>NW_028182175.1:0-2678550 GCF_964271855.1 Acomys minous | reverse complement strand
GTACTTGCTGAACGGTGAAAGCGCACAGTAATGAACTTTTCTCCCAGCAAATACACTGTTTCTAAGGAAAAGGGAACACACTGAGGAGACACTTGTGGGAGCTACTGTGACTAAAACTGAGCTTCCCTACACACAGGGAAGCAAGAGGAATGCTGATTTCATCAAGCCCAGTTACATACTCAGAATCTGTACTACTGCGCAAATAGGCATGTCTCTTTAGGCAAAAAACTCCTTTCTGACAAAGTTGCCCAAATGCATCTCAGAAGTGTGCAACCTGTTCCCTGAGTTAGAAAACGTCGAGAAACGGTCGTTTCTGCTAGCGCTGTGCTTCTACACATGTATTTGATGAATGGTAAAGCGCACAGTAATGCACTTTTCTCCCAGCAAATACACTGTGTCTAAGGAAATGGGAACACACTGAGGAGACACTTGTGGGAGCTACTGTGACTAAAACTGAGCTTCCCTACACACAGGGAAGCAAGTGAAATGCTGATTTCATCAAGCCCAGTTACATACTCAGAATCTGTACTACTGCGTAAATAGGCATGTCTCCTTAGGCAAAAAACTCATTTCTGACAAAGTTGCCCAAATGCATCTCATAAGTGTGCAACTTGTTCCCTGAGTTAAAAAACGTCGAGAAAGGGTCATATCTGCTAGCGCTGTGCTTCTACACATGTATTTGCTGAACGGAGAAAGCGCACAGTAATGCACTTTTCTCCCAGCAAATACACTGTTTCTAAGGAAATGGGAACACACTGAGGAGACACTTGTGGGAGCTACTGTGACTAAAACTGAGCTTCCCTACACACAGGGAAGCAAGAGAAATGCTGATTTCATCCAGCCCAGTTACATACTCAGAATCTGTACTACTGCGCAAATAGGCATGTCTCCTTAGGCAAAAACTCATTTCTGCCAAAGTTGCCCAAATGCATCTCAGAAGTGTGCAATTTTTTCCCTGAGTTAGAAAACATCGAGAAACGGTCGTTTCAGCTAGCGCTGTGCTTCTACACATGTATTTGCTGAACGGTGAAAGCGCACAGTAATGCACTTTTATCCCAGCAAATACACTGTTTCTAAGGAAATGGGAACACACTGAGGAGACACTTGTGGGAGTTACTGTGACTAAAACTGAGCTTCCCTACGCACAGGGAAGCAAGAGAAATGCTGATTTCATCAAGCCCAGTTACATACTCAGAATCTGTACTACTGCGCAAATAGGCATGTCTCTTTTGGCAAAAAATTCATTTCTGACAAAGTTGCCCAAATGCATCTCAGAAGTGTGCAACTTGTTCCTTGAGTTAGAAAACATCGAGAAACGGTCATTTCTGCTAGCGCTGTGCTTCTACACATGTGTTTGCTGAACGGTGAAAGCGCACAGTAATCCACTTTTCTCCCAGCAAATACACTGTTTCTAAGGAAATGGGAACACACTGAGGAGACACTTGTGGGAGCTACTGTGACTAAAACTGAGCTTCCCTACGCACAGGGAAGCAAGAGAAATGCTGATTTCATCAAGCCCAGTTACATACTCAGAATCTGTACTACTGCGCAAATAGGCATGTCTCTGTAGGCAAAAAACTCATTTCTGACAAAGTTGCCCAAATGCATCTCAGAAGTGTGCAACTTGTTCCCTGAGTAAGAAAACGTCGAGAAACGGTCATATCTGCTAACGCTGTGCTTCTACACATGTATTTAATGAACGGTGAAAGCGCACTGTAATGCACTTTTCTCCCATCAAATACACTGTTTCTAAGGAAATGGGAACACACTGAGGAGACACTTGTGGGAGCTACTGTGACTAAAACTGAGCTTCCCTACGCACAGGGAAGCAAGTGAAATGCTGATTTCATCAAGCCCAGTTACATACTCAGAATCTGTACTACTGCGCAAATAGGCATGTCTCTTTAGGCAAAAAACTCATTTCTGACAAAGTTGCCCAAATGCATCTCAGAAGTGTGCAACTTGTTCCCTGAGTTAGAAAACGTCGAGAAACGGTCGTTTCTGCTAGCGCTGTGCTTCTACACATGTATTTGCTGAACGGAGAAAGCGCACAGTAATGCACTTTTCTCCCAGCAAATACACTGTTTCTAAGGAAATGGGAACACACTGAGGAGACACTTGTGGGAGCTACTGTGACTAAAACTGAGCTTCGCTACGCACAGGGAAGCAAGAGAAATGCTGATTTCATCAAGCCCAGTTACATACTCAGAATCTGTACTACTGCGCAAATAGGCATGTCTCTTTAGGCAAAAAACTCATTTCTGACGAAGTTGCCCAAATGCATCTCAGAAGTGTGCAACTTGTTCCCTGAGTTAGAAAATGTCGAGAAACGTTCGTTTCTGCTAGCGCTGTGCTTCTACACATGTATTTGCTGAACAGTGAAAGCGCACAGTAATGCACTTTTCTCCCAGCAAATACACTGTGTCTAAGGAAATGGGAACACACTGAGGAGACACTTGTGGGAGCTACTGTGACTAAAAGTGAGCTTCCCTACACACAGGGAAGCAAGAGAAATGCTGATTTCATCAAGCCCAGTTACATACTCAGAATCTGTACTACTGCGCAAATAGGCATGTCTCCTTAGGCAAAAAACTCATTTCTGACAAAGTTGCCCAAATGCAACTCAGAAGTGTGCAACTTGTTCCCTGAGTTAAAAAACGTCGAGAAACGGTCATATCTGCTAGCGCTGTGCTTCTACACATGTATTTGCTGAACGGAGAAAGCGCACAGTAATGCACTTTTCTCCCAGCAAATACACTGTGTCTAAGGAAATGGGAACACACTGAGGAGACACTTGTGGGAGCTACTGTGACTAAAACTGAGCTTCCCTACGCACAGGGAAGCAAGAGAAATGCTGATTTCATCAAGCCCAGTTACATACTCAGAATCTGTACTACTGCGCAAATAGGCATGTCTCTTTAGGCAATAAACTCATTTCTGACAAAGTTGCCCAAATGCATCTCAGAAGTGTGCAACCTGTTCCCTGAGTTAGAAAACGTCGAGAAACGGTCGTTTCTGCTAGCGCTGTGCTTCTACACATGTACTTGCTGAACGGTGAAAGCACACATTAATGCACTTTTCTCCCAGCAAATACACTGTTTCTAAGGAAATGGGAACACACTGAGGAGACACTTGTGGGAGCTACTGTGACTATAACTGAGCTTCCCTACGCACAGGGAAGCAAGAGAAATGCTGATTTCATCAAGCCCTGTTACATACTCAGAATCTGTACTACTGCGCAAATAGGCATTTCTCTTTAGGCAAAAAACTCATTTCTGACAAAGTTGCCCAAATGCATCTCAGAAGAGTGCAACTTGTTCCCTGAGTTAGAAATCGTCGAGAAACGGTCATTTCTGCTAGCGCTGTGCTTCTACACATGTACTTGCTGAACGGTGAAAGCGCACAGTAATGAACTTTTCTCCCAGCAAATACACTGTTTCTAAGGAAAAGGGAACACACTGAGGAGACACTTGTGGGAGCTACTGTGACTAAAACTGAGCTTCCCTACACACAGGGAAGCAAGAGGAATGCTGATTTCATCAAGCCCAGTTACATACTCAGAATCTGTACTACTGCGCAAATAGGCATGTCTCTTTAGGCAAAAAACTCCTTTCTGACAAAGTTGCCCAAATGCATCTCAGAAGTGTGCAACCTGTTCCCTGAGTTAGAAAACGTCGAGAAACGGTCGTTTCTGCTAGCGCTGTGCTTCTACACATGTATTTGATGAATGGTAAAGCGCACAGTAATGCACTTTTCTCCCAGCAAATACACTGTGTCTAAGGAAATGGGAACACACTGAGGAGACACTTGTGGGAGCTACTGTGACTAAAACTGAGCTTCCCTACACACAGGGAAGCAAGTGAAATGCTGATTTCATCAAGCCCAGTTACATACTCAGAATCTGTACTACTGCGTAAATAGGCATGTCTCCTTAGGCAAAAAACTCATTTCTGACAAAGTTGCCCAAATGCATCTCATAAGTGTGCAACTTGTTCCCTGAGTTAAAAAACGTCGAGAAACGGTCATATCTGCTAGCGCTGTGCTTCTACACATGTATTTGCTGAACGGAGAAAGCGCACAGTAATGCACTTTTCTCCCAGCAAATACACTGTTTCTAAGGAAATGGGAACACACTGAGGAGACACTTGTGGGAGCTACTGTGACTAAAACTGAGCTTCCCTACACACAGGGAAGCAAGAGAAATGCTGATTTCATCAAGCCCAGTTACATACTCAGAATCTGTACTACTGCGCAAATAGGCATGTCTCCTTAGGCAAAAAACTCATTTCTGACAAAGTTGCCCAAATGCATCTCAGAAGTTTGCAACTTGTTCCCTGAGTTAAAAAACGTCGAGAAACGGTCATATCTGCTAGCGCTGTGCTTCTAAACATGTATTTGCTGAACGGAGAAAGCACACAGTAATGCACTTTTCTCCCAGCAAATACACTGTTTCTAAGGAAATGGGAACACACTGAGGAGACACTTGTGGGAGCTACTGTGACTAAAACTGAGATACCCTACGCACAGGGAAGCAAGAGAAATGCTGATTTCATCCAGCCCAGTTACATACTCAGAATCTGTACTACTGCGCAAATAGGCATGTCTCTTTAGGCAAAAACTCATTTCTGCCAAAGTTGCCCAAATGCATCTCAGAAGTGTGCAATTTTTTCCCTGAGTTAGAAAACATCGAGAAACGGTCGTTTCAGCTAGCGCTGTGCTTCTACACATGTATTTGCTGAACGGTGAAAGCGCACAGTAATGCACTTTTATCCCAGCAAATACACTGTTTCTAAGGAAATGGGAACACACTGAGGAGACACTTGTGGGAGTTACTGTGACTAAAACTGAGCTTCCCTACGCACAGGGAAGCAAGAGAAATGCTGATTTCATCAAGCCCAGTTACATACTCAGAATCTGTACTACTGCGCAAATAGGCATGTCTCTTTTGGCAAAAAATTCATTTCTGACAAAGTTGCCCAAATGCATCTCAGAAGTGTGCAACTTGTTCCTTGAGTTAGAAAACATCGAGAAACGGTCATTTCTGCTAGCGCTGTGCTTCTACACATGTGTTTGCTGAACGGTGAAAGCGCACAGTAATCCACTTTTCTCCCAGCAAATACACTGTTTCTAAGGAAATGGGAACACACTGAGGAGACACTTGTGGGAGCTACTGTGACTAAAACTGAGCTTCCCTACGCACAGGGAAGCAAGAGAAATGCTGATTTCATCAAGCCCAGTTACATACTCAGAATCTGTACTACTGCGCAAATAGGCATGTCTCTGTAGGCGAAAAACTCATTTCTGACAAAGTTGCCCAAATGCATCTCAGAAGTGTGCAACTTGTTCCCTGAGTAAGAAAAGGTCGAGAAACGGTCATATCTGCTAACGCTGTGCTTCTACACATGTATTTAATGAACGGTGAAAGCGCACTGTAATGCACTTTTCTCCCAGCAAATACACTGTTTCTAAGGAAATGGGAACACACTGAGGAGACACTTGTGGGAGCTACTGTGACTAAAACTGAGCTTCCCTACGCACAGGGAAGCAAGTGAAATGCTGATTTCATCAAGCCCAGTTACATACTCAGAATCTGTACTACTGCGCAAATAGGCATGTCTCTTTAGGCAAAAAACTCATTTCTGACAAAGTTGCCCAAATGCATCTCAGAAGTGTGCAACTTGTTCCCTGAGTTAGAAAACGTCGAGAAACGGTCGTTTCTGCTAGCGCTGTGCTTCTACACATGTATTTGCTGAACGGAGAAAGCGCACAGTAATGCACTTTTCTCCCAGCAAATACACTGTTTCTAAGGAAATGGGAACACACTGAGGAGACACTTGTGGGAGCTACTGTGACTAAAACTGAGCTTCGCTACGCACAGGGAAGCAAGAGAAATGCTGATTTCATCAAGCCCAGTTACATACTCAGAATCTGTACTACTGCGCAAATAGGCATGTCTCTTTAGGCAAAAAACTCATTTCTGACGAAGTTGCCCAAATGCATCTCAGAAGTGTGCAACTTGTTCCCTGAGTTAGAAAATGTCGAGAAACGTTCGTTTCTGCTAGCGCTGTGCTTCTACACATGTATTTGCTGAACAGTGAAAGCGCACAGTAATGCACTTTTATCCCAGCAAATACACTGTGTCTAAGGAAATGGGAACACACTGAGGAGACACTTGTGGGAGCTACTGTGACTAAAAGTGAGCTTCCCTACACACAGGGAAGCAAGAGAAATGCTGATTTCATCAAGCCCAGTTACATACTCAGAATCTGTACTACTGCGCAAATAGGCATGTCTCCTTAGGCAAAAAACTCATTTCTGACAAAGTTGCCCAAATGCATCTCAGAAGTGTGCAACTTGTTCCCTGAGTTAAAAAACGTCGAGAAACGGTCATATCTGCTAGCGCTGTGCTTCTACACATGTATTTGCTGAACGGAGAAAGCGCACAGTAATGCACTTTTCTCCCAGCAAATACACTGTGTCTAAGGAAATGGGAACACACTGAGGAGACACTTGTGGGAGCTACTGTGACTAAAACTGAGCTTCCCTACGCACAGGGAAGCAAGAGAAATGCTGATTTCATCAAGCCCAGTTACATACTCAGAATCTGTACTACTGCGCAAATAGGCATGTCTCTTTAGGCAATAAACTCATTTCTGACAAAGTTGCCCAAATGCATCTCAGAAGTGTGCAACCTGTTCCCTGAGTTAGAAAACGTCGAGAAACGGTCGTTTCTGCTAGCGCTGTGCTTCTACACATGTACTTGCTGAACGGTGAAAGCACACATTAATGCACTTTTCTCCCAGCAAATACACTGTTTCTAAGGAAATGGGAACACACTGAGGAGACACTTGTGGGAGCTACTGTGACTATAACTGAGCTTCCCTACGCACAGGGAAGCAAGAGAAATGCTGATTTCATCAAGCCCTGTTACATACTCAGAATCTGTACTACTGCGCAAATAGGCATTTCTCTTTAGGCAAAAAACTCATTTCTGACAAAGTTGCCCAAATGCATCTCAGAAGAGTGCAACTTGTTCCCTGAGTTAGAAATCGTCGAGAAACGGTCATTTCTGCTAGCGCTGTGCTTCTACACATGTACTTGCTGAACGGTGAAAGCGAACAGTAATGAACTTTTCTCCCAGCAAATACACTGTTTCTAAGGAAAAGGGAACACACTGAGGAGACACTTGTGGGAGCTACTGTGACTAAAACTGAGCTTCCCTACGCACAGGGAAGCAAGAGAAATGCTGATTTCATCCAGCCCAGTTACATACTCAGAATCTTTACTACTGCGCAAATAGGCATGTCTCTTTAGGCAAAAAACTCATTTCTGACAAAGTTGCCCAAATGCATCTCAGAAGTGTGCAACTTGTTCCCTGAGTTAGAAAATGTCGAGAAACGGTCGTTTCTGCTAGCGCTGTGCTTCTACACATGTATTTGCTGAACGGAGAAAGCACACAGTAATGCACTTTTCTCCCAGCAAATACACTGTTTCTAAGGAAATGGGAACACACTTAGGAGACACTAGTGGGAGCTACTGTGACTAAAACTGAGCTTCTCTACGCACAGGGAAGCAAGAGAAATGCTGATTTCATCAAGCCCAGTTACATACTCAGAATCTGTACTACTGTGCAAATAGGCATGTCTCTTTAGGTAAAAAACTCATTTCTGACAAGGTTGCCCAAATGCATCTCAGAAGTGTGCAACCTGTTCCCTGAGTTAGAAAACGTCGAGAAACGGTCGTTTCTGCTAGCGCTGTGCTTCTACACATGTATTTGCTGAACGGTAAAGCGCACAGTAATTCACTTTTCTCCCAGCAAATACACTGTGTCTAAGGAAATGGGAACACACTGAGGAGACACTTGTGGGAGCTACTGTGACTAAAACTGAGCTTCCCTACACACAGGGAAGCAAGAGAAATGCTGATTTCATCAAGCCCAGTTACATACTCAGAATCTGTACTACTGCGCAAATAGGCATGTCTCCTTAGGCAAAAAACTCATTTCTGACAAAGTTGCCCAAATGCATCTCAGAAGTTTGCAACTTGTTCCCTGAGTTAAAAAACGTCGAGAAACGGTCATATCTGCTAGCGCTGTGCTTCTAAACATGTATTTGCTGAACGGAGAAAGCACACAGTAATGCACTTTTCTCCCAGCAAATACACTGTTTCTAAGGAAATGGGAACACACTGAGGAGACACTTGTGGGAGCTACTGTGACTAAAACTGAGATACCCTACGCACAGGGAAGCAAGAGAAATGCTGATTTCATCCAGCCCAGTTACATACTCAGAATCTGTACTACTGCGCAAATAGGCATGTCTCTTTAGGCAAAAACTCATTTCTGCCAAAGTTGCCCAAATGCATCTCAGAAGTGTGCAATTTTTTCCCTGAGTTAGAAAACATCGAGAAACGGTCGTTTCAGCTAGCGCTGTGCTTCTACACATGTATTTGCTGAACGGTGAAAGCGCACAGTAATGCACTTTTCTCCCAGCAAATACACTGTTTCTAAGGAAATGGGAACACACTGAGGAGACACTTGTGGGAGTTACTGTGACTAAAACTGAGCTTCCCTACGCACAGGGAAGCAAGAGAAATGCTGATTTCATCAAGCCCAGTTACATACTCAGAATCTGTACTACTGCGCAAATAGGCATGTCTCTTTTGGCAAAAAATTCATTTCTGACAAAGTTGCCCAAATGCATCTCAGAAGTGTGCAACTTGTTCCTTGAGTTAGAAAACATCGAGAAACGGTCATTTCTGCTAGCGCTGTGCTTCTACACATGTGTTTGCTGAACGGTGAAAGCGCACAGTAATCCACTTTTCTCCCAGCAAATACACTGTTTCTAAGGAAATGGGAACACACTGAGGAGACACTTGTGGGAGCTACTGTGACTAAAACTGAGCTTCCCTACGCACAGGGAAGCAAGAGAAATGCTGATTTCATCAAGCCCAGTTACATACTCAGAATCTGTACTACTGCGCAAATAGGCATGTCTCTGTAGGCAAAAAACTCATTTCTGACAAAGTTGCCCAAATGCATCTCAGAAGTGTGCAACTTGTTCCCTGAGTAAGAAAACGTCGAGAAACGGTCATATCTGCTAACGCTGTGCTTCTACACATGTATTTAATGAACGGTGAAAGCGCACTGTAATGCACTTTTCTCCCATCAAATACACTGTTTCTAAGGAAATGGGAACACACTGAGGAGACACTTGTGGGAGCTACTGTGACTAAAACTGAGCTTCCCTACGCACAGGGAAGCAAGTGAAATGCTGATTTCATCAAGCCCAGTTACATACTCAGAATCTGTACTACTGCGCAAATAGGCATGTCTCTTTAGGCAAAAAACTCATTTCTGACAAAGTTGCCCAAATGCATCTCAGAAGTGTGCAACTTGTTCCCTGAGTTAGAAAACGTCGAGAAACAGTCGTTTCTGCTAGCGCTGTGCTTCTACACATGTATTTGCTGAACGGAGAAAGCGCACAGTAATGCACTTTTCTCCCAGCAAATACACTGTTTCTAAGGAAATGGGAACACACTGAGGAGACACTTGTGGGAGCTACTGTGACTAAAACTGAGCTTCGCTACGCACAGGGAAGCAAGAGAAATGCTGATTTCATCAAGCCCAGTTACATACTCAGAATCTGTACTACTGCGCAAATAGGCATGTCTCTTTAGGCAAAAAACTCATTTCTGACGAAGTTGCCCAAATGCATCTCAGAAGTGTGCAACTTGTTCCCTGAGTTAGAAAATGTCGAGAAACGTTCGTTTCTGCTAGCGCTGTGCTTCTACACATGTATTTGCTGAACAGTGAAAGCGCACAGTAATGCACTTTTCTCCCAGCAAATACACTGTGTCTAAGGAAATGGGAACACACTGAGGAGACACTTGTGGGAGCTACTGTGACTAAAAGTGAGCTTCCCTACACACAGGGAAGCAAGAGAAATGCTGATTTCATCAAGCCCAGTTACATACTCAGAATCTGTACTACTGCGCAAATAGGCATGTCTCCTTAGGCAAAAAACTCATTTCTGACAAAGTTGCCCAGATGCATCTCAGAAGTGTGCAACTTGTTCCCTGAGTTAAAAAACGTCGAGAAACGGTCATATCTGCTAGCGCTGTGCTTCTACACATGTATTTGCTGAACGGAGAAAGCGCACAGTAATGCACTTTTCTCCCAGCAAATACACTGTGTCTAAGGAAATGGGAACACACTGAGGAGACACTTGTGGGAGCTACTGTGACTAAAACTGAGCTTCCCTACGCACAGGGAAGCAAGAGAAATGCTGATTTCATCAAGCCCAGTTACATACTCAGAATCTGTACTACTGCGCAAATAGGCATGTCTCTTTAGGCAATAAACTCATTTCTGACAAAGTTGCCCAAATGCATCTCAGAAGTGTGCAACCTGTTCCCTGAGTTAGAAAACGTCGAGAAACGGTCGTTTCTGCTAGCGCTGTGCTTCTACACATGTATTTGCTGAACGGTGAAAGCGCACAGTAATGAACTTTTCTCCCAGCAAATACACTGTTTCTAAGGAAATGGGAACACACTGAGGAGACACTTGTGGGAGCTACTGTGACTAAAACTGAGCTTCCCTACGCACAGGGAAGCAAGAGAAATGCTGATTTCATCAAGCCCAGTTACATACTCAGAATCTGTACTACTGCGCAAATAGGCATGAATCTGTAGGCAAAAAAGTCATTTCTGACAATGTTGCCCAAATGCATCTCAGAAGTGTGCAACTTGTTCCCTGAGTTAGAAAACGTCGAGAAACGTTCGTTTCTGCTAGCGCTGTGCTTCCACACATGTATTTGCTGAACGGTGAAAGCGCACAGTAATGCACTTTTCTCCCAGCAAATACACTGTTTCTAAGGAAATGGGAACACACTGAGGAGACACTTGTGGGAGCTATAGTGACTAAAACTGAGCTTCCCTACGCACAGGGAAGCAAGAGAAATGCTGATTTCATCAAGCCCAGTTACATACTCAGAATCTGTACTACTGCGCAAATAGGCATGTCTCTGTAGGCAAAAAACTCATTTCTGACAAAGTTGCCCAAATGCATCTCAGAAGTGTGTACTTTTTCCCTGAGTTAGAAAAAGTCGAGAAACGTTCGTTTCTGCTAGCGCTGTGCTTCCACACATGTATTTGCTGAACGGTGAAAGCGCAGAGTAATGCACTTTTCTCCCAGCAAATACACTGTTTCTAAGGAAATGGGAAAACACTGAGGAGACACTTGTGGGAGCTATAGTGACTAAAACTGAGCTTCCCTACGCACAGGGAAGCAAGAGAAATGCTGATTTCATCAAGCCCAGTTACATACTCAGAATCTGTACTACTGCGCAAATAGGCATGTCTCTGTAGGCAAAAAACTCATTTCTGACAAAGTTGCCCAAATGCATCTCAGAAGTGTGCAACTTGTTCCCTGAGTTAGAAAACGTCGAGATACGGTCGTTTCTGCTAGCACTGTGCTTCTACACATGTATTTGCTGAACGGTGAAAGCGCACAGTAATGCACTTTTCTCCCAGCAAATACACTGTTTCTAAGGAAATGGGAACACACTGAGGAGACACTTGTGGGAGCTACTGTGACTAAAACTGAGCTTCCCTACGCACAGGGAAGCAAGAGAAATGCTGATTTCATCAAGCCCAGTTACATACTCAGAATCTGTACTACTGCGCAAATAGGCATGTCTCATTAGGCAAAAACCTCATTTCTGACAAAGTTGCCCAAATGCATCTCAGAAGTGTGCAACTTGTTCCCTGAGTTAGAAAACGTCGAGAAACGGTCGTTACTGCTAGGGCTGTGCTTCTACACATATACTTGCTGAACGGTGAAAGCGCACATTAATGCACTTTTCTCCCAGCAAATACACTGTTTCTAAGGAAATGGGAACACACTGAGGAGACACTTGTGGGAGCTACTGTGACTAAAACTGAGCTTCCCTACGCACAGGGAAGCAAGAGAAATGCTGATTTCATCAAGCCAAGATACATACTCAGAATCTGTACTACTGCGCAAATAGGCATGTCTCTTTAGGCAAAAAACTCATTTCTGACAAAGTTGCCCAAATGCATCTCAGAAGAGTGCAACTTGTTCCCTGAGTTAGAAAACGTCGAGAAACGTTCGTTTCTGCTAGCGCTGTGCTTCTACACATGTACTTGCTGAACGGTGAAAGCGCACAGTAATGAACTTTTCTCCCAGCAAATACACTGTTTCTAAGGGAATGGGAACACACTGAGGAGACACTTGTGGGAGCTACTGTGACTAAAACTGAGATTCCCTACGCACAGGGAAGCAAGAGAAAGGCTGATTTCATCAAGCCCAGTTACATACTCAGAATCTGTACTATTGCGCAAATAGGCATGTCTCATTAGGCAAAAAACTCATTTCTGACAAAGTTGCCCAAATGCATCTCAGAAGTGTGCAACTTGTTCCCTGAGTTAGAAAACGTCGAGAAACGGTCTTTTCTGCTAGCGCTGTGCTTCTACACATGTATTTGCTGAACGGTGAAAGCGCACAGTAATGCACTTTTCTCCAAGCAAATACACTGTTTCTAAGGAAATGGGAACACACTGAGGAGACACTTGTGGGAGCTACTGTGACTAAAACTGAGCTTCCCTACGCACAGGGAAGCAAGAGAAATGCTGATTTCATCAAGCCCAGTTACATACTCAGAATCTGTACTACGGCGCAAATAGGCATGTCTCCTTAGGCTAAAAACTCATTTCTGACAAAGTTGCCCAAATGCATCTCAGAAGTGTGCAACTTGTTCCCTGAGTTAAAAAACGTCGAGAAACGGTCATATCTGCTAGCGCTGTGCTTCTACACATGTATTTGCTGAACGGTGAAAGTGCACAGTAATGCACTTTTCTCCCAGCAAATACACTGTTTCTAAGGAAATGGGAACACACTGAGGAGACACTTGTGGGAGCTACTGTGACTAAAACTGAGCTTCCCTACGCACAGGGAAGCAAGTGAAATGCTGATTTCATCAAGCCCAGTTACATACTCAGAATCTGTACTACTGCGCAAATAGGCATGTCTCTTTAGGCAAAAAACTCATTTCTGACAAAGTTGCCCAAATGCATCTCAGAAGTGTGCAACCTGTTCCCAGAGTTAGAAAACGTCGAGAAACGGTCGTTTCTGCTAGCGCTGTGCTTCTACTCATGTATTTGCTGGACGGTGAAAGTGCACAGTAATGCACTTTTCTCCCAGCAAATACACTGTTTCTAAGGAAATGGGAACACACTGAGGAGACACATGTGGGAGCTACTGTGACTAAAACTGAGATTCCCTACGCACAGGGAAGCAAGAGAAATGCTGATTTCATCAAGCCCAGTTACATACTCAGAATCTGTACTACTGCGCAAATAGGCATGTCTCTTTAGGCAAAAAACTCATTTCTGACAAAGTTGCCCAAATGCATCTCAGAAGTGTGCAACTTGTTCCCTGAGTTAGAAAACGTCGAGATACGGTCGTTTCTGCTAGCGCTGTGCTTCTACACATGTATTTGCTGAACGGTGAAAGCGCACAGTAATGCACTTTTCTCCCAGCAAATACACTGTTTCTAAGGAAATGGGAACACACTGAGGAGACACTTGTGGGAGCTACTGTGACTAAAACTGAACTTCCCTACGCACAGGGAAGCAAGAGAAATGCTGATTTCATCAAGCCCAGTTACATACTCAGAATCTGTACTACTGCGCAAATAGGCATGTCTCATTAGGCAAAAAACTCATTTCTGACAAAGTTGCCCAAATGCATCTCAGAAGTGTGCAACTTGTTCCCTGAGTTAGAAAACGTCGAGAAACGGTCCTTACTGCTAGGGCTGTGCTTCTACACATATACTTGCTGAACGGTGAAAGCGCACATTAATGCACTTTTCTCCCAGCAAATACACTGTTTCTAAGGAAATGGGAACACACTGAGGAGACACTTGTGGGAGCTACTGTGACTAAAACTGAGCTTCCCTACGCACAGGGAAGCAAGAGAAATGCTGATTTCATCAAGCCATGATACATACTCAGAATCTGTACTACTGCGCAAATAGGCATGTCTCTTTAGGCAAAAAACTCATTTCTGACAAAGTTGCCCAAATGCATCTCAGAAGAGTGCAACTTGTTCCCTGAGTTAGAAAACGTCGAGAAACGTTCGTTTCTGCTAGCGCTGTGCTTCTACACATGTACTTGCTGAACAGTGAAAGCGCACAGTAATGAACTTTTCTCCCAGCAAATACACTGTTTCTAAGGGAATGGGAACACACTGAGGAGACACTTGTGGGAGCTACTGTGACTAAAACTGAGATTCCCTACGCACAGGGAAGCAAGAGAAAGGCTGATTTCATCAAGCCCAGTTACATACTCAGAATCTGTACTATTGCGCAAATAGGCATGTCTCATTAGGCAAAAAACTCATTTCTGACAAAGTTGCCCAAATGCATCTCAGAAGTGTGCAACTTGTTCCCTGAGTTAGAAAACGTCGAGAAACGGTCTTTTCTGCTAGCGCTGTGCTTCTACACATGTATTTGCTGAACGGTGAAAGCGCACAGTAATGCACTTTTCTCCCAGCAAATACACTGTTTCTAAGGAAATGGGAACACACTGAGGAGACACTTGTGGGAGCTACTGTGACTAAAACTGAGCTTCCCTACGCACAGGGAAGCAAGAGAAATGTGGATTTCATCAAGCCCAGTTACATACTCAGAATCTGTACTACTGCGCAAATAGGCATGTCTCTTTAGGCAAAAAACTCATTTCTGACAAAGTTGCCCAAATGCATCTCAGAAGTGTGCAACTTGTTCCCTGAGTTAGAAAACGTCGAGATACGGTCGTTTCTGCTAGCGCTGTGCTTCTACACATGTATTTGCTGAACGGTGAAAGCGCACAGTAATGCACTTTTCTCCCAGCAAATACACTGTTTCTAAGGAAATGGGAACACACTGAGGAGACACTTGTGGGAGCTACTGTGACTAAAACTGAGCTTCCCTACGCACAGGGAAGCAAGAGAAATGCTGATTTCATCAAGCCCAGTTACATACTCAGAATCTGTACTACTGCGCAAATAGGCATGTCACTGTAGGCAAAAAACTCATTTCTGACAAAGTTGCCCAAATGCATCTCAGAAGTGTGCAACTTGTTCCCTGAGTTAGAAAACGTCGAGAAACGGTCGTTACTGCCTGGGCTGTGCTTCTACACATATACTTGCTGAACGGTGAAAGCGCACATTAATGCACTTTTCTCCCAGCAAATACACTGTTTCTAAGGAAATGGGAACACACTGAGGAGACACTTGTGGGAGCTACTGTGACTAAAACTGAGCTTCCCTACGCACAGGGAAGCAAGAGAAATGCTGATTTCATCAAGCCCAGTTACATACTCAGAATCTGTACTACTGCGCAAATAGGCATGTCTCTGTAGGCAAAAAACTCATTTCTGACAAAGTTGCCCAAATGCATCTCAGAAGTGTGCAACTTGTTCCCTGAGTTAGAAAACGTCGAGAAACGGTCGTTTCTGCTAGCGCTGTGCTTCTACACATGTATTTGCTGAACGGTGAAAGCGCACAGTAATGCACTTTTCTCCCAGCAAATACACTGTTTCTAAGGAAATGGGAACACACGGAGGAGACACTTGTGGGAGCTACTGTGACTAAAACTGAGCCCCCTACGCACATGGAAGCAAGTGAAATGCTGATTTCATCAAGCCCAGTTACATACTCAGAATCTGTACTACTGCGCAAATAGGCATGTCTCTGTAGGCAAAAAACTCATTTCTGACAAAGTTGCCCAAATGCATCTCAGAAGTGTGCAACTTGTTCCCTGAGTTAGAAAACGTCGAGAAACGGTCGTTTCTTCTAGCGCTGTGCTTCTACACATGTATTTGCTGAACGGTGAAAGCGCACAGTAATGCACTTTTCTCCCAGCAAATACACTGTTTCTAAGGAAATGGGAACACACTGAGGAGACACTTGTGGGAGCTACTGTGACTAAAACTGAGCTTCCCTACGCACAGGGAAGCAAGAGAAATGCTGATTTCATCAAGCCCAGTTACATACTCAGAATCTGTACTACTGCGCAAATAGGAATGTCTCTGTAGGCAAAAAACTCATTTCTGACAAAGTTGCCCAAATGCATCTCAGAAGTGTGCAACTTGTTCCATGAGTTAGAAAACGTCGAGAAACGTTCGTTTCTGCTAGCGCTGTGCTTCTACACATGTATTTGCTGAACGGTGAAAGCGCACATTAATGCACTTTTCTCCCAGAAAATACAGTTTCTAAGGAAATGGGAACACACTGAGGAGACACTTGTTGGAGCTACTGTGATTAAAACTGAGCTTCCCTACGCACAGGGAAGCAAGAGAAATGCTGATTTCTTCAAGCCCAGTTACATACTCAGAATCTGTACTACTGCGCAAATAGGCATGTCATTGTAGGCAAAAAACTCATTTCTGACAATGTTGCCCAAATGCATCTCAGAAGTGTGCAACTTGTTCCCTGAGTTAGAAAACGTCGAGAAACGTTCGTTTCTGCTAGCGATGTGCTTCTACACATGTATTTGCTGAACGGTGAAAGCGCACAGTAATGCACTTTTCTCCCAGCAAATACACTGTTTCTAAGGAAATGGGAACACACTGAGGAGACACTTGTGGGAGCTACTGTGACTAAAACTGAGCTTCCCTACGCACAGGGAAGCAAGAGAAATGCTGATTTCATCCAGCCCAGTTACATACTCAGAATCTGTACTACTGCGCAAATAGGCATGTCTCTGTAGGCAAAAAACTCATTTCTGACAAAGTTGCCCAAATGCATCTCAGAAGTGTGCACCTTGTTCCCTGAGTTAGAAAACGTCGAGAAACGGTTATATCTGCTAACGCTGTGCTTCTACACATGTATTTGCTGAACGGTGAAAGCGCACAGTAATGCACTTTTCTCCCAGCAAATACACTGTTTCTAAGGAAATGGGAACACACTGAGGAGACACTTGTGGGAGCTACTGTGACTAAAACTGAGCTTCCCTACGCACAGGGAAGCAAGAGAAATGCTGATTTCATCCAGCCCAGTTACATACTCAGAATCTGTACTACTGCGAAAATAGTCATGTCTCTGTAGGCAAAAAACTCATTTCTGACAAAGTTGCCCAAATGCATCTCAGAAGTGTGCAACTTGTTCCCTGAGTTAGAAAACGTCGAGAAACGGTTATATCTGCTAACGCTGTGCTTCTACACATGTATTTGCTGAACGGTGAAAGCGCACAGTAATGCACTTTTCTCCCAGCAAATACACTGTTTCTAAGGAAATGGGAACACACTGAGGAGACACTTGTGGGAGCTACTGTGACTAAAACTGAGCTTCCCTACGCACAGGGAAGCAAGAGAAATGCTGATTTCATCAAGCCCAGTTACATACTCAGAATCTGTACTACTGCGCAAATAGGCATGTCTCTTTAGGCAAAAAACTCATTTCTGACAAAGTTGCCCAAATGCATCTCAGAAGTGTGCAACTTGTTCCCTGATTTAGAAAACGGCGAGAAAAGGTCGTTTCTGCTAGCGCTGTGCTTCTACACATGTATTTGCTGAACGGTGAAAGCGCACAGTAATGCACTTTTCTCCCAGCAAATACACTGTTTCTAAGGAAATGGGAACACACTGAGGAGACACTTGTGGGAGCTACTGTGACTAAAACTGTGCTTCCCTACGCACAGGGAAGCAAGAGAAATGCTGATTTCATCAAGCCCAGTTACATACTCAGAATCTGTACTACTGCGCAAATAGGCATGAATCTGTAGGCAAAAAACTCATTTCTGACAATGTTGCCCAAATGCATCTCAGAAGTGTGCAACTTGTTCCCTGAGTTAGAAAACGTCGAGAAACGTTCGTTTCTGCTAGCGCTGTGCTTCCACACATGTATTTGCTGAACGGTGAAAGCGTACAGTAATGCACTTTTCTCCCAGCAAATACACTGTTTCTAAGGAAATGGGAACACACTGAGGAGACACTTGTGGGAGCTACTGTGACTAAAACTGAGCTTCCCTACGCACAGGGAAGCAAGAGAAATGCTGATTTCATCAAGTCCAGTTACATACTCAGAATCTGTACTACTGCGCAAATAGGCATGAATCTGTAGGCAAAAAACTCATTTCTGACAAAGTTGCCCAAATGCATCTCAGAAGTGTGCAACTTGTTCCCTGAGTTAGAAAACGTCGAGAAACGGTCGTTTCTGCTACCGCTGTGCTTCTACACATGTATTTGCTGAACGGTGAAAGCGCACAGTAATGCACTATTCTCCTAGCAAATACACTGTTTCTAAGGAAATGGGAACACACTGAGGAGACACTTGTGGGAGCTACTGTGACTAAACCTGAGCTTCCCTACGCACAGGGAAGCAAGAGAAATGCTGATTTCATCAAGCCCAGTTACATACTCAGAATCTGTACTACTTCGCAAATAGGCATGTCTCTGTAGGCAAAAAACTCATTTCTGACAATGTTGCCCAAATGCATCTCAGAATTGTGCAACTTGTTCCCTGAGTTAGAAATCGTCGAGAAACGTTCGTTTCTGCTAGCGCTGTGCTTCCACACATGTATTTGCTGAACGGTGAAAGCGCACAGTAATGCACTTTCCTCCCAGCAAATACACTATTTCTAAGGAAATGGGAACACACTGAGGAGACATTGTGGGATCTACTGTGACTAAAACTGAGCTTCCCTACGCACAGGGAAGCAAGAGAAATGCTGATTTCATAAAGCACAGTTACATACTCAGAATCTGTACTACTGCGCAAATAGGCATGAATCTGTAGGCAAAAAACTCATTTCTGACAAAGTTGCCAAAATGCATCTCAGAAGTGTGCAACTTGTTCCCTGAGTTAGAAAACGTCGAGAAACGTTCGATTCTGCTAGCGCTGTGCTTCCACACATGTATTTGCTGAACGGTGAAAGCGCACAGTAATGCACTTTTCTCCCAGCAAATACACTGTTTCTTAGGAAATGGGAACACACTGAGGAGACACTTGTGGGAGCTACTGTGACTAAAACTGAGCTTCCCTACGCACAGGGAAGCAAGAGAAATGCTGATTTCATCAAGCCCAGTTACATACTCAGAATCTGTACTACTGCGCAAATAGGCATGTATCTGTAGGCAAAAAACTCATTTCTGACAATGTTGCCCAAATGCATCTCAGAAGTGTGCAACTTGTTCCCTGAGTTAGAAAACGTCGAGATACGTTCGTTTCTGCTAGCACTGTGCTTCCACACATGTATTTGCTGAACGGTGAAAGCGCACAGTAATGCACTTTTCTCCCAGCAAATACACTGTTTCTAAGGAAATGGGAACACACTGAGGAGACACTTGTGGGAGCTACTGTGACTAAAACTGAGCTTCCCTCCACACACGGAAGCAAGAGAAATGCTGATTTCATCAAGCCCAGTTACATACTCAGAATCTCTACTACTGCGCAAATAGGCATGAATCTGTAGGCAAAAAACTCATTTCTGACAAAGTTGCCCAAATGCATCTCAGAAGTGTGCAACTTGTTCCCTGAGTTAGAAAACGTCGAGAAACGGTCATATCTGCTAACGCTGTGCTTCTACACATGTATTTGCTGAACGGTGAAAGCGCACAGTAATGCACTTTTCTCCCAGCAAATACACTGTTTCTAAGGAAATGGGAACACACTGAGGAGACACTTGTGGGAGCTACTGTGACTAAAACTGAGCTTCCCTACGCACAGGGAAGCAAGAGAAATGCTGATTTCATCAAGCCCAGTTACATACTCAGAATCTGTACTACTGCGCAAATAGGCATGAATCTGTAGGCAAAAAACTCATTTCTGACAAAGTTGCCAAAATGCATCTCAGAAGTGTGCAACTTGTTCCCTGAGTTAGAAAACGTCGAGAAACGTTCGATTCTGCTAGCGCTGAACTTCCACACATGTATTTGCTGAACGGTGAAAGCGCACTGTAATGCACTTTTCTCCCAGCAAATACACTGTTTCTAAGGAAATGGGAACACACTGAGGAGACACTTGTGGGAGCTACTGTGACTAAAACTGAGCTTCCCTACGCACAGGGAAGCAAGAGAAATGCTGATTTCATCAAGCCCAGTTACATACTCAGAATCTGTACTACTGCGCAAATAGGCATGTCTCTGTAGGCAAAAAACTCATTTCTGACAAAGTTGCCCAAATGCATCTCAGAAGTGTGCAACTTGTTCCCTGAGTTAGAAAACGTCGAGAAACGGTCATATCTGCTAACGCTGTGCTTCTACACATGTATTTGCTGAACGGTGAAAGCGCACAGTAATGCACTTTTCTCCCAGCAAATACACTGTTTCTAAGGAAATGGGAACACACTGAGGAGACACTTGTGGGAGCTACTGTGACTAAAACTGAGCTTCACTACGCACAGGGAAGCAAGAGAAATGCTGATTTCATCAAGTCCAGTTACATACTCAGAATCTGTACTACTGCGCAAATAGGCATGAATCTGTAGGCAAAAAACTCATTTCTGACAAAGTTGCCCAAATGCATCTCAGAAGTGTGCAACTTGTTCCCTGAGTTAGAAAACGTCGAGAAACGGTCGTTTCTGCTACCGCTGTGCTTCTACACATGTATTTGCTGAACGGTGAAAGCGCACAGTAATGCACTATTCTCCCAGCAAATACACTGTTTCTAAGGAAATGGGAACACACTGAGGAGACACTTGTGGGAGCTACTGTGACTAAACCTGAGCTTCCCTACGCACAGGGAAGCAAGAGAAATGCTGATTTCATCAAGCCCAGTTACATACTCAGAATCTGTACTACTTCGCAAATAGGCATGTCTCTGTAGGCAAAAAACTCATTTCTGACAATGTTGCCCAAATGCATCTCAGAAGTGTGCAACTTGTACCCTGAGTTAGAAAACGTCGAGAAACGTTCGTTTCTGCTAGCGCTGTGCTTCCACACATGTATTTGCTGAACGGTGAAAGCGCACAGTAATGCACTTTTCTCCCAGCAAATACACTGTTTCTAAGGAAATGGGAACACACTGAGGAGACACTTGTGGGAGCTACTGTGACTAAAACTGAGCTTCCCTACGCACAGGGAAGCAAGAGAAATGCTGATTTCATCAAGCCCAGTTACATACTCAGAATCTGTACTACTGCGCAAATAGGCATGTCTCTGTAGGCAAAAAACTCATTTCTGACAAAGTTGCCCAAATGCATCTCAGAAGTGTGCAACTTGTTCCCTGAGTTAGAAAACGTCGAGAAACGGTCATATCTGCTAACGCTGTGCTTCTACACATGTATTTGCTGAACGGTGAAAGCGCACAGTAATGCACTTTTCTCCCAGCAAATACACTGTTTCTAAGGAAATGGGAACACACTGAGGAGACACTTGTGGGAGCTACTGTGACTAAAACTGAGCTTCCCTACGCACAGGGAAGCAAGAGAAATGCTGATTTCATCAAGCCCAGTTACATACTCAGAATCTGTACTACTGCGCAAATAAGCATGAATCTGTAGGCAAAAAACTCATTTCTGACAAAGTTGCCAAAATGCATCTCAGAAGTGTGCAACTTGTTCCCTGAGTTAGAAAACGTCGAGAAACGTTCGATTCTGCTAGCGCTGTGCTTCCACACATGTATTTGCTGAACGGTGAAAGCGCACTGTAATGCACTTTTCTCCCAGCAAATACACTGTTTCTAAGGAAATGGGAACACACTGAGGAGACACTTGTGGGAGCTACTGTGACTAAAACTGAGCTTCCCTACGCACAGGGAAGCAAGAGAAATGCTGATTTCATCAAGCCCAGTTACATACTCAGAATCTGTACTACTGCGCAAATAGGCATGTCTCTGTAGGCAAAAAACTCATTTCTGACAAAGTTGCCCAAATGCATCTCAGAAGTGTGCAACTTGTTCCCTGAGTTAGAAAACGTCGAGAAACGGTCATATCTGCTAACGCTGTGCTTCTACACATGTATTTGCTGAACGGTGAAAGCGCACAGTAATGCACTTTTCTCCCAGCAAATACACTGTTTCTAAGGAAATGGGAACACACTGAGGAGACACTTGTGGGAGCTACTGTGACTAAAACTGAGCTTCACTACGCACAGGGAAGCAAGAGAAATGCTGATTTCATCAAGTCCAGTTACATACTCAGAATCTGTACTACTTCGCAAATAGGCATGTCTCTGTAGGCAAAAAACTCATTTCTGACAATGTTGCCCAAATGCATCTCAGAAGTGTGCAACTTGTTCCCTGAGTTAGAAAACGTCGAGAAACGTTCGTTTCTGCTAGCGCTGTGCTTCCACACATGTATTTGCTGAACGGTGAAAGCGCACAGTAATGCACTTTTCTCCCAGCAAATACACTGTTTCTAAGGACATGGGAACACACTGAGGAGACACTTGTGGGAGCTACTGTGACTAAAACTGAGCTTCCCTACACACAGGGAAGCAAGAGAAATGCTGATTTCATCAAGCCCAGTTACATACTCAGAATCTGTACTACTGCGCAAATAGGCATGTCTCTGTAGGCAAAAAACTCATTTCTGACAAAGTTGCCCAAATGCATCTCAGAAGTGTGCAACTTGTTCCCTGAGTTAGAAAACGTCGAGAAACGGTCATATCTGCTAACGTTGTGCTTCTACACATGTATTTAATGAACGGTGAAAGCACACAGTTATGCACTTTTCTCCCAGCAAATACACTGTTTCTAAGGAAATGGGAACACACTGAGGAGACACTTGTGGGAGCTACTGTGACTAAAACTGAGCTTCCCTACGCACAGGGAAGCAAGAGAAATGCTGATTTCATCAAGCCCAGTTACATACTCAGAATCTGTACGACTGCGCAAATAGGCATGAATCTGTAGGCAAAAAACTCATTTCTGACAAAGTTGCCAAAATGCATCTCAGAAGTGTGCAACTTGTTCCCTGAGTTAGAAAACGTCGCGAAACGTTCGATTCTGCTAGCGCTGTGCTTCCACACATGTATTTGCTGAACGGTGAAAGCGCACTGTAATGCACTTTTCTCCCAGCAAATACACTGTTTCTAAGGAAATGGGAACACACTGAGGAGACACTTGTGGGAGCTACTGTGACTAAAACTGAGCTTCCCTACGCACAGGGAAGCAAGAGAAATGCTGATTTCATCAAGCCCAGTTACATACTCAGAATCTGTACTACTGCGCAAATAGGCATGTCTCTGTAGGCAAAAAACTCATTTCTGACAAAGTTGCCCAAATGCATCTCAGAAGTGTGCAACTTGTTCCCTGAGTTAGAAAACGTCGAGAAATGGTCATATCTGCTAACGCTGTGCTTCTACACATGTATTTGCTGAACGGTGAAAGCGCACAGTAATGCACTTTTCTCCCAGCAAATACACTGTTTCTAAGGAAATGGGAACACACTGAGGAGACACTTGTGGGAGCTACTGTGACTAAAACTGAGCTTCACTACGCACAGGGAAGCAAGAGAAATGCTGATTTCATCAAGTCCAGTTACATACTCAGAATCTGTACTACTGCGCAAATAGGCATGAATCTGTAGGCAAAAAACTCATTTCTGACAAAGTTGCCCAAATGCATCTCAGAAGTGTGCAACTTGTTCCCTGAGTTAGAAAACGTCGAGAAACGGTCGTTTCTGCTACCGCTGTGCTTCTACACATGTATTTGCTGAACGGTGAAAGCGCACAGTAATGCACTATTCTCCCAGCAAATACACTGTTTCTAAGGAAATGGGAACACACTGAGGAGACACTTGTGGGAGCTACTGTGACTAAACCTGAGCTTCCCTACGCACAGGGAAGCAAGAGAAATGCTGATTTCATCAAGCCCAGTTACATACTCAGAATCTGTACTACTTCGCAAATAGGCATGTCTCTGTAGGCAAAAAACTCATTTCTGACAATGTTGCCCAAATGCATCTCAGAAGTGTGCAACTTGTTCCCTGAGTTAGAAAACGTCGAGAAACGTTCGTTTCTGCTAGCGCTGTGCTTCCACACATGTATTTGCTGAACGGTGAAAGCGCACAGTAATGCACTTTTCTCCCAGCAAATACACTGTTTCTAAGGACATGGGAACACACTGAGGAGACACTTGTGGGAGCTACTGTGACTAAAACTGAGCTTCCCTACGCACAGGGAAGCAAGAGAAATGCTGATTTCATCAAGCCCAGTTACATACTCAGAATCTGTACTACTGCGCAAATAGGCATGTCTCTGTAGGCAAAAAACTCATTTCTGACAAAGTTGCCCAAATGCATCTCAGAAGTGTGCAACTTGTTCCCTGAGTTAGAAAACGTCGAGAAACGGTCATATCTGCTAACGCTGTGCTTCTACACATGTATTTAATGAACGGTGAAAGCACACAGTTATGCACTTTTCTCCCAGCAAATACACTGTTTCTAAGGAAATGGGAACACACTGAGGAGACACTTGTGGGAGCTACTGTGACTAAAACTGAGCTTCCCTACGCACAGGGAAGCAAGAGAAATGCTGATTTCATCAAGCCCAGTTACATACTCAGAATCTGTACGACTGCGCAAATAGGCATGAATCTGTAGGCAAAAAACTCATTTCTGACAAAGTTGCCAAAATGCATCTCAGAAGTGTGCAACTTGTTCCCTGAGTTAGAAAACGTCGCGAAACGTTCGATTCTGCTAGCGCTGTGCTTCCACACATGTATTTGCTGAACGGTGAAAGCGCACTGTAATGCACTTTTCTCCCAGCAAATACACTGTTTCTAAGGAAATGGGAACACACTGAGGAGACACTTGTGGGAGCTACTGTGACTAAAACTGAGCTTCCCTACGCACAGGGAAGCAAGAGAAATGCTGATTTCATCAAGCCCAGTTACATACTCAGAATCTGTACTACTGCGCAAATAGGCATGTCTCTGTAGGCAAAAAACTCATTTCTGACAAAGTTGCCCAAATGCATCTCAGAAGTGTGCAACTTGTTCCCTGAGTTAGAAAACGTCGAGAAATGGTCATATCTGCTAACGCTGTGCTTCTACACATGTATTTGCTGAACGGTGAAAGCGCACAGTAATGCACTTTTCTCGCAGCAAATACACTGTTTCTAAGGAAATGGGAACACACTGAGGAGACACTTGTGGGAGCTACTGTGAATAAAACTGAGCTTCACTACGCACAGGGAAGCAAGAGAAATGCTGATTTCATCAAGTCCAGTTACATACTCAGAATCTGTACTACTGCGCAAATAGGCATGAATCTGTAGGCAAAAAACTCATTTCTGACAATGTTGCCCAAATGCATCTCAGAAGTGTGCAACTTGTTCCCTGAGTTAGAAAACGTCGAGAAACGTTCGTTTCTGCTAGCGCTGTGCTTCCACACATGTATTTGCTGAACGGTGAAAGCGCACAGTAATGCACTTTTCTCCCAGCAAATACACTGTTTCTAAGGAAATGGGAACACACTGAGGAGACACTTGTGGGAGCTACTGTGACTAAAACTGAGCTTCCCTACGCACAGGGAAGCAAGAGAAATGCTGATTTCATCAAGCCCAGTTACATACTCAGAATCTGTACTACTGCGCAAATAGGCATGTCTCTGTAGGCAAAAAACTCATTTCTGACAAAGTTGGCCAAATGCATCTCAGAAGTGTGCAACTTATTCCCTGAGTTAGAAAACGTCGAGAAACGGTCATATCTGCTAACGCTGTGCTTCTACACATGTATTTAATGAACGGTGAAAGCACACAGTTATGCACTTTTCTCCCAGCAAATACACTGTTTCTAAGGAAATGGGAACACACTGAGGAGACACTTGTGGGAGCTACTGTGACTAAAACTGAGCTTCCCTACGCACAGGGAAGCAAGAGAAATGCTGATTTCATCAAGCCCAGTTACATACTCAGAATCTGTACGACTGCGCAAATAGGCATGAATCTGTAGGCAAAAAACTCATTTCTGACAAAGTTGCCAAAATGCATCTCAGAAGTGTGCAACTTGTTCCCTGAGTTAGAAAACGTCGAGAAACGTTCGATTCTGCTAGCGCTGTGCTTCCACACATGTATTTGCTGAACGGTGAAAGCGCACTGTAATGCACTTTTCTCCCAGCAAATACACTGTTTCTAAGGAAATGGGAACACACTGAGGAGACACTTGTGGGAGCTACTGTGACTAAAACTGAGCTTCCCTACGCACAGGGAAGCAAGAGAAATGCTGATTTCATCAAGCCCAGTTACATACTCAGAATCTGTACTACTGCGCAAATAGGCATGTCTCTGTAGGCAAAAAACTCATTTCTGACAAAGTTGCCCAAATGCATCTCAGAAGTGTGCAACTTGTTCCCTGAGTTAGAAAACGTCGAGAAATGGTCATATCTGCTAACGCTGTGCTTCTACACATGTATTTGCTGAACGGTGAAAGCGCACAGTAATGCACTTTTCTCCCAGCAAATACACTGTTTCTAAGGAAATGGGAACACACTGAGGAGACACTTGTGGGAGCTACTGTGAATAAAACTGAGCTTCACTACGCACAGGGAAGCAAGAGAAATGCTGATTTCATCAAGTCCAGTTACATACTCAGAATCTGTACTACTGCGCAAATAGGCATGAATCTGTAGGCAAAAAACTCATTTCTGACAAAGTTGCCAAAATGCATCTCAGAAGTGTGCAACTTGTTCCCTGAGTTAGAAAACGTCGAGAAACGGTCGTTTCTGCTACCGCTGTGCTTCTACACATGTATTTGCTGAACGGTGAAAGCGCACAGTAATGCACTATTCTCCCAGCAAATACACTGTTTCTAAGGAAATGGGAACACACTGAGGAGACACTTGTGGGAGCTACTGTGACTAAACCTGAGCTTCCCTACGCACAGGGAAGCAAGAGAAATGCTGATTTCATCAAGCCCAGTTACATACTCAGAATCTGTACTACTTCGCAAATAGGCATGTCTCTGTAGGCAAAAAACTCATTTCTGACAATGTTGCCCAAATGCATCTCAGAAGTGTGCAACTTGTTCCCTGAGTTAGAAAACGTCGAGAAACGTTCGTTTCTGCTAGCGCTGTGCTTCCACACATGTATTTGCTGAACGGTGAAAGCGCACAGTAATGCACTTTTCTCCCAGCAAATACACTGTTTCTAAGGAAATGGGAACACACTGAGGAGACACTTGTGGGAGCTACTGTGACTAAAACTGAGCTTCCCTACGCACAGGGAAGCAAGAGAAATGCTGATTTCATCAAGCCCAGTTACATACTCAGAATCTGTACTACTGCGCAAATAGGCATGTCTCTGTAGGCAAAAAACTCATTTCTGACAAAGTTGGCCAAATGCATCTCAGAAGTGTGCAACTTATTCCCTGAGTTAGAAAACGTCGAGAAACGGTCATATCTGCTAACGCTGTGCTTCTACACATGTATTTAATGAACGGTGAAAGCACACAGTTATGCACTTTTCTCCCAGCAAATACACTGTTTCTAAGGAAATGGGAACACACTGAGGAGACACTTGTGGGAGCTACTGTGACTAAAACTGAGCTTCCCTACGCACAGGGAAGCAATAGAAATGCTGATTTCATCAAGCCCAGTTACATACTCAGAATCTGTACTACTGCGCAAATAGGCATGTCTCTTTAGGAATAAAACTCATTTCTGACAAAGTTGCCCAAATGCATCTCAGAAGTGTGCAAATTGTTCCCTGAGTTAGAAAACGTCGAGAAACGGTCGTTTCTGCTAGCGCTGTGCTTCTACACATGTATTTGCTGAACGGTGAAAGCGCACAGTAATGCACTTTTCTCCCAGCAAATACACTGTTTCTAAGGAAATGGGAACACACTGAGGAGACACTTGTGGGAGCTACTGTGACTAAAACTGAGCTTCCCTACGCACAGGGAAGCAAGAGAAAAGCTGATTTCATCAAGCCCAGTTACATACTCAGAATCTGTACTACTGCGCAAATAGGCAAAAAACTCTTTAGGCAAAAACTCATTTCAGACAAAGTTGCCCAAATGCATCTCAGAAGTGTGCAACTTGTTCCCTGAGTTAGAAAACTTCGAGAAACGGTCGTTTCTGCTAGCGCTGTGCTTCTACACATGTATTTGCAGAACGGTGAAAGCGCAGAGTAATGCACTTTTCTCCCAGCAAATACACTGTTTCTAAGGAAATGGGAACACACTGAGGAGACACTTGTGGGAGCTACTGTGACTAAAACTGAGCTTCCCTACGCACACGGAAGCAAGAGAAATGCTGATTTCATCAAGCCCAGTTACATACTCAGAATCTGTACTACTGCGCAAATAGGCATGAATCTGTAGGCAAACAACTCGTTTCTGACAAAGTTGCTCAAATGCATCTCAGAAGTGTGCCACTTGTTCCCTGAGTTAGAAAACTTCGAGAAACGGTCGTTTCAGCTAGCGCTGTGCTTCTACTCATGTATTTGCTGAACGGTGAAAGCGCGCAGTGATGCACTTTTCTCCCAGCAAATACACTGTTTTTAAGGAACTGGGAACACACTGAGGAGACACTTGTGGGAGCTACTGTGACTAAAACTGAGCTTCCCTACGCACAGGGAAGCAAGAGAAATGCTGATTTCATCAAGCCCAGTTACATACTCAGAATCTGTACTACTGCGCAAATAGGCATGTCTCTGTAGGCAAACAACTCATTTCTGACAAAGTTGCCCAAATGCATCTCAGAAGTGTGCAACTTGTTCCCTGAGTTAGAAAATGTCGAGAAACAGTCTTTTCTGCTAGCGCTGTGCTTCTACACATGTATTTGCTGAACGGTGAAAGCGCACAGTAATGCACTTTTCTCCCAGCAAATACACTGTTTCTAAGGAACTGGGAACACACTGAGGAGACACTTGTGGGAGCTACTGTGACTAAAACTGAGCTTCCCTACGCACAGGGAAGCAAGAGAAATGCTGATTTCATCAAGCCCAGTTACATACTCAGAATCTGTACTACTGCGCAAATAGGCATGTCTCTGTAGGCAAAAAACTCATTTCTGACAAAGTTGCCCAAATGCATCTCAGAAGTGTGCAACTTGTTCCCTGAGTTAGAAAACGTTGAGAAACGGTTGTTTCTGCTAGCGCTGTGCTTCTACACATGTATTTGCTGAACGGTGAAAGCACACAGTAATGCATTTTCTCCCAGCAAATACACTGTTTCTAAGGAAATGGGAACACACTGAGGAGACACTTGTGGGAGCTACTGTGACTAAAACTGAGCTTCCCTACGCACACGGAAGCAAGAGAAATGCTGATTTCATCAAGCCCAGTTACATACTCAGAATCTGTACTACTGCGCAAATAGTCATGTCTCTGTAGGCAAAAAACTCCTTTCTGACAAAGTTGCCCAAATGCATCTCAGAAGTGTGCAACTTATTCCCTGAGTTAGAAAACGTCGAGAAACGGTCGTTTCTGCTAGCGCTGTGCTTCTACACATGTATTTGCTGAACGGTGAAAGCGCACAGTAGTGCACTTTTCTCCCAGCAAATACACTGTTTCCAAGGAAATGGGAACACACTGAGGAGACACTTGTGGGAGCTACTGTGACTAAAACTGAGCTTCCCTACACACAGGGAAGCAAGAGAAATGCTGATTTCATCAAGCCCAGTTACATAGTCAGAATCTCTACTACTGCGCAAATAGGCATGTCTCTGTAGGCAAAAAACTCATTTTTGAGAAAGTTACCCAAATGCATCTCAGAAGTGTGCAACTTGTTCCCTGAGTTAGAAAACGTCGAGAAACGTTCGTTTCTGCTAGCGCTGTGCTTCTACACATGTATTTGCTGAACGGTGAAAGCGCACAGTAATGCACTTTTCTCCCTGCAAATACACTGTTTCTAGGGAAATGGGAACACACTGAGGAGACACTTGTGGGAGCTATTGTGACCAAAACTGAGCTTCCTTACGCACAGGGAAGGAAGAGAAATGCTGATTTCATCAAGCCCAGTTACATACTCAGAATCTGTACTACTGCGCAAATAGGCATGTCTCTGTAGGCAAAAAACTCATTTCTGACAAAGTTGCCCAAATGCATCTCAGAAGTGTGCAACTTGTTCCCTGAGTTAGAAAACGTCGAGAAACGGTCTTTTCTGCTAGCGCTGTGCTTCTACACATGTATTTGCTGAATGGTGAAAGCACACAGTAATGCACTTTTCTCCCAGCAAATACACTGTTTCTAAGGAAGTGGGGACACACTGAGGAGACACTTGTGGGAGCTACTGTGACTAAAACTGAGCTTCTTTACACACAGGGAAGCAAGAGAAATGCTGATTTCATCAAGCCCAGTTACATACTCAGAATCTGTACTACTGAGCAAATAGGCATGAATCTGTAGGCAAAAAACTCATTTCTGACAATGTTGCCCAAATGCATTCAAAAGTGTGCAACTTGTTCCCTGAGTTAGAAAACGTCGAGAAACTTTTGTTTCTGCTAGCGCTGTGCTTCTACACATGTATTTGCTGAACGGTGAAAGCGCACAGTAATGCACTTTTCTCCCAGCAAATACACTGTTTCTAAGGAAATGGGAACACACTGAGGAGACACTTGTGGGAGCTACTGTGACTAAAACTGAGCTTCCCTACGCACAGGGAAGCAAGAGAAATGCTGATTTCATCAAGCCCAGTTACATACTCAGAATCTGTACTACTGCGCAAATAGGCATGAATCTGTAGACAAAAAACTCATTTCTGATAAAGTTGCCCAAATGCATCTCAGAAGTGTGCAACTTGTTCCCTGAGTTAGAAATCGTCGAGAAACGGTCGTTTCTGCTAGCGCTGTGCTTCTACACATGTATTTGCTGAACGGTGAAAGCGCACAGTAATGCACTTTTCTCCCAGCAAATACACTGTTTCTAAGGAAATGGGAACACACTGAGGAGACACTTGTGGGAGCTACTGTGACTAAAACTGAGCTTCCCTACGCACAGGGAAGCAAGAGAAATGCTGATTTCATCAAGCCCAGTTACATACTCAGAATATGTACTACTGCGCAAATAGACATGTCTCTGTAGGTAAAAAACTCATTTCTGACAAAGTTGCCCAAATGCATCTCAGAAGTGTGCAACCTCTTCCCTGAGTTAGAAAACGTCGAGAAACGTTCGTTTCTGCTAGCGCTGTGCTTCTACACATGTATTTGTTGAACGGTGAAAGTGCACAGTAATGCACTTTTCTCCCAGCAAATACACTGTTTCCAAGGAAATGGGAACACACTGAGGAGACACTTGTGGGAGCTACTGTGACTAAAACTGAGCTTCCCTACGCACAGGGAAGCAAGAGAAATGCTGATTTCATCAAGCCCAGTTACATACTCAGAATCTGTACTACTGCGCAAATAGGCATGAATCTGTAGGCAAACAACTCGTTTCTGACAAAGTTGCTCAAATGCATCTCAGAAGTGTGCCACTTGTTCCCTGAGTTAGAAAACTTCGAGAAACGGTCGTTTCAGCTAGCGCTGTGCTTCTACTCATGTATTTGCTGAACGGTGAAAGCGCGCAGTGATGCACTTTTCTCCCAGCAAATACACTGTTTTTAAGGAACTGGGAACACACTGAGGAGACACTTGTGGGAGCTACTGTGACTAAAACTGAGCTTCCCTACGCACAGGGAAGCAAGAGAAATGCTGATTTCATCAAGCCCAGTTACATACTCAGAATCTGTACTACTGCGCAAATAGGCATGTCTCTGTAGGCAAAAAACTCATTTCTGACAAAGTTGCCCAAATGCATCTCAGAAGTGTGCAACTTGTTCCCTGAGTTAGAAAACGTCGAGAAACGTTCGTTTCTGCTAGCGCTGTCCTTCTACACATGTATTTGCTGAACGGTGAAAGCGCACAGTAATGCACTTTTCTCCTAGCAAATACACTGTTTCTAAGGAACTGGGAACACACTGAGGAGATACTTGTGGGAGCTACTGTGACTAAAACTGAGCTTCCCTACGCACAGGGAAGCAAGAGAAATGCTGATTTCATCAAGCCCAGTTACATACTCAGAATCTGTACTACTGCGCAAATAGGCATGTCTCTGTAGGCAAACAACTCATTTCTGACAAAGTTGCCCAAATGCATCTCAGAAGTGTGCAACTTGTTCCCTGAGTTAGAAAATGTCGAGAAACAGTCTTTTCTGCTAGCGCTGTGCTTCTACACATGTATTTGCTGAACGGTGAAAGCGCACAGTAATGCACTTTTCTCCCAGCAAATACACTGTTTCTAAGGAACTGGGAACACACTGAGGAGACACTTGTGGGAGCTACTGTGACTAAAACTGAGCTTCCCTACGCACAGGGAAGCAAGAGAAATGCTGATTTCATCAAGCCCAGTTACATACTCAGAATCTGTACTACTGCGCAAATAGGCATGTCTCTGTAGGCAAAAAACTCATTTCTGACAAAGTTGCCCAAATGCATCTCAGAAGTGTGCAACTTGTTCCCTGAGTTAGAAAACGTTGAGAAACGGTTGTTTCTGCTAGCGCTGTGCTTCTACACATGTATTTGCTGAACGGTGAAAGCACACAGTAATGCATTTTCTCCCAGCAAATACACTGTTTCTAAGGAAATGGGAACACACTGAGGAGACACTTGTGGGAGCTACTGTGACTAAAACTGAGCTTCCCTACGCACACGGAAGCAAGAGAAATGCTGATTTCATCAAGCCCAGTTACATACTCAGAATCTGTACTACTGCGCAAATAGTCATGTCTCTGTAGGCAAAAAACTCCTTTCTGACAAAGTTGCCCAAATGCATCTCAGAAGTGTGCAACTTATTCCCTGAGTTAGAAAACGTCGAGAAACGGTCGTTTCTGCTAGCGCTGTGCTTCTACACATGTATTTGCTGAACGGTGAAAGCGCACAGTAGTGCACTTTTCTCCCAGCAAATACACTGTTTCCAAGGAAATGGGAACACACTGAGGAGACACTTGTGGGAGCTACTGTGACTAAAACTGAGCTTCCCTACACACAGGGAAGCAAGAGAAATGCTGATTTCATCAAGCCCAGTTACATAGTCAGAATCTCTACTACTGCGCAAATAGGCATGTCTCTGTAGGCAAAAAACTCATTTTTGAGAAAGTTACCCAAATGCATCTCAGAAGTGTGCAACTTGTTCCCTGAGTTAGAAAACGTCGAGAAACGTTCGTTTCTGCTAGCGCTGTGCTTCTACACATGTATTTGCTGAACGGTGAAAGCGCACAGTAATGCACTTTTCTCCCTGCAAATACACTGTTTCTAGGGAAATGGGAACACACTGAGGAGACACTTGTGGGAGCTATTGTGACCAAAACTGAGCTTCCTTACGCACAGGGAAGGAAGAGAAATGCTGATTTCATCAAGCCCAGTTACATACTCAGAATCTGTACTACTGCGCAAATAGGCATGTCTCTGTAGGCAAAAAACTCATTTCTGACAAAGTTGCCCAAATGCATCTCAGAAGTGTGCAACTTGTTCCCTGAGTTAGAAAACGTCGAGAAACGGTCTTTTCTGCTAGCGCTGTGCTTCTACACATGTATTTGCTGAATGGTGAAAGCACACAGTAATGCACTTTTCTCCCAGCAAATACACTGTTTCTAAGGAAGTGGGGACACACTGAGGAGACACTTGTGGGAGCTACTGTGACTAAAACTGAGCTTCTTTACACACAGGGAAGCAAGAGAAATGCTGATTTCATCAAGCCCAGTTACATACTCAGAATCTGTACTACTGAGCAAATAGGCATGAATCTGTAGGCAAAAAACTCATTTCTGACAATGTTGCCCAAATGCATTCAAAAGTGTGCAACTTGTTCCCTGAGTTAGAAAACGTCGAGAAACTTTTGTTTCTGCTAGCGCTGTGCTTCTACACATGTATTTGCTGAACGGTGAAAGCGCACAGTAATGCACTTTTCTCCCAGCAAATACACTGTTTCTAAGGAAATGGGAACACACTGAGGAGACACTTGTGGGAGCTACTGTGACTAAAACTGAGCTTCCCTACGCACAGGGAAGCAAGAGAAATGCTGATTTCATCAAGCCCAGTTACATACTCAGAATCTGTACTACTGCGCAAATAGGCATTAATCTGTAGACAAAAAACTCATTTCTGATAAAGTTGCCCAAATGCATCTCAGAAGTGTGCAACTTGTTCCCTGAGTTAGAAATCGTCGAGAAACGGTCGTTTCTGCTAGCGCTGTGCTTCTACACATGTATTTGCTGAACGGTGAAAGCGCACAGTAATGCACTTTTCTCCCAGCAAATACACTGTTTCTAAGGAAATGGGAACACACTGAGGAGACACTTGTGGGAGCTACTGTGACTAAAACTGAGCTTCCCTACGCACAGGGAAGCAAGAGAAATGCTGATTTCATCAAGCCCAGTTACATACTCAGAATATGTACTACTGCGCAAATAGACATGTCTCTGTAGGTAAAAAACTCATTTCTGACAAAGTTGCCCAAATGCATCTCAGAAGTGTGCAACCTCTTCCCTGAGTTAGAAAACGTCGAGAAACGTTCGTTTCTGCTAGCGCTGTGCTTCTACACATGTATTTGTTGAACGGTGAAAGTGCACAGTAATGCACTTTTCTCCCAGCAAATACACTGTTTCTAAGGAAATGGGAACACACTGAGGAGACACTTGTGGGAGCTACTGTGACTAAAACTGAGCTTCCCTACGCACAGGGAAGCAAGAGAAATGCTGATTTCATCAAGCCCAGTTACATACTCAGAATCTGTACTACTGCGCAAATAGGCATGAATCTGTAGGCAAACAACTCGTTTCTGACAAAGTTGCTCAAATGCATCTCAGAAGTGTGCCACTTGTTCCCTGAGTTAGAAAACTTTGAGAAACGGTCGTTTCAGCTAGCGCTGTGCTTCTACTCATGTATTTGCTGAACGGTGAAAGCGCACAGTGATGCACTTTTCTCCCAGCAAATACACTGTTTTTAAGGAACTGGGAACACACTGAGGAGACACTTGTGGGAGCTACTGTGACTAAAACTGAGCTTCCCTACGCACAGGGAAGCAAGAGAAATGCTGATTTCATCAAGCCCAGTTACATACTCAGAATCTGTACTACTGCGCAAGTAGGCATGTCTCTGTAGGCAAACAACTCATTTCTGACAGAGTTGCCCAAATGCATCTCAGAAGTGTGCAACTTGTTCCCTGAGTTAGAAAACGTTGAGAAACGGTTGTTTCTGCTAGCGCTGTGCTTCTACACATGTATTTTCTGAACGGTGAAAGCACACAGTAATGCATTTTCTCCCAGCAAATACACTGTTTCTAAGGAAATGGGAACACACTGAGGAGACACTTGTGGGAGCTACTGTGACTAAAACTGAGCTTCCCTACGCACACGGAAGCAAGAGAAATGCTGATTTCATCAAGCCCAGTTACATACTCAGAATCTGTACTACTGTGCAAATAGGCATGTCTCTGTAGGAAAAAAACTCATTTTTGGGAAAGTTACCCAAATGCATCTCAGAAGTGTGCAACTTGTTCCCTGAGTTAGAAAACGTCGAGAAACGTTCGTTTCTGCTAGCGCTGTGCTTCTACACATGTATTTGCTGAACGGTGAAAGCGCACAGTAATGCACTTTTCTCCCAGCAAATACACTGTTCTAAGGAAATGGGAACACACTGAGGAGACACTTGTGGGAGCTACTGTGACTAAAACTGAGCTTCCTTACGAACAGGGAAGCAAGAGAAATGCTGATTTCATCAAGCCCAGTTACATACTAAGAATCTGTACTACTGCGCAAATAGGCATGTCTCTGTAGGCAAAAAACTCATTTCTGACAAAGTTGCCCAAATGCATCTCAGAAGTGTGCAACTTGTTCCCTGAGTTAGAAAACGTCGAGAAACGTTCGTTCTGCTAGCGCTGTGCTTCTACACATGTATTTCCTGAACGGTGAATGCGCACAGTAATGCACTTTTCTCCCAGCAAATACACTGTTTCTAAGGAAATGGGAACACACTGAGGAGACACTTGTGGGAGCTACTGTGACTAAAACTGAGCTTCCCTACGCACAGGGAAGCAAGAGAAATGCTGATTTCATCAAGCCCAGTTACATACTCAGAATCTGTACTACTGCGCAAATAGGCATGTCTCTGTAGGCAAAAAACTCATTTCTGACAAAGTTGCCCAAATGCATCTCAGAAGTGTGCAACTTGTTCCCTGAGTTAGAAAACGTCGAGAAACAGTCTTTTCTGCTAGCGCTGTGCTTCTACACATGTATTTGCTGAATGGTGAAAGCACACAGTAATGCACTTTTCTCCCAGCAAATACACTGTTTCTAAGGAAGTGGGGACACACTGAGGAGACACTTGTGGGAGCTACTGTGACTAAAACTGAGCTTCTTTACACACAGGGAAGCAAGAGAAATGCTGATTTCATCAAGCCCAGTTACATACTCAGAATCTGTACTACTGCGCAAATAGGCATGAATCTGTAGGCAAAAAACTCATTTCTGACAATGTTGCCCAAATGCATTCAAAAGTGTGCAACTTGTTCCCTGAGTTAGAAAACGTCGAGAAACTTTTGTTTCTGCTAGCGCTGGGCTTCTACACATGTATTTGCTGAACGGTGAAAGCGCACAGTAATGCACTTTTCTCCCAGCAATTACACTGTTTCTAAGGAAATGGGAATACACTGAGGAGACACTTGTGGGAGCTACTGTGACTAAAAGTGAGCTTCCCTGCGCACAGGGAAGCAAGAGAAATGCTGATTTCATCAAGCCCAGTTACATACTCAGAATCTGTACTACTGCGCAAATAGTCATGTCTCTGTAGGCAAAAAACTCCTTTCTGACAAAGTTGCCCAAATGCATCTCAGAAGTGTGCAACTTATTCCCTGAGTTAGAAAACGTCGAGAAACGGTCGTTTCTGCTAGCGCTGTGCTTCTACACATGTATTTGCTGAACGGTGAAAGCGCACAGTAATGCACTTTTCTCCCAGCAAATACACTGTTTCTAAGGAAATGGGAACACACTGAGGAGACACTTGTGGGAGCTACTGTGACTAAAACTGAGCTTCCTTACGCACAGGGAAGCAAGAGAAATGCTGATTTCATCAAGCCCAGTTACATACTCAGAATCTGTACTACTGCGCAAATAGGCATGTCTCTGTAGGCAAAAAACTCATTTCTGACAAAGTTGCCCAAATGCATCTCAGAAGTGTGCAACTTGTTCCCTGAGTTAGAAAACGTCGAGAAACGGTCTTTTCTGCTAGCGCTGTGCTTCTACACATGTATTTGCTGAACGGTGAAAGCACACAGTAGTGCACTTTTCTCCCAGCAAATACACTGTTTCCAAGGAAATGGGAACACACTGAGGAGACACTTGTGGGAGCTACTGTGACTAAAACTGAGCTTCCCTACAAACAGGGAAGCAAGAGAAATGCTGATTTCATCAAGCCCAGTTACATAGTCAGAATCTCTACTACTGCGCAAATAGGCATGTCTCTGTAGGCAAAAAACTCATTTTTGAGAAAGTTACCCAAATGCATCTCAGAAGTGTGCAACTTGTTCCCTGAGTTAGAAAACGTCGAGAAACGTTCGTTTCTGCTAGCGCTGTGCTTCTACACATGTATTTGCTGAACGGTGAAAGCGCACAGTAATGCACTTTTCTCCCTGCAAATACACTGTTTCTAGGGAAATGGGAACACACTGAGGAGACACTTGTGGGAGCTATTGTGACCAAAACTGAGCTTCCTTACGCACAGGGAAGCAAGAGAAATGCTGATTTCATCAAGCCCAGTTACATACTCAGAATCTGTACTACTGCGCAAATAGGCATGTCTCTGTAGGCAAAAAACTCATTTCTGACAAAGTTGCCCAAATGCATCTCAGAAGTGTGCAACTTGTTCCCTGAGTTAGAAAACGTCGAGAAACGTTCGTTTCTGCTAGCGCTGTGCTTCTACACATGTATTTGCTGAATGGTGAAAGCACACAGTAATGCACTTTTCTCCCAGCAAATACACTGTTTCTAAGGAAGTGGGGACACACTGAGGAGACACTTGTGGGAGCTACTGTGACTAAAACTGAGCTTCTTTACACACAGGGAAGCAAGAGAAATGCTGATTTCATCAAGCCCAGTTACATACTCAGAATCTGTACTACTGCGCAAATAGGCATGAATCTGTAGGCAAAAAACTCATTTCTGACAATGTTGCCCAAATGCATTCAAAAGTGTGCAACTTGTTCCCTGAGTTAGAAAACGTCGAGAAACTTTTGTTTCTGCTAGCGCCGTGCTTCTACACATGTATTTGCTGAACGGTGAAAGCGCACAGTAATGCACTTTTCTCCCAGCAAATACACTGTTTCTAAGGAAATGGGAACACACTGAGGAGATACTTGTGGGAGCTACTGTGACTAAAACTGAGCTTCCTTACGCACAGGGAAGCAAGAGAAATGCTGATTTCATCAAGCCCAGTTACATACTCAGAATCTGTACTACTGCGCAAATAGGCATGTCTCTGTAGGCAAAAAACTCATTTCTGACAAAGTTGCCCAAATGCATCTCAGAAGTGTGCAACTTGTTCCCTGAGTTAGAAAACGTGGAGAAACAGTCTTTTCTGCTAGCGCTGTGCTTCTACACATGTATTTGCTGAATGGTGAAAGCACACAGTAATGCACTTTTCTCCCAGCAAATACACTGTTTCTAAGGAAGTGGGGACACACTGAGGAGACACTTGTGGGAGCTACTGTGACTAAAACTGAGCTTCTTTACACACAGGGAAGCAAGAGAAATGCTGATTTCATCAAGCCCAGTTACATATTCAGAATCTGTACTACTGCGCAAATAGGCATGAATCTGTAGGCAAAAAACTCATTTCTGACAAAGTTGCCCAAATGCATCTCAAAAGTGTGCAACTTGTTCCCTGAGTTAGAAAACGTCGAGAAACTTTCGTTTCTGCTAGCGCTGTGCTTCTACACATGTATTTGCTGAACGGTGAAAGCGCACAGTAATGCACTTTTCTCCCAGCAAGTACACTGTTTCTAAGGAAATGGGAATACACTGAGGAGACACTTGTGGGAGCTACTGTGACTAAAAGTGAGCTTCCCTACGCACAGGGAAGCAAGAGAAATGCTGATTTCATCAAGCCCAGTTACATACTCAGAATCTGTACTACTGCGCAAATAGTCATGTCTCTGTAGGCAAAAAACTCCTTTCTGACAAAGTTGCCCAAATGCATCTCAGAAGTGTGCAACTTATTCCCTGAGTTAGAAAACGTCGAGAAACGGTCGTTTCTGCTAGCGCTGTGCTTCTACACATGTATTTGCTGAACGGTGAAAGCGCACAGTAATGCACTTTTCTCCCAGCAAATACACTGTTTCTAAGGAAATGGGAACACACTGAGGAGACACTTGTGGGAGCTACTGTGACTAAAACTGAGCTTCCTTACGCACAGCGAAGCAAGAGAAATGCTGATTTCATCAAGCCCAGTTACATACTCAGAATCTGTACTACTGCGCAAATAGGCATGTCTCTGTAGGCAAAAAACTCATTTCTGACAAAGTTGCCCAAATGCATCTCAGAAGTGTGCAACTTGTTCCCTGAGTTAGAAAACGTCGAGAAACGTTCGTTTCTGCTAGCGATGTGCTTCTACACATGTATTTGCTGAACGGTGAAAGCACACAGTAATGCACTTTTCTCCCAGCAAATACACTGTTTCTAAGGAAATGGGAACACACTGAGGAGACACTTGTGGGAGCTACTGTGACTAAAACTGAGCTTCCCTACGCACAGGGTAGCAAGAGAAATGCTGATTTCATCCAGCACAGTTACATAATCAGAATCTGTACTACTGCGCAAATAGGCATGTCTCTGTAGGCAAAAAACTCATTTCTGACAAAGTTGCCCAAATGCATCTCAGAAGTGTGCAACTTGTTCCCTGAGTTAGAAAACGTCGAGAAACGGTCGTTTCTGCTAGCGCTGTGCTTCTACACATGTATTTGCTGAACGGTGAAAGCGCACAGTAATGCACTTTTCTCCCAGCAAATACACTGTTTCTAAGGAAATGGGAACACACTGAGGAGACACTTGTGGGAGCTACTGTGACTAAAACTGAGCTTCCCTACGCACAGGGAAGCAAGAGAAATGCTGATTTCATCAAGCCCAGTTACATACTCAGAATCTGTACTACTGCGCAAATAGGCATGTCTCTGTAGGCAACCAACTCATTTCTGACAAAGTTGCCCAAATGCATCTCAGAAGTGTGCAACTTGTTCCCTGAGTTAGAAAAGGTCGAGAAACGGTCGTTTCTGCTAGCGCTGTGCTTCTACACATGTATTTGCTGAACGGTGAAAGCACACAGTGATGCACTTTTCTCCTAGCAAATACACTGTTTCTAAGGAAATGGGAACACACTGAGGAGACACTTGTGGGAGCTACTGTGACTAAAACTGAGCTTCCTTACGCACAGGGAAGCAAGAGAAATGCTGATTTCATCAAGCCCAGTTACATACTCAGAATCTGTACTACTGCGCAAATAGGCATGTCTCTGTAGGCAAAAAACTCCTTTCTTACAAAGTTGCCCAAATGCATCTCAGAAGTGTGCAACTTGTTCCCTGAGTTAGAAAACGTCGAGAAACGGTCGTTTCAGCTAGCGCTGTGCTTCTACACATGTATTTGCTGAACGATGAAAGCGCACAGTAATGCACTTTTTTCCCAGCAAATACACTGTTTCTAAGGAAATGGGAACACACTGAGGAGACACTTGTGGGAGCTACTGTGACTAAAACTGAGCTTCCCTACGCACAGGGAAGCAAGAGAAATGCTGATTTCATCAAGCCCAGTTACATACTCAGAATCTGTACTACTGCGCAAATAGGCATGTCTCTGTAGGCAAAAAACTCATTTCTGACAAAGTTGCCCAAATGCATCTAGGAAGTGTGCAACTTGTTCCCTGAGTTAGAAAACGTCGAGAAACGTTCGTTTCTGCTAGCGCTGTGCTTCTACACATGTATTTGCTGAACGGTGAAAGCGCGCAGTAATGCACTTTTCTCCCAGCAAATACACTGTTTCTAAGGAAATGGGAACACACTGAGAAGACACCTGTGGGAGCTACTGTGACTAAAACTGAGCTTCCCTACGCACAGGAAAGCAAGAGAAATGCTGATTTCATCCAGCCCAGTTACATACTCAGAATCTGTACTACTGCGCAAATAGGCATGAATCTGTAGGCAAAAAACTCATTTCTGACAAAGTTGCCCAAATGCATCTCAGAAGTGTGCAACTTGTTCCCTGAGTTAGAAAACGTCGAGAAACAGTCTTTTCTGCTAGCGCTGTGCTTCTACACATGTATTTGCTGAACGGTGAAAGCGCACAGTAATGCACTTTTCTCCCAGCAAATACACTGTTTCTAAGGAAATGGGAACACACTGAGGAGACACTTGTGGGAGCTACTGTGACTAAAACTGAGCTTCTTTACACACAGGGAAGCAAGAGAAATGCTGATTTCATCAAGCCCAGTTACATACTCAGAATCTGTACTACTGCGCAAATAGGCATGAATCTGTAGGCAAAAAACTCATTTCTGACAAAGTTGCCCAAATGCATCTCAGAAGTGTGCAACTCGTTCCGTGAGTTAGAAAACGTCGAGAAACTTTCGTTTCTGCTAGCGCTTTGCTCCTACACATGTATTTGCTGAACGGTGAAAGCGCACAGTAATGTACTTTTCTCCCAGCAATTACACTGTTTCTAAGGAAATGGGAATACACTGAGGAGACACTTGTGGGAGCTACTGTGACTAAAAGTGAGCTTCCCTGCGCACAGGGAAGCAAGAGAAATGCTGATTTCATCAAGCCCAGTTACATACTCAGAATCTGTACTACTGCGCAAATAGTCATGTCTCTGTAGGCAAAAAACTCCTTTCTGACAAAGTTGCCCAAATGCATCTCAGAAGTGTGGAACTTGTTCCCTGAGTTAGAAAACGTCGAGAAACGGTCGTTTCAGCTAGCGCTGTGCTTCTACACATGTATTTGCTGAACGGTGAAAGCGCACAGTAATGCACTTTTCTCCCAGCAAATACACTGTTTCTAAGGAAATGGGAACACACTGAGGAGACACTTGTGGGAGCTACTTTGACTAAAACTGAGCTTCCCTACGAACAGGGAAGCAAGAGAAATGCTGATTTCATCAAGCCCAGTTACATACTCAGAATCTGTACTACTGCGCAAATAGGCATGTCTCTTTAGGCAAAAAACTCATTTCTGACAAAGTTGCCCAAATGCATCTAGGAAGTGTGCAACTTGTTCCCTGAGTTAGAAAACGTCGAGAAACGTTCGTTTCTGCTAGCGCTGTGCTTCTACACATGTATTTGCTGAACTGTGAAAGCGCGCAGTAATGCACTTTTCTCCCAGCAAATACACTGTTTCTAAGGAAATGGGAACACACTGAGAAGACACCTGTGGGAGCTACTGTGACTAAAACTGAGCTTCCCTACGCACAGGAAAGCAAGAGAAATGCTGATTTCATCAAGCCCAGTTACATACTCAGAATCTGTACTACTGCGCAAATAGGCATGAATCTGTAGGCAAAAAACTCATTTCTGACAAAGTTGCCCAAATGCATCTCAGAAGTGTGCAACTTGTTCCCTGAGTTAGAAAACGTCGAGAAACAGTCTTTTCTGCTAGCGCTGTGCTTCTACACATGTATTTGCTGAACGGTGAAAGCGCGCAGTAATGCACTTTTCTCCCAGCAAATACACTGTTTCTAAGGAAATGGGAACACACTGAGGAGACACTTGTGGGAGCTACTGTGACTAAAACTGAGCTTCTTTACACACAGGGAAGCAAGAGAAATGCTGATTTCATCAAGCCCAGTTACATACTCAGAATCTGTACTACTGCGCAAATAGGCATGAATCTGTAGGCAAAAAACTCATTTCTGACAAAGTTGCCCAAATGCATCTCAGAAGTGTGCAACTCGTTCCCTGAGTTAGAAAACGTCGAGAAACTTTCGTTTCTGCTAGCGCTTTGCTCCTACACATGTATTTGCTGAACGGTGAAAGCGCACAGTAATGCACTTTTCTCCCAGCAATTACACTGTTTCTAAGGAAATGGGAATACACTGAGGAGACACTTGTGGGAGCTACTGTGACTAAAAGTGAGCTTCCCTGCGCACAGGGAAGCAAGAGAAATGCTGATTTCATCAAGCCCAGTTACATACTCAGAATCTGTACTACTGCGCAAATAGTCATGTCTCTGTAGGCAAAAAACTCCTTTCTGACAAAGTTGCCCAAATGCATCTCAGAAGTGTGGAACTTGTTCCCTGAGTTAGAAAACGTCGAGAAACGGTCGTTTCAGCTAGCGCTGTGCTTCTACACATGTATTTGCTGAACGGTGAAAGCGCACAGTAATGCACTTTTCTCCCAGCAAATACACTGTTTCTAAGGAAATGGGAACACACTGAGGAGACACTTGTGGGAGCTACTTTGACTAAAACTGAGCTTCCCTACGAACAGGGAAGCAAGAGAAATGCTGATTTCATCAAGCCCAGTTACATACTCAGAATCTGTACTACTGCGCAAATAGGCATGTCTCTTTAGGCAAAAAACTCATTTCTGACAAAGTTGCCCAAATGCATCTAGGAAGTGTGCAACTTGTTCCCTGAGTTAGAAAACGTCGAGAAACGTTCGTTTCTGCTAGCGCTGTGCTTCTACACATGTATTTGCTGAACGGTGAAAGCGCGCAGTAATGCACTTTTCTCCCAGCAAATACACTGTTTCTAAGGAAATGGGAACACACTGAGAAGACACCTGTGGGAGCTACTGTGACTAAAACTGAGCTTCCCTACGCACAGGAAAGCAAAAGAAATGCTGATTTCATCAAGCCCAGTTACATACTCAGAATCTGTACTACTGCGCAAATAGGCATGAATCTGTAGGCAAAAAACTCATTTCTGACAAAGTTGCCCAAATGCATCTCAGAAGTGTGCAACTTGTTCCCTGAGTTAGAAAACGTCGAGAAACGTTCGTTTCTGCTAGCGCTGTGCTTCTACACATGTATTTGCTGAACGGTGAAAGCGCACAGTAATGCACTTTTCTCCCAGCAAATACACTGTTTCTAAGGAAATGGGAACACACTGAGGAGACACTTGTGGGAGCTACTGTGACTAAAACTGAGCTTCTTTACACACAGGGAAGCAAGAGAAATGCTGATTTCATCAAGCACAGTTACATACTCAGAATCTGTACTACTGCGCAAATAGGCATGAATCTGTAGGCAAAAAACTCATTTCTGACAAAGTTGCCCAAATGCATCTCAGAAGTGTGCAACTTGTTCCCTGAGTTAGAAAACGTCGAGAAACTTTCGTTTCTGCTAGCGCTGTGCTTCTACACATGTATTTGCTGAACGGTGAAAGCGCACAGTAATGCACTTTTCTCCCAGCAATTACACTGTTTCTAAGGAAATGGGAATACACTGAGGAGACACTTGTGGGAGCTACTGTGACTAAAAGTGAGCTTCCCTGCGCACAGGGAAGCAAGAGAAATGCTGATTTCATCAAGCCCAGTTACATACTCAGAATCTGTACTACTGCGCAAATAGTCATGTCTCTGTAGGCAAAAAACTCCTTTCTGACAAAGTTGCCCAAATGCATCTCAGAAGTGTGCAACTTGTTCCCTGCGTTAGAAAACGTCGTGAAACGTTCGTTTCTGCTAGCGCTGTGCTTCTACACATGTATTTGCTGAACGGTGAAAGCGCACAGTAATGCACTTTTCTCCCAGCAAATACACTGTTTCTAAGGAAATGGGAACACACTGAGGAGACACTTGTGGGAGCTACTGTGACTAAAACTGAGCTTCCCTACGCACAGGGAAGCAAGAGAAATGCTGATTTCATCAAGCCCAGTTACATACTCAGAATCTGTACTACTGCGCAAATAGGCATGTCTCTGTAGGCAAACAACTCATTTCTGACAAAGTTGCCCAAATGCATCTCAGAAGTGTGCAACTTGTTCCCTGAGTTAGAAAAGGTCGAGAAACGGTCGTTTCTGCTAGCGCTGTGCTTCTACACATGTATTTGCTGAACGGTGAAAGCACACAGTGATGCACTTTTCTCCTAGCAAATACACTGTTTCTAAGGAACTGGGAACACACTGAGGAGACACTTGTGGGAGCTACTGTGACTAAAACTGAGCTTCCCTACGCACAGGGAAGCAAGAGAAATGCTGATTTCATCAAGCCCAGTTACATACTCAGAATCTGTACTACTGCGCAAATAGGCATGTCTCTGTAGGCAAAAAACTCATTTCTGACAACGTTGCCCAAATGCATCTCAGAAGTGTGCAACTTGTTCCCTGAGTTAGAAAACGTCGAGAAACGTTCGTTTCTGCTAGCGCTGTGCTTCTACACATGTATTTGCTGAACGGTGAAAGCGCACAGTAATGCACTTTTCTCCCAGCAAATACACTGTTTCTAAGGAAATGGGAACACACTGAGGAGACACTTGTGGGAGCTACTGTGACTAAAACTGAGCTTCCTTACGCACAGGGAAGCAAGAGAAATGCTGATTTCATCAAGCCCAGTTACATACTCAGAATCTGTACTACTGCGCAAATAGGCATGTCTCTGTAGGCAAAAAACTCATTTCTGACAAAGTTGCCCAAATGCATCTCAGAAGTGTGCAACTTGTTCCCTGAGTTAGAAAACGTCGAGAAACGGTCGTTTCAGCTAGCGCTGTGCTTCTACACATGTATTTGCTGAACGATGAAAGCGCACAGTAATGCACTTTTCTCCCAGCAAATACACTGTTTCTAAGGAAATGGGAACACACTGAGGAGACACTTGTGGGAGCTACTGTGACTAAAACTGAGCTTCCCTACGAACAGGGAAGCAAGAGAAATGCTGATTTCATCAAGCCCAGTTACATACTCAGAATCTGTACTACTGCGCAAATAGGCATGTCTCTGTAGGCAAAAAACTCATTTCTGACAAAGTTGCCCAAATGCATCTAGGAAGTGTGCAACTTGTTCCCTGAGTTAGAAAACGTCGAGAAACGTTCGTTTCTGCTAGCGCTGTGCTTCTACACATGTATTTGCTGAACGGTGAAAGCGCGCAGTAATGCACTTTTCTCCCAGCAAATACACTGTTTCTAAGGAAATGGGAACACACTGAGAAGACACCTGTGGGAGCTACTGTGACTAAAACTGAGCTTCCCTACGCACAGGAAAGCAAGAGAAATGCTGATTTCATCAAGCCCAGTTACATACTCAGAATCTGTACTACTGCGCAAATAGGCATGAATCTGTAGGCAAAAAACTCATTTCTGACAAAGTTGCCCAAATGCATCTCAGAAGTGTGCAACTTGTTCCCTGAGTTAGAAAACGTCGAGAAACAGTCTTTTCTGCTAGCGCTGTGCTTCTACACATGTATTTGCTGAACGGTGAAAGCGCACAGTAATGCACTTTTCTCCCAGCAAATACACTGTTTCTAAGGAAATGGGAACACACTGAGGAGACACTTGTGGGAGCTACTGTGACTAAAACTGAGCTTCTTTACACACAGGGAAGCAAGAGAAATGCTGATTTCATCAAGCCCAGTTACATACTCAGAATCTGTACTACTGCGCAAATAGGCATGTCTCTGTAGGCAAAAAACTCCTTTCTGACAAAGTTGCCCAAATGCATCTCAGAAGTGTGCAACTTGTTCCCTGAGTTAGAAAACGTCGTGAAACGTTCGTTTCTGCTAGCGCTGTGCTTCTACACATGTATTTGCTGAACGGTGAAAGCGCACAGTAATGCACTTTTCTCCCAGCAAATACACTGTTTCTAAGGAAATGGGAACACACTGAGGAGACACTTGTGGGAGCTACTGTGACTAAAACTGAGCTTCCCTACGAACAGGGAAGAAAGAGAAATGCTGATTTCATCAAGCCCAGTTACATACTCAGAATCTGTACTACTGAGCAAATAGGCATGTCTCTGTAGGCAAAAAATTCATTTCTGACAAAGTTGCCCATATGCATCTAGGAAGTGTGCAACTTGTTCCCTGAGTTAGAAAACATCGAGAAACGTTCATTTCTGCTAGCGCTGTGCTTCTACACATGTATTTGCTGAACGGTGAAAGCGCGCAGTAATGCACTTTTCTCCCAGCAAATACACTGTTTCTAAGGAAATGGGAACACACAGAGAAGACACTTGTGGGAGCTACTGTGACTAAAACTGAGCTTCCCTACGCACAGGGAAGCAAGAGAAATGCTGATTTCATCAAGCCCAGTTACATACTCAGAATCTGTACTACTGCGCAAATAGGCATGTCTCTGTAGGCAAAAAACTCATTTCTGACAAAGTTGCCCAAATGCATCTCAGAAGTGTGCAACTTGTTCCCTGAGTTAGAAAACATTGAGAAACGTTCGTTTCTGCTAGCGCTGTGCTTCTACACATGTATTTGCTGAACGGTGAAAGCGCACAGTAATGCACTTTTCTCCCAGCAAATACACTGTTTCTAAGGAAATGGGAACACACTGAGGAGACACTTGTGGGAGCTACTGTGACTAAAAGTGAGCTTCCTTACGCACAGGGAAGCAAGAGAAATGCTGAATTCATCAAGCCCAGTTACATACTCAGAATCTGTACTACTGCGCAAATAGGCATGTCTCTGTAGGCAAAAAACTCATTTCTGACAAAGTTGCCCAAATGCATCTCAGAAGTGTGCAACTTGTTCCCTGAGTTAGAAAACGTCGAGAAACGTTCGTTTCTGCTAGCGCTGTGCTTCTACACATGTATTTGCTGAACGGTGAAAGCGCACAGTAATGCACTTTTCTCCCAGCAAATACACTGTTTCTAAGGAAATGGGAACACACTGAGGAGACACTTGTGGGAGCTACTGTGACTAAAACTGAGCTTCTTTACACACAGGGAAGCAGGAGAAATGCTGATTTCATCAAGCCCAGTTACATACTCAGAATCTGTACTACTGCGCAAATAGGCATGAATCTGTAGGCAAAAAACTCCTTTCTGACAAAGTTGCCCAAATGCATCTCAGAAGTGTGCAACTTGTTCCCTGAGTTAGAAAACGTCGAGAAACGGTCGTTTCTGCTAGCGCTGTGCTTCTACACATGTATTTGCTGAACGGTGAAAGCGCAAAGTAATGCACTTTTCTCCCAACAATTACACTGTTTCTAAGGAAAAGGGAACATACTGAGGAGACACTTGTGGGAGCTACTGTGACTAAAAGTGAGCTTCCCTACGCACAGGGAAGCAAGAGAAATGCTGATTTCATCAAGCCCAGTTACATACTCAGAGTCTGTACTACTATGCAAATAGTCATGTCTCTAGGCAAAAAACTCCTTTCTGACAAAGTTGCCCAAATGCATCTCAGAAGTGTGCAACTTGTTCCCTGAGTTAGAAAACGTCGAGAAACGGTCTTTTCTGCTAGCGCTGTGCTTCTACACATGTATTTGCTGAACGGTGAAAGCGCACAGTAATGCACTTTTCTCCCAGCAAATACACTGTTTCTAAGGAAATGGGAACACACTGAGGAGACACTTGTGGGAGCTACTGTGACTAAAACTGAGCTTCCCTACGAACAGGGAAGCAAGAGAAATGCTGATTTCATCAAGCCCAGTTACATACTCAGAATCTGTACTAATGCGCAAATAGGCATGTCTCTGTAGGCAAAAAACTCATTTCTGACAAAGTTGCCCATATGCATCTAGGAAGTGTGCAACTTGTTCCCTGAGTTAGAAAACGTCGAGAAACGTTCATTTCTGCTAGCGCTGTGCTTCTACACATGTATTTGCTGAACGGTGAAAGCGCGCAGTAATGCACTTTTCTCCCAGCAAATACACTGTTTCTAAGGAAATGGGAACACACAGAGAAGACACTTGTGGGAGCTACTGTGACTAAAACTGAGCTTCCCTACGCACAGGAAAGCAAGAGAAATGCTGATTTCATCAAGCCCAGTTACATACTCAGAATCTGTACTACTGCGCAAATAGGCATGAATCTGTAGGCAAAAACTCATTTCTGACAAAGTTGCCCAAATGCATCTCAGAAGTGTGCAACTTGTTCCCTGAGTTAGAAAACGTCGGGAAACGTTCGTTTCTGCTAGCGCTGTGCTTCTACACATGTATTTGCTGAACGGTGAAAGCGCACAGTAATGCACTTTTCTCCCAGCAAATACACTGTTTCTAAGGAAATGGGAACACACTGAGGAGACACTTGTGGGAGCTACTGTGACTAAAACTGAGCTTGCCTACGCACAGGGAAGCAAGAGAAATGCTGATTTCATCAAGCCCAGTTACATACTCAGAATCTGTACTACTGCGCAAATAGGCATGAATCTGTAGACAAAAAACTCATTTCTGACAAAGTTGCCCAAATGCATCTCAGAAGTGTGCAACTTGTTCCCTGAGTTAGAAAACGTCGAGAAACGGTCGTTTCTGCTAGCGCTGTGCTTCTACACATGTATTTGCTGAACGGTGAAAGCGCACAGTAATTCACTTTTCTCCCAGCAAATACACTGTTTCTAAGGAAATGGGAACACACTGAGGAGACACTTGTGGGAGCTACTGTGACTAAAACTGAGCTTCCCTACGCACAGGGAAGCAAGAGAAATGCTGATTTCATCAAGCCCTATTACATACTCAGAATCTGTACTACTGCGCAAATAGGCATGTCTCTGTAGGCAAAAAACTCATTTCTGACAAAGTTGCCCAAATGCATCTCAGAAGTGTGCAACTTGTTCCCTGAGTTAGAAAACGTCGAGAAACGTTCGTTTCTGCTAGCGCTGTGCTTCTACACATGTATTTGCTGAATGGTGAAAGCGCACAGTAATGCACTTTTCTCCCAGCAAATACACTGTTTCTAAGGAAATGGGAACACACTGAGGAGACACTTGTGGGAGCTACTGTGACTAAAACTGACCTTCCCTACGCACAGGGAAGCAAGAGAAATGCTGATTTCATCAAGCCCAGTTACATACTCAGAATCTGTACTACTGCGCAAAAAGGCATGTCTCTGTAGGCAAAAAACTCATTTCTGACAAAGTTGCCCAAATGCATCTCAGAAGTGTACAACTTGTTCCCTGAGTTAGAAAACGTCGAGAAACGGTCTTTTCTGCTAGCGCTGTGCTTCTACACATGTATTTGCTGAACGGTGAAAGCGCACAGTAATGCACTTTTCTCCCAGCAAATACACTGTTTCTAAGGAAATGGGAACACACTGAGGAGACACTTGTGGGAGCTACTGTGACTAAAACTGAGCTTCCCTACGCACAGGGAAGCAAGAGAAATGCTGATTTCATCAAGCCCAGTTATATACTCAGAATCTGTACTTCTACGCAAATAGGCATGAATCTGTAGGCAAAAAACTCATTTTTGAAAAGTTACCCAAATGCATCTCAGAAGTGTGCAACTTGTTCCCTGAGTTAGAAAACGTCGAGAAACGTTCGTTTCTGCTAGCGCTGTGCTTCTACACATGTATTTGCTGAACGGTGAAAGCGCACAGGAATGCACTTTTCTCCCAGCAAATACACTGTTTCTAAGGAAATGGGAACACACTGAGGAGACACTTGTGGGAGCTACTGTGACTAAAACTGAGCTTCCTTACGCACAGGGAAGCAAGAGAAATGCTGAATTCATCAAGCCCAGTTACATACTCAGAATCTGTACTACTGCGCAAATAGGCATGTCTCTGTAGCAAAGAACTCATTTCTGACAAAGTTGCCCAAATGCATCTCAGAAGTGTGCAACTTGTTCCCTGAGTTAGAAAACGTCGAGAAACAGTCTTTCTGCTAGCGCTGTGCTTCTACACATGTATTTGCTGAACGGTGAAAGCGCACAGTAATGCACTTTTCTCCCAGCAAATACACTGTTTCTAAGGAAATGGGAACACACTGAGGAGACACTTGTGGGAGCTACTGTGACTAAAACTGAGCTTCTTTACACACAGGGAAGCAGGAGAAATGCTGATTTCATCAAGCCCAGTTACATACTCAGAATCTGTACTACTGCGCAAATAGGCATGAATCTGTAGGCAAAAAACTCCTTTCTGACAAAGTTGCCCAAATGCATCTCAGAAGTGTGCAACTTGTTCCCTGAGTTAGAAAACGTCGAGAAACGGTCGTTTCTGCTAGCGCTGTGCTTCTACACATGTATTTGCTGAACGGTGAAAGCGCAAAGTAATGCACTTTTCTCCCAGCAATTACACTGTTTCTAAGGAAATGGGAACATACTGAGGAGACACTTGTGGGAGCTACTGTGACTAAAAGTGAGCTTCCCTACGCACAGGGAAGCAAGAGAAATGCTGATTTCATCAAGCCCAGTTACATACTCAGAATCTGTACTACTATGCAAATAGTCATGTCTCTAGGCAAAAAACTCCTTTCTGACAAAGTTGCCCAAATGCATCTCAGAAGTGTGCAACTTGTTCCCTGAGTTAGAAAACGTCGAGAAACGTTCGTTTCTGCTAGCGCTGTGCTTCTACACATGTATTTGCTGAACGGTGAAAGCGCACAGTAATGCACTTTTCTCCCAGCAAATACACTGTTTCTAAGGAAATGGGAACACACTGAGGAGACACTTGTGGGAGCTACTGTGACTAAAACTGAGCTTCCCTACGAACAGGGAAGCAAGAGAAATGCTGATTTCATCAAGCCCAGTTACATACTCAGAATCTGTACTACTGCGCAAATAGGCATGAATCTGTAGGCAAAAAACTCCTTTCTGACAAAGTTGCCCAAATGCATCTCAGAAGTGTGCAACTTGTTCCCTGAGTTAGAAAACGTCGAGAAACGGTCGTTTCTGCTAGCGCTGTGCTTCTACACATGTATTTGCTGAACGGTGAAAGCGCAAAGTAATGCACTTTTCTCCCAGCAATTACACTGTTTCTAAGGAAATGGGAACATACTGAGGAGACACTTGTGGGAGCTACTGTGACTAAAAGTGAGCTTCCCTACGCACAGGGAAGCAAGAGAAATGCTGATTTCATCAAGCCCAGTTACATACTCAGAATCTGTACTACTATGCAAATAGTCATGTCTCTAGGCAAAAAACTCCTTTCTGACAAAGTTGCCCAAATGCATCTCAGAAGTGTGCAACTTGTTCCCTGAGTTAGAAAACGTCGAGAAACGTTCGTTTCTGCTAGCGCTGTGCTTCTACACATGTATTTGCTGAACGGTGAAAGCGCACAGTAATGCACTTTTCTCCCAGCAAATACACTGTTTCTAAGGAAATGGGAACACACTGAGGAGACACTTGTGGGAGCTACTGTGACTAAAACTGAGCTTCCCTACGAACAGGGAAGCAAGAGAAATGCTGATTTCATCAAGCCCAGTTACATACTCAGAATCTGTACTAATGCGCAAATAGGCATGTCTCTGTAGGCAAAAAACTCATTTCTGACAAAGTTGCCCATATGCATCTAGGAAGTGTGCAACTTGTTCCCTGAGTTAGAAAACGTCGAGAAACGTTCATTTCTGCTAGCGCTGTGCTTCTACACATGTATTTGCTGAACGGTGAAAGCGCGCAGTAATGCACTTTTCTCCCAGCAAATACACTGTTTCTAAGGAAATGGGAACACACAGAGAAGACACTTGTGGGAGCTACTGTGACTAAAACTGAGCTTCCCTACGCACAGGAAAGCAAGAGAAATGCTGATTTCATCAAGCCCAGTTACATACTCAGAATCTGTACTACTGCGCAAATAGGCATGAATCTGTAGACAAAAAACTCATTTCTGACAAAGTTGCCCAAATGCATCTCAGAAGTGTGCAACTTGTTCCCTGAGTTAGAAAACGTCGAGAAACGGTCGTTTCTGCTAGCGCTGTGCTTCTACACATGTATTTGCTGAACGGTGAAAGCGCACAGTAATTCACTTTTCTCCCAGCAAATACACTGTTTCTAAGGAAATGGGAACACACTGAGGAGACACTTGTGGGAGCTACTGTGACTAAAACTGAGCTTCCCTACGCACAGGGAAGCAAGAGAAATGCTGATTTCATCAAGCCCTGTTACATACTCAGAATCTGTACTACTGCGCAAATAGGCATGTCTCTGTAGGCAAAAAACTCATTTCTGACAAAGTTGCCCAAATGCATCTCAGAAGTGTGCAACTTGTTCCCTGAGTTAGAAAACGTCGAGAAACGTTCGTTTCTGCTAGCGCTGTGCTTCTACACATGTATTTGCTGAATGGTGAAAGCGCACAGTAATGCACTTTTCTCCCAGCAAATACACTGTTTCTAAGGAAATGGGAACACACTGAGGAGACACTTGTGGGAGCTACTGTGACTAAAACTGACCTTCCCTACGCACAGGGAAGCAAGAGAAATGCTGATTTCATCAAGCCCAGTTACATACTCAGAATCTGTACTACTGCGCAAAAAGGCATGTCTCTGTAGGCAAAAAACTCATTTCTGACAAAGTTGCCCAAATGCATCTCAGAAGTGTGCAACTTGTTCCCTGAGTTAGAAAATGTCGAGAAACGTTCGTTTCTGCTAGCGCTGTGCTTCTACACATGTATTTGCTGAACGGTGAAAGCGCACAGGAATGCACTTTTCTCCCAGCAAATACACTGTTTCTAAGGAAATGGGAACACACTGAGGAGACACTTGTGGGAGCTACTGTGACTAAAACTGAGCTTCCTTACGCACAGGGAAGCAAGAGAAATGCTGAATTCATCAAGCCCAGTTACATACTCAGAATCTGTACTACTGCGCAAATAGGCATGAATCTGTGGGCAAAAAACTCATTTCTGACAAAGTTGCCCAAATGCATCTCAGAAGTGTGCAACTTGTTCCCTGAGTTAGAAAACGTCGAGAAACTTTCGTTTCTGCTAGCGCTGTGCTTCTACACATGTATTTGCTGAACGGTGAAAGCGCAAAGTAATGCACTTTTCTCCCAGCAATTACACTGTTTCTAAGGAAATGGGAACACACTGAGGAGACACTTGTGGGAGCTACTGTGACTAAAAGTGAGCTTCCCTACGCACAGGGAAGCAAGAGAAATGCTGATTTCATCAAGCCCAGTTACATACTCAGAATCTGTACTACTGCGCAAATAGTCATGTCTCTGTAGGCAAAAAACTCCTTTCTGACAATGTTGCCCAAATGCATCTCAGAAGTGTGCAACTTGTTCCCTGAGTTAGAAAACGTCGAGAAACGGTCGTTTCTGCTAGCGCTGTGCTTCTACACATGTATTTGCTGAACGGTGAAAGCGCACAGTAATGCACTTTTCTCCCAGCAAATACACTGTTTCTAAGGAAATGGGAACACACTGAGGAGACACTTGTGGGAGCTACTGTGACTAAAACTGAGCTTCCCTACGAAAAGGGAAGCAAGAGAAATGCTGATTTCATCAAGCCCAGTTACATAGTCAGAATCTGTACTACTGCGCAAATAGGCATGTCTCTGTAGGCAAAAAACTCATTTCTGACAAAGTTGCCCAAATGCATCTAGGAAGTGTGCAACTTGTTCCCTGAGTTAGAAAACGTCGAGAAACGTTCGTTTCTGCTAGCGCTGTGCTTCTACACATGTATTTGCTGAACGGTGAAAGCGCACAGTAATGCACTTTTCTCCCAGCAAATACACTGTTTCTAAGGAAATGGGAACACACTGAGGAGACACTTGTGGGAGCTACTGTGACTAAAAGTGAGCTTCCCTACGCACAGGGAAGCAAGAGAAATGCTGATTTCATCAAGCCCAGTTACATACTCAGAATCTGTACTTCTGCGCAAATAGGCATGTCTCTGTAGGCAAAAAACTCATTTCTGACAAAGTTGCCCAAATGCATCTCAGAAGTGTGCAACTTGTTCCCTGAGTTAGAAAACGTCGAGAAACGTTCGTTTCTGCTAGCGCTGTGCTTCTACACATGTATTTGCTGAACGGTGAAAGCGCACAGTAATGCACTTTTCTCCCAGCAAATACACTGTTTCTAAGGAAATGGGAACACACTGAGGAGACACTTGTGGGAGCTACTGTGACTAAAACTGAGCTTCCCTACGCACAGGGAAGCAAGAGAAATGCTGATTTCATCAAGCCCAGTTACATACTCAGAATCTGTACTACTGCGCAAATAGGCATGTCTCTGTAGGCAAAAAACTTATTTCTGACAAAGTTGCCCAAATGCATCTAGGAAGTGTGCAACTTGTTCCCTGAGTTAGAAAACGTCGAGAAACGTCCGTTTCTGCTAGCGCTGTGCTTCTACACATATATTTGCTGAACGGTGAAATCGCGCAGTAATGCACTTTTCTCCCAGCAAATACACTGTTTCTAAGGAAATGGGAACACACTGAGGAGACACTTGTGGGAGCTACTGTGACTAAAACTGAGCTTCCCTACGCACAGGAAATTAAGAGAAATGCTGATTTCATCAAGCCCAGTTACATACTCAGAATCTGTACTACTGCGCAAATAGGCATGAATCTGTAGGCAAAAAACTCATTTCTGACAAAGTTGCCCAAATGCATCTCAGAAGTGTGCAACTTGTTCCCTGAGTTAGAAAACGTCAAGAAATGTTCGTTTCTGCTAGCGCTGTGCTTCTACACATGTATTTGCTGAACGGTGAAAGCGCACAGTAATGCACTTTTCTCCCAACAAATACACTGTTTCTAAGGAAATGGGAACACACTGAGGAGACACTTGTGGGAGCTACTGTGACTAAAAGTGAGCTTCCCTACGCACAGGGAAGCAAGAGAAATGCTGATTTCATCAAGCCCAGTTACATACTCAGAATCTGTACTACTGCGCAAATAGGCATGAATCTGTAGACAAAAAACTCATTTCTGACAAAGTTGCCCAAATGCATCTCAGAAGTGTGCAACTTGTTCCCTGAGTTAGAAAACGTCGAGAAACGGTCGTTTCTGCTAGCGCTGTGCTTCTACACATGTATTTGCTGAACGGTGAAAGCGCACAGTAATTCACTTTTCTCCCAGCAAATACACTGTTTCTAAGGAAATGGGAACACACTGAGGAGACACTTGTGGGAGCTACTGTGACTAAAACTGAGCTTCCCTACGCACAGGGAAGCAAGAGAAATGCTGATTTCATCAAGCCCAGTTACATACTCAGAATCTGTACTACTGCGCAAATAGGCATGAATCTGTAGACAAAAAACTCATTTCTGACAAAGTTGCCCAAATGCATCTCAGAAGTGTGCAACTTGTTCCCTGAGTTAGAAAACGTCGAAAAACGGTCGTTTCTGCTAGCGCTGTGCTTCTACACATGTATTTGCTGAACGGTGAAAGCGCACAGTAATTCACTTTTCTCCCAGCAAATACACTGTTTCTAAGGAAATGGGAACACACTGAGGAGACACTTGTGGGAGCTACTGTGACTAAAACTGAGCTTCCCTACGCACAGGGAAGCAAGAGAAATGCTGATTTCATCAAGCCCAGTTACATACTCAGAATCTGTACTACTGCGCAAATAGGCATGTCTCTGTAGGCAAAAAACTCATTTCTGACAAAGTTGCCCAAATGCATCTCAGAAGTGTGCAACTTGTTCCCTGAGTTAGAAAACGTCGAGAAACGTTCGTTTCTGCTAGCGCTGTGCTTCTACACATGTATTTGCTGAACGGTGAAAGCGCACAGTAATGCACTTTTCTCCCAGCAAATACACTGTTTCTAAGGAAATGGGAACACACTGAGGAGACACTTGTGGGAGCTACTGTGACTAAAACTGAGCTTCCCTACGCACAGGGAAGCAAGAGAAATGCTGATTTCATCAAGCCCAGTTACATACTCAGAATCTGTACTACTGCGCAAATAGGCATGTCTCTTTTGGCAAAAAACTCATTTCTGACAAAGTTGCCCAAATGCATCTCAGAAGTGTGCAACTTGTTCCCTGAGTTAGAAAACGTCGAGAAACGGTCTTTTCTGCTAGCGCTGTGCTTCTACACATGTATTTGCTGAACGGTGAAAGCGCACAGTAATGCACTTTTCTCCCAGCAAATACACTGTTTCTAAGGAAATGGGAACACACTGAGGAGACACTTGTGGGAGCTACTGTGACTACAACTGAGCTTCCCTACGCACAGGGAAGCAAGAGAAATGCTGATTTCATCAAGCCCAGTTATATACTCAGAATCTGTACTTCTGCGCAAATAGGCATGAATCTGTAGGCAAAAAGCTCATTTCTGACAAAGTTACCCAAATGCATCTCAGAAGTGTGCAACTTGTTCCCTGAGTTAGAAAACGTCGAGAAACGTTCGTTTCTGCTAGCGATGTGCTTCTACACATGTATTTGCTGAACGGTGAAAGCGCACAGTAATGCACTTTTCTCTCAGCAAATACACTGTTTCTAAGGAAATGGGAACACACTGAGGAGACACTTGTGGGAGCTACTGTGACTAAAACTGAGCTTCCCTATGCACAGGGAAGCAAGAGAAATGCTGAGTTCATCAAGCCCAGTTACATACTCAGAATCTGTACTACTGCGCAAATAGGCATGTCTCTGTAGGCAAAAAACTCATTTCTGACAAAGTTGCCCAAATGCATCTCAGAAGTGTGCAACTTGTTCCCTGAGTTAGAAAACGTCGAGAAACGTTCGTTTCTGCTAGCGCTGTGCTTCTACACATGTATTTGCTGAACGGTGAAAGCGCACAGTAATGCACTTTTCTCACGGCAAATACACTGTTTCTAAGGAACTGGGAACACACTGAGGAGACACTTGTCCGAGCTACTGTGACGAAAACTGAGCTTCCCTACGCACTGGGAAGCAAGAGAAATGCTGATTTCATCAAGCCCAGTTACATACTCAGAATCTCTACTACTGCGCAAATAGGCATGTCTCTGTAGGCAAAAAACTCATTTCTGTCAAAGTTGCCCAAATGCACCTCAGAAGTTTGGAACTTGTTCTCTGAGTTAGAAAACGTCGAGAAACATTCGTTTCTGCTAGCGCTGTGCTTCTACACATGTATTTGCTGAACGGTGAAAGCGCACAGTAATGCACTTTTCTCTCAGCAAATACACTGTTTCTAAGGAAATGGGAACACACTGAGGAGACACTTGTGGGAGCTACTGTGACTAAAACTGAGCTTCCCTATGCACAGGGAAGCAAGAGAAATGCTGAGTTCATCAAGCCCAGTTACATACTCAGAATCTGTACTACTGCGCAAATAGGCATGTCTCTTTAGGCAAAATACTCATTTCTGACAAAGTTGCCCAAATGCATCTCAGAAGTGTGCAACTTGTTCCGTGAGTTAGAAAACGTCGAGAAACGTTCGTTTCTGCTAGCGCTGTGCTTCTACACATGTATTTGCTGAACGGTGAAAGCGCACAGTAATGCACTTTTCTCCCAGCAAATACACTGTTTCTAAGGAAATGGGAACACACTGAGGAGACACTTGAGGGAGCTACTGTGACTAAAACTGAGCTTCCCTACGCACAGGGAAGCAAGAGAAATGCTGATTTCATCAAGCCCAGTTACATACTCAGAATCTGTACTACTGCGCAAATAGGCATGCCTCTGTAGGCAAAAAACTCATTTCTGACAAAGTTGCCCAAATGCATCTCAGAAGTGTGCAACTTGTTCCCTGAGTTAGAAAACGTCGAGAAACGTTCGTTTCTGCTAGCGCTGTGCTTCTACACATGTATTTGCTGAACGGTGAAAGCGCACAGTAATGCACTTTTCTCCCAGCAAATACACTGTTTCTAAGAAAATGGGAACACACTGAAGAGACACTTGTGGGAGATACTGTGACTAAAACTGAGCTTCCCTACGCACAGGGAAGCAAGAGAAATGCTGATTTCATCAAGCCCAGTTACATACTCAGAATCTGTACTACTGCGCAAATAGGCATGTCTCTGTAGGCAAAAAACTCATTTCTGACAAAGTTGCCCAAATGCACGTCAGAAGTGTGCAACTTGTTCCCTGAGTTAGAAAATGTCGAGAAACGGTCGTTTCTGCTAGCGCTGTGCTTCTACACATGAATTTGCTGAACGGTGAAAGCGCACAGTAATGCACTTTTCTCCCAGCAAATACACTGTTTCTAAAAAAATGGGAACACACTGAGGAGACACTTGTGGGAGCTACTGTGACTAAAACTGGGCTTCCCTACGCACAGGGAAGCAAGAGAAATGCTGATTTCATCAAGCCCAGTTACATACTCAGAATCTGTACTACTGCGCAAATAGGCATGTCTCTGTAGGCAAAAAACTCATTTCTGACAAAGTTGCCCAAATGCATCTCAGAAGTGTGCAACTTGTTCCCTGAGTTAGAAAACGTCGAGAAACGTTCGTTTCTGCTAGCGCTGTGCTTCTACACATGTATTTGCTGAACGGTGAAAGCGCACAGTAATGCACTTTTCTCCCAGCAAATACACTGTTTCTAAGGAAATGGGAACATACTGAGGAGACACTTGTGGGAGCTACTGTTGTAAAACTAAGCTTCCCTACGCACAGGGAAGCAAGAGAAATGCTGATTTCATCAAGCCCAGTTACATACTCAGAATCTGTACTACTGCGCAAATAGGCATGCCTCTGTAGGCAAAAAACTCATTTCTGACAAAGTTGCCCAAATGCATCTCAGAAGTGTGCAACTTGTTCCCTGAGTTAGAAAACGTCGAGAAACGTTCGTTTCTGCTAGCGCTGTGCTTCTACACATGTATTTGCTGAACGGTGAAGGCGCACAGTAATGCACTTTTCTCCCAGCAAATACACTGTTTCTAAGGAACTGGGAACACACTGAGGAGACACTTGTGGGAGCTACTGTGACTAAAACTGAGCTTCCCTACGCACAGGGAAGCAAGAGAAATGCTGATTTCATCAAGCCCAGTTACATACTCAGAATCTGTACTACTGCGCAAATAGGCATGTCTCTTTAGGCAAAAAACTCATTTCTGACAAAGTTGCCCAAATGCATCTCAGTAGTGTGCAACTTGTTCCCTGAGTTAGAAAACATAGAGAAATGGTCATTTCTGCTAGCGCTGTGCTTCTACACATGTACTTGCTGAACAGTGAAAGCACACAGTAATGCACTTTTCTCCCAGCAAATACACTGTTTCTAAGAAAATGGGAACACACTGAGGAGACACTTGTGGGAGCTACTGTGACTAAAACTGAGCTTCCCTACGCACAGGAAAGCAAGAGAAATGCTGATTTCATCAAGCCCAGTTGCATACTCAGAATCTGTACTACTGCGCAAATAGGCATGTCTCTGTAGGCAAAAAACTCATATCTGAAAAAGTTGCCTAAATGCATCTCAGAAGTGTGCAACTTGTTCCCTGAGTTAGAAAATGTCGAGAAACGTTCGTTTTTGCTACCACTGTGCTTCTACACATGTATTTGCTGAACGGTGAAAGCGCACAGTAATGCAATTTTCTCCCAGCAAATACACTGTTTCTAAGGAAATGGGAACACACTGAGGAATCAGTTGTGGGAGCTACCGTGACTAAAACTGAGCTTCGCTACGCACAGGGAAGCAAGAGAAATGCTGATTTCATCAAGCCCAGTTACATACTCAGAATCTGTACTACTGCGCAAATAGGCATGTCTCTTTAGGCAAAAAACTCATTTCTGACAAAGTTGCCAAAATGCATCTCAGAAGTGTGCAACTTGTTCCCTGAGTTAGAAAACGTCGAGAAACGGTCATATCTGCTAACGCTGTGCTTCTACACATGTATTTGCTGAACGGTGAAAGCGCACAGTAATGCACTTTTCTCCCAGCAAATACACTGTTTCTAAGGAAATGGGAACACACTGAGGAGACACTTGTGGGAGCTACTGTGACTAAAACTGGGCTTCCCTACGCACAGGGAAGCAAGAGAAATGCTGATTTCATCAAGCCCAGTTACATACTCAGAATCTGTACAACTGCGCAAATAGGCATGTACTCTGTAGGCAAAAAACTCATTTCTGACAAAGTTGTCCAAATGCATCTCAGAAGTGTGCAACTTGTTCCCTGAGTTAGAAAACGTCGAGAAACGTTCGTTTCTGCTAGCGCTGTGCTTCTACACATGTATTTGCTGAACGGTGAAAGCGCACAGTAATGCACTTTTCTCCCAGCAAATACACTGTTTCTAAGGAAATGGGAACACAGTGAGGAGACACTTGTGGGAGCTACTGTGACTAAAACTGGGCTTCCCTACGCACAGGGAAGCAAGAGAAATGCTGATTTCATCAAGCCCAGTTACATACTTAGAATCTGTACTACTGCGCAAATAGGCATGTCTCTGTAGGCAAAAAACTCATTTCTGACAAAGTTGCCCAAATGCATCTCAGAAGTGGGCAACTTTTTCCCTGAGTTAGAAAACGTCGAGAAACGTTCGTTTCTGCTAGCGCTGTGCTTCTACACATGTATTTGCTGAACGGTGAAAGCGCACAGTAATGCACTTTTCTCCCAGCAAATACACTGTTTCTAAGGAAATGGGAACACACTGAGGAGACACTTGTGGGAGCTACTGTGGTAAAACTGAGCTTCCCTACACACAGGGAAGCAAGAGAAATGCTGATTTCATCAAGCCCAATTACATACTCAGAATCTGTACTACTGCGCAAATAGGCATGCCTCTATAGGCAAAAAACTCATTTCTGACAAAGTTGCCCAAATGCATCTCAGAAGTGTGCAACTTGTTCCCTGAGTTAGAAAACGTCGAGAAACGTTCGTTTCTGCTAGCGCTGTGCTTCTACACATGTACTTGCTGAACAGTGAAAGCACACAGTAATGCACTTTTCTCCCAGCAAATACACTGTTTCTAAGGAAATGGGAACACACTGAGGAGACACTTGTGGGAGCTACTGTGACTAAAACTGAGCTTCCCTACGCACAGGGAAGCAAGAGAAATGCTGATTTCATCAAGCCCAGTTGCATACTCAGAATCTGTACTACTGCGCAAATAGGCATGCCTCTGTAGGCAAAAAACTCATTTCTGACAAAGTTGCCCAAATGCATCTCAGAAGTGTGCAACTTGTTCCCTGAGTTAGAAAACCTCGAGAAACGTTCGTTTCTGCTAGCGCTATGCTTCTACACATGTATTTGCTGAACGGTGAAAGCGCACAGTAAGGCACTTTTCTCCCAGCAAATACACTGTTTCTAAGGAAATGGGAACACACTGAGGAGACACTTGTGGGAGCTACTGTGACTAAAACTGAGCTTCCCTACGCACAGGGAAGCAAGAGAAATGCTGATTTCATCAAGCCCAGTTACATACTCAGAATCTGTACTACTGCGCAAATAGGCATGTCTCTTTAGGCAAAAAAGTCATTTCTGACAAAGTTGCCCAAATGCATCTCAGAAGTGTGCAACTTGTTCCCTGAGTTAGAAAACGTCGAGAAAAGTTCGTTTCTGCTAGTGCTGTGCTTCTACACATGTATTTGCTGAACGGTGAAAGCGCACAGTAATGCACTTTTCTCCCAGCAAATACACTGTTTCTAAGGAAATGGGAACACACGGAGGAGACACTTGTGGGAGCTACTGTGACTAAAACTGAGCTTCCCTACGCACAGGGAAGCTAGAGAAATGCTGATTTCATCAAGCCCAGTTACATACTCAGAATCTGTACTACTGTGCAAATAGGCACGTCTCTGTAGGCAAAAAAATCATTTCTGACAAAGTTGCCCAAGTGCACCTCAGAAGTGTGCAACTTGTTCCCTGAGTTAGAAAACGTCGAGAAACGGTCGTTTCTGCTAGCACTGTGCTTCTACACATGTATTTGCTGAACGGTGAAAGCGCACAGTAATGCACTTTTCTCCCAGCAAATACAGTGTTTCTAAAGAAATGGGAACACACTGAGGAGACACTTGTGGGAGCTACTGTGACTAAAACTGAGCTTCCCTACGCACAGGGAAGCAAGAGAAATGCTGATTTCACCAAGCCCAGTTACATACTCAGAATCTGTACTACTGCGCAAATAGGCATGTCTCTGTAGGCAAAAAACTCATTTCTGACAAAGTTGCCCAAATGCATCTCAGAAGTGTGCAACTTGTTCCCTGAGTTAGAAAACGTCGAGAAACGTTGGTTTCTGCTAGCGCTGTGCTTCTACACATGTATTTCCTGAACGGTGAAAGCGCACAGTAATGCACTTTTCTCCCAGCAAATACACTGTTTCTAAGGAAATGGGAACACACTGAGGAGACACTTGTTTGAGCTACTGTGACTAAAACTGAGCTTCGCTACGCACAGGGAAGCAAGAGAAATGCTGATTTCATCAAGCCCAGTTACATACTCAGAATCTGTACTACTGCGCAAATAGGCATGTCTCTGTAGGCAAAAAACTCATTTCTGACAAATTGCCCAAATGCATCTCAGAAGTGTGCAACTTGTTCCCTGAGTTAGAAAACGTCGAGACACGGTCGTTTCTGCTAGCGCTGTGCTTCTACACATGTATTAGCTGAACGGTGAAAGCGCACAGTAATGCACTTTTCTCGCAGCAAATACACTGTTTCTAAGGAAATGGAACACACTGAGGAGACACTTGTGGGAGCTACTGTGACTAAAACTGAGCTTCCCTACGCACAGGGAAGCAAGAGAAATGCTGATTTCATCAAGCCCAGTTACATACTCAGAATCTGTACTACTGCGCAAATAGGCATGTCTCTTTAGGCAAAAAACTCATTTCTGACAAAGTTGCCCAAATGCATCTCAGTAGTGTGCAACTTGTTCCCTGAGTTAGAAAATGTCGAGAAACGTTCGTTTTTGCTAGCACTGTGCTTCTACACATGTATTTGCTGAACGGTGAAAGCGCACAGTAATGCAATTTTCTCCCAGCAAATACACTGTTTCTAAGGAAATGGGAACACACTGAGGAAACAGTTGTGGGGGCTACCGTGACTAAAACTGAGCTTCGCTACGCACAGGGAAGCAAGAGAAATGCTGATTTCATCAAGCCCAGTTACATACTCAGAATCTGTACTACTGCGCAAATAGGCATGTCTCTTTAGGCAAAAAAGTCATTTCTGACAAAGTTGCCCAAATGCATCTCAGAAGTGTGCAACTTGTTCCCTGAGTTAGAAAACGTCGAGAAAAGTTCGTTTCTGCTAGTGCTGTGCTTCTACACATGTATTTGCTGAACGGTGAAAGCGCACAGTAATGCACTTTTCTCCCAGCAAATACACTGTTTCTAAGGAAATGGGAACACACGGAGGAGACACTTGTGGGAGCTACTGTGACTAAAACTGAGCTTCCCTACGCACAGGGAAGCTAGAGAAATGCTGATTTCATCAAGCCCAGTTACATACTCAGAATCTGTACTACTGTGCAAATAGGCACGTCTCTGTAGGCAAAAAAATCATTTCTGACAAAGTTGCCCAAGTGCACCTCAGAAGTGTGCAACTTGTTCCCTGAGTTAGAAAACGTCGAGAAACGGTCGTTTCTGCTAGCACTGTGCTTCTACACATGTATTTGCTGAACGGTGAAAGCGCACAGTAATGCACTTTTCTCCCAGCAAATACAGTGTTTCTAAAGAAATGGGAACACACTGAGGAGACACTTGTGGGAGCTACTGTGACTAAAACTGAGCTTCCCTACGCACAGGGAAGCAAGAGAAATGCTGATTTCACCAAGCCCAGTTACATACTCAGAATCTGTACTACTGCGCAAATAGGCATGTCTCTGTAGGCAAAAAACTCATTTCTGACAAAGTTGCCCAAATGCATCTCAGAAGTGTGCAACTTGTTCCCTGAGTTAGAAAACGTCGAGAAACGTTGGTTTCTGCTAGCGCTGTGCTTCTACACATGTATTTGCTGAACGGTGAAAGCGCACAGTAATGCACTTTTCTCCCAGCAAATACACTGTTTCTAAGGAAATGGGAACACACTGAGGAGACACTTGTTTGAGCTACTGTGACTAAAACTGAGCTTCGCTACGCACAGGGAAGCAAGAGAAATGCTGATTTCATCAAGCCCAGTTACATACTCAGAATCTGTACTACTGCGCAAATAGGCATGTCTCTGTAGGCAAAAAACTCATTTCTGACAAATTGCCCAAATGCATCTCAGAAGTGTGCAACTTGTTCCCTGAGTTAGAAAACGTCGAGACACGGTCGTTTCTGCTAGCGCTGTGCTTCTACACATGTATTAGCTGAACGGTGAAAGCGCACAGTAATGCACTTTTCTCGCAGCAAATACACTGTTTCTAAGGAAATGGAACACACTGAGGAGACACTTGTGGGAGCTACTGTGACTAAAACTGAGCTTCCCTACGCACAGGGAAGCAAGAGAAATGCTGATTTCATCAAGCCCAGTTACATACTCAGAATCTGTACTACTGCGCAAATAGGCATGTCTCTTTAGGCAAAAAACTCATTTCTGACAAAGTTGCCCAAATGCATCTCAGTAGTGTGCAACTTGTTCCCTGAGTTAGAAAATGTCGAGAAACGTTCGTTTTTGCTAGCACTGTGCTTCTACACATGTATTTGCTGAACGGTGAAAGCGCACAGTAATGCAATTTTCTCCCAGAAAATACACTGTTTCTAAGGAAATGGGAACACACTGAGGAAACAGTTGTGGGGGCTACCGTGACTAAAACTGAGCTTCGCTACGCACAGGGAAGCAAGAGAAATGCTGATTTCATCAAGCCCATTTACATACTCAGAATCTGTACTACTGCGCAAATAGGCATGTCTCTGTAGGCAAAAAACTCATTTCTGACAAAGTTGCCCAAATGCATCTCAGAAGTGTGCAACTTGTTCCCTGAGTTAGAAAACGTCGAGAAACGTTCGTTTCTGCTAGCGCTGTGCTTCTACACATGTATTTGCTGAACGGTGAAAGCGCACAGTAATGCACTCTTCTCCCAGCAAATACACTGTTTCTAAGGAAATGGAAACACACTGAGGAGACACTTGTGGGAGCTACTGTGACTAAAACTGAGCTTCCCTACGCACAGGGAAGCAAGAGAAATGCTGATTTCATCAAGCCCAGTTACATACTCAGAATCTGTACTACTGCGCAAATAGGCATGTCTCTGTAGGCAAAAAACTCATTTCTGACAAAGTTGCCCAAATGCATCTCAGTAGTGTGCAACTTGTTCCCTGAGTTAGAAAACATAGAGAAATGGTCATTTCTGCTAGCGCTGTGCTTCTACACATGTACTTGCTGAACAGTGAAAGCACACAGTAATGCACTTTTCTCCCAACAAATACACTGTTTCTAAGGAAATGGGAACACACTGAGGAGACACTTGTGGGAGCTACTGTGACTAAAACTGAGCTTCCCTACGCACAGGGAAGCAAGAGAAATGCTGATTTCATCAAGCCCAGTTACATACTCAGAATCTCTACTACTGCGCAAATAGGCATGTCTCTGTAGGCAAAAAACTCATTTCTGTCAAAGTTGCCCAAATGCACCTCAGAAGTTTGGAACTTGTTCTCTGAGTTAGAAAACGTCGAGAAACATTCGTTTCTGCTAGCGCTGTGCTTCTACACATGTATTTGCTGAACGGTGAAAGCGCACAGTAATGCACTTTTCTCTCAGCAAATACACTGTTTCTAAGGAAATGGGAACACACTGAGGAGACACTTGTGGGAGATACTGTGACTAAAACTGAGCTTCCCTATGCACAGGGAAGCAAGAGAAATGCTGAGTTCATCAAGCCCAGTTACATACTCAGACTCTGTACTACTGCGCAAATAGGCATGTCTCTGTAGGCAAAATACTCATTTCTGACAAAGTTGCCCAAATGCATCTCAGAAGTGTGCAACTTGTTCCGTGAGTTAGAAAACGTCGAGAAACGTTCGTTTCTGCTAGCGCTGTGCTTCTACACATGTATTTGCTGAACGGTGAAAGCGCACAGTAATGCACTTTTCTCCCAGCAAATACACTGTTTCTAAGGAAATGGGAACACACTGAGGAGACACTTGTGGGAGCTACTGTGACTAAAACTGAGCTTCCCTACGCACAGGAAGGAAGGGAAATGCTGATTTCATCAAGCCCAGTTACATACTCAGAATCTGTACTACTGCGCAAATAGGCATGCCTCTGTAGGCAAAAAAGTCATTTCTGACAAAGTTGCCCAAATGCATCTCAGAACTGTGCAACTTGTTCCCTGAGTTAGAAAACGTCGAGAAACGTTCGTTTCTGCTAGTGCTGTGCTTCTACACATGTATTTGCTGAACGGTGAAAGCGCACAGTAATGCACTTTTCTCCCAGCAAATACACTGTTTCTAAGGAAATGGGAACACACGGAGGAGACACTTGTGGGAGCTACTGTGACTAAAACTGAGCTTCCCTACGCACAGGGAAGCTAGAGAAATGCTGATTTCATCAAGCCCAGTTACATACTCAGAATCTGTACTACTGCGCAAATAGGCACGTCTCTGTAGGCAAAAAACTTATTTCTGACAAAGTTGCCCAAGTGCACCTCAGAAGTGTGCAACTTGTTCCCTGAGTTAGAAAACGTCGAGAAACGGTCGTTTCTGCTAGCACTGTGCTTCTACACATGTATTTGCTGAACGGTGAAAGCGCACAGTAATGCACTTTTCTCCCAGCAAATACACTGTTTCTAAGGAAATGGGAACACACTGAGGAGACACTTGTGGGAGCTACTGTGACTAAAACTGGGCTTCACTACGCACAGGGAAGCAAGAGAAATGCTGATTTCATCAAGCCCAGTTACATACTCAGAATCTGTACTACTGCGCAAATAGGCATGTCTCTTTAGGCAAAAAACTCATTTCTGACAAAGTTGCCCAAATGCATCTCAGAAGTGTGCAACTTGTTCCCTGAGTTAGAAAACGTCGAGAAACGGTCGTTTCTGCTAGCGCTGTGCTTCTACACATGTATTTGCTGAACGGTGAAAGCGCACAGTAATGCAATTTTCTCCCAGCAAATACACTGTTTCTAAGGAAATGGGAACACACTAAGGAGACACTTGTGGGAGCTACTGTTGACTAAAACTGAGCTTCCCTACGCACAGGGAAGCAAGAGAAATGCTGATTTCATCAAGCCCAGTTACAAACTCAGAATCTGTACTACTGCGCAAATAGGCATGTCTCTTTAGGCAAAAAACTCATTTCTGACAAAGTTGCCCAAATGCATCTCAGAAGTGTGCAACTTGTTCCCTGAGTTAGAAAACGTCGAGAAACGTTCGTTTCTGCTAGCGCTGTGCTTCTACACATGTATTTGCTGAACGGTGAAAGCGCACAGTAATGCACATTTCTCCCAGCAAATACACTGTTTCTAAGGAAATGGGAACACACTGAGGAGACACTTGTGGGAGCTACTGTGACTAAAACTGAGCTTCCCTACGCACAGGGAAGCAAGAGAAATGCTGATTTCATCAAGCCCAGTTACATACTCAGAATCTGTACTACTGCGCAAATAGGCATGTCTCTGTAGGCAAAAAACTCATTTCTGACAAAGTTGCCCAAATGCACCTCAGAAGTGTGCAACTTGTTCCCTGAGTTAGAAAACATCGAGAAACGGTCATTTCTGCTAGCGCTCTGCTTCTACACATGTATTTGCTGAACGGTGAAAGCCCACAGTAACGCAATTTTCTCGCAGCAAATACACTGTTTCTAAGGAAATGGGAAAACACTGAGGAGACACTTGTGGGAGCTACTGTGACTAAAACTGAGCTTCCCTACGCACAGGGAAGCTAGAGAAATGCTGATTTCATCAAGGCCAGTTACATACTCAGAATCTGTACTACTGCGCAAATAGGCACGTCTCTGTAGCCAAAAAATTCATTTCTGACAAAGTTGCCCAAATGAATCTCAGAAGTGTGCAACTTGTTCCCTGTGTTAGAAAACGTCGAGAAACGGTCGTTTCTGCTAGCGCTGTGCTTCTACACATGTATTTGCTAAACGGTGAAAGCGCACATTAATGCACTTTTCTCCCAGGAAATACACTGTTTCTAAGGAAATGGGAACACACTGAGGAGACACTTGTGGGAGCTACTGTGACTAAAACTGAGCTTCCCTACGCACAGGGAAGCAAGAGAAATTCTGATTTCATCAAGCCCAGTTACATACTCAGAATCTGTACTACTGCGCAAATAGGCATGTCTCTTTAGGCAAAAAACTCATTTCTGACAAAGTTGCCCAAATGCATCTCAGAAGTGTGCAACTTGTTCCCTGAGTTAGAAAACGTCGAGAATTGGACGTTTCTGCTAGCGCTGTGCTTCTACACATGTATTTGCTGAACGGTGAAAGCGCACAGTAATGCACTTTTCTCCCAGCAAATACACTGTTTCTAAGGAAATGGGAACACACTGAGGAGACACTTGTGGGAGCTACTGTGACTAAAACTGAGCTTCCCTACGCACAGGGAAGCAAGAGAAATGCTGATTTCATCAAGCCCAGTTACATACTCAGAATCTGTACTACTGCGCAAATAGGCATGTCTCTTTAGGCAAAAAACTCATTTCTGACAAAGTTACCCAAATGCATCTCAGAAGTGTGCAACTTGTTCCCTGAGTTAGAAAACGCCGAGAAACGTTCGTTTCTGCTAGCGCTGTGCTTCTACACATGTATTTGCTGAACAGTAAAAGCGCCCAGTAATGCACTTTTCTCCCAGCAAATACACTGTTTTTAAGGAAATGGGAACACACTGAGGAGACACTTGTGGGAGCTACTGTGACTAAAACTGAGCTTCCCTCCGCACAGGGAAGCAAGAGAAATGCTGATTTCATCAAGCCCAGTTACATACTAAGAATCTGTACTACTGCGAAAATAGGCATGTCTCTTTAGGCAAAAAACTCATTTCTGACAAAGTTGCCCAAATGCATCTCAGAAGTGTGCAACTTGTTCCCTGAGTTAGAAAACGTCGAGAAATGGTCGTTTCTGCTAGCGCTGTGCTTCTACACATATATTTGCTGAACGGTGAAAGCGCACAGTAATGCACTTTTCTCCCAGCAAATACACTGTTTCTAAGGAAATGGGAACACACTGAGGAGACACTTGTGGGAGCTACTGTGACTAAAACTGAGCTTCTCTACGCACAGGGAAGCAAGAGAAATGCTGATTTCATCAAACCCAGTTACATACTCAGAATCTGTACTACTGCGCAAATAGGCATGTCTCTTTAGGCAAAAAATTCATTTCTGACAATGTTGCCCAAATGCATCTCAGAAGTGTGCAACTTGTTCCCTGAGTTAGAAAACGTCGAGAAACGTTCGTTTCTGTTAGCGCTGTGCTTCTACACATGTTGCTCAACGGTGAAAGCCCACAGTAATGCACTTTTCTCCCAGCAAATACACTGTTTCTAAGGAAATGGGAACACACTGAGGAGACACTAGTGGGAGCTACTGTGACTAAAACTGAGCTTCCCTACGCACAGGGAAGCAAGAGAAATGCTGAATTCATCAAGCCCAGTTACATACTCAGAATATGTACTACTGCGCAAATAGGCATGTCTCTTTAGGCAAAAAACTCATTTCCGACACAGTTGCCCAAATGCATCTCAGAAGTGTGCAACTTGTTCCCTGAGTTAGAAAACGTCGAGAAACGGTCGTTTCTGCTAGCGCTGTGCTTCTACACATGTATTTGCTGAACGGTGAAAGCGCACAGTAATGCACTTTTCTCCCAGCAAATACACTGTTTCTAAGGAAATGGGAACACACTGAGGAGACACTTGTGGGAGCTACTGTGACTAAAACTGAGCTTCCCTACGCACAGGGAAGCAAGAGAAATGCTGATTTCATCCAGCCCAGTTACATACTCAGAATCTGTACTACTGCGCAAATAGGCATGTCTCTTTAGGCAAAAAACTCATTTCTGACAAAGTTGCCCAAATGCATCTCAGAAGTGTGCAACTTGTTCCCTGAGTTAGAAAACGTCGAGAAACGGTCGTTTCTGCTAGCGCTGTGCTTCCACACATGTATTTGCTGAACAGAGAAAGCGCACAGTAATGTACTTTTCTCCCAGCAAATACACTGTTTCTAAGGAAATGGGAACACACTGAGGAGACACTTGTGGGAGCTACTGTGACTAAAACTGAGCTTCCCTAAGCACAGGGAAGCATGAGAAATGCTGATTTCATCAAGCCCAGTTACATACTCAGAATCTGTACTACTGCGCAAATAGGCATGAATCTGTAGGCAAAAAACTCATTTCTGACAAAGATGCCCAAATGCATCTCAGAAGTGTGCAACTTGTTCCCTGAGTTAGAAAACGTCGAGAAACGGTCGTTTCTGCTAGTGCTGTGCTTCTACACATGTATTTGCTGAACGGTGAAAGCGCACAGTAATGCACTTTTCTCCCAGCAAATACATTGTGTCTAAGGAAATGGGAACACACTGAGGAGACAATTGTGGGAGCTACTGTGACTAAAACTGAGCTTCCCTACGCACAGGGAAACAAGAGAAATGCTGATTTCAACAAGCCCAGTTACATACTCAGAATCTGTACTACTGCGCAAATAGGCATGTCTCTTTAGGCAAAAAACTCATTTCTGACAAAGTTGCCCAAATGCATCTCAGAAGTGTGCAACTTGTTCCCTGAGTTAGAAAACGTCGAGAAACGGTCGTTTCTGCTAGCGCTGTGCTTCTACACATGTATTTGCTGAACGGTGAAAGCGCACAGTAATGCACTTTTCTCTCAGCAAATACACTGTTTCTAAGGAAATGGGAACACACTGAGGAGAAACTTGTGGGAGCTACTGTGACTAAAACTGAGCTTCCCTACGCACAGGGAAGCAAGAGAAATTCTGATTTCATCAAGCCCAGTTACATACTCAGAATCTGTACTACTGCGCAAATAGGCATGTCTCTTTAGGCAAAAAACTCATTTCTGACAAAGTTGCCCAAATGCATCTCAGAATTGTGCAACTTGTTCCCTGAGTTAGAAAACGTCGAGAAACGGTCGTTTCTGCTAGCGCTGTGCTTCTACACATGTATTTGCTGAACGGTGAAAGCGCACAGTAATGCACTTTTCTCCCAGCAAATACACTTTTTCTGAGGAAATGGGAACACACTGAGGAGACAATTGTGGGAGCTACTGTTACTAAAACTGAGCTTCCCTACGCACAGGGAAGCAAGAGAAATGCTGATTTCATCAAGCCCAGTTACATACTCAGAATCTGTACTACTGCGCAAATAGGCATGTCTCTGTAGGCAAAAAACTCATTTCTGACAAAGTTGCCCAAATGCATCTCAGAAGTGTGCAACTTGTTCCCTGAGTTAGAAAACATCTAGAAACGTTCGTTTCTGCTAGCGCTGTGCTTCTACACTTGTATTTGCTGAACGGTGAAAGCGCACAGTAATGCACTTTTCTCCCAGCAAATACACTGTGTCTTAGGAAATGGGAACACACTGAGGAGACACTTGTGGGAGCTACTGTGACTAAAACTGAGCTTCCCTACGCACAGGGAAGCAAGAGAAATGCTGATTTCATCAAGCCCAGTTACATACTCAGAATCTGTACTACTGCGCAAATAGGCATGTCTTTGTAGGCAAAAAACTCATTTCTGACAATGTTGCCCAAATGAATCTCAAAAGTGTGCAGCTTGTTCCCTGAGTTAGAAAACGTCGAGAAACGGTCGTTTCTGCTAGCGCTGTGCTTCTACACATGTATTTGCTGAACGGTGAAAGCGCACAGTAATGCACTTTTCTCCCAGCAAATACACTGTTTCTAAGGAAATGGGAACACACTGAGGAGACACTTGTGGGAGCTACTGTGACTAAAACTGAGCTTCCCTACGCACAGGGAAGCAAGAGAAATGCTGATTTCATCAAGCCCAGTTACATACTCAGAATCTGTACTACTGCGCAAATAGGCATGAATCTGTAGGCAAAAAACTCATTTTTGACAAAGATGCCCAAATGCATCTCAGAAGTGTGCAACTTGTTCCGTGAGTTAGAAAACGTCGAGAAACGTTCGTTTCTGCTAGCGCTGTGCTTCTACACATGTATTTGCTGAACGGTGAAAGCGCACAGTAATGCACTTTTCTCCCAGCAAATACACTGTGTCTAAGGAAATGGGAACACACTGAGGAGACACTTGTGGGAGCTACTGTGACTAAAACTGAGCTTCCCTACGCACAGGGAAGCAAGAGAAATGCTGATTTCATCAAGCCCAGTTACATACTCAGAATCTGTACTACTGCGCAAATAGGCATGTCTTTGTAGGCAAAAAACTCATTTCTGACAATGTTGCCCAAATGAATCTCAAAAGTGTGCAGCTTGTTCCCTGAGTTAGAAAACGTCGAGAAACGGTCGTTTCTGCTAGCGCTGTGCTTCTACACATGTATTTGCTGAACGGTGAAAGCGCACAGTAATGCACTTTTCACCCAGCAAATACACTGTTTCTAAGGAAATGGGAACACACTGAGGAGACACTTGTGGGTGCTACTGTGACTAAAACTGAGCTTCCCTACGCACAGGGAAGCAAGAGAAATGCTGATTTCATCAAGCCCAGTTACATACTCAGAATCTGTACTACTGCGCAAATAGGCATGAATCTGTAGGCAAAAAACTCATTTTTGACAAAGATGCCCAAATGCATCTCAGAAGTGTGCAACTTGTTCCGTGAGTTAGAAAACGTCGAGAAACGTTCGTTTCTGCTAACGCTGTGCTTCTACACATGTATTTGCTGAACGGTGAAAGCGCACAGTAATGCACTTTTCTCCCAGCAAATACACTGTGTCTAAGGAAATGGGAACACACTGAGGAGACACTTGTGGGAGCTACTGTGACTAAAACTGAGCTTCCCTACGCACAGGGGATCAAGAGAAATGCTGATTTCATCAAGCCCAGTTACATACTCAGAATCTGTACTACTGCGCAATTAGGCATGTCTCTGTAGGCAAAAAACTCATTTCTGACAAAGTTGCCCAAATGCATCTCAGAAGTGTGCAACTTGTTCCCTGAGTTAGAAAACGTCGAGAAACGGTCGTTTCTGCTAGCGCTGTGCTTCTACACATGTATTTGCTGAACGGTGAAAGCACACTGTAATGCACTTTTCTCACAGCAAATACACTGTTTCTAAGGAAATGGGAACACACTGAGGAGACACTTGTGGGAGCTACTGTGACTAAAACTGAGCTTCCCTGCGCACAGGGAAGCAAGAGAAATGCTGATTTCATCAAGCCCAGTTACATACTCAGAATCTGTACTACTGTGGAAATAGGCATGTCTCTTTACGCAAAAAACTCATTTCTGACAAAGTTGCCCAAATGCATCTCAGAAGTGTGCAACTTGTTCCCTGAGTTAGAAAACGTCGAGAAACGTTCGTTTCTGCTAGCGCTGTGCTTCTACACATGTATTTGCTGAACGGTGAAAGCGCACAGTAATGCACTTTTCTCCCAGCAAATACACTGTTTCTAAGGAAATGGGAACACACTGAGGAGACACTTGTGGGAGCTACTGTGACTAAAACTGAGCTTCCCTACGCACAGGGAAGCAAGAGAAATGCTGATTTCATCAAGCCCAGTTACATACTCAGAATCTGTACTACTGCGCAAATAGGCATGTCTCTGTAGGCAAAAAACTCATTTCTGACAAAGTTGCCCAAATGCATCTCAGAAGTGTGCAACTTGTTCCCTGAGTTAGAAAACGTCGAGAAACGGTCATATCTGCTAACGCTGTGCTTCTACACATGTATTTGCTGAACGGTGAAAGCGCACAGTAATGCACTTTTCTCCCAGCAAATACACTGTTTCTAAGGAAATGGGAACACACTGAGGAGACACTTGTGGGAGCTACTGTGACTAAAACTGAGCTTCCCTACGCACAGGGAAGCAAGAGAAATGCTGATTTCATCAAGCCCAGTTACATACTCAGAATCTGTACTACTGAGCAAATAGGCATGTCTCTGTAGGCAAAAAACTCATTTCTGACAAAGTTGCGCAAATGCATCTCAGAAGTGTGCAACTTGTTCCCTGAGTTAGAAAACGTCGAGAAACGGTCATATCTGCTAACGCTGTGCTTCTACACATGTATTTGCTGAACGGTGAAAGCGCACAGTAATGCACTTTTCTCCCAGCAAATACACTGTTTCTAAGGAAATGGGATCACACTGAGGAGACACTTGTGGGAGCTACTGTGACTAAAACTGAGCTTCGCTACGCACAGGGAAGCAAGAGAAATTCTGATTTCATCAAGCCCAGTTACATACTCAGAATCTGTACTACTGCGCAAATAGGCATGTCTCTGTAGGCAAAAAACTCATTTCTGACAAAGTTGCCCAAATGCATCTCAGAAGTGTGCATCTTGTTCCCTGAGTTAGAAAACGTCGAGAAACGGTCGTTTCTGCTAGCGCTGTGCTTCTCCACATGTATTTGCTGAACGGTGAAAGCGCACAGTAATGCACTTTTCTCTCAGCAAATACACTGTTTCTAAGGAAATGGGAACACACTGAGGAGACACTTGCGGGAGCTACTGTGACTAAAACTGAGCTTCCCTACGCACAGGGAAGCAAGAGAAATGCTGATTTCATCAAGCCCAGTTACATACTCAGAATCTGTACTACTGCGCAAATAGACATGTCTCTGTAGGCAAAAAACTCATTTCTGACAAAGTTGCCCAAATGCATCTCAGAAGTGTGCAACTTGTTCCCTGAGTTAGAAAACGTCGAGAAACGGTCATATCTGCTAACGCTGTGCTTCTACACATGTATTTGCTGAACGGTGAAAGCACACAGTAATGCACTTTTCTCCCAGCAAATACACTGTTTCTAAGGAAATGGGATCACACTGAGGAGACACTTGTGGGAGCTACTGTGACTAAAACTGAGCTTCGCTACGCACAGGGAAGCAAGAGAAATTCTGATTTCATCAAGCCCAGTTACATACTCAGAATCTGTACTACTGCGCAAATAGGCATGTCTCTAGGCAAAAAACTCATTTCTGACAAAGTTGCCCAAATGCATCTCAGAAGTGTGCATCTTGTTCCCTGAGTTAGAAAACGTCGAGAAACGGTCGTTTCTGCTAGCGCTGTGCTTCTACACATGTATTTGCTGAACGGTGAAAGCGCACAGTAATGCACTTTTCTCTCAGCAAATACACTGTTTCTAAGGAAATGGGAACACACTGAGGAGACACTTGCGGGAGCTACTGTGACTAAAACTGAGCTTCCCTACGCACAGGGAAGCAAGAGAAATGCTGATTTCATCAAGCCCAGTTACATACTCAGAATCTGTACTACTGCGCAAATAGGCATGTCTCTGTAGGCAAAAAACTCATTTCTGACAAAGTTGCCCAAATGCATCTCAGAAGTGTGCAACTTGTTCCCTGAGTTAGAAAACGTCGAGAAACGGTCGTTTCTGCTAGCGCTGTGCTTCTACACATGTATTTGCTGAACGGTGAAAGCGCACAGTAATGCACTTTTCTCCCAGCAAATACACTGTTTCTAAGGAAATGGGAACACACTGAGGAGACACTTGCGGGAGCTACTGTGACTAAAACTGAGCTTCCCTACGCACAGGGATGCAAGAGAAATGCTGATTTCATCCAGCCCAGTTACATACTCAGAATCTGTACTACTGCGCAAATAGGCATGTCTCTGTAGGCAAAAAACTCATTTCTGACAATGTTGCCCAAATGCATCTCAGAAGTGTGCAACTTGTTCCCTGAGTTAGAAAACGTCGAGAAACGTTCGTTTCTGCTAGCGCTGTGCTTCTACACATGTATTTGCTGAACGGTGAAAGCGCACAGTAATGCACTTTTCTCCCAGCAAATACACTGTTTCCAAGGAAATGGGAACACACTGAGGAGACACTTGCGGGAGCTACTGTGACTAAAACTGAGCTTCCCTACGCACAGGGAAGCAAGAGAAATGCTGATTTCATCAAGCCCAGTTATATACTCAGAATCTGTACTACTGCGCAAATAGGCATGTCTCTGTAGGCAAAAAACTCATTTCTGACAAAGTTGCCCAAATGCATCTCAGAAGTGTGCAACTTGTTCCCTGAGTTAGAAAACTTCGAGAAACGGTCATATCTGCTAACGCTGTGCTTCTACACATGTATTTGCTGAACGGTGAAAGCGCACAGTAATGCACTTTTCTCCCAGCAAATACACTGTTTCTAAGGAAATGGGAACACACTGAGGAGACACTTGTGGGAGCTACTGTGACTAAAACTGAGCTTCCCTACGCACAGGGAAGCAAGAGAAATGCTGATTTCATCAAGCCCAGTTACATACTCAGAATCTGTACTACTGCGCAAATAGACATGTCTCTGTAGGCAAAAAACTCATTTCTGACAAAGTTGCCCAAATGCATCTCAGAAGTGTGCAACTTGTTCTCTGAGTTAGAAAACGTCGAGAAACGGTCATATCTGCTAGCACTGTGCTTCTACACATGTATTTGCTGAACAGTGAAAGCGCACAGTAATGCACTTTTCTCCCAGCAAATACACTGTTTCTAAGGAAATGGGAACACACTGAGGAGACACTTGCGGGAGCTACTGTGACTAAAACTGAGCTTCCCTACGCACAGGGAAGCAAGAGAAATGCTGATTTCATCAAGCCCAGTTACATACTCAGAATCTGTACTACTGCGCAAATAGACATGTCTCTGTAGGCAAAAAACTCATTTCTGACAAAGTTGCCCAAATGCATCTCAGAAGTGTGCAACTTGTTCCCTGAGTTAGAAAACGTCGAGAAACGGTCATATCTGCTAGCACTGTGCTTCTACACATGTATTTGCTGAACAGTGAAAGCGCACAGTAATGCACTTTTCTCCCAGCAAATACACTGTTTCTAAGGAAATGGGATCACACTGAGGAGACACTTGTGGGAGCTACTGTGACTAAAACTGAGCTTCGCTACGCACAGGGAAGCAAGAGAAATTCTGATTTCATCAAGCCCAGTTACATACTCAGAATCTGTACTACTGCGCAAATAGGCATGTCTCTAGGCAAAAAACTCATTTCTGACAAAGTTGCCCAAATGCATCTCAGAAGTGTGCATCTTGTTCCCTGAGTTAGAAAACGTCGAGAAACGGTCGTTTCTGCTAGCGCTGTGCTTCTACACATGTATTTGCTGAATGGTGAAAGCGCACAGTAATGCACTTTTCTCTCAGCAAATACACTGTTTCTAAGGAAATGGGAACACACTGAGGAGACACTTGCGGGAGCTACTGTGACTAAAACTGAGCTTCCCTACGCACAGGGAAGCAAGAGAAATGCTGATTTCATCAAGCCCAGTTACATACTCAGAATCTGTACTACTGCGCAAATAGGCATGTCTCTGTAGGCAAAAAACTCATTTCTGACAAAGTTGCCCAAATGCATCTCAGAAGTGTGCAACTTGTTCCCTGAGTTAGAAAACGTCGAGAAACGGTCGTTTCTGCTAGCGCTGTGCTTCTACACATGTATTTGCTGAACGGTGAAAGCGCACAGTAATGCACTTTTCTCCCAGCAAATACACTGTTTCTAAGGAAATGGGAACACACTGAGGAGACACTTGTGGGAGCTACTGTGACTAAAACTGAGCTTCCCTACGCACAGGGATGCAAGAGAAATGCTGATTTCATCCAGCCCAGTTACATACTCAGAATCTGTACTACTGCGCAAATAGGCATGTCTCTGTAGGCAAAAAACTCATTTCTGACAATGTTGCCCAAATGCATCTCAGAAGTGTGCAACTTGTTCCCTGAGTTAGAAAACGTCGAGAAACGTTCGTTTCTGCTAGCGCTGTGCTTCTACACATGTATTTGCTGAACGGTGAAAGCGCACAGTAATGCACTTTTCTCCCAGCAAATACACTGTTTCCAAGGAAATGGGAACACACTGAGGAGACACTTGTGGGAGCTACTGTGACTAAAACTGAGCTTCCCTACGCACAGGGAAGCAAGAGAAATGCTGATTTCATCAAGCCCAGTTATATACTCAGAATCTGTACTACTGCGCAAATAGGCATGTCTCTGTAGGCAAAAAACTCATTTCTGACAAAGTTGCCCAAATGCATCTCAGAAGTGTGCAACTTGTTCCCTGAGTTAGAAAACTTCGAGAAACGGTCATATCTGCTAACGCTGTGCTTCTACACATGTATTTGCTGAACGGTGAAAGCGCACAGTAATGCACTTTTCTCCCAGCAAATACACTGTTTCTAAGGAAATGGGAACACACTGAGGAGACACTTGTGGGAGCTACTGTGACTAAAACTGAGCTTCCCTACGCACAGGGAAGCAAGAGAAATGCTGATTTCATCAAGCCCAGTTACATACTCAGAATCTGTACTACTGCGCAAATAGACATGTCTCTGTAGGCAAAAAACTCATTTCTGACAAAGTTGCCCAAATGCATCTCAGAAGTGTGCAACTTGTTTTCTGAGTTAGAAAACGTCGAGAAACGGTCATATCTGCTAGCGCTGTGCTTCTACACATGTATTTGCTGAACGGTGAAAGCGCACAGTAATGCACTTTTCTCCCAGCAAATACACTGTTTCTAAGGAAATGGGAACACACTGAGGAGACACTTGCGGGAGCTACTGTGACTAAAACTGAGCTTCCCTACGCACAGGGAAGCAAGAGAAATGCTGATTTCATCAAGCCCAGTTACATACTCAGAATCTGTACTACTGCGCAAATAGACATGTCTCTGTAGGCAAAAAACTCATTTCTGACAAAGTTGCCCAAATGCATCTCAGAAGTGTGCAACTTGTTCCCTGAGTTAGAAAACGTCGAGAAACGTTCGTTTCTGCTAGCGCTGTGCTTCTACACATGTATTTGCTGAACGGTGAAAGCGCACAGTAATGCACTTTTCTCCCAGCAAATACACTGTTTCTAAGGAAATGGGAACACACTGAGGAGACACTTGCGGGAGCTACTGTGACTAAAACTGAGCTTCCCTACGCACAGGGAAGCAAGAGAAATGCTGATTTCATCAAGCCCAGTTACATACTCAGAATCTGTACTACTGCGCAAATAGGCATGTCTCTGTAGGCAAAAAACTCATTTCTGACAAAGTTGCCCAAATGCATCTCAGAAGTGTGCAACTTGTTCCCTGAGTTAGAAAACGTCGAGAAACGGTCATATCTGCTAACGCTGTGCTTCTACACATGTATTTGCTGAACGGTGAAAGCGCACAGTAATGCACTTTTCTCCCAGCAAATACACTGTTTCTAAGGAAATGGGATCACACTGAGGAGACACTTGTGGGAGCTACTGTGACTAAAACTGAGCTTCGCTACGCACAGGGAAGCAAGAGAAATTCTGATTTCATCAAGCCCAGTTACATACTCAGAATCTGTACTACTGCGCAAATAGGCATGTCTCTAGGCAAAAAACTCATTTCTGACAAAGTTGCCCAAATGCATCTCAGAAGTGTGCATCTTGTTCCCTGAGTTAGAAAACGTCGAGAAACGGTCATATCTGCTAACGCTGTGCTTCTACACATGTATTTGCTGAACGGTGAAAGCGCACAGTAATGCACTTTTCTCCCAGCAAATACACTGTTTCTAAGGAAATGGGAACACACTGAGGAGACACTTGTGGGAGCTACTGTGACTAAAACTGAGCTTCGCTACGCACAGGGAAGCAAGAGAAATTCTGATTTCATCAAGCCCAGTTACATACTCAGAATCTGTACTACTGCGCAAATAGGCATGTCTCTAGGCAAAAAACTCATTTCTGACAAAGTTGCCCAAATGCATCTCAGAAGTGTGCAACTTGTTCCCTGAGTTAGAAAACGTCGAGAAACGGTCGTTTCTGCTAGCGCTGTGCTTCTACACATGTATTTGCTGAACAGTGAAAGCGCACAGTAATGCACTTTTCTCTCAGCAAATACACTGTTTCTAAGGAAATGGGAACACACTGAGGAGACACTTGCGGGAGCTACTGTGACTAAAACTGAGCTTCCCTACGCACAGGGAAGCAAGAGAAATGCTGATTTCATCAAGCCCAGTTACATACTCAGAATCTGTACTACTGCGCAAATAGACATGTCTCTGTAGGCAAAAAACTCATTTCTGACAAAGTTACCCAAATGCATCTCAGAAGTGTGCAACTTGTTCCCTGAGTTAGAAAACGTCGAGAAACGGTCATATCTGCTAGCACTGTGCTTCTACACATGTATTTGCTGAACAGTGAAAGCGCACAGTAATGCACTTTTCTCCCAGCAAATACACTGTTTCTAAGGAAATGGGAACACACTGAGGAGACACTTGCGGGAGCTACTGTGACTAAAACTGAGCTTCCCTACGCACAGGGAAGCAAGAGAAATGCTGATTTCATCAAGCCCAGTTACATACTCAGAATCTGTACTACTGCGCAAATAGGCATGTCTCTGTAGGCAAAAAACTCATTTCTGACAAAGTTGCGCAAATGCATCTCAGAAGTGTGCAACTTGTTCCCTGAGTTAGAAAACGTCGAGAAACGGTCATATCTGCTAACGCTGTGCTTCTACACATGTATTTGCTGAACGGTGAAAGCGCACAGTAATGCACTTTTCTCCCAGCAAATACACTGTTTCTAAGGAAATGGGATCACACTGAGGAGACACTTGTGGGAGCTACTTTGACTAAAACTGAGCTTCGCTACGCACAGGGAAGCAAGAGAAATTCTGATTTCATCAAGCCCAGTTACATACTCAGAATCTGTACTACTGCGCAAATAGGCATGTCTCTAGGCAAAAAACTCATTTCTGACAAAGTTGCCCAAATGCATCTCAGAAGTGTGCATCTTGTTCCCTGAGTTAGAAAACGTCAAGAAACGGTCGTTTCTGCTAGCGCTGTGCTTCTACACATGTATTTGCTGAATGGTGAAAGCGCACAGTAATGCACTTTTCTCCCAGCAAATACACTGTTTCTAAGGAAATGGGAACACACTGAGGAGACACTTGCGGGAGCTACTGTGACTAAAACTGAGCTTCCCTATGCACAGGGAAGCAAGAGAAATGCTGATTTCATCAAGCCCAGTTACATACTCAGAATCTGTACTACTGCGCAAATAGGCATGTCTCTGTAGGCAAAAAACTCATTTCTGACAAAGTTGCGCAAATGCATCTCAGAAGTGTGCAACTTGTTCCCTGAGTTAGAAAACGTCGAGAAACGGTCATATCTGCTAACGCTGTGCTTCTACACATGTATTTGCTGAACGGTGAAAGCGCACAGTAATGCACTTTTCTCCCAGCAAATACACTGTTTCTAAGGAAATGGGAACACACTGAGGAGACACTTGTGGGAGCTACTGTGACTAAAACTGAGCTTCGCTACGCACAGGGAAGCAAGAGAAATTCTGATTTCATCAAGCCCAGTTACATACTCAGAATCTGTACTACTGCGCAAATAGGCATGTCTCTAGGCAAAAAACTCATTTCTGACAAAGTTGCCCAAATGCATCTCAGAAGTGTGCAACTTGTTCCCTGAGTTAGAAAACGTCGAGAAACGGTCGTTTCTGCTAGCGCTGTGCTTCTACACATGTATTTGCTGAACGGTAAAAGCGCACAGTAATGCACTTTTCTCTCAGCAAATACACTGTTTCTAAGGAAATGGGAACACACTGAGGAGACACTTGTGGGAGCTACTGTGACTAAAACTGAGCTTCCCTACGCACAGGGAAGCAAGAGAAATGCTGATTTCATCAAGCCCAGTTACATACTCAGAAACTGTACTACTGCGCAAATAGGCATGTCTCTGTAGGCAAAATACTCATTTCTGGCAAAGTTGCCCAAATGCATCTCAGAAGTGTGCAACTTGTTCCCTGAGTTAGAAAACGTCGAGAAACGTTCGTTTCTGCTAGCGCTGTGCTTCTACACATGTATTTGCTGAACGGTGAAAGCGCACAGTAATGCACTTTTCTCCCAGCAAATACACTGTTTCTAAGGAAATGGGAACACACTGAGGAGACACTTGTGGGAGCTACTGTGACTAAAACTGAGCTTCCCTACGCACAGGGAAGCAAGAGAAATGCTGATTTCATCAAGCCCAGTTACATACTCAGAATCTGTAAAACTGCGCAAATAGGCATGTCTCTTTAGGCAAAAAACTCATTTCTGACAAAGTTGCCCAAATGCATCTCAGAAGTGTGCAACTTGTTCCCTGAGTTAGAAAACTTCGAGAAACGGTCATATCTGCTAACGCTGTGCTTCTACACATGTATTTGCTGAACGGTGAAAGCGCACAGTAATGCACTTATCTCCCAACAAATACACTGTTTCTAATGAAATGGGAACACACTGAGGAGACACTTGTGGGAGCTACTGTGACTAAAACTGAGCTTCCCTACGCACAGGGAAGCAAGAGAAATGCTGATTTCATCAAGCCCAGTTACATACTCAGAATCTGTACTACTGCGCAAATAGGCATGTCTCTGTAGGCAAAAAACTCATTTCTGACAAAGTTGCCCAAATGCATCTCAGAAGTGTGCAACTTGTTCCCTGAGTTAGAAAACGTCGAGAAACGTTCGTTTCTGCTAGCGCTGTGCTTCTACACATGTACTTGCTGAAGGGTGAAAGCGCACAGTAATGCACTTTTCTCCCAGCAAATACACTGTTTCTAAGGAAATGGGAACACACTGAGGAGACACTTGTGGGAGCTACTGTGACTAAAACTGAGCTTCCCTACGCACAGGGAAGCAAGAGAAATGCTGATTTCATCAAGCCCAGTTACATACTCAGAATCTGTACTACTGCGCAAATAGGCATGTCTCTGTAGGCAAAAACCTCATTTCTGACAAAGTTGCCCAAATGCATCTCAGAAGTGTGCAACTAGTTCCCTGAGTTAGAAAACGTCGAGAAACGTTCGTTTCTGCTAGCGCTTGCTTCTACACATGTATTTGCTGAACGGTGAATGTGCACAGTAATGCACTTTTCTCCCAGCAAATACACTGTTTCTAAGGAAATGGGAAAACACTGAGGAGACACTTCTGGGAGCTACTGTGACTAAAACTGAGCTTCCCTACGCACAGGGAAGCAAGAGAAATGCTGATTTCATCAAGCCCAGTTACATACTCAGAATCTGTACTACTGCGCAAATAGGCATGTCTCTGTAGGCAAAAAACTCATTTCTGACAAAGTTGCCCAAATGCATCTCAGAAGTGTGCAACTTGTTCCCTGAGTTAGAAAACGTCGAGAAACGGTCATATCTGCTAACGCTGTGCTTCTACACATGTATTTGCTGAACGGTGAAAGCGCACAGTAATGCACTTTTCTCCCAGCAAATACACTGTTTCTAAGGAAATGGGAACACACTGAGGAGACACTTGTGGGAGCTACTGTGACTAAAACTGAGCTTCCCTACGCACAGGGAAGCAAGAGAAATGCTGATTTCATCAAGCCCAGTTACATACTCAGAATCTGTAGTACTGCGCAAATAGGCATGTCTCTGTAGGCAAAAAACTCATTTCTGACAAAGTTGCCCAAATGCATCTCAGAAGTGTGCAACTTGTTCTCTGAGTTAGAAAACGTCGAGAAACGTGCGTTTCTGCTAGCGCTGTGCATCTACACATGTACTTGCTGAACGGTGAAAGCGCACAGTAATGCACTTTTCTCCCAGCAAATACACTGTTTCTAAGGAAATGGGAACACACTGAGGAGACAATTGTGGGAGCTACGGTGACTAAAACTGAGCTTCCCTACGCACAGGGAAGCAAGAGAAATGCTGATTTCGTCAAGCCCAGTTACATACTCAGAATCTGTACTACTGCGCAAATAAGCATGTCTCTGTAGGCAAAAAACTCATTTCTGACAAAGTTGCCCAAATGCATCTCAGAAGTGTGCAACTTGTTCCCTGAGTTAGAAAACGTCGAGAAACGGTCGTTTCTGCTAGCGCTGTGCTTCTACACATGTATTTGCTGAACCTTGAAAGCGCACAGTAGTGCACTTTTCTCCCAGCAAATACACTGTTTCTAAGGAAATGGGAACACACTGAGGAGACACTTGTGGGATCTACAGTGACTAAAACTGAGCTTCCCCACACACCGGGAAGCAAGAGAAATGCTGATTTCATCAAGCCCAGTTACATACTCAGAATTTGTACTACTGCGCAAATAGGCATGTCTCTTTAGGCAAAAACCTCATTTCAGACAAAGTTGCCCAAATGCATCTCAGAAGTGTGCATCTTCTTCCCTGAGTGAGAAAACGTCGAGAAACGGTCGTTTCTGCTAGCGCTGTGCTTCTACTCATGTATTTGCTGAACGGTGAAAGCGCAAAGTAATGCACTTTTCTCCCAGCAAATACACTGTTTCTAACGAAATATGAACACACTGAGGAGACACTTGTGGGAGCTACTGTGACTAAAACTTAGCTTCCCTACGCACAGGGAAGCAAGAGAAATGCTGATTTCTTCAAGCCCAGTTACATACTCAGAATCTGTACTACTGCGCAAATAGGCATGTCTCTTTAGGCAAAAAACTCATTTCTGACAAAGTTGCCCAAATGCATCTCAGAAGTGTGCAACTTGTTCCCTGAGTTAGAAAACGTCGAGAAACGGTCGTTTCTGCTAGCACTGTGCTTCTACACATGTACTTGCTGAACGGTGAAAGCGCACAGTAATGCAATTTTCTCCCAGCATATACACTGTTTCTAAGGAACTGGGAACACACTGAGGAGACACTTGTGGGAGCTACTGTGACTAAAACTGAGCTTCCCTACGCACAGGGAAGCAAGAGAAATGCTGATTTCATCAAGCCCAGTTACATACTCAGAATCTGTAGTACTGCGCAAATAGGCATGTCTCTTTAGGCAAAAAACTCATTTCTGAAAAGTTGCCCAAATGCATCTCAGAAGTGTGCAACTTGTTCCCTGAGTTAGAAAACGTCGAGACACGGTCGTTTCTGCTAGCGCTGTGCTTCTACACATGTATTTGCTGAACGGTGAAAGCGCACAGTAATGCACTTTTCTCCCAGAAAATACACTGTTTCTAAGGAAATGGGAACACAGTGAGGAGACACTTGTGGGAGCTACTGTGACTGAAACTGAGCTTCCTTACGCACAGGGAAGCAAGAGAAATGCTGATTTCATCAAGCCCAGTTACATACTCAGAATCTGTACTACTGCGCAAATAGGCATGTCTCTTTATGCAAAAAACTCATTTCTCACAAAGTTGCCCAAATGCATCTCAGAAGTGTGCAACTTGTTCCCTGAGTTAGAAAACATCGAGAAACGGTCGTTTCTGCTAGCGCTGTGCTTCTACACATGTACTTGCTGAACGGTGCAAGCGCACAGTAATGCACTTTTCTCCCAGCAAATACACTGTTTCTAAGGAAATGGGAACACACTGAGGAGACACTTGTGGGAGCTACTGTGACCAAAACTGAGCTTCCCTACTCACAGGGAAGCAAGAGAAATGCTGATTTCATCAAGCCCAGTTACATACACAGAATCTGTACTACTGCGCAAATATGCATTTCTCTTTAGGCAAAAAACTCATTTCTGACAAAGTTGCCCAAATGCATCTCAGAAGTGTGCAACTTGTTCCCTGAGTTAGAAAACGTCGAGAAACGGTCGTTTCTGCTAGCGCTGTGCTTCTACACATGTATTTGCTGAACGGTGAAAGCGCACAGTAATGCACTTTTCTCCCAGCAAATACACTGTTTCTAAGGAAATGGGAACACACTGAGGAGACACTTGTGGGAGCTACTGTGACTAAAACTGAGCTTCCCTACGCACAGGGAAGCAAGAGAAATGCTGATTTCATCAAGCCCAGTTACATACTAAGAATCTGTACTACTGCGCAAATAGGCATGTCTCTGTAGGCAAAAAACTCATTTCTGACAAAGTTGCCCAAATGCATCTCAGAAGTGTGCAACTTGTTCCCTGCGTTAGAAAACGTCGAGAAACGGTCGTTTCTGCTAGCGCTGTGCTTCTACACATGTATTTGCTGAACGGTGAAAGCGCACAGTATTGTACTTTACTCCCAGCAAATACACTGTTTCTAAGGAAATGGGAACACACTGAGGAGACACTTGTGGGAGTTCCTGTGACTAAAACTGAGCTTCGCTACGCACAGGGAAGCAAGAGAAATGCTGAATTCATCAAGCCCAGTTGCATACTCAGAATCTGTACTACTGCGCAAATAGGCATGTCTCCTTAGGCAAAAAACTCATTTCTGACAAAGTTGCCCAAATGCATCTCAGAAGAGTGCAACTTGATCCTTGAGTTAGAAAACGTCGAGAAATGTTCATTTCATCTAGCGCTGTGCTTCTACACATGTTCTTGCTGAACGGTGAAAGCGCACAGTAATGCACTTTTCTCCCAGCAAATACACTGTTTCTAAGGAAATGGGAACACACTGAGGAGACACTTGTGGGAGCTACTGTGACTAAAACTGAGCTTCCCTACGAACAGGGAAGCAAGAGAAATGCTGATTTCATCAAGCCCAGTTACATACTCAGAATCTGTACTCCTGCGCAAAAAGGCATGTCTCTGTAGGCAAAAAACTCATTTCTGACAAAGTTGCCCAAATGCATCTCAGAAGTGTGCAACTTGTTCCCTGAGTTAGAAAACGTCGAGAAACGGTCGTTTCTGCTAGCGCTGTGCTTCTACACATGTATTTGCTGAACGGTGAAAGCTCACAGTAATGCACTTTTCTCCCAGCAAATACACTGTTTCTAAGGAGATGGGAACACACTGAGGAGACAGTTGTGGGAGCAACTGTGACTAAAACTGAGCTTCCCTACGCACAGGGAAGCCAGAGAAATGCTGATTTCATCAAGCCCAGTTACATACTAAGAATCTGTACTACTGCGCAAATAGGCATGTCTCTGTAGGCAAAAAACTCATTTCTGACAAAGTTGCCCAAATGCATCTCAGAAGTGTGCCACTTGTTCCCTGAGTTAGAAAACGTCGAGAAACATTCGTTTCTGCTAGCGCTGTGCTTCTACACATGTATTTGCTGAACGGTGAAAGCGCACAGTATTGTACTTTACTCCCAGCAAATACACTGTTTCTAAGGAAATGGGAACACACTGAGGAGACACTTGTGGGAGCTACTGTGAGCAAAACTGAGCTTCTCTACGCACAGGGAAGCAAGAGAAATGCTGATTTCATCAAGCCCAGTTACATACTCAGAATCTGTACTACTGCACAAATAGGCATGAATATGTAGGCAAAAAACTCATTTCTGACAAAGTTGCCCGAATGCATCTCAGAAGTGTGCAACTTGTTCCCTGAGTTAGAAAACGTCGAGAAACGTTCGTTTCTGCTAGCGCTGTGCTTCTACACATGTATTTGCTGAACGGTGAAAGCGCACAGTAATGCACTTTTCTCCCAGCAAATACACTGTTTCTAAGGAAATGGGAACACAATGAGGAGACACTTGTGGGAGCTACTGTGACTAAAACTGAGCTTCCCTACGCACAGGGAAGCAAGAGAAATGCTGATTTCATCAAGCCCAGTTACATACTCAGAATCTGTACTAATGCGCAAATAGGCATGTCTCTGTAGGCAAAAAACTCATTTCGGACAAAGTTGCCCAAATGCATCTCAGAAGTGTGCAACTTATTTCCTGAGTTAGAAAACGTCGAGAAACGGTCATATCATCTAACGCTGTGCTTCTACACATGTATTTGCTGAACGGTGAAAGCGCACAATAATGCACTTTTCTCCCAGCAAATACACTGTGTCTAAGGAAATGGGAACACACTGAGGAGACACTTGTGGGAGCTACTGTGACTAAAACTGAGCTTCCCTACGCACAGGGAAGCAAGAGAAATGCTGATTTCATCAAGCCCAGTTACATACTCAGAATCTGTACTACTGCGCAAATAGGCATGAATCTGTAGGCAAAAAACTCATTTCAGAGAAAGTTGCCCAAATGCATCTCAGAAGTGTGCAACTTGTTCCCTGAGTTAGAAAACGTCGAGAAACGTTTGTTTCTCCTAGCGCTGTGCTTCTACACATGTATTTGCTGAACGGTGAAAGCGCACAGTAATGCACTTTTCTCCCAGGAAATACACTGTTTCTAAGGAAATGGGAACACACTGAGGAGACACTTGTGGGAGCTACTGTGACTAAAACTGAGCTTCCCTACGCACAGGGAAGCAAGAGAAATGCTGATTTCATCAAGCCCAGTTACATACTCAGAATCTGTACTACTGCGCAAATAGGCAAGTCTCCTTAGGCAAAAAACTCATTTCTGACAAAGTTGCCTAAATGCATCTCAGAAGTGTGCAACTTGTTCCCTGAGCTAGAAAACGTCGAGAAACGCTCATATCTGCTAACGCTGTGCTTCTACACATGTATTTGCTGAACGGTGAAAGCGCACAGTAATGCACTTTTCTCCCAGCAAATACACTGTTTCTAAGGAAATGGGAACACACTGAGGAGACACTTGTGGGAGCTACTGTGCCTAAAACTGAGCTTCCCTACGCACAGGGAAGCAAGAGAAATGCTGATTTCATCAAGCCCAGTTACATACTCAGAATCTGTACTACTGCGCAAATAGGCATGTCTCTGTAGGCAAAAAACTCATTTCTGACAAAGTTGCCCAAATGCATCTCAGAAGTGTGCAACTTGTTCCCTGAGTTAGAAAACGTCGAGAAACGGACATATCATCTAACGCTGTGCTTCTACACATGTATTTGCTGAACGGTGAAAGCGCACAATAATGCACTTTTCTCCCAGCGAATACATTGTTTCTAAGGAAATGGGAACACACTGAGGAGACACTTGTGGGAGCTACTGTGACTAAAACTGAGCTTCCCTACGCACAGGGAAGCAAGAGAAATGCTGATTTCATCAAGCCCAGTTACATACTCAGAATCTCTACTACTGCGCAAATAGGCACGTCTCTGTAGGCAAAAAACTCATTTCTGACAAAGTTGCCCAAATGCATCTCAGAAGTGTGCAACTTGTTCCCTGAGTTAGAAAACGTCGAGAAACGGTCATATCATCTAACGCTGTGCTTCTACACATGTATTTGCTGAACGGTGAAAGCGCACAATAATGCACTTTTCTCCCAGCAAATACACTGTTTCTAAGGAAATGGGAACACAGTGAGGAGACACTTGTGGGAGCTACTGTGACTAAAACTGAGCTTCCCTACGCACAGGGAAGCAAGAGAAATGCTGATTTCATCAAGCCCAGTTACATACTCAGAATCTGTACTACTGCGCAGATAGGCATGTCTTTGTAGGCAAAAAACTCATTTCTGACAATGTTGCCCAAATGCATCTCAGAAGTGTGCAACTTGTTCCCTGAGTTAGAAAATGTCGAGAAACGTTCGTTTCTGATAGCGCTGTGCTTCTACACATGTATTTGCTGAACGGTGAAAGCGCACAGTAATGCACTTTTCTCCCAGCAAATACACTGTTTCTAAGGAAATGGGAACACACTGAGGAGACACTTGTGGGAGCTACTGTGACTAGAACTGAGCTTCCCTACGCACAGGGAAGCAAGAGAAATGCTGATTTCATCAAGCCCAGTTACATACTCAGAATCTGTACTACTGCGCAAATAGGCATGTCTCTGTAGGCAAAAAACTCATTTCTGACAATGTTGCCCAAATGCATCTCAGAAGTGTGCAACTTGTTCCCTGAGTTAGAAAACGTCGAGAAACGTTCGTTTCTGCTAGCGCTGTGCTTCTACACATGTATTTGCTGAACGGTGAAAGCGCACAGTAATGCACTTTTCTCCCAGCAAATACACTGTTTCTAAGGAAATGGGAACACACTGAGGAGACACTTGTGGGAGCTACTGTGACTAAAACTGAGCTTCCCTACGCACAGGGAAGCAAGAGAAATGCTGATTTCATCAAGCCCAGTTACTTACTCAGAATCTGTCCTACTGCGCAAATAGGCATGTCTCTTTAGGCACAAAACTCATTTCTGACAAAGTTGCCCAAATGCATCTCAGAAGTGTGCAACTTGTTCCCTGAGTTAGAAAACATCGAGAAACGTTCCTTTCTGCTAGCGCTGTGCTTCTACACATGTATTTGCTGAACGGTGACAGCGCACAGTAATTCACTTTTCTCCCAGCAAATACACTGTTTCTAAGGAAATGGGAACACACTGAGGAGACAATTGTGGGAGCTACGGTGACTAAAACTGAGCTTCACTACGCACAGGGAAGCAAAAGAAATGCTGATTTCATCAAGCCCAGTTACATACTCAGAATCTGTACTACTGCGCAAATAGGCATGTCTCTGTAGGGAAAAAACTCATTTCTGACAAAGTTGCCCAAATGCATCTCAGAAGTGTGCAACTTGTTCCATGAGTTAGAAAACGTCGAGAAACGTTCGTTTCTGCTAGCGCTGTGCTTCTACACATGTATTTGCTGAACGGTGAAAGCGCACAGTAATGCACTTTTCTCCCAGCAAATACACTGTTTCTAAGGAAATGGGAACACACTGAGGAGACACTTGTGGGAGCTACTGTGACTAAAACTGAGCTTCCCTACGCACAGCGAAGCAAGAGAAATGCTGATTTCATCAAGCCCAGTTACATACTCAGAATCTGTACTACTGCGCAAATAGGCATGAATCTGTAGGCAAAAAACTCATTTCTGACAAAGATGCCCAAATGCATCTCAGAAGTGTGCAACTTGTTCCCTGAGGTAGAAAACGTTGAGAAACGTTCGTTTCTGCTAGCACTGTGCTTCTACACATGTATTTGCTGAACGGTGAAAGCGCACAGAAATGCACTTTTCTCCCAGCAAATACACTGTTTCTAAGGAAATGGGAACACACTGAGGAGACACTTGTGGGAGCTACTGTGACTAAAACTGAGCTTCCCTACGCACAGGGAAGCAAGAGAAATGCTGATTTCATCAAGCCCAGTTACATACTCAGAATCTGTACTACTGCGCAAATAGGCAAGTCTCTGTAGGCAAAAAACTCATTTCTGACAATGTTGCCCAAATGCATCTCAGAAGTGTGCAACTTGTTCCCTGAGTTAGAAAACGTCGAGAAACGTTCGTTTCTGCTAGCGCTGTGCTTCTACACATGTATTTGCTGAACGGTGAAAGCGCACAGTAATGCACTTTTCTCCCAGCAAATACACTGTTTCTAAGGAACTGGGAACACACTGAGGAGACACTTGTGGGAGCTACTGTGACTAAAACTGAGCTTCCCTACGCACAGGGAAGCAAGAGAAATGCTGATTTCATCCAGCCCAGTTACATACTCAGAATCTGTACTACTGCGCAAATAGGCATGTCTCTGAAGGCAAAAAACTCATTTCTGACAAAGTTGCCCAAATGCATCTCAGAAGTGTGCAACTTGTTCCCTGAGTTAGAAAACGTCGAGAAACGGTCATATCTGCTAACGCTGTGCTTCTACACATGTATTTGCTGAACGGTGAAAGCGCACAGTAATGCACTTTTCTCCCAGCAAATACACTGTTTCTAAGGAAATGGGAACACACTGAGGAGACACTTGTGGGAGCTACTGTGACTAAAACTGAGCTTCCCTACGCACAGGGAAGCAAGAGAAATGCTGATTTCATCTAGCCCAGTTACATACTCAGAATCTGTACTACTGCGCAAATAGGCATGAATCTGTAGGCAAAAAACTCATTTCTGACAAAGTTGCCCAAATGCATCTCAGAAGTGTGCAACTTGTTCCCTGAGTTAGAAAACGTCGAGAAACGGTCATATCTGCTAACGCTGTGCTTCTACACATGTATTTGCTGAACGGTGAAAGCGCACAGTAATGCACTTTTCTCCCAGCAAATACACTGTTTCTACGGAAATGGGAACACACTGAGGAGACACTTGTGGGAGCTACTGTGACTAAAACTGAGCTTCCCTACGCACAGGGAAGCAAGACAAATGCTGATTTCATCCAGCCCAGTTACATACTCAGAATCTGTACTACTGCGCAAATAGGCATGAATCTGTAGGCAAAAAACTCATTTCTGACAAAGTTGCCCAAATGCATCTCAGAAGTGTGCAACTTGTTCCCTGAGTTAGAAAACGTCGAGAAACATTCGTTTCTGCTACCGCTGTGCTTCTACACATTTATTTGCTGAACGGTGAAAGCGCACAGTAATGCACTTTTCTCCCAGCAAATACACTGTTTCTAAGGAAATGGGAACACACTGAGGAGACACTTGTGGGAGCTACTGTGACTAAAACTGAGCTTCCCTACGCACAGGGAAGCAAGAGAAATGCTGATTTCATCAAGCCCAGTTACATACTCAGAATCTGTACTACTGCGCAAATAGGCAGGTCTTGTAGGAAAAAACTCATTTCTGACAATGTTGCCCAAATGCATCTCAGAAGTGTGCAACTTGTTCCCTGAGTTAGAAAACGTCGAGAAACGTTCGTTTCTGCTAACGCTGTTCTTCTACACATGTATTTGCTGAACGGTGAAAGCGCACAGTAATGCACTTTTCTCCCAGCAAATACACTGTTTCTAAGGAAATGGGAACACACTGAGGAGACACTTGTGGGAGCTACTGTGACTAAAACTGAGCTTCCCTACGCACAGGGAAGCAAGAGAAATGCTGATTTCATCCAGCCCAGTTACATACTCAGAATCTGTACTACTGTGCAAATAGGCATGAATCTGTAGGCAAAAAACTCATTTCTGACAAAGATGCCCAAATGCATCTCAGAAGTGTGCAACCTGTTCCCTGAGTTAGAAAACGTCGAGAAACGTTCGTTTCTGCTAGCGCTGTGCTTCTACACATGTATTTGCTGAATGGTGAAAGCGCACAGTAATGCACTTTTCTCCCAGCAAATACACTGTTTCTAAAGAAATGGGAACACACTGAGGAGACACTTGTGGGAGCTACTGTGACTAAAACTGAGCTTCCCTACGCACAGGGAAGCAAGAGAAATGCTGATTTCATCAAGCCCAGTTACATACTCAGAATCTGTACTACTGCGCAAATAGGCATGAATCTGTAGGCAAAAAACTCATTTCTGACAAAGTTGCCCAAATGCATCTCAGAAGTGTGCAACTTGTTCCCTGAGTTAGAAAACGTCGAGAAACGGTCATATCTGCTAACGCTGTGCTTCTACACATGTATTTGCTGAACGGTGAAAGCGCACAGTAATGCACTTTTCTCCCAGCAAATACACTGTTTCTAAGGAAATGGGAACACACTGAGGAGACACTTGTGGGAGCTACTGTGACTAAAACTGAGCTTCCCTACGCACAGGGAAGCAAGAGAAATGCTGATTTCATCCAGCCCAGTTACATACTCAGAATCTGTACTACTGCGCAAATAGGCATGAATCTGTAGGCAAAAAACTCATTTCTGACAAAGTTGCCCAAATGCATCTCAGAAGTGTGCAACTTGTTCCCTAAGTTAGAAAACGTCGAGAAACGTTCGTTTCTGCTACCGCTGTGCTTCTACACATTTATTTGCTGAACGGTGAAAGCGCACAGTAATGCACTTTTCTCCCAGCAAATACACTGTTTCTAAGGAAATGGGAACACACTGAGGAGACACTTGTGGGAGCTACTGTGACTAAAACTGAGCTTCCCTACGCACAGGGAAGCAAGAGAAATGCTGATTTCATCCAGCCCAGTTACATACTCAGAATCTGTACTACTGCGCAAATAGGCATGAATCTGTAGGCAAAAAACTCATTTCTGACAAAGTTGCCCAAATGCATCTCAGAAGTGTGCAACTTGTTCCCTGAGTTAATAAACGTCGAGAAACATTCGTTTCTGCTAGCGCTGTGCTTCTACACATGTATTTGCTGAACGGTGAAAGCGCACAGTAATGCACTTTTCTCCCAGCAAATACACTGTTTCTAAGGAAATGGGAACACACTGAGGAGACACTTGTGAGAGCTACTGTGACTAAAACTGAGCTTCCCTACGCACAGGGAAGCAAGAGAAATGCTGATTTCATCAAGCCCAGTTACATACTCAGAATCTGTACTACTGCGCAAATAGGCATGTCTTGTAGGCAAAAAACTCATTTCTGACAATGTTGCCCAAATGCATCTCAGAAGTGTGCAACTTGTTCCCTGAGTTAGAAAACGTCGAGAAACGTTCGTTTCTGCTAGCGCTGTGCTTCTACACATGTATTTGCTGAACGGTGAAAGCACACAGTAATGCACTTTTCTCCCAGCAAATACACTGTTTCTAATGAAATGGGAACACACTGAGGAGACACTTGTGGGAGCTACTGTGACTAAAACTGAGCTTCCCTACGCACAGGGAAGCAAGAGAAATGCTGATTTCATCAAGCCCAGTTACATACTCAGAATCTGTACTACTGCGCAAATAGGCATGAATCTGTAGGCAAAAAACTCATTTCTGACAATGTTGCCCAAATGCATCTCAGAAGTGTGCAACTTGTTCCCTGAGTTAGAAAACGTCGAGAAACGTTCGTTTCTGCTAGCGCTGTGCTTCTACACATGTATTTGCTGAACGGTGAAAGCACACAGTAATGCACTTTTCTCCCAGCAAATACACCGTTTCTAAAGAAATGGGAACACACTGAGGAGACACTTGTGGGAGCTACTGTGACTAAAACTGAGCTTCCCTACGCACAGGGAAGCAAGAGAAATGCTGATTTCATCAAGCCCAGTTACATACTCAGAATCTGTACTACTGCGCAAATAGGCATGAATCTGTAGGCAAAAAACTCATTTCTGACAATGTTGCCCAAATGCATCTCAGAAGTGTGCAACTTGTTCCCTGAGTTAGAAAACGTCGAGAAACGTTCGTTTCTGCTAGCGCTGTGCTTCTACACATGTATTTGCTGAACGGTGAAAGCGCACAGTAATGCACTTTTCTCCCAGCAAATACACTGTTTCTAAGGAAATGGGAACACACTGAGGAGACACTTGTGGGAGCTACTGTGACTAAAAATGAGCTTCCCTACGCACAGGGAAGCAAGAGAAATGCTGATTTCATCCAGCCCAGTTACATACTCAGAATCTGTACTACTGTGCAAATAGGCATGTCTCTGTAGGCAAAAAACTCATTTCTGACAAAGTTGCCCAAATGCATCTCAGAAGTGTGCAACTTGTTCCCTGAGTTAGAAAACGTCGAGAAACGTTCGTTTCTGCTAGCACTGTGCTTCTACACATGTATTTGCTGAACGGTGAAAGCGCACAGTAATGCACTTTTCTCCCAGCAAATACACTGTTTCTAAGGAAATGGGAACACACTGAGGAGACACTTGTGGGAGCTACTGTGACTAAAACTGAGCTTCCCTACGCACAGGGAAGCAAGAGAAATGCTGATTTCATCAAGCCCAGTTACATACTCAGAATCTGTACTACTGCGCAAATAGGCATGTCTCTGTAGGCAAAAAGCTCATTTCTGACAAAGTTGCCCAAATGCATCTCAGAAGTGTGCAACTTGTTCCCTGAGTTAGAAAACGTCGAGAAACGTTCGTTTCTGCTAGCGCTGTGCTTCTACACATGTATTTGCTGAACGGTGAAAGCGCACAGTAATGCACTTTTCTCCCAGCAAATACACTGTTTCTAAGGAAATGGGAACACACTGAGGAGACACTTGTGGGAGCTACTGTGACTAAAACTGAGCTTCCCTACGCACAGGGAAGCAAGAGAAATGCTGATTTCATCAAGCCCAGTTACATACTCAGAATCTGTACTACTGCGCAAATAGGCATGAATCTGTAGGGAAAAAAACTCATTTCTGACAAAGTTGCCCAAATGCATCTCAGAAGTGTGCAACTTGTTCCCTGAGTTAGAAAACGTCGAGAAACGGTCGTATCTGCTAGCGCTGTGCTTCTACACATGTATTTGCTGAACGGTGAAAGCGCACAGTAATGCACTTTTCTCCCAGCAAATACACTGTTTCTAAGGAAATGGGAACACACTGAGGAGACACTTGTGGGAGCTACTGTGACTAAAACTGAGCTTCCCTACGCACAGGGAAGCAAGAGAAATGCTGATTTCATCAAGCCCAGTTACATACTCAGAATCTGTACTACTGCGCAAATAGGCATGTCTCTGTAGGCAAAAAACTCATTTCTGACAAAGTTGCCCAAATGCATCTGAGAAGTGTGCAACTTGTTCCCTGAGTTAGAAAACGTCGAGAAACGGTCGTATCTGCTAGCGCTGTGCTTCTACACATGTATTTGCTGAACGGTGAAAGCGCACAGTAATGCACTTTTCTCCCAGCAAATACACTGTTTCTAAGGAAATGGGAATACACTGAGGAGACACTTGTGGGAGCTACTGTGACTAAAACTGAGCTTCCCTACGCACAGGGAAGCAAGAGAAATGCTGATTTCATCCAGCCCAGTTACATACGCAGAATCTGTACTACTGCGCAAATAGGCATGTCTCTGTAGGCAAAAAACCCATTTCTGACAATGTTGTCCAAATGCATCTCAGAAGTGTGCAACTTGTTCCCTGAGTTAGAAAACGTCGAGAAACGTTCGTTTCTGCTAGCGCTGTGCTTCCACACATGTATTTGCTGAACGGTGAAAGCTCACAGTAATGCACTTTTCTCCCAGCAAATACACTGTTTCTAAGGAAATGGGAACACACTGAGGAGACACTTCTGGGAGCTACTGTGACTAAAACTGAGCTTCCCTACGCACAGGGAAGCAAGAGAAATGCTGATTTCATCAAGCCCAGTTACATACTCAGAATCTGTACTACTGCGCAAATAGGCATGTCTCTGTAGGCAAAAAACTCATTTCTGACAAAGTTGCCCAAATGCATCTCAGAAGTGTGCAACTTGTTCCCTGAGTTAGAAAACATCCAGAAACGGTCATATCTGCTAACGCTGTGCTTCTACACATGTATTTGCTGAACGGTGAAAGCGCACAGTAATGCACTTTTCTCCCAGCAAATACACTGTTTCTAAGGAAATGGGAACACACTGAGGAGACACTTGTGGGAGCTACTGTGACTAAAACTGAGCTTCCCTACGCACAGGGAAGCAAGAGAAATGCTGATTTCATCAAGCCCAGTAACATACTCAGAATCTGTACTACTGCGCAAATAGGCATGAATCTGTAGGCAAAAAACTCATTTCTGACAAAGTTGCCCAAATGCATCTCAGAAGTGTGCAACTTGTTCCCTGAGTTAGAAAACATCGAGAAACGGTCATATCTGCTAACGCTGTGCTTCTACACATGTATTTGCTGAACGGTGAAAGCGCACAGTAATGCACTTTTCTCCCAGCAAATACACTGTTTCTAAGGAAATGGGAACACACTGAGGAGACACTTGTGGGAGCTACTGTGGCTAAAACTGAGCTTCCCTACGCACAGGGAAGCAAGAGAAATGCTGATTTCATCAAGCCCAGTTACATACTCAGAATCTGTACTACTGCGCAAATAGGCATGAATCTGTAGGCAAAAAACTCATTTCTGACAATGTTGCCCAAATGCATCTCAGAAGTGTGCAACTTGTTCCCTGAGTTAGAAAACGTCGAGAAACGTTCGTTTCTGCTAGCGCTGTGCTTCCACACATGTATTTGCTGAACGGTGAAATCGCACAGAAATGCACATTTCTCCCAGCAAATACAATGTTTCAAAAGAAATGGGAACACACTGAGGAGACACTTGTGGGAGCTACTGTGACTAAAACTGAGCTTCCCTACGCACAGGGAAGCAAGAGAAATGCTGATTTCATCAAGCCCAGTTACATACTCAGAATCTGTACTACTGCGCAAATAGGCATGAATCTGTAGGCAAAAAACTCATTTCTGACAAAGATGCCCAAATGCATCTCAGAAGTGTGCAACTTGTTCCCTGAGTTAGAAAATGTCGAGAAACATTCGTTTCTGCAAGCACTGTGCTTCTACACATGTATTTGCTGAACGGTGAAAGCGCACAGTAATGCACTTTTCTCCCAGCAAATACACTGTTTCTAAGGAAATGGGAACACACTGAGGAGACACTTGTGGGAGCTACTGTGACTAAAACTGAGCTTCCCTACGCACAGGGAAGCAAGAGAAATGCTGATTTCATCAAGCCCAGTTACATACTCAGAATCTGTACTACTGCGCAAATAGGCATGAATCTGTAGGCAAAAAACTCATTTCTGACAAAGTTGCCCAAATGCATCTCAGAAGTGTGCAACTTGTTCCCTGAGTTAGAAAACGTCGAGAAACGTTCGTTTCTGCTAGCGCTGTGCTTCCACACATGTATTTGCTGAACGGTGAAAGCGCAGAGTAATGCACTTTTCTCCCAGCAAATACACTGTTTCTAAGGAAATGGGAACAAACTGAGGAGACACTTGTGGGAGCTACTGTGACTAAAACTGAGCTTCCCTATGCACAGGGAAGCAAGAGAAATGCTGATTTCATCAAGCCCAGTTACATACTCAGAATCTGTACTACTGCGCAAATAGGCATGTCTTTGTAGGCAAAAAACTCATTTCTGACAAAGTTGCCCAAATGCATCTCAGAAGTGTGCAACTTGTCCCCTGAGTTAGAAAACGTCGAGAAACGGTCGTTTCTGCTAGCGCTGTGCTTCTACACATGTATTTGCTGAACGGTGAAAGCGCACAGTAATGCACATTTCTCCCAGCAAATACAATGTTTCAAAAGAAATGGGAACACACTGAGGAGACACTTGTGGGAGCTACTGTGACTAAAACTGAGCTTCCCTACGCACAGGGAAGCAAGAGAAATGCTGATTTCATCAAGCCCAGTAACATACTCAGAATCTGTACTACTGCGCAAATAGGCATGAATCTGTAGGCAAAAAACTCATTTCTGAGAAAGATGCCCAAATGCATCTCAGAAGTGTGCAACTTGTTCCCTGAGTTAGAAAACGTCGAAAAACATTCGTTTCTGCAAGCACTGTGCTTCTACACATGTATTTGCTGAACGGTGAAAGCGCACAGTAATGCACTTTTCTCCCAGCAAATACACTGTTTCTAAGGAAATGGGAACACACTGAGGAGACACTTGTGGGAGCTACTGTGACTAAAACTGAGCTTCCCTACGCACAGGGAAGCAAGAGAAATGCTGATTTCATCAAGCCCAGTTACATACTCAGAATCTGTACTACTGCGCAAATAGGCATGTCTTTGTAGGCAAAAAACTCATTTCTGACAAAGATGCCCAAATGCATCTCAGAAGTGTGCAACTTGTTCCCTGAGTTAGAAAACGTCGAGACACGGTCGTTTCTGCTAGTGCTGTGCTTCCACACATGTATTTGCTGAACGGTGAAAGCGCACAGTAATGCACATTTCTCCCAGCAAATACAATATTTCAAAAGAAATGGGAACACACTGAGGAGACACTTGTGGGAGCTACTGTGACTAAAACTGAGCTTCCCTACGCACAGGGAAGCAAGAGAAATGCTGATTTCATCAAGCCCAGTAACATACTCAGAATCTGTACTACTGCGCAAATAGGCATGAATCTGTAGGCAAAAAACTCATGTCTGACAAAGATGCCCAAATGCATCTCAGAAGTGTGCAACTTGTTCCCTGAGTTAGAAAATGTCGAGAAACATTCGTTTCTGCAAGCACTGTGCTTCTACACATGTATTTGCTGAACGGTGAAAGCGCACAGTAATGCACTTTTCTCCCAGCAAATACACTGTTTCTAAGGAAATGGGAACACACTGAGGAGACACTTGTGGGAGCTACTGTGACTAAAACTGAGCTTCCCTACGCACAGGGAAGCAAGAGAAATGCTGATTTCATCAAGCCCAGTTACATACTCAGAATCTGTACTACTGCGCAAATAGGCATGTCTCTGTAGGCAAAAAACTCATTTCTGACAAAGGTGCCCAAATGCATCTCAGAAGTGTGCAACTTGTTCCCTGAGTTAGAAAACGTCGAGAAACGTTCGTTTCTGCTAGCGCTGTGCTTCTACACATGTATTTGCTGAACGGTGAAAGCGCACAGTAATGCACTTTTCTCCCAGCAAATACAGTTTCTAAGGAAATGGGAACACACTGAGGAGACACTTGTGGGAGCTACTGTGACTAATACTGAGCTTCCCTACGCACAGGGAAGCAAGAGAAATGCTGATTTCATCCAGCCCAGTTACATACTCAGAATCTGTACTACTCCGCAAATAGGCATGTCATTGTAGGCAAAAAACTCATTTCTGACAATGTTGCCCAAATGCATCTCAGAAGTGTGCAACTTGTTCCCTGAGTTAGAAAACGTCGAGAAACGTTCGTTTCTGCTAGCGCTGTGCTTCTACACATGTATTTGCTGAACGGTGAAAGCTCACAGTAATGCACTTTTCTCCCAGCAAATACACTGTTTCTAAGAAAATGGGAACACACTGAGGAGACACTTGTGGGAGCTACTGTGACTAAAACTGAGCTTCCCTACGCACAGGGAAGCAAGAGAAATGCTGATTTCATCAAGCCCAGTTACATACTCAGAATCTGTATTACTGCGCAAATAGGCATGTCTCTGTAGGCAAAAAACTCATTTCTGACAAAGTTGCCCAAATGCATCTCAGAAGTGTGCAACTTGTTCCCTGAGTTAGAAAACGTCGAGAAACGGTCATATCATCTAACGCTGTGCTTCTACACATGTATTTGCTGAACGGTGAAAGCGCACAATAATGCATTTTTCTCCCAGCAAATACACTGTTTCTAAGGAAATGGGAACACACTGAGGAGACACTTGTGGGAGCTACTGTGACTAAAACTGAGCTTCCCTACGCACAGGGAAGCAAGAGAAATGCTGATTTCATCAAGCCCAGTTACATACTCAGAATCTGTACTACTGCGCAAATAGGCATGTCTCTGTAGGCAAAAAACTCATTTCTGACAAAGTTGCCCAAATGCATCTCAGAAGTGTGCAACTTGTTCCCTGAGTTAGAGAACGTCGAGAAACGCTTATATCTGCTAGCGCTGTGCTTCTACACATGTATTTGCTGAACGGTGAAAGCGCACAGTAATGCACTTTTCTCCCAGCAAATACAGTTTCTAAGGAAATGGGAACACACTGAGGAGACACTTGTGGGAGCTACTGTGACTAAAACTGAGCTTCCCTACGCACAGGGAAGCAAGAGAAATGCTGATTTCATCAAGCCCAGTTACATACTCAGAATCTGTACTACTGCGCAAATAGGCATGTCTCTGTAGGCAAAAAACTCATTTCTGACAAAGTTGCCCAAATGCATCTCAGAAGTGTGCTACTTGTTCCCTGAGTTAGAAAACGTCGAGAAACGGTCGTTTCTGCTACCGCTGTACTTCTACACATGTATTTGCTGAACGGTGAAAGCGCACAGTAATGCACTTTTCTCCCAGCAAATACACTGTTTCTAAGGAAATGGGAACACACTGAGGAGACACTTGTGGGAGCTAGTGTGAGTAAAACTGAGCTTCCCTACGCACAGGGAAGCAAGAGAAATGCTGATTTCATCAAGCCCAGTTACATACTCAGAATCTGTAGTACTGCGCAAATAGGCATGTCTCTGTAGGCAAAAAACTCATTTCTGACAAAGTTGCCCAAATGCACCTCAGAAGTGTGCAACTTCTTCCATGAGTTAGAAAACGTCGAGAAACGGTAATATCTGCTAACGCTGTGCTTCTACACATGTATTTGCTGAACGGTGAAAGCGCACAGTAATGCACTTTTCTCCCAGCAAATACACTGCTTCTAAGGAAATGGGAACACACTGAGGAGACACTTGTGGGAGCTACTGTTACTAAAACTGAGCTTCCCTACGCACAGGGAAGCAAGAGAAATGCTGATTACATCAAGCCCAGTAACATACTCAGAATCTGTACTACTGCGCAAATAGGCATGAATCTGCAGGCAAAAAACTCATTTCAGGCAAAGTTGCCCAAATGCATCTCAGAAGTGTGCAACTTGTTCCCTGAGTTAGAAAACGTCGAGAAACGGTCGTTTCTTCTAGCGCTGTGCTTCTACACATGTATTTGCTGAACGGTGAAAGCGCACAGTAATGCACTTTTCTCCCAGCAAATACACTGTTTCTAAGGAAATGGGGACACACTGAGGAGACACTTGTGGGAGCTACTGTGACTAAAACTGAGCTTCCCTACGCACAGGGAAGCAAGAGAAATGCTGATTTCATCAAGCCCAGTTACATACTCAGAATCTGTACTACTGCACAAATAGGCAAGTCTCTGTAGGCAAAAAACTCATTTCTGACAAAGTTGCCCAAATGCAACTCAGAAGTGTGCAACTTGTTCCCTGAGTTAGAAAACTTCGAGAAACGTTCGTTTCTGCTAGCGCTGTGCTTCTACACATGTATTTGCTGAACGGTGAAAGCACACTGTAATGCACTTTTCTCCCAGCAAATACACTGTTTCTAAGGAAATGGGAACACACTGAGGAGACACTTGTGGGAGCTACTGTGACTAAAACTGAGCTTCCCTATGCACAGGGAAGCAAGAGAAATGCTGATTTCATCAAGCCCAGTTACGTACTCAGAATCTGTACTACTGCGCAAATAGGCATGTCTCTGTAGGCAAAAAACTCATTTCTGACAAAGTTGCCCAAATGCACCTCAGAAGTGTGCAACTTCTTCCATGAGTTAGAAAACGTCGAGAAACGGTAATATCTGCTAACGCTGTGCTTCTACACATGTATTTGCTGAACGGTGAAAGCGCACAGTAATGCACTTTTCTCCCAGCAAATACACTGCTTCTAAGGAAATGGGAACACACTGAGGAGACACTTGTGGGAGCTACTGTTACTAAAACTGAGCTTCCCTACGCACAGGGAAGCAAGAGAAATGCTGATTACATCAAGCCCAGTAACATACTCAGAATCTGTACTACTGCGCAAATAGGCATGAATCTGCAGGCAAAAAACTCATTTCTGGCAAAGTTGCCCAAATGCATCTCAGAAGTGTGCAACTTGTTCCCTGAGTTAGAAAACGTCGAGAAACGGTCGTTTCTTCTAGCGCTGTGCTTCTACACATGTATTTGCTGAACGGTGAAAGCGCACAGTAATGCACTTTTCTCCCAGCAAATACACTGTTTCTAAGGAAATGGGGACACACTGAGGAGACACTTGTGGGAGCTACTGTGACTAAAACTGAGCTTCCCTACGCACAGGGAAGCAAGAGAAATGCTGATTTCATCAAGCCCAGTTACATACTCAGAATCTGTACTACTGCACAAATAGGCAAGTCTCTGTAGGCAAAAAACTCATTTCTGACAAAGTTGCCCAAATGCAACTCAGAAGTGTGCAACTTGTTCCCTGAGTTAGAAAACTTCGAGAAACGTTCGTTTCTGCTAGCGCTGTGCTTCTACACATGTATTTGCTGAACGGTGAAAGCACACTGTAATGCACTTTTCTCCCAGCAAATACACTGTTTCTAAGGAAATGGGAACACACTGAGGAGACACTTGTGGGAGCTACTGTGACTAAAACTGAGCTTCCCTATGCACAGGGAAGCAAGAGAAATGCTGATTTCATCAAGCCCAGTTACGTACTCAGAATCTGTACTACTGCGCAAATAGGCATGTCTCTTTAGGCAAAAAACTCATTTCTGACAAAGTTGCCCAAATGCATCTCAGAAGTGTGCAACTTGTTCCCTGAGTTAGAAAACATCGAGAAACGGTCATATCTGCTAAAGCTGTGTTTCTACACATGTATTTGCTGAACGGTGAAAGCGCACAGTAATGCACTTTTCTCCCAGCAAATACACTGTTTCTAAGGAAATGGGAACACACTGAGGAGACACTTGTGGGAGCTACTGTGACTAAAACTGAGCTTCCCTACGCACAGGGAAGCAAGAGAAATCCTGATTTCATCAAGCCCAGTTACATACTCAGAATCTGTAGTACTGCGAAAATAGGCATGAATCTGTAGGCAAAAAACTCATTTCTGACAAAGTTGCCCAAATGCATCTCAGAAGTGTGCAACTAGTTCCCTGAGTTAGAAAACGTCGAGAAACGTTCGTTTCTGCTAGCGCTGTGCTTCTACACATGTATTTGCTGAACGGTGAAAGCGCACAGTAATGCACTTTTCTCCCAGCAAATACACTGTTTCTAAGGAAATGGGAACACACTGAGGAGACACTTGTGGGAGCTACTGTGACTAAAACTGAGCTTCCCTACGCACAGGGAAGCAAGAGAAATGCTGATTTCATCAAGCCCAGTTAGATACTCAGAGTCTGTACTACTGCGCAAATAGGCATGAATCTGTAGGCAAAAAACTCATTTCTGACAAAGTTGCCCAAATGCATCTCAGAAGTGTGCAACTTGTTCCCTGAGTTAGAAAACGTCGAGAAACGGTCTTTTCTGCTAGCGCTGTGCTTCTACACATGTATTTGCTGAACGGTGAAAGCGCACAGTAATGCACTTTTCTCCCAGCAAATACACTGTTTCTAAGGAAATGGGAACACACTGAGGAGACACTTGTGGGAGCTACTGTGACTAAAACTGAGCTTCCCTACGCACAGGGAAGCAAGAGAAATGCTGATTTCATCAAGCCCAGTTACATACTCAGAATCTGTACTACTGCGCAAATAGGCATGTCTCTATAGGCAAAAAACTCTTTTCTGACAAAGTTGCCCAAATGCATCTCAGAAGTGTGCAACTTGTTCCCTGAGTTAGAAAACGTCGAGAAACGTTCGTTTCTGCTAGCGCTGTGCTTCTACACATGTATTTGCTGAACGGTGAAAGCGCACAGTAATGCACATTTCTCCCAGCAAATACACTGTTTCAAAGGAAATGGGAACAAACTGAGGAGACACTTGTGGGAGCTACTGTGACTAAAACTGAGCTTCCCTACGCACAGGGAAGCAAGAGAAATGCTGATTTCATCAAGCCCAGTTACATACTCAGAATCTGTACTACTGTGCAAATAGGCATGTCTCTGTAGGCAAAAAACTCATTTCTGACAAAGTTGCCCAAATGCATCTCAGAAGTGTGCAACTTGTTCCCTGAGTTAGAAAACATCGAGAAACGGTCATATCTGCTAATGCTGTGCTTCTACACATGTATTTGCTGAACGGTGAAAGCGCACAGTAATGCACTTTTCTCCCAGCAAATACCCTGTTTCTAAGGAAATGGGAACACACTGAGGAGACACTTGTGGGAGCTACTGTGACTAAAACTGAGCTTCCCTACGCACAGGGAAGCAAGAGAAATGCTGATTTCATCAAGCCCAGTTACATACTCAGAATCTGTACTACTGCGCACATAGGCATGTCTCTGTAGGCAAAAAACTCATTTCTGACAAAGTTGCCCAAATGCATCTCAGAAGTGTGCAACTTGTTCCCTGAGTTAGAAAACGTCGAGAAACGATCATATCTGCTAGCGGTGTGCTTCTACACATGTATTTGCTGAACGGTGAAAGCACACAGTAATGTACTTTTCTCCCAGCAAATACACTGTTTCTAAGGAAATGGGAACACACTGAGGAGACACTTGTGGGAGCTACTGTGACTAAAACTGAGCTTCCCTACGCACAGGGAAGCAAGAGAAATGCTGATTTCATCAAGCCCAGTTACATACTCAGAATCTGTACTACTGCGCAAATAGGCATGTCTCTGTAGGCAAAAAACTCATTTCTGACAAAGTTGCCCAAATGCATCTCAGAAGTGTGCAACTTGTTCCCTGAGTTAGAAAACGTCGAGAAACGGTCGTTTCTGCTAGTGCTCTGTTTCTACACATGTATTTGCTGAACGGTGAAAGCGCACAGTAATGCACTTTTCTCCCAGCAAATACACTGTTTCTAAGGAAATGGGAACACACTGAGGAGACACTTGTGGGAGCTACAGTGACTAAAACTGAGCATCCCTACGCACAGGGAAGCAAGAGAAATGCTCATTTCATCAAGCCCAGTTACATACTCAGAATCTGTACTACTGCGCAAATAGGCATGTCTCTGTAGGCAAAAAACTCATTTCTGACAAAGTTGCCAAATGCATCTCAGAAGTGTGCAACTTGTTCCCTGAGTTAGAAAACGTCGAGAAACGGTCATATCTGCTAACGCTGTGCTTCTACACATGTATTTACTGAACGGTGAAAGCGCACAGTAATGCACTTTTCTCCCAGCAAATACACTGTTTCTAAGGAAATGGGAACACACTGAGGAGACACTTGTGGGAGCTACTGTGACTAAAACTGAGCTTCCCTACGCACAGGGAAGCAAGAGAAATGCTGATTTCATCAAGCCCAGTTACATACTCAGAATCTGTACTACTGCGCAAATAGGCATGAATCTGTAGGCAAAAAACTCATTTCTGACAAAGTTGCCCAAATGCATCTCAGAAGTGTGCAACTTGTTCCCTGAGTTAGAAAACGTCGAGAAACGATCATATCTGCTAGCGGTGTGCTTCTACACATGTATTTGCTGAACGGTGAAAGCACACAGTAATGTACTTTTCTCCCAGCAAATACACTGTTTCTAAGGAAATGGGAACACACTGAGGAGACACTTGTGGGAGCTACTGTGACTAAAACTGAGCTTCCCTACGCACAGGGAAGCAAGAGAAATGCTGATTTCATCAAGCCCAGTTACATACTCAGAATCTGTACTACTGCGCAAATAGGCATGTCTCTGTAGGCAAAAAACTCATTTCTGACAAAGTTGCCCAAATGCATCTCAGAAGTGTGCAACTTGTTCCCTGAGTTAGAAAACGTCGAGAAACGGTCGTTTCTGCTAGTGCTCTGTTTCTACACATGTATTTGCTGAACGGTGAAAGCGCACAGTAATGCACTTTTCTCCCAGCAAATACACTGTTTCTAAGGAAATGGGAACACACTGAGGAGACACTTGTGGGAGCTACAGTGACTAAAACTGAGCATCCCTACGCACAGGGAAGCAAGAGAAATGCTCATTTCATCAAGCCCAGTTACATACTCAGAATCTGTACTACTGCGCAAATAGGCATGTCTCTGTAGGCAAAAAACTCATTTCTGACAAAGTTGCCAAATGCATCTCAGAAGTGTGCAACTTGTTCCCTGAGTTAGAAAACGTCGAGAAACGGTCATATCTGCTAACGCTGTGCTTCTACACATGTATTTACTGAACGGTGAAAGCGCACAGTAATGCACTTTTCTCCCAGCAAATACACTGTTTCTAAGGAAATGGGAACACACTGAGGAGACACTTGTGGGAGCTACTGTGACTAAAACTGAGCTTCCCTACGCACAGGGAAGCAAGAGAAATGCTGATTTCATCAAGCCCAGTTACATACTCAGAATCTGTACTACTGCGCAAATAGGCATGAATCTGTAGGCAAAAAACTCATTTCTGACAATGTTGCCCAAATGCATCTCAGAAGTGTGCAACTTGTTCCCTGAGTTAGAAAACGTCGAGAAACGTTGGTTTCTGCTAGCGCTGTGCTTCCACACATGTATTTGCTGAACGGTGAAAGCGCACAGTAATGCACTTTTCTCCCAGCAAATACACTGTTTCAAAGGAAATGGGAACACACTGAGGAGACACTTGTTGGAGCTACTGTGACTAAAACTGAGCTTCCCTACGCACAGGGAAGCAAGAGAAATGCTGATTTCATCAAGCCCAGTTACATACTCAGAATCTGTACTACTGCGCAAATAGGCATGTCTCTGTAGGCAAAAAACTCATTTCTGACAAAGTTGCCCAAATGCATCTCAGAAGTGTGCAACTTGTTCCCTGAGTTAGAAAACGTCGAGAAATGGTCGTTTCTGCTAGCGCTCTGCTTCTACACATGTATTTGCTGAACGGTGAAAGCGCACAGTAATGCACTTTTGTCCCAGCAAATACACTGTTTCTAAGGAAATGGGAACACACTGAGGAGACACTTGTGGGAGCTACTGTGACCAAAACTGAGCTTCTCTACGCACAGGGAAGCAAGAGAAATGCTGATTTCATCAAGCCCAGTTAAATACTCAGAATCTGTACTACTGCGCATATAGGCATGTCTTTGTAGGCAAAAAACTCATTTCTGACAATGTTTCCCAAATGCAACTCAGAAGTGTGCAACTTGTTCCCTGAGTTAGAAAACGTCGAGAAACGTTCGTTTCTGCTAGCGCTGTGCTTCTACACATGTATTTGCTGAACGGTGAAAGCGCACAGTAATGCACTTTTCTCCCAGAAAATACACTGTTTCTAAGGAAATGGGAACACACTGAGGAGACACTTGTGGGAGCTACTGTGACTAAAACTGAGCTTCCCTACGCACAGGGAAGCAAGAGAATGCTGATTTCATCCAGCCCAGTTACATACTCCGAATCTCTACTACTGCGCAAATAGGCATGTCTATGTAGGCAAAAAACTCATTTCTGACAAAGTTGCCCAAATGCATCTCAGAAGTGTGCAACTTGTTCCCTGAGTTAGAAAACGTCGAGAAACGGTCGTTTCTGCTAGCGCTGTGCTTCTACACGTGTATTTGCTGAACGGTGAATGCGCACAGTAATGCACTTTTCTCCCAGCAAATACACTGTTTCTAAGGAAATGGGAACACACTGAGGAGACACTTGTAGGAGCTACTGTGACTAAAATTGAGCTTCCCTACGCACAGGGAAGTAAGAGAAATGCTGATTTCATCCAGCCCAGTTACATACTCAGAATCTGTACTGCTGCGCAAATAGGCATGTCTCTGTAGGCAAAAAACTCATTTCTGACAAATTTGCCCAAATGCATCTCAGAAATGTGCAACTTGTTCCCTGAGTTAGAAAACGTCGAGAAACGTTTGTTTCTGCTAGCGCTGTGCTTCTACACATGTATTTGCTGAACGGTGAAAGCGCACAGTAATGCACTTTTCTCCCAGCAAATACACTGTTTCTAAGGAAATGGGAACACACTGAGGAGACACTTGTGGGAGCTACTGTGACTAAAACTGAGCTTCCCTATGCACAGGGAAGCAAGAGAAATGCTGATTTCATCAAGCCCAGTTACATACTCAGAATCTGTACTACTGCGCAAATAGGCATGAATCTGTAGGCAAAAAACTCATTTCTGACAAAGTTGCCCAAATGCATCTCAGAAGTGTGCAAATTGTTCCCTGAGTTAGAAAACGTCGAGAAACGTTCGTTTCTGCTAGCGCTGTGCTTCTACACATGTATTTGCTGAACGGTGAAAGCACACAGTAATGCACTTTTCTCCCAGCAAATACACTGTTTCTAAGGAAATGGGAACACACTGAGGAGACACTTGTGGGAGCTACTGTGACTAAAACTGAGCTTCCCTACGCACAGGGAAGCAAGACAAATGCTGATTTCATCAAGCCTAGTTACATACTCAGAATCTGTACTACTGCGCAAATAGGCATGTCTCTGTAGGCTAAAACTCATTTCTGACAAAGTTGCCCAAATGCATCTCAGAAGTGTGCAACTTGTTCCCTGAGTTAGAAAACGTCGAAAAACGGTCATATCTGCTAACGCTGTGCTTCTACACATGTATTTGCTGAACAGTGAAAGCGCACAGTAATGCACTTTTCTCCCAGCAAATACACTGTTAATAAGGAAATGGGAACACACTTAGGAGACACTTGTGGGAGATACTGTGACTAAAACTGAGCTTCCCTACGCACAGGGAAGCAAGAGAAATGCTGATTTCATCAAGCCCAGTTACATACTCAGAATCTGTACTACTGCGCAAATAGGCATGTCTCTGTAGGCAAAAAACTCATTTCTGACAATGTTGCCCAAATGCATCTCAGAAGTGTGCAATTTGTTCCCTGAGTTAGAAAACATCGAGAAACGGTCGTTTCTGATAGCGCTGTGCTTCTACACATGTATTTGCTGAACGGTGAAAGCGCACAGTAATGCATTTTTCTCCCAGCAAATACAGTGTTTCTAAGGAAATGGGAACACACTGAGGAGACACTTGTGGGAGCTACTGTGACTTAAACTGAGCTTCTCTACGCACAGGGAAGCAAGAGAAATGCTGATTTCATCAAGCCCAGTTACATACTCAGAATCTGTACTACTGCGCAAATAGGCATGTCTCTTTAGGCAAAAAACTCATTTCTGACAAAGTTGCCCAAATGCATCTCAGAAGTGTGCAACTTGTTCCCTGAGTTAGAAAACGTCGAGAAACGTTCGTTTCTGCTAGCGCTGTGCTTCTACACATGTATTTGATGAACGGTGAAAGCCCATAGTAATGCACTTTTCTACCAGCAAATACACTGTTTCTAAGGAAATGGGAACACACTGAGGAGACACTTGTGGTAGCTACTGTGACTAAAACTGAGCTTCCCTACGCACAGGGTAGCAAGAGAAATGCTGATTTCATCAAGCCCAGTTACATACTCAGAATCTGTACTACTGCGCAAATAGGCATGAATCTGTAGACAAAAAACTCATTTCTGACAAAGTTGCCCAAATGCATCTCAGAAGTGTGCAACTTGTTCCCTGAGTTAGAAAACGTCGAGAAACGGTCGTTTCTGCTAGCGCTGTGCTTCTACACATGTATTTGCTGAACGGTGAAATCGCACAGTAATGCACATTTCTCCCAGCAAATACAATGTTTCAAAAGAAATGGGAACACACTGAGGAGACACTTGTGGGAGCTACTGTGACTAAAACTGAGCTTCCCTACGCACAGGGAAGCAAGAGAAATGCTGATTTCATCAAGCCCAGTTACATACTCAGAATCTGTACTACTGCGCAAATAGGCATGAATCTGTAGGCAAAAAACTCATTTCTGACAAAGTTGCCCAAATGCATCTCAGAAGTGTGCAACTTGTTCCCTGAGTTAGAAAACGTCGAGAAACGTTCATTTCTGCTAGCGCTGTGCTTCCACACATGTATTTGCTGAACGGTGAAAGCACACAGTAATGCACTTTTCTCCCAGCAAATACACTGTTTCTAAGGAAATGGGAACACACTGAGGAGACACTTGTGGGAGCTACTGTTACTAAAACTGAGCTTCCCTACGCACAGGGAACTAAGAGAAATGCTGATTTCATCAAGCCCAGTTACATACTCAGAATCTGTACTACTGCGCAAATAGGCATGTCTTTGTAGGCAAAAAACTCATTTCTGACAAAGTTGCCCAAATGCATCTCAGAAGTGTGCAACTTGTTCGCTGAGTTATAAAACGTCGAGACACGGTCGTTTCTGCAAGTGCTGTGCTTCTACACATGTATTTGCTGAACGGTGAAAGCGCACAGTAATGCACATTTCTCCCAGCAAATACAATATTTCAAAAGAAATGGGAACACACTGAGGAGACACTTGTGGGAGCTACTGTGACTAAAACTGAGCTTCCCTACGCACAGGGAAGCAAGAGAAATGCTGATTTCATCAAGCCCAGTTACATAATCAGAATCTGTACTACTACGCAAATATGCATGTCTTTGTAGGCAAAAAACTCATTTCTGAATGTTGCCCAAATGCATCTCAGAAGTGTGCAACTTGTTCCCTGAGTTAGAAAACGTCGAGAAACGGTCGTTTCTGCTAGCGCTGTGCTTCTACACATGTATTTGTTGAACGGTGAAATCGCACAGTAATGCACATTTCTCCCAGCAAATACAATGTTTCAAAAGAAATGGGAACACACTAAGGAGACACTTGTGGGAGCTACTGTGACTAAAACTGAGCTTCCCTACGCACAGGGAAGCAAGAGAAATGCTGATTTCATCAAGCCCAGTTACATACTCAGAATCTGTACTACTGCGCAAATAGGCATGAATCTGTAGGCAAAAAACTCATTTCTGACAAAGTTGCCCAAATGCATCTCAGAAGTGTGCAACTTGTTCCCTGAGTTAGAAAACGTCGAGAAACGTTCGTTTCTGCTAGCGCTGTGCTTCCACATATGTATTTGCTGAACGGTGAAAGCACACAGTAATGCACTTTTCTCCCAGCAAATACACTGTTTCTAAGGAAATGGGAACACACTGAGGAGACACTTGTGGGAGCTACTGTGACTAAAACTGAGCTTCCCTACACACAGGGAAGCAAGAGAAATGCTGATTTCATCAAGCCCAGTTACATACTCAGAATCTGTACTACTGCGAAAATAGGCATGTCTTTGTAGGCAAAAAACTCATTTCTGACAAAGTTGCCCAAATGCATCTCAGAAGTGTGCAACTTGTTCCCTGAGTTAGAAAACGTCGAGAAACGTTCGTTTCTGCTAGTGCTGTGCTTCTACACATGTATTTGCTGAACGGTGAAAGCGCACAGTAATGCACATTTCTCCCAGCAAATACAATATTTCAAAAGAAATGGGAACACACTGAGGAGACACTTGTGGGAGCTACTGTGACTAAAACTGAGCTTCCCTACGCACAGGGAAGCAAGAGAAATGCTGATTTCATCAAGCCCAGTTACATACTCAGAATCTGTACTACTGCGCAAATAGGCATGTCTTTGTAGGCAAAAAACTCATTTCTGAATGTTGCCCAAATGCATCTCAGAAGTGTGCAAATTGTTCCCTGAGTTAGAAAACGTCGAGAAACGGTCGTTTCTGCTAGCGCTGTGCTTCTACACATGTATTTGCTGAACGGTGAAATCGCACAGTAATGCACATTTCTCCCAGCAAATACAATGTTTCAAAAGAAATGGGAACACACTGAGGAGACACTTGTGGGAGCTACTGTGACTAAAACTGAGCTTCCCTACGCACAGGGAAGCAAGAGAAATGCTGATTTCATCAAGCCCAGTTACATACTCAGAATCTGTACTACTGCGCAAATAGGCATGAATCTGTAGGCAAAAAACTCATTTCTGACAAAGATGCCCAAATGCATCTCAGAAGTGTGCGACTTCTTCCCTGAGTTAGAAAACGTAGAGAAACATTCGTTTCTGCAAGCACTGTGCTTCTACACATGTATTTGCTGAACGGTGAAAGCGCACACTTATGCACTTTTCTCCCAGCAAATACACTGTTTCTAAGGAATTGGGAACACACTGAGGAGACACTTGTGGGAGCTACTGTGACTAAAACTGAGCTTCCCTACGCACAGGGAAGCAAGAGAAATGCTGATTTCATCAAGCCCAGTTACATACTCAGAATCTGTACTACTGCGCAAATAGGCATGTCTCTGTAGGCAAAAAACTCATTTCTGACAAAGTTGCCCAAATGCATCTCAGAAGTGTGCAACTTGTTCCCTGAGTTAGAAAACATCGAGAAACGGTCATATCTGCTAACGCTGTGCTTCTACACATGTATTTGCTGAACGGTGAAAGCGCACAGTAATGCACTTTTCTCCCAGCAAATACACTGTTTCTAAGGAAATGGGAACACACTGAGGAGACACTTGTGGGAGCTACTGTGACTAAAACTGAGCTTCCCTACGCACAGGGAAGCAAGAGAAATGCTGATTTCATCAAGCCCAGTTACATACTCAGAATCTGTACTACTGCGCAAATAGGCATGAATCTGTAGGCAAAAAACTCATTTCTGACAAAGTTGCCCAAATGCATCTCAGAAGTGTGCAACTTGTTCCCTGAGTTAGAAAACGTCGAGAAACGTTCGTTTCTGCTAGCGCTGTGCTTCCACACATGTATTTGCTGAACGGTGAAAGCGCACAGTAATGCACTTTTCTCCCAGCAAATACACTGTTTCTAAGGAAATGGGAACAAACTGAGGAGACACTTGTGGGAGCTACTGTGACTAAAACTGAGCTTCCCTTCGCACAGGGAAGCAAGAGAAATGCTGATTTCATCAAGCCCAGTTACATACTCAGAATCTGTACTACTGCGCAGATAGGCATGTCTTTGTAGGCAAAAAACTCATTTCTGACAAAGTTGCCCAAATGCATCTCAGAAGTGTGCAACTTGTTCCCTGAGTTAGAAAACGTCGAGAAACGGTCGTTTCTGCTAGCGCTGTGCTTCTACACATGTATTTGCTGAACGGTGAAAGCGCACAGTAATGCACATTTCTCCCAGCAAATACAATGTTTCAAAAGAAATGGGAACACACTGAGGAGACACTTGTGGGAGCTACTGTGACTAAAACTGAGCTTCCCTACGCACAGGGAAGCAAGAGAAATGCTGATTTCATCAAGCCCAGTAACATACTCAGAATCTGTACTACTGCGCAAATAGGCATGAATCTGTAGGCAAAAAACTCATTTCTGACAAAGTTGCCCAAATGCATCTCAGAAGTGTGCAACTTGTTCCCTGAGTTAGAAAACATCGAGAAACGGTCATATCTGCTAACGCTGTGCTTCTACACATGTATTTGCTGAACGGTGAAAGCGCACAGTAATGCACTTTTCTCCCAGCAAATACACTGTTTCTAAGGAAATGGGAACACACTGAGGAGACACTTGTGGGAGCTACTGTGGCTAAAACTGGGCTTCCCTACGCACAGGGAAGCAAGAGAAATGCTGATTTCATCAAGCCCAGTTACATACTCAGAATCTGTACTACTGCGCAAATAGGCATGAATCTGTAGGCAAAAAACTCATTTCTGACAATGTTGCCCAAATGCATCTCAGAAGTGTGCAACTTGTTCCCTGAGTTAGAAAACGTCGAGAAACGTTCGTTTCTGCTAGCGCTGTGCTTCCACACATGTATTTGCTGAACGGTGAAATCGCACAGAAATGCACATTTCTCCCAGCAAATACAATGTTTCAAAAGAAATGGGAACACACTGAGGAGACACTTGTGGGAGCTACTGTGACTAAAACTGAGCTTCCCTACGCACAGGGAAGCAAGAGAAATGCTGATTTCATCAAGCCCAGTTACATACTCAGAATCTGTACTACTGCGCAAATAGGCATGAATCTGTAGGCAAAAAACTCATTTCTGACAAAGATGCCCAAATGCATCTCAGAAGTGTGCAACTTGTTCCCTGAGTTAGAAAATGTCGAGAAACATTCGTTTCTGCAAGCACTGTGCTTCTAAACATGTATTTGCTGAACGGTGAAAGCGCACAGTAATGCACTTTTCTCCCAGCAAATACACTGTTTCTAAGGAAATGGGAACACACTGAGGAGACACTTGTGGGAGCTACTGTGACTAAAACTGAGCTTCCCTACGCACAGGGAAGCAAGAGAAATGCTGATTTCATCAAGCCCAGTTACATACTCAGAATCTGTACTACTGCGCAAATAGGCATGAATCTGTAGGCAAAAAACTCATTTCTGACAAAGTTGCCCAAATGCATCTCAGAAGTGTGCAACTTGTTCCCTGAGTTAGAAAACGTCGAGAAACGTTCGTTTCTGCTAGCGCTGTGCTTCCACACATGTATTTGCTGAACGGTGAAAGCGCACAGTAATGCACTTTTCTCCCAGCAAATACACTGTTTCTAAGGAAATGGGAACAAACTGAGGAGACACTTGTGGGAGCTACTGTGACTAAAACTGAGCTTCCCTACGCACAGGGAAGCAAGAGAAATGCTGATTTCATCAAGCCCAGTTACATACTCAGAATCTGTACTACTGCGCAAATAGGCATGTCTTTGTAGGCAAAAAACTCATTTCTGACAAAGTTGCCCAAATGCATCTCAGAAGTGTGCAACTTGTTCCCTGAGTTAGAAAACGTCGAGAAACGGTCGTTTCTGCTAGCGCTGTGCTTCTACACATGTATTTGCTGAACGGTGAAAGCGCACAGTAATGCACATTTCTCCCAGCAAATACAATGTTTCAAAAGAAATGGGAACACACTGAGGAGACACTTGTGGGAGCTACTGTGACTAAAACTGAGCTTCCCTACGCACAGGGAAGCAAGAGAAATGCTGATTTCATCAAGCCCAGTAACATACTCAGAATCTGTACTACTGCGCAAATAGGCATGAATCTGTAGGCAAAAAACTCATTTCTGACAAAGTTGCCCAAATGCATCTCAGAAGTGTGCAACTTGTTCCCTGAGTTAGAAAACATCGAGAAACGGTCATATCTGCTAACGCTGTGCTTCTACACATGTATTTGCTGAACGGTGAAAGCACACAGTAATGCACTTTTCTCCCAGCAAATACACTGTTTCTAAGGAAATGGGAACACACTGAGGAGACACTTGTGGGAGCTACTGTGGCTAAAACTGAGCTTCCCTACGCACAGGGAAGCAAGAGAAATGCTGATTTCATCAAGCCCAGTTACATACTCAGAATCTGTACTACTGCGCAAATAGGCATGAATCTGTAGGCAAAAAACTCATTTCTGACAATGTTGCCCAAATGCATCTCAGAAGTGTGCAACTTGTTCCCTGAGTTAGAAAACGTCGAGAAACGTTCGTTTCTGCTAGCGCTGTGCTTCCACACATGTATTTGCTGAACGGTGAAATCGCACAGAAATGCACATTTCTCCCAGCAAATACAATGTTTCAAAAGAAATGGGAACACACTGAGGAGACACTTGTGGGAGCTACTGTGACTAAAACTGAGCTTCCCTACGCACAGGGAAGCAAGAGAAATGCTGATTTCATCAAGCCCAGTTACATACTCAGAATCTGTACTACTGCGCAAATAGGCATGAATCTGTAGGCAAAAAACTCATTTCTGACAAAGATGCCCAAATGCATCTCAGAAGTGTGCAACTTGTTCCCTGAGTTAGAAAATGTCGAGAAACATTCGTTTCTGCAAGCACTGTGCTTCTAAACATGTATTTGCTGAACGGTGAAAGCGCACAGTAATGCACTTTTCTCCCAGCAAATACACTGTTTCTAAGGAAATGGGAACACACTGAGGAGACACTTGTGGGAGCTACTGTGACTAAAACTGAGCTTCCCTACGCACAGGGAAGCAAGAGAAATGCTGATTTCATCAAGCCCAGTTACATACTCAGAATCTGTACTACTGCGCAAATAGGCATGTCTTTGTAGGCAAAAAACTCATTTCTGACAAAGTTGCCCAAATGCATCTCAGAAGTGTGCAACTTGTTCCCTGAGTTAGAAAACGTCGAGAAACTTTTGTTTCTGCTAGCGCTGTGCTTCCACACATGTATTTGCTGAACGGTGAAAGCGCACAGTAATGCACTTTTCTCCCAGCAAATACACTGTTTCTAAGGAAATGGGAACAAACTGAGGAGACACTTGTGGGAGCTACTGTGACTAAAACTGAGCTTCCCTATGCACAGGGAAGCAAGAGAAATGCTGATTTCATCAAGCCCAGTTACATACTCAGAATCTGTACTACTGCGCAAATAGGCATGTCTTTGTAGGCAAAAAACTCATTTCTGACAAAGTTGCCCAAATGCATCTCAGAAGTGTGCAACTTGTTCCCTGAGTTAGAAAACGTCGATAAACGGTCGTTTCTGCTAGCGCTGTGCTTCTACACATGTATTTGCTGAACGGTGAAAGCGCACAGTAATGCACATTTCTCCCAGCAAATACAATGTTTCAAAAGAAATGGGAACACACTGAGGAGACACTTGTGGGAGCTACTGTGACTAAAACTGAGCTTCCCTACGCACAGGGAAGCAAGAGAAATGCTGATTTCATCAAGCCCAGTAACATACTCAGAATCTGTACTACTGCGCAAATAGGCATGAATCTGTAGGCAAAAAACTCATTTCTGACAAAGTTGCCCAAATGCATCTCAGAAGTGTGCAACTTGTTCCCTGAGTTAGAAAACATCGAGAAACGGTCATATCTGCTAACGCTGTGCTTCTACACATGTATTTGCTGAACGGTGAAAGCACACAGTAATGCACTTTTCTCCCAGCAAATACACTGTTTCTAAGGAAATGGGAACACACTGAGGAGACACTTGTGGGAGCTACTGTGGCTAAAACTGAGCTTCCCTACGCACAGGGAAGCAAGAGAAATGCTGATTTCATCAAGCCCAGTTACATACTCAGAATCTGTACTACTGCGCAAATAGGCATGAATCTGTAGGCAAAAAACTCATTTCTGACAATGTTGCCCAAATGCATCTCAGAAGTGTGCAACTTGTTCCCTGAGTTAGAAAACGTCGAGAAACGTTCGTTTCTGCTAGCGCTGTGCTTCCACACATGTATTTGCTGAACGGTGAAATCGCACAGAAATGCACATTTCTCCCAGCAAATACAATGTTTCAAAAGAAATGGGAACACACTGAGGAGACACTTGTGGGAGCTACTGTGACTAAAACTGAGCTTCCCTACGCACAGGGAAGCAAGAGAAATGCTGATTTCATCAAGCCCAGTTACATACTCAGAATCTGTACTACTGCGCAAATAGGCATGAATCTGTAGGCAAAAAACTCATTTCTGACAAAGATGCCCAAATGCATCTCAGAAGTGTGCAACTTGTTCCCTGAGTTAGAAAATGTCGAGAACATTCGTTTCTGCAAGCACTGTGCTTCTAAACATGTATTTGCTGAACGGTGAAAGCGCACAGTAATGCACTTTTCTCCCAGCAAATACACTGTTTCTAAGGAAATGGGAACACACTGAGGAGACACTTGTGGGAGCTACTGTGACTAAAACTGAGCTTCCCTACGCACAGGGAAGCCAGAGAAATGCTGATTTCATCAAGCCCAGTTACATACTCAGAATCTGTACTACTGCGCAAATAGGCATGAATCTGTAGGCAAAAAACTCATTTCTGACAAAGTTGCCCAAATGCATCTCAGAAGTGTGCAACTTGTTCCCTGAGTTAGAAAACGTCGAGAAACTTTTGTTTCTGCTAGCGCTGTGCTTCCACACATGTATTTGCTGAACGGTGAAAGCGCACAGTAATGCACTTTTCTCCCAGCAAATACACTGTTTCTAAGGAAATGGGAACAAACTGAGGAGACACTTGTGGGAGCTACTGTGACTAAAACTGAGCTTCCCTATGCACAGGGAAGCAAGAGAAATGCTGATTTCATCAAGCCCAGTTACATACTCAGAATCTGTACTACTGCGCAAATAGGCATGTCTTTGTAGGCAAAAAACTCATTTCTGACAAAGTTGCCCAAATGCATCTCAGAAGTGTGCAACTTGTTCCCTGAGTTAGAAAACGTCGATAAACGGTCGTTTCTGCTAGCGCTGTGCTTCTACACATGTATTTGCTGAACGGTGAAAGCGCACAGTAATGCACATTTCTCCCAGCAAATACAATGTTTCAAAAGAAATGGGAACACACTGAGGAGACACTTGTGGGAGCTACTGTGACTAAAACTGAGCTTCCCTACGCACAGGGAAGCAAGAGAAATGCTGATTTCATCAAGCCCAGTAACATACTCAGAATCTGTACTACTGCGCAAATAGGCATGAATCTGTAGGCAAAAAACTCATTTCTGACAAAGTTGCCCAAATGCATCTCAGAAGTGTGCAACTTGTTCCCTGAGTTAGAAAACATCGAGAAACGGTCATATCTGCTAACGCTGTGCTTCTACACATGTATTTGCTGAACGGTGAAAGCGCACAGTAATGCACTTTTCTCCCAGCAAATACACTGTTTCTAAGGAAATGGGAACACACTGAGGAGACACTTGTGGGAGCTACTGTGGCTAAAACTGAGCTTCCCTACGCACAGGGAAGCAAGAGAAATGCTGATTTCATCAAGCCCAGTTACATACTCAGAATCTGTACTACTGCGCAAATAGGCATGAATCTGTAGGCAAAAAACTCATTTCTGACAATGTTGCCCAAATGCATCTCAGAAGTGTGCAACTTGTTCCCTGAGTTAGAAAACGTCGAGAAACGTTCGTTTCTGCTAGCGCTGTGCTTCCACACATGTATTTGCTGAACGGTGAAATCGCACAGAAATGCACATTTCTCCCAGCAAATACAATGTTTCAAAAGAAATGGGAACACACTGAGGAGACACTTGTGGGAGCTACTGTGACTAAAACTGAGCTTCCCTACGCACAGGGAAGCAAGAGAAATGCTGATTTCATCAAGCCCAGTTACATACTCAGAATCTGTACTACTGCGCAAATAGGCATGAATCTGTAGGCAAAAAACTCATTTCTGACAAAGATGCCCAAATGCATCTCAGAAGTGTGCAACTTGTTCCCTGAGTTAGAAAATGTCGAGAAACATTCGTTTCTGCAAGCACTGTGCTTCTACACATGTATTTGCTGAACGGTGAAAGCGCACAGTAATGCACTTTTCTCCCAGCAAATACACTGTTTCTAAGGAAATGGGAACACACTGAGGAGACACTTGTGGGAGCTACTGTGACTAAAACTGAGCTTCCCTACGCACAGGGAAGCAAGAGAAATGCTGATTTCATCAAGCCCAGTTACATACTCAGAATCTGTACTACTGCGCAAATAGGCATGAATCTGTAGGCAAAAAACTCATTTCTGACAAAGTTGCCCAAATGCATCTCAGAAGTGTGCAACTTGTTCCCTGAGTTAGAAAACGTCGAGAAACTTTCGTTTCTGCTAGCGCTGTGCTTCCACACATGTATTTGCTGAACGGTGAAAGCGCACAGTAATGCACTTTTCTCCCAGCAAATACACTGTTTCTAAGGAAATGGGAACAAACTGAGGAGACACTTGTGGGAGCTACTGTGACTAAAACTGAGCTTCCCTATGCACAGGGAAGCAAGAGAAATGCTGATTTCATCAAGCCCAGTTACATACTCAGAATCTGTACTACTGCGCAAATAGGCATGTCTTTGTAGGCAAAAAACTCATTTCTGACAAAGTTGCCCAAATGCATCTCAGAAGTGTGCAACTTGTTCCCTGAGTTAGAAAACGTCGAGAAACGGTCGTTTCTGCTAGCGCTGTGCTTCTACACATGTATTTGCTGAACGGTGAAAGCGCACAGTAATGCACATTTCTCCCAGCAAATACAATGTTTCAAAAGAAATGGGAACACACTGAGGAGACACTTGTGGGAGCTACTGTGACTAAAACTGAGCTTCCCTACGCACAGGGAAGCAAGAGAAATGCTGATTTCATCAAGCCCAGTAACATACTCAGAATCTGTACTACTGCGCAAATAGGCATGAATCTGTAGGCAAAAAACTCATTTCTGAGAAAGATGCCCAAATGCATCTCAGAAGTGTGCAACTTGTTCCCTGAGTTAGAAAACGTCGAGAAACATTCGTTTCTGCAAGCACTGTGCTTCTACACATGTATTTGCTGAACGGTGAAAGCGCACAGTAATGCACTTTTCTCCCAGCAAATACACTGTTTCTAAGGAAATGGGAACACACTGAGGAGACACTTGTGGGAGCTACTGTGACTAAAACTGAGCTTCCCTACGCACAGGGAAGCAAGAGAAATGCTGATTTCATCAAGCCCAGTTACATACTCAGAATCTGTACTACTGCGCAAATAGGCATGTCTCTGTAGGCAAAAAACTCATTTCTGACAATGTTGCCCAAATGCATCTCAGAAGTGTGCAACTTGTTTCCTGAGTTAGAAAACGTCGAGAAACGTTCGTTTCTGCTAGCGCTGTGCTTCCACACATGTATTTGCTGAACGGTGAAAGCGCACAGTAATTTACTTTTCTCCCAGCAAATACACTGTTTCTAAGGAAATGGGAACACACTGAGGAGACACTTGTGGGAGCTACTGTTACTAAAACTGAGCTTCCCTACGCACAGGGAAGCAAGAGAAATGCTGATTTCATCAAGCCCAGTTACATACTCAGAATCTGTACTACTGCGCAAATAGGCATGTCTTTGTAGGCAAAAAACTCATTTCTGACAAAGTTGCCCAAATGCATCTCAGAAGTGTGCAACTTGTTCCCTGAGTTAGAAAACGTCGAGACACGGTCGTTTCTGCTAGTGCTGTGCTTCCACACATGTATTTGCTGAACGGTGAAAGCGCACAGTAATGCACATTTCTCCCAGCAAATACAATATTTCAAAAGAAATGGGAACACACTGAGGAGACACTTGTGGGAGCTACTGTGACTAAAACTGAGCTTCCCTACGCACAGGGAAGCAAGAGAAATGCTGATTTCATCAAGCCCAGTAACATACTCAGAATCTGTACTACTGCGCAAATAGGCATGAATCTGTAGGCAAAAAACTCATTTCTGACAAAGATGCCCAAATGCATCTCAGAAGTGTGCAACTTGTTCCCTGAGATAGAAAATGTCGAGAAACATTCGTTTCTGCAAGCACTGTGCTTCTACACATGTATTTGCTGAACGGTGAAAGCGCACAGTAATGCACTTTTCTCCCAGCAAATACACTGTTTCTAAGGAAATGGGAACACACTGAGGAGACACTTGTGGGAGCTACTGTGACTAAAACTGAGCTTCCCTACGCACAGGGAAGCAAGAGAAATGCTGATTTCATCAAGCCCAGTTACATACTCAGAATCTGTACTACTGCGCAAATAGGCATGAATCTGTAGGCAAAAAACTCATTTCTGACAAAGTTGCCCAAATGCATCTCAGAAGTGTGCAACTTGTTCCCTGAGTTAGAAAACGTCGAGAAACGTTCGTTTCTGCTAGCGCTGTGCTTCCACACATGTATTTGCTGAACGGTGAAAGCGCACAGTAATGCACTTTTCTCCCAGCAAATACACTGTTTCTAAGGAAATGGGAACAAACTGAGGAGACACTTGTGGGAGCTACTGTGACTAAAATTGAGCTTCCCTACGCACAGGGAAGCAAGAGAAATGCTGATTTCATCAAGCCCAGTTACATACTCAGAATCTGTACTACTGCGCAAATAGGCATGTCTTTGTAGGCAAAAAACTCATTTCTGACAAAGTTGCCCAAATGCATCTCAGAAGTGTGCAACTTGTTCCCTGAGTTAGAAAACGTCGAGAAACGGTCGTTTCTGCTAGCGCTGTGCTTCTACACATGTATTTGCTGAACGGTGAAAGCGCACAGTAATGCACATTTCTCCCAGCAAATACAATGTTTCAAAAGAAATGGGAACACACTGAGGAGACACTTGTGGGAGCTACTGTGACTAAAACTGAGCTTCCCTACGCACAGGGAAGCAAGAGAAATGCTGATTTCATCAAGCCCAGTAACATACTCAGAATCTGTACTACTGCGCAAATAGGCATGAATCTGTAGGCAAAAAACTCATTTCTGACAAAGATGCCCAAATGCATCTCAGAAGTGTGCAACTTGTTCCCTGAGTTAGAAAACGTCGAGAAACATTCGTTTCTGCAAGCACTGTGCTTCTACACATGTATTTGCTGAACGGTGAAAGCGCACAGTAATGCACTTTTCTCCCAGCAAATACACTGTTTCTAAGGAAATGGGAACACACTGAGCAGACACTTGTGGGAGCTACTGTGACTAAAACTGAGCTTCCCTACGCACAGGGAAGCAAGAGAAATGCTGATTTCATCAAGCCCAGTTACATACTCAGAAACTGTACTACTGCGCAAATAGGCATGTCTCTGTAGGCAAAAAACTCATTTCTGACAAAGTTGCCCAAATGCATCTCAGAAGTGTGCAACTTGATCCCTGTGTTAGAAAACGTCGAGAAACGGTCGTTTCTGCTAGCGCTGTGCTTCTACACATGTATTTGCTGAACGGTGAAAGCGCACAGTAATGCACTTTTCTCCCAGCAAATACACTGTTTCTAAAGAAATGGGAACACGTTGAGGAGACACTTGTGGGAGCTACTGTGACTAAAACTGAGCTTCCCTACGCACAGGGAAGCAAGAGAAATGCTGATTTCATCAAGCCCTGGTTACATACTCAGAATCTGTACTACTGCGCAAATAGGCATGTCTCTGTAGGCAAAAAACTCATTTCTGACAATGTTGCCCAAATGCATCTCAGAAGTGTGCAACTTGTTCCCTGAGTTAGAAAACGTCGAGAAACGTTCGTTTCTGCTAGCGCTGTGCTTCTACACATGTATTTGCTGAACGGTGAAAGCGCACAGTAATGCACTTTTCTCCCAGCAAATACACTGTTTCTAAGGAAATGGGAACACACTGAGGAGACACTTGTGGGAGCTACTGTGACTAAAACTGAGCTTCCCTCCGCACAGGGAAGCAAGAGATATGCTGATTTCATCAAGCCCAGTTACATACTCAGAATCTGTACTACTGCGCAAATAGGCATGTCTCTGTAGGCAAAAAACTCATTTCTGACAAAGTTGCCCAAATGCATCTCAGAAGTGTGCAACTTGTTCCCTGAGTTAGAAAACGTCGAGAAACGTTCGTTTCTGCTACCGCTGTGCTTCCACACCTGTATTTGCTGAACGGTGAAAGCGCACAGTAATGCACTTTTCTCCCAGCAAATTCACTGTTTCTAAGGAAATGGGAACACACTGAGGAGACACTTGTGGGAGCTATAGTGACTAAAACTGAGCTTCCCTACGCACAGGGAAGCAAGAGAAATGCTGATTTCATCAAGCCCAGTTACATACTCAGAATCTATACTACTTCGCAAATAGGCATGTCTCTTTAGGCAAAAAACTCATTTCTGACAAAGTTGCCCAAATGCATCTCAGAAGTGTGCAACTTGTTCCCTGAGTTAGAAAACGTCGAGAAACGGTCTTATCTGCTAACGCTGTGCTTCTACACATGTATTTGCTGAACGGTGAAAGCGCACAGTAATGCACTTTTCTCCCAGCAAATACACTGTTTCTAAGGAAATGGGAACACACTGAGGAGACACTTGTGGGAGCTACTGTGACTAAAACTGAGCTTCCCTACGCACAGGGAAGCAAGAGAAATGCTGATTTCATCAAGCCCAGTTACATACTCAGAATCTGTACTACTGCGCAAATAGGCATGAATCTGTAGGCAAAAAACTCATTTCTGACAAAGTTGCCCAAATGCATCTCAGAAGTGTGCAACTTGTTCCCTGAGTTAGAAAACGTCGAGAAACGGTCATATCTGCTAACGCTGTGCTTCTACACATGTATTTGCTGAACGGTGAAAGCGCACAGTAATGCACTTTTCTCCCAGCAAATACACTGTTTCTAAGGAAATGGGAACACACTGAGGAGACACTTGTGGGAGCTACTGTGACTAAAACTGAACTTCCCTACGCACAGGGAAGCAAGAGAAATGCTGATTTCATCAAGCCCAGTTACATACTCAGAATCTGTACTACTGCGCAAATAGGCATGAATCTGTAGGCAAAAAACTCATTTCTGACAATGTTGCCCAAATGCATCTCAGAAGTGTGCAACTTGTTCCCTGAGTTAGAAAACGTCGAGAAACGGTCATATCTGCTAGCGCTGTGCTTCTACACATGTATTTGCTGAACGGTGAAAGCGCACAGTAATGCACTTTTCTCCCAGCAAATACGCTGTTTCTAAAAAAATGGGAACACACTGAGGAGACACTTGTGGGAGCTACTGTGACTAAAACTGAGCTGCCCTACGCTCAGAGAAGCAAGAGAAATGCTGATTTCATCCAGCCCAGTTACATACTCAGAATCTGTACTACTGCGCAAAAAGGCATGTGTCTTTAGGCAAAAAACTCATTTCTGACAAAGTTGCCCAAATGCATCTCAGAAGTGTGCAACTAGTTCCCTGATTTAGAAAACGTCGAGAAACGTTCGTTTCTGCTAGCGCTGTGCTTCTACACATGTATTTGCTGAACGGTGAAAGCGCACAGTAATGCACTTTTCTCCCAGCAAATACACTGTTTCTAAGGAAATGGGAACACACTGAGGAGACACTTGTGGGAGCTACTGTGACTAAAACTGAACTTCCCTACGCACAGGGAAGCAAGAGAAATGCTGATTTCATCAAGCCCTGTTACATACTCAGAATCTGTACTACTGCGCAAATAGGCATGAATCTGTAGGCAAAAAACTCATTTCTGACAAAGTTGCCCAAATGCATCTCAGAAGTGTGCAACTTGTTCCCTGAGTTAGAAAACGTCGAGAAACGTTCGTTTCTGCTAGCGCTGTGCTTCTACAGATGTATTTGCTGAACGGTGAAAGCGCACAGTAATGCACTTTTCTCCCAGCAAATACACTGTTTCTAAGGAAATGGGAACACACTGAGGAGACACTTGTGGGAGCTACTGTGACTAAAACTGAGCTTCCCTAAGCTCAGAGAAGCAAGAGAAATGCTGATTTCATCCAGCCCAGTTACATACTCAGAATCTGTACTACTGCGCAAATAGGCATGAATCTGTAGACAAAAAACTCATTTCTGACAAAATTGCCCAAATGCATCTCAGAAGTGTGCAACTAGTTCCCTGAGTTAGAAAACGTCGAGAAACGGTCGTTTCTGCTAGCGCTGTGCTTCTACACATGTATTTGCTGAACGGTGAAAGCGCACAGTAATGCACTTTTCTCCCAGCAAATACACTGTTTCTAAGGAAATGGGAACACACTGAGGAGACACTTGTGGGAGCTACTGTGACTAAAACTGAGCTTCCCTACGCACAGGGAAGCAAGAGAAATGCTGATTTCATCAAGCCCAGTTACATACTCAGAATCTGTACTACTGCGCAAATAGGCATGTCTCTGTAGGCAAAAAACTCATTTCTGACAAAGTTGCCCAAATGCATCTCAGAAGTGTGCAACTTGTTCCCTGAGTTAGAAAACGTCGAGAAACAGTCATATCTGCTAACGCTGTGCTTCTACACATGTATTTGCTGAACGGTGAAAGCGCTCAGTAATGCACTTTTCTCCCAGCAAATACACAGTTTCTAAGGAAATGGGAACACACTGAGGAGACACTTGTGGGAGCTACTGTGACTAAAACTGACCTTCCGTACGCACAGGGAAGCAAGAGAAATGCTGATTTCATCAAGCCCAGTTACATAATCAGAATCTGTACTACTGCGCAAATAGGCATGTCTCTGTAGGCAAAAAACTCATTTCTGACAAAGTTGCCCAAATGCATCTCAGAAGTGTGCAACTTGTTCCCTGAGTTAGAAAACGTCGAGAAACGGTCATATCTGCTAAAGCTGTGCTTCTACACATGTATTTGCTGAATGGTGAAAGCGCACAGTAATGCACTTTTCTCCCAGCAAATACACTGTTTCTAAGGAAATGGGAACACACTGAGGAGACACTTGTGGGAGCTACTGTGACTAAAACTGAGCTTCCCTACGCTCAGAGAAGCAAGAGAAATGCTGATTTCATCCAGCCCAGTTACATACTCAGAATCTGTACTACTGCGCAAATAGGCATGAATCTGTAGACAAAAAACTCATTTCTGACAAAGTTGCCCAAATGCATCTCAGAAGTGTGCAACTTCTTCCATGAGTTAGAAAACGTCGAGAAACGTTCGTTTCTGCTAGCGCTGTGCTTCTACACATGTATTTGCTGAATGGTGAAAGCGCACAGTAATGCACTTTTCTCCCAGCAAATACACTGTTTCTAAGGAAATGGGAACACACTGAGGAGACACTTGTGGGAGCAACTGTGACTAAAACTGAGCTTCCCTCCGCACAGGGAAGCAAGAGATATGCTGATTTCATCAAGCCCAGTTACATACTCAGAATCTGTACTACTGCGCAAATAGGCATGTCTCTGTAGGCAAAAAACTCATTTCTGACAAAGTTGCCCAAATGCATCTCAGAAGTGTGCAACTTGTTCCCTGAGTTAGAAAACGTCGAGAAACGTTCGTTTCTGCTAGCGCTGTGCTTCTACACATGTATTTGCTGAACGGTGAAAGCGCACAGTAATGCACTTTTCTCCCAGCAAATACACTGTTTCTAAGGAAATTGGAACACACTGAGGAGACACTTGTGGGAGCTACTGTGACTAAAACTGAGCTTCCCTATGCACAGGGAAGCAAGAGAAATGCTGATTTCATCAAGCCCAGTTACATACTCAGAATCTGTACTACTGCGCAAATAGGCATGAATCTGTAGGCAAAAAACTCATTTCTGACAATGTTGCCCAAATGCATCTCAGAAGTATGCAACTTGTTCCCTGAGTTAGAAAACGTCGAGAAACGTTCGTTTCTGCTAGCGCTGTGCTTCCACACATGTATTTGCTGAACGGTGAAAGCACACAGTAATGCACTTTTCTCCCAGAAAATTCACTGTTTCTAAGGAAATGGGAACACACTGAGGAGACACTTGTTGGAGCTATAGTGACTAAAACTGAGCTTCCCTATACACAGGGAAGCAAGAGAAATGCTGATTTCATCAAGCCCAGTTACATACTCAGAATCTGTACTACTGCGCAAATAGGCATGTCTCTGTAGGCAAAAAACTCATTTCTGACAAAGTTGCCCAAATGCATCTCAGAAGTGTGCAACTGGTTCCCTGTGTTAGAAAACGTCGAGAAATGGTCATATCTGCTAACGCTGTGCTTCTACACATGTATTTGCTGAACGGTGAAAGCGCACAGTAATGCACTTTTCTCCCAGCAAATACACTGTTTCTAAGGAAATGGGAACACACTGAGGAGACACTTGTGGGAGCTACTGTGACTAAAACTGAGCTTCCCTACGCACAGGGAAGCAAGAGAAATGCTGATTTCATCAAGCCCAGTTACATACTCAGAATCTGTACTACTACGCAATTAGGCATGAATCTGTAGGCAAAAAACTCATTTCTGACAAAGTTGCCCAAATGCATCTCAGAAGTGTGCAACTTGTTCCTTGAGTTAGAAAACGTCGAGAAACGTTCGTTTCTGCTAGCGCTGTGCTTCCACACATGTATTTGCTGAACGGTGAAAGCGCACAGTAATGCACTTTTCTCCCAGCAAATACACTGTTTCTAAGGAAATGGGAACACACTGAGGAGACACTTGTGGGAGCTACTGTGACTAAAACTGAGCTTCCCTACGCACAGGGAAGCAAGAGAAATGCTGATTTCATCAAGCCCAGTTACATACTCAGAATCTGTACTACTGCGCAAATAGGCATGTCTCTGTAGGCAAAAAACTCATTTCTAACAAAGTTGCCCAAATGCATCTCAGAAGTGTGCAACTGGTTCCCTGTGTTAGAAAACGTCGAGAAACGGTCATATCTGCTAACGCTGTGCTTCTACACATGTATTTGCTGAACGGTGAAAGCGCACAGTAATGCACTTTTCTCCCAGCAAATACACTGTTTCTAAGGAAATGGGAACACACTGAGGAGACACTTGTGGGAGCTACTGTGACTAAAACTGAGCTTCCCTACGCACAGGGAAGCAAGAGAAATGCTGATTTCATCAAGCCCAGTTACATACTCAGAATCTGTACTACTGCGCAAATAGGCATGAATCTGTAGGCAAAAAACTCATTTCTGACAAAGTTGCCCAAATGCATCTCAGAAGTGTGCAACTTGTTCCCTGAGTTAGAAAACGTCGAGAAACGTTCGTTTCTGCTAGCGCTGTGCTTCTACACATGTATTTGCTGAACGGTGAAAGCGCACAGTAATGCACTTTTCTCCCAGCAAATACACTGTTTCTAAGGAAATGGGAACACAATGAGGAGACACTTGTGGGAGCTACTGTGACTAAAACTGAGCTTCCCTACGCACAGGGAAGCAAGAGAAATGCTGATTTCATCAAGCCCTGTTACATACTCAGAATCTGTACTACTGCGCAAATAGGCATGAATCTGTAGGCAAAAAACTCATTTCTGACAAAGTTGCCCAAATGCATCTCAGAAGTGTGCAACTTGTACCTTAAGTTAGAAAACGTCGAGAAACGGTCATATCTGCTAACGCTGTGCTTCTACACATGTATTTGCTGAACGGTGAAAGCGCACAGTAATGCACTTTTCTCCCAGCAAATACACTGTTTCTAAGGAAATGGGAACACACTGAGGAGACACTTGTGGGAGCTACTGTGACTAAAACTGAGCTTCCCTACGCACAGGGAAGCAAGAGAAATGCTGATTTCATCCAGCCCAGTTACATACTCAGAATCTGTACTACTGCGCAAATAGGCATGAATCTGTAGGCAAAAAACTCATTTCTGACAATGTTGCCCAAATGCATCTCAGAAGTGTGCAACTTGTTCCCTGAGTTAGAAAACCTCGAGAAACGGTCATATCTGCTAAAGCTGTGCTTCTACACATGTATTTGCTGAATGGTGAAAGCGCACAGTAATGCACTTTTCTCCCAGCAAATACGCTGTTTCTAAGGAAATGGGAACACACTGAGGAGACACTTGTGGGAGCTACTGTGACTAAAACTGAGCTGCCCTACGCTCAGAGAAGCAAGAGAAATGCTGATTTCATCCAGCCCAGTTACATACTCAGAATCTGTACTACTGCGCAAATAGGCATGTCTCTGTAGGCAAAAAACTCATTTCTGACAAAGTTGCCCAAATGCATCTCAGAAGTGTTCAACTAGTTCCCTGATTTAGAAAACGTCGAGAAACGTTCGTTTCTGCTAGCGCTGTGCTTCTACACATGTATTTGCTGAACGGTGAAAGCGCACAGTAATGCACTTTTCTCCCAGCAAATACACTGTTTCTAAGGAAATGGGAACACACTGAGGAGACACTTGTGGGAGCTACTGTGACTAAAACTGAGCTTCCCTACGCACAGGGAAGCAAGAGAAATGCTGATTTCATCAAGCCCTGTTACATACTCAGAATCTGTACTACTGCGCAAATAGGCATGAATCTGTAGGCAAAAAACTCATTTCTGACAAAGTTGCCCAAATGCATCTCAGAAGTGTGCAACTTGTTCCCTGAGTTAGAAAACGTCGAGAAACGTTCGTTTCTGCTAGCGCTGTGCTTCTACAGATGTATTTGCTGAACGGTGAAAGCGCACAGTAATGCACTTTTCTCCCAGCAAATACACTGTTTCTAAGGAAATGGGAACACACTGAGGAGACACTTGTGGGAGCTACTGTGACTAAAACTGAGCTTCCCTACGCACAGGGGAGCTAGAGAAATGCTGATTTCATCAAGCCCAGTTACATACTCAGAATCTGTACTACTGCGCAAATAGGCATGTCTCTGTAGGCAAAAAACTCATTTCTGACAAAGTTGCCCAAATGCATCTCAGAAGTGTGCAACTTGTTCCCCGAGTTAGAAAACGTCGAGAAACATTCGTTTCTGCTAGCGCTGTGCTTCTACACATGTATTTGCTGAACGGTGAAAGCGCACAGTAATGCACTTTTCTCCCAGCAAATACACTGTTTCTAGGGAAATGGGAACACACTGAGGAGACACTTGTGGGAGCTACTGTGACTAAAACCGATCTTCCCTACGCACAGAAAAGCAAGAGAAATGCTGATTTCATCAAGCCCAGTTACATACTCAGAATCTGTACTACTGCGCAAATAGGCATGTCTCTGTAGGCAAAAAACTCATTTCTGACAAAGTTGCCCAAATGCATCTCAGAAGTGTGCAACTGGTTCCCTGTGTTAGAAAACGTCGAGAAACGGTCATATCTGCTAACGCTGTGCTTCTACACATGTATTTGCTGAACGGTGAAAGCGCACAGTAATGCACTTTTCTCCCAGCAAATACACTGTTTCTAAGGAAATGGGAACACACTGAGGAGACACTTGTGGGAGCTACTGTGTCTAAAACTGAGCTTCCCTACGCACAGGGAAGCAAGAGAAATGCTGATTTCATCCAGCCCAGTTACATACTCAGAATCTGTACTACTGCGCAAATAGGCATGTGTCTTTAGGCAAAAAACTCATTTCTGACAAAGTTGCCCAAATGCATCTCAGAAGTGTTCAACTAGTTCCCTGATTTAGAAAACGTCGAGAAACGTTCGTTTCTGCTAGCGCTGTGCTTCTACACATGTATTTGCTGAACGGTGAAAGCGCACAGTAATGCACTTTTCTCCCAGCAAATACACTGTTTCTAAGGAAATGGGAACACACTGAGGAGACACTTGTGGGAGCTACTGTGACTAAAACTGAGCTTCCCTACGCACAGGGAAGCAAGAGAAATGCTGATTTCATCAAGCCCTGTTACATACTCAGAATCTGTACTACTGCGCAAATAGGCATGAATCTGTAGGCAAAAAACTCATTTCTGACAAAGTTGCCCAAATGCATCTCAGAAGTGTGCAACTTGTTCCCTGAGTTAGAAAACGTCGAGAAACGTTCGTTTCTGCTAGCGCTGTGCTTCTACAGATGTATTTGCTGAACGGTGAATGCGCACAGTAATGCACTTTTCTCCCAGCAAATACACTGTTTCTAAGGAAATGGGAACACACTGAGGAGACACTTGTGGGAGCTACTGTGACTAAAACTGAGCTTCCCTACGCACAGGGGAGCTAGAGAAATGCTGATTTCATCAAGCCCAGTTACATACTCAGAATCTGTACTACTGCGCAAATAGGCATGTCTCTGTAGGCAAAAAACTCATTTCTGACAAAGTTGCCCAAATGCATCTCAGAAGTGTGCAACTTGTTCCCCGAGTTAGAAAACGTCGAGAAACATTCGTTTCTGCTAGCGCTGTGCTTCTACACATGTATTTGCTGAACGGTGAAAGCGCACAGTAATGCACTTTTCTCCCAGCAAATACACTGTTTCTAGGGAAATGGGAACACACTGAGGAGACACTTGTGGGAGCTACTGTGACTAAAACCGATCTTCCCTACGCACAGAAAAGCAAGAGAAATGCTGATTTCATCAAGCCCAGTTACATACTCAGAATCTGTACTACTGCGCAAATAGGCATGTCTCTGTAGGCAAAAAACTCATTTCTGACAAAGTTGCCCAAATGCATCTCAGAAGTGTGCAACTTGTTCCGTGAGTTAGAAAACGTCGATAAACGGTCATATCTGCTAATGCTGTGCTTCTACACATGTATTTGCTGAACGGTGAAAGCGCACAGTAATGCACTTTTCTCCCAGCAAATACACTGTTTCTAAGGAAATGGGAACACACTGAGGAGACACTTGTGGGAGCTACTGTGACTAAAACTGAGCTTCCCTACGCACAGGGAAGCAAGAGAAATGCTGATTTCCTCATGCCCAGTTACATACTCAGAATCTCTACTACTGTGCAAATAGGCATGTCTCTGTAGGCAAAAAACTCATTTCTGACAAAGTTGCCCAAATGCATCTCAGAAGTGTGCAACTTGTTCCCTGAGTTAGAAAACGTCGAGAATCGTTCGTTTCTGCTAGCGCTGTGCTTCTACACATGTATTTGCTGAATGGTGAAAGCGCACAGTAATGCACTTTTCTCCCAGCAAATACACAGTTTCTAAGGAAATGGGAACACACTGAGGAGACACTTGTGGGTGCTACTATGACTAAAACTGACCTTCCCTACGCACAGGGAAGCAAGAGAAATGCTGATTTCATCAAGCCCAGTTACATAATCAGAATCTGTACTACTGCGCAAATAGGCATGTCTCGGTAGGCAAAAAACTCATTTCTGACAAAGTTGCCCAAATGCATCTCAGAAGTGTGCAACTTGTTCCCTGAGTTAGAAAACGTCGAGAAACGGTCATATCTGCTAAAGCTGTGCTTCTACACATGTATTTGCTGAATTGTGAAAGCGCACAGTAATGCACTTTTCTCCCAGCAAATACACTGTTTCTAAGGAAATGGGAACACACTGAGGAGACACTTGTGGGAGCTACTGTGACTAAAACTGAGCTTCCCTAAGCTCAGAGAAGCAAGAGAAATGCTGATTTCATCCAGCCCAGTTACATACTCAGAATCTGTACTACTGCGCAAATAGGCATGAATCTGTAGACAAAAAACTCATTTCTGACAAAGTTGCCCAAATGCATCTCAGAAGTGTGCAACTTGTTCCCTGAGTTAGAAAACGTCGAGAAACGGTCGTTTCTGCTAGCGCTGTGCTTCTACACATGTATTTGCTGAACGGTGAAAGCGCACAGTAATGCACTTTTCTCCCAGCAAATACACTGTTTCTAAGGAAATGGGAACACACTGAGGAGACACTTGTGGGAGCTACTGTGACTAAAACTGAGCTTCCCTACGCACAGGGAAGCAAGAGAAATGCTGATTTCATCAAGCCCAGTTACATACTCAGAATCTGTACTACTGCGCAAATAGGCATGTCTCTGTAGGCAAAAAACTCATTTCTGACATAGTTGCCCAAATGCATCTCAGAAGTTTGCAACTTGTTCCCTGAGATAGAAAACGTCGAGAAACGTTCGTTTCTGCTAGCGCTGTGTTTCTACACATGTATTTGCTGAACGGTAAAAGCGCACAGTAATGCACTTTTCTCCCAGCAAATACACTGTTACTAAGGAAATGGGAACACACTGAGGAGACACTTGTGGGAGCTACTGTGACTAAAACTGAGCTTCCCTACGCACAGGGAAGCAAGAGAAATGCTGATTTCATTAAGCCCAGTTACATACTCAGAATCTGTACTACTGCGCAAATAGGCATGTCTCTGTAGGCAAAAAACTCATTTCTGACAAAGTTGCCCAAATGCATCTCAGAAGTGTGCAACTTGTTCCCTGAGTTAGAAAACGTCGAGAAACAGTCATATCTGCTAACGCTGTGCTTCTACACATGTATTTGCTGAACGGTGAAAGCGCACAGTAATGCACTTTTCTCCCAGCAAATACACAGTTTCTAAGGAAATGGGAACACACTGAGGAGACACTTGTGGGAGCTACTGTGACTAAAACTGACCTTCCGTACGCACAGGGAAGCAAGAGAAATGCTGATTTCATCAAGCCCAGTTACATAATCAGAATCTGTACTACTGCGCAAATAGGCATGTCTCTGTAGGCAAAAAACTCATTTCTGACAAAGTTGCCCAAATGCATCTCAGAAGTGTGCAACTTGTTCCCTGAGTTAGAAAACGTCGAGAAACGGTCATATCTGCTAAAGCTGTGCTTCTACACATGTATTTGCTGAATTGTGAAATTGCACAGTAATGCACTTTTCTCCCAGCAAATACACTGTTTCTAAGGAAATGGGAACACACTGAGGAGACACTTGTGGGAGCTACTGTGACTAAAACTGAGCTTCCCTACGCTCAGAGAAGCAAGAGAAATGCTGATTTCATCCAGCCCAGTTACATACTCAGAATCTGTACTACTGCGCAAATAGGCATGAATCTGTAGACAAAAAACTCATTTCTGACAAAGTTGCCCAAATGCATCTCAGAAGTGTGCAACTTCTTCCATGAGTTAGAAAACGTCGAGAAACGGTCATATCTGCTAACGCTGTGCTTCTACACATGTATTTGCTGAACGGTGAAAGCGCACAGTAATGCACTTTTCTCCCAGCAAATACACTGCATCTAAGGAAATGGGAACACACTGAGGAGACACTTGTGGGAGCTACTGTTACTAAAACTGAGCTTCCCTACGCACAGGGAAGCAAGAGAAATGCTGATTTCATCAAGCCCAGTAACATACTCAGAATCTGTACTACTGCGCAAATAGGCATGAATCTGCAGGCAAAAAACTCATTTCTGACAAAGTTGCCCAAATGCATCTCAGAAGTGTGCAACTTGTTCCTTGAGTTAGAAAACATCGAGAAACGTTCGTTTCTGCTAGCGCTGTGCTTCTACACATGTATTTGCTGAACGGTGAAAGCGCACAGTAATGCACTTTTCTCCCAGCAAATACACTGTTTCTAAGGAAATGGGAACACACTGAGGAGACACTTGTGGGAGCTACTGTGACTAAAACTGAGCTTCCCTACGCACAGGGAAGCAAGAGAAATGCTGATTTCATCAAGCCCAGTTACATACTCAGAATCTGTACTACTGCGCAAATAGGCATGTCTTTGTAGGCAAAAAACTCATTTCTGACAATGTTGCCCAAATGCATCTCAGAAGTGTGCAACTTGTTCTCTGAGTTAGAGAACGTCGAGAAACGTTCGTTTCTGCTAGCGATGTGCTTCTACACATGTATTTGCTGAACGGTGAAAGCGCACAGTAATGCACTTTTCTCCCAGCAAATACACTGTTTCTAAGGAAATGGGAACACACTGAGGAGACACTTGTGGGAGCTACTGTGACTGAAACTGAGCTTCCCTACGCACAGGGAAGGAAGAGAAATGCTGATTTCATCCAGCCCAGTTACATACTCAGAATCTGTACTACTGCGCAAATAGGCATGTCTCTTTAGGAAAAAACTCATTTCTGACAAAGTTGCCCAAATGCATCTCAGAAGTGTGCAACTTGTTCCCTGAGATAGAAAACGTCGAGAAACGTTCGTTTCTGCTAGCGCTGTGCTTCTACACATGTATTTGCTGAACGGTGAAAGCGCACAGTAATGCACTTTTCTCCCAGCAAATACACTGTTTCTAAGGAAATGGGAACACACTGAGGAGACACTTGTGGGAGCTACTGTGACTAAAACTGAGCTTCCCTACGCACAGGGAAGCAAGAGAAATGCTGATTTCCTCATGCCCAGTTACATACTCAGAATCTCTACTACTGCGCAAATAGGCATGTCTCTGTAGGCAAAAAAATCATTTCTGACAAAGTTGCCCAAATGCATCTCAGAAGTGTGCAACTTGTTCCCTGAGTTAGAAAACGTCGAGAATCGTTCGTTTCTGCTAGCGCTGTGCTTCTACACATGTATTTGATGAATGGTGAAAGCGCACAGTAATGCACTTTTCTCCCAGCAAATACACAGTTTCTAAGGAAATGGGAACACACTGAGGAGAACTTGTGGGAGCTACTGTGACTAAAACTGACCTTCCCTACGCAAAGGGAAGCAAGAGAAATGCTGATTTCATCAAGCCCAGTTACATAATCAGAATCTGTACTACAGCGCAAATAGGCATGTCTCTGTAGGCAAAAAACTCATTTCTGACAAAGTTGCCCAAATGCATCTCAGAAGTGTGCAACTTGTTCCCTGAGTTAGAAAACGTCGAGAATTGTTCGTTTCTGCTAGCGCTGTGCTTCTACACATGTATTTGATGAATGGTGAAAGCGCACAGTAATGCACTTTTCTCCCAGCAAATACACAGTTTCTAAGGAAATGGGAACACACTGAGGAGAACTTGTGGGAGCTACTGTGACTAAAACTGACCTTCCCTACGCACAGGGAAGCAAGAGAAATGCTGATTTCATCCAGCCCAGTTACATACTCAGAATCTGTACTACTGCGCAAATAGGCATGAATCTGTAGACAAAAAACTCATTTCTGACAAAGTTGCCCAAATGCATCTCAGAAGTGTGCAACTTGTTCCCTGAGTTAGAAAACGTCGAGAAACGGTCGTTTCTGCTAGCGCTGTGCTTCCACACATGTATTTGCTGAACGGTGAAAGCACAGAGTAATGCACTTTTCTCCCAGCAAATACACTGTTTCTAAGGAAATGGGAACACACTGAGGAGACACTTGTGGGAGCTACTGTGACTAAAACTGAGCTTCCCTACGCACAGGGAAGCAAGAGAAATGCTGCTTTCATCAAGCCCAGTTACATACTCAGAATCTGTACTACTGCGCAAATAGGCATGTCTCTGTAGGCAAAAAACTCATTTCTGACAAAGTTGCCCAAATGCATCTCAGAAGTGTGCAACTTGTTCCCTGAGTTAGAAAACATCAAGAAACGGTCGTATCTGCTAACACTGTGCTTCTACACATGTATTTGCTGAACAATGAAAGCGCACAGTAATGCACTTTTCTCCCAGAAAATACACTGTTTCTAAGGAAATGGGAACACACTGAGGAGACACTTGTGGGAGCTACTGTGACTAAAACTGAGCTTCCCTACGCACAGGGAAGCAAGAGAAATGCTGATTTCATCCAGCCCAGTTACATACTCAGAATCTGTACTACTGCGCAAATAGGCATGTCTTTGTAGGCAAAAAACTCATTTCTGACAATGTTGCCCAAATGCATCTCAGAAGTGTGCAACTTGTTCCCTGAGTTAGAAAACGTCGAGAAACGTTAGTTTCTGCTAGCGCTGTGCTTCTTCATATGTATTTGCTGAACGGTGAAAGCACACAGTAATGCACTTTTCTCCCAGCAAATACACTGTTTCTAGGGAAATGGGAACACACTGAGGAGACACTTGTGGGAGCTACTGTGACTAAAACTGAGCTTCCCTACGCACAGGGAAGCAAGAGAAATGCTGATTTCATCAAGCCCAGTTACATACTCAGAATCTGTACTACTGCACAAATAGGCATGTCTCTGTAGGCAAAAAATTCATTTCTGACAAAGTTGCCCAAATGCATCTCAGAAGTGTGCAACTTGTTCCCTGAGTTAGAAAACGTCGAGAAACGGTCGTTTCTGCTAGCGCTGTGCTTCTACACATGTATTTGCTGAACGGTGAAAGCGCACAGTAATGCACTTTTCTCCCAGCAAATACACTGTTTCTAAGGAAATGGGACACACTGAGGAGACACTTGTGGGGGCTACTGTGACTAAAACTGAGCTTCCCTACGCACAGGGAAGAAAAAGAAATGCTGATTTCATCAAGCCCAGTGAAAGCGCACAGTAATGCACTTTTCTCCCAGCAAATACACTGTTTCTAAGGAAATGGGACACACTGAGGAGACACTTGTGGGGGCTACTGTGACTAAAACCGAGCTTCCCTACGCACAGAAAAGCAAGAGAAATGCTGATTTCATCAAGCCCAGTTACATACTCAGAATCTGTACTACTGCGCAAATAGGCATGTCTCTTTAGGCAAAAAACTCATTTCTGACAAAGTTGCCCAAATGCATCTCAGAAGTGTGCAACTTGTTCCCTGAGTTAGAAAACTTCGAGAAACGGTCGTTTCTGCTAATGCTGTGCTTCTACACATGTATTTGCTGAACGGTGAAAGCGCACAGTAATGCACTTTTCTCCCAGCAAATACACTGTTTCTAAGGAAATGGGAACACACTGAGGAGACACTTGTGGGAGCTACTGTGACTAAAACTGAGCTTCCCTACGCACAGGGAAGCAAGAGAAATGCTGATTTCCTCATGCCCAGTTACATACTCAGAATCTCTACTACTGTGCAAATAGGCATGTCTCTGTAGGCAAAAAACTCATTTCTGACAAAGTTGCCCAAATGCATCTCAGAAGTGTGCAACTTGTTCCCTGAGTTAGAAAACGTCGAGAATCGTTCGTTTCTGCTAGCGCTGTGCTTCTACACATGTATTTGCTGAATGGTGAAAGCGCACAGTAATGCACTTTTTTCCCAGCAAATACACAGTTTCTAAGGAAATGGGAACACACTGAGGAGACACTTGTGGGTGCTACTGTGACTAAAACTGACGTTCCCTACGCACAGGGAAGCAAGAGAAATGCTGATTTCATCAAGCCCAGTTACATAATCAGAATCTGTACTACTGCGCAAATAGGCATGTCTCGGTAGGCAAAAAACTCATTTCTGACAAAGTTGCCCAAATGCATCTCAGAAGTGTGCAACTTGTTCCCTGAGTTAGAAAACGTCGAGAAACGGTCATATCTGCTAAAGCTGTGCTTCTGCACATGTATTTGCTGAATTGTGAAAGCGCACAGTAATGCACTTTTCTCCCAGCAAATACACTGTTTCTAAGGAAATGGGAACACACTGAGGAGACACTTGTGGGAGCTACTGTGACTAAAACTGAGCTTCCCTAAGCTCAGAGAAGCAAGAGAAATGCTGATTTCATCCAGCCCAGTTACATACTCAGAATCTGTACTACTGCGCAAATAGGCATGAATCTGTAGACAAAAAACTCATTTCTGACAAAGTTGCCCAAATGCATCTCAGAAGTGTGCAACTTGTTCCCTGAGTTAGAAAACGTCGAGAAACGGTCGTTTCTGCTAGCGCTGTGCTTCTACACATGTATTTGCTGAACGGTGAAAGCGCACAGTAATGCACTTTTCTCCCAGCAAATACACTGTTTCTAAGGAAATGGGAACACACTGAGGAGACACTTGTGGGAGCTACTGTGACTAAAACTGAGCTTCCCTACGCACAGGGAAGCAAGAGAAATGCTGATTTCATCAAGCCCAGTTACATACTCAGAATCTGTACTACTGCGCAAATAGGCATGTCTCTGTAGGCAAAAAACTCATTTCTGACAAAGTTGCCCAAATGCATCTCAGAAGTGTGCAACTTGTTCCCTGAGATAGAAAACGTCGAGAAACGGTCGTTTCTGCTAGCGCTGTGTTTCTACACATGTATTTGCTGAACGGTAAAAGCGCACAGTAATGCACTTTTCTCCCAGCAAATACACTGTTACTAAGGAAATGGGAACACACTGAGGAGACACTTGTGGGAGCTACTGTGACTAAAACTGAGCTTCCCTACGCACAGGGAAGCAAGAGAAATGCTGATTTCATTAAGCCCAGTTACATACTCAGAATCTGTACTACTGCGCAAATAGGCATGTCTCTGTAGGCAAAAAACTCATTTCTGACAAAGTTGCCCAAATGCATCTCAGAAGTGTGCAACTTGTTCCCTGAGTTAGAAAACGTCGAGAAACAGTCATATCTGCTAACGCTGTGCTTCTACACATGTATTTGCTGAACGGTGAAAGCGCACAGTAATGCACTTTTCTCCCAGCAAATACACAGTTTCTAAGGAAATGGGAACACACTGAGGAGACACTTGTGGGAGCTACTGTGACTAAAACTGACCTTCCGTACGCACAGGGAAGCAAGAGAAATGCTGATTTCTTCAAGCCCAGTTACATAATCAGAATCTGTACTACTGCGCAAATAGGCATGTCTCTGTAGGCAAAAAACTCATTTCTGACAAAGTTGCCCAAATGCATCTCAGAAGTGTGCAACTTGTTCCCTGAGTTAGAAAACGTCGAGAAACGGTCATATCTGCTAAAGCTGTGCTTCTACACATGTATTTGCTGAATTGTGAAAGCACACAGTAATGCACTTTTCTCCCAGCAAATACACTGTTTCTAAGGAAATGGGAACACACTGAGGAGACACTTGTGGGAGCTACTGTGACTAAAACTGAGCTTCCCTACGCTCAGAGAAGCAAGAGAAATGCTGATTTCATCCAGCCCAGTTACATACTCAGAATCTGTACTACTGCGCAAATAGGCATGAATCTGTAGACAAAAAACTCATTTCTGACAAAGTTGCCCAAATGCATCTCAGAAGTGTGCAACTTGTTCCCCGAGTTAGAAAACGTCGAGAAACATTCGTTTCTGCTAGCGCTGTGCTTCTACACATGTATTTGCTGAACGGTGAAAGCGCACAGTAATGCACTTTTCTCCCAGCAAATACACTGTTTCTAGGGAAATGGGAACACACTGAGGAGACACTTGTGGGAGCTACTGTGACTAAAACCGATCTTCCCTACGCACAGAAAAGCAAGAGAAATGCTGATTTCATCAAGCCCAGTTACATACTCAGAATCTGTACTACTGCGCAAATAGGCATGTCTCTGTAGGCAAAAAACTCATTTCTGACAAAGTTGCCCAAATGCATCTCAGAAGTGTGCAACTTGTTCCCTGAGTTAGAAAACGTCGAGAAACGGTCATATCTGCTAATGCTGTGCTTCTACACATGTATTTGCTGAACGGTGAAAGCGCACAGTAATGCACTTTTCTCCCAGCAAATACACTGTTTCTAAGGAAATGGGAACACACTGAGGAGACACTTGTGGGAGCTACTGTGACTGAAACTGAGCTTCCCTACGCACAGGGAAGGAAGCGAAATGCTGATTTCATCAAGCCCAGTTACATACTCAGAATCTGTACTACTGCGCAAATAGGCATGTCTCTTTAGGAAAAAACTCATTTCTGACAAAGTTGCCCAAATGCATCTCAGAAGTGTGCAACTTGTTCCCTGAGATAGAAAACGTCGAGAAACGTTCGTTTCTGCTAGCGCTGTGCTTCTACACATGTATTTGCTGAACGGTGAAAGCGCACAGTAATGCACTTTTCTCCCAGCAAATACACTGTTTCTAAGGAAATGGGAACACACTGAGGAGACACTTGTGGGAGCTACTGTGACTAAAACTGAGCTTCCCTACGCACAGGGAAGCAAGAGAAATGCTGATTTCCTCATGCCCAGTTACATACTCAGAATCTCTACTACTGCGCAAATAGGCATGTCTCTGTAGGCAAAAAACTCATTTCTGACAAAGTTGCCCAAATGCATCTCAGAAGTGTGCAACTTGTTCCCTGAGTTAGAAAACGTCGAGAATCGTTCGTTTCTGCTAGCGCTGTGCTTCTACACATGTATTTGATGAATGGTGAAAGCGCACAGTAATGCACTTTTCTCCCAGCAAATACACAGTTTCTAAGGAAATGGGAACACACTGAGGAGAACTTGTGGGAGCTACTGTGACTAAAACTGACCTTCCCTACGCAAAGGGAAGCAAGAGAAATGCTGATTTCATCAAGCCCAGTTACATAATCAGAATCTGTACTACAGCGCAAATAGGCATGTCTCTGTAGGCAAAAAACTCATTTCTGACAAAGTTGCCCAAATGCATCTCAGAAGTGTGCAACTTGTTCCCTGAGTTAGAAAACGTCGAGAAACGGTCGTTTCAGCTAGCGCTGTGCTTCCACACATGTATTTGCTGAACGGTGAAAGCACAGAGTAATGCACTTTTCTCCCAGCAAATACACTGTTTCTAAGGAAATGGGAACACACTGAGGAGACACTTGTGGGAGCTACTGTGACTAAAACTGAGCTTCCCTACGCACAGGGAAGCAAGAGAAATGCTGCTTTCATCAAGCCCAGTTACATACTCAGAATCTGTACTACTGCGCAAATAGGCATGTCTCTGTAGGCAAAAAACTCATTTCTGACAAAGTTGCCCAAATGCATCTCAGAAGTGTGCAACTTGTTCCCTGAGTTAGAAAACGTCAAGAAACGGTCGTATCTGCTAACACTGTGCTTCTACACATGTATTTGCTGAACAATGAAAGCGCACAGTAATGCACTTTTCTCCCAGAAAATACACTGTTTCTAAGGAAATGGGAACACACTGAGGAGACACTTGTGGGAGCTACTGTGACTAAAACTGAGCTTCCCTACGCACAGGGAAGCGAGAGAAATGCTGATTTCATCCAGCCCAGTTACATACTCAGAATCTGTACTACTGCGCAAATAGGCATGTCTTTGTAGGCAAAAAACTCATTTCTGACAATGTTGCCCAAATGCATCTCAGAAGTGTGCAACTTGTTCCCTGAGTTAGAAAACGTCGAGAAACGTTCGTTTCTGCTAGCGCTGTGCTTCTTCATATGTATTTGCTGAACGGTGAAAGCACACAGTAATGCACTTTTCTCCCAGCAAATACACTGTTTCTAGGGAAATGGGAACACACTGAGGAGACACTTGTGGGAGCTACTGTGACTAAAACTGAGCTTCCCTACGCACAGGGAAGCAAGAGAAATGCTGATTTCATCAAGCCCAGTTACATACTCAGAATCTGTACTACTGCACAAATAGGCATGTCTCTGTAGGCAAAAAATTCATTTCTGACAAAGTTGCCCAAATGCATCTCAGAAGTGTGCAACTTGTTCCCTGAGTTAGAAAACGTCGAGAAACGGTCGTTTCTGCTAGCGCTGTGCTTCTACACATGTATTTGCTGAACGGTGAAAGCGCACAGTAATGCACTTTTCTCCCAGCAAATACACTGTTTCTAAGGAAATGGGACACACTGAGGAGACACTTGTGGGGGCTACTGTGACTAAAACTGAGCTTCCCTACGCACAGGGAAGAAAAAGAAATGCTGATTTCATCAAGCCCAGTGAAAGCGCACAGTAATGCACTTTTCTCCCAGCAAATACACTGTTTCTAAGGAAATGGGACACACTGAGGAGACACTTGTGGGGGCTACTGTGACTAAAACCGAGCTTCCCTACGCACAGAAAAGCAAGAGAAATGCTGATTTCATCAAGCCCAGTTACATACTCAGAATCTGTACTACTGCGCAAATAGGCATGTCTCTTTAGGCAAAAAACTCATTTCTGACAAAGTTGCCCAAATGCATCTCAGAAGTGTGCAACTTGTTCCCTGAGTTAGAAAACTTCGAGAAACGGTCGTTTCTGCTAATGCTGTGCTTCTACACATGTATTTGCTGAACGGTGAAAGCGCACAGTAATGCACTTTTCTCCCAGCAAATACACTGTTTCTAAGGAAATGGGAACACACTGAGGAGACACTTGTGGGAGCTACTGTGACTAAAACTGAGCTTCCCTACGCACAGGGAAGCAAGAGAAATGCTGATTTCCTCATGCCCAGTTACATACTCAGAATCTCTACTACTGTGCAAATAGGCATGTCTCTGTAGGCAAAAAACTCATTTCTGACAAAGTTGCCCAAATGCATCTCAGAAGTGTGCAACTTGTTCCCTGAGTTAGAAAACGTCGAGAATCGTTCGTTTCTGCTAGCGCTGTGCTTCTACACATGTATTTGCTGAATGGTGAAAGCGCACAGTAATGCACTTTTTTCCCAGCAAATACACAGTTTCTAAGGAAATGGGAACACACTGAGGAGACACTTGTGGGTGCTACTGTGACTAAAACTGACGTTCCCTACGCACAGGGAAGCAAGAGAAATGCTGATTTCATCAAGCCCAGTTACATAATCAGAATCTGTACTACTGCGCAAATAGGCATGTCTCGGTAGGCAAAAAACTCATTTCTGACAAAGTTGCCCAAATGCATCTCAGAAGTGTGCAACTTGTTCCCTGAGTTAGAAAACGTCGAGAAACGGTCATATCTGCTAAAGCTGTGCTTCTGCACATGTATTTGCTGAATTGTGAAAGCGCACAGTAATGCACTTTTCTCCCAGCAAATACACTGTTTCTAAGGAAATGGGAACACACTGAGGAGACACTTGTGGGAGCTACTGTGACTAAAACTGAGCTTCCCTAAGCTCAGAGAAGCAAGAGAAATGCTGATTTCATCCAGCCCAGTTACATACTCAGAATCTGTACTACTGCGCAAATAGGCATGAATCTGTAGACAAAAAACTCATTTCTGACAAAGTTGCCCAAATGCATCTCAGAAGTGTGCAACTTGTTCCCTGAGTTAGAAAACGTCGAGAAACGGTCGTTTCTGCTAGCGCTGTGCTTCTACACATGTATTTGCTGAACGGTGAAAGCGCACAGTAATGCACTTTTCTCCCAGCAAATACACTGTTTCTAAGGAAATGGGAACACACTGAGGAGACACTTGTGGGAGCTACTGTGACTAAAACTGAGCTTCCCTACGCACAGGGAAGCAAGAGAAATGCTGATTTCATCAAGCCCAGTTACATACTCAGAATCTGTACTACTGCGCAAATAGGCATGTCTCTGTAGGCAAAAAACTCATTTCTGACAAAGTTGCCCAAATGCATCTCAGAAGTGTGCAACTTGTTCCCTGAGATAGAAAACGTCGAGAAACGTTCGTTTCTGCTAGCGCTGTGTTTCTACACATGTATTTGCTGAACGGTAAAAGCGCACAGTAATGCACTTTTCTCCCAGCAAATACACTGTTACTAAGGAAATGGGAACACACTGAGGAGACACTTGTGGGAGCTACTGTGACTAAAACTGAGCTTCCCTACGCACAGGGAAGCAAGAGAAATGCTGATTTCATTAAGCCCAGTTACATACTCAGAATCTGTACTACTGCGCAAATAGGCATGTCTCTGTAGGAAAAAAACTCATTTCTGACAAAGTTGCCCAAATGCATCTCAGAAGTGTGCAACTTGTTCCCTGAGTTAGAAAACGTCGAGAAACAGTCATATCTGCTAACGCTGTGCTTCTACACATGTATTTGCTGAACGGTGAAAGCGCACAGTAATGCACTTTTCTCCCAGCAAATACACAGTTTCTAAGGAAATGGGAACACACTGAGGAGACACTTGTGGGAGCTACTGTGACTAAAACTGACCTTCCGTACGCACAGGGAAGCAAGAGAAATGCTGATTTCTTCAAGCCCAGTTACATAATCAGAATCTGTACTACTGCGCAAATAGGCATGTCTCTGTAGGCAAAAAACTCATTTCTGACAAAGTTGCCCAAATGCATCTCAGAAGTGTGCAACTTGTTCCCTGAGTTAGAAAACGTCGAGAAACGGTCATATCTGCTAAAGCTGTGCTTCTACACATGTATTTGCTGAATTGTGAAAGCGCACAGTAATGCACTTTTCTCCCAGCAAATACACTGTTTCTAAGGAAATGGGAACACACTGAGGAGACACTTGTGGGAGCTACTGTGACTAAAACTGAGCTTCCCTACGCTCAGAGAAGCAAGAGAAATGCTGATTTCATCCAGCCCAGTTACATACTCAGAATCTGTACTACTGCGCAAATAGGCATGAATCTGTAGACAAAAAACTCATTTCTGACAAAGTTGCCCAAATGCATCTCAGAAGTGTGCAACTTCTTCCATGAGTTAGAAAACGTCGAGAAACGGTCATATCTGCTAACGCTGTGCTTCTACACATGTATTTGCTGAACGGTGAAAGCGCACAGTAATGCACTTTTCTCCCAGCAAATACACTGCTTCTAAGGAAATGGGAACACACTGAGGAGACACTTGTGGGAGCTACTGTTACTAAAACTGAGCTTCCCTACGCACAGGGAAGCAAGAGAAATGCTGATTTCATCAAGCCCAGTAACATACTCTGAATCTGTACTACTGCGCAAATAGGCATGAATCTGCAGGCAAAAAACTCATTTCTGACAAAGTTGCCCAAATGCATCTCAGAAGTGTGCAACTTGTTCCTTGAGTTAGAAAACATCGAGAAACGTTCGTTTCTGCTAGCGCTGTGCTTCTACACATGTATTTGCTGAACGGTGAAAGCGCACAGTAATGCACTTTTCTCCCAGCAAATACCCTGTTTCTAAGGAAATGGGAACACACTGAGGAGACACTTGTGGGAGCTACTGTGACTAAAACTGAGCTTCCCTACGCACAGGGAAGCAAGAGAAATGCTGATTTCATCAAGCCCAGTTACATACTCAGAATCTGTACTACTGCGCAAATAGGCATGTCTTTGTAGGCAAAAAACTCATTTCTGACAATGTTGCCCAAATGCATCTCAGAAGTGTGCAACTTGTTCTCTGAGTTAGAGAACGTCGAGAAACGTTCGTTTCTGCTAGCGATGTGCTTCTACACATGTATTTGCTGAACGGTGAAAGCGCACAGTAATGCACTTTTCTCCCAGCAAATACACTGTTTCTAAGGAAATGGGAACACACTGAGGAGACACTTGTGTGAGCTACTGTGACTGAAACTAAGCTTCCCTACGCACAGGGAAGGAAGAGAAATGCTGATTTCATCAAGCCCAGTTACATACTCAGAATCTGTACTACTGCGCAAATAGGCATGTCTCTGTAGGCAAAAAACTCATTTCTGACAAAGTTGTCCAAATGCATCTCAGAAGTGTGCAACTTGTTCCCTGAGTTAGAAAACGTCAAGAAACGGTCATATCTGATAACACTGTGCTTCTACACATGTATTTGCTGAACAATGAAAGCGCACAGTAATGCACTTTTCTCCCAGCAAATACACTGTTTCTAAGGAAATGGGAACACACTGAGGAGACACTTGTGGGAGCTACTGTGACTAAAACTGAGCTTCCCTACGCACAGGGAAGCAAGAGAAATGCTGATTTCATCCAGCCCAGTTACATACTCAGAATCTGTACTACTGCGCAAATAGGCATGTCTTTGTAGGCAAAAAACTCATTTCTGACAATGTTGCCCAAATGCATCTCAGAAGTGTGCAACTTGTTCCCTGAGTTAGAAAACGTCGAGAAACGTTCGTTTCTGCTAGCGCTGTGCTTCTTCATATGTATTTGCTGAACGGTGAAAGCACACAGTAATGCACTTTTCTCCCAGCAAATACACTGTTTCTAGGGAAATGGGAACACACTGAGGAGACACTTGTGGGAGCTACTGTGACTAAAACTGAGCTTCCCTACGCACAGGGAAGCAAGAGAAATGCTGATTTCATCAAGCCCAGTTACATACTCAGAATCTGTACTACTGCACAAATAGGCATGTCTCTGTAGGCAAAAAATTCATTTCTGACAAAGTTGCCCAAATGCATCTCAGAAGTGTGCAACTTGTTCCCTGAGTTAGAAAACGTCGAGAAACGGTCGTTTCTGCAAGCGCTGTGCTTCTACACATGTATTTGCTGAACGGTGAAAGCGCACAGTAATGCACTTTCTCCCAGCAAATACACTGTTTCTAAGGAAATGGGACACACTGAGGAGACACTTGTGGGGGCTACTGTGACTAAAACTGAGCTTCCCTACGCACAGGGAAGCAAGAGAAATGCTGATTTCATCAAGCCCAGTTACATACTCAGAATCTGTACTACTGCGCAAATAGGCATGTCTCTTTAGGCAAAAAACTCATTTCTGACAAAGTTGCCCAAATGCATCTCAGAAGTGTGCAACTTGTTCCCTGAGTTAGAAAACTTCGAGAAACGGTCGTTTCTGCTAATGCTGTGCTTCTACACATGTATTTGCTGAACGGTGAAAGCACACAGTAATGCACTTTTCTCCCAGCAAATACACTGTTTCTAAGGAAATGGGAACACACTGAGGAGACACTTGTGGGAGCTACTGTGACTAAAACTGAGCTTCCCTACGCACAGGGAAGCAAGAGAAATGCTGATTTCCTCATGCCCAGTTACATACTCAGAATCTCTACTACTGTGCAAATAGGCATGTCTCTGTAGGCAAAAAACTCATTTCTGACAAAGTTGCCCAAATGCATCTCAGAAGTGTGCAACTTGTTCCCTGAGTTAGAAAACGTCGAGAATCGTTCGTTTCTGCTAGCGCTGTGCTTCTACACATGTATTTGCTGAATGGTGAAAGCGCACAGTAATGCACTTTTCTCCCAGCAAATACACAGTTTCTAAGGAAATGGGAACACACTGAGGAGACACTTGTGGGTGCTACTGTGACTAAAACTGACGTTCCCTACGCACAGGGAAGCAAGAGAAATGCTGATTTCATCAAGCCCAGTTACATAATCAGAATCTGTACTACTGCGCAAATAGGCATGTCTCGGTAGGCAAAAAACTCATTTCTGACAAAGTTGCCCAAATGCATCTCAGAAGTGTGCAACTTGTTCCCTGAGTTAGAAAACGTCGAGAAACGGTCATATCTGCTAAAGCTGTGCTTCTACACATGTATTTGCTGAATTGTGAAAGCGCACAGTAATGCACTTTTCTCCCAGCAAATACACTGTTTCTATGGAAATGGGAACACACTGAGGAGACACTTGTGGGAGCTACTGTGACTAAAACTGAGCTTCCCTAAGCTCAGAGAAGCAAGAGAAATGCTGATTTCATCAAGCCCAGTTACATACTCAGAATCTGTACTACTGTGCAAATAGGCATGAATCTGTAGACAAAAAACTCATTTCTGACAAAGTTGCCCAAATGCATCTCAGAAGTGTGCAACTTGTTCCCTGAGTTAGAAAACGTCGAGAAACGGTCGTTTCTGCTAGCGCTGTGCTTCTACACATGTATTTGCTGAACGGTGAAAGCGCACAGTAATGCACTTTTCTCCCAGCAAATACACTGTTTCTAAGGAAATGGGAACACACTGAGGAGACACTTGTGGGAGCTACTGTGACTAAAACTGAGCTTCCCTACGCACAGGGAAGCAAGAGAAATGCTGATTTCATCAAGCCCAGTTACATACTCAGAATCTGTACTACTGCGCAAATAGGCATGTCTCTGTAGGCAAAAAACTCATTTCTGACAAAGTTGCCCAAATGCATCTCAGAAGTGTGCAACTTGTTCCCTGAGATAGAAAACGTCGAGAAACGTTCGTTTCTGCTAGCGCTGTGTTTCTACACATGTATTTGCTGAACGGTAAAAGCGCACAGTAATGCACTTTTCTCCCAGCAAATACACTGTTACTAAGGAAATGGGAACACACTGAGGAGACACTTGTGGGAGCTACTGTGACTAAAACTGAGCTTCCCTACGCACAGGGAAGCAAGAGAAATGCTGATTTCATTAAGCCCAGTTACATACTCAGAATCTGTACTACTGCGCAAATAGGCATGTCTCTGTAGGCAAAAAACTCATTTCTGACAAAGTTGCCCAAATGCATCTCAGAAGTGTGCAACTTGTTCCCTGAGTTAGAAAACGTCGAGAAACAGTCATATCTGCTAACGCTGTGCTTCTACACATGTATTTGCTGAACGGTGAAAGCGCACAGTAATGCACTTTTCTCCCAGCAAATACACAGTTTCTAAGGAAATGGGAACACACTGAGGAGACACTTGTGGGAGCTACTGTGACTAAAACTGACCTTCCGTACGCACAGGGAAGCAAGAGAAATGCTGATTTCATCAAGCCCAGTTACATAATCAGAATCTGTACTACTGCGCAAATAGGCATGTCTCTGTAGGCAAAAAACTCATTTCTGACAAAGTTGCCCAAATGCATCTCAGAAGTGTGCAACTTGTTCCCTGAGTTAGAAAACGTCGAGAAACGGTCATATCTGCTAAAGCTGTGCTTCTACACATGTATTTGCTGAATTGTGAAAGCGCACAGTAATGCACTTTTCTCCCAGCAAATACACTGTTTCTAAGGAAATGGGAACACACAGAGGAGACACTTGTGGGAGCTACTGTGACTAAAACTGAGCTTCCCTACGCTCAGAGAAGCAAGAGAAATGCTGATTTCATCCAGCCCAGTTACATACTCAGAATCTGTTGTACTGCGCAAATAGGCATGAATCTGTAGACAAAAACTCATTTCTGACAAAGTTGCCCAAATGCATCTCAGAAGTGTGCAACTTCTTCCATGAGTTAGAAAACGTCGAGAAACGGTCATATCTGCTAACGCTGTGCTTCTACACATGTATTTGCTGAATGGTGAAAGCGCACAGTAATGCACTTTTCTCCCAGCAAATACACTGCTTCTAAGGAAATGGGAACACACTGAGGAGACACTTGTGGGAGCTACTGTTACTAAAACTGAGCTTCCCTACGCACAGGGAAGCAAGAGAAATGCTGATTTCATCAAGCCCAGTAACATACTCAGAATCTGTACTACTGCGCAAATAGGCATGAATCTGCAGGCAAAAAACTCATTTCTGACAAAGTTGCCCAAATGCATCTCAGAAGTGTGCAACTTGTTCCCCGAGTTAGAAAACGTCGAGAAACATTCGTTTCTGCTAGCGCTGTGCTTCTACACATGTATTTGCTGAACGGTGAAAGCGCACAGTAATGCACTTTTCTCCCAGCAAATACACTGTTTCTAGGGAAATGGGAACACACTGAGGAGACACTTGTGGGAGCTACTGTGACTAAAACCGATCTTCCCTACGCACAGAAAAGCAAGAGAAATGCTGATTTCATCAAGCCCAGTTACATACTCAGAATCTGTACTACTGCGCAAATAGGCATGTCTCTGTAGGCAAAAAACTCATTTCTGACAAAGTTGCCCAAATGCATCTCAGAAGTGTGCAACTTGTTCCCTGAGTTAGAAAACGTCGAGAAACGGTCATATCTGCTAATGCTGTGCTTCTACACATGTATTTGCTGAACGGTGAAAGCGCACAGTAATGCACTTTTCTCCCAGCAAATACACTGTTTCTAAGGAAATGGGAACACACTGAGGAGACACTTGTGGGAGCTACTGTGACTGAAACTGAGCTTCCCTACGCACAGGGAAGGAAGAGAAATGCTGATTTCATCAAGCCCAGTTACATACTCAGAATCTGTACTACTGCGCAAATAGGCATGTCTCTTTAGGAAAAAACTCATTTCTGACAAAGTTGCCCAAATGCATCTCAGAAGTGTGCAACTTGTTCCCTGAGTTAGAAAACGTCGAGAATTGTTCGTTTCTGCTAGCGCTGTGCTTCTACACATGTATTTGATGAATGGTGAAAGCACACAGTAATGCACTTTTCTCCCAGCAAATACACAGTTTCTAAGGAAATGGGAACACACTGAGGAGAACTTGTGGGAGCTACTGTGACTAAAACTGACCTTCCCTACGCACAGGGAAGCAAGAGAAATGCTGATTTCATCCAGCCCAGTTACATACTCAGAATCTGTACTACTGCGCAAATAGGCATGAATCTGTAGACAAAAAACTCATTTCTGACAAAGTTGCCCAAATGCATCTCAGAAGTGTGCAACTTGTTCCCTGAGTTAGAAAACGTCGAGAAACGGTCGTTTCTGCTAGCGCTGTGCTTCCACACATGTATTTGCTGAACGGTGAAAGCACAGAGTAATGCACTTTTCTCCCAGCAAATACACTGTTTCTAAGGAAATGGGAACACACTGAGGAGACACTTGTGGGAGCTACTGTGACTAAAACTGAGCTTCCCTACGCACAGGGAAGCAAGAGAAATGCTGCTTTCATCAAGCCCAGTTACATACTCAGAATCTGTACTACTGCGCAAATAGGCATGTCTCTGTAGGCAAAAAACTCATTTCTGACAAAGTTGCCCAAATGCATCTCAGAAGTGTGCAACTTGTTCCCTGAGATAGAAAACGTCGAGAAACGGTCGTTTCTGCTAGCGCTGTGCTTCTACACATGTATTTGCTGAACGGTTAAAGCGCACAGTAATGCACTTTTCTCCCAGCAAATACACTGTTTCTAAGGAAATGGGACACACTGAGGAGACACTTGTGGGGGCTACTGTGACTAAAACTGAGCTTCCCTACGCACAGGGAAGAAAAAGAAATGCTGATTTCATCAAGCCCAGTGAAAGCGCACAGTAATGCACTTTTCTCCCAGCAAATACACTGTTTCTAAGGAAATGGGACACACTGAGGTGACACTTGTGGGGGCTACTGTGACTAAAACCGAGCTTCCCTACGCACAGAAAAGGAAGAGAAATGCTGATTTCATCCAGCCCAGTTACATACTCAGAATCTGTACTACTGCGCAAATAGGCATGTCTCTTTAGGCAAAAAACTCATTTCTGACAAAGTTGCCCAAATGCATCTCAGAAGTGTGCAACTTGTTCCCTGAGTTAGAAAACTTCGAGAAACGGTCGTTTCTGCTAGCGGTGTGATTCTACACATGTATTTGCTGAACGGTGAAAGCGCACAGTAATGCACTTTTCTCCCAGCAAATACACTGTTTCTAAGGAAATGGGAACACACTGAGGAGACGCTTGTGGGAGCTACTGTGACTAAAACTGAGCTTCCCTACACACAGGGAAGCAAGAGAAATGCTGATTTCATCCAGCCCAGTTACATATTCAGAATCTCTACTACTGCGCAAATAGGCATGTCTCTGTAGGCAAAAAACTCATTTCTGACAAAGTTGCCCAAATGCATCTCAGAAGTGTGCAACTTGTTCCCTGAGTTTGAAAAGGTCGAGAAACGGTCATATCTGCTAATGCTGTGCTTCTACACATGTATTTGCTGAACAATGAAAGCGCACAGTAATGCACTTTTCTCCCAGCAAATACACTGTTTCTAAGGAAATGGGAACACACTGAGGAGACACTTGTGGGAGCTACTGTGACTAAAACTGAGCTTCCCTACGCACAGGGAAGCAGGAGAAATGCTGATTTCCTCATGCCCAGTTACATACTCAGAATCTCTACTACTGCGCAAATAGGCATGTCTCTGTAGGCAAAAAACTCATTTCTGACAAAGTTGCCCAAATGCATCTCAGAAGTGTGCAACTTGTTCCCTGAGTTAGAAAACGTCGAGAAACGCTCGTTTCTGCTAGCGCTGTGCTTCTACACATGTATTTGCTGAACGGTGAAAGCGCACAGTAATGCACTTTTCTCCAAGCAAATACACTGTTTCTAAGGAAATGGGAACACACTGAGGAGACACTTGTGGGAGCTACTGGGACTAAAACTGAGATTCCCTACGCAAAGGGAAGCAAGAGAAATGCTGATTTCATCAAGCCCAGTTACATACTCAGAATCTGTACTACTGCGCAAATAGGCATGTCTATGTAGGCAAAAAACTCATTTCTGACAAAGTTGCCCAAATGCATCTCAGAAGTGTGCAACTTGTTCCCTGAGTTAGAAAACATCGAGAAACGTTCGTTTCTGCTAGCGCTGTGCTTCTACACATGTATTTGCTGAACGGTGAAAGCGCACAGTTAGGCACTTTTCTCCCAGCAAATACACTGTTTCTAAGGAAATGGGAACACACTGAGGAGACACTAGTGGGAGCTACTGTGACTAAAACTGAGCTTCCCTACGCACAGGGAAGCAAGAGAAATGCTGATTTCATCAAGCCCAGTTACATACTCAGAATCTGTACTACTGCGCAAATAGGCATGTCTCTGTAGGCAAAACACTCATTTTTGAGAAAGTTACCCAAATGCATCTCAGAAGTGTGCCACTTGTTCCCTGCGTTAGAAAACGTCGAGAAACGTTCGTTTCTGCTAGCGCTGTGCTTCTACACATGTATTTGCTGAACGGTGAAAGCGCACAGTAATGCACTTTTCTCCCAGTAAATACACTGTTTCTAAGGAAATGGGAACACACTGAGGAGACACTTGTGGGAGCTACTGTGACTAAAACTGAGCTTCCCTATGCACAGGGAAGCAAGAGAAATGCTGATTTCATCAAGCCCAGTTACATACTCAGAATCTCTACTACTGCGCAAATAGGCATGTCTCTGTAGGCAAAAAACTCAGTTCTGACAAAGTTGCCCAAATGCATCTCAGAAGTGTGCAACTTGTTCCCTGAGTTAGAAAATGTCGAGAAACGGTCGTTTCAGCTAGCGCTGTGCTTCTACACATGTATTTTCTGAACGGTGAAAGCGCACAGTAATGCACTTTTCTCCCAGCAAATACAGTTTTTAAGGAAATGAGAACACACTGAGGAGACACTTGAGGGAGCTACTGTGACTAAAACTGAGCTTCCCTATGCACAGGGAAGCAAGAGAAATGCTGATTTCATCAAGCCCAGTTACATACTCAGAATCTGTACTACTGCGCAAATAGGCATGTCTCTGTAGGCAAAAAACTCATTTCTGACAAAGTTGCCCAAATGCATCTCAGAAGTGTGCAACTTGTTCCCTGAATTAGAAAACGTCGAGAAACGTTCGTTTCTGCTAGCGCTGTGCTTCTACACATGTATTTGCTGAACGGTGAAAGCGCACAGTAATGCACTTTTCTCTCAGCAAATACACTGTTTCTAAGGAAATGGGAACACACTGAGGAGACACTTGTGGGAGCTACTGTGACTAAAACTGAGCTTCCCTACGCACAGGGAGCAAGAGAAATGCTGATTTCATCAAGCCCAGTTACATACTCAGAATCTGTACTACTGCGCAAATAGGCATGTCTCTGTAGGCAAAACACTCATTTTTGAGAAAGTTACCCAAATGCATCTCAGAAGTGTGCAACTTGTTCCCTGAGTTAGAAAACGTCGAGAAACGTTCGTTTCTGCTAGCGCTGTGCTTCTACACATGTATTTGCTGAACGGTGAAAGCGCACAGTAATGCACTTTTCTCCCAGTAAATACACTGTTTCTAAGGAAATGGGAACACACTGAGGAGACACTTGTGGGAGCTACTGTGACTAAAACTGAGCTTCCCTACGCACAGGGAAGCAAGAGAAATGCTGATTTCATCAAGCCCAGTTACATACTCAGAATCTCTACTACTGCGCAAATAGGCATGTCTCTGTAGGCAAAAAACTCATTTCTGACAAAGTTGCCCAAATGCATCTCAGAAGTGTGCAACTTGTTCCCTGAGTTAGAAAATGTCGAGAAACGGTCGTTTCAGCTAGCGCTGTGCTTCTACACATGTATTTTCTGAACGGTGAAAGCGCACAGTAATGCACTTTTCTCCCAGCAAATACAGTTTTTAAGGAAATGAGAACACACTGAGGAGACACTTGTGGGAGCTACTGTGACTAAAACTGAGCTTCCCTACGCACAGGGAAGCAAGAGAAATGCTGATTTCATCAAGCCCAGTTACATACTCAGAATCTCTACTACTGCGCAAATAGGCATGTCTCTGTAGGCAAAAAACTCATCTCTGAAAAAGTTGCCCAAATGCATCTCAGAAGTGTGCAACTTGTTCCCTGAGTTAGAAAACGTCGAGAAACGGTCATATCTACTAAAGCTGTGCTTCTACACATGTATTTGCTGAATTGTGAAAGCGCACAGTAATGCACTTTTCTCCCAGCAAATACACTGTTTCTAAGGAAATGGGAACACACTGAGGAGACACTTGTGGGAGCTACTGTGACTAAAACTGAGCTTCCCTACGCTCAGAGAAGCAAGAGAAATGCTGATTTCATCCAGCCCAGTTACATACTCAGAATCTGTTCTACTGCGCAAATAGGCATGAATCTGTAGACAAAAAACTCATTTCTGACAAAGTTGCCCAAATGCATCTCAGAAGTGTGCAACTTCTTCCATGAGTTAGAAAACGTCGAGAAACGGTCATATCTGCTAACGCTGTGCTTCTACACATGTATTTGCTGAACGGTGAAAGCGCACAGTAATGCACTTTTCTCCCAGCAAATACACTGCTTCTAAGGAAATGGGAACACACTGAGGAGACACTTGTGGGAGCTACTGTTACTAAAACTGAGCTTCCCTACGCACAGGGAAGCAAGAGAAATGCTGATTTCATCAAGCCCATTTACATACTCCGAATCTGTACTACTGCGCAAATAGGCATGAATCTGCAGGCAAAAAACTCATTTCTGACAAAGTTGCCCAAATGCATCTCAGAAGTGTGCAACTTGTTCCTTGAGTTAGAAAACATCGAGAAACGTTCGTTTCTGCTAGCGCTGTGCTTCTACACATGTATTTGCTGAACGGTGAAAGCGCACAGTAATGCACTTTTCTCCCAGCAAATACACTGTTTCTAAGGAAATGGGAACACACTGAGGAGACACTTGTGGGAGCTACTGTGACTAAAACTGAGCTTCCCTACGCACAGGGAAGCAAGAGAAATGCTGATTTCATCAAGCCCAGTTACATACTCAGAATCTGTACTACTGCGCAAATAGGCATGTCTTTGTAGGCAAAAAACTCATTTCTGACAATGTTGCCCAAATGCATTTCAGAAGTGTGCAACTTGTTCTCTGAGTTAGAGAACGTCGAGAAACGTTCGTTTCTGCTAGCAATGTGCTTCTACACATGTATTTGCTGAACGGTGAAAGCGCACAGTAATGCACTTTTCTCCCAGCAAATACACTGTTTCTAAGGAAATGGGAACACACTGAGGAGACACTTGTGTGAGCTACTGTGACTGAAACTGAGCTTCCCTACGCACAGGGAAGGAAGAGAAATGCTGATTTCATCAAGCCCAGTTACATACTCAGAATCTGTACTACTGCGCAAATAGGCATGTCTCTTTAGGAAAAAACTCATTTCTGACAAAGTTGCCCAAATGCATCTCAGAAGTGTGCAACTTGTTCCCTGAGATAGAAAACGTCGAGAAACGTTCGTTTCTGCTAGCGCTGTGCTTCTACACATGTATTTGCTGAACGGTGAAAGCGCACAGTAATGCACTTTTCTCCCAGCAAATACACTGTTTCTAAGGAAATGGGAACACACTGAGGAGACACTTGTGGGAGCTACTGTGACTAAAACTGAGCTTCCCTACGCACAGGGAAGCAAGAGAAATGCTGATTTCCTCATGCCCAGTTACATATTCAGAATCTCTACTACTGCGCAAATAGGCATGTCTCTGTAGGCAAAAAACTCATTTCTGACAAAGTTGCCCAAATGCATCTCAGAAGTGTGCAACTTGTTCCCTGAGTTAGAAAACGTCGAGAATCGTTCGTTTCTGCTAGCGCTGTGCTTCTACACATGTATTTGATGAATGGTGAAAGCGCACAGTTAATGCACTTTTCTCCCAGCAAATACACAGTTTCTAAGGAAATGGGAACACACTGAGGAGAACTTGTGGGAGCTGCTGTGACTAAAACTGACCTTCCCTACGCACAGGGAAGCAAGAGAAATGCTGATTTCATCAAGCCCAGTTACATAATCAGAATCTGTACTACAGCGCAAATAGGCATGTCTCTGTAGGCAAAAAACTCATTTCTGACAAAGTTGCCCAAATGCATCTCAGAAGTGTGCAGCTTGTTCCCTGAGTTAGAAAACGTCGAGAATTGTTCGTTTCTGCTAGCGCTGTGCTTCTACACATGTATTTGATGAATGGTGAAAGCGCACAGTAATGCACTTTTCTCCCAGCAAATACACAGTTTCTAAGGAAATGGGAACACACTGAGGAGAACTTGTGGGAGCTACTGTGACTAAAACTGACCTTCCCTACGCACAGGGAAGCAAGAGAAATGCTGATTTCATCCAGCCCAGTTACATACTCAGAATCTGTACTACTGCGCAAATAGGCATGAATCTGTAGACAAAAAACTCATTTCTGACAAAGTTGCCCAAATGCATCTCAGAAGTGTGCAACTTGTTCCCTGAGTTAGAAAACGTCGAGAAACGGTCGTTTCTGCTAGCGCTGTGCTTCCACACATGTATTTGCTGAACGGTGAAAGCACAGAGTAATGCACTTTTCTCCCAGCAAATACACTGTTTCTAAGGAAATGGGAACACACTGAGGAGACACTTGTGGGAGCTACTGTGACTAAAACTGAGCTTCCCTACGCACAGGGAAGCAAGAGAAATCCTGCTTTCATCAAGCCCAGTTACATACTCAGAATCTGTACTACTGCGCAAATAGGCATGTCTCTGTAGGCAAAAAACTCATTTCTGACAAAGTTGCCCAAATGCATCTCAGAAGTGTGCAACTTGTTCCCTGAGTTAGAAAACGTCGAGAAACGGTCGTTTCTGCTAGCGCTGTGCTTCTACACATGTATTTGCTGAACGGTGAAAGCGCACAGTAATGCACTTTTCTCCCAGCAAATACACTGTTTCTAAGGAAATGGGACACACTGAGGAGACACTTGTGGGGGCTACTGTGACTAAAACTGAGCTTCCCTACGCACAGGGAAGAAAAAGAAATGCTGATTTCATCAAGCCCAGTGAAAGCGCACAGTAATGCACTTTTCTCCCAGCAAATACACTGTTTCTAAGGAAATGGGACACACTGAGGTGACACTTGTGGGGGCTACTGTGACTAAAACCGAGCTTCCCTACGCACAGAAAAGCAAGAGAAATGCTGATTTCATCAAGCCCAGTTACATACTCAGAATCTGTACTACTGCGCAAATAGGCATGTCTCTTTAGGCAAAAAACTCATTTCTGACAAAGTTGCCCAAATGCATCTCAGAAGTGTGCAACTTGTTCCCTGAGTTAGAAAACTTCGAGAAACGGTCGTTTCTGCTAGCGGTGTGATTCTACACATGTATTTGCTGAACGGTGAAAGCGCACAGTAATGCACTTTTCTCCCAGCAAATACACTGTTTCTAAGGAAATGGGAACACACTGAGGAGACGCTTGTGGGAGCTACTGTGACTAAAACTGAGCTTCCCTACACACAGGGAAGCAAGAGAAATGCTGATTTCATCCAGCCCAGTTACATATTCAGAATCTCTACTACTGCGCAAATAGGCATGTCTCTGTAGGCAAAAAACTCATTTCTGACAAAGTTGCCCAAATGCATCTCAGAAGTGTGCAACTTGTTCCCTGAGTTTGAAAAGGTCGAGAAACGGTCATATCTGCTAATGCTGTGCTTCTACACATGTATTTGCTGAACAATGAAAGCGCACAGTAATGCACTTTTCTCCCAGCAAATACACTGTTTCTAAGGAAATGGGAACACACTGAGGAGACACTTGTGGGAGCTACTGTGACTAAAACTGAGCTTCCCTACGCACAGGGAAGCAGGAGAAATGCTGATTTCCTCATGCCCAGTTACATACTCAGAATCTCTACTACTGCGCAAATAGGCATGTCTCTGTAGGCAAAAAACTCATTTCTGACAAAGTTGCCCAAATGCATCTCAGAAGTGTGCAACTTGTTCCCTGAGTTAGAAAACGTCGAGAAACGCTCGTTTCTGCTAGCGCTGTGCTTCTACACATGTATTTGCTGAACGGTGAAAGCGCACAGTAATGCACTTTTCTCCAAGCAAATACACTGTTTCTAAGGAAATGGGAACACACTGAGGAGACACTTGTGGGAGCTACTGGGACTAAAACTGAGATTCCCTACGCAAAGGGAAGCAAGAGAAATGCTGATTTCATCAAGCCCAGTTACATACTCAGAATCTGTACTACTGCGCAAATAGGCATGTCTATGTAGGCAAAAAACTCATTTCTGACAAAGTTGCCCAAATGCATCTCAGAAGTGTGCAACTTGTTCCCTGAGTTAGAAAACATCGAGAAACGTTCGTTTCTGCTAGCGCTGTGCTTCTACACATGTATTTGCTGAACGGTGAAAGCGCACAGTTAGGCACTTTTCTCCCAGCAAATACACTGTTTCTAAGGAAATGGGAACACACTGAGGAGACACTAGTGGGAGCTACTGTGACTAAAACTGAGCTTCCCTACGCACAGGGAAGCAAGAGAAATGCTGATTTCATCAAGCCCAGTTACATACTCAGAATCTGTACTACTGCGCAAATAGGCATGTCTCTGTAGGCAAAACACTCATTTTTGAGAAAGTTACCCAAATGCATCTCAGAAGTGTGCCACTTGTTCCCTGCGTTAGAAAACGTCGAGAAACGTTCGTTTCTGCTAGCGCTGTGCTTCTACACATGTATTTGCTGAACGGTGAAAGCGCACAGTAATGCACTTTTCTCCCAGTAAATACACTGTTTCTAAGGAAATGGGAACACACTGAGGAGACACTTGTGGGAGCTACTGTGACTAAAACTGAGCTTCCCTATGCACAGGGAAGCAAGAGAAATGCTGATTTCATCAAGCCCAGTTACATACTCAGAATCTCTACTACTGCGCAAATAGGCATGTCTCTGTAGGCAAAAAACTCAGTTCTGACAAAGTTGCCCAAATGCATCTCAGAAGTGTGCAACTTGTTCCCTGAGTTAGAAAATGTCGAGAAACGGTCGTTTCAGCTAGCGCTGTGCTTCTACACATGTATTTTCTGAACGGTGAAAGCGCACAGTAATGCACTTTTCTCCCAGCAAATACAGTTTTTAAGGAAATGAGAACACACTGAGGAGACACTTGAGGGAGCTACTGTGACTAAAACTGAGCTTCCCTATGCACAGGGAAGCAAGAGAAATGCTGATTTCATCAAGCCCAGTTACATACTCAGAATCTGTACTACTGCGCAAATAGGCATGTCTCTGTAGGCAAAAAACTCATTTCTGACAAAGTTGCCCAAATGCATCTCAGAAGTGTGCAACTTGTTCCCTGAATTAGAAAACGTCGAGAAACGTTCGTTTCTGCTAGCGCTGTGCTTCTACACATGTATTTGCTGAACGGTGAAAGCGCACAGTAATGCACTTTTCTCTCAGCAAATACACTGTTTCTAAGGAAATGGGAACACACTGAGGAGACACTTGTGGGAGCTACTGTGACTAAAACTGAGCTTCCCTACGCACAGGGAGCAAGAGAAATGCTGATTTCATCAAGCCCAGTTACATACTCAGAATCTGTACTACTGCGCAAATAGGCATGTCTCTGTAGGCAAAACACTCATTTTTGAGAAAGTTACCCAAATGCATCTCAGAAGTGTGCAACTTGTTCCCTGAGTTAGAAAACGTCGAGAAACGTTCGTTTCTGCTAGCGCTGTGCTTCTACACATGTATTTGCTGAACGGTGAAAGCGCACAGTAATGCACTTTTCTCCCAGTAAATACACTGTTTCTAAGGAAATGGGAACACACTGAGGAGACACTTGTGGGAGCTACTGTGACTAAAACTGAGCTTCCCTACGCACAGGGAAGCAAGAGAAATGCTGATTTCATCAAGCCCAGTTACATACTCAGAATCTCTACTACTGCGCAAATAGGCATGTCTCTGTAGGCAAAAAACTCATTTCTGACAAAGTTGCCCAAATGCATCTCAGAAGTGTGCAACTTGTTCCCTGAGTTAGAAAATGTCGAGAAACGGTCGTTTCAGCTAGCGCTGTGCTTCTACACATGTATTTTCTGAACGGTGAAAGCGCACAGTAATGCACTTTTCTCCCAGCAAATACAGTTTTTAAGGAAATGAGAACACACTGAGGAGACACTTGTGGGAGCTACTGTGACTAAAAGTGAGCTTCCCTACGCACAGGGAAGCAAGAGAAATGCTGATTTCATCAAGCCCAGTTACATACTCAGAATCTCTACTACTGCGCAAATAGGCATGTCTCTGTAGGCAAAAAACTCATCTCTGAAAAAGTTGCCCAAATGCATCTCAGAAGTGTGCAACTTGTTCCCTGAGTTAGAAAATGTCGAGAAACGGTCGTTTCAGCTAGCGCTGTGCTTCTACACATGTATTTTCTGAACGGTGAAAGCGCACAGTAATGAACTTTTCTCCCAGCAAATACAGTTTTTAAGGAAATGAGAACACACTGAGGAGACACTTGAGGGAGCTACTGTGACTAAAACTGAGCTTCCCTATGCACAGGGAAGCAAGAGAAATGCTGATTTCATCAAGCCCAGTTACATACTCAGAATCTGTACTACTGCGCAAATAGGCATGTCTCTGTAGGCAAAAAACTCATTTCTGACAAAGTTGCCCAAATGCATCTCAGAAGTGTGCAACTTGTTCCCTGAGTTAGAAAACGTCGAGAAACGTTCGTTTCTGCTAGCGCTGTGCTTCTACACATGTATTTGCTGAACGGTGAAAGCGCACAGTAATGCACTTTTCTCCCAGCAAATACACTGTTTCTAAGGAAATGGGAACACACTGAGGAGACACTTGTGGGAGCTACTGTGACTAAAACTGAGCTTCCCTACGCACAGGGAGCAAGAGAAATGCTGATTTCATCAAGCCCAGTTACATACTCAGAATCTGTACTACTGGGCAAATAGGCATGTCTCTGTAGGCAAAAAACTCATTTCTGACAAAGTTGCCCAAATGCATCTCAGAAGTGTGCAACTTTTTCCCTGAGTTAGAAAACGTCGAGAAACGGTCGTTTCAGCTAGCGCTGTGCTTCTACACATGTATTTGCTGAACGGTGAAAGCGCACAGTAATGCACTTTTCTCCCAGCAAATACACTGTTTCTAAGGAAATGGGAACACACTGAGGAGACACTTGTGGGAGCTACTGTGACTAAAACTGAGCTTCCCTACGCACAGGGAAGCAAGAGAAATGCTGGTTTCATCAAGCCCAGTTACATACTCAGAATCTGTACTACTGCGCAAATAGGCATGTCTCTGTAGGCAAAAAACTCATTTTTGAGAAAGTTACCCAAATGCATCTCAGAAGTGTGCAACTTGTTCCCTGAGTTAGAAAACGTCGAGAAACGTTTGTTTCTCCTAGCGCTGTGCTTCTACACATGTATTTGCTGAACGGTGAAAGCGCACTGTAATGCACTTTTCTCCCAGCAAATACACTGTTTCTAAGGAAATGGGAACACACTGAGGAGACACTTGTGGGAGCTACTGTGACTAAAACTGAGCTTCCCTATGCACAGGGAAGCAAGAGAAATGCTGATTTCATCAAGCCCAGTTACATACTCAGAATCTGTACTACTGTGCAAATAGGCATGTCTCTGTAGGCAAAAAACTCATTTCTGACAAAGTTGCCCAAATGCATCTCAGAAGTTTGCAACTTGTTCCCTGAGTTAGAAAACGTCGAGAAATGGTCGTTTCTGCTAGCGCTGTGCTTCTACACATGTATTTGCTGAACGGTGAAAGCGCACAGTAATGCACTTTTCTCCCAGCGAATACACTGTTTCTAAGGAAATGGGAACACACTGAGGAGACACTTGTGGGAGCTACTGGGACTAAAACTGAGCTTCCCTACGCAAAGGGAAGCAAGAGAAATGCTGATTTCATCAAGCCCAGTTACATACTCAGAATCTGTACTACTGCGCAAATAGGCATGTCTCTGTAGGCAAAAAACTCATTTCTGACAAAGTTGCCCAAATGCATCTCAGAAGTGTGCAACTTGTTCCCTGAGTTAGGAAACGTCGAGAAACGTTCGTTTCTGCTAGCGATGTGCTTCTACACATGTATTTGCTGAACGGTGAAAGCGCAAAGTAATGCACTTTTCTCCCAGCAAATACAGTGTTACTAAGGAAATGGGAACACACTAAGGAGACAATTGTGGGAGCTACTGGGACTAAAACTGAGCTTCCCTACGCACAGGGAAAAAAGAGAAATGCTGATTTCATCAAGCCCAGTTACATACTCAGAATCTGTACTACTGCGCAAATAGGCATGTCTCTGTAGGCAAAAAACTCATTTCTGACAAAGTTGCCCAAATGCATCTCAGAAGTGTGCAACTTGTTCCCTGAGTTAGAAAACGTCGAGAAACGTTCGTTTCTGCTAGCGCTGTGCTTCTACAAATGTATTTGCTGAACGGTGAAAGCGCACAGTAATGCACTTTTCTCCCAGCAAATACACTGTTTCTAAGGAAATGGGAACACACTGAGGAGACACTTGTGGGAGCTACTGTGACTAAAACTGAGCTTCCCTACGCACAGGGAGCAAGAGAAATGCTGATTTCATCAAGCCCAGTTACATACTCAGAATCTGTACTACTGCGCAAATAGGCATGTCTCTGTAGGCAAAAAACTCATTTTTGAGAAAGTTACCCAAATGCATCTCAGAAGTGTGCAACTTGTTCCCTGAGTTAGAAAACGTCGAGAAACGTTTGTTTCTCCTAGCGCTGTGCTTCTACACATGTATTTGCTGAACGGTGAAAGCGCACTGTAATGCACTTTTCTCCCAGCAAATACACTGTTTCTAAGGAAATGGGAACACACTGAGGAGACACTTGTGGGAGCTACTGTGACTAAAACTGAGCTTCCCTATGCACAGGGAAGCAAGAGAAATGCTGATTTCATCAAGCCCAGTTACATACTCAGAATCTGTACTACTGTGCAAATAGGCATGTCTCTGTAGGCAAAAAACTCATTTCTGACAAAGTTGCCCAAATGCATCTCAGAAGTGTGCAACTTGTTCCCTGAGTTAGAAAACGTCGAGAAACGGTCGTTTCTGCTAGCGCTGTGCTTCTACACATGTATTTGCTGAACGGTGAAAGCGCACAGTAATGCACGTTTCTCCCAGCGAATACACTGTTTCTAAGGAAATGGGAACACACTGAGGAGACACTTGTGGGAGCTACTGGGACTAAAACTGAGCTTCCCTACGCAAAGGGAAGCAAGAGAAATGCTGATTTCATCAAGCCCAGTTACATACTCAGAATCTGTACTACTGCGCAAATAGGCATGTCTCTGTAGGCAAAAAACTCATTTCGGGCAAAGTTGCCCAAATGCATCTCAGAAGTGTGCAACTTGTTCCCTGAGTTAGGAAACGTCGAGAAACGTTCGTTTCTGCTAGCGATGTGCTTCTACACATGTATTTGCTGAACGGTGAAAGCGCAAAGTAATGCACTTTTCTCCCTGCAAATACACTGTTTCTAAGGAAATGGGAACATACTGAGGAGACACTTGTGGGAGCTACTGGGACTAAAACTGAGCTTCCCTACGCACAGGGAAGCAAGAGAAATGCTGATTTCATCAAGCCCAGTTACATACTCAGAATCTGTACTACTGCGCAAATAGGCATGTCTCTGTAGACAAAAAACTCATTTCTGACAAAGTTGCCCAAATGCATCTCAGAAGTGTGCAACTTGTTCCCTGAGTTAGAAAACGTCGAGAAACGTTCGTTTCTGCTAGCGCTGTGCTTCTACACATGTATTTGCTGAACGGTGAAAGCGCACAGTAATGCACTTTTCTCCCAGCAAATACAGTGTTACTAAGGAAATGGGAACACACTAAGGAGACACTTGTGGGAGCTACTGTGACTAAAACTGAGCTTCCCTACGCACAGGGAAGCAAGAGAAATGCTGATTTCATCCAGCCCAGTTACATACTCAGAATCTGTACTACTGCGCAAATAGGCATGTCTTTGTAGGCAAAAAACTCATTTCTGACAATGTTGCCCAAATGCATCTCATAAGTGTGCAACTTGTTCCCTGAGTTAGAAAACGTCGAGAAACGTTCGTTTCTGCTAGCGCTGTGCTTCTTCATATGTATTTGCTGAACGGTGAAAGCACACAGTAATGCACTTTTCTCCCAGCAAATACACTGTTTCTAGGGAAATGGGAACACACTGAGGAGACACTTGTGGGAGCTACTGTGACTAAAACTGAGCTTCCCTACGCACAGGGAAGCAAGAGAAATGCTGATTTCATCAAGCCCAGTTACATACTCAGAATCTGTACTACTGCACAAATAGGCATGTCTCTGTAGGCAAAAAATTCATTTCTGACAAAGTTGCCCAAATGCATCTCAGAAGTGTGCAACTTGTTCCCTGAGTTAGAAAACGTCGAGAAACGGTCGTTTCTGCTAGCGCTGTGCTTCTACACATGTATTTGCTGAACGGTGAAAGCGCACAGTAATGCACTTTTCTCCCAGCAAATACACTGTTTCTAAGGAAATGGGACACACTGAGGAGACACTTGTGGGGGCTACTGTGACTAAAACTGAGCTTCCCTACGCACAGGGAAGAAAAAGAAATGCTGATTTCATCAAGCCCAGTGAAAGCGCACAGTAATGCACTTTTCTCCCAGCAAATACACTGTTTCTAAGGAAATGGGACACACTGAGGAGACACTTGTGGGGGCTACTGTGACTAAAACCGAGCTTCCCTACGCACAGAAAAGCAAGAGAAATGCTGATTTCATCAAGCCCAGTTACATACTCAGAATCTGTACTACTGCGCAAATAGGCATGTCTCTTTAGGCAAAAAACTCATTTCTGACAAAGTTGCCCAAATGCATCTCAGAAGTGTGCAACTTGTTCCCTGAGTTAGAAAACTTCGAGAAACGGTCGTTTCTGCTAATGCTGTGCTTCTACACATGTATTTGCTGAACGGTGAAAGCGCACAGTAATGCACTTTTCTCCCAGCAAATACACTGTTTCTAAGGAAATGGGAACACACTGAGGAGACACTTGTGGGAGCTACTGTGACTAAAACTGAGCTTCCCTACGCACAGGGAAGCAAGAGAAATGCTGATTTCCTCATGCCCAGTTACATACTCAGAATCTCTACTACTGTGCAAATAGGCATGTCTCTGTAGGCAAAAAACTCATTTCTGACAAAGTTGCCCAAATGCATCTCAGAAGTGTGCAACTTGTTCCCTGAGTTAGAAAACGTCGAGAATCGTTCGTTTCTGCTAGCGCTGTGCTTCTACACATGTATTTGCTGAATGGTGAAAGCGCACAGTAATGCACTTTTTTCCCAGCAAATACACAGTTTCTAAGGAAATGGGAACACACTGAGGAGACACTTGTGGGTGCTACTGTGACTAAAACTGACGTTCCCTACGCACAGGGAAGCAAGAGAAATGCTGATTTCATCAAGCCCAGTTACATAATCAGAATCTGTACTACTGCGCAAATAGGCATGTCTCGGTAGGCAAAAAACTCATTTCTGACAAAGTTGCCCAAATGCATCTCAGAAGTGTGCAACTTGTTCCCTGAGTTAGAAAACGTCGAGAAACGGTCATATCTGCTAAAGCTGTGCTTCTGCACATGTATTTGCTGAATTGTGAAAGCGCACAGTAATGCACTTTTCTCCCAGCAAATACACTGTTTCTAAGGAAATGGGAACACACTGAGGAGACACTTGTGGGAGCTACTGTGACTAAAACTGAGCTTCCCTAAGCTCAGAGAAGCAAGAGAAATGCTGATTTCATCCAGCCCAGTTACATACTCAGAATCTGTACTACTGCGCAAATAGGCATGAATCTGTAGACAAAAAACTCATTTCTGACAAAGTTGCCCAAATGCATCTCAGAAGTGTGCAACTTGTTCCCTGAGTTAGAAAACGTCAAGAAACGGTCGTTTCTGCTAGCGCTGTGCTTCTACACATGTATTTGCTGAACGGTGAAAGCGCACAGTAATGCACTTTTCTCCCAGCAAATACACTGTTTCTAAGGAAATGGGAACACACTGAGGAGACACTTGTGGGAGCTACTGTGACTAAAACTGAGCTTCCCTACGCACAGGGAAGCAAGAGAAATGCTGATTTCATCAAGCCCAGTTACATACTCAGAATCTGTACTACTGCGCAAATAGGCATGTCTCTGTAGGCAAAAAACTCATTTCTGACAAAGTTGCCCAAATGCATCTCAGAAGTGTGCAACTTGTTCCCTGAGATAGAAAACGTCGAGAAACGTTCGTTTCTGCTAGCGCTGTGTTTCTACACATGTATTTGCTGAACGGTAAAAGCGCACAGTAATGCACTTTTCTCCCAGCAAATACACTGTTACTAAGGAAATGGGAACACACTGAGGAGACACTTGTGGGAGCTACTGTGACTAAAACTGAGCTTCCCTACGCACAGGGAAGCAAGAGAAATGCTGATTTCATTAAGCCCAGTTACATACTCAGAATCTGTACTACTGCGCAAATAGGCATGTCTCTGTAGGAAAAAAACTCATTTCTGACAAAGTTGCCCAAATGCATCTCAGAAGTGTGCAACTTGTTCCCTGAGTTAGAAAACGTCGAGAAACAGTCATATCTGCTAACGCTGTGCTTCTACACATGTATTTGCTGAACGGTGAAAGCGCACAGTAATGCACTTTTCTCCCAGCAAATACACAGTTTCTAAGGAAATGGGAACACACTGAGGAGACACTTGTGGGAGCTACTGTGACTAAAACTGACCTTCCGTACGCACAGGGAAGCAAGAGAAATGCTGATTTCTTCAAGCCCAGTTACATAATCAGAATCTGTACTACTGCGCAAATAGGCATGTCTCTGTAGGCAAAAAACTCATTTCTGACAAAGTTGCCCAAATGCATCTCAGAAGTGTGCAACTTGTTCCCTGAGTTAGAAAACGTCGAGAAACGGTCATATCTGCTAAAGCTGTGCTTCTACACATGTATTTGCTGAATTGTGAAAGCGCACAGTAATGCACTTTTCTCCCAGCAAATACACTGTTTCTAAGGAAATGGGAACACACTGAGGAGACACTTGTGGGAGCTACTGTGACTAAAACTGAGCTTCCCTACGCTCAGAGAAGCAAGAGAAATGCTGATTTCATCCAGCCCAGTTACATACTCAGAATCTGTACTACTGCGCAAATAGGCATGAAACTGTAGACAAAAAACTCATTTCTGACAAAGTTGCCCAAATGCATCTCAGAAGTGTGCAACTTCTTCCATGAGTTAGAAAACGTCGAGAAACGGTCATATCTGCTAACGCTGTGCTTCTACACATGTATTTGCTGAACGGTGAAAGCGCACAGTAATGCACTTTTCTCCCAGCAAATACACTGCTTCTAAGGAAATGGGAACACACTGAGGAGACACTTGTGGGAGCTACTGTTACTAAAACTGAGCTTCCCTACGCACAGGGAAACAAGAGAAATGCTGATTTCATCAAGCCCAGTAACATACTCTGAATCTGTACTACTGCGCAAATAGGCATGAATCTGCAGGCAAAAAACTCATTTCTGACAAAGTTGCCCAAATGCATCTCAGAAGTGTGCAACTTGTTCCTTGAGTTAGAAAACATCGAGAAACGTTCGTTTCTGCTAGCGCTGTGCTTCTACACATGTATTTGCTGAACGGTGAAAGCGCACAGTAATGCACTTTTCTCCCAGCAAATACCCTGTTTCTAAGGAAATGGGAACACACTGAGGAGACACTTGTGGGAGCTACTGTGACTAAAACTGAGCTTCCCTACGCACAGGGAAGCAAGAGAAATGCTGATTTCATCAAGCCCAGTTACATACTCAGAATCTGTACTACTGCGCAAATAGGCATGTCTTTGTAGGCAAAAAACTCATTTCTGACAATGTTGCCCAAATGCATCTCAGAAGTGTGCAACTTGTTCTCTGAGTTAGAGAACGTCGAGAAACGTTCGTTTCTGCTAGCGATGTGCTTCTACACATGTATTTGCTGAACGGTGAAAGCGCACAGTAATGCACTTTTCTCCCAGCAAATACACTGTTTCTAAGGAAATGGGAACACACTGAGGAGACACTTGTGTGAGCTACTGTGACTGAAACTAAGCTTCCCTACGCACAGGGAAGGAAGAGAAATGCTGATTTCATCAAGCCCAGTTACATACTCAGAATCTGTACTACTGCACAAATAGGCATGTCTCTGTAGGCAAAAAACTCATTTCTGACAAAGTTGTCCAAATGCATCTCAGAAGTGTGCAACTTGTTCCCTGAGTTAGAAAACGTCAAGAAACGGTCATATCTGATAACACTGTGCTTCTACACATGTATTTGCTGAACAATGAAAGCGCACAGTAATGCACTTTTCTCCCAGCAAATACACTGTTTCTAAGGAAATGGGAACACACTGAGGAGACACTTGTGGGAGGTACTGTGACTAAAACTGAGCTTCCCTACGCACAGGGAAGCAAGAGAAATGCTGATTTCATCCAGCCCAGTTACATACTCAGAATCTGTACTACTGCGCAAATAGGCATGTCTTTGTAGGCAAAAAACTCATTTCTGACAATGTTGCCCAAATGCATCTCAGAAGTGTGCAACTTGTTCCCTGAGTTAGAAAACGTCGAGAAACGTTCGTTTCTGCTAGCGCTGTGCTTCTTCATATGTATTTGCTGAACGGTGAAAGCACACAGTAATGCACTTTTCTCCCAGCAAATACACTGTTTCTAGGGAAATGGGAACACACTGAGGAGACACTTGTGGGAGCTACTGTGACTAAAACTGAGCTTCCCTACGCACAGGGAAGCAAGAGAAATGCTGATTTCATCAAGCCCAGTTACATACTCAGAATCTGTACTACTGCACAAATAGGCATGTCTCTGTAGGCAAAAAATTCATTTCTGACAAAGTTGCCCAAATGCATCTCAGAAGTGTGCAACTTGTTCCCTGAGTTAGAAAACGTCGAGAAACGGTCGTTTCTGCAAGCGCTGTGCTTCTACACATGTATTTGCTGAACGGTGAAAGCGCACAGTAATGCACTTTTCTCCCAGCAAATACACTGTTTCTAAGGAAATGGGACACACTGAGGAGACACTTGTGGGGGCTACTGTGACTAAAACCGAGCTTCCCTACGCACAGAAAAGCAAGAGAAATGCTGATTTCATCAAGCCCAGTTACATACTCAGAATCTGTACTACTGCGCAAATAGGCATGTCTCTTTAGGCAAAAAACTCATTTCTGACAAAGTTGCCCAAATGCATCTCAGAAGTGTGCAACTTGTTCCCTGAGTTAGAAAACTTCGAGAAACGGTCGTTTCTGCTAATGCTGTGCTTCTACACATGTATTTGCTGAACGGTGAAAGCGCACAGTAATGCACTTTTCTCCCAGCAAATACACTGTTTCTAAGGAAATGGGAACACACTGAGGAGACACTTGTGGGAGCTACTGTGACTAAAACTGAGCTTCCCTACGCACAGGGAAGCAAGAGAAATGCTGATTTCCTCATGCCCAGTTACATACTCAGAATCTCTACTACTGTGCAAATAGGCATGTCTCTGTAGGCAAAAAACTCATTTCTGACAAAGTTGCCCAAATGCATCTCAGAAGTGTGCAACTTGTTCCCTGAGTTAGAAAACGTCGAGAATCGTTCGTTTCTGCTAGCGCTGTGCTTCTACACATGTATTTGCTGAATGGTGAAAGCGCACAGTAATGCACTTTTCTCCCAGCAAATACACAGTTTCTAAGGAAATGGGAACACACTGAGGAGACACTTGTGGGTGCTACTGTGACTAAAACTGAGCTTCCCTACGCACAGGGAAGCAAGAGAAATGCTGATTTCATCAAGCCCAGTTACATAATCAGAATCTGTACTACTGCGCAAATAGGCATGTCTCGGTAGGCAAAAAACTCATTTCTGACAAAGTTGCCCAAATGCATCTCAGAAGTGTGCAACTTGTTCCCTGAGTTAGAAAACGTCGAGAAACGGTCATATCTGCTAAAGCTGTGCTTCTACACATGTATTTGCTGAATTGTGAAAGCGCACAGTAATGCACTTTTCTCCCAGCAAATACACTGTTTCTATGGAAATGGGAACACACTGAGGAGACACTTGTGGGAGCTACTGTGACTAAAACTGAGCTTCCCTAAGCTCAGAGAAGCAAGAGAAATGCTGATTTCATCAAGCCCAGTTACATACTCAGAATCTGTACTACTGCGCAAATAGGCATGAATCTGTAGACAAAAAACTCATTTCTGACAAAGTTGCCCAAATGCATCTCAGAAGTGTGCAACTTGTTCCCTGAGTTAGAAAACGTCGAGAAACGGTCGTTTCTGCTAGCGCTGTGCTTCTACACATGTATTTGCTGAACGGTGAAAGCGCACAGTAATGCACTTTTCTCCCAGCAAATACACTGTTTCTAAGGAAATGGGAACACACTGAGGAGACACTTGTGGGAGCTACTGTGACTAAAACTGAGCTTCCCTACGCACAGGGAAGCAAGAGAAATGCTGATTTCATCAAGCCCAGTTACATACTCAGAATCTGTACTACTGCGCAAATAGGCATGTCTCTGTAGGCAAAAAACTCATTTCTGACAAAGTTGCCCAAATGCATCTCAGAAGTGTGCAACTTGTTCCCTGAGATAGAAAACGTCGAGAAACGTTCGTTTCTGCTAGCGCTGTGTTTCTACACATGTATTTGCTGAACGGTAAAAGCGCACAGTAATGCACTTTTCTCCCAGCAAATACACTGTTACTAAGGAAATGGGAACACACTGAGGAGACACTTGTGGGAGCTACTGTGACTAAAACTGAGCTTCCCTACGCACAGGGAAGCAAGAGAAATGCTGATTTCATTAAGCCCAGTTACATACTCAGAATCTGTACTACTGCGCAAATAGGCATGTCTCTGTAGGCAAAAAACTCATTTCTGACAAAGTTGCCCAAATGCATCTCAGAAGTGTGCAACTTGTTCCCTGAGTTAGAAAACGTCGAGAAACAGTCATATCTGCTAACGCTGTGCTTCTACACATGTATTTGCTGAACGGTGAAAGCGCACAGTAATGCACTTTTCTCCCAGCAAATACACAGTTTCTAAGGAAATGGGAACACACTGAGGAGACACTTGTGGGAGCTACTGTGACTAAAACTGACCTTCCGTACGCACAGGGAAGCAAGAGAAATGCTGATTTCATCAAGCCCAGTTACATAATCAGAATCTGTACTACTGCGCAAATAGGCATGTCTCTGTAGGCAAAAAACTCATTTCTGACAAAGTTGCCCAAATGCATCTCAGAAGTGTGCAACTTGTTCCCTGAGTTAGAAAACGTCGAGAAACGGTCATATCTGCTAAAGCTGTGCTTCTACACATGTATTTGCTGAATTGTGAAAGCGCACAGTAATGCACTTTTCTCCCAGCAAATACACTGTTTCTAAGGAAATGGGAACACACAGAGGAGACACTTGTGGGAGCTACTGTGACTAAAACTGAGCTTCCCTACGCTCAGAGAAGCAAGAGAAATGCTGATTTCATCCAGCCCAGTTACATACTCAGAATCTGTTCTACTGCGCAAATAGGCATGAATCTGTAGACAAAAACTCATTTCTGACAAAGTTGCCCAAATGCATCTCAGAAGTGTGCAACTTCTTCCATGAGTTAGAAAACGTCGAGAAACGGTCATATCTGCTAACGCTGTGCTTCTACACATGTATTTGCTGAACGGTGAAAGCGCACAGTAATGCACTTTTCTCCCAGCAAATACACTGCTTCTAAGGAAATGGGAACACACTGAGGAGACACTTGTGGGAGCTACTGTTACTAAAACTGAGCTTCCCTACGCACAGGGAAGCAAGAGAAATGCTGATTTCATCAAGCCCAGTAACATACTCAGAATCTGTACTACTGCGCAAATAGGCATGAATCTGCAGGCAAAAAACTCATTTCTGACAAAGTTGCCCAAATGCATCTCAGAAGTGTGCAACTTGTTCCTTGAGTTAGAAAACATCGAGAAACGTTCGTTTCTGCTAGCGCTGTGCTTCTACACATGTATTTGCTGAACGGTGAAAGCGCACAGTAATGCACTTTTCTCCCAGCAAATACACTGTTTCTAAGGAAATGGGAACACACTGAGGAGACACTTGTGGGAGCTACTGTGACTAAAACTGAGCTTCCCTACGCACAGGGAAGCAAGAGAAATGCTGATTTCATCAAGCCCAGTTACATACTCAGAATCTGTACTACTGCGCAAATAGGCATGTCTTTGTAGGCAAAAAACTCATTTCTGACAATGTTGCCCAAATGCATTTCAGAAGTGTGCAACTTGTTCTCTGAGTTAGAGAACGTCGAGAAACGTTCGTTTCTGCTAGCAATGTGCTTCTACACATGTATTTGCTGAACGGTGAAAGCGCACAGTAATGCACTTTTCTCCCAGCAAATACACTGTTTCTAAGGAAATGGGAACACACTGAGGAGACACTTGTGTGAGCTACTGTGACTGAAACTGAGCTTCCCTACGCACAGGGAAGGAAGAGAAATGCTGATTTCATCAAGCCCAGTTACATACTCAGAATCTGTACTACTGCGCAAATAGGCATGTCTCTTTAGGAAAAAACTCATTTCTGACAAAGTTGCCCAAATGCATCTCAGAAGTGTGCAACTTGTTCCCTGAGATAGAAAACGTCGAGAAACGTTCGTTTCTGCTAGCGCTGTGCTTCTACACATGTATTTGCTGAACGGTGAAAGCGCACAGTAATGCACTTTTCTCCCAGCAAATACACTGTTTCTAAGGAAATGGGAACACACTGAGGAGACACTTGTGGGAGCTACTGTGACTAAAACTGAGCTTCCCTACGCACAGGGAAGCAAGAGAAGTGCTGATTTCCTCATGCCCAGTTACATACTCAGAATCTCTACTACTGCGCAAATAGGCATGTCTCTGTAGGCAAAAAACTCATTTCTGACAAAGTTGCCCAAATGCATCTCAGAAGTGTGCAACTTGTTCCCTGAGTTAGAAAACGTCGAGAATCGTTCGTTTCTGCTAGCGCTGTGCTTCTACACATGTATTTGATGAATGGTGAAAGCGCACAGTAATGCACTTTTCTCCCAGCAAATACACAGTTTCTAAGGAAATGGGAACACACTGAGGAGAACTTGTGGGAGCTGCTGTGACTAAAACTGACCTTCCCTACGCACAGGGAAGCAAGAGAAATGCTGATTTCATCAAGCCCAGTTACATAATCAGAATCTGTACTACAGCGCAAATAGGCATGTCTCTGTAGGCAAAAAACTCATTTCTGACAAAGTTGCCCAAATGCATCTCAGAAGTGTGCAACTTGTTCCCTGAGTTAGAAAACGTCGAGAATTGTTCGTTTCTGCTAGCGCTGTGCTTCTACACATGTATTTGATGAATGGTGAAAGCGCACAGTAATGCACTTTTCTCCCAGCAAATACACAGTTTCTAAGGAAATGGGAACACACTGAGGAGAACTTGTGGGAGCTACTGTGACTAAAACTGACCTTCCCTACGCACAGGGAAGCAAGAGAAATGCTGATTTCATCCAGCCCAGTTACATACTCAGAATCTGTACTACTGCGCAAATAGGCATGAATCTGTAGACAAAAAACTCATTTCTGACAAAGTTGCCCAAATGCATCTCAGAAGTGTGCAACTTGTTCCCTGAGTTAGAAAACGTCGAGAAACGGTCGTTTCTGCTAGCGCTGTGCTTCCACACATGTATTTGCTGAACGGTGAAAGCACAGAGTAATGCACTTTTCTCCCAGCAAATACACTGTTTCTAAGGAAATGGGAACACACTGAGGAGACACTTGTGGGAGCTACTGTGACTAAAACTGAGCTTCCCTACGCACAGGGAAGCAAGAGAAATGCTGCTTTCATCAAGCCCAGTTACATACTCAGAATCTGTACTACTGCGCAAATAGGCATGTCTCTGTAGGCAAAAAACTCATTTCTGACAAAGTTGCCCAAATGCATCTCAGAAGTGTGCAACTTGTTCCCTGAGTTAGAAAACGTCGAGAAACGGTCGTTTCTGCTAGCGCTGTGCTTCTACACATGTATTTGCTGAACGGTGAAAGCGCACAGTAATGCACTTTTCTCCCAGCAAATACACTGTTTCTAAGGAAATGGGACACACTGAGGAGACACTTGTGGGGGCTACTGTGACTAAAACTGAGCTTCCCTACGCACAGGGAAGAAAAAGAAATGCTGATTTCATCAAGCCCAGTGAAAGCGCACAGTAATGCACTTTTCTCCCAGCAAATACACTGTTTCTAAGGAAATGGGACACACTGAGGTGACACTTGTGGGGGCTACTGTGACTAAAACCGAGCTTCCCTACGCACAGAAAAGGAAGAGAAATGCTGATTTCATCAAGCCCAGTTACATACTCAGAATCTGTACTACTGCGCAAATAGGCATGTCTCTTTAGGCAAAAAACTCATTTCTGACAAAGTTGCCCAAATGCATCTCAGAAGTGTGCAACTTGTTCCCTGAGTTAGAAAACTTCGAGAAACGGTCGTTTCTGCTAGCGGTGTGATTCTACACATGTATTTGCTGAACGGTGAAAGCGCACAGTAATGCACTTTTCTCCCAGCAAATACACTGTTTCTAAGGAAATGGGAACACACTGAGGAGACGCTTGTGGGAGCTACTGTGACTAAAACTGAGCTTCCCTACACACAGGGAAGCAAGAGAAATGCTGATTTCATCCAGCCCAGTTACATATTCAGAATCTCTACTACTGCGCAAATAGGCATGTCTCTGTAGGCAAAAAACTCATTTCTGACAAAGTTGCCCAAATGCATCTCAGAAGTGTGCAACTTGTTCCCTGAGATAGAAAACGTCGAGAAACGTTCGTTTCTGCTAGCGCTGTGCTTCTACACATGTATTTGCTGAACGGTGAAAGCGCACAGTAATGCACTTTTCTCCCAGCAAATACACTGTTTCTAAGGAAATGGGAACACACTGAGGAGACACTTGTGGGAGCTACTGTGACTAAAACTGAGCTTCCCTACGCACAGGGAAGCAAGAGAAGTGCTGATTTCCTCATGCCCAGTTACATACTCAGAATCTCTACTACTGCGCAAATAGGCATGTCTCTGTAGGCAAAAAACTCATTTCTGACAAAGTTGCCCAAATGCATCTCAGAAGTGTGCAACTTGTTCCCTGAGTTAGAAAACGTCGAGAATCGTTCGTTTCTGCTAGCGCTGTGCTTCTACACATGTATTTGATGAATGGTGAAAGCGCACAGTAATGCACTTTTCTCCCAGCAAATACACAGTTTCTAAGGAAATGGGAACACACTGAGGAGAACTTGTGGGAGCTGCTGTGACTAAAACTGACCTTCCCTACGCACAGGGAAGCAAGAGAAATGCTGATTTCATCAAGCCCAGTTACATAATCAGAATCTGTACTACAGCGCAAATAGGCATGTCTCTGTAGGCAAAAAACTCATTTCTGACAAAGTTGCCCAAATGCATCTCAGAAGTGTGCAACTTGTTCCCTGAGTTAGAAAACGTCGAGAATTGTTCGTTTCTGCTAGCGCTGTGCTTCTACACATGTATTTGATGAATGGTGAAAGCGCACAGTAATGCACTTTTCTCCCAGCAAATACACAGTTTCTAAGGAAATGGGAACACACTGAGGAGAACTTGTGGGAGCTACTGTGACTAAAACTGACCTTCCCTACGCACAGGGAAGCAAGAGAAATGCTGATTTCATCCAGCCCAGTTACATACTCAGAATCTGTACTACTGCGCAAATAGGCATGAATCTGTAGACAAAAAACTCATTTCTGACAAAGTTGCCCAAATGCATCTCAGAAGTGTGCAACTTGTTCCCTGAGTTAGAAAACGTCGAGAAACGGTCGTTTCTGCTAGCGCTGTGCTTCTACACATGTATTTGCTGAACGGTGAAAGCGCACAGTAATGCACTTTTCTCCCAGCAAATACACTGTTTCTAAGGAAATGGGACACACTGAGGAGACACTTGTGGGGGCTACTGTGACTAAAACTGAGCTTCCCTACGCACAGGGAAGAAAAAGAAATGCTGATTTCATCAAGCCCAGTGAAAGCGCACAGTAATGCACTTTTCTCCCAGCAAATACACTGTTTCTAAGGAAATGGGACACACTGAGGTGACACTTGTGGGGGCTACTGTGACTAAAACCGAGCTTCCCTACGCACAGAAAAGGAAGAGAAATGCTGATTTCATCAAGCCCAGTTACATACTCAGAATCTGTACTACTGCGCAAATAGGCATGTCTCTTTAGGCAAAAACCTCATTTCTGACAAAGTTGCCCAAATGCATCTCAGAAGTGTGCAACTTGTTCCCTGAGTTAGAAAACTTCGAGAAACGGTCGTTTCTGCTAGCGGTGTGATTCTACACATGTATTTGCTGAACGGTGAAAGCGCACAGTAATGCACTTTTCTCCCAGCAAATACACTGTTTCTAAGGAAATGGGAACACACTGAGGAGACGCTTGTGGGAGCTACTGTGACTAAAACTGAGCTTCCCTACACACAGGGAAGCAAGAGAAATGCTGATTTCATCCAGCCCAGTTACATATTCAGAATCTCTACTACTGCGCAAATAGGCATGTCTCTGTAGGCAAAAAACTCATTTCTGACAAAGTTGCCCAAATGCATCTCAGAAGTGTGCAACTTGTTCCCTGAGTTTGAAAAGGTCGAGAAACGGTCATATCTGCTAATGCTGTGCTTCTACACATGTATTTGCTGAACAATGAAAGCGCACAGTAATGCACTTTTCTCCCAGCAAATACACTGTTTCTAAGGAAATGGGAACACACTGAGGAGACACTTGTGGGAGCTACTGTGACTAAAACTGAGCTTCCCTACGCACAGGGAAGCAGGAGAAATGCTGATTTCCTCATGCCCAGTTACATACTCAGAATCTCTACTACTGCGCAAATAGGCATGTCTCTGTAGGCAAAAAACTCATTTCTGACAAAGTTGCCCAAATGCATCTCAGAAGTGTGCAACTTGTTCCCTGAGTTAGAAAACGTCGAGAAACGCTCGTTTCTGCTAGCGCTGTGCTTCTACACATGTATTTGCTGAACGGTGAAAGCGCACAGTAATGCACTTTTCTCCAAGCAAATACACTGTTTCTAAGGAAATGGGAACACACTGAGGAGACACTTGTGGGAGCTACTGGGACTAAAACTGAGATTCCCTACGCAAAGGGAAGCAAGAGAAATGCTGATTTCATCAAGCCCAGTTACATACTCAGAATCTGTACTACTGCGCAAATAGGCATGTCTATGTAGGCAAAAAACTCATTTCTGACAAAGTTGCCCAAATGCATCTCAGAAGTGTGCAACTTGTTCCCTGAGTTAGAAAACATCGAGAAACGTTCGTTTCTGCTAGCGCTGTGCTTCTACACATGTATTTGCTGAACGGTGAAAGCGCACAGTTAGGCACTTTTCTCCCAGCAAATACACTGTTTCTAAGGAAATGGGAACACACTGAGGAGACACTAGTGGGAGCTACTGTGACTAAAACTGAGCTTCCCTACGCACAGGGAAGCAAGAGAAATGCTGATTTCATCAAGCCCAGTTACATACTCAGAATCTGTACTACTGCGCAAATAGGCATGTCTCTGTAGGCAAAACACTCATTTTTGAGAAAGTTACCCAAATGCATCTCAGAAGTGTGCCACTTGTTCCCTGCGTTAGAAAACGTCGAGAAACGTTCGTTTCTGCTAGCGCTGTGCTTCTACACATGTATTTGCTGAACGGTGAAAGCGCACAGTAATGCACTTTTCTCCCAGTAAATACACTGTTTCTAAGGAAATGGGAACACACTGAGGAGACACTTGTGGGAGCTACTGTGACTAAAACTGAGCTTCCCTATGCACAGGGAAGCAAGAGAAATGCTGATTTCATCAAGCCCAGTTACATACTCAGAATCTCTACTACTGCGCAAATAGGCATGTCTCTGTAGGCAAAAAACTCAGTTCTGACAAAGTTGCCCAAATGCATCTCAGAAGTGTGCAACTTGTTCCCTGAGTTAGAAAATGTCGAGAAACGGTCGTTTCAGCTAGCGCTGTGCTTCTACACATGTATTTTCTGAACGGTGAAAGCGCACAGTAATGCACTTTTCTCCCAGCAAATACAGTTTTTAAGGAAATGAGAACACACTGAGGAGACACTTGAGGGAGCTACTGTGACTAAAACTGAGCTTCCCTATGCACAGGGAAGCAAGAGAAATGCTGATTTCATCAAGCCCAGTTACATACTCAGAATCTGTACTACTGCGCAAATAGGCATGTCTCTGTAGGCAAAAAACTCATTTCTGACAAAGTTGCCCAAATGCATCTCAGAAGTGTGCAACTTGTTCCCTGAATTAGAAAACGTCGAGAAACGTTCGTTTCTGCTAGCGCTGTGCTTCTACACATGTATTTGCTGAACGGTGAAAGCGCACAGTAATGCACTTTTCTCTCAGCAAATACACTGTTTCTAAGGAAATGGGAACACACTGAGGAGACACTTGTGGGAGCTACTGTGACTAAAACTGAGCTTCCCTACGCACAGGGAGCAAGAGAAATGCTGATTTCATCAAGCCCAGTTACATACTCAGAATCTGTACTACTGCGCAAATAGGCATGTCTCTGTAGGCAAAACACTCATTTTTGAGAAAGTTACCCAAATGCATCTCAGAAGTGTGCAACTTGTTCCCTGAGTTAGAAAACGTCGAGAAACGTTCGTTTCTGCTAGCGCTGTGCTTCTACACATGTATTTGCTGAACGGTGAAAGCGCACAGTAATGCACTTTTCTCCCAGTAAATACACTGTTTCTAAGGAAATGGGAACACACTGAGGAGACACTTGTGGGAGCTACTGTGACTAAAACTGAGCTTCCCTACGCACAGGGAAGCAAGAGAAATGCTGATTTCATCAAGCCCAGTTACATACTCAGAATCTCTACTACTGCGCAAATAGGCATGTCTCTGTAGGCAAAAAACTCATTTCTGACAAAGTTGCCCAAATGCATCTCAGAAGTGTGCAACTTGTTCCCTGAGTTAGAAAATGTCGAGAAACGGTCGTTTCAGCTAGCGCTGTGCTTCTACACATGTATTTTCTGAACGGTGAAAGCGCACAGTAATGCACTTTTCTCCCAGCAAATACAGTTTTTAAGGAAATGAGAACACACTGAGGAGACACTTGTGGGAGCTACTGTGACTAAAACTGAGCTTCCCTACGCACAGGGAAGCAAGAGAAATGCTGATTTCATCAAGCCCAGTTACATACTCAGAATCTGTACTACTGCGCAAATAGGCATGTCTCTGTAGGCAAAAAACTCATCTCTGAAAAAGTTGCCCAAATGCATCTCAGAAGTGTGCAACTTGTTCCCTGAGTTAGAAAACGTCGAGAAACGGTCATATCTGCTAAAGCTGTGCTTCTACACATGTATTTGCTGAATTGTGAAAGCGCACAGTAATGCACTTTTCTCCCAGCAAATACACTGTTTCTAAGGAAATGGGAACACACTGAGGAGACACTTGTGGGAGCTACTGTGACTAAAACTGAGCTTCCCTACGCTCAGAGAAGCAAGAGAAATGCTGATTTCATCCAGCCCAGTTACATACTCAGAATCTGTTCTACTGCGCAAATAGGCATGAATCTGTAGACAAAAAACTCATTTCTGACAAAGTTGCCCAAATGCATCTCAGAAGTGTGCAACTTCTTCCATGAGTTAGAAAACGTCGAGAAACGGTCATATCTGCTAACGCTGTGCTTCTACACATGTATTTGCTGAACGGTGAAAGCGCACAGTAATGCACTTTTCTCCCAGCAAATACACTGCTTCTAAGGAAATGGGAACACACTGAGGAGACACTTGTGGGAGCTACTGTTACTAAAACTGAGCTTCCCTACGCACAGGGAAGCAAGAGAAATGCTGATTTCATCAAGCCCATTTACATACTCAGAATCTGTACTACTGCGCAAATAGGCATGAATCTGCAGGCAAAAAACTCATTTCTGACAAAGTTGCCCAAATGCATCTCAGAAGTGTGCAACTTGTTCCCTGAGTTAGAAAACGTCGAGAATTGTTCGTTTCTGCTAGCGCTGTGCTTCTACACATGTATTTGATGAATGGTGAAAGCGCACAGTAATGCACTTTTCTCCCAGCAAATACACAGTTTCTAAGGAAATGGGAACACACTGAGGAGAACTTGTGGGAGCTACTGTGACTAAAACTGACCTTCCCTACGCACAGGGAAGCAAGAGAAATGCTGATTTCATCCAGCCCAGTTACATACTCAGAATCTGTACTACTGCGCAAATAGGCATGAATCTGTAGACAAAAAACTCATTTCTGACAAAGTTGCCCAAATGCATCTCAGAAGTGTGCAACTTGTTCCCTGAGTTAGAAAACGTCGAGAAACGGTCGTTTCTGCTAGCGCTGTGCTTCCACACATGTATTTGCTGAACGGTGAAAGCACAGAGTAATGCACTTTTCTCCCAGCAAATACACTGTTTCTAAGGAAATGGGAACACACTGAGGAGACACTTGTGGGAGCTACTGTGACTAAAACTGAGCTTCCCTACGCACAGGGAAGCAAGAGAAATGCTGCTTTCATCAAGCCCAGTTACATACTCAGAATCTGTACTACTGCGCAAATAGGCATGTCTCTGTAGGCAAAAAACTCATTTCTGACAAAGTTGCCCAAATGCATCTCAGAAGTGTGCAACTTGTTCCCTGAGTTAGAAAACGTCGAGAAACGGTCGTTTCTGCTAGCGCTGTGCTTCTACACATGTATTTGCTGAACGGTGAAAGCGCACAGTAATGCACTTTTCTCCCAGCAAATACACTGTTTCTAAGGAAATGGGACACACTGAGGAGACACTTGTGGGGGCTACTGTGACTAAAACTGAGCTTCCCTACGCACAGGGAAGAAAAATAAATGCTGATTTCATCAAGCCCAGTGAAAGCGCACAGTAATGCACTTTTCTCCCAGCAAATACACTGTTTCTAAGGAAATGGGACACACTGAGGTGACACTTGTGGGGGCTACTGTGACTAAAACCGAGCTTCCCTACGCACAGAAAAGCAAGAGAAATGCTGATTTCATCAAGCCCAGTTACATACTCAGAATCTGTACTACTGCGCAAATAGGCATGTCTCTTTAGGCAAAAAACTCATTTCTGACAAAGTTGCCCAAATGCATCTCAGAAGTGTGCAACTTGTTCCCTGAGTTAGAAAACTTCGAGAAACGGTCGTTTCTGCTAGCGGTGTGATTCTACACATGTATTTGCTGAACGGTGAAAGCGCACAGTAATGCACTTTTCTCCCAGCAAATACACTGTTTCTAAGGAAATGGGAACACACTGAGGAGACGCTTGTGGGAGCTACTGTGACTAAAACTGAGCTTCCCTACACACAGGGAAGCAAGAGAAATGCTGATTTCATCCAGCCCAGTTACATATTCAGAATCTCTACTACTGCGCAAATAGGCATGTCTCTGTAGGCAAAAAACTCATTTCTGACAAAGTTGCCCAAATGCATCTCAGAAGTGTGCAACTTGTTCCCTGAGTTTGAAAAGGTCGAGAAACGGTCATATCTGCTAATGCTGTGCTTCTACACATGTATTTGCTGAACAATGAAAGCGCACAGTAATGCACTTTTCTCCCAGCAAATACACTGTTTCTAAGGAAATGGGAACACACTGAGGAGACACTTGTGGGAGCTGCTGTGACTAAAACTGAGCTTCCCTACGCACAGGGAAGCAGGAGAAATGCTGATTTCCTCATGCCCAGTTACATACTCAGAATCTCTACTACTGCGCAAATAGGCATGTCTCTGTAGGCAAAAAACTCATTTCTGACAAAGTTGCCCAAATGCATCTCAGAAGTGTGCAACTTGTTCCCTGAGTTAGAAAACGTCGAGAAACGCTCGTTTCTGCTAGCGCTGTGCTTCTACACATGTATTTGCTGAACGGTGAAAGCGCACAGTAATGCACTTTTCTCCAAGCAAATACACTGTTTCTAAGGAAATGGGAACACACTGAGGAGACACTTGTGGGAGCTACTGGGACTAAAACTGAGATTCCCTACGCAAAGGGAAGCAAGAGAAATGCTGATTTCATCAAGCCCAGTTACATACTCAGAATCTGTACTACTGCGCAAATAGGCATGTCTATGTAGGCAAAAAACTCATTTCTGACAAAGTTGCCCAAATGCATCTCAGAAGTGTGCAACTTGTTCCCTGAGTTAGAAAACATCGAGAAACGTTCGTTTCTGCTAGCGCTGTGCTTCTACACATGTATTTGCTGAACGGTGAAAGCGCACAGTTAGGCACTTTTCTCCCAGCAAATACACTGTTTCTAAGGAAATGGGAACACACTGAGGAGACACTAGTGGGAGCTACTGTGACTAAAACTGAGCTTCCCTACGCACAGGGAAGCAAGAGAAATGCTGATTTCATCAAGCCCAGTTACATACTCAGAATCTGTACTACTGCGCAAATAGGCATGTCTCTGTAGGCAAAACACTCATTTTTGAGAAAGTTACCCAAATGCATCTCAGAAGTGTGCCACTTGTTCCCTGCGTTAGAAAACGTCGAGAAACGTTCGTTTCTGCTAGCGCTGTGCTTCTACACATGTATTTGCTGAACGGTGAAAGCGCACAGTAATGCACTTTTCTCCCAGTAAATACACTGTTTCTAAGGAAATGGGAACACACTGAGGAGACACTTGTGGGAGCTACTGTGACTAAAACTGAGCTTCCCTATGCACAGGGAAGCAAGAGAAATGCTGATTTCATCAAGCCCAGTTACATACTCAGAATCTCTACTACTGCGCAAATAGGCATGTCTCTGTAGGCAAAAAACTCAGTTCTGACAAAGTTGCCCAAATGCATCTCAGAAGTGTGCAACTTGTTCCCTGAGTTAGAAAATGTCGAGAAACGGTCGTTTCAGCTAGCGCTGTGCTTCTACACATGTATTTTCTGAACGGTGAAAGCGCACAGTAATGCACTTTTCTCCCAGCAAATACAGTTTTTAAGGAAATGAGAACACACTGAGGAGACACTTGAGGGAGCTACTGTGACTAAAACTGAGCTTCCCTATGCACAGGGAAGCAAGAGAAATGCTGATTTCATCAAGCCCAGTTACATACTCAGAATCTGTACTACTGCGCAAATAGGCATGTCTCTGTAGGCAAAAAACTCATTTCTGACAAAGTTGCCCAAATGCATCTCAGAAGTGTGCAACTTGTTCCCTGAATTAGAAAACGTCGAGAAACGTTCGTTTCTGCTAGCGCTGTGCTTCTACACATGTATTTGCTGAACGGTGAAAGCGCACAGTAATGCACTTTTCTCTCAGCAAATACACTGTTTCTAAGGAAATGGGAACACACTGAGGAGACACTTGTGGGAGCTACTGTGACTAAAACTGAGCTTCCCTACGCACAGGGAGCAAGAGAAATGCTGATTTCATCAAGCCCAGTTACATACTCAGAATCTGTACTACTGCGCAAATAGGCATGTCTCTGTAGGCAAAAAACTCATTTCTGACAAAGTTGCCCAAATGCATCTCAGAAGTGTGCAACTTTTTCCCTGAGTTAGAAAACGTCGAGAAACGGTCGTTTCAGCTAGCGCTGTGCTTCTACACATGTATTTGCTGAACGGTGAAAGCGCACAGTAATGCACTTTTCTCCCAGCAAATACACTGTTTCTAAAGAAATGGGAACACACTGAGGAGACACTTGTGGGAGCTACTGTGACTAAAACTGAGCTTCCCTACGCACAGGGAAGCAAGAGAAATGCTGGTTTCATCAAGCCCAGTTACATACTCAGAATCTGTACTACTGCGCAAATAGGCATGTCTCTGTAGGCAAAAAACTCATTTTTGAGAAAGTTACCCAAATGCATCTCAGAAGTGTGCAACTTGTTCCCTGAGTTAGAAAACGTCGAGAAACGTTTGTTTCTCCTAGCGCTGTGCTTCTACACATGTATTTGCTGAACGGTGAAAGCGCACTGTAATGCACTTTTCTCCCAGCAAATACACTGTTTCTAAGGAAATGGGAACACACTGAGGAGACACTTGTGGGAGCTACTGTGACTAAAACTAGCTTCCCTATGCACAGGGAAGCAAGAGAAATGCTGATTTCATCAAGCCCAGTTACATACTCAGAATCTGTACTACTGTGCAAATAGGCATGTCTCTGTAGGCAAAAAACTCATTTCTGACAAAGTTGCCCAAATGCATCTCAGAAGTGTGCAACTTGTTCCCTGAGTTAGAAAACGTCGAGAAACGGTCGTTTCTGCTAGCGCTGTGCTTCTACACATGTATTTGCTGAACGGTGAAAGCGCACAGTAATGCACTTTTCTCCCAGCGAATACACTGTTTCTAAGGAAATGGGAACACACTGAGGAGACACTTGTGGGAGCTACTGGGACTAAAACTGAGCTTCCCTACGCAAAGGGAAGCAAGAGAAATGCTGATTTCATCAAGACCAGTTACATACTCAGAATCTGTACTACTGCGCAAATAGGCATGTCTCTGTAGGCAAAAAACTCATTTCTGACAAAGTTGCCCAAATGCATCTCAGAAGTGTGCAACTTGTTCCCTGAGTTAGGAAACGTCGAGAAACGTTCGTTTCTGCTAGCGATGTGCTTCTACACATGTATTTGCTGAACGGTGAAAGCGCAAAGTAATGCACTTTTCTCCCAGCAAATACAGTGTTACTAAGGAAATGGGAACACACTAAGGAGACACTTGTGGGAGCTACTGGGACAAAAACTGAGCTTCCCTACGCACAGGGAAAAAAGAGAAATGCTGATTTCATCAAGCCCAGTTACATACTCAGAATCTGTACTACTGCGCAAATAGGCATGTCTCTGTAGGCAAAAAACTCATTTCTGACAAAGTTGCCCAAATGCATCTCAGAAGTGTGCAACTTGTTCGCTGAGTTAGAAAACGTCGAGAAACGTTCGTTTCTGCTAGCGCTGTGCTTCTACACATGTATTTGCTGAACGGTGAAAGCGCACAGTAATGCACTTTTCTCCCAGGAAATACACTGTTTCTAAGGAAATGGGAACACACTGAGGAGACACTTGTGGGAGCTACTGTGACTAAAACTGAGCTTCCCTACGCACAGGGAGCAAGAGAAATGCTGATTTCATCAAGCCCAGTTACATACTCAGAATCTGTACTACTGCGCAAATAGGCATGTCTCTGTAGGCAAAAAACTCATTTTTGAGAAAGTTACCCAAATGCATCTCAGAAGTGTGCAACTTGTTCCCTGAGTTAGAAAACGTCGAGAAACGTTTGTTTCTCCTAGCGCTGTGCTTCTACACATGTATTTGCTGAACGGTGAAAGCGCACTGTAATGCACTTTTCTCCCAGCAAATACACTGTTTCTAAGGAAATGGGAACACACTGAGGAGACACTTGTGGGAGCTACTGTGACTAAAACTGAGCTTCCCTATGCACAGGGAAGCAAGAGAAATGCTGATTTCATCAAGCCCAGTTACATACTCAGAATCTGTACTACTGTGCAAATAGGCATGTCTCTGTAGGCAAAAAACTCATTTCTGACAAAGTTGCCCAAATGCATCTCAGAAGTGTGCAACTTGTTCCCTGAGTTAGAAAACGTCGAGAAACGGTCGTTTCTGCTAGCGCTGTGCTTCTACACATGTATTTGCTGAACGGTGAAAGCGCACAGTAATGCACGTTTCTCCCAGCGAATACACTGTTTCTAAGGAAATGGGAACACACTGAGGAGACACTTGTGGGAGCTACTGGGACTAAAACTGAGCTTCCCTACGCAAAGGGAAGCAAGAGAAATGCTGATTTCATCAAGCCCAGTTACATACTCAGAATCTGTACTACTGCGCAAATAGGCATGTCTCTGTAGGCAAAAAACTCATTTCGGGCAAAGTTGCCCAAATGCATCTCAGAAGTGTGCAACTTGTTCCCTGAGTTAGGAAACGTCGAGAAACGTTCGTTTCTGCTAGCGATGTGCTTCTACACATGTATTTGCTGAACGGTGAAAGCGCAAAGTAATGCACTTTTCTCCCTGCAAATACACTGTTTCTAAGGAAATGGGAACATACTGAGGAGACACTTGTGGGAGCTACTGGGACTAAAACTGAGCTTCCCTACGCACAGGGAAGCAAGAGAAATGCTGATTTCATCAAGCCCAGTTACATACTCAGAATCTGTACTACTGCGCAAATAGGCATGTCTCTGTAGGCAAAAAACTCATTTCTGACAAAGTTGCCCAAATGCATCTCAGAAGTGTGCAACTTGTTCCCTGAGTTAGAAAACGTCGAGAAACGTTCGTTTCTGCTAGCGCTGTGCTTCTACACATGTATTTGCTGAACGGTGAAAGCGCACAGTAATGCACTTTTCTCCCAGCAAATACAGTGTTACTAAGGAAATGGGAACACACTAAGGAGACACTTGTGGGAGCTACTGTGACTAAAACTGAGCTTCCCTACGCACAGGGAAGCAAGAGAAATGCTGATTTCATCAAGCCCAGTTACATACTCAGAATCTGTACTACTGCGCAAATAGGCATGTCTCTGTAGGCAAAAAACTCATTTCTGACAAAGTTGCCCAAATGCATTTCAGAAGTGTGCCACTTGTTCCCTGAGTTAGAAAACGTCGAGAAACGGTCGTTTCAGCTAGCGCTGTGCTTCTACACATGTATTTGCTGAACGGTGAAAGCACACAGTGATGCACTTTTCTCCCAGCAAATACACTGTTTCTAAGGAACTGGGAACACACTGAGGAGACACTTGTGGGAGCTACTGTGACTAAAACTGAGCTTCCCTACGCACAGGGAAGCAAGAGAAATGCTGATTTCATCAAGCCCAGTTACATACTCAGAATCTGTACTACTGCGCAAATAGGCATGTCTCTGTAGGCAAAAAACTCATTTCTGACAAAGTTGCCCAAATGCATCTCAGAAGTGTGCAACTTGTTCCCTGAGTTAGAAAACGTCGAGAAACGTTCGTTCCTCCTAGCGCTGTTCTTCTACACATGTATTTGCTGAACGGTGAAAGCGCACTGTAATGCACTTTTCTCCCAGCAAATACACTGTTTCTAAGGAAATGGGAACACACTGAGGAGACACTTGTGGGAGCTACTGTGACTAAAACTGAGCTTCCCTACGCACAGGGAAGCAAGAGAAATGCTGATTTCATCAAGCCCAGTTACATACTCAGAATCTGTACTACTGCGCAAATAGGCATGTCTCTGTAGGCAAAAAACTCATTTCTGACAAAGTTGCCCAAATGCATCTCAGAAGTGTGCAACTTGTTCCCTGAGTTAGAAAACGTCGAGAAACGTTGGTTTCTGCTAGCGCTGTGCTTCTACACATGTATTTGCTGAACGGTGAAAGCGCACAGTAATGCACTTTTCTCCCAGCAAATACACTGTTTCTAAGGAAATGGGAACACACTGAGGAGACACTTGTGGGAGCTACTGTGACTAAAACTGAGCTTCCCTATGCACAGGGAAGCAAGAGAAATGCTGATTTCATCAAGCCCATTTACATACTCAGAATCTGTACTACTGCGCAAATAGGCATGTCTATGTAGGCAAAAAACTCATTTCTGACAAAGTTGCCCAAATGCATCTCACGGTCGTGTCAGCTAGCGCTGTGCTTCTACACATGTATTTGCTGAATGGTGAAAGCGCACACTAATGCACTTTTCTCCCAGCAAATACACTGTTTCTAAGGAAATGGGAACACACTGAGGAGACACTTGTGGGAGCTACTGCGACTAAAACTGAGCTTCCCTACTCACAGGGAAGCAAGAGAAATGCTGATTTCATCAAGCCCAGTTACATACTCAGAATCTGTACTACTGCGCAAATAGGCATGTCTCTGTAGGCAAAACACTCATTTTTGAGAAAGTTACCCAAATGCATCTCAGAAGTGTGCAACTTGTTCCCTGAGTTAGAAAACGTCGAGAAACGTTCGTTTCTGCTAGCGCTGTGCTTCTACACATGTATTTGCTGAACGGTGAAAGCGCACAGTAATGCACTTTTCTCCCAGCAAATACACTGTTTCTAAGGAAATGGGAACACACTGAGGAGACACTTGTGGGAGCTACTGTGACTAAAACTGAGCTTCCCTACGCACAGGGAAGCAAGAGAAATGCTGATTTCATCAAGCCCAGTTACATACTCAGAATCTGTACTACTGCGCAAATAGGCATGTCTCTGTAGGCAAAAAACTCATTTCTGACAAAGTTGCCCAAATGAATCTCAGAAGTGTGCAACTTGTTCCCTGAGTTAGAAAACGTCGAGAAACGTTCGTTTCTGCTAGCGCTGTGCTTCTACACATGTATTTGCTCTACGGTGAAAGCGCACAGTAATGCACTTTTCTCCCAGCAAATACACTGTTTCTAAGGAAATGGGAACACACTGAGGAGACACTTGTGGGAGCTACTGGGACTAAAACTGAGCTTCCCTACGCACAGGGAAGCAAGAGTAATGCTGATTTCATCAAGCCAAGTTACATACTCAGAATCTGTACTACTGCGCAAATAGGCATGTCTCTGTAGGCAAAAAACTCATTTCTGACAAAGTTGCCCAAATGCATCTCAGAAGTGTGCAACTTGTTCCCTGAGTTAGAAAACGTCGAGAAACGGTCGTTTCTGCTAGCGCTGTGCTTCTACACATGTATTTGCTGAACGGTGAAAGCGCACAGTAATGCACTTTTCTCCCAGCAAATACACTGTTTCTAAGGAAATGGGAACACACTGAGGAGACACTTGTGGGAGCTACTGGGACTAAAACTGAGCTTCCCTATGCACAGGGAAGCAAGAGTAATGCTGATTTCATAAAGCCCAGTTACATACTCAGAATCTGTACTACTGCGCAAATAGGCATGTCTCTGTAGGCAAAAAACTCATTTCTGACAAAGTTGCCCAAATGCATCTCAGAAGTGTGCAACTTGTTCCCTGAGTTAGAAAACGTCGAGAAACATTCGTTTCTGCTAGCGCTGTGCTTCTACACATGTATTTACTGAACGGTGAAAGCGCACAGTAATGCACTTTTCTCCCAGCAAATACAGTGTTTCTAAGGAAATGGGAACACACTGAGGAGACACTTGTTGGAGCTACTGTGACTAAAACTGAGCTTCCCTACGCACAGGGAAGCAAGAGAAATGCTGATTTCATCAAGCCCAGTTACATACTCAGAATCTGTACTACTGCGCAAATAGGCATGTCTCTGTAGGCAAAAAACTCATTTCTGACAAAGTTGCCCAAATGCATCTCAGAAGTGTGCAACTTGTTCCCTGAGTTAGAAAACGTCGAGAAACGGTCGTTTCAGCTAGCGCTGTGCTTCTACACATGTATTTGCTGAACGGTGAAAGCGCACAGTAATGCACTTTTCTCCCAGCAAATACACTGTTTCTAAGGAAATGGGAACACACTGAGGAGACACTTGTGGGAGCTACTGTGACTAAAACTGAGCTTCCCTACGCACAAGGAAGTAAGAGAAATGCTGATTTCATCAAGCCCAGTTACATACTCAGAATCTGTACTACTGCGCAAATAGGCATGTCTCTGTAGGCAAAAAACTCATTTTTGAGAAAGTTACCCAAATGCATCTCAGAAGCGTGCAACTTGTTCCCTGAGTTAGAAAACGTCGAGAAACGTTCGTTTCTGCTAGCGCTGTGCTTCTACACATGTATTTGCTGAACGGTGAAAGCGCACAGTAATGCACTTTTCTCCCAGTAAATACACTGTTTCTAAGGAAATGGGAACACACTGAGGAGACACTTGTGGGAGCTACTGTGACTAAAACTGAGCTTCCCTACGCACAGGGAAGCAAGAGAAATGCTGATTTCATCAAGCCCAGTTACATACTCAGAATCTGTACTACTGCGCAAATAGGCATGTCTCTGTATGCAAAAAACTCATTTCTGACAAAGTTGCCCAAATGCATCTCAGAAGTGTGCCACTTGTTCCCTGAGTTAGAAAACGTCGAGAAACGGTCGTTTCTGCTAGCGCTGTGCTTCTACACATGTATTTGCTGAACGGTGAAAGCGCATAGTAATGCACTTTTCTCCCAACAAATACACTGTTTCTAAGGAAATGGGAACACAATGAGGAGACACTTGTGGGAGCTACTGTGACTAAAACTGAGCTTCCCTAGGCACAGGGAAGCAAGAGAAATGCTGATTTCATCAAGCCCAGTTACATACTCAGAATCTGTACTACTGCGCAAATAGGCATGTCTCTGTAGGCAAAAAACTCATTTTGGACAAAGTTGCCCAAATGCATCTCAGAAGTGTGTAACTTGTTCCCTGAGTTAGAAAACGTCGAGAAACGGTCGTTTCTGCTAGCGCTGTGCTTCTACACATGTATTTGATGAACGGTGAAAGCGCACAGTAATGCTCTTTTCTCCCAGCAAATATAGTGTTTCTAAGGAACTGGGAACACACTGAGGAGACACTTGTGGGAGCTACTGTGACTAAAACTGAGCTTCCCTACGCACAGGGAAGCAAGAGAAATGCTGATTTCATCAAGCCCAGTTACATACTCAGAATCTGTACTACTGCGCAAATAGGCATGTCTCTGTAGGCAAAAAACTCATTTCTGACAAAGTTGCCCAAATGCATTTCAGAAGTGTGCCACTTGTTCCCTGAGTTAGAAAACGTCGAGAAACGGTCGTTTCAGCTAGCGCTGTGCTTCTACACATGTATTTGCTGAACGGTGAAAGCGCACAGTAATGCACTTTTCTCCCAGCAAATACACTGTTTCTAAGGAAATGGGAACACACTGAGGAGACACTTGTGGGAGCTACTGTGACTAAAACTGAGCTTCCCTATGCACAAGGAAGCAAGAGAAATGCTGATTTCATCAAGCCCAGTTACATACTCAGAATCTGTACTACTGCGCAAATAGGCATGTCTCTGTAGGCAAAAAACTCATTTTTGAGAAAGTTACCCAAATGCATCTCAGAAGTGTGCAACTTGTTCCCTGAGTTAGAAAACGTCGAGAAACGTTCGTTTCTGCTAGCGCTGTGCTTCTACACATGTATTTGCTGAACGGTGAAAGCGCACAGTAATGCACTTTTCTCCCAGTAAATACACTGTTTCTAAGGAAATGGGAACACACTGAGGAGACACTTGTGGGAGCTACTGTGACTAAAACTGAGCTTCCCTACGCACAGGGAAGCAAGAGAAATGCTGATTTCATCAAGCCCAGTTACATACTCAGAATCTGTACTACTGCGCAAATAGGCATGTCTCTGTAGGCAAAAAACTCATTTCTGACAAAGTTGCCTAAATGCATCTCAGAAGTGTGCAACTTGTTCCCTGAGTTAGAAAACGTCGAGAAACGGTCGTTTCTGCTAGCGCTGTCCTTCTACACATGTATTTGCTGAACGGTGAAAGCGCACAGTAATGCACTTTTCTCCCAGCAAATACACTGTTTCTACGGAAATGGGAACACACTGAGGAGACACTTGTGGGAGCTACTGTGACTAAAACTGAGCTTCCCTACGCACAGGGAAGCAAGAGAAATGCTGATTTCATGAAGCCCAGTTACATACTCAGAATCTGTACTACTGCGCAAATAGGCATTTCTCTGTAGGCAAAAAACTCATTTCTGACAAAGTTGCCCAAATGCATCTCAGAAGTGTGCAACTTGTTCCCTGAGTTAGAAAACGTCGAGAAACGGTCGTTTCTGCTAGCGCTGTCCTTCTACACATGTATTTGCTGAACGGTGAAAGCGCACAGTAATGCACTTTTCTCCCAGCAAATACACTGTTTCTAAGGAAATGGGAACACACTGAGGAGACACTTGTGGGAGCTACTGGGACTAAAACTGAGCTTCCCTATGCACAGGGAAGCAAGAGTAATGCTGATTTCATAAAGCCCAGTTACATACTCAGAATCTGTACTACTGCGCAAATAGGCATGTCTCTGTAGGCAAAAAACTCATTTCTGACAAAGTTGCCCAAATGCATCTCAGAAGTGTGCAACTTGTTCCCTGAGTTAGAAAACGTCGAGAAACATTCGTTTCTGCTAGCGCTGTGCTTCTACACATGTATTTACTGAACGGTGAAAGCGCACAGTAATGCACTTTTCTCCCAGCAAATACAGTGTTTCTAAGGAAATGGGAACACACTGAGGAGACACTTGTTGGAGCTACTGTGACTAAAACTGAGCTTCCCTACGCACAGGGAAGCAAGAGAAATGCTGATTTCATCAAGCCCAGTTACATACTCAGAATCTGTACTACTGCGCAAATAGGCATGTCTCTGTAGGCAAAAAACTCATTTCTGACAAAGTTGCCCAAATGCATCTCAGAAGTGTGCAACTTGTTCCCTGAGTTAGAAAACGTCGAGAAACGGTCGTTTCAGCTAGCGCTGTGCTTCTACACATGTATTTGCTGAACGGTGAAAGCGCACAGTAATGCACTTTTCTCCCAGCAAATACACTGTTTCTAAGGAAATGGGAACACACTGAGGAGACACTTGTGGGAGCTACTGTGACTAAAACTGAGCTTCCCTACGCACAAGGAAGTAAGAGAAATGCTGATTTCATCAAGCCCAGTTACATACTCAGAATCTGTACTACTGCGCAAATAGGCATGTCTCTGTAGGCAAAAAACTCATTTTTGAGAAAGTTACCCAAATGCATCTCAGAAGTGTGCAACTTGTTCCCTGAGTTAGAAAACGTCGAGAAACGTTCGTTTCTGCTAGCGCTGTGCTTCTACACATGTATTTGCTGAACGGTGAAAGCGCACAGTAATGCACTTTTCTCCCAGTAAATACACTGTTTCTAAGGAAATGGGAACACACTGAGGAGACACTTGTGGGAGCTACTGTGACTAAAACTGAGCTTCCCTTCGCACAGGGAAGCAAGAGAAATGCTGATTTCATCAAGCCCAGTTACATACTCAGAATCTGTACTACTGCGCAAATAGGCATGTCTCTGTATGCAAAAAACTCATTTCTGACAAAGTTGCACAAATGCATCTCAGAAGTGTGCCACTTGTTCCCTGAGTTAGAAAACGTCGAGAAACGGTCGTTTCTGCTAGCGCTGTGCTTCTACACATGTATTTGCTGAACGGTGAAAGCGCATAGTAATGCACTTTTCTCCCAGCAAATACACTGTTTCTAAGGAAATGGGAACACAATGAGGAGACACTTGTGGGAGCTACTGTGACTAAAACTGAGCTTAACTAGGCACAGGGAAGCAAGAGAAATGCTGATTTCATCAAGCCCAGTTACATACTCAGAATCTGTACTACTGCGCAAATAGGCATGTCTCTGTAGGCAAAAAACTCATTTTGGACAAAGTTGCCCAAATGCATCTCAGAAGTGTGCAACTTGTTCCCTGAGTTAGAAAACGTCGAGAAACGGTCGTTTCTGCTAGCGCTGTGCTTCTACACATGTATTTGATGAACGGTGAAAGCGCACAGTAATGCTCTTTTCTCCCAGCAAATACAGTGTTTCTAAGGAACTGGGAACACACTGAGGAGACACTTGTGGGAGCTACTGTGACTAAAACTGAGCTTCCCTACGCACAGGGAAGCAAGAGAAATGCTGATTTCATCAAGCCCAGTTACATACTCAGAATCTGTACTACTGCGCAAATAGGCATGTCTCTGTAGGCAAAAAACTCATTTCTGACAAAGTTGCCCAAATGCATTTCAGAAGTGTGCCACTTGTTCCCTGAGTTAGAAAACGTCGAGAAACGGTCGTTTCAGCTAGCGCTGTGCTTCTACACATGTATTTGCTGAACGGTGAAAGCGCACAGTAATGCACTTTTCTCCCAGCAAATACACTGTTTCTAAGGAAATGGGAACACACTGAGGAGACACTTGTGGGAGCTACTGTGACTAAAACTGAGCTTCCCTATGCACAAGGAAGCAAGAGAAATGCTGATTTCATCAAGCCCAGTTACATACTCAGAATCTGTACTACTGCGCAAATAGGCATGTCTCTGTAGGCAAAAAACTCATTTTTGAGAAAGTTACCCAAATGCATCTCAGAAGTGTGCAACTTGTTCCCTGAGTTAGAAAACGTCGAGAAACGTTCGTTTCTGCTAGCGCTGTGCTTCTACACATGTATTTGCTGAACGGTGAAAGCGCACAGTAATGCACTTTTCTCCCAGTAAATACACTGTTTCTAAGGAAATGGGAACACACTGAGGAGACACTTGTGGGAGCTACTGTGACTAAAACTGAGCTTTCCTACGCACAGGGAAGCAAGAGAAATGCTGATTTCATCAAGCCCAGTTACATACTCAGAATCTGTACTACTGCGCAAATAGGCATGTCTCTGTATGCAAAAAACTCATTTCTGACAAAGTTGCCCAAATGCATCTCAGAAGTGTGCCACTTGTTCCCTGAGTTAGAAAACGTCGAGAAACGGTCGTTTCTGCTAGCGCTGTGCTTCTACACATGTATTTGCTGAACGGTGAAAGCGCATAGTAATGCACTTTTCTCCCAGCAAATACACTGTTTCTAAGGAAATGGGAACACAATGAGGAGACACTTGTGGGAGCTACTGTGACTAAAACTGAGCTTCCCTAGGCACAGGGAAGCAAGGGAAATGCTGATTTCATCTAGCCCAGTTACATACTCAGAATCTGTACTACTGCGCAAATAGGCATGTCTCTGTAGGCAAAAAACTCATTTTGGACAAAGTTGCCCAAATGCATCTCAGAAGTGTGCAACTCGTTCCCTGAGTTAGAAAACGTCGAGAAACGGTCGTTTCTGCTAGCGCTGTGCTTCTACACATGTATTTGATGAACGGTGAAAGCGCACAGTAATGCACTTTTCTCCCAGCAAATACACTGTTTCTAAGGAAATGGGAACACACTGAGGAGACACTTGTGGGAGCTACTGTGACTAAAACTGAGCTTCCCTACGCACAGGGAAGAAAGAGAAATGCTGATTTCAACAAGCCCAGTTACATACTCAGATTCTGTACTACTGCGCAAATAGGCATGTCTCTGTAGGCAAAAAACTCATTTCTGACAAAGTTGCCCAAATGCATCTCAGAAGTGTGCCACTTATTCCCTGAGTTAGAAATCGTCGAGAAACGGTCGTTTCAGCTAGCGCTGTGCTTCTACACATGTATTTGCTGAACGGTGAAAGCGCACAGTAATGCACTTTTCTCCCAGCAAATACACTGTTTCTAAGGAAATGGGAACACACAGAGGAGACACTTGTGAAAGCTACTGTGACTAAAACTGAGCTTCCCTACGCACAAAGAAGCAAGAGAAATGCTGATTTCATCAAGCCCAGTTACATACTCAGAATCTGTACTACTGCGCAAATAGGCATGTCTCTGTAGGCAAAAAACTCATTTCTGACAAAGTTGCCCAAATGCATCTCAGAAGTGTGCAACTTGTTCCCTGAGTTAGAAAACGTCGAGAAACATTCGTTTCTGCTAGCGCTGTGCTTCTACACATGTATTTGCTGAACGGTGAAAGCGCACAGTAATGCACTTTTCTCCCAGCAAATACACTGTTTCTAAGGAAATGGGAACACACTGAGGAGACACTTTTGGGAGCTACTGGGACTAAAACTGAGCTTCCCTACGTACAGGGAAGCAAGAGAAATGATGATTTCATCAAGCCCAGTTACATGCTCAGAATCTGTACTACTGTGCAAATAGGCATGTCTCTGTAGGCAAAAAACTCATTTCTGACAAAGTTGCCCAAATGCATTTCAGAAGTGTGCCACTTGTTCCCTGAGTTAGAAAACGTCGAGAAACGGTCGTTTCTGCTAGCGCTGTGCTTCTACACATGTATTTGCTGAACGGTGAAAGCGCACAGTAATGCACTATTCTCCCAGCAAATACAGTGTTTCTAAGGAAATGGGAACACACTGAGGAGACACTTGTGGGAGCTACTGTGACTTAAACTGAGCTTCCCTACGCACAGGGAAGCAAGAGAAATGCTGATTTCATCAAGCCCAGTTACATACTCAGAATCTGTACTACTGCGCAAATAGGCATGTCTCTGTAGGCAAAAAACTCATTTCTGACAAAGTTGCACAAATGCATCTCAGAAGTGTGCCACTTGTTCCCTGAGTTAGAAAATGTCGAGAAACGGTCGTTTCTGCTAGCGCTGTGCTTCTACACATGTATTTGCTGAACGGTGAAAGCGCATAGTAATGCACTTTTCTCCCAGCAAATACACTGTTTCTAAGGAAATGGGAACACAATGAGGAGACACTTGTGGGAGCTACTGTGACTAAAACTGAGCTTAACTAGGCACAGGGAAGCAAGAGAAATGCTGATTTCATCAAGCCCAGTTACATACTCAGAATCTGTACTACTGCGCAAATAGGCATGTCTCTGTAGGCAAAAAACTCATTTTGGACAAAGTTGCCCAAATGCATCTCAGAAGTGTGCAACTTGTTCCCTGAGTTAGAAAACGTCGAGAAACGGTCGTTTCTGCTAGCGCTGTGCTTCTACACATGTATTTGATGAACGGTGAAAGCGCACAGTAATGCTCTTTTCTCCCAGCAAATACAGTGTTTCTAAGGAACTGGGAACACACTGAGGAGACACTTGTGGGAGCTACTGTGACTAAAACTGAGCTTCCCTACGCACAGGGAAGCAAGAGAAATGCTGATTTCATCAAGCCCAGTTACATACTCAGAATCTGTACTACTGCGCAAATAGGCATGTCTCTGTAGGCAAAAAACTCATTTCTGACAAAGTTGCCCAAATGCATTTCAGAAGTGTGCCACTTGTTCCCTGAGTTAGAAAACGTCGAGAAACGGTCGTTTCAGCTAGCGCTGTGCTTCTACACATGTATTTGCTGAACGGTGAAAGCGCACAGTAATGCACTTTTCTCCCAGCAAATACACTGTTTCTAAGGAAATGGGAACACACTGAGGAGACACTTGTGGGAGCTACTGTGACTAAAACTGAGCTTCCCTATGCACAAGGAAGCAAGAGAAATGCTGATTTCATCAAGCCCAGTTACATACTAGGAATCTGTACTACTGCGCAAATAGGCATGTCTCTGTAGGCAAAAAACTCATTTTTGAGAAAGTTACCCAAATGCATCTCAGAAGTGTGCAACTTGTTCCCTGAGTTAGAAAACGTCGAGAAACGTTCGTTTCTGCTAGCGCTGTGCTTCTACACATGTATTTGCTGAACGGTGAAAGCGCACAGTAATGCACTTTTCTCCCAGTAAATACACTGTTTCTAAGGAAATGGGAACACACTGAGGAGACACTTGTGGGAGCTACTGTGACTAAAACTGAGCTTCCCTACGCACAGGGAAGCAAGAGAAATGCTGATTTCATCAAGCCCAGTTACATACTCAGAATCTGTACTACTGCGCAAATAGGCATGTCTCTGTATGCAAAAAACTCATTTCTGACAAAGTTGCCCAAATGCATCTCAGAAGTGTGCCACTTGTTCCCTGAGTTAGAAAACGTCGAGAAACGGTCGTTTCTGCTAGCGCTGTGCTTCTACACATGTATTTGCTGAACGGTGAAAGCGCATAGTAATGCACTTTTCTCCCAGCAAATACACTGTTTCTAAGGAAATGGGAACACAATGAGGAGACACTTGTGGGAGCTACTGTGACTAAAACTGAGCTTCCCTAGGCACAGGGAAGCAAGGGAAATGCTGATTTCATCTAGCCCAGTTACATACTCAGAATCTGTACTACTGCGCAAATAGGCATGTCTCTGTAGGCAAAAAACTCATTTTGGACAAAGTTGCCCAAATGCATCTCAGAAGTGTGCAACTTGTTCCCTGAGTTAGAAAACGTCGAGAAACGGTCGTTTCTGCTAGCGCTGTGCTTCTACACATGTATTTGATGAACGGTGAAAGCGCACAGTAATGCACTTTTCTCCCAGCAAATACACTGTTTCTAAGGAAATGGGAACACACTGAGGAGACACTTGTGGGAGCTACTGTGACTAAAACTGAGCTTCCCTACGCACAGGGAAGAAAGAGAAATGCTGATTTCAACAAGCCCAGTTACATACTCAGATTCTGTACTACTGCGCAAATAGGCATGTCTCTGTAGGCAAAAAACTCATTTCTGACAAAGTTGCCCAAATGCATCTCAGAAGTGTGCCACTTATTCCCTGAGTTAGAAATCGTCGAGAAACGGTCGTTTCAGCTAGCGCTGTGCTTCTACACATGTATTTGCTGAACGGTGAAAGCGCACAGTAATGCACTTTTCTCCCAGCAAATACACTGTTTCTAAGGAAATGGGAACACACTGAGGAGACACTTGTGGGAGCTACTGTGACTAAAACTGAGCTTCCCTACGCACAAAGAAGCAAGAGAAATGCTGATTTCATCAAGCCCAGTTACATACTCAGAATCTGTACTACTGCGCAAATAGGCATGTCTCTGTAGGCAAAAAACTCATTTCTGACAAAGTTGCCCAAATGCATCTCAGAAGTGTGCAACTTGTTCCCTGAGTTAGAAAACGTCGAGAAACATTCGTTTCTGCTAGCGCTGTGCTTCTACACATGTATTTGCTGAACGGTGAAAGCGCACAGTAATGCACTTTTCTCCCAGCAAATACACTGTTTCTAAGGAAATGGGAACACACTGAGGAGACACTTTTGGGAGCTACTGGGACTAAAACTGAGCTTCCCTACGCACAGGGAAGCAAGAGAAATGATGATTTCATCAAGCCCAGTTACATGCTCAGAATCTGTACTACTGTGCAAATAGGCATGTCTCTGTAGGCAAAAAACTCATTTCTGACAAAGTTGCCCAAATGCATTTCAGAAGTGTGCCACTTGTTCCCTGAGTTAGAAAACGTCGAGAAACGGTCGTTTCTGCTAGCGCTGTGCTTCTACACATGTATTTGCTGAACGGTGAAAGCGCACAGTAATGCACTTTTCTCCCAGCAAATACAGTGTTTCTAAGGAAATGGGAACACACTGAGGAGACACTTGTGGGAGCTACTGTGACTAAAACTGAGCTTCCCTACGCACAGGGAAGCAAGAGAAATGCTGATTTCATCAAGCCCAGTTACATACTCAGAATCTGTACTACTGCGCAAATAGGCATGTCTCTGTAGGCAAAAAACTCATTTCTGACAAAGTTGCACAAATGCATCTCAGAAGTGTGCCACTTGTTCCCTGAGTTAGAAAATGTCGAGAAACGGTCGTTTCTGCTAGCGCTGTGCTTCTACACATGTATTTGCTGAACGGTGAAAGCGCATAGTAATGCACTTTTCTCCCAGCAAATACACTGTTTCTAAGGAAATGGGAACACAATGAGGAGACACTTGTGGGAGCTACTGTGACTAAAACTGAGCTTAACTAGGCACAGGGAAGCAAGAGAAATGCTGATTTCATCAAGCCCAGTTACATACTCAGAATCTGTACTACTGCGCAAATAGGCATGTCTCTGTAGGCAAAAAACTCATTTTGGACAAAGTTGCCCAAATGCATCTCAGAAGTGTGCAACTTGTTCCCTGAGTTAGAAAACGTCGAGAAACGGTCGTTTCTGCTAGCGCTGTGCTTCTACACATGTATTTGATGAACGGTGAAAGCGCACAGTAATGCTCTTTTCTCCCAGCAAATACAGTGTTTCTAAGGAACTGGGAACACACTGAGGAGACACTTGTGGGAGCTACTGTGACTAAAACTGAGCTTCCCTACGCACAGGGAAGAAAGAGAAATGCTGATTTCAACAAGCCCAGTTACATACTCAGATTCTGTACTACTGCGCAAATAGGCATGTCTCTGTAGGCAAAAAACTCATTTCTGACAAAGTTGCCCAAATGCATCTCAGAAGTGTGCCACTTATTCCCTGAGTTAGAAATCGTCGAGAAACGGTCGTTTCAGCTAGCGCTGTGCTTCTACACATGTATTTGCTGAACGGTGAAAGCGCACAGTAATGCACTTTTCTCCCAGCAAATACACTGTTTCTAAGGAAATGGGAACACACTGAGGAGACACTTGTGGGAGCTACTGTGACTAAAACTGAGCTTCCCTACGCACAAAGAAGCAAGAGAAATGCTGATTTCATCAAGCCCAGTTACATACTCAGAATCTGTACTACTGCGCAAATAGGCATGTCTCTGTAGGCAAAAAACTCATTTCTGACAAAGTTGCCCAAATGCATCTCAGAAGTGTGCAACTTGTTCCCTGAGTTAGAAAACGTCGAGAAACATTCGTTTCTGCTAGCGCTGTGCTTCTACACATGTATTTGCTGAACGGTGAAAGCGCACAGTAATGCACTTTTCTCCCAGCAAATACACTGTTTCTAAGGAAATGGGAACACACTGAGGAGACACTTTTGGGAGCTACTGGGACTAAAACTGAGCTTCCCTACGCACAGGGAAGCAAGAGAAATGATGATTTCATCAAGCCCAGTTACATGCTCAGAATCTGTACTACTGTGCAAATAGGCATGTCTCTGTAGGCAAAAAACTCATTTCTGACAAAGTTGCCCAAATGCATTTCAGAAGTGTGCCACTTGTTCCCTGAGTTAGAAAACGTCGAGAAACGGTCGTTTCTGCTAGCGCTGTGCTTCTACACATGTATTTGCTGAACGGTGAAAGCGCACAGTAATGCACTTTTCTCCCAGCAAATACACTGTTTCTAAGGAAATGGGAACACACTGAGGAGACACTTGTGGGAGCTACTGTGACTAAAACTGAGCTTCCCTACGCACAGGGAAGCAAGAGAATGCTGATTTCATCAAGCCCAGTTACATACTCAGAATCTGTACTACTGCGCAAATAGGCATGTCTCTGTAGGCAAAAAAATCATTTCTGACAAAGTTGCCCAAATGCATCTCAGAAGAGTGCAACTTGTTCCCTGAGTTAGAAAACGTCGAGAAATGTTCGTTTCTGCTAGTGCTGTGCTTCTACACATGTATTTGCTGAACGGTGAAAGCGCACAGTAATGCACTTTTCTCCCAGCAAATACACTGTTTCTAAGGAACTGGGAACACACTGAGGAGACACTTGTGGGAGCTACTGTGACTAAAACTGAGCTTCCCTACGCACAGGGAAGCAAGAGAAATGCTGATTTCATCAAGCCCAGTTACATAATCAGAATCTGTACTACTGCGCAAATAGGCATGTCTCTTTAGGGAAAAAACTCATTTTGGACAAAGTTGCCCAAATGTATTTCCGAAGTGTGCAACTTGTTCCCTGAGTTAGAAAACGTCGAGAAACGGTCGTTTCAGCTAGCGCTGTGCTTCTACACATGTATTTGCTGAACGGTGAAAGCGCACAGTAATGCACTTTTCTCCCAGCAAATACACTGTAACTAAGGAAATGGGAACACACTGAGGAGACACTTATGGGAGCTACTGTGACTAAAACTGAGCTTCCCTACGCACAGGGAAGCAAGAGAAATGCTGATTTCATCAAGCCCAGTTACATACTCAGAATCTGTACTACTGCGCAAATAGGCATGTCTCTGTAGGCAAAAAACTCATTTCTGACAAAGTTGCCCAAATGCATCTCAGAAGTGTGCAACTTGTTCCCTGAGTTAGAAAACGTCGAGAAACTTTCGATACTGCTAGCGCTGTGCTTCTACACATGTATTTGCTGAACGGTGAAAGCGCAGAGTAATGCACTTTTCTCCCAGCAAATACACTGTTTCTAAGGAACTGGGAACACACTGAGGAGACACTTGTGGGAGCTACTGGGACTAAAACTGAGCTTCCCTACGCACAGGGAAGCAAGAGAAATGCTGATTTCATCAAGCCCAGTTACATACTCAGAATCTGTACTACTGCGCAAATAGGCATGTCTCTTTAGGCAAAAAACTCATTTCTGACAATGTTTCCCAAATGCATTTCAGAAGTGTGCCACTTGTTCCCTGAGTTAGAAAACGTCGAGAAACGGTCGTTTCAGCTAGCGCTGTGCTTCTACACATGTATTTGCTGAACGGTGAAAGCACACAGTAATGCATTTTTCTCCCAGCAAATACACTGTTTCTAAGGAAATGGGAACACACTGAGGAGACACTTGTGGGAGCTACTGTGACTAAAACTGAGCTTCCCTACGCACAGGGAAGCAAGAGAAATGCTGATTTCATCCAGCCCAGTTACATACTCAGAATCTGTACTACTGCGCAAATAGGCATGTCTCTGTAGGCAAAAAACTCATTTTTCAGAAAGTTAACAAATGCATCTCAGAAGTGTGCAACTTGTTCCCTGAGTTAGAAAACGTCGAGAAACGGTCGTTTCTGCTAGCGCTGTGCTTCTACACATGTATTTGCTGAGCGGTGAAAGCCCAAAGTAATGCACTTTTCTCCCAGCAAATACACTGTTTCTAAGGAAATGGGAACACACTGAGGAGACACTTGTGGGAGCTACTGTGACTAAAACTGAGCTTCCCTACGCACAGGGAAGCAAGAGAAATGCTGATGTCATCAAGCCCAGTTACATATTCAGAATCTGTACTACTGCGCAAATAGGCATGTCTCTGTAGGCAAAAAACTCATTTCTGACAATGTTGCCCAAATGCATCTCAGAAGTGTGCAACTTGTTCCCTGAGTTAGAAAACGTCGAGAAACGGTAGTTTCAGCTAGCGCTGTGCTTCTACACATGTATTTGCTGAACGGTGAAAGCGCACAGTAATGCACTTTTCTCCCAGCAAATACACTGTTTCTAAGGAAATGGGAACACACTGAGGAGACACTTGTGGGAGCTACTGTGACTAAAACTGAGCTTCCCTACGCACAGGGAAGCAAGAGAAATGCTGATTTCATCAAGCCCAGTTATATACTCAGAATCTGTACTACTGCGCAAATAGGCATGTCTCTTTAGGCAAAAAACTCATTTCTGACAATGTTGCCCAAATGCATCTCAGAAGTGTGCCACTTGTTCCCTGAGTTAGAAAATGTCGAGAAACGGTCGTTTCAGCTAGCGCTGTGCTTCTACACATGTATTTGCTGAACGGTGAAAGCGCACAGTAATGCACTTTTCTCCCAGCAAATACACTGTTTCTAAGGAACTGGGAACACACTGAGGAGACACGTGTGGGAGCTACTGTGACTAAAACTGAGCTTCCCTACGCACAGGGAAGCAAGAGAAATGCTGATTTCATCAAGCCCAGTTAGATACTCAGTATCTGTACTACTGCGCAAATAGGCATGTCTCTGTAGGCAAAAAACTCATTTTTGAGAAAGTTACCGATATGTATCTCAGAAGTGTGCAACTTGTTCCCTGAGTTAGAAAACGTCGAGAAACGTTCGTTACTGCTAGCGCTGTGCTTCTACACATGTATTTGCTGAATGGTGAAAGCGCACACTAATGCACTTTTCTCCCAGCAAATACACTGTTTCTAAAAAAATGGGAACACACTGAGGAGACACTTGTGGGAGCTACTGTGAGAAAAACTGAGCTTCCCTACGCACAGGGAAGCAAGAGAAATGCTGATTTAATCAAGCCCAGTTACATACTCAGAATCTGTACTACTGCGCAAATAGGCATGTCTCTGTAGGCAAAAAACTCATTTCTGACAAAGTTGCCCAAATGCATCTCAGAAGTGTGCAACTTGTTCCCTGAGTTAGAAAACGTCGAGAAACGGTCGTTTCTGCTAGCGCTGTGCTTCTACACATGTATTTGCTGAACGGTGAAAGCGCACAGTAATGCACTTTTCTCCCAGCAAATACAGTGTTTCTAAGGAACTGGGAACACACTGAGGAGACACTTGTGGGAGGTACTGTGACTAAAACTGAGCTTCCCTACGCACAGGGAAGCAAGAGAAATGCTGATTTCATCAAGCCCAGTTACATACTCAGAATCTGTACTACTGCGCAAATAGCCATGTCTCTGAAGGCAAAAAACTCATTTCTGACAAAGTTGCCCAAATGCATCTCAGAAGTGTGCAACTTGTTCCCTGAGTTAGAAAACGTCGAGAAACGGTCGTTTCAGCTAGCGCTGTGCTTCTACACATGTATTTGCTGAACGGTGAAAGCGCACAGTAATGCACTTTTCTCCCATCAAATACACTGTTTCTAAGGAAATGGGAACACACTGAGGAGCCATTTGTGGGAGCTACTGTGACTAAAACTGAGCTTCCCTACGCACAAGGAAGCAAGAGAAATGCTGATTTCATCAAGCCCAGTTACATACTCAGAATCTGAACTACTGCGCAAATAGGCATGTCTCTGTAGGCAAAAAACTCATTTTTGAGAAAGTTACCCAAATGCATCTCAGAAGTGTGCAACTTGTTCCCTGAGTTAGAAAACGTCGAGAAACGTTCGTTTCTGCTAGCGCTGTGCTTCTACACATGTATTTGCTGAACTGTGAAAGCGCACAGTAATGCACTTTTCTCCCAGCAAATACACTGTTTCTAAGGAAATGGGAACACACTGAGGAGACACTTGTGGGAGCTACTGTGACTAAAACTGAGCTTCCCTACGCACAGGGAAGCAAGAGAAATGCTGATTTCATCAAGCCCAGTTACATACTCAGAATCTGTACTACTGCGCAAATAGGCATGTCTCTGTATGCAAAAAACTCATTTCTGACAAAGTTGCCCAAATGCATCTCAGAAGTGTGCCACTTGTTCCCTGAGTTAGAAAACGTCGAGAAACGGTCGTTTCTGCTAGCGCTGTGCTTCTACACATGTATTTGCTGAACAGTGAAAGCGCACAGTAATGCACTTTTCTCCCAGCAAATACACTGTTTCTAAGGAAATGGGAACACAATGAGGAGACACTTGTGGGAGCTACTGTGACTAAAACTGAGCTTCCCTACGCACAGGGAAGCAAGAGAAATGCTGATTTCATCAAGCCCAGTTACATACTCAGAATCTGTACTACTGCGCAAATAGGCATGTCTCTGTAGGCAAAAAACTCATTTTTCAGAAAGTTACCAAATGCATCTCAGAAGTGTGCAACTTGTTCCCTGAGTTAGAAAACGTCGAGAAACGGTCGTTTCTGCTAGCGCTGTGCTTCTACACATGTATTTGCTGAACGGTGAAAGCGCAAAGTAATGCACTTTTCTCCCAGCAAATACAGTGTTTCTAAGGAACTGGGAACACACTGAGGAGACACTTGTGGGAGGTACTGTGACTAAAACTGAGCTTCCCTACGCACAGGGAAGCAAGAGAAATGCTGATTTCATCAAGCCCAGTTACATACTCAGAATCTGTACTACTGCGCAAATAGGCATGTCTCTTTAGGCAAAAAACTCATTTCTGACAAAGTTGCCCAAATGCATCTCAGAAGTGTGCCACTTGTTCCCTGAGTTAGAAAACGTCGAGAAACGGTCGTTTCTGCTAGCGCTGTGCTTCTACACATGTATTTGCTGAACGGTGAAAGCGCACAGTAATGCACTTTTCTCCCAGCAAATACATTGTTTCTAAGGAAATGGGAACACAATGAGGAGACACTTGTGGGAGCTACTGTGACTAAAACTGAGCTTCCCTACGCACAGGGAAGCAAGAGAAATGCTGATTTCATCAAGCCCAGTTACATACTCAGAATCTGTACTACTGCGCAAATAGGCATGTCTCTGTAGGCAAAAAACTCATTTCTGACAAAGTTGCCCAAATGCATCTCAGAAGTGTGCAACTTGTTCCCTGAGTTAGAAAACGTCGAGAAACGTTCGTTTATGCTAGCGCTGTGATTCTACACATGTATTTGCTGAACGGTGAAAGCGCACAGTAATGCACTTTTCTCCCAGCAAATACACTGTTTCTAAGGAACTGGGAACACACTGAGGAGACACTTGTGGGAGCTACTGGGACTAAAACTGAGCTTCCCTACGCACAGGGAAGCAAGAGAAATGCTGATTTCATCAAGCCCAGTTATATACTCAGAATCTGTACTACTGCGCAAATAGGCATGTCTCTGTAGGCAAAAAACTCATTTCTGACAATGTTGCCCAAATGCATTTCAGAAGTGTGCCACTTGTTCCCTGAGTTAGAAACCGTCGAGAAACGGTCGTTTCAGCTAGCGCTGTGCTTCTACACATGTATTTGCTGAACGGTGAATGCACACAGTAATGCACTTTTCTCCCAGCAAATACACTGTTTCTAAGGAACTGGGAACACACTGAGGAGACACTTGTGGGAGGTACTGTGACTAAAACTGAGCTTCCCTACGCACAGGGAAGCAAGAGAAATGCTGATTTCATCAAGCCCAGTTACATACTCAGAATCTGTACTACTGCGCAAATAGGCATGTCTCTGTAGGCAAAAAACTCATTTTTCAGAAAGTTACCAAATGCATCTCAGAAGTGTGCAAATTGTTCCCTGAGTTAGAAAACGTCGAGAAACGTTCGTTTCTGCTAGCGCTGTGCTTCTACACATGTATTTGCTGAACGGTGAAAGCGCAAAGTAATGCACTTTTCTCCCAGCAAATACACTGTTTCTAAGGAAATGGGAACACACTGAGGAGACACTTGTGGGAGCTACTGTGACTAAAACTGAGCTTCCCTACGCACAGGGAAGCAAGAGAAATGCTGATTTCATCAAGCCCAGTTACATACTCAGAATCTGTACTACTGCGCAAATAGGCATGTCTCTGTATGCAAAAAACTCATTTCTGACAAAGTTGCCCAAATGCATCTCAGAAGTGTGCCACTTGTTCCCTGAGTTAGAAAACGTCGAGAAACGGTCGTTTCTGCTAGCGCTGTGCTTCTACACATGTATTTGCTGAACAGTGAAAGCGCACAGTAATGCACTTTTCTCCCAGCAAATACACTGTTTCTAAGGAAATGGGAACACAATGAGGAGACACTTGTGGGAGCTACTGTGACTAAAACTGAGCTTCCCTACGCACAGGGAAGCAAGAGAAATGCTGATTTCATCAAGCCCAGTTACATACTCAGAATCTGTACTACTGCGCAAATAGGCATGTCTCTGTAGGCAAAAAACTCATTTTTCAGAAAGTTACCAAATGCATCTCAGAAGTGTGCAACTTGTTCCCTGAGTTAGAAAACGTCGAGAAACGGTCGTTTCTGCTAGCGCTGTGCTTCTACACATGTATTTGCTGAACGGTGAAAGCGCAAAGTAATGCACTTTTCTCCCAGCAAATACAGTGTTTCTAAGGAACTGGGAACACACTGAGGAGACACTTGTGGGAGGTACTGTGACTAAAACTGAGCTTCCCTACGCACAGGGAAGCAAGAGAAATGCTGATTTCATCAAGCCCAGTTACATACTCAGAATCTGTACTACTGCGCAAATAGGCATGTCTCTTTAGGCAAAAAACTCATTTCTGACAAAGTTGCCCAAATGCATCTCAGAAGTGTGCCACTTGTTCCCTGAGTTAGAAAACGTCGAGAAACGGTCGTTTCTGCTAGCGCTGTGCTTCTACACATGTATTTGCTGAACGGTGAAAGCGCACAGTAATGCACTTTTCTCCCAGCAAATACATTGTTTCTAAGGAAATGGGAACACAATGAGGAGACACTTGTGGGAGCTACTGTGACTAAAACTGAGCTTCCCTACGCACAGGGAAGCAAGAGAAATGCTGATTTCATCAAGCCCAGTTACATACTCAGAATCTGTACTACTGCGCAAATAGGCATGTCTCTGTAGGCAAAAAACTCATTTCTGACAAAGTTGCCCAAATGCATCTCAGAAGTGTGCAACTTGTTCCCTGAGTTAGAAAACGTCGAGAAACGTTCGTTTATGCTAGCGCTGTGATTCTACACATGTATTTGCTGAACGGTGAAAGCGCACAGTAATGCACTTTTCTCCCAGCAAATACACTGTTTCTAAGGAACTGGGAACACACTGAGGAGACACTTGTGGGAGCTACTGGGACTAAAACTGAGCTTCCCTACGCACAGGGAAGCAAGAGAAATGCTGATTTCATCAAGCCCAGTTATATACTCAGAATCTGTACTACTGCGCAAATAGGCATGTCTCTGTAGGCAAAAAACTCATTTCTGACAATGTTGCCCAAATGCATTTCAGAAGTGTGCCACTTGTTCCCTGAGTTAGAAACCGTCGAGAAACGGTCGTTTCAGCTAGCGCTGTGCTTCTACACATGTATTTGCTGAACGGTGAATGCACACAGTAATGCACTTTTCTCCCAGCAAATACACTGTTTCTAAGGAACTGGGAACACACTGAGGAGACACTTGTGGGAGGTACTGTGACTAAAACTGAGCTTCCCTACGCACAGGGAAGCAAGAGAAATGCTGATTTCATCAAGCCCAGTTACATACTCAGAATCTGTACTACTGCGCAAATAGGCATGTCTCTGTAGGCAAAAAACTCATTTTTCAGAAAGTTACCAAATGCATCTCAGAAGTGTGCAAATTGTTCCCTGAGTTAGAAAACGTCGAGAAACGTTCGTTTCTGCTAGCGCTGTGCTTCTACACATGTATTTGCTGAACGGTGAAAGCGCAAAGTAATGCACTTTTCTCCCAGCAAATACACTGTTTCTAAGGAAATGGGAACACACTGAGGAGACACTTGTGGGAGCTACTGTGACTAAAACTGAGCTTCCCTACGCACAGGGAAGCAAGAGAAATGCTGATTTCATCAAGCCCAGTTACATACTCAGAATCTGTACTACTGCGCAAATAGACATGTCTCTGTAGGCAAAAAACTCTTTTCTGACAAAGTTGCCCAAATGCATCTCAGAAGTGTGCCACTTGTTCCCTGAGTTAGAAAACGTGGAGAAACGTTCATTTCTGCTAGCGCTGTGCTTCTACACATGTATTTGCTGAGCGGTGAAAGCGCACAGTAATGCACTTTTCTCCCAGCAAATACACTGTTTCTAAAGAACTGGGAACACACTGAGGAGACACTTGTGGGAGCTACTGTGACTAAAACTGAGCTTCCCTACGCACAGGGAAGAAAGAGAAATGCTGATGTCATCAAGCCCAGTTACATATTCAGAATCTGTACTACTGCGCAAATAGGCATGTCTCTGTAGGCAAAAAACTCATTTCTGACAATGTTGCCCAAATGCATCTCAGAAGTGTGCAACTTGTTCCCTAAGTTAGAAAACGTCGAGAAACGGTAGTTTCAGCTAGCGCTGTGCTTCTACACATGTATTTGCTGAACGGTGAAAGCGCACAGTAATGCACTTTTCTCCCAGCAAATACACTGTTTCTAAGGAAATGGGAACACACTGAGGAGAGAGTTGTGGGAGCTACTGGGACTAAAACTGAGCTTCCCTACGCACAGGGAAGCAAGAGAAATGCTGATTTCATCAAGCCCAGTTATATACTCAGAATCTGTACTACTGCGCAAATAGGCATGTCTCTTTAGGCAAAAAACTCATTTCTGACAATGTTGCCCAAATGCATCTCAGAAGTGTGCCACTTGTTCCCTGAGTTAGAAAATGTCGAGAAACGGTCGTTTCAGCTAGCGCTGTGCTTCTACACATGTATTTGCTGAACGGTGAAAGCGCACAGTAATGCACTTTTCTCCCAGCAAATACACTGTTTCTAAGGAACTGGGAACACACTGAGGAGACACATGTGGGAGCTACTGTGACTAAAACTGAGCTTCCCTACGCACAGTGAAGCAAGAGAAATGCTGATATCATCAAGCCCAGTTAGATACTCAGTATCTGTACTACTGCGCAAATAGGCATGTCTCTGTAGGCAAAAAACTCATTTTTGAGAAAGTTACCGATATGTATCTCAGAAGTGTGCAACTTGTTCCCTGAGTTAGAAAACGTCGAGAAACGTTCGTTACTGCTAGCGCTGTGCTTCTACCCATGTATTTGCTGAATGGTGAAAGCGCACACTAATGCACTTTTCTCCCAGCAAATACACTGTTTCTAAAGAAATGGGAACACACTGAGGAGACACTTGTGGGAGCTACTGTGAGTAAAACTGAGCTTCCCTACGCACAGGGAAGCAAGAGAAATGCTGATTTAATCAAGCCCAGTTACATACTCAGAATCTGTACTACTGCGCAAATAGGCATGTCTCTTTAGGCAAAAAACTCATTTCTTACAAAGTTGCCCAAATGCATCTCAGAAGTGTTCAACTTGTTCCCTGAGGTAGAAAACGTCGAGAAACGGTCGTTTCTGCTAGCGCTGTGCTTCTACACATGTATTTGCTGAACGGTGAAAGCGCACAGTAATGCACTTTTCTCCCAGAAAATACACTGTTTCTAAGGAAATGGGAACACACTGAGGAGACACTTGTGGGAGCTACTGGGACTAAAACTGAGCTTCCCTACGCACAGGGAAGCAAGAGAAATGCTGATTTCATCAAGCCCAGTTACATACTCAGAATCTGTACTACTGCGCAAATAGGCATGTCTCTGTAGGCAAAAAACTCATTTCTGACAAAGTTGCCCAAATGCATTTCAGAAGTGTGCCACTTGTTCCCTGATTTAGAAAACGTCGAGAAACGGTCGTTTCAGCTAGCGCTGTGCTTCTACACATGTATTTGCTGAACGGTGAAAGCACACAGTAATGCACTTTTCTCCCAGCAAATACACTGTTTCTAAGGAACTGGGAACACACTGAGGAGACACTTGTGGGAGCTACTGTGACTAAAACTGAGCTTCCCTACGCACAGGGAAGCAAGAGAAATGCTGATTTCATCAAGCCCAGTTACATACTCAGAATCTGTACTACTGCGCAAATAGGCATGTCTCTGTAGGCAAAAAACTCATTTTTCAGAAAGTTACCCAAATGCATCTCAGAAGTGTGCAACTTGTTCCCTGAGTTAGAAAACGTCGAGAAACGGTCGTTTCTGCTAGCGCTGTGCTTCTACACATGTATTTGCTGAACGGTGAAAGCGCACAGTAATGCACTTTTCTCCCAGCAAATACACTGTTTCTAAGGAACTGGGAACACACTGAGGAGACACTTGTGGGAGCTACTGTGACTAAAACTGAGCTTCCCTACGCACAGGGAAGCAAGAGAAATGCTGATTTCATCAAGCCCAGTTACATAATCAGAATCTGTACTACTGCGCAAATAGGCATGTCTCTGTAGGGAAAAAACTCATTTTGGACAAAGTTGCCCAAATGCATTTCAGAAGTGTGCAACTTGTTCCCTGAGTTAGAAAACGTCGAGAAACGGTCGTTTCAGCTAGCGCTGTGCTTCTACACATGTATTTGCTGAACGGTGAAAGCGCACAGTAATGCACTTTTCTCCCAGCAAATACACTGTTTCTAAGGAACTGGGAACACACTGAGGAGACACTTGTGGGAGCTACTGTGACTAAAACTGAGCTTCCCTACGCACAGGGAAGCAAGAGAATGCTGATTTCATCAAGCCCAGTTACCTACTCAGAATCTGTACTACTGCGCAAATAGGCATGTCTCTGTAGGCAAAAAACTCATTTCTGACAAAGTTGCCCAAATGCATCCCAGAAGTGTGCAACTTGTTCCATGAGTTAGAAAACGTCGAGAAACGGTCGTTTCTGCTAGCGCTGTGCTTCTACACATGTATTTGCTGAACGGTGAAAGCACAAAGTAATGCACTTTTCTCCCAGCAAATACACTGTTTCTAAGGAAATGGGAACACACTGAGGAGACACTTGTGGGAGCTACTGTGACTAAAACTGAGCTTCCCTACGCACAGGGAAGCAAGAGAAATGCTGATTTCATCAAGCCCAGTTACATACTCAGAATCTGTACTACTGCGCAAATAGACATGTCTCTGTAGGCAAAAAACTCATTTCTGACAAAGTTGCCCAAATGCATCTCAGAAGTGTGCCACTTGTTCCCTGAGTTAGAAAACGTCGAGAAACGTTCGTTTCTGCTAGTGCTGTGCTTCTACACATGTATTTGCTGAGCGGTGAAAGCGCACAGTAATGCACTTTTCTCCCAGCAAATACACTGTTTCTAAGGAACTGGGAACACACTGAGGAGACACTTGTGGGAGCTACTGTGACTAAAACTGAGCTTCCCTACGCACAGGGAAGCAAGAGAAATGCTGATGTCATCAAGCCCAGTTACATATTCAGAATCTGTACTACTGCGCAAATAGGCATGTCTCTGTAGGCAAAAAACTCATTTCGGACAATGTTGCCCAAATGCATCTCAGAAGTGTGCAACTTGTTCCCTGAGTTAGAAAACGTCGAGAAACGGTAGTTTCAGCTAGCGCTGTGCTTCTACACATGTATTTGCTGAACAGTGAAAGCGCACAGTAATGCACTTTTCTCCCAGCAAATACACTGTTTCTAAGGAAATGGGAACACACTGAGGAGACACTTGTGGGAGCTACTGTGACTAAAACTGAGCTTCCCTACGCACAGGGAAGCAAGAGAAATGCTGATTTCATCAAGCCCAGTTATATACTCAGAATCTGTACTACTGCGCTAATAGGCATGTCTCTTTAGGCAAAAAACTCATTTCTGACAATGTTGCCTAATGCATCTCAGAAGTGTGCAACTTGTTCCTGAGTTAGAAAACGTCGAGAAACGTTTGTTTCTCCTAGCGCTGTGCTTCTACACATGTATTTGCTGAACGGTGAAAGCGCACAGTAATGCACTTTTCTCCCAGCAAATACACTGTTTCTAAGGAACTGGGAACACACTGAGGAGACACGTTTGGGAGCTAATGTGACTAAAACTGAGCTTCCCTACGCACAGGGAAGCAAGAGAAATGCTGATTTCATCAAGCCCAGTTAGATACTCAGTATCTGTACTACTGCGCAAATAGGCATGTCTCTGTAGGCAAAAAACTCATTTTTGAGAAAGTTACCGAAATGCATCTCAGAAGTGTGCAACTTGTTCCCTGAGTTAGAAAACGTCGAGAAACGTTCGTTACTGCTAGCGCTGTGCTTCTACACATGTATTTGCTGAACGGTGAAAGCGCACACTAATGCACTTTTCTCCCAGCAAATACACTGTTTCTAAAGAAATGGGAACACACTGAGGAGACACTTGTGGGAGCTAATGTGAGTAAAACTGAGCTTCCCTACGCAAAGGGAAGCAAGAGAAATGATGATGTCATCAAGCCCAGTTACATACTCAGAATCTGTACTACTGCGCAAATAGGCATGTCTCTGTAGGCAAAAAACTCATTTCTGACAAAGCTGCCCAAATGCATCTCAGAAGTGTGCAACTTGTTCCCTTAGTTCGAAAACGTCGAGAAACGGTCGTTTCTGCTAGCGCTGTGCTTCTACACATGTATTTGCTGAACGATGAAAGCGCACAGTAATGCACTTTTCTCCCAGCAAATACACTGTTTCTAAGGAACTGGGAACCCACTGAGGAGACACTTGTGGGAGCTACTGTGACTAAAACTGAGCTTCCCTACGCACAGGGAAGCAAGAGAAATGCTGATTCCATCAAGCCCAGTTACATACTCAGAATCTGTACTACTGCGCAAATAGTCATGTCTCTGTAGGCAAAAAACTCATTTTTGAGAAAGTTACCCAAATGCATCTCAGAAGTGTGCAACTTTTTCCCTGAGTTAGAAAACGTCGAGAAACGTTCGTTACTGCTAGCGCTGTGCTTCTACACATGTATTTGCTGAATGGTGAAAGCGCACAGTAATGCACTTTTCTCCCAGCAAATACACTGTTTCTAAGGAAATGGGAACACACTGAGGAGACACTTGTGGGAGCTACTGTGACTAAAACTGAGCTTCCCTACGCACAGGGAAGCAAGAGAAATGCTGATTTCATCAAGCCCAGTTACATACTCAGAATCTGTACTACTGCGCAAATAGGCATGTCTCTTTAGGCAAAAAACTCATTTCTGACAAAGTTGCCCAAATGCATCTCAGAAGTGTGCCACTTGTTCCCTGAGTTAGAAAACGTCGAGAAACGGTCGTTTCTGCTAGCGCTGTGCTTCTACACATGTATTTGCTGAACGGTGAAAGCGCACAGTAATGCACTTTTCTCCCAGCAAATACACTGTTTCTAAGGAAATGGGAACACAATGAGGAGACACTTGTGGGAGCTACTGTGACTAAAACTGAGCTTCCCTACGCACAGGGAAGCAAGAGAAATGCTGATTTCATCAAGCCCAGTTACATACTCAGAATCTGTACTACTGCGCAAATAGGCATGTCTCTGTAGGCAAAAAACTCATTTCTGACAAAGTTGCCCAAATGCATCTCAGAAGTGTGCAACTTGTTCCCTGAGTTAGAAAACGTCGAGAAACGTTCGTTTATGCTAGCGCTGTGATTCTACACATGTATTTGCTGAACGGTGAAAGCGCACAGTAATGCACTTTTCTCCCAGCAAATACACTGTTTCTAAGGAACTGGGAACACACTGAGGAGACACTTGTGGGAGCTACTGGGACTAAAACTGAGCTTCCCTACGCACAGGGAAGCAAGAGAAATGCTGATTTCATCAAGCCCAGTTATATACTCAGAATCTGTACTACTGCGCAAATAGGCATGTCTCTGTAGGCAAAAAACTCATTTCTGACAATGTTGCCCAAATGCATTTCAGAAGTGTGCCACTTGTTCCCTGAGTTAGAAACCGTCGAGAAACGGTCGTTTCAGCTAGCGCTGTGCTTCTACACATGTATTTGCTGAACGGTGAATGCACACAGTAATGCACTTTTCTCCCAGCAAATACACTGTTTCTAAGGAACTGGGAACACACTGAGGAGACACTTGTGGGAGCTACTGTGACTAAAACTGAGCTTCCCTACGCACAGGGAAGCAAGAGAAATGCTGATTTCATCAAGCCCAGTTACATACTCAGAATCTGTACTACTGCGCAAATAGGCATGTCTCTGTAGGCAAAAAACTCATTTTTCAGAAAGTTACCAAATGCATCTCAGAAGTGTGCAAATTGTTCCCTGAGTTAGAAAACGTCGAGAAACGTTCGTTTCTGCTAGCGCTGTGCTTCTACACATGTATTTGCTGAACGGTGAAAGCGCAAAGTAATGCACTTTTCTCCCAGCAAATACACTGTTTCTAAGGAAATGGGAACACACTGAGGAGACACTTGTGGGAGCTACTGTGACTAAAACTGAGCTTCCCTACGCACAGGGAAGCAAGAGAAATGCTGATTTCATCAAGCCCAGTTACATACTCAGAATCTGTACTACTGCGCAAATAGACATGTCTCTGTAGGCAAAAAACTCATTTCTGACAAAGTTGCCCAAATGCATCTCAGAAGTGTGCCACTTGTTCCCTGAGTTAGAAAACGTGGAGAAACGTTCATTTCTGCTAGCGCTGTGCTTCTACACATGTATTTGCTGAGCGGTGAAAGCGCACAGTAATGCACTTTTCTCCCAGCAAATACACTGTTTCTAAAGAACTGGGAACACACTGAGGAGACACTTGTGGGAGCTACTGTGACTAAAACTGAGCTTCCCTACGCACAGGGAAGCAAGAGAAATGCTGATGTCATCAAGCCCAGTTACATATTCAGAATCTGTACTACTGCGCAAATAGGCATGTCTCTGTAGGCAAAAAACTCATTTCTGACAATGTTGCCCAAATGCATCTCAGAAGTGTGCAACTTGTTCCCTAAGTTAGAAAACGTCGAGAAACGGTAGTTTCAGCTAGCGCTGTGCTTCTACACATGTATTTGCTGAACGGTGAAAGCGCACAGTAATGCACTTTTCTCCCAGCAAATACACTGTTTCTAAGGAAATGGGAACACACTGAGGAGAGAGTTGTGGGAGCTACTGGGACTAAAACTGAGCTTCCCTACGCACAGGGAAGCAAGAGAAATGCTGATTTCATCAAGCCCAGTTATATACTCAGAATCTGTACTACTGCGCAAATAGGCATGTCTCTTTAGGCAAAAAACTCATTTCTGACAATGTTGCCCAAATGCATCTCAGAAGTGTGCCACTTGTTCCCTGAGTTAGAAAATGTCGAGAAACGGTCGTTTCAGCTAGCGCTGTGCTTCTACACATGTATTTGCTGAACGGTGAAAGCGCACAGTAATGCACTTTTCTCCCAGCAAATACACTGTTTGAACTGGGAACACACTGAGGAGACACATGTGGGAGCTACTGTGACTAAAACTGAGCTTCCCTACGCACAGTGAAGCAAGAGAAATGCTGATTTCATCAAGCCCAGTTAGATACTCAGTATCTGTACTACTGCGCAAATAGGCATGTCTCTGTAGGCAAAAAACTCATTTTTGAGAAAGTTACCGATATGTATCTCAGAAGTGTGCAACTTGTTCCCTGAGTTAGAAAACGTCGAGAAACGTTCGTTACTGCTAGCGCTGTGCTTCTACACATGTATTTGCTGAATGGTGAAAGCGCACACTAATGCACTTTTCTCCCAGCAAATACACTGTTTCTAAAGAAATGGGAACACACTGAGGAGACACTTGTGGGAGCTACTGTGAGTAAAACAGAGCTTCCCTACGCACAGGGAAGCAAGAGAAATGCTGATTTAATCAAGCCCAGTTACCTACTCAGAATCTGTACTACTGCGCAAATAGGCATGTCTCTGTAGGCAAAAAACTCATTTCTGACAAAGTTGCCCAAATGCATCCCAGAAGTGTGCAACTTGTTCCATGAGTTAGAAAACGTCGAGAAACGGTCGTTTCTGCTAGCGCTGTGCTTCTACACATGTATTTGCTGAACGGTGAAAGCACAAAGTAATGCACTTTTCTCCCAGCAAATACACTGTTTCTAAGGAAATGGGAACACACTGAGGAGACACTTGTGGGAGCTACTGTGACTAAAACTGAGCTTCCCTACGCACAGGGAAGCAAGAGAAATGCTGATTTCATCAAGCCCTGTTACATACTCAGAATCTGTACTACTGCGCAAATAGACATGTCTCTGTAGGCAAAAAACTCATTTCTGACAAAGTTGCCCAAATGCATCTCAGAAGTGTGCCACTTGTTCCCTGAGTTAGAAAACGTCGAGAAACGTTCGTTTCTGCTAGTGCTGTGCTTCTACACATGTATTTGCTGAGCGGTGAAAGCGCACAGTAATGCACTTTTCTCCCAGCAAATACACTGTTTCTAAGGAACTGGGAACACACTGAGGAGACACTTGTGGGAGCTACTGTGACTAAAACTGAGCTTCCCTACGCACAGGGAAGCAAGAGAAATGCTGATGTCATCAAGCCCAGTTACATATTCAGAATCTGTACTACTGCGCAAATAGGCATGTCTCTGTAGGCAAAAAACTCATTTCGGACAATGTTGCCCAAATGCATCTCAGAAGTGTGCAACTTGTTCCCTGAGTTAGAAAACGTCGAGAAACGGTAGTTTCAGCTAGCGCTGTGCTTCTACACATGTATTTGCTGAACAGTGAAAGCGCACAGTAATGCACTTTTCTCCCAGCAAATACACTGTTTCTAAGGAAATGGGAACACACTGAGGAGACACTTGTGGGAGCTACTGTGACTAAAACTGAGCTTCCCTACGCACAGGGAAGCAAGAGAAATGCTGATTTCATCAAGCCCAGTTATATACTCAGAATCTGTACTACTGCGCTAATAGGCATGTCTCTTTAGGCAAAAAACTCATTTCTGACAATGTTGCCTAATGCATCTCAGAAGTGTGCAACTTGTTCCTGAGTTAGAAAACGTCGAGAAACGTTTGTTTCTCCTAGCGCTGTGCTTCTACACATGTATTTGCTGAACGGTGAAAGCGCACAGTAATGCACTTTTCTCCCAGCAAATACACTGTTTCTAAGGAACTGGGAACACACTGAGGAGACACGTTTGGGAGCTACTGTGACTAAAACTGAGCTTCCCTACGCACAGGGAAGCAAGAGAAATGCTGATTTCATCAAGCCCAGTTAGATACTCAGAATCTGTACTACTGCGCAAATAGGCATGTCTCTGTAGGCAAAAAACTCATTTCTGACAATGTTGCCCAAATGCATTTCAGAAGTGTGCCACTTGTTCCCTGAGTTAGAAACCGTCGAGAAACGGTCGTTTCAGCTAGCGCTGTGCTTCTACACATGTATTTGCTGAACGGTGAATGCACACAGTAATGCACTTTTCTCCCAGCAAATACACTGTTTCTAAGGAACTGGGAACACACTGAGGAGACACTTGTGGGAGCTACTGTGACTAAAACTGAGCTTCCCTACGCACAGGGAAGCAAGAGAAATGCTGATTTCATCAAGCCCAGTTACATACTCAGAATCTGTACTACTGCGCAAATAGGCATGTCTCTGTAGGCAAAAAACTCATTTTTCAGAAAGTTACCAAATGCATCTCAGAAGTGTGCAAATTGTTCCCTGAGTTAGAAAACGTCGAGAAACGTTCGTTTCTGCTAGCGCTGTGCTTCTACACATGTATTTGCTGAACGGTGAAACCGCAAAGTAATGCACTTTTCTCCCAGCAAATACACTGTTTCTAAGGAAATGGGAACACACTGAGGAGACACTTGTGGGAGCTACTGTGACTAAAACTGAGCTTCCCTACGCACAGGGAAGCAAGAGAAATGCTGATTTCATCAAGCCCAGTTACATACTCAGAATCTGTACTACTGCGCAAATAGACATGTCTCTGTAGGCAAAAAACTCATTTCTGACAAAGTTGCCCAAATGCATCTCAGAAGTGTGCCACTTGTTCCCTGAGTTAGAAAACGTGGAGAAACGTTCATTTCTGCTAGCGCTGTGCTTCTACACATGTATTAGCTGAGCGGTGAAAGCGCACAGTAATGCACTTTTCTCCCAGCAAATACACTGTTTCTAAAGAACTGGGAACACACTGAGGAGACACTTGTGGGAGCTACTGTGACTAAAACTGAGCTTCCCTACGCACAGGGAAGCAAGAGAAATGCTGATTTCATCAAGCCCAGTTACATACTCAGAATCTGTACTACTGCGCAAATAGGCATGTCTCTGTAGGCAAAAAACTCATTTTTCAGAAAGTTACCAAATGCATCTCAGAAGTGTGCAAATTGTTCCCTGAGTTAGAAACCGTCGAGAAACGGTCGTTTCAGCTAGCGCTGTGCTTCTACACATGTATTTGCTGAACGGTGAATGCACACAGTAATGCACTTTTCTCCCAGCAAATACACTGTTTCTAAGGAACTGGGAACACACTGAGGAGACACTTGTGGGAGCTACTGTGACTAAAACTGAGCTTCCCTACGCACAGGGAAGCAAGAGAAATGCTGATTTCATCAAGCCCAGTTACATACTCAGAATCTGTACTACTGCGCAAATAGGCATGTCTCTGTAGGCAAAAAACTCATTTTTCAGAAAGTTACCAAATGCATCTCAGAAGTGTGCAAATTGTTCCCTGAGTTAGAAAACGTCGAGAAACGTTCGTTTCTGCTAGCGCTGTGCTTCTACACATGTATTTGCTGAACGGTGAAACCGCAAAGTAATGCACTTTTCTCCCAGCAAATACACTGTTTCTAAGGAAATGGGAACACACTGAGGAGACACTTGTGGGAGCTACTGTGACTAAAACTGAGCTTCCCTACGCACAGGGAAGCAAGAGAAATGCTGATTTCATCAAGCCCAGTTACATACTCAGAATCTGTACTACTGCGCAAATAGACATGTCTCTGTAGGCAAAAAACTCATTTCTGACAAAGTTGCCCAAATGCATCTCAGAAGTGTGCCACTTGTTCCCTGAGTTAGAAAACGTGGAGAAACGTTCATTTCTGCTAGCGCTGTGCTTCTACACATGTATTAGCTGAGCGGTGAAAGCGCACAGTAATGCACTTTTCTCCCAGCAAATACACTGTTTCTAAAGAACTGGGAACACACTGAGGAGACACTTGTGGGAGCTACTGTGACTAAAACTGAGCTTCCCTACGCACAGGGAAGCAAGAGAAATGCTGATGTCATCAAGCCCAGTTACATATTCAGAATCTGTACTACTGCGCAAATAGGCATGTCTCTGTAGGCAAAAAACTCATTTCTGACAATGTTGCCCAAATGCATCTCAGAAGTGTGCAACTTGTTCCCTAAGTTAGAAAACGTCGAGAAACGGTAGTTTCAGCTAGCGCTGTGCTTCTACACATGTATTTGCTGAACGGTGAAAGCGCACAGTAATGCACTTTTCTCCCAGCAAATACACTGTTTCTAAGGAAATGGGAACACACTGAGGAGAGAGTTGTGGGAGCTACTGGGACTAAAACTGAGCTTCCCTACGCACAGGGAAGCAAGAGAAATGCTGATTTCATCAAGCCCAGTTATATACTCAGAATCTGTACTACTGCGCAAATAGGCATGTCTCTTTAGGCAAAAAACTCATTTCTGACAATGTTGCCCAAATGCATCTCAGAAGTGTGCCACTTGTTCCCTGAGTTAGAAAATGTCGAGAAACGGTCGTTTCAGCTAGCGCTGTGCTTCTACACATGTATTTGCTGAACGGTGAAAGCGCACATTAATGCACTTTTCTCCCAGCAAATACACTGTTTGAACTGGGAACACACTGAGGAGACACATGTGGGAGCTACTGTGACTAAAACTGAGCTTCCCTACGCACAGTGAAGCAAGAGAAATGCTGATTTCATCAAGCCCAGTTAGATACTCAGTATCTGTACTACTGCGCAAATAGGCATGTCTCTGTAGGCAAAAAACTCATTTTTGAGAAAGTTACCGATATGTATCTCAGAAGTGTGCAAATTGTTCCCTGAGTTAGAAAACGTCGAGAAACGTTCGTTACTGCTAGCGCTGTGCTTCTACACATGTATTTGCTGAATGGTGAAAGCGCACACTAATGCACTTTTCTCCCAGCAAATACACTGTTTCTAAAGAAATGGGAACACACTGAGGAGACACTTGTGGGAGCTACTGTGAGTAAAACAGAGCTTCCCTACGCACAGGGAAGCAAGAGAAATGCTGATTTAATCAAGCCCAGTTACATACTCAGAATCTGTACTACTGCGCAAATAGGCATGTCTCTTTAGGCAAAAAACTCATTTCTGACAAAGTTGCCCAAATGCATCTCAGAAGTGTGCAACTTGTTCCCTGAGTTAGAAAACGTCGAGAAACGGTCGTTTCTGCTAGCGCTGTGCTTCTACACATGTATTTGCTGAACGGTGAAAGCGCACAGTAATGCACTTTTCTCCCAGAAAATACACTGTTTCTAAGGAAATGGGAACACACTGAGGAGACACTTGTGGGAGCTACTGGGACTAAAACTGAGCTTCCCTACGCACAGGGAAGCAAGAGAAATGCTGATTTCATCAAGCCCAGTTACATACTCAGAATCTGTACTACTGCGCAAATAGGCATGTCTCTGTAGGCAAAAAACTCATTTCTGACAAAGTTGCCCAAATGCATTTCAGAAGTGTGCCACTTGTTCCCTGAGTTAGAAAACGTCGAGAAACGGTCGTTTCAGCTAGCGCTGTGCTTCTACACATGTATTTGCTGAACGGTGAAAGCACACAGTAATGCACTTTTCTCCCAGCAAATACACTGTTTCTAAGGAACTGGGAACACACTGAGGAGACACTTGTGGGAGCTACTGTGACTAAAACTGAGCTTCCCTACGCACAGGGAAGCAAGAGAAATGCTGATTTCATCAAGCCCAGTTACATACTCAGAATCTGTACTACTGCGCAAATAGGCATGTCTCTGTAGGCAAAAAACTCATTTTTCAGAAAGTTACCCAAATGCATCTCAGAAGTGTGCAACTTGTTCCCTGAGTTAGAAAACGTCGAGAAACGGTCGTTTCTGCTAGCGCTGTGCTTCTACACATGTATTTGCTGAACGGTGAAAGCGCACAGTAATGCACTTTTCTCCCAGCAAATACACTGTTTCTAAGGAACTGGGAACACACTGAGGAGACACTTGTGGGAGCTACTGTGACTAAAACTGAGCTTCCCTACGCACAGGGAAGCAAGAGAAATGCTGATTTCATCAAGCCCAGTTACATAATCAGAATCTGTACTACTGCGCAAAAAGGCATGTCTCTGTAGGGAAAAAACTCATTTTGGACAAAGTTGCCCAAATGCATTTCAGAAGTGTGCAACTTGTTCCCTGAGTTAGAAAACGTCGAGAAACGGTCGTTTCAGCTAGCGCTGTGCTTCTACACATGTATTTGCTGAACGGTGAAAGCGCACAGTAATGCACTTTTCTCCCAGCAAATACACTGTTTCTAAGGAAATGGGAACACACTGAGGAGACACTTGTGGGAGCTACTGTGACTAAAACTGAGCTTCCCTACGCACAGGGAAGCAAGAGAATGCTGATTTCATCAAGCCCAGTTACCTACTCAGAATCTGTACTACTGCGCAAATAGGCATGTCTCTGTAGGCAAAAAACTCATTTCTGACAAAGTTGCCCAAATGCATCCCAGAAGTGTGCAACTTGTTCCATGAGTTAGAAAACGTCGAGAAACGGTCGTTTCTGCTAGCGCTGTGCTTCTACACATGTATTTGCTGAACGGTGAAAGCACAAAGTAATGCACTTTTCTCCCAGCAAATACACTGTTTCTAAGGAAATGGGAACACACTGAGGAGACACTTGTGGGAGATACTGTGACTAAAACTGAGCTTCCCTACGCACAGGGAAGCAAGAGAAATGCTGATTTCATCAAGCCCAGTTACATACTCAGAATCTGTACTACTGCGCAAATAGACATGTCTCTGTAGGCAAAAAACTCATTTCTGACAAAGTTGCCCAAATGCATCTCAGAAGTGTGCCACTTGTTCCCTGAGTTAGAAAACGTCGAGAAACGTTCGTTTCTGCTAGCGCTGTGCTTCTACACATGTATTTGCTGAGCGGTGAAAGCGCACAGTAATGCACTTTTCTCCCAGCAAATACACTGTTTCTAAGTAACTGGGAACACACTGAGGAGACACTTGTGGGATCTACTGTGACTAAAACTGAGCTTCCCTACGCACAGGGAAGCAAGAGAAATGCTGATGTCATCAAGCCCAGTTACATATTCAGAATCTGTACTACTGCGCAAATAGGCATGTCTCTGTAGGCAAAAAACTCATTTCGGACAATGTTGCCCAAATGCATCTCAGAAGTGTGCAACTTGTTCCCTGAGTTAGAAAACGTCGAGAAACGGTAGTTTCAGCTAGCGCTGTGCTTCTACACATGTATTTGCTGAACGGTGAAAGCGCACAGTAATGCACTTTTCTCCCAGCAAATACACTGTTTCTAAGGAAATGGGAACACACTGAGGAGACACTTGTGGGAGCTACTGTGACTAAAACTGAGCTTCCCTACGCACAGGGAAGCAAGAGAAATGCTGATTTCATCAAGCCCAGTTATATACTCAGAATCTGTACTACTGCGCTAATAGGCATGTCTCTTTAGGCAAAAAACTCATTTCTGACAATGTTGCCCAAATGCATCTCAGAAGTGTGCCACTTGTTCCTGAGTTAGAAAACGTCGAGAAACGTTTGTTTCTCCTAGCGCTGTGCTTCTACACATGTATTTGCTGAACGGTGAAAGCGCACAGTAATTCACTTTTCTCCCAGCAAATACACTGTTTCTAAGGAACTGGGAACACACTGAGGAGACACGTTTGGGAGCTACTGTGACTAAAACTGAGCTTCCCTACGCACAGGGAAGCAAGAGAAATGCTGATTTCATCAAGCCCAGTTAGATACTCAGTATCTGTACTACTGCGCAAATAGGCATGTCTCTGTAGGCAAAAAACTCATTTTTGAGAAAGTTACCGAAATGCATCTCAGAAGTGTGCAACTTGTTCCCTGAGTTAGAAAACGTCGAGAAACGTTCGTTACTGCTAGCGCTGTGCTTCTACACATGTATTTGCTGAACGGTGAAAGCGCACACTAATGCACTTTTCTCCCAGCAAATACACTGTTTCTAAAGAAATGGGAACACACTGAGGAGACACTTGTGGGAGCTAATGTGAGTAAAACTGAGCTTCCCTACGCACAGGGAAGCAAGAGAAATGCTGATGTCATCAAGCCCAGTTACATACTCAGAATCTGTACTACTGCGCAAATAGGCATGTCTCTATAGGCAAAAAACTCATTTCTGACAAAGCTGCCCAAATGCATCTCAGAAGTGTGCAACTTGTTCCCTTAGTTCGAAAACGTCGAGAAACGGTCGTTTCTGCTAGCGCTGTGCTTCTACACATGTATTTGCTGAACTGTGAAAGCGCACAGTAATGCACTTTTCTCCCAGCAAATACACTGTTTCTAAGGAACTGGGAACCCACTGAGGAGACACTTGTGGGAGCTACTGTGACTAAAACTGAGCTTCCCTACGCACAGGGAAGCAAGAGAAATGCTGATTCCATCAAGCCCAGTTACATACTCAGAATCTGTACTACTGCGCAAATAGTCATGTCTCTGTAGGCAAAAAACTCATTTTTGAGAAAGTTACCAAAATGCATCTCAGAAGTGTGCAACTTTTTCCCTGAGTTAGAAAACGTCGAGAAACGTTCGTTACTGCTAGCGCTGTGCTTCTACACATGTATTTGCTGAATGGTGAAAGGGCACAGTAATGCACTTTTCTCCCAGCAAATACACTGTTTCTAAAGAAATGGCAACACACTGAGGAGACACTTGTGGGAGCTACTGTGACTAAAACTGAGCTTCCCTACGCACAGGGAAGCAAGAGAAATGCTGATTTCATCAAGCCCAGTTACATACTCAGAATCTGTACTACTGCGCAAAAAGGCATGTCTCTTTAGGCAAAAAACTCATTTCTGACAAAGTTGCCCAAATGCATCTCGGAAGTGTGCAACTTGTTCCCAGAGTTAGAAAACGTCGAGAAACGGTCATTTCAGCTAGCGCTGTGCTTCTACACATGTATTTGCTGTACGGTGAAAGCGCACAGTAATGCACTTTTCTCCCAGCAAATACACTGTTTCTAAGGAAATGGGAACACACTGAGGAGACACTTGTGGGAGCTACTGTGACTAAAACTGAGCTTCCCTACGCACAGGGAAGCAAGAGAAATGCTGATTTCATCAAGCCCAGTTACATACTCAGAATCTGTACTACTGCGCAAATAGGCATGTCTCTGTAGGCAAAAAACTCATTTCTGACAAAGTTGCCCAAATGCATCTCAGAAGTGTGCAACTTGTTCCCTGAGTTAGAAAATGTCGAGAAACGGTCGTGTCAGCTAGCGGTGTGCTTCTACACATGTATTTACTGAATGGTGAAAGCGCACAGTAATGCACTTTTCTCCCAGCAAATACAGTGTTTCTAAGGAAATGGGAACACACTGAGGAGACACTTGTGGGAGCTACTGTGACTAAAACTAAGCTTCCCTACGCACAGGGAAGCAAGAGAAATGCTGATTTCATCAAGCCCAGTTACAAACTCAGAATCTGTACTACTGCGCAAATAGGCATGTCTCTGTAGGCAAAAAACTCATTTCTGACAAAGTTGCCCAAATGCATTTTAGAAGTGTGCCACTTGTTCCCTGAGTTAGAAAACGTCGAGAAACGGTCGTTTCTGCTAGCGCTGTGCTTCTACACATGTATTTGCTGAACGGTGAAAGCGCACAGTAATGCACTTTTCTCCCAGCAAATACACTGTTTCTAAGGAAATGGGAACACACTGAGGAGACACTTGTGGGAGCTACTGTGACTAAAACTGAGCTTCCCTATGCACAGGGAAGCAAGAGAAATGCTGATTTCATCAAGCCCAGTTACATACTCAGAATCTGTAGTACTGCAAAAACAGGCATGTCTCTGTAGGCAAAAAACTCATTTTTGAGAAAGTTACCCAAATGCATCTCAGAAGTGTGCAACTTGTTCCCTGAGTTAGAAAACGTCGAGAAACGTTCGTTTCTGCTAGCGCTGTGCTTCTACACATGTATTTGCTGAACGGTGAAAGCCCACAGTAATGCACTTTTCTCCCAGCAAATACACTGTTTCTAAGGAAATGGGAACACACTGAGGAGACACTTGTGGAAGCTACTGTGACTAAAACTGAGCTTCCCTACGCACAGGGAATCAAGAGAAATGCTGATTTCATCAAGCCCAGTTACATACTCAGAATCTGTACTACTGGGCAAATAGGCATGTCTCTGTAGGCAAAAAACTCATTTTTGAGAAAGTTACCCAAATGCATCTCAGAAGTGTGCAACTTGTTCCCTGAGTTAGAAAACGTCGAGAAACTTTCGTTTCTGCTAGCGCTGTGCTTCTACACATGTATTTGCTGAACGGTGAAAGCGCACAGTAATGCACTTTTCTCCCAGCAAATACACTGTTTCTAAGGAAATGGGAACACACTGAGGAGACACTTGTGGGAGCTACTGTGACTAAAACTGAGCTTCCCTACGCACAGGGAAGTAAGAGAAATGCTGATTTCATCAAGCCCAGTTACATACTCAGAATCTGTACTACTGAGCAAATAGGCATGTCTCTGTAGGCAAAAAACTCATTTCTTACAAAGTTGCCCAAATGCATCTCAGAAGTGTGCAACTTGTTCCCTGTGTTAGAAAACGTCGAGAAACGGTCGTTATTGCTAGCGCTGTGCTTCTACACATGTATTTGATGAACGGTGAAAGCGCACAGTAATGCACTTTTCTCCCAGCAAATACACTGTTTCTAAGGAAATGGGAACACACTGAGGAGACACTTGTGGGAGCTACTGTGACTAAAACTGAGCTTCCCTACGCACAGGGAAGCAAGAGAAATGCTGATTTCATCAAGCCCAGTTACATACTCAGAATCTGTACTGCTGCACATATAGACATGTCTCTGTAGGCAAAAAACTCATTTTGGACAAAGTTGCCCAAATGCATCTCAGAAGTGTGCAACTTGTTCCCTGAGTTAGAAAACGTCGAGAAACGGTCGTTTCTGCTAGCGCTATGCTTCTACACATGTATTTGCTGAACGGTGAAAGCGCACAGTAATGCACTTTTCTCCCAGCAAATACAGTGTTTCTAAGGAACTGGGAACACACTGAGGAGACACTTGTGGGAGGTACTGTGACTAAAACTGAGCTTCCCTACGCACAGGGAAGCAAGAGAAATGCTGATTTCATCAAGCCCAGTTACATACTCAGAATCTGTACTACTGCGCAAATAGGCATGTCTCTGTAGGCAAAAAACTCATTTTTGAGAAAGTTACCGAAATGCAACCCAGAAGTGTGCAACTTGTTCCCTGAGTTAGAAAACGTCGAGAAACGTTCGTTACTGCTAGCGCTGTGCTTCTACACATGTATTTGCTGAACGGTGAAAGCGCACAGTAATGCACTTTTCTCCCAGCAAATACAGTGTTTCTAAGGAACTGGAAACACACTGAGGAGACACTTGTGGGAGGTACTGTGACTAAAACTGAGCTTCCCTACGCACAGGGAAGTAAGAGAAATGCTGATTTCATCAAGCCCAGTTACATACTCAGAATCTTTACTACTGCGCAAATAGGCATGTCTCTGTAGGCAAAAAACTCATTTCTGACAAAGTTGCCCAAATGCATCTCAGAAGTGTGCAACTTGTTCCCTGAGTTAGAAAACGTCGAGAAACGTTCGTTTCTGCTAGCGCTGTGCTTCTACACATGTATTTGCTGAACGGTGAAAGCGCACAGTAATGCACTTTTCTCCCAGCAAATACACTGTTTCTAAGGAACTGGGAACACACTGAGGAGACACTTGTGGGAGCTACTGTGACTAAAACTGAGCTTCCCTACGCACAGGGAAGCAAGAGAAATGCTGATTTCATCAAGCCCAGTTACATACTCAGAATCTGTACTACTGCGCAAATAGGCATGTCTCTGTAGGCAAAAAACTCATTTTTGAGAAAGTTACCGAAATGCAACCCAGAAGTGTGTAACTTGTTCCCTGAGTTAGAAAACGTCGAGAAACGTTCGTTACTGCTAGCGCTGTGCTTCTACACATGTATTTGCTGAACGGTGAAAGCGCACAGTAATGCACTTTTCTCCCAGCAAATACACTGTTTCTAAGGAACTGGGAACACACTGAGGAGACACTTGTGGGAGCTACTGGGACTAAAACTGAGCTTCCCTACGCACAGGGAAGTAAGAGAAATGCTGATTTCATCAAGCCCAGTTACATACTCAGAATCTGTACTACTGCGCAAATAGGCATGTCTCTGTAGGCAAAAAACTCATTTCTGACAAAGTTGCCCAAATGCATCTCAGAAGTGTGCAACTTGTTCCCTGAGTTAGAAAACGTCGAGAAACGGTCGTTTATGCTAGCGCTGTGCTTCTACACATGTATTTGCTGAACGGTGAAAGCGCACAGTAATTCACTTTTCTCCCAGCAAATACACTGTTTCTAAGGAAATGGGAACACACTGAGGAGACACTTGTGGGAGCTACTGTGACTAAAACTGAGCTTCCCTACGCACAGGGAAGCAAGAGAAATGCTGATTTCATCAAGCCCAGTTACATACTCAGAATCTGTACTACTGCGCAAATAGGCATGTCTCTGTAGGCAAAAAACTCATTTTTGAGAAAGTTACCGAAATGCAACCCAGAAGTGTGCAACTTGTTCCCTGAGTTAGAAAACGTCGAGAAACGTTCGTTACTGCTAGCGCTGTGCTTCTACACATGTATTTGCTGAACGGTGAAAGCGCACAGTAATGCACTTTTCTCCCAGCAAATACAGTGTTTCTAAAGAAATGGGAACACACTGAGGAGACACTTGTGGGAGCTACTGTGAGTAAAACTGAGCTTCCCTACGCACAGGGAAGCAAGAGAAATGCTGATTTCATCAAGCCCAGTTACATACTCAGAATCTGTACTACTGCGCAAATAGGCATGTCTCTTTAGGCAAAAAACCCATTTCTGACAAAGTTGCCCAAATGCATCTCAGAAGTGTGCAACTTGTTCCCTGAGTTAGAAAACGTCGAGAAACGTTCGTTTCTGCTAGCGCTGTGCTTCTACACATGTATTTGCTGAACGGTGAAAGCGCACAGTAATGCACTTTTCTCCCAGCAAATACACTGTTTCTAAGGAAATGGGAACACACTGAGGAGACACTTGTGGGAGCTACTGTGACTAAAACTGAGCTTCCCTACGCACAGGGAAGCAAGAGAAATGCTGATTTCATCAAGCCCAGTTACATACTCAGAATCTGTACTACTGCGCAAATAGGCATGTCTCTGTAGGCAAAAAACTCATTTCTGACAAAGTTGCCAAAATGCATCTCAGAAGTGTGCAACTTGTTCCCTGAGGTAGAAAACGTCGAGAAACGTTCGTTTCTGCTAGCGCTGTGCTTCTACACATGTATTTGCTGAACGGTGAAAGCGCACAGTAATGCACTTTTCTCCCAGCAAATACACTGTTTCTAAGGAAATGGGAACACACTGAGGAGACACTTGTGGGAGCTACTGTGACTAAAACTGAGCTTCCCTACGCACAGGGAAGCAAGAGAAAGGCTGATTTCATCAAGCCCAGTTACATAATCAGAATCTGTACTACTGGGCAAATAGGCATGTCTCTGTAGGCAAAAAACTCATTTTGAACAAAGTTGCCCAAATGCATCTCAGAAGTGTGCAACTTGTTCCATGAGTTAGAAAACGTCGAGAAACGTTCGATTCTGCTAGCGCTGTGCTTCAACACATGTATTTGCTGAACGGTGAAAGCGCACAGTAATGCACTCTTCTCCCAGCAAATACACTGTTTCTAAGGAACTGGGAACACAGTGCGGAGACACTTGTGGGAGCTACTGTGACTAAAACTGAGCTTCCCTACGCACAGGGAAGCAAGAGAAATGCTGATTTCATCAAGCCCAGTTACATACTCAGAATCTGTACTACTGCGCAAATAGGCATGTCTCTGTAGGCAAAAAACTCATTTCTGACAAAGTTGCCCAAATGCATCTCAGAAGTGTGCAACTTGTTCCCTGAGTTAGAAAACGTCGAGAAACGTTCGTTTCTGCTAGCGCTGTGCTTCTACACATGTATTTGCTGAACGGTGAAAGCGCACAGTAATGCACTTTTCTCCCAGCAAATACAGTGTTTCAAGGAACTGGGAACACACTGAGGAGACACTTGTGGGAGCTACTGTGACTAAAACTGAGCTTCCCTATGCACAGGGAAGAAAGAGAAATGCTGATTTCATCAAGCCCAGTTACATACTCAGAATCTGTACTACTGCGCAAATAGACATGTCTCTGAAGGCAAAAAACTCATTTCTGACAAAGTTGCCCAAATGCATCTCAGAAGTGTGCAACTTGTTCCCTGAGTTAGAAAACGTCGAGAAACGGTCGTTTCAGCTAGCGCTGTGCTTCTACACATGTATTTGCTGAACGGTGAAAGCGCACAGTAATGCACTTTTCTCCCAGCAAATACACTGTTTCTAAGGAACTGGGAACACACTGAGGAGACACTTGTGGGAGCTACTGTGACTAAAACTGAGCTTCCCTACGCACAGGTAAGCAAGAGCAATGCTGGTTTCATCAAGCCCAGTTATATACTCAGAATCTGTACTACTGCGCAAATAGGCATGTCTCTTTAGGCAAAAAACTCATTTCTGACAATGTTGCCCAAATGCATCTCAGAAGTGTGCCTCTTGTTCCCTGAGTTAGAAAACGTCGAGAAACGGTCGTTTCAGCTAGCGCTGTGCTTCTACACATGTATTTGCTGAACGGTGAAAGCGCACAGTAATGCACTTTTCTCCCAGCAAATACACTGTTTCTAAGGAACTGGGAACACACTGAGGAGACACTTGTGGGAGCTACTGTGACTAAAACTGAGCTTCCCTACGCACAGGGAAGCAAGAGAAATGCTGATTTCATCAAGCCCAGTTACATACTCAGTATCTGTCCTCCTACGCAAATAGGCATGTCTCTGTAGGCAAAAAACTCATTGTTGAGAAAGTTACCGAAATGCAACCCAGAAGTGTGCAACTTGTTCCCTGAGTTAGAAAACGTCGAGAAACGTTCGTTACTGCTAGCGCTGTGCTTCTACACATGTATTTACTGAATGCTGAATGCGCACAGTAATGCACTTTTCTCCCAGCAAATACACTGTTTCAAAAGAAATGGGAACACACTGAGGAGACACTTGTGGGAGCTACTGTGAGTAAAACTGAGCTTCCCTACGCACAGGGAAGCAAGAGAAATGCTGATTTCATCAAGCCCAGTTACATACTCAGAATCTGTACTACTGCGCAAATAGGCATGTCTCTTTAGGCAAAAAACCCATTTCTGACAAAGTTGCCCAAATGCATCTCAGAAGTGTGCAACTTGTTCCCTGAGTTAGAAAACGTCGAGAAACGTTCGTTTCTGCTAGCGCTGTGCTTCTACACATGTATTTGCTGAACGGTGAAAGCGCACAGTAATGCACTTTTCTCCCAGCAAATACACTGTTTCTAAGGAAATGGGAACACACTGAGGAGACACTTGTGGGAGCTACTGTGACTAAAACTGAGCTTCCCTACGCACAGGGAAGCAAGAGAAATGCTGATTTCATCAAGCCCAGTTACATACTCAGAATCTGTACTACTGCGCAAATAGGCATGTCTCTGAAGGCAAAAAACCCATTTCTGACAAAGTTGCCCAAATGCATCTCAGAAGTGTGCAACTTGTTCCCTGAGTTAGAAAACGTCGAGAAACGTTCGTTTCTGCTAGCGCTGTGCTTCTACACATGTATTTGCTGAACGGTGAAAGCGCACAGTAATGCACTTTTCTCCCAGCAAATACACTGTTTCTAAGGAAATGGGAACACACTGAGGAGACACTTGTGGGAGCTACTGTGACTAAAACTGAGCTTCCCTACGCACAGGGAAGCAAGAGAAATGCTGATTTCATCAAGCCCAGTTACATACTCAGAATCTGTACTACTGCGCAAATAGGCATGTCTCTGTAGGCAAAAAACTCATTTCTGACAAAGTTGCCCAAATGCATCTCAGAAGTGTGCAACTTGTTCCCTGAGTTAGAAAACGTCGAGAAACGTTCGTTTCTGCTAGCGCTGTGCTTCTACACATGTATTTGCTGAAAGGTGAAAGCGCACAGTAATGCACTTTTCTCCCAGCAAATACACTGTTTCTAAGGAACTGGGAACACACTGAGGAGACATTTGTGGGAGCTACTGTGACTAAAACTGAGCTTCCCTACGCACAGGGAAGCAAGAGAAATGCTGATTTCATCAAGCCCAGTTACATACTCAGTATCTGTCCTCCTACGCAAATAGGTATGTCTCTGTAGGCAAAAAACTCATTTTTGAGAAAGTTACCGAAATGCAACCCAGAAGTGTGCAACTTGTTCCCTGAGTTAGAAAACGTCGAGAAACGTTCGTTACTGCTAGCGCTGTGCTTCTACACATGTTTTTGCTGAACGGTGAAAGCGCACAGTAATGCACTTTTCTCCCAGCCAATACACTGTTTCTAAAGAAATGGGAACACACTGAGGAGACACTTGTGGTAGCTACTGTGACTAAAACTGAGCTTCCCTACGCACAGGGAAGCAAGAGAAATGCTGATTTCATCAAGCCCAGTTACATACTCAGAATCTGTACTACTGCGCAAATAGGCATGTCTCTTTAGGCAAAAAACTCATTTCTGACAAAGTTGCCCAAATGCATCTCAGAAGTGTGCAACTTGTTCCCTGAGTTAGAAAACGTTGAGAAACGGTCGTTTCAGCTAGCGCTGTGCTTCTACACATGTATTTGCTGAACGGTGAAAGTACACAGTAATGCAATTTTCTCCCAGCAAATACACTGTTTCTAAGGAACTGGGAACACACTGAGGAGACACTTGTGGGAGCTACTGTGACTAAAACTGAGCTTCCCTACGCACAGGGAAGCAAGAGCAATGCTGATTTCATCAAGCCCAGTTATATACTCAGAATCTGTACTACTGCGCTAATAGGCATGTCTCTTTAGGCAAAAAACTCATTTCTGACAATGTTGCCCAAATGCATCTCAGAAGTGTGCCACTTGTTCCCTGAGTTAGAAAACGTCGAGAAACGGTCGTTTCAGCTAGCGCTGTGCTTCTACACATGTATTTGCTGAACGGTGAAAGCGCACAGTAATGCACTTTTCTCCCAGCAAATACACTGTTTCTAAGGAACTGGAAACACACTGAGGAGACACTTGTGGGAGCTACTGTGACTAAAACTGAGCTTCCCTACGCACAGGGAAGCAAGAGAAATGCTGATTTCATCAAGCCCAGTTACATACTCAGTATCTGTCCTCCTACGCAAATAGGCATGTCTCTGTAGGCAAAAAACTCATTTTTGAGAAACGTACCGAAATGCAACCCAGAAGTGTGCAACTTGTTCCCTGAGTTAGAAAACGTCGAGAAACGTTCGTTACTGCTAGCGCTGTGCTTCTACACATGTTTTTGCTGAACGGTGAAAGCGCACAGTAATGCACTTTTCTCCCAGCAAATACACTGTTTCTAAAGAAATGGGAACACACTGAGGAGACACTTGTGGTAGCTACTGTGAATAAAACTGAGCTTCCCTACGCACAGGGAAGCAAGAGAAATGCTGATTTCATCAAGCCCAGTTACATACTCAGAATCTGTACTACTGCGCAAAAAGGCATGTCTCTTTAGGCAAAAAACTCATTTCTGACAAAGTTGCCCAAATGCATCTCAGAAGTGTGCCACTTGTTCCCTGAGTTAGAAAACTTCGAGAAACAATCATTTCAGTTAGCGCTGTGCTTCTACACATGTATTTGCTGAACGGTGAAAGCGCACAGTAATTCACTTTTCTCCCAGCAAATACACTGTTTCTAAGGAAATGGGAACACACTGAGGAGACACTTGTGAGAGCTACTGTTTCTAAAACTGAGCTTCCCTACGCACAGGGAAGCAAGAGAAATGCTGATTTCATCAAGCCCAGTTACATACTCAGAATCTGTACTACTGCGCAAATAGGCATGTCTCTGTAGGCAAAAAACTCATTTCTGACAAAGTTGCCCAAATGCATCTCAGAAGGGTGCAACTTGTTCCCTGAGTTAGAAAACGTCGAGAAACATTCGTTTCTTCTAGCGATGTGCTTCTACACATGTATTTGCTGAACGGTGAAAGCGCACAGTAATGCAGTTTTCTCCCAGCAAATACACTGTTTCTAAGGAACTGGGAACACACTGAGGAGACACTTGTGAGAGCTACTGTGACTAAAACTGAGCTTCCCTACGCACAGGGAAGCAAGAGAATGCTGATTTCATCAAGGCCAGTTACCTACTCAGAATCTGTACTTCTGCGCAAATAGGCATGTCTCTGTAGGCAAAAAACTCATTTCTGACAAAGTTGCCCAAATGCATCTCAGAAGTGTGCCACTTGTTCCCTGAGTTAGAAAACGTCGAGAAACGTTCGTTTCTGCTAGCGCTGTGCTTCTACACATGTATTTGCTGAGCGGTGAAAGCGCACAGTAATGAACTTTTCTCCCAGCAAATACACTGTTTCTAAGGAACTGGGAACACACTGAGGAGACACTTGTGGGAGCTACTGTGACTAAAACTGAGCTTCCCTACGCACAGGGAAGCAAGAGAAATGCTGATGTCATCAAGCCCAGTTACATATTCAGAATCTGTACTACTGCGCAAATAGGCATGTCTCTGTAGGCAAAAAACTCATTTCTGACAAAGTTGCCCAAATGCATCTCAGAAGTGTGCAACTTGTTCCCTGAGTTAGAAAACGTCGAGAAACGTTCGTTTCTGCTAGCGCTGTGTTTCTACACATGTATTTGCTGAACGGTGAAAGCGCACAGTAATGCACTTTTCTCCCAGCAAACACACTGTTTCTAAGGAAATGGGAACACACGGAGGAGACATTTGTGGGAGCTACTGTGACTAAAACTGAGCTTCCCTACGCACAGGGAAGCAAGAGAAATGCTGATTTCATCAAGCCCAGTTACATACTCAGAATCTGTACTACTGCGCAAATAGGCATGTCTCTGTAGGCAAAAAACTCATTTCTGACAAAGTTGCCCAAATGCATCTCAGAAGTGTGCAACTTGTTCTCTGAGTTAGACACCGTCGAGAAACGTTCGTTTCTGCTAGTGCTGTGCTTCAACACATGTATTTGCTGAACGGTGAAAGCGCACAGTAATGCACTTTTCTCCCAGCAAATACACTGTTTCTAAGAAAATGGGAACACACTGAGGAGACACTTGTGGGAGCTACTGGAACTAAAACTGAGCTTCCCAACGCACAGGGAAGCAAGAGAAATGCTGATTTCATCAAGCCCAGTTACATACTCAGAATCTGTACTACTGCGCAAATAGGCATGTCTCTGTAGGCAAAAAACTCATTTCTGACAAAGTTGCCCAAATGCATCTCAGAAGTGTGCCACTTGTTCCCTGAGTTAGAAAACGTCGAGAAACGTTCGTTTCTTCTAGCGATGTGCTTCTACACATGTATTTGCTGAATGGTGAAAGCGCACAGTAATGCACTTTTCTCCCAGCAAATACACTGTTTCTAAGGAACTGGGAACACACTGAGGAGACACTTGTGGGAGCTACTGTGACTAAAACTGAGCTTCCCTATGCACAGGGAAGCAAGAGAATCCTGATTTCATCAAGCCCAGTTACCTACTCAGAATCTGTACTACTGCGCAAATAGGCATGTCTCTGTAGGCAAAAAACTCATTTCTGACAAATTTGCCCAAATGCATCCCAGAAGTGTGCAACTTGTTCCATGAGTTAGAAAACGTCGAGAAACGTTCGTTTCTGCTAGCGCTGTGCTTCTACACATGTATTTGCTGAACGGTGAAAGCGCACAGTAATGCACTTTTCTCCCAGCAAATACACTGTTTCTAAGGAAATGGGAACACACTGAGGAGACACATGTGGGAGCTACTGTGACTAATACTGAGCTTCCCTACGCACAGGGAAGCAAGAGAAATGCTGATTTCATCAAGCCCAGTTACATACTCAGAATCTGTACTACTGCGCAAATAGACATGTCTCTGTAGGCAAAAAACTCATTTCTGACAAAGTTGCCCAAATGCATCTCAGAAGTGTGCCACTTGTTCCCTGAGTTAGAAAACGTCGAGAAACGGTCATATCTGCTAACGCTGTGCTTCTACACATGTATTTGCTGAACGGTGAAAGCGCACAGTAATGCACTTTTCTCCCAGCAAATACATTGTTTCTAAGGAAATGGGAACACACTGAGGAGACACTTGTGGGAGCTACTGTGACTAAAACTGAGCTTCCCTACGCACAGAGAAGCAAGAGAAATGCTGATTTCATCCAGCCCAGTTACATACTCAGAATCTGTACTACTGCGCAAATAGGCAGGTCTCTGTAGGCAAAAAACTCATTTCTGACAAAGTTGCCCAAATGCATCTCAGAAGTGTGCAACTTGTTCCCTGAGTTAGAAAACGTCGAGAAACGTTCGTTTCTGCTAGCGCTGTGCTTCTACACATGTATTTGCTGAACGGTGAAAGCGCACGGTAATGCACTTTTCTCCAAGCAAATACACTGTTTCTAAGGAAATGGGAACACACTGAGGAGACACTTGTGGGAGCTACTGTGACTAAAACTGAGCTTCCCTACGCACAGGGAAGCAAGAGAAATGCTGATTTCATCCAGCCCAGTTACATACACAGAATCTGTACTACTGCGCAAATAGGCAGGTCTCTGTAGGCAAAAAACTCATTTCTGACAAAGTTGCCCAAATGCATCTCAGAAGTGTGCAACCTGTTCCCTGAGTTAGAAAACGTCGAGAAACGTTCGTTTCTGCTAGCGCTGTGCTTCTACACATGTATTTGCTGAACGGTGAAAGCGCACGGTAATGCACTTTTCTCCCAGCAAATACACTGTTTCTAAGGAAATGGGAAGACACTGAGGAGACACTTGTGGGAGCTACTGTGACTAAAACTGAGCTTCCCTACGAACAGGGAAGCAAGAGAAATGCTGATTTCATCAAGCCCAGTTACATACTCAGAATCTGTACTACTGCGCAAATAGGCATGTCTCTTTAGGCAAAAAACCCATTTCTGACAAAGTTGCCCAAATGCATCTCAGAAGTGTGCAACTTGTTCCCTGAGTTAGAAAACGTCGAGAAACGGTCATATCTGCTAACGCTGTGCTTCTACACATGTATTTGCTGAACGGTGAAAGCGCACAGTAATGCACTTTTCTCCCAGCAAATACATTGTTTCTAAGGAAATGGGAACACACTGAGGAGACACTTGTGGGAGCTACTGTGACTAAAACTGAGCTTCCCTACGCACAGGGAAGCAAGAGAAATGCTGATTTCATCAAGCCCAGTTACATACTCAGAATATGTACTACTGTGCAAATAGGCATGTCTCTTTAGGCAAAAAACTCATTTCTGACAAAGTTGCCCAAATGCATCTCAGAAGTGTGCAACTTGTTCCCTGAGTTAGAAGACTTCGAGAAACGTTCGTTTCTGCTAGCGCTGTGCTTCTGCACATGTATTTGCTTAACGGTGAAAGCGCACAGTAATGCACTTTTCTCCCAGGAAATACACTGTTTCTAAGGAAATGGGAACACACTGAGGAGACACTTGTGGGAGCTACTGTGACTAAAACTGAGCTTCCCTACGCACAGGGAAGCAAGAGAAATGCTGATTTCATCCAGCCCAGTTACATACTCAGAATCTGTACTACTGCGCAAATAGGCATGTCTCTGTAGGCAAAAAACTCATTTCTGACAAAGTTGCCCAAATGCATCTCAGAAGTGTGCAACTTGTTCCCTGAGTTAGAAAACGTCGAGAAACTGTCATATCTGGTAACGCTGTGCTTCTACACATGTATTTGCTGAACGGTGAAAGCGCACAGAAATGCACTTTTCTCCCAGCAAATACACTGTTTCTAAGGAAATGGGAACTCACTGAGGAGACACTTGTGGGAGCTACTGTGACTAAAACTGAGCTTCCCTACGCACAGGGAAGCAAGAGAAATGCTGATTTCATCAAGCCCAGTTACATACTCAGAATCTGTACTACTGCGCAAATAGGCATGAATCTGTAGGCAAAAAACTCATTTCTGACAAAGTTGCCCAAATGCATCTCAGAAGTTTGCAACTTGTTCCCTGAGTTAGAAAACGTCGAGAAACGGTCTTTTCTGCTAGCGCTGTGCTTCTACACATGTATTTGCTGAACGGTGAAAGCGCACAGTAATGCACTTTTCTCCCAGCAAATACACTGTTTCTAAGGAAATGGGAACACACTGAGGAGACACTTGTGGGAGCTACTGTGACTAAAACTGAGCTTCCCTACGCACAGGGAAGCAAGAGAAATGCTGATTTCATCAAGCCCAGGTACATACTCAGAATCTGTACTACTGCGCAAATAGGCATGAATCTGTAGGCAAAAAACTCATTTCTGACAAAGTTGCCCAAATGCATCTCAGAAGTGTGCAACTTGTTCCCTGAGTTAGAAAACGTCGAGAAACGTTCGTTTCTGCTAGCGCTGTGCTTCTACACATGTATTTGCTGAACGGTGAAAGCGCACAGTAATGCACTTTTCTCCCAGCAAATACACTGTTTCTAAGGAAATGGGAACACACTGAGGAGACACTTGTGGGAGCTACTGTGACTAAAACTGAGCTTCCCTACGCACAGGGAAGCAAGAGAAATGCTGATTTCATCCAGCCCAATTACATACTCAGAATCTCTACTACTGCGCAAATAGGCATGAATCTGTAGGCAAAAAACTCATTTCTGACAAAGTTGCCCAAATGCATCTCAGAAGTGTGCAACTTGTTCCCTGAGTTAGAAAAAGTCGAGAAACGTTTGTTTCTGCTAGCGCTGTGCTTCTACACATGTATTTGCTGAACGGTGAAAGCGCACAGTAATGCACTTTTCTCCCAGCAAATACACTGTTTCTAAGGAAATGGGAACACACTGAGGAGACACTTGTGGGAGCTACTGTGAATAAAACTGAGCTTCCCTACGCACAGGGAAGCAAGAGAAATGCTGATTTCATCAAGCCCAGTTACATACTCAGAATCTGTACTACTGCGCAAATAGGCATGTCTCTTTAGGCAAAAAACTCATTTCTGACACAGTTGCCCAAATGCATCTCAGAAGTGTGCAACTTGTTCCCTGAGTTAGAAAACGTCGAGAAACGGTCGTTTCTGCTAGTGCTGTGCTTCTACACATGTATTTGCTGAACGGTGAAAGCGCACAGTAATGCACTTTTCTCCCAGCAAATACACTGTTTCTAAGGAAATGGGAACACACTGAGGAGACACTTGTGGGAGCTACTGTGAATAAAACTGAGCTTCCCTACGCACAGAGAAGCAAGAGAAATGCTGATTTCATCAAGCCCAGTTACATACTCAGAATCTGTACTACTGCGCAAATAGGCATGTCTCATTAGGCAAAAAACTCATTTCTGACACAGTTGCCCAAATGCATCTCAGAAGTGTGCAACTTGTTCCCTGAGTTAGAAAAAGTCGAGAAACGGTCGTTTCTGCTAGTGCTGTGCTTCTACACATGTATTTGCTGAACGGTGAAAGCGCACGGTAATGCACTTTTCTCCCAGGAAATACACTGTTTCTAAGGAAATGGGAACGCACTGAGGAGACACTTGTGGGAGCTACTGTAACTAAAACTGAGCTTCCCTACGCACAGGGAAGCAAGAGAAATGCTGATTTCATCAAGCCCAGTTACATACTCAGAATCTGTACTACTGCGCAAATAGGCATGTCTCTGTAGGCAAAAAACTCATTTCTGACAAAGTTGACCAAATGCATCTCAGAAGTGTGCAACTTGTTCCCTGAGTTAGAAAACGTCGAGAAACGGTCGTTTCTGCTAGCCCTGTGCTTCTACACATGTATTTGCTGAACGGTGAAATCGCACAGTAATGCACTTTTCTCCCAGCAAATACACTGTTTCTAAGGAAATGGGAACATACTGAGGAGACACTTGTGGGAGCTACTGTGACTAAAACTGAGCTTCCCAATGCACAGGGAAGCAAGAGAAATGCTGATTTCTTCAAGCCCATTTACATACTCAGAATCTGTACTACTGCGCAAATAGGCATGTCTCTGTAGGCAGAAAACTCATTTCTGACAAAGTTGCCCAAATGCATCTCAGAAGTGTGCAACTTGTTCCCTGAGTTAGAAAACGTCGAGAAACGGTCATATCTTCTAACGCTGTGCTTCTACACATGTATTTGCTGAACGGCGAAAGCGCACAGTAATGCACTTTTCTCCCAGCATATACACTGTTTCTAAGGAAATGGGAACACACTGAGGAGACACTTGTGGGAGCTACTGTGACTAAAACTGAGCTTCCCTACGCACAGGGAAACAAGAGAAATGCTGATTTCATCAAGCCCAGTTACATACTCAGAATCTGTACTACTGCGCAAATAGGCATGAATCTGTAGGCAAAAAACTCATTTCTGACAAAGTTGCCCAAATGCATCTCAGAAGTGTGCAACATGTTCCCTGAGTTAGAAAACGTCGAGAAACGTTCGTTTCTGCTAGCGCTGTGCTTCTACACATGTATTTGCTGAACGGTAAAAGCGCACAGTAATGCACTTTTCTACCAGCAAATACACTGTTTCTAAGGAAATAGGTACACATTGAGGAGACACTTGTGGGAGCTACTGTGACTAAAACTGAGCTTCCCTACGCACAGGGAAGCAAGAGAAATGCTGATTTCATCAAGCCCAGTTACATACTCAGAATCTGTACTACTGTGCAAATAGGCAAGTCTCTGTAGGCAAAAAACTCATTTCTGACAAAGTTGCCTAAATGCATCTCAGAAGTGTGCAACTTGTTCCCTGAGTTAGAAAACGTCGAGAAACGGTCATATCTGCTAACGCTGTGCTTCTACACATGTATTTGCTGAACGGTGAAAGCGCACAGTAATGCACTTTTCTCCCAGCAAATACATTGTTTCTAAGGAAATGGGAACACACTGAGGAGACACTTGTGGGAGCTACTGTGACTAAAACTGAGCTTCCCTACGCACAGGGAAGCAAGAGAATTGCTGATTTCATCAAGCCTAGTTACATACTCAGAATCTGTACTACTGCGCAAATAGGCATGTCTCTGTAGGCAAAAAACTCATTTCTGACAAAGTTGCCCAAATGCATCTCAGAAGTGTGCAACTTGTTCCCTGAGTTAGAAAAAGTCGAGAAATGTTCGTTTCTGCTAGCGCTGTGCTTCTACACATGTATTTGCTGAACGGTGAAAGCGCACAGTAATGCACTTTACTCCCAGCAAATACACTGTTTCTAAGGAAATGGGAACACACTGAGGAGACACTTGTGGGACCTATTGTGACTAAAACTGAGCTTCTCTACGTACAGGGAAGCAAGAGAAATGCTGATTTCATCAAGCCCAGTTACATACTCAGAATCTGTACTACTGCGCAAATAGGCATGTCTTTGTAGGCAAAAAACTCATTTCTGACAATGTTTCCCAAATGCATCTCAGAAGTGTGCAACTTGTTCCCTGAGTTAGAAAACATCGAGAAACGATCGTTTCTGCCAGCGCTGTGCTTCTACACATGTATTTGCTGAACGGTGAAAGCGCACAATAATGCACTTTTCTCCCAGCAAATACACTGTTTCTAAGGAAATGGGAACACACTGAGGAGACACTTGTGGGAGCTACTGTGACTAAAACTGAGCTTCCCTATGCACAGGGAAGCAAGAGAAATGCTGATTTCATCAAGCCCAATTACATACACAGAATATGTACTACTGCGCAAATAGGCATGTCTCTTTAGGCAAAAAACTCATTTCTGACAAAGTTGCCCAAATGCATCTCAGAAGTGTGCAACTTGTTCCCTGAGTTAGAAAACGTCGAGAAACGTTCGTTTCTGCTAGCGCTGTGCTTCTACACATGTATTTGCTGAACGGTGAAAGCGCACAGTAATGCACTTTTCTCCCAGCAAATACACTGTTTCTAAGGAAATGGGAACACACTGAGGAGACACTTGTGGGAGCTACTGTGACTAAAACTGAGCTTCCCTATGCACAGGGAAGCAAGAGCAATGCTGATTTCATCAAGCCCAGTTACATACTCAGAATCTGTACTACTGCGCAAATAGGCATGTCTCTGTAGGCAAAAAACTCATTTCTGACAAAGTTGCCCAAATGCATCTCAGAAGTGTGCAACTTGTTCCCTGAGTTAGAAAACGTCGAGAAACGTTCGTTTCTGCTAGCGCTGTGCTTCTACACATGTATTTGCTGAACGGTGAAAGCGCACAGTAATGCACTTTTCTCCCAGCAAATACACTGTTTCTAAGGAACTGGGAACACACTGAGGAGACACTTGTGGGAGCTACTGTGACTTAAACTGAGCTTCCCTACGCACAGGGAAGCAAGAGAAATGCTGATTTCATCAAGCCCAGTTACATACTCAGTATCTGTCCTCCTACGCAAATAGGTATGTCTCTGTAGGCAAAAAACTCATTTTTGAGAAAGTTACCGAAATGCAACCCAGAAGTGTGCAACTTGTTCCCTGAGTTAGAAAACGTCGAGAAACGTTCGTTACTGCTAGCGCTGTGCTTCTACACATGTTTTTGCTGAACGGTGAAAGCGCACAGTAATGCACTTTTCTCCCAGCAAATACACTGTTTCTAAAGAAATGGGAACACACTGAGGAGACACTTGTGGTAGCTACTGTGAATAAAACTGAGCTTCCCTACGCACAGGGAAGCAAGAGAAATGCTGATTTCATCAAGCCCAGTTACATACTCAGAATCTGTACTACTGCGCAAAAAGGCATGTCTCTTTAGGCAAAAAACTCATTTCTGACAAAGTTGCCCAAATGCATCTCAGAAGTGTGCCACTTGTTCCCTGAGTTAGAAAACTTCGAGAAACAATCATTTCAGTTAGCGCTGTGCTTCTACACATGTATTTGCTGAACGGTGAAAGCGCACAGTAATTCACTTTTCTCCCAGCAAATACACTGTTTCTAAGGAAATGGGAACACACTGAGGAGACACTTGTGAGAGCTACTGTTTCTAAAACTGAGCTTCCCTACGCACAGGGAAGCAAGAGAAATGCTGATTTCATCAAGCCCAGTTACATACTCAGAATCTGTACTACTGCGCAAATAGGCATGTCTCTGTAGGCAAAAAACTCATTTCTGACAAAGTTGCCCAAATGCATCTCAGAAGTGTGCAACTTGTTCCCTGAGTTAGAAAACGTCGAGAAACGGTCGTTTCTGCTAGCGCTGTGCTTCTACACATGTATTTGCTGAACGGTGAAAGCGCACAGTAATGCAGTTTTCTCCCAGCAAATACACTGTTTCTAAGGAACTGGGAACACACTGAGGAGACACTTGTGAGAGCTACTGTGACTAAAACTGAGCTTCCCTACGCACAGGGAAGGAAGAGAATGCTGATTTCATCAAGCCCAGTTACCTACTCAGAATCTGTACTTCTGCGCAAATAGGCATGTCTCTGTAGGCAAAAAACTCATTTCTGACAAAGTTGCCCAAATGCATCTCAGAAGTGTGCCACTTGTTCCCTGAGTTAGAAAACGTCGAGAAACGTTCGTTTCTGCTAGCGCTGTGCTTCTACACATGTATTTGCTGAGCGGTGAAAGCGCACAGTAATGAACTTTTCTCCCAGCAAATACACTGTTTCTATGGAACTGGGAACACACTGAGGAGACACTTGTGGGAGCTACTGTGACTAAAACTGAGCTTCCCTACGCACAGGGAAGCAAGAGAAATGCTGATGTCATCAAGCCCAGTTACATATTCAGAATCTGTACTACTGCGCAAATAGGCATGTCTCTGTAGGCAAAAAACTCATTTCTGACAAAGTTGCCCAAATACATCTCAGAAGTGTGCAACTTGTTCCCTGAGTTAGAAAACATCGAGAAACGTTCGTTACTGCTAGCGCTGTGTTTCTACACATGTATTTGCTGAACGGTGAAAGCGCACAGTAATGCACTTTTCTCCCAGCAAACACACTGTTTCTAAGGAAATGGGAACACACGGAGGAGACACTTGTGGGAGCTACTGTGACTAAAACTGAGCTTCCCTACGCACAGGGAAGCAAGAGAAATGCTGATTTCATCAAGCCCAGTTACATACTCAGAATCTGTACTACTGCGCAAATAGGCATGTCTCTGTAGGCAAAAAACTCATTTCTGACAAAGTTGCCCAAATGCATCTCAGAAGTGTGCAACTTGTTCTCTGAGTTAGACACCGTCGAGAAACGTTCGTTTCTGCTAGTGCTGTGCTTCAACACATGTATTTGCTGAACGGTGAAAGCGCACAGTAATGCACTTTTCTCCCAGCAAATACACTGTTTCTAAGAAAATGGGAACACACTGAGGAGACACTTGTGGGAGCTACTGGAACTAAAACTGAGCTTCCCAACGCACAGGGAAGCAAGAGAAATGCTGATTTCATCAAGCCCAGTTACATACTCAGAATCTGTACTACTGCGCAAATAGGCATGTCTCTGTAGGCAAAAAACTCATTTCTGACAAAGTTGCCCAAATGCATCTCAGAAGTGTGCCACTTGTTCCCTGAGTTAGAAAACGTCGAGAAACGTTCGTTTCTTCTAGCGATGTGCTTCTACACATGTATTTGCTGAACGGTGAAAGCGCACAGTAATGCACTTTTCTCCCAGCAAATACACTGTTTCTAAGGAACTGGGAACACACTGAGGAGACACTTGTGGGAGCTACTGTGACTAAAACTGAGCTTCCCTATGCACAGGGAAGCAAGAGAATCCTGATTTCATCAAGCCCAGTTACCTACTCAGAATCTGTACTACTGCGCAAATAGGCAGGTCTCTGTAGGCAAAAAACTCATTTCTGACAAATTTGCCCAAATGCATCCCAGAAGTGTGCAACTTGTTCCATGAGTTAGAAAACGTCGAGAAACGGTCGTTTCTGCTAGCGCTGTGCTTCTACACATGTATTTGCTGAACGGTGAAAGCGCACAGTAATGCACTTTTCTCCCAGCAAATACACTGTTTCTAAGGAAATGGGAACACACTGAGGAGACACATGTGGGAGCTACTGTGACTAATACTGAGCTTCCCTACGCACAGGGAAGCAAGAGAAATGCTGATTTCATCAAGCCCAGTTACATACTCAGAATCTGTACTACTGCGCAAATAGACATGTCTCTGTAGGCAAAAAACTCATTTCTGACAAAGTTGCCCAAATGCATCTCAGAAGTGTGCCACTTGTTCCCTGAGTTAGAAAACGTCGAGAAACGGTCATATCTGCTAACGCTGTGCTTCTACACATGTATTTGCTGAACGGTGAAAGCGCACAGTAATGCACTTTTCTCCCAGCAAATACATTGTTTCTAAGGAAATGGGAACACACTGAGGAGACACTTGTGGGAGCTACTGTGACTAAAACTGAGCTTCCCTACGCACAGAGAAGCAAGAGAAATGCTGATTTCATCCAGCCCAGTTACATACTCAGAATCTGTACTACTGCGCAAATAGGCAGGTCTCTGTAGGCAAAAAACTCATTTCTGACAAAGTTGCCCAAATGCATCTCAGAAGTGTGCAACTTGTTCCCTGAGTTAGAAAACGTCGAGAAACGTTCGTTTCTGCTAGCGCTGTGCTTCTACACATGTATTTGCTGAACGGTGAAAGCGCACGGTAATGCACTTTTCTCCAAGCAAATACACTGTTTCTAAGGAACTGGGAACACACTGAGGAGACACTTGTGGGAGCTACTGTGACTAAAACTGAGCTTCCCTACGAACAGGGAAGCAAGCGAAATGCTGATTTCATCAAACCCAGTTACATACTCATAATCTGTACTACTGTGCAAATAGGCAAGTCTCTGTAGGCAAAAAACTCATTTCTGACAAAGTTGCCTAAATGCATCTCAGAAGTGTGCAACTTGTTCCCTGAGTTAGAAAACGTCGAGAAACGGTCATATCTGCTTACGCTGTGCTTCTACACATGTATTTGCTGAACGGTGAAAGCGCACAGTAATGCACTTTTCTCCCAGCAAATACACTGTTTCTAAGGAAATGGGAACACACTGAGGAGACACTTGTGGGAGCTACTGTGACTAAAACTGAGCTTCCCTACGCACAGGGAAGCAAGAGAAATGCTGATTTCATCCAGCCCAGTTACATACTCAGAATCTGTACTACTGCGCAAATAGGCAGGTCTCTGTAGGCAAAAAACTCATTTCTGACAAAGTTGCCCAAATGCATCTCAGAAGTGTGCAACCTGTTCCCTGAGTTAGAAAACGTCGAGAAACGTTCGTTTCTGCTAGCGCTGTGCTTCTACACATGTATTTGCTGAACGGTGAAAGCGCACGGTAATGCACTTTTCTCCCAGCAAATACACTGTTTCTAAGGAAATGGGAAGACACTGAGGAGACACTTGTGGGAGCTACTGTGACTAAAACTGAGCTTCCCTACGAACAGGGAAGCAAGAGAAATGCTGATTTCATCAAGCCCAGTTACATACTCAGAATCTGTACTACTGCGCAAATAGGCATGTCTCTTTAGGCAAAAAACCCATTTCTGACAAAGTTGCCCAAATGCATCTCAGAAGTGTGCAACTTGTTCCCTGAGTTAGAAGACTTCGAGAAACGTTCGTTTCTGCTAGCGCTGTGCTTCTGCACATGTATTTGCTTAACGGTGAAAGCGCACAGTAATGCACTTTTCTCCCAGGAAATACACTGTTTCTAAGGAAATGGGAACACACTGAGGAGACACTTGTGGGAGCTACTGTGACTAAAACTGAGCTTCCCTACGCACAGGGAAGCAAGAGAAATGCTGATTTCATCCAGCCCAGTTACATACTCAGAATCTGTACTACTGCGCAAATAGGCATGTCTCTGTAGGCAAAAAACTCATTTCTGACAAAGTTGCCCAAATGCATCTCAGAAGTGTGCAACTTGTTCCCTGAGTTAGAAAACGTCGAGAAACTGTCATATCTGGTAACGCTGTGCTTCTACACATGTATTTGCTGAACGGTGAAAGCGCACAGAAATGCACTTTTCTCCCAGCAAATACACTGTTTCTAAGGAAATGGGAACTCACTGAGGAGACACTTGTGGGAGCTACTGTGACTAAAACTGAGCTTCCCTACGCACAGGGAAGCAAGAGAAATGCTGATTTCATCAAGCCCAGTTACATACTCAGAATCTGTACTACTGCGCAAATAGGCATGAATCTGTAGGCAAAAAACTCATTTCTGACAAAGTTGCCCAAATGCATCTCAGAAGTTTGCAACTTGTTCCCTGAGTTAGAAAACGTCGAGAAACGGTCTTTTCTGCTAGCGCTGTGCTTCTACACATGTATTTGCTGAACGGTGAAAGCGCACAGTAATGCACTTTTCTCCCAGCAAATACACTGTTTCTAAGGAAATGGGAACACACTGAGGAGACACTTGTGGGAGCTACTGTGACTAAAACTGAGCTTCCCTACGCACAGGGAAGCAAGAGAAATGCTGATTTCATCAAGCCCAGGTACATACTCAGAATCTGTACTACTGCGCAAATAGGCATGAATCTGTAGGCAAAAAACTCATTTCTGACAAAGTTGCCCAAATGCATCTCAGAAGTGTGCAACTTGTTCCCTGAGTTAGAAAACGTCGAGAAACGTTCGTTTCTGCTAGCGCTGTGCTTCTACACATGTATTTGCTGAACGGTGAAAGCGCACAGTAATGCACTTTTCTCCCAGCAAATACACTGTTTCTAAGGAAATGGGAACACACTGAGGAGACACTTGTGGGAGCTACTGTGACTAAAACTGAGCTTCCCTACGCACCGGGAAGCAAGAGAAATGCTGATTTCATCCAGCCCAATTACATACTCAGAATCTCTACTACTGCGCAAATAGGCATGAATCTGTAGGCAAAAAACTCATTTCTGACAAAGTTGCCCAAATGCATCTCAGAAGTGTGCAACTTGTTCCCTGAGTTAGAAAAAGTCGAGAAACGTTTGTTTCTGCTAGCGCTGTGCTTCTACACATGTATTTGCTGAACGGTGAAAGCGCACAGTAATGCACTTTTCTCCCAGCAAATACACTGTTTCTAAGGAAATGGGAACACACTGAGGAGACACTTGTGGGAGCTACTGTGAATAAAACTGAGCTTCCCTACGCACAGGGAAGCAAGAGAAATGCTGATTTCATCCAGCCCAGTTACATACTCAGAATCTGTACTACTGCGCAAATAGGCATGTCTCTTTAGGCAAAAAACTCATTTCTGACACAGTTGCCCAAATGCATCTCAGAAGTGTGCAACTTGTTCCCTGAGTTAGAAAAAGTCGAGAAACGGTCGTTTCTGCTAGTGCTGTGCTTCTACACATGTATTTGCTGAACGGTGAAAGCGCACAGTAATGCACTTTTCTCCCAGCAAATACACTGTTTCTAAGGAAATGGGAACACACTGAGGAGACACTTGTGGGAGCTACTGTGAATAAAACTGAGCTTCCCTACGCACAGGGAAGCAAGAGAAATGCTGATTTCATCAAGCCCAGTTACATACTCAGAATCTGTACTACTGCGCAAATAGGCATGTCTCATTAGGCAAAAAACTCATTTCTGACACAGTTGCCCAAATGCATCTCAGAAGTGTGCAACTTGTTCCCTGAGTTAGAAAAAGTCGAGAAACGGTCGTTTCTGCTAGTGCTGTGCTTCTACACATGTATTTGCTGAACGGTGAAAGAGCACGGTAATGCACTTTTCTCCCAGGAAATACACTGTTTCTAAGGAAATGGGAACGCACTGAGGAGACACTTGTGGGAGCTACTGTGACTAAAACTGAGCTTCCCTACGCACAGGGAAGCAAGAGAAATGCTGATTTCATCAAGCCCAGTTACATACTCAGAATCTGTACTACTGCGCAAATAGGCATGTCTCTGTAGGCAAAAAACTCATTTCTGACAAAGTTGACCAAATGCATCTCAGAAGTGTGCACATTGTTCCCTGAGTTAGAAAACGTCGAGAAACGGTCGTTTCTGCTAGCCCTGTGCTTCTACACATGTATTTGCTGAACGGTGAAATCGCACAGTAATGCACTTTTCTCCCAGCAAATACACTGTTTCTAAGGAAATGGGAACATACTGAGGAGACACTTGTGGGAGCTACTGTGACTAAAACTGAGCTTCCCAATGCACAGGGAAGCAAGAGAAATGCTGATTTCTTCAAGCCCATTTACATACTCAGAATCTGTACTACTGCGCAAATAGGCATGTCTCTGTAGGCAGAAAACTCATTTCTGACAAAGTTGCCCAAATGCATCTCAGAAGTGTGCAACTTGTTCCCTGAGTTAGAAAACGTCGAGAAACGGTCATATCTGCTAACGCTGTGCTTCTACACATGTATTTGCTGAACGGTGAAAGCGCACAGTAATGCACTTTTCTCCCAGCAAATACATTGTTTCTAAGGAAATGGGAACACACTGAGGAGATACTTGTGGGAGCTACTGTGACTAAAACTGAGCTTCCCTACGCACAGGGAAGCAAGAGAAATGCTGATTTCATCAAGCCTAGTTACATACTCAGAATCTGTACTACTGCGCAAATAGGCATGTCTCTGTAGGCAAAAAACTCATTTCTGACAAAGTTGCCCAAATGCATCTCAGAAGTGTGCAACTTGTTCCCTGAGTTAGAAAAAGTCGAGAAATGTTCGTTTCTGCTAGCGCTGTGCTTCTACACATGTATTTGCTGAACGGTGAAAGCGCACAGTAATGCACTTTACTCCCAGCAAATACACTGTTTCTAAGGAAATGGGAACACACTGAGGAGACACTTGTGAGACCTATTGTGACTAAAACTGAGCTTCTCTACGTACAGGGAAGCAAGAGAAATGCTGATTTCATCAAGCCCAGTTACATACTCAGAATCTGTACTACTGCGCAAATAGGCATGTCTTTGTAGGCAAAAAACTCATTTCTGACAATGTTTCCCAAATGCATCTCAGAAGTGTGCAACTTGTTCCCTGAGTTAGAAAACATCGAGAAACGATCGTTTCTGCCAGCGCTGTGCTTCTACACATGTATTTGCTGAACGGTGAAAGCGCACAATAATGCACTTTTCTCCCAGCAAATACACTGTTTCTAAGGAAATGGGAACACACTGAGGAGACACTTGTGGGAGCTACTGTGACTAAAACTGAGCTTCCCTATGCACAGGGAAGCAAGAGAAATGCTGATTTCATCAAGCCCAATTACATACACAGAATATGTACTACTGCGCAAATAGGCATGTCTCTTTAGGCAAAAAACTCATTTCTGACAAAGTTGCCCAAATGCATCTCAGAAGTGTGCAACTTGTTCCCTGAGTTAGAAAACGTCGAGAAACGGTCGTTTCTGCTAGCGCTGTGCTTCTACACATGTATTTGCTGAACGGTGAAAGCGCACAGTAATGCACTTTTCTCCCAGCAAATACACTGTTTGTAAGGAAATGGGAACTCACTGAGGAGACACTTGTGGGAGCTACTGTGACTAAAACTGAGCTTCCCTACACACAGGGAAGCAAGAGAAATGCTGATTTCATCCAGCCCAGTTACATACTCAGAATCTGTACTACTGCGCAAATAGGCATGTCTCTGTAGGCAAAAAACTGATTTCTGACAAAGTTGCCCAAATGCATCTCAGAAGTGTGCAACTGGTTCCCTGAGTTAGAAAACTTCGAGAAACTGTCATATCTGGTAACGCTGTGCTTCTACACATGTATTTGCTGAACGGTGAAAGCGCACAGTAATGCACTTTTCTCCCAGCAAATACACTGTTTCTAAGGAAATGGGAACTCACTGAGGAGACACTTGTGGGAGCTACTGTGACTAAAACTGAGCTTCCCTACGCACAGGGAAGCAAGAGAAATGCTGATTTCATCAAGCCCAGTTACATACTCAGAATTTGTACTACTGCGCAAATAGGCATGAATCTGTAGTCAAAAAACTCATTTCTGACAAAGTTGCCCAAATGCATCTCAGAAGTTTGCAACTTGTTCCCTGAGTTAGAAAACGTCGAGAAACGGTCGTTTCTGCTAGCGCTGTGCTTCTACAGATGTATTTGCTGAACGGTGAAAGCGCACAGTAATGCACTTTTCTCCCAGCAAATACACTGTTTCTAAGGAAATGGGAACACACTGAGGAGACACTTGTGGGAGCTACTGTGACTAAAACTGAGCTTCCCTACGCACAGGGAAGCAAGAGAAATGCTGATTTCATCAAGCCCAGTTACATACTCAGAATCTGTACTACTGCACAAATAGGCATGTCTCTGTAGGCAAAAAACTCATTTCTGACAAAGTTGCCCAAATGCATCTCAGAAGTGTGCAACTTGTTCCCTGAGTTAGAAAACGTCGAGAAACGGTCATGTCTGCTAACGCTGTGCTTCTACACATGTATTTGCTGAACGGTGAAAGCGCACAGTAATGCACTTTTCTCCCAGCAAATACACTGTTTCTAAGGAAATGGGAACACACTGAGGAGACACTTGTGGGAGCTACTGTGACTAAAACTGAGCTTCCCTACGCACAGGGAAGCAAGAGAAATGCTGATTTCATCAAGCCCAGTTACATACTCAGAATCTGTACTACTGCGCAAATAGGCATGTCTTTGTAGGCAAAAAACTCATTTCTGACAATGTTTCCCAAATGCATCTCAGAAGTGTGCAACTTGTTCCCTGAGTTAGAAAACGTCGAGAAACCGTCGTTTCTGCTAGCGCTGTGCTTCTAAACATGTATTTTCTGAACGGTGAAAGCGCACAGTAATGCACTTTTCTCCCAGCAAATACACTGTTTCTAAGGAAATGGGAACACACTGAGGAGACACTTGTGGGAGCTACTGTGACTAAAACTGAGCTTCCCTACGCACAGGGAAGCAAGAGAAATGCTGATTTCATCAAGCCCAGTTACATACTCAGAATATGTACTACTGCGCAAATAGGCATGTCTCTTTAGGCAAAAAACTTATTTCTGACAAAGTTGCCCAAATGCATCTCAGAAGTGTGCAACTTGTTCCCTGAGTTAGAAAACTTTGAGAAACGTTCGTTTCAGCTAGCGCTGTGCTTATACACATGTATTTGCTTAACGGTGAAAGCGCACAGTAATGCACTTTTCTCCCAGCAAATACACTGTTTCTAAGGAAATGGGAACACACTGAAGAGACGCTTGTGGGAGCTACTGTGACTAAAACTGAGCTTCCCTACGCACAGGGAAGCAAGAGAAATGCTGATTTCATCTAGCCCAGTTACATACTCAGAATCTCTACTACTGCACAAGTAGGCATGTCTCTTTAGGCAAAAAACTCATTTCTGACAAAGTTGCCCAAATGCATCTCAGAAGTGTGCAACTTGTTCCCTGAGTTAGAAAACGTCGAGAAACGGTCGTTTCTGCTAGCGCTGTGCTTCTACACACGTATTTGCTGAACGGTGAAAGCGCACAGTAATGCACTTTTCTCCCAGCAAATACACTGTTTCTAAGGAAATGGGAACACACTGAGGAGACACATGTGGGAGCTACTGTGACTAAAACTGAGCTTCCCTACGCACAGGGAAGCAAGAGAAATGCTGATTTCATCAAGCCCAGTTACATACTCAGAATCTGTACTACTGCGCAAATAGGCATGTCTCTGTAGGCAAAAAACTCATTTCTGACAAAGTTGCCCAAATGCATCTCAGAAGTGTGCAACTTGTTCCCTGAGTTAGAAAACGTCGAGAAACGGTCATATCTGCTAACGCTGTGCTTCTACACATATACTTGCTGAACGGTGAAAGCGCACATTAATGCACTTTTCTCCCAGCAAATACACTGTTTCTAAGGAAATGGGAACACACTGAGGAGACACTTGTGGGAGCTACTGTGACTAAAACTGAGCTTCCCTACGCACAGGGAAGCAAGAGAAATGCTGATTTCATCAAGCCCAGTTACATACTCAGAATCTGTACTACTGCGCAAATAGGCATGAATCTGTAGGCAAAAAACTCATTTCTGACAAAGTTGCCCAAATGCATCTCAGAAGTGTGCAACTTGTTCCCTGAGTTAGAAAACGTCGAGAAACGGTCATGTCTGCTAACGCTGTGCTTCTACACATGTATTTGCTGAACGGTGAAAGCGCACAGTAATGCACTTTTCTCCCAGCAAATACACTGTTTCTAAGGAAATGGGAACACACTGAGGAGACACTTGTGGGAGCTACTGTGACTAAAACTGAGCTTCCCTACGCACAGGGAAGCAAGAGAAATGCTGATTTCATCAAGCCCAGTTACATACTCAGAATCTGTACTACTGCACAAATAGGCATGTCTCTGTAGGCAAAAAACTCATTTCTGACAAAGTTGCCCAAATGCATCTCAGAAGTGTGCAACTTGTTCCCTGAGTTAGAAAACGTCGAGAAACGGTCATGTCTGCTAACGCTGTGCTTCTACACATGTATTTGCTGAACGGTGAAAGCGCACAGTAATGCACTTTTCTCCCAGCAAATACACTGTTTCTAAGGAAATGGGAACACACTGAGGAGACACTTGTGGGAGCTACTGTGACTAAAACTGAGCTTCCCTACGCACAGGGAAGCAAGAGAAATGCTGATTTCATCAAGCCCAGTTACATACTCAGAATCTGTACTACTGCGCAAATAGGCATGTCTTTGTAGGCAAAAAACTCATTTCTGACAATGTTTCCCAAATGCATCTCAGAAGTGTGCAACTTGTTCCCTGAGTTAGAAAACGTCGAGAAACCGTCGTTTCTGCTAGCGCTGTGCTTCTAAACATGTATTTTCTGAACGGTGAAAGCGCACAGTAATGCACTTTTCTCCCAGCAAATACACTGTTTCTAAGGAAATGGGAACACACTGAGGAGACACTTGTGGGAGCTACTGTGACTAAAACTGAGCTTCCCTACGCACAGGGAAGCAAGAGAAATGCTGATTTCATCAAGCCCAGTTACATACTCAGAATATGTACTACTGCGCAAATAGGCATGTCTCTTTAGGCAAAAAACTTATTTCTGACAAAGTTGCCCAAATGCATCTCAGAAGTGTGCAACTTGTTCCCTGAGTTAGAAAACTTTGAGAAACGTTCGTTTCAGCTAGCGCTGTGCTTATACACATGTATTTGCTTAACGGTGAAAGCGCACAGTAATGCACTTTTCTCCCAGCAAATACACTGTTTCTAAGGAAATGGGAACACACTGAAGAGACGCTTGTGGGAGCTACTGTGACTAAAACTGAGCTTCCCTACGCACAGGGAAGCAAGAGAAATGCTGATTTCATCTAGCCCAGTTACATACTCAGAATCTCTACTACTGCACAAGTAGGCATGTCTCTTTAGGCAAAAAACTCATTTCTGACAAAGTTGCCCAAATGCATCTCAGAAGTGTGCAACTTGTTCCCTGAGTTAGAAAACGTCGAGAAACGGTCGTTTCTGCTAGCGCTGTGCTTCTACACACGTATTTGCTGAACGGTGAAAGCGCACAGTAATGCACTTTTCTCCCAGCAAATACACTGTTTCTAAGGAAATGGGAACACACTGAGGAGACACTAGTGGGAGCTACTGTGACTAAAACTGAGCTTCCCTACGCACAGGGAAGCAAGAGAAATGCTGATTTCATCAAGCCCAGTTACATACTCAGAATCTGTACTACTGCGCAAATAGGCATGTCTCTGTAGGCAAAAAACTCATTTCTGACAAAGTTGCCCAAATGCATCTCAGAAGTGTGCAACTTGTTCCCTGAGTTAGAAAACGTCGAGAAACGGTCATATCTGCTAACGCTGTGCTTCTACACATGTATTTGCTGAACGGTGAAAGCGCACAGTAATGCACTTTTCTCCCAGCAAATACACTGTTTCTAAGGAAATGGGAACACACTGAGGAGACACTTGTGGGAGCTACTGTGACTAAAACTGAGCTTCCCTACGCACAGGGAAGCAAGAGAAATGCTGATTTCATCAAGCCCAGTTACATACTCAGAATCTGTACTACTGCGCAAATAGGCATGAATCTGTAGGCAAAAAACTCATTTCTGACAAAGTTGCCCAAATGCCTCTCAGAAGTTTGCAACTTGTTGCCTGAGTTAGAAAACGTCGAGAAACGGTCTTTTCTGCTAGCGCTGTGCTTCCACACATGTATTTGCTGAACGGTGAAAGCGCACAGTAATGCACTTTTCTCCCAGCAAATACACTGTTTCTAAGGAAATGGGAACACACTGAGGAGACGCTTGTGGGAGCTACTGTGACTAAAACTGAGCTTCCCTACGCACAGGGAAGCAAGAGAAATGCTGATTTCATCCAGCCCAGTTACATACTCAGAATCTGTACTACTGCGCAAATAGGCATGTCTCTGTAGGCAAAAAACTCATTTCTGACAAAGTTGCCTGAATGCATCTCAGAAGTGTGCAACTTGTTTTCTGAGTTAGAAAACGTCGAGAAACGGTCATATCTGCTAACGCTGTGCTTCTACACATGTATTTGCTGAACGGTGAAAGCGCACAGTAATGCACTTTTCTCCCAGCAAATACACTGTTTCTAAGGAAATGGGAACACACTGAGGAGACACTTGTGGGAGCTACTGTGACTAAAACTGAGCTTCCCTATGCACAGGGAAGCAAGAGAAATGCTGATTTCATCAAGCCCAGTTACATACACAGAATATGTACTACTGCGCAAATAGGCATGTCTCTTTAGGCAAAAAACTCATTTCTGACAAAGTTGCCCAAATGCATCTCAGAAGTGTGCAACTTGTTCCCTGAGTTAGAAAACTTTGAGAAACGTTCGTTTCTGCTAGCGCTGTGCTTCTACACATGTATTTGCTTAACGGTGAAAGCGCACAGTAATGCACTTTTCTCCCAGCAAATACACTGTTTCTAAGGAAATGGGAACACACTGAGGAGACACTTGTGGGAGCTACTGTGACTAAAACTGAGCTTCCCTACACACAGGGAAGCAAGAGAAATGCTGATTTCATCCAGCCCAGTTACATACTCAGAATCTGTACTACTGCGCAAATAGGCATGTCTCTGTAGGCAAAAAACTGATTTCTGACAAAGTTGCCCAAATGCATCTCAGAAGTGTGCAACTGGTTCCCTGAGTTAGAAAACTTCGAGAAACTGTCATATCTGGTAACGCTGTGCTTCTACACATGTATTTGCTGAACGGTGAAAGCGCACAGTAATGCACTTTTCTCCCAGCAAATACACTGTTTCTAAGGAAATGTGAACTCACTGAGGAGACACTTGTGGGAGCTACTGTGACTAAAACTGAGCTTCCCTACGCACAGGGAAGCAAGAGAAATGCTGATTTCATCAAGCCCAGTTACATACTCAGAATTTGTACTACTGCGCAAATAGGCATGAATCTGTAGTCAAAAAACTCATTTCTGACAAAGTTGCCCAAATGCATCTCAGAAGTTTGCAACTTGTTCCCTGAGTTAGAAAACGTCGAGAAACGGTCGTTTCTGCTAGCGCTGTGCTTCTACAGATGTATTTGCTGAACGGTGAAAGCGCACAGTAATGCATTTTTCTCCCAGCAAATACACTGTTTCTAAGGAAATGGGAACACACTGAGGAGACACTTGTGGGAGCTACTGTGACTAAAACTGAGCTTCCCTACGCACAGGGAAGCAAGAGAAATGCTGATTTCATCAAGCCCAGTTACATACTCAGAATCTGTACTACTGCACAAATAGGCATGTCTCTGTAGGGAAAAAACTCATTTCTGACAAAGTTGCCCAAATGCATCTCAGAAGTGTGCAACTTGTTCCCTGAGTTAGAAAACGTCGAGAAACGGTCATATCTGCTAACGCTGTGCTTCTACACATGTATTTGCTGAACGGTGAAAGCGCACAGTAATGCACTTTTCTCCCAGCAAATACACTGTTTCTAAGGAAATGGGAACACACTGAGGAGACACTTGTGGGAGCTACTGTGACTAAAACAGATCTTCCCTACGCACAGGGAAGCAAGAGAAATGCTGATTTCATCAAGCCCAGTTACATACTCAGAATCTGTACTACTGCGCAAATAGGCATGTCTTTGTAGGCAAAAAACTCATTTCTGACAATGTTTCCCAAATGCATCTCAGAAGTGTGCAACTTGTTCCCTGAGTTAGAAAACGTCGAGAAACCGTCGTTTCTGCTAGCGCTGTGCTTCTAAACATGTATTTTCTGAACGGTGAAAGCGCACAGTAATGCACTTTTCTCCCAGCAAATACACTGTTTCTAAGGAAATGGGAACACACTGAGGAGACACTTGTGGGAGCTACTGTGACTAAAACTGAGCTTCCCTACGCACAGGGAAGCAAGAGAAATGCTGATTTCATCAAGCCCAGTTACATACTCAGAATATGTACTACTGCGCAAATAGGCATGTCTCTTTAGGCAAAAAACTTATTTCTGACAAAGTTGCCCAAATGCATCTCAGAAGTGTGCAACTTGTTCCCTGAGTTAGAAAACTTCGAGAAACGTTCGTTTCTGCTAGCGCTGTGCTTCTACACATGTATTTGCTTAACGGTGAAAGCGCACAGTAATGCACTTTTCTCCCAGCAAATACACTGTTTCTAAGGAAATGGGAACACACTGAGGAGACGCTTGTGGGAGCTACTGTGACTAAAACTGAGCTTCCCTACGCACAGGGAAGCAAGAGAAATGCTGATTTCATCTAGCCCAGTTACATACTCAGAATCTGTACTACTGCGCAAATAGGCATGTCTCTTTAGGCAAAAAACTCATTTCTGACAAAGTTGCCCAAATGCATCTCAGAAGTGTGCAACTTGTTCCCTGAGTTAGAAAACGTCGAGAAACGGTCGTTTCTGCTAGCGCTGTGCTTCTACACACGTATTTGCTGAACGGTGAAAGCGCACAGTAATGCACTTTTCTCCCAGCAAATACACTGTTTCTAAGGAAATGGGAACACACTGAGGAGACACTAGTGGGAGCTACTGTGACTAAAACTGAGCTTCCCTACGCACAGGGAAGCAAGAGAAATGCTGATTTCATCCAGCCCAGTTACATACTCAGAATCTGTACTACTGCGCAAATAGGCATGTCTCTGTAGGCAAAAAACTCATTTCTGACAAAGTTGCCCAAATGCATCTCAGAAGTGTGCAACTTGTTCCCTGAGTTAGAAAACGTCGAGAAACGGTCGTTTCTGCTAGCGCTGTGCTTCTACACATGTATTTGCTGAACGGTGAAAGCGCAAAGTAATGCACTTTTCTCCCAGCAATTACACTGTTTCTAAGGAAATGGGAACACACTGAGGAGACACTTGTGGGAGCTACTGTGACTAAAAGTGAGCTTCCCTACGCACAGGGAAGCAAGAGAAATGCTGATTTCATCAAGCCCAGTTACATACTCAGAATCTGTACTACTGCGCAAATAGTCATGTCTCTAGGCAAAAAACTCCTTTCTGACAAAGTTGCCCAAATGCATCTCAGAAGTGTGCAACTTGTTCCCTGAGTTAGAAAACGTCGAGAAACGTTCGTTTCTGCTAGCGCTGTGCTTCTACACATGTATTTGCTGAACGGTGAAAGCGCACAGTAATGCACTTTTCTCCCAGCAAATACACTGTTTCTAAGGAAATGGGAACACACTGAGGAGACACTTGTGGGAGCTACTGTGACTAAAACTGAGCTTCCCTACGAACAGGGAAGCAAGAGAAATGCTGATTTCATCAAGCCCAGTTACATACTCAGAATCTGTACTACTGCGCAAATAGGCATGTCTCTGTAGGCAAAAAACTCATTTCTGACAAAGTTGCCCATATGCATCTAGGAAGTGTGCAACTTGTTCCCTGAGTTAGAAAACGTCGAGAAACGTTCATTTCTGCTAGCGCTGTGCTTCTACACATGTATTTGCTGAACGGTGAAAGCGCGCAGTAATGCACTTTTCTCCCAGGAAATACACTGTTTCTAAGGAAATGGGAACACACAGAGAAGACACTTGTGGGAGCTACTGTGACTAAAACTGAGCTTCCCTACGCACAGGAAAGCCAGAGAAATGCTGATTTCATCAAGCCCAGTTACATACTCAGAATCTGTACTACTGCGCAAATAGGCATGAATCTGTAGGCAAAAAACTCATTTCTGACAAAGTTGCCCAAATGCATCTCAGAAGTGTGCAACTTGTTCCCTGAGTTAGAAAACGTCGAGAAACGTTCGTTTCTGCTAGCGCTGTGCTTCTACACATGTATTTGCTGAACGGTGAAAGCGCACAGTAATGCACTTTTCTCCCAGCAAATACACTGTTTCTAAGGAAATGGGAACACACTGAGGAGACACTTGTGGGAGCTACTGTGACTAATAGTGAGCTTGCCTACGCACAGGGAAGCAAGAGAAATGCTGATTTCATCAAGCCCAGTTACATACTCAGAATCTGTACTACTGCGCAAATAGGCATGTCTCTGTAGGCCAAAAACTCATTTCTGACAAAGTTGCCCAAATGCATCTCAGAAGTGTGCAACTTGTTCCCTGAGTTAGAAAACGTCGAGAAACGTTCGTTTCTGCTAGCACTGTGCTTCTACACATGTATTTGCTGAACGGTGAAAGCGCACAGTAATGCACTTTTCTCCCAGCAAATACACTGTTTCTAAGGAAATGGGAACACACTGAGGAGACACTTGGGGGAGCTACTGTGACTAAAACTGAGCTTCCCTACGAACAGGGAAGCAAGAGAAATGCTGATTTCATCAAGCCCAGTTACATACTCAGAATCTGTACTACTGCGCAAATAGGCATGTCTCTGTAGGCAAAAAACTCATTTCTGACAAAGTTGCCCAAATGCATCTAGGAAGTGTGCAACTTGTTCCCTGAGTTAGAAAACGTCGAGAAACGTTCGTTTCTGCTAGCGCTGTGCTTCTACACATGTATTTGCTGAACGGTGAAAGCGCGCAGTAATGCACTTTTCTCCCAGCAAATACACTATTTCTAAGGAAATGGGAACACACTGAGAAGACACCTGTGGGAGCTACTGTGACTAAAACTGAGCTTCCCTACGCACAGGAAAGCAAGAGAAATGCTGATTTCATCAAGCCCAGTTACATACTCAGAATCTGTACTACTGCGCAAATAGGCATGTCTCTGTTGGCAAAAAACTCATTTCTGACAAAGTTGCCCAAATGCATCTCAGAAGTGTGCAACTTTTTCCCTGAGTTAGAAAACGTCGAGAAACGTTCGTTTCTGCTAGCGCTGTGCTTCTACACATGTATTTGCTGAACGGTGAAAGCGCACAGTAATGCACTTTTCTCCCAGCAAATACACTGTTTCTAAGGAAATGGGAACACACTGAGGAGACACTTGTGGGAGCTACTGTGACTAAAACTGAGCTTCCCTACGCACAGGGAAGCAAGAGAAATGCTGATTTCATCAAGCCCAGTTATATACTCAGAATCTGTACTTCTGCGCATATAGGCATGAATCTGTAGGCAAAAAACTCATTTTTGAAAAGTTACCCAAATGCATCTCAGAAGTGTGCAACTTGTTCCCTGAGTTAGAAAAAGTCGAGAAACGTTCGTTTCTGCTAGCGCTGTGCTTCTACACATGTATTTGCTGAACGGTGAAAGCGCACAGTAATGCACTTTTCTCCCAGCAAATACACTGTTTCTAAGGAAATGGGAACACACTGAGGAGACACTTGTGGGAGCTACTGTGACTAAAACTGAGCTTCCTTACGCACAGGGAAGCAAGAGAAATGCTGAATTCATCAAGCCCAGTTACATACTCAGAATCTGTACTACTGCGCAAATAGGCATGTCTCTGTAGGCAAAAAACTCATTTCTGACAAAGTTGCCCAAATGCATCTCAGAAGTGTGCAACTTGTTCCCTGAGTTAGAAAACGTCGAGAAACGTTCGTTTCTGCTAGCGCTGTGCTTCTACACATGTATTTGCTGAACGGTGAAAGCGCACAGTAATGCACTTTTCTCCCAGCAAATACACTGTTTCTAAGGAAATGGGAACACACTGAGGAGACACTTGTGGGAGCTACTGTGACTAAAACTGAGCTTCTTTACACACAGGGAAGCAGGAGAAATGCTGATTTCATCAAGCCCAGTTACATACTCAGAATCTGTACTACTGCGCAAATAGGCATGAATCTGTAGGCAAAAAACTCCTTTCTGACAAAGTTGCCCAAATGCATCTCAGAAGTGTGCAACTTGTTCCCTGAGTTAGAAAACGTCGAGAAACGGTCGTTTCTGCTAGCGCTGTGCTTCTACACATGTATTTGCTGAACGGTGAAAGCGCAAAGTAATGCACTTTTCTCCCAGCAATTACACTGTTTCTAAGGAAATGGGAACACACTGAGGAGACACTTGTGGGAGCTACTGTGACTAAAAGTGAGCTTCCCTACGCACAGGGAAGCAAGAGAAATGCTGATTTCATCAAGCCCAGTTACATACTCAGAATCTGTACTACTGCGCAAATAGTCATGTCTCTAGGCAAAAAACTCCTTTCTGACAAAGTTGCCCAAATGCATCTCAGAAGTGTGCAACTTGTTCCCTGAGTTAGAAAACGTCGAGAAACTTTCGTTTCTGCTAGCGCTGTGCTTCTACACATGTATTTGCTGAACGGTGAAAGCGCACAGTAATGCACTTTTCTCCCAGCAAATACACTGTTTCTAAGGAAATGGGAACACACTGAGGAGACACTTGTGGGAGCTACTGTGACTAAAACTGAGCTTCCCTACGAACAGGGAAGCAAGAGAAATGCTGATTTCATCAAGCCCAGTTACATACTCAGAATCTGTACTACTGCGCAAATAGGCATGTCTCTGTAGGCAAAAAACTCATTTCTGACAAAGTTGCCCAAATGCATCTCAGAAGTGTGCAACTTGTTCCCTGAGTTAGAAAACGTCGAGAAACGTTCATTTCTGCTAGCGCTGTGCTTCTACACATGTATTTGCTGAACGGTGAAAGCGCGCAGTAATGCACTTTTCTCCCAGGAAATACACTGTTTCTAAGGAAATGGGAACACACAGAAAAGACACTTGTGGGAGCTACTGTGACTAAAACTGAGCTTCCCTACGCACAGGAAAGCCAGAGAAATGCTGATTTCATCAAGCCCAGTTACATACTCAGAATCTGTACTACTGCGCAAATAGGCATGAATCTGTAGGCAAAAAACTCATTTCTGACAAAGTTGCCCAAATGCATCTCAGAAGTGTGCAACTTGTTCCCTGAGTTAGAAAACGTCGAGAAACGTTCGTTTTTGCTAGCGCTGTGCTTCTACACATGTATTTGCTGAACGGTGAAAGCGCACAGTAATGCACTTTTCTCCCAGCAAATACACTGTTTCTAAGGAAATGGGAACACACTGAGGAGACACTTGTGGGAGCTACTGTGACTAAAACTGAGCTTCCCTACGAACAGGGAAGCAAGAGAAATGCTGATTTCATCAAGCCCAGTTACATACTCAGAATCTGTACTACTGCGCAAATAGGCATGTCTCTGTAGGCAAAAAACTCATTTCTGACAAAGTTGCCCAAATGCATCTAGGAAGTGTGCAACTTGTTCCCTGAGTTAGAAAACGTCGAGAAACGTTCGTTTCTGCTAGCGCTGTGCTTCTACACATGTATTTGCTGAACGGTGAAAGCGCGCAGTAATGCACTTTTCTCCCAGCAAATACACTATTTCTAAGGAAATGGGAACACACTGAGAAGACACCTGTGGGAGCTACTGTGACTAAAACTGAGCTTCCCTACGCACAGGAAAGCAAGAGAAATGCTGATTTCATCAAGCCCAGTTACATACTCAGAATCTGTACTACTGCGCAAATAGGCATGAATCTGTAGGCAAAAAACTCATTTCTGACAAAGTTGCCCAAATGCATCTCAGAAGTGTGCAACTTGTTCCCTGAGTTAGAAAACGTCGAGAAACGTTCGTTTCTGCTAGCGCTGTGCTTCTACACATGTATTTGCTGAACGGTGAAAGCGCACAGTAATGCACTTTTCTCCCAGCAAATACACTGTTTCTAAGGAAATGGGAACACACTGAGGAGACACTTGTGGGAGCTACTGTGACTAAAACTGAGCTTCTTTACACACAGGGAAGCAAGAGAAATGCTGATTTCATCAAGCCCAGTTACATACTCAGAATCTGTACTACTGCGCAAATAGGCATGAATCTGTAGGCAAAAAACTCATTTCTGACAAAGTTGCCCAAATGCATCTCAGAAGTGTGCAACTTGTTCCCTGAGTTAGAAAACGTCGAGAAACTTTCGTTTCTGCTAGCGCTGTGCTTCTACACATGTATTTGCTGAACGGTGAAAGCGCACAGTAATGCACTTTTCTCCCAGCAATTACACTGTTTCTAAGGAAATGGGAATACACTGAGGAGACACTTGTGGGAGCTACTGTGACTAAAAGTGAGCTTCCCTGCGCACAGGGAAGCAAGAGAAATGCTGATTTCATCAAGCCCAGTTACATACTCAGAATCTGTACTACTGCGCAAATAGTCATGTCTCTGTAGGCAAAAAACTCCTTTCTGACAAAGTTGCCCAAATGCATCTCAGAAGTGTGCAACTTGTTCCCTGAGTTAGAAAACGTCGAGAAACGTTCGTTTCTGCTAGCGCTGTGCTTCTACACATGTATTTGCTGAACGGTGAAAGCGCACAGTAATGCACTTTTCTCCCAGCAAATACACTGTTTCTAAGGAAATGGGAACACACTGAGGAGACACTTGTGGGAGCTACTGTGACTAAAACTGAGCTTCCCTACAAACAGGGAAGCAAGAGAAATGCTGATTTCATCAAGCCCAGTTACATACTCAGAATCTGTACTACTGCGCAAATAGGCATGTCTCTGTAGGCAAAAAACTCATTTCTGACAAAGTTGCCCATATGCATCTAGGAAGTGTGCAACTTGTTCCCTGAGTTAGAAAACATCGAGAAACGTTCATTTCTGCTAGCGCTGTGCTTCTACACATGTATTTGCTGAACGGTGAAAGCGCGCAGTAATGCACTTTTCTCCCAGCAAATACACTGTTTCTAAGGAAATGGGAACACACAGAGAAGACACTTGTGGGAGCTACTGTGACTAAAACTGAGCTTCCCTACGCACAGGAAAGCAAGAGAAATGCTGATATCATCAAGCCCAGTTACATACTCAGAATCTGTACTACTGCGCAAATAGGCAATGTCTCTGTAGGCAAAAAACTCATTTCTGACAAAGTTGCCCAAATGCATCTCAGAAGTGTGCAACTTGTTCCCTGAGTTAGAAAACGTCGAGAAACGTTCGTTTCTGCTAGCGCTGTGCTTCTACACATGTATTTGCTGAACGGTGAAAGCGCACAGTAATGCACTTTTCTCCCAGCAAATACACTGTTTCTAAGGAAATGGGAACACACTGAGGAGACACTTGTGGGAGCTACTGTGACTAAAAGTGAGCTTCCCTACGCACAGGGAAGCAAGAGAAATGCTGATTTCATCAAGCCCAGTTACATACTCAGAATCTGTACTACTGCGCAAATAGGCATGAATCTGTAGACAAAAAACTCATTTCTGACAAAGTTGCCCAAATGCATCTCAGAAGTGTGCAACTTGTTCCCTGAGTTAGAAAACGTCGAGAAACGTTCGTTTCTGCTAGCGCTGTGCTTCTACACATGTATTTGCTGAACGGTGAAAGCGCACAGTAATGCACTTTTCTCCCAGCAAATACACTGTTTCTAAGGAAATGGGAACACACTGAGGAGACACTTGTGGGAGCTACTGTGACTAAAACTGACCTTCCCTACGCACAGGGAAGCAAGAGAAATGCTGATTTCATCAAGCCCAGTTACATACTCAGAATCTGTACTACTGCGCAAATAGGCATGTCTCTGTAGGCAAAAAACTCATTTCTGACAAAGTTGCCCAAATGCATCTCAGAAGTGTGCAACTTGTTCCCTGAGTTAGAAAACGTCGAGAAACGGTCTTTTCTGCTAGCGCTGTGCTTCTACACATGTATTTGCTGAACGGTGAAAGCGCACAGTAATGCACTTTTCTCCCAGCAAATACACTGTTTCTAAGGAAATGGGAACACACTGAGGAGACACTTGTGGGAGCTACTGTGACTAAAACTGAGCTTCCCTCCGCACAGGGAAGCAAGAGAAATGCTGATTTCATCAAGCCCAGTTATATACTCAGAATCTGTACTTCTGCGCAAATAGGCATGAATCTGTAGGCAAAAAACTCATTTTTGAAAAGTTACCCAAATGCATCTCAGAAGTGTGCAACTTGTTCCCTGAGTTAGAAAACGTCGAGAAACGTTCGTTTCTGCTAGCGCTGTGCTTCTACACATGTATTTGCTGAACGGTGAAAGCGCACAGTAATGCACTTTTCTCCCAGCAAATACACTGTTTCTAAGGAAATGGGAACACACTGAGGAGACACTTGTGGGAGCTACTGTGACTAAAACTGAGCTTCCTTACGCACAGGGAAGCAAGAGAAATGCTGAATTCATCAAGCCCAGTTACATACTCAGAATCTGTACTACTGCGCAAATAGGCATGTCTCTGTAGGCAAAAAACTCATTTCTGACAAAGTTGCCCAAATGCATCTCAGAAGTGTGCAACTTGTTCCCTGAGTTAGAAAACGTCGAGAAACGTTCGTTTCTGCTAGCGCTGTGCTTCTACACATGTATTTGCTGAACGGTGAAAGCGCACAGTAATGCACTTTTCTCCCAGCAAATACACTGTTTCTAAGGAAATGGGAACACACTGAGGAGACACTTGTGGGAGCTACTGTGACTAAAACTGAGCTTCTTTACACACAGGGAAGCAGGAGAAATGCTGATTTCATCAAGCCCAGTTACATACTCAGAATCTGTACTACTGCGCAAATAGGCATGAATCTGTAGGCAAAAAACTCATTTCTGACAAAGTTGCCCATATGCATCTAGGAAGTGTGCAACTTGTTCCCTGAGTTAGAAAACGTCGAGAAACGTTCATTTCTGCTAGCGCTGTGCTTCTACACATGTATTTGCTGAACGGTGAAAGCGCGCAGTAATGCACTTTTCTCCCAGCAAATACACTGTTTCTAAGGAAATGGGAACACACAGAGAAGACACTAGTGGGAGCTACTGTGACTAAAACTGAGCTTCCCTACGCACAGGGAAGGAAGAGAAATGCTGATTTCATCAAGCCCAGTTACATACTCCGAATCTGTACTACGCGGCAAATAGGCTTGTCTCTTTAGGCAAAAAACTCATTTCTGACAAAGTTGCCCAAATACATCTCAGAAGTGTGCAACTTGTTCCCTGAGTTAGAAAACATCGAGAAACGGTCGTTTCTGCTAGCGCTGTGCTTCTACACATGTATTTGCTGAACGGTGAAAGCGCACAGTAATGCACTTTTCTCCCAGCAAATACACTGTTTCTAAGGAAATGGGAACACACTGAGGAGACACTTGTGGGAGCTACTGTGACTAAAACTGAGCTTCCCTAAGCACAGGGAAGCAAGAGAAATGCTGATTTCATCAAGCCCAGTTACATACTCAGAATCTGTACTACTGCGCAAATAGGCATGAATCTGTAGACAAAAAACTCATTTCTGACAAAGTTGCCCAAATGCATCTCAGAAGTGTGCAACTTGTTCCCTGAGTTAGAAAACATCGAGAAACGGTCGTTTCTGCTAGCGCTGTGCTTCTACACATGTATTTGCTGAACGGTGAAAGCGCACAGTAATGCACTTTTCTCCCAGCAAATACACTGTTTCTAAGGAAATGGGAACACACTGAGGAGACACTTGTGGGAGCTACTGTGACTAAAACTGAGCTTCCCTACTCACAGGGAAGCAAGGGAAATGCTGATTTCATCAAGCCCAGTTACATACTCAGAATCTGTACTACTGCGCAAATAGGCATGAATCTGTAGGCAAAAAACTCATTTCTGACAAAGTTGCCCATATGCATCTAGGAAGTGTGCAACTTGTTCCCTGAGTTAGAAAACGTCGAGAAACGTTCATTTCTGCTAGCGCTGTGCTTCTACACATGTATTTGCTGAACGGTGAAAGCGCGCAGTAATGCACTTTTCTCCCAGCAAATACACTGTTTCTAAGGAAATGGGAACACACAGAGAAGACACTAGTGGGAGCTACTGTGACTAAAACTGAGCTTCCCTACGCACAGGGAAGGAAGAGAAATGCTGATTTCATCAAGCCCAGTTACATACTCCGAATCTGTACTACTGCGCAAATAGGCTTGTCTCTTTAGGCAAAAAACTCATTTCTGACAAAGTTGCCCAAATACATCTCAGAAGTGTGCAACTTGTTCCCTGAGTTAGAAAACATCGAGAAACGGTCGTTTCTGCTAGCGCTGTGCTTCTACACATGTATTTGCTGAACGGTGAAAGCGCACAGTAATGCACTTTTCTCCCAGCAAATACACTGTTTCTAAGGAAATGGGAACACACTGAGGAGACACTTGTGGGAGCTACTGTGACTAAAACTGAGCTTCCCTAAGCACAGGGAAGCAAGAGAAATGCTGATTTCATCAAGTCCAGTTACATACTCAGAATCTGTACTACTGCGCAAATAGGCATGAATCTGTAGACAAAAAACTCATTTCTGACAAAGTTGCCCAAATGCATCTCAGAAGTGTGCAACTTGTTCCCTGAGTTAGAAAACATCGAGAAACGGTCGTTTCTGCTAGCGCTGTGCTTCTACACATGTATTTGCTGAACGGTGAAAGCGCACAGTAATGCACTTTTCTCCCAGCAAATACACTGTTTCTAAGGAAATGGGAACACACTGAGGAGACACTTGTGGGAGCTACTGTGACTAAAACTGAGCTTCCCTACTCACAGGGAAGCAAGGGAAATGCTGATTTCATCAAGCCCAGTTACATACTCAGAATCTGTACTACTGCGCAAATAGGCATGTCTCTGTAGGCAAAAAACTCATTTCTGACAAGTTGCCCAAATGCATCCCAGAAGTGTGCAACTTGTTCGCTGAGTTAGAAAACGTTGAGAAACATTCGTTTCTGCTAGCGCTGTGCTTCTACACATGTATTTGCTGAACGGTGAAAGCACACAGTAATGCACTTTTCTCCCAGCAAATACACTGTTTCTAAGGAAATGGGAACACACTGAGGAGACACTTGTGGGAGCTACTGGGACTCAAACCGAGCTTCCCTATGCACAGGGAAGCAAGAGAAATGCTGATTTCATCAAGCCCAGTTACATACTCAGAATCTGTACTACTGCGCAAATAGGCATGTCTCTGTAGGCAAAAAATTCATTTCTGATAAAGTTGCAAAATGCATCTCAGAAGTGTGCAACTTGTTCCCTGAGTTAGAAAACGTCGAGAAACATTCGTTTCTGCTAGCGCTGTGCTTCTACACATGTATTTGCTGAACGGTGAAAGCGCACAGTAATGCACTTTTCTCCCAGCAAATACACTGTTTCTTAGGAAATGGGAACACACTGAGGAGACACTTGTGGGAGCTACTGTGACTAAAACTGAGCTTCCCTACGCACAGGGAAGCAAGAGAAATGCTGATTTCATCAAGCCCAGTTACATACTCAGAATCTGTACTACTGCGCAAATAGGCATGTCTGTGTAGGCAAAAAACGCATTTCTGACAAAGTTGCGAAAATGCATCTCAGAAGTGTGCAACTTGTTCCCTGAGTTAGAAAACGTCGAGAAACGTTCGTTTCTGCTAGCGCTGTGCTTCTACACATGTATTTGCTGAACGGTGAAAGCGCACAGTAATGCACTTTTCTCCCAGCAAATACACTGTTTCTAAGGAAATGGAAACACACTGAGGAGACACTTGTGGGAGCTACTGTGACTAAAACTGAGCTTCCCTACGCACAGGGAAGCAAAAGAAATGCTGATTTCATCAAGCCCAGTTACATACTCAGAATCTGTACTACTGCGCAAATAGGCATGTCTCTGTAGGCAAAAAACTCATTTCTGACAAAGTTGCCCAAATGCATTTCAGAAGTGTACAATTTGTTCCCTGAGTTAGAAAACGTCGAGAAACGTTCGTTTCTGCTAGCGATGTGCTTGTACACATGTATTTGCTGAACGGTGAAAGCGCACAGTAAAGCGATTTTCTCCCAGCAAATACACTGTTTCTAAGGAACTGGGAACACACTGAGGAGACACTTGTGGGAGCTTCTGTGACTAAAACTGAGCTTCCCTACGCACAGGGAAGCAAGAGAAATGCTGATTTCATCAAGCCCAGTTACATACACAGAATCTGTACTACTGCGCAAATAGGCATGTCTCTGTAGGCCAAAAACTCATTTCTGACGAAGTTGCCCAAATGCATCTCAGAAGTGTGCAACTTGTTCCCTGAGTTAGAAAACGTCGAGAAACGGTCTTTTCTGCTAGCGCTGTGCTTCTACACATGTATTTGCTGAACGGTGAAAGCACACAGTAATGCACTTTTCTCCCAGCAAATACACTGTTTCTAAGGAAATGGGAACACACTGAGGAGACACTTGTGGGAGCTACTGTGACTAAAACTGACCTTCCCTACGCACAGGGAAGCAAGAGAAATGCTGATTTCATCAAGCCCAGTTACATACTCAGAATCTGTACTACTGCGCAAATAGGCATGTCTCTGTAGGCAAAAAACTCATTTCTGACAAAGTTGCCCAAATGCATCTCAGAAGTGTGCAACTTGTTCCCTGAGTTAGAAAACGTCGAGAAACGGTCGTTTCTGCTAACGCTGTGCTTCTACACATGTATTTGCTGAACGGTAAAAGCGCACAGTAATGCACTTTTCTCCCAGCAAATACACTGTTTCTAGGGAAATGGGAACACACTGAGGAGACACTTGTGGGAGCTACTGTGACTAAAACTGAGCTTCCCTACGCACAGGGAAGCAAGAGAAATGCTGATTTCATCAAGCCCAGTTACATACTCAGAATCTGTACTACTGCGCAAATAGGCATGAATCTGTAGGCAAAAAACTCATTTCTGACAAAGTTGCCCAAATGCATCTCAGAAGTGTGCAACTTGTTCCCTGAGTTAGAAAACGTCGAGAAACTTTCGTTTCTGCTAGCGCTGTGCTTCTACACATGTATTTGCTGAACGGTGAAAGCACACAGTAATGCACTTTTCTCCCAGCAAATACACTGTTTCTAGGGAAATGGGAACACACTGAGGAGACACTTGTGGGAGCTACTGTGACTAAAAGTGAGCTTCCCTACGCACAGGGAAGCAAGAGAAATGCTGATTTCATCAAGCCCAGTTACATACTCAGAATCTGTACTACTGCGCAAATAGGCATGAATCTGTAGGCAAAAAACTCATTTCTGACAAAGTTGCCCAAATGCATCTCAGAAGTGTGCAACTTGTTCCCTGAGTTAGAAAACGTCGAGAAACGTTCGTTTCTGCTAGCGCTGTGCTTCTACACATGTTGCTGAACGGTGAAAGCGCACAGTAATGCACTTTTCTCCCAGCAAATACACTGTTTCTAAGGAAATGGGAACACACTGAGGAGACCCTAGTGGGAGCTACTGTGACTAAAACTGAGCTTCCCTACGCACAGGGAAGCAAGAGAAATGCTGATTTCATCAAGCCCAGTTACATACTCAGAATCTGTACTACTGCGCAAATAGGCATGTCTCTGTAGGCAAAAAACTCATTTCTGACAAAGTTGCCCAAATGCATCTCAGAAGTGTGCAACTTGTTCCCTGAGTTAGAAAACGTCGAGAAACGTTCGTTTCTGCTAGCGCTGTGCTTCTACACATGTTGCTGGACGGTGAAAGCGCACAGTAATGCACTTTTCTCCCAGCAAATACACTGTTTCTAGGGAAATGGGAACACACTGAGGAGACACTTGTGGGAGCTACTGTGACTAAAAGTGAGCTTCCCTAAGCACAGGGAAGCAAGAGAAATGCTGATTTCATCAAGCCCAGTTACATACTCAGAATCTGTACTACTGCGCGAATAGGCATGAATCTGTAGGCAAAAAACTCATTTGTGACAAAGTTGCCCAAATGCATCTCAGAAGTGTGCAACTTGTTCCCTGAGTTAGAAAACGTCGAGAAACTTTCGTTTCTGCTAGCGCTGTGCTTCTACACAAGTATTTGCTGAACGGTGAAAGCGCACATTAATGCACTTTTCTCCCAGCAATTACATTGTTTCTAAGGAAATGGGAACACACTGAGGAGACACTTGTGGGAGCTACTGTGACTAAAACTGAGCTTCCCTACGCACAGGGAAGCAAGAGAAATGCTGATTTCATCAAGCCCAGTTACATACTCAGAATCTGTACTACTGCGCAAATAGGCATATCTCTGTAGGCAAAAAACTCATTTCTGACAAAGTTGCCCAAATGCATCTCAGAAGTGTGCAACTTGTTCCCTGAGTTAGAAAACGTCGAGAAAGGTTCGTTTCTGCTAGCGCTGTGCTTCTACACATGTATTTGCTGAACGGTGAAAGCGCACAGTAATGCACTTTTCTCCCAGCAAATACACTGTTTCTAAGGAAATGGGAACACACTGAGGAGACACTTGTGGGAGCTACTGTGACTAAAACTGAGCTTCCCTACGCACAGGGAAGCAAGAGAAATGCTGATTTCATCAAGCCCAGTTACATACTCAGAATCTGTACTACTGCGCAAATAGGCATGTCTCTGTAGGCAAAAAACTCATTTCTGACAAAGTTGCCCAAATGCATCTCAGAAGTGTGCAACTTGTTCCCTGAGTTAGAAAACGTCGAGAAACGTTCATTTCTGCTAGCGATGTGCTTCTACACATGTATTTGCTGAACGGTGAAAGCGCACAGTAATGCACTTTTCTCCCAGCAAATACACTGTTTCTAAGGAAATGGGAACACACTGAGGAGACACTTGTGGGAGCTACTGTGACTAAAACTGAGCTTCCCTACGCACAGGGAAGCAAGAGAAATGCTGATTTCATCAAGCCCAGTTACATACTCAGAATCTGTACTACTGCGCAAATAGGCATATCTCTGTAGGCAAAAAACTCATTTCTGACAAAGTTGCCCAAATGCATCTCAGAAGTGTGCAACTTGTTCCCTGAGTTAGAAAACGTCGAGAAAGGTTCGTTTCTGCTAGCGCTGTGCTTCTACACATGTATTTGCTGAACGGTGAAAGCGCACAGTAATGCACTTTTCTCCCAGCAAATACACTGTTTCTAAGGAAATGGGAACACACTGAGGAGACACTTGTGGGAGCTACTGTGACTAAAACTGAGCTTCCCTACGCACAGGGAAGCAAGAGAAATGCTGATTTCATCAAGCCCAGTTACATACTCAGAATCTGTACTACTGCGCAAATAGGCATGTCTCTGTAGGCAAAAAACTCATTTCTGACAAAGTTGCCCAAATACATCTCAGAAGTGTGCAACTTGTTCCCTGAGTTAGAAAACGTCGAGAAACGGTCGTTTCTGCTAGCGCTGTGCTTCTACACATGTATTTGCTGAACGGTGAAAGCGCACAGTAATGCACTTTTCTCCCAGCAAATACACTGTTTCTAAGGAAATGGGAACACACTGAGGAGACACTTGTGGGAGCTACTGTGACTAAAACTGAGCTTCCCTACGCACAGGGAAGCAAGAGAAATGCTGATTTCATGAAGCCCAGTTACATACTCAGAATCTGTACTACTGCGCAAATAGGCATGTCTCTTTAGGCAAAAAACACATTTCTGACAAAGTTGCCCAAATGCATCTCAGAAGTGTGCAACTTGTTCCCTGAGTTAGAAAACGTCGAGAAACGGTCGTTTGTGCTAGCGCTGTGCTTCTACACATGTATTTGCTGAACGGTGAAAGCGCACAGTAATGCACTTTTCTCCCAGCAAATACACTGTGTCTAAGGAAATGGGAACACACTGAGGAGACACTTGTGGGAGCTACTGTGACTAAAACTGAGCTTCCCTACGCACAGGGAAGCAAGAGAAATGCTGATTTCATCAAGCCCAGTTACATACTCAGAATCTGTACTACTGCGCAAATAGGCATGTCTCTTTAGGCAAAAAACTCATTTCTGACAAAGTTGCCCAAATGCATCTCAGAAGTGTGCAACTTGTTCCCTGAGTTAGAAAACGTCGAGAAACGGTCGTTTCTGCTAGCGCTGTGCTTCTACACATGTATTTGCTGAACGGTGAAAGCGCACAGTAATGCACTTTTCTCCCAGCAAATACACTGTTTCTAAGGAAATGGGAACACACTGAGGAGACACTTGTGGGAGCTACTGTGACTAAAACTGAGCCCCCTACGCACAGGGAAGCAAGAGAAATGCTGATTTCATCAAGCCCAGTTACATACTCAGAATCTGTACTACTGGGCAAATAGGCGTGTCTCTTTAGGCAAAAAACTCATTTCTGACAAAGTTGCCCAAATGCATCTCAGAAGTGTGCAACTTGTTCCCTGAGTTAGAAAACGTCGAGAAACGTTGGTTTCTGCTAGCGCTGTGCTTCTACACATGTATTTGCTGAACGGTGAAAGCGCACAGTAATGCACTTTTCTCCCAGCAAATACACTGTTTCTAAGGAAATGGGAACACACTGAGGAGACACTTGTGGGAGCTACTGTGACTAAAACTGAGCCCCCTACGCACAGGGAAGCAAGAGAAATGCTGATTTCATCAAGCCCAGTAACATACTCAGAATCTGTACTACTGCGCAAGTAGGCATGTCTCTTTAGGCAAAAAATTCATTTCTGACAAAGTTGCCCAAATGCATCTCAGAAGTGTGCAACTTGTTCCCTGAGTTAGAAAACGTCAAGAAACGGTCGTTTCTGCTAGCGCTGTGCTTCTACACATGTATTTGCTGAACGGTGAAAGCGCACAGTAATGCACTTTTCTCCCAGCAAATACACTGTTTCTAAGGAAATGGGAACACACTGAGGAGACACTTGTGGGAGCTACTGTGACTACAACTGAGCTTCTCTACGCACAGGGAAGCAAAAGAAATGCTGATTTCATCAAGCCCAGTTACATACTCAGAATCTGTACTACTGTGCAAATAGGCATGTCTCTGTAGGCAAAAAACTCATTTCTGACAAAGTTGCCCAAATGCATCTCAGAAGTGTGCAACTTGTTCCCTGAGTTAGAAAACGTCGAGAAACGGTCATTTCTGCTAGCGCTGTGCTTCTACACATGTATTTGCTGAACGGTAAAAGCGCACAGTAATGCACTTTTCTCCCAGCAAATACACTGTTTCTAAGGAAATGGGAACACACTGAGGAGACACTTGTGGGAGCTACTGTGACTAAAACTGAGCTTCCCTACGCACAGGGAAGCAAGAGAAATGCTGATTTCATCAAGCCCAGTTACATACTCAGAATCTGTACTACTGCGCAAATAGGCATGTCTCTTTAGGCAAAAAACTCATTTCTGACAAAGTTGCCCAAATGCATCTCAGAAGTGTGCAACTTGTTCCCTGAGTTAGAAAACGTCGAGAAACGGTCGTTTCTGCTAGCGCTGTGCTTCTACACATGTATTTGCTGAACGGTGAAAGCGCACAGTAATGCACTTTTCTCCCAGCAAATACACTGTTTCTAAGGAAATGGGAACACACTGAGGAGACACTTGTGGGAGCTACTGTGACTAAAACTGAGCCCCCTACGCACAGGGAAGCAAGAGAAATGCTGATTTCATCAAGCCCAGTTACATACTCAGAATCTGTACTACTGCGCAAATAGGCGTGTCTCTTTAGGCAAAAAACTCATTTCTGACAAAGTTGCCCAAATGCATCTCAGAAGTGTGCAACTTGTTCCCTGAGTTAGAAAACGTCGAGAAACGTTGGTTTCTGCTAGCGCTGTGCTTCTACACATGTATTTGCTGAACGGTGAAAGCGCACAGTAATGAACTTTTCTCCCAGCAAATACACTGTTTCTAAGGAAATGGGAACACACTGAGGAGACACTTGTGGGAGCTACTGTGACTAAAACTGAGCCCCCTACGCACAGGGAAGCAAGAGAAATGCTGATTTCATCAAGCCCAGTAACATACTCAAAATCTGTACTACTGCGCAAGTAGGCATGTCTCTTTAGGCAAAAAACTCATTTCTGACAAAGTTGCCCAAATGCATCTCAGAAGTGTGCAACTTGTTCCCTGAGTTAGAAAACGTCAAGAAACGGTCGTTTCTGCTAGCGCTGTGCTTCTACACATGTATTTGCTGAACGGTGAAAGCGCACAGTAATGCACTTTTCTCCCAGCAAATACACTGTTTCTAAGGAAATGGGAACACACTGAGGAGACACTTGTGGGAGCTACTGTGACTACAACTGAGCTTCTCTACGCACAGGGAAGCAAGAGAAATGCTGATTTCATCAAGCCCAGTTACATACTCAGAATCTGTACTACTGCGCAAATAGGCATGTCTCTGTAGGCAAAAAACTCATTTCTGACAATGTTGCCCAAATGCATCTCAGAAGTGTGCAACTTGTTCCCTGAGTTAGAAAACGTCGAGAAACGTTGGTTTCTGCTAGCGCTGTGCTTCTACACATGTATTTGCTGAACGGTGAAAGCGCACAGTAATGCACTTTTCTCCCAGCAAATACACTGTTTCTAAGGAAATGGGAACACACTGAGGAGACACTTGTGGGAGCTACTGTGACTAAAACTGAGCCCCCTACGCACAGGGAAGCAAGAGAAATGCTGATTTCATCAAGCCCAGTAACATACTCAGAATCTGTACTACTGCGCAAGTAGGCATGTCTCTTTAGGCAAAAAACTCATTTCTGACAAAGTTGCCCAAATGCATCTCAGAAGTGTGCAACTTGTTCCCTGAGTTAGAAAACGTCAAGAAACGGTCGTTTCTGCTAGCGCTGTGCTTCTACACATGTATTTGCTGAACGGTGAAAGCGCACAGTAATGCACTTTTCTCCCAGCAAATACACTGTTTCTAAGGAAATGGGAACACACTGAGGAGACACTTGTGGGAGCTACTGTGACTACAACTGAGCTTCTCTACGCACAGGGAAGCAAGAGAAATGCTGATTTCATCAAGCCCAGTTACATACTCAGAATCTGTACTACTGCGCAAATAGGCATGTCTCTGTAGGCAAAAAACTCATTTCTGACAAAGTTGCCCAAATGCATCTCAGAAGTGTGCAACTTGTTCCCTGAGTTAGAAAACGTCGAGAAACGGTCATTTCTGCTAGCGCTGTGCTTCTACACATGTATTTGCTGAACGGTAAAAGCGCACAGTAATGCACTTTTCTCCCAGCAAATACACTGTTTCTAAGGAAATGGGAACACACTGAGGAGACACTTGTGGGAGCTACTGTGACTAAAACTGAGCTTCCCTACGCACAGGGAAGCAAGAGAAATGCTGATTTCATCAAGCCCAGTTACATACTCAGAATCTGTACTACTGCGCAAATAGGCATGTCTCTTTAGGCAAAAAACTCATTTCTGACAAAGTTGCCCAAATGCATCTCAGAAGTGTGCAACTTGTTCCCTGAGTTAGAAAACGTCGAGAAACGGTCGTTTCTGCTAGCGCTGTGCTTCTACACATGTATTTGCTGAACGGTGAAAGCGCACAGTAATGCACTTTTCTCCCAGCAAATACACTGTTTCTAAGGAAATGGGAACACACTGAGGAGACACTTGTGGGAGCTACTGTGACTAAAACTGAGCCCCCTACGCACAGGGAAGCAAGAGAAATGCTGATTTCATCAAGCCCAGTTACATACTCAGAATCTGTACTACTGCGCAAATAGGCGTGTCTCTTTAGGCAAAAAACTCATTTCTGACAAAGTTGCCCAAATGCATCTCAGAAGTGTGCAACTTGTTCCCTGAGTTAGAAAACGTCGAGAAACGTTGGTTTCTGCTAGCGCTGTGCTTCTACACATGTATTTGCTGAACGGTGAAAGCGCACAGTAATGCACTTTTCTCCCAGCAAATACACTGTTTCTAAGGAAATGGGAACACACTGAGGAGACACTTGTGGGAGCTACTGTGACTAAAACTGAGCCCCCTACGCACAGGGAAGCAAGAGAAATGCTGATTTCATCAAGCCCAGTAACATACTCAAAATCTGTACTACTGCGCAAGTAGGCATGTCTCTTTAGGCAAAAAACTCATTTCTGACAAAGTTGCCCAAATGCATCTCAGAAGTGTGCAACTTGTTCCCTGAGTTAGAAAACGTCAAGAAACGGTCGTTTCTGCTAGCGCTGTGCTTCTACACATGTATTTGCTGAACGGTGAAAGCGCACAGTAATGCACTTTTCTCCCAGCAAATACACTGTTTCTAAGGAAATGGGAACACACTGAGGAGACACTTGTGGGAGCTACTGTGACTACAACTGAGCTTCTCTACGCACAGGGAAGCAAGAGAAATGCTGATTTCATCAAGCCCAGTTACATACTCAGAATCTGTACTACTGCGCAAATAGGCATGTCTCTGTAGGCAAAAAACTCATTTCTGACAAAGTTGCCCAAATGCATCTCAGAAGTGTGCAACTTGTTCCCTGAGTTAGAAAACGTCGAGAAACGTTCATTTCTGCTAGCGATGTGCTTCTACACATGTATTTGCTGAACGGTGAAAGCGCACAGTAATGCACTTTTCTCCCAGCAAATACACTGTTTCTAAGGAAATGGGAACACACTGAGGAGACACTTGTGGGAGCTACTGGGACTAAAACTGAGCTTCCCTACGCACAGGGAAGCAAGAGAAATGCTGATTTCATCAAGCCCAGTTACATACTCAGAATCTGTACTACTGCGCAAATAGGCATATCTCTGTAGGCAAAAAACTCATTTCTGACAAAGTTGCCCAAATGCATCTCAGAAGTGTGCAACTTGTTCCCTGAGTTAGAAAACGTCGAGAAAGGTTCGTTTCTGCTAGAGCTGTGCTTCTACACATGTATTTGCTGAACGGTGAAAGCGCACAGTAATGCACTTTTCTCCCAGCAAATACACTGTTTCTAAGGAAATGGGAACACACTGAGGAGACACTTGTGGGAGCTACTGTGACTAAAACTGAGCTTCCCTACGCACAGGGAAGCAAGAGAAATGCTGATTTCATCAAGCCCAGTTACATACTCAGAATCTGTACTACTGCGCAAATAGGCATGTCTCTGTAGGCAAAAAACTCATTTCTGACAAAGTTGCCCAAATACATCTCAGAAGTGTGCAACTTGTTCCCTGAGTTAGAAAACGTCGAGAAACGGTCGTTTCTGCTAGCGCTGTGCTTCTACACATGTATTTGCTGAACGGTGAAAGCGCACAGTAATGCACTTTTCTCCCAGCAAATACACTGTTTCTAAGGAAATGGGAACACACTGAGGAGACACTTGTGGGAGCTACTGTGACTAAAACTGAGCTTCCCTACGCACAGGGAAGCAAGAGAAATGCTGATTTCATGAAGCCCAGTTACACACTCAGAATCTGTACTACTGCGCAAATAGGCATGTCTCTTTAGGCAAAAAACACATTTCTGACAAAGTTGCCCAAATGCATCTCAGAAGTGTGCAACTTGTTCCCTGAGTTAGAAAACGTCGAGAAACGGTCGTTTGTGCTAGCGCTGTGCTTCTACACATGTATTTGCTGAACGGTGAAAGCGCACAGTAATGCACTTTTCTCCCAGCAAATACACTGTGTCTAAGGAAATGGGAACACACTGAGGAGACACTTGTGGGAGCTACTGTGACTAAAACAGAGCTTCCCTAAGCACAGGGAAGCAAGAGAAATGCTGATTTCATCAAGCCCAGTTACATACTCCGAATCTGTCCTACTGCGCAAATAGGCATGTCTCTTTCGGCAAAAAACTCATTTCTGACAAAGTTGCCCAAATACATCTCAGAAGTGTGCAACTTGTTCCCTGAGTTAGAAAACGTCGAGAAACGGTCATTTCTGCTAGCGCTGTGCTTCTACACATGTATTTGCTGAACGGTAAAAGCGCACAGTAATGCACTTTTCTCCCAGCAAATACACTGTTTCTAAGGAAATGGGAACACACTGAGGAGACACTTGTGGGAGCTACTGTGACTAAAACTGAGCTTCCCTACGCACAGGGAAGCAAGAGAAATGCTGATTTCATCAAGCCCAGTTACACACTCAGAATCTGTACTACTGCGCAAATAGGCATGTCTCTTTAGGCAAAAAACTCATTTCTGACAAAGTTGCCCAAATGCATCTCAGAAGTGTGCAACTTGTTCCCTGAGTTAGAAAACGTCGAGAAACGGTCGTTTCTGCTAGCGCTGTGCTTCTACACATGTATTTGCTGAACGGTGAAAGCGCACAGTAATGCACTTTTCTCCCAGCAAATACACTGTTTCTAAGGAAATGGGAACACACTGAGGAGACACTTGTGGGAGCTACTGTGACTAAAATTGAGCCCCCTACGCACAGGGAAGCAAGAGAAATGCTGATTTCATCAAGCCCAGTTACATACTCAGAATCTGTACTACTGCGCAAATAGGCGTGTCTCTTTAGGCAAAAAACTCATTTCTGACAAAGTTGCCCAAATGCATCTCAGAAGTGTGCAACTTGTTCCCTGAGTTAGAAAACGTCGAGAAACGTTGGTTTCTGCTAGCGCTGTGCTTCTACACATGTATTTGCTGAACGGTGAAAGCGCACAGTAATGCACTTTTCTCCCAGCAAATACACTGTTTCTAAGGAAATGGGAACACACTGAGGAGACACTTGTGGGAGCTACTGTGACTAAAACTGAGCCCCCTACGCACAGGGAAGCAAGAGAAATGCTGATTTCATCAAGCCCAGTAACATACTCAGAATCTGTACTACTGCGCAAGTAGGCATGTCTCTTTAGGCAAAAAACTCATTTCTGACAAAGTTGCCCAAATGCATCTCAGAAGTGTGCAACTTGTTCCCTGAGTTAGAAAACGTCGAGAAACGGTCGTTTCTGCTAGCGCTGTGCTTCTACACATGTATTTGCTGAACGGTGAAAGCGCACAGTAATGCACTTTTCTCCCAGCAAATACACTGTTTCTAAGGAAATGGGAACACACTGAGGAGACACTTGTGGGAGCTACTGTGACTACAACTGAGCTTCTCTACGCACAGGGAAGCAAGAGAAATGCTGATTTCATCAAGCCCAGTTACATACTCAGAATCTGTACTACTGCGCAAATAGGCATGTCTCTTTAGGCAAAAAACTCATTTCTGACAAAGTTGCCCAAATGCATCTCAGAAGTGTGCAACTTGTTCCCTGAGTTAGAAAACGTCGAGAAACGGTCGTTTCTGCTAGCGCTGTGCTTCTACACATGTATTTGCTGAACGGTGAAAGCGCACAGTAATGCACTTTTCTCCCAGCAAATACACTGTGTCTAAGGAAATGGGAACACACTGAGGAGACACTTGTGGGAGCTACTGTGACTAAAACTGAGCCCCCTACGCACAGGGAAGCAAGAGAAATGCTGATTTCATCAAGCCCAGTTACATACTCCGAATCTGTCCTACTGTGCAAATAGGCATGTCTCTTTCGGCAAAAAACTCATTTCTGACAAAGTTGCCCAAATACATCTCAGAAGTGTGCAACTTGTTCCGTGAGTTAGAAAACGTCGAGAAACGTTCGTTTCTGCTAGCGCTGTGCTTCTACACATGTATTTGCTGAACGGTAAAAGCGCACAGTAATGCACTTTTCTCGCAGCAAATACACTGTTTCTAAGGAAATGGGAACACACTGAGGAGACACTTGTGGGAGCTACTGTGACTAAAACTGAGCTTCGCTACGCACAGGGAAGCAAGAGAAATGCTGATTTCATCAAGCCCAGTTACATACTCAGAATCTGTACTACTGCGCAAATAGGCATGTCTCTGTAGGCAAAAAAACTCATTTCTGACAAAGTTGCCCAAATGCATCTCAGAAGTGTGCAACTTGTTCCCTGAGTTAGAAAACGTCGAGAAACGGTCGTTTCTGCTAGCGCTGTGCTTCTACACATGTATTTGCTGAACGGTGAAAGCGCACAGTAATGCACTTTTCTCCCATCAAATACACTGTTTCTAAGGAAATGGGAACACACTGAGGAGACACTTGTGGGAGCTACTATGACTAAAACTGAGCCCCCTACGCACAGGGAAGCAAGAGAAATGCTGATTTCATCAAGCCCAGTTACGTACTCAGAATCTGTACTACTGCGCAAATAGGCATGTCTCTTTAGGCAAAAAACTCATTTCTGACAAAGTTGCCCAAATGCATCTCAGAAGTGTGCAACTTGTTCCCTGAGTTAGAAAACGTCGAGAAACGGTCGTTTCTGCTAGCGCTGTGCTTCTACACATGTATTTGCTGAACGGTGAAAGCGCACAGTAATGCACTTTTCTCCCAGCAAATACACTGTTTCTAAGGAAATGGGAACACACTGAGGAGACACTTGTGGGAGCTACTGTGACTACAACTGAGCTTCTCTACGCACAGGGAAGCAAGAGAAATGCTGATTTCATCAAGCCCAGTTACATACTCAGAATCTGTACTACTGCGCAAATAGGCATGTCTCTTTAGGCAAAAAACTCATTTCTGACAAAGTTGCCCAAATGCATCTCAGAAGTGTGCAACTTGTTCCCTGAGTTAGAAAACGTCGAGAAACGGTCGTTTCTGGTAGCGCTGTGCTTCTACACATGTATTTGCTGAACGGTGAAAGCGCACAGTAATGCACTTTTCTCCCAGCAAATACACTGTTTCTAAGGAAATGGGAACACACTGAGGAGACACTTGTGGGGGCTACTGTGACTAAAATTGAGCCCCCTACGCACAGGGAAGCAAGAGAAATGCTGATTTCATCAAGCCCAGTTACATACTCAGAATCTGTACTACTGCGCAAATAGGCGTGTCTCTTTAGGCAAAAAACTCATTTCTGACAAAGTTGCCCAAATGCATCTCAGAAGTGTGCAACTTGTTCCCTGAGTTAGAAAACGTCGAGAAACGTTGGTTTCTGCTAGCGCTGTGCTTCTACACATGTATTTGCTGAACGGTGAAAGCGCACAGTAATGCACTTTTCTCCCAGCAAATACACTGTTTCTAAGGAAATGGGAACACACTGAGGAGACACTTGTGGGAGCTACTGTGACTAAAACTGAGCCCCCTACGCACAGGGAAGCAAGAGAAATGCTGATTTCATCAAGCCCAGTTACGTACTCAGAATCTGTACTACTGCGCAAATAGGCATGTCTCTTTAGGCAAAAAACTCATTTCTGACAAAGTTGCCCAAATGCATCTCAGAAGTGTGCAACTTGTTCCCTGAGTTAGAAAACGTCGAGAAACGGTCGTTTCTGCTAGCGCTGTGCTTCTACACATGTATTTGCTGAACGGTGAAAGCGCACAGTAATGCACTTTTCTCCCAGCAAATACACTGTTTCTAAGGAAATGGGAACACACTGAGGAGACACTTGTGGGAGCTACTGTGACTACAACTGAGCTTCTCTACGCACAGGGAAGCAAGAGAAATGCTGATTTCATCAAGCCCAGTTACATACTAAGAATCTGTACTACTGCGCAAATAGGCATGTCTCTTTAGGCAAAAAACTCATTTCTGACAAAGTTGCCCAAATGCATCTCAGAAGTGTTCAACTTGTTCCCTGAGTTAGAAAACGTCGAGAAACGGTCGTTTCTGGTAGCGCTGTGCTTCTACACATGTATTTGCTGAACGGTGAAAGCACACAGTAATGCACTTTTCTCCCAGCAAATACACTGTGTCTAAGGAAATGGGAACACACTGAGGAGACACTTGTGGGAGCTACTGTGACTAAAACTGAGCCCCCTACGCACAGGGAAGCAAGAGAAATGCTGATTTCATCAAGCCCAGTTACATACTCCGAATCTGTACTACTGCGCAAATAGGCGTGTCTCTTTAGGCAAAAAACTCATTTCTGACAAAGTTGCCCAAATGCATCTCAGAAGTGTGCAACTTGTTCCCTGAGTTAGAAAACGTCGAGAAACGGTCGTTTGTGCTAGCGCTGTGCTTCTACACATGTATTTGCTGAACGGTGAAAGCGCACAGTAATGCACTTTTCTCCCAGCAAATTCACTGTGTCTAAGGAAATGGGAACACACTGAGGAGACACTTGTGGGAGCTACTGTGACTAAAACTGAGCTTCCCTACGCACAGGGAAGCAAGAGAAATGCTGATTTCATCAAGCCCAGTTACATACTCCGAATCTGTCCCACTGTGCAAATAGGCATGTCTCTTTCGGCAAAAAACTCATTTCTGACAAAGTTGCCCAAATACATCTCAGAAGTGTGCAACTTGTTCCGTGAGTTAGAAAACGTCGAGAAACGTTCGTTTCTGCTAGCGCTGTGCTTCTACACATGTATTTGCTGAACGGTAAAAGCGCACAGTAATGCACTTTTCTCGCAGCAAATACACTGTTTCTAAGGAAATGGGAACACACTGAGGAGACACTTGTGGGAACTACTGTGACTAAAACTGAACTTCCCTACGCACAGGGAAGCAAGAGAAATGCTGATTTCATCAAGCCCAGTTACATACTCAGAATCTGTACTACTGCGCAAATAGGCATGTCTCTGTAGGCAAAAAAACTCATTTCTGACAAAGTTGCCCAAATGCATCTCAGAAGTGTGCAACTTGTTCCCTGAGTTAGAAAACGTCGAGAAACGGTCGTTTCTGCTAGCGCTGTGCTTCTACACATGTATTTGCTGAACGGTGAAAGCGCACAGTAATGCACTTTTCTCCCAGCAAATACACTGTTTCTAAGGAAATGGGAACACACTGAGGAGACACATGTGGGAGCTACTATGACTAAAACTGAGCCCCCTACGCACAGGGAAGCAAGAGAAATGCTGATTTCATCAAGCCCAGTTACGTACTCAGAATCTGTACTACTGCGCAAATAGGCATGTCTCTTTAGGCAAAAAACTCATTTCTGACAAAGTTGCCCAAATACATCTCAGAAGTGTGCAACTTGTCCCTGAGTTAGAAAACGTCGAGAAACGGTCGTTTCTGCTAGCGCTGTGCTTCTACACATGTATTTGCTGAACGGTGAAAGCGCACAGTAATGCACTTTTCTCCCAGCAAATACACTGTTTCTTAGGAAATGGGAACACACTGAGGAGACACTTGTGGGAGCTACTGTGACTAAAACTGGGCCGCCTACGCACAGGGAAGCAAGAGAAATGCTGATTTCATCAATCCCAGTTACATACTCAGAATCTGTACTACTGCGCAAATAGGCGTGTGTCTTTAGGCAAAAAACTCATTTCTGACAAAGTTGCCCAAATGCATCTCAGAAGTGTGCAACTTGTTCCCTGAGTTAGAAAACGTCGAGAAACGTTGGTTTCTGCTAGTGCTGTGCTTCTACACATGTATTTGCTGAACGGTGAAAGCGCACAGTAATGCACTTTTTTCCCAGCAAATACACTGTTTCTAAGGAAATGGGAACACACTGAGGAGACACTTGTGGGAGCTACTATGACTAAAACTGAGCCCCCTACGCACAGGGAAGCACGAAAAATGCTGATTTCATCAAGCCCAGTAACATACTCAGAATCTGTACAACTGCGCAAATACGCGTGTCTCTTTAGGCAAAAAACTCATTTCTGACAAAGTTGCCCAAATGCATCTCAGAAGTGTGCAACCTGTTCCCTGAGTTAGAAAACGTCGAGAAACGGCCATTTCTGCTAGCGCTGTGCTTCTACACATGTATTTGCTGAACGGTGAAAGCGCACAGTAATGCACTTTTCTCCCAGCAAATACACTGTTTCTAAGGAAATGGGAACACACTGAGGAGACATTTGTGGGAGCTACTCTGACTAAAACTGAGCTTCCCTACGCACAGGGAAGCAAGAGAAATGCTGATTTCATCAAGACCAGTTACATACTCAGAATCTGTACTACTGCGCAAATAGGCATGTCTCTTTAGGCAAAAAACTCATTTCTGAAAAAGTTGCCCAAATGCATCTCAGAAGTGTGCAACCTGTTCCCTGAGTTAGAAAACGTCGAGAAACGTTCCTTTCTGCTAGCGCTGTGCTTCTACATATGTATTTGCTGAACGGTGAAAGCGCACATTAATGCACTTTTCTCCCAGCAAATACACTGTTTGTAAGGAAATGGGAACATACTGAGGAGACACTTGTGGAAGCTACTGTGACTAAAACTGAGATTCCCTACGCACAGGGAAGCAAGAGAAATGCTGATTTCATCAAGCCCAGTTACGTACTCAGAATCTGTACTACTGCGCAAATAGGCATGTCTCTGTAGGCAAAAAGCTCATTTCTGACAAAGTTGCCCAAATGCATCTCAGAAGTGTGCAACTTGTTCCCTGAGTTAGAAAACGTTGAGAAACGGTCGTTTCTGCTAGCCTTGTGCTTCTACACATGTATTTGCTGAACAGTGAAAGCGCACAGTAATGCACTTTTCTCCCAGCAAATACACTGTTTCTAAGGAAATGGGAACACACTGAGGAGACACTTGTGGGAGCTACTGTGACTAAAACTGAGCCCCCTACGCACAGGGAAGCAAGAGAAATGCTGATTTCATCAAGCCCAGTTACATACTCCGAATCTGTCCTACTGCGCAAATAGGCGTGTCTCTTTAGGCAAAAAACTCATTTCTGACAAAGTTGCCCAAATACATCTCAGAAGTGTGCAACTTGTTCCCTGAGTTAGAAAACGTCGAGAAACGGTCGTTTCTGCTAGCGCTGTGCTTCTACACATGTATTTGCTGAACGGTAAAAGCGCACAGTAATGCATTTTTCTCGCAGCAAATACACTGTTTCTAAGGAAATGGGAACACACTGAGGAGACACTTGTGGGAGCTACTGTGACTAAAACTGAGCTTCCCTACGCACAGGGAAGCAAGAGAAATGCTGATTTCATCAAGCCCAGTTACATACTCAGAATCTGTACTACTGCGCAAATAGGCATGTCTCTGTAGGCAAAAAAACTCATTTCTGACAAAGTTGCCCAAATGCATCTCAGAAGTGTGCAACTTGTTCCCTGAGTTAGAAAACGTCGAGAAACTGTCGTTTCTACTAGCGCTGTGCTTCTACACATGTATTTGCTGAACGGTGAAAGCGCACAGTAATGCACTTTTCTCCCAGCAAATACACTGTTTCTAAGGAAATGGGAACACACTGAGGAGACACTTGTGGGAGCTACTATGACTAAAACTGAGCCCCCTACGCACAGGGAAGCAAGAGAAATGCTGATTTCATCAAGCCCAGTTACGTACTCAGAATCTGTACTACTGCGCAAATAGGCATGTCTCTTTAGGCAAAAAACTCATTTCTGACAAAGTTGCCCAAATACATCTCAGAAGTGTGCAACTTGTCCCTGAGTTAGAAAACGTCGAGAAACGGTCGTTTCTGCTAGCGCTGTGCTTCTACACATGTATTTGCTGAAAGGTGAAAGCGCACAGTAATGCACTTTTCTCCCAGCAAATACACTGTTTCTTAGGAAATGGGAACACACTGAGGAGACACTTGTGGGAGCTACTGTGACTAAAACTGAGCTTCCCTACGCACAGGGAAGCAAGAGAAATGCTGACTTCATCAAGCCAGGTTACATACTCAGAATCTGTCCTACTGCGCAAATAGGCATGTCTCTTTAGGCAAAAAACTCATTTCTGACAAAGTTGCCCAAATGCATCTCAGAAGTGTGCAACTTGTTCCCTGAGTTAGAAAACGTCGAGAAACGGTCGTTTCTGCTAGCGCTGTGCTTCTACACATGTATTTGCTGAACGGTAAAAGCGCACAGTAATGCACTTTTCTCCCAGCAAATACACTGTTTCTAAGGAAATGGGAACATACTGAGGAGACACTTGTGGGAGCTACTGTGACTAAAACTGAGCTTCCCTACTCACAGGGAAGCAATAGAAATGCTGATTTCATCAAGCCCAGTTACATACTCAGAATCTGTACTACGGCGCAAATAGGCATGTCTCTGTAGGCAAAAAAGCTCATTTCTGACAAAGTTGCCCAAATGCATCTCAGAAGTGTGCAACTTGTTCCCTGAGTTAGAAAACGTCGAGAAACGGTCGTTTCTGCTAGCGCTGTGCTTCTACACATGTATTTGCTGAACGGTGAAAGCGCACAGTAATGCACTTTTCTCCCAGCAAATACACTGTTTCTAAGGAAATGGGAACACACTGAGGAGACACTTGTGGGAGCTACTCTGACTAATACTGAGCCCCCTACGCACAGGGAAGCAAGAGAAATGCTGATTTCATCAATCCCAGTTACATACTCAGAATCTGTACTACTGCGCAAATAGGCGTGTCTCTTTAGGCAAAAAACTCATTTCTGACAAAGTTGCCCAAATGCATCTCAGAAGTGTGCAACTTGTTCCCTGCGTTAGAAAACGTCGAGAAACGTTGGTTTCTGCTAGCGCTGTGCTTCTACACATGTATTTGCTGAACGGTGAAAGCGCACAGTAATGCACTTTTCTCCCAGCAAATACACTGTTTCTAAGGAAATGGGAACACACTGAGGAGACACTTGTGGGAGCTACTATGACTAAAATGAGCCCCCTACGCACAGGGAAGCAAGAGAAATGCTGATTTCATCAAGCCCAGTAACATACTCAGAATCTGTACAACTGCGCAAATAGGCGTGTCTCTTTAGGCAAAAAACTCATTTCTGACAAAGTTGCCCAAATGAATCTCAGAAGTGTGCAACTTGTTCCCTGAGTTAGAAAACGTCGAGAAACGGTCGTTTCTGCTAGCGCTGTGCTTCTACACATGTATTTGCTGAACGGTGAAAGCGCACAGTAATGCACTTTTCTCCCAGCAAATACACTGTTTCTAAGGAAATGGGAACACACTGAGGAGACATTTGTGGGAGCTACTCTGACTAAAACTGAGCTTCCCTACGCACAGGGAAGCAAGAGAAATGCTGATTTCATCAAGACCAGTTACATACTCAGAATCTGTACTACTGCGCAAATAGGCATGTCTCTTTAGGCAAAAAACTCATTTCTGAAAAAGTTGCCCAAATGCATCTCAGAAGTGTGCAACCTGTTCCCTGAGTTAGAAAACGTCGAGAAACGTTCCTTTCTGCTAGCGCTGTGCTTCTACACATGTATTTGCTGAACGGTGAAAGCGCACAGTAATGCACTTTTCTCCCAGCAAATACACTGTTTGTAAGGAAATGGGAACATACTGAGGAGACACTTGTGGAAGCTACTGTGACTAAAACTGAGCTTCCCTACGCACAGGGAAGCAAGGGAAATGCTGATTTCATCAAGCCCAGTTACGTACTCAGAATCTGTACTACTGCGCAAATAGGCATGTCTCTTTAGGCAAAAAACTCATTTCTGACAAAGTTGCCCAAATACATCTCAGAAGTGTGCAACTTGTCCCTGAGTTAGAAAACGTCGAGAAACGGTCGTTTCTGCTAGCGCTGTGCTTCTACACATGTATTTGCTGAACGGTGAAAGCGCACAGTAATGCACTTTTCTGCCAGCAAATACACTGTTTCTTAGGAAATGGGAACACACTGAGGAGACACTTGTGGGAGCTACTGTGACTAAAACTGAGCTTCCCTACGCACAGGGAAGCAAGAGAAATGCTGACTTCATCAAGCCCAGTTACATACTCAGAATCTGTACTACTGCGCAAATAGGCATGTCTCTTTAGGCAAAAAACTCATTTCTGACAAAGTTGCCCAAATGCATCTCAGAAGTGTGCAACTTGTTCCCTGAGTTAGAAAACGTCGAGAAACGGTCGTTTCTGCTAGCGCTGTGCTTCTACACATGTATTTGCTGAACGGTGAAAGCGCACAGTAATGCACTTTTCTCCCAGCAAATACAGTTTCTAAGGAAATGGGAACACACTGAGGAGACACTTTTGGGAGCTACTGTGACTAAAACTGAGCTTCCCTACGCACAGGGAAGCAAGAGAAATGCTGATTTCATCAAGCCCAGTTACATACTCAGAATCTGTACTACTGGGCAAATAGGCATGTCTCTTTAGGCAAAAAACTCATTTCTGACAAAGTTGCCCAAATGCATCTCAGAAGTGTGCAACCTGTTCCCTGAGTTAGAAAACGTCGAGAAACGGGCGTTTCTGCTAGCGCTGTGCTTCTACACATGTATTTGCTTAACGGTGAAAGCGCACAGTAATGCACTTTTCTCGCAGCAAATACACTGTGTCTAAGGAAATGGGAACACACTGAGGAGACACTTGTGGGAGCTACTGTGACTAAAACTGAGCTTCCCTACGCACAGGGAAGCAAGAGAAATGCTGATTTCATCAAGCCCAGTTACATACTCAGAATCTGTACTACCGCGCAAATAGGCATGTCTCTTTAGACAAAAAACTCATTTCTGACAAAGTTGCCCAAATGCATCTCAGAAGTGTGCAACTTGTTCCCTGACTTAGAAAACGTCGAGAAACGGTCGTTTCTGCTAGCGCTGTGCTTCTACACATGTATTTGCCAAACGGTGAAAGCGCACAGTAATGCACTTTTCTCCCAGCAAATATACTGTTTCTAAGGAAATGGGAACACGCTGAGAAGACACTTGTGGGAGCTACTTTCACAAAAACTGAGCTTCCCTACGCACAGGGAAGCAAGAGAAATGCTGATTTCATCAAGCCCACTTACATACTCAGAATCTGTACTAGTGCGTAAATAGGCATGTCTCTTTAGGCAAAAAACTCATTTCTGACAAAGTTGCCCAAATGCATCTCAGAAGTGTGCAACTTGTTCCCTGAGTTAGAAAACGTCGAGAAACGGTCGTTTCTGCTCGCGATGTGCTTCTACACATGTATTTGGTGAACGGTGAAAGCGCACAGTAATGCACTTTTCTCCCAGCAAATACACTGTTTCTAAGGAAATGGGAACACACTGAGGAGACACTTGTGGGAGCTACTGTGACTAAAACTGAGCCCCCTACGCACAGTGAAGCAAGAGAAATGCTGATTTCATCAAGCCCAGTAACATACTCAGAATCTGTACTACTGCGCAAATAGGCATGTGTCTTTAGGCAAAAAACTCATTTCTGACAAAGTTGCCCAAATGCATCTCAGAAGTGTGCAACTTGTTCCCTGAGTTAGAAAACGTCGAGAAACGTTCGTTTCTGCTAGCGCTGTGCTTCTACACATGTATTTGCTGAACGGTGAAAGCCCACAGTAAGGCACTTTTCTCCCAGCAAATACACTGTTTCTAAGGAAATGGGAACACACTGAGGAGACATTTGTGGGAGCTACTGTGACTAAAAGTGAGCTTCCCTACGCACAGGGAAGCAAGAGAAATGCTGATTTCTTCAACCCCAGTTACATACTCAGAATCTGTCCTACTGCGCAAATAGGCATGTCTCTTTAGGCAAAAAACTCATTTCTGACAAAGTTGCCCAAATGCATCTCAGAAGTGTGCAACTTGTTCCCTGAGTTAGAAAACATCGAGAAACGGTCGTTTCTGCTAGCGCTGTGCTTCTACACATGTATTTGCCAAACGGTGAAAGCGCACAGTAATGCACTTTTCTCCCAGCAAATACACTGTTTCTAAGGAAATGGGAACACACTGAGGAGACACTTGTGGGAGCTACTGTGACTAAAACTGAGCTTCCCTACGCACAGGGAACCAAGAGAAATGCTGATTTCATCAAGCCCAGTTACATACTCAGAATCTGTACTACTGCGCAAATAGGCATGTCTCTGTAGGCAAAAAACTCATTTCTGACAAAGTTGCCCAAATGCATCTCAGAAGTGTGCAACTTGTTCCCTGAGTTAGAAAACGTCGAGATACGGTCGTTTCTGCTAGCGCTGTGCTTCTACACATGTATTTGCTGAACGGTGAAAGCGCACAGTAATGCACTTTTCTCCCAGCAAATACACTGTTTCTAAGGAAATGGGAACACACTGAGGAGACACTTGTGGGAGCTACTGTGACTAAAACTGAGCTTCCCTACGCACAGGGAAGCAAGAGAAATGCTGATTTCATCAAGCCCAGTTACATACTCAGAATCTGTACTACAGCGCAAATAGGCATGTTTCTTTAGGCAAAAAACTCATTTCTGACAAAGTTGCCCAAATGTCTCAGAAGTGTGCAACTTGTTCCCTGAGTTAGAAAACGTCGAGAAACGGTCGTCTCTGCTAGCGCTGTGCTTCTACACATGTATTTGCTGAACGGAGATAGCACACAGTAATGCACTTTTCTCCCAGCAAATACACTGTTTCTAAGGAAATGGGAACACACTGAGGAGACACTTGTGGGAGCTCCTGTGACTAAAACTGAGATACCCTACGCACAGGGAAGCAAGAGAAATGCTGATTTCATCCAGCCCAGTTACATACTCAGAATCTGTACTACTGCGCAAATAGGCATGTCTCTGTAGGCAAAAAACTCATTTCTGACAAAGTTGCCCAAATGCATCTCAGAAGTGTGCAACTTGTTCCCTGAGTTAGATAACATCGAGAAACGGTCATTTCTGCTAGCGCTGTGCTTCTACACATGTATTTGCTGAACGGTGAAAGCGCACAGTAATCCACTTTTCTCCCAGCAAATACACTGTTTCTAAGGTAATGGGAACACACTGAGGAGACACTTGTGGGAGCTACTGTGACTAAAACTGAGCTTCCCTACGCACAGGGAAGCAAGAGAAATGCTGATTTCATCAAGCCCAGTTACATACTCAGAATCTGTACTACTGCGCAAATAGGCATGTCTCTGTAGGCAAAAAACTCATTTCTGACAAAGTTGCCCAAATGCATCTCAGAAGTGTGCAACTTGTTCCCTGAGTAAGAAAACGTCGAGAAACGGTCATATCTGCTAACGCTGTGCTTCTACACATGTATTTAATGAACGGTGAAAGCGCACTGTAATGCACTTTTCTCCCATCAAATACACTGTTTCTAAGGAAATGGGAACACACTGAGGAGACACTTGTGGGAGCTACTGTGACTAAAACTGAGCTTCCCTACGCACAGGGAAGCAAGTGAAATGCTGATTTCATCAAGCCCAGTTACATACTCAGAATCTGTACTACTGCGCAAATAGGCATGTCTCTTTAGGCAAAAAACTCATTTCTGACAAAGTTGCCCAAATGCATCTCAGAAGTGTGCAACTTGTTCCCTGAGTTAGAAAACGTCGAGAAACGGTCGTTTCTGATAGCGCTGTGCTTCTACACATGTATTTGCTGAACGGAGAAAGCGCACAGTAATGCACTTTTCTCCCAGCAAATACACTGTTTCTAAGGAAATGGGAACACACTGAGGAGACACTTGTGGGAGCTACTGTGATTAAAACTGAGCTTCGCTACGCACAGGGAAGCAAGAGAAATGCTGATTTCATCAAGCCCAGTTACATACTCGGAATCTGTACTACTGAGCAAATAGGCATGTCTCTTTAGGCAAAAAACTCATTTCTGACGAAGTTGCCCAAATGCATCTCAGAAGTGTGCAACTTGTTCCCTGAGTTAGAAAATGTCGAGAAACATTCGTTTCTGCTAGCGCTGTGCTTCTACACATGTATTTGCTGAACAGTGAAAGCGCACAGTAATGCACTTTTCTCCCAGCAAATACACTGTGTCTAAGGAAATGGGAACACACTGAGGAGACACTTGTGGGAGCTACTGTGACTAAAAGTGAGCTTCCCTACACACAGGGAAGCAAGAGAAATGCTGATTTCATCAAGCCCAGTTACATACTCAGAATCTGTACTACTGCGCAAATAGGCATGTCTCCTTAGGCAAAAAACTCATTTCTGACAAAGTTGCCCAAATGCATCTCAGAAGTGTGCAACTTGTTCCCTGAGTTAAAAAACGTCGAGAAACGGTCATATCTGCTAGCGCTGTGCTTCTACACATGTATTTGCTGAACGGAGAAAGCGCACAGTAATGCACTTTTCTCCCAGCAAATACACTGTGTCTAAGGAAATGGGAACACACTGAGGAGACACTTGTGGGAGCTACTGTGACTAAAACTGAGCTTCCCTACGCACAGGGAAGCAAGAGAAATGCTGATTTCATCAAGCCCAGTTACATACTCAGAATCTGTACTACTGCGCAAATAGGCATGTCTCTTTAGGCAATAAACTCATTTCTGACAATGTTGCCCAAATGCATCTCAGAAGTGTGCAACCTGTTCCCTGAGTTAGAAAACGTCGAGAAACGGTCGTTTCTGCTAGCGCTGTGCTTCTACACATGTACTTGCTGAACGGTGAAAGCACACATTAATGCACTTTTCTCCCAGCAAATACACTGTTTCTAAGGAAATGGGAACACACTGAGGAGACACTTGTGGGAGCTACTGTGACTATAACTGAGCTTCCCTACGCACAGGGAAGCAAGAGAAATGCTGATTTCATCAAGCCCTGTTACATACTCAGAATCTGTACTACTGCGCAAATAGGCATTTCCCTTTAGGCAAAAAACTCATTTCTGACAAAGTTGCCCAAATGCATCTCAGAAGAGTGCAACTTGTTCCCTGAGTTAGAAATCGTCGAGAAACGGTCATTTCTGCTAGCGCTGTGCTTCTACACATGTACTTGCTGAACGGTGAAAGCGCACAGTAATGAACTTTTCTCCCAGCAAATACACTGTTTCTAAGGAAAAGGGAACACACTGAGGAGACACTTGTGGGAGCTACTGTGACTAAAACTGAGCTTCCCTACACACAGGGAAGCAAGAGGAATGCTGATTTCATCAAGCCCAGTTACATACTCAGAATCTGTACTACTGCGCAAATAGGCATGTCTCTTTAGGCAAAAAACTCCTTTCTGACAAAGTTGCCCAAATGCATCTCAGAAGTGTGCAACCTGTTCCCTGAGTTAGAAAACGTCGAGAAACGGTCGTTTCTGCTAGCGCTGTGCTTCTACACATGTATTTGATGAATGGTAAAGCGCACAGTAATGCACTTTTCTCCCAGCAAATACACTGTGTCTAAGGAAATGGGAACACACTGAGGAGACACTTGTGGGAGCTACTGTGACTAAAACTGAGCTTCCCTACACACAGGGAAGCAAGTGAAATGCTGATTTCATCAAGCCCAGTTACATACTCAGAATCTGTACTACTGCGTAAATAGGCATGTCTCCTTAGGCAAAAAACTCATTTCTGACAAAGTTGCCCAAATGCATCTCATAAGTGTGCAACTTGTTCCCTGAGTTAAAAAACGTCGAGAAACGGTCATATCTGCTAGCGCTGTGCTTCTACACATGTATTTGCTGAACGGAGAAAGCGCACAGTAATGCACTTTTCTCCCAGCAAATACACTGTTTCTAAGGAAATGGGAACACACTGAGGAGACACTTGTGGGAGCTACTGTGACTAAAACTGAGCTTCCCTACACACAGGGAAGCAAGAGAAATGCTGATTTCATCAAGCCCAGTTACATACTCAGAATCTGTACTACTGCGCAAATAGGCATGAATCTGTAGGCAAAAAACTCATTTCTGACAAAGTTGCCCAAATGCATCTCAGAAGTGTGCAACTTGTTCCCTGAGTTAGAAAACGTCGAGAAACGGTCGTTTCTGCTAGCGCTGTGCTTCTACACATGTATTTGCTGAACGGAGAAAGCGCACAGTAATGCACTTTTCTCCCAGCAAATACACTGTTTCTAAGGAAATGGGAACACACTGAGGAGACACTTGTGGGAGCTACTGTGACTAAAACTGAGCTTCGCTACGCACAGGGAAGCAAGAGAAATGCTGATTTCATCAAGCCCAGTTACATACTCAGAATCTGTACTACTGCGCAAATAGGCATGTCTCTTTAGGCAAAAAACTCATTTCGGACGAAGTTGCCCAAATGCATCTCAGAAGTGTGCAACTTGTTCCCTGAGTTAGAAAATGTCGAGAAACGTTCGTTTCTGCTAGCGCTGTGCTTCTACACATGTATTTGCTGAACAGTGAAAGCGCACAGTAATGCACTTTTCTCCCAGCAAATACACTGTGTCTAAGGAAATGGGAACACACTGAGGAGACACTTGTGGGAGCTACTGTGACTAAAAGTGAGCTTCCCTACACACAGGGAAGCAAGAGAAATGCTGATTTCATCAAGCCCAGTTACATACTCAGAATCTGTACTACTGCGCAAATAGGCATGTCTCCTTAGGCAAAAAACTCATTTCTGACAAAGTTGCCCAAATGCATCTCAGAAGTGTGCAACTTGTTCCCTGAGTTAAAAAACGTCGAGAAACGGTCATATCTGCTAGCGCTGTGCTTCTACACATGTACTTGCTGAACGGAGAAAGCGCACAGTAATGCACTTTTCTCCCAGCAAATACACTGTGTCTAAGGAAATGGGAACACACTGAGGAGACACTTGTGGGAGCTACTGTGACTAAAACTGAGCTTCCCTACGCACAGGGAAGCAAGAGAAATGCTGATTTCATCAAGCCCTGTTACATACTCAGAATCTGTACTACTGCGCAAATAGGCATTTCTCTTTAGGCAAAAAACTCATTTCTGACAAAGTTGCCCAAATGCATCTCAGAAGAGTGCAACTTGTTCCCTGAGTTAGAAATCGTCGAGAAACGGTCATTTCTGCTAGCGCTGTGCTTCTACACATGTACTTGCTGAACGGTGAAAGCGCACAGTAATGAACTTTTCTCCCAGCAAATACACTGTTTCTAAGGAAAAGGGAACACACTGAGGAGACACTTGTGGGAGCTACTGTGACTAAAACTGAGCTTCCCTACGCACAGGGAAGCAAGAGAAATGCTGATTTCATCCAGCCCAGTTACATACTCAGAATCTTTACTACTGCGCAAATAGGCATGTCTCTTTAGGCAAAAAACTCATTTCTGACAAAGTTGCCCAAATGCATCTCAGAAGTGTGCAACTTGTTCCCTGAGTTAGAAAACGTCGAGAAACGGTCGTTTCTGCTAGCGCTGTGCTTCTACACATGTATTTGCTGAACGGAGAAAGCACACAGTAATGCACTTTTCTCCCAGCAAATACACTGTTTCTAAGGAAATGGGAACACACTTAGGAGACACTAGTGGGAGCTACTGTGACTAAAACTGAGCTTCTCTACGCACAGGGAAGCAAGAGAAATGCTGATTTCATCAAGCCCAGTTACATACTCAGAATCTGTACTACTGTGCAAATAGGCATGTCTCTTTAGGTAAAAAACTCATTTCTGACAAGGTTGCCCAAATGCATCTCAGAAGTGTGCAACCTGTTCCCTGAGTTAGAAAACGTCGAGAAACGGTCGTTTCTGCTAGCGCTGTGCTTCTACACATGTATTTGCTGAACGGTAAAGCGCACAGTAATTCACTTTTCTCCCAGCAAATACACTGTGTCTAAGGAAATGGGAACACACTGAGGAGACACTTGTGGGAGCTACTGTGACTAAAACTGAGCTTCCCTACACACAGGGAAGCAAGAGAAATGCTGATTTCATCAAGCCCAGTTACATACTCAGAATCTGTACTACTGCGCAAATAGGCATGTCTCCTTAGGCAAAAAACTCATTTCTGACAAAGTTGCCCAAATGCATCTCAGAAGTTTGCAACTTGTTCCCTGAGTTAAAAAACGTCGAGAAACGGTCATATCTGCTAGCGCTGTGCTTCTAAACATGTATTTGCTGAACGGAGAAAGCACACAGTAATGCACTTTTCTCCCAGCAAATACACTGTTTCTAAGGAAATGGGAACACACTGAGGAGACACTTGTGGGAGCTACTGTGACTAAAACTGAGATACCCTACGCACAGGGAAGCAAGAGAAATGCTGATTTCATCAAGCCCAGTTACATACTCAGAATCTGTACTACTGCGCAAATAGGCATGTCTCTTTAGGCAAAAACTCATTTCTGCCAAAGTTGCCCAAATGCATCTCAGAAGTGTGCAATTTTTTCCCTGAGTTAGAAAACATCGAGAAACGGTCGTTTCAGCTAGCGCTGTGCTTCTACACATGTATTTGCTGAACGGTGAAAGCGCACAGTAATGCACTTTTATCCCAGCAAATACACTGTTTCTAAGGAAATGGGAACACACTGAGGAGACACTTGTGGGAGTTACTGTGACTAAAACTGAGCTTCCCTACGCACAGGGAAGCAAGAGAAATGCTGATTTCATCAAGCCCAGTTACATACTCAGAATCTGTACTACTGCGCAAATAGGCATGTCTCTTTTGGCAAAAAATTCATTTCTGACAAAGTTGCCCAAATGCATCTCAGAAGTGTGCAACTTGTTCCTTGAGTTAGAAAACATCGAGAAACGGTCATTTCTGCTAGCGCTGTGCTTCTACACATGTGTTTGCTGAACGGTGAAAGCGCACAGTAATCCACTTTTCTCCCAGCAAATACACTGTTTCTAAGGAAATGGGAACACACTGAGGAGACACTTGTGGGAGCTACTGTGACTAAAACTGAGCTTCCCTACGCACAGGGAAGCAAGAGAAATGCTGATTTCATCAAGCCCAGTTACATACTCAGAATCTGTACTACTGCGCAAATAGGCATGTCTCTGTAGGCAAAAAACTCATTTCTGACAAAGTTGCCCAAATGCATCTCAGAAGTGTGCAACTTGTTCCCTGAGTAAGAAAACGTCGAGAAACGGTCATATCTGCTAACGCTGTGCTTCTACACATGTATTTAATGAACGGTGAAAGCGCACTGTAATGCACTTTTCTCCCATCAAATACACTGTTTCTAAGGAAATGGGAACACACTGAGGAGACACTTGTGGGAGCTACTGTGACTAAAACTGAGCTTCCCTACGCACAGGGAAGCAAGTGAAATGCTGATTTCATCAAGCCCAGTTACATACTCAGAATCTGTACTACTGCGCAAATAGGCATGTCTCTTTAGGCAAAAAACTCATTTCTGACAAAGTTGCCCAAATGCATCTCAGAAGTGTGCAACTTGTTCCCTGAGTTAGAAAACGTCGAGAAACGGTCGTTTCTGCTAGCGCTGTGCTTCTACACATGTATTTGCTGAACGGAGAAAGCGCACAGTAATGCACTTTTCTCCCAGCAAATACACTGTTTCTAAGGAAATGGGAACACACTGAGGAGACACTTGTGGGAGCTACTGTGACTAAAACTGAGCTTCGCTACGCACAGGGAAGCAAGAGAAATGCTGATTTCATCAAGCCCAGTTACATACTCAGAATCTGTACTACTGTGCAAATAGGCATGTCTCCTTAGGCAAAAAACTCATTTCTGACAAAGTTGCCCAAATGCATCTCAGAAGTTTGCAACTTGTTCCCTGAGTTAAAAAACGTCGAGAAACGGTCATATCTGCTAGCGCTGTGCTTCTAAACATGTATTTGCTGAACGGAGAAAGCACACAGTAATGCACTTTTCTCCCAGCAAATACACTGTTTCTAAGGAAATGGGAACACACTGAGGAGACACTTGTGGGAGCTACTGTGACTAAAACTGAGATACCCTACGCACAGGGAAGCAAGAGAAATGCTGATTTCATCCAGCCCAGTTACATACTCAGAATCTGTACTACTGCGCAAATAGGCATGTCTCTTTAGGCAAAAACTCATTTCTGCCAAAGTTGCCCAAATGCATCTCAGAAGTGTGCAATTTTTTCCCTGAGTTAGAAAACATCGAGAAACGGTCGTTTCAGCTAGCGCTGTGCTTCTACACATGTATTTGCTGAACGGTGAAAGCGCACAGTAATGCACTTTTATCCCAGCAAATACACTGTTTCTAAGGAAATGGGAACACACTGAGGAGACACTTGTGGGAGTTACTGTGACTAAAACTGAGCTTCCCTACGCACAGGGAAGCAAGAGAAATGCTGATTTCATCAAGCCCAGTTACATACTCAGAATCTGTACTACTGCGCAAATAGGCATGTCTCTTTTGGCAAAAAATTCATTTCTGACAAAGTTGCCCAAATGCATCTCAGAAGTGTGCAACTTGTTCCTTGAGTTAGAAAACATCGAGAAACGGTCATTTCTGCTAGCGCTGTGCTTCTACACATGTGTTTGCTGAACGGTGAAAGCGCACAGTAATCCACTTTTCTCCCAGCAAATACACTGTTTCTAAGGAAATGGGAACACACTGAGGAGACACTTGTGGGAGCTACTGTGACTAAAACTGAGCTTCCCTACGCACAGGGAAGCAAGAGAAATGCTGATTTCATCAAGCCCAGTTACATACTCAGAATCTGTACTACTGCGCAAATAGGCATGTCTCTGTAGGCAAAAAACTCATTTCTGACAAAGTTGCCCAAATGCATCTCAGAAGTGTGCAACTTGTTCCCTGAGTAAGAAAACGTCGAGAAACGGTCATATCTGCTAACGCTGTGCTTCTACACATGTATTTAATGAACGGTGAAAGCGCACTGTAATGCACTTTTCTCCCATCAAATACACTGTTTCTAAGGAAATGGGAACACACTGAGGAGACACTTGTGGGAGTTACTGTGACTAAAACTGAGCTTCCCTACGCACAGGGAAGCAAGTGAAATGCTGATTTCATCAAGCCCAGTTACATACTCAGAATCTGTACTACTGCGCAAATAGGCATGTCTCTTTAGGCAAAAAACTCATTTCTGCCAAAGTTGCCCAAATGCATCTCAGAAGTGTGCAATTTTTTCCCTGAGTTAGAAAACATCGAGAAACGGTCGTTTCAGCTAGCGCTGTGCTTCTACACATGTATTTGCTGAACGGTGAAAGCGCACAGTAATGCACTTTTATCCCAGCAAATACACTGTTTCTAAGGAAATGGGAACACACTGAGGAGACACTTGTGGGAGTTACTGTGACTAAAACTGAGCTTCCCTACGCACAGGGAAGCAAGAGAAATGCTGATTTCATCAAGCCCAGTTACATACTCAGAATCTGTACTACTGCGCAAATAGGCATGTCTCTTTTGGCAAAAAATTCATTTCTGACAAAGTTGCCCAAATGCATCTCAGAAGTGTGCAACTTGTTCCTTGAGTTAGAAAACATCGAGAAACGGTCATTTCTGCTAGCGCTGTGCTTCTACACATGTGTTTGCTGAACGGTGAAAGCGCACAGTAATCCACTTTTCTCCCAGCAAATACACTGTTTCTAAGGAAATGGGAACACACTGAGGAGACACTTGTGGGAGCTACTGTGACTAAAACTGAGCTTCCCTACGCACAGGGAAGCAAGAGAAATGCTGATTTCATCAAGCCCAGTTACATACTCAGAATCTGTACTACTGCGCAAATAGGCATGTCTCTGTAGGCAAAAAACTCATTTCTGACAAAGTTGCCCAAATGCATCTCAGAAGTGTGCAACTTGTTCCCTGAGTAAGAAAACGTCGAGAAACGGTCATATCTGCTAACGCTGTGCTTCTACACATGTATTTAATGAACGGTGAAAGCGCACTGTAATGCACTTTTCTCCCATCAAATACACTGTTTCTAAGGAAATGGGAACACACTGAGGAGACACTTGTGGGAGCTACTGTGACTAAAACTGAGCTTCCCTACGTACAGGGAAGCAAGTGAAATGCTGATTTCATCAAGCCCAGTTACATACTCAGAATCTGTACTACTGCGCAAATAGGCATGTCTCTTTAGGCAAAAAACTCATTTCTGACAAAGTTGCCCAAATGCATCTCAGAAGTGTGCAACTTGTTCCCTGAGTTAGAAAACGTCGAGAAACGGTCGTTTCTGCTAGCGCTGTGCTTCTACACATGTATTTGCTGAACGGAGAAAGCGCACAGTAATGCACTTTTCTCCCAGCAAATACACTGTTTCTAAGGAAATGGGAACACACTGAGGAGACACTTGTGGGAGCTACTGTGACTAAAACTGAGCTTCGCTACGCACAGGGAAGCAAGAGAAATGCTGATTTCATCAAGCCCAGTTACATACTCAGAATCTGTACTACTGTGCAAATAGGCATGTCTCCTTAGGCAAAAAACTCATTTCTGACAAAGTTGCCCAAATGCATCTCAGAAGTTTGCAACTTGTTCCCTGAGTTAAAAAACGTCGAGAAACGGTCATATCTGCTAGCGCTGTGCTTCTAAACATGTATTTGCTGAACGGAGAAAGCACACAGTAATGCACTTTTCTCCCAGCAAATACACTGTTTCTAAGGAAATGGGAACACACTGAGGAGACACTTGTGGGAGCTACTGTGACTAAAACTGAGATACCCTACGCACAGGGAAGCAAGAGAAATGCTGATTTCATCCAGCCCAGTTACATACTCAGAATCTGTACTACTGCGCAAATAGGCATGTCTCTTTAGGCAAAAACTCATTTCTGCCAAAGTTGCCCAAATGCATCTCAGAAGTGTGCAATTTTTTCCCTGAGTTAGAAAACATCGAGAAACGGTCGTTTCAGCTAGCGCTGTGCTTCTACACATGTATTTGCTGAACGGTGAAAGCCCACAGTAATGCACTTTTATCCCAGCAAATACACTGTTTCTAAGGAAATGGGAACACACTGAGGAGACACTTGTGGGAGTTACTGTGACTAAAACTGAGCTTCCCTACGCACAGGGAAGCAAGAGAAATGCTGATTTCATCAAGCCCAGTTACATACTCAGAATCTGTACTACTGCGCAAATAGGCATGTCTCTTTTGGCAAAAAATTCATTTCTGACAAAGTTGCCCAAATGCATCTCAGAAGTGTGCAACTTGTTCCTTGAGTTAGAAAACATCGAGAAACGGTCATTTCTGCTAGCGCTGTGCTTCTACACATGTGTTTGCTGAACGGTGAAAGCGCACAGTAATCCACTTTTCTCCCAGCAAATACACTGTTTCTAAGGAAATGGGAACACACTGAGGAGACACTTGTGGGAGCTACTGTGACTAAAACTGAGCTTCCCTACGCACAGGGAAGCAAGAGAAATGCTGATTTCATCAAGCCCAGTTACATACTCAGAATCTGTACTACTGCGCAAATAGGCATGTCTCTGTAGGCAAAAAACTCATTTCTGACAAAGTTGCCCAAATGCATCTCAGAAGTGTGCAACTTGTTCCCTGAGTAAGAAAACGTCGAGAAACGGTCATATCTGCTAACGCTGTGCTTCTACACATGTATTTAATGAACGGTGAAAGCGCACTGTAATGCACTTTTCTCCCATCAAATACACTGTTTCTAAGGAAATGGGAACACACTGAGGAGACACTTGTGGGAGTTACTGTGACTAAAACTGAGCTTCCCTACGCACAGGGAAGCAAGTGAAATGCTGATTTCATCAAGCCCAGTTACATACTCAGAATCTGTACTACTGCGCAAATAGGCATGTCTCTTTAGGCAAAAAACTCATTTCTGACAAAGTTGCCCAAATGCATCTCAGAAGTGTGCAACTTGTTCCCTGAGTTAGAAAACGTCGAGAAACGGTCGTTTCTGCTAGCGCTGTGCTTCTACACATGTATTTGCTGAACGGAGAAAGCGCACAGTAATGCACTTTTCTCCCAGCAAATACACTGTTTCTAAGGAAATGGGAACACACTGAGGAGACACTTGTGGGAGCTACTGTGACTAAAACTGAGCTTCGCTACGCACAGGGAAGCAAGAGAAATGCTGATTTCATCAAGCCCAGTTACATACTCAGAATCTGTACTACTGCGCAAATAGGCATGTCTCTTTAGGCAAAAAACTCATTTCTGACGAAGTTGCCCAAATGCATCTCAGAAGTGTGCAACTTGTTCCCTGAGTTAGAAAATGTCGAGAAACGTTCGTTTCTGCTAGCGCTGTGCTTCTACACATGTATTTGCTGAACAGTGAAAGCGCACAGTAATGCACTTTTCTCCCAGCAAATACACTGTGTCTAAGGAAATGGGAACACACTGAGGAGACACTTGTGGGAGCTACTGTGACTAAAAGTGAGCTTCCCTACACACAGGGAAGCAAGAGAAATGCTGATTTCATCAAGCCCAGTTACATACTCAGAATCTGTACTACTGCGCAAATAGGCATGTCTCCTTAGGCAAAAAACTCATTTCTGACAAAGTTGCCCAAATGCATCTCAGAAGTGTGCAACTTGTTCCCTGAGTTAAAAAACGTCGAGAAACGGTCATATCTGCTAGCGCTGTGCTTCTACACATGTATTTGCTGAACGGAGAAAGCGCACAGTAATGCACTTTTCTCCCAGCAAATACACTGTGTCTAAGGAAATGGGAACACACTGAGGAGACACTTGTGGGAGCTACTGTGACTAAAACTGAGCTTCCCTACGCACAGGGAAGCAAGAGAAATGCTGATTTCATCAAGCCCAGTTACATACTCAGAATCTGTACTACTGCGCAAATAGGCATGTCTCTTTAGGCAATAAACTCATTTCTGACAAAGTTGCCCAAATGCATCTCAGAAGTGTGCAACCTGTTCCCTGAGTTAGAAAACGTCGAGAAACGGTCGTTTCTGCTAGCGCTGTGCTTCTACACATGTACTTGCTGAACGGTGAAAGCACACATTAATGCACTTTTCTCCCAGCAAATACACTGTTTCTAAGGAAATGGGAACACACTGAGGAGACACTTGTGGGAGCTACTGTGACTATAACTGAGCTTCCCTACGCACAGGGAAGCAAGAGAAATGCTGATTTCATCAAGCCCTGTTACATACTCAGAATCTGTACTACTGCGCAAATAGGCATTTCTCTTTAGGCAAAAAACTCATTTCTGACAAAGTTGCCCAAATGCATCTCAGAAGAGTGCAACTTGTTCCCTGAGTTAGAAATCGTCGAGAAACGGTCATTTCTGCTAGCGCTGTGCTTCTACACATGTACTTGCTGAACGGTGAAAGCGCACAGTAATGAACTTTTCTCCCAGCAAATACACTGTTTCTAAGGAAAAGGGAACACACTGAGGAGACACTTGTGGGAGCTACTGTGACTAAAACTGAGCTTCCCTACGCACAGGGAAGCAAGAGAAATGCTGATTTCATCCAGCCCAGTTACATACTCAGAATCTTTACTACTGCGCAAATAGGCATGTCTCTTTAGGCAAAAAACTCATTTCTGACAAAGTTGCCCAAATGCATCTCAGAAGTGTGCAACTTGTTCCCTGAGTTAGAAAACGTCGAGAAACGGTCGTTTCTGCTAGCGCTGTGCTTCTACACATGTATTTGCTGAACGGAGAAAGCACACAGTAATGCACTTTTCTCCCAGCAAATACACTGTTTCTAAGGAAATGGGAACACACTTAGGAGACACTAGTGGGAGCTACTGTGACTAAAACTGAGCTTCTCTACGCACAGGGAAGCAAGAGAAATGCTGATTTCATCAAGCCCAGTTACATACTCAGAATCTGTACTACTGTGCAAATAGGCATGTCTCTTTAGGTAAAAAACTCATTTCTGACAAGGTTGCCCAAATGCATCTCAGAAGTGTGCAACCTGTTCCCTGAGTTAGAAAACGTCGAGAAACGGTCGTTTCTGCTAGCGCTGTGCTTCTACACATGTATTTGCTGAACGGTAAAGCGCACAGTAATTCACTTTTCTCCCAGCAAATACACTGTGTCTAAGGAAATGGGAACACACTGAGGAGACACTTGTGGGAGCTACTGTGACTAAAACTGAGCTTCCCTACACACAGGGAAGCAAGAGAAATGCTGATTTCATCAAGCCCAGTTACATACTCAGAATCTGTACTACTGCGCAAATAGGCATGTCTCCTTAGGCAAAAAACTCATTTCTGACAAAGTTGCCCAAATGCATCTCAGAAGTTTGCAACTTGTTCCCTGAGTTAAAAAACGTCGAGAAACGGTCATATCTGCTAGCGCTGTGCTTCTAAACATGTATTTGCTGAACGGAGAAAGCACACAGTAATGCACTTTTGTCCCAGCAAATACACTGTTTCTAAGGAAATGGGAACACACTGAGGAGACACTTGTGGGAGCTACTGTGACTAAAACTGAGATACCCTACGCACAGGGAAGCAAGAGAAATGCTGATTTCATCCAGCCCAGTTACATACTCAGAATCTGTACTACTGCGCAAATAGGCATGTCTCTTTAGGCAAAAACTCATTTCTGCCAAAGTTGCCCAAATGCATCTCAGAAGTGTGCAATTTTTTCCCTGAGTTAGAAAACATCGAGAAACGGTCGTTTCAGCTAGCGCTGTGCTTCTACACATGTATTTGCTGAACGGTGAAAGCGCACAGTAATGCACTTTTATCCCAGCAAATACACTGTTTCTAAGGAAATGGGAACACACTGAGGAGACACTTGTGGGAGTTACTGTGACTAAAACTGAGCTTCCCTACGCACAGGGAAGCAAGAGAAATGCTGATTTCATCAAGCCCAGTTACATACTCAGAATCTGTACTACTGCGCAAATAGGCATGTCTCTTTTGGCAAAAAATTCATTTCTGACAAAGTTGCCCAAATGCATCTCAGAAGTGTGCAACTTGTTCCTTGAGTTAGAAAACATCGAGAAACGGTCATTTCTGCTAGCGCTGTGCTTCTACACATGTGTTTGCTGAACGGTGAAAGCGCACAGTAATCCACTTTTCTCCCAGCAAATACACTGTTTCTAAGGAAATGGGAACACACTGAGGAGACACTTGTGGGAGCTACTGTGACTAAAACTGAGCTTCCCTACGCACAGGGAAGCAAGAGAAATGCTGATTTCATCAAGCCCAGTTACATACTCAGAATCTGTACTACTGCGCAAATAGGCATGTCTCTGTAGGCAAAAAACTCATTTCTGACAAAGTTGCCCAAATGCATCTCAGAAGTGTGCAACTTGTTCCCTGAGTAAGAAAACGTCGAGAAACGGTCATATCTGCTAACGCTGTGCTTCTACACATGTATTTAATGAACGGTGAAAGCGCACTGTAATGCACTTTTCTCCCATCAAATACACTGTTTCTAAGGAAATGGGAACACACTGAGGAGACACTTGTGGGAGCTACTGTGACTAAAACTGAGCTTCCCTACGCACAGGGAAGCAAGTGAAATGCTGATTTCATCAAGCCCAGTTACATACTCAGAATCTGTACTACTGCGCAAATAGGCATGTCTCTTTAGGCAAAAAACTCATTTCTGACAAAGTTGCCCAAATGCATCTCAGAAGTGTGCAACTTGTTCCCTGAGTTAGAAAACGTCGAGAAACGGTCGTTTCTGCTAGCGCTGTGCTTCTACACATGTATTTGCTGAACGGAGAAAGCGCACAGTAATGCACTTTTCTCCCAGCAAATACACTGTTTCTAAGGAAATGGGAACACACTGAGGAGACACTTGTGGGAGCTACTGTGACTAAAACTGAGCTTCGCTACGCACAGGGAAGCAAGAGAAATGCTGATTTCATCAAGCCCAGTTACATACTCAGAATCTGTACTACTGCGCAAATAGGCATGTCTCTTTAGGCAAAAAACTCATTTCTGACGAAGTTGCCCAAATGCATCTCAGAAGTGTGCAACTTGTTCCCTGAGTTAGAAAATGTCGAGAAACGTTCGTTTCTGCTAGCGCTGTGCTTCTACACATGTATTTGCTGAACAGTGAAAGCGCACAGTAATGCACTTTTCTCCCAGCAAATACACTGTGTCTAAGGAAATGGGAACACACTGAGGAGACACTTGTGGGAGCTACTGTGACTAAAAGTGAGCTTCCCTACACACAGGGAAGCAAGAGAAATGCTGATTTCATCAAGCCCAGTTACATACTCAGAATCTGTACTACTGCGCAAATAGGCATGTCTCCTTAGGCAAAAAACTCATTTCTGACAAAGTTGCCCAAATGCATCTCAGAAGTGTGCAACTTGTTCCCTGAGTTAAAAAACGTCGAGAAACGGTCATATCTGCTAGCGCTGTGCTTCTACACATGTATTTGCTGAACGGAGAAAGCGCACAGTAATGCACTTTTCTCCCAGCAAATACACTGTGTCTAAGGAAATGGGAACACACTGAGGAGACACTTGTGGGAGCTACTGTGACTAAAACTGAGCTTCCCTACGCACAGGGAAGCAAGAGAAATGCTGATTTCATCAAGCCCAGTTACATACTCAGAATCTGTACTACTGCGCAAATAGGCATGTCTCTTTAGGCAATAAACTCATTTCTGACAAAGTTGCCCAAATGCATCTCAGAAGTGTGCAACCTGTTCCCTGAGTTAGAAAACGTCGAGAAACGGTCGTTTCTGCTAGTGCTGTGCTTCTTACACATGTACTTGCTGAACGGTGAAAGCACACATTAATGCACTTTTCTCCCAGCAAATACACTGTTTCTAAGGAAATGGGAACACACTGAGGAGACACTTGTGGGAGCTACTGTGACTATAACTGAGCTTCCCTACGCACAGGGAAGCAAGAGAAATGCTGATTTCATCAAGCCCTGTTACATACTCAGAATCTGTACTACTGCGCAAATAGGCATTTCTCTTTAGGCAAAAAACTCATTTCTGACAAAGTTGCCCAAATGCATCTCAGAAGAGTGCAACTTGTTCCCTGAGTTAGAAATCGTCGAGAAACGGTCATTTCTGCTAGCGCTGTGCTTCTACACATGTACTTGCTGAACGGTGAAAGCGCACAGTAATGAACTTTTCTCCCAGCAAATACACTGTTTCTAAGGAAAAGGGAACACACTGAGGAGACACTTGTGGGAGCTACTGTGACTAAAACTGAGCTTCCCTACGCACAGGGAAGCAAGTGAAATGCTGATTTCATCAAGCCCAGTTACATACTCAGAATCTGTACTACTGCGCAAATAGGCATGTCTCTTTAGGCAAAAAACTCATTTCTGACAAAGTTGCCCAAATGCATCTCAGAAGTGTGCAACTTGTTCCCTGAGTTAGAAAACGTCGAGAAACGGTCGTTTCTGCTAGCGCTGTGCTTCTACACATGTATTTGCTGAACGGAGAAAGCGCACAGTAATGCACTTTTCTCCCAGCAAATACACTGTTTCTAAGGAAATGGGAACACACTGAGGAGACACTTGTGGGAGCTACTGTGACTAAAACTGAGCTTCGCTACGCACAGGGAAGCAAGAGAAATGCTGATTTCATCAAGCCCAGTTACATACTCAGAATCTGTACTACTGCGCAAATAGGCATGTCTCTTTAGGCAAAAAACTCATTTCTGACGAAGTTGCCCAAATGCATCTCAGAAGTGTGCAACTTGTTCCCTGAGTTAGAAAATGTCGAGAAACGTTCGTTTCTGCTAGCGCTGTGCTTCTACACATGTATTTGCTGAACAGTGAAAGCGCACAGTAATGCACTTTTCTCCCAGCAAATACACTGTGTCTAAGGAAATGGGAACACACTGAGGAGACACTTGTGGGAGCTACTGTGACTAAAAGTGAGCTTCCCTACACACAGGGAAGCAAGAGAAATGCTGATTTCATCAAGCCCAGTTACATACTCAGAATCTGTACTACTGCGCAAATAGGCATGTCTCCTTAGGCAAAAAACTCATTTCTGACAAAGTTGCCCAAATGCATCTCAGAAGTGTGCAACTTGTTCCCTGAGTTAAAAAACGTCGAGAAACGGTCATATCTGCTAGCGCTGTGCTTCTACACATGTATTTGCTGAACGGAGAAAGCGCACAGTAATGCACTTTTCTCCCAGCAAATACACTGTGTCTAAGGAAATGGGAACACACTGAGGAGACACTTGTGGGAGCTACTGTGACTAAAACTGAGCTTCCCTACGCACAGGGAAGCAAGAGAAATGCTGATTTCATCAAGCCCAGTTACATACTCAGAATCTGTACTACTGCGCAAATAGGCATGTCTCTTTAGGCAATAAACTCATTTCTGACAAAGTTGCCCAAATGCATCTCAGAAGTGTGCAACCTGTTCCCTGAGTTAGAAAACGTCGAGAAACGGTCGTTTCTGCTAGTGCTGTGCTTCTTACACATGTACTTGCTGAACGGTGAAAGCACACATTAATGCACTTTTCTCCCAGCAAATACACTGTTTCTAAGGAAATGGGAACACACTGAGGAGACACTTGTGGGAGCTACTGTGACTATAACTGAGCTTCCCTACGCACAGGGAAGCAAGAGAAATGCTGATTTCATCAAGCCCTGTTACATACTCAGAATCTGTACTACTGCGCAAATAGGCATTTCTCTTTAGGCAAAAAACTCATTTCTGACAAAGTTGCCCAAATGCATCTCAGAAGAGTGCAACTTGTTCCCTGAGTTAGAAATCGTCGAGAAACGGTCATTTCTGCTAGCGCTGTGCTTCTACACATGTACTTGCTGAACGGTGAAAGCGCACAGTAATGAACTTTTCTCCCAGCAAATACACTGTTTCTAAGGAAAAGGGAACACACTGAGGAGACACTTGTGGGAGCTACTGTGACTAAAACTGAGCTTCCCTACACACAGGGAAGCAAGAGGAATGCTGATTTCATCAAGCCCAGTTACATACTCAGAATCTGTACTACTGCGCAAATAGGCATGTCTCTTTAGGCAAAAAACTCCTTTCTGACAAAGTTGCCCAAATGCATCTCAGAAGTGTGCAACCTGTTCCCTGAGTTAGAAAACGTCGAGAAACGGTCGTTTCTGCTAGCGCTGTGCTTCTACACATGTATTTGATGAATGGTAAAGCGCACAGTAATGCACTTTTCTCCCAGCAAATACACTGTGTCTAAGGAAATGGGAACACACTGAGGAGACACTTGTGGGAGCTACTGTGACTAAAACTGAGCTTCCCTACACACAGGGAAGCAAGTGAAATGCTGATTTCATCAAGCCCAGTTACATACTCAGAATCTGTACTACTGCGCAAATAGGCATGTCTCTTTAGGCAAAAAACTCATTTCTGACAAAGTTGCCCAAATGCATCTCAGAAGTGTGCAACTTGTTCCCTGAGTTAGAAAACGTCGAGAAACGGTCGTTTCTGCTAGCGCTGTGCTTCTACACATGTATTTGCTGAACGGAGAAAGCGCACAGTAATGCACTTTTCTCCCAGCAAATACACTGTTTCTAAGGAAATGGGAACACACTGAGGAGACACTTGTGGGAGCTACTGTGACTAAAACTGAGCTTCGCTACGCACAGGGAAGCAAGAGAAATGCTGATTTCATCAAGCCCAGTTACATACTCAGAATCTGTACTACTGCGCAAATAGGCATGTCTCTTTAGGCAAAAAACTCATTTCTGACGAAGTTGCCCAAATGCATCTCAGAAGTGTGCAACTTGTTCCCTGAGTTAGAAAATGTCGAGAAACGTTCGTTTCTGCTAGCGCTGTGCTTCTACACATGTATTTGCTGAACAGTGAAAGCGCACAGTAATGCACTTTTCTCCCAGCAAATACACTGTGTCTAAGGAAATGGGAACACACTGAGGAGACACTTGTGGGAGCTACTGTGACTAAAAGTGAGCTTCCCTACACACAGGGAAGCAAGAGAAATGCTGATTTCATCAAGCCCAGTTACATACTCAGAATCTGTACTACTGCGCAAATAGGCATGTCTCCTTAGGCAAAAAACTCATTTCTGACAAAGTTGCCCAAATGCATCTCAGAAGTGTGCAACTTGTTCCCTGAGTTAAAAAACGTCGAGAAACGGTCATATCTGCTAGCGCTGTGCTTCTACACATGTATTTGCTGAACGGAGAAAGCGCACAGTAATGCACTTTTCTCCCAGCAAATACACTGTGTCTAAGGAAATGGGAACACACTGAGGAGACACTTGTGGGAGCTACTGTGACTAAAACTGAGCTTCCCTACGCACAGGGAAGCAAGAGAAATGCTGATTTCATCAAGCCCAGTTACATACTCAGAATCTGTACTACTGCGCAAATAGGCATGTCTCTTTAGGCAATAAACTCATTTCTGACAAAGTTGCCCAAATGCATCTCAGAAGTGTGCAACCTGTTCCCTGAGTTAGAAAACGTCGAGAAACGGTCGTTTCTGCTAGCGCTGTGCTTCTACACATGTACTTGCTGAACGGTGAAAGCACACATTAATGCACTTTTCTCCCAGCAAATACACTGTTTCTAAGGAAATGGGAACACACTGAGGAGACACTTGTGGGAGCTACTGTGACTATAACTGAGCTTCCCTACGCATAGGGAAGCAAGAGAAATGCTGATTTCATCAAGCCCTGTTACATACTCAGAATCTGTACTACTGCGCAAATAGGCATTTCTCTTTAGGCAAAAAACTCATTTCTGACAAAGTTGCCCAAATGCATCTCAGAAGAGTGCAACTTGTTCCCTGAGTTAGAAATCGTCGAGAAACGGTCATTTCTGCTAGCGCTGTGCTTCTACACATGTACTTGCTGAACGGTGAAAGCGCACAGTAATGAACTTTTCTCCCAGCAAATACACTGTTTCTAAGGAAAAGGGAACACACTGAGGAGACACTTGTGGGAGCTACTGTGACTAAAACTGAGCTTCCCTACACACAGGGAAGCAAGAGGAATGCTGATTTCATCAAGCCCAGTTACATACTCAGAATCTGTACTACTGCGCAAATAGGCATGTCTCTTTAGGCAAAAAACTCCTTTCTGACAAAGTTGCCCAAATGCATCTCAGAAGTGTGCAACCTGTTCCCTGAGTTAGAAAACGTCGAGAAACGGTCGTTTCTGCTAGCGCTGTGCTTCTACACATGTATTTGATGAATGGTAAAGCGCACAGTAATGCACTTTTCTCCCAGCAAATACACTGTGTCTAAGGAAATGGGAACACACTGAGGAGACACTTGTGGGAGCTACTGTGACTAAAACTGAGCTTCCCTACACACAGGGAAGCAAGTGAAATGCTGATTTCATCAAGCCCAGTTACATACTCAGAATCTGTACTACTGCGCAAATAGGCATGTCTCTTTAGGCAAAAAACTCATTTCTGACAAAGTTGCCCAAATGCATCTCAGAAGTGTGCAACTTGTTCCCTGAGTTAGAAAACGTCGAGAAACGGTCGTTTCTGCTAGCGCTGTGCTTCTACACATGTATTTGCTGAACGGAGAAAGCGCACAGTAATGCACTTTTCTCCCAGCAAATACACTGTTTCTAAGGAAATGGGAACACACTGAGGAGACACTTGTGGGAGCTACTGTGACTAAAACTGAGCTTCGCTACGCACAGGGAAGCAAGAGAAATGCTGATTTCATCAAGCCCAGTTACATACTCAGAATCTGTACTACTGCGCAAATAGGCATGTCTCTTTAGGCAAAAAACTCATTTCTGACGAAGTTGCCCAAATGCATCTCAGAAGTGTGCAACTTGTTCCCTGAGTTAGAAAATGTCGAGAAACGTTCGTTTCTGCTAGCGCTGTGCTTCTACACATGTATTTGCTGAACAGTGAAAGCGCACAGTAATGCACTTTTCTCCCAGCAAATACACTGTGTCTAAGGAAATGGGAACACACTGAGGAGACACTTGTGGGAGCTACTGTGACTAAAAGTGAGCTTCCCTACACACAGGGAAGCAAGAGAAATGCTGATTTCATCAAGCCCAGTTACATACTCAGAATCTGTACTACTGCGCAAATAGGCATGTCTCCTTAGGCAAAAAACTCATTTCTGACAAAGTTGCCCAAATGCATCTCAGAAGTGTGCAACTTGTTCCCTGAGTTAAAAAACGTCGAGAAACGGTCATATCTGCTAGCGCTGTGCTTCTACACATGTATTTGCTGAACGGAGAAAGCGCACAGTAATGCACTTTTCTCCCAGCAAATACACTGTGTCTAAGGAAATGGGAACACACTGAGGAGACACTTGTGGGAGCTACTGTGACTAAAACTGAGCTTCCCTACGCACAGGGAAGCAAGAGAAATGCTGATTTCATCAAGCCCAGTTACATACTCAGAATCTGTACTACTGCGCAAATAGGCATGTCTCTTTAGGCAATAAACTCATTTCTGACAAAGTTGCCCAAATGCATCTCAGAAGTGTGCAACCTGTTCCCTGAGTTAGAAAACGTCGAGAAACGGTCGTTTCTGCTAGCGCTGTGCTTCTACACATGTACTTGCTGAACGGTGAAAGCACACATTAATGCACTTTTCTCCCAGCAAATACACTGTTTCTAAGGAAATGGGAACACACTGAGGAGACACTTGTGGGAGCTACTGTGACTATAACTGAGCTTCCCTACGCATAGGGAAGCAAGAGAAATGCTGATTTCATCAAGCCCTGTTACATACTCAGAATCTGTACTACTGCGCAAATAGGCATTTCTCTTTAGGCAAAAAACTCATTTCTGACAAAGTTGCCCAAATGCATCTCAGAAGAGTGCAACTTGTTCCCTGAGTTAGAAATCGTCGAGAAACGGTCATTTCTGCTAGCGCTGTGCTTCTACACATGTACTTGCTGAACGGTGAAAGCGCACAGTAATGAACTTTTCTCCCAGCAAATACACTGTTTCTAAGGAAAAGGGAACACACTGAGGAGACACTTGTGGGAGCTACTGTGACTAAAACTGAGCTTCCCTACACACAGGGAAGCAAGAGGAATGCTGATTTCATCAAGCCCAGTTACATACTCAGAATCTGTACTACTGCGCAAATAGGCATGTCTCTTTAGGCAAAAAACTCCTTTCTGACAAAGTTGCCCAAATGCATCTCAGAAGTGTGCAACCTGTTCCCTGAGTTAGAAAACGTCGAGAAACGGTCGTTTCTGCTAGCGCTGTGCTTCTACACATGTATTTGATGAATGGTAAAGCGCACAGTAATGCACTTTTCTCCCAGCAAATACACTGTGTCTAAGGAAATGGGAACACACTGAGGAGACACTTGTGGGAGCTACTGTGACTAAAACTGAGCTTCCCTACACACAGGGAAGCAAGTGAAATGCTGATTTCATCAAGCCCAGTTACATACTCAGAATCTGTACTACTGCGTAAATAGGCATGTCTCCTTAGGCAAAAAACTCATTTCTGACAAAGTTGCCCAAATGCATCTCATAAGTGTGCAACTTGTTCCCTGAGTTAAAAAACGTCGAGAAAGGGTCATATCTGCTAGCGCTGTGCTTCTACACATGTATTTGCTGAACGGAGAAAGCGCACAGTAATGCACTTTTCTCCCAGCAAATACACTGTTTCTAAGGAAATGGGAACACACTGAGGAGACACTTGTGGGAGCTACTGTGACTAAAACTGAGCTTCCCTACACACAGGGAAGCAAGAGAAATGCTGATTTCATCCAGCCCAGTTACATACTCAGAATCTGTACTACTGCGCAAATAGGCATGTCTCCTTAGGCAAAAACTCATTTCTGCCAAAGTTGCCCAAATGCATCTCAGAAGTGTGCAATTTTTTCCCTGAGTTAGAAAACATCGAGAAACGGTCGTTTCAGCTAGCGCTGTGCTTCTACACATGTATTTGCTGAACGGTGAAAGCGCACAGTAATGCACTTTTATCCCAGCAAATACACTGTTTCTAAGGAAATGGGAACACACTGAGGAGACACTTGTGGGAGTTACTGTGACTAAAACTGAGCTTCCCTACGCACAGGGAAGCAAGAGAAATGCTGATTTCATCAAGCCCAGTTACATACTCAGAATCTGTACTACTGCGCAAATAGGCATGTCTCTTTTGGCAAAAAATTCATTTCTGACAAAGTTGCCCAAATGCATCTCAGAAGTGTGCAACTTGTTCCTTGAGTTAGAAAACATCGAGAAACGGTCATTTCTGCTAGCGCTGTGCTTCTACACATGTGTTTGCTGAACGGTGAAAGCGCACAGTAATCCACTTTTCTCCCAGCAAATACACTGTTTCTAAGGAAATGGGAACACACTGAGGAGACACTTGTGGGAGCTACTGTGACTAAAACTGAGCTTCCCTACGCACAGGGAAGCAAGAGAAATGCTGATTTCATCAAGCCCAGTTACATACTCAGAATCTGTACTACTGCGCAAATAGGCATGTCTCTGTAGGCAAAAAACTCATTTCTGACAAAGTTGCCCAAATGCATCTCAGAAGTGTGCAACTTGTTCCCTGAGTAAGAAAACGTCGAGAAACGGTCATATCTGCTAACGCTGTGCTTCTACACATGTATTTAATGAACGGTGAAAGCGCACTGTAATGCACTTTTCTCCCATCAAATACACTGTTTCTAAGGAAATGGGAACACACTGAGGAGACACTTGTGGGAGCTACTGTGACTAAAACTGAGCTTCCCTACGCACAGGGAAGCAAGTGAAATGCTGATTTCATCAAGCCCAGTTACATACTCAGAATCTGTACTACTGCGCAAATAGGCATGTCTCTTTAGGCAAAAAACTCATTTCTGACAAAGTTGCCCAAATGCATCTCAGAAGTGTGCAACTTGTTCCCTGAGTTAGAAAACGTCGAGAAACGGTCGTTTCTGCTAGCGCTGTGCTTCTACACATGTATTTGCTGAACGGAGAAAGCGCACAGTAATGCACTTTTCTCCCAGCAAATACACTGTTTCTAAGGAAATGGGAACACACTGAGGAGACACTTGTGGGAGCTACTGTGACTAAAACTGAGCTTCGCTACGCACAGGGAAGCAAGAGAAATGCTGATTTCATCAAGCCCAGTTACATACTCAGAATCTGTACTACTGCGCAAATAGGCATGTCTCTTTAGGCAAAAAACTCATTTCTGACGAAGTTGCCCAAATGCATCTCAGAAGTGTGCAACTTGTTCCCTGAGTTAGAAAATGTCGAGAAACGTTCGTTTCTGCTAGCGCTGTGCTTCTACACATGTATTTGCTGAACAGTGAAAGCGCACAGTAATGCACTTTTCTCCCAGCAAATACACTGTGTCTAAGGAAATGGGAACACACTGAGGAGACACTTGTGGGAGCTACTGTGACTAAAAGTGAGCTTCCCTACACACAGGGAAGCAAGAGAAATGCTGATTTCATCAAGCCCAGTTACATACTCAGAATCTGTACTACTGCGCAAATAGGCATGTCTCCTTAGGCAAAAAACTCATTTCTGACAAAGTTGCCCAAATGCAACTCAGAAGTGTGCAACTTGTTCCCTGAGTTAAAAAACGTCGAGAAACGGTCATATCTGCTAGCGCTGTGCTTCTACACATGTATTTGCTGAACGGAGAAAGCGCACAGTAATGCACTTTTCTCCCAGCAAATACACTGTGTCTAAGGAAATGGGAACACACTGAGGAGACACTTGTGGGAGCTACTGTGACTAAAACTGAGCTTCCCTACGCACAGGGAAGCAAGAGAAATGCTGATTTCATCAAGCCCAGTTACATACTCAGAATCTGTACTACTGCGCAAATAGGCATGTCTCTTTAGGCAATAAACTCATTTCTGACAAAGTTGCCCAAATGCATCTCAGAAGTGTGCAACCTGTTCCCTGAGTTAGAAAACGTCGAGAAACGGTCGTTTCTGCTAGCGCTGTGCTTCTACACATGTACTTGCTGAACGGTGAAAGCACACATTAATGCACTTTTCTCCCAGCAAATACACTGTTTCTAAGGAAATGGGAACACACTGAGGAGACACTTGTGGGAGCTACTGTGACTATAACTGAGCTTCCCTACGCACAGGGAAGCAAGAGAAATGCTGATTTCATCAAGCCCTGTTACATACTCAGAATCTGTACTACTGCGCAAATAGGCATTTCTCTTTAGGCAAAAAACTCATTTCTGACAAAGTTGCCCAAATGCATCTCAGAAGAGTGCAACTTGTTCCCTGAGTTAGAAATCGTCGAGAAACGGTCATTTCTGCTAGCGCTGTGCTTCTACACATGTACTTGCTGAACGGTGAAAGCGCACAGTAATGAACTTTTCTCCCAGCAAATACACTGTTTCTAAGGAAAAGGGAACACACTGAGGAGACACTTGTGGGAGCTACTGTGACTAAAACTGAGCTTCCCTACACACAGGGAAGCAAGAGGAATGCTGATTTCATCAAGCCCAGTTACATACTCAGAATCTGTACTACTGCGCAAATAGGCATGTCTCTTTAGGCAAAAAACTCCTTTCTGACAAAGTTGCCCAAATGCATCTCAGAAGTGTGCAACCTGTTCCCTGAGTTAGAAAACGTCGAGAAACGGTCGTTTCTGCTAGCGCTGTGCTTCTACACATGTATTTGATGAATGGTAAAGCGCACAGTAATGCACTTTTCTCCCAGCAAATACACTGTGTCTAAGGAAATGGGAACACACTGAGGAGACACTTGTGGGAGCTACTGTGACTAAAACTGAGCTTCCCTACACACAGGGAAGCAAGTGAAATGCTGATTTCATCAAGCCCAGTTACATACTCAGAATCTGTACTACTGCGTAAATAGGCATGTCTCCTTAGGCAAAAAACTCATTTCTGACAAAGTTGCCCAAATGCATCTCATAAGTGTGCAACTTGTTCCCTGAGTTAAAAAACGTCGAGAAACGGTCATATCTGCTAGCGCTGTGCTTCTACACATGTATTTGCTGAACGGAGAAAGCGCACAGTAATGCACTTTTCTCCCAGCAAATACACTGTTTCTAAGGAAATGGGAACACACTGAGGAGACACTTGTGGGAGCTACTGTGACTAAAACTGAGCTTCCCTACACACAGGGAAGCAAGAGAAATGCTGATTTCATCAAGCCCAGTTACATACTCAGAATCTGTACTACTGCGCAAATAGGCATGTCTCCTTAGGCAAAAAACTCATTTCTGACAAAGTTGCCCAAATGCATCTCAGAAGTTTGCAACTTGTTCCCTGAGTTAAAAAACGTCGAGAAACGGTCATATCTGCTAGCGCTGTGCTTCTAAACATGTATTTGCTGAACGGAGAAAGCACACAGTAATGCACTTTTCTCCCAGCAAATACACTGTTTCTAAGGAAATGGGAACACACTGAGGAGACACTTGTGGGAGCTACTGTGACTAAAACTGAGATACCCTACGCACAGGGAAGCAAGAGAAATGCTGATTTCATCCAGCCCAGTTACATACTCAGAATCTGTACTACTGCGCAAATAGGCATGTCTCTTTAGGCAAAAACTCATTTCTGCCAAAGTTGCCCAAATGCATCTCAGAAGTGTGCAATTTTTTCCCTGAGTTAGAAAACATCGAGAAACGGTCGTTTCAGCTAGCGCTGTGCTTCTACACATGTATTTGCTGAACGGTGAAAGCGCACAGTAATGCACTTTTATCCCAGCAAATACACTGTTTCTAAGGAAATGGGAACACACTGAGGAGACACTTGTGGGAGTTACTGTGACTAAAACTGAGCTTCCCTACGCACAGGGAAGCAAGAGAAATGCTGATTTCATCAAGCCCAGTTACATACTCAGAATCTGTACTACTGCGCAAATAGGCATGTCTCTTTTGGCAAAAAATTCATTTCTGACAAAGTTGCCCAAATGCATCTCAGAAGTGTGCAACTTGTTCCTTGAGTTAGAAAACATCGAGAAACGGTCATTTCTGCTAGCGCTGTGCTTCTACACATGTGTTTGCTGAACGGTGAAAGCGCACAGTAATCCACTTTTCTCCCAGCAAATACACTGTTTCTAAGGAAATGGGAACACACTGAGGAGACACTTGTGGGAGCTACTGTGACTAAAACTGAGCTTCCCTACGCACAGGGAAGCAAGAGAAATGCTGATTTCATCAAGCCCAGTTACATACTCAGAATCTGTACTACTGCGCAAATAGGCATGTCTCTGTAGGCGAAAAACTCATTTCTGACAAAGTTGCCCAAATGCATCTCAGAAGTGTGCAACTTGTTCCCTGAGTAAGAAAACGTCGAGAAACGGTCATATCTGCTAACGCTGTGCTTCTACACATGTATTTAATGAACGGTGAAAGCGCACTGTAATGCACTTTTCTCCCAGCAAATACACTGTTTCTAAGGAAATGGGAACACACTGAGGAGACACTTGTGGGAGCTACTGTGACTAAAACTGAGCTTCCCTACGCACAGGGAAGCAAGTGAAATGCTGATTTCATCAAGCCCAGTTACATACTCAGAATCTGTACTACTGCGCAAATAGGCATGTCTCTTTAGGCAAAAAACTCATTTCTGACAAAGTTGCCCAAATGCATCTCAGAAGTGTGCAACTTGTTCCCTGAGTTAGAAAACGTCGAGAAACGGTCGTTTCTGCTAGCGCTGTGCTTCTACACATGTATTTGCTGAACGGAGAAAGCGCACAGTAATGCACTTTTCTCCCAGCAAATACACTGTTTCTAAGGAAATGGGAACACACTGAGGAGACACTTGTGGGAGCTACTGTGACTAAAACTGAGCTTCGCTACGCACAGGGAAGCAAGAGAAATGCTGATTTCATCAAGCCCAGTTACATACTCAGAATCTGTACTACTGCGCAAATAGGCATGTCTCTTTAGGCAAAAAACTCATTTCTGACGAAGTTGCCCAAATGCATCTCAGAAGTGTGCAACTTGTTCCCTGAGTTAGAAAATGTCGAGAAACGTTCGTTTCTGCTAGCGCTGTGCTTCTACACATGTATTTGCTGAACAGTGAAAGCGCACAGTAATGCACTTTTATCCCAGCAAATACACTGTGTCTAAGGAAATGGGAACACACTGAGGAGACACTTGTGGGAGCTACTGTGACTAAAAGTGAGCTTCCCTACACACAGGGAAGCAAGAGAAATGCTGATTTCATCAAGCCCAGTTACATACTCAGAATCTGTACTACTGCGCAAATAGGCATGTCTCCTTAGGCAAAAAACTCATTTCTGACAAAGTTGCCCAAATGCATCTCAGAAGTGTGCAACTTGTTCCCTGAGTTAAAAAACGTCGAGAAACGGTCATATCTGCTAGCGCTGTGCTTCTACACATGTATTTGCTGAACGGAGAAAGCGCACAGTAATGCACTTTTCTCCCAGCAAATACACTGTGTCTAAGGAAATGGGAACACACTGAGGAGACACTTGTGGGAGCTACTGTGACTAAAACTGAGCTTCCCTACGCACAGGGAAGCAAGAGAAATGCTGATTTCATCAAGCCCAGTTACATACTCAGAATCTGTACTACTGCGCAAATAGGCATGTCTCTTTAGGCAATAAACTCATTTCTGACAAAGTTGCCCAAATGCATCTCAGAAGTGTGCAACCTGTTCCCTGAGTTAGAAAACGTCGAGAAACGGTCGTTTCTGCTAGCGCTGTGCTTCTACACATGTACTTGCTGAACGGTGAAAGCACACATTAATGCACTTTTCTCCCAGCAAATACACTGTTTCTAAGGAAATGGGAACACACTGAGGAGACACTTGTGGGAGCTACTGTGACTATAACTGAGCTTCCCTACGCACAGGGAAGCAAGAGAAATGCTGATTTCATCAAGCCCTGTTACATACTCAGAATCTGTACTACTGCGCAAATAGGCATTTCTCTTTAGGCAAAAAACTCATTTCTGACAAAGTTGCCCAAATGCATCTCAGAAGAGTGCAACTTGTTCCCTGAGTTAGAAATCGTCGAGAAACGGTCATTTCTGCTAGCGCTGTGCTTCTACACATGTACTTGCTGAACGGTGAAAGCGAACAGTAATGAACTTTTCTCCCAGCAAATACACTGTTTCTAAGGAAAAGGGAACACACTGAGGAGACACTTGTGGGAGCTACTGTGACTAAAACTGAGCTTCCCTACGCACAGGGAAGCAAGAGAAATGCTGATTTCATCCAGCCCAGTTACATACTCAGAATCTTTACTACTGCGCAAATAGGCATGTCTCTTTAGGCAAAAAACTCATTTCTGACAAAGTTGCCCAAATGCATCTCAGAAGTGTGCAACTTGTTCCCTGAGTTAGAAAATGTCGAGAAACGGTCGTTTCTGCTAGCGCTGTGCTTCTACACATGTATTTGCTGAACGGAGAAAGCACACAGTAATGCACTTTTCTCCCAGCAAATACACTGTTTCTAAGGAAATGGGAACACACTTAGGAGACACTAGTGGGAGCTACTGTGACTAAAACTGAGCTTCTCTACGCACAGGGAAGCAAGAGAAATGCTGATTTCATCAAGCCCAGTTACATACTCAGAATCTGTACTACTGTGCAAATAGGCATGTCTCTTTAGGTAAAAAACTCATTTCTGACAAGGTTGCCCAAATGCATCTCAGAAGTGTGCAACCTGTTCCCTGAGTTAGAAAACGTCGAGAAACGGTCGTTTCTGCTAGCGCTGTGCTTCTACACATGTATTTGCTGAACGGTAAAGCGCACAGTAATTCACTTTTCTCCCAGCAAATACACTGTGTCTAAGGAAATGGGAACACACTGAGGAGACACTTGTGGGAGCTACTGTGACTAAAACTGAGCTTCCCTACACACAGGGAAGCAAGAGAAATGCTGATTTCATCAAGCCCAGTTACATACTCAGAATCTGTACTACTGCGCAAATAGGCATGTCTCCTTAGGCAAAAAACTCATTTCTGACAAAGTTGCCCAAATGCATCTCAGAAGTTTGCAACTTGTTCCCTGAGTTAAAAAACGTCGAGAAACGGTCATATCTGCTAGCGCTGTGCTTCTAAACATGTATTTGCTGAACGGAGAAAGCACACAGTAATGCACTTTTCTCCCAGCAAATACACTGTTTCTAAGGAAATGGGAACACACTGAGGAGACACTTGTGGGAGCTACTGTGACTAAAACTGAGATACCCTACGCACAGGGAAGCAAGAGAAATGCTGATTTCATCCAGCCCAGTTACATACTCAGAATCTGTACTACTGCGCAAATAGGCATGTCTCTTTAGGCAAAAACTCATTTCTGCCAAAGTTGCCCAAATGCATCTCAGAAGTGTGCAATTTTTTCCCTGAGTTAGAAAACATCGAGAAACGGTCGTTTCAGCTAGCGCTGTGCTTCTACACATGTATTTGCTGAACGGTGAAAGCGCACAGTAATGCACTTTTCTCCCAGCAAATACACTGTTTCTAAGGAAATGGGAACACACTGAGGAGACACTTGTGGGAGTTACTGTGACTAAAACTGAGCTTCCCTACGCACAGGGAAGCAAGAGAAATGCTGATTTCATCAAGCCCAGTTACATACTCAGAATCTGTACTACTGCGCAAATAGGCATGTCTCTTTTGGCAAAAAATTCATTTCTGACAAAGTTGCCCAAATGCATCTCAGAAGTGTGCAACTTGTTCCTTGAGTTAGAAAACATCGAGAAACGGTCATTTCTGCTAGCGCTGTGCTTCTACACATGTGTTTGCTGAACGGTGAAAGCGCACAGTAATCCACTTTTCTCCCAGCAAATACACTGTTTCTAAGGAAATGGGAACACACTGAGGAGACACTTGTGGGAGCTACTGTGACTAAAACTGAGCTTCCCTACGCACAGGGAAGCAAGAGAAATGCTGATTTCATCAAGCCCAGTTACATACTCAGAATCTGTACTACTGCGCAAATAGGCATGTCTCTGTAGGCAAAAAACTCATTTCTGACAAAGTTGCCCAAATGCATCTCAGAAGTGTGCAACTTGTTCCCTGAGTAAGAAAACGTCGAGAAACGGTCATATCTGCTAACGCTGTGCTTCTACACATGTATTTAATGAACGGTGAAAGCGCACTGTAATGCACTTTTCTCCCATCAAATACACTGTTTCTAAGGAAATGGGAACACACTGAGGAGACACTTGTGGGAGCTACTGTGACTAAAACTGAGCTTCCCTACGCACAGGGAAGCAAGTGAAATGCTGATTTCATCAAGCCCAGTTACATACTCAGAATCTGTACTACTGCGCAAATAGGCATGTCTCTTTAGGCAAAAAACTCATTTCTGACAAAGTTGCCCAAATGCATCTCAGAAGTGTGCAACTTGTTCCCTGAGTTAGAAAACGTCGAGAAACAGTCGTTTCTGCTAGCGCTGTGCTTCTACACATGTATTTGCTGAACGGAGAAAGCGCACAGTAATGCACTTTTCTCCCAGCAAATACACTGTTTCTAAGGAAATGGGAACACACTGAGGAGACACTTGTGGGAGCTACTGTGACTAAAACTGAGCTTCGCTACGCACAGGGAAGCAAGAGAAATGCTGATTTCATCAAGCCCAGTTACATACTCAGAATCTGTACTACTGCGCAAATAGGCATGTCTCTTTAGGCAAAAAACTCATTTCTGACGAAGTTGCCCAAATGCATCTCAGAAGTGTGCAACTTGTTCCCTGAGTTAGAAAATGTCGAGAAACGTTCGTTTCTGCTAGCGCTGTGCTTCTACACATGTATTTGCTGAACAGTGAAAGCGCACAGTAATGCACTTTTCTCCCAGCAAATACACTGTGTCTAAGGAAATGGGAACACACTGAGGAGACACTTGTGGGAGCTACTGTGACTAAAAGTGAGCTTCCCTACACACAGGGAAGCAAGAGAAATGCTGATTTCATCAAGCCCAGTTACATACTCAGAATCTGTACTACTGCGCAAATAGGCATGTCTCCTTAGGCAAAAAACTCATTTCTGACAAAGTTGCCCAGATGCATCTCAGAAGTGTGCAACTTGTTCCCTGAGTTAAAAAACGTCGAGAAACGGTCATATCTGCTAGCGCTGTGCTTCTACACATGTATTTGCTGAACGGAGAAAGCGCACAGTAATGCACTTTTCTCCCAGCAAATACACTGTGTCTAAGGAAATGGGAACACACTGAGGAGACACTTGTGGGAGCTACTGTGACTAAAACTGAGCTTCCCTACGCACAGGGAAGCAAGAGAAATGCTGATTTCATCAAGCCCAGTTACATACTCAGAATCTGTACTACTGCGCAAATAGGCATGTCTCTTTAGGCAATAAACTCATTTCTGACAAAGTTGCCCAAATGCATCTCAGAAGTGTGCAACCTGTTCCCTGAGTTAGAAAACGTCGAGAAACGGTCGTTTCTGCTAGCGCTGTGCTTCTACACATGTATTTGCTGAACGGTGAAAGCGCACAGTAATGAACTTTTCTCCCAGCAAATACACTGTTTCTAAGGAAATGGGAACACACTGAGGAGACACTTGTGGGAGCTACTGTGACTAAAACTGAGCTTCCCTACGCACAGGGAAGCAAGAGAAATGCTGATTTCATCAAGCCCAGTTACATACTCAGAATCTGTACTACTGCGCAAATAGGCATGAATCTGTAGGCAAAAAAGTCATTTCTGACAATGTTGCCCAAATGCATCTCAGAAGTGTGCAACTTGTTCCCTGAGTTAGAAAACGTCGAGAAACGTTCGTTTCTGCTAGCGCTGTGCTTCCACACATGTATTTGCTGAACGGTGAAAGCGCACAGTAATGCACTTTTCTCCCAGCAAATACACTGTTTCTAAGGAAATGGGAACACACTGAGGAGACACTTGTGGGAGCTATAGTGACTAAAACTGAGCTTCCCTACGCACAGGGAAGCAAGAGAAATGCTGATTTCATCAAGCCCAGTTACATACTCAGAATCTGTACTACTGCGCAAATAGGCATGTCTCTGTAGGCAAAAAACTCATTTCTGACAAAGTTGCCCAAATGCATCTCAGAAGTGTGTACTTGTTCCCTGAGTTAGAAAAAGTCGAGAAACGTTCGTTTCTGCTAGCGCTGTGCTTCCACACATGTATTTGCTGAACGGTGAAAGCGCAGAGTAATGCACTTTTCTCCCAGCAAATACACTGTTTCTAAGGAAATGGGAAAACACTGAGGAGACACTTGTGGGAGCTATAGTGACTAAAACTGAGCTTCCCTACGCACAGGGAAGCAAGAGAAATGCTGATTTCATCAAGCCCAGTTACATACTCAGAATCTGTACTACTGCGCAAATAGGCATGTCTCTGTAGGCAAAAAACTCATTTCTGACAAAGTTGCCCAAATGCATCTCAGAAGTGTGCAACTTGTTCCCTGAGTTAGAAAACGTCGAGATACGGTCGTTTCTGCTAGCGCTGTGCTTCTACACATGTATTTGCTGAACGGTGAAAGCGCACAGTAATGCACTTTTCTCCCAGCAAATACACTGTTTCTAAGGAAATGGGAACACACTGAGGAGACACTTGTGGGAGCTACTGTGACTAAAACTGAGCTTCCCTACGCACAGGGAAGCAAGAGAAATGCTGATTTCATCAAGCCCAGTTACATACTCAGAATCTGTACTACTGCGCAAATAGGCATGTCTCATTAGGCAAAAACCTCATTTCTGACAAAGTTGCCCAAATGCATCTCAGAAGTGTGCAACTTGTTCCCTGAGTTAGAAAACGTCGAGAAACGGTCGTTACTGCTAGGGCTGTGCTTCTACACATATACTTGCTGAACGGTGAAAGCGCACATTAATGCACTTTTCTCCCAGCAAATACACTGTTTCTAAGGAAATGGGAACACACTGAGGAGACACTTGTGGGAGCTACTGTGACTAAAACTGAGCTTCCCTACGCACAGGGAAGCAAGAGAAATGCTGATTTCATCAAGCCAAGATACATACTCAGAATCTGTACTACTGCGCAAATAGGCATGTCTCTTTAGGCAAAAAACTCATTTCTGACAAAGTTGCCCAAATGCATCTCAGAAGAGTGCAACTTGTTCCCTGAGTTAGAAAACGTCGAGAAACGTTCGTTTCTGCTAGCGCTGTGCTTCTACACATGTACTTGCTGAACGGTGAAAGCGCACAGTAATGAACTTTTCTCCCAGCAAATACACTGTTTCTAAGGGAATGGGAACACACTGAGGAGACACTTGTGGGAGCTACTGTGACTAAAACTGAGATTCCCTACGCACAGGGAAGCAAGAGAAAGGCTGATTTCATCAAGCCCAGTTACATACTCAGAATCTGTACTATTGCGCAAATAGGCATGTCTCATTAGGCAAAAAACTCATTTCTGACAAAGTTGCCCAAATGCATCTCAGAAGTGTGCAACTTGTTCCCTGAGTTAGAAAACGTCGAGAAACGGTCTTTTCTGCTAGCGCTGTGCTTCTACACATGTATTTGCTGAACGGTGAAAGCGCACAGTAATGCACTTTTCTCCAAGCAAATACACTGTTTCTAAGGAAATGGGAACACACTGAGGAGACACTTGTGGGAGCTACTGTGACTAAAACTGAGCTTCCCTACGCACAGGGAAGCAAGAGAAATGCTGATTTCATCAAGCCCAGTTACATACTCAGAATCTGTACTACGGCGCAAATAGGCATGTCTCCTTAGGCTAAAAACTCATTTCTGACAAAGTTGCCCAAATGCATCTCAGAAGTGTGCAACTTGTTCCCTGAGTTAAAAAACGTCGAGAAACGGTCATATCTGCTAGCGCTGTGCTTCTACACATGTATTTGCTGAACGGTGAAAGTGCACAGTAATGCACTTTTCTCCCAGCAAATACACTGTTTCTAAGGAAATGGGAACACACTGAGGAGACACTTGTGGGAGCTACTGTGACTAAAACTGAGCTTCCCTACGCACAGGGAAGCAAGTGAAATGCTGATTTCATCAAGCCCAGTTACATACTCAGAATCTGTACTACTGCGCAAATAGGCATGTCTCTTTAGGCAAAAAACTCATTTCTGACAAAGTTGCCCAAATGCATCTCAGAAGTGTGCAACCTGTTCCCAGAGTTAGAAAACGTCGAGAAACGGTCGTTTCTGCTAGCGCTGTGCTTCTACTCATGTATTTGCTGGACGGTGAAAGTGCACAGTAATGCACTTTTCTCCCAGCAAATACACTGTTTCTAAGGAAATGGGAACACACTGAGGAGACACATGTGGGAGCTACTGTGACTAAAACTGAGATTCCCTACGCACAGGGAAGCAAGAGAAATGCTGATTTCATCAAGCCCAGTTACATACTCAGAATCTGTACTACTGCGCAAATAGGCATGTCTCTTTAGGCAAAAAACTCATTTCTGACAAAGTTGCCCAAATGCATCTCAGAAGTGTGCAACTTGTTCCCTGAGTTAGAAAACGTCGAGATACGGTCGTTTCTGCTAGCGCTGTGCTTCTACACATGTATTTGCTGAACGGTGAAAGCGCACAGTAATGCACTTTTCTCCCAGCAAATACACTGTTTCTAAGGAAATGGGAACACACTGAGGAGACACTTGTGGGAGCTACTGTGACTAAAACTGAACTTCCCTACGCACAGGGAAGCAAGAGAAATGCTGATTTCATCAAGCCCAGTTACATACTCAGAATCTGTACTACTGCGCAAATAGGCATGTCTCATTAGGCAAAAAACTCATTTCTGACAAAGTTGCCCAAATGCATCTCAGAAGTGTGCAACTTGTTCCCTGAGTTAGAAAACGTCGAGAAACGGTCGTTACTGCTAGGGCTGTGCTTCTACACATATACTTGCTGAACGGTGAAAGCGCACATTAATGCACTTTTCTCCCAGCAAATACACTGTTTCTAAGGAAATGGGAACACACTGAGGAGACACTTGTGGGAGCTACTGTGACTAAAACTGAGCTTCCCTACGCACAGGGAAGCAAGAGAAATGCTGATTTCATCAAGCCATGATACATACTCAGAATCTGTACTACTGCGCAAATAGGCATGTCTCTTTAGGCAAAAAACTCATTTCTGACAAAGTTGCCCAAATGCATCTCAGAAGAGTGCAACTTGTTCCCTGAGTTAGAAAACGTCGAGAAACGTTCGTTTCTGCTAGCGCTGTGCTTCTACACATGTACTTGCTGAACAGTGAAAGCGCACAGTAATGAACTTTTCTCCCAGCAAATACACTGTTTCTAAGGGAATGGGAACACACTGAGGAGACACTTGTGGGAGCTACTGTGACTAAAACTGAGATTCCCTACGCACAGGGAAGCAAGAGAAAGGCTGATTTCATCAAGCCCAGTTACATACTCAGAATCTGTACTATTGCGCAAATAGGCATGTCTCATTAGGCAAAAAACTCATTTCTGACAAAGTTGCCCAAATGCATCTCAGAAGTGTGCAACTTGTTCCCTGAGTTAGAAAACGTCGAGAAACGGTCTTTTCTGCTAGCGCTGTGCTTCTACACATGTATTTGCTGAACGGTGAAAGCGCACAGTAATGCACTTTTCTCCCAGCAAATACACTGTTTCTAAGGAAATGGGAACACACTGAGGAGACACTTGTGGGAGCTACTGTGACTAAAACTGAGCTTCCCTACGCACAGGGAAGCAAGAGAAATGTGGATTTCATCAAGCCCAGTTACATACTCAGAATCTGTACTACTGCGCAAATAGGCATGTCTCTTTAGGCAAAAAACTCATTTCTGACAAAGTTGCCCAAATGCATCTCAGAAGTGTGCAACTTGTTCCCTGAGTTAGAAAACGTCGAGATACGGTCGTTTCTGCTAGCGCTGTGCTTCTACACATGTATTTGCTGAACGGTGAAAGCGCACAGTAATGCACTTTTCTCCCAGCAAATACACTGTTTCTAAGGAAATGGGAACACACTGAGGAGACACTTGTGGGAGCTACTGTGACTAAAACTGAGCTTCCCTACGCACAGGGAAGCAAGAGAAATGCTGATTTCATCAAGCCCAGTTACATACTCAGAATCTGTACTACTGCGCAAATAGGCATGTCACTGTAGGCAAAAAACTCATTTCTGACAAAGTTGCCCAAATGCATCTCAGAAGTGTGCAACTTGTTCCCTGAGTTAGAAAACGTCGAGAAACGGTCGTTACTGCCTGGGCTGTGCTTCTACACATATACTTGCTGAACGGTGAAAGCGCACATTAATGCACTTTTCTCCCAGCAAATACACTGTTTCTAAGGAAATGGGAACACACTGAGGAGACACTTGTGGGAGCTACTGTGACTAAAACTGAGCTTCCCTACGCACAGGGAAGCAAGAGAAATGCTGATTTCATCAAGCCCAGTTACATACTCAGAATCTGTACTACTGCGCAAATAGGCATGTCTCTGTAGGCAAAAAACTCATTTCTGACAAAGTTGCCCAAATGCATCTCAGAAGTGTGCAACTTGTTCCCTGAGTTAGAAAACGTCGAGAAACGGTCGTTTCTGCTAGCGCTGTGCTTCTACACATGTATTTGCTGAACGGTGAAAGCGCACAGTAATGCACTTTTCTCCCAGCAAATACACTGTTTCTAAGGAAATGGGAACACACGGAGGAGACACTTGTGGGAGCTACTGTGACTAAAACTGAGCCCCCTACGCACATGGAAGCAAGTGAAATGCTGATTTCATCAAGCCCAGTTACATACTCAGAATCTGTACTACTGCGCAAATAGGCATGTCTCTGTAGGCAAAAAACTCATTTCTGACAAAGTTGCCCAAATGCATCTCAGAAGTGTGCAACTTGTTCCCTGAGTTAGAAAACGTCGAGAAACGGTCGTTTCTTCTAGCGCTGTGCTTCTACACATGTATTTGCTGAACGGTGAAAGCGCACAGTAATGCACTTTTCTCCCAGCAAATACACTGTTTCTAAGGAAATGGGAACACACTGAGGAGACACTTGTGGGAGCTACTGTGACTAAAACTGAGCTTCCCTACGCACAGGGAAGCAAGAGAAATGCTGATTTCATCAAGCCCAGTTACATACTCAGAATCTGTACTACTGCGCAAATAGGAATGTCTCTGTAGGCAAAAAACTCATTTCTGACAAAGTTGCCCAAATGCATCTCAGAAGTGTGCAACTTGTTCCATGAGTTAGAAAACGTCGAGAAACGTTCGTTTCTGCTAGCGCTGTGCTTCTACACATGTATTTGCTGAACGGTGAAAGCGCACATTAATGCACTTTTCTCCCAGAAAATACAGTTTCTAAGGAAATGGGAACACACTGAGGAGACACTTGTTGGAGCTACTGTGATTAAAACTGAGCTTCCCTACGCACAGGGAAGCAAGAGAAATGCTGATTTCTTCAAGCCCAGTTACATACTCAGAATCTGTACTACTGCGCAAATAGGCATGTCATTGTAGGCAAAAAACTCATTTCTGACAATGTTGCCCAAATGCATCTCAGAAGTGTGCAACTTGTTCCCTGAGTTAGAAAACGTCGAGAAACGTTCGTTTCTGCTAGCGATGTGCTTCTACACATGTATTTGCTGAACGGTGAAAGCGCACAGTAATGCACTTTTCTCCCAGCAAATACACTGTTTCTAAGGAAATGGGAACACACTGAGGAGACACTTGTGGGAGCTACTGTGACTAAAACTGAGCTTCCCTACGCACAGGGAAGCAAGAGAAATGCTGATTTCATCCAGCCCAGTTACATACTCAGAATCTGTACTACTGCGCAAATAGGCATGTCTCTGTAGGCAAAAAACTCATTTCTGACAAAGTTGCCCAAATGCATCTCAGAAGTGTGCACCTTGTTCCCTGAGTTAGAAAACGTCGAGAAACGGTTATATCTGCTAACGCTGTGCTTCTACACATGTATTTGCTGAACGGTGAAAGCGCACAGTAATGCACTTTTCTCCCAGCAAATACACTGTTTCTAAGGAAATGGGAACACACTGAGGAGACACTTGTGGGAGCTACTGTGACTAAAACTGAGCTTCCCTACGCACAGGGAAGCAAGAGAAATGCTGATTTCATCCAGCCCAGTTACATACTCAGAATCTGTACTACTGCGAAAATAGTCATGTCTCTGTAGGCAAAAAACTCATTTCTGACAAAGTTGCCCAAATGCATCTCAGAAGTGTGCAACTTGTTCCCTGAGTTAGAAAACGTCGAGAAACGGTTATATCTGCTAACGCTGTGCTTCTACACATGTATTTGCTGAACGGTGAAAGCGCACAGTAATGCACTTTTCTCCCAGCAAATACACTGTTTCTAAGGAAATGGGAACACACTGAGGAGACACTTGTGGGAGCTACTGTGACTAAAACTGAGCTTCCCTACGCACAGGGAAGCAAGAGAAATGCTGATTTCATCAAGCCCAGTTACATACTCAGAATCTGTACTACTGCGCAAATAGGCATGTCTCTTTAGGCAAAAAACTCATTTCTGACAAAGTTGCCCAAATGCATCTCAGAAGTGTGCAACTTGTTCCCTGATTTAGAAAACGGCGAGAAAAGGTCGTTTCTGCTAGCGCTGTGCTTCTACACATGTATTTGCTGAACGGTGAAAGCGCACAGTAATGCACTTTTCTCCCAGCAAATACACTGTTTCTAAGGAAATGGGAACACACTGAGGAGACACTTGTGGGAGCTACTGTGACTAAAACTGTGCTTCCCTACGCACAGGGAAGCAAGAGAAATGCTGATTTCATCAAGCCCAGTTACATACTCAGAATCTGTACTACTGCGCAAATAGGCATGAATCTGTAGGCAAAAAACTCATTTCTGACAATGTTGCCCAAATGCATCTCAGAAGTGTGCAACTTGTTCCCTGAGTTAGAAAACGTCGAGAAACGTTCGTTTCTGCTAGCGCTGTGCTTCCACACATGTATTTGCTGAACGGTGAAAGCGTACAGTAATGCACTTTTCTCCCAGCAAATACACTGTTTCTAAGGAAATGGGAACACACTGAGGAGACACTTGTGGGAGCTACTGTGACTAAAACTGAGCTTCCCTACGCACAGGGAAGCAAGAGAAATGCTGATTTCATCAAGTCCAGTTACATACTCAGAATCTGTACTACTGCGCAAATAGGCATGAATCTGTAGGCAAAAAACTCATTTCTGACAAAGTTGCCCAAATGCATCTCAGAAGTGTGCAACTTGTTCCCTGAGTTAGAAAACGTCGAGAAACGGTCGTTTCTGCTACCGCTGTGCTTCTACACATGTATTTGCTGAACGGTGAAAGCGCACAGTAATGCACTATTCTCCTAGCAAATACACTGTTTCTAAGGAAATGGGAACACACTGAGGAGACACTTGTGGGAGCTACTGTGACTAAACCTGAGCTTCCCTACGCACAGGGAAGCAAGAGAAATGCTGATTTCATCAAGCCCAGTTACATACTCAGAATCTGTACTACTTCGCAAATAGGCATGTCTCTGTAGGCAAAAAACTCATTTCTGACAATGTTGCCCAAATGCATCTCAGAATTGTGCAACTTGTTCCCTGAGTTAGAAATCGTCGAGAAACGTTCGTTTCTGCTAGCGCTGTGCTTCCACACATGTATTTGCTGAACGGTGAAAGCGCACAGTAATGCACTTTCCTCCCAGCAAATACACTATTTCTAAGGAAATGGGAACACACTGAGGAGACATTGTGGGATCTACTGTGACTAAAACTGAGCTTCCCTACGCACAGGGAAGCAAGAGAAATGCTGATTTCATAAAGCACAGTTACATACTCAGAATCTGTACTACTGCGCAAATAGGCATGAATCTGTAGGCAAAAAACTCATTTCTGACAAAGTTGCCAAAATGCATCTCAGAAGTGTGCAACTTGTTCCCTGAGTTAGAAAACGTCGAGAAACGTTCGATTCTGCTAGCGCTGTGCTTCCACACATGTATTTGCTGAACGGTGAAAGCGCACAGTAATGCACTTTTCTCCCAGCAAATACACTGTTTCTTAGGAAATGGGAACACACTGAGGAGACACTTGTGGGAGCTACTGTGACTAAAACTGAGCTTCCCTACGCACAGGGAAGCAAGAGAAATGCTGATTTCATCAAGCCCAGTTACATACTCAGAATCTGTACTACTGCGCAAATAGGCATGTATCTGTAGGCAAAAAACTCATTTCTGACAATGTTGCCCAAATGCATCTCAGAAGTGTGCAACTTGTTCCCTGAGTTAGAAAACGTCGAGATACGTTCGTTTCTGCTAGCACTGTGCTTCCACACATGTATTTGCTGAACGGTGAAAGCGCACAGTAATGCACTTTTCTCCCAGCAAATACACTGTTTCTAAGGAAATGGGAACACACTGAGGAGACACTTGTGGGAGCTACTGTGACTAAAACTGAGCTTCCCTCCACACACGGAAGCAAGAGAAATGCTGATTTCATCAAGCCCAGTTACATACTCAGAATCTCTACTACTGCGCAAATAGGCATGAATCTGTAGGCAAAAAACTCATTTCTGACAAAGTTGCCCAAATGCATCTCAGAAGTGTGCAACTTGTTCCCTGAGTTAGAAAACGTCGAGAAACGGTCATATCTGCTAACGCTGTGCTTCTACACATGTATTTGCTGAACGGTGAAAGCGCACAGTAATGCACTTTTCTCCCAGCAAATACACTGTTTCTAAGGAAATGGGAACACACTGAGGAGACACTTGTGGGAGCTACTGTGACTAAAACTGAGCTTCCCTACGCACAGGGAAGCAAGAGAAATGCTGATTTCATCAAGCCCAGTTACATACTCAGAATCTGTACTACTGCGCAAATAGGCATGAATCTGTAGGCAAAAAACTCATTTCTGACAAAGTTGCCAAAATGCATCTCAGAAGTGTGCAACTTGTTCCCTGAGTTAGAAAACGTCGAGAAACGTTCGATTCTGCTAGCGCTGAACTTCCACACATGTATTTGCTGAACGGTGAAAGCGCACTGTAATGCACTTTTCTCCCAGCAAATACACTGTTTCTAAGGAAATGGGAACACACTGAGGAGACACTTGTGGGAGCTACTGTGACTAAAACTGAGCTTCCCTACGCACAGGGAAGCAAGAGAAATGCTGATTTCATCAAGCCCAGTTACATACTCAGAATCTGTACTACTGCGCAAATAGGCATGTCTCTGTAGGCAAAAAACTCATTTCTGACAAAGTTGCCCAAATGCATCTCAGAAGTGTGCAACTTGTTCCCTGAGTTAGAAAACGTCGAGAAACGGTCATATCTGCTAACGCTGTGCTTCTACACATGTATTTGCTGAACGGTGAAAGCGCACAGTAATGCACTTTTCTCCCAGCAAATACACTGTTTCTAAGGAAATGGGAACACACTGAGGAGACACTTGTGGGAGCTACTGTGACTAAAACTGAGCTTCACTACGCACAGGGAAGCAAGAGAAATGCTGATTTCATCAAGTCCAGTTACATACTCAGAATCTGTACTACTGCGCAAATAGGCATGAATCTGTAGGCAAAAAACTCATTTCTGACAAAGTTGCCCAAATGCATCTCAGAAGTGTGCAACTTGTTCCCTGAGTTAGAAAACGTCGAGAAACGGTCGTTTCTGCTACCGCTGTGCTTCTACACATGTATTTGCTGAACGGTGAAAGCGCACAGTAATGCACTATTCTCCCAGCAAATACACTGTTTCTAAGGAAATGGGAACACACTGAGGAGACACTTGTGGGAGCTACTGTGACTAAACCTGAGCTTCCCTACGCACAGGGAAGCAAGAGAAATGCTGATTTCATCAAGCCCAGTTACATACTCAGAATCTGTACTACTTCGCAAATAGGCATGTCTCTGTAGGCAAAAAACTCATTTCTGACAATGTTGCCCAAATGCATCTCAGAAGTGTGCAACTTGTACCCTGAGTTAGAAAACGTCGAGAAACGTTCGTTTCTGCTAGCGCTGTGCTTCCACACATGTATTTGCTGAACGGTGAAAGCGCACAGTAATGCACTTTTCTCCCAGCAAATACACTGTTTCTAAGGAAATGGGAACACACTGAGGAGACACTTGTGGGAGCTACTGTGACTAAAACTGAGCTTCCCTACGCACAGGGAAGCAAGAGAAATGCTGATTTCATCAAGCCCAGTTACATACTCAGAATCTGTACTACTGCGCAAATAGGCATGTCTCTGTAGGCAAAAAACTCATTTCTGACAAAGTTGCCCAAATGCATCTCAGAAGTGTGCAACTTGTTCCCTGAGTTAGAAAACGTCGAGAAACGGTCATATCTGCTAACGCTGTGCTTCTACACATGTATTTGCTGAACGGTGAAAGCGCACAGTAATGCACTTTTCTCCCAGCAAATACACTGTTTCTAAGGAAATGGGAACACACTGAGGAGACACTTGTGGGAGCTACTGTGACTAAAACTGAGCTTCCCTACGCACAGGGAAGCAAGAGAAATGCTGATTTCATCAAGCCCAGTTACATACTCAGAATCTGTACTACTGCGCAAATAAGCATGAATCTGTAGGCAAAAAACTCATTTCTGACAAAGTTGCCAAAATGCATCTCAGAAGTGTGCAACTTGTTCCCTGAGTTAGAAAACGTCGAGAAACGTTCGATTCTGCTAGCGCTGTGCTTCCACACATGTATTTGCTGAACGGTGAAAGCGCACTGTAATGCACTTTTCTCCCAGCAAATACACTGTTTCTAAGGAAATGGGAACACACTGAGGAGACACTTGTGGGAGCTACTGTGACTAAAACTGAGCTTCCCTACGCACAGGGAAGCAAGAGAAATGCTGATTTCATCAAGCCCAGTTACATACTCAGAATCTGTACTACTGCGCAAATAGGCATGTCTCTGTAGGCAAAAAACTCATTTCTGACAAAGTTGCCCAAATGCATCTCAGAAGTGTGCAACTTGTTCCCTGAGTTAGAAAACGTCGAGAAACGGTCATATCTGCTAACGCTGTGCTTCTACACATGTATTTGCTGAACGGTGAAAGCGCACAGTAATGCACTTTTCTCCCAGCAAATACACTGTTTCTAAGGAAATGGGAACACACTGAGGAGACACTTGTGGGAGCTACTGTGACTAAAACTGAGCTTCACTACGCACAGGGAAGCAAGAGAAATGCTGATTTCATCAAGTCCAGTTACATACTCAGAATCTGTACTACTTCGCAAATAGGCATGTCTCTGTAGGCAAAAAACTCATTTCTGACAATGTTGCCCAAATGCATCTCAGAAGTGTGCAACTTGTTCCCTGAGTTAGAAAACGTCGAGAAACGTTCGTTTCTGCTAGCGCTGTGCTTCCACACATGTATTTGCTGAACGGTGAAAGCGCACAGTAATGCACTTTTCTCCCAGCAAATACACTGTTTCTAAGGACATGGGAACACACTGAGGAGACACTTGTGGGAGCTACTGTGACTAAAACTGAGCTTCCCTACACACAGGGAAGCAAGAGAAATGCTGATTTCATCAAGCCCAGTTACATACTCAGAATCTGTACTACTGCGCAAATAGGCATGTCTCTGTAGGCAAAAAACTCATTTCTGACAAAGTTGCCCAAATGCATCTCAGAAGTGTGCAACTTGTTCCCTGAGTTAGAAAACGTCGAGAAACGGTCATATCTGCTAACGTTGTGCTTCTACACATGTATTTAATGAACGGTGAAAGCACACAGTTATGCACTTTTCTCCCAGCAAATACACTGTTTCTAAGGAAATGGGAACACACTGAGGAGACACTTGTGGGAGCTACTGTGACTAAAACTGAGCTTCCCTACGCACAGGGAAGCAAGAGAAATGCTGATTTCATCAAGCCCAGTTACATACTCAGAATCTGTACGACTGCGCAAATAGGCATGAATCTGTAGGCAAAAAACTCATTTCTGACAAAGTTGCCAAAATGCATCTCAGAAGTGTGCAACTTGTTCCCTGAGTTAGAAAACGTCGCGAAACGTTCGATTCTGCTAGCGCTGTGCTTCCACACATGTATTTGCTGAACGGTGAAAGCGCACTGTAATGCACTTTTCTCCCAGCAAATACACTGTTTCTAAGGAAATGGGAACACACTGAGGAGACACTTGTGGGAGCTACTGTGACTAAAACTGAGCTTCCCTACGCACAGGGAAGCAAGAGAAATGCTGATTTCATCAAGCCCAGTTACATACTCAGAATCTGTACTACTGCGCAAATAGGCATGTCTCTGTAGGCAAAAAACTCATTTCTGACAAAGTTGCCCAAATGCATCTCAGAAGTGTGCAACTTGTTCCCTGAGTTAGAAAACGTCGAGAAATGGTCATATCTGCTAACGCTGTGCTTCTACACATGTATTTGCTGAACGGTGAAAGCGCACAGTAATGCACTTTTCTCCCAGCAAATACACTGTTTCTAAGGAAATGGGAACACACTGAGGAGACACTTGTGGGAGCTACTGTGACTAAAACTGAGCTTCACTACGCACAGGGAAGCAAGAGAAATGCTGATTTCATCAAGTCCAGTTACATACTCAGAATCTGTACTACTGCGCAAATAGGCATGAATCTGTAGGCAAAAAACTCATTTCTGACAAAGTTGCCCAAATGCATCTCAGAAGTGTGCAACTTGTTCCCTGAGTTAGAAAACGTCGAGAAACGGTCGTTTCTGCTACCGCTGTGCTTCTACACATGTATTTGCTGAACGGTGAAAGCGCACAGTAATGCACTATTCTCCCAGCAAATACACTGTTTCTAAGGAAATGGGAACACACTGAGGAGACACTTGTGGGAGCTACTGTGACTAAACCTGAGCTTCCCTACGCACAGGGAAGCAAGAGAAATGCTGATTTCATCAAGCCCAGTTACATACTCAGAATCTGTACTACTTCGCAAATAGGCATGTCTCTGTAGGCAAAAAACTCATTTCTGACAATGTTGCCCAAATGCATCTCAGAAGTGTGCAACTTGTTCCCTGAGTTAGAAAACGTCGAGAAACGTTCGTTTCTGCTAGCGCTGTGCTTCCACACATGTATTTGCTGAACGGTGAAAGCGCACAGTAATGCACTTTTCTCCCAGCAAATACACTGTTTCTAAGGACATGGGAACACACTGAGGAGACACTTGTGGGAGCTACTGTGACTAAAACTGAGCTTCCCTACGCACAGGGAAGCAAGAGAAATGCTGATTTCATCAAGCCCAGTTACATACTCAGAATCTGTACTACTGCGCAAATAGGCATGTCTCTGTAGGCAAAAAACTCATTTCTGACAAAGTTGCCCAAATGCATCTCAGAAGTGTGCAACTTGTTCCCTGAGTTAGAAAACGTCGAGAAACGGTCATATCTGCTAACGCTGTGCTTCTACACATGTATTTAATGAACGGTGAAAGCACACAGTTATGCACTTTTCTCCCAGCAAATACACTGTTTCTAAGGAAATGGGAACACACTGAGGAGACACTTGTGGGAGCTACTGTGACTAAAACTGAGCTTCCCTACGCACAGGGAAGCAAGAGAAATGCTGATTTCATCAAGCCCAGTTACATACTCAGAATCTGTACGACTGCGCAAATAGGCATGAATCTGTAGGCAAAAAACTCATTTCTGACAAAGTTGCCAAAATGCATCTCAGAAGTGTGCAACTTGTTCCCTGAGTTAGAAAACGTCGCGAAACGTTCGATTCTGCTAGCGCTGTGCTTCCACACATGTATTTGCTGAACGGTGAAAGCGCACTGTAATGCACTTTTCTCCCAGCAAATACACTGTTTCTAAGGAAATGGGAACACACTGAGGAGACACTTGTGGGAGCTACTGTGACTAAAACTGAGCTTCCCTACGCACAGGGAAGCAAGAGAAATGCTGATTTCATCAAGCCCAGTTACATACTCAGAATCTGTACTACTGCGCAAATAGGCATGTCTCTGTAGGCAAAAAACTCATTTCTGACAAAGTTGCCCAAATGCATCTCAGAAGTGTGCAACTTGTTCCCTGAGTTAGAAAACGTCGAGAAATGGTCATATCTGCTAACGCTGTGCTTCTACACATGTATTTGCTGAACGGTGAAAGCGCACAGTAATGCACTTTTCTCGCAGCAAATACACTGTTTCTAAGGAAATGGGAACACACTGAGGAGACACTTGTGGGAGCTACTGTGAATAAAACTGAGCTTCACTACGCACAGGGAAGCAAGAGAAATGCTGATTTCATCAAGTCCAGTTACATACTCAGAATCTGTACTACTGCGCAAATAGGCATGAATCTGTAGGCAAAAAACTCATTTCTGACAATGTTGCCCAAATGCATCTCAGAAGTGTGCAACTTGTTCCCTGAGTTAGAAAACGTCGAGAAACGTTCGTTTCTGCTAGCGCTGTGCTTCCACACATGTATTTGCTGAACGGTGAAAGCGCACAGTAATGCACTTTTCTCCCAGCAAATACACTGTTTCTAAGGAAATGGGAACACACTGAGGAGACACTTGTGGGAGCTACTGTGACTAAAACTGAGCTTCCCTACGCACAGGGAAGCAAGAGAAATGCTGATTTCATCAAGCCCAGTTACATACTCAGAATCTGTACTACTGCGCAAATAGGCATGTCTCTGTAGGCAAAAAACTCATTTCTGACAAAGTTGGCCAAATGCATCTCAGAAGTGTGCAACTTATTCCCTGAGTTAGAAAACGTCGAGAAACGGTCATATCTGCTAACGCTGTGCTTCTACACATGTATTTAATGAACGGTGAAAGCACACAGTTATGCACTTTTCTCCCAGCAAATACACTGTTTCTAAGGAAATGGGAACACACTGAGGAGACACTTGTGGGAGCTACTGTGACTAAAACTGAGCTTCCCTACGCACAGGGAAGCAAGAGAAATGCTGATTTCATCAAGCCCAGTTACATACTCAGAATCTGTACGACTGCGCAAATAGGCATGAATCTGTAGGCAAAAAACTCATTTCTGACAAAGTTGCCAAAATGCATCTCAGAAGTGTGCAACTTGTTCCCTGAGTTAGAAAACGTCGAGAAACGTTCGATTCTGCTAGCGCTGTGCTTCCACACATGTATTTGCTGAACGGTGAAAGCGCACTGTAATGCACTTTTCTCCCAGCAAATACACTGTTTCTAAGGAAATGGGAACACACTGAGGAGACACTTGTGGGAGCTACTGTGACTAAAACTGAGCTTCCCTACGCACAGGGAAGCAAGAGAAATGCTGATTTCATCAAGCCCAGTTACATACTCAGAATCTGTACTACTGCGCAAATAGGCATGTCTCTGTAGGCAAAAAACTCATTTCTGACAAAGTTGCCCAAATGCATCTCAGAAGTGTGCAACTTGTTCCCTGAGTTAGAAAACGTCGAGAAATGGTCATATCTGCTAACGCTGTGCTTCTACACATGTATTTGCTGAACGGTGAAAGCGCACAGTAATGCACTTTTCTCCCAGCAAATACACTGTTTCTAAGGAAATGGGAACACACTGAGGAGACACTTGTGGGAGCTACTGTGAATAAAACTGAGCTTCACTACGCACAGGGAAGCAAGAGAAATGCTGATTTCATCAAGTCCAGTTACATACTCAGAATCTGTACTACTGCGCAAATAGGCATGAATCTGTAGGCAAAAAACTCATTTCTGACAAAGTTGCCAAAATGCATCTCAGAAGTGTGCAACTTGTTCCCTGAGTTAGAAAACGTCGAGAAACGGTCGTTTCTGCTACCGCTGTGCTTCTACACATGTATTTGCTGAACGGTGAAAGCGCACAGTAATGCACTATTCTCCCAGCAAATACACTGTTTCTAAGGAAATGGGAACACACTGAGGAGACACTTGTGGGAGCTACTGTGACTAAACCTGAGCTTCCCTACGCACAGGGAAGCAAGAGAAATGCTGATTTCATCAAGCCCAGTTACATACTCAGAATCTGTACTACTTCGCAAATAGGCATGTCTCTGTAGGCAAAAAACTCATTTCTGACAATGTTGCCCAAATGCATCTCAGAAGTGTGCAACTTGTTCCCTGAGTTAGAAAACGTCGAGAAACGTTCGTTTCTGCTAGCGCTGTGCTTCCACACATGTATTTGCTGAACGGTGAAAGCGCACAGTAATGCACTTTTCTCCCAGCAAATACACTGTTTCTAAGGAAATGGGAACACACTGAGGAGACACTTGTGGGAGCTACTGTGACTAAAACTGAGCTTCCCTACGCACAGGGAAGCAAGAGAAATGCTGATTTCATCAAGCCCAGTTACATACTCAGAATCTGTACTACTGCGCAAATAGGCATGTCTCTGTAGGCAAAAAACTCATTTCTGACAAAGTTGGCCAAATGCATCTCAGAAGTGTGCAACTTATTCCCTGAGTTAGAAAACGTCGAGAAACGGTCATATCTGCTAACGCTGTGCTTCTACACATGTATTTAATGAACGGTGAAAGCACACAGTTATGCACTTTTCTCCCAGCAAATACACTGTTTCTAAGGAAATGGGAACACACTGAGGAGACACTTGTGGGAGCTACTGTGACTAAAACTGAGCTTCCCTACGCACAGGGAAGCAATAGAAATGCTGATTTCATCAAGCCCAGTTACATACTCAGAATCTGTACTACTGCGCAAATAGGCATGTCTCTTTAGGAATAAAACTCATTTCTGACAAAGTTGCCCAAATGCATCTCAGAAGTGTGCAAATTGTTCCCTGAGTTAGAAAACGTCGAGAAACGGTCGTTTCTGCTAGCGCTGTGCTTCTACACATGTATTTGCTGAACGGTGAAAGCGCACAGTAATGCACTTTTCTCCCAGCAAATACACTGTTTCTAAGGAAATGGGAACACACTGAGGAGACACTTGTGGGAGCTACTGTGACTAAAACTGAGCTTCCCTACGCACAGGGAAGCAAGAGAAAAGCTGATTTCATCAAGCCCAGTTACATACTCAGAATCTGTACTACTGCGCAAATAGGCAAAAAACTCTTTAGGCAAAAACTCATTTCAGACAAAGTTGCCCAAATGCATCTCAGAAGTGTGCAACTTGTTCCCTGAGTTAGAAAACTTCGAGAAACGGTCGTTTCTGCTAGCGCTGTGCTTCTACACATGTATTTGCAGAACGGTGAAAGCGCAGAGTAATGCACTTTTCTCCCAGCAAATACACTGTTTCTAAGGAAATGGGAACACACTGAGGAGACACTTGTGGGAGCTACTGTGACTAAAACTGAGCTTCCCTACGCACAGGGAAGCAAGAGAAATGCTGATTTCATCAAGCCCAGTTACATACTCAGAATATGTACTACTGCGCAAATAGACATGTCTCTGTAGGTAAAAAACTCATTTCTGACAAAGTTGCCCAAATGCATCTCAGAAGTGTGCAACCTCTTCCCTGAGTTAGAAAACGTCGAGAAACGTTCGTTTCTGCTAGCGCTGTGCTTCTACACATGTATTTGTTGAACGGTGAAAGTGCACAGTAATGCACTTTTCTCCCAGCAAATACACTGTTTCCAAGGAAATGGGAACACACTGAGGAGACACTTGTGGGAGCTACTGTGACTAAAACTGAGCTTCCCTACGCACAGGGAAGCAAGAGAAATGCTGATTTCATCAAGCCCAGTTACATACTCAGAATCTGTACTACTGCGCAAATAGGCATGAATCTGTAGGCAAACAACTCGTTTCTGACAAAGTTGCTCAAATGCATCTCAGAAGTGTGCCACTTGTTCCCTGAGTTAGAAAACTTCGAGAAACGGTCGTTTCAGCTAGCGCTGTGCTTCTACTCATGTATTTGCTGAACGGTGAAAGCGCGCAGTGATGCACTTTTCTCCCAGCAAATACACTGTTTTTAAGGAACTGGGAACACACTGAGGAGACACTTGTGGGAGCTACTGTGACTAAAACTGAGCTTCCCTACGCACAGGGAAGCAAGAGAAATGCTGATTTCATCAAGCCCAGTTACATACTCAGAATCTGTACTACTGCGCAAATAGGCATGTCTCTGTAGGCAAACAACTCATTTCTGACAAAGTTGCCCAAATGCATCTCAGAAGTGTGCAACTTGTTCCCTGAGTTAGAAAATGTCGAGAAACAGTCTTTTCTGCTAGCGCTGTGCTTCTACACATGTATTTGCTGAACGGTGAAAGCGCACAGTAATGCACTTTTCTCCCAGCAAATACACTGTTTCTAAGGAACTGGGAACACACTGAGGAGACACTTGTGGGAGCTACTGTGACTAAAACTGAGCTTCCCTACGCACAGGGAAGCAAGAGAAATGCTGATTTCATCAAGCCCAGTTACATACTCAGAATCTGTACTACTGCGCAAATAGGCATGTCTCTGTAGGCAAAAAACTCATTTCTGACAAAGTTGCCCAAATGCATCTCAGAAGTGTGCAACTTGTTCCCTGAGTTAGAAAACGTTGAGAAACGGTTGTTTCTGCTAGCGCTGTGCTTCTACACATGTATTTGCTGAACGGTGAAAGCACACAGTAATGCATTTTCTCCCAGCAAATACACTGTTTCTAAGGAAATGGGAACACACTGAGGAGACACTTGTGGGAGCTACTGTGACTAAAACTGAGCTTCCCTACGCACACGGAAGCAAGAGAAATGCTGATTTCATCAAGCCCAGTTACATACTCAGAATCTGTACTACTGCGCAAATAGTCATGTCTCTGTAGGCAAAAAACTCCTTTCTGACAAAGTTGCCCAAATGCATCTCAGAAGTGTGCAACTTATTCCCTGAGTTAGAAAACGTCGAGAAACGGTCGTTTCTGCTAGCGCTGTGCTTCTACACATGTATTTGCTGAACGGTGAAAGCGCACAGTAGTGCACTTTTCTCCCAGCAAATACACTGTTTCCAAGGAAATGGGAACACACTGAGGAGACACTTGTGGGAGCTACTGTGACTAAAACTGAGCTTCCCTACACACAGGGAAGCAAGAGAAATGCTGATTTCATCAAGCCCAGTTACATAGTCAGAATCTCTACTACTGCGCAAATAGGCATGTCTCTGTAGGCAAAAAACTCATTTTTGAGAAAGTTACCCAAATGCATCTCAGAAGTGTGCAACTTGTTCCCTGAGTTAGAAAACGTCGAGAAACGTTCGTTTCTGCTAGCGCTGTGCTTCTACACATGTATTTGCTGAACGGTGAAAGCGCACAGTAATGCACTTTTCTCCCTGCAAATACACTGTTTCTAGGGAAATGGGAACACACTGAGGAGACACTTGTGGGAGCTATTGTGACCAAAACTGAGCTTCCTTACGCACAGGGAAGGAAGAGAAATGCTGATTTCATCAAGCCCAGTTACATACTCAGAATCTGTACTACTGCGCAAATAGGCATGTCTCTGTAGGCAAAAAACTCATTTCTGACAAAGTTGCCCAAATGCATCTCAGAAGTGTGCAACTTGTTCCCTGAGTTAGAAAACGTCGAGAAACGGTCTTTTCTGCTAGCGCTGTGCTTCTACACATGTATTTGCTGAATGGTGAAAGCACACAGTAATGCACTTTTCTCCCAGCAAATACACTGTTTCTAAGGAAGTGGGGACACACTGAGGAGACACTTGTGGGAGCTACTGTGACTAAAACTGAGCTTCTTTACACACAGGGAAGCAAGAGAAATGCTGATTTCATCAAGCCCAGTTACATACTCAGAATCTGTACTACTGAGCAAATAGGCATGAATCTGTAGGCAAAAAACTCATTTCTGACAATGTTGCCCAAATGCATTCAAAAGTGTGCAACTTGTTCCCTGAGTTAGAAAACGTCGAGAAACTTTTGTTTCTGCTAGCGCTGTGCTTCTACACATGTATTTGCTGAACGGTGAAAGCGCACAGTAATGCACTTTTCTCCCAGCAAATACACTGTTTCTAAGGAAATGGGAACACACTGAGGAGACACTTGTGGGAGCTACTGTGACTAAAACTGAGCTTCCCTACGCACAGGGAAGCAAGAGAAATGCTGATTTCATCAAGCCCAGTTACATACTCAGAATCTGTACTACTGCGCAAATAGGCATGAATCTGTAGACAAAAAACTCATTTCTGATAAAGTTGCCCAAATGCATCTCAGAAGTGTGCAACTTGTTCCCTGAGTTAGAAATCGTCGAGAAACGGTCGTTTCTGCTAGCGCTGTGCTTCTACACATGTATTTGCTGAACGGTGAAAGCGCACAGTAATGCACTTTTCTCCCAGCAAATACACTGTTTCTAAGGAAATGGGAACACACTGAGGAGACACTTGTGGGAGCTACTGTGACTAAAACTGAGCTTCCCTACGCACAGGGAAGCAAGAGAAATGCTGATTTCATCAAGCCCAGTTACATACTCAGAATATGTACTACTGCGCAAATAGACATGTCTCTGTAGGTAAAAAACTCATTTCTGACAAAGTTGCCCAAATGCATCTCAGAAGTGTGCAACCTCTTCCCTGAGTTAGAAAACGTCGAGAAACGTTCGTTTCTGCTAGCGCTGTGCTTCTACACATGTATTTGTTGAACGGTGAAAGTGCACAGTAATGCACTTTTCTCCCAGCAAATACACTGTTTCCAAGGAAATGGGAACACACTGAGGAGACACTTGTGGGAGCTACTGTGACTAAAACTGAGCTTCCCTACGCACAGGGAAGCAAGAGAAATGCTGATTTCATCAAGCCCAGTTACATACTCAGAATCTGTACTACTGCGCAAATAGGCATGAATCTGTAGGCAAACAACTCGTTTCTGACAAAGTTGCTCAAATGCATCTCAGAAGTGTGCCACTTGTTCCCTGAGTTAGAAAACTTCGAGAAACGGTCGTTTCAGCTAGCGCTGTGCTTCTACTCATGTATTTGCTGAACGGTGAAAGCGCGCAGTGATGCACTTTTCTCCCAGCAAATACACTGTTTTTAAGGAACTGGGAACACACTGAGGAGACACTTGTGGGAGCTACTGTGACTAAAACTGAGCTTCCCTACGCACAGGGAAGCAAGAGAAATGCTGATTTCATCAAGCCCAGTTACATACTCAGAATCTGTACTACTGCGCAAATAGGCATGTCTCTGTAGGCAAAAAACTCATTTCTGACAAAGTTGCCCAAATGCATCTCAGAAGTGTGCAACTTGTTCCCTGAGTTAGAAAACGTCGAGAAACGTTCGTTTCTGCTAGCGCTGTCCTTCTACACATGTATTTGCTGAACGGTGAAAGCGCACAGTAATGCACTTTTCTCCTAGCAAATACACTGTTTCTAAGGAACTGGGAACACACTGAGGAGATACTTGTGGGAGCTACTGTGACTAAAACTGAGCTTCCCTACGCACAGGGAAGCAAGAGAAATGCTGATTTCATCAAGCCCAGTTACATACTCAGAATCTGTACTACTGCGCAAATAGGCATGTCTCTGTAGGCAAACAACTCATTTCTGACAAAGTTGCCCAAATGCATCTCAGAAGTGTGCAACTTGTTCCCTGAGTTAGAAAATGTCGAGAAACAGTCTTTTCTGCTAGCGCTGTGCTTCTACACATGTATTTGCTGAACGGTGAAAGCGCACAGTAATGCACTTTTCTCCCAGCAAATACACTGTTTCTAAGGAACTGGGAACACACTGAGGAGACACTTGTGGGAGCTACTGTGACTAAAACTGAGCTTCCCTACGCACAGGGAAGCAAGAGAAATGCTGATTTCATCAAGCCCAGTTACATACTCAGAATCTGTACTACTGCGCAAATAGGCATGTCTCTGTAGGCAAAAAACTCATTTCTGACAAAGTTGCCCAAATGCATCTCAGAAGTGTGCAACTTGTTCCCTGAGTTAGAAAACGTTGAGAAACGGTTGTTTCTGCTAGCGCTGTGCTTCTACACATGTATTTGCTGAACGGTGAAAGCACACAGTAATGCATTTTCTCCCAGCAAATACACTGTTTCTAAGGAAATGGGAACACACTGAGGAGACACTTGTGGGAGCTACTGTGACTAAAACTGAGCTTCCCTACGCACACGGAAGCAAGAGAAATGCTGATTTCATCAAGCCCAGTTACATACTCAGAATCTGTACTACTGCGCAAATAGTCATGTCTCTGTAGGCAAAAAACTCCTTTCTGACAAAGTTGCCCAAATGCATCTCAGAAGTGTGCAACTTATTCCCTGAGTTAGAAAACGTCGAGAAACGGTCGTTTCTGCTAGCGCTGTGCTTCTACACATGTATTTGCTGAACGGTGAAAGCGCACAGTAGTGCACTTTTCTCCCAGCAAATACACTGTTTCCAAGGAAATGGGAACACACTGAGGAGACACTTGTGGGAGCTATTGTGACCAAAACTGAGCTTCCTTACGCACAGGGAAGGAAGAGAAATGCTGATTTCATCAAGCCCAGTTACATACTCAGAATCTGTACTACTGCGCAAATAGGCATGTCTCTGTAGGCAAAAAACTCATTTCTGACAAAGTTGCCCAAATGCATCTCAGAAGTGTGCAACTTGTTCCCTGAGTTAGAAAACGTTGAGAAACGGTTGTTTCTGCTAGCGCTGTGCTTCTACACATGTATTTGCTGAACGGTGAAAGCACACAGTAATGCATTTTCTCCCAGCAAATACACTGTTTCTAAGGAAATGGGAACACACTGAGGAGACACTTGTGGGAGCTACTGTGACTAAAACTGAGCTTCCCTACACACAGGGAAGCAAGAGAAATGCTGATTTCATCAAGCCCAGTTACATAGTCAGAATCTCTACTACTGCGCAAATAGGCATGTCTCTGTAGGCAAAAAACTCATTTTTGAGAAAGTTACCCAAATGCATCTCAGAAGTGTGCAACTTGTTCCCTGAGTTAGAAAACGTCGAGAAACGTTCGTTTCTGCTAGCGCTGTGCTTCTACACATGTATTTGCTGAACGGTGAAAGCGCACAGTAATGCACTTTTCTCCCTGCAAATACACTGTTTCTAGGGAAATGGGAACACACTGAGGAGACACTTGTGGGAGCTATTGTGACCAAAACTGAGCTTCCTTACGCACAGGGAAGGAAGAGAAATGCTGATTTCATCAAGCCCAGTTACATACTCAGAATCTGTACTACTGCGCAAATAGGCATGTCTCTGTAGGCAAAAAACTCATTTCTGACAAAGTTGCCCAAATGCATCTCAGAAGTGTGCAACTTGTTCCCTGAGTTAGAAAACGTCGAGAAACGGTCTTTTCTGCTAGCGCTGTGCTTCTACACATGTATTTGCTGAATGGTGAAAGCACACAGTAATGCACTTTTCTCCCAGCAAATACACTGTTTCTAAGGAAGTGGGGACACACTGAGGAGACACTTGTGGGAGCTACTGTGACTAAAACTGAGCTTCTTTACACACAGGGAAGCAAGAGAAATGCTGATTTCATCAAGCCCAGTTACATACTCAGAATCTGTACTACTGAGCAAATAGGCATGAATCTGTAGGCAAAAAACTCATTTCTGACAATGTTGCCCAAATGCATTCAAAAGTGTGCAACTTGTTCCCTGAGTTAGAAAACGTCGAGAAACTTTTGTTTCTGCTAGCGCTGTGCTTCTACACATGTATTTGCTGAACGGTGAAAGCGCACAGTAATGCACTTTTCTCCCAGCAAATACACTGTTTCTAAGGAAATGGGAACACACTGAGGAGACACTTGTGGGAGCTACTGTGACTAAAACTGAGCTTCCCTACGCACAGGGAAGCAAGAGAAATGCTGATTTCATCAAGCCCAGTTACATAATCAGAATCTGTACTACTGCGCAAATAGGCATGAATCTGTAGACAAAAAACTCATTTCTGATAAAGTTGCCCAAATGCATCTCAGAAGTGTGCAACTTGTTCCCTGAGTTAGAAATCGTCGAGAAACGGTCGTTTCTGCTAGCGCTGTGCTTCTACACATGTATTTGCTGAACGGTGAAAGCGCACAGTAATGCACTTTTCTCCCAGCAAATACACTGTTTCTAAGGAAATGGGAACACACTGAGGAGACACTTGTGGGAGCTACTGTGACTAAAACTGAGCTTCCCTACGCACAGGGAAGCAAGAGAAATGCTGATTTCATCAAGCCCAGTTACATACTCAGAATATGTACTACTGCGCAAATAGACATGTCTCTGTAGGTAAAAAACTCATTTCTGACAAAGTTGCCCAAATGCATCTCAGAAGTGTGCAACCTCTTCCCTGAGTTAGAAAACGTCGAGAAACGTTCGTTTCTGCTAGCGCTGTGCTTCTACACATGTATTTGTTGAACGGTGAAAGTGCACAGTAATGCACTTTTCTCCCAGCAAATACACTGTTTCTAAGGAAATGGGAACACACTGAGGAGACACTTGTGGGAGCTACTGTGACTAAAACTGAGCTTCCCTACGCACAGGGAAGCAAGAGAAATGCTGATTTCATCAAGCCCAGTTACATACTCAGAATCTGTACTACTGCGCAAATAGGCATGAATCTGTAGGCAAACAACTCGTTTCTGACAAAGTTGCTCAAATGCATCTCAGAAGTGTGCCACTTGTTCCCTGAGTTAGAAAACTTTGAGAAACGGTCGTTTCAGCTAGCGCTGTGCTTCTACTCATGTATTTGCTGAACGGTGAAAGCGCACAGTGATGCACTTTTCTCCCAGCAAATACACTGTTTTTAAGGAACTGGGAACACACTGAGGAGACACTTGTGGGAGCTACTGTGACTAAAACTGAGCTTCCCTACGCACAGGGAAGCAAGAGAAATGCTGATTTCATCAAGCCCAGTTACATACTCAGAATCTGTACTACTGCGCAAGTAGGCATGTCTCTGTAGGCAAACAACTCATTTCTGACAGAGTTGCCCAAATGCATCTCAGAAGTGTGCAACTTGTTCCCTGAGTTAGAAAACGTTGAGAAACGGTTGTTTCTGCTAGCGCTGTGCTTCTACACATGTATTTTCTGAACGGTGAAAGCACACAGTAATGCATTTTCTCCCAGCAAATACACTGTTTCTAAGGAAATGGGAACACACTGAGGAGACACTTGTGGGAGCTACTGTGACTAAAACTGAGCTTCCCTACGCACACGGAAGCAAGAGAAATGCTGATTTCATCAAGCCCAGTTACATACTCAGAATCTGTACTACTGTGCAAATAGGCATGTCTCTGTAGGAAAAAAACTCATTTTTGGGAAAGTTACCCAAATGCATCTCAGAAGTGTGCAACTTGTTCCCTGAGTTAGAAAACGTCGAGAAACGTTCGTTTCTGCTAGCGCTGTGCTTCTACACATGTATTTGCTGAACGGTGAAAGCGCACAGTAATGCACTTTTCTCCCAGCAAATACACTGTTCTAAGGAAATGGGAACACACTGAGGAGACACTTGTGGGAGCTACTGTGACTAAAACTGAGCTTCCTTACGAACAGGGAAGCAAGAGAAATGCTGATTTCATCAAGCCCAGTTACATACTAAGAATCTGTACTACTGCGCAAATAGGCATGTCTCTGTAGGCAAAAAACTCATTTCTGACAAAGTTGCCCAAATGCATCTCAGAAGTGTGCAACTTGTTCCCTGAGTTAGAAAACGTCGAGAAACGTTCGTTCTGCTAGCGCTGTGCTTCTACACATGTATTTCCTGAACGGTGAATGCGCACAGTAATGCACTTTTCTCCCAGCAAATACACTGTTTCTAAGGAAATGGGAACACACTGAGGAGACACTTGTGGGAGCTACTGTGACTAAAACTGAGCTTCCCTACGCACAGGGAAGCAAGAGAAATGCTGATTTCATCAAGCCCAGTTACATACTCAGAATCTGTACTACTGCGCAAATAGGCATGTCTCTGTAGGCAAAAAACTCATTTCTGACAAAGTTGCCCAAATGCATCTCAGAAGTGTGCAACTTGTTCCCTGAGTTAGAAAACGTCGAGAAACAGTCTTTTCTGCTAGCGCTGTGCTTCTACACATGTATTTGCTGAATGGTGAAAGCACACAGTAATGCACTTTTCTCCCAGCAAATACACTGTTTCTAAGGAAGTGGGGACACACTGAGGAGACACTTGTGGGAGCTACTGTGACTAAAACTGAGCTTCTTTACACACAGGGAAGCAAGAGAAATGCTGATTTCATCAAGCCCAGTTACATACTCAGAATCTGTACTACTGCGCAAATAGGCATGAATCTGTAGGCAAAAAACTCATTTCTGACAATGTTGCCCAAATGCATTCAAAAGTGTGCAACTTGTTCCCTGAGTTAGAAAACGTCGAGAAACTTTTGTTTCTGCTAGCGCTGGGCTTCTACACATGTATTTGCTGAACGGTGAAAGCGCACAGTAATGCACTTTTCTCCCAGCAATTACACTGTTTCTAAGGAAATGGGAATACACTGAGGAGACACTTGTGGGAGCTACTGTGACTAAAAGTGAGCTTCCCTGCGCACAGGGAAGCAAGAGAAATGCTGATTTCATCAAGCCCAGTTACATACTCAGAATCTGTACTACTGCGCAAATAGTCATGTCTCTGTAGGCAAAAAACTCCTTTCTGACAAAGTTGCCCAAATGCATCTCAGAAGTGTGCAACTTATTCCCTGAGTTAGAAAACGTCGAGAAACGGTCGTTTCTGCTAGCGCTGTGCTTCTACACATGTATTTGCTGAACGGTGAAAGCGCACAGTAATGCACTTTTCTCCCAGCAAATACACTGTTTCTAAGGAAATGGGAACACACTGAGGAGACACTTGTGGGAGCTACTGTGACTAAAACTGAGCTTCCTTACGCACAGGGAAGCAAGAGAAATGCTGATTTCATCAAGCCCAGTTACATACTCAGAATCTGTACTACTGCGCAAATAGGCATGTCTCTGTAGGCAAAAAACTCATTTCTGACAAAGTTGCCCAAATGCATCTCAGAAGTGTGCAACTTGTTCCCTGAGTTAGAAAACGTCGAGAAACGGTCTTTTCTGCTAGCGCTGTGCTTCTACACATGTATTTGCTGAACGGTGAAAGCACACAGTAGTGCACTTTTCTCCCAGCAAATACACTGTTTCCAAGGAAATGGGAACACACTGAGGAGACACTTGTGGGAGCTACTGTGACTAAAACTGAGCTTCCCTACAAACAGGGAAGCAAGAGAAATGCTGATTTCATCAAGCCCAGTTACATAGTCAGAATCTCTACTACTGCGCAAATAGGCATGTCTCTGTAGGAAAAAAACTCATTTTTGAGAAAGTTACCCAAATGCATCTCAGAAGTGTGCAACTTGTTCCCTGAGTTAGAAAACGTCGAGAAACGTTCGTTTCTGCTAGCGCTGTGCTTCTACACATGTATTTGCTGAACGGTGAAAGCGCACAGTAATGCACTTTTCTCCCTGCAAATACACTGTTTCTAGGGAAATGGGAACACACTGAGGAGACACTTGTGGGAGCTATTGTGACCAAAACTGAGCTTCCTTACGCACAGGGAAGCAAGAGAAATGCTGATTTCATCAAGCCCAGTTACATACTCAGAATCTGTACTACTGCGCAAATAGGCATGTCTCTGTAGGCAAAAAACTCATTTCTGACAAAGTTGCCCAAATGCATCTCAGAAGTGTGCAACTTGTTCCCTGAGTTAGAAAACGTCGAGAAACGTTCGTTTCTGCTAGCGCTGTGCTTCTACACATGTATTTGCTGAATGGTGAAAGCACACAGTAATGCACTTTTCTCCCAGCAAATACACTGTTTCTAAGGAAGTGGGGACACACTGAGGAGACACTTGTGGGAGCTACTGTGACTAAAACTGAGCTTCTTTACACACAGGGAAGCAAGAGAAATGCTGATTTCATCAAGCCCAGTTACATACTCAGAATCTGTACTACTGCGCAAATAGGCATGAATCTGTAGGCAAAAAACTCATTTCTGACAATGTTGCCCAAATGCATTCAAAAGTGTGCAACTTGTTCCCTGAGTTAGAAAACGTCGAGAAACTTTTGTTTCTGCTAGCGCCGTGCTTCTACACATGTATTTGCTGAACGGTGAAAGCGCACAGTAATGCACTTTTCTCCCAGCAAATACACTGTTTCTAAGGAAATGGGAACACACTGAGGAGATACTTGTGGGAGCTACTGTGACTAAAACTGAGCTTCCTTACGCACAGGGAAGCAAGAGAAATGCTGATTTCATCAAGCCCAGTTACATACTCAGAATCTGTACTACTGCGCAAATAGGCATGTCTCTGTAGGCAAAAAACTCATTTCTGACAAAGTTGCCCAAATGCATCTCAGAAGTGTGCAACTTGTTCCCTGAGTTAGAAAACGTGGAGAAACAGTCTTTTCTGCTAGCGCTGTGCTTCTACACATGTATTTGCTGAATGGTGAAAGCACACAGTAATGCACTTTTCTCCCAGCAAATACACTGTTTCTAAGGAAGTGGGGACACACTGAGGAGACACTTGTGGGAGCTACTGTGACTAAAACTGAGCTTCTTTACACACAGGGAAGCAAGAGAAATGCTGATTTCATCAAGCCCAGTTACATATTCAGAATCTGTACTACTGCGCAAATAGGCATGAATCTGTAGGCAAAAAACTCATTTCTGACAAAGTTGCCCAAATGCATCTCAAAAGTGTGCAACTTGTTCCCTGAGTTAGAAAACGTCGAGAAACTTTCGTTTCTGCTAGCGCTGTGCTTCTACACATGTATTTGCTGAACGGTGAAAGCGCACAGTAATGCACTTTTCTCCCAGCAAGTACACTGTTTCTAAGGAAATGGGAATACACTGAGGAGACACTTGTGGGAGCTACTGTGACTAAAAGTGAGCTTCCCTACGCACAGGGAAGCAAGAGAAATGCTGATTTCATCAAGCCCAGTTACATACTCAGAATCTGTACTACTGCGCAAATAGTCATGTCTCTGTAGGCAAAAAACTCCTTTCTGACAAAGTTGCCCAAATGCATCTCAGAAGTGTGCAACTTATTCCCTGAGTTAGAAAACGTCGAGAAACGGTCGTTTCTGCTAGCGCTGTGCTTCTACACATGTATTTGCTGAACGGTGAAAGCGCACAGTAATGCACTTTTCTCCCAGCAAATACACTGTTTCTAAGGAAATGGGAACACACTGAGGAGACACTTGTGGGAGCTACTGTGACTAAAACTGAGCTTCCTTACGCACAGCGAAGCAAGAGAAATGCTGATTTCATCAAGCCCAGTTACATACTCAGAATCTGTACTACTGCGCAAATAGGCATGTCTCTGTAGGCAAAAAACTCATTTCTGACAAAGTTGCCCAAATGCATCTCAGAAGTGTGCAACTTGTTCCCTGAGTTAGAAAACGTCGAGAAACGTTCGTTTCTGCTAGCGATGTGCTTCTACACATGTATTTGCTGAACGGTGAAAGCACACAGTAATGCACTTTTCTCCCAGCAAATACACTGTTTCTAAGGAAATGGGAACACACTGAGGAGACACTTGTGGGAGCTACTGTGACTAAAACTGAGCTTCCCTACGCACAGGGTAGCAAGAGAAATGCTGATTTCATCCAGCACAGTTACATAATCAGAATCTGTACTACTGCGCAAATAGGCATGTCTCTGTAGGCAAAAAACTCATTTCTGACAAAGTTGCCCAAATGCATCTCAGAAGTGTGCAACTTGTTCCCTGAGTTAGAAAACGTCGAGAAACGGTCGTTTCTGCTAGCGCTGTGCTTCTACACATGTATTTGCTGAACGGTGAAAGCGCACAGTAATGCACTTTTCTCCCAGCAAATACACTGTTTCTAAGGAAATGGGAACACACTGAGGAGACACTTGTGGGAGCTACTGTGACTAAAACTGAGCTTCCCTACGCACAGGGAAGCAAGAGAAATGCTGATTTCATCAAGCCCAGTTACATACTCAGAATCTGTACTACTGCGCAAATAGGCATGTCTCTGTAGGCAACCAACTCATTTCTGACAAAGTTGCCCAAATGCATCTCAGAAGTGTGCAACTTGTTCCCTGAGTTAGAAAAGGTCGAGAAACGGTCGTTTCTGCTAGCGCTGTGCTTCTACACATGTATTTGCTGAACGGTGAAAGCACACAGTGATGCACTTTTCTCCTAGCAAATACACTGTTTCTAAGGAAATGGGAACACACTGAGGAGACACTTGTGGGAGCTACTGTGACTAAAACTGAGCTTCCTTACGCACAGGGAAGCAAGAGAAATGCTGATTTCATCAAGCCCAGTTACATACTCAGAATCTGTACTACTGCGCAAATAGGCATGTCTCTGTAGGCAAAAAACTCCTTTCTTACAAAGTTGCCCAAATGCATCTCAGAAGTGTGCAACTTGTTCCCTGAGTTAGAAAACGTCGAGAAACGGTCGTTTCAGCTAGCGCTGTGCTTCTACACATGTATTTGCTGAACGATGAAAGCGCACAGTAATGCACTTTTTTCCCAGCAAATACACTGTTTCTAAGGAAATGGGAACACACTGAGGAGACACTTGTGGGAGCTACTGTGACTAAAACTGAGCTTCCCTACGCACAGGGAAGCAAGAGAAATGCTGATTTCATCAAGCCCAGTTACATACTCAGAATCTGTACTACTGCGCAAATAGGCATGTCTCTGTAGGCAAAAAACTCATTTCTGACAAAGTTGCCCAAATGCATCTAGGAAGTGTGCAACTTGTTCCCTGAGTTAGAAAACGTCGAGAAACGTTCGTTTCTGCTAGCGCTGTGCTTCTACACATGTATTTGCTGAACGGTGAAAGCGCGCAGTAATGCACTTTTCTCCCAGCAAATACACTGTTTCTAAGGAAATGGGAACACACTGAGAAGACACCTGTGGGAGCTACTGTGACTAAAACTGAGCTTCCCTACGCACAGGAAAGCAAGAGAAATGCTGATTTCATCCAGCCCAGTTACATACTCAGAATCTGTACTACTGCGCAAATAGGCATGAATCTGTAGGCAAAAAACTCATTTCTGACAAAGTTGCCCAAATGCATCTCAGAAGTGTGCAACTTGTTCCCTGAGTTAGAAAACGTCGAGAAACAGTCTTTTCTGCTAGCGCTGTGCTTCTACACATGTATTTGCTGAACGGTGAAAGCGCACAGTAATGCACTTTTCTCCCAGCAAATACACTGTTTCTAAGGAAATGGGAACACACTGAGGAGACACTTGTGGGAGCTACTGTGACTAAAACTGAGCTTCTTTACACACAGGGAAGCAAGAGAAATGCTGATTTCATCAAGCCCAGTTACATACTCAGAATCTGTACTACTGCGCAAATAGGCATGAATCTGTAGGCAAAAAACTCATTTCTGACAAAGTTGCCCAAATGCATCTCAGAAGTGTGCAACTCGTTCCGTGAGTTAGAAAACGTCGAGAAACTTTCGTTTCTGCTAGCGCTTTGCTCCTACACATGTATTTGCTGAACGGTGAAAGCGCACAGTAATGTACTTTTCTCCCAGCAATTACACTGTTTCTAAGGAAATGGGAATACACTGAGGAGACACTTGTGGGAGCTACTGTGACTAAAAGTGAGCTTCCCTGCGCACAGGGAAGCAAGAGAAATGCTGATTTCATCAAGCCCAGTTACATACTCAGAATCTGTACTACTGCGCAAATAGTCATGTCTCTGTAGGCAAAAAACTCCTTTCTGACAAAGTTGCCCAAATGCATCTCAGAAGTGTGGAACTTGTTCCCTGAGTTAGAAAACGTCGAGAAACGGTCGTTTCAGCTAGCGCTGTGCTTCTACACATGTATTTGCTGAACGGTGAAAGCGCACAGTAATGCACTTTTCTCCCAGCAAATACACTGTTTCTAAGGAAATGGGAACACACTGAGGAGACACTTGTGGGAGCTACTTTGACTAAAACTGAGCTTCCCTACGAACAGGGAAGCAAGAGAAATGCTGATTTCATCAAGCCCAGTTACATACTCAGAATCTGTACTACTGCGCAAATAGGCATGTCTCTTTAGGCAAAAAACTCATTTCTGACAAAGTTGCCCAAATGCATCTAGGAAGTGTGCAACTTGTTCCCTGAGTTAGAAAACGTCGAGAAACGTTCGTTTCTGCTAGCGCTGTGCTTCTACACATGTATTTGCTGAACTGTGAAAGCGCGCAGTAATGCACTTTTCTCCCAGCAAATACACTGTTTCTAAGGAAATGGGAACACACTGAGAAGACACCTGTGGGAGCTACTGTGACTAAAACTGAGCTTCCCTACGCACAGGAAAGCAAGAGAAATGCTGATTTCATCAAGCCCAGTTACATACTCAGAATCTGTACTACTGCGCAAATAGGCATGAATCTGTAGGCAAAAAACTCATTTCTGACAAAGTTGCCCAAATGCATCTCAGAAGTGTGCAACTTGTTCCCTGAGTTAGAAAACGTCGAGAAACAGTCTTTTCTGCTAGCGCTGTGCTTCTACACATGTATTTGCTGAACGGTGAAAGCGCGCAGTAATGCACTTTTCTCCCAGCAAATACACTGTTTCTAAGGAAATGGGAACACACTGAGGAGACACTTGTGGGAGCTACTGTGACTAAAACTGAGCTTCTTTACACACAGGGAAGCAAGAGAAATGCTGATTTCATCAAGCCCAGTTACATACTCAGAATCTGTACTACTGCGCAAATAGGCATGAATCTGTAGGCAAAAAACTCATTTCTGACAAAGTTGCCCAAATGCATCTCAGAAGTGTGCAACTCGTTCCCTGAGTTAGAAAACGTCGAGAAACTTTCGTTTCTGCTAGCGCTTTGCTCCTACACATGTATTTGCTGAACGGTGAAAGCGCACAGTAATGCACTTTTCTCCCAGCAATTACACTGTTTCTAAGGAAATGGGAATACACTGAGGAGACACTTGTGGGAGCTACTGTGACTAAAAGTGAGCTTCCCTGCGCACAGGGAAGCAAGAGAAATGCTGATTTCATCAAGCCCAGTTACATACTCAGAATCTGTACTACTGCGCAAATAGTCATGTCTCTGTAGGCAAAAAACTCCTTTCTGACAAAGTTGCCCAAATGCATCTCAGAAGTGTGGAACTTGTTCCCTGAGTTAGAAAACGTCGAGAAACGGTCGTTTCAGCTAGCGCTGTGCTTCTACACATGTATTTGCTGAACGGTGAAAGCGCACAGTAATGCACTTTTCTCCCAGCAAATACACTGTTTCTAAGGAAATGGGAACACACTGAGGAGACACTTGTGGGAGCTACTTTGACTAAAACTGAGCTTCCCTACGAACAGGGAAGCAAGAGAAATGCTGATTTCATCAAGCCCAGTTACATACTCAGAATCTGTACTACTGCGCAAATAGGCATGTCTCTTTAGGCAAAAAACTCATTTCTGACAAAGTTGCCCAAATGCATCTAGGAAGTGTGCAACTTGTTCCCTGAGTTAGAAAACGTCGAGAAACGTTCGTTTCTGCTAGCGCTGTGCTTCTACACATGTATTTGCTGAACGGTGAAAGCGCGCAGTAATGCACTTTTCTCCCAGCAAATACACTGTTTCTAAGGAAATGGGAACACACTGAGAAGACACCTGTGGGAGCTACTGTGACTAAAACTGAGCTTCCCTACGCACAGGAAAGCAAAAGAAATGCTGATTTCATCAAGCCCAGTTACATACTCAGAATCTGTACTACTGCGCAAATAGGCATGAATCTGTAGGCAAAAAACTCATTTCTGACAAAGTTGCCCAAATGCATCTCAGAAGTGTGCAACTTGTTCCCTGAGTTAGAAAACGTCGAGAAACGTTCGTTTCTGCTAGCGCTGTGCTTCTACACATGTATTTGCTGAACGGTGAAAGCGCACAGTAATGCACTTTTCTCCCAGCAAATACACTGTTTCTAAGGAAATGGGAACACACTGAGGAGACACTTGTGGGAGCTACTGTGACTAAAACTGAGCTTCTTTACACACAGGGAAGCAAGAGAAATGCTGATTTCATCAAGCACAGTTACATACTCAGAATCTGTACTACTGCGCAAATAGGCATGAATCTGTAGGCAAAAAACTCATTTCTGACAAAGTTGCCCAAATGCATCTCAGAAGTGTGCAACTTGTTCCCTGAGTTAGAAAACGTCGAGAAACTTTCGTTTCTGCTAGCGCTGTGCTTCTACACATGTATTTGCTGAACGGTGAAAGCGCACAGTAATGCACTTTTCTCCCAGCAATTACACTGTTTCTAAGGAAATGGGAATACACTGAGGAGACACTTGTGGGAGCTACTGTGACTAAAAGTGAGCTTCCCTGCGCACAGGGAAGCAAGAGAAATGCTGATTTCATCAAGCCCAGTTACATACTCAGAATCTGTACTACTGCGCAAATAGTCATGTCTCTGTAGGCAAAAAACTCCTTTCTGACAAAGTTGCCCAAATGCATCTCAGAAGTGTGCAACTTGTTCCCTGCGTTAGAAAACGTCGTGAAACGTTCGTTTCTGCTAGCGCTGTGCTTCTACACATGTATTTGCTGAACGGTGAAAGCGCACAGTAATGCACTTTTCTCCCAGCAAATACACTGTTTCTAAGGAAATGGGAACACACTGAGGAGACACTTGTGGGAGCTACTGTGACTAAAACTGAGCTTCCCTACGCACAGGGAAGCAAGAGAAATGCTGATTTCATCAAGCCCAGTTACATACTCAGAATCTGTACTACTGCGCAAATAGGCATGTCTCTGTAGGCAAACAACTCATTTCTGACAAAGTTGCCCAAATGCATCTCAGAAGTGTGCAACTTGTTCCCTGAGTTAGAAAAGGTCGAGAAACGGTCGTTTCTGCTAGCGCTGTGCTTCTACACATGTATTTGCTGAACGGTGAAAGCACACAGTGATGCACTTTTCTCCTAGCAAATACACTGTTTCTAAGGAACTGGGAACACACTGAGGAGACACTTGTGGGAGCTACTGTGACTAAAACTGAGCTTCCCTACGCACAGGGAAGCAAGAGAAATGCTGATTTCATCAAGCCCAGTTACATACTCAGAATCTGTACTACTGCGCAAATAGGCATGTCTCTGTAGGCAAAAAACTCATTTCTGACAACGTTGCCCAAATGCATCTCAGAAGTGTGCAACTTGTTCCCTGAGTTAGAAAACGTCGAGAAACGTTCGTTTCTGCTAGCGCTGTGCTTCTACACATGTATTTGCTGAACGGTGAAAGCGCACAGTAATGCACTTTTCTCCCAGCAAATACACTGTTTCTAAGGAAATGGGAACACACTGAGGAGACACTTGTGGGAGCTACTGTGACTAAAACTGAGCTTCCTTACGCACAGGGAAGCAAGAGAAATGCTGATTTCATCAAGCCCAGTTACATACTCAGAATCTGTACTACTGCGCAAATAGGCATGTCTCTGTAGGCAAAAAACTCATTTCTGACAAAGTTGCCCAAATGCATCTCAGAAGTGTGCAACTTGTTCCCTGAGTTAGAAAACGTCGAGAAACGGTCGTTTCAGCTAGCGCTGTGCTTCTACACATGTATTTGCTGAACGATGAAAGCGCACAGTAATGCACTTTTCTCCCAGCAAATACACTGTTTCTAAGGAAATGGGAACACACTGAGGAGACACTTGTGGGAGCTACTGTGACTAAAACTGAGCTTCCCTACGAACAGGGAAGCAAGAGAAATGCTGATTTCATCAAGCCCAGTTACATACTCAGAATCTGTACTACTGCGCAAATAGGCATGTCTCTGTAGGCAAAAAACTCATTTCTGACAAAGTTGCCCAAATGCATCTAGGAAGTGTGCAACTTGTTCCCTGAGTTAGAAAACGTCGAGAAACGTTCGTTTCTGCTAGCGCTGTGCTTCTACACATGTATTTGCTGAACGGTGAAAGCGCGCAGTAATGCACTTTTCTCCCAGCAAATACACTGTTTCTAAGGAAATGGGAACACACTGAGAAGACACCTGTGGGAGCTACTGTGACTAAAACTGAGCTTCCCTACGCACAGGAAAGCAAGAGAAATGCTGATTTCATCAAGCCCAGTTACATACTCAGAATCTGTACTACTGCGCAAATAGGCATGAATCTGTAGGCAAAAAACTCATTTCTGACAAAGTTGCCCAAATGCATCTCAGAAGTGTGCAACTTGTTCCCTGAGTTAGAAAACGTCGAGAAACAGTCTTTTCTGCTAGCGCTGTGCTTCTACACATGTATTTGCTGAACGGTGAAAGCGCACAGTAATGCACTTTTCTCCCAGCAAATACACTGTTTCTAAGGAAATGGGAACACACTGAGGAGACACTTGTGGGAGCTACTGTGACTAAAACTGAGCTTCTTTACACACAGGGAAGCAAGAGAAATGCTGATTTCATCAAGCCCAGTTACATACTCAGAATCTGTACTACTGCGCAAATAGGCATGTCTCTGTAGGCAAAAAACTCCTTTCTGACAAAGTTGCCCAAATGCATCTCAGAAGTGTGCAACTTGTTCCCTGAGTTAGAAAACGTCGTGAAACGTTCGTTTCTGCTAGCGCTGTGCTTCTACACATGTATTTGCTGAACGGTGAAAGCGCACAGTAATGCACTTTTCTCCCAGCAAATACACTGTTTCTAAGGAAATGGGAACACACTGAGGAGACACTTGTGGGAGCTACTGTGACTAAAACTGAGCTTCCCTACGAACAGGGAAGAAAGAGAAATGCTGATTTCATCAAGCCCAGTTACATACTCAGAATCTGTACTACTGAGCAAATAGGCATGTCTCTGTAGGCAAAAAATTCATTTCTGACAAAGTTGCCCATATGCATCTAGGAAGTGTGCAACTTGTTCCCTGAGTTAGAAAACGTCGAGAAACGTTCATTTCTGCTAGCGCTGTGCTTCTACACATGTATTTGCTGAACGGTGAAAGCGCGCAGTAATGCACTTTTCTCCCAGCAAATACACTGTTTCTAAGGAAATGGGAACACACAGAGAAGACACTTGTGGGAGCTACTGTGACTAAAACTGAGCTTCCCTACGCACAGGGAAGCAAGAGAAATGCTGATTTCATCAAGCCCAGTTACATACTCAGAATCTGTACTACTGCGCAAATAGGCATGTCTCTGTAGGCAAAAAACTCATTTCTGACAAAGTTGCCCAAATGCATCTCAGAAGTGTGCAACTTGTTCCCTGAGTTAGAAAACATTGAGAAACGTTCGTTTCTGCTAGCGCTGTGCTTCTACACATGTATTTGCTGAACGGTGAAAGCGCACAGTAATGCACTTTTCTCCCAGCAAATACACTGTTTCTAAGGAAATGGGAACACACTGAGGAGACACTTGTGGGAGCTACTGTGACTAAAAGTGAGCTTCCTTACGCACAGGGAAGCAAGAGAAATGCTGAATTCATCAAGCCCAGTTACATACTCAGAATCTGTACTACTGCGCAAATAGGCATGTCTCTGTAGGCAAAAAACTCATTTCTGACAAAGTTGCCCAAATGCATCTCAGAAGTGTGCAACTTGTTCCCTGAGTTAGAAAACGTCGAGAAACGTTCGTTTCTGCTAGCGCTGTGCTTCTACACATGTATTTGCTGAACGGTGAAAGCGCACAGTAATGCACTTTTCTCCCAGCAAATACACTGTTTCTAAGGAAATGGGAACACACTGAGGAGACACTTGTGGGAGCTACTGTGACTAAAACTGAGCTTCTTTACACACAGGGAAGCAGGAGAAATGCTGATTTCATCAAGCCCAGTTACATACTCAGAATCTGTACTACTGCGCAAATAGGCATGAATCTGTAGGCAAAAAACTCCTTTCTGACAAAGTTGCCCAAATGCATCTCAGAAGTGTGCAACTTGTTCCCTGAGTTAGAAAACGTCGAGAAACGGTCGTTTCTGCTAGCGCTGTGCTTCTACACATGTATTTGCTGAACGGTGAAAGCGCAAAGTAATGCACTTTTCTCCCAACAATTACACTGTTTCTAAGGAAAAGGGAACATACTGAGGAGACACTTGTGGGAGCTACTGTGACTAAAAGTGAGCTTCCCTACGCACAGGGAAGCAAGAGAAATGCTGATTTCATCAAGCCCAGTTACATACTCAGAGTCTGTACTACTATGCAAATAGTCATGTCTCTAGGCAAAAAACTCCTTTCTGACAAAGTTGCCCAAATGCATCTCAGAAGTGTGCAACTTGTTCCCTGAGTTAGAAAACGTCGAGAAACGGTCTTTTCTGCTAGCGCTGTGCTTCTACACATGTATTTGCTGAACGGTGAAAGCGCACAGTAATGCACTTTTCTCCCAGCAAATACACTGTTTCTAAGGAAATGGGAACACACTGAGGAGACACTTGTGGGAGCTACTGTGACTAAAACTGAGCTTCCCTACGAACAGGGAAGCAAGAGAAATGCTGATTTCATCAAGCCCAGTTACATACTCAGAATCTGTACTAATGCGCAAATAGGCATGTCTCTGTAGGCAAAAAACTCATTTCTGACAAAGTTGCCCATATGCATCTAGGAAGTGTGCAACTTGTTCCCTGAGTTAGAAAACGTCGAGAAACGTTCATTTCTGCTAGCGCTGTGCTTCTACACATGTATTTGCTGAACGGTGAAAGCGCGCAGTAATGCACTTTTCTCCCAGCAAATACACTGTTTCTAAGGAAATGGGAACACACAGAGAAGACACTTGTGGGAGCTACTGTGACTAAAACTGAGCTTCCCTACGCACAGGAAAGCAAGAGAAATGCTGATTTCATCAAGCCCAGTTACATACTCAGAATCTGTACTACTGCGCAAATAGGCATGAATCTGTAGGCAAAAACTCATTTCTGACAAAGTTGCCCAAATGCATCTCAGAAGTGTGCAACTTGTTCCCTGAGTTAGAAAACGTCGGGAAACGTTCGTTTCTGCTAGCGCTGTGCTTCTACACATGTATTTGCTGAACGGTGAAAGCGCACAGTAATGCACTTTTCTCCCAGCAAATACACTGTTTCTAAGGAAATGGGAACACACTGAGGAGACACTTGTGGGAGCTACTGTGACTAAAACTGAGCTTGCCTACGCACAGGGAAGCAAGAGAAATGCTGATTTCATCAAGCCCAGTTACATACTCAGAATCTGTACTACTGCGCAAATAGGCATGAATCTGTAGACAAAAAACTCATTTCTGACAAAGTTGCCCAAATGCATCTCAGAAGTGTGCAACTTGTTCCCTGAGTTAGAAAACGTCGAGAAACGGTCGTTTCTGCTAGCGCTGTGCTTCTACACATGTATTTGCTGAACGGTGAAAGCGCACAGTAATTCACTTTTCTCCCAGCAAATACACTGTTTCTAAGGAAATGGGAACACACTGAGGAGACACTTGTGGGAGCTACTGTGACTAAAACTGAGCTTCCCTACGCACAGGGAAGCAAGAGAAATGCTGATTTCATCAAGCCCTATTACATACTCAGAATCTGTACTACTGCGCAAATAGGCATGTCTCTGTAGGCAAAAAACTCATTTCTGACAAAGTTGCCCAAATGCATCTCAGAAGTGTGCAACTTGTTCCCTGAGTTAGAAAACGTCGAGAAACGTTCGTTTCTGCTAGCGCTGTGCTTCTACACATGTATTTGCTGAATGGTGAAAGCGCACAGTAATGCACTTTTCTCCCAGCAAATACACTGTTTCTAAGGAAATGGGAACACACTGAGGAGACACTTGTGGGAGCTACTGTGACTAAAACTGACCTTCCCTACGCACAGGGAAGCAAGAGAAATGCTGATTTCATCAAGCCCAGTTACATACTCAGAATCTGTACTACTGCGCAAAAAGGCATGTCTCTGTAGGCAAAAAACTCATTTCTGACAAAGTTGCCCAAATGCATCTCAGAAGTGTACAACTTGTTCCCTGAGTTAGAAAACGTCGAGAAACGGTCTTTTCTGCTAGCGCTGTGCTTCTACACATGTATTTGCTGAACGGTGAAAGCGCACAGTAATGCACTTTTCTCCCAGCAAATACACTGTTTCTAAGGAAATGGGAACACACTGAGGAGACACTTGTGGGAGCTACTGTGACTAAAACTGAGCTTCCCTACGCACAGGGAAGCAAGAGAAATGCTGATTTCATCAAGCCCAGTTATATACTCAGAATCTGTACTTCTACGCAAATAGGCATGAATCTGTAGGCAAAAAACTCATTTTTGAAAAGTTACCCAAATGCATCTCAGAAGTGTGCAACTTGTTCCCTGAGTTAGAAAACGTCGAGAAACGTTCGTTTCTGCTAGCGCTGTGCTTCTACACATGTATTTGCTGAACGGTGAAAGCGCACAGGAATGCACTTTTCTCCCAGCAAATACACTGTTTCTAAGGAAATGGGAACACACTGAGGAGACACTTGTGGGAGCTACTGTGACTAAAACTGAGCTTCCTTACGCACAGGGAAGCAAGAGAAATGCTGAATTCATCAAGCCCAGTTACATACTCAGAATCTGTACTACTGCGCAAATAGGCATGTCTCTGTAGCAAAGAACTCATTTCTGACAAAGTTGCCCAAATGCATCTCAGAAGTGTGCAACTTGTTCCCTGAGTTAGAAAACGTCGAGAAACAGTCTTTCTGCTAGCGCTGTGCTTCTACACATGTATTTGCTGAACGGTGAAAGCGCACAGTAATGCACTTTTCTCCCAGCAAATACACTGTTTCTAAGGAAATGGGAACACACTGAGGAGACACTTGTGGGAGCTACTGTGACTAAAACTGAGCTTCTTTACACACAGGGAAGCAGGAGAAATGCTGATTTCATCAAGCCCAGTTACATACTCAGAATCTGTACTACTGCGCAAATAGGCATGAATCTGTAGGCAAAAAACTCCTTTCTGACAAAGTTGCCCAAATGCATCTCAGAAGTGTGCAACTTGTTCCCTGAGTTAGAAAACGTCGAGAAACGGTCGTTTCTGCTAGCGCTGTGCTTCTACACATGTATTTGCTGAACGGTGAAAGCGCAAAGTAATGCACTTTTCTCCCAGCAATTACACTGTTTCTAAGGAAATGGGAACATACTGAGGAGACACTTGTGGGAGCTACTGTGACTAAAAGTGAGCTTCCCTACGCACAGGGAAGCAAGAGAAATGCTGATTTCATCAAGCCCAGTTACATACTCAGAATCTGTACTACTATGCAAATAGTCATGTCTCTAGGCAAAAAACTCCTTTCTGACAAAGTTGCCCAAATGCATCTCAGAAGTGTGCAACTTGTTCCCTGAGTTAGAAAACGTCGAGAAACGTTCGTTTCTGCTAGCGCTGTGCTTCTACACATGTATTTGCTGAACGGTGAAAGCGCACAGTAATGCACTTTTCTCCCAGCAAATACACTGTTTCTAAGGAAATGGGAACACACTGAGGAGACACTTGTGGGAGCTACTGTGACTAAAACTGAGCTTCCCTACGAACAGGGAAGCAAGAGAAATGCTGATTTCATCAAGCCCAGTTACATACTCAGAATCTGTACTACTGCGCAAATAGGCATGAATCTGTAGGCAAAAAACTCCTTTCTGACAAAGTTGCCCAAATGCATCTCAGAAGTGTGCAACTTGTTCCCTGAGTTAGAAAACGTCGAGAAACGGTCGTTTCTGCTAGCGCTGTGCTTCTACACATGTATTTGCTGAACGGTGAAAGCGCAAAGTAATGCACTTTTCTCCCAGCAATTACACTGTTTCTAAGGAAATGGGAACATACTGAGGAGACACTTGTGGGAGCTACTGTGACTAAAAGTGAGCTTCCCTACGCACAGGGAAGCAAGAGAAATGCTGATTTCATCAAGCCCAGTTACATACTCAGAATCTGTACTACTATGCAAATAGTCATGTCTCTAGGCAAAAAACTCCTTTCTGACAAAGTTGCCCAAATGCATCTCAGAAGTGTGCAACTTGTTCCCTGAGTTAGAAAACGTCGAGAAACGTTCGTTTCTGCTAGCGCTGTGCTTCTACACATGTATTTGCTGAACGGTGAAAGCGCACAGTAATGCACTTTTCTCCCAGCAAATACACTGTTTCTAAGGAAATGGGAACACACTGAGGAGACACTTGTGGGAGCTACTGTGACTAAAACTGAGCTTCCCTACGAACAGGGAAGCAAGAGAAATGCTGATTTCATCAAGCCCAGTTACATACTCAGAATCTGTACTAATGCGCAAATAGGCATGTCTCTGTAGGCAAAAAACTCATTTCTGACAAAGTTGCCCATATGCATCTAGGAAGTGTGCAACTTGTTCCCTGAGTTAGAAAACGTCGAGAAACGTTCATTTCTGCTAGCGCTGTGCTTCTACACATGTATTTGCTGAACGGTGAAAGCGCGCAGTAATGCACTTTTCTCCCAGCAAATACACTGTTTCTAAGGAAATGGGAACACACAGAGAAGACACTTGTGGGAGCTACTGTGACTAAAACTGAGCTTCCCTACGCACAGGAAAGCAAGAGAAATGCTGATTTCATCAAGCCCAGTTACATACTCAGAATCTGTACTACTGCGCAAATAGGCATGAATCTGTAGACAAAAAACTCATTTCTGACAAAGTTGCCCAAATGCATCTCAGAAGTGTGCAACTTGTTCCCTGAGTTAGAAAACGTCGAGAAACGGTCGTTTCTGCTAGCGCTGTGCTTCTACACATGTATTTGCTGAACGGTGAAAGCGCACAGTAATTCACTTTTCTCCCAGCAAATACACTGTTTCTAAGGAAATGGGAACACACTGAGGAGACACTTGTGGGAGCTACTGTGACTAAAACTGAGCTTCCCTACGCACAGGGAAGCAAGAGAAATGCTGATTTCATCAAGCCCTGTTACATACTCAGAATCTGTACTACTGCGCAAATAGGCATGTCTCTGTAGGCAAAAAACTCATTTCTGACAAAGTTGCCCAAATGCATCTCAGAAGTGTGCAACTTGTTCCCTGAGTTAGAAAACGTCGAGAAACGTTCGTTTCTGCTAGCGCTGTGCTTCTACACATGTATTTGCTGAATGGTGAAAGCGCACAGTAATGCACTTTTCTCCCAGCAAATACACTGTTTCTAAGGAAATGGGAACACACTGAGGAGACACTTGTGGGAGCTACTGTGACTAAAACTGACCTTCCCTACGCACAGGGAAGCAAGAGAAATGCTGATTTCATCAAGCCCAGTTACATACTCAGAATCTGTACTACTGCGCAAAAAGGCATGTCTCTGTAGGCAAAAAACTCATTTCTGACAAAGTTGCCCAAATGCATCTCAGAAGTGTGCAACTTGTTCCCTGAGTTAGAAAATGTCGAGAAACGTTCGTTTCTGCTAGCGCTGTGCTTCTACACATGTATTTGCTGAACGGTGAAAGCGCACAGGAATGCACTTTTCTCCCAGCAAATACACTGTTTCTAAGGAAATGGGAACACACTGAGGAGACACTTGTGGGAGCTACTGTGACTAAAACTGAGCTTCCTTACGCACAGGGAAGCAAGAGAAATGCTGAATTCATCAAGCCCAGTTACATACTCAGAATCTGTACTACTGCGCAAATAGGCATGAATCTGTGGGCAAAAAACTCATTTCTGACAAAGTTGCCCAAATGCATCTCAGAAGTGTGCAACTTGTTCCCTGAGTTAGAAAACGTCGAGAAACTTTCGTTTCTGCTAGCGCTGTGCTTCTACACATGTATTTGCTGAACGGTGAAAGCGCAAAGTAATGCACTTTTCTCCCAGCAATTACACTGTTTCTAAGGAAATGGGAACACACTGAGGAGACACTTGTGGGAGCTACTGTGACTAAAAGTGAGCTTCCCTACGCACAGGGAAGCAAGAGAAATGCTGATTTCATCAAGCCCAGTTACATACTCAGAATCTGTACTACTGCGCAAATAGTCATGTCTCTGTAGGCAAAAAACTCCTTTCTGACAATGTTGCCCAAATGCATCTCAGAAGTGTGCAACTTGTTCCCTGAGTTAGAAAACGTCGAGAAACGGTCGTTTCTGCTAGCGCTGTGCTTCTACACATGTATTTGCTGAACGGTGAAAGCGCACAGTAATGCACTTTTCTCCCAGCAAATACACTGTTTCTAAGGAAATGGGAACACACTGAGGAGACACTTGTGGGAGCTACTGTGACTAAAACTGAGCTTCCCTACGAAAAGGGAAGCAAGAGAAATGCTGATTTCATCAAGCCCAGTTACATAGTCAGAATCTGTACTACTGCGCAAATAGGCATGTCTCTGTAGGCAAAAAACTCATTTCTGACAAAGTTGCCCAAATGCATCTAGGAAGTGTGCAACTTGTTCCCTGAGTTAGAAAACGTCGAGAAACGTTCGTTTCTGCTAGCGCTGTGCTTCTACACATGTATTTGCTGAACGGTGAAAGCGCACAGTAATGCACTTTTCTCCCAGCAAATACACTGTTTCTAAGGAAATGGGAACACACTGAGGAGACACTTGTGGGAGCTACTGTGACTAAAAGTGAGCTTCCCTACGCACAGGGAAGCAAGAGAAATGCTGATTTCATCAAGCCCAGTTACATACTCAGAATCTGTACTTCTGCGCAAATAGGCATGTCTCTGTAGGCAAAAAACTCATTTCTGACAAAGTTGCCCAAATGCATCTCAGAAGTGTGCAACTTGTTCCCTGAGTTAGAAAACGTCGAGAAACGTTCGTTTCTGCTAGCGCTGTGCTTCTACACATGTATTTGCTGAACGGTGAAAGCGCACAGTAATGCACTTTTCTCCCAGCAAATACACTGTTTCTAAGGAAATGGGAACACACTGAGGAGACACTTGTGGGAGCTACTGTGACTAAAACTGAGCTTCCCTACGCACAGGGAAGCAAGAGAAATGCTGATTTCATCAAGCCCAGTTACATACTCAGAATCTGTACTACTGCGCAAATAGGCATGTCTCTGTAGGCAAAAAACTTATTTCTGACAAAGTTGCCCAAATGCATCTAGGAAGTGTGCAACTTGTTCCCTGAGTTAGAAAACGTCGAGAAACGTCCGTTTCTGCTAGCGCTGTGCTTCTACACATATATTTGCTGAACGGTGAAATCGCGCAGTAATGCACTTTTCTCCCAGCAAATACACTGTTTCTAAGGAAATGGGAACACACTGAGGAGACACTTGTGGGAGCTACTGTGACTAAAACTGAGCTTCCCTACGCACAGGAAATTAAGAGAAATGCTGATTTCATCAAGCCCAGTTACATACTCAGAATCTGTACTACTGCGCAAATAGGCATGAATCTGTAGGCAAAAAACTCATTTCTGACAAAGTTGCCCAAATGCATCTCAGAAGTGTGCAACTTGTTCCCTGAGTTAGAAAACGTCAAGAAATGTTCGTTTCTGCTAGCGCTGTGCTTCTACACATGTATTTGCTGAACGGTGAAAGCGCACAGTAATGCACTTTTCTCCCAACAAATACACTGTTTCTAAGGAAATGGGAACACACTGAGGAGACACTTGTGGGAGCTACTGTGACTAAAAGTGAGCTTCCCTACGCACAGGGAAGCAAGAGAAATGCTGATTTCATCAAGCCCAGTTACATACTCAGAATCTGTACTACTGCGCAAATAGGCATGAATCTGTAGACAAAAAACTCATTTCTGACAAAGTTGCCCAAATGCATCTCAGAAGTGTGCAACTTGTTCCCTGAGTTAGAAAACGTCGAGAAACGGTCGTTTCTGCTAGCGCTGTGCTTCTACACATGTATTTGCTGAACGGTGAAAGCGCACAGTAATTCACTTTTCTCCCAGCAAATACACTGTTTCTAAGGAAATGGGAACACACTGAGGAGACACTTGTGGGAGCTACTGTGACTAAAACTGAGCTTCCCTACGCACAGGGAAGCAAGAGAAATGCTGATTTCATCAAGCCCAGTTACATACTCAGAATCTGTACTACTGCGCAAATAGGCATGAATCTGTAGACAAAAAACTCATTTCTGACAAAGTTGCCCAAATGCATCTCAGAAGTGTGCAACTTGTTCCCTGAGTTAGAAAACGTCGAAAAACGGTCGTTTCTGCTAGCGCTGTGCTTCTACACATGTATTTGCTGAACGGTGAAAGCGCACAGTAATTCACTTTTCTCCCAGCAAATACACTGTTTCTAAGGAAATGGGAACACACTGAGGAGACACTTGTGGGAGCTACTGTGACTAAAACTGAGCTTCCCTACGCACAGGGAAGCAAGAGAAATGCTGATTTCATCAAGCCCAGTTACATACTCAGAATCTGTACTACTGCGCAAATAGGCATGTCTCTGTAGGCAAAAAACTCATTTCTGACAAAGTTGCCCAAATGCATCTCAGAAGTGTGCAACTTGTTCCCTGAGTTAGAAAACGTCGAGAAACGTTCGTTTCTGCTAGCGCTGTGCTTCTACACATGTATTTGCTGAACGGTGAAAGCGCACAGTAATGCACTTTTCTCCCAGCAAATACACTGTTTCTAAGGAAATGGGAACACACTGAGGAGACACTTGTGGGAGCTACTGTGACTAAAACTGAGCTTCCCTACGCACAGGGAAGCAAGAGAAATGCTGATTTCATCAAGCCCAGTTACATACTCAGAATCTGTACTACTGCGCAAATAGGCATGTCTCTTTTGGCAAAAAACTCATTTCTGACAAAGTTGCCCAAATGCATCTCAGAAGTGTGCAACTTGTTCCCTGAGTTAGAAAACGTCGAGAAACGGTCTTTTCTGCTAGCGCTGTGCTTCTACACATGTATTTGCTGAACGGTGAAAGCGCACAGTAATGCACTTTTCTCCCAGCAAATACACTGTTTCTAAGGAAATGGGAACACACTGAGGAGACACTTGTGGGAGCTACTGTGACTACAACTGAGCTTCCCTACGCACAGGGAAGCAAGAGAAATGCTGATTTCATCAAGCCCAGTTATATACTCAGAATCTGTACTTCTGCGCAAATAGGCATGAATCTGTAGGCAAAAAGCTCATTTCTGACAAAGTTACCCAAATGCATCTCAGAAGTGTGCAACTTGTTCCCTGAGTTAGAAAACGTCGAGAAACGTTCGTTTCTGCTAGCGATGTGCTTCTACACATGTATTTGCTGAACGGTGAAAGCGCACAGTAATGCACTTTTCTCTCAGCAAATACACTGTTTCTAAGGAAATGGGAACACACTGAGGAGACACTTGTGGGAGCTACTGTGACTAAAACTGAGCTTCCCTATGCACAGGGAAGCAAGAGAAATGCTGAGTTCATCAAGCCCAGTTACATACTCAGAATCTGTACTACTGCGCAAATAGGCATGTCTCTGTAGGCAAAAAACTCATTTCTGACAAAGTTGCCCAAATGCATCTCAGAAGTGTGCAACTTGTTCCCTGAGTTAGAAAACGTCGAGAAACGTTCGTTTCTGCTAGCGCTGTGCTTCTACACATGTATTTGCTGAACGGTGAAAGCGCACAGTAATGCACTTTTCTCACGGCAAATACACTGTTTCTAAGGAACTGGGAACACACTGAGGAGACACTTGTCCGAGCTACTGTGACGAAAACTGAGCTTCCCTACGCACTGGGAAGCAAGAGAAATGCTGATTTCATCAAGCCCAGTTACATACTCAGAATCTCTACTACTGCGCAAATAGGCATGTCTCTGTAGGCAAAAAACTCATTTCTGTCAAAGTTGCCCAAATGCACCTCAGAAGTTTGGAACTTGTTCTCTGAGTTAGAAAACGTCGAGAAACATTCGTTTCTGCTAGCGCTGTGCTTCTACACATGTATTTGCTGAACGGTGAAAGCGCACAGTAATGCACTTTTCTCTCAGCAAATACACTGTTTCTAAGGAAATGGGAACACACTGAGGAGACACTTGTGGGAGCTACTGTGACTAAAACTGAGCTTCCCTATGCACAGGGAAGCAAGAGAAATGCTGAGTTCATCAAGCCCAGTTACATACTCAGAATCTGTACTACTGCGCAAATAGGCATGTCTCTTTAGGCAAAATACTCATTTCTGACAAAGTTGCCCAAATGCATCTCAGAAGTGTGCAACTTGTTCCGTGAGTTAGAAAACGTCGAGAAACGTTCGTTTCTGCTAGCGCTGTGCTTCTACACATGTATTTGCTGAACGGTGAAAGCGCACAGTAATGCACTTTTCTCCCAGCAAATACACTGTTTCTAAGGAAATGGGAACACACTGAGGAGACACTTGAGGGAGCTACTGTGACTAAAACTGAGCTTCCCTACGCACAGGGAAGCAAGAGAAATGCTGATTTCATCAAGCCCAGTTACATACTCAGAATCTGTACTACTGCGCAAATAGGCATGCCTCTGTAGGCAAAAAACTCATTTCTGACAAAGTTGCCCAAATGCATCTCAGAAGTGTGCAACTTGTTCCCTGAGTTAGAAAACGTCGAGAAACGTTCGTTTCTGCTAGCGCTGTGCTTCTACACATGTATTTGCTGAACGGTGAAAGCGCACAGTAATGCACTTTTCTCCCAGCAAATACACTGTTTCTAAGAAAATGGGAACACACTGAAGAGACACTTGTGGGAGATACTGTGACTAAAACTGAGCTTCCCTACGCACAGGGAAGCAAGAGAAATGCTGATTTCATCAAGCCCAGTTACATACTCAGAATCTGTACTACTGCGCAAATAGGCATGTCTCTGTAGGCAAAAAACTCATTTCTGACAAAGTTGCCCAAATGCACGTCAGAAGTGTGCAACTTGTTCCCTGAGTTAGAAAATGTCGAGAAACGGTCGTTTCTGCTAGCGCTGTGCTTCTACACATGAATTTGCTGAACGGTGAAAGCGCACAGTAATGCACTTTTCTCCCAGCAAATACACTGTTTCTAAAAAAATGGGAACACACTGAGGAGACACTTGTGGGAGCTACTGTGACTAAAACTGGGCTTCCCTACGCACAGGGAAGCAAGAGAAATGCTGATTTCATCAAGCCCAGTTACATACTCAGAATCTGTACTACTGCGCAAATAGGCATGTCTCTGTAGGCAAAAAACTCATTTCTGACAAAGTTGCCCAAATGCATCTCAGAAGTGTGCAACTTGTTCCCTGAGTTAGAAAACGTCGAGAAACGTTCGTTTCTGCTAGCGCTGTGCTTCTACACATGTATTTGCTGAACGGTGAAAGCGCACAGTAATGCACTTTTCTCCCAGCAAATACACTGTTTCTAAGGAAATGGGAACATACTGAGGAGACACTTGTGGGAGCTACTGTTGTAAAACTAAGCTTCCCTACGCACAGGGAAGCAAGAGAAATGCTGATTTCATCAAGCCCAGTTACATACTCAGAATCTGTACTACTGCGCAAATAGGCATGCCTCTGTAGGCAAAAAACTCATTTCTGACAAAGTTGCCCAAATGCATCTCAGAAGTGTGCAACTTGTTCCCTGAGTTAGAAAACGTCGAGAAACGTTCGTTTCTGCTAGCGCTGTGCTTCTACACATGTATTTGCTGAACGGTGAAGGCGCACAGTAATGCACTTTTCTCCCAGCAAATACACTGTTTCTAAGGAACTGGGAACACACTGAGGAGACACTTGTGGGAGCTACTGTGACTAAAACTGAGCTTCCCTACGCACAGGGAAGCAAGAGAAATGCTGATTTCATCAAGCCCAGTTACATACTCAGAATCTGTACTACTGCGCAAATAGGCATGTCTCTTTAGGCAAAAAACTCATTTCTGACAAAGTTGCCCAAATGCATCTCAGTAGTGTGCAACTTGTTCCCTGAGTTAGAAAACATAGAGAAATGGTCATTTCTGCTAGCGCTGTGCTTCTACACATGTACTTGCTGAACAGTGAAAGCACACAGTAATGCACTTTTCTCCCAGCAAATACACTGTTTCTAAGAAAATGGGAACACACTGAGGAGACACTTGTGGGAGCTACTGTGACTAAAACTGAGCTTCCCTACGCACAGGAAAGCAAGAGAAATGCTGATTTCATCAAGCCCAGTTGCATACTCAGAATCTGTACTACTGCGCAAATAGGCATGTCTCTGTAGGCAAAAAACTCATATCTGAAAAAGTTGCCTAAATGCATCTCAGAAGTGTGCAACTTGTTCCCTGAGTTAGAAAATGTCGAGAAACGTTCGTTTTTGCTACCACTGTGCTTCTACACATGTATTTGCTGAACGGTGAAAGCGCACAGTAATGCAATTTTCTCCCAGCAAATACACTGTTTCTAAGGAAATGGGAACACACTGAGGAATCAGTTGTGGGAGCTACCGTGACTAAAACTGAGCTTCGCTACGCACAGGGAAGCAAGAGAAATGCTGATTTCATCAAGCCCAGTTACATACTCAGAATCTGTACTACTGCGCAAATAGGCATGTCTCTTTAGGCAAAAAACTCATTTCTGACAAAGTTGCCAAAATGCATCTCAGAAGTGTGCAACTTGTTCCCTGAGTTAGAAAACGTCGAGAAACGGTCATATCTGCTAACGCTGTGCTTCTACACATGTATTTGCTGAACGGTGAAAGCGCACAGTAATGCACTTTTCTCCCAGCAAATACACTGTTTCTAAGGAAATGGGAACACACTGAGGAGACACTTGTGGGAGCTACTGTGACTAAAACTGGGCTTCCCTACGCACAGGGAAGCAAGAGAAATGCTGATTTCATCAAGCCCAGTTACATACTCAGAATCTGTACAACTGCGCAAATAGGCATGTACTCTGTAGGCAAAAAACTCATTTCTGACAAAGTTGTCCAAATGCATCTCAGAAGTGTGCAACTTGTTCCCTGAGTTAGAAAACGTCGAGAAACGTTCGTTTCTGCTAGCGCTGTGCTTCTACACATGTATTTGCTGAACGGTGAAAGCGCACAGTAATGCACTTTTCTCCCAGCAAATACACTGTTTCTAAGGAAATGGGAACACAGTGAGGAGACACTTGTGGGAGCTACTGTGACTAAAACTGGGCTTCCCTACGCACAGGGAAGCAAGAGAAATGCTGATTTCATCAAGCCCAGTTACATACTTAGAATCTGTACTACTGCGCAAATAGGCATGTCTCTGTAGGCAAAAAACTCATTTCTGACAAAGTTGCCCAAATGCATCTCAGAAGTGGGCAACTTTTTCCCTGAGTTAGAAAACGTCGAGAAACGTTCGTTTCTGCTAGCGCTGTGCTTCTACACATGTATTTGCTGAACGGTGAAAGCGCACAGTAATGCACTTTTCTCCCAGCAAATACACTGTTTCTAAGGAAATGGGAACACACTGAGGAGACACTTGTGGGAGCTACTGTGGTAAAACTGAGCTTCCCTACACACAGGGAAGCAAGAGAAATGCTGATTTCATCAAGCCCAATTACATACTCAGAATCTGTACTACTGCGCAAATAGGCATGCCTCTATAGGCAAAAAACTCATTTCTGACAAAGTTGCCCAAATGCATCTCAGAAGTGTGCAACTTGTTCCCTGAGTTAGAAAACGTCGAGAAACGTTCGTTTCTGCTAGCGCTGTGCTTCTACACATGTACTTGCTGAACAGTGAAAGCACACAGTAATGCACTTTTCTCCCAGCAAATACACTGTTTCTAAGGAAATGGGAACACACTGAGGAGACACTTGTGGGAGCTACTGTGACTAAAACTGAGCTTCCCTACGCACAGGGAAGCAAGAGAAATGCTGATTTCATCAAGCCCAGTTGCATACTCAGAATCTGTACTACTGCGCAAATAGGCATGCCTCTGTAGGCAAAAAACTCATTTCTGACAAAGTTGCCCAAATGCATCTCAGAAGTGTGCAACTTGTTCCCTGAGTTAGAAAACCTCGAGAAACGTTCGTTTCTGCTAGCGCTATGCTTCTACACATGTATTTGCTGAACGGTGAAAGCGCACAGTAAGGCACTTTTCTCCCAGCAAATACACTGTTTCTAAGGAAATGGGAACACACTGAGGAGACACTTGTGGGAGCTACTGTGACTAAAACTGAGCTTCCCTACGCACAGGGAAGCAAGAGAAATGCTGATTTCATCAAGCCCAGTTACATACTCAGAATCTGTACTACTGCGCAAATAGGCATGTCTCTTTAGGCAAAAAAGTCATTTCTGACAAAGTTGCCCAAATGCATCTCAGAAGTGTGCAACTTGTTCCCTGAGTTAGAAAACGTCGAGAAAAGTTCGTTTCTGCTAGTGCTGTGCTTCTACACATGTATTTGCTGAACGGTGAAAGCGCACAGTAATGCACTTTTCTCCCAGCAAATACACTGTTTCTAAGGAAATGGGAACACACGGAGGAGACACTTGTGGGAGCTACTGTGACTAAAACTGAGCTTCCCTACGCACAGGGAAGCTAGAGAAATGCTGATTTCATCAAGCCCAGTTACATACTCAGAATCTGTACTACTGTGCAAATAGGCACGTCTCTGTAGGCAAAAAAATCATTTCTGACAAAGTTGCCCAAGTGCACCTCAGAAGTGTGCAACTTGTTCCCTGAGTTAGAAAACGTCGAGAAACGGTCGTTTCTGCTAGCACTGTGCTTCTACACATGTATTTGCTGAACGGTGAAAGCGCACAGTAATGCACTTTTCTCCCAGCAAATACAGTGTTTCTAAAGAAATGGGAACACACTGAGGAGACACTTGTGGGAGCTACTGTGACTAAAACTGAGCTTCCCTACGCACAGGGAAGCAAGAGAAATGCTGATTTCACCAAGCCCAGTTACATACTCAGAATCTGTACTACTGCGCAAATAGGCATGTCTCTGTAGGCAAAAAACTCATTTCTGACAAAGTTGCCCAAATGCATCTCAGAAGTGTGCAACTTGTTCCCTGAGTTAGAAAACGTCGAGAAACGTTGGTTTCTGCTAGCGCTGTGCTTCTACACATGTATTTCCTGAACGGTGAAAGCGCACAGTAATGCACTTTTCTCCCAGCAAATACACTGTTTCTAAGGAAATGGGAACACACTGAGGAGACACTTGTTTGAGCTACTGTGACTAAAACTAAGCTTCGCTACGCACAGGGAAGCAAGAGAAATGCTGATTTCATCAAGCCCAGTTACATACTCAGAATCTGTACTACTGCGCAAATAGGCATGTCTCTGTAGGCAAAAAACTCATTTCTGACAAATTGCCCAAATGCATCTCAGAAGTGTGCAACTTGTTCCCTGAGTTAGAAAACGTCGAGACACGGTCGTTTCTGCTAGCGCTGTGCTTCTACACATGTATTAGCTGAACGGTGAAAGCGCACAGTAATGCACTTTTCTCGCAGCAAATACACTGTTTCTAAGGAAATGGAACACACTGAGGAGACACTTGTGGGAGCTACTGTGACTAAAACTGAGCTTCCCTACGCACAGGGAAGCAAGAGAAATGCTGATTTCATCAAGCCCAGTTACATACTCAGAATCTGTACTACTGCGCAAATAGGCATGTCTCTTTAGGCAAAAAACTCATTTCTGACAAAGTTGCCCAAATGCATCTCAGTAGTGTGCAACTTGTTCCCTGAGTTAGAAAATGTCGAGAAACGTTCGTTTTTGCTAGCACTGTGCTTCTACACATGTATTTGCTGAACGGTGAAAGCGCACAGTAATGCAATTTTCTCCCAGCAAATACACTGTTTCTAAGGAAATGGGAACACACTGAGGAAACAGTTGTGGGGGCTACCGTGACTAAAACTGAGCTTCGCTACGCACAGGGAAGCAAGAGAAATGCTGATTTCATCAAGCCCAGTTACATACTCAGAATCTGTACTACTGCGCAAATAGGCATGTCTCTTTAGGCAAAAAAGTCATTTCTGACAAAGTTGCCCAAATGCATCTCAGAAGTGTGCAACTTGTTCCCTGAGTTAGAAAACGTCGAGAAAAGTTCGTTTCTGCTAGTGCTGTGCTTCTACACATGTATTTGCTGAACGGTGAAAGCGCACAGTAATGCACTTTTCTCCCAGCAAATACACTGTTTCTAAGGAAATGGGAACACACGGAGGAGACACTTGTGGGAGCTACTGTGACTAAAACTGAGCTTCCCTACGCACAGGGAAGCTAGAGAAATGCTGATTTCATCAAGCCCAGTTACATACTCAGAATCTGTACTACTGTGCAAATAGGCACGTCTCTGTAGGCAAAAAAATCATTTCTGACAAAGTTGCCCAAGTGCACCTCAGAAGTGTGCAACTTGTTCCCTGAGTTAGAAAACGTCGAGAAACGGTCGTTTCTGCTAGCACTGTGCTTCTACACATGTATTTGCTGAACGGTGAAAGCGCACAGTAATGCACTTTTCTCCCAGCAAATACAGTGTTTCTAAAGAAATGGGAACACACTGAGGAGACACTTGAGGGAGCTACTGTGACTAAAACTGAGCTTCCCTACGCACAGGGAAGCAAGAGAAATGCTGATTTCACCAAGCCCAGTTACATACTCAGAATCTGTACTACTGCGCAAATAGGCATGTCTCTGTAGGCAAAAAACTCATTTCTGACAAAGTTGCCCAAATGCATCTCAGAAGTGTGCAACTTGTTCCCTGAGTTAGAAAACGTCGAGAAACGTTGGTTTCTGCTAGCGCTGTGCTTCTACACATGTATTTGCTGAACGGTGAAAGCGCACAGTAATGCACTTTTCTCCCAGCAAATACACTGTTTCTAAGGAAATGGGAACACACTGAGGAGACACTTGTTTGAGCTACTGTGACTAAAACTGAGCTTCGCTACGCACAGGGAAGCAAGAGAAATGCTGATTTCATCAAGCCCAGTTACATACTCAGAATCTGTACTACTGCGCAAATAGGCATGTCTCTGTAGGCAAAAAACTCATTTCTGACAAATTGCCCAAATGCATCTCAGAAGTGTGCAACTTGTTCCCTGAGTTAGAAAACGTCGAGACACGGTCGTTTCTGCTAGCGCTGTGCTTCTACACATGTATTAGCTGAACGGTGAAAGCGCACAGTAATGCACTTTTCTCGCAGCAAATACACTGTTTCTAAGGAAATGGAACACACTGAGGAGACACTTGTGGGAGCTACTGTGACTAAAACTGAGCTTCCCTACGCACAGGGAAGCAAGAGAAATGCTGATTTCATCAAGCCCAGTTACATACTCAGAATCTGTACTACTGCGCAAATAGGCATGTCTCTTTAGGCAAAAAACTCATTTCTGACAAAGTTGCCCAAATGCATCTCAGTAGTGTGCAACTTGTTCCCTGAGTTAGAAAATGTCGAGAAACGTTCGTTTTTGCTAGCACTGTGCTTCTACACATGTATTTGCTGAACGGTGAAAGCGCACAGTAATGCAATTTTCTCCCAGAAAATACACTGTTTCTAAGGAAATGGGAACACACTGAGGAAACAGTTGTGGGGGCTACCGTGACTAAAACTGAGCTTCGCTACGCACAGGGAAGCAAGAGAAATGCTGATTTCATCAAGCCCATTTACATACTCAGAATCTGTACTACTGCGCAAATAGGCATGTCTCTGTAGGCAAAAAACTCATTTCTGACAAAGTTGCCCAAATGCATCTCAGAAGTGTGCAACTTGTTCCCTGAGTTAGAAAACGTCGAGAAACGTTCGTTTCTGCTAGCGCTGTGCTTCTACACATGTATTTGCTGAACGGTGAAAGCGCACAGTAATGCACTCTTCTCCCAGCAAATACACTGTTTCTAAGGAAATGGAAACACACTGAGGAGACACTTGTGGGAGCTACTGTGACTAAAACTGAGCTTCCCTACGCACAGGGAAGCAAGAGAAATGCTGATTTCATCAAGCCCAGTTACATACTCAGAATCTGTACTACTGCGCAAATAGGCATGTCTCTGTAGGCAAAAAACTCATTTCTGACAAAGTTGCCCAAATGCATCTCAGTAGTGTGCAACTTGTTCCCTGAGTTAGAAAACATAGAGAAATGGTCATTTCTGCTAGCGCTGTGCTTCTACACATGTACTTGCTGAACAGTGAAAGCACACAGTAATGCACTTTTCTCCCAACAAATACACTGTTTCTAAGGAAATGGGAACACACTGAGGAGACACTTGTGGGAGCTACTGTGACTAAAACTGAGCTTCCCTACGCACAGGGAAGCAAGAGAAATGCTGATTTCATCAAGCCCAGTTACATACTCAGAATCTCTACTACTGCGCAAATAGGCATGTCTCTGTAGGCAAAAAACTCATTTCTGTCAAAGTTGCCCAAATGCACCTCAGAAGTTTGGAACTTGTTCTCTGAGTTAGAAAACGTCGAGAAACATTCGTTTCTGCTAGCGCTGTGCTTCTACACATGTATTTGCTGAACGGTGAAAGCGCACAGTAATGCACTTTTCTCTCAGCAAATACACTGTTTCTAAGGAAATGGGAACACACTGAGGAGACACTTGTGGGAGATACTGTGACTAAAACTGAGCTTCCCTATGCACAGGGAAGCAAGAGAAATGCTGAGTTCATCAAGCCCAGTTACATACTCAGACTCTGTACTACTGCGCAAATAGGCATGTCTCTGTAGGCAAAATACTCATTTCTGACAAAGTTGCCCAAATGCATCTCAGAAGTGTGCAACTTGTTCCGTGAGTTAGAAAACGTCGAGAAACGTTCGTTTCTGCTAGCGCTGTGCTTCTACACATGTATTTGCTGAACGGTGAAAGCGCACAGTAATGCACTTTTCTCCCAGCAAATACACTGTTTCTAAGGAAATGGGAACACACTGAGGAGACACTTGTGGGAGCTACTGTGACTAAAACTGAGCTTCCCTACGCACAGGAAGGAAGGGAAATGCTGATTTCATCAAGCCCAGTTACATACTCAGAATCTGTACTACTGCGCAAATAGGCATGCCTCTGTAGGCAAAAAAGTCATTTCTGACAAAGTTGCCCAAATGCATCTCAGAACTGTGCAACTTGTTCCCTGAGTTAGAAAACGTCGAGAAACGTTCGTTTCTGCTAGTGCTGTGCTTCTACACATGTATTTGCTGAACGGTGAAAGCGCACAGTAATGCACTTTTCTCCCAGCAAATACACTGTTTCTAAGGAAATGGGAACACACGGAGGAGACACTTGTGGGAGCTACTGTGACTAAAACTGAGCTTCCCTACGCACAGGGAAGCTAGAGAAATGCTGATTTCATCAAGCCCAGTTACATACTCAGAATCTGTACTACTGCGCAAATAGGCACGTCTCTGTAGGCAAAAAACTTATTTCTGACAAAGTTGCCCAAGTGCACCTCAGAAGTGTGCAACTTGTTCCCTGAGTTAGAAAACGTCGAGAAACGGTCGTTTCTGCTAGCACTGTGCTTCTACACATGTATTTGCTGAACGGTGAAAGCGCACAGTAATGCACTTTTCTCCCAGCAAATACACTGTTTCTAAGGAAATGGGAACACACTGAGGAGACACTTGTGGGAGCTACTGTGACTAAAACTGGGCTTCACTACGCACAGGGAAGCAAGAGAAATGCTGATTTCATCAAGCCCAGTTACATACTCAGAATCTGTACTACTGCGCAAATAGGCATGTCTCTTTAGGCAAAAAACTCATTTCTGACAAAGTTGCCCAAATGCATCTCAGAAGTGTGCAACTTGTTCCCTGAGTTAGAAAACGTCGAGAAACGGTCGTTTCTGCTAGCGCTGTGCTTCTACACATGTATTTGCTGAACGGTGAAAGCGCACAGTAATGCAATTTTCTCCCAGCAAATACACTGTTTCTAAGGAAATGGGAACACACTAAGGAGACACTTGTGGGAGCTACTGTTGACTAAAACTGAGCTTCCCTACGCACAGGGAAGCAAGAGAAATGCTGATTTCATCAAGCCCAGTTACAAACTCAGAATCTGTACTACTGCGCAAATAGGCATGTCTCTTTAGGCAAAAAACTCATTTCTGACAAAGTTGCCCAAATGCATCTCAGAAGTGTGCAACTTGTTCCCTGAGTTAGAAAACGTCGAGAAACGTTCGTTTCTGCTAGCGCTGTGCTTCTACACATGTATTTGCTGAACGGTGAAAGCGCACAGTAATGCACTTTTCTCCCAGCAAATACACTGTTTCTAAGGAAATGGGAACACACTGAGGAGACACTTGTGGGAGCTACTGTGACTAAAACTGAGCTTCCCTACGCACAGGGAAGCAAGAGAAATGCTGATTTCATCAAGCCCAGTTACATACTCAGAATCTGTACTACTGCGCAAATAGGCATGTCTCTGTAGGCAAAAAACTCATTTCTGACAAAGTTGCCCAAATGCACCTCAGAAGTGTGCAACTTGTTCCCTGAGTTAGAAAACATCGAGAAACGGTCATTTCTGCTAGCGCTCTGCTTCTACACATGTATTTGCTGAACGGTGAAAGCCCACAGTAACGCAATTTTCTCGCAGCAAATACACTGTTTCTAAGGAAATGGGAAAACACTGAGGAGACACTTGTGGGAGCTACTGTGACTAAAACTGAGCTTCCCTACGCACAGGGAAGCTAGAGAAATGCTGATTTCATCAAGGCCAGTTACATACTCAGAATCTGTACTACTGCGCAAATAGGCACGTCTCTGTAGCCAAAAAATTAATTTCTGACAAAGTTGCCCAAATGAATCTCAGAAGTGTGCAACTTGTTCCCTGTGTTAGAAAACGTCGAGAAACGGTCGTTTCTGCTAGCGCTGTGCTTCTACACATGTATTTGCTAAACGGTGAAAGCGCACATTAATGCACTTTTCTCCCAGGAAATACACTGTTTCTAAGGAAATGGGAACACACTGAGGAGACACTTGTGGGAGCTACTGTGACTAAAACTGAGCTTCCCTACGCACAGGGAAGCAAGAGAAATTCTGATTTCATCAAGCCCAGTTACATACTCAGAATCTGTACTACTGCGCAAATAGGCATGTCTCTTTAGGCAAAAAACTCATTTCTGACAAAGTTGCCCAAATGCATCTCAGAAGTGTGCAACTTGTTCCCTGAGTTAGAAAACGTCGAGAATTGGACGTTTCTGCTAGCGCTGTGCTTCTACACATGTATTTGCTGAACGGTGAAAGCGCACAGTAATGCACTTTTCTCCCAGCAAATACACTGTTTCTAAGGAAATGGGAACACACTGAGGAGACACTTGTGGGAGCTACTGTGACTAAAACTGAGCTTCCCTACGCACAGGGAAGCAAGAGAAATGCTGATTTCATCAAGCCCAGTTACATACTCAGAATCTGTACTACTGCGCAAATAGGCATGTCTCTGTAGGCAAAAAACTCATTTCTTGACAAAGTTGCCCAAATGCACCTCAGAAGTGTGCAACTTGTTCCCTGAGTTAGAAAACGTCGAGAAACGGTCGTTTCTGCTAGCGCTGTGCTTCTACACATGTATTTGCTGAAAGGTGAAAGCCCACAGTAACGCACTTTTCTCGCAGCAAATACACTGTTTCTAAGGAAATGGGAACACACTGAGGAGACACTTGTGGGAGCTACTGTGACTAAAACTGAGCTTCCCTACGCACAGGGAAGCAAGAGAAATGCTGATTTCATCAAGCCCAGTTACATACTCAGAATCTGTACTACTGTGCAAATAGGCATGTCTCTGTAGGCAAAAAACTCATTTCTGACAAATTGCCCAAATGCATCTCAGAAGTGTGCAACTTGTTCCCTGAGTTAGAAAACGTCGAGACACGGTCGTTTCTGCTAGCGCTGTGCTTCTACACATGTATTAGCTGAACGGTGAAAGCGCACAGTAATGCACTTTTCTCGCAGCAAATACACTGTTTCTAATGAAATGGGAACACACTGAGGAGACACTTGTGGGAGCTACTGTGACTAAAACTGAGCTTATCTACACACAGGGAAGCTAGAGAAATGCTGATTTCATCAAGCCCAGTTACATACTCAGAATCTGTTCTACTGCGCAAATAGGCATGTCTCTGTAGGCAAAAAACTCATTTCTGACAAAGTTGCCCAAATGCACCTCAGAAGTGTGCAACTTGTTCCCTGAGTTAGAAAATGTCGAGAAACGGTCGTTTCTGCTAGCGCTGTGCATCTACACATGTATTTGCTGAACGGTGAAAGCGCACAGTAATGCACTTTTCTCCCAGCAAATACACTGTTTCTAAGGAAATGGGAACACACTGATTAGACACTTGTGGGAGCTACTGTGACTAAAACAGAGCTTCCCTACGCACAGGGAAGCAAGAGAAATGCTGATTTCATCAAGCCCAGTTACATACTCAGAATCTGTACTACTGCGCAAATAGGCATGTCTCTTTAGGCAAAAAACTCATTTCTGACAAAGTTGCCGAAATGCATCTCAGAAGTGTGCAACTTGTTCCCTGAGTTAGAAAACGTCGAGAAACGTTGGTTTCTGCTAGCGCTGTGCTTCTACACATGTATTTGCTGAACGGTGAAAGCGCACAGTAATGCACTTTTCTCCCAGCAAATACACTGTTTCTAAGGAAATGGGAACACACTGAGGAGACACTAGTGGGAGCTACTGTGACTAAAACTGAGCTTCCCTACGCACAGGGAAGCAAGAGAAATGCTGATTTCATCAAGCCCAGTTACATACTCAGAATCTGTACTACTGCGCAAATAGGAATGTCTCGGTAGGCAAAAAACTCATTTCTGACAAAGTTGCCCAAATGCATCTCAGAAGTGTACAACTTGTTCCCTGAGTTAGAAAACGTCGAGAAACGGTCGTTTCTGCTAACGCTGTGCTTCTACACATGTATTTGCTGAACAGTGAAAGCGCACAGTAATGCACTTTTCTCCCAGCAAATACACTGTTTCTAAGGAAATGGGAACACACTGAGGAGACACTTGTGGGAGCTACTGTGTCTTAAACTGAGCTTCCCTACGCACAGGGAAGCAAGAGAAATGCTGATTTCATCAAGCCCAGTTACATACTCAGAATCTGTAGTACTGCGCAAATAGGCATGTCTCTGTAGGCAAAAAACTCATTTCTGACAAAGTTGCCCAAATGCATCTCAGAGGTGTGCAACTTGTTCCCTGAGTTAGAAAACGTCGAGAAACGGTCGTTTCTGCTAGCGCTGTGCTTCTACACATGTATTTGCTGAACGGTGAAAGCGCACAGTAATGCACTTTTCTCCCAGCAAATACACTGTTTCTAAGGAAATGGGAACACACTGAGGAGACACTTGTGGGAGCTACTGTGACTAAAACTGAGCTTCCCTACGCACAGGGAAGCAAGAGAAATGCTGATTTCATCAAGCCCAGTTACATACTCAGAATCTGTACTACTGCGCAAATAGGCATGTCTCTTTAGGCAAAAAACTCATTTCTGACAAAGTTACCCAAATGCATCTCAGAAGTGTGCAACTTGTTCCCTGAGTTAGAAAACGCCGAGAAACGTTCGTTTCTGCTAGCGCTGTGCTTCTACACATGTATTTGCTGAACAGTAAAAGCGCCCAGTAATGCACTTTTCTCCCAGCAAATACACTGTTTTTAAGGAAATGGGAACACACTGAGGAGACACTTGTGGGAGCTACTGTGACTAAAACTGAGCTTCCCTCCGCACAGGGAAGCAAGAGAAATGCTGATTTCATCAAGCCCAGTTACATACTAAGAATCTGTACTACTGCGAAAATAGGCATGTCTCTTTAGGCAAAAAACTCATTTCTGACAAAGTTGCCCAAATGCATCTCAGAAGTGTGCAACTTGTTCCCTGAGTTAGAAAACGTCGAGAAATGGTCGTTTCTGCTAGCGCTGTGCTTCTACACATATATTTGCTGAACGGTGAAAGCGCACAGTAATGCACTTTTCTCCCAGCAAATACACTGTTTCTAAGGAAATGGGAACACACTGAGGAGACACTTGTGGGAGCTACTGTGACTAAAACTGAGCTTCTCTACGCACAGGGAAGCAAGAGAAATGCTGATTTCATCAAACCCAGTTACATACTCAGAATCTGTACTACTGCGCAAATAGGCATGTCTCTTTAGGCAAAAAATTCATTTCTGACAATGTTGCCCAAATGCATCTCAGAAGTGTGCAACTTGTTCCCTGAGTTAGAAAACGTCGAGAAACGTTCGTTTCTGTTAGCGCTGTGCTTCTACACATGTTGCTCAACGGTGAAAGCCCACAGTAATGCACTTTTCTCCCAGCAAATACACTGTTTCTAAGGAAATGGGAACACACTGAGGAGACACTAGTGGGAGCTACTGTGACTAAAACTGAGCTTCCCTACGCACAGGGAAGCAAGAGAAATGCTGAATTCATCAAGCCCAGTTACATACTCAGAATATGTACTACTGCGCAAATAGGCATGTCTCTTTAGGCAAAAAACTCATTTCCGACACAGTTGCCCAAATGCATCTCAGAAGTGTGCAACTTGTTCCCTGAGTTAGAAAACGTCGAGAAACGGTCGTTTCTGCTAGCGCTGTGCTTCTACACATGTATTTGCTGAACGGTGAAAGCGCACAGTAATGCACTTTTCTCCCAGCAAATACACTGTTTCTAAGGAAATGGGAACACACTGAGGAGACACTTGTGGGAGCTACTGTGACTAAAACTGAGCTTCCCTACGCACAGGGAAGCAAGAGAAATGCTGATTTCATCCAGCCCAGTTACATACTCAGAATCTGTACTACTGCGCAAATAGGCATGTCTCTTTAGGCAAAAAACTCATTTCTGACAAAGTTGCCCAAATGCATCTCAGAAGTGTGCAACTTGTTCCCTGAGTTAGAAAACGTCGAGAAACGGTCGTTTCTGCTAGCGCTGTGCTTCCACACATGTATTTGCTGAACAGAGAAAGCGCACAGTAATGTACTTTTCTCCCAGCAAATACACTGTTTCTAAGGAAATGGGAACACACTGAGGAGACACTTGTGGGAGCTACTGTGACTAAAACTGAGCTTCCCTAAGCACAGGGAAGCATGAGAAATGCTGATTTCATCAAGCCCAGTTACATACTCAGAATCTGTACTACTGCGCAAATAGGCATGAATCTGTAGGCAAAAAACTCATTTCTGACAAAGATGCCCAAATGCATCTCAGAAGTGTGCAACTTGTTCCCTGAGTTAGAAAACGTCGAGAAACGGTCGTTTCTGCTAGTGCTGTGCTTCTACACATGTATTTGCTGAACGGTGAAAGCGCACAGTAATGCACTTTTCTCCCAGCAAATACATTGTGTCTAAGGAAATGGGAACACACTGAGGAGACAATTGTGGGAGCTACTGTGACTAAAACTGAGCTTCCCTACGCACAGGGAAACAAGAGAAATGCTGATTTCAACAAGCCCAGTTACATACTCAGAATCTGTACTACTGCGCAAATAGGCATGTCTCTTTAGGCAAAAAACTCATTTCTGACAAAGTTGCCCAAATGCATCTCAGAAGTGTGCAACTTGTTCCCTGAGTTAGAAAACGTCGAGAAACGGTCGTTTCTGCTAGCGCTGTGCTTCTACACATGTATTTGCTGAACGGTGAAAGCGCACAGTAATGCACTTTTCTCTCAGCAAATACACTGTTTCTAAGGAAATGGGAACACACTGAGGAGAAACTTGTGGGAGCTACTGTGACTAAAACTGAGCTTCCCTACGCACAGGGAAGCAAGAGAAATTCTGATTTCATCAAGCCCAGTTACATACTCAGAATCTGTACTACTGCGCAAATAGGCATGTCTCTTTAGGCAAAAAACTCATTTCTGACAAAGTTGCCCAAATGCATCTCAGAATTGTGCAACTTGTTCCCTGAGTTAGAAAACGTCGAGAAACGGTCGTTTCTGCTAGCGCTGTGCTTCTACACATGTATTTGCTGAACGGTGAAAGCGCACAGTAATGCACTTTTCTCCCAGCAAATACACTTTTTCTGAGGAAATGGGAACACACTGAGGAGACAATTGTGGGAGCTACTGTTACTAAAACTGAGCTTCCCTACGCACAGGGAAGCAAGAGAAATGCTGATTTCATCAAGCCCAGTTACATACTCAGAATCTGTACTACTGCGCAAATAGGCATGTCTCTGTAGGCAAAAAACTCATTTCTGACAAAGTTGCCCAAATGCATCTCAGAAGTGTGCAACTTGTTCCCTGAGTTAGAAAACATCTAGAAACGTTCGTTTCTGCTAGCGCTGTGCTTCTACACTTGTATTTGCTGAACGGTGAAAGCGCACAGTAATGCACTTTTCTCCCAGCAAATACACTGTGTCTTAGGAAATGGGAACACACTGAGGAGACACTTGTGGGAGCTACTGTGACTAAAACTGAGCTTCCCTACGCACAGGGAAGCAAGAGAAATGCTGATTTCATCAAGCCCAGTTACATACTCAGAATCTGTACTACTGCGCAAATAGGCATGTCTTTGTAGGCAAAAAACTCATTTCTGACAATGTTGCCCAAATGAATCTCAAAAGTGTGCAGCTTGTTCCCTGAGTTAGAAAACGTCGAGAAACGGTCGTTTCTGCTAGCGCTGTGCTTCTACACATGTATTTGCTGAACGGTGAAAGCGCACAGTAATGCACTTTTCTCCCAGCAAATACACTGTTTCTAAGGAAATGGGAACACACTGAGGAGACACTTGTGGGAGCTACTGTGACTAAAACTGAGCTTCCCTACGCACAGGGAAGCAAGAGAAATGCTGATTTCATCAAGCCCAGTTACATACTCAGAATCTGTACTACTGCGCAAATAGGCATGAATCTGTAGGCAAAAAACTCATTTTTGACAAAGATGCCCAAATGCATCTCAGAAGTGTGCAACTTGTTCCGTGAGTTAGAAAACGTCGAGAAACGTTCGTTTCTGCTAGCGCTGTGCTTCTACACATGTATTTGCTGAACGGTGAAAGCGCACAGTAATGCACTTTTCTCCCAGCAAATACACTGTGTCTAAGGAAATGGGAACACACTGAGGAGACACTTGTGGGAGCTACTGTGACTAAAACTGAGCTTCCCTACGCACAGGGAAGCAAGAGAAATGCTGATTTCATCAAGCCCAGTTACATACTCAGAATCTGTACTACTGCGCAAATAGGCATGTCTTTGTAGGCAAAAAACTCATTTCTGACAATGTTGCCCAAATGAATCTCAAAAGTGTGCAGCTTGTTCCCTGAGTTAGAAAACGTCGAGAAACGGTCGTTTCTGCTAGCGCTGTGCTTCTACACATGTATTTGCTGAACGGTGAAAGCGCACAGTAATGCACTTTTCTCCCAGCAAATACACTGTTTCTAAGGAAATGGGAACACACTGAGGAGACACTTGTGGGTGCTACTGTGACTAAAACTGAGCTTCCCTACGCACAGGGAAGCAAGAGAAATGCTGATTTCATCAAGCCCAGTTACATACTCAGAATCTGTACTACTGCGCAAATAGGCATGAATCTGTAGGCAAAAAACTCATTTTTGACAAAGATGCCCAAATGCATCTCAGAAGTGTGCAACTTGTTCCGTGAGTTAGAAAACGTCGAGAAACGTTCGTTTCTGCTAACGCTGTGCTTCTACACATGTATTTGCTGAACGGTGAAAGCGCACAGTAATGCACTTTTCTCCCAGCAAATACACTGTGTCTAAGGAAATGGGAACACACTGAGGAGACACTTGTGGGAGCTACTGTGACTAAAACTGAGCTTCCCTACGCACAGGGGATCAAGAGAAATGCTGATTTCATCAAGCCCAGTTACATACTCAGAATCTGTACTACTGCGCAATTAGGCATGTCTCTGTAGGCAAAAAACTCATTTCTGACAAAGTTGCCCAAATGCATCTCAGAAGTGTGCAACTTGTTCCCTGAGTTAGAAAACGTCGAGAAACGGTCGTTTCTGCTAGCGCTGTGCTTCTACACATGTATTTGCTGAACGGTGAAAGCACACTGTAATGCACTTTTCTCACAGCAAATACACTGTTTCTAAGGAAATGGGAACACACTGAGGAGACACTTGTGGGAGCTACTGTGACTAAAACTGAGCTTCCCTGCGCACAGGGAAGCAAGAGAAATGCTGATTTCATCAAGCCCAGTTACATACTCAGAATCTGTACTACTGTGGAAATAGGCATGTCTCTTTACGCAAAAAACTCATTTCTGACAAAGTTGCCCAAATGCATCTCAGAAGTGTGCAACTTGTTCCCTGAGTTAGAAAACGTCGAGAAACGTTCGTTTCTGCTAGCGCTGTGCTTCTACACATGTATTTGCTGAACGGTGAAAGCGCACAGTAATGCACTTTTCTCCCAGCAAATACACTGTTTCTAAGGAAATGGGAACACACTGAGGAGACACTTGTGGGAGCTACTGTGACTAAAACTGAGCTTCCCTACGCACAGGGAAGCAAGAGAAATGCTGATTTCATCAAGCCCAGTTACATACTCAGAATCTGTACTACTGCGCAAATAGGCATGTCTCTGTAGGCAAAAAACTCATTTCTGACAAAGTTGCCCAAATGCATCTCAGAAGTGTGCAACTTGTTCCCTGAGTTAGAAAACGTCGAGAAACGGTCATATCTGCTAACGCTGTGCTTCTACACATGTATTTGCTGAACGGTGAAAGCGCACAGTAATGCACTTTTCTCCCAGCAAATACACTGTTTCTAAGGAAATGGGAACACACTGAGGAGACACTTGTGGGAGCTACTGTGACTAAAACTGAGCTTCCCTACGCACAGGGAAGCAAGAGAAATGCTGATTTCATCAAGCCCAGTTACATACTCAGAATCTGTACTACTGAGCAAATAGGCATGTCTCTGTAGGCAAAAAACTCATTTCTGACAAAGTTGCGCAAATGCATCTCAGAAGTGTGCAACTTGTTCCCTGAGTTAGAAAACGTCGAGAAACGGTCATATCTGCTAACGCTGTGCTTCTACACATGTATTTGCTGAACGGTGAAAGCGCACAGTAATGCACTTTTCTCCCAGCAAATACACTGTTTCTAAGGAAATGGGATCACACTGAGGAGACACTTGTGGGAGCTACTGTGACTAAAACTGAGCTTCGCTACGCACAGGGAAGCAAGAGAAATTCTGATTTCATCAAGCCCAGTTACATACTCAGAATCTGTACTACTGCGCAAATAGGCATGTCTCTGTAGGCAAAAAACTCATTTCTGACAAAGTTGCCCAAATGCATCTCAGAAGTGTGCATCTTGTTCCCTGAGTTAGAAAACGTCGAGAAACGGTCGTTTCTGCTAGCGCTGTGCTTCTCCACATGTATTTGCTGAACGGTGAAAGCGCACAGTAATGCACTTTTCTCTCAGCAAATACACTGTTTCTAAGGAAATGGGAACACACTGAGGAGACACTTGCGGGAGCTACTGTGACTAAAACTGAGCTTCCCTACGCACAGGGAAGCAAGAGAAATGCTGATTTCATCAAGCCCAGTTACATACTCAGAATCTGTACTACTGCGCAAATAGACATGTCTCTGTAGGCAAAAAACTCATTTCTGACAAAGTTGCCCAAATGCATCTCAGAAGTGTGCAACTTGTTCCCTGAGTTAGAAAACGTCGAGAAACGGTCATATCTGCTAACGCTGTGCTTCTACACATGTATTTGCTGAACGGTGAAAGCACACAGTAATGCACTTTTCTCCCAGCAAATACACTGTTTCTAAGGAAATGGGATCACACTGAGGAGACACTTGTGGGAGCTACTGTGACTAAAACTGAGCTTCGCTACGCACAGGGAAGCAAGAGAAATTCTGATTTCATCAAGCCCAGTTACATACTCAGAATCTGTACTACTGCGCAAATAGGCATGTCTCTAGGCAAAAAACTCATTTCTGACAAAGTTGCCCAAATGCATCTCAGAAGTGTGCATCTTGTTCCCTGAGTTAGAAAACGTCGAGAAACGGTCGTTTCTGCTAGCGCTGTGCTTCTACACATGTATTTGCTGAACGGTGAAAGCGCACAGTAATGCACTTTTCTCTCAGCAAATACACTGTTTCTAAGGAAATGGGAACACACTGAGGAGACACTTGCGGGAGCTACTGTGACTAAAACTGAGCTTCCCTACGCACAGGGAAGCAAGAGAAATGCTGATTTCATCAAGCCCAGTTACATACTCAGAATCTGTACTACTGCGCAAATAGGCATGTCTCTGTAGGCAAAAAACTCATTTCTGACAAAGTTGCCCAAATGCATCTCAGAAGTGTGCAACTTGTTCCCTGAGTTAGAAAACGTCGAGAAACGGTCGTTTCTGCTAGCGCTGTGCTTCTACACATGTATTTGCTGAACGGTGAAAGCGCACAGTAATGCACTTTTCTCCCAGCAAATACACTGTTTCTAAGGAAATGGGAACACACTGAGGAGACACTTGCGGGAGCTACTGTGACTAAAACTGAGCTTCCCTACGCACAGGGATGCAAGAGAAATGCTGATTTCATCCAGCCCAGTTACATACTCAGAATCTGTACTACTGCGCAAATAGGCATGTCTCTGTAGGCAAAAAACTCATTTCTGACAATGTTGCCCAAATGCATCTCAGAAGTGTGCAACTTGTTCCCTGAGTTAGAAAACGTCGAGAAACGTTCGTTTCTGCTAGCGCTGTGCTTCTACACATGTATTTGCTGAACGGTGAAAGCGCACAGTAATGCACTTTTCTCCCAGCAAATACACTGTTTCCAAGGAAATGGGAACACACTGAGGAGACACTTGCGGGAGCTACTGTGACTAAAACTGAGCTTCCCTACGCACAGGGAAGCAAGAGAAATGCTGATTTCATCAAGCCCAGTTATATACTCAGAATCTGTACTACTGCGCAAATAGGCATGTCTCTGTAGGCAAAAAACTCATTTCTGACAAAGTTGCCCAAATGCATCTCAGAAGTGTGCAACTTGTTCCCTGAGTTAGAAAACTTCGAGAAACGGTCATATCTGCTAACGCTGTGCTTCTACACATGTATTTGCTGAACGGTGAAAGCGCACAGTAATGCACTTTTCTCCCAGCAAATACACTGTTTCTAAGGAAATGGGAACACACTGAGGAGACACTTGTGGGAGCTACTGTGACTAAAACTGAGCTTCCCTACGCACAGGGAAGCAAGAGAAATGCTGATTTCATCAAGCCCAGTTACATACTCAGAATCTGTACTACTGCGCAAATAGACATGTCTCTGTAGGCAAAAAACTCATTTCTGACAAAGTTGCCCAAATGCATCTCAGAAGTGTGCAACTTGTTCTCTGAGTTAGAAAACGTCGAGAAACGGTCATATCTGCTAGCACTGTGCTTCTACACATGTATTTGCTGAACAGTGAAAGCGCACAGTAATGCACTTTTCTCCCAGCAAATACACTGTTTCTAAGGAAATGGGAACACACTGAGGAGACACTTGCGGGAGCTACTGTGACTAAAACTGAGCTTCCCTACGCACAGGGAAGCAAGAGAAATGCTGATTTCATCAAGCCCAGTTACATACTCAGAATCTGTACTACTGCGCAAATAGACATGTCTCTGTAGGCAAAAAACTCATTTCTGACAAAGTTGCCCAAATGCATCTCAGAAGTGTGCAACTTGTTCCCTGAGTTAGAAAACGTCGAGAAACGGTCATATCTGCTAGCACTGTGCTTCTACACATGTATTTGCTGAACAGTGAAAGCGCACAGTAATGCACTTTTCTCCCAGCAAATACACTGTTTCTAAGGAAATGGGATCACACTGAGGAGACACTTGTGGGAGCTACTGTGACTAAAACTGAGCTTCGCTACGCACAGGGAAGCAAGAGAAATTCTGATTTCATCAAGCCCAGTTACATACTCAGAATCTGTACTACTGCGCAAATAGGCATGTCTCTAGGCAAAAAACTCATTTCTGACAAAGTTGCCCAAATGCATCTCAGAAGTGTGCATCTTGTTCCCTGAGTTAGAAAACGTCGAGAAACGGTCGTTTCTGCTAGCGCTGTGCTTCTACACATGTATTTGCTGAATGGTGAAAGCGCACAGTAATGCACTTTTCTCTCAGCAAATACACTGTTTCTAAGGAAATGGGAACACACTGAGGAGACACTTGCGGGAGCTACTGTGACTAAAACTGAGCTTCCCTACGCACAGGGAAGCAAGAGAAATGCTGATTTCATCAAGCCCAGTTACATACTCAGAATCTGTACTACTGCGCAAATAGGCATGTCTCTGTAGGCAAAAAACTCATTTCTGACAAAGTTGCCCAAATGCATCTCAGAAGTGTGCAACTTGTTCCCTGAGTTAGAAAACGTCGAGAAACGGTCGTTTCTGCTAGCGCTGTGCTTCTACACATGTATTTGCTGAACGGTGAAAGCGCACAGTAATGCACTTTTCTCCCAGCAAATACACTGTTTCTAAGGAAATGGGAACACACTGAGGAGACACTTGTGGGAGCTACTGTGACTAAAACTGAGCTTCCCTACGCACAGGGATGCAAGAGAAATGCTGATTTCATCCAGCCCAGTTACATACTCAGAATCTGTACTACTGCGCAAATAGGCATGTCTCTGTAGGCAAAAAACTCATTTCTGACAATGTTGCCCAAATGCATCTCAGAAGTGTGCAACTTGTTCCCTGAGTTAGAAAACGTCGAGAAACGTTCGTTTCTGCTAGCGCTGTGCTTCTACACATGTATTTGCTGAACGGTGAAAGCGCACAGTAATGCACTTTTCTCCCAGCAAATACACTGTTTCCAAGGAAATGGGAACACACTGAGGAGACACTTGTGGGAGCTACTGTGACTAAAACTGAGCTTCCCTACGCACAGGGAAGCAAGAGAAATGCTGATTTCATCAAGCCCAGTTATATACTCAGAATCTGTACTACTGCGCAAATAGGCATGTCTCTGTAGGCAAAAAACTCATTTCTGACAAAGTTGCCCAAATGCATCTCAGAAGTGTGCAACTTGTTCCCTGAGTTAGAAAACTTCGAGAAACGGTCATATCTGCTAACGCTGTGCTTCTACACATGTATTTGCTGAACGGTGAAAGCGCACAGTAATGCACTTTTCTCCCAGCAAATACACTGTTTCTAAGGAAATGGGAACACACTGAGGAGACACTTGTGGGAGCTACTGTGACTAAAACTGAGCTTCCCTACGCACAGGGAAGCAAGAGAAATGCTGATTTCATCAAGCCCAGTTACATACTCAGAATCTGTACTACTGCGCAAATAGACATGTCTCTGTAGGCAAAAAACTCATTTCTGACAAAGTTGCCCAAATGCATCTCAGAAGTGTGCAACTTGTTTTCTGAGTTAGAAAACGTCGAGAAACGGTCATATCTGCTAGCGCTGTGCTTCTACACATGTATTTGCTGAACGGTGAAAGCGCACAGTAATGCACTTTTCTCCCAGCAAATACACTGTTTCTAAGGAAATGGGAACACACTGAGGAGACACTTGCGGGAGCTACTGTGACTAAAACTGAGCTTCCCTACGCACAGGGAAGCAAGAGAAATGCTGATTTCATCAAGCCCAGTTACATACTCAGAATCTGTACTACTGCGCAAATAGACATGTCTCTGTAGGCAAAAAACTCATTTCTGACAAAGTTGCCCAAATGCATCTCAGAAGTGTGCAACTTGTTCCCTGAGTTAGAAAACGTCGAGAAACGTTCGTTTCTGCTAGCGCTGTGCTTCTACACATGTATTTGCTGAACGGTGAAAGCGCACAGTAATGCACTTTTCTCCCAGCAAATACACTGTTTCTAAGGAAATGGGAACACACTGAGGAGACACTTGCGGGAGCTACTGTGACTAAAACTGAGCTTCCCTACGCACAGGGAAGCAAGAGAAATGCTGATTTCATCAAGCCCAGTTACATACTCAGAATCTGTACTACTGCGCAAATAGGCATGTCTCTGTAGGCAAAAAACTCATTTCTGACAAAGTTGCCCAAATGCATCTCAGAAGTGTGCAACTTGTTCCCTGAGTTAGAAAACGTCGAGAAACGGTCATATCTGCTAACGCTGTGCTTCTACACATGTATTTGCTGAACGGTGAAAGCGCACAGTAATGCACTTTTCTCCCAGCAAATACACTGTTTCTAAGGAAATGGGATCACACTGAGGAGACACTTGTGGGAGCTACTGTGACTAAAACTGAGCTTCGCTACGCACAGGGAAGCAAGAGAAATTCTGATTTCATCAAGCCCAGTTACATACTCAGAATCTGTACTACTGCGCAAATAGGCATGTCTCTAGGCAAAAAACTCATTTCTGACAAAGTTGCCCAAATGCATCTCAGAAGTGTGCATCTTGTTCCCTGAGTTAGAAAACGTCGAGAAACGGTCATATCTGCTAACGCTGTGCTTCTACACATGTATTTGCTGAACGGTGAAAGCGCACAGTAATGCACTTTTCTCCCAGCAAATACACTGTTTCTAAGGAAATGGGAACACACTGAGGAGACACTTGTGGGAGCTACTGTGACTAAAACTGAGCTTCGCTACGCACAGGGAAGCAAGAGAAATTCTGATTTAATCAAGCCCAGTTACATACTCAGAATCTGTACTACTGCGCAAATAGGCATGTCTCTAGGCAAAAAACTCATTTCTGACAAAGTTGCCCAAATGCATCTCAGAAGTGTGCAACTTGTTCCCTGAGTTAGAAAACGTCGAGAAACGGTCGTTTCTGCTAGCGCTGTGCTTCTACACATGTATTTGCTGAACAGTGAAAGCGCACAGTAATGCACTTTTCTCTCAGCAAATACACTGTTTCTAAGGAAATGGGAACACACTGAGGAGACACTTGCGGGAGCTACTGTGACTAAAACTGAGCTTCCCTACGCACAGGGAAGCAAGAGAAATGCTGATTTCATCAAGCCCAGTTACATACTCAGAATCTGTACTACTGCGCAAATAGACATGTCTCTGTAGGCAAAAAACTCATTTCTGACAAAGTTACCCAAATGCATCTCAGAAGTGTGCAACTTGTTCCCTGAGTTAGAAAACGTCGAGAAACGGTCATATCTGCTAGCACTGTGCTTCTACACATGTATTTGCTGAACAGTGAAAGCGCACAGTAATGCACTTTTCTCCCAGCAAATACACTGTTTCTAAGGAAATGGGAACACACTGAGGAGACACTTGCGGGAGCTACTGTGACTAAAACTGAGCTTCCCTACGCACAGGGAAGCAAGAGAAATGCTGATTTCATCAAGCCCAGTTACATACTCAGAATCTGTACTACTGCGCAAATAGGCATGTCTCTGTAGGCAAAAAACTCATTTCTGACAAAGTTGCGCAAATGCATCTCAGAAGTGTGCAACTTGTTCCCTGAGTTAGAAAACGTCGAGAAACGGTCATATCTGCTAACGCTGTGCTTCTACACATGTATTTGCTGAACGGTGAAAGCGCACAGTAATGCACTTTTCTCCCAGCAAATACACTGTTTCTAAGGAAATGGGATCACACTGAGGAGACACTTGTGGGAGCTACTTTGACTAAAACTGAGCTTCGCTACGCACAGGGAAGCAAGAGAAATTCTGATTTCATCAAGCCCAGTTACATACTCAGAATCTGTACTACTGCGCAAATAGGCATGTCTCTAGGCAAAAAACTCATTTCTGACAAAGTTGCCCAAATGCATCTCAGAAGTGTGCATCTTGTTCCCTGAGTTAGAAAACGTCAAGAAACGGTCGTTTCTGCTAGCGCTGTGCTTCTACACATGTATTTGCTGAATGGTGAAAGCGCACAGTAATGCACTTTTCTCCCAGCAAATACACTGTTTCTAAGGAAATGGGAACACACTGAGGAGACACTTGCGGGAGCTACTGTGACTAAAACTGAGCTTCCCTATGCACAGGGAAGCAAGAGAAATGCTGATTTCATCAAGCCCAGTTACATACTCAGAATCTGTACTACTGCGCAAATAGGCATGTCTCTGTAGGCAAAAAACTCATTTCTGACAAAGTTGCGCAAATGCATCTCAGAAGTGTGCAACTTGTTCCCTGAGTTAGAAAACGTCGAGAAACGGTCATATCTGCTAACGCTGTGCTTCTACACATGTATTTGCTGAACGGTGAAAGCGCACAGTAATGCACTTTTCTCCCAGCAAATACACTGTTTCTAAGGAAATGGGAACACACTGAGGAGACACTTGTGGGAGCTACTGTGACTAAAACTGAGCTTCGCTACGCACAGGGAAGCAAGAGAAATTCTGATTTCATCAAGCCCAGTTACATACTCAGAATCTGTACTACTGCGCAAATAGGCATGTCTCTAGGCAAAAAACTCATTTCTGACAAAGTTGCCCAAATGCATCTCAGAAGTGTGCAACTTGTTCCCTGAGTTAGAAAACGTCGAGAAACGGTCGTTTCTGCTAGCGCTGTGCTTCTACACATGTATTTGCTGAACGGTAAAAGCGCACAGTAATGCACTTTTCTCTCAGCAAATACACTGTTTCTAAGGAAATGGGAACACACTGAGGAGACACTTGTGGGAGCTACTGTGACTAAAACTGAGCTTCCCTACGCACAGGGAAGCAAGAGAAATGCTGATTTCATCAAGCCCAGTTACATACTCAGAAACTGTACTACTGCGCAAATAGGCATGTCTCTGTAGGCAAAATACTCATTTCTGGCAAAGTTGCCCAAATGCATCTCAGAAGTGTGCAACTTGTTCCCTGAGTTAGAAAACGTCGAGAAACGTTCGTTTCTGCTAGCGCTGTGCTTCTACACATGTATTTGCTGAACGGTGAAAGCGCACAGTAATGCACTTTTCTCCCAGCAAATACACTGTTTCTAAGGAAATGGGAACACACTGAGGAGACACTTGTGGGAGCTACTGTGACTAAAACTGAGCTTCCCTACGCACAGGGAAGCAAGAGAAATGCTGATTTCATCAAGCCCAGTTACATACTCAGAATCTGTAAAACTGCGCAAATAGGCATGTCTCTTTAGGCAAAAAACTCATTTCTGACAAAGTTGCCCAAATGCATCTCAGAAGTGTGCAACTTGTTCCCTGAGTTAGAAAACTTCGAGAAACGGTCATATCTGCTAACGCTGTGCTTCTACACATGTATTTGCTGAACGGTGAAAGCGCACAGTAATGCACTTATCTCCCAACAAATACACTGTTTCTAATGAAATGGGAACACACTGAGGAGACACTTGTGGGAGCTACTGTGACTAAAACTGAGCTTCCCTACGCACAGGGAAGCAAGAGAAATGCTGATTTCATCAAGCCCAGTTACATACTCAGAATCTGTACTACTGCGCAAATAGGCATGTCTCTGTAGGCAAAAAACTCATTTCTGACAAAGTTGCCCAAATGCATCTCAGAAGTGTGCAACTTGTTCCCTGAGTTAGAAAACGTCGAGAAACGTTCGTTTCTGCTAGCGCTGTGCTTCTACACATGTACTTGCTGAAGGGTGAAAGCGCACAGTAATGCACTTTTCTCCCAGCAAATACACTGTTTCTAAGGAAATGGGAACACACTGAGGAGACACTTGTGGGAGCTACTGTGACTAAAACTGAGCTTCCCTACGCACAGGGAAGCAAGAGAAATGCTGATTTCATCAAGCCCAGTTACATACTCAGAATCTGTACTACTGCGCAAATAGGCATGTCTCTGTAGGCAAAAACCTCATTTCTGACAAAGTTGCCCAAATGCATCTCAGAAGTGTGCAACTAGTTCCCTGAGTTAGAAAACGTCGAGAAACGTTCGTTTCTGCTAGCGCTTGCTTCTACACATGTATTTGCTGAACGGTGAATGTGCACAGTAATGCACTTTTCTCCCAGCAAATACACTGTTTCTAAGGAAATGGGAAAACACTGAGGAGACACTTCTGGGAGCTACTGTGACTAAAACTGAGCTTCCCTACGCACAGGGAAGCAAGAGAAATGCTGATTTCATCAAGCCCAGTTACATACTCAGAATCTGTACTACTGCGCAAATAGGCATGTCTCTGTAGGCAAAAAACTCATTTCTGACAAAGTTGCCCAAATGCATCTCAGAAGTGTGCAACTTGTTCCCTGAGTTAGAAAACGTCGAGAAACGGTCATATCTGCTAACGCTGTGCTTCTACACATGTATTTGCTGAACGGTGAAAGCGCACAGTAATGCACTTTTCTCCCAGCAAATACACTGTTTCTAAGGAAATGGGAACACACTGAGGAGACACTTGTGGGAGCTACTGTGACTAAAACTGAGCTTCCCTACGCACAGGGAAGCAAGAGAAATGCTGATTTCATCAAGCCCAGTTACATACTCAGAATCTGTAGTACTGCGCAAATAGGCATGTCTCTGTAGGCAAAAAACTCATTTCTGACAAAGTTGCCCAAATGCATCTCAGAAGTGTGCAACTTGTTCTCTGAGTTAGAAAACGTCGAGAAACGTGCGTTTCTGCTAGCGCTGTGCATCTACACATGTACTTGCTGAACGGTGAAAGCGCACAGTAATGCACTTTTCTCCCAGCAAATACACTGTTTCTAAGGAAATGGGAACACACTGAGGAGACAATTGTGGGAGCTACGGTGACTAAAACTGAGCTTCCCTACGCACAGGGAAGCAAGAGAAATGCTGATTTCGTCAAGCCCAGTTACATACTCAGAATCTGTACTACTGCGCAAATAAGCATGTCTCTGTAGGCAAAAAACTCATTTCTGACAAAGTTGCCCAAATGCATCTCAGAAGTGTGCAACTTGTTCCCTGAGTTAGAAAACGTCGAGAAACGGTCGTTTCTGCTAGCGCTGTGCTTCTACACATGTATTTGCTGAACCTTGAAAGCGCACAGTAGTGCACTTTTCTCCCAGCAAATACACTGTTTCTAAGGAAATGGGAACACACTGAGGAGACACTTGTGGGATCTACAGTGACTAAAACTGAGCTTCCCCACACACCGGGAAGCAAGAGAAATGCTGATTTCATCAAGCCCAGTTACATACTCAGAATTTGTACTACTGCGCAAATAGGCATGTCTCTTTAGGCAAAAACCTCATTTCAGACAAAGTTGCCCAAATGCATCTCAGAAGTGTGCATCTTCTTCCCTGAGTGAGAAAACGTCGAGAAACGGTCGTTTCTGCTAGCGCTGTGCTTCTACTCATGTATTTGCTGAACGGTGAAAGCGCAAAGTAATGCACTTTTCTCCCAGCAAATACACTGTTTCTAACGAAATATGAACACACTGAGGAGACACTTGTGGGAGCTACTGTGACTAAAACTTAGCTTCCCTACGCACAGGGAAGCAAGAGAAATGCTGATTTCTTCAAGCCCAGTTACATACTCAGAATCTGTACTACTGCGCAAATAGGCATGTCTCTTTAGGCAAAAAACTCATTTCTGACAAAGTTGCCCAAATGCATCTCAGAAGTGTGCAACTTGTTCCCTGAGTTAGAAAACGTCGAGAAACGGTCGTTTCTGCTAGCACTGTGCTTCTACACATGTACTTGCTGAACGGTGAAAGCGCACAGTAATGCAATTTTCTCCCAGCATATACACTGTTTCTAAGGAACTGGGAACACACTGAGGAGACACTTGTGGGAGCTACTGTGACTAAAACTGAGCTTCCCTACGCACAGGGAAGCAAGAGAAATGCTGATTTCATCAAGCCCAGTTACATACTCAGAATCTGTAGTACTGCGCAAATAGGCATGTCTCTTTAGGCAAAAAACTCATTTCTGAAAAGTTGCCCAAATGCATCTCAGAAGTGTGCAACTTGTTCCCTGAGTTAGAAAACGTCGAGACACGGTCGTTTCTGCTAGCGCTGTGCTTCTACACATGTATTTGCTGAACGGTGAAAGCGCACAGTAATGCACTTTTCTCCCAGAAAATACACTGTTTCTAAGGAAATGGGAACACAGTGAGGAGACACTTGTGGGAGCTACTGTGACTGAAACTGAGCTTCCTTACGCACAGGGAAGCAAGAGAAATGCTGATTTCATCAAGCCCAGTTACATACTCAGAATCTGTACTACTGCGCAAATAGGCATGTCTCTTTATGCAAAAAACTCATTTCTCACAAAGTTGCCCAAATGCATCTCAGAAGTGTGCAACTTGTTCCCTGAGTTAGAAAACATCGAGAAACGGTCGTTTCTGCTAGCGCTGTGCTTCTACACATGTACTTGCTGAACGGTGCAAGCGCACAGTAATGCACTTTTCTCCCAGCAAATACACTGTTTCTAAGGAAATGGGAACACACTGAGGAGACACTTGTGGGAGCTACTGTGACCAAAACTGAGCTTCCCTACTCACAGGGAAGCAAGAGAAATGCTGATTTCATCAAGCCCAGTTACATACACAGAATCTGTACTACTGCGCAAATATGCATTTCTCTTTAGGCAAAAAACTCATTTCTGACAAAGTTGCCCAAATGCATCTCAGAAGTGTGCAACTTGTTCCCTGAGTTAGAAAACGTCGAGAAACGGTCGTTTCTGCTAGCGCTGTGCTTCTACACATGTATTTGCTGAACGGTGAAAGCGCACAGTAATGCACTTTTCTCCCAGCAAATACACTGTTTCTAAGGAAATGGGAACACACTGAGGAGACACTTGTGGGAGCTACTGTGACTAAAACTGAGCTTCCCTACGCACAGGGAAGCAAGAGAAATGCTGATTTCATCAAGCCCAGTTACATACTAAGAATCTGTACTACTGCGCAAATAGGCATGTCTCTGTAGGCAAAAAACTCATTTCTGACAAAGTTGCCCAAATGCATCTCAGAAGTGTGCAACTTGTTCCCTGCGTTAGAAAACGTCGAGAAACGGTCGTTTCTGCTAGCGCTGTGCTTCTACACATGTATTTGCTGAACGGTGAAAGCGCACAGTATTGTACTTTACTCCCAGCAAATACACTGTTTCTAAGGAAATGGGAACACACTGAGGAGACACTTGTGGGAGTTCCTGTGACTAAAACTGAGCTTCGCTACGCACAGGGAAGCAAGAGAAATGCTGAATTCATCAAGCCCAGTTGCATACTCAGAATCTGTACTACTGCGCAAATAGGCATGTCTCCTTAGGCAAAAAACTCATTTCTGACAAAGTTGCCCAAATGCATCTCAGAAGAGTGCAACTTGATCCTTGAGTTAGAAAACGTCGAGAAATGTTCATTTCATCTAGCGCTGTGCTTCTACACATGTTCTTGCTGAACGGTGAAAGCGCACAGTAATGCACTTTTCTCCCAGCAAATACACTGTTTCTAAGGAAATGGGAACACACTGAGGAGACACTTGTGGGAGCTACTGTGACTAAAACTGAGCTTCCCTACGAACAGGGAAGCAAGAGAAATGCTGATTTCATCAAGCCCAGTTACATACTCAGAATCTGTACTCCTGCGCAAAAAGGCATGTCTCTGTAGGCAAAAAACTCATTTCTGACAAAGTTGCCCAAATGCATCTCAGAAGTGTGCAACTTGTTCCCTGAGTTAGAAAACGTCGAGAAACGGTCGTTTCTGCTAGCGCTGTGCTTCTACACATGTATTTGCTGAACGGTGAAAGCTCACAGTAATGCACTTTTCTCCCAGCAAATACACTGTTTCTAAGGAAATGGGAACACACTGAGGAGACAGTTGTGGGAGCAACTGTGACTAAAACTGAGCTTCCCTACGCACAGGGAAGCCAGAGAAATGCTGATTTCATCAAGCCCAGTTACATACTAAGAATCTGTACTACTGCGCAAATAGGCATGTCTCTGTAGGCAAAAAACTCATTTCTGACAAAGTTGCCCAAATGCATCTCAGAAGTGTGCCACTTGTTCCCTGAGTTAGAAAACGTCGAGAAACATTCGTTTCTGCTAGCGCTGTGCTTCTACACATGTATTTGCTGAACGGTGAAAGCGCACAGTATTGTACTTTACTCCCAGCAAATACACTGTTTCTAAGGAAATGGGAACACACTGAGGAGACACTTGTGGGAGCTACTGTGAGCAAAACTGAGCTTCTCTACGCACAGGGAAGCAAGAGAAATGCTGATTTCATCAAGCCCAGTTACATACTCAGAATCTGTACTACTGCACAAATAGGCATGAATATGTAGGCAAAAAACTCATTTCTGACAAAGTTGCCCGAATGCATCTCAGAAGTGTGCAACTTGTTCCCTGAGTTAGAAAACGTCGAGAAACGTTCGTTTCTGCTAGCGCTGTGCTTCTACACATGTATTTGCTGAACGGTGAAAGCGCACAGTAATGCACTTTTCTCCCAGCAAATACACTGTTTCTAAGGAAATGGGAACACAATGAGGAGACACTTGTGGGAGCTACTGTGACTAAAACTGAGCTTCCCTACGCACAGGGAAGCAAGAGAAATGCTGATTTCATCAAGCCCAGTTACATACTCAGAATCTGTACTAATGCGCAAATAGGCATGTCTCTGTAGGCAAAAAACTCATTTCGGACAAAGTTGCCCAAATGCATCTCAGAAGTGTGCAACTTATTTCCTGAGTTAGAAAACGTCGAGAAACGGTCATATCATCTAACGCTGTGCTTCTACACATGTATTTGCTGAACGGTGAAAGCGCACAATAATGCACTTTTCTCCCAGCAAATACACTGTGTCTAAGGAAATGGGAACACACTGAGGAGACACTTGTGGGAGCTACTGTGACTAAAACTGAGCTTCCCTACGCACAGGGAAGCAAGAGAAATGCTGATTTCATCAAGCCCAGTTACATACTCAGAATCTGTACTACTGCGCAAATAGGCATGAATCTGTAGGCAAAAAACTCATTTCAGAGAAAGTTGCCCAAATGCATCTCAGAAGTGTGCAACTTGTTCCCTGAGTTAGAAAACGTCGAGAAACGTTTGTTTCTCCTAGCGCTGTGCTTCTACACATGTATTTGCTGAACGGTGAAAGCGCACAGTAATGCACTTTTCTCCCAGGAAATACACTGTTTCTAAGGAAATGGGAACACACTGAGGAGACACTTGTGGGAGCTACTGTGACTAAAACTGAGCTTCCCTACGCACAGGGAAGCAAGAGAAATGCTGATTTCATCAAGCCCAGTTACATACTCAGAATCTGTACTACTGCGCAAATAGGCAAGTCTCTGTAGGCAAAAAACTCATTTCTGACAAAGTTGCCTAAATGCATCTCAGAAGTGTGCAACTTGTTCCCTGAGCTAGAAAACGTCGAGAAACGCTCATATCTGCTAACGCTGTGCTTCTACACATGTATTTGCTGAACGGTGAAAGCGCACAGTAATGCACTTTTCTCCCAGCAAATACACTGTTTCTAAGGAAATGGGAACACACTGAGGAGACACTTGTGGGAGCTACTGTGCCTAAAACTGAGCTTCCCTACGCACAGGGAAGCAAGAGAAATGCTGATTTCATCAAGCCCAGTTACATACTCAGAATCTGTACTACTGCGCAAATAGGCATGTCTCTGTAGGCAAAAAACTCATTTCTGACAAAGTTGCCCAAATGCATCTCAGAAGTGTGCAACTTGTTCCCTGAGTTAGAAAACGTCGAGAAACGGACATATCATCTAACGCTGTGCTTCTACACATGTATTTGCTGAACGGTGAAAGCGCACAATAATGCACTTTTCTCCCAGCGAATACATTGTTTCTAAGGAAATGGGAACACACTGAGGAGACACTTGTGGGAGCTACTGTGACTAAAACTGAGCTTCCCTACGCACAGGGAAGCAAGAGAAATGCTGATTTCATCAAGCCCAGTTACATACTCAGAATCTCTACTACTGCGCAAATAGGCACGTCTCTGTAGGCAAAAAACTCATTTCTGACAAAGTTGCCCAAATGCATCTCAGAAGTGTGCAACTTGTTCCCTGAGTTAGAAAACGTCGAGAAACGGTCATATCATCTAACGCTGTGCTTCTACACATGTATTTGCTGAACGGTGAAAGCGCACAATAATGCACTTTTCTCCCAGCAAATACACTGTTTCTAAGGAAATGGGAACACAGTGAGGAGACACTTGTGGGAGCTACTGTGACTAAAACTGAGCTTCCCTACGCACAGGGAAGCAAGAGAAATGCTGATTTCATCAAGCCCAGTTACATACTCAGAATCTGTACTACTGCGCAGATAGGCATGTCTTTGTAGGCAAAAAACTCATTTCTGACAATGTTGCCCAAATGCATCTCAGAAGTGTGCAACTTGTTCCCTGAGTTAGAAAATGTCGAGAAACGTTCGTTTCTGATAGCGCTGTGCTTCTACACATGTATTTGCTGAACGGTGAAAGCGCACAGTAATGCACTTTTCTCCCAGCAAATACACTGTTTCTAAGGAAATGGGAACACACTGAGGAGACACTTGTGGGAGCTACTGTGACTAGAACTGAGCTTCCCTACGCACAGGGAAGCAAGAGAAATGCTGATTTCATCAAGCCCAGTTACATACTCAGAATCTGTACTACTGCGCAAATAGGCATGTCTCTGTAGGCAAAAAACTCATTTCTGACAATGTTGCCCAAATGCATCTCAGAAGTGTGCAACTTGTTCCCTGAGTTAGAAAACGTCGAGAAACGTTCGTTTCTGCTAGCGCTGTGCTTCTACACATGTATTTGCTGAACGGTGAAAGCGCACAGTAATGCACTTTTCTCCCAGCAAATACACTGTTTCTAAGGAAATGGGAACACACTGAGGAGACACTTGTGGGAGCTACTGTGACTAAAACTGAGCTTCCCTACGCACAGGGAAGCAAGAGAAATGCTGATTTCATCAAGCCCAGTTACTTACTCAGAATCTGTCCTACTGCGCAAATAGGCATGTCTCTTTAGGCACAAAACTCATTTCTGACAAAGTTGCCCAAATGCATCTCAGAAGTGTGCAACTTGTTCCCTGAGTTAGAAAACATCGAGAAACGTTCCTTTCTGCTAGCGCTGTGCTTCTACACATGTATTTGCTGAACGGTGACAGCGCACAGTAATTCACTTTTCTCCCAGCAAATACACTGTTTCTAAGGAAATGGGAACACACTGAGGAGACAATTGTGGGAGCTACGGTGACTAAAACTGAGCTTCACTACGCACAGGGAAGCAAAAGAAATGCTGATTTCATCAAGCCCAGTTACATACTCAGAATCTGTACTACTGCGCAAATAGGCATGTCTCTGTAGGGAAAAAACTCATTTCTGACAAAGTTGCCCAAATGCATCTCAGAAGTGTGCAACTTGTTCCATGAGTTAGAAAACGTCGAGAAACGTTCGTTTCTGCTAGCGCTGTGCTTCTACACATGTATTTGCTGAACGGTGAAAGCGCACAGTAATGCACTTTTCTCCCAGCAAATACACTGTTTCTAAGGAAATGGGAACACACTGAGGAGACACTTGTGGGAGCTACTGTGACTAAAACTGAGCTTCCCTACGCACAGCGAAGCAAGAGAAATGCTGATTTCATCAAGCCCAGTTACATACTCAGAATCTGTACTACTGCGCAAATAGGCATGAATCTGTAGGCAAAAAACTCATTTCTGACAAAGATGCCCAAATGCATCTCAGAAGTGTGCAACTTGTTCCCTGAGGTAGAAAACGTTGAGAAACGTTCGTTTCTGCTAGCACTGTGCTTCTACACATGTATTTGCTGAACGGTGAAAGCGCACAGAAATGCACTTTTCTCCCAGCAAATACACTGTTTCTAAGGAAATGGGAACACACTGAGGAGACACTTGTGGGAGCTACTGTGACTAAAACTGAGCTTCCCTACGCACAGGGAAGCAAGAGAAATGCTGATTTCATCAAGCCCAGTTACATACTCAGAATCTGTACTACTGCGCAAATAGGCAAGTCTCTGTAGGCAAAAAACTCATTTCTGACAATGTTGCCCAAATGCATCTCAGAAGTGTGCAACTTGTTCCCTGAGTTAGAAAACGTCGAGAAACGTTCGTTTCTGCTAGCGCTGTGCTTCTACACATGTATTTGCTGAACGGTGAAAGCGCACAGTAATGCACTTTTCTCCCAGCAAATACACTGTTTCTAAGGAACTGGGAACACACTGAGGAGACACTTGTGGGAGCTACTGTGACTAAAACTGAGCTTCCCTACGCACAGGGAAGCAAGAGAAATGCTGATTTCATCCAGCCCAGTTACATACTCAGAATCTGTACTACTGCGCAAATAGGCATGTCTCTGAAGGCAAAAAACTCATTTCTGACAAAGTTGCCCAAATGCATCTCAGAAGTGTGCAACTTGTTCCCTGAGTTAGAAAACGTCGAGAAACGGTCATATCTGCTAACGCTGTGCTTCTACACATGTATTTGCTGAACGGTGAAAGCGCACAGTAATGCACTTTTCTCCCAGCAAATACACTGTTTCTAAGGAAATGGGAACACACTGAGGAGACACTTGTGGGAGCTACTGTGACTAAAACTGAGCTTCCCTACGCACAGGGAAGCAAGAGAAATGCTGATTTCATCTAGCCCAGTTACATACTCAGAATCTGTACTACTGCGCAAATAGGCATGAATCTGTAGGCAAAAAACTCATTTCTGACAAAGTTGCCCAAATGCATCTCAGAAGTGTGCAACTTGTTCCCTGAGTTAGAAAACGTCGAGAAACGGTCATATCTGCTAACGCTGTGCTTCTACACATGTATTTGCTGAACGGTGAAAGCGCACAGTAATGCACTTTTCTCCCAGCAAATACACTGTTTCTACGGAAATGGGAACACACTGAGGAGACACTTGTGGGAGCTACTGTGACTAAAACTGAGCTTCCCTACGCACAGGGAAGCAAGACAAATGCTGATTTCATCCAGCCCAGTTACATACTCAGAATCTGTACTACTGCGCAAATAGGCATGAATCTGTAGGCAAAAAACTCATTTCTGACAAAGTTGCCCAAATGCATCTCAGAAGTGTGCAACTTGTTCCCTGAGTTAGAAAACGTCGAGAAACATTCGTTTCTGCTACCGCTGTGCTTCTACACATTTATTTGCTGAACGGTGAAAGCGCACAGTAATGCACTTTTCTCCCAGCAAATACACTGTTTCTAAGGAAATGGGAACACACTGAGGAGACACTTGTGGGAGCTACTGTGACTAAAACTGAGCTTCCCTACGCACAGGGAAGCAAGAGAAATGCTGATTTCATCAAGCCCAGTTACATACTCAGAATCTGTACTACTGCGCAAATAGGCAGGTCTTGTAGGAAAAAACTCATTTCTGACAATGTTGCCCAAATGCATCTCAGAAGTGTGCAACTTGTTCCCTGAGTTAGAAAACGTCGAGAAACGTTCGTTTCTGCTAACGCTGTTCTTCTACACATGTATTTGCTGAACGGTGAAAGCGCACAGTAATGCACTTTTCTCCCAGCAAATACACTGTTTCTAAGGAAATGGGAACACACTGAGGAGACACTTGTGGGAGCTACTGTGACTAAAACTGAGCTTCCCTACGCACAGGGAAGCAAGAGAAATGCTGATTTCATCCAGCCCAGTTACATACTCAGAATCTGTACTACTGTGCAAATAGGCATGAATCTGTAGGCAAAAAACTCATTTCTGACAAAGATGCCCAAATGCATCTCAGAAGTGTGCAACCTGTTCCCTGAGTTAGAAAACGTCGAGAAACGTTCGTTTCTGCTAGCGCTGTGCTTCTACACATGTATTTGCTGAATGGTGAAAGCGCACAGTAATGCACTTTTCTCCCAGCAAATACACTGTTTCTAAAGAAATGGGAACACACTGAGGAGACACTTGTGGGAGCTACTGTGACTAAAACTGAGCTTCCCTACGCACAGGGAAGCAAGAGAAATGCTGATTTCATCAAGCCCAGTTACATACTCAGAATCTGTACTACTGCGCAAATAGGCATGAATCTGTAGGCAAAAAACTCATTTCTGACAAAGTTGCCCAAATGCATCTCAGAAGTGTGCAACTTGTTCCCTGAGTTAGAAAACGTCGAGAAACGGTCATATCTGCTAACGCTGTGCTTCTACACATGTATTTGCTGAACGGTGAAAGCGCACAGTAATGCACTTTTCTCCCAGCAAATACACTGTTTCTAAGGAAATGGGAACACACTGAGGAGACACTTGTGGGAGCTACTGTGACTAAAACTGAGCTTCCCTACGCACAGGGAAGCAAGAGAAATGCTGATTTCATCCAGCCCAGTTACATACTCAGAATCTGTACTACTGCGCAAATAGGCATGAATCTGTAGGCAAAAAACTCATTTCTGACAAAGTTGCCCAAATGCATCTCAGAAGTGTGCAACTTGTTCCCTAAGTTAGAAAACGTCGAGAAACGTTCGTTTCTGCTACCGCTGTGCTTCTACACATTTATTTGCTGAACGGTGAAAGCGCACAGTAATGCACTTTTCTCCCAGCAAATACACTGTTTCTAAGGAAATGGGAACACACTGAGGAGACACTTGTGGGAGCTACTGTGACTAAAACTGAGCTTCCCTACGCACAGGGAAGCAAGAGAAATGCTGATTTCATCCAGCCCAGTTACATACTCAGAATCTGTACTACTGCGCAAATAGGCATGAATCTGTAGGCAAAAAACTCATTTCTGACAAAGTTGCCCAAATGCATCTCAGAAGTGTGCAACTTGTTCCCTGAGTTAATAAACGTCGAGAAACATTCGTTTCTGCTAGCGCTGTGCTTCTACACATGTATTTGCTGAACGGTGAAAGCGCACAGTAATGCACTTTTCTCCCAGCAAATACACTGTTTCTAAGGAAATGGGAACACACTGAGGAGACACTTGTGAGAGCTACTGTGACTAAAACTGAGCTTCCCTACGCACAGGGAAGCAAGAGAAATGCTGATTTCATCAAGCCCAGTTACATACTCAGAATCTGTACTACTGCGCAAATAGGCATGTCTTGTAGGCAAAAAACTCATTTCTGACAATGTTGCCCAAATGCATCTCAGAAGTGTGCAACTTGTTCCCTGAGTTAGAAAACGTCGAGAAACGTTCGTTTCTGCTAGCGCTGTGCTTCTACACATGTATTTGCTGAACGGTGAAAGCACACAGTAATGCACTTTTCTCCCAGCAAATACACTGTTTCTAATGAAATGGGAACACACTGAGGAGACACTTGTGGGAGCTACTGTGACTAAAACTGAGCTTCCCTACGCACAGGGAAGCAAGAGAAATGCTGATTTCATCAAGCCCAGTTACATACTCAGAATCTGTACTACTGCGCAAATAGGCATGAATCTGTAGGCAAAAAACTCATTTCTGACAATGTTGCCCAAATGCATCTCAGAAGTGTGCAACTTGTTCCCTGAGTTAGAAAACGTCGAGAAACGTTCGTTTCTGCTAGCGCTGTGCTTCTACACATGTATTTGCTGAACGGTGAAAGCACACAGTAATGCACTTTTCTCCCAGCAAATACACCGTTTCTAAAGAAATGGGAACACACTGAGGAGACACTTGTGGGAGCTACTGTGACTAAAACTGAGCTTCCCTACGCACAGGGAAGCAAGAGAAATGCTGATTTCATCAAGCCCAGTTACATACTCAGAATCTGTACTACTGCGCAAATAGGCATGAATCTGTAGGCAAAAAACTCATTTCTGACAATGTTGCCCAAATGCATCTCAGAAGTGTGCAACTTGTTCCCTGAGTTAGAAAACGTCGAGAAACGTTCGTTTCTGCTAGCGCTGTGCTTCTACACATGTATTTGCTGAACGGTGAAAGCGCACAGTAATGCACTTTTCTCCCAGCAAATACACTGTTTCTAAGGAAATGGGAACACACTGAGGAGACACTTGTGGGAGCTACTGTGACTAAAAATGAGCTTCCCTACGCACAGGGAAGCAAGAGAAATGCTGATTTCATCCAGCCCAGTTACATACTCAGAATCTGTACTACTGTGCAAATAGGCATGTCTCTGTAGGCAAAAAACTCATTTCTGACAAAGTTGCCCAAATGCATCTCAGAAGTGTGCAACTTGTTCCCTGAGTTAGAAAACGTCGAGAAACGTTCGTTTCTGCTAGCACTGTGCTTCTACACATGTATTTGCTGAACGGTGAAAGCGCACAGTAATGCACTTTTCTCCCAGCAAATACACTGTTTCTAAGGAAATGGGAACACACTGAGGAGACACTTGTGGGAGCTACTGTGACTAAAACTGAGCTTCCCTACGCACAGGGAAGCAAGAGAAATGCTGATTTCATCAAGCCCAGTTACATACTCAGAATCTGTACTACTGCGCAAATAGGCATGTCTCTGTAGGCAAAAAGCTCATTTCTGACAAAGTTGCCCAAATGCATCTCAGAAGTGTGCAACTTGTTCCCTGAGTTAGAAAACGTCGAGAAACGTTCGTTTCTGCTAGCGCTGTGCTTCTACACATGTATTTGCTGAACGGTGAAAGCGCACAGTAATGCACTTTTCTCCCAGCAAATACACTGTTTCTAAGGAAATGGGAACACACTGAGGAGACACTTGTGGGAGCTACTGTGACTAAAACTGAGCTTCCCTACGCACAGGGAAGCAAGAGAAATGCTGATTTCATCAAGCCCAGTTACATACTCAGAATCTGTACTACTGCGCAAATAGGCATGAATCTGTAGGGAAAAAAACTCATTTCTGACAAAGTTGCCCAAATGCATCTCAGAAGTGTGCAACTTGTTCCCTGAGTTAGAAAACGTCGAGAAACGGTCGTATCTGCTAGCGCTGTGCTTCTACACATGTATTTGCTGAACGGTGAAAGCGCACAGTAATGCACTTTTCTCCCAGCAAATACACTGTTTCTAAGGAAATGGGAACACACTGAGGAGACACTTGTGGGAGCTACTGTGACTAAAACTGAGCTTCCCTACGCACAGGGAAGCAAGAGAAATGCTGATTTCATCAAGCCCAGTTACATACTCAGAATCTGTACTACTGCGCAAATAGGCATGTCTCTGTAGGCAAAAAACTCATTTCTGACAAAGTTGCCCAAATGCATCTGAGAAGTGTGCAACTTGTTCCCTGAGTTAGAAAACGTCGAGAAACGGTCGTATCTGCTAGCGCTGTGCTTCTACACATGTATTTGCTGAACGGTGAAAGCGCACAGTAATGCACTTTTCTCCCAGCAAATACACTGTTTCTAAGGAAATGGGAATACACTGAGGAGACACTTGTGGGAGCTACTGTGACTAAAACTGAGCTTCCCTACGCACAGGGAAGCAAGAGAAATGCTGATTTCATCCAGCCCAGTTACATACGCAGAATCTGTACTACTGCGCAAATAGGCATGTCTCTGTAGGCAAAAAACCCATTTCTGACAATGTTGTCCAAATGCATCTCAGAAGTGTGCAACTTGTTCCCTGAGTTAGAAAACGTCGAGAAACGTTCGTTTCTGCTAGCGCTGTGCTTCCACACATGTATTTGCTGAACGGTGAAAGCTCACAGTAATGCACTTTTCTCCCAGCAAATACACTGTTTCTAAGGAAATGGGAACACACTGAGGAGACACTTCTGGGAGCTACTGTGACTAAAACTGAGCTTCCCTACGCACAGGGAAGCAAGAGAAATGCTGATTTCATCAAGCCCAGTTACATACTCAGAATCTGTACTACTGCGCAAATAGGCATGTCTCTGTAGGCAAAAAACTCATTTCTGACAAAGTTGCCCAAATGCATCTCAGAAGTGTGCAACTTGTTCCCTGAGTTAGAAAACATCCAGAAACGGTCATATCTGCTAACGCTGTGCTTCTACACATGTATTTGCTGAACGGTGAAAGCGCACAGTAATGCACTTTTCTCCCAGCAAATACACTGTTTCTAAGGAAATGGGAACACACTGAGGAGACACTTGTGGGAGCTACTGTGACTAAAACTGAGCTTCCCTACGCACAGGGAAGCAAGAGAAATGCTGATTTCATCAAGCCCAGTAACATACTCAGAATCTGTACTACTGCGCAAATAGGCATGAATCTGTAGGCAAAAAACTCATTTCTGACAAAGTTGCCCAAATGCATCTCAGAAGTGTGCAACTTGTTCCCTGAGTTAGAAAACATCGAGAAACGGTCATATCTGCTAACGCTGTGCTTCTACACATGTATTTGCTGAACGGTGAAAGCGCACAGTAATGCACTTTTCTCCCAGCAAATACACTGTTTCTAAGGAAATGGGAACACACTGAGGAGACACTTGTGGGAGCTACTGTGGCTAAAACTGAGCTTCCCTACGCACAGGGAAGCAAGAGAAATGCTGATTTCATCAAGCCCAGTTACATACTCAGAATCTGTACTACTGCGCAAATAGGCATGAATCTGTAGGCAAAAAACTCATTTCTGACAATGTTGCCCAAATGCATCTCAGAAGTGTGCAACTTGTTCCCTGAGTTAGAAAACGTCGAGAAACGTTCGTTTCTGCTAGCGCTGTGCTTCCACACATGTATTTGCTGAACGGTGAAATCGCACAGAAATGCACATTTCTCCCAGCAAATACAATGTTTCAAAAGAAATGGGAACACACTGAGGAGACACTTGTGGGAGCTACTGTGACTAAAACTGAGCTTCCCTACGCACAGGGAAGCAAGAGAAATGCTGATTTCATCAAGCCCAGTTACATACTCAGAATCTGTACTACTGCGCAAATAGGCATGAATCTGTAGGCAAAAAACTCATTTCTGACAAAGATGCCCAAATGCATCTCAGAAGTGTGCAACTTGTTCCCTGAGTTAGAAAATGTCGAGAAACATTCGTTTCTGCAAGCACTGTGCTTCTACACATGTATTTGCTGAACGGTGAAAGCGCACAGTAATGCACTTTTCTCCCAGCAAATACACTGTTTCTAAGGAAATGGGAACACACTGAGGAGACACTTGTGGGAGCTACTGTGACTAAAACTGAGCTTCCCTACGCACAGGGAAGCAAGAGAAATGCTGATTTCATCAAGCCCAGTTACATACTCAGAATCTGTACTACTGCGCAAATAGGCATGAATCTGTAGGCAAAAAACTCATTTCTGACAAAGTTGCCCAAATGCATCTCAGAAGTGTGCAACTTGTTCCCTGAGTTAGAAAACGTCGAGAAACGTTCGTTTCTGCTAGCGCTGTGCTTCCACACATGTATTTGCTGAACGGTGAAAGCGCAGAGTAATGCACTTTTCTCCCAGCAAATACACTGTTTCTAAGGAAATGGGAACAAACTGAGGAGACACTTGTGGGAGCTACTGTGACTAAAACTGAGCTTCCCTATGCACAGGGAAGCAAGAGAAATGCTGATTTCATCAAGCCCAGTTACATACTCAGAATCTGTACTACTGCGCAAATAGGCATGTCTTTGTAGGCAAAAAACTCATTTCTGACAAAGTTGCCCAAATGCATCTCAGAAGTGTGCAACTTGTCCCCTGAGTTAGAAAACGTCGAGAAACGGTCGTTTCTGCTAGCGCTGTGCTTCTACACATGTATTTGCTGAACGGTGAAAGCGCACAGTAATGCACATTTCTCCCAGCAAATACAATGTTTCAAAAGAAATGGGAACACACTGAGGAGACACTTGTGGGAGCTACTGTGACTAAAACTGAGCTTCCCTACGCACAGGGAAGCAAGAGAAATGCTGATTTCATCAAGCCCAGTAACATACTCAGAATCTGTACTACTGCGCAAATAGGCATGAATCTGTAGGCAAAAAACTCATTTCTGAGAAAGATGCCCAAATGCATCTCAGAAGTGTGCAACTTGTTCCCTGAGTTAGAAAACGTCGAAAAACATTCGTTTCTGCAAGCACTGTGCTTCTACACATGTATTTGCTGAACGGTGAAAGCGCACAGTAATGCACTTTTCTCCCAGCAAATACACTGTTTCTAAGGAAATGGGAACACACTGAGGAGACACTTGTGGGAGCTACTGTGACTAAAACTGAGCTTCCCTACGCACAGGGAAGCAAGAGAAATGCTGATTTCATCAAGCCCAGTTACATACTCAGAATCTGTACTACTGCGCAAATAGGCATGTCTTTGTAGGCAAAAAACTCATTTCTGACAAAGATGCCCAAATGCATCTCAGAAGTGTGCAACTTGTTCCCTGAGTTAGAAAACGTCGAGACACGGTCGTTTCTGCTAGTGCTGTGCTTCCACACATGTATTTGCTGAACGGTGAAAGCGCACAGTAATGCACATTTCTCCCAGCAAATACAATATTTCAAAAGAAATGGGAACACACTGAGGAGACACTTGTGGGAGCTACTGTGACTAAAACTGAGCTTCCCTACGCACAGGGAAGCAAGAGAAATGCTGATTTCATCAAGCCCAGTAACATACTCAGAATCTGTACTACTGCGCAAATAGGCATGAATCTGTAGGCAAAAAACTCATGTCTGACAAAGATGCCCAAATGCATCTCAGAAGTGTGCAACTTGTTCCCTGAGTTAGAAAATGTCGAGAAACATTCGTTTCTGCAAGCACTGTGCTTCTACACATGTATTTGCTGAACGGTGAAAGCGCACAGTAATGCACTTTTCTCCCAGCAAATACACTGTTTCTAAGGAAATGGGAACACACTGAGGAGACACTTGTGGGAGCTACTGTGACTAAAACTGAGCTTCCCTACGCACAGGGAAGCAAGAGAAATGCTGATTTCATCAAGCCCAGTTACATACTCAGAATCTGTACTACTGCGCAAATAGGCATGTCTCTGTAGGCAAAAAACTCATTTCTGACAAAGGTGCCCAAATGCATCTCAGAAGTGTGCAACTTGTTCCCTGAGTTAGAAAACGTCGAGAAACGTTCGTTTCTGCTAGCGCTGTGCTTCTACACATGTATTTGCTGAACGGTGAAAGCGCACAGTAATGCACTTTTCTCCCAGCAAATACAGTTTCTAAGGAAATGGGAACACACTGAGGAGACACTTGTGGGAGCTACTGTGACTAATACTGAGCTTCCCTACGCACAGGGAAGCAAGAGAAATGCTGATTTCATCCAGCCCAGTTACATACTCAGAATCTGTACTACTCCGCAAATAGGCATGTCATTGTAGGCAAAAAACTCATTTCTGACAATGTTGCCCAAATGCATCTCAGAAGTGTGCAACTTGTTCCCTGAGTTAGAAAACGTCGAGAAACGTTCGTTTCTGCTAGCGCTGTGCTTCTACACATGTATTTGCTGAACGGTGAAAGCTCACAGTAATGCACTTTTCTCCCAGCAAATACACTGTTTCTAAGAAAATGGGAACACACTGAGGAGACACTTGTGGGAGCTACTGTGACTAAAACTGAGCTTCCCTACGCACAGGGAAGCAAGAGAAATGCTGATTTCATCAAGCCCAGTTACATACTCAGAATCTGTATTACTGCGCAAATAGGCATGTCTCTGTAGGCAAAAAACTCATTTCTGACAAAGTTGCCCAAATGCATCTCAGAAGTGTGCAACTTGTTCCCTGAGTTAGAAAACGTCGAGAAACGGTCATATCATCTAACGCTGTGCTTCTACACATGTATTTGCTGAACGGTGAAAGCGCACAATAATGCATTTTTCTCCCAGCAAATACACTGTTTCTAAGGAAATGGGAACACACTGAGGAGACACTTGTGGGAGCTACTGTGACTAAAACTGAGCTTCCCTACGCACAGGGAAGCAAGAGAAATGCTGATTTCATCAAGCCCAGTTACATACTCAGAATCTGTACTACTGCGCAAATAGGCATGTCTCTGTAGGCAAAAAACTCATTTCTGACAAAGTTGCCCAAATGCATCTCAGAAGTGTGCAACTTGTTCCCTGAGTTAGAGAACGTCGAGAAACGCTTATATCTGCTAGCGCTGTGCTTCTACACATGTATTTGCTGAACGGTGAAAGCGCACAGTAATGCACTTTTCTCCCAGCAAATACAGTTTCTAAGGAAATGGGAACACACTGAGGAGACACTTGTGGGAGCTACTGTGACTAAAACTGAGCTTCCCTACGCACAGGGAAGCAAGAGAAATGCTGATTTCATCAAGCCCAGTTACATACTCAGAATCTGTACTACTGCGCAAATAGGCATGTCTCTGTAGGCAAAAAACTCATTTCTGACAAAGTTGCCCAAATGCATCTCAGAAGTGTGCTACTTGTTCCCTGAGTTAGAAAACGTCGAGAAACGGTCGTTTCTGCTACCGCTGTACTTCTACACATGTATTTGCTGAACGGTGAAAGCGCACAGTAATGCACTTTTCTCCCAGCAAATACACTGTTTCTAAGGAAATGGGAACACACTGAGGAGACACTTGTGGGAGCTAGTGTGAGTAAAACTGAGCTTCCCTACGCACAGGGAAGCAAGAGAAATGCTGATTTCATCAAGCCCAGTTACATACTCAGAATCTGTAGTACTGCGCAAATAGGCATGTCTCTGTAGGCAAAAAACTCATTTCTGACAAAGTTGCCCAAATGCACCTCAGAAGTGTGCAACTTCTTCCATGAGTTAGAAAACGTCGAGAAACGGTAATATCTGCTAACGCTGTGCTTCTACACATGTATTTGCTGAACGGTGAAAGCGCACAGTAATGCACTTTTCTCCCAGCAAATACACTGCTTCTAAGGAAATGGGAACACACTGAGGAGACACTTGTGGGAGCTACTGTTACTAAAACTGAGCTTCCCTACGCACAGGGAAGCAAGAGAAATGCTGATTACATCAAGCCCAGTAACATACTCAGAATCTGTACTACTGCGCAAATAGGCATGAATCTGCAGGCAAAAAACTCATTTCAGGCAAAGTTGCCCAAATGCATCTCAGAAGTGTGCAACTTGTTCCCTGAGTTAGAAAACGTCGAGAAACGGTCGTTTCTTCTAGCGCTGTGCTTCTACACATGTATTTGCTGAACGGTGAAAGCGCACAGTAATGCACTTTTCTCCCAGCAAATACACTGTTTCTAAGGAAATGGGGACACACTGAGGAGACACTTGTGGGAGCTACTGTGACTAAAACTGAGCTTCCCTACGCACAGGGAAGCAAGAGAAATGCTGATTTCATCAAGCCCAGTTACATACTCAGAATCTGTACTACTGCACAAATAGGCAAGTCTCTGTAGGCAAAAAACTCATTTCTGACAAAGTTGCCCAAATGCAACTCAGAAGTGTGCAACTTGTTCCCTGAGTTAGAAAACTTCGAGAAACGTTCGTTTCTGCTAGCGCTGTGCTTCTACACATGTATTTGCTGAACGGTGAAAGCACACTGTAATGCACTTTTCTCCCAGCAAATACACTGTTTCTAAGGAAATGGGAACACACTGAGGAGACACTTGTGGGAGCTACTGTGACTAAAACTGAGCTTCCCTATGCACAGGGAAGCAAGAGAAATGCTGATTTCATCAAGCCCAGTTACGTACTCAGAATCTGTACTACTGCGCAAATAGGCATGTCTCTGTAGGCAAAAAACTCATTTCTGACAAAGTTGCCCAAATGCACCTCAGAAGTGTGCAACTTCTTCCATGAGTTAGAAAACGTCGAGAAACGGTAATATCTGCTAACGCTGTGCTTCTACACATGTATTTGCTGAACGGTGAAAGCGCACAGTAATGCACTTTTCTCCCAGCAAATACACTGCTTCTAAGGAAATGGGAACACACTGAGGAGACACTTGTGGGAGCTACTGTTACTAAAACTGAGCTTCCCTACGCACAGGGAAGCAAGAGAAATGCTGATTACATCAAGCCCAGTAACATACTCAGAATCTGTACTACTGCGCAAATAGGCATGAATCTGCAGGCAAAAAACTCATTTCTGGCAAAGTTGCCCAAATGCATCTCAGAAGTGTGCAACTTGTTCCCTGAGTTAGAAAACGTCGAGAAACGGTCGTTTCTTCTAGCGCTGTGCTTCTACACATGTATTTGCTGAACGGTGAAAGCGCACAGTAATGCACTTTTCTCCCAGCAAATACACTGTTTCTAAGGAAATGGGGACACACTGAGGAGACACTTGTGGGAGCTACTGTGACTAAAACTGAGCTTCCCTACGCACAGGGAAGCAAGAGAAATGCTGATTTCATCAAGCCCAGTTACATACTCAGAATCTGTACTACTGCACAAATAGGCAAGTCTCTGTAGGCAAAAAACTCATTTCTGACAAAGTTGCCCAAATGCAACTCAGAAGTGTGCAACTTGTTCCCTGAGTTAGAAAACTTCGAGAAACGTTCGTTTCTGCTAGCGCTGTGCTTCTACACATGTATTTGCTGAACGGTGAAAGCACACTGTAATGCACTTTTCTCCCAGCAAATACACTGTTTCTAAGGAAATGGGAACACACTGAGGAGACACTTGTGGGAGCTACTGTGACTAAAACTGAGCTTCCCTATGCACAGGGAAGCAAGAGAAATGCTGATTTCATCAAGCCCAGTTACGTACTCAGAATCTGTACTACTGCGCAAATAGGCATGTCTCTTTAGGCAAAAAACTCATTTCTGACAAAGTTGCCCAAATGCATCTCAGAAGTGTGCAACTTGTTCCCTGAGTTAGAAAACATCGAGAAACGGTCATATCTGCTAAAGCTGTGTTTCTACACATGTATTTGCTGAACGGTGAAAGCGCACAGTAATGCACTTTTCTCCCAGCAAATACACTGTTTCTAAGGAAATGGGAACACACTGAGGAGACACTTGTGGGAGCTACTGTGACTAAAACTGAGCTTCCCTACGCACAGGGAAGCAAGAGAAATCCTGATTTCATCAAGCCCAGTTACATACTCAGAATCTGTAGTACTGCGAAAATAGGCATGAATCTGTAGGCAAAAAACTCATTTCTGACAAAGTTGCCCAAATGCATCTCAGAAGTGTGCAACTAGTTCCCTGAGTTAGAAAACGTCGAGAAACGTTCGTTTCTGCTAGCGCTGTGCTTCTACACATGTATTTGCTGAACGGTGAAAGCGCACAGTAATGCACTTTTCTCCCAGCAAATACACTGTTTCTAAGGAAATGGGAACACACTGAGGAGACACTTGTGGGAGCTACTGTGACTAAAACTGAGCTTCCCTACGCACAGGGAAGCAAGAGAAATGCTGATTTCATCAAGCCCAGTTAGATACTCAGAGTCTGTACTACTGCGCAAATAGGCATGAATCTGTAGGCAAAAAACTCATTTCTGACAAAGTTGCCCAAATGCATCTCAGAAGTGTGCAACTTGTTCCCTGAGTTAGAAAACGTCGAGAAACGGTCTTTTCTGCTAGCGCTGTGCTTCTACACATGTATTTGCTGAACGGTGAAAGCGCACAGTAATGCACTTTTCTCCCAGCAAATACACTGTTTCTAAGGAAATGGGAACACACTGAGGAGACACTTGTGGGAGCTACTGTGACTAAAACTGAGCTTCCCTACGCACAGGGAAGCAAGAGAAATGCTGATTTCATCAAGCCCAGTTACATACTCAGAATCTGTACTACTGCGCAAATAGGCATGTCTCTATAGGCAAAAAACTCTTTTCTGACAAAGTTGCCCAAATGCATCTCAGAAGTGTGCAACTTGTTCCCTGAGTTAGAAAACGTCGAGAAACGTTCGTTTCTGCTAGCGCTGTGCTTCTACACATGTATTTGCTGAACGGTGAAAGCGCACAGTAATGCACATTTCTCCCAGCAAATACACTGTTTCAAAGGAAATGGGAACAAACTGAGGAGACACTTGTGGGAGCTACTGTGACTAAAACTGAGCTTCCCTACGCACAGGGAAGCAAGAGAAATGCTGATTTCATCAAGCCCAGTTACATACTCAGAATCTGTACTACTGTGCAAATAGGCATGTCTCTGTAGGCAAAAAACTCATTTCTGACAAAGTTGCCCAAATGCATCTCAGAAGTGTGCAACTTGTTCCCTGAGTTAGAAAACATCGAGAAACGGTCATATCTGCTAATGCTGTGCTTCTACACATGTATTTGCTGAACGGTGAAAGCGCACAGTAATGCACTTTTCTCCCAGCAAATACCCTGTTTCTAAGGAAATGGGAACACACTGAGGAGACACTTGTGGGAGCTACTGTGACTAAAACTGAGCTTCCCTACGCACAGGGAAGCAAGAGAAATGCTGATTTCATCAAGCCCAGTTACATACTCAGAATCTGTACTACTGCGCACATAGGCATGTCTCTGTAGGCAAAAAACTCATTTCTGACAAAGTTGCCCAAATGCATCTCAGAAGTGTGCAACTTGTTCCCTGAGTTAGAAAACGTCGAGAAACGATCATATCTGCTAGCGGTGTGCTTCTACACATGTATTTGCTGAACGGTGAAAGCACACAGTAATGTACTTTTCTCCCAGCAAATACACTGTTTCTAAGGAAATGGGAACACACTGAGGAGACACTTGTGGGAGCTACTGTGACTAAAACTGAGCTTCCCTACGCACAGGGAAGCAAGAGAAATGCTGATTTCATCAAGCCCAGTTACATACTCAGAATCTGTACTACTGCGCAAATAGGCATGTCTCTGTAGGCAAAAAACTCATTTCTGACAAAGTTGCCCAAATGCATCTCAGAAGTGTGCAACTTGTTCCCTGAGTTAGAAAACGTCGAGAAACGGTCGTTTCTGCTAGTGCTCTGTTTCTACACATGTATTTGCTGAACGGTGAAAGCGCACAGTAATGCACTTTTCTCCCAGCAAATACACTGTTTCTAAGGAAATGGGAACACACTGAGGAGACACTTGTGGGAGCTACAGTGACTAAAACTGAGCATCCCTACGCACAGGGAAGCAAGAGAAATGCTCATTTCATCAAGCCCAGTTACATACTCAGAATCTGTACTACTGCGCAAATAGGCATGTCTCTGTAGGCAAAAAACTCATTTCTGACAAAGTTGCCAAATGCATCTCAGAAGTGTGCAACTTGTTCCCTGAGTTAGAAAACGTCGAGAAACGGTCATATCTGCTAACGCTGTGCTTCTACACATGTATTTACTGAACGGTGAAAGCGCACAGTAATGCACTTTTCTCCCAGCAAATACACTGTTTCTAAGGAAATGGGAACACACTGAGGAGACACTTGTGGGAGCTACTGTGACTAAAACTGAGCTTCCCTACGCACAGGGAAGCAAGAGAAATGCTGATTTCATCAAGCCCAGTTACATACTCAGAATCTGTACTACTGCGCAAATAGGCATGAATCTGTAGGCAAAAAACTCATTTCTGACAAAGTTGCCCAAATGCATCTCAGAAGTGTGCAACTTGTTCCCTGAGTTAGAAAACGTCGAGAAACGATCATATCTGCTAGCGGTGTGCTTCTACACATGTATTTGCTGAACGGTGAAAGCACACAGTAATGTACTTTTCTCCCAGCAAATACACTGTTTCTAAGGAAATGGGAACACACTGAGGAGACACTTGTGGGAGCTACTGTGACTAAAACTGAGCTTCCCTACGCACAGGGAAGCAAGAGAAATGCTGATTTCATCAAGCCCAGTTACATACTCAGAATCTGTACTACTGCGCAAATAGGCATGTCTCTGTAGGCAAAAAACTCATTTCTGACAAAGTTGCCCAAATGCATCTCAGAAGTGTGCAACTTGTTCCCTGAGTTAGAAAACGTCGAGAAACGGTCGTTTCTGCTAGTGCTCTGTTTCTACACATGTATTTGCTGAACGGTGAAAGCGCACAGTAATGCACTTTTCTCCCAGCAAATACACTGTTTCTAAGGAAATGGGAACACACTGAGGAGACACTTGTGGGAGCTACAGTGACTAAAACTGAGCATCCCTACGCACAGGGAAGCAAGAGAAATGCTCATTTCATCAAGCCCAGTTACATACTCAGAATCTGTACTACTGCGCAAATAGGCATGTCTCTGTAGGCAAAAAACTCATTTCTGACAAAGTTGCCAAATGCATCTCAGAAGTGTGCAACTTGTTCCCTGAGTTAGAAAACGTCGAGAAACGGTCATATCTGCTAACGCTGTGCTTCTACACATGTATTTACTGAACGGTGAAAGCGCACAGTAATGCACTTTTCTCCCAGCAAATACACTGTTTCTAAGGAAATGGGAACACACTGAGGAGACACTTGTGGGAGCTACTGTGACTAAAACTGAGCTTCCCTACGCACAGGGAAGCAAGAGAAATGCTGATTTCATCAAGCCCAGTTACATACTCAGAATCTGTACTACTGCGCAAATAGGCATGAATCTGTAGGCAAAAAACTCATTTCTGACAATGTTGCCCAAATGCATCTCAGAAGTGTGCAACTTGTTCCCTGAGTTAGAAAACGTCGAGAAACGTTGGTTTCTGCTAGCGCTGTGCTTCCACACATGTATTTGCTGAACGGTGAAAGCGCACAGTAATGCACTTTTCTCCCAGCAAATACACTGTTTCAAAGGAAATGGGAACACACTGAGGAGACACTTGTTGGAGCTACTGTGACTAAAACTGAGCTTCCCTACGCACAGGGAAGCAAGAGAAATGCTGATTTCATCAAGCCCAGTTACATACTCAGAATCTGTACTACTGCGCAAATAGGCATGTCTCTGTAGGCAAAAAACTCATTTCTGACAAAGTTGCCCAAATGCATCTCAGAAGTGTGCAACTTGTTCCCTGAGTTAGAAAACGTCGAGAAATGGTCGTTTCTGCTAGCGCTCTGCTTCTACACATGTATTTGCTGAACGGTGAAAGCGCACAGTAATGCACTTTTGTCCCAGCAAATACACTGTTTCTAAGGAAATGGGAACACACTGAGGAGACACTTGTGGGAGCTACTGTGACCAAAACTGAGCTTCTCTACGCACAGGGAAGCAAGAGAAATGCTGATTTCATCAAGCCCAGTTAAATACTCAGAATCTGTACTACTGCGCATATAGGCATGTCTTTGTAGGCAAAAAACTCATTTCTGACAATGTTTCCCAAATGCAACTCAGAAGTGTGCAACTTGTTCCCTGAGTTAGAAAACGTCGAGAAACGTTCGTTTCTGCTAGCGCTGTGCTTCTACACATGTATTTGCTGAACGGTGAAAGCGCACAGTAATGCACTTTTCTCCCAGAAAATACACTGTTTCTAAGGAAATGGGAACACACTGAGGAGACACTTGTGGGAGCTACTGTGACTAAAACTGAGCTTCCCTACGCACAGGGAAGCAAGAGAATGCTGATTTCATCCAGCCCAGTTACATACTCCGAATCTCTACTACTGCGCAAATAGGCATGTCTATGTAGGCAAAAAACTCATTTCTGACAAAGTTGCCCAAATGCATCTCAGAAGTGTGCAACTTGTTCCCTGAGTTAGAAAACGTCGAGAAACGGTCGTTTCTGCTAGCGCTGTGCTTCTACACGTGTATTTGCTGAACGGTGAATGCGCACAGTAATGCACTTTTCTCCCAGCAAATACACTGTTTCTAAGGAAATGGGAACACACTGAGGAGACACTTGTAGGAGCTACTGTGACTAAAATTGAGCTTCCCTACGCACAGGGAAGTAAGAGAAATGCTGATTTCATCCAGCCCAGTTACATACTCAGAATCTGTACTGCTGCGCAAATAGGCATGTCTCTGTAGGCAAAAAACTCATTTCTGACAAATTTGCCCAAATGCATCTCAGAAATGTGCAACTTGTTCCCTGAGTTAGAAAACGTCGAGAAACGTTTGTTTCTGCTAGCGCTGTGCTTCTACACATGTATTTGCTGAACGGTGAAAGCGCACAGTAATGCACTTTTCTCCCAGCAAATACACTGTTTCTAAGGAAATGGGAACACACTGAGGAGACACTTGTGGGAGCTACTGTGACTAAAACTGAGCTTCCCTATGCACAGGGAAGCAAGAGAAATGCTGATTTCATCAAGCCCAGTTACATACTCAGAATCTGTACTACTGCGCAAATAGGCATGAATCTGTAGGCAAAAAACTCATTTCTGACAAAGTTGCCCAAATGCATCTCAGAAGTGTGCAAATTGTTCCCTGAGTTAGAAAACGTCGAGAAACGTTCGTTTCTGCTAGCGCTGTGCTTCTACACATGTATTTGCTGAACGGTGAAAGCACACAGTAATGCACTTTTCTCCCAGCAAATACACTGTTTCTAAGGAAATGGGAACACACTGAGGAGACACTTGTGGGAGCTACTGTGACTAAAACTGAGCTTCCCTACGCACAGGGAAGCAAGACAAATGCTGATTTCATCAAGCCTAGTTACATACTCAGAATCTGTACTACTGCGCAAATAGGCATGTCTCTGTAGGCTAAAACTCATTTCTGACAAAGTTGCCCAAATGCATCTCAGAAGTGTGCAACTTGTTCCCTGAGTTAGAAAACGTCGAAAAACGGTCATATCTGCTAACGCTGTGCTTCTACACATGTATTTGCTGAACAGTGAAAGCGCACAGTAATGCACTTTTCTCCCAGCAAATACACTGTTAATAAGGAAATGGGAACACACTTAGGAGACACTTGTGGGAGATACTGTGACTAAAACTGAGCTTCCCTACGCACAGGGAAGCAAGAGAAATGCTGATTTCATCAAGCCCAGTTACATACTCAGAATCTGTACTACTGCGCAAATAGGCATGTCTCTGTAGGCAAAAAACTCATTTCTGACAATGTTGCCCAAATGCATCTCAGAAGTGTGCAATTTGTTCCCTGAGTTAGAAAACTTCGAGAAACGGTCGTTTCTGATAGCGCTGTGCTTCTACACATGTATTTGCTGAACGGTGAAAGCGCACAGTAATGCATTTTTCTCCCAGCAAATACAGTGTTTCTAAGGAAATGGGAACACACTGAGGAGACACTTGTGGGAGCTACTGTGACTTAAACTGAGCTTCTCTACGCACAGGGAAGCAAGAGAAATGCTGATTTCATCAAGCCCAGTTACATACTCAGAATCTGTACTACTGCGCAAATAGGCATGTCTCTTTAGGCAAAAAACTCATTTCTGACAAAGTTGCCCAAATGCATCTCAGAAGTGTGCAACTTGTTCCCTGAGTTAGAAAACGTCGAGAAACGTTCGTTTCTGCTAGCGCTGTGCTTCTACACATGTATTTGATGAACGGTGAAAGCCCATAGTAATGCACTTTTCTACCAGCAAATACACTGTTTCTAAGGAAATGGGAACACACTGAGGAGACACTTGTGGTAGCTACTGTGACTAAAACTGAGCTTCCCTACGCACAGGGTAGCAAGAGAAATGCTGATTTCATCAAGCCCAGTTACATACTCAGAATCTGTACTACTGCGCAAATAGGCATGAATCTGTAGACAAAAAACTCATTTCTGACAAAGTTGCCCAAATGCATCTCAGAAGTGTGCAACTTGTTCCCTGAGTTAGAAAACGTCGAGAAACGGTCGTTTCTGCTAGCGCTGTGCTTCTACACATGTATTTGCTGAACGGTGAAATCGCACAGTAATGCACATTTCTCCCAGCAAATACAATGTTTCAAAAGAAATGGGAACACACTGAGGAGACACTTGTGGGAGCTACTGTGACTAAAACTGAGCTTCCCTACGCACAGGGAAGCAAGAGAAATGCTGATTTCATCAAGCCCAGTTACATACTCAGAATCTGTACTACTGCGCAAATAGGCATGAATCTGTAGGCAAAAAACTCATTTCTGACAAAGTTGCCCAAATGCATCTCAGAAGTGTGCAACTTGTTCCCTGAGTTAGAAAACGTCGAGAAACGTTCATTTCTGCTAGCGCTGTGCTTCCACACATGTATTTGCTGAACGGTGAAAGCACACAGTAATGCACTTTTCTCCCAGCAAATACACTGTTTCTAAGGAAATGGGAACACACTGAGGAGACACTTGTGGGAGCTACTGTTACTAAAACTGAGCTTCCCTACGCACAGGGAACTAAGAGAAATGCTGATTTCATCAAGCCCAGTTACATACTCAGAATCTGTACTACTGCGCAAATAGGCATGTCTTTGTAGGCAAAAAACTCATTTCTGACAAAGTTGCCCAAATGCATCTCAGAAGTGTGCAACTTGTTCGCTGAGTTATAAAACGTCGAGACACGGTCGTTTCTGCAAGTGCTGTGCTTCTACACATGTATTTGCTGAACGGTGAAAGCGCACAGTAATGCACATTTCTCCCAGCAAATACAATATTTCAAAAGAAATGGGAACACACTGAGGAGACACTTGTGGGAGCTACTGTGACTAAAACTGAGCTTCCCTACGCACAGGGAAGCAAGAGAAATGCTGATTTCATCAAGCCCAGTTACATAATCAGAATCTGTACTACTACGCAAATATGCATGTCTTTGTAGGCAAAAAACTCATTTCTGAATGTTGCCCAAATGCATCTCAGAAGTGTGCAACTTGTTCCCTGAGTTAGAAAACGTCGAGAAACGGTCGTTTCTGCTAGCGCTGTGCTTCTACACATGTATTTGTTGAACGGTGAAATCGCACAGTAATGCACATTTCTCCCAGCAAATACAATGTTTCAAAAGAAATGGGAACACACTAAGGAGACACTTGTGGGAGCTACTGTGACTAAAACTGAGCTTCCCTACGCACAGGGAAGCAAGAGAAATGCTGATTTCATCAAGCCCAGTTACATACTCAGAATCTGTACTACTGCGCAAATAGGCATGAATCTGTAGGCAAAAAACTCATTTCTGACAAAGTTGCCCAAATGCATCTCAGAAGTGTGCAACTTGTTCCCTGAGTTAGAAAACGTCGAGAAACGTTCGTTTCTGCTAGCGCTGTGCTTCCACATATGTATTTGCTGAACGGTGAAAGCACACAGTAATGCACTTTTCTCCCAGCAAATACACTGTTTCTAAGGAAATGGGAACACACTGAGGAGACACTTGTGGGAGCTACTGTGACTAAAACTGAGCTTCCCTACACACAGGGAAGCAAGAGAAATGCTGATTTCATCAAGCCCAGTTACATACTCAGAATCTGTACTACTGCGAAAATAGGCATGTCTTTGTAGGCAAAAAACTCATTTCTGACAAAGTTGCCCAAATGCATCTCAGAAGTGTGCAACTTGTTCCCTGAGTTAGAAAACGTCGAGAAACGTTCGTTTCTGCTAGTGCTGTGCTTCTACACATGTATTTGCTGAACGGTGAAAGCGCACAGTAATGCACATTTCTCCCAGCAAATACAATATTTCAAAAGAAATGGGAACACACTGAGGAGACACTTGTGGGAGCTACTGTGACTAAAACTGAGCTTCCCTACGCACAGGGAAGCAAGAGAAATGCTGATTTCATCAAGCCCAGTTACATACTCAGAATCTGTACTACTGCGCAAATAGGCATGTCTTTGTAGGCAAAAAACTCATTTCTGAATGTTGCCCAAATGCATCTCAGAAGTGTGCAAATTGTTCCCTGAGTTAGAAAACGTCGAGAAACGGTCGTTTCTGCTAGCGCTGTGCTTCTACACATGTATTTGCTGAACGGTGAAATCGCACAGTAATGCACATTTCTCCCAGCAAATACAATGTTTCAAAAGAAATGGGAACACACTGAGGAGACACTTGTGGGAGCTACTGTGACTAAAACTGAGCTTCCCTACGCACAGGGAAGCAAGAGAAATGCTGATTTCATCAAGCCCAGTTACATACTCAGAATCTGTACTACTGCGCAAATAGGCATGAATCTGTAGGCAAAAAACTCATTTCTGACAAAGATGCCCAAATGCATCTCAGAAGTGTGCGACTTCTTCCCTGAGTTAGAAAACGTAGAGAAACATTCGTTTCTGCAAGCACTGTGCTTCTACACATGTATTTGCTGAACGGTGAAAGCGCACACTTATGCACTTTTCTCCCAGCAAATACACTGTTTCTAAGGAATTGGGAACACACTGAGGAGACACTTGTGGGAGCTACTGTGACTAAAACTGAGCTTCCCTACGCACAGGGAAGCAAGAGAAATGCTGATTTCATCAAGCCCAGTTACATACTCAGAATCTGTACTACTGCGCAAATAGGCATGTCTCTGTAGGCAAAAAACTCATTTCTGACAAAGTTGCCCAAATGCATCTCAGAAGTGTGCAACTTGTTCCCTGAGTTAGAAAACATCGAGAAACGGTCATATCTGCTAACGCTGTGCTTCTACACATGTATTTGCTGAACGGTGAAAGCGCACAGTAATGCACTTTTCTCCCAGCAAATACACTGTTTCTAAGGAAATGGGAACACACTGAGGAGACACTTGTGGGAGCTACTGTGACTAAAACTGAGCTTCCCTACGCACAGGGAAGCAAGAGAAATGCTGATTTCATCAAGCCCAGTTACATACTCAGAATCTGTACTACTGCGCAAATAGGCATGAATCTGTAGGCAAAAAACTCATTTCTGACAAAGTTGCCCAAATGCATCTCAGAAGTGTGCAACTTGTTCCCTGAGTTAGAAAACGTCGAGAAACGTTCGTTTCTGCTAGCGCTGTGCTTCCACACATGTATTTGCTGAACGGTGAAAGCGCACAGTAATGCACTTTTCTCCCAGCAAATACACTGTTTCTAAGGAAATGGGAACAAACTGAGGAGACACTTGTGGGAGCTACTGTGACTAAAACTGAGCTTCCCTTCGCACAGGGAAGCAAGAGAAATGCTGATTTCATCAAGCCCAGTTACATACTCAGAATCTGTACTACTGCGCAGATAGGCATGTCTTTGTAGGCAAAAAACTCATTTCTGACAAAGTTGCCCAAATGCATCTCAGAAGTGTGCAACTTGTTCCCTGAGTTAGAAAACGTCGAGAAACGGTCGTTTCTGCTAGCGCTGTGCTTCTACACATGTATTTGCTGAACGGTGAAAGCGCACAGTAATGCACATTTCTCCCAGCAAATACAATGTTTCAAAAGAAATGGGAACACACTGAGGAGACACTTGTGGGAGCTACTGTGACTAAAACTGAGCTTCCCTACGCACAGGGAAGCAAGAGAAATGCTGATTTCATCAAGCCCAGTAACATACTCAGAATCTGTACTACTGCGCAAATAGGCATGAATCTGTAGGCAAAAAACTCATTTCTGACAAAGTTGCCCAAATGCATCTCAGAAGTGTGCAACTTGTTCCCTGAGTTAGAAAACATCGAGAAACGGTCATATCTGCTAACGCTGTGCTTCTACACATGTATTTGCTGAACGGTGAAAGCGCACAGTAATGCACTTTTCTCCCAGCAAATACACTGTTTCTAAGGAAATGGGAACACACTGAGGAGACACTTGTGGGAGCTACTGTGGCTAAAACTGGGCTTCCCTACGCACAGGGAAGCAAGAGAAATGCTGATTTCATCAAGCCCAGTTACATACTCAGAATCTGTACTACTGCGCAAATAGGCATGAATCTGTAGGCAAAAAACTCATTTCTGACAATGTTGCCCAAATGCATCTCAGAAGTGTGCAACTTGTTCCCTGAGTTAGAAAACGTCGAGAAACGTTCGTTTCTGCTAGCGCTGTGCTTCCACACATGTATTTGCTGAACGGTGAAATCGCACAGAAATGCACATTTCTCCCAGCAAATACAATGTTTCAAAAGAAATGGGAACACACTGAGGAGACACTTGTGGGAGCTACTGTGACTAAAACTGAGCTTCCCTACGCACAGGGAAGCAAGAGAAATGCTGATTTCATCAAGCCCAGTTACATACTCAGAATCTGTACTACTGCGCAAATAGGCATGAATCTGTAGGCAAAAAACTCATTTCTGACAAAGATGCCCAAATGCATCTCAGAAGTGTGCAACTTGTTCCCTGAGTTAGAAAATGTCGAGAAACATTCGTTTCTGCAAGCACTGTGCTTCTAAACATGTATTTGCTGAACGGTGAAAGCGCACAGTAATGCACTTTTCTCCCAGCAAATACACTGTTTCTAAGGAAATGGGAACACACTGAGGAGACACTTGTGGGAGCTACTGTGACTAAAACTGAGCTTCCCTACGCACAGGGAAGCAAGAGAAATGCTGATTTCATCAAGCCCAGTTACATACTCAGAATCTGTACTACTGCGCAAATAGGCATGAATCTGTAGGCAAAAAACTCATTTCTGACAAAGTTGCCCAAATGCATCTCAGAAGTGTGCAACTTGTTCCCTGAGTTAGAAAACGTCGAGAAACGTTCGTTTCTGCTAGCGCTGTGCTTCCACACATGTATTTGCTGAACGGTGAAAGCGCACAGTAATGCACTTTTCTCCCAGCAAATACACTGTTTCTAAGGAAATGGGAACAAACTGAGGAGACACTTGTGGGAGCTACTGTGACTAAAACTGAGCTTCCCTACGCACAGGGAAGCAAGAGAAATGCTGATTTCATCAAGCCCAGTTACATACTCAGAATCTGTACTACTGCGCAAATAGGCATGTCTTTGTAGGCAAAAAACTCATTTCTGACAAAGTTGCCCAAATGCATCTCAGAAGTGTGCAACTTGTTCCCTGAGTTAGAAAACGTCGAGAAACGGTCGTTTCTGCTAGCGCTGTGCTTCTACACATGTATTTGCTGAACGGTGAAAGCGCACAGTAATGCACATTTCTCCCAGCAAATACAATGTTTCAAAAGAAATGGGAACACACTGAGGAGACACTTGTGGGAGCTACTGTGACTAAAACTGAGCTTCCCTACGCACAGGGAAGCAAGAGAAATGCTGATTTCATCAAGCCCAGTAACATACTCAGAATCTGTACTACTGCGCAAATAGGCATGAATCTGTAGGCAAAAAACTCATTTCTGACAAAGTTGCCCAAATGCATCTCAGAAGTGTGCAACTTGTTCCCTGAGTTAGAAAACATCGAGAAACGGTCATATCTGCTAACGCTGTGCTTCTACACATGTATTTGCTGAACGGTGAAAGCACACAGTAATGCACTTTTCTCCCAGCAAATACACTGTTTCTAAGGAAATGGGAACACACTGAGGAGACACTTGTGGGAGCTACTGTGGCTAAAACTGAGCTTCCCTACGCACAGGGAAGCAAGAGAAATGCTGATTTCATCAAGCCCAGTTACATACTCAGAATCTGTACTACTGCGCAAATAGGCATGAATCTGTAGGCAAAAAACTCATTTCTGACAATGTTGCCCAAATGCATCTCAGAAGTGTGCAACTTGTTCCCTGAGTTAGAAAACGTCGAGAAACGTTCGTTTCTGCTAGCGCTGTGCTTCCACACATGTATTTGCTGAACGGTGAAATCGCACAGAAATGCACATTTCTCCCAGCAAATACAATGTTTCAAAAGAAATGGGAACACACTGAGGAGACACTTGTGGGAGCTACTGTGACTAAAACTGAGCTTCCCTACGCACAGGGAAGCAAGAGAAATGCTGATTTCATCAAGCCCAGTTACATACTCAGAATCTGTACTACTGCGCAAATAGGCATGAATCTGTAGGCAAAAAACTCATTTCTGACAAAGATGCCCAAATGCATCTCAGAAGTGTGCAACTTGTTCCCTGAGTTAGAAAATGTCGAGAAACATTCGTTTCTGCAAGCACTGTGCTTCTAAACATGTATTTGCTGAACGGTGAAAGCGCACAGTAATGCACTTTTCTCCCAGCAAATACACTGTTTCTAAGGAAATGGGAACACACTGAGGAGACACTTGTGGGAGCTACTGTGACTAAAACTGAGCTTCCCTACGCACAGGGAAGCAAGAGAAATGCTGATTTCATCAAGCCCAGTTACATACTCAGAATCTGTACTACTGCGCAAATAGGCATGTCTTTGTAGGCAAAAAACTCATTTCTGACAAAGTTGCCCAAATGCATCTCAGAAGTGTGCAACTTGTTCCCTGAGTTAGAAAACGTCGAGAAACTTTTGTTTCTGCTAGCGCTGTGCTTCCACACATGTATTTGCTGAACGGTGAAAGCGCACAGTAATGCACTTTTCTCCCAGCAAATACACTGTTTCTAAGGAAATGGGAACAAACTGAGGAGACACTTGTGGGAGCTACTGTGACTAAAACTGAGCTTCCCTATGCACAGGGAAGCAAGAGAAATGCTGATTTCATCAAGCCCAGTTACATACTCAGAATCTGTACTACTGCGCAAATAGGCATGTCTTTGTAGGCAAAAAACTCATTTCTGACAAAGTTGCCCAAATGCATCTCAGAAGTGTGCAACTTGTTCCCTGAGTTAGAAAACGTCGATAAACGGTCGTTTCTGCTAGCGCTGTGCTTCTACACATGTATTTGCTGAACGGTGAAAGCGCACAGTAATGCACATTTCTCCCAGCAAATACAATGTTTCAAAAGAAATGGGAACACACTGAGGAGACACTTGTGGGAGCTACTGTGACTAAAACTGAGCTTCCCTACGCACAGGGAAGCAAGAGAAATGCTGATTTCATCAAGCCCAGTAACATACTCAGAATCTGTACTACTGCGCAAATAGGCATGAATCTGTAGGCAAAAAACTCATTTCTGACAAAGTTGCCCAAATGCATCTCAGAAGTGTGCAACTTGTTCCCTGAGTTAGAAAACATCGAGAAACGGTCATATCTGCTAACGCTGTGCTTCTACACATGTATTTGCTGAACGGTGAAAGCACACAGTAATGCACTTTTCTCCCAGCAAATACACTGTTTCTAAGGAAATGGGAACACACTGAGGAGACACTTGTGGGAGCTACTGTGGCTAAAACTGAGCTTCCCTACGCACAGGGAAGCAAGAGAAATGCTGATTTCATCAAGCCCAGTTACATACTCAGAATCTGTACTACTGCGCAAATAGGCATGAATCTGTAGGCAAAAAACTCATTTCTGACAATGTTGCCCAAATGCATCTCAGAAGTGTGCAACTTGTTCCCTGAGTTAGAAAACGTCGAGAAACGTTCGTTTCTGCTAGCGCTGTGCTTCCACACATGTATTTGCTGAACGGTGAAATCGCACAGAAATGCACATTTCTCCCAGCAAATACAATGTTTCAAAAGAAATGGGAACACACTGAGGAGACACTTGTGGGAGCTACTGTGACTAAAACTGAGCTTCCCTACGCACAGGGAAGCAAGAGAAATGCTGATTTCATCAAGCCCAGTTACATACTCAGAATCTGTACTACTGCGCAAATAGGCATGAATCTGTAGGCAAAAAACTCATTTCTGACAAAGATGCCCAAATGCATCTCAGAAGTGTGCAACTTGTTCCCTGAGTTAGAAAATGTCGAGAACATTCGTTTCTGCAAGCACTGTGCTTCTAAACATGTATTTGCTGAACGGTGAAAGCGCACAGTAATGCACTTTTCTCCCAGCAAATACACTGTTTCTAAGGAAATGGGAACACACTGAGGAGACACTTGTGGGAGCTACTGTGACTAAAACTGAGCTTCCCTACGCACAGGGAAGCCAGAGAAATGCTGATTTCATCAAGCCCAGTTACATACTCAGAATCTGTACTACTGCGCAAATAGGCATGAATCTGTAGGCAAAAAACTCATTTCTGACAAAGTTGCCCAAATGCATCTCAGAAGTGTGCAACTTGTTCCCTGAGTTAGAAAACGTCGAGAAACTTTTGTTTCTGCTAGCGCTGTGCTTCCACACATGTATTTGCTGAACGGTGAAAGCGCACAGTAATGCACTTTTCTCCCAGCAAATACACTGTTTCTAAGGAAATGGGAACAAACTGAGGAGACACTTGTGGGAGCTACTGTGACTAAAACTGAGCTTCCCTATGCACAGGGAAGCAAGAGAAATGCTGATTTCATCAAGCCCAGTTACATACTCAGAATCTGTACTACTGCGCAAATAGGCATGTCTTTGTAGGCAAAAAACTCATTTCTGACAAAGTTGCCCAAATGCATCTCAGAAGTGTGCAACTTGTTCCCTGAGTTAGAAAACGTCGATAAACGGTCGTTTCTGCTAGCGCTGTGCTTCTACACATGTATTTGCTGAACGGTGAAAGCGCACAGTAATGCACATTTCTCCCAGCAAATACAATGTTTCAAAGGAAATGGGAACACACTGAGGAGACACTTGTGGGAGCTACTGTGACTAAAACTGAGCTTCCCTACGCACAGGGAAGCAAGAGAAATGCTGATTTCATCAAGCCCAGTAACATACTCAGAATCTGTACTACTGCGCAAATAGGCATGAATCTGTAGGCAAAAAACTCATTTCTGACAAAGTTGCCCAAATGCATCTCAGAAGTGTGCAACTTGTTCCCTGAGTTAGAAAACATCGAGAAACGGTCATATCTGCTAACGCTGTGCTTCTACACATGTATTTGCTGAACGGTGAAAGCGCACAGTAATGCACTTTTCTCCCAGCAAATACACTGTTTCTAAGGAAATGGGAACACACTGAGGAGACACTTGTGGGAGCTACTGTGGCTAAAACTGAGCTTCCCTACGCACAGGGAAGCAAGAGAAATGCTGATTTCATCAAGCCCAGTTACATACTCAGAATCTGTACTACTGCGCAAATAGGCATGAATCTGTAGGCAAAAAACTCATTTCTGACAATGTTGCCCAAATGCATCTCAGAAGTGTGCAACTTGTTCCCTGAGTTAGAAAACGTCGAGAAACGTTCGTTTCTGCTAGCGCTGTGCTTCCACACATGTATTTGCTGAACGGTGAAATCGCACAGAAATGCACATTTCTCCCAGCAAATACAATGTTTCAAAAGAAATGGGAACACACTGAGGAGACACTTGTGGGAGCTACTGTGACTAAAACTGAGCTTCCCTACGCACAGGGAAGCAAGAGAAATGCTGATTTCATCAAGCCCAGTTACATACTCAGAATCTGTACTACTGCGCAAATAGGCATGAATCTGTAGGCAAAAAACTCATTTCTGACAAAGATGCCCAAATGCATCTCAGAAGTGTGCAACTTGTTCCCTGAGTTAGAAAATGTCGAGAAACATTCGTTTCTGCAAGCACTGTGCTTCTACACATGTATTTGCTGAACGGTGAAAGCGCACAGTAATGCACTTTTCTCCCAGCAAATACACTGTTTCTAAGGAAATGGGAACACACTGAGGAGACACTTGTGGGAGCTACTGTGACTAAAACTGAGCTTCCCTACGCACAGGGAAGCAAGAGAAATGCTGATTTCATCAAGCCCAGTTACATACTCAGAATCTGTACTACTGCGCAAATAGGCATTTCTCTGTAGGCAAAAAACTCATTTCTGACAAAGTTGCCCAAATGCATCTCAGAAGTGTGCAACTTGTTCCCTGAGTTAGAAAACGTCGAGAAACTTTCGTTTCTGCTAGCGCTGTGCTTCCACACATGTATTTGCTGAACGGTGAAAGCGCACAGTAATGCACTTTTCTCCCAGCAAATACACTGTTTCTAAGGAAATGGGAACAAACTGAGGAGACACTTGTGGGAGCTACTGTGACTAAAACTGAGCTTCCCTATGCACAGGGAAGCAAGAGAAATGCTGATTTCATCAAGCCCAGTTACATACTCAGAATCTGTACTACTGCGCAAATAGGCATGTCTTTGTAGGCAAAAAACTCATTTCTGACAAAGTTGCCCAAATGCATCTCAGAAGTGTGCAACTTGTTCCCTGAGTTAGAAAACGTCGAGAAACGGTCGTTTCTGCTAGCGCTGTGCTTCTACACATGTATTTGCTGAACGGTGAAAGCGCACAGTAATGCACATTTCTCCCAGCAAATACAATGTTTCAAAAGAAATGGGAACACACTGAGGAGACACTTGTGGGAGCTACTGTGACTAAAACTGAGCTTCCCTACGCACAGGGAAGCAAGAGAAATGCTGATTTCATCAAGCCCAGTAACATACTCAGAATCTGTACTACTGCGCAAATAGGCATGAATCTGTAGGCAAAAAACTCATTTCTGAGAAAGATGCCCAAATGCATCTCAGAAGTGTGCAACTTGTTCCCTGAGTTAGAAAACGTCGAAAAACATTCATTTCTGCAAGCACTGTGCTTCTACACATGTATTTGCTGAACGGTGAAAGCGCACAGTAATGCACTTTTCTCCCAGCAAATACACTGTTTCTAAGGAAATGGGAACACACTGAGGAGACACTTGTGGGAGCTACTGTGACTAAAACTGAGCTTCCCTACGCACAGGGAAGCAAGAGAAATGCTGATTTCATCAAGCCCAGTTACATACTCAGAATCTGTACTACTGCGCAAATAGGCATGTCTCTGTAGGCAAAAAACTCATTTCTGACAATGTTGCCCAAATGCATCTCAGAAGTGTGCAACTTGTTTCCTGAGTTAGAAAACGTCGAGAAACGTTCGTTTCTGCTAGCGCTGTGCTTCCACACATGTATTTGCTGAACGGTGAAAGCGCACAGTAATTTACTTTTCTCCCAGCAAATACACTGTTTCTAAGGAAATGGGAACACACTGAGGAGACACTTGTGGGAGCTACTGTTACTAAAACTGAGCTTCCCTACGCACAGGGAAGCAAGAGAAATGCTGATTTCATCAAGCCCAGTTACATACTCAGAATCTGTACTACTGCGCAAATAGGCATGTCTTTGTAGGCAAAAAACTCATTTCTGACAAAGTTGCCCAAATGCATCTCAGAAGTGTGCAACTTGTTCCCTGAGTTAGAAAACGTCGAGACACGGTCGTTTCTGCTAGTGCTGTGCTTCCACACATGTATTTGCTGAACGGTGAAAGCGCACAGTAATGCACATTTCTCCCAGCAAATACAATATTTCAAAAGAAATGGGAACACACTGAGGAGACACTTGTGGGAGCTACTGTGACTAAAACTGAGCTTCCCTACGCACAGGGAAGCAAGAGAAATGCTGATTTCATCAAGCCCAGTAACATACTCAGAATCTGTACTACTGCGCAAATAGGCATGAATCTGTAGGCAAAAAACTCATTTCTGACAAAGATGCCCAAATGCATCTCAGAAGTGTGCAACTTGTTCCCTGAGATAGAAAATGTCGAGAAACATTCGTTTCTGCAAGCACTGTGCTTCTACACATGTATTTGCTGAACGGTGAAAGCGCACAGTAATGCACTTTTCTCCCAGCAAATACACTGTTTCTAAGGAAATGGGAACACACTGAGGAGACACTTGTGGGAGCTACTGTGACTAAAACTGAGCTTCCCTACGCACAGGGAAGCAAGAGAAATGCTGATTTCATCAAGCCCAGTTACATACTCAGAATCTGTACTACTGCGCAAATAGGCATGAATCTGTAGGCAAAAAACTCATTTCTGACAAAGTTGCCCAAATGCATCTCAGAAGTGTGCAACTTGTTCCCTGAGTTAGAAAACGTCGAGAAACGTTCGTTTCTGCTAGCGCTGTGCTTCCACACATGTATTTGCTGAACGGTGAAAGCGCACAGTAATGCACTTTTCTCCCAGCAAATACACTGTTTCTAAGGAAATGGGAACAAACTGAGGAGACACTTGTGGGAGCTACTGTGACTAAAATTGAGCTTCCCTACGCACAGGGAAGCAAGAGAAATGCTGATTTCATCAAGCCCAGTTACATACTCAGAATCTGTACTACTGCGCAAATAGGCATGTCTTTGTAGGCAAAAAACTCATTTCTGACAAAGTTGCCCAAATGCATCTCAGAAGTGTGCAACTTGTTCCCTGAGTTAGAAAACGTCGAGAAACGGTCGTTTCTGCTAGCGCTGTGCTTCTACACATGTATTTGCTGAACGGTGAAAGCGCACAGTAATGCACATTTCTCCCAGCAAATACAATGTTTCAAAAGAAATGGGAACACACTGAGGAGACACTTGTGGGAGCTACTGTGACTAAAACTGAGCTTCCCTACGCACAGGGAAGCAAGAGAAATGCTGATTTCATCAAGCCCAGTAACATACTCAGAATCTGTACTACTGCGCAAATAGGCATGAATCTGTAGGCAAAAAACTCATTTCTGACAAAGATGCCCAAATGCATCTCAGAAGTGTGCAACTTGTTCCCTGAGTTAGAAAACGTCGAGAAACATTCGTTTCTGCAAGCACTGTGCTTCTACACATGTATTTGCTGAACGGTGAAAGCGCACAGTAATGCACTTTTCTCCCAGCAAATACACTGTTTCTAAGGAAATGGGAACACACTGAGCAGACACTTGTGGGAGCTACTGTGACTAAAACTGAGCTTCCCTACGCACAGGGAAGCAAGAGAAATGCTGATTTCATCAAGCCCAGTTACATACTCAGAAACTGTACTACTGCGCAAATAGGCATGTCTCTGTAGGCAAAAAACTCATTTCTGACAAAGTTGCCCAAATGCATCTCAGAAGTGTGCAACTTGATCCCTGTGTTAGAAAACGTCGAGAAACGGTCGTTTCTGCTAGCGCTGTGCTTCTACACATGTATTTGCTGAACGGTGAAAGCGCACAGTAATGCACTTTTCTCCCAGCAAATACACTGTTTCTAAAGAAATGGGAACACGTTGAGGAGACACTTGTGGGAGCTACTGTGACTAAAACTGAGCTTCCCTACGCACAGGGAAGCAAGAGAAATGCTGATTTCATCAAGCCCTGGTTACATACTCAGAATCTGTACTACTGCGCAAATAGGCATGTCTCTGTAGGCAAAAAACTCATTTCTGACAATGTTGCCCAAATGCATCTCAGAAGTGTGCAACTTGTTCCCTGAGTTAGAAAACGTCGAGAAACGTTCGTTTCTGCTAGCGCTGTGCTTCTACACATGTATTTGCTGAACGGTGAAAGCGCACAGTAATGCACTTTTCTCCCAGCAAATACACTGTTTCTAAGGAAATGGGAACACACTGAGGAGACACTTGTGGGAGCTACTGTGACTAAAACTGAGCTTCCCTCCGCACAGGGAAGCAAGAGATATGCTGATTTCATCAAGCCCAGTTACATACTCAGAATCTGTACTACTGCGCAAATAGGCATGTCTCTGTAGGCAAAAAACTCATTTCTGACAAAGTTGCCCAAATGCATCTCAGAAGTGTGCAACTTGTTCCCTGAGTTAGAAAACGTCGAGAAACGTTCGTTTCTGCTACCGCTGTGCTTCCACACCTGTATTTGCTGAACGGTGAAAGCGCACAGTAATGCACTTTTCTCCCAGCAAATTCACTGTTTCTAAGGAAATGGGAACACACTGAGGAGACACTTGTGGGAGCTATAGTGACTAAAACTGAGCTTCCCTACGCACAGGGAAGCAAGAGAAATGCTGATTTCATCAAGCCCAGTTACATACTCAGAATCTATACTACTTCGCAAATAGGCATGTCTCTTTAGGCAAAAAACTCATTTCTGACAAAGTTGCCCAAATGCATCTCAGAAGTGTGCAACTTGTTCCCTGAGTTAGAAAACGTCGAGAAACGGTCTTATCTGCTAACGCTGTGCTTCTACACATGTATTTGCTGAACGGTGAAAGCGCACAGTAATGCACTTTTCTCCCAGCAAATACACTGTTTCTAAGGAAATGGGAACACACTGAGGAGACACTTGTGGGAGCTACTGTGACTAAAACTGAGCTTCCCTACGCACAGGGAAGCAAGAGAAATGCTGATTTCATCAAGCCCAGTTACATACTCAGAATCTGTACTACTGCGCAAATAGGCATGAATCTGTAGGCAAAAAACTCATTTCTGACAAAGTTGCCCAAATGCATCTCAGAAGTGTGCAACTTGTTCCCTGAGTTAGAAAACGTCGAGAAACGGTCATATCTGCTAACGCTGTGCTTCTACACATGTATTTGCTGAACGGTGAAAGCGCACAGTAATGCACTTTTCTCCCAGCAAATACACTGTTTCTAAGGAAATGGGAACACACTGAGGAGACACTTGTGGGAGCTACTGTGACTAAAACTGAACTTCCCTACGCACAGGGAAGCAAGAGAAATGCTGATTTCATCAAGCCCAGTTACATACTCAGAATCTGTACTACTGCGCAAATAGGCATGAATCTGTAGGCAAAAAACTCATTTCTGACAATGTTGCCCAAATGCATCTCAGAAGTGTGCAACTTGTTCCCTGAGTTAGAAAACGTCGAGAAACGGTCATATCTGCTAGCGCTGTGCTTCTACACATGTATTTGCTGAACGGTGAAAGCGCACAGTAATGCACTTTTCTCCCAGCAAATACGCTGTTTCTAAAAAAATGGGAACACACTGAGGAGACACTTGTGGGAGCTACTGTGACTAAAACTGAGCTGCCCTACGCTCAGAGAAGCAAGAGAAATGCTGATTTCATCCAGCCCAGTTACATACTCAGAATCTGTACTACTGCGCAAAAAGGCATGTGTCTTTAGGCAAAAAACTCATTTCTGACAAAGTTGCCCAAATGCATCTCAGAAGTGTGCAACTAGTTCCCTGATTTAGAAAACGTCGAGAAACGTTCGTTTCTGCTAGCGCTGTGCTTCTACACATGTATTTGCTGAACGGTGAAAGCGCACAGTAATGCACTTTTCTCCCAGCAAATACACTGTTTCTAAGGAAATGGGAACACACTGAGGAGACACTTGTGGGAGCTACTGTGACTAAAACTGAACTTCCCTACGCACAGGGAAGCAAGAGAAATGCTGATTTCATCAAGCCCTGTTACATACTCAGAATCTGTACTACTGCGCAAATAGGCATGAATCTGTAGGCAAAAAACTCATTTCTGACAAAGTTGCCCAAATGCATCTCAGAAGTGTGCAACTTGTTCCCTGAGTTAGAAAACGTCGAGAAACGTTCGTTTCTGCTAGCGCTGTGCTTCTACAGATGTATTTGCTGAACGGTGAAAGCGCACAGTAATGCACTTTTCTCCCAGCAAATACACTGTTTCTAAGGAAATGGGAACACACTGAGGAGACACTTGTGGGAGCTACTGTGACTAAAACTGAGCTTCCCTAAGCTCAGAGAAGCAAGAGAAATGCTGATTTCATCCAGCCCAGTTACATACTCAGAATCTGTACTACTGCGCAAATAGGCATGAATCTGTAGACAAAAAACTCATTTCTGACAAAATTGCCCAAATGCATCTCAGAAGTGTGCAACTAGTTCCCTGAGTTAGAAAACGTCGAGAAACGGTCGTTTCTGCTAGCGCTGTGCTTCTACACATGTATTTGCTGAACGGTGAAAGCGCACAGTAATGCACTTTTCTCCCAGCAAATACACTGTTTCTAAGGAAATGGGAACACACTGAGGAGACACTTGTGGGAGCTACTGTGACTAAAACTGAGCTTCCCTACGCACAGGGAAGCAAGAGAAATGCTGATTTCATCAAGCCCAGTTACATACTCAGAATCTGTACTACTGCGCAAATAGGCATGTCTCTGTAGGCAAAAAACTCATTTCTGACAAAGTTGCCCAAATGCATCTCAGAAGTGTGCAACTTGTTCCCTGAGTTAGAAAACGTCGAGAAACAGTCATATCTGCTAACGCTGTGCTTCTACACATGTATTTGCTGAACGGTGAAAGCGCTCAGTAATGCACTTTTCTCCCAGCAAATACACAGTTTCTAAGGAAATGGGAACACACTGAGGAGACACTTGTGGGAGCTACTGTGACTAAAACTGACCTTCCGTACGCACAGGGAAGCAAGAGAAATGCTGATTTCATCAAGCCCAGTTACATAATCAGAATCTGTACTACTGCGCAAATAGGCATGTCTCTGTAGGCAAAAAACTCATTTCTGACAAAGTTGCCCAAATGCATCTCAGAAGTGTGCAACTTGTTCCCTGAGTTAGAAAACGTCGAGAAACGGTCATATCTGCTAAAGCTGTGCTTCTACACATGTATTTGCTGAATGGTGAAAGCGCACAGTAATGCACTTTTCTCCCAGCAAATACACTGTTTCTAAGGAAATGGGAACACACTGAGGAGACACTTGTGGGAGCTACTGTGACTAAAACTGAGCTTCCCTACGCTCAGAGAAGCAAGAGAAATGCTGATTTCATCCAGCCCAGTTACATACTCAGAATCTGTACTACTGCGCAAATAGGCATGAATCTGTAGACAAAAAACTCATTTCTGACAAAGTTGCCCAAATGCATCTCAGAAGTGTGCAACTTCTTCCATGAGTTAGAAAACGTCGAGAAACGTTCGTTTCTGCTAGCGCTGTGCTTCTACACATGTATTTGCTGAATGGTGAAAGCGCACAGTAATGCACTTTTCTCCCAGCAAATACACTGTTTCTAAGGAAATGGGAACACACTGAGGAGACACTTGTGGGAGCAACTGTGACTAAAACTGAGCTTCCCTCCGCACAGGGAAGCAAGAGATATGCTGATTTCATCAAGCCCAGTTACATACTCAGAATCTGTACTACTGCGCAAATAGGCATGTCTCTGTAGGCAAAAAACTCATTTCTGACAAAGTTGCCCAAATGCATCTCAGAAGTGTGCAACTTGTTCCCTGAGTTAGAAAACGTCGAGAAACGTTCGTTTCTGCTAGCGCTGTGCTTCTACACATGTATTTGCTGAACGGTGAAAGCGCACAGTAATGCACTTTTCTCCCAGCAAATACACTGTTTCTAAGGAAATTGGAACACACTGAGGAGACACTTGTGGGAGCTACTGTGACTAAAACTGAGCTTCCCTATGCACAGGGAAGCAAGAGAAATGCTGATTTCATCAAGCCCAGTTACATACTCAGAATCTGTACTACTGCGCAAATAGGCATGAATCTGTAGGCAAAAAACTCATTTCTGACAATGTTGCCCAAATGCATCTCAGAAGTATGCAACTTGTTCCCTGAGTTAGAAAACGTCGAGAAACGTTCGTTTCTGCTAGCGCTGTGCTTCCACACATGTATTTGCTGAACGGTGAAAGCACACAGTAATGCACTTTTCTCCCAGAAAATTCACTGTTTCTAAGGAAATGGGAACACACTGAGGAGACACTTGTTGGAGCTATAGTGACTAAAACTGAGCTTCCCTATACACAGGGAAGCAAGAGAAATGCTGATTTCATCAAGCCCAGTTACATACTCAGAATCTGTACTACTGCGCAAATAGGCATGTCTCTGTAGGCAAAAAACTCATTTCTGACAAAGTTGCCCAAATGCATCTCAGAAGTGTGCAACTGGTTCCCTGTGTTAGAAAACGTCGAGAAATGGTCATATCTGCTAACGCTGTGCTTCTACACATGTATTTGCTGAACGGTGAAAGCGCACAGTAATGCACTTTTCTCCCAGCAAATACACTGTTTCTAAGGAAATGGGAACACACTGAGGAGACACTTGTGGGAGCTACTGTGACTAAAACTGAGCTTCCCTACGCACAGGGAAGCAAGAGAAATGCTGATTTCATCAAGCCCAGTTACATACTCAGAATCTGTACTACTACGCAATTAGGCATGAATCTGTAGGCAAAAAACTCATTTCTGACAAAGTTGCCCAAATGCATCTCAGAAGTGTGCAACTTGTTCCTTGAGTTAGAAAACGTCGAGAAACGTTCGTTTCTGCTAGCGCTGTGCTTCCACACATGTATTTGCTGAACGGTGAAAGCGCACAGTAATGCACTTTTCTCCCAGCAAATACACTGTTTCTAAGGAAATGGGAACACACTGAGGAGACACTTGTGGGAGCTACTGTGACTAAAACTGAGCTTCCCTACGCACAGGGAAGCAAGAGAAATGCTGATTTCATCAAGCCCAGTTACATACTCAGAATCTGTACTACTGCGCAAATAGGCATGTCTCTGTAGGCAAAAAACTCATTTCTAACAAAGTTGCCCAAATGCATCTCAGAAGTGTGCAACTGGTTCCCTGTGTTAGAAAACGTCGAGAAACGGTCATATCTGCTAACGCTGTGCTTCTACACATGTATTTGCTGAACGGTGAAAGCGCACAGTAATGCACTTTTCTCCCAGCAAATACACTGTTTCTAAGGAAATGGGAACACACTGAGGAGACACTTGTGGGAGCTACTGTGACTAAAACTGAGCTTCCCTACGCACAGGGAAGCAAGAGAAATGCTGATTTCATCAAGCCCAGTTACATACTCAGAATCTGTACTACTGCGCAAATAGGCATGAATCTGTAGGCAAAAAACTCATTTCTGACAAAGTTGCCCAAATGCATCTCAGAAGTGTGCAACTTGTTCCCTGAGTTAGAAAACGTCGAGAAACGTTCGTTTCTGCTAGCGCTGTGCTTCTACACATGTATTTGCTGAACGGTGAAAGCGCACAGTAATGCACTTTTCTCCCAGCAAATACACTGTTTCTAAGGAAATGGGAACACAATGAGGAGACACTTGTGGGAGCTACTGTGACTAAAACTGAGCTTCCCTACGCACAGGGAAGCAAGAGAAATGCTGATTTCATCAAGCCCTGTTACATACTCAGAATCTGTACTACTGCGCAAATAGGCATGAATCTGTAGGCAAAAAACTCATTTCTGACAAAGTTGCCCAAATGCATCTCAGAAGTGTGCAACTTGTACCTTAAGTTAGAAAACGTCGAGAAACGGTCATATCTGCTAACGCTGTGCTTCTACACATGTATTTGCTGAACGGTGAAAGCGCACAGTAATGCACTTTTCTCCCAGCAAATACACTGTTTCTAAGGAAATGGGAACACACTGAGGAGACACTTGTGGGAGCTACTGTGACTAAAACTGAGCTTCCCTACGCACAGGGAAGCAAGAGAAATGCTGATTTCATCCAGCCCAGTTACATACTCAGAATCTGTACTACTGCGCAAATAGGCATGAATCTGTAGGCAAAAAACTCATTTCTGACAATGTTGCCCAAATGCATCTCAGAAGTGTGCAACTTGTTCCCTGAGTTAGAAAACCTCGAGAAACGGTCATATCTGCTAAAGCTGTGCTTCTACACATGTATTTGCTGAATGGTGAAAGCGCACAGTAATGCACTTTTCTCCCAGCAAATACGCTGTTTCTAAGGAAATGGGAACACACTGAGGAGACACTTGTGGGAGCTACTGTGACTAAAACTGAGCTGCCCTACGCTCAGAGAAGCAAGAGAAATGCTGATTTCATCCAGCCCAGTTACATACTCAGAATCTGTACTACTGCGCAAATAGGCATGTCTCTGTAGGCAAAAAACTCATTTCTGACAAAGTTGCCCAAATGCATCTCAGAAGTGTTCAACTAGTTCCCTGATTTAGAAAACGTCGAGAAACGTTCGTTTCTGCTAGCGCTGTGCTTCTACACATGTATTTGCTGAACGGTGAAAGCGCACAGTAATGCACTTTTCTCCCAGCAAATACACTGTTTCTAAGGAAATGGGAACACACTGAGGAGACACTTGTGGGAGCTACTGTGACTAAAACTGAGCTTCCCTACGCACAGGGAAGCAAGAGAAATGCTGATTTCATCAAGCCCTGTTACATACTCAGAATCTGTACTACTGCGCAAATAGGCATGAATCTGTAGGCAAAAAACTCATTTCTGACAAAGTTGCCCAAATGCATCTCAGAAGTGTGCAACTTGTTCCCTGAGTTAGAAAACGTCGAGAAACGTTCGTTTCTGCTAGCGCTGTGCTTCTACAGATGTATTTGCTGAACGGTGAAAGCGCACAGTAATGCACTTTTCTCCCAGCAAATACACTGTTTCTAAGGAAATGGGAACACACTGAGGAGACACTTGTGGGAGCTACTGTGACTAAAACTGAGCTTCCCTACGCACAGGGGAGCTAGAGAAATGCTGATTTCATCAAGCCCAGTTACATACTCAGAATCTGTACTACTGCGCAAATAGGCATGTCTCTGTAGGCAAAAAACTCATTTCTGACAAAGTTGCCCAAATGCATCTCAGAAGTGTGCAACTTGTTCCCCGAGTTAGAAAACGTCGAGAAACATTCGTTTCTGCTAGCGCTGTGCTTCTACACATGTATTTGCTGAACGGTGAAAGCGCACAGTAATGCACTTTTCTCCCAGCAAATACACTGTTTCTAGGGAAATGGGAACACACTGAGGAGACACTTGTGGGAGCTACTGTGACTAAAACCGATCTTCCCTACGCACAGAAAAGCAAGAGAAATGCTGATTTCATCAAGCCCAGTTACATACTCAGAATCTGTACTACTGCGCAAATAGGCATGTCTCTGTAGGCAAAAAACTCATTTCTGACAAAGTTGCCCAAATGCATCTCAGAAGTGTGCAACTGGTTCCCTGTGTTAGAAAACGTCGAGAAACGGTCATATCTGCTAACGCTGTGCTTCTACACATGTATTTGCTGAACGGTGAAAGCGCACAGTAATGCACTTTTCTCCCAGCAAATACACTGTTTCTAAGGAAATGGGAACACACTGAGGAGACACTTGTGGGAGCTACTGTGTCTAAAACTGAGCTTCCCTACGCACAGGGAAGCAAGAGAAATGCTGATTTCATCCAGCCCAGTTACATACTCAGAATCTGTACTACTGCGCAAATAGGCATGTGTCTTTAGGCAAAAAACTCATTTCTGACAAAGTTGCCCAAATGCATCTCAGAAGTGTTCAACTAGTTCCCTGATTTAGAAAACGTCGAGAAACGTTCGTTTCTGCTAGCGCTGTGCTTCTACACATGTATTTGCTGAACGGTGAAAGCGCACAGTAATGCACTTTTCTCCCAGCAAATACACTGTTTCTAAGGAAATGGGAACACACTGAGGAGACACTTGTGGGAGCTACTGTGACTAAAACTGAGCTTCCCTACGCACAGGGAAGCAAGAGAAATGCTGATTTCATCAAGCCCTGTTACATACTCAGAATCTGTACTACTGCGCAAATAGGCATGAATCTGTAGGCAAAAAACTCATTTCTGACAAAGTTGCCCAAATGCATCTCAGAAGTGTGCAACTTGTTCCCTGAGTTAGAAAACGTCGAGAAACGTTCGTTTCTGCTAGCGCTGTGCTTCTACAGATGTATTTGCTGAACGGTGAATGCGCACAGTAATGCACTTTTCTCCCAGCAAATACACTGTTTCTAAGGAAATGGGAACACACTGAGGAGACACTTGTGGGAGCTACTGTGACTAAAACTGAGCTTCCCTACGCACAGGGGAGCTAGAGAAATGCTGATTTCATCAAGCCCAGTTACATACTCAGAATCTGTACTACTGCGCAAATAGGCATGTCTCTGTAGGCAAAAAACTCATTTCTGACAAAGTTGCCCAAATGCATCTCAGAAGTGTGCAACTTGTTCCCCGAGTTAGAAAACGTCGAGAAACATTCGTTTCTGCTAGCGCTGTGCTTCTACACATGTATTTGCTGAACGGTGAAAGCGCACAGTAATGCACTTTTCTCCCAGCAAATACACTGTTTCTAGGGAAATGGGAACACACTGAGGAGACACTTGTGGGAGCTACTGTGACTAAAACCGATCTTCCCTACGCACAGAAAAGCAAGAGAAATGCTGATTTCATCAAGCCCAGTTACATACTCAGAATCTGTACTACTGCGCAAATAGGCATGTCTCTGTAGGCAAAAAACTCATTTCTGACAAAGTTGCCCAAATGCATCTCAGAAGTGTGCAACTTGTTCCGTGAGTTAGAAAACGTCGATAAACGGTCATATCTGCTAATGCTGTGCTTCTACACATGTATTTGCTGAACGGTGAAAGCGCACAGTAATGCACTTTTCTCCCAGCAAATACACTGTTTCTAAGGAAATGGGAACACACTGAGGAGACACTTGTGGGAGCTACTGTGACTAAAACTGAGCTTCCCTACGCACAGGGAAGCAAGAGAAATGCTGATTTCCTCATGCCCAGTTACATACTCAGAATCTCTACTACTGTGCAAATAGGCATGTCTCTGTAGGCAAAAAACTCATTTCTGACAAAGTTGCCCAAATGCATCTCAGAAGTGTGCAACTTGTTCCCTGAGTTAGAAAACGTCGAGAATCGTTCGTTTCTGCTAGCGCTGTGCTTCTACACATGTATTTGCTGAATGGTGAAAGCGCACAGTAATGCACTTTTCTCCCAGCAAATACACAGTTTCTAAGGAAATGGGAACACACTGAGGAGACACTTGTGGGTGCTACTATGACTAAAACTGACCTTCCCTACGCACAGGGAAGCAAGAGAAATGCTGATTTCATCAAGCCCAGTTACATAATCAGAATCTGTACTACTGCGCAAATAGGCATGTCTCGGTAGGCAAAAAACTCATTTCTGACAAAGTTGCCCAAATGCATCTCAGAAGTGTGCAACTTGTTCCCTGAGTTAGAAAACGTCGAGAAACGGTCATATCTGCTAAAGCTGTGCTTCTACACATGTATTTGCTGAATTGTGAAAGCGCACAGTAATGCACTTTTCTCCCAGCAAATACACTGTTTCTAAGGAAATGGGAACACACTGAGGAGACACTTGTGGGAGCTACTGTGACTAAAACTGAGCTTCCCTAAGCTCAGAGAAGCAAGAGAAATGCTGATTTCATCCAGCCCAGTTACATACTCAGAATCTGTACTACTGCGCAAATAGGCATGAATCTGTAGACAAAAAACTCATTTCTGACAAAGTTGCCCAAATGCATCTCAGAAGTGTGCAACTTGTTCCCTGAGTTAGAAAACGTCGAGAAACGGTCGTTTCTGCTAGCGCTGTGCTTCTACACATGTATTTGCTGAACGGTGAAAGCGCACAGTAATGCACTTTTCTCCCAGCAAATACACTGTTTCTAAGGAAATGGGAACACACTGAGGAGACACTTGTGGGAGCTACTGTGACTAAAACTGAGCTTCCCTACGCACAGGGAAGCAAGAGAAATGCTGATTTCATCAAGCCCAGTTACATACTCAGAATCTGTACTACTGCGCAAATAGGCATGTCTCTGTAGGCAAAAAACTCATTTCTGACATAGTTGCCCAAATGCATCTCAGAAGTTTGCAACTTGTTCCCTGAGATAGAAAACGTCGAGAAACGTTCGTTTCTGCTAGCGCTGTGTTTCTACACATGTATTTGCTGAACGGTAAAAGCGCACAGTAATGCACTTTTCTCCCAGCAAATACACTGTTACTAAGGAAATGGGAACACACTGAGGAGACACTTGTGGGAGCTACTGTGACTAAAACTGAGCTTCCCTACGCACAGGGAAGCAAGAGAAATGCTGATTTCATTAAGCCCAGTTACATACTCAGAATCTGTACTACTGCGCAAATAGGCATGTCTCTGTAGGCAAAAAACTCATTTCTGACAAAGTTGCCCAAATGCATCTCAGAAGTGTGCAACTTGTTCCCTGAGTTAGAAAACGTCGAGAAACAGTCATATCTGCTAACGCTGTGCTTCTACACATGTATTTGCTGAACGGTGAAAGCGCACAGTAATGCACTTTTCTCCCAGCAAATACACAGTTTCTAAGGAAATGGGAACACACTGAGGAGACACTTGTGGGAGCTACTGTGACTAAAACTGACCTTCCGTACGCACAGGGAAGCAAGAGAAATGCTGATTTCATCAAGCCCAGTTACATAATCAGAATCTGTACTACTGCGCAAATAGGCATGTCTCTGTAGGCAAAAAACTCATTTCTGACAAAGTTGCCCAAATGCATCTCAGAAGTGTGCAACTTGTTCCCTGAGTTAGAAAACGTCGAGAAACGGTCATATCTGCTAAAGCTGTGCTTCTACACATGTATTTGCTGAATTGTGAAATTGCACAGTAATGCACTTTTCTCCCAGCAAATACACTGTTTCTAAGGAAATGGGAACACACTGAGGAGACACTTGTGGGAGCTACTGTGACTAAAACTGAGCTTCCCTACGCTCAGAGAAGCAAGAGAAATGCTGATTTCATCCAGCCCAGTTACATACTCAGAATCTGTACTACTGCGCAAATAGGCATGAATCTGTAGACAAAAAACTCATTTCTGACAAAGTTGCCCAAATGCATCTCAGAAGTGTGCAACTTCTTCCATGAGTTAGAAAACGTCGAGAAACGGTCATATCTGCTAACGCTGTGCTTCTACACATGTATTTGCTGAACGGTGAAAGCGCACAGTAATGCACTTTTCTCCCAGCAAATACACTGCATCTAAGGAAATGGGAACACACTGAGGAGACACTTGTGGGAGCTACTGTTACTAAAACTGAGCTTCCCTACGCACAGGGAAGCAAGAGAAATGCTGATTTCATCAAGCCCAGTAACATACTCAGAATCTGTACTACTGCGCAAATAGGCATGAATCTGCAGGCAAAAAACTCATTTCTGACAAAGTTGCCCAAATGCATCTCAGAAGTGTGCAACTTGTTCCTTGAGTTAGAAAACATCGAGAAACGTTCGTTTCTGCTAGCGCTGTGCTTCTACACATGTATTTGCTGAACGGTGAAAGCGCACAGTAATGCACTTTTCTCCCAGCAAATACACTGTTTCTAAGGAAATGGGAACACACTGAGGAGACACTTGTGGGAGCTACTGTGACTAAAACTGAGCTTCCCTACGCACAGGGAAGCAAGAGAAATGCTGATTTCATCAAGCCCAGTTACATACTCAGAATCTGTACTACTGCGCAAATAGGCATGTCTTTGTAGGCAAAAAACTCATTTCTGACAATGTTGCCCAAATGCATCTCAGAAGTGTGCAACTTGTTCTCTGAGTTAGAGAACGTCGAGAAACGTTCGTTTCTGCTAGCGATGTGCTTCTACACATGTATTTGCTGAACGGTGAAAGCGCACAGTAATGCACTTTTCTCCCAGCAAATACACTGTTTCTAAGGAAATGGGAACACACTGAGGAGACACTTGTGGGAGCTACTGTGACTGAAACTGAGCTTCCCTACGCACAGGGAAGGAAGAGAAATGCTGATTTCATCCAGCCCAGTTACATACTCAGAATCTGTACTACTGCGCAAATAGGCATGTCTCTTTAGGAAAAAACTCATTTCTGACAAAGTTGCCCAAATGCATCTCAGAAGTGTGCAACTTGTTCCCTGAGATAGAAAACGTCGAGAAACGTTCGTTTCTGCTAGCGCTGTGCTTCTACACATGTATTTGCTGAACGGTGAAAGCGCACAGTAATGCACTTTTCTCCCAGCAAATACACTGTTTCTAAGGAAATGGGAACACACTGAGGAGACACTTGTGGGAGCTACTGTGACTAAAACTGAGCTTCCCTACGCACAGGGAAGCAAGAGAAATGCTGATTTCCTCATGCCCAGTTACATACTCAGAATCTCTACTACTGCGCAAATAGGCATGTCTCTGTAGGCAAAAAAATCATTTCTGACAAAGTTGCCCAAATGCATCTCAGAAGTGTGCAACTTGTTCCCTGAGTTAGAAAACGTCGAGAATCGTTCGTTTCTGCTAGCGCTGTGCTTCTACACATGTATTTGATGAATGGTGAAAGCGCACAGTAATGCACTTTTCTCCCAGCAAATACACAGTTTCTAAGGAAATGGGAACACACTGAGGAGAACTTGTGGGAGCTACTGTGACTAAAACTGACCTTCCCTACGCAAAGGGAAGCAAGAGAAATGCTGATTTCATCAAGCCCAGTTACATAATCAGAATCTGTACTACAGCGCAAATAGGCATGTCTCTGTAGGCAAAAAACTCATTTCTGACAAAGTTGCCCAAATGCATCTCAGAAGTGTGCAACTTGTTCCCTGAGTTAGAAAACGTCGAGAATTGTTCGTTTCTGCTAGCGCTGTGCTTCTACACATGTATTTGATGAATGGTGAAAGCGCACAGTAATGCACTTTTCTCCCAGCAAATACACAGTTTCTAAGGAAATGGGAACACACTGAGGAGAACTTGTGGGAGCTACTGTGACTAAAACTGACCTTCCCTACGCACAGGGAAGCAAGAGAAATGCTGATTTCATCCAGCCCAGTTACATACTCAGAATCTGTACTACTGCGCAAATAGGCATGAATCTGTAGACAAAAAACTCATTTCTGACAAAGTTGCCCAAATGCATCTCAGAAGTGTGCAACTTGTTCCCTGAGTTAGAAAACGTCGAGAAACGGTCGTTTCTGCTAGCGCTGTGCTTCCACACATGTATTTGCTGAACGGTGAAAGCACAGAGTAATGCACTTTTCTCCCAGCAAATACACTGTTTCTAAGGAAATGGGAACACACTGAGGAGACACTTGTGGGAGCTACTGTGACTAAAACTGAGCTTCCCTACGCACAGGGAAGCAAGAGAAATGCTGCTTTCATCAAGCCCAGTTACATACTCAGAATCTGTACTACTGCGCAAATAGGCATGTCTCTGTAGGCAAAAAACTCATTTCTGACAAAGTTGCCCAAATGCATCTCAGAAGTGTGCAACTTGTTCCCTGAGTTAGAAAACATCAAGAAACGGTCGTATCTGCTAACACTGTGCTTCTACACATGTATTTGCTGAACAATGAAAGCGCACAGTAATGCACTTTTCTCCCAGAAAATACACTGTTTCTAAGGAAATGGGAACACACTGAGGAGACACTTGTGGGAGCTACTGTGACTAAAACTGAGCTTCCCTACGCACAGGGAAGCAAGAGAAATGCTGATTTCATCCAGCCCAGTTACATACTCAGAATCTGTACTACTGCGCAAATAGGCATGTCTTTGTAGGCAAAAAACTCATTTCTGACAATGTTGCCCAAATGCATCTCAGAAGTGTGCAACTTGTTCCCTGAGTTAGAAAACGTCGAGAAACGTTAGTTTCTGCTAGCGCTGTGCTTCTTCATATGTATTTGCTGAACGGTGAAAGCACACAGTAATGCACTTTTCTCCCAGCAAATACACTGTTTCTAGGGAAATGGGAACACACTGAGGAGACACTTGTGGGAGCTACTGTGACTAAAACTGAGCTTCCCTACGCACAGGGAAGCAAGAGAAATGCTGATTTCATCAAGCCCAGTTACATACTCAGAATCTGTACTACTGCACAAATAGGCATGTCTCTGTAGGCAAAAAATTCATTTCTGACAAAGTTGCCCAAATGCATCTCAGAAGTGTGCAACTTGTTCCCTGAGTTAGAAAACGTCGAGAAACGGTCGTTTCTGCTAGCGCTGTGCTTCTACACATGTATTTGCTGAACGGTGAAAGCGCACAGTAATGCACTTTTCTCCCAGCAAATACACTGTTTCTAAGGAAATGGGACACACTGAGGAGACACTTGTGGGGGCTACTGTGACTAAAACTGAGCTTCCCTACGCACAGGGAAGAAAAAGAAATGCTGATTTCATCAAGCCCAGTGAAAGCGCACAGTAATGCACTTTTCTCCCAGCAAATACACTGTTTCTAAGGAAATGGGACACACTGAGGAGACACTTGTGGGGGCTACTGTGACTAAAACCGAGCTTCCCTACGCACAGAAAAGCAAGAGAAATGCTGATTTCATCAAGCCCAGTTACATACTCAGAATCTGTACTACTGCGCAAATAGGCATGTCTCTTTAGGCAAAAAACTCATTTCTGACAAAGTTGCCCAAATGCATCTCAGAAGTGTGCAACTTGTTCCCTGAGTTAGAAAACTTCGAGAAACGGTCGTTTCTGCTAATGCTGTGCTTCTACACATGTATTTGCTGAACGGTGAAAGCGCACAGTAATGCACTTTTCTCCCAGCAAATACACTGTTTCTAAGGAAATGGGAACACACTGAGGAGACACTTGTGGGAGCTACTGTGACTAAAACTGAGCTTCCCTACGCACAGGGAAGCAAGAGAAATGCTGATTTCCTCATGCCCAGTTACATACTCAGAATCTCTACTACTGTGGAAATAGGCATGTCTCTGTAGGCAAAAAACTCATTTCTGACAAAGTTGCCCAAATGCATCTCAGAAGTGTGCAACTTGTTCCCTGAGTTAGAAAACGTCGAGAATCGTTCGTTTCTGCTAGCGCTGTGCTTCTACACATGTATTTGCTGAATGGTGAAAGCGCACAGTAATGCACTTTTTTCCCAGCAAATACACAGTTTCTAAGGAAATGGGAACACACTGAGGAGACACTTGTGGGTGCTACTGTGACTAAAACTGACGTTCCCTACGCACAGGGAAGCAAGAGAAATGCTGATTTCATCAAGCCCAGTTACATAATCAGAATCTGTACTACTGCGCAAATAGGCATGTCTCGGTAGGCAAAAAACTCATTTCTGACAAAGTTGCCCAAATGCATCTCAGAAGTGTGCAACTTGTTCCCTGAGTTAGAAAACGTCGAGAAACGGTCATATCTGCTAAAGCTGTGCTTCTGCACATGTATTTGCTGAATTGTGAAAGCGCACAGTAATGCACTTTTCTCCCAGCAAATACACTGTTTCTAAGGAAATGGGAACACACTGAGGAGACACTTGTGGGAGCTACTGTGACTAAAACTGAGCTTCCCTAAGCTCAGAGAAGCAAGAGAAATGCTGATTTCATCCAGCCCAGTTACATACTCAGAATCTGTACTACTGCGCAAATAGGCATGAATCTGTAGACAAAAAACTCATTTCTGACAAAGTTGCCCAAATGCATCTCAGAAGTGTGCAACTTGTTCCCTGAGTTAGAAAACGTCGAGAAACGGTCGTTTCTGCTAGCGCTGTGCTTCTACACATGTATTTGCTGAACGGTGAAAGCGCACAGTAATGCACTTTTCTCCCAGCAAATACACTGTTTCTAAGGAAATGGGAACACACTGAGGAGACACTTGTGGGAGCTACTGTGACTAAAACTGAGCTTCCCTACGCACAGGGAAGCAAGAGAAATGCTGATTTCATCAAGCCCAGTTACATACTCAGAATCTGTACTACTGCGCAAATAGGCATGTCTCTGTAGGCAAAAAACTCATTTCTGACAAAGTTGCCCAAATGCATCTCAGAAGTGTGCAACTTGTTCCCTGAGATAGAAAACGTCGAGAAACGGTCGTTTCTGCTAGCGCTGTGTTTCTACACATGTATTTGCTGAACGGTAAAAGCGCACAGTAATGCACTTTTCTCCCAGCAAATACACTGTTACTAAGGAAATGGGAACACACTGAGGAGACACTTGTGGGAGCTACTGTGACTAAAACTGAGCTTCCCTACGCACAGGGAAGCAAGAGAAATGCTGATTTCATTAAGCCCAGTTACATACTCAGAATCTGTACTACTGCGCAAATAGGCATGTCTCTGTAGGCAAAAAACTCATTTCTGACAAAGTTGCCCAAATGCATCTCAGAAGTGTGCAACTTGTTCCCTGAGTTAGAAAACGTCGAGAAACAGTCATATCTGCTAACGCTGTGCTTCTACACATGTATTTGCTGAACGGTGAAAGCGCACAGTAATGCACTTTTCTCCCAGCAAATACACAGTTTCTAAGGAAATGGGAACACACTGAGGAGACACTTGTGGGAGCTACTGTGACTAAAACTGACCTTCCGTACGCACAGGGAAGCAAGAGAAATGCTGATTTCTTCAAGCCCAGTTACATAATCAGAATCTGTACTACTGCGCAAATAGGCATGTCTCTGTAGGCAAAAAACTCATTTCTGACAAAGTTGCCCAAATGCATCTCAGAAGTGTGCAACTTGTTCCCTGAGTTAGAAAACGTCGAGAAACGGTCATATCTGCTAAAGCTGTGCTTCTACACATGTATTTGCTGAATTGTGAAAGCACACAGTAATGCACTTTTCTCCCAGCAAATACACTGTTTCTAAGGAAATGGGAACACACTGAGGAGACACTTGTGGGAGCTACTGTGACTAAAACTGAGCTTCCCTACGCTCAGAGAAGCAAGAGAAATGCTGATTTCATCCAGCCCAGTTACATACTCAGAATCTGTACTACTGCGCAAATAGGCATGAATCTGTAGACAAAAAACTCATTTCTGACAAAGTTGCCCAAATGCATCTCAGAAGTGTGCAACTTGTTCCCCGAGTTAGAAAACGTCGAGAAACATTCGTTTCTGCTAGCGCTGTGCTTCTACACATGTATTTGCTGAACGGTGAAAGCGCACAGTAATGCACTTTTCTCCCAGCAAATACACTGTTTCTAGGGAAATGGGAACACACTGAGGAGACACTTGTGGGAGCTACTGTGACTAAAACCGATCTTCCCTACGCACAGAAAAGCAAGAGAAATGCTGATTTCATCAAGCCCAGTTACATACTCAGAATCTGTACTACTGCGCAAATAGGCATGTCTCGGTAGGCAAAAAACTCATTTCTGACAAAGTGGCCCAAATGCATCTCAGAAGTGTGCAACTTGTTCCCTGAGTTAGAAAACGTCGAGAAACGGTCATATCTGCTAATGCTGTGCTTCTACACATGTATTTGCTGAACGGTGAAAGCGCACAGTAATGCACTTTTCTCCCAGCAAATACACTGTTTCTAAGGAAATGGGAACACACTGAGGAGACACTTGTGGGAGCTACTGTGACTAAAACTGAGCTTCCCTACGCACAGGGAAGCAAGAGAAATGCTGATTTCCTCATGCCCAGTTACATACTCAGAATCTCTACTACTGTGCAAATAGGCATGTCTCTGTAGGCAAAAAACTCATTTCTGACAAAGTTGCCCAAATGCATCTCAGAAGTGTGCAACTTGTTCCCTGAGTTAGAAAACGTCGAGAATCGTTCGTTTCTGCTAGCGCTGTGCTTCTACACATGTATTTGCTGAATGGTGAAAGCGCACAGTAATGCACTTTTCTCCCAGCAAATACACAGTTTCTAAGGAAATGGGAACACACTGAGGAGACACTTGTGGGTGCTACTATGACTAAAACTGAGCTTCCCTACGCACAGGGAAGCAAGAGAAATGCTGATTTCATCAAGCCCAGTTACATAATCAGAATCTGTACTACTGCGCAAATAGGCATGTCTCGGTAGGCAAAAAACTCATTTCTGACAAAGTGGCCCAAATGCATCTCAGAAGTGTGCAACTTGTTCCCTGAGTTAAAAAACGTCGAGAAACGGTCATATCTGCTAAAGCTGTGCTTCTACACATGTATTTGCTGAATTGTGAAAGCGCACAGTAATGCACTTTTCTCCCAGCAAATACACTGTTTCTAAGGAAATGGGAACACACTGAGGAGACACTTGTGGGAGCTACTGTGACTAAAACTGAGCTTCCCTACGCACAGGGAAGCAAGAGAAATGCTGATTTCATCAAGCCCAGTTACATACTCAGAATCTGTACTACTGCGCAAATAGGCATGTCTCTGTAGGCAAAAAACTCATTTCTGACATAGTTGCCCAAGTGCATCTCAGAAGTTTGCAACTTGTTCCCTGAGATAGAAAACGTCGAGAAACGTTCGTTTCTGCTAGCGCTGTGTTTCTACACATGTATTTGCTGAACGGTAAAAGCGCACAGTAATGCACTTTTCTCCCAGCAAATACACTGTTACTAAGGAAATGGGAACACACTGAGGAGACACTTGTGGGAGCTACTGTGACTAAAACTGAGCTTCCCTACGCACAGGGAAGCAAGAGAAATGCTGATTTCATTAAGCCCAGTTACATAATCAGAATCTGTACTACTGCGCAAATAGGCATGTCTCTGTAGGCAAAAAACTCATTTCTGACAAAGTTGCCCAAATGCATCTCAGAAGTGTGCAACTTGTTCCCTGAGTTAGAAAACGTCGAGAAACGGTCATATCTGCTAAAGCTGTGCTTCTACACATGTATTTGCTGAATTGTGAAAGCGCACAGTAATGCACTTTTCTCCCAGCAAATACACTGTTTCTAAGGAAATGGGAACACACTGAGGAGACACTTGTGGGAGCTACTGTGACTAAAACTGAGCTTCCCTACGCTCAGAGAAGCAAGAGAAATGCTGATTTCATCCAGCCCAGTTACATACTCAGAATCTGTACTACTGCGCAAATAGGCATGAATCTGTAGACAAAAAACTCATTTCTGACAAAGTTGCCCAAATGCATCTCAGAAGTGTGCAACTTCTTCCATGAGTTAGAAAACGTCGAGAAACGGTCATATCTGCTAACGCTGTGCTTCTACACATGTATTTGCTGAACGGTGAAAGCGCACAGTAATGCACTTTTCTCCCAGCAAATACACTGCATCTAAGGAAATGGGAACACACTGAGGAGACACTTGTGGGAGCTACTGTTACTAAAACTGAGCTTCCCTACGCACAGGGAAGCAAGAGAAATGCTGATTTCATCAAGCCCAGTTACATACTCAGAATCTGTACTACTGCGCAAATAGGCATGTCTTTGTAGGCAAAAAACTCATTTCTGACAATGTTGCCCAAATGCATCTCAGAAGTGTGCAACTTGTTCTCTGAGTTAGAGAACGTCGAGAAACGTTCGTTTCTGCTAGCGATGTGCTTCTACACATGTATTTGCTGAACGGTGAAAGCGCACAGTAATGCACTTTTCTCCCAGCAAATACACTGTTTCTAAGGAAATGGGAACACACTGAGGAGACACTTGTGGGAGCTACTGTGACTGAAACTGAGCTTCCCTACGCACAGGGAAGGAAGCGAAATGCTGATTTCATCAAGCCCAGTTACATACTCAGAATCTGTACTACTGCGCAAATAGGCATGTCTCTTTAGGAAAAAACTCATTTCTGACAAAGTTGCCCAAATGCATCTCAGAAGTGTGCAACTTGTTCCCTGAGATAGAAAACGTCGAGAAACGTTCGTTTCTGCTAGCGCTGTGCTTCTACACATGTATTTGCTGAACGGTGAAAGCGCACAGTAATGCACTTTTCTCCCAGCAAATACACTGTTTCTAAGGAAATGGGAACACACTGAGGAGACACTTGTGGGAGCTACTGTGACTAAAACTGAGCTTCCCTACGCACAGGGAAGCAAGAGAAATGCTGATTTCCTCATGCCCAGTTACATACTCAGAATCTCTACTACTGCGCAAATAGGCATGTCTCTGTAGGCAAAAAACTCATTTCTGACAAAGTTGCCCAAATGCATCTCAGAAGTGTGCAACTTGTTCCCTGAGTTAGAAAACGTCGAGAATCGTTCGTTTCTGCTAGCGCTGTGCTTCTACACATGTATTTGATGAATGGTGAAAGCGCACAGTAATGCACTTTTCTCCCAGCAAATACACAGTTTCTAAGGAAATGGGAACACACTGAGGAGAACTTGTGGGAGCTACTGTGACTAAAACTGACCTTCCCTACGCAAAGGGAAGCAAGAGAAATGCTGATTTCATCAAGCCCAGTTACATAATCAGAATCTGTACTACAGCGCAAATAGGCATGTCTCTGTAGGCAAAAAACTCATTTCTGACAAAGTTGCCCAAATGCATCTCAGAAGTGTGCAACTTGTTCCCTGAGTTAGAAAACGTCGAGAAACGGTCGTTTCAGCTAGCGCTGTGCTTCCACACATGTATTTGCTGAACGGTGAAAGCACAGAGTAATGCACTTTTCTCCCAGCAAATACACTGTTTCTAAGGAAATGGGAACACACTGAGGAGACACTTGTGGGAGCTACTGTGACTAAAACTGAGCTTCCCTACGCACAGGGAAGCAAGAGAAATGCTGCTTTCATCAAGCCCAGTTACATACTCAGAATCTGTACTACTGCGCAAATAGGCATGTCTCTGTAGGCAAAAAACTCATTTCTGACAAAGTTGCCCAAATGCATCTCAGAAGTGTGCAACTTGTTCCCTGAGTTAGAAAACGTCAAGAAACGGTCGTATCTGCTAACACTGTGCTTCTACACATGTATTTGCTGAACAATGAAAGCGCACAGTAATGCACTTTTCTCCCAGAAAATACACTGTTTCTAAGGAAATGGGAACACACTGAGGAGACACTTGTGGGAGCTACTGTGACTAAAACTGAGCTTCCCTACGCACAGGGAAGCGAGAGAAATGCTGATTTCATCCAGCCCAGTTACATACTCAGAATCTGTACTACTGCGCAAATAGGCATGTCTTTGTAGGCAAAAAACTCATTTCTGACAATGTTGCCCAAATGCATCTCAGAAGTGTGCAACTTGTTCCCTGAGTTAGAAAACGTCGAGAAACGTTCGTTTCTGCTAGCGCTGTGCTTCTTCATATGTATTTGCTGAACGGTGAAAGCACACAGTAATGCACTTTTCTCCCAGCAAATACACTGTTTCTAGGGAAATGGGAACACACTGAGGAGACACTTGTGGGAGCTACTGTGACTAAAACTGAGCTTCCCTACGCACAGGGAAGCAAGAGAAATGCTGATTTCATCAAGCCCAGTTACATACTCAGAATCTGTACTACTGCACAAATAGGCATGTCTCTGTAGGCAAAAAATTCATTTCTGACAAAGTTGCCCAAATGCATCTCAGAAGTGTGCAACTTGTTCCCTGAGTTAGAAAACGTCGAGAAACGGTCGTTTCTGCTAGCGCTGTGCTTCTACACATGTATTTGCTGAACGGTGAAAGCGCACAGTAATGCACTTTTCTCCCAGCAAATACACTGTTTCTAAGGAAATGGGACACACTGAGGAGACACTTGTGGGGGCTACTGTGACTAAAACTGAGCTTCCCTACGCACAGGGAAGAAAAAGAAATGCTGATTTCATCAAGCCCAGTGAAAGCGCACAGTAATGCACTTTTCTCCCAGCAAATACACTGTTTCTAAGGAAATGGGACACACTGAGGAGACACTTGTGGGGGCTACTGTGACTAAAACCGAGCTTCCCTACGCACAGAAAAGCAAGAGAAATGCTGATTTCATCAAGCCCAGTTACATACTCAGAATCTGTACTACTGCGCAAATAGGCATGTCTCTTTAGGCAAAAAACTCATTTCTGACAAAGTTGCCCAAATGCATCTCAGAAGTGTGCAACTTGTTCCCTGAGTTAGAAAACTTCAAGAAACGGTCGTTTCTGCTAATGCTGTGCTTCTACACATGTATTTGCTGAACGGTGAAAGCGCACAGTAATGCACTTTTCTCCCAGCAAATACACTGTTTCTAAGGAAATGGGAACACACTGAGGAGACACTTGTGGGAGCTACTGTGACTAAAACTGAGCTTCCCTACGCACAGGGAAGCAAGAGAAATGCTGATTTCCTCATGCCCAGTTACATACTCAGAATCTCTACTACTGTGCAAATAGGCATGTCTCTGTAGGCAAAAAACTCATTTCTGACAAAGTTGCCCAAATGCATCTCAGAAGTGTGCAACTTGTTCCCTGAGTTAGAAAACGTCGAGAATCGTTCGTTTCTGCTAGCGCTGTGCTTCTACACATGTATTTGCTGAATGGTGAAAGCGCACAGTAATGCACTTTTTTCCCAGCAAATACACAGTTTCTAAGGAAATGGGAACACACTGAGGAGACACTTGTGGGTGCTACTGTGACTAAAACTGACGTTCCCTACGCACAGGGAAGCAAGAGAAATGCTGATTTCATCAAGCCCAGTTACATAATCAGAATCTGTACTACTGCGCAAATAGGCATGTCTCGGTAGGCAAAAAACTCATTTCTGACAAAGTTGCCCAAATGCATCTCAGAAGTGTGCAACTTGTTCCCTGAGTTAGAAAACGTCGAGAAACGGTCATATCTGCTAAAGCTGTGCTTCTGCACATGTATTTGCTGAATTGTGAAAGCGCACAGTAATGCACTTTTCTCCCAGCAAATACACTGTTTCTAAGGAAATGGGAACACACTGAGGAGACACTTGTGGGAGCTACTGTGACTAAAACTGAGCTTCCCTAAGCTCAGAGAAGCAAGAGAAATGCTGATTTCATCCAGCCCAGTTACATACTCAGAATCTGTACTACTGCGCAAATAGGCATGAATCTGTAGACAAAAAACTCATTTCTGACAAAGTTGCCCAAATGCATCTCAGAAGTGTGCAACTTGTTCCCTGAGTTAGAAAACGTCGAGAAACGGTCGTTTCTGCTAGCGCTGTGCTTCTACACATGTATTTGCTGAACGGTGAAAGCGCACAGTAATGCACTTTTCTCCCAGCAAATACACTGTTTCTAAGGAAATGGGAACACACTGAGGAGACACTTGTGGGAGCTACTGTGACTAAAACTGAGCTTCCCTACGCACAGGGAAGCAAGAGAAATGCTGATTTCATCAAGCCCAGTTACATACTCAGAATCTGTACTACTGCGCAAATAGGCATGTCTCTGTAGGCAAAAAACTCATTTCTGACAAAGTTGCCCAAATGCATCTCAGAAGTGTGCAACTTGTTCCCTGAGATAGAAAACGTCGAGAAACGTTCGTTTCTGCTAGCGCTGTGTTTCTACACATGTATTTGCTGAACGGTAAAAGCGCACAGTAATGCACTTTTCTCCCAGCAAATACACTGTTACTAAGGAAATGGGAACACACTGAGGAGACACTTGTGGGAGCTACTGTGACTAAAACTGAGCTTCCCTACGCACAGGGAAGCAAGAGAAATGCTGATTTCATTAAGCCCAGTTACATACTCAGAATCTGTACTACTGCGCAAATAGGCATGTCTCTGTAGGAAAAAAACTCATTTCTGACAAAGTTGCCCAAATGCATCTCAGAAGTGTGCAACTTGTTCCCTGAGTTAGAAAACGTCGAGAAACAGTCATATCTGCTAACGCTGTGCTTCTACACATGTATTTGCTGAACGGTGAAAGCGCACAGTAATGCACTTTTCTCCCAGCAAATACACAGTTTCTAAGGAAATGGGAACACACTGAGGAGACACTTGTGGGAGCTACTGTGACTAAAACTGACCTTCCGTACGCACAGGGAAGCAAGAGAAATGCTGATTTCTTCAAGCCCAGTTACATAATCAGAATCTGTACTACTGCGCAAATAGGCATGTCTCTGTAGGCAAAAAACTCATTTCTGACAAAGTTGCCCAAATGCATCTCAGAAGTGTGCAACTTGTTCCCTGAGTTAGAAAACGTCGAGAAACGGTCATATCTGCTAAAGCTGTGCTTCTACACATGTATTTGCTGAATTGTGAAAGCGCACAGTAATGCACTTTTCTCCCAGCAAATACACTGTTTCTAAGGAAATGGGAACACACTGAGGAGACACTTGTGGGAGCTACTGTGACTAAAACTGAGCTTCCCTACGCTCAGAGAAGCAAGAGAAATGCTGATTTCATCCAGCCCAGTTACATACTCAGAATCTGTACTACTGCGCAAATAGGCATGAATCTGTAGACAAAAAACTCATTTCTGACAAAGTTGCCCAAATGCATCTCAGAAGTGTGCAACTTCTTCCATGAGTTAGAAAACGTCGAGAAACGGTCATATCTGCTAACGCTGTGCTTCTACACATGTATTTGCTGAACGGTGAAAGCGCACAGTAATGCACTTTTCTCCCAGCAAATACACTGCTTCTAAGGAAATGGGAACACACTGAGGAGACACTTGTGGGAGCTACTGTTACTAAAACTGAGCTTCCCTACGCACAGGGAAGCAAGAGAAATGCTGATTTCATCAAGCCCAGTAACATACTCTGAATCTGTACTACTGCGCAAATAGGCATGAATCTGCAGGCAAAAAACTCATTTCTGACAAAGTTGCCCAAATGCATCTCAGAAGTGTGCAACTTGTTCCTTGAGTTAGAAAACATCGAGAAACGTTCGTTTCTGCTAGCGCTGTGCTTCTACACATGTATTTGCTGAACGGTGAAAGCGCACAGTAATGCACTTTTCTCCCAGCAAATACCCTGTTTCTAAGGAAATGGGAACACACTGAGGAGACACTTGTGGGAGCTACTGTGACTAAAACTGAGCTTCCCTACGCACAGGGAAGCAAGAGAAATGCTGATTTCATCAAGCCCAGTTACATACTCAGAATCTGTACTACTGCGCAAATAGGCATGTCTTTGTAGGCAAAAAACTCATTTCTGACAATGTTGCCCAAATGCATCTCAGAAGTGTGCAACTTGTTCTCTGAGTTAGAGAACGTCGAGAAACGTTCGTTTCTGCTAGCGATGTGCTTCTACACATGTATTTGCTGAACGGTGAAAGCGCACAGTAATGCACTTTTCTCCCAGCAAATACACTGTTTCTAAGGAAATGGGAACACACTGAGGAGACACTTGTGTGAGCTACTGTGACTGAAACTAAGCTTCCCTACGCACAGGGAAGGAAGAGAAATGCTGATTTCATCAAGCCCAGTTACATACTCAGAATCTGTACTACTGCGCAAATAGGCATGTCTCTGTAGGCAAAAAACTCATTTCTGACAAAGTTGTCCAAATGCATCTCAGAAGTGTGCAACTTGTTCCCTGAGTTAGAAAACGTCAAGAAACGGTCATATCTGATAACACTGTGCTTCTACACATGTATTTGCTGAACAATGAAAGCGCACAGTAATGCACTTTTCTCCCAGCAAATACACTGTTTCTAAGGAAATGGGAACACACTGAGGAGACACTTGTGGGAGCTACTGTGACTAAAACTGAGCTTCCCTACGCACAGGGAAGCAAGAGAAATGCTGATTTCATCCAGCCCAGTTACATACTCAGAATCTGTACTACTGCGCAAATAGGCATGTCTTTGTAGGCAAAAAACTCATTTCTGACAATGTTGCCCAAATGCATCTCAGAAGTGTGCAACTTGTTCCCTGAGTTAGAAAACGTCGAGAAACGTTCGTTTCTGCTAGCGCTGTGCTTCTTCATATGTATTTGCTGAACGGTGAAAGCACACAGTAATGCACTTTTCTCCCAGCAAATACACTGTTTCTAGGGAAATGGGAACACACTGAGGAGACACTTGTGGGAGCTACTGTGACTAAAACTGAGCTTCCCTACGCACAGGGAAGCAAGAGAAATGCTGATTTCATCAAGCCCAGTTACATACTCAGAATCTGTACTACTGCACAAATAGGCATGTCTCTGTAGGCAAAAAATTCATTTCTGACAAAGTTGCCCAAATGCATCTCAGAAGTGTGCAACTTGTTCCCTGAGTTAGAAAACGTCGAGAAACGGTCGTTTCTGCAAGCGCTGTGCTTCTACACATGTATTTGCTGAACGGTGAAAGCGCACAGTAATGCACTTTCTCCCAGCAAATACACTGTTTCTAAGGAAATGGGACACACTGAGGAGACACTTGTGGGGGCTACTGTGACTAAAACTGAGCTTCCCTACGCACAGGGAAGCAAGAGAAATGCTGATTTCATCAAGCCCAGTTACATACTCAGAATCTGTACTACTGCGCAAATAGGCATGTCTCTTTAGGCAAAAAACTCATTTCTGACAAAGTTGCCCAAATGCATCTCAGAAGTGTGCAACTTGTTCCCTGAGTTAGAAAACTTCGAGAAACGGTCGTTTCTGCTAATGCTGTGCTTCTACACATGTATTTGCTGAACGGTGAAAGCACACAGTAATGCACTTTTCTCCCAGCAAATACACTGTTTCTAAGGAAATGGGAACACACTGAGGAGACACTTGTGGGAGCTACTGTGACTAAAACTGAGCTTCCCTACGCACAGGGAAGCAAGAGAAATGCTGATTTCCTCATGCCCAGTTACATACTCAGAATCTCTACTACTGTGCAAATAGGCATGTCTCTGTAGGCAAAAAACTCATTTCTGACAAAGTTGCCCAAATGCATCTCAGAAGTGTGCAACTTGTTCCCTGAGTTAGAAAACGTCGAGAATCGTTCGTTTCTGCTAGCGCTGTGCTTCTACACATGTATTTGCTGAATGGTGAAAGCGCACAGTAATGCACTTTTCTCCCAGCAAATACACAGTTTCTAAGGAAATGGGAACACACTGAGGAGACACTTGTGGGTGCTACTGTGACTAAAACTGACGTTCCCTACGCACAGGGAAGCAAGAGAAATGCTGATTTCATCAAGCCCAGTTACATAATCAGAATCTGTACTACTGCGCAAATAGGCATGTCTCGGTAGGCAAAAAACTCATTTCTGACAAAGTTGCCCAAATGCATCTCAGAAGTGTGCAACTTGTTCCCTGAGTTAGAAAACGTCGAGAAACGGTCATATCTGCTAAAGCTGTGCTTCTACACATGTATTTGCTGAATTGTGAAAGCGCACAGTAATGCACTTTTCTCCCAGCAAATACACTGTTTCTATGGAAATGGGAACACACTGAGGAGACACTTGTGGGAGCTACTGTGACTAAAACTGAGCTTCCCTAAGCTCAGAGAAGCAAGAGAAATGCTGATTTCATCAAGCCCAGTTACATACTCAGAATCTGTACTACTGTGCAAATAGGCATGAATCTGTAGACAAAAAACTCATTTCTGACAAAGTTGCCCAAATGCATCTCAGAAGTGTGCAACTTGTTCCCTGAGTTAGAAAACGTCGAGAAACGGTCGTTTCTGCTAGCGCTGTGCTTCTACACATGTATTTGCTGAACGGTGAAAGCGCACAGTAATGCACTTTTCTCCCAGCAAATACACTGTTTCTAAGGAAATGGGAACACACTGAGGAGACACTTGTGGGAGCTACTGTGACTAAAACTGAGCTTCCCTACGCACAGGGAAGCAAGAGAAATGCTGATTTCATCAAGCCCAGTTACATACTCAGAATCTGTACTACTGCGCAAATAGGCATGTCTCTGTAGGCAAAAAACTCATTTCTGACAAAGTTGCCCAAATGCATCTCAGAAGTGTGCAACTTGTTCCCTGAGATAGAAAACGTCGAGAAACGTTCGTTTCTGCTAGCGCTGTGTTTCTACACATGTATTTGCTGAACGGTAAAAGCGCACAGTAATGCACTTTTCTCCCAGCAAATACACTGTTACTAAGGAAATGGGAACACACTGAGGAGACACTTGTGGGAGCTACTGTGACTAAAACTGAGCTTCCCTACGCACAGGGAAGCAAGAGAAATGCTGATTTCATTAAGCCCAGTTACATACTCAGAATCTGTACTACTGCGCAAATAGGCATGTCTCTGTAGGCAAAAAACTCATTTCTGACAAAGTTGCCCAAATGCATCTCAGAAGTGTGCAACTTGTTCCCTGAGTTAGAAAACGTCGAGAAACAGTCATATCTGCTAACGCTGTGCTTCTACACATGTATTTGCTGAACGGTGAAAGCGCACAGTAATGCACTTTTCTCCCAGCAAATACACAGTTTCTAAGGAAATGGGAACACACTGAGGAGACACTTGTGGGAGCTACTGTGACTAAAACTGACCTTCCGTACGCACAGGGAAGCAAGAGAAATGCTGATTTCATCAAGCCCAGTTACATAATCAGAATCTGTACTACTGCGCAAATAGGCATGTCTCTGTAGGCAAAAAACTCATTTCTGACAAAGTTGCCCAAATGCATCTCAGAAGTGTGCAACTTGTTCCCTGAGTTAGAAAACGTCGAGAAACGGTCATATCTGCTAAAGCTGTGCTTCTACACATGTATTTGCTGAATTGTGAAAGCGCACAGTAATGCACTTTTCTCCCAGCAAATACACTGTTTCTAAGGAAATGGGAACACACAGAGGAGACACTTGTGGGAGCTACTGTGACTAAAACTGAGCTTCCCTACGCTCAGAGAAGCAAGAGAAATGCTGATTTCATCCAGCCCAGTTACATACTCAGAATCTGTTGTACTGCGCAAATAGGCATGAATCTGTAGACAAAAACTCATTTCTGACAAAGTTGCCCAAATGCATCTCAGAAGTGTGCAACTTCTTCCATGAGTTAGAAAACGTCGAGAAACGGTCATATCTGCTAACGCTGTGCTTCTACACATGTATTTGCTGAATGGTGAAAGCGCACAGTAATGCACTTTTCTCCCAGCAAATACACTGCTTCTAAGGAAATGGGAACACACTGAGGAGACACTTGTGGGAGCTACTGTTACTAAAACTGAGCTTCCCTACGCACAGGGAAGCAAGAGAAATGCTGATTTCATCAAGCCCAGTAACATACTCAGAATCTGTACTACTGCGCAAATAGGCATGAATCTGCAGGCAAAAAACTCATTTCTGACAAAGTTGCCCAAATGCATCTCAGAAGTGTGCAACTTGTTCCCCGAGTTAGAAAACGTCGAGAAACATTCGTTTCTGCTAGCGCTGTGCTTCTACACATGTATTTGCTGAACGGTGAAAGCGCACAGTAATGCACTTTTCTCCCAGCAAATACACTGTTTCTAGGGAAATGGGAACACACTGAGGAGACACTTGTGGGAGCTACTGTGACTAAAACCGATCTTCCCTACGCACAGAAAAGCAAGAGAAATGCTGATTTCATCAAGCCCAGTTACATACTCAGAATCTGTACTACTGCGCAAATAGGCATGTCTCTGTAGGCAAAAAACTCATTTCTGACAAAGTTGCCCAAATGCATCTCAGAAGTGTGCAACTTGTTCCCTGAGTTAGAAAACGTCGAGAAACGGTCATATCTGCTAATGCTGTGCTTCTACACATGTATTTGCTGAACGGTGAAAGCGCACAGTAATGCACTTTTCTCCCAGCAAATACACTGTTTCTAAGGAAATGGGAACACACTGAGGAGACACTTGTGGGAGCTACTGTGACTGAAACTGAGCTTCCCTACGCACAGGGAAGGAAGAGAAATGCTGATTTCATCAAGCCCAGTTACATACTCAGAATCTGTACTACTGCGCAAATAGGCATGTCTCTTTAGGAAAAAACTCATTTCTGACAAAGTTGCCCAAATGCATCTCAGAAGTGTGCAACTTGTTCCCTGAGTTAGAAAACGTCGAGAATTGTTCGTTTCTGCTAGCGCTGTGCTTCTACACATGTATTTGATGAATGGTGAAAGCACACAGTAATGCACTTTTCTCCCAGCAAATACACAGTTTCTAAGGAAATGGGAACACACTGAGGAGAACTTGTGGGAGCTACTGTGACTAAAACTGACCTTCCCTACGCACAGGGAAGCAAGAGAAATGCTGATTTCATCCAGCCCAGTTACATACTCAGAATCTGTACTACTGCGCAAATAGGCATGAATCTGTAGACAAAAAACTCATTTCTGACAAAGTTGCCCAAATGCATCTCAGAAGTGTGCAACTTGTTCCCTGAGTTAGAAAACGTCGAGAAACGGTCGTTTCTGCTAGCGCTGTGCTTCCACACATGTATTTGCTGAACGGTGAAAGCACAGAGTAATGCACTTTTCTCCCAGCAAATACACTGTTTCTAAGGAAATGGGAACACACTGAGGAGACACTTGTGGGAGCTACTGTGACTAAAACTGAGCTTCCCTACGCACAGGGAAGCAAGAGAAATGCTGCTTTCATCAAGCCCAGTTACATACTCAGAATCTGTACTACTGCGCAAATAGGCATGTCTCTGTAGGCAAAAAACTCATTTCTGACAAAGTTGCCCAAATGCATCTCAGAAGTGTGCAACTTGTTCCCTGAGATAGAAAACGTCGAGAAACGGTCGTTTCTGCTAGCGCTGTGCTTCTACACATGTATTTGCTGAACGGTGAAAGCGCACAGTAATGCACTTTTCTCCCAGCAAATACACTGTTTCTAAGGAAATGGGACACACTGAGGAGACACTTGTGGGGGCTACTGTGACTAAAACTGAGCTTCCCTACGCACAGGGAAGAAAAAGAAATGCTGATTTCATCAAGCCCAGTGAAAGCGCACAGTAATGCACTTTTCTCCCAGCAAATACACTGTTTCTAAGGAAATGGGACACACTGAGGTGACACTTGTGGGGGCTACTGTGACTAAAACCGAGCTTCCCTACGCACAGAAAAGGAAGAGAAATGCTGATTTCATCCAGCCCAGTTACATACTCAGAATCTGTACTACTGCGCAAATAGGCATGTCTCTTTAGGCAAAAAACTCATTTCTGACAAAGTTGCCCAAATGCATCTCAGAAGTGTGCAACTTGTTCCCTGAGTTAGAAAACTTCGAGAAACGGTCGTTTCTGCTAGCGGTGTGATTCTACACATGTATTTGCTGAACGGTGAAAGCGCACAGTAATGCACTTTTCTCCCAGCAAATACACTGTTTCTAAGGAAATGGGAACACACTGAGGAGACGCTTGTGGGAGCTACTGTGACTAAAACTGAGCTTCCCTACACACAGGGAAGCAAGAGAAATGCTGATTTCATCCAGCCCAGTTACATATTCAGAATCTCTACTACTGCGCAAATAGGCATGTCTCTGTAGGCAAAAAACTCATTTCTGACAAAGTTGCCCAAATGCATCTCAGAAGTGTGCAACTTGTTCCCTGAGTTTGAAAAGGTCGAGAAACGGTCATATCTGCTAATGCTGTGCTTCTACACATGTATTTGCTGAACAATGAAAGCGCACAGTAATGCACTTTTCTCCCAGCAAATACACTGTTTCTAAGGAAATGGGAACACACTGAGGAGACACTTGTGGGAGCTACTGTGACTAAAACTGAGCTTCCCTACGCACAGGGAAGCAGGAGAAATGCTGATTTCCTCATGCCCAGTTACATACTCAGAATCTCTACTACTGCGCAAATAGGCATGTCTCTGTAGGCAAAAAACTCATTTCTGACAAAGTTGCCCAAATGCATCTCAGAAGTGTGCAACTTGTTCCCTGAGTTAGAAAACGTCGAGAAACGCTCGTTTCTGCTAGCGCTGTGCTTCTACACATGTATTTGCTGAACGGTGAAAGCGCACAGTAATGCACTTTTCTCCAAGCAAATACACTGTTTCTAAGGAAATGGGAACACACTGAGGAGACACTTGTGGGAGCTACTGGGACTAAAACTGAGATTCCCTACGCAAAGGGAAGCAAGAGAAATGCTGATTTCATCAAGCCCAGTTACATACTCAGAATCTGTACTACTGCGCAAATAGGCATGTCTATGTAGGCAAAAAACTCATTTCTGACAAAGTTGCCCAAATGCATCTCAGAAGTGTGCAACTTGTTCCCTGAGTTAGAAAACATCGAGAAACGTTCGTTTCTGCTAGCGCTGTGCTTCTACACATGTATTTGCTGAACGGTGAAAGCGCACAGTTAGGCACTTTTCTCCCAGCAAATACACTGTTTCTAAGGAAATGGGAACACACTGAGGAGACACTAGTGGGAGCTACTGTGACTAAAACTGAGCTTCCCTACGCACAGGGAAGCAAGAGAAATGCTGATTTCATCAAGCCCAGTTACATACTCAGAATCTGTACTACTGCGCAAATAGGCATGTCTCTGTAGGCAAAACACTCATTTTTGAGAAAGTTACCCAAATGCATCTCAGAAGTGTGCCACTTGTTCCCTGCGTTAGAAAACGTCGAGAAACGTTCGTTTCTGCTAGCGCTGTGCTTCTACACATGTATTTGCTGAACGGTGAAAGCGCACAGTAATGCACTTTTCTCCCAGTAAATACACTGTTTCTAAGGAAATGGGAACACACTGAGGAGACACTTGTGGGAGCTACTGTGACTAAAACTGAGCTTCCCTATGCACAGGGAAGCAAGAGAAATGCTGATTTCATCAAGCCCAGTTACATACTCAGAATCTCTACTACTGCGCAAATAGGCATGTCTCTGTAGGCAAAAAACTCAGTTCTGACAAAGTTGCCCAAATGCATCTCAGAAGTGTGCAACTTGTTCCCTGAGTTAGAAAATGTCGAGAAACGGTCGTTTCAGCTAGCGCTGTGCTTCTACACATGTATTTTCTGAACGGTGAAAGCGCACAGTAATGCACTTTTCTCCCAGCAAATACAGTTTTTAAGGAAATGAGAACACACTGAGGAGACACTTGAGGGAGCTACTGTGACTAAAACTGAGCTTCCCTATGCACAGGGAAGCAAGAGAAATGCTGATTTCATCAAGCCCAGTTACATACTCAGAATCTGTACTACTGCGCAAATAGGCATGTCTCTGTAGGCAAAAAACTCATTTCTGACAAAGTTGCCCAAATGCATCTCAGAAGTGTGCAACTTGTTCCCTGAATTAGAAAACGTCGAGAAACGTTCGTTTCTGCTAGCGCTGTGCTTCTACACATGTATTTGCTGAACGGTGAAAGCGCACAGTAATGCACTTTTCTCTCAGCAAATACACTGTTTCTAAGGAAATGGGAACACACTGAGGAGACACTTGTGGGAGCTACTGTGACTAAAACTGAGCTTCCCTACGCACAGGGAGCAAGAGAAATGCTGATTTCATCAAGCCCAGTTACATACTCAGAATCTGTACTACTGCGCAAATAGGCATGTCTCTGTAGGCAAAACACTCATTTTTGAGAAAGTTACCCAAATGCATCTCAGAAGTGTGCAACTTGTTCCCTGAGTTAGAAAACGTCGAGAAACGTTCGTTTCTGCTAGCGCTGTGCTTCTACACATGTATTTGCTGAACGGTGAAAGCGCACAGTAATGCACTTTTCTCCCAGTAAATACACTGTTTCTAAGGAAATGGGAACACACTGAGGAGACACTTGTGGGAGCTACTGTGACTAAAACTGAGCTTCCCTACGCACAGGGAAGCAAGAGAAATGCTGATTTCATCAAGCCCAGTTACATACTCAGAATCTCTACTACTGCGCAAATAGGCATGTCTCTGTAGGCAAAAAACTCATTTCTGACAAAGTTGCCCAAATGCATCTCAGAAGTGTGCAACTTGTTCCCTGAGTTAGAAAATGTCGAGAAACGGTCGTTTCAGCTAGCGCTGTGCTTCTACACATGTATTTTCTGAACGGTGAAAGCGCACAGTAATGCACTTTTCTCCCAGCAAATACAGTTTTTAAGGAAATGAGAACACACTGAGGAGACACTTGTGGGAGCTACTGTGACTAAAACTGAGCTTCCCTACGCACAGGGAAGCAAGAGAAATGCTGATTTCATCAAGCCCAGTTACATACTCAGAATCTCTACTACTGCGCAAATAGGCATGTCTCTGTAGGCAAAAAACTCATCTCTGAAAAAGTTGCCCAAATGCATCTCAGAAGTGTGCAACTTGTTCCCTGAGTTAGAAAACGTCGAGAAACGGTCATATCTACTAAAGCTGTGCTTCTACACATGTATTTGCTGAATTGTGAAAGCGCACAGTAATGCACTTTTCTCCCAGCAAATACACTGTTTCTAAGGAAATGGGAACACACTGAGGAGACACTTGTGGGAGCTACTGTGACTAAAACTGAGCTTCCCTACGCTCAGAGAAGCAAGAGAAATGCTGATTTCATCCAGCCCAGTTACATACTCAGAATCTGTTCTACTGCGCAAATAGGCATGAATCTGTAGACAAAAAACTCATTTCTGACAAAGTTGCCCAAATGCATCTCAGAAGTGTGCAACTTCTTCCATGAGTTAGAAAACGTCGAGAAACGGTCATATCTGCTAACGCTGTGCTTCTACACATGTATTTGCTGAACGGTGAAAGCGCACAGTAATGCACTTTTCTCCCAGCAAATACACTGCTTCTAAGGAAATGGGAACACACTGAGGAGACACTTGTGGGAGCTACTGTTACTAAAACTGAGCTTCCCTACGCACAGGGAAGCAAGAGAAATGCTGATTTCATCAAGCCCATTTACATACTCAGAATCTGTACTACTGCGCAAATAGGCATGAATCTGCAGGCAAAAAACTCATTTCTGACAAAGTTGCCCAAATGCATCTCAGAAGTGTGCAACTTGTTCCTTGAGTTAGAAAACATCGAGAAACGTTCGTTTCTGCTAGCGCTGTGCTTCTACACATGTATTTGCTGAACGGTGAAAGCGCACAGTAATGCACTTTTCTCCCAGCAAATACACTGTTTCTAAGGAAATGGGAACACACTGAGGAGACACTTGTGGGAGCTACTGTGACTAAAACTGAGCTTCCCTACGCACAGGGAAGCAAGAGAAATGCTGATTTCATCAAGCCCAGTTACATACTCAGAATCTGTACTACTGCGCAAATAGGCATGTCTTTGTAGGCAAAAAACTCATTTCTGACAATGTTGCCCAAATGCATTTCAGAAGTGTGCAACTTGTTCTCTGAGTTAGAGAACGTCGAGAAACGTTCGTTTCTGCTAGCAATGTGCTTCTACACATGTATTTGCTGAACGGTGAAAGCGCACAGTAATGCACTTTTCTCCCAGCAAATACACTGTTTCTAAGGAAATGGGAACACACTGAGGAGACACTTGTGTGAGCTACTGTGACTGAAACTGAGCTTCCCTACGCACAGGGAAGGAAGAGAAATGCTGATTTCATCAAGCCCAGTTACATACTCAGAATCTGTACTACTGCGCAAATAGGCATGTCTCTTTAGGAAAAAACTCATTTCTGACAAAGTTGCCCAAATGCATCTCAGAAGTGTGCAACTTGTTCCCTGAGATAGAAAACGTCGAGAAACGTTCGTTTCTGCTAGCGCTGTGCTTCTACACATGTATTTGCTGAACGGTGAAAGCGCACAGTAATGCACTTTTCTCCCAGCAAATACACTGTTTCTAAGGAAATGGGAACACACTGAGGAGACACTTGTGGGAGCTACTGTGACTAAAACTGAGCTTCCCTACGCACAGGGAAGCAAGAGAAATGCTGATTTCCTCATGCCCAGTTACATATTCAGAATCTCTACTACTGCGCAAATAGGCATGTCTCTGTAGGCAAAAAACTCATTTCTGACAAAGTTGCCCAAATGCATCTCAGAAGTGTGCAACTTGTTCCCTGAGTTAGAAAACGTCGAGAATCGTTCGTTTCTGCTAGCGCTGTGCTTCTACACATGTATTTGATGAATGGTGAAAGCGCACAGTTAATGCACTTTTCTCCCAGCAAATACACAGTTTCTAAGGAAATGGGAACACACTGAGGAGAACTTGTGGGAGCTGCTGTGACTAAAACTGACCTTCCCTACGCACAGGGAAGCAAGAGAAATGCTGATTTCATCAAGCCCAGTTACATAATCAGAATCTGTACTACAGCGCAAATAGGCATGTCTCTGTAGGCAAAAAACTCATTTCTGACAAAGTTGCCCAAATGCATCTCAGAAGTGTGCAGCTTGTTCCCTGAGTTAGAAAACGTCGAGAATTGTTCGTTTCTGCTAGCGCTGTGCTTCTACACATGTATTTGATGAATGGTGAAAGCGCACAGTAATGCACTTTTCTCCCAGCAAATACACAGTTTCTAAGGAAATGGGAACACACTGAGGAGAACTTGTGGGAGCTACTGTGACTAAAACTGACCTTCCCTACGCACAGGGAAGCAAGAGAAATGCTGATTTCATCCAGCCCAGTTACATACTCAGAATCTGTACTACTGCGCAAATAGGCATGAATCTGTAGACAAAAAACTCATTTCTGACAAAGTTGCCCAAATGCATCTCAGAAGTGTGCAACTTGTTCCCTGAGTTAGAAAACGTCGAGAAACGGTCGTTTCTGCTAGCGCTGTGCTTCCACACATGTATTTGCTGAACGGTGAAAGCACAGAGTAATGCACTTTTCTCCCAGCAAATACACTGTTTCTAAGGAAATGGGAACACACTGAGGAGACACTTGTGGGAGCTACTGTGACTAAAACTGAGCTTCCCTACGCACAGGGAAGCAAGAGAAATCCTGCTTTCATCAAGCCCAGTTACATACTCAGAATCTGTACTACTGCGCAAATAGGCATGTCTCTGTAGGCAAAAAACTCATTTCTGACAAAGTTGCCCAAATGCATCTCAGAAGTGTGCAACTTGTTCCCTGAGTTAGAAAACGTCGAGAAACGGTCGTTTCTGCTAGCGCTGTGCTTCTACACATGTATTTGCTGAACGGTGAAAGCGCACAGTAATGCACTTTTCTCCCAGCAAATACACTGTTTCTAAGGAAATGGGACACACTGAGGAGACACTTGTGGGGGCTACTGTGACTAAAACTGAGCTTCCCTACGCACAGGGAAGAAAAAGAAATGCTGATTTCATCAAGCCCAGTGAAAGCGCACAGTAATGCACTTTTCTCCCAGCAAATACACTGTTTCTAAGGAAATGGGACACACTGAGGTGACACTTGTGGGGGCTACTGTGACTAAAACCGAGCTTCCCTACGCACAGAAAAGCAAGAGAAATGCTGATTTCATCAAGCCCAGTTACATACTCAGAATCTGTACTACTGCGCAAATAGGCATGTCTCTTTAGGCAAAAAACTCATTTCTGACAAAGTTGCCCAAATGCATCTCAGAAGTGTGCAACTTGTTCCCTGAGTTAGAAAACTTCGAGAAACGGTCGTTTCTGCTAGCGGTGTGATTCTACACATGTATTTGCTGAACGGTGAAAGCGCACAGTAATGCACTTTTCTCCCAGCAAATACACTGTTTCTAAGGAAATGGGAACACACTGAGGAGACGCTTGTGGGAGCTACTGTGACTAAAACTGAGCTTCCCTACACACAGGGAAGCAAGAGAAATGCTGATTTCATCCAGCCCAGTTACATATTCAGAATCTCTACTACTGCGCAAATAGGCATGTCTCTGTAGGCAAAAAACTCATTTCTGACAAAGTTGCCCAAATGCATCTCAGAAGTGTGCAACTTGTTCCCTGAGTTTGAAAAGGTCGAGAAACGGTCATATCTGCTAATGCTGTGCTTCTACACATGTATTTGCTGAACAATGAAAGCGCACAGTAATGCACTTTTCTCCCAGCAAATACACTGTTTCTAAGGAAATGGGAACACACTGAGGAGACACTTGTGGGAGCTACTGTGACTAAAACTGAGCTTCCCTACGCACAGGGAAGCAGGAGAAATGCTGATTTCCTCATGCCCAGTTACATACTCAGAATCTCTACTACTGCGCAAATAGGCATGTCTCTGTAGGCAAAAAACTCATTTCTGACAAAGTTGCCCAAATGCATCTCAGAAGTGTGCAACTTGTTCCCTGAGTTAGAAAACGTCGAGAAACGCTCGTTTCTGCTAGCGCTGTGCTTCTACACATGTATTTGCTGAACGGTGAAAGCGCACAGTAATGCACTTTTCTCCAAGCAAATACACTGTTTCTAAGGAAATGGGAACACACTGAGGAGACACTTGTGGGAGCTACTGGGACTAAAACTGAGATTCCCTACGCAAAGGGAAGCAAGAGAAATGCTGATTTCATCAAGCCCAGTTACATACTCAGAATCTGTACTACTGCGCAAATAGGCATGTCTATGTAGGCAAAAAACTCATTTCTGACAAAGTTGCCCAAATGCATCTCAGAAGTGTGCAACTTGTTCCCTGAGTTAGAAAACATCGAGAAACGTTCGTTTCTGCTAGCGCTGTGCTTCTACACATGTATTTGCTGAACGGTGAAAGCGCACAGTTAGGCACTTTTCTCCCAGCAAATACACTGTTTCTAAGGAAATGGGAACACACTGAGGAGACACTAGTGGGAGCTACTGTGACTAAAACTGAGCTTCCCTACGCACAGGGAAGCAAGAGAAATGCTGATTTCATCAAGCCCAGTTACATACTCAGAATCTGTACTACTGCGCAAATAGGCATGTCTCTGTAGGCAAAACACTCATTTTTGAGAAAGTTACCCAAATGCATCTCAGAAGTGTGCCACTTGTTCCCTGCGTTAGAAAACGTCGAGAAACGTTCGTTTCTGCTAGCGCTGTGCTTCTACACATGTATTTGCTGAACGGTGAAAGCGCACAGTAATGCACTTTTCTCCCAGTAAATACACTGTTTCTAAGGAAATGGGAACACACTGAGGAGACACTTGTGGGAGCTACTGTGACTAAAACTGAGCTTCCCTATGCACAGGGAAGCAAGAGAAATGCTGATTTCATCAAGCCCAGTTACATACTCAGAATCTCTACTACTGCGCAAATAGGCATGTCTCTGTAGGCAAAAAACTCAGTTCTGACAAAGTTGCCCAAATGCATCTCAGAAGTGTGCAACTTGTTCCCTGAGTTAGAAAATGTCGAGAAACGGTCGTTTCAGCTAGCGCTGTGCTTCTACACATGTATTTTCTGAACGGTGAAAGCGCACAGTAATGCACTTTTCTCCCAGCAAATACAGTTTTTAAGGAAATGAGAACACACTGAGGAGACACTTGAGGGAGCTACTGTGACTAAAACTGAGCTTCCCTATGCACAGGGAAGCAAGAGAAATGCTGATTTCATCAAGCCCAGTTACATACTCAGAATCTGTACTACTGCGCAAATAGGCATGTCTCTGTAGGCAAAAAACTCATTTCTGACAAAGTTGCCCAAATGCATCTCAGAAGTGTGCAACTTGTTCCCTGAATTAGAAAACGTCGAGAAACGTTCGTTTCTGCTAGCGCTGTGCTTCTACACATGTATTTGCTGAACGGTGAAAGCGCACAGTAATGCACTTTTCTCTCAGCAAATACACTGTTTCTAAGGAAATGGGAACACACTGAGGAGACACTTGTGGGAGCTACTGTGACTAAAACTGAGCTTCCCTACGCACAGGGAGCAAGAGAAATGCTGATTTCATCAAGCCCAGTTACATACTCAGAATCTGTACTACTGCGCAAATAGGCATGTCTCTGTAGGCAAAACACTCATTTTTGAGAAAGTTACCCAAATGCATCTCAGAAGTGTGCAACTTGTTCCCTGAGTTAGAAAACGTCGAGAAACGTTCGTTTCTGCTAGCGCTGTGCTTCTACACATGTATTTGCTGAACGGTGAAAGCGCACAGTAATGCACTTTTCTCCCAGTAAATACACTGTTTCTAAGGAAATGGGAACACACTGAGGAGACACTTGTGGGAGCTACTGTGACTAAAACTGAGCTTCCCTACGCACAGGGAAGCAAGAGAAATGCTGATTTCATCAAGCCCAGTTACATACTCAGAATCTCTACTACTGCGCAAATAGGCATGTCTCTGTAGGCAAAAAACTCATTTCTGACAAAGTTGCCCAAATGCATCTCAGAAGTGTGCAACTTGTTCCCTGAGTTAGAAAATGTCGAGAAACGGTCGTTTCAGCTAGCGCTGTGCTTCTACACATGTATTTTCTGAACGGTGAAAGCGCACAGTAATGCACTTTTCTCCCAGCAAATACAGTTTTTAAGGAAATGAGAACACACTGAGGAGACACTTGTGGGAGCTACTGTGACTAAAAGTGAGCTTCCCTACGCACAGGGAAGCAAGAGAAATGCTGATTTCATCAAGCCCAGTTACATACTCAGAATCTCTACTACTGCGCAAATAGGCATGTCTCTGTAGGCAAAAAACTCATCTCTGAAAAAGTTGCCCAAATGCATCTCAGAAGTGTGCAACTTGTTCCCTGAGTTAGAAAATGTCGAGAAACGGTCGTTTCAGCTAGCGCTGTGCTTCTACACATGTATTTTCTGAACGGTGAAAGCGCACAGTAATGAACTTTTCTCCCAGCAAATACAGTTTTTAAGGAAATGAGAACACACTGAGGAGACACTTGAGGGAGCTACTGTGACTAAAACTGAGCTTCCCTATGCACAGGGAAGCAAGAGAAATGCTGATTTCATCAAGCCCAGTTACATACTCAGAATCTGTACTACTGCGCAAATAGGCATGTCTCTGTAGGCAAAAAACTCATTTCTGACAAAGTTGCCCAAATGCATCTCAGAAGTGTGCAACTTGTTCCCTGAGTTAGAAAACGTCGAGAAACGTTCGTTTCTGCTAGCGCTGTGCTTCTACACATGTATTTGCTGAACGGTGAAAGCGCACAGTAATGCACTTTTCTCCCAGCAAATACACTGTTTCTAAGGAAATGGGAACACACTGAGGAGACACTTGTGGGAGCTACTGTGACTAAAACTGAGCTTCCCTACGCACAGGGAGCAAGAGAAATGCTGATTTCATCAAGCCCAGTTACATACTCAGAATCTGTACTACTGGGCAAATAGGCATGTCTCTGTAGGCAAAAAACTCATTTCTGACAAAGTTGCCCAAATGCATCTCAGAAGTGTGCAACTTTTTCCCTGAGTTAGAAAACGTCGAGAAACGGTCGTTTCAGCTAGCGCTGTGCTTCTACACATGTATTTGCTGAACGGTGAAAGCGCACAGTAATGCACTTTTCTCCCAGCAAATACACTGTTTCTAAGGAAATGGGAACACACTGAGGAGACACTTGTGGGAGCTACTGTGACTAAAACTGAGCTTCCCTACGCACAGGGAAGCAAGAGAAATGCTGGTTTCATCAAGCCCAGTTACATACTCAGAATCTGTACTACTGCGCAAATAGGCATGTCTCTGTAGGCAAAAAACTCATTTTTGAGAAAGTTACCCAAATGCATCTCAGAAGTGTGCAACTTGTTCCCTGAGTTAGAAAACGTCGAGAAACGTTTGTTTCTCCTAGCGCTGTGCTTCTACACATGTATTTGCTGAACGGTGAAAGCGCACTGTAATGCACTTTTCTCCCAGCAAATACACTGTTTCTAAGGAAATGGGAACACACTGAGGAGACACTTGTGGGAGCTACTGTGACTAAAACTGAGCTTCCCTATGCACAGGGAAGCAAGAGAAATGCTGATTTCATCAAGCCCAGTTACATACTCAGAATCTGTACTACTGTGCAAATAGGCATGTCTCTGTAGGCAAAAAACTCATTTCTGACAAAGTTGCCCAAATGCATCTCAGAAGTTTGCAACTTGTTCCCTGAGTTAGAAAACGTCGAGAAATGGTCGTTTCTGCTAGCGCTGTGCTTCTACACATGTATTTGCTGAACGGTGAAAGCGCACAGTAATGCACTTTTCTCCCAGCGAATACACTGTTTCTAAGGAAATGGGAACACACTGAGGAGACACTTGTGGGAGCTACTGGGACTAAAACTGAGCTTCCCTACGCAAAGGGAAGCAAGAGAAATGCTGATTTCATCAAGCCCAGTTACATACTCAGAATCTGTACTACTGCGCAAATAGGCATGTCTCTGTAGGCAAAAAACTCATTTCTGACAAAGTTGCCCAAATGCATCTCAGAAGTGTGCAACTTGTTCCCTGAGTTAGGAAACGTCGAGAAACGTTCGTTTCTGCTAGCGATGTGCTTCTACACATGTATTTGCTGAACGGTGAAAGCGCAAAGTAATGCACTTTTCTCCCAGCAAATACAGTGTTACTAAGGAAATGGGAACACACTAAGGAGACAATTGTGGGAGCTACTGGGACTAAAACTGAGCTTCCCTACGCACAGGGAAAAAAGAGAAATGCTGATTTCATCAAGCCCAGTTACATACTCAGAATCTGTACTACTGCGCAAATAGGCATGTCTCTGTAGGCAAAAAACTCATTTCTGACAAAGTTGCCCAAATGCATCTCAGAAGTGTGCAACTTGTTCCCTGAGTTAGAAAACGTCGAGAAACGTTCGTTTCTGCTAGCGCTGTGCTTCTACAAATGTATTTGCTGAACGGTGAAAGCGCACAGTAATGCACTTTTCTCCCAGCAAATACACTGTTTCTAAGGAAATGGGAACACACTGAGGAGACACTTGTGGGAGCTACTGTGACTAAAACTGAGCTTCCCTACGCACAGGGAGCAAGAGAAATGCTGATTTCATCAAGCCCAGTTACATACTCAGAATCTGTACTACTGCGCAAATAGGCATGTCTCTGTAGGCAAAAAACTCATTTTTGAGAAAGTTACCCAAATGCATCTCAGAAGTGTGCAACTTGTTCCCTGAGTTAGAAAACGTCGAGAAACGTTTGTTTCTCCTAGCGCTGTGCTTCTACACATGTATTTGCTGAACGGTGAAAGCGCACTGTAATGCACTTTTCTCCCAGCAAATACACTGTTTCTAAGGAAATGGGAACACACTGAGGAGACACTTGTGGGAGCTACTGTGACTAAAACTGAGCTTCCCTATGCACAGGGAAGCAAGAGAAATGCTGATTTCATCAAGCCCAGTTACATACTCAGAATCTGTACTACTGTGCAAATAGGCATGTCTCTGTAGGCAAAAAACTCATTTCTGACAAAGTTGCCCAAATGCATCTCAGAAGTGTGCAACTTGTTCCCTGAGTTAGAAAACGTCGAGAAACGGTCGTTTCTGCTAGCGCTGTGCTTCTACACATGTATTTGCTGAACGGTGAAAGCGCACAGTAATGCACGTTTCTCCCAGCGAATACACTGTTTCTAAGGAAATGGGAACACACTGAGGAGACACTTGTGGGAGCTACTGGGACTAAAACTGAGCTTCCCTACGCAAAGGGAAGCAAGAGAAATGCTGATTTCATCAAGCCCAGTTACATACTCAGAATCTGTACTACTGCGCAAATAGGCATGTCTCTGTAGGCAAAAAACTCATTTCGGGCAAAGTTGCCCAAATGCATCTCAGAAGTGTGCAACTTGTTCCCTGAGTTAGGAAACGTCGAGAAACGTTCGTTTCTGCTAGCGATGTGCTTCTACACATGTATTTGCTGAACGGTGAAAGCGCACAGTAATGCACTTTTCTCCCAGCAAATACAGTGTTACTAAGGAAATGGGAACACACTAAGGAGACACTTGTGGGAGCTACTGTGACTAAAACTGAGCTTCCCTACGCACAGGGAAGCAAGAGAAATGCTGATTTCATCCAGCCCAGTTACATACTCAGAATCTGTACTACTGCGCAAATAGGCATGTCTTTGTAGGCAAAAAACTCATTTCTGACAATGTTGCCCAAATGCATCTCATAAGTGTGCAACTTGTTCCCTGAGTTAGAAAACGTCGAGAAACGTTCGTTTCTGCTAGCGCTGTGCTTCTTCATATGTATTTGCTGAACGGTGAAAGCACACAGTAATGCACTTTTCTCCCAGCAAATACACTGTTTCTAGGGAAATGGGAACACACTGAGGAGACACTTGTGGGAGCTACTGTGACTAAAACTGAGCTTCCCTACGCACAGGGAAGCAAGAGAAATGCTGATTTCATCAAGCCCAGTTACATACTCAGAATCTGTACTACTGCACAAATAGGCATGTCTCTGTAGGCAAAAAATTCATTTCTGACAAAGTTGCCCAAATGCATCTCAGAAGTGTGCAACTTGTTCCCTGAGTTAGAAAACGTCGAGAAACGGTCGTTTCTGCTAGCGCTGTGCTTCTACACATGTATTTGCTGAACGGTGAAAGCGCACAGTAATGCACTTTTCTCCCAGCAAATACACTGTTTCTAAGGAAATGGGACACACTGAGGAGACACTTGTGGGGGCTACTGTGACTAAAACTGAGCTTCCCTACGCACAGGGAAGAAAAAGAAATGCTGATTTCATCAAGCCCAGTGAAAGCGCACAGTAATGCACTTTTCTCCCAGCAAATACACTGTTTCTAAGGAAATGGGACACACTGAGGAGACACTTGTGGGGGCTACTGTGACTAAAACCGAGCTTCCCTACGCACAGAAAAGCAAGAGAAATGCTGATTTCATCAAGCCCAGTTACATACTCAGAATCTGTACTACTGCGCAAATAGGCATGTCTCTTTAGGCAAAAAACTCATTTCTGACAAAGTTGCCCAAATGCATCTCAGAAGTGTGCAACTTGTTCCCTGAGTTAGAAAACTTCGAGAAACGGTCGTTTCTGCTAATGCTGTGCTTCTACACATGTATTTGCTGAACGGTGAAAGCGCACAGTAATGCACTTTTCTCCCAGCAAATACACTGTTTCTAAGGAAATGGGAACACACTGAGGAGACACTTGTGGGAGCTACTGTGACTAAAACTGAGCTTCCCTACGCACAGGGAAGCAAGAGAAATGCTGATTTCCTCATGCCCAGTTACATACTCAGAATCTCTACTACTGTGCAAATAGGCATGTCTCTGTAGGCAAAAAACTCATTTCTGACAAAGTTGCCCAAATGCATCTCAGAAGTGTGCAACTTGTTCCCTGAGTTAGAAAACGTCGAGAATCGTTCGTTTCTGCTAGCGCTGTGCTTCTACACATGTATTTGCTGAATGGTGAAAGCGCACAGTAATGCACTTTTTTCCCAGCAAATACACAGTTTCTAAGGAAATGGGAACACACTGAGGAGACACTTGTGGGTGCTACTGTGACTAAAACTGACGTTCCCTACGCACAGGGAAGCAAGAGAAATGCTGATTTCATCAAGCCCAGTTACATAATCAGAATCTGTACTACTGCGCAAATAGGCATGTCTCGGTAGGCAAAAAACTCATTTCTGACAAAGTTGCCCAAATGCATCTCAGAAGTGTGCAACTTGTTCCCTGAGTTAGAAAACGTCGAGAAACGGTCATATCTGCTAAAGCTGTGCTTCTGCACATGTATTTGCTGAATTGTGAAAGCGCACAGTAATGCACTTTTCTCCCAGCAAATACACTGTTTCTAAGGAAATGGGAACACACTGAGGAGACACTTGTGGGAGCTACTGTGACTAAAACTGAGCTTCCCTAAGCTCAGAGAAGCAAGAGAAATGCTGATTTCATCCAGCCCAGTTACATACTCAGAATCTGTACTACTGCGCAAATAGGCATGAATCTGTAGACAAAAAACTCATTTCTGACAAAGTTGCCCAAATGCATCTCAGAAGTGTGCAACTTGTTCCCTGAGTTAGAAAACGTCAAGAAACGGTCGTTTCTGCTAGCGCTGTGCTTCTACACATGTATTTGCTGAACGGTGAAAGCGCACAGTAATGCACTTTTCTCCCAGCAAATACACTGTTTCTAAGGAAATGGGAACACACTGAGGAGACACTTGTGGGAGCTACTGTGACTAAAACTGAGCTTCCCTACGCACAGGGAAGCAAGAGAAATGCTGATTTCATCAAGCCCAGTTACATACTCAGAATCTGTACTACTGCGCAAATAGGCATGTCTCTGTAGGCAAAAAACTCATTTCTGACAAAGTTGCCCAAATGCATCTCAGAAGTGTGCAACTTGTTCCCTGAGATAGAAAACGTCGAGAAACGTTCGTTTCTGCTAGCGCTGTGTTTCTACACATGTATTTGCTGAACGGTAAAAGCGCACAGTAATGCACTTTTCTCCCAGCAAATACACTGTTACTAAGGAAATGGGAACACACTGAGGAGACACTTGTGGGAGCTACTGTGACTAAAACTGAGCTTCCCTACGCACAGGGAAGCAAGAGAAATGCTGATTTCATTAAGCCCAGTTACATACTCAGAATCTGTACTACTGCGCAAATAGGCATGTCTCTGTAGGAAAAAAACTCATTTCTGACAAAGTTGCCCAAATGCATCTCAGAAGTGTGCAACTTGTTCCCTGAGTTAGAAAACGTCGAGAAACAGTCATATCTGCTAACGCTGTGCTTCTACACATGTATTTGCTGAACGGTGAAAGCGCACAGTAATGCACTTTTCTCCCAGCAAATACACAGTTTCTAAGGAAATGGGAACACACTGAGGAGACACTTGTGGGAGCTACTGTGACTAAAACTGACCTTCCGTACGCACAGGGAAGCAAGAGAAATGCTGATTTCTTCAAGCCCAGTTACATAATCAGAATCTGTACTACTGCGCAAATAGGCATGTCTCTGTAGGCAAAAAACTCATTTCTGACAAAGTTGCCCAAATGCATCTCAGAAGTGTGCAACTTGTTCCCTGAGTTAGAAAACGTCGAGAAACGGTCATATCTGCTAAAGCTGTGCTTCTACACATGTATTTGCTGAATTGTGAAAGCGCACAGTAATGCACTTTTCTCCCAGCAAATACACTGTTTCTAAGGAAATGGGAACACACTGAGGAGACACTTGTGGGAGCTACTGTGACTAAAACTGAGCTTCCCTACGCTCAGAGAAGCAAGAGAAATGCTGATTTCATCCAGCCCAGTTACATACTCAGAATCTGTACTACTGCGCAAATAGGCATGAAACTGTAGACAAAAAACTCATTTCTGACAAAGTTGCCCAAATGCATCTCAGAAGTGTGCAACTTCTTCCATGAGTTAGAAAACGTCGAGAAACGGTCATATCTGCTAACGCTGTGCTTCTACACATGTATTTGCTGAACGGTGAAAGCGCACAGTAATGCACTTTTCTCCCAGCAAATACACTGCTTCTAAGGAAATGGGAACACACTGAGGAGACACTTGTGGGAGCTACTGTTACTAAAACTGAGCTTCCCTACGCACAGGGAAACAAGAGAAATGCTGATTTCATCAAGCCCAGTAACATACTCTGAATCTGTACTACTGCGCAAATAGGCATGAATCTGCAGGCAAAAAACTCATTTCTGACAAAGTTGCCCAAATGCATCTCAGAAGTGTGCAACTTGTTCCTTGAGTTAGAAAACATCGAGAAACGTTCGTTTCTGCTAGCGCTGTGCTTCTACACATGTATTTGCTGAACGGTGAAAGCGCACAGTAATGCACTTTTCTCCCAGCAAATACCCTGTTTCTAAGGAAATGGGAACACACTGAGGAGACACTTGTGGGAGCTACTGTGACTAAAACTGAGCTTCCCTACGCACAGGGAAGCAAGAGAAATGCTGATTTCATCAAGCCCAGTTACATACTCAGAATCTGTACTACTGCGCAAATAGGCATGTCTTTGTAGGCAAAAAACTCATTTCTGACAATGTTGCCCAAATGCATCTCAGAAGTGTGCAACTTGTTCTCTGAGTTAGAGAACGTCGAGAAACGTTCGTTTCTGCTAGCGATGTGCTTCTACACATGTATTTGCTGAACGGTGAAAGCGCACAGTAATGCACTTTTCTCCCAGCAAATACACTGTTTCTAAGGAAATGGGAACACACTGAGGAGACACTTGTGTGAGCTACTGTGACTGAAACTAAGCTTCCCTACGCACAGGGAAGGAAGAGAAATGCTGATTTCATCAAGCCCAGTTACATACTCAGAATCTGTACTACTGCACAAATAGGCATGTCTCTGTAGGCAAAAAACTCATTTCTGACAAAGTTGTCCAAATGCATCTCAGAAGTGTGCAACTTGTTCCCTGAGTTAGAAAACGTCAAGAAACGGTCATATCTGATAACACTGTGCTTCTACACATGTATTTGCTGAACAATGAAAGCGCACAGTAATGCACTTTTCTCCCAGCAAATACACTGTTTCTAAGGAAATGGGAACACACTGAGGAGACACTTGTGGGAGGTACTGTGACTAAAACTGAGCTTCCCTACGCACAGGGAAGCAAGAGAAATGCTGATTTCATCCAGCCCAGTTACATACTCAGAATCTGTACTACTGCGCAAATAGGCATGTCTTTGTAGGCAAAAAACTCATTTCTGACAATGTTGCCCAAATGCATCTCAGAAGTGTGCAACTTGTTCCCTGAGTTAGAAAACGTCGAGAAACGTTCGTTTCTGCTAGCGCTGTGCTTCTTCATATGTATTTGCTGAACGGTGAAAGCACACAGTAATGCACTTTTCTCCCAGCAAATACACTGTTTCTAGGGAAATGGGAACACACTGAGGAGACACTTGTGGGAGCTACTGTGACTAAAACTGAGCTTCCCTACGCACAGGGAAGCAAGAGAAATGCTGATTTCATCAAGCCCAGTTACATACTCAGAATCTGTACTACTGCACAAATAGGCATGTCTCTGTAGGCAAAAAATTCATTTCTGACAAAGTTGCCCAAATGCATCTCAGAAGTGTGCAACTTGTTCCCTGAGTTAGAAAACGTCGAGAAACGGTCGTTTCTGCAAGCGCTGTGCTTCTACACATGTATTTGCTGAACGGTGAAAGCGCACAGTAATGCACTTTTCTCCCAGCAAATACACTGTTTCTAAGGAAATGGGACACACTGAGGAGACACTTGTGGGGGCTACTGTGACTAAAACCGAGCTTCCCTACGCACAGAAAAGCAAGAGAAATGCTGATTTCATCAAGCCCAGTTACATACTCAGAATCTGTACTACTGCGCAAATAGGCATGTCTCTTTAGGCAAAAAACTCATTTCTGACAAAGTTGCCCAAATGCATCTCAGAAGTGTGCAACTTGTTCCCTGAGTTAGAAAACTTCGAGAAACGGTCGTTTCTGCTAATGCTGTGCTTCTACACATGTATTTGCTGAACGGTGAAAGCGCACAGTAATGCACTTTTCTCCCAGCAAATACACTGTTTCTAAGGAAATGGGAACACACTGAGGAGACACTTGTGGGAGCTACTGTGACTAAAACTGAGCTTCCCTACGCACAGGGAAGCAAGAGAAATGCTGATTTCCTCATGCCCAGTTACATACTCAGAATCTCTACTACTGTGCAAATAGGCATGTCTCTGTAGGCAAAAAACTCATTTCTGACAAAGTTGCCCAAATGCATCTCAGAAGTGTGCAACTTGTTCCCTGAGTTAGAAAACGTCGAGAATCGTTCGTTTCTGCTAGCGCTGTGCTTCTACACATGTATTTGCTGAATGGTGAAAGCGCACAGTAATGCACTTTTCTCCCAGCAAATACACAGTTTCTAAGGAAATGGGAACACACTGAGGAGACACTTGTGGGTGCTACTGTGACTAAAACTGAGCTTCCCTACGCACAGGGAAGCAAGAGAAATGCTGATTTCATCAAGCCCAGTTACATAATCAGAATCTGTACTACTGCGCAAATAGGCATGTCTCGGTAGGCAAAAAACTCATTTCTGACAAAGTTGCCCAAATGCATCTCAGAAGTGTGCAACTTGTTCCCTGAGTTAGAAAACGTCGAGAAACGGTCATATCTGCTAAAGCTGTGCTTCTACACATGTATTTGCTGAATTGTGAAAGCGCACAGTAATGCACTTTTCTCCCAGCAAATACACTGTTTCTATGGAAATGGGAACACACTGAGGAGACACTTGTGGGAGCTACTGTGACTAAAACTGAGCTTCCCTAAGCTCAGAGAAGCAAGAGAAATGCTGATTTCATCAAGCCCAGTTACATACTCAGAATCTGTACTACTGCGCAAATAGGCATGAATCTGTAGACAAAAAACTCATTTCTGACAAAGTTGCCCAAATGCATCTCAGAAGTGTGCAACTTGTTCCCTGAGTTAGAAAACGTCGAGAAACGGTCGTTTCTGCTAGCGCTGTGCTTCTACACATGTATTTGCTGAACGGTGAAAGCGCACAGTAATGCACTTTTCTCCCAGCAAATACACTGTTTCTAAGGAAATGGGAACACACTGAGGAGACACTTGTGGGAGCTACTGTGACTAAAACTGAGCTTCCCTACGCACAGGGAAGCAAGAGAAATGCTGATTTCATCAAGCCCAGTTACATACTCAGAATCTGTACTACTGCGCAAATAGGCATGTCTCTGTAGGCAAAAAACTCATTTCTGACAAAGTTGCCCAAATGCATCTCAGAAGTGTGCAACTTGTTCCCTGAGATAGAAAACGTCGAGAAACGTTCGTTTCTGCTAGCGCTGTGTTTCTACACATGTATTTGCTGAACGGTAAAAGCGCACAGTAATGCACTTTTCTCCCAGCAAATACACTGTTACTAAGGAAATGGGAACACACTGAGGAGACACTTGTGGGAGCTACTGTGACTAAAACTGAGCTTCCCTACGCACAGGGAAGCAAGAGAAATGCTGATTTCATTAAGCCCAGTTACATACTCAGAATCTGTACTACTGCGCAAATAGGCATGTCTCTGTAGGCAAAAAACTCATTTCTGACAAAGTTGCCCAAATGCATCTCAGAAGTGTGCAACTTGTTCCCTGAGTTAGAAAACGTCGAGAAACAGTCATATCTGCTAACGCTGTGCTTCTACACATGTATTTGCTGAACGGTGAAAGCGCACAGTAATGCACTTTTCTCCCAGCAAATACACAGTTTCTAAGGAAATGGGAACACACTGAGGAGACACTTGTGGGAGCTACTGTGACTAAAACTGACCTTCCGTACGCACAGGGAAGCAAGAGAAATGCTGATTTCATCAAGCCCAGTTACATAATCAGAATCTGTACTACTGCGCAAATAGGCATGTCTCTGTAGGCAAAAAACTCATTTCTGACAAAGTTGCCCAAATGCATCTCAGAAGTGTGCAACTTGTTCCCTGAGTTAGAAAACGTCGAGAAACGGTCATATCTGCTAAAGCTGTGCTTCTACACATGTATTTGCTGAATTGTGAAAGCGCACAGTAATGCACTTTTCTCCCAGCAAATACACTGTTTCTAAGGAAATGGGAACACACAGAGGAGACACTTGTGGGAGCTACTGTGACTAAAACTGAGCTTCCCTACGCTCAGAGAAGCAAGAGAAATGCTGATTTCATCCAGCCCAGTTACATACTCAGAATCTGTTCTACTGCGCAAATAGGCATGAATCTGTAGACAAAAACTCATTTCTGACAAAGTTGCCCAAATGCATCTCAGAAGTGTGCAACTTCTTCCATGAGTTAGAAAACGTCGAGAAACGGTCATATCTGCTAACGCTGTGCTTCTACACATGTATTTGCTGAACGGTGAAAGCGCACAGTAATGCACTTTTCTCCCAGCAAATACACTGCTTCTAAGGAAATGGGAACACACTGAGGAGACACTTGTGGGAGCTACTGTTACTAAAACTGAGCTTCCCTACGCACAGGGAAGCAAGAGAAATGCTGATTTCATCAAGCCCAGTAACATACTCAGAATCTGTACTACTGCGCAAATAGGCATGAATCTGCAGGCAAAAAACTCATTTCTGACAAAGTTGCCCAAATGCATCTCAGAAGTGTGCAACTTGTTCCTTGAGTTAGAAAACATCGAGAAACGTTCGTTTCTGCTAGCGCTGTGCTTCTACACATGTATTTGCTGAACGGTGAAAGCGCACAGTAATGCACTTTTCTCCCAGCAAATACACTGTTTCTAAGGAAATGGGAACACACTGAGGAGACACTTGTGGGAGCTACTGTGACTAAAACTGAGCTTCCCTACGCACAGGGAAGCAAGAGAAATGCTGATTTCATCAAGCCCAGTTACATACTCAGAATCTGTACTACTGCGCAAATAGGCATGTCTTTGTAGGCAAAAAACTCATTTCTGACAATGTTGCCCAAATGCATTTCAGAAGTGTGCAACTTGTTCTCTGAGTTAGAGAACGTCGAGAAACGTTCGTTTCTGCTAGCAATGTGCTTCTACACATGTATTTGCTGAACGGTGAAAGCGCACAGTAATGCACTTTTCTCCCAGCAAATACACTGTTTCTAAGGAAATGGGAACACACTGAGGAGACACTTGTGTGAGCTACTGTGACTGAAACTGAGCTTCCCTACGCACAGGGAAGGAAGAGAAATGCTGATTTCATCAAGCCCAGTTACATACTCAGAATCTGTACTACTGCGCAAATAGGCATGTCTCTTTAGGAAAAAACTCATTTCTGACAAAGTTGCCCAAATGCATCTCAGAAGTGTGCAACTTGTTCCCTGAGATAGAAAACGTCGAGAAACGTTCGTTTCTGCTAGCGCTGTGCTTCTACACATGTATTTGCTGAACGGTGAAAGCGCACAGTAATGCACTTTTCTCCCAGCAAATACACTGTTTCTAAGGAAATGGGAACACACTGAGGAGACACTTGTGGGAGCTACTGTGACTAAAACTGAGCTTCCCTACGCACAGGGAAGCAAGAGAAGTGCTGATTTCCTCATGCCCAGTTACATACTCAGAATCTCTACTACTGCGCAAATAGGCATGTCTCTGTAGGCAAAAAACTCATTTCTGACAAAGTTGCCCAAATGCATCTCAGAAGTGTGCAACTTGTTCCCTGAGTTAGAAAACGTCGAGAATCGTTCGTTTCTGCTAGCGCTGTGCTTCTACACATGTATTTGATGAATGGTGAAAGCGCACAGTAATGCACTTTTCTCCCAGCAAATACACAGTTTCTAAGGAAATGGGAACACACTGAGGAGAACTTGTGGGAGCTGCTGTGACTAAAACTGACCTTCCCTACGCACAGGGAAGCAAGAGAAATGCTGATTTCATCAAGCCCAGTTACATAATCAGAATCTGTACTACAGCGCAAATAGGCATGTCTCTGTAGGCAAAAAACTCATTTCTGACAAAGTTGCCCAAATGCATCTCAGAAGTGTGCAACTTGTTCCCTGAGTTAGAAAACGTCGAGAATTGTTCGTTTCTGCTAGCGCTGTGCTTCTACACATGTATTTGATGAATGGTGAAAGCGCACAGTAATGCACTTTTCTCCCAGCAAATACACAGTTTCTAAGGAAATGGGAACACACTGAGGAGAACTTGTGGGAGCTACTGTGACTAAAACTGACCTTCCCTACGCACAGGGAAGCAAGAGAAATGCTGATTTCATCCAGCCCAGTTACATACTCAGAATCTGTACTACTGCGCAAATAGGCATGAATCTGTAGACAAAAAACTCATTTCTGACAAAGTTGCCCAAATGCATCTCAGAAGTGTGCAACTTGTTCCCTGAGTTAGAAAACGTCGAGAAACGGTCGTTTCTGCTAGCGCTGTGCTTCCACACATGTATTTGCTGAACGGTGAAAGCACAGAGTAATGCACTTTTCTCCCAGCAAATACACTGTTTCTAAGGAAATGGGAACACACTGAGGAGACACTTGTGGGAGCTACTGTGACTAAAACTGAGCTTCCCTACGCACAGGGAAGCAAGAGAAATGCTGCTTTCATCAAGCCCAGTTACATACTCAGAATCTGTACTACTGCGCAAATAGGCATGTCTCTGTAGGCAAAAAACTCATTTCTGACAAAGTTGCCCAAATGCATCTCAGAAGTGTGCAACTTGTTCCCTGAGTTAGAAAACGTCGAGAAACGGTCGTTTCTGCTAGCGCTGTGCTTCTACACATGTATTTGCTGAACGGTGAAAGCGCACAGTAATGCACTTTTCTCCCAGCAAATACACTGTTTCTAAGGAAATGGGACACACTGAGGAGACACTTGTGGGGGCTACTGTGACTAAAACTGAGCTTCCCTACGCACAGGGAAGAAAAAGAAATGCTGATTTCATCAAGCCCAGTGAAAGCGCACAGTAATGCACTTTTCTCCCAGCAAATACACTGTTTCTAAGGAAATGGGACACACTGAGGTGACACTTGTGGGGGCTACTGTGACTAAAACCGAGCTTCCCTACGCACAGAAAAGGAAGAGAAATGCTGATTTCATCAAGCCCAGTTACATACTCAGAATCTGTACTACTGCGCAAATAGGCATGTCTCTTTAGGCAAAAAACTCATTTCTGACAAAGTTGCCCAAATGCATCTCAGAAGTGTGCAACTTGTTCCCTGAGTTAGAAAACTTTGAGAAACGGTCGTTTCTGCTAGCGGTGTGATTCTACACATGTATTTGCTGAACGGTGAAAGCGCACAGTAATGCACTTTTCTCCCAGCAAATACACTGTTTCTAAGGAAATGGGAACACACTGAGGAGACGCTTGTGGGAGCTACTGTGACTAAAACTGAGCTTCCCTACACACAGGGAAGCAAGAGAAATGCTGATTTCATCCAGCCCAGTTACATATTCAGAATCTCTACTACTGCGCAAATAGGCATGTCTCTGTAGGCAAAAAACTCATTTCTGACAAAGTTGCCCAAATGCATCTCAGAAGTGTGCAACTTGTTCCCTGAGATAGAAAACGTCGAGAAACGTTCGTTTCTGCTAGCGCTGTGCTTCTACACATGTATTTGCTGAACGGTGAAAGCGCACAGTAATGCACTTTTCTCCCAGCAAATACACTGTTTCTAAGGAAATGGGAACACACTGAGGAGACACTTGTGGGAGCTACTGTGACTAAAACTGAGCTTCCCTACGCACAGGGAAGCAAGAGAAGTGCTGATTTCCTCATGCCCAGTTACATACTCAGAATCTCTACTACTGCGCAAATAGGCATGTCTCTGTAGGCAAAAAACTCATTTCTGACAAAGTTGCCCAAATGCATCTCAGAAGTGTGCAACTTGTTCCCTGAGTTAGAAAACGTCGAGAATCGTTCGTTTCTGCTAGCGCTGTGCTTCTACACATGTATTTGATGAATGGTGAAAGCGCACAGTAATGCACTTTTCTCCCAGCAAATACACAGTTTCTAAGGAAATGGGAACACACTGAGGAGAACTTGTGGGAGCTGCTGTGACTAAAACTGACCTTCCCTACGCACAGGGAAGCAAGAGAAATGCTGATTTCATCAAGCCCAGTTACATAATCAGAATCTGTACTACAGCGCAAATAGGCATGTCTCTGTAGGCAAAAAACTCATTTCTGACAAAGTTGCCCAAATGCATCTCAGAAGTGTGCAACTTGTTCCCTGAGTTAGAAAACGTCGAGAATTGTTCGTTTCTGCTAGCGCTGTGCTTCTACACATGTATTTGATGAATGGTGAAAGCGCACAGTAATGCACTTTTCTCCCAGCAAATACACAGTTTCTAAGGAAATGGGAACACACTGAGGAGAACTTGTGGGAGCTACTGTGACTAAAACTGACCTTCCCTACGCACAGGGAAGCAAGAGAAATGCTGATTTCATCCAGCCCAGTTACATACTCAGAATCTGTACTACTGCGCAAATAGGCATGAATCTGTAGACAAAAAACTCATTTCTGACAAAGTTGCCCAAATGCATCTCAGAAGTGTGCAACTTGTTCCCTGAGTTAGAAAACGTCGAGAAACGGTCGTTTCTGCTAGCGCTGTGCTTCTACACATGTATTTGCTGAACGGTGAAAGCGCACAGTAATGCACTTTTCTCCCAGCAAATACACTGTTTCTAAGGAAATGGGACACACTGAGGAGACACTTGTGGGGGCTACTGTGACTAAAACTGAGCTTCCCTACGCACAGGGAAGAAAAAGAAATGCTGATTTCATCAAGCCCAGTGAAAGCGCACAGTAATGCACTTTTCTCCCAGCAAATACACTGTTTCTAAGGAAATGGGACACACTGAGGTGACACTTGTGGGGGCTACTGTGACTAAAACCGAGCTTCCCTACGCACAGAAAAGGAAGAGAAATGCTGATTTCATCAAGCCCAGTTACATACTCAGAATCTGTACTACTGCGCAAATAGGCATGTCTCTTTAGGCAAAAACCTCATTTCTGACAAAGTTGCCCAAATGCATCTCAGAAGTGTGCAACTTGTTCCCTGAGTTAGAAAACTTCGAGAAACGGTCGTTTCTGCTAGCGGTGTGATTCTACACATGTATTTGCTGAACGGTGAAAGCGCACAGTAATGCACTTTTCTCCCAGCAAATACACTGTTTCTAAGGAAATGGGAACACACTGAGGAGACGCTTGTGGGAGCTACTGTGACTAAAACTGAGCTTCCCTACACACAGGGAAGCAAGAGAAATGCTGATTTCATCCAGCCCAGTTACATATTCAGAATCTCTACTACTGCGCAAATAGGCATGTCTCTGTAGGCAAAAAACTCATTTCTGACAAAGTTGCCCAAATGCATCTCAGAAGTGTGCAACTTGTTCCCTGAGTTTGAAAAGGTCGAGAAACGGTCATATCTGCTAATGCTGTGCTTCTACACATGTATTTGCTGAACAATGAAAGCGCACAGTAATGCACTTTTCTCCCAGCAAATACACTGTTTCTAAGGAAATGGGAACACACTGAGGAGACACTTGTGGGAGCTACTGTGACTAAAACTGAGCTTCCCTACGCACAGGGAAGCAGGAGAAATGCTGATTTCCTCATGCCCAGTTACATACTCAGAATCTCTACTACTGCGCAAATAGGCATGTCTCTGTAGGCAAAAAACTCATTTCTGACAAAGTTGCCCAAATGCATCTCAGAAGTGTGCAACTTGTTCCCTGAGTTAGAAAACGTCGAGAAACGCTCGTTTCTGCTAGCGCTGTGCTTCTACACATGTATTTGCTGAACGGTGAAAGCGCACAGTAATGCACTTTTCTCCAAGCAAATACACTGTTTCTAAGGAAATGGGAACACACTGAGGAGACACTTGTGGGAGCTACTGGGACTAAAACTGAGATTCCCTACGCAAAGGGAAGCAAGAGAAATGCTGATTTCATCAAGCCCAGTTACATACTCAGAATCTGTACTACTGCGCAAATAGGCATGTCTATGTAGGCAAAAAACTCATTTCTGACAAAGTTGCCCAAATGCATCTCAGAAGTGTGCAACTTGTTCCCTGAGTTAGAAAACATCGAGAAACGTTCGTTTCTGCTAGCGCTGTGCTTCTACACATGTATTTGCTGAACGGTGAAAGCGCACAGTTAGGCACTTTTCTCCCAGCAAATACACTGTTTCTAAGGAAATGGGAACACACTGAGGAGACACTAGTGGGAGCTACTGTGACTAAAACTGAGCTTCCCTACGCACAGGGAAGCAAGAGAAATGCTGATTTCATCAAGCCCAGTTACATACTCAGAATCTGTACTACTGCGCAAATAGGCATGTCTCTGTAGGCAAAACACTCATTTTTGAGAAAGTTACCCAAATGCATCTCAGAAGTGTGCCACTTGTTCCCTGCGTTAGAAAACGTCGAGAAACGTTCGTTTCTGCTAGCGCTGTGCTTCTACACATGTATTTGCTGAACGGTGAAAGCGCACAGTAATGCACTTTTCTCCCAGTAAATACACTGTTTCTAAGGAAATGGGAACACACTGAGGAGACACTTGTGGGAGCTACTGTGACTAAAACTGAGCTTCCCTATGCACAGGGAAGCAAGAGAAATGCTGATTTCATCAAGCCCAGTTACATACTCAGAATCTCTACTACTGCGCAAATAGGCATGTCTCTGTAGGCAAAAAACTCAGTTCTGACAAAGTTGCCCAAATGCATCTCAGAAGTGTGCAACTTGTTCCCTGAGTTAGAAAATGTCGAGAAACGGTCGTTTCAGCTAGCGCTGTGCTTCTACACATGTATTTTCTGAACGGTGAAAGCGCACAGTAATGCACTTTTCTCCCAGCAAATACAGTTTTTAAGGAAATGAGAACACACTGAGGAGACACTTGAGGGAGCTACTGTGACTAAAACTGAGCTTCCCTATGCACAGGGAAGCAAGAGAAATGCTGATTTCATCAAGCCCAGTTACATACTCAGAATCTGTACTACTGCGCAAATAGGCATGTCTCTGTAGGCAAAAAACTCATTTCTGACAAAGTTGCCCAAATGCATCTCAGAAGTGTGCAACTTGTTCCCTGAATTAGAAAACGTCGAGAAACGTTCGTTTCTGCTAGCGCTGTGCTTCTACACATGTATTTGCTGAACGGTGAAAGCGCACAGTAATGCACTTTTCTCTCAGCAAATACACTGTTTCTAAGGAAATGGGAACACACTGAGGAGACACTTGTGGGAGCTACTGTGACTAAAACTGAGCTTCCCTACGCACAGGGAGCAAGAGAAATGCTGATTTCATCAAGCCCAGTTACATACTCAGAATCTGTACTACTGCGCAAATAGGCATGTCTCTGTAGGCAAAACACTCATTTTTGAGAAAGTTACCCAAATGCATCTCAGAAGTGTGCAACTTGTTCCCTGAGTTAGAAAACGTCGAGAAACGTTCGTTTCTGCTAGCGCTGTGCTTCTACACATGTATTTGCTGAACGGTGAAAGCGCACAGTAATGCACTTTTCTCCCAGTAAATACACTGTTTCTAAGGAAATGGGAACACACTGAGGAGACACTTGTGGGAGCTACTGTGACTAAAACTGAGCTTCCCTACGCACAGGGAAGCAAGAGAAATGCTGATTTCATCAAGCCCAGTTACATACTCAGAATCTCTACTACTGCGCAAATAGGCATGTCTCTGTAGGCAAAAAACTCATTTCTGACAAAGTTGCCCAAATGCATCTCAGAAGTGTGCAACTTGTTCCCTGAGTTAGAAAATGTCGAGAAACGGTCGTTTCAGCTAGCGCTGTGCTTCTACACATGTATTTTCTGAACGGTGAAAGCGCACAGTAATGCACTTTTCTCCCAGCAAATACAGTTTTTAAGGAAATGAGAACACACTGAGGAGACACTTGTGGGAGCTACTGTGACTAAAACTGAGCTTCCCTACGCACAGGGAAGCAAGAGAAATGCTGATTTCATCAAGCCCAGTTACATACTCAGAATCTGTACTACTGCGCAAATAGGCATGTCTCTGTAGGCAAAAAACTCATCTCTGAAAAAGTTGCCCAAATGCATCTCAGAAGTGTGCAACTTGTTCCCTGAGTTAGAAAACGTCGAGAAACGGTCATATCTGCTAAAGCTGTGCTTCTACACATGTATTTGCTGAATTGTGAAAGCGCACAGTAATGCACTTTTCTCCCAGCAAATACACTGTTTCTAAGGAAATGGGAACACACTGAGGAGACACTTGTGGGAGCTACTGTGACTAAAACTGAGCTTCCCTACGCTCAGAGAAGCAAGAGAAATGCTGATTTCATCCAGCCCAGTTACATACTCAGAATCTGTTCTACTGCGCAAATAGGCATGAATCTGTAGACAAAAAACTCATTTCTGACAAAGTTGCCCAAATGCATCTCAGAAGTGTGCAACTTCTTCCATGAGTTAGAAAACGTCGAGAAACGGTCATATCTGCTAACGCTGTGCTTCTACACATGTATTTGCTGAACGGTGAAAGCGCACAGTAATGCACTTTTCTCCCAGCAAATACACTGCTTCTAAGGAAATGGGAACACACTGAGGAGACACTTGTGGGAGCTACTGTTACTAAAACTGAGCTTCCCTACGCACAGGGAAGCAAGAGAAATGCTGATTTCATCAAGCCCATTTACATACTCAGAATCTGTACTACTGCGCAAATAGGCATGAATCTGCAGGCAAAAAACTCATTTCTGACAAAGTTGCCCAAATGCATCTCAGAAGTGTGCAACTTGTTCCCTGAGTTAGAAAACGTCGAGAATTGTTCGTTTCTGCTAGCGCTGTGCTTCTACACATGTATTTGATGAATGGTGAAAGCGCACAGTAATGCACTTTTCTCCCAGCAAATACACAGTTTCTAAGGAAATGGGAACACACTGAGGAGAACTTGTGGGAGCTACTGTGACTAAAACTGACCTTCCCTACGCACAGGGAAGCAAGAGAAATGCTGATTTCATCCAGCCCAGTTACATACTCAGAATCTGTACTACTGCGCAAATAGGCATGAATCTGTAGACAAAAAACTCATTTCTGACAAAGTTGCCCAAATGCATCTCAGAAGTGTGCAACTTGTTCCCTGAGTTAGAAAACGTCGAGAAACGGTCGTTTCTGCTAGCGCTGTGCTTCCACACATGTATTTGCTGAACGGTGAAAGCACAGAGTAATGCACTTTTCTCCCAGCAAATACACTGTTTCTAAGGAAATGGGAACACACTGAGGAGACACTTGTGGGAGCTACTGTGACTAAAACTGAGCTTCCCTACGCACAGGGAAGCAAGAGAAATGCTGCTTTCATCAAGCCCAGTTACATACTCAGAATCTGTACTACTGCGCAAATAGGCATGTCTCTGTAGGCAAAAAACTCATTTCTGACAAAGTTGCCCAAATGCATCTCAGAAGTGTGCAACTTGTTCCCTGAGTTAGAAAACGTCGAGAAACGGTCGTTTCTGCTAGCGCTGTGCTTCTACACATGTATTTGCTGAACGGTGAAAGCGCACAGTAATGCACTTTTCTCCCAGCAAATACACTGTTTCTAAGGAAATGGGACACACTGAGGAGACACTTGTGGGGGCTACTGTGACTAAAACTGAGCTTCCCTACGCACAGGGAAGAAAAAGAAATGCTGATTTCATCAAGCCCAGTGAAAGCGCACAGTAATGCACTTTTCTCCCAGCAAATACACTGTTTCTAAGGAAATGGGACACACTGAGGTGACACTTGTGGGGGCTACTGTGACTAAAACCGAGCTTCCCTACGCACAGAAAAGCAAGAGAAATGCTGATTTCATCAAGCCCAGTTACATACTCAGAATCTGTACTACTGCGCAAATAGGCATGTCTCTTTAGGCAAAAAACTCATTTCTGACAAAGTTGCCCAAATGCATCTCAGAAGTGTGCAACTTGTTCCCTGAGTTAGAAAACTTCGAGAAACGGTCGTTTCTGCTAGCGGTGTGATTCTACACATGTATTTGCTGAACGGTGAAAGCGCACAGTAATGCACTTTTCTCCCAGCAAATACACTGTTTCTAAGGAAATGGGAACACACTGAGGAGACGCTTGTGGGAGCTACTGTGACTAAAACTGAGCTTCCCTACACACAGGGAAGCAAGAGAAATGCTGATTTCATCCAGCCCAGTTACATATTCAGAATCTCTACTACTGCGCAAATAGGCATGTCTCTGTAGGCAAAAAACTCATTTCTGACAAAGTTGCCCAAATGCATCTCAGAAGTGTGCAACTTGTTCCCTGAGTTTGAAAAGGTCGAGAAACGGTCATATCTGCTAATGCTGTGCTTCTACACATGTATTTGCTGAACAATGAAAGCGCACAGTAATGCACTTTTCTCCCAGCAAATACACTGTTTCTAAGGAAATGGGAACACACTGAGGAGACACTTGTGGGAGCTGCTGTGACTAAAACTGAGCTTCCCTACGCACAGGGAAGCAGGAGAAATGCTGATTTCCTCATGCCCAGTTACATACTCACAATCTCTACTACTGCGCAAATAGGCATGTCTCTGTAGGCAAAAAACTCATTTCTGACAAAGTTGCCCAAATGCATCTCAGAAGTGTGCAACTTGTTCCCTGAGTTAGAAAACGTCGAGAAACGCTCGTTTCTGCTAGCGCTGTGCTTCTACACATGTATTTGCTGAACGGTGAAAGCGCACAGTAATGCACTTTTCTCCAAGCAAATACACTGTTTCTAAGGAAATGGGAACACACTGAGGAGACACTTGTGGGAGCTACTGGGACTAAAACTGAGATTCCCTACGCAAAGGGAAGCAAGAGAAATGCTGATTTCATCAAGCCCAGTTACATACTCAGAATCTGTACTACTGCGCAAATAGGCATGTCTATGTAGGCAAAAAACTCATTTCTGACAAAGTTGCCCAAATGCATCTCAGAAGTGTGCAACTTGTTCCCTGAGTTAGAAAACATCGAGAAACGTTCGTTTCTGCTAGCGCTGTGCTTCTACACATGTATTTGCTGAACGGTGAAAGCGCACAGTTAGGCACTTTTCTCCCAGCAAATACACTGTTTCTAAGGAAATGGGAACACACTGAGGAGACACTAGTGGGAGCTACTGTGACTAAAACTGAGCTTCCCTACGCACAGGGAAGCAAGAGAAATGCTGATTTCATCAAGCCCAGTTACATACTCAGAATCTGTACTACTGCGCAAATAGGCATGTCTCTGTAGGCAAAACACTCATTTTTGAGAAAGTTACCCAAATGCATCTCAGAAGTGTGCCACTTGTTCCCTGCGTTAGAAAACGTCGAGAAACGTTCGTTTCTGCTAGCGCTGTGCTTCTACACATGTATTTGCTGAACGGTGAAAGCGCACAGTAATGCACTTTTCTCCCAGTAAATACACTGTTTCTAAGGAAATGGGAACACACTGAGGAGACACTTGTGGGAGCTACTGTGACTAAAACTGAGCTTCCCTATGCACAGGGAAGCAAGAGAAATGCTGATTTCATCAAGCCCAGTTACATACTCAGAATCTCTACTACTGCGCAAATAGGCATGTCTCTGTAGGCAAAAAACTCAGTTCTGACAAAGTTGCCCAAATGCATCTCAGAAGTGTGCAACTTGTTCCCTGAGTTAGAAAATGTCGAGAAACGGTCGTTTCAGCTAGCGCTGTGCTTCTACACATGTATTTTCTGAACGGTGAAAGCGCACAGTAATGCACTTTTCTCCCAGCAAATACAGTTTTTAAGGAAATGAGAACACACTGAGGAGACACTTGAGGGAGCTACTGTGACTAAAACTGAGCTTCCCTATGCACAGGGAAGCAAGAGAAATGCTGATTTCATCAAGCCCAGTTACATACTCAGAATCTGTACTACTGCGCAAATAGGCATGTCTCTGTAGGCAAAAAACTCATTTCTGACAAAGTTGCCCAAATGCATCTCAGAAGTGTGCAACTTGTTCCCTGAATTAGAAAACGTCGAGAAACGTTCGTTTCTGCTAGCGCTGTGCTTCTACACATGTATTTGCTGAACGGTGAAAGCGCACAGTAATGCACTTTTCTCTCAGCAAATACACTGTTTCTAAGGAAATGGGAACACACTGAGGAGACACTTGTGGGAGCTACTGTGACTAAAACTGAGCTTCCCTACGCACAGGGAGCAAGAGAAATGCTGATTTCATCAAGCCCAGTTACATACTCAGAATCTGTACTACTGCGCAAATAGGCATGTCTCTGTAGGCAAAACACTCATTTTTGAGAAAGTTACCCAAATGCATCTCAGAAGTGTGCAACTTGTTCCCTGAGTTAGAAAACGTCGAGAAACGTTCGTTTCTGCTAGCGCTGTGCTTCTACACATGTATTTGCTGAACGGTGAAAGCGCACAGTAATGCACTTTTCTCCCAGTAAATACACTGTTTCTAAGGAAATGGGAACACACTGAGGAGACACTTGTGGGAGCTACTGTGACTAAAACTGAGCTTCCCTACGCACAGGGAAGCAAGAGAAATGCTGATTTCATCAAGCCCAGTTACATACTCAGAATCTCTACTACTGCGCAAATAGGCATGTCTCTGTAGGCAAAAAACTCATTTCTGACAAAGTTGCCCAAATGCATCTCAGAAGTGTGCAACTTGTTCCCTGAGTTAGAAAATGTCGAGAAACGGTCGTTTCAGCTAGCGCTGTGCTTCTACACATGTATTTTCTGAACGGTGAAAGCGCACAGTAATGCACTTTTCTCCCAGCAAATACAGTTTTTAAGGAAATGAGAACACACTGAGGAGACACTTGTGGGAGCTACTGTGACTAAAAGTGAGCTTCCCTACGCACAGGGAAGCAAGAGAAATGCTGATTTCATCAAGCCCAGTTACATACTCAGAATCTCTACTACTGCGCAAATAGGCATGTCTCTGTAGGCAAAAAACTCATCTCTGAAAAAGTTGCCCAAATGCATCTCAGAAGTGTGCAACTTGTTCCCTGAGTTAGAAAATGTCGAGAAACGGTCGTTTCAGCTAGCGCTGTGCTTCTACACATGTATTTTCTGAACGGTGAAAGCGCACAGTAATGAACTTTTCTCCCAGCAAATACAGTTTTTAAGGAAATGAGAACACACTGAGGAGACACTTGAGGGAGCTACTGTGACTAAAACTGAGCTTCCCTATGCACAGGGAAGCAAGAGAAATGCTGATTTCATCAAGCCCAGTTACATACTCAGAATCTGTACTACTGCGCAAATAGGCATGTCTCTGTAGGCAAAAAACTCATTTCTGACAAAGTTGCCCAAATGCATCTCAGAAGTGTGCAACTTGTTCCCTGAGTTAGAAAACGTCGAGAAACGTTCGTTTCTGCTAGCGCTGTGCTTCTACACATGTATTTGCTGAACGGTGAAAGCGCACAGTAATGCACTTTTCTCCCAGCAAATACACTGTTTCTAAGGAAATGGGAACACACTGAGGAGACACTTGTGGGAGCTACTGTGACTAAAACTGAGCTTCCCTACGCACAGGGAGCAAGAGAAATGCTGATTTCATCAAGCCCAGTTACATACTCAGAATCTGTACTACTGCGCAAATAGGCATGTCTCTGTAGGCAAAAAACTCATTTCTGACAAAGTTGCCCAAATGCATCTCAGAAGTGTGCAACTTTTTCCCTGAGTTAGAAAACGTCGAGAAACGGTCGTTTCAGCTAGCGCTGTGCTTCTACACATGTATTTGCTGAACGGTGAAAGCGCACAGTAATGCACTTTTCTCCCAGCAAATACACTGTTTCTAAAGAAATGGGAACACACTGAGGAGACACTTGTGGGAGCTACTGTGACTAAAACTGAGCTTCCCTACGCACAGGGAAGCAAGAGAAATGCTGGTTTCATCAAGCCCAGTTACATACTCAGAATCTGTACTACTGCGCAAATAGGCATGTCTCTGTAGGCAAAAAACTCATTTTTGAGAAAGTTACCCAAATGCATCTCAGAAGTGTGCAACTTGTTCCCTGAGTTAGAAAACGTCGAGAAACGTTTGTTTCTCCTAGCGCTGTGCTTCTACACATGTATTTGCTGAACGGTGAAAGCGCACTGTAATGCACTTTTCTCCCAGCAAATACACTGTTTCTAAGGAAATGGGAACACACTGAGGAGACACTTGTGGGAGCTACTGTGACTAAAACTAGCTTCCCTATGCACAGGGAAGCAAGAGAAATGCTGATTTCATCAAGCCCAGTTACATACTCAGAATCTGTACTACTGTGCAAATAGGCATGTCTCTGTAGGCAAAAAACTCATTTCTGACAAAGTTGCCCAAATGCATCTCAGAAGTGTGCAACTTGTTCCCTGAGTTAGAAAACGTCGAGAAACGGTCGTTTCTGCTAGCGCTGTGCTTCTACACATGTATTTGCTGAACGGTGAAAGCGCACAGTAATGCACTTTTCTCCCAGCGAATACACTGTTTCTAAGGAAATGGGAACACACTGAGGAGACACTTGTGGGAGCTACTGGGACTAAAACTGAGCTTCCCTACGCAAAGGGAAGCAAGAGAAATGCTGATTTCATCAAGACCAGTTACATACTCAGAATCTGTACTACTGCGCAAATAGGCATGTCTCTGTAGGCAAAAAACTCATTTCTGACAAAGTTGCCCAAATGCATCTCAGAAGTGTGCAACTTGTTCCCTGAGTTAGGAAACGTCGAGAAACGTTCGTTTCTGCTAGCGATGTGCTTCTACACATGTATTTGCTGAACGGTGAAAGCGCAAAGTAATGCACTTTTCTCCCAGCAAATACAGTGTTACTAAGGAAATGGGAACACACTAAGGAGACACTTGTGGGAGCTACTGGGACAAAAACTGAGCTTCCCTACGCACAGGGAAAAAAGAGAAATGCTGATTTCATCAAGCCCAGTTACATACTCAGAATCTGTACTACTGCGCAAATAGGCATGTCTCTGTAGGCAAAAAACTCATTTCTGACAAAGTTGCCCAAATGCATCTCAGAAGTGTGCAACTTGTTCGCTGAGTTAGAAAACGTCGAGAAACGTTCGTTTCTGCTAGCGCTGTGCTTCTACACATGTATTTGCTGAACGGTGAAAGCGCACAGTAATGCACTTTTCTCCCAGGAAATACACTGTTTCTAAGGAAATGGGAACACACTGAGGAGACACTTGTGGGAGCTACTGTGACTAAAACTGAGCTTCCCTACGCACAGGGAGCAAGAGAAATGCTGATTTCATCAAGCCCAGTTACATACTCAGAATCTGTACTACTGCGCAAATAGGCATGTCTCTGTAGGCAAAAAACTCATTTTTGAGAAAGTTACCCAAATGCATCTCAGAAGTGTGCAACTTGTTCCCTGAGTTAGAAAACGTCGAGAAACGTTTGTTTCTCCTAGCGCTGTGCTTCTACACATGTATTTGCTGAACGGTGAAAGCGCACTGTAATGCACTTTTCTCCCAGCAAATACACTGTTTCTAAGGAAATGGGAACACACTGAGGAGACACTTGTGGGAGCTACTGTGACTAAAACTGAGCTTCCCTATGCACAGGGAAGCAAGAGAAATGCTGATTTCATCAAGCCCAGTTACATACTCAGAATCTGTACTACTGTGCAAATAGGCATGTCTCTGTAGGCAAAAAACTCATTTCTGACAAAGTTGCCCAAATGCATCTCAGAAGTGTGCAACTTGTTCCCTGAGTTAGAAAACGTCGAGAAACGGTCGTTTCTGCTAGCGCTGTGCTTCTACACATGTATTTGCTGAACGGTGAAAGCGCACAGTAATGCACGTTTCTCCCAGCGAATACACTGTTTCTAAGGAAATGGGAACACACTGAGGAGACACTTGTGGGAGCTACTGGGACTAAAACTGAGCTTCCCTACGCAAAGGGAAGCAAGAGAAATGCTGATTTCATCAAGCCCAGTTACATACTCAGAATCTGTACTACTGCGCAAATAGGCATGTCTCTGTAGGCAAAAAACTCATTTCGGGCAAAGTTGCCCAAATGCATCTCAGAAGTGTGCAACTTGTTCCCTGAGTTAGGAAACGTCGAGAAACGTTCGTTTCTGCTAGCGATGTGCTTCTACACATGTATTTGCTGAACGGTGAAAGCGCAAAGTAATGCACTTTTCTCCCTGCAAATACACTGTTTCTAAGGAAATGGGAACATACTGAGGAGACACTTGTGGGAGCTACTGGGACTAAAACTGAGCTTCCCTACGCACAGGGAAGCAAGAGAAATGCTGATTTCATCAAGCCCAGTTACATACTCAGAATCTGTACTACTGCGCAAATAGGCATGTCTCTGTAGGCAAAAAACTCATTTCTGACAAAGTTGCCCAAATGCATCTCAGAAGTGTGCAACTTGTTCCCTGAGTTAGAAAACGTCGAGAAACGTTCGTTTCTGCTAGCGCTGTGCTTCTACACATGTATTTGCTGAACGGTGAAAGCGCACAGTAATGCACTTTTCTCCCAGCAAATACAGTGTTACTAAGGAAATGGGAACACACTAAGGAGACACTTGTGGGAGCTACTGTGACTAAAACTGAGCTTCCCTACGCACAGGGAAGCAAGAGAAATGCTGATTTCATCAAGCCCAGTTACATACTCAGAATCTGTACTACTGCGCAAATAGGCATGTCTCTGTAGGCAAAAAACTCATTTCTGACAAAGTTGCCCAAATGCATTTCAGAAGTGTGCCACTTGTTCCCTGAGTTAGAAAACGTCGAGAAACGGTCGTTTCAGCTAGCGCTGTGCTTCTACACATGTATTTGCTGAACGGTGAAAGCACACAGTGATGCACTTTTCTCCCAGCAAATACACTGTTTCTAAGGAACTGGGAACACACTGAGGAGACACTTGTGGGAGCTACTGTGACTAAAACTGAGCTTCCCTACGCACAGGGAAGCAAGAGAAATGCTGATTTCATCAAGCCCAGTTACATACTCAGAATCTGTACTACTGCGCAAATAGGCATGTCTCTGTAGGCAAAAAACTCATTTCTGACAAAGTTGCCCAAATGCATCTCAGAAGTGTGCAACTTGTTCCCTGAGTTAGAAAACGTCGAGAAACGTTCGTTCCTCCTAGCGCTGTTCTTCTACACATGTATTTGCTGAACGGTGAAAGCGCACTGTAATGCACTTTTCTCCCAGCAAATACACTGTTTCTAAGGAAATGGGAACACACTGAGGAGACACTTGTGGGAGCTACTGTGACTAAAACTGAGCTTCCCTACGCACAGGGAAGCAAGAGAAATGCTGATTTCATCAAGCCCAGTTACATACTCAGAATCTGTACTACTGCGCAAATAGGCATGTCTCTGTAGGCAAAAAACTCATTTCTGACAAAGTTGCCCAAATGCATCTCAGAAGTGTGCAACTTGTTCCCTGAGTTAGAAAACGTCGAGAAACGTTGGTTTCTGCTAGCGCTGTGCTTCTACACATGTATTTGCTGAACGGTGAAAGCGCACAGTAATGCACTTTTCTCCCAGCAAATACACTGTTTCTAAGGAAATGGGAACACACTGAGGAGACACTTGTGGGAGCTACTGTGACTAAAACTGAGCTTCCCTATGCACAGGGAAGCAAGAGAAATGCTGATTTCATCAAGCCCATTTACATACTCAGAATCTGTACTACTGCGCAAATAGGCATGTCTATGTAGGCAAAAAACTCATTTCTGACAAAGTTGCCCAAATGCATCTCACGGTCGTGTCAGCTAGCGCTGTGCTTCTACACATGTATTTGCTGAATGGTGAAAGCGCACACTAATGCACTTTTCTCCCAGCAAATACACTGTTTCTAAGGAAATGGGAACACACTGAGGAGACACTTGTGGGAGCTACTGCGACTAAAACTGAGCTTCCCTACTCACAGGGAAGCAAGAGAAATGCTGATTTCATCAAGCCCAGTTACATACTCAGAATCTGTACTACTGCGCAAATAGGCATGTCTCTGTAGGCAAAACACTCATTTTTGAGAAAGTTACCCAAATGCATCTCAGAAGTGTGCAACTTGTTCCCTGAGTTAGAAAACGTCGAGAAACGTTCGTTTCTGCTAGCGCTGTGCTTCTACACATGTATTTGCTGAACGGTGAAAGCGCACAGTAATGCACTTTTCTCCCAGCAAATACACTGTTTCTAAGGAAATGGGAACACACTGAGGAGACACTTGTGGGAGCTACTGTGACTAAAACTGAGCTTCCCTACGCACAGGGAAGCAAGAGAAATGCTGATTTCATCAAGCCCAGTTACATACTCAGAATCTGTACTACTGCGCAAATAGGCATGTCTCTGTAGGCAAAAAACTCATTTCTGACAAAGTTGCCCAAATGCATCTCAGAAGTGTGCAACTTGTTCCCTGAGTTAGAAAACGTCGAGAAACGTTCGTTTCTGCTAGCGCTGTGCTTCTACACATGTATTTGCTCTACGGTGAAAGCGCACAGTAATGCACTTTTCTCCCAGCAAATACACTGTTTCTAAGGAAATGGGAACACACTGAGGAGACACTTGTGGGAGCTACTGGGACTAAAACTGAGCTTCCCTACGCACAGGGAAGCAAGAGTAATGCTGATTTCATCAAGCCAAGTTACATACTCAGAATCTGTACTACTGCGCAAATAGGCATGTCTCTGTAGGCAAAAAACTCATTTCTGACAAAGTTGCCCAAATGCATCTCAGAAGTGTGCAACTTGTTCCCTGAGTTAGAAAACGTCGAGAAACGGTCGTTTCTGCTAGCGCTGTGCTTCTACACATGTATTTGCTGAACGGTGAAAGCGCACAGTAATGCACTTTTCTCCCAGCAAATACACTGTTTCTAAGGAAATGGGAACACACTGAGGAGACACTTGTGGGAGCTACTGGGACTAAAACTGAGCTTCCCTATGCACAGGGAAGCAAGAGTAATGCTGATTTCATAAAGCCCAGTTACATACTCAGAATCTGTACTACTGCGCAAATAGGCATGTCTCTGTAGGCAAAAAACTCATTTCTGACAAAGTTGCCCAAATGCATCTCAGAAGTGTGCAACTTGTTCCCTGAGTTAGAAAACGTCGAGAAACATTCGTTTCTGCTAGCGCTGTGCTTCTACACATGTATTTACTGAACGGTGAAAGCGCACAGTAATGCACTTTTCTCCCAGCAAATACAGTGTTTCTAAGGAAATGGGAACACACTGAGGAGACACTTGTTGGAGCTACTGTGACTAAAACTGAGCTTCCCTACGCACAGGGAAGCAAGAGAAATGCTGATTTCATCAAGCCCAGTTACATACTCAGAATCTGTACTACTGCGCAAATAGGCATGTCTCTGTAGGCAAAAAACTCATTTCTGACAAAGTTGCCCAAATGCATCTCAGAAGTGTGCAACTTGTTCCCTGAGTTAGAAAACGTCGAGAAACGGTCGTTTCAGCTAGCGCTGTGCTTCTACACATGTATTTGCTGAACGGTGAAAGCGCACAGTAATGCACTTTTCTCCCAGCAAATACACTGTTTCTAAGGAAATGGGAACACACTGAGGAGACACTTGTGGGAGCTACTGTGACTAAAACTGAGCTTCCCTACGCACAAGGAAGTAAGAGAAATGCTGATTTCATCAAGCCCAGTTACATACTCAGAATCTGTACTACTGCGCAAATAGGCATGTCTCTGTAGGCAAAAAACTCATTTTTGAGAAAGTTACCCAAATGCATCTCAGAAGCGTGCAACTTGTTCCCTGAGTTAGAAAACGTCGAGAAACGTTCGTTTCTGCTAGCGCTGTGCTTCTACACATGTATTTGCTGAACGGTGAAAGCGCACAGTAATGCACTTTTCTCCCAGTAAATACACTGTTTCTAAGGAAATGGGAACACACTGAGGAGACACTTGTGGGAGCTACTGTGACTAAAACTGAGCTTCCCTACGCACAGGGAAGCAAGAGAAATGCTGATTTCATCAAGCCCAGTTACATACTCAGAATCTGTACTACTGCGCAAATAGGCATGTCTCTGTATGCAAAAAACTCATTTCTGACAAAGTTGCCCAAATGCATCTCAGAAGTGTGCCACTTGTTCCCTGAGTTAGAAAACGTCGAGAAACGGTCGTTTCTGCTAGCGCTGTGCTTCTACACATGTATTTGCTGAACGGTGAAAGCGCATAGTAATGCACTTTTCTCCCAACAAATACACTGTTTCTAAGGAAATGGGAACACAATGAGGAGACACTTGTGGGAGCTACTGTGACTAAAACTGAGCTTCCCTAGGCACAGGGAAGCAAGAGAAATGCTGATTTCATCAAGCCCAGTTACATACTCAGAATCTGTACTACTGCGCAAATAGGCATGTCTCTGTAGGCAAAAAACTCATTTTGGACAAAGTTGCCCAAATGCATCTCAGAAGTGTGTAACTTGTTCCCTGAGTTAGAAAACGTCGAGAAACGGTCGTTTCTGCTAGCGCTGTGCTTCTACACATGTATTTGATGAACGGTGAAAGCGCACAGTAATGCTCTTTTCTCCCAGCAAATATAGTGTTTCTAAGGAACTGGGAACACACTGAGGAGACACTTGTGGGAGCTACTGTGACTAAAACTGAGCTTCCCTACGCACAGGGAAGCAAGAGAAATGCTGATTTCATCAAGCCCAGTTACATACTCAGAATCTGTACTACTGCGCAAATAGGCATGTCTCTGTAGGCAAAAAACTCATTTCTGACAAAGTTGCCCAAATGCATTTCAGAAGTGTGCCACTTGTTCCCTGAGTTAGAAAACGTCGAGAAACGGTCGTTTCAGCTAGCGCTGTGCTTCTACACATGTATTTGCTGAACGGTGAAAGCGCACAGTAATGCACTTTTCTCCCAGCAAATACACTGTTTCTAAGGAAATGGGAACACACTGAGGAGACACTTGTGGGAGCTACTGTGACTAAAACTGAGCTTCCCTATGCACAAGGAAGCAAGAGAAATGCTGATTTCATCAAGCCCAGTTACATACTCAGAATCTGTACTACTGCGCAAATAGGCATGTCTCTGTAGGCAAAAAACTCATTTTTGAGAAAGTTACCCAAATGCATCTCAGAAGTGTGCAACTTGTTCCCTGAGTTAGAAAACGTCGAGAAACGTTCGTTTCTGCTAGCGCTGTGCTTCTACACATGTATTTGCTGAACGGTGAAAGCGCACAGTAATGCACTTTTCTCCCAGTAAATACACTGTTTCTAAGGAAATGGGAACACACTGAGGAGACACTTGTGGGAGCTACTGTGACTAAAACTGAGCTTCCCTACGCACAGGGAAGCAAGAGAAATGCTGATTTCATCAAGCCCAGTTACATACTCAGAATCTGTACTACTGCGCAAATAGGCATGTCTCTGTAGGCAAAAAACTCATTTCTGACAAAGTTGCCTAAATGCATCTCAGAAGTGTGCAACTTGTTCCCTGAGTTAGAAAACGTCGAGAAACGGTCGTTTCTGCTAGCGCTGTCCTTCTACACATGTATTTGCTGAACGGTGAAAGCGCACAGTAATGCACTTTTCTCCCAGCAAATACACTGTTTCTACGGAAATGGGAACACACTGAGGAGACACTTGTGGGAGCTACTGTGACTAAAACTGAGCTTCCCTACGCACAGGGAAGCAAGAGAAATGCTGATTTCATGAAGCCCAGTTACATACTCAGAATCTGTACTACTGCGCAAATAGGCATTTCTCTGTAGGCAAAAAACTCATTTCTGACAAAGTTGCCCAAATGCATCTCAGAAGTGTGCAACTTGTTCCCTGAGTTAGAAAACGTCGAGAAACGGTCGTTTCTGCTAGCGCTGTCCTTCTACACATGTATTTGCTGAACGGTGAAAGCGCACAGTAATGCACTTTTCTCCCAGCAAATACACTGTTTCTAAGGAAATGGGAACACACTGAGGAGACACTTGTGGGAGCTACTGGGACTAAAACTGAGCTTCCCTATGCACAGGGAAGCAAGAGTAATGCTGATTTCATAAAGCCCAGTTACATACTCAGAATCTGTACTACTGCGCAAATAGGCATGTCTCTGTAGGCAAAAAACTCATTTCTGACAAAGTTGCCCAAATGCATCTCAGAAGTGTGCAACTTGTTCCCTGAGTTAGAAAACGTCGAGAAACATTCGTTTCTGCTAGCGCTGTGCTTCTACACATGTATTTACTGAACGGTGAAAGCGCACAGTAATGCACTTTTCTCCCAGCAAATACAGTGTTTCTAAGGAAATGGGAACACACTGAGGAGACACTTGTTGGAGCTACTGTGACTAAAACTGAGCTTCCCTACGCACAGGGAAGCAAGAGAAATGCTGATTTCATCAAGCCCAGTTACATACTCAGAATCTGTACTACTGCGCAAATAGGCATGTCTCTGTAGGCAAAAAACTCATTTCTGACAAAGTTGCCCAAATGCATCTCAGAAGTGTGCAACTTGTTCCCTGAGTTAGAAAACGTCGAGAAACGGTCGTTTCAGCTAGCGCTGTGCTTCTACACATGTATTTGCTGAACGGTGAAAGCGCACAGTAATGCACTTTTCTCCCAGCAAATACACTGTTTCTAAGGAAATGGGAACACACTGAGGAGACACTTGTGGGAGCTACTGTGACTAAAACTGAGCTTCCCTACGCACAAGGAAGTAAGAGAAATGCTGATTTCATCAAGCCCAGTTACATACTCAGAATCTGTACTACTGCGCAAATAGGCATGTCTCTGTAGGCAAAAAACTCATTTTTGAGAAAGTTACCCAAATGCATCTCAGAAGTGTGCAACTTGTTCCCTGAGTTAGAAAACGTCGAGAAACGTTCGTTTCTGCTAGCGCTGTGCTTCTACACATGTATTTGCTGAACGGTGAAAGCGCACAGTAATGCACTTTTCTCCCAGTAAATACACTGTTTCTAAGGAAATGGGAACACACTGAGGAGACACTTGTGGGAGCTACTGTGACTAAAACTGAGCTTCCCTTCGCACAGGGAAGCAAGAGAAATGCTGATTTCATCAAGCCCAGTTACATACTCAGAATCTGTACTACTGCGCAAATAGGCATGTCTCTGTATGCAAAAAACTCATTTCTGACAAAGTTGCACAAATGCATCTCAGAAGTGTGCCACTTGTTCCCTGAGTTAGAAAACGTCGAGAAACGGTCGTTTCTGCTAGCGCTGTGCTTCTACACATGTATTTGCTGAACGGTGAAAGCGCATAGTAATGCACTTTTCTCCCAGCAAATACACTGTTTCTAAGGAAATGGGAACACAATGAGGAGACACTTGTGGGAGCTACTGTGACTAAAACTGAGCTTAACTAGGCACAGGGAAGCAAGAGAAATGCTGATTTCATCAAGCCCAGTTACATACTCAGAATCTGTACTACTGCGCAAATAGGCATGTCTCTGTAGGCAAAAAACTCATTTTGGACAAAGTTGCCCAAATGCATCTCAGAAGTGTGCAACTTGTTCCCTGAGTTAGAAAACGTCGAGAAACGGTCGTTTCTGCTAGCGCTGTGCTTCTACACATGTATTTGATGAACGGTGAAAGCGCACAGTAATGCTCTTTTCTCCCAGCAAATACAGTGTTTCTAAGGAACTGGGAACACACTGAGGAGACACTTGTGGGAGCTACTGTGACTAAAACTGAGCTTCCCTACGCACAGGGAAGCAAGAGAAATGCTGATTTCATCAAGCCCAGTTACATACTCAGAATCTGTACTACTGCGCAAATAGGCATGTCTCTGTAGGCAAAAAACTCATTTCTGACAAAGTTGCCCAAATGCATTTCAGAAGTGTGCCACTTGTTCCCTGAGTTAGAAAACGTCGAGAAACGGTCGTTTCAGCTAGCGCTGTGCTTCTACACATGTATTTGCTGAACGGTGAAAGCGCACAGTAATGCACTTTTCTCCCAGCAAATACACTGTTTCTAAGGAAATGGGAACACACTGAGGAGACACTTGTGGGAGCTACTGTGACTAAAACTGAGCTTCCCTATGCACAAGGAAGCAAGAGAAATGCTGATTTCATCAAGCCCAGTTACATACTCAGAATCTGTACTACTGCGCAAATAGGCATGTCTCTGTAGGCAAAAAACTCATTTTTGAGAAAGTTACCCAAATGCATCTCAGAAGTGTGCAACTTGTTCCCTGAGTTAGAAAACGTCGAGAAACGTTCGTTTCTGCTAGCGCTGTGCTTCTACACATGTATTTGCTGAACGGTGAAAGCGCACAGTAATGCACTTTTCTCCCAGTAAATACACTGTTTCTAAGGAAATGGGAACACACTGAGGAGACACTTGTGGGAGCTACTGTGACTAAAACTGAGCTTTCCTACGCACAGGGAAGCAAGAGAAATGCTGATTTCATCAAGCCCAGTTACATACTCAGAATCTGTACTACTGCGCAAATAGGCATGTCTCTGTATGCAAAAAACTCATTTCTGACAAAGTTGCCCAAATGCATCTCAGAAGTGTGCCACTTGTTCCCTGAGTTAGAAAACGTCGAGAAACGGTCGTTTCTGCTAGCGCTGTGCTTCTACACATGTATTTGCTGAACGGTGAAAGCGCATAGTAATGCACTTTTCTCCCAGCAAATACACTGTTTCTAAGGAAATGGGAACACAATGAGGAGACACTTGTGGGAGCTACTGTGACTAAAACTGAGCTTCCCTAGGCACAGGGAAGCAAGGGAAATGCTGATTTCATCTAGCCCAGTTACATACTCAGAATCTGTACTACTGCGCAAATAGGCATGTCTCTGTAGGCAAAAAACTCATTTTGGACAAAGTTGCCCAAATGCATCTCAGAAGTGTGCAACTCGTTCCCTGAGTTAGAAAACGTCGAGAAACGGTCGTTTCTGCTAGCGCTGTGCTTCTACACATGTATTTGATGAACGGTGAAAGCGCACAGTAATGCACTTTTCTCCCAGCAAATACACTGTTTCTAAGGAAATGGGAACACACTGAGGAGACACTTGTGGGAGCTACTGTGACTAAAACTGAGCTTCCCTACGCACAGGGAAGAAAGAGAAATGCTGATTTCAACAAGCCCAGTTACATACTCAGATTCTGTACTACTGCGCAAATAGGCATGTCTCTGTAGGCAAAAAACTCATTTCTGACAAAGTTGCCCAAATGCATCTCAGAAGTGTGCCACTTATTCCCTGAGTTAGAAATCGTCGAGAAACGGTCGTTTCAGCTAGCGCTGTGCTTCTACACATGTATTTGCTGAACGGTGAAAGCGCACAGTAATGCACTTTTCTCCCAGCAAATACACTGTTTCTAAGGAAATGGGAACACACAGAGGAGACACTTGTGAAAGCTACTGTGACTAAAACTGAGCTTCCCTACGCACAAAGAAGCAAGAGAAATGCTGATTTCATCAAGCCCAGTTACATACTCAGAATCTGTACTACTGCGCAAATAGGCATGTCTCTGTAGGCAAAAAACTCATTTCTGACAAAGTTGCCCAAATGCATCTCAGAAGTGTGCAACTTGTTCCCTGAGTTAGAAAACGTCGAGAAACATTCGTTTCTGCTAGCGCTGTGCTTCTACACATGTATTTGCTGAACGGTGAAAGCGCACAGTAATGCACTTTTCTCCCAGCAAATACACTGTTTCTAAGGAAATGGGAACACACTGAGGAGACACTTTTGGGAGCTACTGGGACTAAAACTGAGCTTCCCTACGTACAGGGAAGCAAGAGAAATGATGATTTCATCAAGCCCAGTTACATGCTCAGAATCTGTACTACTGTGCAAATAGGCATGTCTCTGTAGGCAAAAAACTCATTTCTGACAAAGTTGCCCAAATGCATTTCAGAAGTGTGCCACTTGTTCCCTGAGTTAGAAAACGTCGAGAAACGGTCGTTTCTGCTAGCGCTGTGCTTCTACACATGTATTTGCTGAACGGTGAAAGCGCACAGTAATGCACTATTCTCCCAGCAAATACAGTGTTTCTAAGGAAATGGGAACACACTGAGGAGACACTTGTGGGAGCTACTGTGACTTAAACTGAGCTTCCCTACGCACAGGGAAGCAAGAGAAATGCTGATTTCATCAAGCCCAGTTACATACTCAGAATCTGTACTACTGCGCAAATAGGCATGTCTCTGTAGGCAAAAAACTCATTTCTGACAAAGTTGCACAAATGCATCTCAGAAGTGTGCCACTTGTTCCCTGAGTTAGAAAATGTCGAGAAACGGTCGTTTCTGCTAGCGCTGTGCTTCTACACATGTATTTGCTGAACGGTGAAAGCGCATAGTAATGCACTTTTCTCCCAGCAAATACACTGTTTCTAAGGAAATGGGAACACAATGAGGAGACACTTGTGGGAGCTACTGTGACTAAAACTGAGCTTAACTAGGCACAGGGAAGCAAGAGAAATGCTGATTTCATCAAGCCCAGTTACATACTCAGAATCTGTACTACTGCGCAAATAGGCATGTCTCTGTAGGCAAAAAACTCATTTTGGACAAAGTTGCCCAAATGCATCTCAGAAGTGTGCAACTTGTTCCCTGAGTTAGAAAACGTCGAGAAACGGTCGTTTCTGCTAGCGCTGTGCTTCTACACATGTATTTGATGAACGGTGAAAGCGCACAGTAATGCTCTTTTCTCCCAGCAAATACAGTGTTTCTAAGGAACTGGGAACACACTGAGGAGACACTTGTGGGAGCTACTGTGACTAAAACTGAGCTTCCCTACGCACAGGGAAGCAAGAGAAATGCTGATTTCATCAAGCCCAGTTACATACTCAGAATCTGTACTACTGCGCAAATAGGCATGTCTCTGTAGGCAAAAAACTCATTTCTGACAAAGTTGCCCAAATGCATTTCAGAAGTGTGCCACTTGTTCCCTGAGTTAGAAAACGTCGAGAAACGGTCGTTTCAGCTAGCGCTGTGCTTCTACACATGTATTTGCTGAACGGTGAAAGCGCACAGTAATGCACTTTTCTCCCAGCAAATACACTGTTTCTAAGGAAATGGGAACACACTGAGGAGACACTTGTGGGAGCTACTGTGACTAAAACTGAGCTTCCCTATGCACAAGGAAGCAAGAGAAATGCTGATTTCATCAAGCCCAGTTACATACTAGGAATCTGTACTACTGCGCAAATAGGCATGTCTCTGTAGGCAAAAAACTCATTTTTGAGAAAGTTACCCAAATGCATCTCAGAAGTGTGCAACTTGTTCCCTGAGTTAGAAAACGTCGAGAAACGTTCGTTTCTGCTAGCGCTGTGCTTCTACACATGTATTTGCTGAACGGTGAAAGCGCACAGTAATGCACTTTTCTCCCAGTAAATACACTGTTTCTAAGGAAATGGGAACACACTGAGGAGACACTTGTGGGAGCTACTGTGACTAAAACTGAGCTTCCCTACGCACAGGGAAGCAAGAGAAATGCTGATTTCATCAAGCCCAGTTACATACTCAGAATCTGTACTACTGCGCAAATAGGCATGTCTCTGTATGCAAAAAACTCATTTCTGACAAAGTTGCCCAAATGCATCTCAGAAGTGTGCCACTTGTTCCCTGAGTTAGAAAACGTCGAGAAACGGTCGTTTCTGCTAGCGCTGTGCTTCTACACATGTATTTGCTGAACGGTGAAAGCGCATAGTAATGCACTTTTCTCCCAGCAAATACACTGTTTCTAAGGAAATGGGAACACAATGAGGAGACACTTGTGGGAGCTACTGTGACTAAAACTGAGCTTCCCTAGGCACAGGGAAGCAAGGGAAATGCTGATTTCATCTAGCCCAGTTACATACTCAGAATCTGTACTACTGCGCAAATAGGCATGTCTCTGTAGGCAAAAAACTCATTTTGGACAAAGTTGCCCAAATGCATCTCAGAAGTGTGCAACTTGTTCCCTGAGTTAGAAAACGTCGAGAAACGGTCGTTTCTGCTAGCGCTGTGCTTCTACACATGTATTTGATGAACGGTGAAAGCGCACAGTAATGCACTTTTCTCCCAGCAAATACACTGTTTCTAAGGAAATGGGAACACACTGAGGAGACACTTGTGGGAGCTACTGTGACTAAAACTGAGCTTCCCTACGCACAGGGAAGAAAGAGAAATGCTGATTTCAACAAGCCCAGTTACATACTCAGATTCTGTACTACTGCGCAAATAGGCATGTCTCTGTAGGCAAAAAACTCATTTCTGACAAAGTTGCCCAAATGCATCTCAGAAGTGTGCCACTTATTCCCTGAGTTAGAAATCGTCGAGAAACGGTCGTTTCAGCTAGCGCTGTGCTTCTACACATGTATTTGCTGAACGGTGAAAGCGCACAGTAATGCACTTTTCTCCCAGCAAATACACTGTTTCTAAGGAAATGGGAACACACTGAGGAGACACTTGTGGGAGCTACTGTGACTAAAACTGAGCTTCCCTACGCACAAAGAAGCAAGAGAAATGCTGATTTCATCAAGCCCAGTTACATACTCAGAATCTGTACTACTGCGCAAATAGGCATGTCTCTGTAGGCAAAAAACTCATTTCTGACAAAGTTGCCCAAATGCATCTCAGAAGTGTGCAACTTGTTCCCTGAGTTAGAAAACGTCGAGAAACATTCGTTTCTGCTAGCGCTGTGCTTCTACACATGTATTTGCTGAACGGTGAAAGCGCACAGTAATGCACTTTTCTCCCAGCAAATACACTGTTTCTAAGGAAATGGGAACACACTGAGGAGACACTTTTGGGAGCTACTGGGACTAAAACTGAGCTTCCCTACGCACAGGGAAGCAAGAGAAATGATGATTTCATCAAGCCCAGTTACATGCTCAGAATCTGTACTACTGTGCAAATAGGCATGTCTCTGTAGGCAAAAAACTCATTTCTGACAAAGTTGCCCAAATGCATTTCAGAAGTGTGCCACTTGTTCCCTGAGTTAGAAAACGTCGAGAAACGGTCGTTTCTGCTAGCGCTGTGCTTCTACACATGTATTTGCTGAACGGTGAAAGCGCACAGTAATGCACTTTTCTCCCAGCAAATACAGTGTTTCTAAGGAAATGGGAACACACTGAGGAGACACTTGTGGGAGCTACTGTGACTAAAACTGAGCTTCCCTACGCACAGGGAAGCAAGAGAAATGCTGATTTCATCAAGCCCAGTTACATACTCAGAATCTGTACTACTGCGCAAATAGGCATGTCTCTGTAGGCAAAAAACTCATTTCTGACAAAGTTGCACAAATGCATCTCAGAAGTGTGCCACTTGTTCCCTGAGTTAGAAAATGTCGAGAAACGGTCGTTTCTGCTAGCGCTGTGCTTCTACACATGTATTTGCTGAACGGTGAAAGCGCATAGTAATGCACTTTTCTCCCAGCAAATACACTGTTTCTAAGGAAATGGGAACACAATGAGGAGACACTTGTGGGAGCTACTGTGACTAAAACTGAGCTTAACTAGGCACAGGGAAGCAAGAGAAATGCTGATTTCATCAAGCCCAGTTACATACTCAGAATCTGTACTACTGCGCAAATAGGCATGTCTCTGTAGGCAAAAAACTCATTTTGGACAAAGTTGCCCAAATGCATCTCAGAAGTGTGCAACTTGTTCCCTGAGTTAGAAAACGTCGAGAAACGGTCGTTTCTGCTAGCGCTGTGCTTCTACACATGTATTTGATGAACGGTGAAAGCGCACAGTAATGCTCTTTTCTCCCAGCAAATACAGTGTTTCTAAGGAACTGGGAACACACTGAGGAGACACTTGTGGGAGCTACTGTGACTAAAACTGAGCTTCCCTACGCACAGGGAAGAAAGAGAAATGCTGATTTCAACAAGCCCAGTTACATACTCAGATTCTGTACTACTGCGCAAATAGGCATGTCTCTGTAGGCAAAAAACTCATTTCTGACAAAGTTGCCCAAATGCATCTCAGAAGTGTGCCACTTATTCCCTGAGTTAGAAATCGTCGAGAAACGGTCGTTTCAGCTAGCGCTGTGCTTCTACACATGTATTTGCTGAACGGTGAAAGCGCACAGTAATGCACTTTTCTCCCAGCAAATACACTGTTTCTAAGGAAATGGGAACACACTGAGGAGACACTTGTGGGAGCTACTGTGACTAAAACTGAGCTTCCCTACGCACAAAGAAGCAAGAGAAATGCTGATTTCATCAAGCCCAGTTACATACTCAGAATCTGTACTACTGCGCAAATAGGCATGTCTCTGTAGGCAAAAAACTCATTTCTGACAAAGTTGCCCAAATGCATCTCAGAAGTGTGCAACTTGTTCCCTGAGTTAGAAAACGTCGAGAAACATTCGTTTCTGCTAGCGCTGTGCTTCTACACATGTATTTGCTGAACGGTGAAAGCGCACAGTAATGCACTTTTCTCCCAGCAAATACACTGTTTCTAAGGAAATGGGAACACACTGAGGAGACACTTTTGGGAGCTACTGGGACTAAAACTGAGCTTCCCTACGCACAGGGAAGCAAGAGAAATGATGATTTCATCAAGCCCAGTTACATGCTCAGAATCTGTACTACTGTGCAAATAGGCATGTCTCTGTAGGCAAAAAACTCATTTCTGACAAAGTTGCCCAAATGCATTTCAGAAGTGTGCCACTTGTTCCCTGAGTTAGAAAACGTCGAGAAACGGTCGTTTCTGCTAGCGCTGTGCTTCTACACATGTATTTGCTGAACGGTGAAAGCGCACAGTAATGCACTTTTCTCCCAGCAAATACACTGTTTCTAAGGAAATGGGAACACACTGAGGAGACACTTGTGGGAGCTACTGTGACTAAAACTGAGCTTCCCTACGCACAGGGAAGCAAGAGAATGCTGATTTCATCAAGCCCAGTTACATACTCAGAATCTGTACTACTGCGCAAATAGGCATGTCTCTGTAGGCAAAAAAATCATTTCTGACAAAGTTGCCCAAATGCATCTCAGAAGAGTGCAACTTGTTCCCTGAGTTAGAAAACGTCGAGAAATGTTCGTTTCTGCTAGTGCTGTGCTTCTACACATGTATTTGCTGAACGGTGAAAGCGCACAGTAATGCACTTTTCTCCCAGCAAATACACTGTTTCTAAGGAACTGGGAACACACTGAGGAGACACTTGTGGGAGCTACTGTGACTAAAACTGAGCTTCCCTACGCACAGGGAAGCAAGAGAAATGCTGATTTCATCAAGCCCAGTTACATAATCAGAATCTGTACTACTGCGCAAATAGGCATGTCTCTTTAGGGAAAAAACTCATTTTGGACAAAGTTGCCCAAATGTATTTCCGAAGTGTGCAACTTGTTCCCTGAGTTAGAAAACGTCGAGAAACGGTCGTTTCAGCTAGCGCTGTGCTTCTACACATGTATTTGCTGAACGGTGAAAGCGCACAGTAATGCACTTTTCTCCCAGCAAATACACTGTAACTAAGGAAATGGGAACACACTGAGGAGACACTTATGGGAGCTACTGTGACTAAAACTGAGCTTCCCTACGCACAGGGAAGCAAGAGAAATGCTGATTTCATCAAGCCCAGTTACATACTCAGAATCTGTACTACTGCGCAAATAGGCATGTCTCTGTAGGCAAAAAACTCATTTCTGACAAAGTTGCCCAAATGCATCTCAGAAGTGTGCAACTTGTTCCCTGAGTTAGAAAACGTCGAGAAACTTTCGATACTGCTAGCGCTGTGCTTCTACACATGTATTTGCTGAACGGTGAAAGCGCAGAGTAATGCACTTTTCTCCCAGCAAATACACTGTTTCTAAGGAACTGGGAACACACTGAGGAGACACTTGTGGGAGCTACTGGGACTAAAACTGAGCTTCCCTACGCACAGGGGAGCAAGAGAAATGCTGATTTCATCAAGCCCAGTTACATACTCAGAATCTGTACTACTGCGCAAATAGGCATGTCTCTTTAGGCAAAAAACTCATTTCTGACAATGTTTCCCAAATGCATTTCAGAAGTGTGCCACTTGTTCCCTGAGTTAGAAAACGTCGAGAAACGGTCGTTTCAGCTAGCGCTGTGCTTCTACACATGTATTTGCTGAACGGTGAAAGCACACAGTAATGCATTTTTCTCCCAGCAAATACACTGTTTCTAAGGAAATGGGAACACACTGAGGAGACACTTGTGGGAGCTACTGTGACTAAAACTGAGCTTCCCTACGCACAGGGAAGCAAGAGAAATGCTGATTTCATCCAGCCCAGTTACATACTCAGAATCTGTACTACTGCGCAAATAGGCATGTCTCTGTAGGCAAAAAACTCATTTTTCAGAAAGTTAACAAATGCATCTCAGAAGTGTGCAACTTGTTCCCTGAGTTAGAAAACGTCGAGAAACGGTCGTTTCTGCTAGCGCTGTGCTTCTACACATGTATTTGCTGAGCGGTGAAAGCCCAAAGTAATGCACTTTTCTCCCAGCAAATACACTGTTTCTAAGGAAATGGGAACACACTGAGGAGACACTTGTGGGAGCTACTGTGACTAAAACTGAGCTTCCCTACGCACAGGGAAGCAAGAGAAATGCTGATGTCATCAAGCCCAGTTACATATTCAGAATCTGTACTACTGCGCAAATAGGCATGTCTCTGTAGGCAAAAAACTCATTTCTGACAATGTTGCCCAAATGCATCTCAGAAGTGTGCAACTTGTTCCCTGAGTTAGAAAACGTCGAGAAACGGTAGTTTCAGCTAGCGCTGTGCTTCTACACATGTATTTGCTGAACGGTGAAAGCGCACAGTAATGCACTTTTCTCCCAGCAAATACACTGTTTCTAAGGAAATGGGAACACACTGAGGAGACACTTGTGGGAGCTACTGTGACTAAAACTGAGCTTCCCTACGCACAGGGAAGCAAGAGAAATGCTGATTTCATCAAGCCCAGTTATATACTCAGAATCTGTACTACTGCGCAAATAGGCATGTCTCTTTAGGCAAAAAACTCATTTCTGACAATGTTGCCCAAATGCATCTCAGAAGTGTGCCACTTGTTCCCTGAGTTAGAAAATGTCGAGAAACGGTCGTTTCAGCTAGCGCTGTGCTTCTACACATGTATTTGCTGAACGGTGAAAGCGCACAGTAATGCACTTTTCTCCCAGCAAATACACTGTTTCTAAGGAACTGGGAACACACTGAGGAGACACGTGTGGGAGCTACTGTGACTAAAACTGAGCTTCCCTACGCACAGGGAAGCAAGAGAAATGCTGATTTCATCAAGCCCAGTTAGATACTCAGTATCTGTACTACTGCGCAAATAGGCATGTCTCTGTAGGCAAAAAACTCATTTTTGAGAAAGTTACCGATATGTATCTCAGAAGTGTGCAACTTGTTCCCTGAGTTAGAAAACGTCGAGAAACGTTCGTTACTGCTAGCGCTGTGCTTCTACACATGTATTTGCTGAATGGTGAAAGCGCACACTAATGCACTTTTCTCCCAGCAAATACACTGTTTCTAAAAAAATGGGAACACACTGAGGAGACACTTGTGGGAGCTACTGTGAGAAAAACTGAGCTTCCCTACGCACAGGGAAGCAAGAGAAATGCTGATTTAATCAAGCCCAGTTACATACTCAGAATCTGTACTACTGCGCAAATAGGCATGTCTCTGTAGGCAAAAAACTCATTTCTGACAAAGTTGCCCAAATGCATCTCAGAAGTGTGCAACTTGTTCCCTGAGTTAGAAAACGTCGAGAAACGGTCGTTTCTGCTAGCGCTGTGCTTCTACACATGTATTTGCTGAACGGTGAAAGCGCACAGTAATGCACTTTTCTCCCAGCAAATACAGTGTTTCTAAGGAACTGGGAACACACTGAGGAGACACTTGTGGGAGGTACTGTGACTAAAACTGAGCTTCCCTACGCACAGGGAAGCAAGAGAAATGCTGATTTCATCAAGCCCAGTTACATACTCAGAATCTGTACTACTGCGCAAATAGCCATGTCTCTGAAGGCAAAAAACTCATTTCTGACAAAGTTGCCCAAATGCATCTCAGAAGTGTGCAACTTGTTCCCTGAGTTAGAAAACGTCGAGAAACGGTCGTTTCAGCTAGCGCTGTGCTTCTACACATGTATTTGCTGAACGGTGAAAGCGCACAGTAATGCACTTTTCTCCCAGCAAATACACTGTTTCTAAGGAAATGGGAACACACTGAGGAGCCATTTGTGGGAGCTACTGTGACTAAAACTGAGCTTCCCTACGCACAAGGAAGCAAGAGAAATGCTGATTTCATCAAGCCCAGTTACATACTCAGAATCTGAACTACTGCGCAAATAGGCATGTCTCTGTAGGCAAAAAACTCATTTTTGAGAAAGTTACCCAAATGCATCTCAGAAGTGTGCAACTTGTTCCCTGAGTTAGAAAACGTCGAGAAACGTTCGTTTCTGCTAGCGCTGTGCTTCTACACATGTATTTGCTGAACTGTGAAAGCGCACAGTAATGCACTTTTCTCCCAGCAAATACACTGTTTCTAAGGAAATGGGAACACACTGAGGAGACACTTGTGGGAGCTACTGTGACTAAAACTGAGCTTCCCTACGCACAGGGAAGCAAGAGAAATGCTGATTTCATCAAGCCCAGTTACATACTCAGAATCTGTACTACTGCGCAAATAGGCATGTCTCTGTATGCAAAAAACTCATTTCTGACAAAGTTGCCCAAATGCATCTCAGAAGTGTGCCACTTGTTCCCTGAGTTAGAAAACGTCGAGAAACGGTCGTTTCTGCTAGCGCTGTGCTTCTACACATGTATTTGCTGAACAGTGAAAGCGCACAGTAATGCACTTTTCTCCCAGCAAATACACTGTTTCTAAGGAAATGGGAACACAATGAGGAGACACTTGTGGGAGCTACTGTGACTAAAACTGAGCTTCCCTACGCACAGGGAAGCAAGAGAAATGCTGATTTCATCAAGCCCAGTTACATACTCAGAATCTGTACTACTGCGCAAATAGGCATGTCTCTGTAGGCAAAAAACTCATTTTTCAGAAAGTTACCAAATGCATCTCAGAAGTGTGCAACTTGTTCCCTGAGTTAGAAAACGTCGAGAAACGGTCGTTTCTGCTAGCGCTGTGCTTCTACACATGTATTTGCTGAACGGTGAAAGCGCAAAGTAATGCACTTTTCTCCCAGCAAATACAGTGTTTCTAAGGAACTGGGAACACACTGAGGAGACACTTGTGGGAGGTACTGTGACTAAAACTGAGCTTCCCTACGCACAGGGAAGCAAGAGAAATGCTGATTTCATCAAGCCCAGTTACATACTCAGAATCTGTACTACTGCGCAAATAGGCATGTCTCTTTAGGCAAAAAACTCATTTCTGACAAAGTTGCCCAAATGCATCTCAGAAGTGTGCCACTTGTTCCCTGAGTTAGAAAACGTCGAGAAACGGTCGTTTCTGCTAGCGCTGTGCTTCTACACATGTATTTGCTGAACGGTGAAAGCGCACAGTAATGCACTTTTCTCCCAGCAAATACATTGTTTCTAAGGAAATGGGAACACAATGAGGAGACACTTGTGGGAGCTACTGTGACTAAAACTGAGCTTCCCTACGCACAGGGAAGCAAGAGAAATGCTGATTTCATCAAGCCCAGTTACATACTCAGAATCTGTACTACTGCGCAAATAGGCATGTCTCTGTAGGCAAAAAACTCATTTCTGACAAAGTTGCCCAAATGCATCTCAGAAGTGTGCAACTTGTTCCCTGAGTTAGAAAACGTCGAGAAACGTTCGTTTATGCTAGCGCTGTGATTCTACACATGTATTTGCTGAACGGTGAAAGCGCACAGTAATGCACTTTTCTCCCAGCAAATACACTGTTTCTAAGGAACTGGGAACACACTGAGGAGACACTTGTGGGAGCTACTGGGACTAAAACTGAGCTTCCCTACGCACAGGGAAGCAAGAGAAATGCTGATTTCATCAAGCCCAGTTATATACTCAGAATCTGTACTACTGCGCAAATAGGCATGTCTCTGTAGGCAAAAAACTCATTTCTGACAATGTTGCCCAAATGCATTTCAGAAGTGTGCCACTTGTTCCCTGAGTTAGAAACCGTCGAGAAACGGTCGTTTCAGCTAGCGCTGTGCTTCTACACATGTATTTGCTGAACGGTGAATGCACACAGTAATGCACTTTTCTCCCAGCAAATACACTGTTTCTAAGGAACTGGGAACACACTGAGGAGACACTTGTGGGAGGTACTGTGACTAAAACTGAGCTTCCCTACGCACAGGGAAGCAAGAGAAATGCTGATTTCATCAAGCCCAGTTACATACTCAGAATCTGTACTACTGCGCAAATAGGCATGTCTCTGTAGGCAAAAAACTCATTTTTCAGAAAGTTACCAAATGCATCTCAGAAGTGTGCAAATTGTTCCCTGAGTTAGAAAACGTCGAGAAACGTTCGTTTCTGCTAGCGCTGTGCTTCTACACATGTATTTGCTGAACGGTGAAAGCGCAAAGTAATGCACTTTTCTCCCAGCAAATACACTGTTTCTAAGGAAATGGGAACACACTGAGGAGACACTTGTGGGAGCTACTGTGACTAAAACTGAGCTTCCCTACGCACAGGGAAGCAAGAGAAATGCTGATTTCATCAAGCCCAGTTACATACTCAGAATCTGTACTACTGCGCAAATAGGCATGTCTCTGTATGCAAAAAACTCATTTCTGACAAAGTTGCCCAAATGCATCTCAGAAGTGTGCCACTTGTTCCCTGAGTTAGAAAACGTCGAGAAACGGTCGTTTCTGCTAGCGCTGTGCTTCTACACATGTATTTGCTGAACAGTGAAAGCGCACAGTAATGCACTTTTCTCCCAGCAAATACACTGTTTCTAAGGAAATGGGAACACAATGAGGAGACACTTGTGGGAGCTACTGTGACTAAAACTGAGCTTCCCTACGCACAGGGAAGCAAGAGAAATGCTGATTTCATCAAGCCCAGTTACATACTCAGAATCTGTACTACTGCGCAAATAGGCATGTCTCTGTAGGCAAAAAACTCATTTTTCAGAAAGTTACCAAATGCATCTCAGAAGTGTGCAACTTGTTCCCTGAGTTAGAAAACGTCGAGAAACGGTCGTTTCTGCTAGCGCTGTGCTTCTACACATGTATTTGCTGAACGGTGAAAGCGCAAAGTAATGCACTTTTCTCCCAGCAAATACAGTGTTTCTAAGGAACTGGGAACACACTGAGGAGACACTTGTGGGAGGTACTGTGACTAAAACTGAGCTTCCCTACGCACAGGGAAGCAAGAGAAATGCTGATTTCATCAAGCCCAGTTACATACTCAGAATCTGTACTACTGCGCAAATAGGCATGTCTCTTTAGGCAAAAAACTCATTTCTGACAAAGTTGCCCAAATGCATCTCAGAAGTGTGCCACTTGTTCCCTGAGTTAGAAAACGTCGAGAAACGGTCGTTTCTGCTAGCGCTGTGCTTCTACACATGTATTTGCTGAACGGTGAAAGCGCACAGTAATGCACTTTTCTCCCAGCAAATACATTGTTTCTAAGGAAATGGGAACACAATGAGGAGACACTTGTGGGAGCTACTGTGACTAAAACTGAGCTTCCCTACGCACAGGGAAGCAAGAGAAATGCTGATTTCATCAAGCCCAGTTACATACTCAGAATCTGTACTACTGCGCAAATAGGCATGTCTCTGTAGGCAAAAAACTCATTTCTGACAAAGTTGCCCAAATGCATCTCAGAAGTGTGCAACTTGTTCCCTGAGTTAGAAAACGTCGAGAAACGTTCGTTTATGCTAGCGCTGTGATTCTACACATGTATTTGCTGAACGGTGAAAGCGCACAGTAATGCACTTTTCTCCCAGCAAATACACTGTTTCTAAGGAACTGGGAACACACTGAGGAGACACTTGTGGGAGCTACTGGGACTAAAACTGAGCTTCCCTACGCACAGGGAAGCAAGAGAAATGCTGATTTCATCAAGCCCAGTTATATACTCAGAATCTGTACTACTGCGCAAATAGGCATGTCTCTGTAGGCAAAAAACTCATTTCTGACAATGTTGCCCAAATGCATTTCAGAAGTGTGCCACTTGTTCCCTGAGTTAGAAACCGTCGAGAAACGGTCGTTTCAGCTAGCGCTGTGCTTCTACACATGTATTTGCTGAACGGTGAATGCACACAGTAATGCACTTTTCTCCCAGCAAATACACTGTTTCTAAGGAACTGGGAACACACTGAGGAGACACTTGTGGGAGGTACTGTGACTAAAACTGAGCTTCCCTACGCACAGGGAAGCAAGAGAAATGCTGATTTCATCAAGCCCAGTTACATACTCAGAATCTGTACTACTGCGCAAATAGGCATGTCTCTGTAGGCAAAAAACTCATTTTTCAGAAAGTTACCAAATGCATCTCAGAAGTGTGCAAATTGTTCCCTGAGTTAGAAAACGTCGAGAAACGTTCGTTTCTGCTAGCGCTGTGCTTCTACACATGTATTTGCTGAACGGTGAAAGCGCAAAGTAATGCACTTTTCTCCCAGCAAATACACTGTTTCTAAGGAAATGGGAACACACTGAGGAGACACTTGTGGGAGCTACTGTGACTAAAACTGAGCTTCCCTACGCACAGGGAAGCAAGAGAAATGCTGATTTCATCAAGCCCAGTTACATACTCAGAATCTGTACTACTGCGCAAATAGACATGTCTCTGTAGGCAAAAAACTCTTTTCTGACAAAGTTGCCCAAATGCATCTCAGAAGTGTGCCACTTGTTCCCTGAGTTAGAAAACGTGGAGAAACGTTCATTTCTGCTAGCGCTGTGCTTCTACACATGTATTTGCTGAGCGGTGAAAGCGCACAGTAATGCACTTTTCTCCCAGCAAATACACTGTTTCTAAAGAACTGGGAACACACTGAGGAGACACTTGTGGGAGCTACTGTGACTAAAACTGAGCTTCCCTACGCACAGGGAAGAAAGAGAAATGCTGATGTCATCAAGCCCAGTTACATATTCAGAATCTGTACTACTGCGCAAATAGGCATGTCTCTGTAGGCAAAAAACTCATTTCTGACAATGTTGCCCAAATGCATCTCAGAAGTGTGCAACTTGTTCCCTAAGTTAGAAAACGTCGAGAAACGGTAGTTTCAGCTAGCGCTGTGCTTCTACACATGTATTTGCTGAACGGTGAAAGCGCACAGTAATGCACTTTTCTCCCAGCAAATACACTGTTTCTAAGGAAATGGGAACACACTGAGGAGAGAGTTGTGGGAGCTACTGGGACTAAAACTGAGCTTCCCTACGCACAGGGAAGCAAGAGAAATGCTGATTTCATCAAGCCCAGTTATATACTCAGAATCTGTACTACTGCGCAAATAGGCATGTCTCTTTAGGCAAAAAACTCATTTCTGACAATGTTGCCCAAATGCATCTCAGAAGTGTGCCACTTGTTCCCTGAGTTAGAAAATGTCGAGAAACGGTCGTTTCAGCTAGCGCTGTGCTTCTACACATGTATTTGCTGAACGGTGAAAGCGCACAGTAATGCACTTTTCTCCCAGCAAATACACTGTTTCTAAGGAACTGGGAACACACTGAGGAGACACATGTGGGAGCTACTGTGACTAAAACTGAGCTTCCCTACGCACAGTGAAGCAAGAGAAATGCTGATATCATCAAGCCCAGTTAGATACTCAGTATCTGTAATACTGCGCAAATAGGCATGTCTCTGTAGGCAAAAAACTCATTTTTGAGAAAGTTACCGATATGTATCTCAGAAGTGTGCAACTTGTTCCCTGAGTTAGAAAACGTCGAGAAACGTTCGTTACTGCTAGCGCTGTGCTTCTACCCATGTATTTGCTGAATGGTGAAAGCGCACACTAATGCACTTTTCTCCCAGCAAATACACTGTTTCTAAAGAAATGGGAACACACTGAGGAGACACTTGTGGGAGCTACTGTGAGTAAAACTGAGCTTCCCTACGCACAGGGAAGCAAGAGAAATGCTGATTTAATCAAGCCCAGTTACATACTCAGAATCTGTACTACTGCGCAAATAGGCATGTCTCTTTAGGCAAAAAACTCATTTCTTACAAAGTTGCCCAAATGCATCTCAGAAGTGTTCAACTTGTTCCCTGAGTTAGAAAACGTCGAGAAACGGTCGTTTCTGCTAGCGCTGTGCTTCTACACATGTATTTGCTGAACGGTGAAAGCGCACAGTAATGCACTTTTCTCCCAGAAAATACACTGTTTCTAAGGAAATGGGAACACACTGAGGAGACACTTGTGGGAGCTACTGGGACTAAAACTGAGCTTCCCTACGCACAGGGAAGCAAGAGAAATGCTGATTTCATCAAGCCCAGTTACATACTCAGAATCTGTACTACTGCGCAAATAGGCATGTCTCTGTAGGCAAAAAACTCATTTCTGACAAAGTTGCCCAAATGCATTTCAGAAGTGTGCCACTTGTTCCCTGATTTAGAAAACGTCGAGAAACGGTCGTTTCAGCTAGCGCTGTGCTTCTACACATGTATTTGCTGAACGGTGAAAGCACACAGTAATGCACTTTTCTCCCAGCAAATACACTGTTTCTAAGGAACTGGGAACACACTGAGGAGACACTTGTGGGAGCTACTGTGACTAAAACTGAGCTTCCCTACGCACAGGGAAGCAAGAGAAATGCTGATTTCATCAAGCCCAGTTACATACTCAGAATCTGTACTACTGCGCAAATAGGCATGTCTCTGTAGGCAAAAAACTCATTTTTCAGAAAGTTACCCAAATGCATCTCAGAAGTGTGCAACTTGTTCCCTGAGTTAGAAAACGTCGAGAAACGGTCGTTTCTGCTAGCGCTGTGCTTCTACACATGTATTTGCTGAACGGTGAAAGCGCACAGTAATGCACTTTTCTCCCAGCAAATACACTGTTTCTAAGGAACTGGGAACACACTGAGGAGACACTTGTGGGAGCTACTGTGACTAAAACTGAGCTTCCCTACGCACAGGGAAGCAAGAGAAATGCTGATTTCATCAAGCCCAGTTACATAATCAGAATCTGTACTACTGCGCAAATAGGCATGTCTCTGTAGGGAAAAAACTCATTTTGGACAAAGTTGCCCAAATGCATTTCAGAAGTGTGCAACTTGTTCCCTGAGTTAGAAAACGTCGAGAAACGGTCGTTTCAGCTAGCGCTGTGCTTCTACACATGTATTTGCTGAACGGTGAAAGCGCACAGTAATGCACTTTTCTCCCAGCAAATACACTGTTTCTAAGGAACTGGGAACACACTGAGGAGACACTTGTGGGAGCTACTGTGACTAAAACTGAGCTTCCCTACGCACAGGGAAGCAAGAGAATGCTGATTTCATCAAGCCCAGTTACCTACTCAGAATCTGTACTACTGCGCAAATAGGCATGTCTCTGTAGGCAAAAAACTCATTTCTGACAAAGTTGCCCAAATGCATCCCAGAAGTGTGCAACTTGTTCCATGAGTTAGAAAACGTCGAGAAACGGTCGTTTCTGCTAGCGCTGTGCTTCTACACATGTATTTGCTGAACGGTGAAAGCACAAAGTAATGCACTTTTCTCCCAGCAAATACACTGTTTCTAAGGAAATGGGAACACACTGAGGAGACACTTGTGGGAGCTACTGTGACTAAAACTGAGCTTCCCTACGCACAGGGAAGCAAGAGAAATGCTGATTTCATCAAGCCCAGTTACATACTCAGAATCTGTACTACTGCGCAAATAGACATGTCTCTGTAGGCAAAAAACTCATTTCTGACAAAGTTGCCCAAATGCATCTCAGAAGTGTGCCACTTGTTCCCTGAGTTAGAAAACGTCGAGAAACGTTCGTTTCTGCTAGTGCTGTGCTTCTACACATGTATTTGCTGAGCGGTGAAAGCGCACAGTAATGCACTTTTCTCCCAGCAAATACACTGTTTCTAAGGAACTGGGAACACACTGAGGAGACACTTGTGGGAGCTACTGTGACTAAAACTGAGCTTCCCTACGCACAGGGAAGCAAGAGAAATGCTGATGTCATCAAGCCCAGTTACATATTCAGAATCTGTACTACTGCGCAAATAGGCATGTCTCTGTAGGCAAAAAACTCATTTCGGACAATGTTGCCCAAATGCATCTCAGAAGTGTGCAACTTGTTCCCTGAGTTAGAAAACGTCGAGAAACGGTAGTTTCAGCTAGCGCTGTGCTTCTACACATGTATTTGCTGAACAGTGAAAGCGCACAGTAATGCACTTTTCTCCCAGCAAATACACTGTTTCTAAGGAAATGGGAACACACTGAGGAGACACTTGTGGGAGCTACTGTGACTAAAACTGAGCTTCCCTACGCACAGGGAAGCAAGAGAAATGCTGATTTCATCAAGCCCAGTTATATACTCAGAATCTGTACTACTGCGCTAATAGGCATGTCTCTTTAGGCAAAAAACTCATTTCTGACAATGTTGCCTAATGCATCTCAGAAGTGTGCAACTTGTTCCTGAGTTAGAAAACGTCGAGAAACGTTTGTTTCTCCTAGCGCTGTGCTTCTACACATGTATTTGCTGAACGGTGAAAGCGCACAGTAATGCACTTTTCTCCCAGCAAATACACTGTTTCTAAGGAACTGGGAACACACTGAGGAGACACGTTTGGGAGCTAATGTGACTAAAACTGAGCTTCCCTACGCACAGGGAAGCAAGAGAAATGCTGATTTCATCAAGCCCAGTTAGATACTCAGTATCTGTACTACTGCGCAAATAGGCATGTCTCTGTAGGCAAAAAACTCATTTTTGAGAAAGTTACCGAAATGCATCTCAGAAGTGTGCAACTTGTTCCCTGAGTTAGAAAACGTCGAGAAACGTTCGTTACTGCTAGCGCTGTGCTTCTACACATGTATTTGCTGAACGGTGAAAGCGCACACTAATGCACTTTTCTCCCAGCAAATACACTGTTTCTAAAGAAATGGGAACACACTGAGGAGACACTTGTGGGAGCTAATGTGAGTAAAACTGAGCTTCCCTACGCAAAGGGAAGCAAGAGAAATGATGATGTCATCAAGCCCAGTTACATACTCAGAATCTGTACTACTGCGCAAATAGGCATGTCTCTGTAGGCAAAAAACTCATTTCTGACAAAGCTGCCCAAATGCATCTCAGAAGTGTGCAACTTGTTCCCTTAGTTCGAAAACGTCGAGAAACGGTCGTTTCTGCTAGCGCTGTGCTTCTACACATGTATTTGCTGAACGATGAAAGCGCACAGTAATGCACTTTTCTCCCAGCAAATACACTGTTTCTAAGGAACTGGGAAACCACTGAGGAGACACTTGTGGGAGCTACTGTGACTAAAACTGAGCTTCCCTACGCACAGGGAAGCAAGAGAAATGCTGATTCCATCAAGCCCAGTTACATACTCAGAATCTGTACTACTGCGCAAATAGTCATGTCTCTGTAGGCAAAAAACTCATTTTTGAGAAAGTTACCCAAATGCATCTCAGAAGTGTGCAACTTTTTCCCTGAGTTAGAAAACGTCGAGAAACGTTCGTTACTGCTAGCGCTGTGCTTCTACACATGTATTTGCTGAATGGTGAAAGCGCACAGTAATGCACTTTTCTCCCAGCAAATACACTGTTTCTAAGGAAATGGGAACACACTGAGGAGACACTTGTGGGAGCTACTGTGACTAAAACTGAGCTTCCCTACGCACAGGGAAGCAAGAGAAATGCTGATTTCATCAAGCCCAGTTACATACTCAGAATCTGTACTACTGCGCAAATAGGCATGTCTCTTTAGGCAAAAAACTCATTTCTGACAAAGTTGCCCAAATGCATCTCAGAAGTGTGCCACTTGTTCCCTGAGTTAGAAAACGTCGAGAAACGGTCGTTTCTGCTAGCGCTGTGCTTCTACACATGTATTTGCTGAACGGTGAAAGCGCACAGTAATGCACTTTTCTCCCAGCAAATACACTGTTTCTAAGGAAATGGGAACACAATGAGGAGACACTTGTGGGAGCTACTGTGACTAAAACTGAGCTTCCCTACGCACAGGGAAGCAAGAGAAATGCTGATTTCATCAAGCCCAGTTACATACTCAGAATCTGTACTACTGCGCAAATAGGCATGTCTCTGTAGGCAAAAAACTCATTTCTGACAAAGTTGCCCAAATGCATCTCAGAAGTGTGCAACTTGTTCCCTGAGTTAGAAAACGTCGAGAAACGTTCGTTTATGCTAGCGCTGTGATTCTACACATGTATTTGCTGAACGGTGAAAGCGCACAGTAATGCACTTTTCTCCCAGCAAATACACTGTTTCTAAGGAACTGGGAACACACTGAGGAGACACTTGTGGGAGCTACTGGGACTAAAACTGAGCTTCCCTACGCACAGGGAAGCAAGAGAAATGCTGATTTCATCAAGCCCAGTTATATACTCAGAATCTGTACTACTGCGCAAATAGGCATGTCTCTGTAGGCAAAAAACTCATTTCTGACAATGTTGCCCAAATGCATTTCAGAAGTGTGCCACTTGTTCCCTGAGTTAGAAACCGTCGAGAAACGGTCGTTTCAGCTAGCGCTGTGCTTCTACACATGTATTTGCTGAACGGTGAATGCACACAGTAATGCACTTTTCTCCCAGCAAATACACTGTTTCTAAGGAACTGGGAACACACTGAGGAGACACTTGTGGGAGCTACTGTGACTAAAACTGAGCTTCCCTACGCACAGGGAAGCAAGAGAAATGCTGATTTCATCAAGCCCAGTTACATACTCAGAATCTGTACTACTGCGCAAATAGGCATGTCTCTGTAGGCAAAAAACTCATTTTTCAGAAAGTTACCAAATGCATCTCAGAAGTGTGCAAATTGTTCCCTGAGTTAGAAAACGTCGAGAAACGTTCGTTTCTGCTAGCGCTGTGCTTCTACACATGTATTTGCTGAACGGTGAAAGCGCAAAGTAATGCACTTTTCTCCCAGCAAATACACTGTTTCTAAGGAAATGGGAACACACTGAGGAGACACTTGTGGGAGCTACTGTGACTAAAACTGAGCTTCCCTACGCACAGGGAAGCAAGAGAAATGCTGATTTCATCAAGCCCAGTTACATACTCAGAATCTGTACTACTGCGCAAATAGACATGTCTCTGTAGGCAAAAAACTCATTTCTGACAAAGTTGCCCAAATGCATCTCAGAAGTGTGCCACTTGTTCCCTGAGTTAGAAAACGTGGAGAAACGTTCATTTCTGCTAGCGCTGTGCTTCTACACATGTATTTGCTGAGCGGTGAAAGCGCACAGTAATGCACTTTTCTCCCAGCAAATACACTGTTTCTAAAGAACTGGGAACACACTGAGGAGACACTTGTGGGAGCTACTGTGACTAAAACTGAGCTTCCCTACGCACAGGGAAGCAAGAGAAATGCTGATGTCATCAAGCCCAGTTACATATTCAGAATCTGTACTACTGCGCAAATAGGCATGTCTCTGTAGGCAAAAAACTCATTTCTGACAATGTTGCCCAAATGCATCTCAGAAGTGTGCAACTTGTTCCCTAAGTTAGAAAACGTCGAGAAACGGTAGTTTCAGCTAGCGCTGTGCTTCTACACATGTATTTGCTGAACGGTGAAAGCGCACAGTAATGCACTTTTCTCCCAGCAAATACACTGTTTCTAAGGAAATGGGAACACACTGAGGAGAGAGTTGTGGGAGCTACTGGGACTAAAACTGAGCTTCCCTACGCACAGGGAAGCAAGAGAAATGCTGATTTCATCAAGCCCAGTTATATACTCAGAATCTGTACTACTGCGCAAATAGGCATGTCTCTTTAGGCAAAAAACTCATTTCTGACAATGTTGCCCAAATGCATCTCAGAAGTGTGCCACTTGTTCCCTGAGTTAGAAAATGTCGAGAAACGGTCGTTTCAGCTAGCGCTGTGCTTCTACACATGTATTTGCTGAACGGTGAAAGCGCACAGTAATGCACTTTTCTCCCAGCAAATACACTGTTTGAACTGGGAACACACTGAGGAGACACATGTGGGAGCTACTGTGACTAAAACTGAGCTTCCCTACGCACAGTGAAGCAAGAGAAATGCTGATTTCATCAAGCCCAGTTAGATACTCAGTATCTGTACTACTGCGCAAATAGGCATGTCTCTGTAGGCAAAAAACTCATTTTTGAGAAAGTTACCGATATGTATCTCAGAAGTGTGCAACTTGTTCCCTGAGTTAGAAAACGTCGAGAAACGTTCGTTACTGCTAGCGCTGTGCTTCTACACATGTATTTGCTGAATGGTGAAAGCGCACACTAATGCACTTTTCTCCCAGCAAATACACTGTTTCTAAAGAAATGGGAACACACTGAGGAGACACTTGTGGGAGCTACTGTGAGTAAAACAGAGCTTCCCTACGCACAGGGAAGCAAGAGAAATGCTGATTTAATCAAGCCCAGTTACCTACTCAGAATCTGTACTACTGCGCAAATAGGCATGTCTCTGTAGGCAAAAAACTCATTTCTGACAAAGTTGCCCAAATGCATCCCAGAAGTGTGCAACTTGTTCCATGAGTTAGAAAACGTCGAGAAACGGTCGTTTCTGCTAGCGCTGTGCTTCTACACATGTATTTGCTGAACGGTGAAAGCACAAAGTAATGCACTTTTCTCCCAGCAAATACACTGTTTCTAAGGAAATGGGAACACACTGAGGAGACACTTGTGGGAGCTACTGTGACTAAAACTGAGCTTCCCTACGCACAGGGAAGCAAGAGAAATGCTGATTTCATCAAGCCCTGTTACATACTCAGAATCTGTACTACTGCGCAAATAGACATGTCTCTGTAGGCAAAAAACTCATTTCTGACAAAGTTGCCCAAATGCATCTCAGAAGTGTGCCACTTGTTCCCTGAGTTAGAAAACGTCGAGAAACGTTCGTTTCTGCTAGTGCTGTGCTTCTACACATGTATTTGCTGAGCGGTGAAAGCGCACAGTAATGCACTTTTCTCCCAGCAAATACACTGTTTCTAAGGAACTGGGAACACACTGAGGAGACACTTGTGGGAGCTACTGTGACTAAAACTGAGCTTCCCTACGCACAGGGAAGCAAGAGAAATGCTGATGTCATCAAGCCCAGTTACATATTCAGAATCTGTACTACTGCGCAAATAGGCATGTCTCTGTAGGCAAAAAACTCATTTCGGACAATGTTGCCCAAATGCATCTCAGAAGTGTGCAACTTGTTCCCTGAGTTAGAAAACGTCGAGAAACGGTAGTTTCAGCTAGCGCTGTGCTTCTACACATGTATTTGCTGAACAGTGAAAGCGCACAGTAATGCACTTTTCTCCCAGCAAATACACTGTTTCTAAGGAAATGGGAACACACTGAGGAGACACTTGTGGGAGCTACTGTGACTAAAACTGAGCTTCCCTACGCACAGGGAAGCAAGAGAAATGCTGATTTCATCAAGCCCAGTTATATACTCAGAATCTGTACTACTGCGCTAATAGGCATGTCTCTTTAGGCAAAAAACTCATTTCTGACAATGTTGCCCAAATGCATCTCAGAAGTGTGCCACTTGTTCCCTGAGTTAGAAAATGTCGAGAAACGGTCGTTTCAGCTAGCGCTGTGCTTCTACACATGTATTTGCTGAACGGTGAAAGCGCACATTAATGCACTTTTCTCCCAGCAAATACACTGTTTGAACTGGGAACACACTGAGGAGACACATGTGGGAGCTACTGTGACTAAAACTGAGCTTCCCTACGCACAGTGAAGCAAGAGAAATGCTGATTTCATCAAGCCCAGTTAGATACTCAGTATCTGTACTACTGCGCAAATAGGCATGTCTCTGTAGGCAAAAAACTCATTTTTGAGAAAGTTACCGATATGTATCTCAGAAGTGTGCAAATTGTTCCCTGAGTTAGAAAACGTCGAGAAACGTTCGTTACTGCTAGCGCTGTGCTTCTACACATGTATTTGCTGAATGGTGAAAGCGCACACTAATGCACTTTTCTCCCAGCAAATACACTGTTTCTAAAGAAATGGGAACACACTGAGGAGACACTTGTGGGAGCTACTGTGAGTAAAACAGAGCTTCCCTACGCACAGGGAAGCAAGAGAAATGCTGATTTAATCAAGCCCAGTTACATACTCAGAATCTGTACTACTGCGCAAATAGGCATGTCTCTTTAGGCAAAAAACTCATTTCTGACAAAGTTGCCCAAATGCATCTCAGAAGTGTGCAACTTGTTCCCTGAGTTAGAAAACGTCGAGAAACGGTCGTTTCTGCTAGCGCTGTGCTTCTACACATGTATTTGCTGAACGGTGAAAGCGCACAGTAATGCACTTTTCTCCCAGAAAATACACTGTTTCTAAGGAAATGGGAACACACTGAGGAGACACTTGTGGGAGCTACTGGGACTAAAACTGAGCTTCCCTACGCACAGGGAAGCAAGAGAAATGCTGATTTCATCAAGCCCAGTTACATACTCAGAATCTGTACTACTGCGCAAATAGGCATGTCTCTGTAGGCAAAAAACTCATTTCTGACAAAGTTGCCCAAATGCATTTCAGAAGTGTGCCACTTGTTCCCTGAGTTAGAAAACGTCGAGAAACGGTCGTTTCAGCTAGCGCTGTGCTTCTACACATGTATTTGCTGAACGGTGAAAGCACACAGTAATGCACTTTTCTCCCAGCAAATACACTGTTTCTAAGGAACTGGGAACACACTGAGGAGACACTTGTGGGAGCTACTGTGACTAAAACTGAGCTTCCCTACGCACAGGGAAGCAAGAGAAATGCTGATTTCATCAAGCCCAGTTACATACTCAGAATCTGTACTACTGCGCAAATAGGCATGTCTCTGTAGGCAAAAAACTCATTTTTCAGAAAGTTACCCAAATGCATCTCAGAAGTGTGCAACTTGTTCCCTGAGTTAGAAAACGTCGAGAAACGGTCGTTTCTGCTAGCGCTGTGCTTCTACACATGTATTTGCTGAACGGTGAAAGCGCACAGTAATGCACTTTTCTCCCAGCAAATACACTGTTTCTAAGGAACTGGGAACACACTGAGGAGACACTTGTGGGAGCTACTGTGACTAAAACTGAGCTTCCCTACGCACAGGGAAGCAAGAGAAATGCTGATTTCATCAAGCCCAGTTACATAATCAGAATCTGTACTACTGCGCAAAAAGGCATGTCTCTGTAGGGAAAAAACTCATTTTGGACAAAGTTGCCCAAATGCATTTCAGAAGTGTGCAACTTGTTCCCTGAGTTAGAAAACGTCGAGAAACGGTCGTTTCAGCTAGCGCTGTGCTTCTACACATGTATTTGCTGAACGGTGAAAGCGCACAGTAATGCACTTTTCTCCCAGCAAATACACTGTTTCTAAGGAAATGGGAACACACTGAGGAGACACTTGTGGGAGCTACTGTGACTAAAACTGAGCTTCCCTACGCACAGGGAAGCAAGAGAATGCTGATTTCATCAAGCCCAGTTACCTACTCAGAATCTGTACTACTGCGCAAATAGGCATGTCTCTGTAGGCAAAAAACTCATTTCTGACAAAGTTGCCCAAATGCATCCCAGAAGTGTGCAACTTGTTCCATGAGTTAGAAAACGTCGAGAAACGGTCGTTTCTGCTAGCGCTGTGCTTCTACACATGTATTTGCTGAACGGTGAAAGCACAAAGTAATGCACTTTTCTCCCAGCAAATACACTGTTTCTAAGGAAATGGGAACACACTGAGGAGACACTTGTGGGAGATACTGTGACTAAAACTGAGCTTCCCTACGCACAGGGAAGCAAGAGAAATGCTGATTTCATCAAGCCCAGTTACATACTCAGAATCTGTACTACTGCGCAAATAGACATGTCTCTGTAGGCAAAAAACTCATTTCTGACAAAGTTGCCCAAATGCATCTCAGAAGTGTGCCACTTGTTCCCTGAGTTAGAAAACGTCGAGAAACGTTCGTTTCTGCTAGCGCTGTGCTTCTACACATGTATTTGCTGAGCGGTGAAAGCGCACAGTAATGCACTTTTCTCCCAGCAAATACACTGTTTCTAAGTAACTGGGAACACACTGAGGAGACACTTGTGGGATCTACTGTGACTAAAACTGAGCTTCCCTACGCACAGGGAAGCAAGAGAAATGCTGATGTCATCAAGCCCAGTTACATATTCAGAATCTGTACTACTGCGCAAATAGGCATGTCTCTGTAGGCAAAAAACTCATTTCGGACAATGTTGCCCAAATGCATCTCAGAAGTGTGCAACTTGTTCCCTGAGTTAGAAAACGTCGAGAAACGGTAGTTTCAGCTAGCGCTGTGCTTCTACACATGTATTTGCTGAACGGTGAAAGCGCACAGTAATGCACTTTTCTCCCAGCAAATACACTGTTTCTAAGGAAATGGGAACACACTGAGGAGACACTTGTGGGAGCTACTGTGACTAAAACTGAGCTTCCCTACGCACAGGGAAGCAAGAGAAATGCTGATTTCATCAAGTCCAGTTATATACTCAGAATCTGTACTACTGCGCTAATAGGCATGTCTCTTTAGGCAAAAAACTCATTTCTGACAATGTTGCCCAAATGCATCTCAGAAGTGTGCCACTTGTTCCTGAGTTAGAAAACGTCGAGAAACGTTTGTTTCTCCTAGCGCTGTGCTTCTACACATGTATTTGCTGAACGGTGAAAGCGCACAGTAATTCACTTTTCTCCCAGCAAATACACTGTTTCTAAGGAACTGGGAACACACTGAGGAGACACGTTTGGGAGCTACTGTGACTAAAACTGAGCTTCCCTACGCACAGGGAAGCAAGAGAAATGCTGATTTCATCAAGCCCAGTTAGATACTCAGTATCTGTACTACTGCGCAAATAGGCATGTCTCTGTAGGCAAAAAACTCATTTTTGAGAAAGTTACCGAAATGCATCTCAGAAGTGTGCAACTTGTTCCCTGAGTTAGAAAACGTCGAGAAACGTTCGTTACTGCTAGCGCTGTGCTTCTACACATGTATTTGCTGAACGGTGAAAGCGCACACTAATGCACTTTTCTCCCAGCAAATACACTGTTTCTAAAGAAATGGGAACACACTGAGGAGACACTTGTGGGAGCTAATGTGAGTAAAACTGAGCTTCCCTACGCACAGGGAAGCAAGAGAAATGCTGATGTCATCAAGCCCAGTTACATACTCAGAATCTGTACTACTGCGCAAATAGGCATGTCTCTATAGGCAAAAAACTCATTTCTGACAAAGCTGCCCAAATGCATCTCAGAAGTGTGCAACTTGTTCCCTTAGTTCGAAAACGTCGAGAAACGGTCGTTTCTGCTAGCGCTGTGCTTCTACACATGTATTTGCTGAACTGTGAAAGCGCACAGTAATGCACTTTTCTCCCAGCAAATACACTGTTTCTAAGGAACTGGGAACCCACTGAGGAGACACTTGTGGGAGCTACTGTGACTAAAACTGAGCTTCCCTACGCACAGGGAAGCAAGAGAAATGCTGATTCCATCAAGCCCAGTTACATACTCAGAATCTGTACTACTGCGCAAATAGTCATGTCTCTGTAGGCAAAAAACTCATTTTTGAGAAAGTTACCAAAATGCATCTCAGAAGTGTGCAACTTTTTCCCTGAGTTAGAAAACGTCGAGAAACGTTCGTTACTGCTAGCGCTGTGCTTCTACACATGTATTTGCTGAATGGTGAAAGGGCACAGTAATGCACTTTTCTCCCAGCAAATACACTGTTTCTAAAGAAATGGCAACACACTGAGGAGACACTTGTGGGAGCTACTGTGACTAAAACTGAGCTTCCCTACGCACAGGGAAGCAAGAGAAATGCTGATTTCATCAAGCCCAGTTACATACTCAGAATCTGTACTACTGCGCAAAAAGGCATGTCTCTTTAGGCAAAAAACTCATTTCTGACAAAGTTGCCCAAATGCATCTCGGAAGTGTGCAACTTGTTCCCAGAGTTAGAAAACGTCGAGAAACGGTCATTTCAGCTAGCGCTGTGCTTCTACACATGTATTTGCTGTACGGTGAAAGCGCACAGTAATGCACTTTTCTCCCAGCAAATACACTGTTTCTAAGGAAATGGGAACACACTGAGGAGACACTTGTGGGAGCTACTGTGACTAAAACTGAGCTTCCCTACGCACAGGGAAGCAAGAGAAATGCTGATTTCATCAAGCCCAGTTACATACTCAGAATCTGTACTACTGCGCAAATAGGCATGTCTCTGTAGGCAAAAAACTCATTTCTGACAAAGTTGCCCAAATGCATCTCAGAAGTGTGCAACTTGTTCCCTGAGTTAGAAAATGTCGAGAAACGGTCGTGTCAGCTAGCGGTGTGCTTCTACACATGTATTTACTGAATGGTGAAAGCGCACAGTAATGCACTTTTCTCCCAGCAAATACAGTGTTTCTAAGGAAATGGGAACACACTGAGGAGACACTTGTGGGAGCTACTGTGACTAAAACTAAGCTTCCCTACGCACAGGGAAGCAAGAGAAATGCTGATTTCATCAAGCCCAGTTACAAACTCAGAATCTGTACTACTGCGCAAATAGGCATGTCTCTGTAGGCAAAAAACTCATTTCTGACAAAGTTGCCCAAATGCATTTTAGAAGTGTGCCACTTGTTCCCTGAGTTAGAAAACGTCGAGAAACGGTCGTTTCTGCTAGCGCTGTGCTTCTACACATGTATTTGCTGAACGGTGAAAGCGCACAGTAATGCACTTTTCTCCCAGCAAATACACTGTTTCTAAGGAAATGGGAACACACTGAGGAGACACTTGTGGGAGCTACTGTGACTAAAACTGAGCTTCCCTATGCACAGGGAAGCAAGAGAAATGCTGATTTCATCAAGCCCAGTTACATACTCAGAATCTGTAGTACTGCAAAAACAGGCATGTCTCTGTAGGCAAAAAACTCATTTTTGAGAAAGTTACCCAAATGCATCTCAGAAGTGTGCAACTTGTTCCCTGAGTTAGAAAACGTCGAGAAACGTTCGTTTCTGCTAGCGCTGTGCTTCTACACATGTATTTGCTGAACGGTGAAAGCCCACAGTAATGCACTTTTCTCCCAGCAAATACACTGTTTCTAAGGAAATGGGAACACACTGAGGAGACACTTGTGGAAGCTACTGTGACTAAAACTGAGCTTCCCTACGCACAGGGAATCAAGAGAAATGCTGATTTCATCAAGCCCAGTTACATACTCAGAATCTGTACTACTGGGCAAATAGGCATGTCTCTGTAGGCAAAAAACTCATTTTTGAGAAAGTTACCCAAATGCATCTCAGAAGTGTGCAACTTGTTCCCTGAGTTAGAAAACGTCGAGAAACTTTCGTTTCTGCTAGCGCTGTGCTTCTACACATGTATTTGCTGAACGGTGAAAGCGCACAGTAATGCACTTTTCTCCCAGCAAATACACTGTTTCTAAGGAAATGGGAACACACTGAGGAGACACTTGTGGGAGCTACTGTGACTAAAACTGAGCTTCCCTACGCACAGGGAAGTAAGAGAAATGCTGATTTCATCAAGCCCAGTTACATACTCAGAATCTGTACTACTGAGCAAATAGGCATGTCTCTGTAGGCAAAAAACTCATTTCTTACAAAGTTGCCCAAATGCATCTCAGAAGTGTGCAACTTGTTCCCTGTGTTAGAAAACGTCGAGAAACGGTCGTTATTGCTAGCGCTGTGCTTCTACACATGTATTTGATGAACGGTGAAAGCGCACAGTAATGCACTTTTCTCCCAGCAAATACACTGTTTCTAAGGAAATGGGAACACACTGAGGAGACACTTGTGGGAGCTACTGTGACTAAAACTGAGCTTCCCTACGCACAGGGAAGCAAGAGAAATGCTGATTTCATCAAGCCCAGTTACATACTCAGAATCTGTACTGCTGCACATATAGACATGTCTCTGTAGGCAAAAAACTCATTTTGGACAAAGTTGCCCAAATGCATCTCAGAAGTGTGCAACTTGTTCCCTGAGTTAGAAAACGTCGAGAAACGGTCGTTTCTGCTAGCGCTGTGCTTCTACACATGTATTTGCTGAACGGTGAAAGCGCACAGTAATGCACTTTTCTCCCAGCAAATACAGTGTTTCTAAGGAACTGGGAACACACTGAGGAGACACTTGTGGGAGGTACTGTGACTAAAACTGAGCTTCCCTACGCACAGGGAAGCAAGAGAAATGCTGATTTCATCAAGCCCAGTTACATACTCAGAATCTGTACTACTGCGCAAATAGGCATGTCTCTGTAGGCAAAAAACTCATTTTTGAGAAAGTTACCGAAATGCAACCCAGAAGTGTGCAACTTGTTCCCTGAGTTAGAAAACGTCGAGAAACGTTCGTTACTGCTAGCGCTGTGCTTCTACACATGTATTTGCTGAACGGTGAAAGCGCACAGTAATGCACTTTTCTCCCAGCAAATACAGTGTTTCTAAGGAACTGGAAACACACTGAGGAGACACTTGTGGGAGGTACTGTGACTAAAACTGAGCTTCCCTACGCACAGGGAAGTAAGAGAAATGCTGATTTCATCAAGCCCAGTTACATACTCAGAATCTTTACTACTGCGCAAATAGGCATGTCTCTGTAGGCAAAAAACTCATTTCTGACAAAGTTGCCCAAATGCATCTCAGAAGTGTGCAACTTGTTCCCTGAGTTAGAAAACGTCGAGAAACGTTCGTTTCTGCTAGCGCTGTGCTTCTACACATGTATTTGCTGAACGGTGAAAGCGCACAGTAATGCACTTTTCTCCCAGCAAATACACTGTTTCTAAGGAACTGGGAACACACTGAGGAGACACTTGTGGGAGCTACTGTGACTAAAACTGAGCTTCCCTACGCACAGGGAAGCAAGAGAAATGCTGATTTCATCAAGCCCAGTTACATACTCAGAATCTGTACTACTGCGCAAATAGGCATGTCTCTGTAGGCAAAAAACTCATTTTTGAGAAAGTTACCGAAATGCAACCCAGAAGTGTGTAACTTGTTCCCTGAGTTAGAAAACGTCGAGAAACGTTCGTTACTGCTAGCGCTGTGCTTCTACACATGTATTTGCTGAACGGTGAAAGCGCACAGTAATGCACTTTTCTCCCAGCAAATACACTGTTTCTAAGGAACTGGGAACACACTGAGGAGACACTTGTGGGAGCTACTGGGACTAAAACTGAGCTTCCCTACGCACAGGGAAGTAAGAGAAATGCTGATTTCATCAAGCCCAGTTACATACTCAGAATCTGTACTACTGCGCAAATAGGCATGTCTCTGTAGGCAAAAAACTCATTTCTGACAAAGTTGCCCAAATGCATCTCAGAAGTGTGCAACTTGTTCCCTGAGTTAGAAAACGTCGAGAAACGGTCGTTTATGCTAGCGCTGTGCTTCTACACATGTATTTGCTGAACGGTGAAAGCGCACAGTAATTCACTTTTCTCCCAGCAAATACACTGTTTCTAAGGAAATGGGAACACACTGAGGAGACACTTGTGGGAGCTACTGTGACTAAAACTGAGCTTCCCTACGCACAGGGAAGCAAGAGAAATGCTGATTTCATCAAGCCCAGTTACATACTCAGAATCTGTACTACTGCGCAAATAGGCATGTCTCTGTAGGCAAAAAACTCATTTTTGAGAAAGTTACCGAAATGCAACCCAGAAGTGTGCAACTTGTTCCCTGAGTTAGAAAACGTCGAGAAACGTTCGTTACTGCTAGCGCTGTGCTTCTACACATGTATTTGCTGAACGGTGAAAGCGCACAGTAATGCACTTTTCTCCCAGCAAATACAGTGTTTCTAAAGAAATGGGAACACACTGAGGAGACACTTGTGGGAGCTACTGTGAGTAAAACTGAGCTTCCCTACGCACAGGGAAGCAAGAGAAATGCTGATTTCATCAAGCCCAGTTACATACTCAGAATCTGTACTACTGCGCAAATAGGCATGTCTCTTTAGGCAAAAAACCCATTTCTGACAAAGTTGCCCAAATGCATCTCAGAAGTGTGCAACTTGTTCCCTGAGTTAGAAAACGTCGAGAAACGTTCGTTTCTGCTAGCGCTGTGCTTCTACACATGTATTTGCTGAACGGTGAAAGCGCACAGTAATGCACTTTTCTCCCAGCAAATACACTGTTTCTAAGGAAATGGGAACACACTGAGGAGACACTTGTGGGAGCTACTGTGACTAAAACTGAGCTTCCCTACGCACAGGGAAGCAAGAGAAATGCTGATTTCATCAAGCCCAGTTACATACTCAGAATCTGTACTACTGCGCAAATAGGCATGTCTCTGTAGGCAAAAAACTCATTTCTGACAAAGTTGCCAAAATGCATCTCAGAAGTGTGCAACTTGTTCCCTGAGGTAGAAAACGTCGAGAAACGTTCGTTTCTGCTAGCGCTGTGCTTCTACACATGTATTTGCTGAACGGTGAAAGCGCACAGTAATGCACTTTTCTCCCAGCAAATACACTGTTTCTAAGGAAATGGGAACACACTGAGGAGACACTTGTGGGAGCTACTGTGACTAAAACTGAGCTTCCCTACGCACAGGGAAGCAAGAGAAAGGCTGATTTCATCAAGCCCAGTTACATAATCAGAATCTGTACTACTGGGCAAATAGGCATGTCTCTGTAGGCAAAAAACTCATTTTGAACAAAGTTGCCCAAATGCATCTCAGAAGTGTGCAACTTGTTCCATGAGTTAGAAAACGTCGAGAAACGTTCGATTCTGCTAGCGCTGTGCTTCAACACATGTATTTGCTGAACGGTGAAAGCGCACAGTAATGCACTCTTCTCCCAGCAAATACACTGTTTCTAAGGAACTGGGAACACAGTGCGGAGACACTTGTGGGAGCTACTGTGACTAAAACTGAGCTTCCCTACGCACAGGGAAGCAAGAGAAATGCTGATTTCATCAAGCCCAGTTACATACTCAGAATCTGTACTACTGCGCAAATAGGCATGTCTCTGTAGGCAAAAAACTCATTTCTGACAAAGTTGCCCAAATGCATCTCAGAAGTGTGCAACTTGTTCCCTGAGTTAGAAAACGTCGAGAAACGTTCGTTTCTGCTAGCGCTGTGCTTCTACACATGTATTTGCTGAACGGTGAAAGCGCACAGTAATGCACTTTTCTCCCAGCAAATACAGTGTTTCAAGGAACTGGGAACACACTGAGGAGACACTTGTGGGAGCTACTGTGACTAAAACTGAGCTTCCCTATGCACAGGGAAGAAAGAGAAATGCTGATTTCATCAAGCCCAGTTACATACTCAGAATCTGTACTACTGCGCAAATAGACATGTCTCTGAAGGCAAAAAACTCATTTCTGACAAAGTTGCCCAAATGCATCTCAGAAGTGTGCAACTTGTTCCCTGAGTTAGAAAACGTCGAGAAACGGTCGTTTCAGCTAGCGCTGTGCTTCTACACATGTATTTGCTGAACGGTGAAAGCGCACAGTAATGCACTTTTCTCCCAGCAAATACACTGTTTCTAAGGAACTGGGAACACACTGAGGAGACACTTGTGGGAGCTACTGTGACTAAAACTGAGCTTCCCTACGCACAGGTAAGCAAGAGCAATGCTGGTTTCATCAAGCCCAGTTATATACTCAGAATCTGTACTACTGCGCAAATAGGCATGTCTCTTTAGGCAAAAAACTCATTTCTGACAATGTTGCCCAAATGCATCTCAGAAGTGTGCCTCTTGTTCCCTGAGTTAGAAAACGTCGAGAAACGGTCGTTTCAGCTAGCGCTGTGCTTCTACACATGTATTTGCTGAACGGTGAAAGCGCACAGTAATGCACTTTTCTCCCAGCAAATACACTGTTTCTAAGGAACTGGGAACACACTGAGGAGACACTTGTGGGAGCTACTGTGACTAAAACTGAGCTTCCCTACGCACAGGGAAGCAAGAGAAATGCTGATTTCATCAAGCCCAGTTACATACTCAGTATCTGTCCTCCTACGCAAATAGGCATGTCTCTGTAGGCAAAAAACTCATTGTTGAGAAAGTTACCGAAATGCAACCCAGAAGTGTGCAACTTGTTCCCTGAGTTAGAAAACGTCGAGAAACGTTCGTTACTGCTAGCGCTGTGCTTCTACACATGTATTTACTGAATGCTGAATGCGCACAGTAATGCACTTTTCTCCCAGCAAATACACTGTTTCAAAAGAAATGGGAACACACTGAGGAGACACTTGTGGGAGCTACTGTGAGTAAAACTGAGCTTCCCTACGCACAGGGAAGCAAGAGAAATGCTGATTTCATCAAGCCCAGTTACATACTCAGAATCTGTACTACTGCGCAAATAGGCATGTCTCTTTAGGCAAAAAACCCATTTCTGACAAAGTTGCCCAAATGCATCTCAGAAGTGTGCAACTTGTTCCCTGAGTTAGAAAACGTCGAGAAACGTTCGTTTCTGCTAGCGCTGTGCTTCTACACATGTATTTGCTGAACGGTGAAAGCGCACAGTAATGCACTTTTCTCCCAGCAAATACACTGTTTCTAAGGAAATGGGAACACACTGAGGAGACACTTGTGGGAGCTACTGTGACTAAAACTGAGCTTCCCTACGCACAGGGAAGCAAGAGAAATGCTGATTTCATCAAGCCCAGTTACATACTCAGAATCTGTACTACTGCGCAAATAGGCATGTCTCTGAAGGCAAAAAACCCATTTCTGACAAAGTTGCCCAAATGCATCTCAGAAGTGTGCAACTTGTTCCCTGAGTTAGAAAACGTCGAGAAACGTTCGTTTCTGCTAGCGCTGTGCTTCTACACATGTATTTGCTGAACGGTGAAAGCGCACAGTAATGCACTTTTCTCCCAGCAAATACACTGTTTCTAAGGAAATGGGAACACACTGAGGAGACACTTGTGGGAGCTACTGTGACTAAAACTGAGCTTCCCTACGCACAGGGAAGCAAGAGAAATGCTGATTTCATCAAGCCCAGTTACATACTCAGAATCTGTACTACTGCGCAAATAGGCATGTCTCTGTAGGCAAAAAACTCATTTCTGACAAAGTTGCCCAAATGCATCTCAGAAGTGTGCAACTTGTTCCCTGAGTTAGAAAACGTCGAGAAACGTTCGTTTCTGCTAGCGCTGTGCTTCTACACATGTATTTGCTGAAAGGTGAAAGCGCACAGTAATGCACTTTTCTCCCAGCAAATACACTGTTTCTAAGGAACTGGGAACACACTGAGGAGACATTTGTGGGAGCTACTGTGACTAAAACTGAGCTTCCCTACGCACAGGGAAGCAAGAGAAATGCTGATTTCATCAAGCCCAGTTACATACTCAGTATCTGTCCTCCTACGCAAATAGGTATGTCTCTGTAGGCAAAAAACTCATTTTTGAGAAAGTTACCGAAATGCAACCCAGAAGTGTGCAACTTGTTCCCTGAGTTAGAAAACGTCGAGAAACGTTCGTTACTGCTAGCGCTGTGCTTCTACACATGTTTTTGCTGAACGGTGAAAGCGCACAGTAATGCACTTTTCTCCCAGCCAATACACTGTTTCTAAAGAAATGGGAACACACTGAGGAGACACTTGTGGTAGCTACTGTGACTAAAACTGAGCTTCCCTACGCACAGGGAAGCAAGAGAAATGCTGATTTCATCAAGCCCAGTTACATACTCAGAATCTGTACTACTGCGCAAATAGGCATGTCTCTTTAGGCAAAAAACTCATTTCTGACAAAGTTGCCCAAATGCATCTCAGAAGTGTGCAACTTGTTCCCTGAGTTAGAAAACGTTGAGAAACGGTCGTTTCAGCTAGCGCTGTGCTTCTACACATGTATTTGCTGAACGGTGAAAGTACACAGTAATGCAATTTTCTCCCAGCAAATACACTGTTTCTAAGGAACTGGGAACACACTGAGGAGACACTTGTGGGAGCTACTGTGACTAAAACTGAGCTTCCCTACGCACAGGGAAGCAAGAGCAATGCTGATTTCATCAAGCCCAGTTATATACTCAGAATCTGTACTACTGCGCTAATAGGCATGTCTCTTTAGGCAAAAAACTCATTTCTGACAATGTTGCCCAAATGCATCTCAGAAGTGTGCCACTTGTTCCCTGAGTTAGAAAACGTCGAGAAACGGTCGTTTCAGCTAGCGCTGTGCTTCTACACATGTATTTGCTGAACGGTGAAAGCGCACAGTAATGCACTTTTCTCCCAGCAAATACACTGTTTCTAAGGAACTGGAAACACACTGAGGAGACACTTGTGGGAGCTACTGTGACTAAAACTGAGCTTCCCTACGCACAGGGAAGCAAGAGAAATGCTGATTTCATCAAGCCCAGTTACATACTCAGTATCTGTCCTCCTACGCAAATAGGCATGTCTCTGTAGGCAAAAAACTCATTTTTGAGAAACGTACCGAAATGCAACCCAGAAGTGTGCAACTTGTTCCCTGAGTTAGAAAACGTCGAGAAACGTTCGTTACTGCTAGCGCTGTGCTTCTACACATGTTTTTGCTGAACGGTGAAAGCGCACAGTAATGCACTTTTCTCCCAGCAAATACACTGTTTCTAAAGAAATGGGAACACACTGAGGAGACACTTGTGGTAGCTACTGTGAATAAAACTGAGCTTCCCTACGCACAGGGAAGCAAGAGAAATGCTGATTTCATCAAGCCCAGTTACATACTCAGAATCTGTACTACTGCGCAAAAAGGCATGTCTCTTTAGGCAAAAAACTCATTTCTGACAAAGTTGCCCAAATGCATCTCAGAAGTGTGCCACTTGTTCCCTGAGTTAGAAAACTTCGAGAAACAATCATTTCAGTTAGCGCTGTGCTTCTACACATGTATTTGCTGAACGGTGAAAGCGCACAGTAATTCACTTTTCTCCCAGCAAATACACTGTTTCTAAGGAAATGGGAACACACTGAGGAGACACTTGTGAGAGCTACTGTTTCTAAAACTGAGCTTCCCTACGCACAGGGAAGCAAGAGAAATGCTGATTTCATCAAGCCCAGTTACATACTCAGAATCTGTACTACTGCGCAAATAGGCATGTCTCTGTAGGCAAAAAACTCATTTCTGACAAAGTTGCCCAAATGCATCTCAGAAGGGTGCAACTTGTTCCCTGAGTTAGAAAACGTCGAGAAACATTCGTTTCTTCTAGCGATGTGCTTCTACACATGTATTTGCTGAACGGTGAAAGCGCACAGTAATGCAGTTTTCTCCCAGCAAATACACTGTTTCTAAGGAACTGGGAACACACTGAGGAGACACTTGTGAGAGCTACTGTGACTAAAACTGAGCTTCCCTACGCACAGGGAAGCAAGAGAATGCTGATTTCATCAAGCCCAGTTACCTACTCAGAATCTGTACTTCTGCGCAAATAGGCATGTCTCTGTAGGCAAAAAACTCATTTCTGACAAAGTTGCCCAAATGCATCTCAGAAGTGTGCCACTTGTTCCCTGAGTTAGAAAACGTCGAGAAACGTTCGTTTCTGCTAGCGCTGTGCTTCTACACATGTATTTGCTGAGCGGTGAAAGCGCACAGTAATGAACTTTTCTCCCAGCAAATACACTGTTTCTAAGGAACTGGGAACACACTGAGGAGACACTTGTGGGAGCTACTGTGACTAAAACTGAGCTTCCCTACGCACAGGGAAGCAAGAGAAATGCTGATGTCATCAAGCCCAGTTACATATTCAGAATCTGTACTACTGCGCAAATAGGCATGTCTCTGTAGGCAAAAAACTCATTTCTGACAAAGTTGCCCAAATGCATCTCAGAAGTGTGCAACTTGTTCCCTGAGTTAGAAAACGTCGAGAAACGTTCGTTTCTGCTAGCGCTGTGTTTCTACACATGTATTTGCTGAACGGTGAAAGCGCACAGTAATGCACTTTTCTCCCAGCAAACACACTGTTTCTAAGGAAATGGGAACACACGGAGGAGACATTTGTGGGAGCTACTGTGACTAAAACTGAGCTTCCCTACGCACAGGGAAGCAAGAGAAATGCTGATTTCATCAAGCCCAGTTACATACTCAGAATCTGTACTACTGCGCAAATAGGCATGTCTCTGTAGGCAAAAAACTCATTTCTGACAAAGTTGCCCAAATGCATCTCAGAAGTGTGCAACTTGTTCTCTGAGTTAGACACCGTCGAGAAACGTTCGTTTCTGCTAGTGCTGTGCTTCAACACATGTATTTGCTGAACGGTGAAAGCGCACAGTAATGCACTTTTCTCCCAGCAAATACACTGTTTCTAAGAAAATGGGAACACACTGAGGAGACACTTGTGGGAGCTACTGGAACTAAAACTGAGCTTCCCAACGCACAGGGAAGCAAGAGAAATGCTGATTTCATCAAGCCCAGTTACATACTCAGAATCTGTACTACTGCGCAAATAGGCATGTCTCTGTAGGCAAAAAACTCATTTCTGACAAAGTTGCCCAAATGCATCTCAGAAGTGTGCCACTTGTTCCCTGAGTTAGAAAACGTCGAGAAACGTTCGTTTCTTCTAGCGATGTGCTTCTACACATGTATTTGCTGAACGGTGAAAGCGCACAGTAATGCACTTTTCTCCCAGCAAATACACTGTTTCTAAGGAACTGGGAACACACTGAGGAGACACTTGTGGGAGCTACTGTGACTAAAACTGAGCTTCCCTATGCACAGGGAAGCAAGAGAATCCTGATTTCATCAAGCCCAGTTACCTACTCAGAATCTGTACTACTGCGCAAATAGGCATGTCTCTGTAGGCAAAAAACTCATTTCTGACAAATTTGCCCAAATGCATCCCAGAAGTGTGCAACTTGTTCCATGAGTTAGAAAACGTCGAGAAACGTTCGTTTCTGCTAGCGCTGTGCTTCTACACATGTATTTGCTGAACGGTGAAAGCGCACAGTAATGCACTTTTCTCCCAGCAAATACACTGTTTCTAAGGAAATGGGAACACACTGAGGAGACACATGTGGGAGCTACTGTGACTAATACTGAGCTTCCCTACGCACAGGGAAGCAAGAGAAATGCTGATTTCATCAAGCCCAGTTACATACTCAGAATCTGTACTACTGCGCAAATAGACATGTCTCTGTAGGCAAAAAACTCATTTCTGACAAAGTTGCCCAAATGCATCTCAGAAGTGTGCCACTTGTTCCCTGAGTTAGAAAACGTCGAGAAACGGTCATATCTGCTAACGCTGTGCTTCTACACATGTATTTGCTGAACGGTGAAAGCGCACAGTAATGCACTTTTCTCCCAGCAAATACATTGTTTCTAAGGAAATGGGAACACACTGAGGAGACACTTGTGGGAGCTACTGTGACTAAAACTGAGCTTCCCTACGCACAGAGAAGCAAGAGAAATGCTGATTTCATCCAGCCCAGTTACATACTCAGAATCTGTACTACTGCGCAAATAGGCAGGTCTCTGTAGGCAAAAAACTCATTTCTGACAAAGTTGCCCAAATGCATCTCAGAAGTGTGCAACTTGTTCCCTGAGTTAGAAAACGTCGAGAAACGTTCGTTTCTGCTAGCGCTGTGCTTCTACACATGTATTTGCTGAACGGTGAAAGCGCACGGTAATGCACTTTTCTCCAAGCAAATACACTGTTTCTAAGGAACTGGGAACACACTGAGGAGACACTTGTGGGAGCTACTGTGACTAAAACTGAGCTTCCCTACGAACAGGGAAGCAAGCGAAATGCTGATTTCATCAAACCCAGTTACATACTCATAATCTGTACTACTGTGCAAATAGGCAAGTCTCTGTAGGCAAAAAACTCATTTCTGACAAAGTTGCCTAAATGCATCTCAGAAGTGTGCAACTTGTTCCCTGAGTTAGAAAACGTCGAGAAACGGTCATATCTGCTAACGCTGTGCTTCTACACATGTATTTGCTGAACGGTGAAAGCGCACAGTAATGCACTTTTCTCCCAGCAAATACATTGTTTCTAAGGAAATGGGAACACACTGAGGAGACACTTGTGGGAGCTACTGTGACTAAAACTGAGCTTCCCTACGCACAGGGAAGCAAGAGAAATGCTGATTTCATCCAGCCCAGTTACATACTCAGAATCTGTACTACTGCGCAAATAGGCATGTCTCTGTAGGCAAAAAACTCATTTCTGACAAAGTTGCCCAAATGCATCTCAGAAGTGTGCAAATTGTTCCCTGAGTTAGAAAACGTCGAGAAACGTTCGTTTCTGCTAGCGCTGTGCTTCTACACATGTATTTGCTGAGCGGTGAAAGCGCACAGTAATGCACTTTTCTCCCAGCAAATACACTGTTTCTAAGGAAATGGGAACACACTGAGGAGACACTTGTGGGAGCTACTGTGACTAAAACTGAGCTTCCCTACGCACAGGGAAGCAAGAGAAATGCTGATTTCATCAAGCCCAGTTACATACTCAGAATCTGTACTACTGCGCAAATAGGCATGTCTCAGTAGGCAAAAAACTCATTTCTGACAAAGGTGCCCAAATTCATCTCAGAAGTGTGCAACTTGTTCCCTGAGTTAGAAAACGTCGAGAAACGTTCGTTTCTGCTAGCGCTGTGCTTCTACGCATGTATTTGCTGAACGGTGAAAGCGCACAGTAATGCACTTTTCTCCCAGCAAATACACTGTTCCTAAGGAAATGGGAAAACACTGAGGAGACACTTGTGGGAGCTACTGTGACTAAAACTGAACTTCCCTACGCACAGGGAAGCAAGAGAAATGCTGATTTCATCAAGCCCAGTTACATACTCAGAATCTGTACTACTGCGCAAATAGGCATGTCTCTGTAGGCAATAAACTCATTTCTGACAAAGTTGCCCAAATGCATCTCAGAAGTGTGCAACTTGCTCTCTGAGTTAGAAAACATCGAGAAACGTTCATATCTGCTAACGCTGTGCTTCTACACATGTATTTGCTGAACGGTGATAGCGCACAGTAATGCACTTTTCTCCCAGCAAATACACTGTTTCTAAGGAAATGGGAACACACTGAGGAGACACTTGTGGGAGCTACTGTGACTAAAACTAAGCTTCCCTACGCACAGGGAAGAAAGAGAAATGCTGATTTCATCAAGCCCAGTTACATACTCAGAATCTGTACTTCTGCGCAAATAGGCAAGTCTCTGTAGGCAAAAAACTCATTTCTGACAAAGTTGCCTAAATGCATCTCAGAAGTGTGCAACTTGTTCCCTGAGTTAGAAAACGTCGAGAAACGGTCATATCTGCTTACGCTGTGCTTCTACACATGTATTTGCTGAACGGTGAAAGCGCACAGTAATGCACTTTTCTCCCAGCAAATACACTGTTTCTAAGGAAATGGGAACACACTGAGGAGACACTTGTGGGAGCTACTGTGACTAAAACTGAGCTTCCCTACGCACAGGGAAGCAAGAGAAATGCTGATTTCATCCAGCCCAGTTACATACACAGAATCTGTACTACTGCGCAAATAGGCAGGTCTCTGTAGGCAAAAAACTCATTTCTGACAAAGTTGCCCAAATGCATCTCAGAAGTGTGCAACCTGTTCCCTGAGTTAGAAAACGTCGAGAAACGTTCGTTTCTGCTAGCGCTGTGCTTCTACACATGTATTTGCTGAACGGTGAAAGCGCACGGTAATGCACTTTTCTCCCAGCAAATACACTGTTTCTAAGGAAATGGGAAGACACTGAGGAGACACTTGTGGGAGCTACTGTGACTAAAACTGAGCTTCCCTACGAACAGGGAAGCAAGAGAAATGCTGATTTCATCAAGCCCAGTTACATACTCAGAATCTGTACTACTGCGCAAATAGGCATGTCTCTTTAGGCAAAAAACCCATTTCTGACAAAGTTGCCCAAATGCATCTCAGAAGTGTGCAACTTGTTCCCTGAGTTAGAAAACGTCGAGAAACGGTCATATCTGCTAACGCTGTGCTTCTACACATGTATTTGCTGAACGGTGAAAGCGCACAGTAATGCACTTTTCTCCCAGCAAATACATTGTTTCTAAGGAAATGGGAACACACTGAGGAGACACTTGTGGGAGCTACTGTGACTAAAACTGAGCTTCCCTACGCACAGGGAAGCAAGAGAAATGCTGATTTCATCAAGCCCAGTTACATACTCAGAATATGTACTACTGTGCAAATAGGCATGTCTCTTTAGGCAAAAAACTCATTTCTGACAAAGTTGCCCAAATGCATCTCAGAAGTGTGCAACTTGTTCCCTGAGTTAGAAGACTTCGAGAAACGTTCGTTTCTGCTAGCGCTGTGCTTCTGCACATGTATTTGCTTAACGGTGAAAGCGCACAGTAATGCACTTTTCTCCCAGGAAATACACTGTTTCTAAGGAAATGGGAACACACTGAGGAGACACTTGTGGGAGCTACTGTGACTAAAACTGAGCTTCCCTACGCACAGGGAAGCAAGAGAAATGCTGATTTCATCCAGCCCAGTTACATACTCAGAATCTGTACTACTGCGCAAATAGGCATGTCTCTGTAGGCAAAAAACTCATTTCTGACAAAGTTGCCCAAATGCATCTCAGAAGTGTGCAACTTGTTCCCTGAGTTAGAAAACGTCGAGAAACTGTCATATCTGGTAACGCTGTGCTTCTACACATGTATTTGCTGAACGGTGAAAGCGCACAGAAATGCACTTTTCTCCCAGCAAATACACTGTTTCTAAGGAAATGGGAACTCACTGAGGAGACACTTGTGGGAGCTACTGTGACTAAAACTGAGCTTCCCTACGCACAGGGAAGCAAGAGAAATGCTGATTTCATCAAGCCCAGTTACATACTCAGAATCTGTACTACTGCGCAAATAGGCATGAATCTGTAGGCAAAAAACTCATTTCTGACAAAGTTGCCCAAATGCATCTCAGAAGTTTGCAACTTGTTCCCTGAGTTAGAAAACGTCGAGAAACGGTCTTTTCTGCTAGCGCTGTGCTTCTACACATGTATTTGCTGAACGGTGAAAGCGCACAGTAATGCACTTTTCTCCCAGCAAATACACTGTTTCTAAGGAAATGGGAACACACTGAGGAGACACTTGTGGGAGCTACTGTGACTAAAACTGAGCTTCCCTACGCACAGGGAAGCAAGAGAAATGCTGATTTCATCAAGCCCAGGTACATACTCAGAATCTGTACTACTGCGCAAATAGGCATGAATCTGTAGGCAAAAAACTCATTTCTGACAAAGTTGCCCAAATGCATCTCAGAAGTGTGCAACTTGTTCCCTGAGTTAGAAAACGTCGAGAAACGTTCGTTTCTGCTAGCGCTGTGCTTCTACACATGTATTTGCTGAACGGTGAAAGCGCACAGTAATGCACTTTTCTCCCAGCAAATACACTGTTTCTAAGGAAATGGGAACACACTGAGGAGACACTTGTGGGAGCTACTGTGACTAAAACTGAGCTTCCCTACGCACAGGGAAGCAAGAGAAATGCTGATTTCATCCAGCCCAATTACATACTCAGAATCTCTACTACTGCGCAAATAGGCATGAATCTGTAGGCAAAAAACTCATTTCTGACAAAGTTGCCCAAATGCATCTCAGAAGTGTGCAACTTGTTCCCTGAGTTAGAAAAAGTCGAGAAACGTTTGTTTCTGCTAGCGCTGTGCTTCTACACATGTATTTGCTGAACGGTGAAAGCGCACAGTAATGCACTTTTCTCCCAGCAAATACACTGTTTCTAAGGAAATGGGAACACACTGAGGAGACACTTGTGGGAGCTACTGTGAATAAAACTGAGCTTCCCTACGCACAGGGAAGCAAGAGAAATGCTGATTTCATCAAGCCCAGTTACATACTCAGAATCTGTACTACTGCGCAAATAGGCATGTCTCTTTAGGCAAAAAACTCATTTCTGACACAGTTGCCCAAATGCATCTCAGAAGTGTGCAACTTGTTCCCTGAGTTAGAAAACGTCGAGAAACGGTCGTTTCTGCTAGTGCTGTGCTTCTACACATGTATTTGCTGAACGGTGAAAGCGCACAGTAATGCACTTTTCTCCCAGCAAATACACTGTTTCTAAGGAAATGGGAACACACTGAGGAGACACTTGTGGGAGCTACTGTGAATAAAACTGAGCTTCCCTACGCACAGAGAAGCAAGAGAAATGCTGATTTCATCAAGCCCAGTTACATACTCAGAATCTGTACTACTGCGCAAATAGGCATGTCTCATTAGGCAAAAAACTCATTTCTGACACAGTTGCCCAAATGCATCTCAGAAGTGTGCAACTTGTTCCCTGAGTTAGAAAAAGTCGAGAAACGGTCGTTTCTGCTAGTGCTGTGCTTCTACACATGTATTTGCTGAACGGTGAAAGCGCACGGTAATGCACTTTTCTCCCAGGAAATACACTGTTTCTAAGGAAATGGGAACGCACTGAGGAGACACTTGTGGGAGCTACTGTAACTAAAACTGAGCTTCCCTACGCACAGGGAAGCAAGAGAAATGCTGATTTCATCAAGCCCAGTTACATACTCAGAATCTGTACTACTGCGCAAATAGGCATGTCTCTGTAGGCAAAAAACTCATTTCTGACAAAGTTGACCAAATGCATCTCAGAAGTGTGCAACTTGTTCCCTGAGTTAGAAAACGTCGAGAAACGGTCGTTTCTGCTAGCCCTGTGCTTCTACACATGTATTTGCTGAACGGTGAAATCGCACAGTAATGCACTTTTCTCCCAGCAAATACACTGTTTCTAAGGAAATGGGAACATACTGAGGAGACACTTGTGGGAGCTACTGTGACTAAAACTGAGCTTCCCAATGCACAGGGAAGCAAGAGAAATGCTGATTTCTTCAAGCCCATTTACATACTCAGAATCTGTACTACTGCGCAAATAGGCATGTCTCTGTAGGCAGAAAACTCATTTCTGACAAAGTTGCCCAAATGCATCTCAGAAGTGTGCAACTTGTTCCCTGAGTTAGAAAACGTCGAGAAACGGTCATATCTTCTAACGCTGTGCTTCTACACATGTATTTGCTGAACGGCGAAAGCGCACAGTAATGCACTTTTCTCCCAGCATATACACTGTTTCTAAGGAAATGGGAACACACTGAGGAGACACTTGTGGGAGCTACTGTGACTAAAACTGAGCTTCCCTACGCACAGGGAAACAAGAGAAATGCTGATTTCATCAAGCCCAGTTACATACTCAGAATCTGTACTACTGCGCAAATAGGCATGAATCTGTAGGCAAAAAACTCATTTCTGACAAAGTTGCCCAAATGCATCTCAGAAGTGTGCAACATGTTCCCTGAGTTAGAAAACGTCGAGAAACGTTCGTTTCTGCTAGCGCTGTGCTTCTACACATGTATTTGCTGAACGGTAAAAGCGCACAGTAATGCACTTTTCTACCAGCAAATACACTGTTTCTAAGGAAATAGGTACACATTGAGGAGACACTTGTGGGAGCTACTGTGACTAAAACTGAGCTTCCCTACGCACAGGGAAGCAAGAGAAATGCTGATTTCATCAAGCCCAGTTACATACTCAGAATCTGTACTACTGTGCAAATAGGCAAGTCTCTGTAGGCAAAAAACTCATTTCTGACAAAGTTGCCTAAATGCATCTCAGAAGTGTGCAACTTGTTCCCTGAGTTAGAAAACGTCGAGAAACGGTCATATCTGCTAACGCTGTGCTTCTACACATGTATTTGCTGAACGGTGAAAGCGCACAGTAATGCACTTTTCTCCCAGCAAATACATTGTTTCTAAGGAAATGGGAACACACTGAGGAGACACTTGTGGGAGCTACTGTGACTAAAACTGAGCTTCCCTACGCACAGGGAAGCAAGAGAATTGCTGATTTCATCAAGCCTAGTTACATACTCAGAATCTGTACTACTGCGCAAATAGGCATGTCTCTGTAGGCAAAAAACTCATTTCTGACAAAGTTGCCCAAATGCATCTCAGAAGTGTGCAACTTGTTCCCTGAGTTAGAAAAAGTCGAGAAATGTTCGTTTCTGCTAGCGCTGTGCTTCTACACATGTATTTGCTGAACGGTGAAAGCGCACAGTAATGCACTTTACTCCCAGCAAATACACTGTTTCTAAGGAAATGGGAACACACTGAGGAGACACTTGTGGGACCTATTGTGACTAAAACTGAGCTTCTCTACGTACAGGGAAGCAAGAGAAATGCTGATTTCATCAAGCCCAGTTACATACTCAGAATCTGTACTACTGCGCAAATAGGCATGTCTTTGTAGGCAAAAAACTCATTTCTGACAATGTTTCCCAAATGCATCTCAGAAGTGTGCAACTTGTTCCCTGAGTTAGAAAACATCGAGAAACGATCGTTTCTGCCAGCGCTGTGCTTCTACACATGTATTTGCTGAACGGTGAAAGCGCACAATAATGCACTTTTCTCCCAGCAAATACACTGTTTCTAAGGAAATGGGAACACACTGAGGAGACACTTGTGGGAGCTACTGTGACTAAAACTGAGCTTCCCTATGCACAGGGAAGCAAGAGAAATGCTGATTTCATCAAGCCCAATTACATACACAGAATATGTACTACTGCGCAAATAGGCATGTCTCTTTAGGCAAAAAACTCATTTCTGACAAAGTTGCCCAAATGCATCTCAGAAGTGTGCAACTTGTTCCCTGAGTTAGAAAACGTCGAGAAACGTTCGTTTCTGCTAGCGCTGTGCTTCTACACATGTATTTGCTGAACGGTGAAAGCGCACAGTAATGCACTTTTCTCCCAGCAAATACACTGTTTCTAAGGAAATGGGAACACACTGAGGAGACACTTGTGGGAGCTACTGTGACTAAAACTGAGCTTCCCTATGCACAGGGAAGCAAGAGCAATGCTGATTTCATCAAGCCCAGTTACATACTCAGAATCTGTACTACTGCGCAAATAGGCATGTCTCTGTAGGCAAAAAACTCATTTCTGACAAAGTTGCCCAAATGCATCTCAGAAGTGTGCAACTTGTTCCCTGAGTTAGAAAACGTCGAGAAACGTTCGTTTCTGCTAGCGCTGTGCTTCTACACATGTATTTGCTGAACGGTGAAAGCGCACAGTAATGCACTTTTCTCCCAGCAAATACACTGTTTCTAAGGAACTGGGAACACACTGAGGAGACACTTGTGGGAGCTACTGTGACTAAAACTGAGCTTCCCTACGCACAGGGAAGCAAGAGAAATGCTGATTTCATCAAGCCCAGTTACATACTCAGTATCTGTCCTCCTACGCAAATAGGTATGTCTCTGTAGGCAAAAAACTCATTTTTGAGAAAGTTACCGAAATGCAACCCAGAAGTGTGCAACTTGTTCCCTGAGTTAGAAAACGTCGAGAAACGTTCGTTACTGCTAGCGCTGTGCTTCTACACATGTTTTTGCTGAACGGTGAAAGCGCACAGTAATGCACTTTTCTCCCAGCAAATACACTGTTTCTAAAGAAATGGGAACACACTGAGGAGACACTTGTGGTAGCTACTGTGAATAAAACTGAGCTTCCCTACGCACAGGGAAGCAAGAGAAATGCTGATTTCATCAAGCCCAGTTACATACTCAGAATCTGTACTACTGCGCAAAAAGGCATGTCTCTTTAGGCAAAAAACTCATTTCTGACAAAGTTGCCCAAATGCATCTCAGAAGTGTGCCACTTGTTCCCTGAGTTAGAAAACTTCGAGAAACAATCATTTCAGTTAGCGCTGTGCTTCTACACATGTATTTGCTGAACGGTGAAAGCGCACAGTAATTCACTTTTCTCCCAGCAAATACACTGTTTCTAAGGAAATGGGAACACACTGAGGAGACACTTGTGAGAGCTACTGTTTCTAAAACTGAGCTTCCCTACGCACAGGGAAGCAAGAGAAATGCTGATTTCATCAAGCCCAGTTACATACTCAGAATCTGTACTACTGCGCAAATAGGCATGTCTCTGTAGGCAAAAAACTCATTTCTGACAAAGTTGCCCAAATGCATCTCAGAAGTGTGCAACTTGTTCCCTGAGTTAGAAAACGTCGAGAAACGGTCGTTTCTGCTAGCGCTGTGCTTCTACACATGTATTTGCTGAACGGTGAAAGCGCACAGTAATGCAGTTTTCTCCCAGCAAATACACTGTTTCTAAGGAACTGGGAACACACTGAGGAGACACTTGTGAGAGCTACTGTGACTAAAACTGAGCTTCCCTACGCACAGGGAAGGAAGAGAATGCTGATTTCATCAAGCCCAGTTACCTACTCAGAATCTGTACTTCTGCGCAAATAGGCATGTCTCTGTAGGCAAAAAACTCATTTCTGACAAAGTTGCCCAAATGCATCTCAGAAGTGTGCCACTTGTTCCCTGAGTTAGAAAACGTCGAGAAACGTTCGTTTCTGCTAGCGCTGTGCTTCTACACATGTATTTGCTGAGCGGTGAAAGCGCACAGTAATGAACTTTTCTCCCAGCAAATACACTGTTTCTATGGAACTGGGAACACACTGAGGAGACACTTGTGGGAGCTACTGTGACTAAAACTGAGCTTCCCTACGCACAGGGAAGCAAGAGAAATGCTGATGTCATCAAGCCCAGTTACATATTCAGAATCTGTACTACTGCGCAAATAGGCATGTCTCTGTAGGCAAAAAACTCATTTCTGACAAAGTTGCCCAAATACATCTCAGAAGTGTGCAACTTGTTCCCTGAGTTAGAAAACATCGAGAAACGTTCGTTACTGCTAGCGCTGTGTTTCTACACATGTATTTGCTGAACGGTGAAAGCGCACAGTAATGCACTTTTCTCCCAGCAAACACACTGTTTCTAAGGAAATGGGAACACACGGAGGAGACACTTGTGGGAGCTACTGTGACTAAAACTGAGCTTCCCTACGCACAGGGAAGCAAGAGAAATGCTGATTTCATCAAGCCCAGTTACATACTCAGAATCTGTACTACTGCGCAAATAGGCATGTCTCTGTAGGCAAAAAACTCATTTCTGACAAAGTTGCCCAAATGCATCTCAGAAGTGTGCAACTTGTTCTCTGAGTTAGACACCGTCGAGAAACGTTCGTTTCTGCTAGTGCTGTGCTTCAACACATGTATTTGCTGAACGGTGAAAGCGCACAGTAATGCACTTTTCTCCCAGCAAATACACTGTTTCTAAGAAAATGGGAACACACTGAGGAGACACTTGTGGGAGCTACTGGAACTAAAACTGAGCTTCCCAACGCACAGGGAAGCAAGAGAAATGCTGATTTCATCAAGCCCAGTTACATACTCAGAATCTGTACTACTGCGCAAATAGGCATGTCTCTGTAGGCAAAAAACTCATTTCTGACAAAGTTGCCCAAATGCATCTCAGAAGTGTGCCACTTGTTCCCTGAGTTAGAAAACGTCGAGAAACGTTCGTTTCTTCTAGCGATGTGCTTCTACACATGTATTTGCTGAACGGTGAAAGCGCACAGTAATGCACTTTTCTCCCAGCAAATACACTGTTTCTAAGGAACTGGGAACACACTGAGGAGACACTTGTGGGAGCTACTGTGACTAAAACTGAGCTTCCCTATGCACAGGGAAGCAAGAGAATCCTGATTTCATCAAGCCCAGTTACCTACTCAGAATCTGTACTACTGCGCAAATAGGCATGTCTCTGTAGGCAAAAAACTCATTTCTGACAAATTTGCCCAAATGCATCCCAGAAGTGTGCAACTTGTTCCATGAGTTAGAAAACGTCGAGAAACGGTCGTTTCTGCTAGCGCTGTGCTTCTACACATGTATTTGCTGAACGGTGAAAGCGCACAGTAATGCACTTTTCTCCCAGCAAATACACTGTTTCTAAGGAAATGGGAACACACTGAGGAGACACATGTGGGAGCTACTGTGACTAATACTGAGCTTCCCTACGCACAGGGAAGCAAGAGAAATGCTGATTTCATCAAGCCCAGTTACATACTCAGAATCTGTACTACTGCGCAAATAGACATGTCTCTGTAGGCAAAAAACTCATTTCTGACAAAGTTGCCCAAATGCATCTCAGAAGTGTGCCACTTGTTCCCTGAGTTAGAAAACGTCGAGAAACGGTCATATCTGCTAACGCTGTGCTTCTACACATGTATTTGCTGAACGGTGAAAGCGCACAGTAATGCACTTTTCTCCCAGCAAATACATTGTTTCTAAGGAAATGGGAACACACTGAGGAGACACTTGTGGGAGCTACTGTGACTAAAACTGAGCTTCCCTACGCACAGAGAAGCAAGAGAAATGCTGATTTCATCCAGCCCAGTTACATACTCAGAATCTGTACTACTGCGCAAATAGGCAGGTCTCTGTAGGCAAAAAACTCATTTCTGACAAAGTTGCCCAAATGCATCTCAGAAGTGTGCAACTTGTTCCCTGAGTTAGAAAACGTCGAGAAACGTTCGTTTCTGCTAGCGCTGTGCTTCTACACATGTATTTGCTGAACGGTGAAAGCGCACGGTAATGCACTTTTCTCCAAGCAAATACACTGTTTCTAAGGAACTGGGAACACACTGAGGAGACACTTGTGGGAGCTACTGTGACTAAAACTGAGCTTCCCTACGAACAGGGAAGCAAGCGAAATGCTGATTTCATCAAACCCAGTTACATACTCATAATCTGTACTACTGTGCAAATAGGCAAGTCTCTGTAGGCAAAAAACTCATTTCTGACAAAGTTGCCTAAATGCATCTCAGAAGTGTGCAACTTGTTCCCTGAGTTAGAAAACGTCGAGAAACGGTCATATCTGCTTACGCTGTGCTTCTACACATGTATTTGCTGAACGGTGAAAGCGCACAGTAATGCACTTTTCTCCCAGCAAATACACTGTTTCTAAGGAAATGGGAACACACTGAGGAGACACTTGTGGGAGCTACTGTGACTAAAACTGAGCTTCCCTACGCACAGGGAAGCAAGAGAAATGCTGATTTCATCCAGCCCAGTTACATACTCAGAATCTGTACTACTGCGCAAATAGGCAGGTCTCTGTAGGCAAAAAACTCATTTCTGACAAAGTTGCCCAAATGCATCTCAGAAGTGTGCAACCTGTTCCCTGAGTTAGAAAACGTCGAGAAACGTTCGTTTCTGCTAGCGCTGTGCTTCTACACATGTATTTGCTGAACGGTGAAAGCGCACGGTAATGCACTTTTCTCCCAGCAAATACACTGTTTCTAAGGAAATGGGAAGACACTGAGGAGACACTTGTGGGAGCTACTGTGACTAAAACTGAGCTTCCCTACGAACAGGGAAGCAAGAGAAATGCTGATTTCATCAAGCCCAGTTACATACTCAGAATCTGTACTACTGCGCAAATAGGCATGTCTCTTTAGGCAAAAAACCCATTTCTGACAAAGTTGCCCAAATGCATCTCAGAAGTGTGCAACTTGTTCCCTGAGTTAGAAGACTTCGAGAAACGTTCGTTTCTGCTAGCGCTGTGCTTCTGCACATGTATTTGCTTAACGGTGAAAGCGCACAGTAATGCACTTTTCTCCCAGGAAATACACTGTTTCTAAGGAAATGGGAACACACTGAGGAGACACTTGTGGGAGCTACTGTGACTAAAACTGAGCTTCCCTACGCACAGGGAAGCAAGAGAAATGCTGATTTCATCCAGCCCAGTTACATACTCAGAATCTGTACTACTGCGCAAATAGGCATGTCTCTGTAGGCAAAAAACTCATTTCTGACAAAGTTGCCCAAATGCATCTCAGAAGTGTGCAACTTGTTCCCTGAGTTAGAAAACGTCGAGAAACTGTCATATCTGGTAACGCTGTGCTTCTACACATGTATTTGCTGAACGGTGAAAGCGCACAGAAATGCACTTTTCTCCCAGCAAATACACTGTTTCTAAGGAAATGGGAACTCACTGAGGAGACACTTGTGGGAGCTACTGTGACTAAAACTGAGCTTCCCTACGCACAGGGAAGCAAGAGAAATGCTGATTTCATCAAGCCCAGTTACATACTCAGAATCTGTACTACTGCGCAAATAGGCATGAATCTGTAGGCAAAAAACTCATTTCTGACAAAGTTGCCCAAATGCATCTCAGAAGTTTGCAACTTGTTCCCTGAGTTAGAAAACGTCGAGAAACGGTCTTTTCTGCTAGCGCTGTGCTTCTACACATGTATTTGCTGAACGGTGAAAGCGCACAGTAATGCACTTTTCTCCCAGCAAATACACTGTTTCTAAGGAAATGGGAACACACTGAGGAGACACTTGTGGGAGCTACTGTGACTAAAACTGAGCTTCCCTACGCACAGGGAAGCAAGAGAAATGCTGATTTCATCAAGCCCAGGTACATACTCAGAATCTGTACTACTGCGCAAATAGGCATGAATCTGTAGGCAAAAAACTCATTTCTGACAAAGTTGCCCAAATGCATCTCAGAAGTGTGCAACTTGTTCCCTGAGTTAGAAAACGTCGAGAAACGTTCGTTTCTGCTAGCGCTGTGCTTCTACACATGTATTTGCTGAACGGTGAAAGCGCACAGTAATGCACTTTTCTCCCAGCAAATACACTGTTTCTAAGGAAATGGGAACACACTGAGGAGACACTTGTGGGAGCTACTGTGACTAAAACTGAGCTTCCCTACGCACCGGGAAGCAAGAGAAATGCTGATTTCATCCAGCCCAATTACATACTCAGAATCTCTACTACTGCGCAAATAGGCATGAATCTGTAGGCAAAAAACTCATTTCTGACAAAGTTGCCCAAATGCATCTCAGAAGTGTGCAACTTGTTCCCTGAGTTAGAAAAAGTCGAGAAACGTTTGTTTCTGCTAGCGCTGTGCTTCTACACATGTATTTGCTGAACGGTGAAAGCGCACAGTAATGCACTTTTCTCCCAGCAAATACACTGTTTCTAAGGAAATGGGAACACACTGAGGAGACACTTGTGGGAGCTACTGTGAATAAAACTGAGCTTCCCTACGCACAGGGAAGCAAGAGAAATGCTGATTTCATCAAGCCCAGTTACATACTCAGAATCTGTACTACTGCGCAAATAGGCATGTCTCTTTAGGCAAAAAACTCATTTCTGACACAGTTGCCCAAATGCATCTCAGAAGTGTGCAACTTGTTCCCTGAGTTAGAAAAAGTCGAGAAACGGTCGTTTCTGCTAGTGCTGTGCTTCTACACATGTATTTGCTGAACGGTGAAAGCGCACAGTAATGCACTTTTCTCCCAGCAAATACACTGTTTCTAAGGAAATGGGAACACACTGAGGAGACACTTGTGGGAGCTACTGTGAATAAAACTGAGCTTCCCTACGCACAGGGAAGCAAGAGAAATGCTGATTTCATCAAGCCCAGTTACATACTCAGAATCTGTACTACTGCGCAAATAGGCATGTCTCATTAGGCAAAAAACTCATTTCTGACACAGTTGCCCAAATGCATCTCAGAAGTGTGCAACTTGTTCCCTGAGTTAGAAAAAGTCGAGAAACGGTCGTTTCTGCTAGTGCTGTGCTTCTACACATGTATTTGCTGAACGGTGAAAGAGCACGGTAATGCACTTTTCTCCCAGGAAATACACTGTTTCTAAGGAAATGGGAACGCACTGAGGAGACACTTGTGGGAGCTACTGTGACTAAAACTGAGCTTCCCTACGCACAGGGAAGCAAGAGAAATGCTGATTTCATCAAGCCCAGTTACATACTCAGAATCTGTACTACTGCGCAAATAGGCATGTCTCTGTAGGCAAAAAACTCATTTCTGACAAAGTTGACCAAATGCATCTCAGAAGTGTGCACATTGTTCCCTGAGTTAGAAAACGTCGAGAAACGGTCGTTTCTGCTAGCCCTGTGCTTCTACACATGTATTTGCTGAACGGTGAAATCGCACAGTAATGCACTTTTCTCCCAGCAAATACACTGTTTCTAAGGAAATGGGAACATACTGAGGAGACACTTGTGGGAGCTACTGTGACTAAAACTGAGCTTCCCAATGCACAGGGAAGCAAGAGAAATGCTGATTTCTTCAAGCCCATTTACATACTCAGAATCTGTACTACTGCGCAAATAGGCATGTCTCTGTAGGCAGAAAACTCATTTCTGACAAAGTTGCCCAAATGCATCTCAGAAGTGTGCAACTTGTTCCCTGAGTTAGAAAACGTCGAGAAACGGTCATATCTGCTAACGCTGTGCTTCTACACATGTATTTGCTGAACGGTGAAAGCGCACAGTAATGCACTTTTCTCCCAGCAAATACATTGTTTCTAAGTAAATGGGAACACACTGAGGAGATACTTGTGGGAGCTACTGTGACTAAAACTGAGCTTCCCTACGCACAGGGAAGCAAGAGAAATGCTGATTTCATCAAGCCTAGTTACATACTCAGAATCTGTACTACTGCGCAAATAGGCATGTCTCTGTAGGCAAAAAACTCATTTCTGACAAAGTTGCCCAAATGCATCTCAGAAGTGTGCAACTTGTTCCCTGAGTTAGAAAAAGTCGAGAAATGTTCGTTTCTGCTAGCGCTGTGCTTCTACACATGTATTTGCTGAACGGTGAAAGCGCACAGTAATGCACTTTACTCCCAGCAAATACACTGTTTCTAAGGAAATGGGAACACACTGAGGAGACACTTGTGAGACCTATTGTGACTAAAACTGAGCTTCTCTACGTACAGGGAAGCAAGAGAAATGCTGATTTCATCAAGCCCAGTTACATACTCAGAATCTGTACTACTGCGCAAATAGGCATGTCTTTGTAGGCAAAAAACTCATTTCTGACAATGTTTCCCAAATGCATCTCAGAAGTGTGCAACTTGTTCCCTGAGTTAGAAAACATCGAGAAACGATCGTTTCTGCCAGCGCTGTGCTTCTACACATGTATTTGCTGAACGGTGAAAGCGCACAATAATGCACTTTTCTCCCAGCAAATACACTGTTTCTAAGGAAATGGGAACACACTGAGGAGACACTTGTGGGAGCTACTGTGACTAAAACTGAGCTTCCCTATGCACAGGGAAGCAAGAGAAATGCTGATTTCATCAAGCCCAATTACATACACAGAATATGTACTACTGCGCAAATAGGCATGTCTCTTTAGGCAAAAAACTCATTTCTGACAAAGTTGCCCAAATGCATCTCAGAAGTGTGCAACTTGTTCCCTGAGTTAGAAAACGTCGAGAAACGGTCGTTTCTGCTAGCGCTGTGCTTCTACACATGTATTTGCTGAACGGTGAAAGCGCACAGTAATGCACTTTTCTCCCAGCAAATACACTGTTTCTAAGGAAATGGGAACACACTGAGGAGACACTTGTGGGAGCTACTGTGACTAAAACTGAGCTTCCCTACACACAGGGAAGCAAGAGAAATGCTGATTTCATCCAGCCCAGTTACATACTCAGAATCTGTACTACTGCGCAAATAGGCATGTCTCTGTAGGCAAAAAACTGATTTCTGACAAAGTTGCCCAAATGCATCTCAGAAGTGTGCAACTGGTTCCCTGAGTTAGAAAACTTCGAGAAACTGTCATATCTGGTAACGCTGTGCTTCTACACATGTATTTGCTGAACGGTGAAAGCGCACAGTAATGCACTTTTCTCCCAGCAAATACACTGTTTCTAAGGAAATGGGAACTCACTGAGGAGACACTTGTGGGAGCTACTGTGACTAAAACTGAGCTTCCCTACGCACAGGGAAGCAAGAGAAATGCTGATTTCATCAAGCCCAGTTACATACTCAGAATCTGTACTACTGCGCAAATAGGCATGTCTTTGTAGGCAAAAAACTCATTTCTGACAATGTTTCCCAAATGCATCTCAGAAGTGTGCAACTTGTTCCCTGAGTTAGAAAACGTCGAGAAACCGTCGTTTCTGCTAGCGCTGTGCTTCTAAACATGTATTTTCTGAACGGTGAAAGCGCACAGTAATGCACTTTTCTCCCAGCAAATACACTGTTTCTAAGGAAATGGGAACACACTGAGGAGACACTTGTGGGAGCTACTGTGACTAAAACTGAGCTTCCCTACGCACAGGGAAGCAAGAGAAATGCTGATTTCATCAAGCCCAGTTACATACTCAGAATATGTACTACTGCGCAAATAGGCATGTCTCTTTAGGCAAAAAACTTATTTCTGACAAAGTTGCCCAAATGCATCTCAGAAGTGTGCAACTTGTTCCCTGAGTTAGAAAACTTTGAGAAACGTTCGTTTCAGCTAGCGCTGTGCTTATACACATGTATTTGCTTAACGGTGAAAGCGCACAGTAATGCACTTTTCTCCCAGCAAATACACTGTTTCTAAGGAAATGGGAACACACTGAAGAGACGCTTGTGGGAGCTACTGTGACTAAAACTGAGCTTCCCTACGCACAGGGAAGCAAGAGAAATGCTGATTTCATCTAGCCCAGTTACATACTCAGAATCTCTACTACTGCACAAGTAGGCATGTCTCTTTAGGCAAAAAACTCATTTCTGACAAAGTTGCCCAAATGCATCTCAGAAGTGTGCAACTTGTTCCCTGAGTTAGAAAACGTCGAGAAACGGTCGTTTCTGCTAGCGCTGTGCTTCTACACACGTATTTGCTGAACGGTGAAAGCGCACAGTAATGCACTTTTCTCCCAGCAAATACACTGTTTCTAAGGAAATGGGAACACACTGAGGAGACACTAGTGGGAGCTACTGTGACTAAAACTGAGCTTCCCTACGCACAGGGAAGCAAGAGAAATGCTGATTTCATCAAGCCCAGTTACATACTCAGAATCTGTACTACTGCGCAAATAGGCATGTCTCTGTAGGCAAAAAACTCATTTCTGACAAAGTTGCCCAAATGCATCTCAGAAGTGTGCAACTTGTTCCCTGAGTTAGAAAACGTCGAGAAACGGTCATATCTGCTAACGCTGTGCTTCTACACATGTATTTGCTGAACGGTGAAAGCGCACAGTAATGCACTTTTCTCCCAGCAAATACACTGTTTCTAAGGAAATGGGAACACACTGAGGAGACACTTGTGGGAGCTACTGTGACTAAAACTGAGCTTCCCTACGCACAGGGAAGCAAGAGAAATGCTGATTTCATCAAGCCCAGTTACATACTCAGAATCTGTACTACTGCGCAAATAGGCATGAATCTGTAGGCAAAAAACTCATTTCTGACAAAGTTGCCCAAATGCATCTCAGAAGTGTGCAACTTGTTCCCTGAGTTAGAAAACGTCGAGAAACGGTCATGTCTGCTAACGCTGTGCTTCTACACATGTATTTGCTGAACGGTGAAAGCGCACAGTAATGCACTTTTCTCCCAGCAAATACACTGTTTCTAAGGAAATGGGAACACACTGAGGAGACACTTGTGGGAGCTACTGTGACTAAAACTGAGCTTCCCTACGCACAGGGAAGCAAGAGAAATGCTGATTTCATCAAGCCCAGTTACATACTCAGAATCTGTACTACTGCACAAATAGGCATGTCTCTGTAGGCAAAAAACTCATTTCTGACAAAGTTGCCCAAATGCATCTCAGAAGTGTGCAACTTGTTCCCTGAGTTAGAAAACGTCGAGAAACGGTCATGTCTGCTAACGCTGTGCTTCTACACATGTATTTGCTGAACGGTGAAAGCGCACAGTAATGCACTTTTCTCCCAGCAAATACACTGTTTCTAAGGAAATGGGAACACACTGAGGAGACACTTGTGGGAGCTACTGTGACTAAAACTGAGCTTCCCTACGCACAGGGAAGCAAGAGAAATGCTGATTTCATCAAGCCCAGTTACATACTCAGAATCTGTACTACTGCGCAAATAGGCATGTCTTTGTAGGCAAAAAACTCATTTCTGACAATGTTTCCCAAATGCATCTCAGAAGTGTGCAACTTGTTCCCTGAGTTAGAAAACGTCGAGAAACCGTCGTTTCTGCTAGCGCTGTGCTTCTAAACATGTATTTTCTGAACGGTGAAAGCGCACAGTAATGCACTTTTCTCCCAGCAAATACACTGTTTCTAAGGAAATGGGAACACACTGAGGAGACACTTGTGGGAGCTACTGTGACTAAAACTGAGCTTCCCTACGCACAGGGAAGCAAGAGAAATGCTGATTTCATCAAGCCCAGTTACATACTCAGAATATGTACTACTGCGCAAATAGGCATGTCTCTTTAGGCAAAAAACTTATTTCTGACAAAGTTGCCCAAATGCATCTCAGAAGTGTGCAACTTGTTCCCTGAGTTAGAAAACTTTGAGAAACGTTCGTTTCAGCTAGCGCTGTGCTTATACACATGTATTTGCTTAACGGTGAAAGCGCACAGTAATGCACTTTTCTCCCAGCAAATACACTGTTTCTAAGGAAATGGGAACACACTGAAGAGACGCTTGTGGGAGCTACTGTGACTAAAACTGAGCTTCCCTACGCACAGGGAAGCAAGAGAAATGCTGATTTCATCTAGCCCAGTTACATACTCAGAATCTCTACTACTGCACAAGTAGGCATGTCTCTTTAGGCAAAAAACTCATTTCTGACAAAGTTGCCCAAATGCATCTCAGAAGTGTGCAACTTGTTCCCTGAGTTAGAAAACGTCGAGAAACGGTCGTTTCTGCTAGCGCTGTGCTTCTACACACGTATTTGCTGAACGGTGAAAGCGCACAGTAATGCACTTTTCTCCCAGCAAATACACTGTTTCTAAGGAAATGGGAACACACTGAGGAGACACTAGTGGGAGCTACTGTGACTAAAACTGAGCTTCCCTACGCACAGGGAAGCAAGAGAAATGCTGATTTCATCAAGCCCAGTTACATACTCAGAATCTGTACTACTGCGCAAATAGGCATGTCTCTGTAGGCAAAAAACTCATTTCTGACAAAGTTGCCCAAATGCATCTCAGAAGTGTGCAACTTGTTCCCTGAGTTAGAAAACGTCGAGAAACGGTCATATCTGCTAACGCTGTGCTTCTACACATGTATTTGTTGAACGGTGAAAGCGCACAGTAATGCACTTTTCTCCCAGCAAATACACTGTTTCTAAGGAAATGGGAACACACTGAGGAGACACTTGTGGGAGCTACTGTGACTAAAACTGAGCTTCCCTACGCACAGGGAAGCAAGAGAAATGCTGATTTCATCAAGCCCAGTTACATACTCAGAATCTGTACTACTGCGCAAATAGGCATGAATCTGTAGGCAAAAAACTCATTTCTGACAAAGTTGCCCAAATGCCTCTCAGAAGTTTGCAACTTGTTGCCTGAGTTAGAAAACGTCGAGAAACGGTCTTTTCTGCTAGCGCTGTGCTTCCACACATGTATTTGCTGAACGGTGAAAGCGCACAGTAATGCACTTTTCTCCCAGCAAATACACTGTTTCTAAGGAAATGGGAACACACTGAGGAGACGCTTGTGGGAGCTACTGTGACTAAAACTGAGCTTCCCTACGCACAGGGAAGCAAGAGAAATGCTGATTTCATCCAGCCCAGTTACATACTCAGAATCTGTACTACTGCGCAAATAGGCATGTCTCTGTAGGCAAAAAACTCATTTCTGACAAAGTTGCCTGAATGCATCTCAGAAGTGTGCAACTTGTTTTCTGAGTTAGAAAACGTCGAGAAACGGTCATATCTGCTAACGCTGTGCTTCTACACATGTATTTGCTGAACGGTGAAAGCGCACAGTAATGCACTTTTCTCCCAGCAAATACACTGTTTCTAAGGAAATGGGAACACACTGAGGAGACACTTGTGGGAGCTACTGTGACTAAAACTGAGCTTCCCTATGCACAGGGAAGCAAGAGAAATGCTGATTTCATCAAGCCCAGTTACATACACAGAATATGTACTACTGCGCAAATAGGCATGTCTCTTTAGGCAAAAAACTCATTTCTGACAAAGTTGCCCAAATGCATCTCAGAAGTGTGCAACTTGTTCCCTGAGTTAGAAAACTTTGAGAAACGTTCGTTTCTGCTAGCGCTGTGCTTCTACACATGTATTTGCTTAACGGTGAAAGCGCACAGTAATGCACTTTTCTCCCAGCAAATACACTGTTTCTAAGGAAATGGGAACACACTGAGGAGACACTTGTGGGAGCTACTGTGACTAAAACTGAGCTTCCCTACACACAGGGAAGCAAGAGAAATGCTGATTTCATCCAGCCCAGTTACATACTCAGAATCTGTACTACTGCGCAAATAGGCATGTCTCTGTAGGCAAAAAACTGATTTCTGACAAAGTTGCCCAAATGCATCTCAGAAGTGTGCAACTGGTTCCCTGAGTTAGAAAACTTCGAGAAACTGTCATATCTGGTAACGCTGTGCTTCTACACATGTATTTGCTGAACGGTGAAAGCGCACAGTAATGCACTTTTCTCCCAGCAAATACACTGTTTCTAAGGAAATGTGAACTCACTGAGGAGACACTTGTGGGAGCTACTGTGACTAAAACTGAGCTTCCCTACGCACAGGGAAGCAAGAGAAATGCTGATTTCATCAAGCCCAGTTACATACTCAGAATTTGTACTACTGCGCAAATAGGCATGAATCTGTAGTCAAAAAACTCATTTCTGACAAAGTTGCCCAAATGCATCTCAGAAGTTTGCAACTTGTTCCCTGAGTTAGAAAACGTCGAGAAACGGTCGTTTCTGCTAGCGCTGTGCTTCTACAGATGTATTTGCTGAACGGTGAAAGCGCACAGTAATGCATTTTTCTCCCAGCAAATACACTGTTTCTAAGGAAATGGGAACACACTGAGGAGACACTTGTGGGAGCTACTGTGACTAAAACTGAGCTTCCCTACGCACAGGGAAGCAAGAGAAATGCTGATTTCATCAAGCCCAGTTACATACTCAGAATCTGTACTACTGCACAAATAGGCATGTCTCTGTAGGGAAAAAACTCATTTCTGACAAAGTTGCCCAAATGCATCTCAGAAGTGTGCAACTTGTTCCCTGAGTTAGAAAACGTCGAGAAACGGTCATATCTGCTAACGCTGTGCTTCTACACATGTATTTGCTGAACGGTGAAAGCGCACAGTAATGCACTTTTCTCCCAGCAAATACACTGTTTCTAAGGAAATGGGAACACACTGAGGAGACACTTGTGGGAGCTACTGTGACTAAAACAGATCTTCCCTACGCACAGGGAAGCAAGAGAAATGCTGATTTCATCAAGCCCAGTTACATACTCAGAATCTGTACTACTGCGCAAATAGGCATGTCTTTGTAGGCAAAAAACTCATTTCTGACAATGTTTCCCAAATGCATCTCAGAAGTGTGCAACTTGTTCCCTGAGTTAGAAAACGTCGAGAAACCGTCGTTTCTGCTAGCGCTGTGCTTCTAAACATGTATTTTCTGAACGGTGAAAGCGCACAGTAATGCACTTTTCTCCCAGCAAATACACTGTTTCTAAGGAAATGGGAACACACTGAGGAGACACTTGTGGGAGCTACTGTGACTAAAACTGAGCTTCCCTACGCACAGGGAAGCAAGAGAAATGCTGATTTCATCAAGCCCAGTTACATACTCAGAATATGTACTACTGCGCAAATAGGCATGTCTCTTTAGGCAAAAAACTTATTTCTGACAAAGTTGCCCAAATGCATCTCAGAAGTGTGCAACTTGTTCCCTGAGTTAGAAAACTTCGAGAAACGTTCGTTTCTGCTAGCGCTGTGCTTCTACACATGTATTTGCTTAACGGTGAAAGCGCACAGTAATGCACTTTTCTCCCAGCAAATACACTGTTTCTAAGGAAATGGGAACACACTGAGGAGACGCTTGTGGGAGCTACTGTGACTAAAACTGAGCTTCCCTACGCACAGGGAAGCAAGAGAAATGCTGATTTCATCTAGCCCAGTTACATACTCAGAATCTGTACTACTGCGCAAATAGGCATGTCTCTTTAGGCAAAAAACTCATTTCTGACAAAGTTGCCCAAATGCATCTCAGAAGTGTGCAACTTGTTCCCTGAGTTAGAAAACGTCGAGAAACGGTCGTTTCTGCTAGCGCTGTGCTTCTACACACGTATTTGCTGAACGGTGAAAGCGCACAGTAATGCACTTTTCTCCCAGCAAATACACTGTTTCTAAGGAAATGGGAACACACTGAGGAGACACTAGTGGGAGCTACTGTGACTAAAACTGAGCTTCCCTACGCACAGGGAAGCAAGAGAAATGCTGATTTCATCCAGCCCAGTTACATACTCAGAATCTGTACTACTGCGCAAATAGGCATGTCTCTGTAGGCAAAAAACTCATTTCTGACAAAGTTGCCCAAATGCATCTCAGAAGTGTGCAACTTGTTCCCTGAGTTAGAAAACGTCGAGAAACGGTCGTTTCTGCTAGCGCTGTGCTTCTACACATGTATTTGCTGAACGGTGAAAGCGCAAAGTAATGCACTTTTCTCCCAGCAATTACACTGTTTCTAAGGAAATGGGAACACACTGAGGAGACACTTGTGGGAGCTACTGTGACTAAAAGTGAGCTTCCCTACGCACAGGGAAGCAAGAGAAATGCTGATTTCATCAAGCCCAGTTACATACTCAGAATCTGTACTACTGCGCAAATAGTCATGTCTCTAGGCAAAAAACTCCTTTCTGACAAAGTTGCCCAAATGCATCTCAGAAGTGTGCAACTTGTTCCCTGAGTTAGAAAACGTCGAGAAACGTTCGTTTCTGCTAGCGCTGTGCTTCTACACATGTATTTGCTGAACGGTGAAAGCGCACAGTAATGCACTTTTCTCCCAGCAAATACACTGTTTCTAAGGAAATGGGAACACACTGAGGAGACACTTGTGGGAGCTACTGTGACTAAAACTGAGCTTCCCTACGAACAGGGAAGCAAGAGAAATGCTGATTTCATCAAGCCCAGTTACATACTCAGAATCTGTACTACTGCGCAAATAGGCATGTCTCTGTAGGCAAAAAACTCATTTCTGACAAAGTTGCCCATATGCATCTAGGAAGTGTGCAACTTGTTCCCTGAGTTAGAAAACGTCGAGAAACGTTCATTTCTGCTAGCGCTGTGCTTCTACACATGTATTTGCTGAACGGTGAAAGCGCGCAGTAATGCACTTTTCTCCCAGGAAATACACTGTTTCTAAGGAAATGGGAACACACAGAGAAGACACTTGTGGGAGCTACTGTGACTAAAACTGAGCTTCCCTACGCACAGGAAAGCCAGAGAAATGCTGATTTCATCAAGCCCAGTTACATACTCAGAATCTGTACTACTGCGCAAATAGGCATGAATCTGTAGGCAAAAAACTCATTTCTGACAAAGTTGCCCAAATGCATCTCAGAAGTGTGCAACTTGTTCCCTGAGTTAGAAAACGTCGAGAAACGTTCGTTTCTGCTAGCGCTGTGCTTCTACACATGTATTTGCTGAACGGTGAAAGCGCACAGTAATGCACTTTTCTCCCAGCAAATACACTGTTTCTAAGGAAATGGGAACACACTGAGGAGACACTTGTGGGAGCTACTGTGACTAATAGTGAGCTTGCCTACGCACAGGGAAGCAAGAGAAATGCTGATTTCATCAAGCCCAGTTACATACTCAGAATCTGTACTACTGCGCAAATAGGCATGTCTCTGTAGGCCAAAAACTCATTTCTGACAAAGTTGCCCAAATGCATCTCAGAAGTGTGCAACTTGTTCCCTGAGTTAGAAAACGTCGAGAAACGTTCGTTTCTGCTAGCACTGTGCTTCTACACATGTATTTGCTGAACGGTGAAAGCGCACAGTAATGCACTTTTCTCCCAGCAAATACACTGTTTCTAAGGAAATGGGAACACACTGAGGAGACACTTGGGGGAGCTACTGTGACTAAAACTGAGCTTCCCTACGAACAGGGAAGCAAGAGAAATGCTGATTTCATCAAGCCCAGTTACATACTCAGAATCTGTACTACTGCGCAAATAGGCATGTCTCTGTAGGCAAAAAACTCATTTCTGACAAAGTTGCCCAAATGCATCTAGGAAGTGTGCAACTTGTTCCCTGAGTTAGAAAACGTCGAGAAACGTTCGTTTCTGCTAGCGCTGTGCTTCTACACATGTATTTGCTGAACGGTGAAAGCGCGCAGTAATGCACTTTTCTCCCAGCAAATACACTATTTCTAAGGAAATGGGAACACACTGAGAAGACACCTGTGGGAGCTACTGTGACTAAAACTGAGCTTCCCTACGCACAGGAAAGCAAGAGAAATGCTGATTTCATCAAGCCCAGTTACATACTCAGAATCTGTACTACTGCGCAAATAGGCATGTCTCTGTTGGCAAAAAACTCATTTCTGACAAAGTTGCCCAAATGCATCTCAGAAGTGTGCAACTTGTTCCCTGAGTTAGAAAACGTCGAGAAACGTTCGTTTCTGCTAGCGCTGTGCTTCTACACATGTATTTGCTGAACGGTGAAAGCGCACAGTAATGCACTTTTCTCCCAGCAAATACACTGTTTCTAAGGAAATGGGAACACACTGAGGAGACACTTGTGGGAGCTACTGTGACTAAAACTGAGCTTCCCTACGCACAGGGAAGCAAGAGAAATGCTGATTTCATCAAGCCCAGTTATATACTCAGAATCTGTACTTCTGCGCATATAGGCATGAATCTGTAGGCAAAAAACTCATTTTTGAAAAGTTACCCAAATGCATCTCAGAAGTGTGCAACTTGTTCCCTGAGTTAGAAAAAGTCGAGAAACGTTCGTTTCTGCTAGCGCTGTGCTTCTACACATGTATTTGCTGAACGGTGAAAGCGCACAGTAATGCACTTTTCTCCCAGCAAATACACTGTTTCTAAGGAAATGGGAACACACTGAGGAGACACTTGTGGGAGCTACTGTGACTAAAACTGAGCTTCCTTACGCACAGGGAAGCAAGAGAAATGCTGAATTCATCAAGCCCAGTTACATACTCAGAATCTGTACTACTGCGCAAATAGGCATGTCTCTGTAGGCAAAAAACTCATTTCTGACAAAGTTGCCCAAATGCATCTCAGAAGTGTGCAACTTGTTCCCTGAGTTAGAAAACGTCGAGAAACGTTCGTTTCTGCTAGCGCTGTGCTTCTACACATGTATTTGCTGAACGGTGAAAGCGCACAGTAATGCACTTTTCTCCCAGCAAATACACTGTTTCTAAGGAAATGGGAACACACTGAGGAGACACTTGTGGGAGCTACTGTGACTAAAACTGAGCTTCTTTACACACAGGGAAGCAGGAGAAATGCTGATTTCATCAAGCCCAGTTACATACTCAGAATCTGTACTACTGCGCAAATAGGCATGAATCTGTAGGCAAAAAACTCCTTTCTGACAAAGTTGCCCAAATGCATCTCAGAAGTGTGCAACTTGTTCCCTGAGTTAGAAAACGTCGAGAAACGGTCGTTTCTGCTAGCGCTGTGCTTCTACACATGTATTTGCTGAACGGTGAAAGCGCAAAGTAATGCACTTTTCTCCCAGCAATTACACTGTTTCTAAGGAAATGGGAACACACTGAGGAGACACTTGTGGGAGCTACTGTGACTAAAAGTGAGCTTCCCTACGCACAGGGAAGCAAGAGAAATGCTGATTTCATCAAGCCCAGTTACATACTCAGAATCTGTACTACTGCGCAAATAGTCATGTCTCTAGGCAAAAAACTCCTTTCTGACAAAGTTGCCCAAATGCATCTCAGAAGTGTGCAACTTGTTCCCTGAGTTAGAAAACGTCGAGAAACTTTCGTTTCTGCTAGCGCTGTGCTTCTACACATGTATTTGCTGAACGGTGAAAGCGCACAGTAATGCACTTTTCTCCCAGCAAATACACTGTTTCTAAGGAAATGGGAACACACTGAGGAGACACTTGTGGGAGCTACTGTGACTAAAACTGAGCTTCCCTACGAACAGGGAAGCAAGAGAAATGCTGATTTCATCAAGCCCAGTTACATACTCAGAATCTGTACTACTGCGCAAATAGGCATGTCTCTGTAGGCAAAAAACTCATTTCTGACAAAGTTGCCCAAATGCATCTCAGAAGTGTGCAACTTGTTCCCTGAGTTAGAAAACGTCGAGAAACGTTCATTTCTGCTAGCGCTGTGCTTCTACACATGTATTTGCTGAACGGTGAAAGCGCGCAGTAATGCACTTTTCTCCCAGGAAATACACTGTTTCTAAGGAAATGGGAACACACAGAAAAGACACTTGTGGGAGCTACTGTGACTAAAACTGAGCTTCCCTACGCACAGGAAAGCCAGAGAAATGCTGATTTCATCAAGCCCAGTTACATACTCAGAATCTGTACTACTGCGCAAATAGGCATGAATCTGTAGGCAAAAAACTCATTTCTGACAAAGTTGCCCAAATGCATCTCAGAAGTGTGCAACTTGTTCCCTGAGTTAGAAAACGTCGAGAAACGTTCGTTTTTGCTAGCGCTGTGCTTCTACACATGTATTTGCTGAACGGTGAAAGCGCACAGTAATGCACTTTTCTCCCAGCAAATACACTGTTTCTAAGGAAATGGGAACACACTGAGGAGACACTTGTGGGAGCTACTGTGACTAACAGTGAGCTTGCCTACGCACAGGGAAGCAAGAGAAATGCTGATTTCATCAAGCCCAGTTACATACTCAGAATCTGTACTACTGCGCAAATAGGCATGTCTCTGTAGGCCAAAAACTCATTTCTGACAAAGTTGCCCAAATGCATCTCAGAAGTGTGCAACTTGTTCCCTGAGTTAGAAAACGTCGAGAAACGTTCGTTTCTGCTAGCGCTGTGCTTCTACACATGTATTTGCTGAACGGTGAAAGCGCACAGTAATGCACTTTTCTCCCAGCAAATACACTGTTTCTAAGGAAATGGGAACACACTGAGGAGACACTTGTGGGAGCTACTGTGACTAAAACTGAGCTTCCCTACGAACAGGGAAGCAAGAGAAATGCTGATTTCATCAAGCCCAGTTACATACTCAGAATCTGTACTACTGCGCAAATAGGCATGTCTCTGTAGGCAAAAAACTCATTTCTGACAAAGTTGCCCAAATGCATCTAGGAAGTGTGCAACTTGTTCCCTGAGTTAGAAAACGTCGAGAAACGTTCGTTTCTGCTAGCGCTGTGCTTCTACACATGTATTTGCTGAACGGTGAAAGCGCGCAGTAATGCACTTTTCTCCCAGCAAATACACTATTTCTAAGGAAATGGGAACACACTGAGAAGACACCTGTGGGAGCTACTGTGACTAAAACTGAGCTTCCCTACGCACAGGAAAGCAAGAGAAATGCTGATTTCATCAAGCCCAGTTACATACTCAGAATCTGTACTACTGCGCAAATAGGCATGAATCTGTAGGCAAAAAACTCATTTCTGACAAAGTTGCCCAAATGCATCTCAGAAGTGTGCAACTTGTTCCCTGAGTTAGAAAACGTCGAGAAACGGTCATATCTGCTGACGCTGTGCTTCTACACATGTATTTGCTGAACGGTGAAAGCGCACAGTAATGCACTTTTCTCCCAGCAAATACATTGTTTCTAAGGAAATGGGAACACACTGAGGAGACACTTGTGGGAGCTACTGTGACTAAAACTGAGCTTCCCTACGCACAGGGAAGCAAGAGAAATGCTGATTTCATCCAGCCCAGTTACATACTCAGAATCTGTACTACTGCGCAAATAGGCGTGTCTCTGTAGGCAAAAAACTCATTTCTGACAAAGTTGCCCAAATGCATCTCAGAAGTGTGCAACTTGTTCCCTGAGTTAGAAAACGTCGAGAAACGTTCGTTTCTGCTAGCGCTGTGCTTCTACACATGTATTTGCTGAACGGTGAAAGCGCACGGTAATGCACTTTTCTCCCAGCAAATACACTGTTTCTAAGGAAATGGGAACACACTGAGGAGACACTTGTGGGAGCTACTGTGACTAAAACTGAGCTTCCCTACGCACAGGGAAGCAAGAGAAATGCTGATTTCATCAAGCCCAGTTACATACTCAGAATATGTACTACTGCGCAAATAGGCATGTCTCTTTAGGCACAAAACTCATTTCTGACAAAGTTGCCCAAATGCATCTCAGAAGTGTGCAACTTGTTCCCTGAGTTAGAAAACTTCGAGAAACGTTCGTTTCTGCTAGCGCTGTGCTTCTACACATGTATTTGCTTAACGGTGAAAGCGCACAGTAATGCACTTTTCTCCCAGGAAATACACTGTTTCTAAGGAAATGGGAACTCACTGAGGAGACACTTGTGGGAGCTACTGTGACTAAAACTGAGCTTCCCTACGCACAGGGAAGCAAGAGAAATGCTGATTTCATCAAGCCCAGTTACATACTCAGAATCTGTACTACTGCGCAAATAGGCATGAATCTGTAGGCAAAAAACTCATTTCTGACAAAGTTGCCCAAATGCATCTCAGAAGTTTGCAACTTGTTCCCTGAGTTAGAAAACGTCGAGAAACGGTCTTTTCTGCTAGCGCTGTGCTTCTACACATGTATTTGCTGAACGGTGAAAGCGCACAGTAATGCACTTTTCTCCCAGCAATTACACTGTTTCTAAGGAAATGGGAACACACTGAGGAGACACTTGTGGGAGCTACTGTGACTAAAACTGAGCTTCCCTACGCACAGGGAAGCAAGAGAAATGCTGATTTCATCAAGCCCAGGTACATACTCAGAATCTGTACTACTGCGCAAATAGGCATGTCTCTGTAGGCAAAAAACTCATTTCTGACAAAGTTGCCCAAATGCATCTCAGAAGTGTGCAACTTGTTCCCTGAGTTAGAAAATGTCGAGAAACGTTCGTTTCTGCTAGCGCTGTGCTTCTACACATGTATTTGCTGAACGGTGAAAGCGCACAGTAATGCACTTTTCTCCCAGTAAATACACTGTTTCTAAGGAAATGGGAACACACTGAGGAGACACTTGTGGGAGCTACTGTGACTAAAACTGAGCTTCCCTACGCACAGGGAAGCAAGAGAAATGCTGATTTCATCAAGCCCAGTTACATACTCAGAATCTGTACTACTGCGCAAATATGTAGGTCTCTGTAGGCAAAAAACTCATTTCTGACAAAGTTGCCCAAATGCATCTCAGAAGTGTGCAACTTGTTCCCTGAGTTAGAGAACGTCGAGAAACGTTCGTTTCTGCTAGCGCTGTGCTTCTACACATGTATTTGCTGAACGGTGAAAGCGCACGGTAATACACTTTTCTCCCAGCAAATACACTGTTTCTAAGGAAATGGGAACACACTGAGGAGACACTTGTGGGAGCTACTGTGACTAAAACTGAGCTTCCCTACGAACAGGGAAGCAAGAGAAATGCTGATTTCATCAAGCCCAGTTACATACTCAGAATCTGTACTACTGTGCAAATAGGCAAGTCTCTGTAGGCAAAAAACTCATTTCTGACAAAGTTGCCTAAATGCATCTGAGAAATGTGCAACTTGTTCCCTGAGTTAGAAAACGTCGAGAAACGGTCATATCTGCTGACGCTGTGCTTCTACACATGTATTTGCTGAACGGTGAAAGCGCACAGTAATGCACTTTTCTCCCAGCAAATACATTGTTTCTAAGGAAATGGGAACACACTGAGGAGACACTTGTGGGAGCTACTGTGACTAAAACTGAGCTTCCCTACGCACAGGGAAGCAAGAGAAATGCTGATTTCATCCAGCCCAGTTACATACTCAGAATCTGTACTACTGCGCAAATAGGCGTGTCTCTGTAGGCAAAAAACTCATTTCTGACAAAGTTGCCCAAATGCATCTCAGAAGTGTGCAACTTGTTCCCTGAGTTAGAAAACGTTGAGAAACGGTCTTTTCTGCTAGCGCTGTGCTTCTACACATGTATTTGCTGAACGGTGAAAGCGCACAGTAATGCACTTTTCTCCCAGCAATTACACTGTTTCTAAGGAAATGGGAACACACTGAGGAGACACTTGTGGGAGCTACTGTGACTAAAACTGAGCTTCCCTACGCACAGGGAAGCAAGAGAAATGCTGATTTCATCAAGCCCAGGTACATACTCAGAATCTGTACTACTGCGCAAATAGGCATGTCTCTGTAGGCAAAAAACTCATTTCTGACAAAGTTGCCCAAATGCATCTCAGAAGTGTGCAACTTGTTCCCTGAGTTAGAAAACGTCGAGAAACGTTCGTTTCTGCTAGCGCTGTGCTTCTACACATGTATTTGCTGAACGGTGAAAGCGCACAGTAATGCACTTTTCTCCCAGCAAATACACTGTTTCTAAGGAAATGGGAACACACTGAGGAGACACTTGTGGGAGCTACTGTGACTAAAACTGAGCTTCCCTACGCACAGGGAAGCAAGAGAAATGCTGATTTCATCCAGCCCAGTTACATACTCAGAATCTCTACTACTGCGCAAATAGGCATGAATCTGTAGGTAAAAAACTCATTTCTGACAAAGTTGCCCAAATGCATCTCAGAAGTGTGCAACTTGTTCCCTGAGTTAGAAAACGTCGAGAAACGTTTGTTTCTGCTAGCGCTGTGCTTCTACACATGTATTTGCTGAACGGTGAAAGCGCACAGTAATGCACTTTTCTCCCAGCAAATACACTGTTTCTAAGGAAATGGGAACACACTGAGGAGACACTTGTGGGAGCTACTGTGACTAAAACTGAGCTTCCCTACGCACAGGGAAGCAAGAGAAATGCTGATTTCATCAAGCCCAGTTACATACTCAGAATCTGTACTACTGCGCAAATAGGCATGTCTCTGTAGGCAAAAAACTCATTTAAGACACAGTTGCCCAAATGCATCTCAGAAGTGTGCAACTTGTTCCCTGAGTTAGAAAAAGTCGAGAAACGGTCGTTTCTGCTAGTGCTGTGCTTCTACACATGTATTTGCTGAACGGTGAAAGCGCACAGTAATGCACTTTTCTCCCAGCAAATACACTGTTTCTAAGGAAATGGGAACACACTGAGGAGACACTTGTGGGAGCTACTGTGACTAAAACTGAGCTTCCCTACGCACAGGGAAGCAAGAGAAATGCTGATTTCATCCAGCCCAGTTACATACTCAGAATCTCTACTACTGCGCAAATAGGCATGTCTCTGTAGGCAAAAAACTCATTTCTGACAAAGTTGCCCAAATGCATCTCAGAAGTGTGCAACTTGTTCCCTGAGTTAGAAAATGTCGAGAAACGTTCGTTTCTGCTAGCGCTGTGCTTCTACACATGTATTTGCTGAACGGTGAAAGCGCACAGTAATGCACTTTTCTCCCAGTAAATACACTGTTTCTAAGGAAATGGGAACACACTGAGGAGACACTTGTGGGAGCTACTGTGACTAAAACTGAGCTTCCCTACGCACAGGGAAGCAAGAGAAATGCTGATTTCATCAAGCCCAGTTACATACTCAGAATCTGTACTACTGCGCAAATATGTAGGTCTCTGTAGGCAAAAAACTCATTTCTGACAAAGTTGCCCAAATGCATCTCAGAAGTGTGCAACTTGTTCCCTGAGTTAGAGAACGTCGAGAAACGTTCGTTTCTGCTAGCGCTGTGCTTCTACACATGTATTTGCTGAACGGTGAAAGCGCACGGTAATACACTTTTCTCCCAGCAAATACACTGTTTCTAAGGAAATGGGAACACACTGAGGAGACACTTGTGGGAGCTACTGTGACTAAAACTGAGCTTCCCTACGAACAGGGAAGCAAGAGAAATGCTGATTTCATCAAGCCCAGTTACATACTCAGAATCTGTACTACTGTGCAAATAGGCAAGTCTCTGTAGGCAAAAAACTCATTTCTGACAAAGTTGCCTAAATGCATCTCAGAAGTGTGCAACTTGTTCCCTGAGTTAGAAAACGTCGAGAAACGGTCATATCTGCTGACGCTGTGCTTCTACACATGTATTTGCTGAACGGTGAAAGCGCACAGTAATGCACTTTTCTCCCAGCAAATACATTGTTTCTAAGGAAATGGGAACACACTGAGGAGACACTTGTGGGAGCTACTGTGACTAAAACTGAGCTTCCCTACGCACAGGGAAGCAAGAGAAATGCTGATTTCATCCAGCCCAGTTACATACTCAGAATCTGTACTACTGCGCAAATAGGCGTGTCTCTGTAGGCAAAAAACTCATTTCTGACAAAGTTGCCCAAATGCATCTCAGAAGTGTGCAACTTGTTCCCTGAGTTAGAAAACATCGAGAAACGTTCGTTTCTGCTAGCGCTGTGCTTCTACACATGTATTTGCTGAACGGTGAAAGCGCACGGTAATGCACTTTTCTCCCAGCAAATACACTGTTTCTAAGGAAATGGGAACACACTGAGGAGACACTTGTGGGAGCTACTGTGACTAAAACTGAGCTTCCCTACGCACAGGGAAGCAAGAGAAATGCTGATTTCATCAAGCCCAGTTACATACTCAGAATATGTACTACTGCGCAAATAGGCATGTCTCTTTAGGCACAAAACTCATTTCTGACAAAGTTGCCCAAATGCATCTCAGAAGTGTGCAACTTGTTCCCTGAGTTAGAAAACTTCGAGAAACGTTCGTTTCTGCTAGCGCTGTGCTTCTACACATGTATTTGCTTAACGGTGAAAGGGCACAGTAATGCACTTTTCTCCCAGGAAATACACTGTTTCTAAAGAAATGGGAACTCACTGAGGAGACACTTGTGGGAGCTACTGTGACTAAAACTGAGCTTCCCTACGCACAGGGAAGCAAGAGAAATGCTGATTTCATCAAGCCCAGTTACATACTCAGAATCTCTACTACTGCGCAAATAGGCATGAATCTGTAGGCAAAAAACTCATTTCTGACAAAGTTGCCCAAATGCATCTCAGAAGTTTGAAACTTGTTCCCTGAGTTAGAAAACGTCGAGAAACGGTCTTTTCTGCTAGCGCTGTGCTTCTACACATGTATTTGCTGAACGGTGAAAGCGCACAGTAATGCACTTTTCTCCCAGCAATTACACTGTTTCTAAGGAAATGGGAACACACTGAGGAGACACTTGTGGGAGCTACTGTGACTAAAACTGAGCTTCCCTACGCACAGGGAAGCAAGAGAAATGCTGATTTCATCAAGCCCAGGTACATACTCAGAATCTGTACTACTGCGCAAATAGGCATGTCTCTGTAGGCAAAAAACTCATTTCTGACAAAGTTGCCCAAATGCATCTCAGAAGTGTGCAACTTGTTCCCTGAGTTAGAAAACGTCGAGAAACGTTCGTTTCTGCTAGCGCTGTGCTTCTACACATGTATTTGCTGAACGGTGAAAGCGCACAGTAATGCACTTTTCTCCCAGCAAATACACTGTTTCTAAGGAAATGGGAACACACTGAGGAGACACTTGTGGGAGCTACTGTGACTAAAACTGAGCTTCCCTACGCACAGGGAAGCAAGAGAAATGCTGATTTCATCCAGCCCAGTTACATACTCAGAATCTCTACTACTGCGCAAATAGGCATGAATCTGTAGGTAAAAAACTCATTTCTGACAAAGTTGCCCAAATGCATCTCAGAAGTGTGCAACTTGTTCCCTGAGTTAGAAAACGTCGAGAAACGTTTGTTTCTGCTAGCGCTGTGCTTCTACACATGTATTTGCTGAAAGGTGAAAGCGCACAGTAATGCACTTTTCTCCCAGCAAATACACTGTTTCTAAGGAAATGGGAACACACTGAGGAGACACTTGTGGGAGCTACTGTGACTAAAACTGAGCTTCCCTACGCACAGGGAAGCAAGAGAAATGCTGATTTCATCAAGCCCAGTTACATACTCAGAATCTGTACTACTGCGCAAATAGGCATGTCTCTGTAGGCAAAAAACTCATTTAAGACACAGTTGCCCAAATGCATCTCAGAAGTGTGCAACTTGTTCCCTGAGTTAGAAAAAGTCGAGAAACGGTCGTTTCTGCTAGTGCTGTGCTTCTACACATGTATTTGCTGAACGGTGAAAGCGCACAGTAATGCAATTTTCTCCCAGGAAATACACTGTTTCTAAGGAAATGGGAACACACTGAGGAGACACTTGTGGGAGCTACTGTGACTAAAACTGAGCTTCCCTATGCACAGGGAAGCAAGAGAAATGCTGATTTCATCCAGCCCAGTTACATACTCAGAATCTCTACTACTGCGCAAATAGGCATGTCTCTGTAGGCAAAAAACTCATTTCTGACAAAGTTGCCCAAATGCATCTCAGAAGTGTGCAACTTGTTCCCTGAGTTAGAAAACGTCGAGAAACCGTCGTTTCTGCTAGCGCTGTGCTTCTACACATGTATTTGCTGAACGGTGAAAGCGCACAGTAATGCACTTTTCTCCCAGCAAATACACTGTTTCTAAGGAAATGGGAACATACTGAGGAGACACTTGTGGGAGCTACTGTGACTAAAACTGAGCTTCCCAATGCACAGGGAAGCAAGAGAAATGCTGATTTCTTCAAGCCCAGTTACATACTCAGAATCTGTACTACTGCGCAAATAGACATGTCTCTGTAGGCAAAAAACTCATTTCTGACAAAGTTGCCCAAATGCATCTCAGAAGTTTGCAACTTGTTCCCTGAGTTAGAAAACGTCGAGAAACGGTCTTTTCTGCTAGCGCTGTGCTTCTACACATGTATTTGCTGAACGGTGAAAGCGCACAGTAATGCACTTTTCTCCCAGCAAATACACTGTTTCTAAGGAAATGGGAACACACTGAGGAGACACTTGTGGGAGCTACTGTGACGAAAACTGAGCTTCCCTACGCACAGGGAAGCAAGAGTAATGCTGATTTCATCCAGCCCAGTTACATACTCAGAATCTGTACTACTGCGCAAATAGGCATGTCTCTGTAGGCAAAAAACTCATTTCTGACAAAGTTGCCCAAATGCATCTCAGAAGTGTGCAACTTGTTCCCTGAGTTAGAAAACGTCGAGAAACGTTCGTTTCTGCTAGCGCTGTGCTTCTACATATGTATTTGCTGAACGGTGAAAGCGCACGGTAATGCACTTTTCTCCCAGCAAATACACTGTTTCTAAGGAAATGGGAACACACTGAGGAGACACTTGTGGGAGCTACTGTGACTAAAACTGAGCTTCCCTACGCACAGTGAAGCAAGAGAAATGCTGATTTCATCAAGCCCAGTTACATACTCAGAATCTGTACTACTGCGCAAATAGGCAAGTCTTTGTAGGCAAAAAACTCATTTCTGACAAAGTTGCCTAAATGCATCTCAGAAGTGTGCAACTTGTTCCCTGAGTTAGAAAACGTCGAGAAACGGTCATATCTGCTAACGCTGTGCTTCTACACATGTATTTGCTGAACGGTGAAAGCGCACAGTAATGCACTTTTCTCCCAGCAAATACACTGTTTCTAAGGAAATGGGAACACACTGAGGAGACACTTGTGGGAGCTACTGTGACTAAAACTGAGCTTCCCTACGCACAGGGAAGCAAGAGAAATGCTGATTTCATCCAGCCCAGTTACATACTCAGAATCTGTACTACTGCGCAAATAGGCATGTCTCTGTAGGCAAAAAACTCATTTCTGACAAAGTTGCCCAAATGCATCTCAGAAGTGTGCAACTTGTTCCCTGAGTTAGAAAACGTCGAGAAACCTTCGTTTCTGCTAGCGCTGTGCTTCTACACATGTATTTGCTGAACGGTGAAAGCGCACGGTAATGCACTTTTCTCCCAGCAAATACACTGTTTCTAAGGAAATGGGAACACACTGAGGAGACACTTGTGGGAGCTACTGTGACTAAAACTGAGCTTCCCTACGCACAGGGAAGCAAGAGAAATGCTGATTTCATCAAGCCCAGTTACATACTCAGAATCTGTACTACTGTGCAAATAGGCAAGTCTCTGTAGGCAAAAAACTCATTTCTGACAAAGTTGCCTAAATGCATCTTAGAAGTGTGCAACTTGTTCCCTGAGTTAGAAAACGTCGAGAAACGGTCATATCTGCTAACGCTGTGCTTCTACACATGTATTTGCTGAACGGTGAAAGCGCACAGTAATGCACTTTTCTCCCAGCAAATACATTGTTTCCAAGGAAATGGGAACACACTGAGGAGACACTTGTGGGAGCTACTGTGACTAAAACTGAGCTTCCCTACGCACAGGGAAGCAAGAGAAATGCTGATTTCATCCAGCCCAGTTACATACTCAGAATCTGTACTACTGCGCAAATAGGCATGTCTCTGTAGGCAAAAAACTCATTTCTGACAAAGTTGCCCAAATGCATCTCAGAAGTGTGCAACTTGTTCCCTGAGTTAGAAAACGTCGAGAAACCTTCGTTTCTGCTAGCGCTGTGCTTCTACACATGTATTTGCTGAACGGTGAAAGCGCACGGTAATGCACTTTTCTCCCAGCAAATACACTGTTTCTAAGGAAATGGGAACACACTGAGGAGACACTTGTGGGAGCTACTGTGACTAAAACTGAGCTTCCCTACGCACAGGGAAGCAAGAGAAATGCTGATTTCATCAAGCCCAGTTACATACTCAGAATCTGTACTACTGTGCAAATAGGCAAGTCTCTGTAGGCAAAAAACTCATTTCTGACAAAGTTGCCTAAATGCATCTTAGAAGTGTGCAACTTGTTCCCTGAGTTAGAAAACGTCGAGAAACGGTCATATCTGCTAACGCTGTGCTTCTACACATGTATTTGCTGAACGGTGAAAGCGCACAGTAATGCACTTTTCTCCCAGCAAATACATTGTTTCCAAGGAAATGGGAACACACTGAGGAGACACTTGTGGGAGCTACTGTGACTAAAACTGAGCTTCCCTACGCACAGGGAAGCAAGAGAAATGCTGATTTCATCCAGCCCAGTTACATACTCAGAATCTGTACTACTGCGCAAATAGGCATGTCTCTGTAGGCAAAAAACTCATTTCTGACAAAGTTGCCCAAATGCATCTCAGAAGTGTGCAACTTGTTCCCTGAGTTAGAAAACGTCGAGAAACGTTCGTTTCTGCTAGCGCTGTGCTTCTACACATGTATTTGCTGAACGGTGAAAGCGCACGGTAATGCATTTTTCTCCCAGCAAATACACTGTTTCTAAGGAAATGGGAACACACTGAGGAGACACTTGTGGGAGCTACTGTGACTAAAACTGAGCTTCCCTACGCACAGGGAAGCAAGAGAAATGCTGATTTCATCAAGCCCAGTTACATACTCAGAATCTGTACTACTGCGCAAATAGGCATGTCTCTGTAGGCAAAAAACTCATTTCTGACAATGTTGCCCAAATGCATCTCAGAAGTGTGCAACTTGTTCCCTGAGTTAGAAAACGTCGAGAAACGATCGTTTCTGCCAGCGCTGTGCTTCTACACATGTATTTGCTGAACGGTGAAAGCGCACAGTAATGCACTTTTCTCCCAGGAAATACACTGTTTCTAAGGAAATGGGAACACACTGAGGAGACACTTGTGGGAGCTACTGTGACTAAAACTGAGCTTCCCTACGCACAGGGAAGCAAGAGAAATGCTGATTTCATCAAGCCCAGTTACATACTCAGAATGTCTACTACTGCGCAAAAAGGCATGTCTCTGTAGGCAAAAAACTCATTTCTGACAAAGTTGCCCAAATGCATCTCAGAAGTGTGCAACTTGTTCCCTGAGTTAGAAAACGTCGAGAAACCGTCGTTTCTGCTAGCGCTGTGCTTCTACACATGTATTTGCTGAACGGTGAAAGCGCACAGTAATGCACTTTTCTCCCAGCAAATACACTGTTTCTAAGGAAATGGGAACATACTGAGGAGACACTTGTGAGAGCTACTGTGACTAAAACTGAGCTTCCCAATGCACAGGGAAGCAAGAGAAATGCTGATTTCTTCAAGCCCAGTTACATACTCAGAATCTGTACTACTGCGCAAATAGGCATGTCTCTGTAGGCAAAAAACTCATTTCTGACAAAGTTGCCCAAATGCATCTCAGAAGTTTGCAACTTGTTCCCTGAGTTAGAAAACGTCGAGAAACGGTCTTTTCTGCTAGCGCTGTGCTTCTACACATGTATTTGCTGAACGGTGAAAGCGCACAGTAATGCACTTTTCTCCCAGCAAATACACTGTTTCTAAGGAAATGGGAACACACTGAGGAGACACTTGTGGGAGCTACTGTGACTAAAACTGAGCTTCCCTACGCACAGGGAAGCAAGAGAAATGCTGATTTCATCAAGCCCCGTTACATACTCAGAATCTGTACTACTGCGCAAATAGGCATGAATCTGTAGGCAAAAAACTCCTTTCTGACAAAGTTGCCCAAATGCATCTCAGAAGTGTGCAACATGTTCCCTGAGTTAGAAAAAGTCGAGAAACGTTTGTTTCTGCTAGCGCTGTGCTTCTACACATGTATTTGCTGAACGGTAAAAGCGCACAGTAATTCACTTTTCTACCAGCAAATACACTGTTTCTAAGGAAATGGGAACACATTGAGGAGACACTTGTGGGAGCTACTGTGACTAAAACTGAGCTTCCCTACGCACAGGGAAGCAAGAGAAATGCTGATTTCATCAAGCCCAGTTACATACTCAGAATCTGTACTACTGCGCAAATAGGCAAGTCTCTGTAGGCAAAAAACTCATTTCTGACAAAGTTGCCTAAATGCATCTCAGAAGTGTGCAACTTGTTCCCTGAGTTAGAAAACGTCGAGAAACGGTCATATCTGCTAACGCTGTGCTTCTACACATGTATTTGCTGAACGGTGAAAGCGCACAGTAATGCACTTTTCTCCCAGCAAATACACTGTTTCTAAGGAAATGGGAACACACTGAGGAGACACTTGTGGGAGCTACTGTGACTAAAACTGAGCTTCCCTACGCACAGGGAAGCAAGAGAAATGCTGATTTCATCCAGCCCAGTTACATACTCAGAATCTGTACTACTGCGCAAATAGGCAAGTCTCTGTAGGCAAAAAACTCATTTCTGACAAAGTTGCCTAAATGCATCTCAGAAGTGTGCAACTTGTTCCCTGAGTTAGAAAACGTCGAGAAGCGGTCATATCTGCTAACGCTGTGCTTCTACACATGTATTTGCTGAACGGTGAAAGCGCACAGTAATGCACTTTTCTCCCAGCAAATACACTGTTTCTAAGGAAATGGGAACACTCTGAAGAGACACTTGTGGGAGCTACTGTGACTAAAACTGAGCTTCCCTACGCACAGGGAAGCAAGAGAAATGCTGATTTCATCCAGCCCAGTTACATACTCAGAATCTGTACTACTGCGCAAATAGGCATGTCTCTGTAGGCAAAAAACTCATTTCTGACAAAGTTGCCCAAATGCATCTCAGAAGTGTGCAACTTGTTCCCTGAGTTAGAAAACGTCGAGAAACTTTCGATACTGCTAGCGCTGTGCTTCTACACATGTATTTGCTGAACGGTGAAAGCGCACAGTAATGCACTTTTCTCCCAGCAAATACACTGTTTCTAAGGAAATGGGAACACACTGAGGAGACACTTGTGGGAGCTACTGTGACTAAAACTGAGCTTCCCTACGCACAGGGAAGCAAGAGAAATGCTGATTTCATAAAGCCCAGTTACATACTCAGAATCTGTACTGCTGCACATATAGACATGTCTCTGTAGGCAAAAAACTCATTTCTGACAAAGTTGCCCAAATGCATCTCAGAAGTGTGCAACTTGTTCTCTGAGTTAGAAAACGTCGAGAAACGGTCTTTTCTGCTAGCGCTGTGCTTCTACACATGTATTTGCTGAAGGGTGAAAGCGCACAGTAATGCACTTTTCTCACAGCAAATACACTGTTTCTAAGGAACTGGAAACACACTGAGGAGTCACTTGTGGGAGCTACTGTGACTAAAACTGAGCTTCCCTACGCACAGGGAAGCAAGAGAAATGCTGATTTCATCAAGCCCAGTTACATACTCAGAATCTGTACTACTGCGCAAATAGGTATGTCTCTGTAGGCAAAAAACTCATTTCTGACAAAGTTGCCCAAATGCATCTCAGAAGTGTGCAACTTGTTCCCTGAGTTAGAAAACGTCGAGAAACGTTGGTTTCTGCTAGCGCTGTGTTTCTACACATGTATTTGCTATACGGTGAAAGCGCACAGTAATGCATTTTCTCCCAGCAAATACACTGTTTCTAAGGAACTGGGAACACACTGAGGAGACACTTGTGGGAGCTACTGTGACTAAAACTGAGTTTCCCTACGCACAGGGAAGCAAGAGAAATGCTGATTTCATCAAGCCCAGTTACATACTCAGAATATGTACTACTGCGCAAATAGGCATGTCTCTTTAGGCAAAAAACTCATTTCTGACAAAGTTGCCCAAATGCATCTCAGAAGTGTGCAACTTGTTCCCTGAGTTAGAAAACGTCGAGAAACGGTCGTTTCAGCTAGTGCTGTGCTTTTACACATGTATTTGCTGAACGGTGAAAGCGCACAGTAATGCACTTTTCTCCCAGCAAATACACTGTTTCTAAGGAAATGGGAACACACTGAGGAGAAACTTGTGGGAGCTACTGTGACTAAAACTGAGCTTCCCTACACACAGGGAAGAAAGAGAAATGCTGATTTCATGAAGCCCAGTTACATACTCAGAATCTGTACTACTGCGCAAATAGGCATGTCTCTGTAGGCAAAAAACTCATTTCTGACAAAGTTGCCCAAATGCATCTCAGAAGTGTGCAACTTGTTCCCGGAGTTAGAAAACGTCGAGAAACGTTCGTTTCTGCTAGCGCTGTGTTTCTACACATGTATTTGCTATACGGTGAAAGCGCACAGTAATGCATTTTCTCCCAGCAAATACACTGTTTCTAAGGAACTGGGAACACACTGAAGAGACACTTGTGGGAGCTACTGTGACTAAAACTGAGCTTCCCTACGCACAGGGAAGCAAGAGAAATGCTGATTTCATCCAGCCCAGTTACATACTCAGAATCTCTACTACTGCGCAAATAGGCATGTCTCTGTAGGCAAAAAACTCATTTCTGACAAAGTTGCCCAAATGCATCTCAGAAGTGTGCAATTTGTTCCCTGAGTTAGAAAACGTCGAGAAACCGTCGTTTCTGCTAGCGCTGTGCTTCTACACATGTATTTGCTGAACGGTGAAAGCGCACAGTAATGCACTTTTCTCCCAGCAAATACACTGTTTCTAAGGAAATGGGAACATACTGAGGAGACACTTGTGGGAGCTACTGTGACTAAAACTGAGCTTCCCAATGCACAGGGAAGCAAGAGAAATGCTGATTTCTTCAAGCCCAGTTACATACTCAGAATCTGTACTACTGCGCAAATAGACATGTCTCTGTAGGCAAAAAACTCATTTCTGACAAAGTTGCCCAAATGCATCTCAGAAGTTTGCAACTTGTTCCCTGAGTTAGAAAACGTCGAGAAACGGTCTTTTCTGCTAGCGCTGTGCTTCTACACATGTATTTGCTGAACGGTGAAAGCGCACAGTAATGCACTTTTCTCCCAGCAAATACACTGTTTCTAAGGAAATGGGAACACACTGAGGAGACACTTGTGGGAGCTACTGTGACGAAAACTGAGCTTCCCTACGCACAGGGAAGCAAGAGTAATGCTGATTTCATCCAGCCCAGTTACATACTCAGAATCTGTACTACTGCGCAAATAGGCATGTCTCTGTAGGCAAAAAACTCATTTCTGACAAAGTTGCCCAAATGCATCTCAGAAGTGTGCAACTTGTTCCCTGAGTTAGAAAACGTCGAGAAACGTTCGTTTCTGCTAGCGCTGTGCTTCTACATATGTATTTGCTGAACGGTGAAAGCGCACGGTAATGCACTTTTCTCCCAGCAAATACACTGTTTCTAAGGAAATGGGAACACACTGAGGAGACACTTGTGGGAGCTACTGTGACTAAAACTGAGCTTCCCTACGCACAGTGAAGCAAGAGAAATGCTGATTTCATCAAGCCCAGTTACATACTCAGAATCTGTACTACTGCGCAAATAGGCAAGTCTTTGTAGGCAAAAAACTCATTTCTGACAAAGTTGCCTAAATGCATCTCAGAAGTGTGCAACTTGTTCCCTGAGTTAGAAAACGTCGAGAAACGGTCATATCTGCTAACGCTGTGCTTCTACACATGTATTTGCTGAACGGTGAAAGCGCACAGTAATGCACTTTTCTCCCAGCAAATACACTGTTTCTAAGGAAATGGGAACACACTGAGGAGACACTTGTGGGAGCTACTGTGACTAAAACTGAGCTTCCCTACGCACAGGGAAGCAAGAGAAATGCTGATTTCATCCAGCCCAGTTACATACTCAGAATCTGTACTACTGCGCAAATAGGCATGTCTCTGTAGGCAAAAAACTCATTTCTGACAAAGTTGCCCAAATGCATCTCAGAAGTGTGCAACTTGTTCCCTGAGTTAGAAAACGTCGAGAAACCTTCGTTTCTGCTAGCGCTGTGCTTCTACACATGTATTTGCTGAACGGTGAAAGCGCACGGTAATGCACTTTTCTCCCAGCAAATACAATGTTTCTAAGGAAATGGGAACACACTGAGGAGACACTTGTGGGAGCTACTGTGACTAAAACTGAGCTTCCCTACGCACAGGGAAGCAAGAGAAATGCTGATTTCATCAAGCCCAGTTACATACTCAGAATCTGTACTACTGTGCAAATAGGCAAGTCTCTGTAGGCAAAAAACTCATTTCTGACAAAGTTGCCTAAATGCATCTTAGAAGTGTGCAACTTGTTCCCTGAGTTAGAAAACGTCGAGAAACGGTCATATCTGCTAACGCTGTGCTTCTACACATGTATTTGCTGAACGGTGAAAGCGCACAGTAATGCACTTTTCTCCCAGCAAATACATTGTTTCCAAGGAAATGGGAACACACTGAGGAGACACTTGTGGGAGCTACTGTGACTAAAACTGAGCTTCCCTACGCACAGGGAAGCAAGAGAAATGCTGATTTCATCCAGCCCAGTTACATACTCAGAATCTGTACTACTGCGCAAATAGGCATGTCTCTGTAGGCAAAAAACTCATTTCTGACAAAGTTGCCCAAATGCATCTCAGAAGTGTGCAACTTGGTCCCTGAGTTAGAAAACGTCGAGAAACGGTCGTTTCTGCTAGCGCTGTGCTTCTACACATGTATTTGCTGAACGGTGAAAGCGCACGGTAATGCATTTTTCTCCCAGCAAATACACTGTTTCTAAGGAAATGGGAACACACTGAGGAGACACTTGTGGGAGCTACTGTGACTAAAACTGAGCTTCCCTACGCACAGGGAAGCAAGAGAAATGCTGATTTCATCAAGCCCAGTTACATACTCAGAATCTGTACTACTGCGCAAATAGGCATGTCTCTGTAGGCAAAAAACTCATTTCTGACAATGTTGCCCAAATGCATCTCAGAAGTGTGCAACTTGTTCCCTGAGTTAGAAAACGTCGAGAAACGATCGTTTCTGCCAGCGCTGTGCTTCTACACATGTATTTGCTGAACGGTGAAAGCGCACAGTAATGCACTTTTCTCCCAGGAAATACACTGTTTCTAAGGAAATGGGAACACACTGAGGAGACACTTGTGGGAGCTACTGTGACTAAAACTGAGCTTCCCTACGCACAGGGAAGCAAGAGAAATGCTGATTTCATCAAGCCCAGTTACATACTCAGAATGTCTACTACTGCGCAAAAAGGCATGTCTCTGTAGGCAAAAAACTCATTTCTGACAAAGTTGCCCAAATGCATCTCAGAAGTGTGCAACTTGTTCCCTGAGTTAGAAAACGTCGAGAAACCGTCGTTTCTGCTAGCGCTGTGCTTCTACACATGTATTTGCTGAACGGTGAAAGCGCACAGTAATGCACTTTTCTCCCAGCAAATACACTGTTTCTAAGGAAATGGGAACATACTGAGGAGACACTTGTGAGAGCTACTGTGACTAAAACTGAGCTTCCCAATGCACAGGGAAGCAAGAGAAATGCTGATTTCTTCAAGCCCAGTTACATACTCAGAATCTGTACTACTGCGCAAATAGGCATGTCTCTGTAGGCAAAAAACTCATTTCTGACAAAGTTGCCCAAATGCATCTCAGAAGTTTGCAACTTGTTCCCTGAGTTAGAAAACGTCGAGAAACGGTCTTTTCTGCTAGCGCTGTGCTTCTACACATGTATTTGCTGAACGGTGAAAGCGCACAGTAATGCACTTTTCTCCCAGCAAATACACTGTTTCTAAGGAAATGGGAACACACTGAGGAGACACTTGTGGGAGCTACTGTGACTAAAACTGAGCTTCCCTACGCACAGGGAAGCAAGAGAAATGCTGATTTCATCAAGCCCCGTTACATACTCAGAATCTGTACTACTGCGCAAATAGGCATGAATCTGTAGGCAAAAAACTCCTTTCTGACAAAGTTGCCCAAATGCATCTCAGAAGTGTGCAACATGTTCCCTGAGTTAGAAAAAGTCGAGAAACGTTTGTTTCTGCTAGCGCTGTGCTTCTACACATGTATTTGCTGAACGGTAAAAGCGCACAGTAATTCACTTTTCTACCAGCAAATACACTGTTTCTAAGGAAATGGGAACACATTGAGGAGACACTTGTGGGAGCTACTGTGACTAAAACTGAGCTTCCCTACGCACAGGGAAGCAAGAGAAATGCTGATTTCATCAAGCCCAGTTACATACTCAGAATCTGTACTACTGCGCAAATAGGCAAGTCTCTGTAGGCAAAAAACTCATTTCTGACAAAGTTGCCTAAATGCATCTCAGAAGTGTGCAACTTGTTCCCTGAGTTAGAAAACGTCGAGAAACGGTCATATCTGCTAACGCTGTGCTTCTACACATGTATTTGCTGAACGGTGAAAGCGCACAGTAATGCACTTTTCTCCCAGCAAATACACTGTTTCTAAGGAAATGGGAACACACTGAGGAGACACTTGTGGGAGCTACTGTGACTAAAACTGAGCTTCCCTACGCACAGGGAAGCAAGAGAAATGCTGATTTCATCCAGCCCAGTTACATACTCAGAATCTGTACTACTGCGCAAATAGGCAAGTCTCTGTAGGCAAAAAACTCATTTCTGACAAAGTTGCCTAAATGCATCTCAGAAGTGTGCAACTTGTTCCCTGAGTTAGAAAACGTCGAGAAGCGGTCATATCTGCTAACGCTGTGCTTCTACACATGTATTTGCTGAACGGTGAAAGCGCACAGTAATGCACTTTTCTCCCAGCAAATACACTGTTTCTAAGGAAATGGGAACACTCTGAAGAGACACTTGTGGGAGCTACTGTGACTAAAACTGAGCTTCCCTACGCACAGGGAAGCAAGAGAAATGCTGATTTCATCCAGCCCAGTTACATACTCAGAATCTGTACTACTGCGCAAATAGGCATGTCTCTGTAGGCAAAAAACTCATTTCTGACAAAGTTGCCCAAATGCATCTCAGAAGTGTGCAACTTGTTCCCTGAGTTAGAAAACGTCGAGAAACTTTCGATACTGCTAGCGCTGTGCTTCTACACATGTATTTGCTGAACGGTGAAAGCGCACAGTAATGCACTTTTCTCCCAGCAAATACACTGTTTCTAAGGAAATGGGAACACACTGAGGAGACACTTGTGGGAGCTACTGTGACTAAAACTGAGCTTCCCTACGCACAGGGAAGCAAGAGAAATGCTGATTTCATAAAGCCCAGTTACATACTCAGAATCTGTACTGCTGCACATATAGACATGTCTCTGTAGGCAAAAAACTCATTTCTGACAAAGTTGCCCAAATGCATCTCAGAAGTGTGCAACTTGTTCTCTGAGTTAGAAAACGTCGAGAAACGGTCTTTTCTGCTAGCGCTGTGCTTCTACACATGTATTTGCTGAACGGTGAAAGCGCACAGTAATGCACTTTTCTCACAGCAAATACACTGTTTCTAAGGAACTGGAAACACACTGAGGAGTCACTTGTGCGAGCTACTGTGACTAAAACTGAGCTTCCCTACGCACAGGGAAGCAAGAGAAATGCTGATTTCATCAAGCCCAGTTACATACTCAGAATCTGTACTACTGCGCAAATAGGTATGTCTCTGTAGGCAAAAAACTCATTTCTGACAAAGTTGCCCAAATGCATCTCAGAAGTGTGCAACTTGTTCCCTGAGTTAGAAAACGTCGAGAAACGTTGGTTTCTGCTAGCGCTGTGTTTCTACACATGTATTTGCTATACGGTGAAAGCGCACAGTAATGCATTTTCTCCCAGCAAATACACTGTTTCTAAGGAACTGGGAACACACTGAGGAGACACTTGTGGGAGCTACTGTGACTAAAACTGAGTTTCCCTACGCACAGGGAAGCAAGAGAAATGCTGATTTCATCAAGCCCAGTTACATACTCAGAATATGTACTACTGCGCAAATAGGCATGTCTCTTTAGGCAAAAAACTCATTTCTGACAAAGTTGCCCAAATGCATCTCAGAAGTGTGCAACTTGTTCCCTGAGTTAGAAAACGTCGAGAAACGGTCGTTTCAGCTAGTGCTGTGCTTTTACACATGTATTTGCTGAACGGTGAAAGCGCACAGTAATGCACTTTTCTCCCAGCAAATACACTGTTTCTAAGGAAATGGGAACACACTGAGGAGAAACTTGTGGGAGCTACTGTGACTAAAACTGAGCTTCCCTACACACAGGGAAGAAAGAGAAATGCTGATTTCATGAAGCCCAGTTACATACTCAGAATCTGTACTACTGCGCAAATAGGCATGTCTCTGTAGGCAAAAAACTCATTTCTGACAAAGTTGCCCAAATGCATCTCAGAAGTGTGCAACTTGTTCCCGGAGTTAGAAAACGTCGAGAAACGTTCGTTTCTGCTAGCGCTGTGTTTCTACACATGTATTTGCTATACGGTGAAAGCGCACAGTAATGCATTTTCTCCCAGCAAATACACTGTTTCTAAGGAACTGGGAACACACTGAAGAGACACTTGTGGGAGCTACTGTGACTAAAACTGAGCTTCCCTACGCACAGGGAAGCAAGAGAAATGCTGATTTCATCAAGCCCAGTTACATACTCAGAATCTGTACTACTGCGCAAATAGGCATGTGTCTTTAGGCAAAAAACTCATTTCTGACAAAGTTGCCCAAATGCATCTCAGAAGTGTGCAACTTCTTCCCTGAGTTAGAAAACGTCGAGAAACGGTCGTTTCTGCTAGCGCTGTGCTTCTACACATGTATTTGCTGAACGGTGAAAGCGCACAGTAAAGCACTTTTCTCCCAGCAAATACACTGTTTCTAAGGAACTGGGAACACACTGAGCAGACACTTGTGGGAGCTACTGTGACTAAAACTGAGCTTCCCTACGCACACGGAAGCAAGAGAAATGCTGATTTCATCAAGCCCAGTTACATACTCAGAATCTGTACTACTGCGCAAATAGGCATGTGTCTTTAGGCAAAAAACTCATTTCTGACAAAGTTGCCCAAATGCATCTCAGAAGTGTGCAACTTCTTCCCTGAGTTAGAAAACGTCGAGAAACGGTCGTTTCTGCTAGCGCTGTGCTTCTACACATGTATTTGCTGAACGGTGAAAGCGCACAGTAAAGCACTTTTCTCCCAGCAAATACACTGTTTCTAAGGAACTGGGAACACACTGAGGAGACACTTGTGGGAGCTACTGTGACTAAAACTGAGCTTCCCTACGCACAGGGAAGAAAGAGAAATGCTGATTTCATCAAGCCCAGTTACATACTCAGAATCTGTACTACTGCGCAAATAGGCATGTCTCTTAGGCAAAAAACTCATTTCTGACAAAGCTGCCCAAAAGCATCTCAGAAGTTTGCAACTTGTTCCCTGAGTTAGAAAACGTAAGAAACGTTCGTTTCTGCTAGCGCTGTGTTTCTACACATGTATTTGCTGAACGGTGAAAGCGCACAGTAATGCACTTTTCTCCCAGCAAATACTCTGTTTCTAAGGAACTGGCAACACACTGAGGAGACACTTGTGGGAGCTACTGTGACTAAAACTGAGCTTCCCTACACACAGGGAAGCAAGAGAAATGCTGATTTCATCAAGCCCAGTTACATACCTAGAATCTGTACTACTTCGCAAATAGGCATGTCTCTTTAGGCAAAAAACTCATTTCTGACAAAGTTGCCCAAATGCATCTCAGAAGTGTGCAACTTGTTCCCTGAGTTAGAAAACGTCGAGAAACGTTCGTTTCTGCTAGCGCTGTGCTTCTACACATGTATTTGCTGAACGGTGAAAGCGCACAGTAATTCACTATTCTCCCAGCAAATACACTGTTTCTAAAGAAATGGGAACACACTGAGGAGACACTTGTGGGAGCTACTGTGACTAAAACTGAGCTTCCCTACGCACAGGGAAGCAAGAGAAATGCTGATTTCATCAAGCCCAGTTACATACTCGGAATCTGTACTACTGCGCAAATAGGCATGTCTCTGTAGGCAAAAAACTCATTTTTGAGAAAGTTACCCAAATGCATCTCAGAAGTGTGCAACTTGTTCCCTGAGTTAGAAAACGTCGAGAAAAGTTCGTTTCTACTAGCGCTGTGCTTCTACACATGTATTTGCTGAATGGTGAATGCGCACAGTAATTCACTTCTCTCCCAGCAAATACACTGTTTCTAAGGAAATGGGAACACACTGAGGAGACACTTGTGGGAGCTACTGTGACTAAAACTGAGCTTCCCTACGCACAGGGAAGCAAGAGAAATGCTGATTTCTTCAAGCCCAGTTACATACTCAGAATCTGTACTACTGCACAAATAAGCATGTCTCTTTAGGCAAAAAACTCATTTCTGACAAAGTTGCCCAAATGCATCTCAGAAGTGTGCATCTTGTTCCCTGAGTGAGAAATCGTCAAGAAACGGTCGTTTCTGCTAGCGCTGTGCTTCTACACATGTATTTGCTGAACGGTGAAAGCGCACAGTAATGCACTTTTCTCCCAGAAAATACACTGTGTCTAAGGAAATGGGAACACACTGAGGAGACACTTGTGGGAGCTACTGTGACTAAAACTCAGCTTCCCTACGCACAGGGAAGCAAGAGAAATGCTGATTTCATCAAGCCCAGTTACATACTCAGAATGTCTACTACTGCGCAAATAGGCATGTCTCTTTAGGCAAAAAACTCATTTCTGACAAAGTTGCCCAAATGCATCTCAGAAGTGTGCAACTTGTTCCCTGAGTTAGAAAACGTCGAGAAACGGTCGTTTCTGCTAGCGCTGTGCTTCTACACATGTATTTGCTGAACGGTGAAAGCGCACAGTAATGCACTTTTCTCCCAGCAAATACACTGTGTCTAAGGAAATGGGAACACACTGAGGAGACACTTGTGGGAGCTACTGTGACTAAAACTGAGCTTCCCTACACAAAGGGAAGCAAGAGAAATGCTGATTTCATCAAGCCCAGTTGCTTACTAATAATCTGTACTACTGCGCAAACAGGCATGTCTCTTTAGGCAAAAAACTCATTTCTGACAAAGTTGCCCAAATGCATCTCAGAAGTGTGCAACTTGTTCCCTGAGTTAGAAAACGTCGAGAAACGGTCGTTTCTGCTAGCGCTGTTCTTCTACACATGTATTTGCTGAACGGTGAAAGCGCACAGTGATGCACTTTTCTCACAGCAAATACACTGTTTCTAAGGAAATGGGAACACACTGAGGAGACACTTGTGGGAGCTACTGTGATTAAAACTGAGCTTCCCTACGCACAGGGAAGCAAGAGAAATGCTGATTTCATCAAGCCCAGTTACATACTCAGACTCTGTACTACTGCGCAAATAGGCATGTCTCTGTAGGCAAAAAACTCATTTCTGACAAAGTTGCCCAAATGAATCTCAGAAGTGTGCAACTTGTTCCCTGAGTTAGAAAACGTCGAGAAACGTTCGTTTCTGCTAGCGCTGTGCTTCTACACATGTATTTGCTGAACGGTGAAAGCGCACAGTAATGCACTTTTCTCCCAGCAAATACACTGTTTCTAAGGAAATGAGAACACACTGAGGAGACACTTGTGGGAGCTACTGTGACTAAAACTGAGCTTCCCTACGCACAGGGAAGCAAGAGAAATGCTGATTTCATCAAGCCCAGTTACATACTCAGAATCTGTACTACTGCGCAAATAGGCATGTGTCTTTAGGCAAAAAACTCATTTCTGACAAAGTTGCCCAAATGCATCTCAGAAGTGTGCAACTTGTTCCCTGAGTTAGAAAACGTCGAGAAACGGTCGTTTCTGCTAGCGCTGTGCTTCTACACATGTATTTGCTAAACGGTGAAAGCACAAAGTAATGCAGTTTTCTCCCAGCAAATACACTGTTTCTAAGGAAATGGGAACACACTGAGGAGACACTTGTGGGAGCTACTGTGACTAAAACTGAGCTTCCCTACACACAGGGAAGCAAGAGAAATGCTGATTTCATCAAGCCCAGTTACATACTCAGAATCTGTACTACTGCGCAAATAGGCATGTCTCTTTAGGCAAAAAACTAATTTCTGACAAAGGTGCCCAAATGCATCTCAGAAGTGTGCAACATGTTCCCTGAGTTAGAAAACGTCGAGAAACGTTCGTTTCTGCTAGCGCTGTGCTTCTACACATGTGTTTGCTGAACGGTGAAAGCGCACAGTAATGCACTTTTCTCCCAGTAAATACACTGTTTCTAAGGAAATGGGAACACACTGAGGAGACACTTGTGGGAGCTACTGTGACTAAAACTGAGCTTCCCTACGCACAGGGAAGCAAGAGAAATGCTGATTTCATCAAGCCCTGTTACATACTCAGAATCTGTACTACTGCGCAAATAGGCATGTCTCTGTAGGCAAAAAACTCATTTCTGACAAAGTTGCCCAAATGCATCTCAGAAGTGTGCAACTTCTTCCCTGAGTGAGAAAACGTCGAGAAGCGGTCGTTTCTGCTAGCGCTGTGCTTCTACACATGTATTTGCTGAACGGGGAAAGCGCACAGTAATGCAATTTTCTACCAGCAAATACACTGTGTCTAAGGAAATGGGAATACACTGAGGAGACACTTGTGGGAGCTACTGTGACTAAAACTCAGCTTCCCTACGCACAGGGAAGCAAGAGAAATGCTGATTTCATCAAGCCCAGTTACATACTCAGAATCTGTACTACTGCGCAAATAGGCATGTCTCTGTAGGCAAAAAAGTCATTTCGGACAAAGTTGCCCAAATGCATATCAGAAGTTTGCCACTTGTTCCCTGAGTTAGAAAACGTCGAGAAACGGTCGTTTCGGCTAGCGCTGTGCTTCTACACATGTATTTGCTGAACGGTGAAAGCACACAGTAATGCACTTTTCTCCCAGCAAATACACTGTTTCTAAGGAACTGGGAACACACTGAGGAGACATTTGTGGGAGCTTCTGTGACTAAAACTGAGCTTCCCTACGCACAGGGAAGCAAGAGAAATGCTGATTTCATCAAGCCCAGTTACATACTCAGAATCTGTACTACTGTGCAAATAGGCATGTCTCTGTAGGCAAAAAACTCATTTCTGACAAAGTTGCCCAAATGCATCTCAGAAGTGTGCCACTTGTTCCCTGAGTTAGAAAACGTCGAGAAATGTCGTTTCTGCTGGCGCTGTGCTTCTACACATGTATTTGCTGAACGGTGAAAGCGCACAGTAATGCACTTTTCTCCCAGTAAATACACTGTTTCTAAGGAACTGGGAACACACTGAGGAGACACTTGTGGGAGCTACTGTGACTAAAACTGGGTTTCCCTACGCACAGGGAAGCAAGAGAAATGCTGATTTCATCAAGCCCAGTTACATACTCAGAATCTGTACTACTGCGCAAATAGGCATGTCTCTTTAGGCAAAAAACTCATTTCTGACAAAGTTGCCCAAATGCATATCAGAAGTTTGCCACTTGTTCCCTGAGTTAGAAAACGTCGAGAAACGGTCGTTTCTGCTAGCGCTGTGCTTCTACACATGTATTTGCTGAACGGTGAAAGCGCACAGTAATGCACTTTTCTCCCAGCAAATACACTGTTTCTAAGGAACTGGGAACACACTGAGGAGACACTTGTGGGAGCTACTGTGACTAAAACTGAGCTTCCCTACGCACAGGGAAGCAAGAGAAATGCTGATTTTATCAAGCCCAGTTACATACTCAGAATCTGTAATACTGCGCAAATAGGCATGTCTCTGTAGGCAAAAAACTCATTTCTGACAAAGCTGCCCAAAAGCATCTCAGAAGTTTGCAACTTGTTCCCTGAGTTAGAAAACGTAAGAAACGTTCGTTTCTGCTAGCGCTGTGTTTCTACACATGTATTTGCTGAACGGTGAAAGCGCACAGTAATGCACTTTTCTCCCAGCAAATACTCTGTTTCTAAGGAACTGGCAACACACTGAGGAGACACTTGTGGGAGCTACTGTGACTAAAACTGAGCTTCCCTACACACAGGGAAGCAAGAGAAATGCTGATTTCATCAAGCCCAGTTACATACCTAGAATCTGTACTACTTCGCAAATAGGCATGTCTCTGTAGGCAAAAAACTCATTTCTGAAAAAGTTGCCCAAATGCATCTCAGAAGTGTGCAACTTGTTCCCTGAGTTAGAAAACGTCGAGAAACGGTCGTTTCTGCTAGCGCTGTGCTTCTACACATGTATTTGCTGAACGGTGAAAGCGCACAGTAATGCACTTTTCTCCCAGCAAATACACTGTGTCTAAGGAAATGGGAACACAGTGAGGAGACACTTGTGGGAGCTACTGTGGCTAAAACTGAGCTTCCCTACACAAAGGGAAGCAAGAGAAATGCTGATTTCATCAAGCCCAGTTGCTTACTAATAATCTGTACTACTGCGCAAACAGGCATGTCTCTGTAGGCAAAAAACTCATTTCTGACAAAGTTGCCCAAATGCATCTCAGAAGTGTGCAACTTGTTCCCTGAGTTAGAAAACGTCGAGAAACGGTCGTTTCTGCTAGCGCTGTGCTTCTACACATGTACGTGCTGAACGGTCAAAGCACACAGTAATGCACTTTTCTCCCAGCAAATACACTGTTTCTAAGGAAATGGGAACACACTGAGGAGACACTTGTGGGAGCTACTGTGACTAAAACTGAGCTTCCCTACGCACAGGGAAGCAAGAGAAATGCTGATTTCATCAAGCCCAGTTACATACTCAGAATCTGTACTACTGCGCAAATAGGCATGTCTCTTTAGGCAAAAAACTCATTTCTGACAAAGTTGCCCAAATGCATCTCAGAAGTGTGCAACTTGTTCCCTGAGTTAGAAAATGTCGAGAAACGGTCGTTTGTGCTAGCGCTGTGCTTCTACACATGTATTTGCTGAACGGTGAAAGCGCACAGTAATGCACTTTTCTCCCAGCAAATACACAGTTTCTAAGGAAATGGGAACACACTGAGGAGACACTTGTGGGAGCTACTGTGACTAAAACTGAGCTTCCCTACGCACAGGGAAGCAAGAGAAATGCTGATTTCATCAAGCCCAGTTACATACTCAGAATCTGTACTACTGCGCAAATAGGCATGTCTCTGTAGGCAAAAAACTCATTTCTGACAAAGTTGCCCAAATGCATCTCAGAAGTGTGCAACTTGTTCCCTGAGTCAGAAAACGTCGAGAAACGTTCGTTTCTGCTAGCGCTGTGCTTCTACACATGTATTTGCTGAACGGTGAAAGCGCACAGTAATGCACTTTTCTCCCAGCAAATACACTGTTTCTAAGGAAACGGGAACACACTGAGGAGACACTTGTGGGAGCTACTGTGACTAAAACTGAGCTTCCCTACGCACAGGGAAGCAAGAGAAATGCTGATTTCATCAAGCCCAGTTACATACTGAAAATATGTACTACGGCACAAATAGGCATGTCTCTGTAGGCAAAAAATTCATTTCTGACAAAGTTGCCCAAATGCATCTCTGAAGTGTGCAACTTGTTCCCTGAGTTAGAAAACGTCGAGAAACTGTCGTTTCTGCTAGCGCTGTGCTTCTACACATGTATTTGCTGAACGGTGAAAGCGCACAGTAATGCACTTTTCTCCCAGCAAATACACTGTTTCTAAGTAAATGGGAACACACTGAGGAGACACTTGTGGGAGCTACTGTGACTAAAACTGAGCTTCCCTACGCACAGGGAAGCAAGAGAAATGCTGATTTCATCAAGCCCAGTTACATACTCAGAATCTGTACTACTTCGCAAATAGGCATGTCTCTTTAGGCAAAAAACTCATTTCTGACAAAGTTGCCCAAATGCATCTCAGAAGTGTGCAACTTGTTCTCTGAGTTAGAAAACGTCGAGAAACGGTCGTTTCTGCTAGCGCTGTGCTTCTACAAGTGTACTTGCTGAACGGTGAAAGCGCACAGTAATGCACTCTTCTCCCAGCAAATACACTGTTTCTAAGGAAATGGGAACACACTGAGGAGACACTTGTGGGAGCTACTGTGACTAAAACTGAGCTTCCCTATGTACAGGGAAGCAAGAGAAATGCTGATTTCATCAAGCCCAGTTACATACTCAGAATCTGTACTACTGCGCAAATAGGCATGTCTCTGTAGGCAAAAAACTCATTTCTGACAAAGTTGCCCAAATGCATCTCAGAAGTGTGCAACTTGTTCCCTGAGTCATAAAACGTCGAGAAACGTTCGTTTCTGCTAGCGCTGTGCTTCTACACATGTATTTGCTGAACGGTGAAAGCGCACAGTAATGCACTTTTCTCCCAGCAAATACACTGTTTCTAAGGAAATGGGAACACACTGAGGAGACACTTATGGGAGCTACTGTGACTAAAACTGAGCTTCCCTACGCACAGGGAAGCAAGAGAAATGCTGATTTCATCAAGCCCAGTTACATACTGAGAATATGTACTACGGCACAAATAGGCATGTCTCTGTAGGCAAAAAATTCATTTCTGACAAAGTTGCCCAAATGCATCTCAGAAGTGTGCAGCTTGTTCCCTGAGTTAGAAAACATCGAGAAACGGTCTTTTCTGCTAGCGCTGTGCTTCTACACATGTATTTGCTAAACAGTGAAAGCGCACAGTAATGCACTTTTCTCCCAGCAAATACACTGTTTCTAAGGAAATGGGAACACACTGAGGAGACACTTGTGGGAGCTACTGTGACTAAAACTGAGCTTCCCTATGAACAGGGAAGCAAGAGAAATGCTGATTTCATCAAGCCCAGTTACATACTCAGAATATGTACTACGGCACAAATAGGCATGTCTCTGTAGGCAAAAAACTCATTTCTGACAAAGTTGCCCAAATGCATCTCAGAAGTGTGCAACTTGTTCCCTGAGTTAGAAAACGTCGAGAAACAGTCGTTTCTGCTAGCGCTGTGCTTCTACACATGTATTTGCTGAACGGTGAAAGCGCACAGTAATGCACTTTTCTCCCAGCAAATACACTGTTTCTAAGGAAATGGGAACACACTGAGGAGACACTTGTGGGAGCTACTGTGACTAAAACTGAGCTTCCCTACGCACAGGGAAGCAAGAGAAATGCTGATTTCATCAAGCCCAGTTACATACTCAGAATCTGTACTACTGCGCCAATAGGCATGTCTCTTTAGGCAAAAAACTCATTTCTGACAAAGTTGCCCAAATGCATCTCAGAAGTGTGCAACTTGTTCCCTGAGTTAGAAAACGTCGAGAAACAGTCGTTTCTGCTAGCGCTGTGCTTCTACACATGTATTTGCTGAACGGTGAAAGCGCACAGTAATGTACTTTTCTCCCAGCAAACACACTGTTTCTAAGTAAATGGGAACACACTGAGGAGACACTTGTGGGAGCTACTGTGACTAAAACTGAGCTTCCCTACGCACAGGGAAGCAAGAGAAATGCTGATTTCATCAAGCCCAGTTACATACTCAGAATCTATACTACTGCGCAAATAGGCATGTCTCTTTAGGCAAAAAACTCATTTCTGACAAAGTTGCCCTAATGCATCTCAGAAGTGTGCAACTTGTTCTCTGAGTTAGAAAACGTCGAGAAATGGTCGTTTCTGCTAGCGCTGTGCTTCTACACATGTACTTGCTGAACGGTGAAAGCGCACAGTAATCCACTTTTCTCCCAGCAAATACACTGTTTCTAAGGAAATGGGAACACACTGAGGAGACACTTGTGGGAGCTACTGTGACTAAAACTGAGCTTCCCTACGCACAGGGAAGCAAGAGTAATGCTGATTTCATCAAGCCCAGTTACATACTCAGAATCTGTACTACTGCGCAAATAGGCATGTCTCTGTAGGAAAAAACCTCATTTCTGACAAAGTTGCCCAAATGCATCTCAGAAGTGTGCAACTTGTTCCCTGAGTTAGAAAACGTCGAGAAATGGTCTTTTCTGCTAGCGCTGTGCTTCTACACATGTACTTGCTGAACGGTGAAAGCGCACAGTAATGCACTTTTCTCCCAGCAAATACACTGTTTCTAAGAAAATGGGAACACACTGAGGAGACACTTGTGGGAGCTACTGTGACTAAAACTGAGCTTCCCTATGCACAGGGAAGCAAGAGAAATGCTGATTTCATCAAGCCCAGTTACATACTCAGAATCTGTACTACTGCGCAAATAGGCATGTCTCTGTAGGCAAAAAACTCATTTCTGACAAAGTTGCCCAAATGCATCTCAGAAGTGTGCAACTTGTTTTCTGAGTTAGAAAACGTCGAGAAACGGTCGTTTCTGCTAGTGCTGTGCTTCTACAAGTGTACTTGCTGAACGGTGAAAGCGCACAGTAATGCACTTTTCTCCCAGCAAATACACTGTTTCTAAGGAAATGGGAACACACTGAGGAGACACTTGTGGGAGCTACTGTGACTAAAACTGAGCTTCCCTATGCACAGGGAAGCAAGAGAAATGCTGATTTCATCAAGCCCAGTTACATACTCAGAATATGTACTACGGCACAAATAGGCATGTCTCTGTGGGCAAAAAACTCATTTCTGACAAAGTTGCCCAAATGCATCTCAGAAGTGTGCAACTTGTTCCCTGAGTTAGAAAACGTCGAGAAACGTTCGTTTCTGCTAGCGCTGTGCTTCTACACATGTATTTGCTGAACGGTGAAAGCGCACAGTAATGCACTTTTCTCCCAGCAAATACACTGTTTCTAAGGAAATGGGAACATACTGAGGAGACACTTGTGGGAGCTACTGTGACTAAAACTGAGCTTCCCTACGCACAGGGAAGCAAGAGAAATGCTGATTTCATCAAGCCCAGTTACATACTCAGAATCTGTACTACTGCGCAAATAGGCATGTCTCTGTAGGCAAAAAACTCATTTCTGACAAAGTTGCCCAAATGCATCTCAGAAGTGTGCAACTTGTTCTCTGAGTTAGAAAACGTCGAGAAACGGTCGTTTCTGCTAGCACTGTGCTTCTACAAGTGTACTTGCTGAACGGTGAAAGCGCACAGTAATGCACTTTTCTCCCAGCAAATACACTGTTTCTAAGGAAATGGGAACACACTGAGGAGACACTTGTGGGAGCTACTGTGACTAAAACTGAGCTTCCCTATGCACAGGGAAGCAAGAGAAATGCTGATTTCATCAAGCCCAGTTACATACTCAGAATCTGTACTGCTGCGCAAATAGGCATGTCTCTGTAGGCAAAAAACTCATTTCTGACAAAGTTGCCCAAATGCATCTCAGAAGTGTGCAACTTGTTCTCTGAGTTAGAAAACGTCGAGAAACAGTCGTTTCTGCTAGCGCTGTGCTTCTACAAGTGTACTTGCTGAACGGTGAAAGCGCACAGTAATGCACTTTTCTCCCAGCAAATACACTGTTTCTAAGGAAATGGGAACACACTGAGGAGACACTTGTGGGAGCTACAGTGACTAAAACTGAGCTTCCCTATGCACAGGGAAGCAAGAGAAATGCTGATTTCATCAAGCCCAGTTACATACTCAGAATCTGTACTACTGCGCAAATAGGCATGTCTCTGTAGGCAAAAAACTCATTTCTGACAAAGTTGCCCAAATGCATCTCAGAAGTGTGCAACTTGTTCCCTGAGTTAGAAAACGTCGAGAAACAGTCGTTTCTGCTAGCGCTGTGCTTCTACACATGTATTTGCTGAACGGTGAAAGCGCACAGTAATGTACTTTTCTCCCAGCAAATACACTGTTTCTAAGAAAATGGGAACACACTGAGGAGACACTTGTGGGAGCTACTGTGACTAAAACTGAGCTTCCCTACGCACAGGGAAGCAAGAGAAATGCTGATTTCATCAAGCCCAGTTATATACTGAGAATATGTACTACGGCACAAATAGGCATGTCTCTGTAGGCAAAAAACTCATTTCTGACAAAGTTGCCCAAATGCATCTCAGAAGTGTGCAACTTGTTCCATGAGTTAGAAAACATAGAGAAACGGTCTTTTCTGCTAGCGCTGTGCTTCTACACATGTATTTGCTGAACGGTGAAAGCGCACAGTAATGCACTTTTCTCCCAGCAAATACACTGTTTCTAAGGAAATGGGAACACACTGAGGAGACACTTGTGGGAGCTACAGTGACTAAAACTGAGCTTCCCTATGCACAGGGAAGCAAGAGAAATGCTGATTTCATCAAGCCCAGTTACATACTCAGAATCTGTACTACTGCGCAAATAGGCATGTCTCTGTAGGCAAAAAACTCATTTCTGACAAAGTTGCCCAAATGCATCTCAGAAGTGTGCAACTTGTTCCCTGAGTTAGAAAACGTCGAGAAACAGTCGTTTCTGCTAGCGCTGTGCTTCTACACATGTATTTGCTGAACGGTGAAAGCGCACAGTAATGTACTTTTCTCCCAGCAAATACACTGTTTCTAAGAAAATGGGAACACACTGAGGAGACACTTGTGGGAGCTACTGTGACTAAAACTGAGCTTCCCTACGCACAGGGAAGCAAGAGAAATGCTGATTTCATCAAGCCCAGTTATATACTGAGAATATGTACTACGGCACAAATAGGCATGTCTCTGTAGGCAAAAAACTCATTTCTGACAAAGTTGCCCAAATGCATCTCAGAAGTGTGCAACTTGTTCCCTGAGTTAGAAAACATAGAGAAACGGTCTTTTCTGCTAGCGCTGTGCTTCTACACATGTATTTGCTGAACGGTGAAAGCGCACAGTAATGCACTTTTCTCCCAGCAAATACACTGTTTCTAAGGAAATGGGAACACACTGAGGAGACACTTGTGGGAGCTACTGTGACTAAAACTGAGCTTCCCTACGCACAGGGAAGCAGGAGAAATGCTGATTTCATCAAGCCCAGTTACATACTCAGAATCTGTACTACTGCGCAAATAGGCATGTCTCTGTAGGCAAAAAACTCATTTCTGACAAAGTTGCCCAAATGCATCTCAGAAGTGTGCAACTTGTTCTCTGAGTTAGAAAACGTCGAGAAACGGTCGTTTCTGCTAGCACTGTGCTTCTACAAGTGTACTTGCTGAACGGTGAAAGCGCACAGTAATGCACTTTTCTCCCAGCAAATACACTGTTTCTAAGGAAATGGGAACACACTGAGGAGACACTTGTGGGAGCTACTGTGACTAAAACTGAGCTTCCCTATGCACAGGGAAGCAAGAGAAATGCTGATTTCATCAAGCCCAGTTATATACTGAGAATATGTACTACGGCACAAATAGGCATGTCTCTGTAGGCAAAAAACTCATTTCTGACAAAGTTGCCCAAATGCATCTCAGAAGTGTGCAACTTGTTCCCTGAGTTAGAAAACATAGAGAAACGGTCTTTTCTGCTAGCGCTGTGCTTCTACACATGTATTTGCTGAACGGTGAAAGCGCAGAGTAATGCATTTTTCTCCCAGCAAATACACTGTTCCTATGGAAATGGGAACACTGTGGAGACACTTGTGGGAGCTACTGTGACTAAAACTGAGCTTCCCTATGCACAGGGAAGCAAGAGAAATGCTGATTTCATCAAGCCCAGTTACATACTCAGAATCTGTACTACTGCGCAAATAGGCATGTCTCTGTAGGCAAAAAACTCATTTCTGACAAAGTTGCCCAAATGCATCTCAGAAGTGTGCAACTTGTTCCCTGAGTTAGAAAACATAGAGAAACGGTCTTTTCTGCTAGCGCTGTGCTTCTACACATGTATTTGCTGAACGGTGAAAGCGCACAGTAATGCACTTTTCTCCCAGAAAATACACTGTTTCTAAGGAAATGGGAACACACTGAGGAGACACTTGTGGGAGCTACAGTGACTAAAACTGAGCTTCCCTATGCACAGGGAAGCAAGAGAAATGCTGATTTCATCAAGCCCAGTTACATACTCAGAATCTGTACTACTGCGCAAATAGGCATGTCTCTGTAGGCAAAAAACTCATTTCTGACAAAGTTGCCCAAATGCATCTCAGAAGTGTGCAACTTGTTCCCTGAGTTAGAAAACGTCGAGAAACAGTCGTTTCTGCTAGCGCTGTGCTTCTACACATGTATTTGCTGAACGGTGAAAGCGCACAGTAATGTACTTTTCTCCCAGCAAATACACTGTTTCTAAGAAAATGGGAACACACTGAGGAGACACTTGTGGGAGCTACTGTGACTAAAACTGAGCTTCCCTACGCACAGGGAAGCAAGAGAAATGCTGATTTCATCAAGCCCAGTTATATACTGAGAATATGTACTACGGCACAAATAGGCATGTCTCTGTAGGCAAAAAACTCATTTCTGACAAAGTGGCCCAAATGCATCTCAGAAGTGTGCAACTTGTTCCCTGAGTTAGAAAACATAGAGAAACGGTCTTTTCTGCTAGCGCTGTGCTTCTACACATGTATTTGCTGAACGGTGAAAGCGCACAGTAATGCACTTTTCTCCCAGCAAATACACTGTTTCTAAGGAAATGGGAACACACTGAGGAGACACTTGTGGGAGCTACTGTGACTAAAACTGAGCTTCCCTACGCACAGGGAAGCAAGAGAAATGCTGATTTCATCAAGCCCAGTTACATACTCAGAATCTGTACTACTGCGCAAATAGGCATGTCTCTATAGGCAAAAAACTCATTTCTGACAAAGTTGCCCAAATGCATCTCAGAAGTGTGCAACTTGTTCCCTGAGTTAGAAAACTTCGAGAAACGGTTGTTTCTGCTAGCGCTGTGCATCTACAAATGTATTTGCTGAACGGTGAAAGCGCACAGTAATGCACTTTTCTCCCAGCAAATACACTGTTTCTAAGGAAATGGGAACACACTAAGGAGACACTTGTGGGAGCTACTGTGACTAAAAGTGAGCTTCCCTACGCACAGGGAAGCAAGAGAAATGCTGATTTCATCAAGCCCAGTTACATACTCAGAATCTGTACTACTGCGCAAATAGGCATGTCTCTTTAGGCAAAAAACTCATTTCTGACAAAGTTGCCCAAATGCATCTCAGAAGTTTGCAACTTGTTCCCTGAGTTAGAAAACGTCGAGAAACGGTCTTTTCTGCTAGCGCTGTGCTTCTACACATGTATTTGCTGAACGGTGAAAGCGCAGAGTAATGCATTTTTCTCCCAGCAAATACACTGTTCCTATGGAAATGGGAACACTGTGGAGACACTTGTGGGAGCTACTGTGACTAAAACTGAGCTTCCCTATGCACACGGAAGCAAGAGAAATGCTGATTTCATCAAGCCCAGTTACATACTCAGAATCTGTACTACTGCGCAAATAGGCATGTCTCTGTAGGCAAAAAACTCATTTCTGACAAAGTTGCCCAAATGCATCTCAGAAGTGTGCAACTTGTTCCCTGAGTTAGAAAATGTCGAGAAACGGTCGTATCTGCTAGCGCTGTGCTTCTACACATGTATTTGCTGAACGGTGAAAGCGCACAGTAATGCACTTTTCTCCCAGAAAATACACTGTTTCTAAGGAAATGGGAACACACTGAGGAGACACTTGTGGGAGCTACTGTGACTAAAACTGAGCTTCCCTATGCACAGGGAAGCAAGAGAAATGCTGATTTCATCAAGCCCAGTTACATACTCAGAATCTGTACTACTGCGCAAATAGGCATGTCTCTGTAGGCAAAAAACTCATTTCTGACAAAGTTGCCCAAATGCATCTCAGAAGTGTGCAACTTGTTCCCTGAGTTAGAAAACATAGAGAAACGGTCTTTTCTGCTAGCGCTGTGCTTCTACACATGTATTTGCTGAACGGTGAAAGCGCACAGTAATGCACTTTTCTCCCAGAAAATACACTGTTTCTAAGGAAATGGGAACACACTGAGGAGACACTTGTGGGAGCTACAGTGACTAAAACTGAGCTTCCCTATGCACAGGGAAGCAAGAGAAATGCTGATTTCATCAAGCCCAGTTACATACTCAGAATCTGTACTACTGCGCAAATAGGCATGTCTCTGTAGGCAAAAAACTCATTTCTGACAAAGTTGCCCAAATGCATCTCAGAAGTGTGCAACTTGTTCCCTGAGTTAGAAAACGTCGAGAAACAGTCGTTTCTGCTAGCGCTGTGCTTCTACACATGTATTTGCTGAACGGTGAAAGCGCACAGTAATGTACATTTCTCCCAGCAAATACACTGTTTCTAAGAAAATGGGAACACACTGAGGAGACACTTGTGGGAGCTACTGTGACTAAAACTGAGCTTACCTACGCACAGGGAAGCAAGAGAAATGCTGATTTCATCAAGCCCAGTTATATACTGAGAATATGTACTACGGCACAAATAGGCATGTCTCTGTAGGCAAAAAACTCATTTCTGACAAAGTTGCCCAAATGCATCTCAGAAGTGTGCAACTTGTTCCCTGAGTTAGAAAACATAGAGAAACGGTCTTTTCTGCTAGCGCTGTGCTTCTACACATGTATTTGCTGAACGGTGAAAGCGCACAGTAATGCACTTTTCTCCCAGCAAATACACTGTTTCTAAGGAAATGGGAACACACTGAGGAGACACTTGTGGGAGCTACTGTGACTAAAACTGAGCTTCCCTACGCACAGGGAAGCAAGAGAAATGCTGATTTCATCAAGCCCAGTTACATACTCAGAATCTGTACTACTGCGCAAATAGGCATGTCTCTATAGGCAAAAAACTCATTTCTGACAAAGTTGCCCAAATGCATCTCAGAAGTGTGCAACTTGTTCCCTGAGTTAGAAAACTTCGAGAAACGGTTGTTTCTGCTAGCGCTGTGCATCTACAAATGTATTTGCTGAACGGTGAAAGCGCACAGTAATGCACTTTTCTCCCAGCAAATACACTGTTTCTAAGGAAATGGGAACACACTAAGGAGACACTTGTGGGAGCTACTGTGACTAAAAGTGAGCTTCCCTACGCACAGGGAAGCAAGAGAAATGCTGATTTCATCAAGCCCAGTTACATACTCAGAATCTGTACTACTGCGCAAATAGGCATGTCTCTTTAGGCAAAAAACTCATTTCTGACAAAGTTGCCCAAATGCATCTCAGAAGTTTGCAACTTGTTCCCTGAGTTAGAAAACGTCGAGAAACGGTCTTTTCTGCTAGCGCTGTGCTTCTACACATGTATTTGCTGAACGGTGAAAGCGCAGAGTAATGCATTTTTCTCCCAGCAAATACACTGTTCCTATGGAAATGGGAACACTGTGGAGACACTTGTGGGAGCTACTGTGACTAAAACTGAGCTTCCCTATGCACACGGAAGCAAGAGAAATGCTGATTTCATCAAGCCCAGTTACATACTCAGAATCTGTACTACTGCGCAAATAGGCATGTCTCTGTAGGCAAAAAACTCATTTCTGACAAAGTTGCCCAAATGCATCTCAGAAGTGTGCAACTTGTTCCCTGAGTTAGAAAATGTCGAGAAACGGTCGTATCTGCTAGCGCTGTGCTTCTACACATGTATTTGCTGAACGGTGAAAGCGCACAGTAATGCACTTTTCTCCCAGAAAATACACTGTTTCTAAGGAAATGGGAACACACTGAGGAGACACTTGTGGGAGCTACTGTGACTAAAACTGAGCTTCCCTATGCACAGGGAAGCAAGAGAAATGCTGATTTCATCAAGCCCAGTTACATACTCAGAATCTGTACTACTGCGCAAATAGGCATGTCTCTGTAGGCAAAAAACTCATTTCTGACAAAGTTGCCCAAATGCATCTCAGAAGTGTGCAACTTGTTCTCTGAGTTAGAAAACATCGAGAAACGGTCGTTTCTGCTAGCGCTGTGCTTCTACAAGTGTACTTGCTGAACTGTGAAAGCGCACATTAATGCACTTTTCTCCCAGCAAATACACTGTTTCTAAGGAAATGGGAACACACTGAGGAGACACTTGTGGGAGCTACAGTGACTAAAACTGAGCTTCACTACGCACAGGGAAGCAAGAGAAATGCTGATTTCATCAAGCCCAGTTACATACTCAGAATCTGTACTACTGCGCAAATAGGCATGTCTCTGTAGGCAAAAAACTCATTTCTGACAAAGTTGCCCAAATGCATCTCAGAAGTGTGCAACTTGTTCCCTGAGTTAGAAAATGTCGAGAAACGTTCGTTTCTGCTAGCGCTGTGCTTCTACACATGTATTTGCTGAACGGTGAAAGCGCACAGTAATGCAGTTTTCTCCCAGAAAATACACTGTTTCTAAGGAAATGGGAACACACTGAGCACACACTTGTGGGAGCTACTGTGACTAAAACTGAGCTTCCCTACGCACAGGGAAGCAAGAGAAATGCTGATTTCATCAAGCCCAGTTACATACTCAGAATCTGTACTACTGCGCAAATAGGCATGTCTCTGTAGGCAAAAAACTCATTTCTGACAAAGTTGCCCAAATGCATCTCAGAAGTGTGCAACTTGTTCTCTGAGTTAGAAAACGTCGAGAAACGGTCGTTTCTGCTAGCGCTGTGCTTCTACAAGTGTACTTGCTGAACGGTGAAAGCGCACATTAATGCACTTTTCTCCCAGCAAATACACTGTTTCTAAGGAAATGGGAACACACTGAGGAGACACTTGTGGGAGCTACAGTGACTAAAACTGAGCTTCCCTACGCACAGGGAAGCAAGAGAAATGCTGATTTCATCAAGCCCAGTTACATACTCAGAATCTGTACTACTGCGCAAATAGGCATGTCTCTGTAGGCAAAAAACTCATTTCTGACAAAGTTGCCCAAATGCATCTCAGAAGTGTGCAACTTGTTCCCTGAGTTAGAAAACGTCGAGAAACAGTCGTTTCTGCTAGCGCTGTGCTTCTACACATGTATTTGCTGAACGGTGAAAGCGCACAGTAATGCACTTTTCTCCCAGCAAATACACTGTTTCTAAGGAAATGGGAAAACACTGAGGAGACACTTGTGGGAGCTACTGTGACTAAAACTGAGCTTCGCTATGCACAGAGAAGCAAGAGAAATGCTGATTTCATCAAGACCAGTTACATACTGAGAATATGTACTACGGCACAAATAGGCATGTCTCTGTAGGCAAAAAACTCATTTCTGACAAAGTTGCCCAAATGCATGTCAGAAGTGTGCAACTTGTTCTCTGAGTTAGAAAACGTCGAGAAACGGTCGTTTCTGCTAGCGCTGTGCTTCTACACATGTACTTGCTGAACGGTGAAAGCGCACAGTAATGCACTTTTATCCCAGCAAATACACTGTTTCTAAGAAAATTGGAACACACTGAGGAGACACTTGTGGGAGCTACTGTGACTAAAACTGAGCTTCCCTATGCACAGGGAAGCAAGAGAAATGCTGATTTCATCAAGCCCAGTTACATACACAGAATATGTACTACGGCACAAATAGGCATGTCTCTGTAGACAAAAAACTCATTTCTGACAAAGTTGCCCAAATGCATCTCAGAAGTGTGCAACTTGTTCCCTGAGTTAGAAAACGTCGAGAAACGTTCGTTTCTGCTAGCGCTGTGCTTCTACACATGTATTTGCTGAACGGTGAAAGCGCACAGTAATGCACTTTTCTCCCAGCAAATACACTGTTTCTAAGGAAATGGGAACACACTGAGGAGACACTTGTGGGAGCTACTGTGACTAAAACTGAGCTTCCCTACGCACAGGGAAGCAAGAGAAATGCTGATTTCATCAATCCCAGTTACATACTCAGAATCTGTACTACTGCGCAAATAGCCATGTCTCTGTAGGCAAAAAACTCATTTCTGACAAAGTTGCCCAAATGCATCTCAGAAGTGTGCAACTTGTTCCCTGAGTTAGAAAACGTCGAGAAACAGTCGTATCTGCTAGCGCTGTGCTTCTACACATGTATTTGCTGAACGGTGAAAGCGCACAGTAATGCACTTTTCTCCCAGCAAATACACTGTTTCTAAGGAACTGGGAACACACTGAGGAGACACTTGTGGGAGCTACTGTGACTAAAACTGAGCTTCCCTACGCACAGGGAAGCAAGAGAAATGCTGATTTCATCAAGCCCAGTTACATACTCAGAATCTGTACTACTGCGCAAATAGGCATGTCTCTGTAGGCAAAAAACTCATTTCTGACAAAGTTGCCCAAATGCATCTCAGAAGTGTGCAACTTGTTCCCTGAGTTAGAAAACGTCTTGTAACGGTCTTTTCTGCTAGCGCTGTGCTTCTACACATGTATTTGCTGTACGGTGAGAGCGCACAGTAAAGCACTTTTCTCCCAGCAAATACACTGTTTCTAAGGAAATGGGAACACACTGAGGAGACACTTGTGGGAGCTACTGTGACTAAAACTGAGCTTCCCTACGCACAGGGAAGCAAGAGAAATGCTGATTTCATCAAGCCCAGTTACATACTCAGAATCTGTACTACTGCGCAAATAGGCATGTCTCTTTAGGCAAAAAACTCATTTCTGACAAAGTTGCCCAAATGCATCTCAGAAGTGTGCAACTTGTTCCCTGAGTTAGAAAACGTCGAGAAACGGTCGTATCTGCTAGCGCTGTGCTTCTACACATGTATTTGCTGAACGGTGAAAGCGCACAGTAATGCACTTTTCTCCCAGCAAATACAATGTTTCTAAGGAAATGGGAACACACTGAGGAGACACTTGTGGGAGCTACTGTGACTAAAACTGAGCTTCCCTACGCACAGGGAAGCAAGAGAAATGCTGATTTCATCAAGCCCAGTTACATACTCAGAATCTGTACTACTGCGCAAATAGGCATGTCTCTGTAGGCAAAAAACTCATTTCTGACAAAGTTGCCCAAATGCATCTCAGAAGTGTGCAACTTGTTCTCTGAGTTAGAAAACGTCGAGAAACGGTCTTTTCTGCTAGCGCTGTGCTTTTACACATGTATTTGCTGAACGGTGAAAGCGCACAGTAATGCACTTTTCTCCCAGCAAATACACTGTTTCTAAGGAAATGAGAACACACTGAGGAGAAACTTTTGGGAGCTACTGTGACTAAAACTGAGCTTCCCTACGCACAGGTAAGCAAGAGAAATGCTGATTTCATCAAGCCCAGTTACATACTCAGAATCTGAACTACTGTGCAAATAGGCATGTCTCTGTATGCAAAAAACTCATTTCTGACAAAGTGGCCCAAATGCATCTCAGAAGTGTGCAACTTGTTCCCTGAGTTAGAAAACGTCGAGAAACGGTCGTTTCTGCTAGCGCTGTGCTTCTACACATGTATTTGCTGAACGGTGAAAGCGCACAGTAATGCACTTTTCTCCCAGCAAATACACTGTTTCTAAGGAAATGGGAACACACTGAGGAGACACTTGTGGGAGCTACTGTGACTAAAACTGAGCTTCCCTACGCACTGGGAAGCAAGAGAAATGCTGATTTCTTCAAGCCCAGTTACATACTCAGAATCTGTACTACTGCGCAAATAGGCATGTCTCTTAAGGCAAAAAACTCATTTCTGACAAAGTTGCCCAAATGCATCTCAGAAGTGTGCAACTTGTTCCCTGAGTTAGAAAACGTCGAGAAACGGTCTTTTCTGCTAGCGCTGTGCTTCTACACATGTATTTGCTGAATGGTGAAAGCGCACAGTAATGCACTTTTCTCCCAGCAAATACACTGTTTCTAAGGAAATGGGAACACACTGAGGAGACACTTGTGGGAGCTACTGTGACTAAAACTGGGCTTCCCTACGCACAGGGAAGCAAGAGAAATGCTGATTTCATCAAGCCCAGTTACATACTCAGAATCTGTACTACTGCGCAAATAGGCACTTCTGTTTAGGCAAAAAACTCATTTCTGACAAATTTGCCAAATGCATCTCAGAAGTGTGCAACTTGTTCCCTGAGTTCAAAAACGTCGAGAAACGGTCGTTTCTGCTAGCGCTGTGCTTCTACACATGTACTTGCTGAACGGTGAAAGCACACAGTAATGCACTTTTCTCCCAGGAAATACACTATTTCTAAGGAAATGGGAACACACTGAGGAGACACTTGTGGGAGCTCCTGTGACTAAAACTGAGCTTCCCTACGCACAGGGAAGCAAGAGAAATGCTGATTTCATCAAGCCCAGTTACATACTCAGAATCTGTACTACTGCGCAAATAGGCACTTCTGTTTAGGCAAAAAACTCATTTCTGACAAATTTGCCAAATGCATCTCAGAAGTGTGCAACTTGTTCCCTGAGTTCGAAAACGTAGAGAAACGGTCGTTTCTGCTAGCACTGTGCTTCTACACATGTATTTGCTGAACGGTGAAAGCGCACAGTAATGCACTTTTCTCCCAGGAAATACACTGTTTCTAAGGAAATGGGAACACACTGAGGAGACACTTGTGGGAGCTCCTGTGACTAAAACTGAGCTTCCCTACGCACAGGGAAGCAAAAGAAATGCTGATTTCATCAAGCCCAGTTATATACTCAGAATCTATACTACTGCGCAAATAGGCATGTCTCTGTAGGCAAAAAACTCATTTCTGACAAAGTTGCCCAAATGCATCTCAGAAGTGTGCAACTTGTTCCCTGAGTTAGAAAACATCGAGAAACGGTCATATCTGCTAACGCTGTGCTTCTACACATGTATTTGCTGAACGGTGAAAGCGCACAGTAATGCACTTTTCCCCCAGCAAATACACTGTTTCTAAGGAAATGGGAACACACTGAGGAGACACTTGTGGGAGCTACTGTGACTAAAACTGAGCTTCCCTACACACAGGGAAGCAAGTGAAATGCTGATTTCATCAAGCCCAGTTACATACTCAGAATCTGTACTACTGCGCAAATAGGCACGTCTCTTTAGGCAAAAAACTCATTTCTGACAAATTTGCCAAATGCATCTCAGAAGTGTGCAACTTGGTCCCTGAGTTAGAAAACGTCGAGAAACGGTCGTATCTGCTAGCGCTGTGCTTCTACACATGTTTTTGCTGAACGGTGAAAGCCCACAGTAACGCACTTTTCTCCCAGCAAATACACTGTTTCTATGGAAAAGGGAACACACTGAGGAGACACTTGTGGGAGCTACTGTGACTAAAACTGAGCTTCCCTACGCACAGGGAAGCAAGAGAAATAATGATTTCATCAAGCCCAGTTACATACTCAGAATCTGTACTACTGCGCAAATAGGCATGTCTCTGTAGGCAAAAAACTCATTTCTGACAAAGTTGCCCAAATGCATCTCAGAAGTGTGCAACTTGTTCTCTGAGTTAGAAAACATCGAGAAACGTTCGTTTCTGCTAGCGCTGTGCTTCTACACATGTACTTGCTGAACGGTGAAAGAGCACAGTAATGCACTTTTCTCCCAGCAAATACACTGTTTCTAAGGAAATGGGAAAACACTGAGGAGACACTTGTGGGAGCTACTGTGACTAAAACTGAGCTTCCCTCCACACAGGGAAGCAAGAGAAATGCTGATTTCATCAAGCCCAGTTACATACTCAGAATCTGTACTACTGCACAAATAGGCATGTCTCTGTAGGCAAAAAACTCATTTCTGACAAAGTTGCCCAAATGCATCTCAGAAGTGTGCAACTTGTTCCCTGAGTTAGAAAACGTCGAGTAACGGTCTTTTCTGCTAGCGCTGTGCTTCTACACATGTATTTGCTGAACGGTGAAAGCGCACAGTAATGCACTTTTCTCCCAGCAAATACACTGTTTCTAAGGAACTGAGAACACACTGAGGAGACACTTGTGGGAGCTACTGTGACTAAAACTGAGCTTACCTACGCACAGGGAAGCAAGAGAAATGCTGATTTCATCAAGCCCAGTTACATACTCAGAATCTGTACTACTGCGCAAATAGGCATGTCTCTGTAGGCAAAAAACTCATTTCTGACAAAGTTGCCCAAATGCATCTCAGAAGTGTGCAACTTGTTCCCTGAGTTAGAAAACGCCGAGAAACGGTCGTTTCTGCTAGCGCTGTGCTTCTACACATGTATTTGCTGAACGGTGAAAGCGCACAGTAATGCACTTTTCTCCCAGCATATACACTGTTTCTAAGGAAATGGGAACACACTGAGCAGACACTTGTGGGAGCTACTGTGACTAAAACTGAGCTTCCCTACGCACAGGGAAGCAAGAGAAATGCTGATTTCATCAAGCCCAGTTACATACTCAGAATCTGTACTACTGCGCAAATAGGCATGTCTCGTTAGGCAAATAACTCATTTCTGACAAAGTTGCCCAAATGCATCTCAGAAGTGTACAACATGTTCTCTGAGTTAGAAAACATCGAGAAACGGTCTTTTCTGCTAGCGCTGTGCTTCTACATATGTACTTGCTGAACGGTGAAAGCGCACAGTAATGCACTTTTCTCCCAGCAAATACACTGTTTCTAAGGAAATGGGAACACACTGAGGAGAAACTTTTGGGAGCTACTGTGACTAGAACTGAGCTTCCCTACGCACAGGGAAGCAAGAGAAATGCTGATTTCATCAAGCCCAGTTACATACTCAGAATCTGTACTACTGCGCAAATAGGCATGTCTCTGTAGGCAAAAAACTCATTTGTGACAAAGTTGCCCAAATGCATCTCAGAAGTGTGCCACTTGTTCCTTGAGTTAGAAAACGTCGAGAAACGGTCGTTTTAGCTAGCGCTGTGCTTCTACACATGTATTTGCTGAACGGTGAAAGCGCACAGTAATGCACATTTCTCCCAGCAAAAACACTGTTTCTAAGGAAATGGGAACACACTGAGGAGACACTTGTGGGAGCTACTGTGACTAAAACTGAGCTTCCCTACGCACAGGGAATCAAGAGAAATGCTGATTTCATCAAGCCCAGTTACATACTCAGAATCTGTACTACTGCGCAAATAGGCATGTCTCAGTAGGCAAAAAACTCATTTCTGACAAAGTTGCCCAAATGCATCTCAGAAGTGTGCAACTTGTTCCCTGAGTTAGAAAACGCCGAGAAACGGTCGTTTCTGCTAGCGCTGTGCTTCTACACATGTATTTGCTGAACGGTGAAAGCACACAGTAATGCACTTTTCTCCAGCAAATACACTGTTTCTAAGGAAATGGGAACACACTGAGGAGACACTTGTGGGAGCTACTGTGACTAAAACTGAGCTTCCCTACGCACAGGGAAGCAAGAGAAATGCTGATTTCATCAAGCCCAGTTACATACTCAGAATCTGTACTACTGCGCAAATAGGCATGTCTCGTTAGGCAAATATCTCATTTCTGACAAAGTTGCCCAAATGCATCTCAGAAGTGTGCAACTTGTTCTCTGAGTTAGAAAACGTCGAGAAACGGTCTTTTCTGCTAGCGCTGTGCTTCTACATATGTACTTGCTGAACGGTGAAAGCGCACAGTAATGCACTAATCTCCCAACAAATACAGTGTTTCTAAGGAAATGGGAACACACTGAGGAGAAACTTTTGGGAGCTACTGTGACTAAAACTGAGCTTCCCTACGCACAGGGAAGCAAGAGAAATGCTGATTTCATCAAGCCCAGTTACATACTCAGAATCTGTACTACTGCGCAAATAGGCATGTCTCTGTAGGCAAAAAACTCATTTCTGACAAAGTTGCCCAAATGCATCTCAGAAGTGTGCCACTTCTTCCTTGAGTTAGAAAACGTCGAGAAACGGTCGTTTTAGCTAGCGCTGTGCTTATACACATGTATTTGCTGAACGGTGAAAGCGCACAGTAATGCACATTTCTCCCAGCAAAAACACTGTTTCTAAGGAAATGGGAACACACTGAGGAGACACTTGTGGGAGCTACTGTGACTAAAACTGAGCTTCCCTACGCACAGGGAATCAAGAGAAATGCTGATTTCATCAAGCCCAGTTACATACTCAGAATCTGTACTACTGCGCAAATAGGCATGTCTCAGTAGGCAAAAAACTCATTTCTGACAAAGTTGCCCAAATGCATCTCAGAAGTGTGCAACTTGTTTCCTGAGTTAGAAAACGTCGAGAAACGTTCGTTTCTGCTAGCGCTGTGCTTCTACACATGTATTTGCTGAACGGTGAAAGCACACAGTAATGCACTTTTCTCCCAGCAAATACACTGTTTCTAAGGAAATGGGAACACACTGAGGAGACACTTGTGGGAGCTACTGTGACTAAAACTGAGCTTCCCTACGCACAGGGAAGCAAGAGAAATGCTGATTTCATCAAGCCCAGTTACATACTCAGAATCTGTACTACTGCGCAAATAGGCATGTCTCGTTAGGCAAATATCTCATTTCTGACAAAGTTGCCCAAATGCATCTCAGAAGTGTGCAACTTGTTCTCTGAGTTAGAAAACGTCGAGAAACGGTCTTTTCTGCTAGCGCTGTGCTTCTACACATGTACTTGCTGAACGGTGAAAGCGCACAGTAATGCACTTTTCTCCCAGCAAATACACTGTTTCTAAGGAAATGGGAACACACTGAGGAGAAACTTTTGGGAGCTACTGTGACTAAAACTGAGCTTCCCTACGCACAGGGAAGCAAGAGAAATGCTGATTTCATCAAGCCCAGTTACATACTCAGAATCTGAACTACTGCGCAAATAGGCATGTCTCTGTAGGCAAAAAACTCATTTCTGACAAAGTTGCCCAAATGCATCTCAGAAGTGTGCAACCTGTTCCCTGAGTTAGAAAACGTCGAGAAACGTTCGTTTCTGCTAGCGCTGTGCTTCTACACATGTATTTGTTGAACGGTGAAAGCTCACAGTAATGCAATTTTCTCCCAGCAAATACACTGTTTCTAAGGAACTGGGAACACACTGAGGAGACACTTGTGGGAGCTACTGTGACTAAAACTGAGCTTCCCTACGCACAGGGAATCAAGAGAAATGCTGATTTCATCAAGCCCAGTTACATACTCAGAATCTGTACTACTGCGCATATAGGCATGTCTCTTTAGGCAAAAAACTCATTTCTGACAAAGTTGCCCAAATGCATCTCAGAAGTGTGCAACTTGTTCCCTGAGTTAGAAAACGTTGAGAAACGGTCGTTTTAGCTAGCGCTGTGCTTCTACGCATGTATTTGCTGAACGGTGAAAGCGCACAGTAATGCACATTTCTCCCAGTAAAAACACTGTTTCTAAGGAAATGGGAACACACTGAGGAGACACTTGTGGGAGCTACTGTGACTAAAACTGAGCTTCCCTACGCACAGGGAAGCAAGAGAAATGCTGATTTCATCAAGCCCAGTTACATACTCAGAATCTGTACTACTGCGCAAATAGACATGTCTCTGTAGGCAAAAAACTCATTTCTGACAAAGTTGCCCAAATGCATCTCAGAAGTGTGCAACTTGTTCCCTGAGTTAGAAAATGTAGAGAAACGGTCGTTTCTGCTAGCGCTGTGCTTCTACACATGTATTTGCTGAACGGTGAAAGCGCACAGTAATGCACTTTTCTCCCAGCATATACACTGTTACTAAGGAAATGGGAACACACTGAGGAGACACTTGTGGGAGCTACTGTGACTAAAACTGAGCTTCCCTACGCAAGGGGAAGCAAGAGAAATGCTGATTTTATCAAGCCCAGTTACATACTCAGAATCTGTACTACTGCGCAAATAGGCATGTCTCTGTAGGCAAAAAACTCATTTCTGACAAAGTTGCCCAAATGCATCTCAGAAGTGTGCAACTTGTTCCGTGAGTTAGAAAACGTCGAGAAACGGTCGTTTCTGCTAGCGCTGTGCTTCTACACATGTATTTGCTGAAAGGTGAAAGCGCACAGTAATGCACTTTTCTCCCAGCAAATACACTGTTTCTAAGGAAATGGGAACACACTAAGGAGACACTTGTGGGAGCTACTGTGACTAAAACTGAGCTTCCCTACGCACAGGGAAGCAAGAGAAATGCTGATTTCATCAAGCCCAGTTACATACTCAGAATCTGTACTACTGCGCAAATAGGCATGAATCTGTAGGCAAAAAACTCATTTCTGACAAGGATGCCCAAAGGCATCTCAGAAGTGTGCAACTTGTTCCCTGAGTTAGAAAACGTAGAGAAACGTTCGTTTCTGCTAGCACTGTGCTTCTACACATGTATTTGCTGACCGGCGAAAGCGCACAGTAATGCACTTTTCTCCCAGCAAATACACTGTTTCTAAGGAAATGGGAACACACTGAGGAGACACTTGTGGGAGCTACTGTGACTAAAACTGAGCTTCCCTACGCACAGGGAATCAAGAGAAATGCTGATTTCATCAAGCTCAGTTACATACTCAGAATCTGTACTACTGCGCAAATAGGCATGTCTCTTTAGGCAAAAAACTCATTTCTGACAAAGTTGCCCAAATGCATCTCAGAAGTGTGCAACTTGTTCCCTGAGTTAGAAAACGTCGAGAAACGTTCGTTTCTGCTAGCGCTGTGCTTCTACACATGTATTTGCTGAACGGTGAAAGCGCACAGTAATGCACTTTTCTCCCAGCAAATACACTGTTTCTAAGGAAATGGGAAAACACTGAGGAGACACTTGTGGGAGCTACTGTGACTAAAACTGAGCTTCCCTACGCACAGGGAAGCAAGAGAAATGCTGATTTCATCAAGCCCAGTTACATACTCAGAATCTGTACTACTGCGCAAATAGACATGTCTCTGTAGGCAAAAAACTCATTTCTGACATAGTTGCCCAAATGCATCTCAGAAGTGTGCAACCAGTTCCCTGAGTTAGAAAACGTCGAGAAACGTTCGTTTCTGCTAGCGCTGTGCTTCTACACATGTATTTGCTAAACGGTGAAAGCGCACAGTAATGCACTTTTCTCCCAGCAAATACAATGTTTCTAAGGAACTGGGAACACACTGAGGAGACACTTGTGGGAGCTACTGTGACTAAAACTGAGCTTCCCTACGCACAGGGAAGCCAGAGAAATGCTGATTTCATCAAGCCCAGTTACATACTCATAATCTGTACTACTGCGCAAATAGGCATGTCTCTGTAGGCAAAAAACTCATTTCGGACAAAGTTGCCCAAATGCATCTCAGAAGTGTGCAACTTGTTCCCTGATTAGAAAACGTCGAGAAACGGTCGTTTCTGCTAGCGCTGTGCTTCTACACATGTATTTGCTGAACGGTGAAAGCGCACAGTAAAGCACTTTTCTCCCGGCAAATACACTGTTTCTAAGGAAATGGGAACACACTGAGGAGACACTTGTGGGAGCTGCTGTGAATAAAACTGATCTTCCCTACGCACAGGGAAGCTAGAGAAATGCTGATTTCATCAAGCCCAGTTACATACTCAGAATCTGTTCTACCGCGCAAATAGACATGTCTCTGTAGGCAAAAAACTCATTTCTGACAAAGTTGCCCAAATGCATCTCAGAAGTGTGCAACTTGTTCCCTGAGTTAGAAAACGTGGAGAAACGGTCGTTTCTGCTAGCGCTGTGCTTCTACACATGTATTTGCTGAACGGTGAAAGCGCACAGTAATGCACTTTTCTCCCAGCAAATACACTGTTTCTAAGGAACTGGGAACACACTGAGGAGACATTTGTGGGAGCTACTGTGACTAAAACTGAGCTTCCCTACGCACAGGGAAGCAAGAGAAATGCTGATTTCATCAAGCCCAGTTACATACTCAGAATCTGTACTACTGCGCAAATAGGCATGTCTCTGTAGGCAAAAAACTCATTTCTGACAAAGTTGACCAAATGCATCTCAGAAGTGTGCAACTTGTTCTCTGAGTTAAAAAACGTCGACAAACGGTCTTTTCTGCTAGCGCTGGGCTTCTACACATGTACTTGCTGAACGGTGAAAGCGCACAGTAATGCACTTTTCTCCCAGCAAATACACTGTTTCTAAGGAAATGGGAACACACTGAGGAGAAACTTTTCGGAGCTACTGTGACTAAAACTGAGCTTCCCTACGCACAGGGAAGCAAGAGAAATGCTGATTTCATCAAGCCCAGTTACATACTCAGAATCTGAACTACTGCGCAAATAGGCATGTCTCTGTAGGCAAAAAACTCATTTCTGACAAAGTTGCCCAAATGCATCTCAGAAGTGTGCAACTTGTTCCCTGAGTTAGAAAACGTCGAGAAACGGTCGTTTCTGCTAGCGCTGTGCTTCTACACATGTATTTGCTGAAAGGTGAAAGCGCACAGTAATGCACTTTTCTCCCAGCAAATACACTGTTTCTAAGGAAATGGGAACACACTGCGGAGACACTTGTGGGAGCTACTGTGACTAAAACTGAGCTTCCCTACGCACAGGGAAGCAAGAGAAATGCTGATTTCATCAAGCCCAGTTACATACTCAGAATCTGTACTACTGCGCAAATAGGCATGAATCTGCAGGCAAAAAACTCATTTCTGACAAGGATGCCCAAATGCATCTCAAAAGTGTGCAACTTGTTCCCTGAGTTAGAAAACGTAGAGAAACGTTCGTTTCTGCTAGCACTGTGCTTCTACACATGTATTTGCTGAACGGCGAAAGCGCACAGTAATGCACTTTTCTCCCAGCAAATACACTGTTTCTAAGGAAATGGGAAGACACTGAGGAGACACTTGTGGGAGCTACTGTGACTAAAACTGAGCTTCCCTACGCACAGGGAAGCAAGAGAAATGCTGATTTCATCAAGCCCAGTTACATACTCAGAATCTGTACTACTGCGCAAATAGGCATGTCTCTTTAGGCAAAAAACTTATTTCTGAAAAAGTTGCCCAAATGCATCTCAGAAGTGTGCAACTTGTTCCCTGAGTTAGAAAACGTCGAGATACGGTCGTTTCTGCTAGCGCTGTGCTTCTACACATGTATTTGCTGAACGGTGAAAGCGCACAGTAATGCACTTTTCTCCCAGCAAATACACTGTTTCTAAGGAAATGGGAACACACTGAGGAGACACTTGTGGGAGCTACTGTGACTAAAACTGAGCTTCCCTACGCACAGGTAAGCAAGAGAAATGCTGATTTCATCAAGCCCAGTTACATACTCAGAATCTGTACTACTGCGCAAATAGGCATGTCTCTGTAGGCAAAAAACTCATTTCTGACAAAGTTGCCCAAATGCATCTCAGAAGTGTGCAACTTGTTCCCTGAGTTAGAAAACGTCGAGAAACGGTCGTTTCAGCTACCGCTGTGCTTCTACACATGTATTTGCTGAACGGTGAAAGCGCACAGTAATGCACATTTCTCCCAGCAAAAACACTGTTTCTAAGGAAACGGGAACACACTGAGGAGACACTTGTGGGAGCTACTGTGACTAAAACAGAGCTTCCCTACGCACAGGTAAGCAAGAGAAATGCTGATTTCATCAAGCCCAGTTACATACTCAGAATCTGTACTACTGCGCAAATAGGCATGTCTCTTTAGACAAAAAACTCATTTCTGACAAAGTTGCCCAAATGCATCTCAGAAGTGTGCAACTTGTTCCCTGAGTTAGAAAACGTCGAGAAACGGTCGTTTCTGCTAGCGCTGTGCTTCTACACATGTATTTGCTGAACGGTGAAAGCGCACAGTAATGCACTTTTCTCCCAGCAAATACACTGTTTCTAAGGAAATGGGAACACACTAAGGAGACACTTGTGGGAGCTACTGTGACTAAAACTGAGCTTCCCTACGCACAGGGAAGCAAGAGAAATGCTGATTTCCTCAAGCCCAGTTACATACTCAGAATCTATACTACTGCGCAAATAGGCATGAATCTGTAGGCAAAAAACTCATTTCTGACAAAGATGCCCAAATGCATCTCAAAAGTGTGCAACTTGTTCCCTGAGTTAGAAAACGTAGAGAAACGTTCGTTTCTGCTAGCGCTGTGCTTCTACACATGTATTTGCTGAACGGTGAAAGCGCACAGTAATGCACTTTTCTCCCAGCAAATACACTTTTTCTAAGGAAATGGGAAATCACTGAGGAGACACTTGTGGGAGCTACTGTGACTAAAACAGAGCTTCCCTACCCACAGGTAAGCAAGAGAAATGCTGATTTCATCAAGCCCAGTTACATACTCAGAATCTGTACTACTGCGCAAATAGGCATGTCTCTGTAGGCAAAAAACTCATTTCTGACAAAGTTGCCCAAATGCATCTCAGAAGTGTGCAACTTGTTCCCTGAGTTAGAAAACGTCGAGAAACGTTCGTTTCAGCTAGCGCTGTGCTTCTACACATGTATTTGCTGAACGGTGAAAGCGCACAGTAATGCACATTTCTCCCAGCAATAACACTGTTTCTAAGGAAATGGGAACACACTGAGGAGACACTTGTGGGAGCTACTGTGACTAAAACTGAGCTTCCCTACGCACAGGGAAGCAAGAGAAATGCTGATTTCATCAAGCCCAGTTACATACTCAGAATCTATACTACTGCGCAAATAGGCATGTCTCTTTAGGCAAAAAACTCATTTCTGACAAAGTTGCCCAAATGCATCTCAGAAGTGTGCAACTTGTTCCCTGAGTTAGAAAACGTCGAGAAACGTTCGTTTCTGCTAGCGCTGTGCTTCTACACATGTATTTGCTGATCGGTGAATGCGCACAGTAATGCACTTTTCTCCCAGCAAATACACTGTTTCTAAGGAAATGGGAACACACTGAGGAGACACTTGTGGGAGCTACTGTGACTAAAACTGAGCTTCCCTATGCACAGGGAAGCAAGAGAAATGCTGATTTCATCAAGCCCAGTTACATACTCAGAATCTGTACTACTGCGCAAATAGACATGTCTCTGTAGGCAAAAAACTCATTTCTGACATAGTTGCCCAAATGCATCTCAGAAGTGTGCAACTTGTTCTCTGAGTTAGAAAACGTCGAGAAACGTTCGTTTCTGCTAGCGCTGTGCTTCTACACATGTATTTGCTGAACGGTGAAAGCGCACAGTAATGCACTTTTCTCCCAGCAAATACACTGTTTCTAAGGAACTGGGAACACACTGAGGAGACACTTATGGGAGCTACTGTGACTAAAACTGAGCTTCCCTACGCACAGGGAAGCCAGAGAAATGCTGATTTCATCAAGCCCAGTTACATACTCAGAATCTGTACTACTGGGCAAATAGGCATGTCTCTGTAGGCAAAAAACTCATTTCTGACAAAGTTGCCCAAATGCATCTCAGAAGTGTGCCACTTCTTCCTTGAGTTAGAAAACGTCGAGAAACGGTCGTTTTAGCTAGCGCTGTGCTTCTACACATGTATTTGCTGAACGGTGAAAGCGCACAGTAATGCACATTTCTCCCAGCAAAAACACTGTTTCTAAGGAAATGGGAACACACTGAGGAGACACTTGTGGGAGCTACTTTGACTAAAACTGAGCTTCCCTACGCACAGGGAATCAAGAGAAATGCTGATTTCATCAAGCCCAGTTACATACTCAGAATCTGTACTACTGCGCAAATAGGCATGTCTCAGTAGGCAAAAAACTCATTTCTGACAAAGTTGCCCAAATGCATCTCAGAAGTGTGCAACTTCTTCCCTGAGTTAGAAAACGTCGAGAAACGTTCGTTTCTGCTAGCGCTGTGCTTCTACACATGTATTTGCTGAACGGTGAAAGCGCACAGTAATGCACTTTTCTCCCAGCAAATACACTGTTTCTAAGGAAATGGGAACACACTGAGGAGACACTTGTGGGAGCTACTGTGACTAAAACTGAGCTTCCCTACGCACAGGGAAGCAAGAGAAATGCTGATTTCATCAAGCCCAGTTACATACTCAGAATCTGTACTACTGCGCAAATAGGCATGTCTCGTTAGGCAAATATCTCATTTCTGACAAAGTTGCCCAAATGCATCTCAGAAGTGTGCAACTTGTTCTCTGAGTTAGAAAACGTCGAGAAACGGTCTTTTCTGCTAGCGCTGTGCTTCTACACATGTACTTGCTGAACGGTGAAAGCGCACAGTAATGCACTTTTCTCCCAGCAAATACACTGTTTCTAAGGAAATGGGAAAACACTGAGGAGACACTTGTGGGAGCTACTGTGACTAAAACTGAGCTTCCCTATGCACAGGGAAGCAAGAGAAATGCTGATTTCATCAAGCCCAGTTACATACTCAGAATCTGTACTACTGCGCAAATAGACATGTCTCTGTAGGCAAAAAACTCATTTCTGACATAGTTGCCCAAATGCATCTCAGAAGTGTGCAACCTGTTTCCTGAGTTAGAAAACGTCGAGAAACGTTCGTTTCTGCTAGCGCTGTGCTTCTACACATGTATTTGCTGAACGGTGAAAGCGCACAGTAATGCACTTTTCTCCCAGCAAATACACTGTTTCTAAGGAACTGGGAACACACTGAGGAGACACTTATGGGAGCTACTGTGACTAAAACTGAGCTTCCCTACGCACAGGGAAGCCAGAGAAATGCTGATTTCATCAAGCCCAGTTACATACTCAGAATCTGTACTACTGCGCAAATAGGCATGTCTCTGTAGGCAAAAAACTCATTTCTGACAAAGTTGCCCAAATGCATCTCAGAAGTGTGCCACTTCTTCCTTGAGTTAGAAAACGTCGAGAAACGGTCGTTTTAGCTAGCGCTGTGCTTCTACACATGTATTTGCTGAACGGTGAAAGCGCACAGTAATGCACATTTCTCCCAGCAAAAACACTGTTTCTAAGGAAATGGGAACACACTGAGGAGACACTTGTGGGAGCTACTGTGACTAAAACTGAGCTTCCCTACGCACAGGGAATCAAGAGAAATGCTGATTTCATCAAGCCCAGTTACATACTCAGAATCTGTACTACTGCGCAAATAGGCATGTCTCAGTAGGCAAAAAACTCATTTCTGACAAAGTTGCCCAAATGCATCTCAGAAGTGTGCAACTTGTTCCCTGAGTTAGAAAACGTCGAGAAACGTTCGTTTCTGCTAGCGCTGTGCTTCTACACATGTATTTGCTGAACGGTGAAAGCGCACAGTAATGCACTTTTCTCCCAGCAAATACACTGTTTCTAAGGAAATGGGAACACACTGAGGAGACACTTGTGGGAGCTACTGTGACTAAAACTGAGCTTCCCTACGCACAGGGAAGCAAGAGAAATGCTGATTTCATCAAGCCCAGTTACATACTCAGAATCTGTACTACTGTGCAAATAGGCATGTCTCGTTAGGCAAATATCTCATTTCTGACAAAGTTGCCCAAATGCATCTCAGAAGTGTGCAACTTGTTCTCTGAGTTAGAAAACGTCGAGAAACGGTCTTTTCTGCTAGCGCTGTGCTTCTACACATGTACTTGCTGAACGGTGAAAGTGCACAGTAATGCACTTTTCTCCCAGCAAAAACACTGTTTCTAAGGAAATGGGAACACACTGAGGAGAAACTTTTCGGAGCTACTGTGACTAAAACTGAGCTTCCCTACGCACAGGGAAGCAAGAGAAATGCTGATTTCATCAAGCCCAGTTACATACTCAGAATCTGAACTACTGCGCAAATAGGCATGTCTCTGTAGGCAAAAAACTCATTTCTGACAAAGTTGCCCAAATGCATCTCAGAAGTGTGCAACCTGTTCCCTGAGTTAGAAAACGTCAAGAAACGTTCGTTTCTGCTAGCGCTGTGCTTCTACACATGTATTTGTTGAACGGTGAAAGCTCACAGTAATGCAATTTTCTCCCAGCAAATACACTGTTTCTAAGGAACTGGGAACACACTGAGGAGACACTTGTGGGAGCTACTGTGACTAAAACTGAGCTTCCCTACGCACAGGGAATCAAGAGAAATGCTGATTTCATCAAGCCCAGTTACATACTCAGAATCTGTACTACTGCGCATATAGGCATGTCTCTTTAGGCAAAAAACTCATTTCTGACAAAGTTGCCCAAATGCATCTCAGAAGTGTGCAACTTGTTCCCTGAGTTAGAAAACGTCGAGAAACGGTCGTTTTAGCTAGCGCTGTGCTTCTACACATGTATTTGCTGAACGGTGAAAGCGCACAGTAATGCACATTTCTCCCAGTAAAAACACTGTTTCTAAGGAAATGGGAACACACTGAGGAGACACTTGTGGGAGCTACTGTGACTAAAACTGAGCTTCCCTACGCACAGGGAAGCAAGAGAAATGCTGATTTCATCAAGCCCAGTTACATACTCAGAATCTGTACTACTGCGCAAATAGACATGTCTCTGTAGGCAAAAAACTCATTTCTGACAAAGTTGCCCAAATGCATCTCAGAAGTGTGCAACTTGTTCCCTGAGTTAGAAAATGTAGAGAAACGGTCGTTTCTGCTAGCGCTGTGCTTCTACACATGTATTTGCTGAACGGTGAAAGCGCACAGTAATGCACTTTTCTCCCAGCATATACACTGTTACTAAGGAAATGGGAACACACTGAGGAGACACTTGTGGGAGCTACTGTGACTAAAACTGAGCTTCCCTAAGCAAGGGGAAGCAAGAGAAATGCTGATTTTATCAAGCCCAGTTACATACTCAGAATCTGTACTACTGCGCAAATAGGCATGTCTCTGTAGGCAAAAAACTCATTTCTGACAAAGTTGCCCAAATGCATCTCAGAAGTGTGCAACTTGTTCCCTGAGTTAGAAAGCGTCGAGAAACGGTCGTTTCTGCTAGCGCTGTGCTTCTACACATGTATTTGCTGAAAGGTGAAAGCGCACAGTAATGCACTTTTCTCCCAGCAAATACACTGTTTCTAAGGAAATGGGAACACACTAAGGAGACACTTGTGGGAGCTACTGTGACTAAAACTGAGCTTCCCTACGCACAGGGAAGCAAGAGAAATGCTGATTTCATCAAGCCCAGTTACATACTCAGAATCTGTACTACTGCGCAAATAGGCATGAATCTGTAGGCAAAAAACTCATTTCTGACAAGGATGCCCAAATGCATCTCAGAAGTGTGCAACTTGTTCCCTGAGTTAGAAAACGTAGAGAAACGTTCGTTTCTGCTAGCACTGTGCTTCTACACATGTATTTGCTGACCGGCGAAAGCGCACAGTAATGCACTTTTCTCCCAGCAAATACACTGTTTCTAAGGAAATGGGAACACACTGAGGAGACAATTGTGGGAGCTACTGTGACTAAAACTGAGCTTCCCTACGCACAGGGAATCCAGAGAAATGCTGATTTCATCAAGCCCAGTTACATACTCAGAATCTGTACTACTGCGCAAATAGGCATGTCTCTTTAGGCAAAAAACTCATTTCTGACAAAGTTGCCCAAATGCATCTCAGAAGTGTGCAACTTGTTCCCTGAGTTAGAAAACATCGAGAAACGGTCGTTTCTGCTAGCGCTGTGCTTCTACACATGTATTTGCTGAACGGTGAAAGCGCACAGTAATGCACTTTTCTCCCAGCAAATACACTGTTTCTAAGGAAATGGGAAAACACTGAGGAGACACTTGTGGGAGCTACTGTGACTAAAACTGAGCTTCCCTACGCACAGGGAAGCAAGAGAAATGCTGATTTCATCAAGCCCAGTTACATACTCAGAATCTGTACTACTGCGCAAATAGACATGTCTCTGTAGGCAAAAAACTCATTTCTGACATAGTTGCCCAAATGCATCTCAGAAGTGTGCAACCAGTTCCCTGAGTTAGAAAACGTCGAGAAACGTTCGTTTCTGCTAGCGCTGTGCTTCTACACATGTATTTGCTAAACGGTGAAAGCGCACAGTAATGCACTTTTCTCCCAGCAAATACAATGTTTCTAAGGAACTGGGAACACACTGAGGAGACACTTGTGGGAGCTACTGTGACTAAAACTGAGCTTCCCTACGCACAGGGAAGCCAGAGAAATGCTGATTTCATCAAGCCCAGTTACATACTCATAATCTGTACTACTGCGCAAATAGGCATGTCTCTGTAGGCAAAAAACTCATTTCTGACAAAGTTGCCCAAATGCATCTCAGAAGTGTGCAACTTGTTCCCTGAGTTAGAAAACGTCGAGAAACGGTCGTTTCTGCTAGCGCTGTGCTTCTACACATGTATTTGCTGAACGGTGAAAGCGCACAGTAAAGCACTTTTCTCCCGGCAAATACACTGTTTCTAAGGAAATGGGAACACACTGAGGAGACACTTGTGGGAGCTGCTGTGACTAAAACTGATCTTCCCTACACACAGGGAAGCTAGAGAAATGCTGATTTCATCAAGCCCAGTTACATACTCAGAATCTGTTCTACCGCGCAAATAGACATGTCTCTGTAGGCAAAAAACTCATTTCTGACAAAGTTGCCCAAATGCATCTCAGAAGTGTGCAACCTGTTCCCTGAGTTAGAAAACGTCGAGAAACGTTCGTTTCTGCTAGCGCTGTGCTTCTACACATGTATTTGTTGAACGGTGAAAGCTCACAGTAATGCAATTTTCTCCCAGCAAATACACTGTTTCTAAGGAACTGGGAACACACTGAGGAGACACTTGTGGGAGCTACTGTGACTAAAACTGAGCTTCCCTACGCACAGGGAAGCAAGAGAAATGCTGATTTCATCAAGCCCAGTTACATACTCAGAATCTGTACTACTGCGCAAATAGGCATGTCTCTTAAGGCAAAAAACTCATTTCTGACAAAGTTGCCCAAATGCATCTCAGAAGTGTGCAACTTGTTCCCTGAGTTAGAAAACGTCGAGAAACGGTCGTTTCTGCTAGCGCTGTGCTTCTACACATGTATTTGCTGAACGGTGAAAGCGCACAGTAATGTATTTTTCTCCCAGCAAATACACTGTTTCTAAGGAAATCGGAACACACTGAGGAGACACTTGTGGGAGCTACTGTGACTAAAACTGATCTTCCCTACGCACAGGGAAGCTAGAGAAATGCTGATTTCATCAAGCCCAGTTACATACTCAGAATCTGTTCTACTGCGCAAATAGACATGTCTCTGTAGGCAAAAAACTCATTTCTGACAAAGTTGCCCAAATGCATCTCAGAAGTGTGCAACTTGTTCCCTGAGTTAGAAAACGTCGAGAAACAGTCGTTTCTGCTAGCGCTGTGCTTCTACACATGTATTTGCTGAACGGTGAAAGCGCACAGTAATGCACTTTTCTCCCAGCAAATACACTGTTTCTAAGGAACTGGGAACACACTGAGGAGACATTTGTGGGAGCTACTGTGACTAAAACTGAGCTTCCCTACGCACAGGGAAGCAAGAGAAATGCTGATTTCATCAAGCCCAGTTACATACTCAGAATCTGTACTACTGCGCAAATAGGCATGTCTCTGTAGGCAAAAAACTCATTTCTGACAAAGTTGCCCAAATGCATCTCAGAAGTGTGCAACTTGTTCTCTGAGTTAGAAAACGTCGAGAAACGGTCTTTTCTGCTAGCGCTGGGCTTCTACACATGTACTTGCTGAACGGTGAAAGCGCACAGTAATGCCCTTTTTTCCCAGCAAATACACTGTTTCTAAGGAAATGGGAACACACTGAGGAGAAACTTTTGGGAGCTACTGTGACTAAAACTGAGCTTCCCTACGCACAGGGAAGCAAGAGAAATGCTGATTTCATCAAGCCCAGTTACATACTCAGAATCTGAACTACTGCGCAAATAGGCATGTCTCTGTAGGCAAAAAACTCATTTCTGACAAAGTTGCCCAAATGCATCTCAGAAGTGTGCAACTTGTTCCCTGAGTTAGAAAACGTCGAGAAACGGTCGTTTCTGCTAGCGCTGTGCTTCTACACATGTATTTGCTGAAAGGTGAAAGCGCACAGTAATGCACTTTTCTCCCAGCAAATACACTGTTTCTAAGGAAATGGGAACACACTGCGGAGACACTTGTGGGAGCTACTGTGACTAAAACTGAGCTTCCCTACGCACAGGGAAGCAAGAGAAATGCTGATTTCATCAAGCCCAGTTACATACTCAGAATCTGTACTACTGCGCAAATAGGCATGAATCTGTAGGCAAAAAACTCATTTCTGACAAGGATGCCCAAATGCATCTCAAAAGTGTGCAACTTGTTCCCTGAGTTAGAAAACGTAGAGAAACGTTCGTTTCTGCTAGCGCTGTGCTTCTACACATGTATTTGCTGAACGGTGAAAGCGCACAGTAATGCACTTTTCTCCCAGCAAATACACTGTTTCTAAGGAAATGGGAACACACTAAGGAGACACTTGTGGGAGCTACTGTGACTAAAACTGAGCTTCCCTACGCACAGGGAAGCAAGAGAAATGCTGATTTCCTCAAGCCCAGTTACATACTCAGAATCTATACTACTGCGCAAATAGGCATGAATCTGTAGGCAAAAAACTCATTTCTGACAAAGATGCCCAAATGCATCTCAAAAGTGTGCAACTTGTTCCCTGAGTTAGAAAACGTAGAGAAACGTTCGTTTCTGCTAGCGCTGTGCTTCTACACATGTATTTGCTGAACGGTGAAAGCGCACAGTAATGCACTTTTCTCCCAGCAAATACACTTTTTCTAAGGAAATGGGAAAACACTGAGGAGACACTTGTGGGAGCTACTGTGACTAAAACAGAGCTTCCCTACCCACAGGTAAGCAAGAGAAATGCTGATTTCATCAAGCACAGTTACATACTCAGAATCTGTACTACTGCGCAAATAGGCATGTCTCTGTAGGCAAACAACTCATTTCTGACAAAGTTGCCCAAATGCATCTCAGAAGTGTGCAACTTGTTCCCTGAGTTAGAAAACGTCGAGAAACGTTCGTTTCAGCTAGCGCTCTGCTTCTACACATGTATTTGCTGAACGGTGAAAGCGCACAGTAATGCACATTTCTCCCAGCAATAACACTGTTTCTAAGGAAATGGGAACACACTGAGGAGACACTTGTGGGAGCTACTGTGACTAAAACTGAGCTTCCCTACGCACAGGGAATGAAGAGAAATGCTGATTTCATCAAGCCCAGTTACATACTCAGAATCTATACTACTGCGCAAATAGGCATGTCTCTTTAGGCAAAAAACTCATTTCTGACAAAGTTGCCCAAATGCATCTCAGAAGTGTGCAACCTGTTTCCTGAGTTAGAAAACGTCGAGAAACGTTCGTTTCTGCTAGCGCTGTGCTTCTACACATGTATTTGCTGAACGGTGAAAGCGCACAGTAATGCACTTTTCTCCCAGCAAATACACTGTTTCTAAGGAACTGGGAACACACTGAGGAGACACTTATGGGAGCTACTGTGACTAAAACTGAGCTTCCCTACGCACAGGGAAGCCAGAGAAATGCTGATTTCATCAAGCCCAGTTACATACTCATAATCTGTACTACTGCGCAAATAGGCATGTCTCTGTAGGCAAAAAACTCATTTCGGACAAAGTTGCCCAAATGCATCTCAGAAGTGTGCAACTTGTTCCCTGAGTTAGAAAACGTCGAGAAACGGTCGTTTCTGCTAGCGCTGTGCTTCTACACATGTATTTGCTGAACGGTGAAAGCGCACAGTAATGCACTTTTCTCCCAGCAAATACACTGTTTCTAAGGAAATGGGAACACACTGAGGAGACACTTGTGGGAGCTGCTGTGACTAAAACTGATCTTCCCTACGCACAGGGAAGCTAGAGAAATGCTGATTTCATCAAGCCCAGTTACATACTCAGAATCTGTTCTACTGCGCAAATAGACATGTCTCTGTAGGCAAAAAACTCATTTCTGGCAAAGTTGCCCAAATGCATCTCAGAAATGTGCAACTTGTTCCCTGAGTTAGAAAACGTCGAGAAACGGTCGTTTCTGCTAGCGTTGTGCTTCTACACATGTATTTGCTGAACGGTGAAAGCGCACAGTAATGCACTTTTCTCCCAGCAAATACACTGTTTCTAAGGAAATGGGAACACACTGGGGAGACACTTGTGGGAGTTACTGTGACTAAAATTGAGCTTCCCTACGAACAGGGAAGCAAGAGAAATGCTGATTTCATCAAGCCCAGTTACATACTCAGAATCTGTACTACTGCGCAAATACACATGTCTCTGTAGGCAAAAAACTCATTTCTTACAAAGTTGCACAAATGCATCTCAGAAGTGTGCCACTTGTTCCCTGAGTTAGAAAACGTCGAGAAATGGTCGTTTCAGCTAGCGCTGTGCTTCTACACATGTATTTGCTGAACGGTGAAAGCGCACAGTGATGCACTTTTCTCCCAGCAAATACACTGTTTCTAAGGAAATGGGAACACACTGAGGAGACACTTGTGGGAGCTACTGTGACTAAAACTGAGCTTCCCTACGCACAGGGAAGCAAGAGAAATGCTGATTTCATCAAGCCCAGTTACATACTCAGAATCTGTACTACTGCGCAAATAGGCATGTCTCTGTAGGCAAAAAACTCATTTCTGACAAAGTTGCCCAAATGCATCTCAGAAGTGTGCAACTTGTTCCCTGAGTTAGAAAACGTCGAGAAACGTTCGTTTCTGCTAGCGCTGTGCTTCTACACATGTATTTGCTGAACGGTGAAAGCGCACAGTAATGCACTTTTCTCCCAGCAAATACACTGTTTCTAAGGAACTGGGAACACACTGAGGAGACACTTGTGGGAGCTACTGTGACTAAAACTGAGCTTCCCTACGCACAGGGAAGCTAGAGAAATGCTGATTTCATCAAGCCCAGTTACATACTCAGAATCTGTACTACTGCGCAAATAGGCATGTCTCTGTAGGCAAAAAACTCATTTCTGACAAAGTTGCCCAAATGCATCTCAGAAGTGTGCAACTTGTTCCCTGAGTTAGAAAACGTTTAGAAACGGTCGTTTCAGCTAGCGCTGTGCTTCTACACATTTATTTGCTGAACGGTGAAAGAGCACAGTAATGCAGTTTTCTCCCAGCAAATACACTGTTTCTAAGGAAATGGGAACACACTGAGGAGACACTTGTGGGAGCTACTGTGACTAAAACTGAGCTTCCCTACGCACAGGGAAGCAAGAGAAATGCTGATTTCATCAAGCCCAGTTACATACTCTGAATCTGTACTACTGCGCAAATAGGCATGTCTCTGTAGGCAAAAAACTCATTTCTGACAAAGTTGCCCAAATGCATCTCAGAAGTGTGCAACTTGTTCCCTGAGTTAGAAAACGTCGAGAAACGTTCGTTTCTGCTAGCGCTGTGCTTCTACCCATGTATTTGCTGAACGGTGAAAGCGCACAGTAATGCACTTTTCTCCCAGCAAATACACTGTTTCTAAGGAAATGGGAACACACTGAGCAGACACTTGTGGGAGCTACTGTGACTAAAACTGAGCTTCCCTACGCACAGGGAAGCAAGAGAAATGCTGATTTCATCAAGCCCAGGGACATACTCAGAATCTGTACTACTGCGCAAATAGGCATGTCTCTGTAGGCAAAAAACTCATTTCTGACAAAGTTGCCCAAATGCATCTCAGAAGTGTGCAACTTGTTCCCTGAGTTAGAAAACGTCGAAAAACGTTCGTTTCTGCTAGCGCTGTGCTTCTACACATGTATTTGCTGAACGGTGAAAGCGCACAGTAATGCACTTTTCTCCCAGCAAATACACTGTTTCTAAGGAAATGGGAACACACTGAGCAGACACTTGTGGGAGCTACTGTGACTAAAACTGAGCTTCCCTACGCACAAGGAAGCAAGAGAAATGCTGATTTCATCAAGCCCAGTTACATACTCATAATCTGTACTACTGCGCAAATAGGCATGTCTCTGTAGGCAAAAAACTCATTTCGGACAAAGTTGCCCAAATGCATCTCAGAAGTGTGCAACTTGTTCCCTGAGTTAGAAAACGTCGAGAAACGTTCGTTTCTGCTAGCGCTGTGCTTCTACACATGTATTTGCTGAACGGTGAAAGCGCACAGTAATGTACTTTTCTCCCAGCAAATACACTGTTTCTAAGGAAATGGGAACACACTGAGGAGACACTTGTGGGAGCTGCTGTGACTAAAACTGATCTTCCCTATGCACAGGGAAGCTAGAGAAATGCTGATTTCATCAAGCCCAGTTACATACTCAGAATCTGTTCTACTGCGCAAATAGACCTGTCTCTGTAGGCAAAAAACTCATTTCTGACAAAGTTGCCCAAATGCATCTCAGAAATGTGCAACTTGTTCCCTGAGTTAGAAAACGTCGAGAAACGGTCGTTTCTGCTAGCGTTGTGCTTCTACACATGTATTTGCTGAACGGTGAAAGAGCACAGTAATGCACTTTTCTCCCAGCAAATACACTGTTTCTAAGGAAATGGGAACACACTGGGGAGACACTTGTGGGAGCTACTGTGACTAAAACTGAGCTTCCCTACGCACAGGGAAGCAAGAGAAATGCTGATTTCATCAAGCCCATTTACATACTCAGAATCTGTACTACTGCGCCAATAGGCATGTCTCTGTAGGCAAAAAACTCATTTCTCACAAAGTTGCCCAAATGCATCTCAGAAGTGTGCAACTTGTTCCCTGAGTTAGAAAACGTAGAGAAACGTTCGTTTCTGCTAGCGCTGTGCTTGTACACATGTATTTGCTGAACGGTGAAAGCACACAGTAATGCACTTTTCTCCCAGCAAATACACTGTTTCTAAGGAACTGGGAAGACACTGAGGAGACACTTGTGGGAGCTACTGTGACTAAAACTGAGCTTCCCTACGCACAGGGAAGCTAGAGAAATGCTGATTTCATCAAGCCCAGTTACATACTCAGAATCTGTACTACTGCGCAAATAGGCATGTCTCTGTAGGCAAAAAACTCATTTCTGACAAAGTTGCCCAAATGCATCTCAGAAGTGTGCAACTTGTTCCCTGAGTTAGAAAACGTTGAGAAACGGTCGTTTCAGCTAGCGCTGTGCTTCTACACATTTATTTGCTGAACGGTGAAAGAGCACAGTAATGCACTTTTCTCCCAGCAAATACACTGTTTCTAAGGAAATGGGAACACACTGAGGAGACACTTGTGGGAGCTACTGTGACTAAAACTGAGCTTCCCTACGCACAGGGAAGCAAGAGAAATGCTGATTTCATCAAGCCCAGTTACATACTCTGAATCTGTACTACTGCGCAAATAGGCATGTCTGTAGGCAAAAAACTCATTTCTGACAAAGTTGCCCAAATGCATCTCAGAAGTGTGCAACTTGTTCCCTGAGTTAGAAAACGTCGAGAAACGTTCGTTTCTGCTAGCGCTGTGCTTCTACACATGTATTTGCTGAACGGTGAAAGCGCACATTGATGTACTTTTCTCCCAGCAAATACACTGTTTCTAAGGAAATGGGAACACACTGAGGAGACACTTGTGGGAGCTACTGTGACTAAAATTGAGCTTCCCTATGCACAGGGAAGCAAGAGAAATGCTGATTTCATCAAGCCCAGGGACATACTCTGAATCTGTACTACTGCGCAAATAGGCATGTCTCTGTAGGCAAAAAACTCATTTCTGACAAAGTTGCCCAAATGCATCTCAGAAGTGTGCAACTTGTTCCCTGAGTTAGAAAACGTCGAGAAACGTTCGTTTCTGCTAGCGCTGTGCTTCTACACATGTATTTGCTGAACGGTGAAAGCGCACAGTAATGCACTTTTCTCCCAGCAAATACACTGTTTCTAAGGAAATGGGAACACACTGAGCAGACACTTGTGGGAGCTACTGTGACTAAAACTGAGCTTCCCTACGCACAGGGAAGCAAGAGAAATGCTGATTTCATCAAGCCCAGTTACATACTCAGAATCTGTACTACTGCGCAAATAGGCATGTCTCTGTAGGCAAAAAACTCATTTCTGACAAAGTTGCCCAAATGCATCTCAGAAGTGTGCAACTTGTTCCCTGAGTTAGAAAACATCGAGAAACGTTCGTTTCTGCTAGCGCTGTGCTTCTACACATGTATTTGCTGAACGGTGAAAGCGCACAGTAATGCACTTTTCTCCCAGCAAATACACTGTTTCTAAGGAACTGGGAACACACTGAGGAGACACTTGTGGGAGCTACTGTGACTAAAACTGAGCTTCCCTACGCACAGGGAAGCAAGAGAAATGCTGGTTTCATCAAGCCCAGTTACATACTCAGAATCTGTACTACTGCGCAAATAGGCATGTCTCTTTAGGCAAAAAACTCATTTCTGACAAAGTTGCCAAAATGCATCTCAGAAGTGTGCAACTTGTTCCCTGAGTTAGAAAACGTCGAGAAACGGTCGTTTCTGCTAGCGCTGTGCTTCTACACATGTATTGGTTGAACGGTGAAAGCACACAGTAAAGCACTTTTCTCCCAGCAAATACACTGTTTCTAAGGAAATGGGAACACACTGAGGAGACACATGTGGGAGGTACTGTGACTAAAACTGAGCTTCCCTACGCACAGGGAAGCAAGAGAAATGCTGATTTCATCAAGCCCAGGTACATACTCAGAATCTGTACTACTGCGCAAATAGGCATGTCTCTGTAGGCAAAATACTCATTTCTGACAAAGTTGCCCAAATGCATCTCAGAAGTGTGCAACTTGTTCCCTGAGTTAGAAAACGTCAAGAAACGGTCGTTTCTGCTAGCGCTGTGCTTCTACACATATATTTGCTGAACGGTGAAAGCGCACAGTAATGTACTTTTCTCCCAGCAAATACACTGTTTCTAAGGAAATGGGAACACACTGAGGAGACATTTGTGGGAGCTACTGTGACTAAAACTGAGCTTCCCTACGCACAGGGAAGTAAGAGAAATGCTGATTTCATCAAACCGAGTTACATACGCAGAATCAGTACTACTGCGCAAACAGGCATGTCTCTGTAGGCAAAAAACTCATTTCTGACAAAGTTGCCCAAATGCATCTCAGAAGTGTGCAACTTGTTCCCTGAGTTAGAAAACGTGGAGAAACGGTCGTTTCTGCTAGCGCTGTGCTTCTACACATGTATTTGCTGAACGGTGAAAGCGCACAGTAATGCACTTTTCTCCCAGCAAATACACTGTTTCTAAGGAAATGGGAACACACTGAGGAGACACTTGTGGGAGCTACTGTGACTAAAACTGAGCTTCCCTACGCACAGGGAAGCAAGAGAAATGCTGATTTCATCAAGCCCAATTACATACTCAGAATCTGTACTACTGCGCAAACAGGCATGTCTCTGTAGGCAAAAAACTCATTTCTGACAAAGTTGCCCAAATGCATCTCAGAAGTGTGCAACTTGTTCCCTGAGTTAGAAAACGTGGAGAAATGTTCGTTTCTGCTAGCGCTGTGCTTCTACACATGTATTTGCTGAACGGTGAAAGCGCACAGTAATGCACTTTTCTCCCAGCAAATACACTGTTTCTAAGGAAATGGGAACACACTGAGGAGACACTTGTGGAAGCTACTGTGACTAAAACTGAGCTTCCCTGCGCACAGGGAAGCAAGAGAAATGCTGATTTCATCAAGCCCAGTTACATACTCAGAATCTGTACTACTGCGCAAATAGGCATGTCTCTGTAGGCAAAAACCTCATTTCTGACAAAGTTGCCCAAATGCATCTCAGAAGTGTGCAACTTGTTCCCTGAGTTAGAAAACGTCGAGAAACGGTCGTTTCTGCTAGCGCTGTGCTTCTACACATGTATTTGCTGAACGGTGAAAGCGCACAGTAATGTACTTTTCTCCCAGCAAATACACTGTTTCTAAGGAAATGGGAACACACTGAGGAGACATTTGTGGGAGCTACTGTGACTAAAACTGAGCTTCCCTACGCACAGGGAAGCAAGAGAAATGCTGATTTCATCAAACCGAGTTACATACTCAGAATCAGTACTACTGCGCAAACAGGCATGTCTCTGTAGGCAAAAAACTCATTTCTGACAAAGTTGCCCAAATGCATCTCAGAAGTGTGCAACTTGTTCCCTGAGTTAGAAAACGTGGAGAAACGGTCGTTTCTGCTAGCGCTGTGCTTCTACACATGAATTTGCTGAACGGTGAAAGCGCACAGTAATGCACTTTTCTCCCAGCAAATACACTGTTTCTAAGGAAATGGGAACACACTGAGGAGACACTTGTGGGAGCTACTGTGAATAAAACTGAGCTTCCCTACGCACAGGGAAGCAAGAGAAATGCTGATTTCATCAAGCCCAATTACATACTCAGAATCTGTACTACTGCGCAAATAGGCATGTATCTGTAGGCAAAAAACTCATTTCTGACAAAGTTGCCCAAATGCATCTCAGAAGTGTGCAACTTGTTCCATGAGTTACAAAACGTGGAGAAACGGTCGTTTCTGCTAGCGCTGTGCTTCTACATATGTATTTGCTGAACGGTGAAAGCGCACAGTAATGCACTTTTCTCCCAGCAAATACACTGTTTCTAAGGAAATGGGAACACACTGAGGAGACACTTGTGGGAGATACTGTGACTAAAACTGAGCTTCCCTACGCACAGGGAAGCAAGAGAAATGCTGATTTCATCAAACCGAGTTACAAACTCAGAATCTGTACTACTGCGCAAACAGGCATGTCTCTGTAGGCAAAAAACTCATTTCTAACAAAGTTGCCCAAATGCATCTCAGAAGTGTGCAACTTGTTCCCTGAGTTAGAAAACGTGGAGAAATGTTCGTTTCTGCTAGCGCTGTGCTTCTACACATGTATTTGCTGAACGGTGAAAGCGCACAGTAATGCACTTTTCTCCCAGCAAATACACTGTTTCTAAGGAAATGGGAACACACTGAGGAGACACTTGTGGAAGCTACTGTGACTAAAACTGAGCTTCCCTGCGCACAGGGAAGCAAGAGAAATGCTGATTTCATCAAGCCCAGTTACATACTCAGAATCTGTACTACTGCGCAAATAGGCATGTCTCTGTAGGCAAAAAACTCATTTCTGACAAAGTTGCCCAAATGCATCTCAGAAGTGTGCAACTTGTTCCCTGAGTTAGAAAACGTCAAGAAACGGTCGTTTCTGCTAGCGCTGTGCTTCTACACATGTATTTGCTGAACGGTGAAAGCGCACAGTAATGTACTTTTCTCCCAGCAAATACACTGTTTCTAAGGAAATGGGAACACACTGAGGAGACATTTGTGGGAGCTACTGTGACTAAAACTGAGCTTCCCTACGCACAGGGAAGTAAGAGAAATGCTGATTTCATCAAACCGAGTTACATACTCAGAATCAGTACTACTGCGCAAACAGGCATGTCTCTGTAGGCAAAAAACTCATTTCTGACAAAGTTGCCCAAATGCATCTCAGAAGTGTGCAACTTGTTCCCTGAGTTAGAAAACGTGGAGAAACGGTCGTTTCTGCTAGCGCTGTGCTTCTACACATGTATTTGCTGAACGGTGAAAGCGCACAGTAATGCACTTTTCTCCCAGCAAATACACTGTTTCTAAGGAAATGGGAACACACTGAGGAGACACTTGTGGGAGCTACTGTGACTAAAACTGAGCTTCCCTACGCACAGGGAAGCAAGAGAAATGCTGATTTCATCAAGCCCAATTACATACTCAGAATCTGTACTACTGCGCAAACAGGCATGTCTCTGTAGGCAAAAACCTCATTTCTGACAAAGTTGCCCAAATGCATCTCAGAAGTGTGCAACTTGTTCCCTGAGTTAGAAAACGGCGAGAAACGGTCGTTTCTGCTAGCGCTGTGCTTCTACACATGTATTTGCTGAACGGTGAAAGCGCACAGTAATGTACTTTTCTCCCAGCAAATACACTGTTTCTAAGGAAATGGGAACACACTGAGGAGACATTTGTGGGAGCTACTGTGACTAAAACTGAGCTTCCCTACGCACAGGGAAGCAAGAGAAATGCTTATTTCATCAAACCGAGTTACATACTCAGAATCAGTACTACTGCGCAAACAGGCATGTCTCTGTAGGCAAAAAACTCATTTCTGACAAAGTTGCCCAAATGCATCTCAGAAGTGTGCAACTTGTTCCCTGAGTTAGAAAACGTCAAGAAACGGTCGTTTCTGCTAGCGCTGTGCTTCTACACATGAATTTGCTGAACGGTGAAAGCGCACAGTAATGCACTTTTCTCCCAGCAAATACACTGTTTCTAAGGAAATGGGAACACACTGAGGAGACACTTGTGGGAGCTACTGTGACTAAAAGTGAGCTTCCCTACGCACAGGGAAGCAAGAGAAATGCTGATTTCATCCAGCCCAATTACATACTCAGAATCTGTACTACTGCGCAAATAGGCATGTATCTGTAGGCAAAAAACTCATTTCTGACAAAGTTGCCCAAATGCATCTCAGAAGTGTGCAACTTGTTCCCTGAGTTAGAAAACGTGGAGAAACGGTCGTTTCTGCTAGCGCTGTGCTTCTACATATGTATTTGCTGAACGGTGAAAGCGCACAGTAATGCACTTTTCTCCCAGCAAATACACTGTTTCTAAGGAACTGGGAACACACTGAGGAGACACTTGTGGGAGCTACTGTGACTACAACTGAGCTTCCCTACGCACAGGGAAGCAAGAGAAATGCTGATTTCATCAAGCCCAGTTACATACTCAGAATCTGTACTACTGCGCAAATAGGCATGGATCTGTAGGCAAAAAAATCATTTCTGACAAAGTTGCCTAAATGCATCTCAGATGTGTGCAACTTGTTCCCTGAGTTAGAAAACGTCGAGAAACGGTCGTTTCTGCTAGCGCTGTGCTTCTACACATGTATTTGCTGAACGGTGAAAGCGCACAGTAATGTACTTTTCTCCCAGCAAATACACTGTTTCTAAGGAAATGGGAACACACTGAGGAGACACTTGTGGGAGCTACTGTGACGAAAACTGAGCTTCCCTACGCACAGGGAAGCAAGAGAAATGCTGATTTCATCAAACCGAGTTACATACTCAGAATCAGTACTACTGCGCAAACAGACATGTCTCTGTAGGCAAAAAACTCATTTCTGACAAAGTTGCCCAAATGCATCTCAGAAGTGTGCAACTTGTTCCCTGAGTTAGAAAACGTGGAGAAACGTTCGTTTCTGCTAGCGCTGTGCTTCTACACATGTATTTGCTGAACGGTGAAAGCGCACAGTAATGCACTTTTCTCCCAGCAAATACACTGTTTCTAAGGAAATGGGAACACACTGAGGAGACACTTGTGGGAGCTACTGTGACTAAAACTGAGCTTCCCTACGCACAGGGAAGCAAGAGAAATGCTGATTTCATCAAGCCCAATTACATACTCAGAATCTGTACTACTGCACAAATAGGCATGTCTCTGTAGGCAAAAAACTCATTTCTGACAAAGTTGCCCAAATGCATCTCAGAAGTGTGCAACCTGTTCCCTGAGTTAGAAAATGTCGAGAAACGGTCGTTTCTGCTAGTGCTGTGCTTCTACACATGTATTTGCTGAACGGTGAAAGCGCACAGTAATGCACTTTTCTCCCAGCAAATACACTGTTTCTAAGGAAATGGGAACACACTGAGGAGACACTTGTGGGAGCTACTGTGACTAAAAGTGAGCTTCCCTACGCACTGGGAAGCAAGAGAAATGCTGATTTCATCCAGCCCAATTACATACTCAGAATCTGTACTACTGCGCAAATAGGCATGTCTCTTTAGGCAAAAAACTCATTTCTGACAAAGTTGCCCAAATGCATCTCAGAAGTGTGCCACTTGTTCCCTGAGTTAGAAAACTTCGAGAAACGATCGTTTCAGCTAGCGCTGTGCTTCTACACATGTATTTGCTGAACGGTGAAAGCGCACAGTAATGCACTTTTCTCCCAGCAAATACACTGTTTCTAAGGAAATGGGAACACACTGAGGAGACACTTGTGGGAGCTACTGTGACTAAAACTGAGCTTCCCTACGCACAGGGAAGCAAGAGAAATGCTGATTTCATCCAGCCCAATTACATACTCAGAATCTGTACTACTGCGCAAATAGGCATGTCTCTTTAGGCAAAAAACTCATTTCTGACAAAGTTGCCCAAATGCATCTCAGAAGTGTGCCACTTGTTCCCTGAGTTAGAAAACGTCGAGAAACGATCGTTTCAGCTAGCGCTGTGCTTCTACACATGTATTTGCTGAACGGTGAAAGCGCACAGTAATGCACTTTTCTCCCAGCAAATACACTGTTTCTAAGGAACTGGGAACACACTGAGGAGACACTTGTGGGAGCTACTGTGACTAAAACTGAGCTTCCCTACGCACAGGGAAGCAAGAGAAATGCTGATTTCATCAAGCCCAGTTACATACTCAGAATCTGTACTACTGCGCAAATAGGCATGTCTCTGTAGGCAAAAAACTCATTTCTGACAAAGTTGCCCAAATGCATCTCAGAAGTGTGCAACTTGTTCCCTGAGTTAGAAAACGTCGAGAAACGTTCGTTTCAGCTAGCGCTGTGCTTCTACACATGTATTTGCTGAACGGTGAAAGCGCACAGTAATGCACTATTCTCCCAGCAAAAACACTGTTTCTAAGGAAATGGGAACACACTGAGGAGACACTTGTGGGAGCTACTGTGACTAAAACTGAGCTTCCCTACACACAGGGAAGCCAGAGAAATGCTGATTTCATCCAGCCCAATTACATACTCAGAATCTGTACTACTGCGCAAATAGGCATGTCTCTGTAGGCAAAAAACTCATTTCTGACAAAGTTGCCCAAATGCATCTCAGAAGTGTGCAACTTGTTCCCTGAGTTAGAAAACGTCGAGAAACGTTCGTTTCTGCTAGCGCTGTGCTTCTACACATGTATTTGCTGAACGGTGAAAGCGCACAGTAATGCACTTTTCTCCCAGCAAATACACTGTTTCTAAGGAAGTGGCAACACACTGAGGAGACACTTGTGGGAGCTACTGTGACTAAAACTGAGCTTCCCTACGCACAGGGAAGCAAGAGAAATGCTGATTTCATCAAGCCCAGTTACCTACTCAGAATCTGTACTACTGCGCAAATAGGCATGTCTCTGTAGGCAAAAAACTCATTTCTCACAAAGTTGCCCAAATGCATCTCAGAAGTGTGCAACTTGTTCCCTGAGTTAGAAAACGTCGAGAAACGGTCGTTTCTGCCAGCGCTGTGCTTCTACACATGTATTTGCTGAACGGTGAAAGCACACAGTAATGCACTTTTCTCCCAGCAAATACACTGTTTCTAAGGAAATGGGAACACACTGCGGAGACACTTGTGGGAGCTACTGTGACTAAAACTGAGCTTCCCTATGCACAGGGAAGCAAGAGAAATGCTGATTTCATCCAGCCCAGTTACATACTCAGAATATGTACTACTGCGCAAATAGGCATGTCTCTGTAGGCAAAAAACTCATTTCTGACAAAGTTGCGCAAATGCATCTCAGAAGTGTGCAACTTGTTCCCTGAGTTAGAAAACGTCGAGAAACGGTCGTTTCTGAAAGCGCTGTGCTCCTACACATGTATTTGCTGAACGGTGAAAGCGCACAGTAATGCACTTTTCTCCCAGCAAATACACTGTTTCTAAGGAAATGGGAACACACTGAGGAGACACTTGTGGGAGCTACTGTGACTAAAACTGAGCTTCCCTACGCACAGGGAAGCAAGAGAAATGCTGATTTCATCAAGCCCAGTTACATACTCAGAATCTGTACTACTGCGCAAATAGGCATGTCTCTGTAGGCAAAAAACTCATTTCTGACAAAGTTGCCCAAATGCATCTCAGAAGTGTGCAACTTGGTCCCTGAGTTAGAAAACGTGGAGAAACGGTCGTTTCTGCTAGCGCTGTGCTTCTACACATGTATTTGCTGAACGGTGAAAGCGCACAGTAATGCACTTTTCTCCCAGCAAATACACTGTTTCTAAGGAAATGGGTACACACTGAGGAGACACTTGTGGGAGCTACTGTGACTAAAACTGAGCTTCCCTACGCACAGGGAAGCAAGAGAAATGCTGATTTCATCCAGCCCAGTTACATACTCAGAATCTGTACTACTGCGCAAATAGGCATGTCTCTGTAGGCAAAAAACTCATTTCTGACAAAGTTGCCCAAATGCATCTCAGAAGTGTGCAACTTGTTCCCTGAGTTAGAAAACGTCGAAAAACGGTCGTTTCTGCTAGCGCTGTGCTCCTACACATGTATTTGCTGAACGGTGAAAGCGCACAGTAATGCACTTTTCTCCCAGCAAATACACTGTTTCTAAGGAAATGGGAACACACTGAGGAGACACTTGTGGGAGCTACTGTGACTAAAACTGAGGTTTCCTACGCACAGGGAAGCAAGAGAAATGCTGATTTCATCAAGCACATTTACATACTGGGAATCTGTACTATTGCGCAAATAGGCATGTATCTGTAGGCAAAAAACTCATTTCTGACAAAGTTGCCCAAATGCATCTCAGAAGTGTGCAACTTGTTCCCTGAGTTAGAAAACGTAGAGAAACGGTCGTTTCTGCTAGCGCTGTGCTTCTACATATGTATTTGCTGAACGGTGAAAGCGCACAGTAATGCACTTTTCTCCCAGCAAATACACTGTTTCTAAGGAAATGGGAACACACTGAGGAGACACTTGTGGGAGCTACTGTGACTAAAACTGAGCTTCCCTACGCACAGGGAAGCAAGAGAAATGCTGATTTCATCAAGCCCAGTTACATACTCAGAATCTGTACTACTGCGCAAATAGGCATGTCTCTGTAGGCAAAAAAATCATTTCTGACAAAGTTGCCCAAATGCATCTCAGATGTGTGCAACTTGTTCCCTGAGTTAGAAAACGTCGAGAAACGGTCGTTTCTGCTAGCGCTGTGCTTCTACACATGTATTTGCTGAACGGTGAAAGCGCACAGTAATGTACTTTTCTCCCAGCAAATACACTGTTTCTAAGGAAATGGGAACACACTGAGGAGACACTTGTGGGAGCTACTGTGACTAAAACTGAGCTTCCCTACGCACAGGGAAGCAAGAGAAATGCTGATTTCATCAAACCGAGTTACAAACTCAGAATCTGTACTACTGCGCAAACAGGCATGTCTCTGTAGGCAAAAAACTCATTTCTAACAAAGTTGCCCAAATGCATCTCAGAAGTGTGCAACTTGTTCCCTGAGTTAGAAAACGTGGAGAAATGTTCGTTTCTGCTAGCGCTGTGCTTCTACACATGTATTTGCTGAACGGTGAAAGCGCACAGTAATGCACTTTTCTCCCAGCAAATACACTGTTTCTAAGGAAATGGGAACACACTGAGGAGACACTTGTGGAAGCTACTGTGACTAAAACTGAGCTTCCCTGCGCACAGGGAAGCAAGAGAAATGCTGATTTCATCAAGCCCAGTTACATACTCAGAATCTGTACTACTGCGCAAATAGGCATGTCTCTGTAGGCAAAAAACTCATTTCTGACAAAGTTGCCCAAATGCATCTCAGAAGTGTGCAACTTGTTCCCTGAGTTAGAAAACGTCGAGAAACGGTCGTTTCTGCTAGCGCTGTGCTTCTACACATGTATTTGCTGAACGGTGAAAGCGCACAGTAATGTACTTTTCTCCCAGCAAATACACTGTTTCTAAGGAAATGGGAACACACTGAGGAGACATTTGTGGGAGCTACTGTGACTAAAACTGAGCTTCCCTACGCACAGGGAAGCAAGAGAAATGCTGATTTCATCAAACCGAGTTACATACTCAGAATCAGTACTACTGCGCAAACAGGCATGTCTCTGTAGGCAAAAAACTCATTTCTGACAAAGTTGCCCAAATGCATCTCAGAAGTGTGCAACTTGTTCCCTGAGTTAGAAAACGTGGAGAAACGGTCGTTTCTGCTAGCGCTGTGCTTCTACACATGTATTTGCTGAATGGTGAAAGCGCACAGTAATGCACTTTTCTCCCAGCAAATACACTGTTTCTAAGGAAATGGGAACACACTGAGGAGACACTTGTGGGAGCTACTGGGACTAAAACTGAGCTTCCCTACGCACAGGGAAGCAAGAGAAATGCTGATTTCATCAAGCCCAATTACATACTCAGAATCTGTACTACTGCGCAAACAGGCATGTCTCTGTAGGCAAAAAACTCATTTCTGACAAAGTTGCCCAAATGCATCTCAGAAGTGTGCAACTTGTTCCCTGAGTTAGAAAACGTGGAGAAATGTTCGTTTCTGCTAGCGCTGTGCTTCTACACATGTATTTGCTGAACGGTGAAAGCGCACAGTAATGCACTTTTCTCCCAGCAAATACACTGTTTCTAAGGAAATGGGAACACACTGAGGAGACACTTGTGGAAGCTACTGTGACTAAAACTGAGCTTCCCTGCGCACAGGGAAGCAAGAGAAATGCTGATTTCATCAAGCCCAGTTACATACTCAGAATCTGTACTACTGCGCAAATAGGCATGTCTCTGTAGGCAAAAACCTCATTTCTGACAAAGTTGCCCAAATGCATCTCAGAAGTGTGCAACTTGTTCCCTGAGTTAGAAAACGTCGAGAAACGGTCGTTTCTGCTAGCGCTGTGCTTCTACACATGTATTTGCTGAACGGTGAAAGCGCACAGTAATGTACTTTTCTCCCAGCAAATACACTGTTTCTAAGGAAATGGGAACACACTGAGGAGACATTTGTGGGAGCTACTGTGACTAAAACTGAGCTTCCCTACGCACAGGGAAGCAAGAGAAATGCTGATTTCATCAAGCCCAGTTACATACTCAGAATCTGTACTACTGCGCAAATAGGCATGTCTCTGTAGGCAAAAAAATCATTTCTGACAAAGTTGCCCAAATGCATCTCAGAAGTGTCCAACTTGTTCCGTGAGTTAGAAAACGTGGAGAAACGGTCGTTTCTGCTAGCGCTGTGCTTCTACATATGTATTTGCTGAACGGTGAAAGCGCACAGTAATGCACTTTTCTCCCAGCAAATACACTGTTTCTAAGGAAATGGGAACACACTGAGGAGACACTTGTGGGAGATACTGTGACTAAAACTGAGCTTCCCTACGCACAGGGAAGCAAGAGAAATGCTGATTTCATCAAGCCCAGTTACATACTCAGAATCTGTACTACTGCGCAAATAGGCATGTCTCTGTAGGCAAAAAACTCATTTCTGACAAAGTTGCCCAAATGCATCTCAGAAGTGTGCCACTTGTTCCCTGAGTTAGAAAACGTCGAGAAACGATCGTTTCAGCTAGCGCTGTGCTTCTACACATGTATTTGCTGAACGGTGAAAGCGCACAGTAATGCACTTTTCTCCCAGCAAATACACTGTTTCTAAGGAACTGGGAACACACTGAGGAGACACTTGTGGGAGCTACTGTGACTAAAACTGAGCTTCCCTACGCACAGAGAAGCAAGAGAAATGCTGATTTCATCAAGCCCAGTTACATACTCAGAATCTGTACTACTGCGCAAATAGGCATGGATCTGTAGGCAAAAAAATCATTTCTGACAAAGTTGCCTAAATGCATCTCAGATGTGTGCAACTTGTTCCCTGAGTTAGAAAACGTCGAGAAACGGTTGTTTCTGCTAGCGCTGTGCTTCTACACATGTAATTGCTGAACGGTGAAAGCGCACAATAATGTACTTTTCTCCCAGCAAATACACTGTTTCTAAGGAAATGGGAACACACTGAGGAGACACTTGTGGGAGCTACTGTGACGAAAACTGAGCTTCCCTACGCACAGGGAAGCAAGAGAAATGCTGATTTCATCAAACCGAGTTACATACTCAGAATCAGTACTACTGCGCAAACAGGCATGTCTCTGTAGGCAAAAAACTCATTTCTGACAAAGTTGCCCAAATGCATCTCAGAAGTGTGCAACTTGTTCCCTGAGTTAGAAAACGTGGAGAAACGTTCGTTTCTGCTAGCGCTGTGCTTCTACACATGTATTTGCTGAACGGTGAAAGCGCACAGTAATGCACTTTTCTCCCAGCAAATACACTGTTTCTAAGGAAATGGGAACACACTGAGGAGACACTTGTGGGAGCTACTGTGACTAAAACTGAGCTTCCCTACGCACAGGGAAGCAAGCGAAATGCTGATTTCATCAAGCCCAGTTACATACTCAGAATCTGTACTACTGCGCAAATAGGCATGTCTCTGTAGGCAAAAAACTCATTTCTGTCAAAGTTGCCCAAATGCATCTCAGAAGTGTGCAACTTGTTCCCTGAGTTAGAAAACGTCGAGAAACGGTCGTTTCTGCTAGCGCTGTGCTTCTACACATGTATTTGCTGAACCGTGAAAGCGCACAGTAATGCACTTTTCTCCCAGCAAATACACTGTTTCTAAGGAAATGGGAACACACTGAGGAGAAACTTGTGGGAGCTACTGTGACTAAAACTGAGCTTCCCTACGCACAGGGAAGCAAGAGAAATGCTGATTTCATCCAGCCCAGTTACATACTCAGAATCTGTACTACTGCGCAAATAGGCATGTCTCTTTAGGCAAAAAACTCATTTCTGACAGAGTTGCCCAAATGCATCTCAGAAGTGTGCAACTTCTTCCTTGAGTTAGAAAACGTCGAGAAACGTTCGTTTCTGCTACCGTTGTCCTTCTACACATGTATTTGCTGAACGGTGAAAGCGCACAGTAATGCACTTTTCTCCCAGCAAATACACTGTTTCTAAGGAAATGGGCACACTGAGGAGACACTTGTGGGAGCTACTGTGACTAAAACTGAGCTTCCCTACGCACAGGGAAGCAAGAGAAATGCTGATTTCATCAAGCCCAGTTACATACTCAGAATCTGTACTACTGCGCAAATAGGCATGTCTCTGTAGGCAAAAAACTCATTTCTGACAAAGTTGCCCAAATGCATCTCAGAAGTGGGCAACTTGTTCCCTGAGTTAGAAAACGTCGAGAAACGTTCGTTTCTGCTAGCGCTGTGCTTCTACACATGTATTTGCTGAACGGTGAAAGCGCACAGTAATGCACTTTTCTCCCAGCAAATACACTGTTTCTAAGGAAATGGGAACACACTGAGGAGACACTTGTGGGAGCTACTGTGACTAAAACTGAGCTTCCCTACGCACAGGGAAGCAAGAGAAATGCTGATTTCATCAAGCCCAGTTACATACTCAGAATCTGTACTACTGCGCAAATAGGCATGTCTCTGTAGGCAAAAAAACTCATTTCTGACAAAGTTGCCCAAATGCATCTCAGAAGTGTGCAACCTGTTCCCTGAGTTAGAAAACGTCGAGAAACGGTCGTTTCTGCTAGCGCTGTGCTTCTACACATGTATTTGCTGAACGGTGAAAGCGCGCAGTGATGCACTTTTCTCCCAACAAATACACTGTTTCTAAGGAACTGGGAACACACTGAGGAGACACTTGTGGGAGTTACTGTGACTAAAACTGAGCTTCCCTACGCACAGGGAAGCAAGAGAAATGCTGATTTCATCAAGCCCAGTTACATACTCAGAATCTGTACTACTGCGCAAATAGGCATGTGTCTTTAGGCAAAAAAGTCATTTCTGACAAAGTTGCCCAAATGCATCTCAGAAGTGTGCAACTTGTTCCCTGAGTTAGAAAACATCGAGAAACGGTAGTTTCTGCTAGCGCGGTGCTTCTACATATGTATTTACTGAACGGTGAAAGCGCACAGTAATGCACTTTTCTCCCAGCAAATACACTGTTTCTAAGGAAATGGGAACACACTGAGGAGACACTTGTGGGAGCTACTGTGACTAAAACTGAGCTTCCCTACGCAGAGGGAAGCAAGCGAAATGCTGATTTCATCAAGCCCAGTTACATACTCAGAATCTGTACTACTGCGCAAATAGGCATGTCTCTGTAGGCAAAAAACTCATTTCTGTCAAAGTTGCCCAAATGCATCTCAGAAGTGTGCAACTTGTTCCCTGAGTTAGAAAACGTCGAGAAACGGTCGTTTCTGCTAGCGCGGTGCTTCTACACATGTATTTGCTGAACCGTGAAAGCGCACAGTAATGCACTTTTCTCCCAGCAAATACACTGTTTCTAAGGAAATGGGAACACACTGAGGAGAAACTTGTGGGAGCTACTGTGACTAAAACTGAGCTTCCCTACGCACAGGGAAGCAAGAGAAATGCTGATTTCATCCAGCCCAGTTACATACTCAGAATCTGTACTACTGCGCAAATAGGCATGTCTCTTTAGGCAAAAAACTCATTTCTGACAGAGTTGCCCAAATGCATCTCAGAAGTGTGCAACTTCTTCCTTGAGTTAGAAAATGTCGAGAAACGTTCGTTTCTGCTACCGTTGTCCTTCTACACATGTATTTGCTGAACGGTGAAAGCGCACAGTAATGCACTTTTCTCCCAGCAAATACACTGTTTCTAAGGAAATGGGCACACTGAGGAGACACTTGTGGGAGCTACTGTGACTAAAACTGAGCTTCCCTACGCACAGGGAAGCAAGAGAAATGCTGATTTCATCAAGCCCAGTTACATACTCAGAATCTGTACTACTGCGCAAATAGGCATGTCTCTGTAGGCAAAAAACTCATTTCTGACAAAGTTGCCCAAATGCATCTCAGAAGTGTGCAACTTCTTCCCTGAGTTAGAAAACGTCGAGAAACGGTCGTTTCTGCTAGCGCTGTGCTCTACACATGTATTTGCTGAACGGTGAAAGCGCACAGTAATGCACTTTTCTCCCAGCAAATACACTGTTTCTAAGGAAATGGGAACACACTGAGGAGACACTTGTGGGAGCTACTGTGACTAAAACTGAGCTTCCCTACGCACAGGGAAGCAAGAGAAATGCTGATTTCATAAAGCCCAGTTACATACTCAGAATCTATACTACTGCGCAAATAGACATGTCTCTGCAGGCAAAAAACTCATTTCTGACAAAGTTGCCCAAATGCATCTCAGAAGTGTGCAACCTGTTCCCTGCGTTAGAAAACGTCGAGAAACGTTCGTTTCTGCTAGCGCTGTGCTTCTACACATGTATTTGCTGAACGGTGAAAGTGTACACTAATGCACTTTTCTCCCAGCAAATACACTGTTTCTAAGGAAATGGGAACACACTGAAGAGACACTTGTGGGAGCTACTGTGACTAAAACTGAGCTTCCCTACGCACAGGGAAGCAAGAGAAATGCTGATTTCATCAAGCCCAGTTACATACTCAGAATCTGTACTACTGCCCAAATAGGCATGTCTCTTTAGGCAAAAAACTCATTTCTTACAAAGTTGCCCAAATGCATCTCAGAAGTGTGCAACTTGTTCCCTGAGTTAGAAAACGTCGAAAAACGGTCGTTTCTGCTAGCGCTGTGCTTCTACACATGTATTTGCTGAACGGTGAAAGCGCACAGTAATGCACTTTTCTCCCAGCAAATACACTGTTTCTAAGGAACTGGGAACACACTGAGGAGACACTTGTGGGAGCTACTGTGACTAAAACTGAGCTTCCCTATGCACAGGGAAGCAAGAGAAATGCTGATTTCATCAAGCCCAGTTACATACTCAGAATCTGTACTACTGCGCAAATAGACATGTCTCTGTAGGCAAAAAACTCATTTCTGACAAAGTTGCCCAAATGCATCTCAGAAGTGTGCAACCTGTTCCCTGAGTTAGATAACGTCGAGAAACATTCGTTTCTGCTAGCGCTGTGCTTCTACACATGTATTTGCTGAACGGTGAAAGCGCACAGTAATGCACTTTTCTCCCAGCAAATACACTGTTTCTAAGGAACTGGGAACACACTGAGGAGACACTTGTGGGAGCTACTGTGACTAAAACTGAGCTTCCCTACGCACAGGGAAGCAAGAGAAATGCTGATTTCATCAGCCCAGTTACATACTCAGAATCTGTACTACTGCGCAAATAGGCATGTCTCTGTAGGCAAAAAACTCATTTCTGACAAAGTTGCCCAAATGCATCTCAGAAGTGTGCAACTTGTTCCCTGAGTTAGAAAACGTCGAGAAACGGTCGTTTCTGCTAGCGCTGTGCTTCTACACATGTATTTGCTGAACGGTGAAAGCGCACATTAATGCACTTTTCTCTCAGCAAATACACTGTTTCTATGGAAATGGGAACACACTGAGGAGACATTTGTGGGAGCTACTGTGACTAAAACTGAGCTTCCCTACGCACTGGGAAGCAAGAGAAATGCTGATTTCATCAAGCCCAGTTACATACTCAGAATCTGTACTACTGCGCAAATAGGCATGTCTCTGTAGGCAAAAAACTCATTTCTGACAAAGTTGCCCAAATGCATCTCAGAAGTGTGCAACTTGTTCCCTGAGTTAGAAAACGTCAAGAAACGTTCGTTTCTGCTAGCGCTGTGCTTCTACCCATGTATTTGCTGAACGGTGAAAGCGCACAGTAATGCACTTTTCTCCCAGCAAATACACTGTTTCTAAGGAAATGGGAACACACTGAGGAGACACTTGTGGGAGCTACTGTGACTAAAACTGAGCTTCCCTACGCACAGGGAAGCAAGAGAAATGCTGATTTCATCAAGCCCAGTTACATACTCAGAATCTGTACTACTGCGCAAATAGGCATGTCTCTGTAGGCAAAAAACTCATTTCTGACAAAGTTGCCCAAATGCATCTCAGCAGTGTGCAACTTGTTCCCTGAGTTAGAAAACGTCGAGAAACATTCGTTTCTGCTAGCGCTGTGTTTCTACACATGTATTTGCTGAACGGTGAAAGCGCACAGTAATGTACTTTTCTCCCAGCAAATACACTGTTTCTAAGGAAATGGGAACACACTGAGGAGACACTTGTGGGAGCTACTGTGACTAAAACTGAGCTTCCCTACGCACAGGGAAGCAAGAGAAATGCTGATTTCATCAAGCCCAGTTACATACTCAGAATCTGTACTACTGCGCAAATAGGCATGTCTCTGTAGGCAAAAAACTCATTTCTGACAAAGTTGCCCAAAAGCATCTCAGAAGTGTGCAACTTGTTCCCTGAGTTAGAAAACGTCGAGAAACGTTCGTTTCTGCTAGCTCTGTGCTTCTACACATGTATTTGCTGAACGGTGAAAGCGCACAGTAATGCACTTTTCTCCCAGCAAATACACTGTTTCTAAGGAAATGGGAACACACTGAGGAGACACTTGTGGGAGCTACTGTGACTAAAACTGAGCTTCCCTACGCACAGGGAAGCTAGAGAAATGCTGATTTCATCAAGCCCAGTTACATACTCAGAATCTTTACTACTGCGCAAATAGACATGTCTCTGTAGGCAAAAAACTCATTTCTGACAAAGTTGCCCAAATGCATCTCAGAAGTGTGCAACCTGTTCCCTGAGTTAGAAAACGTCGAGAAACGTTCGTTTCTGCTAGCGCTGTGCTTCTGCACATGTCTTTGCTGAACGGTGAAAGCGCACAGTAATGCCCTTTTCTCCCAGCAAATACACTGTTTCTAAGGAACTGGGAACAAACTGAGGAGACACTGGTGGGAGCTACTGTGACTAAAACTGAGCTTCCCTATGCACAGGGAAGCAAGAGAAATGCTGATTTCATCAAGCCCAGTTACATACTCAGAATCTCTACTACTGCGCAAATAGGCATGGCTCTGTAGGCAAAAAACTCATTTCGGACAAAGTAGCCCAAATGCATCTCAGAAGTGTGCAACTTGTTCCCTGAGTTAGAAAACGTCGTGAAACGGTCGTTTCTGCTAGCGCTGTGCTTCTACACATGTATTTGCTGAACGGTGAAAGCGCACAGTAATGCACTTTTCCCCCAGCAAATACACTGTTTCTAAGGAAATGGGAACACACTGAGGAGACACTTGTGGGAGCTACTGTGACTAAAACTGAGCTTCCCTACGCACAGGGAAGCAAGAGAAATGCTGATTTCATCAAGCCCAGTTACATACTCAGAATCTGTACTACTGCGCAAATAGGCATGGCTCTGTAGGCAAAAAACTCATTTCTGACAAAGTTGCCCAAATGCATCTCAGAAGTGTGCAACTTGTTCCCTGAGTTAGAAAACATCGAGAAACGGTCGTTTCTGCTAGCGCTGTGCTTCTACACATGTATTTGCTGAACGGTGAAAGCGCACAGTAATGCACTTTTCTCCCAGCAAATACACTGTTTCCAAGGAAATGGGAACACACTGAGGAGACACTTGTGGGAGCTACTGTGACTAAAACTGAGCTTCCCTACGCACAGGGAATCAAGAGAAATGCTGATTTCATCAAGCCCAGTTACATACTCAGAATCTGTACTACTGCGCAAATAGGCATGTCTCTGTAGGCAAAAAACTCATTTCTGACAAAGTTGCCCAAATGCATCTCAGAAGTGTGCAACTTGTTCCCTGAGTTAGAAAACGTCGAGAAACGTTCGTTTCTGCTAGCGCTGTGCTTCTACCCATGTATTTGCTGAACGGTGAAAGCGCACAGTAATGCACTTTTCTCCCAGCAAATACACTGTTTCTAAGGAAATGGGAACACACTGAGTAGACACTTGTGGGAGCTACTGTGACTAAAACTGAGCTTCCCTACGCACAGGGAAGCAAGAGAAATGCTGATTTCATCAAGCCCAGATACATACTCCGAATCTGTACTACTGCGCAAATAGGCATGTCTCTGTAGGCAAAAAACTCATTTCTGACAAAGTTGCCCAAATGCATCTCAGCAGTGTGCAACTTGTTCCCTGAGTTAGAAAACGTCGAGAAACGTTCGTTTCTGCTAGCGCTGTGTTTCTACACATGTATTTGCTGAACGGTGAAAGCACACAGTAATGCACTTTTCTCCCAGCAAATACACTGTTTCTAAGGAAATGGGAACACACTGAGGAGACACTTGTGGGAGCTACTGTGACTAAAACTGAGTTTCCCTACGCACAGGGAAGCAAGAGAAATGCTGATTTCATCAAGCCCAGTTACATACTCAGAATCTGTACTACTGCGCAAATAGGCATGTCTCTTTAGGCAAAAAACTCATTTCTGACAAAGTTGCCCAAATGCATCTCAGAAGTGTGCAACTTGTTCCCTGAGTTAGAAAACGTCGAGAAACGGTCGTTTCAGCTATCGCTGTGCTTCTTCACATGTATTTGCTGAACGGTGAAAGTGCACAGTAATGCACTTTTCTCCCAGCAAATACACTGTTTCTAAGGAAATGGGAACACACTGAGGAGACACTTGTGGGAGCTACTGTGACTAAAACTGAGCTTCCCTACGCACAGGGAAGCAAGAGAAATGCTGATTTCATCAAGCCCAGTTACATACTCAGAATCTGTACTACTGCGCAAATAGGCATGGCTCTGTAGGCAAAAAACTCATTTCTGACAAAGTTGCCCAAAAGCATCTCAGAAGTGTGCAACTTGTTCCCTGAGTTAGAAAACGTCGAGAAACGTTCGTTTCTGCTAGCGCTGTGTTTATACACATGTATTTGCTGAACGGTGAAAGCGCACAGTAATGTACTTTTCTCCCAGCAAATACACTGTTTCTAAGGAAATGGGAACACACTGAGGAGACACTTCTGGGAGCTACTGTGACTAAAACTGAGCTTCCCTACGCAAAGGGAAGCAAGAGAAATGCTGATTTCATCAAGCCCAGTTACATACTCCGAATCTGTACTACTGCGCAAATAGGCATGTCTCTGTAGGCAAAAAACTCATTTCTGACAAAGTTGCCCAAATGCATCTCAGAAGTGTGCAACTTGTTCCCTGAGTTAGAAAACGTCGAGAAACGTTCGTTTCTGCTAGCGCTGTGTTTCTACACATGTATTTGCTGAACGGTGAAAGCGCACAGTAATGCACTTTTCTCCCAGCAAATAGACTGTTTCTAAGGAAATGGGAACACACTGAGGAGACACTTGTGGGAGCTACTGTGACTAAAACTGAGTTTCCCTACGCACAGGGAAGCAAGAGAAATGCTGATTTCATCAAGCCCAGTTACATACTCAGAATCTGTACTACTGCGCAAATAGGCATGGCTCTGTAGGCAAAAAACTCATTTCTGACAAAGTTGCCCAAAAGCATCTCAGAAGTGTCCAACTTGTTCCCTGAGTTAGAAAACGTTGAGAAACGTTCGTTTCTGCTAGCGCTGTGTTTCTACACATGTATTTGCTGAACGGTGAAAGCGCACAGTAATGCACTTTTCTCCCAGCAAATACACTGTTTCTAAGGAACAGGGAACACACGGAGGAGACACTTGTGGGAGCTACTGTGACTAAAACTGAGCTTCCCTACGCACAGGGAAGCAAGAGAAATGCTGATTTCATCAAGCCCATTTACATACTCAGAATCTGTACTACTGCGCAAATAGGCATGTCTCTGTAGGCAAAAAACTCATTTCTGACAAAGTTGCCCAAATGCATCTCAGAAGTGTGCACCTTGTTCCCTGAGTTAGAAAACATCGAGAAACGGTCGTTTCTGCTAGCGCTGTGCTTCTACACATGTATTTGCTGAACGGTGAATGCGCACAGTAATGCACTTTTCTCCCAGAAAATACACTGTTTCCACGGAAATGGGAACACACTGAGGAGACACTTGTGGGAGCTACTGTGACTAAAACTGAGCTTCCCTACGCACAGGGAAGCAAGAGAAATGCTGATTTCATCAAGCCCAGTTACATACTCAGAATCTGTACTACTGCGCAAATAGGCATGTGTCTTTAGGCAAAAAACTCATTTCTGACAAAGTTGCCCAAATGCATCTCAGAAGTGTGCAACTTGTTCCCTGAGTTAGAAAACGTCGAGAAACGGTCGTTTCTGCTAGCGCTGTGCTTCTACACATGTATTTGCTGAACGGTGAAAGCGCACAGTAATGCACTTTTCTCCCAGCAAATACACTGTGTCTAAGGAAATGGGAACACACTGAGGAGACACTTGTGGGAGCTACTGTGACTAAAACTGAGCTTCCCTACGCACAGGGAAGCAAGAGAAATGCTGATTTCATCAAGCCCAGTTACATAATCAGAATCTGTACTACTGCGCAAATAGGCATGTCTATGTAGGCAAAAAAATTCATTTTTGAGAAAGTTACCCAAATGCATCTCAGAAGTGTGCAACTTGTTCCCTGAGTTAGAAAACGTCGAGAAACGTTCGCTTCTGCTAGCGCTGTGCTTCTACACATGTATTTGCTGAACGGTGAAAGCGCACAGTAATGCACTTCTCTCCCAGCAAATACACTGTTTCTAAGGAAATGGGAACACACTGAGGAGACACTTGTGGGAGCTACTGTGACTAAAACTGAGTTTCCCTACGCACAGGGAAGCAAGAGAAATGCTGATTTCATCAAGCCCAGTTACATACTCAGAATCTGTACTACTGCGCAAATAGGCATGTGTCTTTAGGCAAAAAACTCATTTCTGACAAAGTTGCCCAAATGCATCTCAGAAGTGTGCAACTTGTTCCCTGAGTTAGAAAACGTTGAGAAACGTTCGTTTCTGCTAGCGCTGTGCTTCTACACATGTATTTGCTGAACGGTGAAAGCGCACAGAAATTCACTTTTCTCCCAGCAAATACACTGTTTCTAAGGAAATGGGAGCACACTGAGCAGACACTTGTGGGAGCTACTGTGACTAAAACTGAGCTTCCCTACGCACAGGGAAGCAAGAGAAATGCTGATTTCATCAAGCCCAGTTATATACTCAGAATCTGTACTACTGCGCAAATAGGCATGTGTCTTTAGGCAAAAAACTCATTTCTGACAAAGTGTCCCAAATGCATCTCAGAAGTGTGCATCTTGATCCCTGAGTGAGAAATCGTCAAGAAATGGTCGTTTCTGCTAGCGCTGTGCTTCTACACATGTATTTGCTGAACGGTGAAAGCGCACAGTAATGCACTTTTCTCCCAGCAAATACACTGTTTCTAAGGAAATGGGAACACACAGAGGAGACACTTGTGTGAGCTACTGTGACTAAAACTGAGCTTCCCTACGCACAGGGAAGCAAGAGAAATGCTGAATTCATCAAGCCCAGTTACATACTCAGAATCTGTACTACTGCGCAAATAGGCATGTCTCTTTAGGCAAAAAACTCATTTCTGACATAGTTGCCCAAATGCATCTCAGAAGTGTGCACCTTGTTCCCTGAGTTAGAAAACATCGAGAAACGGTCGTTTCTGCTAGCGCTGTGCTTCTACACATGTATTTGCTGAACGGTGAATGCGCACAGTAATGCACTTTTCTCCCAGCAAATACACTGTGTCTAAGGAAATGGGAACACACTGAGGAGACACTTGTGGGAGCTACTGTGACTAAAACTGAGCATCCCTACGCACAGGGAAGCAAGAGAAATGCTGATTTCATCAAGCCCAGTTACATACTCAGAATCTGTACTACTGCGCAAATAGGCATGTGTCTTTAGGCAAAAAACTCATTTCTGACAAAGTTGCCCAAATGCATCTCAGAAGTGTCCAACTTGTTCCCTGAGTTAGAAAACGTCGAGAAACGGTCGTTTCTGCTAGCGCTGTGCTTCTACACATGTATTTGCTGAACGGTGAAAGCGCACAGTAATGCACTTTTCTCCCAGCAAATACACTGTTTCTAAGGAACTGGGAACACACTGAGGAGACACTTGTTGGAGCTACTGTGACTAAAACTGAGCTTCCCTACGCACAGGGAAGCAAGAGAAATGCTGATTTTATCAAGCCCAGTTACATACTCAGAATCTGTACTACTTCGCAAATAGGCATGTCTCTGTAGGCAAAAAAGTCATTTCTGACAAAGTTGCCCAAATGAATCTCAGAAGTGTGCCACTTGTTCCCTGAGTTAGAAAACGTCGAGAAACGGTCGTTTCTGCTAGCGCTGTGCTTCTACACATGTATTTGCTGAACGGTGAAAGCGCACAGTAATGCACTTTTCTCCTAGCAAATACACTGTTTCTAAGGAAATGGGAACACACTGAGGAGACACTTGTGGGAGCTACTGTGACTAAAACTGAGCTTCCCTAAGCACAGGGAAGCAAGAGAAATGCTGATTTCATCAAGCCCAGTTACATACTCAGAATCTGTACTACTGCGCAAATAGGCATGTCTCTGTAGGCAAAAAACTCATTTCTGACAAAGTTGCCCAAATGCATCTCAGAAGTGTGCAACTTGTTCCCTGAGTTAGAAAACGTCGAGAAACGGTCGTTTCTGCTAGCGCTGTGCTTCTACAAATGTATTTGCTGAACGGTGAAAGCGCACAGTAATGCACTTTTCTCCCAGCAAATACACTGTGTCTAAGGAAATGGGAACACACTGAGGAGACACTTGTGGGAGCTACTGTGACTAAAACTGAGCTTCCCTACGCACAGGGAAGCAAGAGAAATGCTGATTTCATCAAGCCCAGTTACATACTCAGAATCTGTACTACTGCGCAAATAGGCATGTCTCTGTAAGCAAAAAACTCATTTTTGAGAAAGTTACCCAAATGCATCTCAGAAGTGTGCAACTTGTTCCCTGAGTTAGAAAAGGTCGAGAAACGTTTGTTTCTGCTAGCGCTGTGCTTCTACACATGTATTTGCTGAACGGTGAAAGCGCACAGTAATGCACTTTTCTCCCAGCAAATACACTGTTTCTAAGGAACTGGGAACACACTGAGGAGACACTTGTTGGAGCTACTGTGACTAAAACTGAGCTTCCCTACGCACAGGGAAGCAAGAGAAATGCTGATTTTATCAAGCCCAGTTACATACTCAGAATCTGTACTACTTCGCAAATAGGCATGTCTCTGTAGGCAAAAAAGTCATTTCTGACAAAGTTGCCCAAATGAATCTCAGAAGTGTGCCACTTGTTCCCTGAGTTAGAAAACGTCGAGAAACGGTCGTTTCTGCTAGCGCTGTGCTTCTACACATGTATTTGCTGAACGGTGAAAGCGCACAGTAATGCACTTTTCTCCTAGCAAATACACTGTTTCTAAGGAAATGGGAACACACTGAGGAGACACTTGTGGGAGCTACTGTGACTAAAACTGAGCTTCCCTAAGCACAGGGAAGCAAGAGAAATGCTGATTTCATCAAGCCCAGTTACATACTCAGAATCTGTACTACTGCGCAAATAGGCATGTCTCTGTAGGCAAAAAACTCATTTCTGACAAAGTTGCCCAAATGCATCTCAGAAGTGTGCAACTTGTTCCCTGAGTTAGAAAACGTCGAGAAACGGTCGTTTCTGCTAGCGCTGTGCTTCTACAAATGTATTTGCTGAACGGTGAAAGCGCACAGTAATGCACTTTTCTCCCAGCAAATACACTGTGTCTAAGGAAATGGGAACACACTGAGGAGACACTTGTGGGAGCTACTGTGACTAAAACTGAGCTTCCCTACGCACAGGGAAGCAAGAGAAATGCTGATTTCATCAAGCCCAGTTACATACTCAGAATCTGTACTACTGCGCAAATAGGCATGTCTCTGTAAGCAAAAAACTCATTTTTGAGAAAGTTACCCAAATGCATCTCAGAAGTGTGCAACTTGTTCCCTGAGTTAGAAAAGGTCGAGAAACGTTTGTTTCTGCTAGCGCTGTGCTTCTACACATGTATTTGCTGAACGGTGAAAGCGCACAGTAATGCACTTTTCTCCCAGCAAATACACTGTTTCTAAGGAAATGGGAACACACTGAGGAGACACTTGTGGGAGCTACTGTGACTATAACTGAGCTTCCCTACGCACAGGGAAGCAAGAGAAATGCTGATTTCATCAAGCCCAGTTACATAATCAGAATCTGTACTACTGCGCAAATAGGCATGTCTATGTAGGCAAAAAAATTCATTTTTGAGAAAGTTACCCAAATGCATCTCAGAAGTGTGCAACTTGTTCCCTGAGTTAGAAAACGTCGAGAAACGTTCGCTTCTGCTAGCGCTGTGCTTCTACACATGTATTTGCTGAACGGTGAAAGCGCACAGTAATGTACTTCTCTCCCAGCAAATACACTGTTTCTAAGGAAATGGGAACACACTGAGGAGACACTTGTGGGAGCTACTGTGACTAAAACTGAGTTTCCCTACGCACAGGGAAGCAAGAGAAATGCTGATTTCATCAAGCCCAGTTACATACTCAGAATCTGTACTACTGCGCAAATAGGCATGTGTCTTTAGGCAAAAAACTCATTTCTGACAAAGTTGCCCAAATGCATCTCAGAAGTGTGCAACTTGTTCCCTGAGTTAGAAAACGTTGAGAAACGTTCGTTTCTGCTAGCGCTGTGCTTCTACACATGTATTTGCTGAACGGTGAAAGCGCACAGAAATTCACTTTTCTCCCAGCAAATACACTGTTTCTAAGGAAATGGGAGCACACTGAGGAGACACTTGTGGGAGCTACTGTGACTAAAACTGAGCTTCCCTACGCACAGGGAAGCAAGAGAAATGCTGATTTCATCAAGCCCAGTTATATACTCAGAATCTGTACTACTGCGCAAATAGGCATGTGTCTTTAGGCAAAAAACTCATTTCTGACAAAGTGTCCCAAATGCATCTCAGAAGTGTGCATCTTGATCCCTGAGTGAGAAATCGTCAAGAAATGGTCGTTTCTGCTAGCGCTGTGCTTCTACACATGTATTTGCTGAACGGTGAAAGCGCACAGTAATGCACTTTTCTCCCAGCAAATACACTGTTTCTAAGGAAATGGGAACACACAGAGGAGACACTTGTGTGAGCTACTGTGACTAAAACTGAGCTTCCCTACGCACAGGGAAGCAAGAGAAATGCTGAATTCATCAAGCCCAGTTACATACTCAGAATCTGTACTACTGCGCAAATAGGCATGTCTCTTTAGGCAAAAAACTCATTTCTGACATAGTTGCCCAAATGCATCTCAGAAGTGTGCATCTTGTTCCCTGAGTGAGAAATCGTCAAGAAATTGTCGTTTCTGCTAGCGCTGTGCTTCTACACATGTATTTGCTGAATGGTGAAAGCGCACAGTAATGCACTTTTCTCCCAGCAAATACACTGTTTCTAAGGAAATGGGAACACACAGAGGAGACACTTGTGGGAGCTACTGTGACTAAAACTGAGCTTCCCTACGCACAGGGAAGCAAGAGAAATGCTGATTTCATCAAGCCCAGTTACATACTCAGAATCTGTACTACTGCGCAAATAGGCATGTGTCTTTAGGCAACAAACTCATTTCTGACAAAGTTGCCCAAATGCATCTCAGAAGTGTGCAACTTGTTCCCTGAGTTAGAAAACGTCGAGAAACGGTCGATTCTGCTAGCGCTGTGCTTCTACACATGTATTTGCTGAACGGTGAAAGCGCACAGTAATGCACTTTTCTCCCAGCAAATACACTGTTTCTAAGGAAATGGAAACACACTGAGGAGACACTTGTGGGAGCTACTGTGACTAAAACTGAGCTTCCCTACGCACAGGGAAGCAAGAGAAATGCTGATGTCATCAAGCCCAGTTACTTACTCAGAATCTGTACTACTGCGCAAATAGGCATGTCTCTTTAGGCAAAAAACTCATTTCTGACAAAGTTGCACAAATGCATCTCAGAAGTGTGCAACTTGTTCCCTGAGTTAGAAAACGTCGAGAAACGGTCGTTTCTGCTAGCGCTGTGCTTCTACACATGTATTTGCTGAACGGTGAAAGCGCACAGTAATGCACTTTTCTCCTAGCAAATACACTGTGTCTAAGGAAATGGGAACACACTGAGTAGACACTTGTGGGAGCTACTGTGACTAAAACTGTGCTTCCCTACGCACAGGGAAGCAAGAGAAATGCTGATTTCATCAAGCCCAGTTACGTACTCAGACTCTGTACTACTGCGCAAATAGGCATGTCTCTTTAGGCAAAAAACTCATTTCGGACAAAGTTGCCCAAATGCATCTCAGAAGTGTGCATCTTGTTCCCTGAGTGAGAAATCGTCAAGAAATGGTCGTTTCTGCTAGCGCTGTGCTTCTACACATGTATTTGCTGAATGGTGAAAGCGCACAGTAATGCACTTTTCTCCCAGCAAATACACTGTTTCTAAGGAAATGGGAACACACAGAGGAGACACTTGTGGGAGCTACTGTGACTAAAACTGAGCTTCCCTACGCACAGGGAAGCAAGAGAAATGCTGATTTCATCAAGCCCAGTTACATACTCAGAATCTGTACTACTGCGCAAATAGGCATGTCTCTTTAGGCAAAAAACTCATTTCTGATAAAGTTGCCCAAATGCATCTCAGAAGTGTGCAACTTGTTCCCTGAGTCAGAAAACGTCGAGAAACAGTCGTTTCTGCTAGCGCTGTGCTTCTACACATGTATTTGCTGAACGGTGAAAGCGCACAGTAATGCACTTTTCTCCCAGCAAATACACTGTGTCTAAGGAAATGGGAACACACTGAGGAGACACTTGTGGGAGCTACTGTGACTAAAACTGAGCTTCCCTACGCACAGGGAAGCAAGAGAAATGCTGATTTCATCAAGCCCAGTTACATACTCAGAATCTGTACTACTGTGCAAATAGGCATGTCTCTTTAGGCAAAAAACTCATTTCTGACAAAGTTGCCCAAATGCATCTCAGAAGTGTGCAACTTGTTCCCTGAGTTTGAAAACGTCGAGAAACGGTCGTTTCTGCTAGCGCTGTGCTTCTACACATGTATTTGCTGAACGGTGAAAGCGCACAGTAATGCACTTTTCTCCCAGCAATACACTGTGTCTAAGGAAATGGGAACACACTGAGGAGACACTTGTGGGAGCTACTGTGACTAAAACTGAGCTTCCCTACGCACAGGGAAGAAAGAGAAATGCTGATTTCATCAAGCCCAGTTACATAATCAGAATCTGTTCTACTGCGCAAATAGGCATGTGTCTTTAGGCAAAAAACTCATTTCTGACAAAGTTGCCCAAATGCATCTCAGAAGTGTGCAACTTGTTCCCTGAGTTAGAAAACGTCGAGAAACGGTCGTTTCTGCTAGCGCTGTGCTTCTACACATGTATTTGCTGAACGGTGAAAGCGCACAGTAATGCACTTTTCTCCCAGCATATACACTGTGTCTAAGGAAATGGGAACACACTGAGGAGACACTTGTGGGAGCTACTGTGACTAAAACTGAGCTTTCCTACGCACAGGGAAGCAAGAGAAATGCTGATTTCATCAAGCCCAGTTACATACTCAGAATCTGTACTACTGCGCAAATAGGCATGTCTCTTTAGGCAAAAAACTCATTTCTGACAAAGTTGCCCAAATGCATCTCAGAAGTGTGCAACTTGTTCCCTGAGTTAGAAAACGTTGAGAAACGGTCGTTTCTGCTAGCGCTATGCTTCTACACATGTATTTGCTGAACGGTGAAAGCGCACAGTAATGCACTTTTCTCCCAAATATACACTGTGTCTAAGGAAATGGGAACACACTGAGGAGACACTTGTGGGAGCTACTGTGACTAAAACTGAGCTTCCCTACGCACAGGGAAGCAAGAGAAATGCTGATTTCATCAAGCCCAGTTACATACTCAGAATCTGTACTACTGCGCAAATAGGCTTGTCTCTTTAGGCAAAAAACTCATTTCTGACAAAGTTGCCCAAATGCACCTCAGAAGTGTGCAACTTGTTCCATGAGTTAGAAAACGTCGAGAAATGGTCGTTTCTGCTAGCGCTGTGCTTCTACACATGTATTTGCTGAACGGAGAAAGCGCACAGTAATGCACTTTTCTCCCAGCAAATACACTGTTTCTAAGGAAATGGGAACACACTGAGGAGACACTTGTGGGAGCTACTGTGACTCAAACTGAGCTTCCCTACGCACAGGGAAACAAGAGAAATGCTGATTTCATCATGCCCAGTTACATAATCAGAATCTGTACTACTCTGCAAATAGGCATGTCTCTTTAGGCAAAAAACTCATTTCTGACAAAGTTGCCCAAATGCATCTCAGAAGTGTGCAACTTGTTCCCTGAGTTAGAAAACGTTGAGAAACGGTCGTTTCTGCTAGCGCTGTGCTTCTACACATGTATTTGCTGAACGGTGAAAGCGCACAGTAATGCACTTTTCTCCCAGCAAATACACTGTGTCTAAGGAAATGGGAACACACTGAGGAGACACTTGTGGGAGCTACTGTGACTAAAACTGAGCTTCCCTACGCACAGGGAAGAAAGAGAAATGCTGATTTCATCAAGCCCAGTTACATAATCAGAATCTGTTCTACTGCGCAAATAGGCATGTGTCTTTAGGCAAAAAACTCATTTCTGACAAAGTTGCCCAAATGCATCTCAGAAGTGTGCAACTTGTTCCCTGAGTTAGAAAACGTCGAGAAACGGTCGTTTCTGCTAGCGCTGTGCTTCTACACATGTATTTGCTGAACGGTGAAAGCGCACAGTAATGCACTTTTCTCCCAGCAAATACACTGTGTCTAAGGAAATGGGAACACACTGAGGAGACACTTGTGGGAGCTACTGTGACTAAAACTGAGCTTCCCTACGCACAGGGAAGCAAGAGAAATGCTGATTTCATCAAGTCCAGTTACATACTCAGAATCTGTACTACTGCGCAAATAGGCATGTCTCTTTAGGCAAAAAACTCATTTCTGACAAAGTTGCCCAAATGCATCTCAGAAGTGTGCAACTTGTTCCCTGAGTTAGAAAACGTTGAGAAACGGTCGTTTCTGCTAGCGCTATGCTTCTACACATGTATTTGCTGAACGGTGAAAGCGCACAGTAATGCACTTTTCTCCCAGCAAATACACTGTGTCTAAGGAAATGGGAACACACTGAGGAGACACTTGTGGGAGCTACTGTGACTAAAACTGAGCTTCCCTACGCACAGGGAAGCAAGAGAAATGCTGATTTCATCAAGCCCAGTTACGTACTCAGAATCTGTTCTACTGCGCAAATAGGCATGTGTCTTTAGGCAACAAACTCATTTCTGACAAAGTTGCCCAAATGCATCTCAGAAGTGTGCAACTTGTTCCCTGAGTTAGAAAACGTCGAGAAACGGTCGATTCTGCTAGCGCTGTGCTTCTACACATGTATTTGCTGAACGGTGAAAGCGCACAGTAATGCACTTTTCTCCCAGCAAATACACTGTGTCTAAGGAAATGGGAACACACTGAGGAGACACTTGTGGGAGCTACTGTGACTCAAACTGAGCTTCCCTACGCACAGGGAAGCAAGAGAAATGCTGATTTAATCAAGCCCAGTTACATACTCAGAATCTGTACTACTGCGCAAATAGGCATGTCTCTTTAGGCAAAAAACTCATTTCTGACAAAGTTGCCCAAATGCATCTCAGAAGTGTGCCACTTGTTCCCTGAGTTAGAAAACGTTGAGAAACGGTCGTTTCTACTAGCGCTATGCTTCTACACATGTATTTGCTGAACGGTGAAAGCACACAGTAATGCACTTTTCTCCAAGCAAATACACTGTGTCTAAGGAAATGGGAACACACTGAGGAGACACTTGTGGGAGCTACTGTGACTCAAACTGAGCTTCCCTACGCACAGGGAAACAAGAGAAATGCTGATTTCATCACGCCCCGTTACATAATCAGAATCTGTACTACTGCGCAAATAGGCATGTCTCTTTAGGCAAAAAACTCATTTCTGACAAAGTTGCCCAAATGCATCTCAGAAGTGTGCAACTTGTTCCCTGAGTTAGAAAACGTCGAGAAACGGTCGTTTCTGCTAGCGCTGTGCTTCTACACATGTATTTGCTGAACGGTGAAAGCGCACAGTAATGCACTTTTCTCCCAGCAAATACACTGTTTCTATGGAAATGGGAACACACTGAGGAGACACTTGTGGGAGCTACTGTGACTAAAACTGAGCTTCCCTACGCACAGGGAAGCAAAAGAAATGCTGATTTCATCAAGCCCAGTTACATACTCAGAATCTGTTCTACTGCGCAAATAGGCATGTGTCTTTAGGCAACAAACTCATTTCTGACAAAGTTGCCCAAATGCATCTCAGAAGTGTGCAACTTGTTCCCTGAGTTAGAAAACGTCGAGAAACGGTCGATACTGCTAGCGCTGTGCTTCTACACATGTATTTGCTGAACGGTGAAAGCGCACAGTAATGCACTTTTCTCCCAGCAAATACACTGTGTCTAAGGAAATGGGAACACACTGAGGAGACACTTGTGGGAGCTACTGTGACTCAAACTGAGCTTCCCTACGCACAGGGAAGCAAGAGAAATGCTGATTTCATCAAGCCCAGTTACATACTCAGAATCTGTACTACTGCGCAAATAGGCATGTCTCTTTAGGCAAAAAATTCATTTCTGACAAAGTTGCCCAAATGCATCTCAGAAGTGTGCAACTTGTTCCCTGAGTTAGAAAACGTCGAGAAATGGTCGTTTCTGCTAGCGCTGTGCTTCTACACATGTATTTGCTGAACGGTGAAAGCGCAGAGTAATGCACTTTTCTCCCAGCAAATACACTGTGTCTAAGGAAATGGGAACACACTGAGGAGACACTTGTGGGAGCTACTGTGACTAAAACTGAGCTTCCCTACGCACAGGGAAGCAAGAGAAATGCTGATTTCATCAAGCCCAGTTACATACTCAGAATCTGTACTACTGCGCAAATAGGCATGTCTCTTTAGGCAAAAAACTCATTTCTGACAAAGTTGCCCAAATGCATCTCAGAAGTGTGCAACTTGATCCCTGAGTTAGAAAACGTCGAGAAACGTTCGTTTCTGCTAGCGCTGTGCTTCTACACATGTATTTGCTGAACGGTGAAAGCGCACAGTAATGCACTTTTCTCCCAGCAAATACACTGTTTCTAAGGAAATGGGAACACACTGAGGAGACACTTGTGGGAGCTACTGTGACTAAAACTGAGCTTCCCTACGCACAGGGAAGCAAGAGAAATGCTGATTTCATCAAGCCCAGTTACATACTCAGAATCTGTACTACTGCGCAAATAGGCATGTGTCTTTAGGCAACAAACTCATTTCTGACAAAGTTGCCCAAATGCATCTCAGAAGTGTGCAACTTGTTCCCTGAGTTAGAAAACGTCGAGAAACGGTCGTTTCTGCTAGCGCTGTGCTTCTACACATGTATTTGCTGAACGGTGAAAGCGCAGAGTAATGCACTTTTCTCCCAGCAAATACACTGTGTCTAAGGAAAGGGGAACACACTGAGGAGACACTTGTGGGAGCTACTGTGACTAAAACTGAGCTTCCCTACGCACAGGGAAGCAAGAGAAATGCTGATTTCATCAAGCCCAGTTACATACTCAGAATCTGTACTACTGCGAAAATAGGCATGTCTCTGTAGGCAAAAAACTCATTTCTGACAAAGTTGCCCAAATGCATCTCAGAAGTGTGCAACTTGTTCCCTGAGTTAGAAAACGTCGAGAAACGGTCGTTTCTGCTAGCGCTGTGCTTCTACACATGTATTTGCTGAACGGTGAAAGCGCAGAGTAATGCACTTTTCTCCCAGCAAATACACTGTGTCTAAGGAAAGGGGAACACACTGAGGACACACTTGTGGGAGCTACTGTGACTAAAACTGAGCTTCCCTACGCACAGGGAAGCAAGAGAAATGCTGATTTCATCAAGCCCAGTTACATACTCAGAATCTGTACTACTGCGCAAATAGGCATGTCTCTTTAGGCAAAAAACTCATTTCTGACAAAGTTGCCCAAATGCATCTCAGAAGTGTGCAACTTGTTCCCTGAGTTAGAAAACGTCGATAAACGTTCGTTTCTGCTAGCGCTGTGCTTCTACACATGTATTTGCTGAACGGTGAAAGCGCACAGTAATGCACTTTTCTCCCAGCAAATACACTCTTTCTAAGGAAATGGGAACACACTGAGGAGACACTTGTGGGAGCTACTGTGACTAAAACTGAGCTTCCCTACGCACAGGGAAGCAAGAGAAATGCTGATGTCATCAAGCCCAGTTACTTACTCAGAATCTGTACTACTGCGCAAATAGGATTGTCTCTTTAGGCAAAAAACTCATTTCTGACAAAGTTGCCCAAATGCATCTCAGAAGTGTGCAACTTGTTCCCTGAGTTAGAAAACGTCGAGAAACGGTCGTTTCTGCTAGCGCTGTGCTTCTACACATGTATTTGCTGAACGGAGAAAGCGCACAGTAATGCACTTTTCTCCCAGCAAATACACTGTTTCTAAGGAAATGGGAACACACTGAGGAGACACTTGTGGGAGCTACTGTGACTCAAACTGAGCTTCCCTACGCACAGGGAAACAAGAGAAATGCTGATTTCATCACGCCAAGTTACATAATCAGAATCTGTACTACTGCGCATATAGGCATGTCTCTTTAGGCAAAAAACTCATTTCTGACAAAGTTGCCCAAATGCATCTCAGAAGTGTGCAACTTGTTCCCTGAGTTAGAAAACGTCGAGAAACGGTCGTTTCTGCTAGCGCTGTGCTTCTACACATGTATTTGCTGAACGGTGAAAGCGCACAGTAATGCACTTTTCTCCCAGCAAATACACTGTTTCTATGGAAATGGGAACACACTGAGGAGACACTTGTGGGAGCTACTGGGACTAAAACTGAGCTTCCCTACGCACAGGGAAGCAAGAGAAATGCTGATTTCATCAAGCCCTGTTACATACTCAGAATCTGTACTACTGCGCAAATAGGCATGTCTCTTTAGGCAAAAAATTCATTTCTGACAAAGTTGCCCAAATGCATCTCAGAAGTGTGCAACTTGTTCCCTGAGTTACAAAACGTCGAGAAATGGTCGTTTCTGCAAGCGCTGTGCTTCTACACATGTATTTGCTGAACGGTGAAAGCGCAGAGTAATGCACTTTTCTCCCAGCAAATACACTGTGTCTAAGGAAATGGGAACACACTGAGGAGACACTTGTGGGAGCTACTGTGACTAAAACTGAGCTTCCCTACGCACAGGGAAGCAAGAGAAATGCTGATTTCATCAAGCCCAGTTACATACTCAGAATCTGTACTACTGCGCAAATAGGCATGTCTCTTTAGGCAAAAAACTCATTTCTGACAAAGTTGCCCAAATGCATCTCAGAAGTGTGCAACTTGATCCCTGAGTTAGAAAACGTCGAGAAACGTTCGTTTCTGCTAGCGCTGTGCTTCTACACATGTATTTGCTGAACGGTGAAAGCGCACAGTAATGCACTTTTCTCCCAGCAAATACACTGTTTCTAAGGAAATGGGAACACACTGAGGAGACACTTGTGGGAGCTACTGTGACTAAAACTGAGCTTCCCTACGCACAGGGAAGCAAGAGAAATGCTGATTTCATCAAGCCCAGTTACATACTCAGAATCTGTACTACTGCGCAAATAGGCATGTCTCTGTAGGCAAAAAACTCATTTCTGACAAAGTTGCCCAAATGCATCTCAGAAGTGTGCAACTTGTTCCCTGAGTTAGAAAACGTCGAGAAACGGTCGTTTCTGCTAGCGCTGTGCTTCTACACATGTATTAGCCGACCGGTGAAAGCGCACAGTAATGCACTTTTCTCCCAGCAAATACACTGTTTCTAAGGAACTGGGAACACACTGAGGAGACACTTGTGGGAGCTACTGTGACTAAAACTGAGCTTCCCTACGCACAGGGAAGCAAGAGAAATGCTGATTTCATCAAGCCCAGTTACATACTCAGAATCTGTACTACTGCGCAAATAGGCATGTCTCTGTAGGCAAAAAACTCATTTCTGACAAAGTTGCACAAATGCATCTCAGAAGTGTGCAACTTGTTCCCTGAGTTAGAAAACGTCGAGAAACGGTCGTTTCTGCTAGCGCTGTGCTTCTACACATGTATTTGCTGAACGGTGAAAGCACACAGTAATGCTCTTTTCTCCCAGCAAATACACTGTTTCTATGGAAATGGGAACACACTGAGGAGACACTTGTGGGAGCTACTGTCACTAAAACTGAGCTTCCCTACGCACAGGGAAGCAAGAGAAATGCTGATTTCATCAAGCCCTGTTACATACTCAGAATCTGTACTACTGCGCAAATAGGCATGTCTCTTTAGGCAAAAAACTCATTTCGGACAAAGTTGCCCAAATGCATCTCAGAAGTGTGCAACTTGATCCCTGAGTTAGAAAACGTCGAGAAACGGTCGTTTCTGCTAGCGCTGTGCTTCTACACATGTATTTGCTGAACGGTGAAAGCGCACAGTAATGCACTTTTCTCCCAGCAAATACAATGTGTCTAAGGAAATGGGAACACACTGAGGAGACACTTGTGGGAGCTACTGTGACTAAAACTGAGCTTCCCTACGCACAGGGAAGCAAGAGAAATGCTGGTTTCATCAAGCCCAGTTACATACTCAGAATCTGAACTACTGCGCAAATAGGCATGTCTGTGTAGGCAAAAACTCATTTCTGACAAAGTTGCCCAAATGCATCCCAGAAGTGTGCAACTTGTTCCCTGAGTTAGAAAACATCGAGAAACGGTCGTTTCTGCTAGCGCTGTGCTTCTACCATGTATTTGCTGAACGGTGAAATCGCACAGTAATGCACTTTTCTCCCAGCAAATACACTGTTTCTAAGGAAATGGGAACACACTGAGGAGACACTTGTGGGAGCTACTGTGACTAAAACTGAGCTTCCCTACTCACAGGGAAGCAAGAGAAATGCTGATTTCATCAAGCCCAGTTACATACTCAGAATCTGTACTACTGGGCAAATAGGCATGTCTCTGTAGGGAAAAAACTCATTTCTGACAAAGTTGCCCAAATGCATCTCAGAAGTGTGCAACTTGTTCCCTGAGTTAGAAAACGTCGAGAAACGGTCGTTTCTGCTAGCGCTGTGCTTGTACACTTGTATTAGCCGAACGGTGAAAGCGCACAGTAATGCACTTTTCTCCCAGCAAATACACTGTTTCTAAGGAAATGGGAACACACTGAGGAGACACTTGTGGGAGCTACTGTGACTAAAACTGAGCTTCCCTACGCACAGGGAAGCAAGAGAAATGCTGATTTCATCAAGCCCAGTTACATACTCAGACTCAGTACTACTGCGCAAGTAGGCATGTCTCTGTAGGCAAAAAACTCATTTCTGACAAAGTTGCCCAAATGCATCTAAGAAGTGTGCAACTTGTTCCCTGAGTTAGAAAACGTCGAGAAACGGTCGTTTCTGCTAGCGCTGTGCGTCTACACATGTATTTGCTGAACGGGGAAAGCGCACAGTAATGCACTTTTCTCCCAGCAAATACACTGTTTCTAAGGAAATGGGAACACTCTGAGGAGACACTTGTGGGAGCTACTGTCACTAAAACTGAGCTTCCCTACGCACAGGGAAGCAAGAGAAATGCTGATTTCATCAAGCCCTGTTACATACTCAGAATCTGTACTACTGCGCAAATAGGCATGTCTCTTTAGGCAATAAATTAATTTCTGACAAAGTTGCCCAAATGCATCTCAGAAGTGTGCAACTTGTTCCCTGAGTTAGAAAACGTCGAGAAACGTTCGTTTCTGCTAGCGCTGTGCTTCTACACATGTATTTGCTGAACGGTGAAAGCGCACAGTAATGCACTTTTCTCACAGCAAATACACTGTGTCTAAGGAAATGGGAACACACTGAGGAGACACTTGTGGGAGCTACTGTGACTAAAACTGAGCTTCCCTACGCACAGGGAAGCAAGAGAAATGCTGATTTCATCAAGCCCAGTTACATACTCAGAATCTGTACTACTGCGCAAATAGGCATGTCTCTTTAGGCAAAAAACTCATTTCTGACAAAGTTGCCCAAATGCATCTCAGAAGTGTGCAACTTGATCCCTGACTTAGAAAACGTCGAGAAACGGTCGTTTCTACTAGCGCTGTGCTTCTACACATGTATTTGCTGAACGGAGAAAGCGCACAGTAATGCACTTTTCTCCCAGCAAATACACTGTTTCTAAGGAAATGGGAACACACTGAGGAGACACTTGTGGGAGCTACTGTGACTCAAACTGAGCTTCCCTACGCACAGGGAAGCAAGAGAAATGCTGATTTCATTACGCCCAGTTACATACTCAGAATCTGTACTACTGCGCAGATAGGCATGTCTCTTTAGGCAAAAAACTCATTTCTGACAAAGTTGCCCAAATGCATCTAAGAAGTGTGCAACTTGTTCCCTGAGTTAGAAAACGTCGAGAAACGGTCGTTTCTGCTAGCGCTGTGCGTCTACACATGTATTTGCTGAACGGTGAAAGCGCACAGTAATGCACTTTTCTCCCAGCAAATACACTGTTTCTATGGAAATGGGAACACACTGAGGAGACACTTGTGGGAGCTACTGTCACTAAAACTGAGCTTCCCTACGCACAGGGAAGCAAGAGAAATGATGATTTCATCAAGCCCTGTTACATACTCAGAATCTGTACTACTGCGCAAATAGGCATGTCTCTTTAGGCAAAAAATTAATTTCTGACAAAGTTGCCCAAATGCATCTCAGAAGTGTGCAACTTGTTCCCTGAGTTAGAAAACGTCGAGAAACGGTCGTTTCTGCTAGCGCTGTGCTTCTACACATGTATTTGCTGAACGGTGAAAGCGCACAGTAATGCACTTTTCTCCCAGCAAATACACTGTGTCTAAGGAAATGGGAACACACTGAGGAGACACTTGTGGGAGCTACTGTGACTAAAACTGAGCTTCCCTACGCACAGGGAAGCAAGAGAAATGCTGATTTCATCAAGCCCAGTTACATACTCAGAATCTGTACTACTTCGCAAATAGGCATGTCTCTTTAGGCAAAAAACTCATTTCTGACAAAGTTGCCCAAATGCATCTCAGAAGTGTGCAACTTGATCCCTGAGTTAGAAAACGTCGAGAAACGTTCGTTTCTGCTAGCGCTGTGCTTCTACACATGTATTTGCTGAACGGTGAAAGCGCACAGTTATGCACTTTTCTCCCAGCAAATACACTGTTTCTAAGGAAATGGGAACACACTGAGGAGACACTTGTGGGAGCTACTGTGACTCAAACTGAGCTTCCCTACGCACAGGGAAGCAAGAGAAATGCTGATTTCATCACGCCCAGTTACATACTCAGAATCTGTACTACTGCGCAAATAGGCATGTCTCTTTAGGCAAAAAACTCATTTCTGACAAAGTTGCCCAAATGCATCTCAGAAGTGTGCAACTTGTTCCCTGAGTGAGAAAACGTCGAGAAACGGTCGTTTCTGCTAGCGCTGTGCTTCTACACATGTATTTGCTGAACGGTGAAAGCGCACAGTAATGCACTTTTCTCCCAGCAAATACACTGTTTCAATGGAAATGGGAACACACTGAGGAGACACTTGTGGGAGCTACTGTCACTAAAACTGAGCTTCCCTACGCACAGGGAAGCAAGAGAAATGCTGATTTCATCAAGCCCTGTTACATACTCAGAATCTGTACTACTGCGCAAATAGGCATGTCTCTTTAGGCAAAAAATTCATTTCTGACAAAGTTGCCCAAATGCATCTCATAAGTGTGCAACTTGTTCCCTGAGTTAGAAAACGTCGAGAAACGGTCGTTTCTGCTAGCGCTGTGCTTCTACACATGTATTTGCTGAACGGTGAAAGCGCACAGTAATGCACTTTTCTCCCAGCAAATACACTGTGTCTAAGGAAATGGGAACACACTGAGGAGACACTTGTGGGAGCTACTGTGACTAAAACTGAGCTTCCCTACGCACAGGGAAGCAAGAGAAATGCTGATTTCATCAAGCCCAGTTACATACTCAGAATCTGTACTACTGCGCAAATAGGCATGTCTCTTTAGGCAAAAAACTCATTTCTGACAAAGTTGCCCAAATGCATCTCAGAAGTGTGCAACTTGATCCCTGAGTTAGAAAACGTCGAGAAACGGTCGTTTCTGCTAGCGCTGTGCTTCTACACATGTATTTGCTGAACGGTGAAAGCGCAAAGTAATGCTCTTTTCTCCCAGCAAATACACTGTTTCTAAGGAAATGGGAACACACTGAGGAGACACTTGTGGGAGCTACTGTGACTAAAACTGAGCTTCCCTACGCACAGGGAAGCAAGAGAAATGCTGGTTTCATCAAGCCCAGTTACATACTCAGAATCTGTACTACTGCGCAAATAGGCAAGTCTCTGTAGGCAAAAAACTCATTTCTGACAAAGTTGCCCAAATGCATCTCAGAAGTGTGCAACTTGTTCCCTGAGTTAGAAAACGTCGAGAAACGGTCGTTTCTGCTAGCGCTGTGTTTCTACACATGTATTTGCTGAACGGTGAAAGCGCACAGTAATGCACTTTTCTCCCAGCAAATACACTGTTTCTAAGGAACTGGGAACACACTGAGGAGACACTTGTGGGAGCTACTGTGACTAAAACTGAGCTTCCCTACGCACAGGGAAGCAAGAGAAATGCTGATTTCATCAAGCCCAGTTACATACTCAGAATCTGTACTACTGCGCAAATAGGCATGTCTCTTTAGGCAAAAAACTCATTTCTGACAAAGTTGCCCAAATGCATCTCAGAAGTATGCAACTTGTTCCCTGAGTTAGAAAACGTCGAGAAACGTTCGTTTCAGCTAGCGCTGTGCTTCTACACATGTATTAGCCGAACGGTGAAAGCGCACAGTAATGCACTTTTCTCCCAGCAAATACACTGTTTTTAAGGAAATGGGAACACACTGAGGAGACACTTGTGGGAGCAACTGTGACTGAAACTGAGCTTCCCTACGCACAGGGAAGCAAGAGAAATGCTGATTTCATCAAGCCCAGTTACATACTCAGAATCTGTACTACTGCGCAAATAGGCATGTCTCTGTAGGCAAAAAAGTCATTTCTGAGAAAGTTACCCAAATGCATCTCAGAAGTGTGCAACTTATTCCCTGAGTTAGAAAACGTCGAGAAACGTTCGTTTCTGCTAGCACTGTGCTTCTACACATGTATTTGCTGAACGGTGAAAGCACACAGTAATGCACTTCTCTCCCAGCAAATACACTGTTTCTAAGGAAATGGGAACACACTGAGGAGACACTTGTGGGAGCTACTGTGACTAAAACTGAGCTTCCCTACGCACAGGGAAGCAAGAGAAATGCTGATTTCATCAAGCCCTGTAACATACTCAGATTGTGTACTACTGCGCAAATAGGCATGTCTCTTTAGGCAAAAAACTCATTTCTGACAAAGTTGCCCAAATGCATCTCAGAAGTGTGCAACTTGATCCCTGAGTTAGAAAACGTCGAGAAACGGTCGTTTCTGCTAGCGCTGTGCTTCTACACATATATTAGCCGAACGGTGAAAGCGCACAGTAATGCACTTTTCTCCCAGCAAATACACTGTTTCTAAGGAAATGGGAACACACTGAGGAGACACTTGTGGGAGCTACTGTGACTAAAACTGAGCTTCCCTACGCATAGGGAAGCAAGAGAAATGCTGATTTCATCAAGCCCAGTTACATACTCAGAATCTGTACTACTGCGCAAATAGGCATGTCTCTTTAGGCAAAAAACTCATTTCTGACAAAGTTGCCCAAATGCATCTCAGAAGTGTGCAACTTGTTCCCTGAGTTAGAAAACGTCGAGAAACGGTCGTTTCTGCTAGCGCTGTGCTTCTACACATGTATTAGCCGAACGGTGAAAGCGCACAGTAATGCACTTTTCTCCCAGCAAATACACTGTTTCTAAGGAACTGGGAACACACTGAGGAGACACTTGTGGGAGCTACTGTGACTAAAACTGAGCTTCCCTACGCACAGGGAAGCAAGAGAAATGCTGATTTCATCAAGCCCAGTTACATACTCAGAATCTGTACTACTGCGCAAATAGGCATGTCTCTGTAGGCAAAAAACTCATTTCTGACAAAGTTGCCCAAATGCATCTCAGAAGTGTGCAACTTGTTCCCTGAGTTAGAAAACGTCGAGAAACGTTCGTATCAGCTAGCGCTGTGCTTCTACACATGTATTAGCCGAAAGGTGAAAGCGCACAATAATGCACTTTTCTCCCAGCAAATACACTGTTTTTAAGGAAATGGGAACACACTGAGGAGACACTTGTGGGAGCAACTGTGACTGAAACTGAGCTTCCCTACGCACAGGGAAGCAAGAGAAATGCTGATTTCATCAAGCCCAGTTACATACTCAGAATCTGTACTACTGCGCAAATAGGCATGTCTCTTTAGGCAAAAAACTCATTTCTGACAAAGTTGCCCAAATGCATCTCAGAAGTGTGCAACTTGATCCCTGAGTTAGAAAACGTCGAGAAACGGTCGTTTCTGCTAGCGCTGTGCTTCTACACATGTATTTGCTGAACGGTGAAAGCGCACAGTAATGCACTTTTCTCCCAGCAAATACACTGTTTCTAAGGAAATGGGAACACACTGAGGAGACACTTGTGGGAGCTACTGTGACTAAAGCTGTGCTTCCCTACGCACAGGGAAGCAAGAGAAAGGCTGGTTTCATCAAGCCCAGTTACATACTCAGAATCTGTACTACTGCGCAAATAAGCATGTCTCTGTAGGCAAAAACTCATTTCTGACAAAGTTGCCCAAATGCATCTCAGAAGTGTGCAACTTGTTCCCTGAGTTAGAAAACGTCGAGAAACGGTCGTTTCTGCTAGCGCTGTGCTTCTACACATGTATTTGCTGAACAATGAAAGCGCACAGTAATGCACTTTTCTCCCAGCAAATACACTGTTTCTAAGGAAATGGGAACACACTGAGGAGACACTTGTGGGAGCAACTGTGACTGAAACTGAGCTTCCCTACGCACAGGGAAGTAAGAGAAATTCTGATTTCATCAAGCCCAGTTACATACTCAGAATCTGTACTACTGCGCAAATAGGCATGTCTCTGTAGGCAAAAAACTCATTTCTGACAAAGTTGCCCAAATGCATCTCAGAAGTGTGCAACTTGTTCCCTGAGTTAGAAAACATCGAGAAACGGTCGTTTCTGCTAGCGCTGTGCTTCTACACATGTATTAGCCGAACGGTGAAAGCGCACAGTAATGCACTTTTCTCCCAGCAAATACACTGTTTCTAAGGAACTGGGAACACACTGAGGAGACACTTGTGGGAGCTACTGTGACTAAAACTGAGCTTCCCTACGCACAGGGAAGCAAGAGAAATGCTGATTTCATCAAGCCCAGTTACATACTCAGAATGTGTACTACTGCGCAAATAGGCATGTCTCTGTAGGCAAAAAAATCATTTCTGACAAAGTTGCCCAAATGCATCTCAGAAGTGTGCAACTTGTTCCCTGAGTTAGAAAACGTCGAGAAACGGTCGTTTCTGCTAGCGCTGTGTTTCTACACATGTATTTGCCGAACGGTGAAAGCGCACAGTAATGCACTTTTCTCCCAGCAAATACACTGTTTCTAAGGAACTGGGAACACACTGAGGAGACACTTGTGGGAGCTACTGTGACTAAAACTGAGCTTCCCTACGCACAAGGAAGCAAGAGAAATGCTGATTTCATCAAGCCCAGTTACATACTCAGAATCTGTACTACTGCGCAAATAGGCATGTCTCTGTAGGCAAAAACTCATTTCTGACAAAGTTGCCCAAATGCATCTCAGAAGTGTGCAACTTGTTCCCTGAGTTAGAAAACGTCGAGAAACGGTCGTTTCTGCTAGCGCTGTGCTTCTACACATGTATTTGCTGAACAATGAAAGCGCACAGTAATGCACTTTTCTCCCAGCAAATACACTGTTTCTAAGGAAATGGGAACACACTGAGGAGACACTTGTGGGAGCTACTGTGACTAAAACTGAGCTTCCCTACTCACAGGGAAGCAAGAGAAATGCTGATTTCATCAAGCCCAGTTACATACTCAGAATCTGTACTACTGCGCAAATAGGCATGTCTCTGTAGGCAAAAAACTCATTTCTGACAAAGTTGCCCAAATGCATCTCAGAAGTGTGCAACTTGTTCCCTGAGTTAGAAAACGTCGAGAAACGGTCGTTTCTGCTAGCGCTGTGCTTCTACACATGTATTAGCCGAACGGTGAAAGCACACAGTAATGCACTTTTCTCCCAGCAAATACACTGTTTCTAAGGAAATGGGAACACACTGAGGAGACACTTGTGGGAGCTACTGTGACTAAAACTGAGCTTCCCTACGCATAGGGAAGCAAGAGAAATGCTGATTTCATCAAGCCCAGTTACATACTCAGAATCTGTACTACTGCGCAAATAGGCATGTCTCTGTAGGCAAAAAACTCATTTCTGACAAAGTTGCCCAAATGCATCTCAGAAGTGTGCAACTTGTTCCCTGAGTTAGAAAACATCGAGAAACGGTCGTTTCAGCTAGCGCTGTGCTTCTACACATGTATTTGCTGAACAATGAAAGCGCACAGTAATGCACTTTTCTCCCAGCAAATACACTGTTTCTAAGGAAATGGGAACACACTGAGGAGACACTTGTGGGAGGTACTGTGACTGAAACTGAGCTTCCCTACGCACAGGGAAGTAAGAGAAGTTCTGATTTCATCAAGCCCAGTTACATACTCAGAATCTGTACTACTGCGCAAATAGGCATGTCTCTGTAGGCAAAAAACTCATTTCTGACAAAGTTGCCCAAATGCATCTCAGAAGTGTGCAACTTGTTCCCTGAGTTAGAAAACATCGAGAAACGGTCGTTTCTGCTAGCGCTGTGCTTCTACACATGTATTAGCCGAACGGTGAAAGCGCACAGTAATGCACTTTTCTCCCAGCAAATACACTGTTTCTAAGGAACTGGGAACACACTGAGGAGACACTTGTGGGAGCTACTGTGACTAAAACTGAGCTTCCGTACGCACAGGGAAGCAAGAGAAATGCTGATTTCATCAAGCCCAGTTACATACTCAGAATCTGTACTACTGCGCAAATAGACATGTCTCTGTAGGCAAAAAACTCATTTCTGACAAAGTTGCCCAAATGCATCTCAGAAGTGTGCAACTTGGTCCCTGAGTTAGAAAACGTCGAGAAACGGTCGTTTCTGCTAACGCTGTGCTTCTACACATGTATTAGCCGAACGGTGAAAGCGCACAGTAATGCACTTTTCTCCCAGCAAATACACTGTTTCTAAGGAACTGGGAACACACTGAGGAGACACTTGTGGGAGCTACTGTGACTAAAACTGAGCTTCCCTACGCACAGGGAAGCAAGAGAAATGCTGATTTCATCAAGCCCAGTTACATACTCAGAATCTGTACTACTGCGCAAATAGGCTTGTCTCTGTAGACAAAAAACTCATTTCTGACAAAGTTGCCCAAATGCATCTCAGAAGTGTGCAACTTGTTCCCTGAGTTAGAAAACGTCGAGAAACGGTCGTTTCTGCTAGCTCTGTGCTTCTACACATGTATTTGCCGAACGGTGAAAGCGCACAGTAATGCACTTTTCTCCCAGCAAATACACTGTTTCTAAGGAACTGGGAACACACTGAGGAGACACTTGTGGGAGCTACTGTGACTAAAACTGAGCTTCCCTACGCACAGGGAAGCAAGAGAAATGCTGATTTCATCAAGCCCAGTTACATACTCAGAATCTGTACTACTGCGCAAATAGGCATGTCTCTGTAGGCAAAAACTCATTTCTGACAAAGTTGCCCAAATGCATCTCAGAAGTGTGCAACTTGTTCCCTGAGTTAGAAAACGTCGAGAAACGGTCGTTTCTGCTAGCGCTGTGCTTCTACACATGTATTTGCTGAACAATGAAAGCGCACAGTAATGCACTTTTCTCCCAGCAAATACACTGTTTCTAAGGAAATGGGAACACACTGAGGAGACACTTGTGGGAGCTACTGTGACTAAAACTGAGCTTCCCTACTCACAGGGAAGCAAGAGAAATGCTGATTTCATCAAGCCCAGTTACATACTCAGAATCTGTACTACTGCGCAAATAGGCATGTCTCTGTAGGCAAAAAACTCATTTCTGACAAAGTTGCCCAAATGCATCTCAGAAGTGTGCAACTTGTTCTCTGAGTTAGAAAACGTCGAGAAACGGTCGTTTCTGCTAGCGCTGTGCTTCTACACATGTATTAGCCGAACGGTGAAAGCACACAGTAATGCACTTTTCTCCCAGCAAATACACTGTTTCTAAGGAAATGGGAACACACTGAGGAGACACTTGTGGGAGCTACTGTGACTAAAACTGAGCTTCCCTACGCATAGGGAAGCAAGAGAAATGCTGATTTCATCAAGCCCAGTTACATACTCAGAATCTGTACTACTGCGCAAATAGGCATGTCTCTGTAGGCAAAAAACTCATTTCTGACAAAGTTGCCCAAATGCATCTCAGAAGTGTGCAACTTGTTCCCTGAGTTAGAAAACATCGAGAAACGGTCGTTTCAGCTAGCGCTGTGCTTCTACACATGTATTAGCCGAACGGTGAAAGCGCACAGTAATGCACATTTCTCCCAGCAAATACACTGTTTCTAAGGAACTGGGAACACACTGAGGAGACACTTGTGGGAGCTACTGTGACTAAAACTGAGCTTCCCTACGCACAGGGAAGCAAGAGAAATGCTGATTTTATCAAGCCCAGTTACATACTCAGAATCTGTACTACTGCGCAAATAGGCATGTCTCTGTAGGCAAAAAACTCATTTCTGACAAAGTTGCCCAAATGCATCTCAGAAGTGTGCAACTTGTTCCCTGAGTTAGAAAACGTCGAGAAACGGTCGTTTCTGCTAGCGCTGTGCTTCTACACATGTATTTGCTGAACGGTGAAAGCGCACAGTAATGAACTTTTCTCCCAGCAAATACACTGTTTCTAAGGAACTGGGAACACACTGAGGAGACACTTGTGGGAGCTACTGTGACTAAAACTTAGCTTCCCTACGCACAGGGAAGCAAGAGAAATGCTGATTTCATCAAGCCCAGTTACATACTCAGAATCTGTACTACTGCGCAAATAGGCATGTCTCTGTAGGCAAAAAACTCATTTCTGAGAAAGTTACCCAAATGCATCTCAGAAGTGTGCAACTTGTTCGCAGAGTTAGAAAACGTCGAGAAACTTTCGTTTCTGCTAGCACTGTGCTTCTACACATGTATTTGCTGAACAGTGAAAGCACACAGTAATGCACTTCTCTCCCAGCAATTACACTGTTTCTAAGGAAATGGGAACACACTGAGGAGACACTTGTGGGAGCTACTGTGACTAAAACTGAGCTTCCCTACGCACAGGGAAGCAAGAGAAATGCTGATTTCATCAAGCCCAGTTACATACTCAGAATCTGTACTACTGCGCAAATAGGCACGTCTCTTTAGGCAAAAAACTCATTTCTGACAAAGTTGCCCAAATGCATCTCAGAAGTGTGCAACTTGATCCGTGAGTTAGAAAACGTCGAGAAACGGTCGTTTCTGCTAGCGCTGTGCTTCTACACATGTATTAGCCGAACGGTGAAAGCGCACAGTAATGCACTTTTCTCCCAGCAAATACACTGTTTCTAAGGAAATGGGAACACACTGAGGAGACACTTGTGGGCGCTACTGTGACTAAAACTGAGCTTCCCTACGCACAGGGAAGCAAGAGAAATGCTGATTTCATCAAGCCCAGTTACATACTCAGAATCTGTACTACTGCGCAAATAGGCATGTCTCCTTAGGCAAAAAACTCATTTCTGACAAAGTTGCCCAAATGCATCTCAGAAGAGTGCAACTTGTTCCCTGAGTTAGAAAACGTCGAGAAACGGTCGTTTCTGCTAGCGCTGTGCTTGTAAACATGTATTAGCCGAACGGTGAAAGCGCACAGTAATGCACTTTTCTCCCAGCAAATACACTGTTTCTAAAGAACTGGGAACACACTGAGGCGACACTTGTGGGAGCTACTGTGACTAAAACTGAGCTTCCCTACGCACAGGGAAGCAAGAGAAATGCTGATTTCATCAAGCCCAGTTATATACTCAGAATCTGTACTACTGCGCAAATAGGAATGTCTCTGTAGGCAAAAAACTCATTTCTGACAAAGTTGCCCAAATGCACCTCAGAAGTGTGCAACTTGTTCCCTGAGTTAGAAAACGACGAGAAACGTTAGTTTCTGCTAGCGCTGTGCTTCTACACATGTATTTGCTGAACGGTGAAAGCACACAGTAATGCACTTTTCTCCCAGCAAATACACTGTTTCTAAGGAAATGGGAACACACTGAGGAGACACTTGTGGGAGCTACTGTGACTAAAACTGAGCTTCCCTATGCACAGGGAAGCAAGAGAAATGCTGGTTTCATCAAGCCCAGTTACATACTCAGAATCTGTACTACTGCGCAAATAGGCATGTCTGTGTAGGCAAAAACTCATTTCTGACAAAGTTGCCCAAATGCATCCCAGAAGTGTGCAACTTGTTCCCTGAGTTAGAAAACGTCGAGAAACGGTCGTTTCTGCTAGCGCTGTGCTTCTACACATGTATTTGCTGAACGGTGAAAGCGCACAGTAATGCACTTTTCTCCCAGCAAATACACTGTTTCTAAGGAAATGGGAACACACTGAGGAGACACTTGTGGGAGCTACTGTGACTAAAACTGAGCTTCCCTACTCACAGGGAAGCAAGAGAAATGCTGATTTCATCAAGCCCAGTTACATACTCAGAATCTGTACTACTGCGCAAATAGGCATGTCTCTGTAGGCAAAAAACTCATTTCTGACAAAGTTGCCCAAATGCATCTCAGAAGTGTGCAACTTGTTCCCTGCGTTAGAAAACGTCGAGAAACGGTCGTTTCTGCTAGCGCTGTGCTTGTACACTTGTATTAGCCGAACGGTGAAAGCGCACAGTAATGCACTTTTCTCCCAGCAAATACACTGTTTCTAAGGAAATGGGAACACACTGAGGAGACACTTGTGGGAGCTACTGTGATTAAAACTGAGCTTCCCTATGAATAGGGAAGCAAGAGAAATGCTGATTTCATCAAGCCCAGTTACATACTCAGAATCTGTACTACTGCGCAAATAGGCATGTCTCTGTAGGCAAAAAACTCATTTCTGACAAAGCTGCCCAAATGCATCTCAGAAGTGTGCAACTTGTTCCCTGAGTTAGAAAACGTCGAGAAACGGTCGTTTCTGCTAGCGCTGTGCTTCTACACATGTATTAGCCGAACGGTGAAAGCGCACAGTAATGCACTTTTCTCCCAGCAAATACACTGTTTCTAAAGAACTGGGAACACACTGAGGCGACACTTGTGGGAGCTACTGTGACTAAAACTGAGCTTCCCTACTCACAGGGAAGCAAGAGAAATGCTGATTTCATCAAGCCCAGTTACATACTCAGAATCTGTACTACTGCGCAAATAGGCATGTCTCTGTAGGCAAAAAACTCATTTCTGACAAAGTTGCCCAAATGCATCTCAGAAGTGTGCAACTTGTTCCCTGAGTTAGAAAACGTCGAGAAACGGTCGTTTCTGCTAGCGCTGTGCTTGTACACTTGTATTAGCCGAACGGTGAAAGCGCACAGTAATGCACTTTTCTCCCAGCAAATACACTGTTTCTAAGGAAATGGGAACACACTGAGGAGACACTTGTGGGAGCTACTGTGATTAAAACTGAGCTTCCCTATGCATAGGGAAGCAAGAGAAATGCTGATTTCATCAAGCCCAGTTACATACTCAGAATCTGTACTACTGCGCAAATAGGCATGTCTCTGTAGGCAAAAAACTCATTTCTGACAAAGCTGCCCAAATGCATCTCAGAAGTGTGCAACTTGTTCCCTGAGTTAGAAAACGTCGAGAAACGGTCGTTTCTGCTAGCGCTGTGCTTCTACACATGTATTAGCCGAACGGTGAAAGCGCACAGTAATGCACTTTTCTCCCAGCAAATACACTGTTTCTAAAGAACTGGGAACACACTGAGGCGACACTTGTGGGAGCTACTGTGACTAAAACTGAGCTTCCCTACGCACAGGGAAGCAAGAGAAATGCTGATTTCATCAAGCCCAGTTATATACTCAGAATCTGTACTACTGCGCAAATAGGAATGTCTCTGTAGGCAAAAAACTCATTTCTGACAAAGTTGCCCAAATGCATCTCAGAAGTGTGCAACTTGTTCCCTGAGTTAGAAAACGTCGAGAAACGTTAGTTTCTGCTAGCGCTGTGCTTCTACACATGTATTTGCTGAACGGTGAAAGCACACAGTAATGCACTTTTCTCCCAGCAAATACACTGTTTCTAAGGAAATGGGAACACACTGAGGAGACACTTGTGGGAGCTACTGTGACTAAAACTGAGCTTCCCTACGCACAGGGAAGCAAGAGAAATGCTGGTTTCATCAAGCCCAGTTACATACTCAGAATCTGAACTACTGCGCAAATAGGCATGTCTGTGTAGGCAAAAACTCATTTCTGACAAAGTTGCCCAAATGCATCCCAGAAGTGTGCAACTTTTTCCCTGAGTTAGAAAACGTCGAGAAACGGTCGTTTCTGCTAGCGCTGTGCTTCTACACATGTATTTGCTGAACGGTGAAAGCGCACAGTAATGCACTTTTCGCCCAGCAAATACACTGTTTCTAAGGAAATGGGAACACACTGAGGAGACACTTGTGGGAGCTACTGTGACTAAAACTGAGCTTCCCTACTCACAGGGAAGCAAGAGAAATGCTGATTTCATCAAGCCCAGTTACATACTCAGAATCTGTACTACTGCGCAAATAGGCATGTCTCTGTAGGCAAAAAACTCATTTCTGACAAAGTTGCCCAAATGCATCTCAGAAGTGTGCAACTTGTTCCCTGAGTTAGAAAACGTCGAGAAACGGTCGTTTCTGCTAGCGCTGTGCTTGTACACTTGTATTAGCCGAACGGTGAAAGCGCACAGTAATGCACTTTTCTCCCAGCAAATACACTGTTTCTAAGGAAATGGGAACACACTGAGGAGACACTTGTGGGAGCTACTGTGACTAAAACTGAGCTTCCCTACGCACAGGGAAGCAAGAGAAATGCTGATTTCATCAAGCCCAGTTACATACTCAGACTCAGTACTACTGCGCAAGTAGGCATGTCTCTGTAGGCAAAAAACTCATTTCTGACAAAGTTGCCCAAATGCATCTAAGAAGTGTGCAACTTGTTCCCTGAGTTAGAAAACGTCGAGAAACGGTCGTTTCTGCTAGCGCTGTGCGTCTACACATGTATTTGCTGAACGGGGAAAGCGCACAGTAATGCACTTTTCTCCCAGCAAATACACTGTTTCTAAGGAAATGGGAACACACTGAGGAGACACTTGTGGGAGCTACTGTCACTAAAACTGAGCTTCCCTACGCACAGGGAAGCAAGAGAAATGCTGATTTCATCAAGCCCAGTTACATACTCAGAATCTGTACTACTGCGCAAATAGGCATGTCTCTTTAGGCAAAAAACTCATTTCTGACAAAGTTGCCCAAATGCATCTCAGAAGTGTGCAACTTGGTCCCTGACTTAGAAAACGTCGAGAAACGGTCGTTTCTACTAGCGCTGTGGTTCTACACATGTATTTGCTGAACGGAGAAAGCGCACAGTAATGCACTTTTCTCCCAGCAAATACACTGTTTCTAAGGAAATGGGAACACACTGAGGAGACACTTGTGGGAGCTACTGTGACTAAAACTGAGCTTCCCTACGCACAGGGAAGCAAGAGAAAAGCTGGTTTCATCAAGCCCAGTTACATACTCAGAATCTGTACTACTGCGCAAATAGGCATGTCTCTTTAGGCAAAAAACTCATTTCTGACAATGTTGCCCAAATGCATCTCAGAAGTGTGCAACTTGATCCCTGAGTTAGAAAACGTCGAGAAACGTTCGTTTCTGCTAGCGCTGTGCTTCTACACATGTATTTGCTGAACGGTGAAAGCGCACAGTAATGCACTTTTCTCCCAGCAAATACACTGTTTCTAAGGAAATGGGAACACACTGAGGAGACACTTGTGGGAACTACTGTGACTCAAACGGAGCTTCCCTACGCACAGGGAAGCAAGAGAAATGCTGATTTCATCACGCCCAGTTACATACTCAGAATCTGTACTACTGCGCAAATAGGCATGTCTCTTTAGGCAAAAAACTCATTTCTGACAAAGTTGCCCAAATGCATCTCAGAAGTGTGCAACTTGTTCCCTGAGTGAGAAAACGTCGAGAAACGGTCGTTTCTGCTAGCGCTGTGCTTCTACACATGTATTTGCTGAACGGTGAAAGCGCACAGTAATGCACTTTTCTCCCAGCAAATACACTGTTTCAATGGAAATGGGAACACACTGAGGAGACACTTGTGGGAGCTACTGTGACTAAAACTGAGCTTCCCTACGCACAGGGAAGCAAGAGAAATGCTGATTTCATCAAGCCCTGTTACATACTCAGAATCTGTACTACTGCGCAAATAGGCATGTCTCTTTAGGCAAAAAATTCATTTCTGACAAAGTTGCCCAAATGCATCTCATAAGTGTGCAACTTGTTCCCTGAGTTAGAAAACGTCGAGAAACGGTCGTTTCTGCTAGCGCTGTGCTTCTACACATGTATTTGCTGAACGGTGAAAGCGCACAGTAATGCACTTTTCTCCCAGCAAATACACTGTGTCTAAGGAAATGGGAACACAATGAGGAGACACTTGTGGGAGCTACTGTCACTAAAACTGAGCTTCCCTACGCACAGGGAAGCAAGAGAAATGCTGATTTCATCAAGCCCAGTTACATACTCAGAATCTGTACTACTGCGCAAATAGGCATGTCTCTTTAGGCAAAAAACTCATTTCTGACAAAGTTGCCCAAATGCATCTCAGAAGGGTGCAACTTGATCCCTGAGTTAGAAAACGTCGAGAAATGGTCGTTTCTGCTAGCGCTGTGCTTCTACACATGTATTTGCTGAACGGTGAAAGCGTAAAGTAATGCTCTTTTCTCCCAGCAAATACACTGTTTCTAAGGAAATGGGAACACACTGAGGAGACACTTGTGGGAGCTACTGTGACTAAAACTGAGCTTCCCTACGCACAGGGAAGCAAGAGAAATGCTGGTTTCATCAAGCCCAGTTACATACTCAGAATCTGTACTACTGCGCAAATAGGCATGTCTCTGTAGGCAAAAAACTCATTTCTGACAAAGTTGCCCAAATGCATCTCAGAAGTGTGCAACTTGTTCCCTGAGTTAGAAAACGTCGAGAAACGGTCGTTTCTGCTAGCGCTGTGTTTCTACACATGTATTTGCTGAACGGTGAAAGCGCACAGTAATGCACTTTTCTCCCAGCAAATACACTGTTTCTAAGGAACTGGGAACACACTGAGGAGACACTTGTGGGAGCTACTGTGACTAAAACTGAGCTTCCCTACGCACAGGGAAGCAAGAGAAATGCTGATTTCATCAAGCCCAGTTACATACTCAGAATCTGTACTACTGCGCAAATAGGCATGTCTCTTTAGGCAAAAAACTCATTTCTGACAAAGTTGCCCAAATGCATCTCAGAAGTGTGCAACTTGTTCCCTGAGTTAGAAAACGTCGAGAAACGTTCGTTTCAGCTAGCGCTGTGCTTCTACACATGTATTAGCCGAACGGTGAAAGCGCACAGTAATGCACTTTTCTCCCAGCAAATACACTGTTTTTAAGGAAATGGGAACACACTGAGGAGACACTTGTGGGAGCAACTGTGACTGAAACTGAGCTTCCCTACGCACAGGGAAGCAAGAGAAATGCTGATTTCATCAAGCCCAGTTACATACTCAGAATCTGTACTACTGCGCAAATAGGCATGTCTCTGTAGGCAAAAAAGTCATTTCTGAGAAAGTTACCCAAATGCATCTCAGAAGTGTGCAACTTATTCCCTGAGTTAGAAAACGTCGAGAAACGTTCGTTTCTGCTAGCACTGTGCTTCTAAACATGTATTTGCTGAACGGTGAAAGCACACAGTAATGCACTTCGCTCCCAGCAAATACACTGTTTCTAAGGAAATGGGAACACACTGAGGAGACACTTGTGGGAGCTACTGTGACTAAAACTGAGCTTCCCTACGCACAGGGAAGCAAGAGAAATGCTGATTTCATCAAGCCCAGTAACATACTCAGATTGTGTACTACTGCGCAAATAGGCATGTCTCTTTAGGCAAAAAACTCATTTCTGACAAAGTTGCCCAAATGCATCTCAGAAGTGTGCAACTTGATCCCTGAGTTAGAAAACGTCGAGAAACGGTCGTTTCTGCTAGCGCTGTGCTTCTACACATGTATTAGCCGAACGGTGAAAGCGCACAGTAATGCACTTTTCTCCCAGCAAATACACTGTTTCTAAGGAAATGGGAACACACTGAGGAGACACTTGTGGGAGCTACTGTGACTAAAACTGAGCTTCCCTACGCATAGGGAAGCAAGAGAAATGCTGATTTCATCAAGCCCAGTTACATACTCAGAATCTGTACTACTGCGCAAATAGGCATGTCGCTGTAGGCAAAAAAATCATTTCTGACAAAGTTGCCCAAATGCATCTCAGAAGTGTGCAACTTGTTCCCTGAGTTAGAAAACGTCGAGAAACGGTCGTTTCTGCTAGCGCTGTGCTTCTACACATGTATTAGCCGAACGGTGAAAGCGCACAGTAATGCACTTTTCGCCCAGCAAATACACTGTTTCTAAGGAACTGGGAACACACTGAGGAGACACTTGTGGGAGCTACTGTGACTAAAACTGAGCTTCCCTACGCACAGGGAAGCAAGAGAAATGCTGATTTCATCAAGCCCAGTTACATACTCAGAATCTGTACTACTGCGCAAATAGGCATGTCTCTGTAGGCAAAAAACTCATTTCTGACAAAGTTGCCCAAATGCATCTCAGAAGTGTGCAACTTGTTCCCTGAGTTAGAAAACGTCGAGAAACGGTCGTTTCTGCTAGCGCTGTGCTTCTACACATGTATTAGCCGAACTGTGAAAGCGCACAGTAATGCACTTTTCTCCCAGCAAATACACTGTTTCTAAGGAAATGGGAACACACTGAGGAGACACTAGTGGGAGCTACTGTGACTAAAACTGAGCTTCCCTACGCACAGGGAAGCAAGAGAAATGCTGATTTCATCAAGCCCAGTTACATACTCAGAATCTGTACTACTGCGCAAATAGGCATGTCTCTGTAGGCAAAAAACTCATTTCTGACAAGGATGCCCAAATGCATCTCAGAAGTGTGCAACTTGTTCCCTGAGTTAGAAAACGTCGAGAAACAGTCGTTTCTGCTAGCGCTGTGTTTCTACACATGTATTTGCCGAACGGTGAAAGCGCACAGTAATGCACTTTTCTCCCAGCAAATACACTGTTTCTAAGGAACTGGGAACACACTGAGGAGACACTTGTGGGAGCTACTGTGACTAAAACTGAGCTTCCCTACGCACAGGGAAGCAAGAGAAATGCTGATTTCATCAAGCCCAGTTACATACTCAGAATCTGTACTACTGCGCAAATAGGCATGTCTCTGTAGGCAAAAACTCATTTCTGACAAAGTTGCCCAAATGCATCTCAGAAGTGTGCAACTTGTTCCCTGAGTTAGAAAACGTCGAGAAACGGTCGTTTCTGCTAGCGCTGTGCTTCTACACATGTATTTGCTGAACAATGAAAGCGCACAGTAATGCACTTTTCTCCCAGCAAATACACTGTTTCTAAGGAAATGGGAACACACTGAGGAGACACTTGTGGGAGCTACTGTGACTAAAACTGAGCTTCCCTACTCACAGGGAAGCAAGAGAAATGCTGATTTCATCAAGCCCAGTTACATACTCAGAATCTGTACTACTGCGCAAATAGGCATGTCTCTGTAGGCAAAAAACTCATTTCTGACAAAGTTACCCAAATGCATCTCAGAAGTGTGCAACTTGTTCGCTGAGTTAGAAAACGTCGAGAAATGTTCGTTTCTGCTAGCACTGTGCTTCTACACATGTATTTGCTGAACAGTGAAAGCACACAGTAATGCACTTCTCTCCCAGCAATTACACTGTTTCTAAGGAAATGGGAACACACTGAGGAGACACTTGTGGGAGCTACTGTGACTAAAACTGAGCTTCCCTACGCACAGGGAAGCAAGAGAAATGCTGATTTCATCAAGCCCAGTTACATACTCAGAATCTGTACTACTGCGCAAATAGGCACGTCTCTTTAGGCAAAAAACTCATTTCTGACAAAGTTGCCCAAATGCATCTCAGAAGTGTGCAACTTGATCCCTGAGTTAGAAAACGTCGAGAAACGGTCGTTTCTGCTAGCGCTGTGCTTCTACACATGTATTAGCCGAACGGTGAAAGCGCACAGTAATGCACTTTTCTCCCAGCAAATACACTGTTTCTAAGGAAATGGGAACACACTGAGGAGACACTTGTGGGAGCTACTGTGACTAAAACTGAGCTTCCCTACGCACAGGGAAGCAAGAGAAATGCTGATTTCATCAAGCCCAGTTACATACTCAGAATCTGTACTACTGCGCAAATAGGCATGTCTCCTTAGGCAAAAAACTCATTTCTGACAAAGTTGCCCAAATGCATCTCAGAAGTGTGCAACTTGTTCCCTGAGTTAGAAAACGTCGAGAAACGGTCGTTTCTGCTAGCGCTGTGCTTCTACACATGTATTAGCCGAACTGTGAAAGCGCACAGTAATGCACTTTTCTCCCAGCAAATACACTGTTTCTAAGGAAATGGGAACACACTGAGGAGACACTAGTGGGAGCTACTGTGACTAAAACTGAGCTTCCCTACGCACAGGGAAGCAAGAGAAATGCTGATTTCATCAAGCCCAGTTACATACTCAGAATCTGTACTACTGCGCAAATAGGCATGTCTCTGTAGGCAAAAAAATCATTTCTGACAAAGTTGCCCAAATGCATCTCAGAAGTGTGCAACTTGTTCCCTGAGTTAGAAAACGTCGAGAAACGGTCGTTTCTGCTAGCGCTGTGTTTCTACACATGTATTTGCCGAACGGTGAAAGCGCACAGTAATGCACTTTTCTCCCAGCAAATACACTGTTTCTAAGGAACTGGGAACACACTGAGGAGACACTTGTGGGAGCTACTGTGACTAAAACTGAGCTTCCCTACGCACAGGGAAGCAAGAGAAATGCTGATTTCATCAAGCCCAGTTACATACTCAGAATCTGTACTACTGCGCAAATAGGCATGTCTCTGTAGGCAAAAACTCATTTCTGACAAAGTTGCCCAAATGCATCTCAGAAGTGTGCAACTTGTTCCCTGAGTTAGAAAACGTCGAGAAACGGTCGTTTCTGCTAGCGCTGTGCTTCTACACATGTATTTGCTGAACAATGAAAGCGCACAGTAATGCACTTTTCTCCCAGCAAATACACTGTTTCTAAGGAAATGGGAACACACTGAGGAGACACTTGTGGGAGCTACTGTGACTAAAACTGAGCTTCCCTACTCACAGGGAAACAAGAGAAATGCTGATTTCATCAAGCCCAGTTACATACTCAGAATCTGTACTACTGCGCAAATAGGCATGTCTCTGTAGGCAAAAAACTCATTTCTGACAAAGTTACCCAAATGCATCTCAGAAGTGTGCAACTTGTTCGCTGAGTTAGAAAACGTCGAGAAATGTTCGTTTCTGCTAGCACTGTGCTTCTACACATGTATTTGCTGAACAGTGAAAGCACACAGTAATGCACTTCTCTCCCAGCAATTACACTGTTTCTAAGGAAATGGGAACACACTGAGGAGACACTTGTGGGAGCTACTGTGACTAAAACTGAGCTTCCCTACGCACAGGGAAGCAAGAGAAATGCTGATTTCATCAAGCCCAGTTACATACTCAGAATCTGTACTACTGCGCAAATAGGCACGTCTCTTTAGGCAAAAAACTCATTTCTGACAAAGTTGCCCAAATGCATCTCAGAAGTGTGCAACTTGATCCCTGAGTTAGAAAACGTCGAGAAACGGTCGTTTCTGCTAGCGCTGTGCTTCTACACATGTATTAGCCGAGCGGTGAAAGCGCACAGTAATGCACTTTTCTCCCAGCAAATACACTGTTTCTAAGGAAATGGGAACACACTGAGGAGACACTTGTGGGAGCTACTGTGACTAAAACTGAGCTTCCCTACGCACAGGGAAGCAAGAGAAATGCTGATTTCATCAAGCCCAGTTACATACTCAGAATCTGTACTACTGCGCAAATAGGCACGTCTCTTTAGGCAAAAAACTCATTTCTGACAAAGTTGCCCAAATGCATCTCAGAAGTGTGCAACTTGATCCCTGAGTTAGAAAACGTCGAGAAACGGTCGTTTCTGCTAGCGCTGTGCTTCTACACATGTATTAGCCGAATGGTGAAAGCGCACAGTAATGCACTTTTCTCCCAGCAAATACACTGTTTCTAAGGAAATGGGAACACACTGAGGAGACACTTGTGGGAGCTACTGTGACTAAAACTGAGCTTCCCTACGCACAGGGAAGCAAGAGAAATGCTGATTTCATCAAGCCCAGTTACATACTCAGAATCTGTACTACTGCGCAAATAGGCATGTCTCCTTAGGCAAAAAACTCATTTCTGACAAAGTTGCCCAAATGCATCTCAGAAGAGTGCAACTTGTTCCCTGAGTTAGAAAACGTCGAGAAACGTTCGTTTCTGCTAGCGCTGTGCTTCTACACATGTACTTGCTGAACGGTGAAAGCGCACAGTAATGCACTTTTCTCCCAGCAAATACACTGTTTCTAAAGAAATGGGAACACACTGAGGAGACACTTGTGGGAGCTACTGTGACTAAAACTGAGCTTCCCTACGCACAGGGAAGCAAGAGAAATGCTGATTTCATCAAGCCCAGTTACATACTCAGAATCTGTACTACTGCGCAAATAGGCATGTCTCTGTAGGCAAAAAACTCATTTCTCACAAAGTTGCCCAAATGCATCTCAGAAGTGTGCAACTTGTTCCCTGAGTTAGAAAACGTCGAGAAACGTTCGGTTCAGCTAGCGCTGTGCTTCTACACATGTATTTGCTGAACGGTGAAAGCGCACAGTAATGCACTTTTCTCCCAGCAAATACACTGTTTTTAAGGAAATGGGAACACACTGAGGAGACACTTGTGGGAGCTACTGTGACTAAAACTGAGCTTCCCTACGCACAGGGAAGCAAGAGAAATGCTGATTTCATCAAGCCCAGTTACATACTCAGAATCTGTACTACTGCGCAAATAGGCATGTCTCTGTAGGCAAAAAACTCATTTCTGACAAAGTTGCCCAAATGCATCTCAGAAGTGTGCAACTTGTTCTCTGAGTTAGAAAACGTCGAGAAACGGTCTTTTCTGCTAGCGCTGTGCTTCTACACATGTATTTGCTGAACGGTGAAAGCGCACAGTAATGCACTTTTCTCCCAGCAAATACACTGTTTCTAAGGAAATGGGAACACACTGAGGAGACACTTGTGGGAGCTACTGTGACTAAAACTGAGCTTCCCTATGCACAGGGAAGCATGAGAAATGCTGATTTCATCAAGCCAAGTTACATACTCAGAATCTGTACTACTGAGCAAATAGGCATGTCTCTGTAGGCAAAAAACTCATTTCGGGCAAAGTTGCCCAAATGCATCTCAGAAGTGTGCAACTTGTTCCCTGAGTTAGAAAACGTCGAGAAACGGTCGTTTCTGCTAGCGCTGTGCTTCTACACATGTATTTGCTGAACGGTGAAAGCGCACAGTAATGCACTTTTCTCCCAGCAAATACACTGTGTCTAAGGAAATGGGAACACACTGAGGAGACACTTGTGGGAGCTACTGTGACTAAAACTGAGCTTCCCTACGCACAGGGAAGCAAGAGAAATGCTGATTTCATCAAGTCCAGTTACATACTCAGAATCTGTACTACTGCGCAAATAGGCATGTCTCTGTAGGCAAAAACTCATTTCTGACAAAGTTGCCCAAATGCATCACAGAAGTGTGCAACTTGTTCCCTGAGTTAGAAAACGTCGAGAAACGGTCGTTTCTGCTAGCGCTGTGCTTCTACACATGTACTTGCTGAACGGTGAAAGCGCACAGTAATGCACTTTTCTCCCAGCAAATACACTGTTTCTAAGGAAATGGGAACACACTGAGGAGACACTTGTGGGAGCTACTGTGACTAAAACTGAGCTTCCCTACGCACAGGGAAGCAAGAGAAATGCTGATTTCATCAAGCCTAGTTACATACTCAGAATCTGTACTACTGCGCAAATAGGCATGTCTCCTTAGGCAAAAAACTCATTTCTGACAAAGTTGCCCAAATGCATCTCAGAAGAGTGCAACTTGTTCCTTGAGTTAGAAAACGTCGAGAAACGTTAGTTTCTGCTAGCGCTGTGCTTCTACACATGTACTTGCTGAATGGTGAAAGCTCACAGTAATGCACTTTTCTCCCAGCAAATACACTGTTTCTAAGGAAATGGGAACACACTGAGGAGACACATGTGGGAGCTACTGTGACTAAAACTGAGCTTCCCTACGCACAGGGAAGCAAGAGAAATGCTGATTTCATCAAGCCCAGTTACATACTCAGAATCTGTACTACTGCGCAAATAGGCATGTCTCCTTAGGCAAAAAACTCATTTCTGACAAAGTTGCCCAAATGCATCTCAGAAGTGTGCAACTTGTTCCCTGAGTTAGAAAACGTCGAGAAACGGTCGTTTCTGCTAGCGCTGTGCTTCTACACATGTATTAGCCGAACGGTGAAAGCGCACAGTAATGCACTTTTCTCCCAGCAAATACACTGTTTCTAAGGAAATGGGAACACACTGAGGAGACACTTGTGGGAGCTACTGTGACTAAAACTGAGCTTCCCTAAGCACAGGGAGCAAGAGAAATGCTGATTTCATCCAGCCCAGTTACATACTCAGAATCTGTACTACTGCGCAAATAGGCATGTCTCCTTAGGCAAAAAACTCATTTCTGACAAAGTTGCCCAAATGATTCTCAGAAGAGTGCAACTTGTTCCCTGAGTTAGAAAACGTCGAGAAACGTTCGTTTCTGCTAGCGCTGTGCTTCTACACATGTACTTGCTGAACGGTGAAAGCGCACAGTAATGCACTTTTCTCCCAGCAAATACACTGTTTCTAAGGAACTGGGAACACACTGAGGAGACACTTGTGGGAGCTACTGTGACTAAAACTGAGCTTCCCTACGCACAGGGAAGCAAGAGAAATGCTGATTTCATCAAGCCCAGTTACATACTCAGAATCTGTACTACTGCGCAAATAGGCATGTCTCGGTAGCCAAAAAAACTCATTTCTCACAAAGTTGCCCAAATGCATCTCAGAAGTGTGCAACTTGTTCCCTGAGTTAGAAAACGTCGAGAAACGTTCGTTTCTGCTAGTGCTGTGCTTCTACACATGTATTAGCCGAACGGTGAAAGCGCACAGTAATGAACTTTTCTCCCAGCAAATACACGGTTTCTAAGGAAATGGGAACACACTGAGGAGACACTTGTGGGAGCTACTGTGACTAAAACTGAGCTTCCCTACGCATAGGGAAGCAAGAGAAATGCTGATTTCATCAAGCCCAGTTACATACTCAGAATCTGTACTATTGCGCAAATAGGCATGTCTCTGTAGGCAAAAAACTCATTTCTGACAAAGTTGCCCAAATGCATCTCAGAAGTGTGCAACTTGTTCACTGAGTTAGAAAACGTCGAGAAACGGTCGTTTCTGCTAGCGCTGTGCTTCTACACATGTATTAGCCGAACGGTGAAAGCGCACAGTAATGCACTTTTCTCCCAGCAAATACACTGTTTCTAAGGAACTGGGAACACACTGAGGAGACACTTGTGGGAGCTACTGTGACTAAAACTGAGCTTCCCTACGCACAGGGAAGCAAGAGAAATGCTGATTTCATCAAGCCCAGTTATATACTCAGAATCTGTACTACTGCGCAAATAGGCATGTCTCTGTAGGCAAAAAAATCATTTCTGACAAAGTTGCCCAAATGCATCTCAGAAGTGTGCAACTTGTTCCCTGAGTTAGAAAACGTCGAGAAACGGTCGTTTCTGCTAGTGCTGTGTTTCAACACATGTATTTGCTGAACGGTGAAAGCGCACAGTAATGCACTTTTCTCCCAGCAAATACACTGTTTCTAAGGAACTGGGAACACACTGAGGAGACACTTGTGGGAGCTACTGTGACTAAAACTGAGCTTCCCTACACACAGGGAAGCAAGAGAAATGCTGATTTCATCAAGCCCAGTTACATACTCAGAATCTGTACTACTGCGCAAATAGGCATGTCTCTTTAGGCAAAAAACTCATTTCTGACAAAGTTGCCCAAATGCATCTCAGAAGTGTGCAACTTGTTCCCTGAGATAGAAAACGTCGAGAAACGTTCGTTTCAGCTAGCGCTGTGCTTCTACACATGTATTTGCTGAACGGTGAAAGCGCACAGTAATGCACTTTTCTCCCAGCAAATACACTGTTTTTAAGGAAAAGGGAACACACAGAGGAGACACTTTTGGGAGCTACTGTGACTAAAACTGAGCTTCCCTACGCACAGGGAAGCAAGAGAAATGCTGATTTCATCAAGCCCAGTTACATACTCAGAATCTGTACTACTGCGCAAATAGGCATGTCTCTGTAGGCAAAAAAGTCATTTCTGACAAAGTTGCCCAAATGCATCTCAGAAGTGTGCCACTTGTTCCCTGAGTTAGAAAACGTCGAGAAACGGTCATTTCTGCTAGCGCTGTGCTTCTACACATGTATTTGCTGAACGGTGAAAGCGCACAGTAATGCACTTTTCTCCCAGCAAATACACTGTTTCTAAGGAAATGGGAACACACTGAGGAGACACTTGTGGGAGCTACTGTGACTAAAACTGAGCTTCCCTATGCACAGGGAAGCTAGAGAAATGCTGATTTCATCAAGCCCAGTTACATACTCAGAATCTGTACTACTGCGCAAATAGGCATGTCTCTGTAGGCAAAAAACTCATTTCTGACAAAGTTGCCCAAATGCATCTCAGAAGTGTGCAACTTGTTCCCTGAGTTAGAAAACGTCGAGAAACGGTCGTTTCTGCTAGCGCTGTGCTTCTACACATGTATTAGCCGAACTGTGAAAGCGCACAGTAATGCACTTTTCTCCCAGCAAATACACTGTTTCTAAGGAACTGGGAACACACTGAGGAGACACTTGTGGGAGCTACTGTGACTAAAACTGAGCTTCCCTACGCACAGGGAAGCAAGAGAAATGCTGATTTCATCAAGCCCAGTTATATACTCAGAATCTGTACTACTGCGCAAATAGGCATGTCTCTGTAGGCAAAAAAATCATTTCTGACAAAGTTGCCCAAATGCATCTCAGAAGTGTGCAACTTGTTCCCTGGGTTAGAAAACGTCGAGAAACGGTCGTTTCTGCTAGCGCTGTGTTTCAACACATGTATTTGCTGAACGGTGAAAGCGCACAGTAATGCACTTTTCTCCCAGCAAATACACTGTTTCTAAGGAACTGGGAACACACTGAGGAGACACTTGTGGGAGCTACTGTGACTAAAACTGAGCTTCCCTATGCACAGGGAAGCAAGAGAAATGCTGATTTCATCAAGCCCAGTTACATACTCAGAATCTGTACTACTGCGCAAATAGGCATGTCTCTTTAGGCAAAAAACTCATTTCTGACAAAGTTGCCCAAATGCATCTCAGAAGTGTGCAACTTGTTCCCTGAGATAGAAAACGTCGAGAAACGTTCCTTTCAGCTAGCGCTGTGCTTCTACACATGTATTTGCTGAACGGTGAAAGCGCACAGTAATGCACTTTTCTCCCAGCAAATACACTGTTTCTAAGGAACTGGGAACACACTGAGGAGACACTTGTGGGAGCTACTGTGACTAAAACTGAGCTTCCCTACGCACAGGGAAGCAAGAGAAATGCTGATTTCATCAAGCCCAGTTACATACTCAGAATCTGTACTACTGCGCAAATAGGCATGTCTCTGTAGGCAAAAAAGTCATTTCTGAGAAAGTTACCCAAATGCATCTCAGAAGTGTGCAACTTGTTCCCTGAGTTAGAAAACGTCGAGAAACGTTCGTTTCTGCTAGCACTGTGCTTCTACACATGTATTTGCTGAACGGTGAAAGCGCACAGTAATGCACTTCTCTCCCAGCAAATACACTGTTTCTAAGGAAATGGGAACACACTGAGGAGACACTTGTGGGAGCTACTGTGACTAAAACTGAGCTTCCCTACGCACAGGGAAGCTAGAGAAATGCTGATTTCATCAAGCCCAGTTACATACTCAGAATCTGTACTACTGCGCAAATAGGCATGTCTCTGTAGGCAAAAAACTCATTTCTGACAAAGTTGCCCAAATGCATCTCAGAAGTGTGCAACTTGATCCCTGAGTTAGAAAACGTCGAGAAACGGTCGTTTCTGCTAGCGCTGTGCTTCTACACATGTATTTGCTGAACGGTGAAAGCGCACAGTAATGCACTTTTCTCCCAGCAAATACACTGTGTCTAAGGAAATGGGAACACACTGAGGAGACACTTGTGGGAGCTACTGTGACTAAAACTGAGCTTCCCTACGCAAAGGGAAGCAAGAGAAATGCTGATTTCATCAAGCCCAGTTACATACTCAGAATCTGTACTACTGCGCAAATAGGCATGTCTCTTTAGGCAAAAAACTCATTTCTGACAAAGTTGCCCAATTGCATCTCAGAAGTGTGCAACTTGGTCCCTGAGTTAGAAAACGTCGAGAAACGGTCGTTTCTGCTAGCGCTGTGCTTCTACACATGTATTTGCTGAACGGTGAAAGCACACAGTAATGCACTTTTCTCCCAGCAAATACACTCTTTCTAAGGAAATGGGAACACACTGAGGAGACACTTGTGGGAGCTACTGTGACTAAAACTGAGCTTCCCTACGTACAGGGAAGCAAGAGAAATGCTGATTTCATCAAGCCGGGTTACATACTCAGAATCTGTACTCCTGCGCAAATAGGCATGTCTCCTTAGGCAAAAACCTCATTTCTGACAAAGTTGCCCAAATGCATCTCAGAAGAGTGCAACTTGTTCCCTGAGTTAGAAAACGTCGAGAAACGTTCGTTTCTGCTAGCGCTGTGCTTCTACACATGTACTAGCTGAACGGTGAAAGCTCACAGTAATGCACTTTTCTCCCAGCAAATACACTGTTTCTAAGGAAATGGGAACACACTGAGGAGACACTTGTGGGAGCTACTGTGACTAAAACTGAGCTTCCCTACGCACAGGGAAGCAAGAGAAATGCTGATTTCATCAAGACCAGTTACATACTCAGAATCTGTACTACTGCGCAAATAGGCCTGTCTCTGTAGGCAAAAAACTCATTTCTGAAAAAGTTGCCCAAATGCATCTCAGAAGTGGGCAACTTGTTCCCTGAGTTAGAAAACGTCGAGAAACGGTCGTTTCTGCTAGCGCTGTGCTTCTACACATGTATTTGCTGAACGGTGAAAGCGCACAGTAATGCACTTTTCTCCCAGCAAATACATTGTTTCTAAGGAAATGGGAACACACTGAGAAGACACTCGTGGGAGCTACTGTGACTAAAACTGAGCTTCCCTAAGCACAGGGAAGCAAGAGAAATGCTGATTTCATCAAGCCCAGTTACATACTCAGAATCTGTACTACTGCGCAAATAGGCATGCCTCTGTAGGCAAAAAACTCATTTCTGACAAAGTTGCCCAAATGCATCTCAGAAGTGTGCAACTTGTTCCCTGAGTTAGAAAACATCGAGAAACGTTCGTTTCTGCTAGCGCTGTGCTTCCACACATGTATTTGCTGAACGGTGAAAGCGCACAGTAATGCACTTTTCTCCCAGGAAATACACTGTTTCTAAGGAAATGGGAACACACTGAGGAGACACTTGTGGGAGCTACTGTGATTAAAACTGAGCTTCCCTATGCACAGGGAAGCAAGAGAAATGCTGAGTTCATCAAGCCCAGTTACATACTCAGAATCTGTACTACTGCGCAAATAGGCATGCCTCTGTAGGCAAAAAACTCATTTCTGACAAAGTTGCCCAAATGCATCTCAGAAGTGTGCAACTTGTTCCCTGAGTTAGAAAACATCGAGAAACGTTCGTTTCTGCTAGCGCTGTGCTTCTACACATGTATTTGCTGAACGGTGAATGCGCACAGTAATGCACTTTTCTCCCAGCAAATACACTGTTTCTAAGGAAATGGGAACACACTGAGGAGACACTTGTGGGAGCTACTGTGACTAAAACTGAGCTTCCCTACGCACAGGGAAGCAAGAAAAATGCTGATTTCATCAAGCCAAGTTACATACTCAGAATCTGTACTACTGCGCAAATAGGCATGTCTCTGTAGGCAAAAAACTCATTTCTGACAAAGTTGCCCGAATTCATCTCAGAAGTGTGCAACTTGTTCCCTGAGTTAGAAAACGTCGAGAAACGGTCGTTTCTGCTAGCGCTGTGCTTCTACACATGTATTTGCTGAACGGTGAAAGCACACAGTAATGCACTTTTCTCCCAGCAAATACACTGTTTCTAAGGAACTGGGAACACACTGAGGAGACACTTGTGGGAGCTACTGTGACTAAAACTGAGCTTCCCTACGCACAGGGAAGCAAGAGAAATGCTGATTTCATCAAGCCCAGTTATATACTCAGAATCTGTACTACTGCGCAAATAGGCATGTCTCTGTAGGCAAAAAAATCATTTCTGACAAAGTTGCCCAAATGCATCTCAGAAGTGTGCAACTTGTTCCCTGAGTTAGAAAACGTCGAGAAACGGTCGTTTCTGCTAGCGCTGTGTTTCTACACATGTATTTGCTGAACGGTGAAATCGCACAGTAATGCACTTTTCTCCCAGCAAATACACTGTTTCTAAGGAACTGGGAACACACTGAGGAGACACTTGTGGGAGCTACTGTGACTAAAACTGAGCTTCCCTACGCACAGGGAAGCAAGAGAAATTCTGATTTCATCAAGCCCAGTTACATACTCAGAATCTGTACTACTGCGCAAATAGGCATGTCTCTTTAGGCAAAAAACTCATTTCTGACAAAGTTGCCCAAATGCATCTCAGAAGTGTGCAACTTGTTCCCTGAGTTAGAAAATGTCGAGAAACGTTCGTTTCAGCTAGCGCTGTGCTTCTACACATGTATTTGCTGAACGGTGAAAGCGCACAGTAATGCACTTTTATCCCAGCAAATACACTGTTTTTAAAGAAATGGGAACACACTGAGGAGACACTTGTGCGAGCTACTGTGACTAAAACTGAGCTTCCCTACGCACAGGGAAGCAAGAGAAATGCTGATTTCATCAAGCCCAGTTACATACTCAGAATCTGTACTACTGCGCAAATAGGCATGTCTCTGTAGGCAAAAAACTCATTTCTGACAAAGTTGCCCAAATGCATCTCAGAAGTGTGCAACTTGTTCTCTGAGTTAGAAAACGTCGAGAAACGGTCTTTTCTGCTAGCGCTGTGCTTCTACACATGTATTTGCTGAACGGTGAAAGCGCACAGTAATGCACTTTTCTCCCAGCAAATACACTGTTTCTAAGGAAATGGGAACACACTGAGGAGACACTTCTGGGAGCTACTGTGACTAAAACTGAGCTTCCCTACGCACAGGGAAGCAAGAGAAATGCTGATTTCATCAAGCCCAGTTACATACTCAGAATCTGTACTACTGCGCAAATAGGCATGTCTCTGTAGGCAAAAACTCATTTCTGACAAAGTTGCCCAAATGCATCTCAGAAGTGTGCAACTTGTTCCCTGAGTTAGAAAACGTCGAGAAACGTTCGTTTCAGCTAGCGCTGTGCTTCTACACATGTATTTGCTGAACGGTGAAAGCGCACAGTAATGCACTTTTCTCCCAGCAAATACACTGTTTCTAAGGAAATGGGAACACACTGAGGAGACACTTGTGGGAGCTACTGTGACTAAAACTGAGCTTCCCTACGAACAGGGAAGCAAGAGAAATGCTGATTTCATCAAGCCCAGTTACATACTCAGAATCTGTACTACTGCGCAAATAGGCATGTCTCTGTAGACAAAAAACTCATTTCTGACAAAGTTGCCCAAATGCATCTCAGAAGTGTGCAACTTTTTCTCTGCGTTAGAAAACGTCGACAAACTTTCTTTTCTGCTAGCGCTGTGCTTCTACACATTTATTTGCTGAACGGTGAAAGCGCACAGTAATGCACTTTTCTCCCAGCAAATACAGTGTTTCTAATGAAATGGGAACACACTGAGGAGACAGTTGTGGGAGTTACTGTGACTAAAACTGAGCTTCCCTACTCACAGGGAAGCAAGAGAAATGCTGATTTCATCAAGCCCAGTTACATACTCAGAATCTGTACTACTGCGCAAATAGGCATGTCTCTTTAGGCAAAAAACTCATTTCTGACAAAGTTGCCCAATTGCATCTCAGAAGTGTGCAACTTGGTCCCTGAGTTAGAAAACGTCGAGAAACGGTCGTTTCTGCTAGCGCTGTGCTTCTACACATGTATTTGCTGAACGGTGAAAGCACACAGTAATGCACTTTTCTCCCAGCAAATACATTCTTTCTAAGGAAATGGGAACACACTGAGGAGACACTTGTGGGAGCTACTGTGACTAAAACTGAGCTTCCCTACGCACAGGGAAGCAAGAGAAATGCTGATTTCATCAAGCCGGGTTACATACTCAGAATCTGTACTCCTGCGCAAATAGGCATGTCTCCTTAGGCAAAAACCTCATTTCTGACAAAGTTGCCCAAATGCATCTCAGAAGAGTGCAACTTGTTCCCTGAGTTAGAAAACGTCGAGAAACGTTCGTTTCTGCTAGCGCTGTGCTTCTACACATGTACTAGCTGAACGGTGAAAGCTCACAGTAATGCACTTTTCTCCCAGCAAATACACTGTTTCTAAGGAAATGGGAACACACTGAGGAGACACTTGTGGGAGCTACTGTGACTAAAACTGAGCTTCCCTACACACAGGGAAGCAAGAGAAATGCTGATTTCATCAAGACCAGTTACATACTCAGAATCTGTACTACTGCGCAAATAGGCCTGTCTCTGTAGGCAAAAAACTCATTTCTGAAAAAGTTGCCCAAATGCATCTCAGAAGTGGGCAACTTGTTCCCTGAGTTAGAAAACGTCGAGAAACGGTCATTTCTGCTAGCGCTGTGCTTCTACACATGTATTTGCTGAACGGTGAAAGCGCACAGTAATGGACTTTTCTCCCAGCAAATACATTGTTTCTAAGGAAATGGGAACACACTGAGAAGACACTCGTGGGAGCTACTGTGACTAAAACTGAGCTTCCCTAAGCACAGGGAAGCAAGAGAAATGCTGATTTCATCAAGCCCAGTTACATACTCAGAATCTGTACTACTGCGCAAATAGGCATGCCTCTGTAGGCAAAAAACTCATTTCTGACAAAGTTGCCCAAATGCATCTCAGAAGTGTGCAACTTGTTCCCTGAGTTAGAAAACATCGAGAAACGTTCGTTTCTGCTAGCGCTGTGCTTCCACACATGTATTTGCTGAACGGTGAAAGCGCACAGTAATGCACTTTTCTCCCAGGAAATACACTGTTTCTAAGGAAATGGGAACACACTGAGGAGACACTTGTGGGAGCTACTGTGATTAAAACTGAGCTTCCCTATGCACAGGGAAGCAAGAGAAATTCTGATTTCATCAAGCCCAGTTACATACTCAGAATCTGTACTACTGCGCAAATAGGCATGCCTCTGTAGGCAAAAAACTCATTTCTGACAAAGTTGCCCAAATGCATCTCAGAAGTGTGCAACTTGTTCCCTGAGTTAGAAAACATCGAGAAACGTTCGTTTCTGCTAGCGCTGTGCTTCTACACATGTATTTGCTGAACGGTGAATGCGCACAGTAATGCACTTTTCTCCCAGCAAATACACTGTTTCTAAGGAAATGGGAACACACTGAGGAGACACTTGTGGGAGCTACTGTGACTAAAACTGAGCTTCCCTACGCACAGGGAAGCAAGAAAAATGCTGATTTCATCAAGCCAAGTTACATACTCAGAATCTGTACTACTGCGCAAATAGGCATGTCTCTGTAGGCAAAAAACTCATTTCTGACAAAGTTGCCCGAATTCATCTCAGAAGTGTGCAACTTGTTCCCTGAGTTAGAAAACGTCGAGAAACGGTCGTTTCTGCTAGCGCTGTACTTCTACACATGTATTTGCTGAACGGTGAAAGCACACAGTAATGCACTTTTCTCCCAGCAATTACACTGTTTCTAAGGAACTGGGAACACACTGAGGAGACACTTGTGGGAGCTACTGTGACTAAAACTGAGCTTCCCTACGCACAGGGAAGCAAGAGAAATGCTGATTTCATCAAGCCCAGTTATATACTCAGAATCTGTACTACTGCGCAAATAGGCATGTCTCTGTAGGCAAAAAAATCATTTCTGACAAAGTTGCCCAAATGCATCTCAGAAGTGTGCAACTTGTTCCCTGAGTTAGAAAACGTCGAGAAACGGTCGTTTCTGCTAGCGCTGTGTTTCTACACATGTATTTGCTGAACGGTGAAATCGCACAGTAATGCACTTTTCTCCCAGCAAATACACTGTTTCTAAGGAACTGGGAACACACTGAGGAGACACTTGTGGGAGCTACTGTGACTAAAACTGAGCTTCCCTACGCACAGGGAAGCAAGAGAAATTCTGATTTCATCAAGCCCAGTTACATACTCAGAATCTGTACTACTGCGCAAATAGGCATGTCTCTTTAGGCAAAAAACTCATTTCTGACAAAGTTGCCCAAATGCATCTCAGAAGTGTGCAACTTGTTCCCTGAGTTAGAAAATGTCGAGAAACGTTCGTTTCAGCTAGCGCTGTGCTTCTACATATGTATTTGCTGAACGGTGAAAGCGCACAGTAATGCACTTTTATCCCAGCAAATACACTGTTTTTAAAGAAATGGGAACACACTGAGGAGACACTTGTGCGAGCTACTGTGACTAAAACTGAGCTTCCCTACGCACAGGGAAGCAAGAGAAATGCTGATTTCATCAAGCCCAGTTACATACTCAGAATCTGTACTACTGCGCAAATAGGCATGTCTCTGTAGGAAAAAAACTCATTTCTGACAAAGTTGCCCAAATGCATCTCAGAAGTGTGCAACTTGTTCTCTGAGTTAGAAAACGTCGAGAAACGGTCTTTTCTGCTAGCGCTGTGCTTCTACACATGTATTTGCTGAACGGTGAAAGCGCACAGTAATGCACTTTTCTCCCAGCAAATACACTGTTTCTAAGGAAATGGGAACACACTGAGGAGACACTTCTGGGAGCTACTGTGACTAAAACTGAGCTTCCCTACGCACAGGGAAGCAAGAGAAATGCTGATTTCATCAAGCCCAGTTACATACTCAGAATCTGTACTACTGCGCAAATAGGCATGTCTCTGTAGGCAAAAACTCATTTCTGACAAAGTTGCCCAAATGCATCTCAGAAGTGTGCAACTTGTTCCCTGAGTTAGAAAACGTCGAGAAACGTTCGTTTCTGCTAGCGCTGTGCTTCTACACATGTATTTGCTGAACGGTGAAAGCGCACAGTAATGCACTTTTCTCCCAGCAAATACACTGTTTCTAATGAAATGGGAACACACTGAGGAGACAGTTGTGGGAGTTACTGTGACTAAAACTGAGCTTCCCTACTCACAGGGAAGCAAGAGAAATGCTGATTTCATCAAGCCCAGTTACATACTCAGAATCTGTACTACTGCGCAAATAGGCATGTCTCTTTAGGCAAAAAATTCATTTCTGACAAAGTTGCCCAAATGCATCTCAGAAGAGTGCAACTTGTTCCCTGAGTTAGAAAACGTCGAGAAACGTTCGTTTCTGGTAGCGCTGTGCTTCTACACATGTACTTGCTGAACGGTGAAAGCGCACAGTAATGCACTTTTCTCCCAGCAAATACACTGTTTCTAAGGAAATGGGAACACACTGAGGAGACACTTGTGGGAGCTACTGTGACTAAAACTGAGCTTCCCTACGCACAGGGAAGCAAGAGAAATGCTGATTTCATCAAGCCGAGTTACATACTCAGAATCTGTACTACTGCGCAAATAGGCATGTCTCCTTAGGCAAAAAACTCATTTCTGACAAAGTTGCCCAAATGCATCTCAGAAGAGTGCAACTTGTTCCCTGAGTTAGAAAACGTCGAGAAACGTTAGTTTCTGCTAGCGCTGTGCTTCTACACATGTACTTGCTGAATGGTGAAAGCTGAGAGTAATGCACTTTTCTCCCAGCAAATACACTGTTTCTAAGGAAATGGGAACACACTGAGGAGACACTTGTGGGAGCTACTGTGACTAAAACTGAGCTTCCCTACGCACAGGGAAGCAAGAGAAATGCTGATTTCATCAAGCCCAGTTACATACTCAGAATCTGTACTACTGCGCAAATAGGCATGTCTCCTTAGGCAAAAAACTCTTTTCTGACAAAGTTGCCCAAATGCATCTCAGAAGAGTGCAACTTGTTCCCTGAGTTAGAAAACGTCGAGAAACGTTCGTTTCTGCTAGCGCTGTGCTTCTACACATGTACTAGCTGAACGGTGAAAGCTCACAGTAATGCACTTTTCTCCCAACAAATACACTGTTTCTAATGAAATGGGAACACACTGAGGAGACACTTGTGGGAGCTACTGTGACTAAAACTGAGCTTCCCTACGCACAGGGAAGCAAGAGAAATGCTGATTTCATCAAGCCCAGTTACATACTCAGAATCTCTACTACTGCGCAAATAGGCATGTCTCTGTAGGCAAAAAACTCATTTCTGACAAAGTTGCCCAAATGCATCTCAGAAGTGTGCAACTTGTTCTCTGAGTTAGAAAACGTCGAGAAACGGTCTTTTCTGCTAGCGCTGTGCTTCTACACATGTATTTGCTGAACGGTGAAAGCGCACAGTAATGCACTTTTCTCCCAGCAAATACAATGTGTCTAAGGAAATGGGAACACACTGAGGAGACACTTCTGGGAGCTACTGTGACTAAAACTGAGCTTCCCTACGCACAGGGAAGCAAGAGAAATGCTGATTTCATCAAGCCCAGTTACATACTCAGAATCTGTACTACTGCGCAAATAGGCATGTCTCTGTAGGCAAAAACTCATTTCTGACAAAGTTGCCCAAATGCATCTCAGAAGTGTGCAACTTGTTCCCTGAGTTAGAAAACGTCGAGAAACGTTCGTTTCTGCTAGCGCTGTGCTTCTACACATGTATTTGCTGAACGGTGAAAGCGCACAGTAATGCACTTTTCTCCCAGCAAATACACTGTTTCTAAGGAAATGGGAACACACTGAGGAGACACTTGTGGGAGCTACTGTGACTAAAACTGAGCTTCCCTACGAACAGGGAAGCAAGAGAAATGCTGATTTCATCAAGCCCAGTTACATACTCAGAATCTGTACTACTGCGCAAATAGGCATGTCTCTGTAGACAAAAAACTCATTTCTGACAAAGTTGCCCAAATGCATCTCAGAAGAGTGCAACTTGTTCCCTGAGTTAGAAAACGTCGAGAAACGTTCGTTTCTGCTAGCGCTGTGCTTCTACACATGTACTTGCTGAACGGTGAAAGCGCACAGTAATGCACTTTTCTCCCAGCAAATACACTGTTTCTAAGGAAATGGGAACACACTGAGGAGACACTTGTGGGAGCTACTGTGACTAAAACTGAGCTTCCCTACGCACAGGGAAGCAAGAGAAATGCTGATTTCATCAAGCCTAGTTACATACTCAGAATCTGTACTACTGCGCAAATAGGCATGTCTCCTTAGGCAAAAAACTCATTTCTGACAAAGTTGCCCAAATGCATCTCAGAAGAGTGCAACTTGTTCCCTGAGTTAGAAAACGTCGAGAAACGTTAGTTTCTGCTAGCGCTGTGCTTCTACACATGTACTTGCTGAATGGTGAAAGCTCAGAGTAATGCACTTTTCTCCCAGCAAATACACTGTTTCTAAGGAAATGGGAACACACTGAGGAGACACTTGTGGGAGCTACTGTGACTAAAACTGAGCTTCCCTACGCACAGGGAAGCAAGAGAAATGCTGATTTCATCAAGCCCAGTTACATACTCAGAATCTGTACTACTGCGCAAATAGGCATGTCTCCTTAGGCAAAAAACTCATTTCTGACAAAGTTGCCCAAATGCATCTCAGAAGAGTGCAACTTGTTCCCTGAGTTAGAAAACGTCGAGAAACAGTCGTTTCTGCTAGCGCTGTGCTTCTACACATGTATTAGCTGAACGGTGAAAGCGCACAGTAATGCACTTTTCTCCCAGCAAATACACTGTTTCTAAGGAAATGGGAACACACTGAGGAGACACTTGTGGGAGCTACTGTGACTAAAACTGAGCTTCCCTACGCACAGGGAAGCAAGAGAAATGCTGATTTCATCAAGCCCAGTTACATACTCAGAATCTGTACTACTGCGCAAATAGGCATGTCTCCTTAGGCAAAAAACTCATTTCTGACAAAGTTGCCCAAATGCATCTCAGAAGAGTGCAACTTGTTCCCTGAGTTAGAAAACGTCGAGAAACGTTCGTTTCTGCTAGCGCTGTGCTTCTACACATGTATTTGCTGAACGGTGAAAGCGCACAGTAATGCACTTTTCTCCCAGCAAATACACTGTTTCTAAGGAAATGGGAACACACTGAGGAGACACTTGTGGGAGCTACTGTGACTAAAACTGAGCTTCCCTACGCATAGGGAAGCAAGAGAAATGCTGATTTCATCAAGCCCAGTTACATACTCAGAATCTGTACTACTGCGCAAATAGGCATGTCTCTGTAGGCAAAAAACTCATTTCTGACAAAGTTGCCCAAATGCATCTCAGAAGTGTGCAACTTGTTCCCTGAGTTAGAAAACGTCGAGAAACGGTCGTTTCTGCTAGCACTGTGCTTCTACACATGTATTAGCCGAACTTTGAAAGCGCACAGTAATGCACTTTTCTCCCAGCAAATACACTGTTTCTAAGGAACTGGGAACACACTGAGGAGACACTTGTGGGAGCTACTGTGACTAAAACTGAGCTTCCCTACGCACAGGGAAGCAAGAGAAATGCTGATTTCATCAAGCCCAGTTATATACTCAGAATCTGTACTACTGCGCAAATAGGCATGTCTCTGTAGGCAAAAAAATCATTTCTGACAAAGTTGCCCAAATGCATCTCAGAAGTGTGCAACTTGTTCCCTGAGTTAGAAAACGTCGAGAAACGGTCGTTTCTGCTAGCACTGTGCTTCTACACATGTATTAGCCGAACGGTGAAAGCGCACAGTAATGCACTTTTCTCCCAGCAAATACACTGTTTCTAAGGAACTGGGAACACACTGAGGAGACACTTGTGGGAGCTACTGTGACTAAAACTGAGCTTCCCTACGCACAGGGAAGCAAGAGAAATGCTGATTTCATCAAGCCCAGTTATATACTCAGAATCTGTACTACTGCGCAAATAGGCATGTCTCTGTAGGCAAAAAAATCATTTCTGACAAAGTTGCCCAAATGCATCTCAGAAGTGTGCAACTTGTTCCCAGAGTTAGAAAACGTCGAGAAACGGTCGTTTCTGCTAGCGCTGGGTTTCTACACATGTATTTGCTGAACGGTGAAAGCGCACAGTAATGCACTTCTCTCCTAGCAAATACACTGTTTCTAAGGAAATGGGAACACACTGAGGAGACACTTGTGGGAGCTACTGTGACTAAAACTGAGCTTCCCTACGCATAGGGAAGCAAGAGAAATGCTGATTTCATCAAGCCCAGTTACATACTCAGAATCTGTACTACTGCGCAAATAGGCATGTCTCTTTAGGCAAAAAACTCATTTCTGACAAAGTTGCCCAATTGCATCTCAGAAGTGTGCAACTTGGTCCCTGAGTTAGAAAACGTCGAGAAACGGTCGTTTCTGCTAGCGCTCTGCTTCTACACATGTATTTGCTGAACGGTGAAAGCGCACAGTAATGCACTTTTCTCCCAGCAAATACACTGTTTCTAAGGAAATGGGAACACACTGAGGAGACACTTGTGGGAGCTACTGTGACTAAAACTGAGCTTCCCTATGCACAGGGAAGCAAGAGAAATGCTGATTTCATCAAGCCGAGTTACATACTCAGAATCCGTACTCCTGCGCAAATAGGCATGTCTCCTTAGGCAAAAACCTCATTTCTGACAAAGTTGCCCAAACGCATCTCAGAAGAGTACAACTTGTTCCCTGAGTTAGAAAACGTCGAGAAACGTTCGTTTCTGCTAGCGCTGTGCTTCTACACATGTACTAGCTGAACGGTGAAAGCTCACAGTAATGCACTTTTCACCCAGCAAATACACTGTTTCTAAGGAAATGGGAACACACTGAGGAGACACTTGTGGGAGCTACTGTGACTAAAACTGAGCTTCCCTACGCACAGGGAAGCAAGAAAAATGCTGATTTCATCAAGCCAAGTTACATACTCAGAATCTGTACTACTGCGCAAATAGGCATGTCTCTGTAGGCAAAAAACTCATTTCTGACAAAGTTGCCCAAATTCATCTCAGAAGTGTGCAACTTGTTCTCTGAGTTAGAAAACGTCGAGGAACGGTCTTTTCTGCTAGCGCTGTGCTTCTACACATGTATTTGCTGAACGGTGAAAGCGCACATTAATGCACTTTTCCCCCAGCAAATACACTGTTTCTAAGGAAATGGGAACACACTGAGGAGACACTTGTGGGAGCTACTGTGACTAAAACTTAGCTTCCCTTCGCACAGGGAAGCAAGAGAAATGCTGATTTCATCAAGCCCAGTTGCATACTCAGAATCTGTACTACTGCGCAAATAGGCATGTCTCTGTAGGCAAAAAACTCATTTCTGAGAAAGTTGCCCAAATGCATCTCAGAAGTGTGCAACTTGTTCCCAGAGTTAGAAAACGTCGAGAAACGGTCGTTTCTGCTAGCGCTGGGTTTCTACACATGTATTTGCTGAACGGTGAAAGTGCACAGTAATGCACTTTTCTCCCTGCAAATACACTGTTTCTAAGTAAATGGGAACACACTGAGGAGACACTTGTGGGAGCTACTGTGACTAAAACTGAGCTTCCCTACGCACAGGGAAGCAAGAGAAATGCTGATTTCATCAAGCCCAGTTACATACTCAGAATCTGTACTACTGCGCAAATAGGCATGTCTCTGTAGGTAAAAAACTCATTTCTGACAAAGTTGCCCAAATGCATCTCAGAAGTCTGCAACTTGTTCCCTGAGTTAGAAAACGTCGAGAAACGTTCGTTTCTGCTAGCGCTGTGCTTCTACACGTGTATTTGCTGAACGGTGAAAGCGCACAGTAATGCACTTTTCTCCCAGCAAATACACTGTATCTATGGAAATGGGAACACACTGAGGAGACACTTGTGGGAGCTACTGTGACTAAAACTGAGCTTCCTTACGCACAGGGAAGCAAGAGAAATGCTGATTTCATCAAGCCCAGTTACATACTCAGAATCTGTACTAATGCGCAAATAGGCATGTCTCTGTAGGTAAAAAACTCATTTCTGACAAAGTTGCCCAAATGCATCTCAGAAGTGTGCAACTTGTTCCCTGAGTTAGAAAACGTTGAGAAACGTTCGTTTCTGCTAGCGCTGTGCTTCTACACATGTATTTGCTGAACGGTGAAAGCGCAGAGTAATGCTCTTTTCTCCCAGCAAATACACTGTTTCTAAGGAAATGGGAACACACTGAGGAGACACTTGTGGGAGCTACTGTGACTAAAACTGATCTTCCCTACGCACAGGGAATCAAGAGAAATGCTGATTTCATCAAGCCCAGTTACATACTCAGAATCTGTACTACTGCGCAAATAGGCATGCCTCTGTGGGCAAAAAACTCATTTCTGACAAAGTTGCCCAAATGCATCTCAGAAGTGTGCAACTTGTTCCCTGAGTTAGAAAACGTCGAGAAACGTTCGTTTCTGCTAGCGCTGTGCTTCTACACATGTATTTGCTGAACGGTGAAAGCGCACAGTAATGCACTTTTCTCCCAGCAAATACACTGTATCTATGGAAATGGGAACACACTTAGGAGACACTTGTGGGAGCTACTGTGACTAAAACTGAGCTTCCTTACGCACAGGGAAGCAAGAGAAATGCTGATTTCATCAAGCCCAGTTACATACTCAGAATCTGTACTAATGCGCAAATAGGCATGTCTCTGTAGGTAAAAAACTCATTTCTGACAAAGTTCCCCAAATGCATCTCAGAAGTGTGCAACTTGTTCTCTGAGTTAGAAAATGTTGAGAAACGGTCTTTTCTGCTAGCGCTGTGCTTCTACACATGTATTTGCTGAACGGTGAAAGCGCACAGTAATGCACTTTTCTCCCAGCAAATACACTGTTTCTAAGGAAATGGGAACACACTGAGGAGACAATTGTGGGAGCTACTGTGACTAAAACTGAGCTTCCCTACTCACAGGGAAGCAAGAGAAATGCTGATTTCATCAAGCCCAGTTACATACTCAGAATCTGTACTACTGCGCAAATAGGCATGTCTCTGTAGGCAAAAAACTCATTTCTGACAAAGTTGCCCAAATGCATCTCAGAAGAGTGCAACTTGTTCCCTGAGTTAGAAAACGTCGAGAAACGTTAGTTTCTGCTAGCGCTGTGCTTCTACACATGTACTTGCTGAATGGTGAAAGCTCACAGTAATGCACTTTTCTCCCAGCAAATACACTGCTGCTAAGGAAATGGGAACACACTGAGGAGACACTTGTGGGAGCTACTGTGACTAAAACTGAGCTTCCCTACGCACAGGGAAGCAAGAGAAATGCTGATTTCATCAAGCCCAGTTACATACTCAGAATCTGTACTACTGTGCAAATAGGCATGTCTCTTTAGGCAAAAAACTCATTTCTGACAAAGTTGCCCAAATGCATCTCAGAAGAGTGCAACTTGTTCCCTGAGTTAGAAAACATCGAGAAACGTTCGTTTCTGCTATCGCTGTGCTTGTACACTTGTATTTGCTGAACGGTGGAAGCGCACAGTAATGCACTTTTCTCCCAGCAAATACACTGTTTCTAAGGAAATGGGAACACACTGAGGAGACACTTGTGGGAGCTACTGTGACTAAAACTGAGCTTCCCTACGCACAGGGAAGCAAGAGAAATGCTGATTTCATCAAGCCCAGTTACATACTCAGAATCTGTACTACTGCGCAAATAGGCATGTCTCTGTAGGCAAAAAACTCATTTCTGACAAAGTTGCCCAAATGCATCTCAGAAGTGTGCAACTTGTTCCCTGAGTTAGAAAACGTCGAGAAACGGTCGTTTCTGCTAGCGCTGTGCTTCTACACATGTATTAGCCGAACGGTGAAAGCGCACAGTAATGCACTTTTCTCCCAGCAAATACACTGTTTCTAAGGAAATGGGAACACACTGAGGAGACACTTGTGGGAGCTACTGTGACTAAAACTGAGCTTCCCTACGCACAGGGAAGCAAGAGAAATGCTGATTTCATCAAGCCCAGTTACATACTCAGAATCTGTACTACTGCGCAAATAGGCATGTCTCCTTAGGCAAAAAACTCATTTCTGACAAAGTTGCCCAAATGCATCTCAGAAGAGTGCAACTTGTTCCCTGAGTTAGAAAACGTCGAGAAACGTTCGTTTCTGCTAGCGCTGTGCTTCTACACCTGTACTTGCTGAACGGTGAAAGCGCACAGTAATGCACTTTTCTCCCAGCAAATACACTGTTTCTAAGGAACTGGGAACACACTGAGGAGACACTTGTGGGAGCTACTGTGACTAAAACTGAGCTTCCCTATGCACAGGGAAGCAAGAAAAATGCTGATTTCATCAAGCCAAGTTACATACTCAGAATCTGTACTACTGCGCAAATAGGCATGTCTCTGTAGGCAAAAAACTCATTTCTGACAAAGTTGCCCAAATTCATCTCAGAAGTGTGCAACTTGTTCCCTGAGTTAGAAAACGTCGAGAAACGGTCGTTTCTGCTAGCGCTGTGCTTCTACACATGTATTTGCTGAACGGTGAAAGCGCACAGTAATGCACTTTTCTCCCAGCAAATACACTGTTTCTAAGGAAAAGGGGAACACACTGAGGAGACACTTGTGGGAGCTACTGTGACTAAAACTGAGCTTTTCTACGCACAGGGAAGCAAGAGTAATGCTGATTTCATCAAGCCCAGTTACATACTCAGAATCTGTACTACTGCGAAAATAGGCATGTCTCTGTAGGCAAAAACTCATTTCTGACAAAGTTGCCCAAATGCATCTCAGAAGTGTGCAACTTGTTCCCTGAGTTAGAAAACGTCGAGAAACGGTCGTTTCTGCTAGTGCTGTGCTTCTACACATGTATTTGCTGAACGGTGAAAACACACAGTAATGCACTTTTCTCCCAGCTAATACACTGTTTCTAAGGAAATGGGAACACACTGAGGAGACACTTGTGGGAGCTACTGTGACTAAAACTGAGCTTCCCTACACACAGGGAAGCAAGAGAAATGCTGATTTCATCAAGCCCAGTTACATACTCAGAATCTGTACTACTGCGCAAATAGGCATGTCTCTGTAGGCAAAAAACTCATTTCTGACAAAGTTGCCCAAATGCATCTCAGAAGTGTGCAACTTGTTCCCTGAGTTAGAAAACGTCGAGAAACGGTCGTTTCTGCTAGCGCTGTGCTTCTACACATGTATTTGCTGAACGGAGAAAGCGCACAGTAATGCACTTTTCTCCCAGCAAATACACTGTTTCTAAGGAAATGGGAACACACTGAGGAGAAACTTGTGGGAGCTACAGTGACTAAAACTGAGCTTCCCTACGCACAGGGAAGCAAGAGAAATGCTGATTTCATCAAGCCCAGTTACATACTCAGAATCTGTACTACTGCGCAAATAGGCATGTCTCTTTGGGCAAAAAACTCATTTCTTACAAAGTTGCCCAAATGCATCTCAGAAGTGTGCAACTTGTACCCTGAGTTAGACAATGTCGAAAAACGGTCTTTTCTGCTAGCGCTGTGCTTCTACACATGTATTTGCTGAACGGTGAAAGCGCACAGTAATGCAATTTTCTCCCAGCAAATACACTGTTTCTAAGGAAAAGGGGAACACACTGAGGAGACACTTGTGGGAGCTACTGTGACTAAAACTGAGCTTTTCTACGCACAGGGAAGCAAGAGAAATGCTGATTTCATCAAGCCCAGTTACATACTCAGAATCTGTACTACTGCGAAAATAGGCATGTCTCTGTAGGCAAAAACTCATTTCTGACAAAGTTGCCCAAATGCATCTCAGAAGTGTGCAACTTGTTCCCTGAGTTAGAAAACGTCGAGAAACGGTCGTTTCTGCTAGCGCTGTGCTTCTACACATGTATTTGCTGAACGGTGAAAGCACACAGTAATGCACTTTTCTCCCAACTAATACACTGTTTCTAAGGAAATGGGAACACACTGAGGAGACACTTGTGGGAGCTAATGTGACTAAAACTGAGCTTCCCTACACACAGGGAAGCAAGAGAAATGCTGATTTCATCAAGCCCAGTTACATACTCAGAATCTGTACTACTGCGCAAATAGGCATGTCTCTGTAGGCAAAAAACTCATTTCTGACAAAGTTGCCCAAATGCATCTCAGAAGTGTGCAACTTGTTCTCTGAGTTAGACAACGTCGAGAAACGGTCTTTTCTGCTAGCGCTGTGCTTCTACACATGTATTTGCTGAACGGTGAAAGCGCACATTAATGCACTTTTCCCCCAGCAAATACACTGTTTCTAAGGAAATGGGAACACACTGAGGAGACACTTGTGGGAGCTACTGTGACTAAAACTGAGCTTCCCTTCGCACAGGGAAGCAAGAGAAATGCTGATTTCATCAAGCCCAGTTGCATACTCAGAATCTGTACTACTGCGCAAATAGGCATGTCTCTGTAGGCAAAAAACTCATTTCTGAGAAAGTTGCCCAAATGCATCTCAGAAGTGTGCAACTTGTTCCCTGAGTTAGAAAACGTCGAGAAACGTTCATTTCTGCTAGCGCTGTTTTTCTACACATGTATTTGCTGAACGGTGAAAGTGCACAGTAATGCACTTTTCTCCCTGCAAATACACTGTTTCTAAGTAAATGGGAACACACTGAGGAGACACTTGTGGGAGCTACTGTGACTAAAACTGAGCTTCCCTACGCACAGGGAAGCAAGAGAAATGCTGATTTCATCAAGCCCAGTTACATACTCAGAATCTGTACTACTGCGAAAATAGGCATGTCTCTGTAGGCAAAAACTCATTTCTGACAAAGTTGCCCAAATGCATCTCAGAAGTGTGCAACTTGTTCCCTGAGTTAGAAAACGTCGAGAAACGGTCTTTTCTGCTAGCGCTGTGCTTCTACACATTTATTTGCTGAACGGTGAAAGCGCACAGTAATGCAATTTTCTCCCAGCAAATACACTGTTTCTAAGGAAAAGGGGAACACACTGAGGAGACACTTGTGGGAGCTACTGTGACTAAAACTGAGCTTTTCTACGCACAGGGAAGCAAGAGAAATGCTGATTTCATCAAGCCCAGTTACATACTCAGAATCTGTACTACTGCGCAAATAGGCATGTCTCTGTAGGCAAAAAACTCATTTCTGACAAAGTTGCCCAAATGCATCTCAGAAGTGTGCAACTTGTTCTCTGAGTTAGACAACGTCGAGAAAGTGTCCTTTCTGCTAGCGCTTGCGTCTACACATATATTTGCTGAACGGTGAAAGCGCAGAGTAATGCTCTTTTCTCCCAGCAAATACACTGCTTCTAAGGAACTGGGAACACACTGAGGAGACACTTGTGGGAGCAACTGTGACTAAAACTGAGCTTCCCTAGGCACAGGGAAGCAAGAGAAATGCTGATTTCATCCAGCCCAGTTACATACTCAGAATCTGTACTACTGCGCAAATAGGCATGTCTCTTTAGGCAAAAAACTCATTTCTGACGAAGTTGCCCAAATTTATCTCAGAAGTGTGCAACTTGTTCTCTGAGTTTGAAAACGTCGAGAAACGGTCTTTTCTGCTAGCGCTGTGCTTCTACACATGTATTTGCTGAACGGTGAAAGCGCACATTAATGCACTTTTCCCCCAGCAAATACACTGTTTCTAAGGAAATGGGAACACACTGAGGAGACACTTGTGGGAGCTACTGTGACTAAAACTGAGCTTCCCTTCGCACAGGGAAGCAAGAGAAATGCTGATTTCATCAAGCCCAGTTACATACTCAGAATCTGTACTACTGCGCAAATAGGCATGTCTCTGTAGGCAAAAAACTCATTTCTGAGAAAGTTGCCCAAATGCATCTCAGAAGTGTGCAACTTGTTCCCTGAGTTAGAAAACGTCGAGAAACGGTCGTTTCTGCTAGCGCTGTGCTTCTACACATGTATTTGCTGAACGGTGAAAGTGCACAGTAATGCACTTTTCTCCCTGCAAATACACTGTTTCTAAGTAAATGGGAACACACTGATGAGACACTTGTGGGAGCTACTGTGACTAAAACTGAGCTTCCCTACGCACAGGGAAGCAAGAGAAATGCTGATTTCATCAAGCCCAGTTACATACTCAGAATCTGTACTACTGCGCAAATAGGCATGTCTCTGTAGGCAAAAAACTCTTTTCTGACAAAGATGCCCAAATGCATCTCAGAAGTGTGCAACTTGTTCCTTGAGTTAGAAAACATAGAGAAACGGTCATTTCTGCTAGCGCTGTGCTTCTACACATGTACTTGCTGAACAGTGAAAGCGCACAGTAATGCACTTTTCTCCCAGCAAATACACTGTTTCTAAGGAAATGGGAACACACTGAGGAGACACTTGTGGGAGCTACTGTGACTAAAACTGAGCTTCCCTACGCACAGGGAAGCAAGAGAAATGCTGAGTTCATCAAGCCCAGTTACATACTCAGAATCTGTACTACTGCGCAAATAGGCATGTCTCTTTAGGCAAAAAACTCATTTCTGACAAAGTTGCCCAAATGCATCTCAGAAGTGTGCAACTTGTTCCCTGAGTTAGAAAACATCGAGAAACGTTCGTTTCTGCTATCGCTGTGCTTGTACACTTGTATTTGCTGAACGGTGGAAGCGCACAGTAATGCACTTTTCTCCCAGCAAATACACTGTTTCTAAGGAAATGGGAACACACTGAGGAGACACTTGTGGGAGCTACTGTGACTAAAACTGAGCTATCCTACGCACAGGGAAGCAAGAGAAATGCTGATTTGATCAAGCCCAGTTACATACTCAGAATCTGTACTACTGCGCAAATAGGCATGTCTCTGTAGGAAAAAAAATCATTTCTGACAAAGTTGCCCAAATACATCTCAGAAGTGTGCAACTTGTTCTCTGAGTTAGACAACGTCGAGAAACGGTCTTTTCTGCTAGCGCTGTGCTTCTACACATGTATTTGCTGAACGGTGAAAGCACACAGTAATGCACATTTCTCCCAGCAAAAACACTGTTTCTAAGGAAATGGGAACACACTGAGGAGACAATTGTGGAAGCTACTGTGACTAAAACTGAGCTTCCCTACGCACAGGGAAGCAAGAGAAATGCTGATTTCATCAAGCCCCGTTACATACTCAGAATCTGTACTACTGGGCAAATAGGCATGTCTCTTTAGGCAAAAAATTCATTTCTGACAAAGTTGCACAAATGCATCTCAGAAGTGTGCAACTTGTTCCCTGAGTTAGAAAACGTCGAGAAACGGTCGTTTCTGCTAGCGCTGTGCTTCTACACATGTATTTGCTGAATGGTGAAAGCGCACAGTAATGCACTTTTCTCCCAGCAATTACACTGTTTCTATGGAAATGGAAACACACTGAGGAGACACTTTTGTGAGCTACTGTGACAAAAACTGAGCTTCCCTACGCACAGGGAAGCAAGAGAAATGCTGATTTCATCAAGCCCAGTTACATACTCAGAATCTGTACTACTGCGCAAATAGGCATGTCTCTTTAGGCAAAAAACTCATTTCTGACAAAGTTGCCCAAATACATCTCAGAAGGGTGCAACTTGTTCTCTGAGTTAGACAACGTCGAGAAACGGTCTTTTCTGCTAGCGCTGTGCTTCTACACATGTATTTGCTGACCGGTGAAAGAGCACAGTAATGCACTTTTCTCCCAGCAAATACACTGTTTCTAAGGGAATGGGAACACACTGAGGAGACACTTGTGGGAGCTACTGTGACTAAAACTGAGCTTCCCTACGCACAGGGAAGCAAGAGAAATGCTGATTTCATCAAGCCCAGTTACATACTCAGAATCTGTACTACTGCGCAAATAGGCATGTCTCTTTAGGCAAAAAACTCATTTCTTACAAAGTTACCCAAATGCATCTCAGAAGTGTGCAACTTGTACCCTTAGTTAGAAAACTTCGAGAAACGTTCGTTTCTGCTAGCGCTGTGCTTCTACACATGTATTTGCTGAACGGTGAAAGCGCACAGTAATGCACTTTTCTCCCAGCAAATACACTGTTTCTAAGGAAATGGGAACACACTGAGGAGACACTTGTGGGAGCTACTGTGACTAAAACTGAGCTTCCCTATGCACAGGGAAGCAAGAGAAATGCTGATTTCATCAAGCCCAGTTACATACTCAGAATCTGTACTACTGCGCAAATAGGCATGTCTCTTTAGGCAAAAAACTCATTTCTGACAAAGTTGCCCAAATGCATCTCAGAAGTGTGCAACTTGTTCTCTGAATTAGACAATGTCGAAAAACGGTCTTTTCTGCTAGCGCTGTGCTTCTACACATGTATTTGCTGAACGGTGAAAGCGCACAGTAATGCACTTTTCTCCCAGCAAATACACTGTTTCTAAGGAAATGGGAACACACTGAGGAGACACTTATGGGAGCTACTGTGACTAAAACTGAGCTTCCCTACGCACCGGGAAGCAAGAGAAATGCTGAGTTCATCAAGCCCAGTTACATACTCAGAATCTGTACTACTGCGCATATAGGCATGTCTCTTTAGGCAAAAAACTCATTTCTGACAAAGTTGCCCAAATGCATCTCCGAAGTGTGCAACTTGTTCCCTGAGTTAGAAAACATCGAGAAACGTTCTTTTCTGCTATCGCTGTGCTTGTACACTTGTATTTGCTGAACGGTGAAAGCGCACAGTAATGCACTTTTCTCCCAGCAAATACACTGTTTCTAAGGAAATGGGAACACACTGAGGAGACACTTGTGGGAGCTACTGTGACTAAAACTGAGCTTCCCTACGCACAGGGAAGCAAGAGAAATGCTGATTTGATCAAGCCCAGTTACATACTCAGAATCTGTACTACTGTGCAAATAGGCATGTCTCTATAGGCAAAAAAATCATTTCTAACAAAGTTGCCCAAATACATCTCAGAAGTGTGCAACTTGTTCTCTGAGTTAGACAACGTCGAGAAACGGTCTTTTCTGCTAGCGCTGTGCTTCTACACATGTATTTTGAATGGTGAAAGCGCACAGTAATGCGCTTTTCTCCCAGCAAATACACTGTTTCTAAGGAAATGGGAACACACTGAGGAGACACTTGTGGGAGCTACTGTGACTAAAACTGAGCTTCCCTACGCACAGGGAAGCAAGAGAAATGCTGATTTCATCAAGCCCAGTTACATACTCAGAATCTGTAATACTGCGCAAATAGGCATGTCTCTTTAGGCAAAAAACTCATTTCTGACAAAGTTGCCCAAATGCATCTCAGAAGTGTGCAACTTGTTCCCTGAGTTAGAAAACGTCGAGAAACGGTCATTTCTGCTAGCGCTGTGCTTCTACACATGTATTTGCTGAACGGAGAAAGCGCACAGTAATGCACTTTTCTCCCAGCATATACACTGTTTCTAAGGAAATGGGAACACACTGAGGAGACACTTGTGGGAGCTACAGTGACTAAAACTGAGCTTCCCTACGCACAGGGAAGCAAGAGAAATGCTGATTTCATCAAGCCCAGTTACATACTCAGAATCTGTACTACTGCGCAAATAGGCATGTCTCTTTAGGCAAAAAACTCATTTCTTACAAAGTTGCCCAAATGCATCTCAGAAGTGTGCAACTTGTACCCTGAGTTAGAAAACGTCGAGAAACGGTCGTTTCTGCTAGCGCTGTGCTTCTACACATGTATTTGCTGAACGGTGAAAGCGCACAGTAATGCACTTTTCTCCTATAAAATACACTGTTTCTAAGGAAATGGGAACACACTGAGGAGACACTTGTGGGAGCTACTGTGACTAAAACTGAGCTTCCCTATGCACAGGGAAGCAAGAAATATGCTGATTTCATCAAGCCCAGTTACATACTCAGAATCTGTACTACTGCGCAAATAGGCATGTCTCTTTAGGCAAAAAACTCATTTCTGACAAAGTTGCCCAAATGCATCTCAGAAGTGTGCAACTTGTTCTCTGAATTAGACAATGTCCAAAAACGGTCTTTTCTGCTAGCGCTGTGCTTCTACACATGTATTTGCTGAACGGTGAAAGCGCACAGTAATGCACTTTTCTCCCAGCAAATACACTGTGTCGAAGGAAATGGGAACACACTGAGGAGACACTTGTGGGAGCTACAGTGACTAAAACTGAGCTTCCCTACGCACAGGGAAGCAAGAGAAATGCTGATTTCATCCAGCCCAGTTACATACTCAGAATCTGTACTACTGCGCAAATAGGCATGTCTCTTTAGGCAAAAAACTCATTTCTGACAAAGTTGCCCAAATGCATCTCAGAAGTGTGCAACTTGTTCCCTGAGTTAGAAAACGTCGAGAAATTTTCGTTTCTGCTAGCGCTGTGCTTCTACACATGTATTTGCTGAACGGTGAAAGCGCACAGTAATGCACTTTTCTCCCAGCAAATACACTGTTTCTAAGGAAATGGGAACACACTGAGGAGACACTTGTGGGAGCTACTGTGACTAAAACTGAGCTTCCCTACGCACAGGGAAGCAAGAGAAATGCTGATTTCATCAAGCCCAGTTACATACTCAGAATCTGTACTACTGCGCAAATAGGCATGTCTCTGGAGGCAAAAAACTCATTTCTGACAAAGTTGCCCAAATGCATCTCAGAAGTGTGCAACTTGTTCCCTGAGTTAGAAAACGTCGAGAAACGGTCTTTTCTGCTAGCGCTGTGCTTCTACACATGTATTTGCTGAACGGTGAAAGCGCACAGTAATGCACTTTTCTCCCAGCAAATACACTGTTTCTACGGAAATGGGAACACTGTGGAGACACTTGTGGGAGCTACTGTGACTAAAACTGAGCTTCCCTACCACAGGGAAGCAAGAGAAATGCTGATTTCATCAAGCCCAGTTACATACTCAGAATCTGTACTACTGTGCAAATAGGCATGTCTCTGTAGGCAAAAAAACTCATTTCTGACAAAGTTGCCCAAATGCATCTCAGAAGTGTGCAACTTGTTCTCTGAGTTAGAAAACGTCGAGAAACGGTCGTTTCTGCTAGCGCTGTGCTTCTACAAGTGTACTTGCTGAACGGTGAAAGCGCACAGTAATGCACTTTTCTCCCAGCAAATACACTGTTTCTAAGGAAATGGGAACACACTGAGGAGACACTTGTGGGAGCTACAGTGACTAAAACTGAGCTTCCCTACGCACAGGGAAGCAAGAGAAATGCTGATTTCATCAAGCCCAGTTACATACTCAGAATCTGTACTACTGCGCAAATAGGCATGTCTCTTTAGGCAAAAAACTCATTTCTGACAAAGTTGCCCAAATGCATCTCAGAAGTGTGCAACTTGTTCCCTGAGTTAGAAAACGTCGAGAAACCTTCGTTTCTGCTAGCGCTGTGCTTCTACACATGTATTTGCTGAACGGTGAAAGCGCACAGTAATGCATTTTTCTCCCAGCAAATACACTGTTTCTAAGGAAATGGGAACACACTGAGGAGACACTTGTGGGAGCTACAGTGACTAAAACTGAGCTTCCCTACGCACAGGGAAGCAAGAGAAATGCTGATTTCATCAAGCCCAGTTACATACTCAGATTCTGTACTACTGCGCAAATAGGCATGTCTCTTTAGGCAAAAAACTCATTTCTGACAAAGTTGCCCAAATGCATCTCAGAAGTGTGCAACTTGTTCCCTGAGTTAGAAAACGTCGATAAACGTTCATTTCTACTAGCGCTGTGCTTCTACACATGTATTTGCTGAACGGTGAAAGCGCACAGTAATGCACTTTTCTCCCAGCAAATACACTGTTTCTAAGGAAATGGGAACACACTGAGGAGACACTTGTGGGAGCTACTGTGACTAAAACTGAGCTTCCCTACGCACAGGGAAGCAAGAGAAATGCTGATTTCATCAAGCCCAGTTACATACTCAGAATCTGTACTACTGCGCAAATAGGCATGTCTCTGGAGGCAAAAAACTCATTTCTGACAAAGTTGCCCAAATGCATCTCAGAAGTTTGCAACTTGTTCCCTGAGTTAGAAAACGTCGAGAAACGGTCTTTTCCGCTAGCGCTGTGCTTCTACACATGTATTTGCTGAACGGTGAAAGCGCACAGTAATGCACTTTTCTCCCAGCAAATACACTGTTTCTACGGAAATGGGAACACTGTGGAGACACTTGTGGGAGCTACTGTGACTAAAACTGAGCTTCCCTACCACAGGGAAGCAAGAGAAATGCTGATTTCATCAAGCCCAGTTACATACTCAGAATCTGTACTACTGTGCAAATAGGCATGTCTCTGTAGGCAAAAAAACTCATTTCTGACAAAGTTGCCCAAATGCATCTCAGAAGTGTGCAACTTGTTCTCTGAGTTAGAAAACGTCGAGAAACGGTCGTTTCTGCTAGCGCTGTGCTTCTACAAGTGTACTTGCTGAACGGTGAAAGCGCACAGTAATGCACTTTTCTCCCAGCAAATACACTGTTTCTAAGGAAATGGGAACACACTGAGGAGACACTTGTGGGAGCTACAGTGACTAAAACTGAGCTTCCCTACGCACAGGGAAGCAAGAGAAATGCTGATTTCATCAAGCCCAGTTACATACTCAGAATCTGTACTACTGCGCAAATAGGCATGTCTCTTTAGGCAAAAAACTCATTTCTGACAAAGTTGCCCAAATGCATCTCAGAAGTGTGCAACTTGTTCCCTGAGTTAGAAAACGTCGAGAAACGGTCTTTTCTGCTAGCGCTGTGCTTCTACATATGTATTTGCTGAACGGTGAAAGCGCACAGTAATGCACTTTTCTCCCAGCAAATACACTGTTTCTATGGAAATGGGAACACTGTGGAGACACTTGTGGGAGCTACTGTGACTAAAACTGAGCTTCCCTACGCACAGGGAAGCAAGAGAAATGCTGATTTCATCAAGCCCAGTTACATACTCAGAATCTGTACTACTGCGCAAATAGGCATGTCTCTGTAGGCAAAAAACTCATTTCTGACAAAGTTGCCCAAATGCATCTCAGAAGTGTGCAACTTGTTCCCTGAGTTAGAAAATGTCGAGAAACGTTCGTTTCTGCTAGCGCTGTGCTTCTACACATGTATTTGCTGAACGGTGAAAGCGCACAGTAATGCACTTTTCTCCCAGCAAATACACTGTTTCTAAGGAAATGGGAACACACTGAGGAGACACTTCTGGGAGCTACTGTGACTAAAACTGAGCTTCCCTACGCACAGGGAAGCAAGAGAAATGCTGATTTCATCAAGCCCAGTTACATACTCAGAATCTGTACTACTGCGCAAATAGGCATGTCTCTTTAGGCAAAAAACTCATTTCTGACAAAGTTGCCCAAATGCATCTCAGAAGTGTGCAACTTGTTCCCTGAGTTAGAAAACGTCGAGAAACGGTCTTTTCTGCTAGTGCTGTGCTTCTACACATGTATTTGCTGAACGGTGAAAGCGCACAGTAATGCACTTTTCTCCCAGCAAATACACTGTTTCTAAGGAAATGGGAACACACTGAGGAGACACTTGTGGGAGCTACAGTGACTAAAACTGAGCTTCCCTACGCACAGGGAAGCAAGAGAAATGCTGATTTCATCAAGCCCAGTTACATACTCAGAATCTGTACTACTGCGCAAATAGGCATGTCTCTTTAGGCAAAAAACTCATTTCTGACAAAGTTGCCCAAATGCATCTCAGAAGTGTGCAACTTGTTCCCTGAGTTAGAAAATGTCGAGAAACGTTCGTTTCTGCTAGCGCTGTGCTTCTACACATGTATTTGCTGAACGGTGAAAGCGCACAGTAATGCACTTTTCTCCCAGCAAATACACTGTTTCTAAGGAAATGGGAACACACTGAGGAGACACTTGTTGGAGCTACTGTGACTAAAACTGAGCTTCCCTACGCACAGGGAAGCAAGAGAAATGCTGATTTCATCAAGCCCAGTTACATACTCAGAATCTGTACTACTGCGCAAATAGGCATGTCTCTGTAGGCAAAAAACTCATTTCTGACAAAGTTGCCCAAATGCATCTCAGAAGTGTGCAACTTGTTCCCTGAGTTAGAAAACGTCGAGAAACGGTCGTTTCTGCTAGCGCTGTGCTTCTACAACTGTACTTGCTAAACGGTGAAAGCGCACAGTAATGCACTTTTCTCCCAGCAAATACACTGTTTCTAAGGAAATGGGAACACACTGAGGAGACACTTGTGGGAGCTACTGTGACTAAAACTGAGCTTCCCTACGCACAGGGAAGCAAGAGAAATGCTGATTTCATCAAGCCCAGTTACATACTCAGAATCTGTACTACTGCGCAAATAGGCATGTCTCTGTAGGCAAAAAACTCATTTCTGACAAAGTTGCCCAAATGCATCTCAGAAGTGTGCAACTTGTTCCCTGAGTTAGAAAATGTCGAGAAACGTTCCATTCTGCTAGCACTGTGCTTCTACACATGTATTTGCTGAACGGTGAAAGCCCACAGTAATGCACTTTTCTCCCAGAAAATACACTGTTTCTAAGGAAATGGGAACACACTGAGGAGACACTTGTGGGAGCTACTGTGATTAAAACTGAGCTTCCCTACGCACAGGGAAGCAAGAGAAATGCTGATTTCATCAAGCCCAGTTACATACTCAGAATCTGTACTACTGCGCAAATAGGCATGTCTCTGTAGGCAAAAATCTCATTTCTGATAAAGTTGCCCAAATGCATCTCAGAAGTGTGCACCTTGTTCTCTGAGTTAGAAAACGTCGAGAAACGGTCGTTTCTACTAGCGCTGTGCTTCTACACATGTACTTGCTGAACGGTGAAAGCGCACAGTAATGCACTTTTCTCCCAGCAAATACACTGTTTCTAAGGAAATGGGAACACACTGAGGAGACACTTGTGGGAGCTACAGTGACTAAAACTGAGCTTCCCTACGCACAGGGAAGCAAGAGAAATGCTGATTTCATCAAGCCCAGTTACATACTCAGAATCTGTACTACTGCGCAAATAGGCATGTCTCTGTAGGCAAAAAACTCATTTTTGACAAAGTTGCCCAAATGCATCTCAGAAGTGTGCAACTTGTTCCCTGAGTTAGAAAACGTCGAGAAACAGTCGTTTCTGCTAGCGCTGTGCTTCTACACATGTATTTGCTGAACGGTGAAAGCGCACAGTAATGTACTTTTCTCCCAGCAAATACACTGTTTCTAAGGAAATGGGAACACACTGAGGAGACACTTGTGGGAGCTACTGTGACTAAAACTGAGCTTCCCTACGCACAGGGAAGCAAGAGAAATGCTGATTTCATCAAGCCCAGTTACATACTCAGAATCTGTACTACTGCGCAAATAGGCATGTCTCTGTAGGCAAAAAACTCATTTCTGACAAAGTTGCCCAAATTCATCTCAGAAGTGTGCAACTTGTTCTCTGAGTTAGAAAACGTCGAGAAACGGTCGTTTCTGCTAGCACTGTGCTTCTACAAGTGTACTTGCTGAACGGTGAAAGCGCACAGTAATGCACTTTTCTCCCAGCAAATACACTGTTTCTAAGGAAATGGGAACACACTGAGGAGACACTTGTGGGAGCTACTGTGACTAAAACTGAGCTTCCCTACGCACAGGGAAGCAAGAGAAATGCTGATTTCATCAAGCCCAGTTACATACTCAGAATCTGTACTACTGCGCAAATAGGCATGTCTCTGTAGGAAAAAAAACTCACTTCTGACAAAGTTGCCCAAATGCATCTCAGAAGTGTGCAACTTGTTCCCTGAGTTAGAAAACGTCGAGATATGGTCTTTTCTGCTAGCGCTGTGCTTCTACACATGTACTTGCTGAACGGTGAAAGCGCACAGTAATGCACTTTTTTCCCAGCAAATACACTGTCTCTAAGAAAATGGGAACACACTGAGGAGACACTTGTGGGAGCTACTGTGACTAAAACTGAGCTTCCCTACGCACAGGGAAGCAAGAGAAATGCTGATTTCATCAAGCCCAGTTACATACTCAGAATCTGTACTACTGCGCAAATAGGCATGTCTCCGTAGGAAAAAAACTCACTTCTGACAAAGTTGCCCAAAAACATCTCAGAAGTGTGCAACTTGTTCTCTGAGTTAGAAAACGTCGAGAAACGGTCGTTTCTGCTAGCGCTGTGCTTCTACACATGTACTTGCTGAACGGTGAAAGCGCACAGTAATGCACTTTTATCCCAGCAAATACACTGTTTCTAAGAAAATGGGAACACACTGAGGAGACACTTGTGGGAGCTACTGTGACTAAAACTGAGCTTCCCTATGCACAGGGAAGCAAGAGAAATGCTGATTTCATCAAGCCCAGTTACATACACAGAATATGTACTACGGCACAAATAGGCATGTCTCTGTAGGCAAAAAACTCATTTCTGACAAAGTTGCCCAAATGCATCTCAGAAGTGTGCAACTTGTTCCCTGAGTTAGAAAACGTCGAGAATCGTTCGTTTCTGCTAGCGCTGCGCTTCTACACATGTATTTGCTGAACGGTGAAAGCGCACAGTAATGCAATTTTCTCCCAGCAAATACACTGTTTCAAAGGAAATGGGAACACACTGAGGAGACACTTGTGGGAGCTACTGTGACTAAAACTGAGCTTCCCTATACACAGGGAAGCAAGAGAAATGCTGATTTCATCAAGCCCAGTTACATACTCAGAATCTGTACTACTGCGCAAATAGGCATGTCTCTTTAGGCAAATAACTCATTTCTGACAAAGTTGCCCAAATGCATCTCAGAAGTGTGCAACTTGTTCCCTGAGTTAGAAAACGTCGAGAAACTGTCGTTTCTGCTAGCGCTGTGCTTCTACACATGTATTTGCTGAACGGTGAAAGCGCACAGTAATGTACTTTTCTCCCAGCAAATACACTGTTTCTAAGGAAATGGGAACACACTGAGGAGACACTTGTGGGAGCTACTGTGACTAAAACTGAGCTTCTCTACGCACAGGGAAGCAAGAGAAATGCTGATTTCATCAAGCCCAGTTACATACTCAGAATCTGTACTACTGCGCAAATAGGCATGTCTCTGTAGGCAAAAAACTCATTTCTGACAAAGTTGCCCAAATGCATCTTAGAAGTGTGCAACTTGTTCCCTGAGTTAGAAAATGTCGAGAAACGTTTGTTTCTGCTAGCGCTGTGCTTCTACACATGTATTTGCTGAACGGTGAAAGCGCACAGTAATGCACTTTTCTCCCAGCAAATACACTGTTTCTAAGGAAATGGGAACACACTGAGGAGACACTTGTGGGAGCTACTGTGACTAAAACTGAGCTTCCCTACGCACAGGGAAGCAAGAGAAATGCTGATTTCATCAAGCCCAGTTACATACTCAGAATCTGTACTACTGCGCAAATAGGCATGTCTCTGTAGGCAAAAAAATCATTTCTGACAAAGTTGCCCAAATGCATCTCAGAAGTGTGCAACTTGTTCCCTGAGTTAGAAAATGTCGAGAAACGTTCGTTTCTGCTAGCGCTGTGCTTCTACACATGTATTTGCTGAACGGTGAAAGCCCACAGTAATGCACTTTTCTCCCAGAAAATACACTGTTTCTAAGGAAATGGGAACACACTGAGGAGACACTTGTGGGAACTACTGTGATTAAAACTGAGCTTCCCTACGCACAGGGAAGCAAGAGAAATGCTGATTTCATCAAGCCCAGTTACATACTCAGAATCTGTACTACTGCGCAAATAGGCATGTCTCTGTAGGCAAAAAACTCATTTCTGACAAAGTTGCCCAAATGCATCTCAGAAGTGTGCAACTTGTTCCCTGAGTTAGAAAACGTCGAGAAACGGTCTTTTCTGCTAGCGCTGTGCTTCTACACATGTATTTGCTGAACGGTGATAGCGCACAGTAATGCACTTTTCTCCCAGCAAATACACTATTTCTACGGAAATGGGAACACACTGAGGAGACACTTGTGGGAGCTACTGTGACTAAAACTGAGCTTCCCTACGCACAGGGAAGCAAGAGAAATGCTGATTTCATCAAGCCCAGTTACATACTCAGAATCTGTAGTACTGCGCAAATAGGCATGTCTCTGTAGGCAAAAAACTCATTTCGGACAAAGTTGCCCAAATGCATATCAGAAGTGTGCAACTTGTTCCCTGAGTTAGAAAATGTCGAGAAACGTTCGTTTCTGCTAGCGCTGTGCTTCTACACATGTATTTGCTGAACGGTGAAAGCGCACAGTAATGCAATTTTCTCCCAGCAAATACACTGTTTCTAAGAAATGGGAACACACTGAGGAGACACTTGTGGGAGCTACTGTGAGTAAAACTGAGCTTCCCTACGCACAGGGAAGCAAGAGAAATGCTGATTTCATCAAGCCCAGTTACATACTCAGAATCTGTACTACTGCACAAATAGGCATGTCTCTGTAGGCAAAAAAATCATTTCTGACAAAGTTGCCCTAATGCATCTCAGAAGTGTGCAACTTATTCTCTGAGTTAGAAAACGTCGAGAAACGGTCGTTTCTGCTAGCGCTGTGCTCCTACAACTGTACTTGCTAAACGGTGAAAGCGCACAGTAATGCACTTTTCTCCCAGCAAATACACTGTTTCTAAGGAAATGGGAACACACTGAGGAGACACTTGTGGGAGCTACTGTGACTAAAACTGAGCTTCCCTACGCACAGGGAAGCAAGAGAAATGCTGATTTCATCAAGCCCAGTTACATACTCAGAATCTGTACTACTGCGCAAATAGGCATGTCTCTGTAGGCAAAAAACTCATTTCTGACAAAGTTGCCCAAATGCATCTCAGAAGTGTGCAACTTGTTCCCTGAGTTAGAAAATGTCGAGAAACGTTCCATTCTGCTAGCGCTGTGCTTCTACACATGTATTTGCTGAACGGTGAAAGCCCACAGTAATGCACTTTTCTCCCAGAAAATACACTGTTTCTAAGGAAATGGGAACACACTGAGGAGACACTTGTGGGAGCTACTGTGATTAAAACTGAGCTTCCCTACGCACAGGGAAGCAAGAGAAATGCTGATTTCATCAAGCCCAGTTACATACTCAGAATCTGTACTACTGCGCAAATAGGCATGTCTCTGTAGGCAAAAATCTCATTTCTGATAAAGTTGCCCAAATGCATCTCAGAAGTGTGCACCTTGTTCTCTGAGTTAGAAAACGTCGAGAAACGGTCGTTTCTGCTAGCGCTGTGCTTCTACAAGTGTACTTGCTGAACGGTGAAAGCGCACAGTAATGCACTTTTCTCCCAGCAAATGCACTGTTTCTAAGGAAATGGGAACACACTGAGGAGACACTTGTGGGAGCTACAGTGACTAAAACTGAGCTTCCCTACGCACAGGGAAGCAAGAGAAATGCTGATTTCATCAAGCCCAGTTACATACTCAGAATCTGTACTACTGCGCAAATAGGCATGTCTCTGTAGGCAAAAAACTCATTTTTGACAAAGTTGCCCAAATGCATCTCAGAAGTGTGCAACTTGTTCCCTGAGTTAGAAAACGTCGAGGAACAGTCGTTTCCGCTAGCGCTGTGCTTCTACACATCTATTTGCTGAACGGTGAAAGCGCACAGTAATGCACTTTTCTCCCAGCAAATACACTGTTTCAAAGGAAATGGGAACACACTGAGGAGACACTTGTGGGAGCTACTGTGACTAAAACTGAGCTTCCCTATGCACAGGGAAGCAAGAGAAATGCTGATTTCATCAAGCCCAGTTACATACTCAGAATCTGTACTACTGCGCAAATAGGCATGTCTCTTTAGGCAAAAAACTCATTTCTGACAAAGTTGCCCAAATTCATCTCAGAAGTGTGCAACTTGTTCTCTGAGTTAGAAAACGTCGAGAAACGGTCGTTTCTGCTAGCGCTGTGCTTCTACAAGTGTACTTGCTGAACGGTGAAAGCGCACAGTAATGCACTTTTCTCCCAGCAAATACACTGTTTCTAAGGAAATGGGAACACACTGAGGAGACACTTGTGGGAGCTACAGTGACTAAAACTGAGCTTCCCTACGCACAGGGAAGCAAGAGAAATGCTGATTTCATCAAGCCCAGTTACATACTCAGAATCTGTACTACTGCGCAAATAGGCATGTCTCTGTAGGAAAAAAAAACTCACTTCTGACAAAGTTTCCCAAATGCATCTCAGAAGTGTGCAACTTGTTCCCTGAGTTAGAAAACGTCGAGATATGGTCTTTTCTGCTAGCGCTGTGCTTCTACACATGTACTTGCTGAAAGGTGAAAGCGCACAGTAATGCATTTTTCTCCCAGCAAATACATTGTTTCTAAGTAAATGGGAACACACTGAGGAGACACTTGTGGGAGCTACTGTGACTAAAACTGAGCTTCCCTACGCACAGGGAAGCAAGAGAAATGCTGATTTCTTCAAGCCCAGTTACATACTCAGAATCTGTACTACTGCGCAAATAGGCATGTCTCTTTAGGCAAAAAACTCATTTCTGACAAAGTTGCCCAAATGCATCTCAGAAGTGTGCAACTTGTTCCCTGAGTTAGAAATCGTCGAGAAACGTTCGTTTCTGCTAGCGCTGTGCTTCTACACATGTATTTGCTGAACGGTGAAAGCGCACAGTAATGTACTTTTCTCCCAGCAAATACACTGTTTCTAAGGAAATGGGAACACACTGACGAGACACTTGTGGGAGCTACAGTGACTAAAACTGAGCTTCCCTACGCACAGGAAAGCAAGAGAAATGCTGATTTCATAAAGCCCAATTACATACTCAGAATCTGTACTACTGCGCAAATAGGCATTCTCTGTAGGCAAAAAACTCATTTCTGACAAAGTTGCCCAAATGCATCTCAGAAGTGTGCAACTTGCTCTCTGAGTTAGAAAACGTCGAGAAACGTTCGTTTCTGCTAGCGCTGTGCTTCTACACATGTATTTGCTGAACGGTGAAAGTGCACAGTAATGCACTTTTCTCCCAGCAAATACACTGTTTCTACGGAAATGGGAACACTGTGGAGACACTTGTGGGAGCTACTGTGACTAAAACTGAGCTTCCCTACCACAGGGAAGCAAGAGAAATGCTCATTTCATCCAGCCCAGTTACATACTCAGAATCTGTACTACTACGCAAATAGGCATGTCTCTGTAGGCAAAAAACTCTTTTCTGACAAAGTTGCCCAAATGCACCTCAGAAGTGTGCAACTTGTTCTCTGAGTTAGAAAACGTCGAGAAACGGTCGTTTCTGCTAGCGCTGTGCTTCTACAAGTGTACTTGCTGTACGGTGAAAGGGCACAGTAATGCACTTTTCTCCCAGCAAATACACTGTTTCTAAGGAAATGGGAACACACTGAGGAGACACTTGTGGGAGCTACTGTGACTAAAACTGAGCTTCCCTACGCACAGGGAAGCAAGAGAAATGCTGATTTCATCAAGCCCAGTTACATACTCAGAATCTGTACTACTGCGCAAATAGGCATGTCTCTGTGGGCAAAAATCTCATTTCTGACAAAGTTGCCCAAATGCATCTCAGAAGTGTGCAACTTGTTCTCTGAGTTAGAAAACGTCGAGAAACGGTCGTTTCTGCTAGCGCTGTGCTTCTACACATGTACTTGCTGAAAGGTGAAAGCGCACAGTAATGCATTTTTCTCCCAGCAAATACATTGTTTCTAAGTAAATGGGAACACACTGAGGAGACACTTGTGGGAGCTACTGTGACTAAAACTGAGCTTCCCTACGCACAGGGAAGCAAGAGAAATGCTGATTTCATCAAGCCCAGTTACATACTCAGAATCTGTACTACTGCGCAAATAGGCATGTCTCTGTAGGTAAAAAACTCACTTCTGACAAAGTTGCCCAAATGCATCTCAGAAGTGTGCAACTTGTTCCCTGAGTTAGAAAACGTCGAGAAACGGTCGTTTCTGCTAGCGCTGTGCTTCTACACATGTATTTGCTGAACGGTGAAAGCGCACAGTAATGCAATTTTCTCCCAGCAAATACACTGTTTCAAAGGAAATGGGAACACACTGAGGAGACACTTGTGGGAGCTACTGTGACTAAAACTGAGCTTCCCTATACACAGGGAAGCAAGAGAAATGCTGATTTCATCAAGCCCAGTTACATACTCAGAATCTGTACTACTGCGCAAATAGGCATGTCTCTTTAGGCAAAAAACTCATTTCAGACAAAGTTGCCCAAATGCATCTCAGAAGTGTGCAACTTGTTCCCTGAGTTAGAAAACGTCGAGAAACTGTCGTTTCTGCAAGCGCTGTGCTTCTACACATGTATTTGCTGAACGGTGAAAGCGCACAGTAATGTACTTTTCTCCCAGCAAATACACTGTTTCTAAGGAAATGGGAACACACTGAGGAGACACTTGTGGGAGCTACTGTGACTAAAACTGAGCTTCCCTACGCACAGGGAAGCAAGAGAAATGCTGATTTCATCAAGCCCAGTTACATACTCACAATCTGTACTACTGCGCAAATAGGCATGTCTCTGTAGGCAAAAAACTCATTTCTGACAAAGTTGCCCAAATGCATCTCAGAAGTGTGCAACTTGTTCCCTGAGTTAGAAAATGTCGAGAAACGTTCGTTTCTGCTAGCGCTGTGCTTCTACACATGTATTTGCTGAACAGTGAAAGCGCACAGTAATGCACTTTTCTCCCAGAAAATACACTGTTTCTAAGGAAATGGGAAACACTGAGGAGACACTTGTGGGAGCTACTGTGACTAAAACTGAGCTTCCCTACGCACAGGGAAGCAAGAGAAATGCTGATTTCATCCAGCCCAGTTACATACTCAGAATCTGTACTACTGCGCAAATAGGCATGTCTCTGTAGGCAAAAAACTCATTTCTGACAAAGTTGCCCAAATGCACGTCAGAAGTGTGCAACTTGTTTTCTGAGTTAGAAAACGTCGAGAAACGGTCGTTTCTGCTAGCGCTGTGCTTCTACAAGTGTACTTGCTGAACGGTGAAAGCGCACAGTAATGCACTTTTCTCCCAGCAAATACACTGTTTCTAAGGAAATGGGAACACACTGAGGAGACACTTGTGGGAGCTACAGTGACTAAAACTGAGCTTCCCTACGCACAGGGAAGCAAGAGAAATGCTGATTTCATCAAGCCCAGTTACATACTCAGAATCTGTACTACTGCGCAAATAGGCATGTCTCTGTAGGCAAAAATCTCATTTCTGACAAAGTTGCCCAAATGCATCTCAGAAGTGTGCAACTTGTTCTCTGAGTTAGAAAACGTCGAGAAACGGTCGTTTCTGCTAGCGCTGTGCTTCTACACATGTACTTGCTGAACGGTGAAAGCGCACAGTAATGCATTTTTCTCCCAGCAAATACATTGTTTCTAAGTAAATGGGAACACACTGAGGAGACACTTGTGGGAGCTACTGTGACTAAAACTGAGCTTCCCTACGCACAGGGAAGCAAGAGAAATGCTGATTTCATCAAGCCCAGTTACATACTCAGAATCTGTACTATTGCGCAAATAGGCATGTCTCTGTAGGTAAAAAACTCACTTCTGACAAAGTTGCCCAAATGCATCTCAGAAGTGTGCAACTTGTTCCCTGAGTTAGAAAACGTCGAGAAACAATCGTTTCTGCTAGCGCTGTGCTTCTACACATGTATTTGCTGAACGGTGAAAGCGCACAGTAATGCAATTTTCTCCCAGCAAATACACTGTTTCAAAGGAAATGGGAACACACTGAGGAGACACTTGTGGGAGCTACTGTGACTAAAACTGAGCTTCCCTATACACAGGGAAGCAAGAGAAATGCTGATTTCATCAAGCCCAGTTACATACTCAGAATCTGTACTACTGCGCAAATAGGCATGTCTCTTTAGGCAAAAAACTCATTTCAGACAAAGTTGCCCAAATGCAGCTCAGAAGTGTGCAACTTGGTCCATGAGTTAGAAAACGTCGAGAAACGGTCTTTTCTGCTAGCGCTGTGCTTGTACACATGTATTTGCTGAACGGTGAAAGCGCACAGTAATGCACTTTTCTCCCAGCAAATACACTGTTTCTAAGGAAATGGGAACACACTGAGGAGACACTTGTGGGAACTACTGTGACTAAAACTGAGCTTCCCTACGCACAGGGAAGCAAGAGAATGCTGATTTCATCAAGCCCAGTTACATACTCAGAATCTGTACTACTGCGCAAATAGGCATGTTTCTGTAGGCAAAAAACTCATTTCTGACAAAGTTGCCCAAATGCATCTCAGAAGTGTGCAACTTGTTCTCTGAGTTAGAAAACGTCGAGAAACGGTCGTTTCAGCTAGCGCTGTGCTTCTACACATGTACTTGCTGAACGGTGAAAGCGCACAGTAATGCACTTTTCTCCTAGCAAATACACTGTTTGTACGGAAATGGGACCACACTAAGGAGACACTTGTTGGAGCTACTGTGACTAAAACTGAGCTTCCCTACGCACAGGGAAGCAAGAGAAATGCTGATTTCATCAAGCCCAGTTACATACTCAGAATCTGTACTACTGCGCAAATAGGCATGTCTCTTTAGGCAAAAAACTCATTTCTGACAAAGTTGCCCAAATGCATCTCAGAAGTGTGCAACTTGTTCTCTGAGTTAGAAAACGTCGAGAAACGGTCGTTTCTGCTAGCGCTGTGCTTCTACACATGTATTTGCTGAACGGTGAAAGCGCACAATAATGCACTTATCTCCCAGCAAATACACTGTTTCTAAGGAAATGGGAACACACTGAGGAGACACTTGTGGGAGCTACAGTGACTAAAACTGAGCTTCCCTACTCACAGGGAAGCAAGAGAAATGCTGATTTCATCAAGCCCAGTTACATACTCAGAATCTGTACTACTGCGCAAATAGGCATGTCTCTGTAGGCAAAAAACTCATTTCTGACAAAGTTGCCCAAATGCATCTCAGAAGTGTGCAACTTGTTCCCTGAGTTAGAAAACGTCGAGAAACGGTCGTTTCTGCTAGCGCTGTGCTTGTACACTTGTATTAGCCGAACGGTGAAAGCGCACAGTAATGCACTTTTCTCCCAGCAAATACACTGTTTCTAAGGAAATGGGAACACACTGAGGAGACACTTGTGGGAGCTACTGTGATTAAAACTGAGCTTCCCTATGCATAGGGAAGCAAGAGAAATGCTGATTTCATCAAGCCCAGTTACATACTCAGAATCTGTACTACTGCGCAAATAGGCATGTCTCTGTAGGCAAAAAACTCATTTCTGACAAAGCTGCCCAAATGCATCTCAGAAGTGTGCAACTTGTTCCCTGAGTTAGAAAACGTCGAGAAACGGTCGTTTCTGCTAGCGCTGTGCTTCTACACATTTATTAGCCGAACGGTGAAAGCGCACAGTAATGCACTTTTCTCCCAGCAAATACACTGTTTCTAAAGAACTGGGAACACACTGAGGCGACACTTGTGGGAGCTACTGTGACTAAAACTGAGCTTCCCTACGCACAGGGAAGCAAGAGAAATGCTGATTTCATCAAGCCCAGTTATATACTCAGAATCTGTACTACTGCGCAAATAGGAATGTCTCTGTAGGCAAAAAACTCATTTCTGACAAAGTTGCCCAAATGCATCTCAGAAGTGTGCAACTTGTTCCCTGAGTTAGAAAACGTCGAGAAACGTTAGTTTCTGCTAGCGCTGTGCTTCTACACATGTATTTGCTGAACGGTGAAAGCACACAGTAATGCACTTTTCTCCCAGCAAATACACTGTTTCTAAGGAACTGGGAACACACTGAGGAGACACTTGTGGGAGCTACTGTGACTAAAACTGAGCTTCCCTACGCACAGGGAAGCAAGAGAAATGCTGGTTTCATCAAGCCCAGTTACATACTCAGAATCTGAACTACTGCGCAAATAGGCATGTCTGTGTAGGCAAAAACTCATTTCTGACAAAGTTGCCCAAATGCATCCCAGAAGTGTGCAACTTGTTCCCTGAGTTAGAAAACGTCGAGAAACGGTCGTTTCTGCTAGCGCTGTGCTTCTACACATGTATTTGCTGAACGGTGAAAGCGCACAGTAATGCACTTTTCGCCCAGCAAATACACTGTTTCTAAGGAAATGGGAACACACTGAGGAGACACTTGTGGGAGCTACTGTGACTAAAACTGAGCTTCCCTACTCACAGGGAAGCAAGAGAAATGCTGATTTCATCAAGCCCAGTTACATACTCAGAATCTGTACTACTGCGCAAATAGGCATGTCTCTGTAGGCAAAAAACTCATTTCTGACAAAGTTGCCCAAATGCATCTCAGAAGTGTGCAACTTGTTCCCTGAGTTAGAAAACGTCGAGAAACGGTCGTTTCTGCTAGCGCTGTGCTTGTACACTTGTATTAGCCGAACGGTGAAAGCGCACAGTAATGCACTTTTCTCCCAGCAAATACACTGTTTCTAAGGAAATGGGAACACACTGAGGGGACACTTGTGGGAGCTACTGTGACTAAAACTGAGCTTCCCTACGCACAGGGAAGCAAGAGAAATGCTGATTTCATCAAGCCCAGTTACATACTCAGACTCAGTACTACTGCGCAAGTAGGCATGTCTCTGTAGGCAAAAAACTCATTTCTGACAAAGTTGCCCAAATGCATCTAAGAAGTGTGCAACTTGTTCCCTGAGTTAGAAAACGTCGAGAAACGGTCGTTTCTGCTAGCGCTGTGCGTCTACACATGTATTTGCTGAACGGGGAAAGCGCACAGTAATGCACTTTTCTCCCAGCAAATACACTGTTTCTAAGGAAATGGGAACACACTGAGGAGACACTTGTGGGAGCTACTGTCACTAAAACTGAGCTTCCCTACGCACAGGGAAGCAAGAGAAATGCTGATTTCATCAAGCCCAGTTACATACTCAGAATCTGTACTACTGCGCAAATAGGCATGTCTCTTTAGGCAAAAAACTCATTTCTGACAAAGTTGCCCAAATGCATCTCAGAAGTGTGCAACTTGGTCCCTGACTTAGAAAACGTCGAGAAACGGTCGTTTCTACTAGCGCTGTGGTTCTACACATGTATTTGCTGAACGGAGAAAGCGCACAGTAATGCACTTTTCTCCCAGCAAATACACTGTTTCTAAGGAAATGGGAACACACTGAGGAGACACTTGTGGGAGCTACTGTGACTAAAACTGAGCTTCCCTACGCACAGGGAAGCAAGAGAAAAGCTGGTTTCATCAAGCCCAGTTACATACTCAGAATCTGTACTACTGCGCAAATAGGCATGTCTCTTTAGGCAAAAAACTCATTTCTGACAATGTTGCCCAAATGCATCTCAGAAGTGTGCAACTTGATCCCTGAGTTAGAAAACGTCGAGAAACGTTCGTTTCTGCTAGCGCTGTGCTTCTACACATGTATTTGCTGAACGGTGAAAGCGCACAGTAATGCACTTTTCTCCCAGCAAATACACTGTTTCTAAGGAAATGGGAACACACTGAGGAGACACTTGTGGGAGCTACTGTGACTCAAACGGAGCTTCCCTACGCACAGGGAAGCAAGAGAAATGCTGATTTCATCACGCCCAGTTACATACTCAGAATCTGTACTACTGCGCAAATAGGCATGTCTCTTTAGGCAAAAAACTCATTTCTGACAAAGTTGCCCAAATGCATCTCAGAAGGGTGCAACTTGATCCCTGAGTTAGAAAACGTCGAGAAATGGTCGTTTCTGCTAGCGCTGTGCTTCTACACATGTATTTGCTGAACGGTGAAAGCGTAAAGTAATGCTCTTTTCTCCCAGCAAATACACTGTTTCTAAGGAAATGGGAACACACTGAGGAGACACTTGTGGGAGCTACTGTGACTAAAACTGAGCTTCCCTACGCACAGGGAAGCAAGAGAAATGCTGGTTTCATCAAGCCCAGTTACATACTCAGAATCTGTACTACTGCGCAAATAGGCATGTCTCTGTAGGCAAAAAACTCATTTCTGACAAAGTTGCCCAAATGCATCTCAGAAGTGTGCAACTTGTTCCCTGAGTTAGAAAACGTCGAGAAACGGTCGTTTCTGCTAGCGCTGTGTTTCTACACATGTATTTGCTGAACGGTGAAAGCGCACAGTAATGCACTTTTCTCCCAGCAAATACACTGTTTCTAAGGAACTGGGAACACACTGAGGAGACACTTGTGGGAGCTACTGTGACTAAAACTGAGCTTCCCTACGCACAGGGAAGCAAGAGAAATGCTGATTTCATCAAGCCCAGTTACATACTCAGAATCTGTACTACTGCGCAAATAGGCATGTCTCTTTAGGCAAAAAACTCATTTCTGACAAAGTTGCCCAAATGCATCTCAGAAGTGTGCAACTTGTTCCCTGAGTTAGAAAACGTCGAGAAACGTTCGTTTCAGCTAGCGCTGTGCTTCTACACATGTATTAGCCGAACGGTGAAAGCGCACAGTAATGCACTTTTCTCCCAGCAAATACACTGTTTTTAAGGAAATGGGAACACACTGAGGAGACACTTGTGGGAGCAACTGTGACTGAAACTGAGCTTCCCTACGCACAGGGAAGCAAGAGAAATGCTGATTTCATCAAGCCCAGTTACATACTCAGAATCTGTACTACTGCGCAAATAGGCATGTCTCTGTAGGCAAAAAAGTCATTTCTGAGAAAGTTACCCAAATGCATCTCAGAAGTGTGCAACTTATTCCCTGAGTTAGAAAACGTCGAGAAACGTTCGTTTCTGCTAGCACTGTGCTTCTAAACATGTATTTGCTGAACGGTGAAAGCACACAGTAATGCACTTCGCTCCCAGCAAATACACTGTTTCTAAGGAAATGGGAACACACTGAGGAGACACTTGTGGGAGCTACTGTGACTAAAACTGAGCTTCCCTACGCACAGGGAAGCAAGAGAAATGCTGATTTCATCAAGCCCAGTAACATACTCAGATTGTGTACTACTGCGCAAATAGGCATGTCTCTTTAGGCAAAAAACTCATTTCTGACAAAGTTGCCCAAATGCATCTCAGAAGTGTGCAACTTGATCCCTGAGTTAGAAAACGTCGAGAAACGGTCGTTTCTGCTAGCGCTGTGCTTCTACACATGTATTAGCCGAACGGTGAAAGCGCACAGTAATGCACTTTTCTCCCAGCAAATACACTGTTTCTAAGGAAATGGGAACACACTGAGGAGACACTTGTGGGAGCTACTGTGACTAAAACTGAGCTTCCCTACGCATAGGGAAGCAAGAGAAATGCTGATTTCATCAAGCCCAGTTACATACTCAGAATCTGTACTACTGCGCAAATAGGCATGTCGCTGTAGGCAAAAAAATCATTTCTGACAAAGTTGCCCAAATGCATCTCAGAAGTGTGCAACTTGTTCCCTGAGTTAGAAAACGTCGAGAAACGGTCGTTTCTGCTAGCGCTGTGCTTCTACACATGTATTAGCCGAACGGTGAAAGCGCACAGTAATGCACTTTTCTCCCAGCAAATACACTGTTTCTAAGGAACTGGGAACACACTGAGGAGACACTTGTGGGAGCTACTGTGACTAAAACTGAGCTTCCCTACGCACAGGGAAGCAAGAGAAATGCTGATTTCATCAAGCCCAGTTACATACTCAGAATCTGTACTACTGCGCAAATAGGCATGTCTCTGTAGGCAAAAAACTCATTTCTGACAAAGTTGCCCAAATGCATCTCAGAAGTGTGCAACTTGTTCCCTGAGTTAGAAAACGTCGAGAAACGGTCGTTTCTGCTAGCGCTGTGCTTCTACACATGTATTAGCCGAACTGTGAAAGCGCACAGTAATGCACTTTTCTCCCAGCAAATACACTGTTTCTAAGGAAATGGGAACACACTGAGGAGACACTAGTGGGAGCTACTGTGACTAAAACTGAGCTTCCCTACGCACAGGGAAGCAAGAGAAATGCTGATTTCATCAAGCCCAGTTACATACTCAGAATCTGTACTACTGCGCAAATAGGCATGTCTCTGTAGGCAAAAAAATCATTTCTGACAAAGTTGCCCAAATGCATCTCAGAAGTGTGCAACTTGTTCCCTGAGTTAGAAAACGTCGAGAAACGGTCGTTTCTGCTAGCGCTGTGTTTCTACACATGTATTTGCCGAACGGTGAAAGCGCACAGTAATGCACTTTTCTCCCAGCAAATACACTGTTTCTAAGGAACTGGGAACACACTGAGGAGACACTTGTGGGAGCTACTGTGACTAAAACTGAGCTTCCCTACGCACAGGGAAGCAAGAGAAATGCTGATTTCATCAAGCCCAGTTACATACTCAGAATCTGTACTACTGCGCAAATAGGCATGTCTCTGTAGGCAAAAACTCATTTCTGACAAAGTTGCCCAAATGCATCTCAGAAGTGTGCAACTTGTTCCCTGAGTTAGAAAACGTCGAGAAACGGTCGTTTCTGCTAGCGCTGTGCTTCTACACATGTATTTGCTGAACAATGAAAGCGCACAGTAATGCACTTTTCTCCCAGCAAATACACTGTTTCTAAGGAAATGGGAACACACTGAGGAGACACTTGTGGGAGCTACTGTGACTAAAACTGAGCTTCCCTACTCACAGGGAAGCAAGAGAAATGCTGATTTCATCAAGCCCAGTTACATACTCAGAATCTGTACTACTGCGCAAATAGGCATGTCTCTGTAGGCAAAAAACTCATTTCTGACAAAGTTACCCAAATGCATCTCAGAAGTGTGCAACTTGTTCGCTGAGTTAGAAAACGTCGAGAAATGTTCGTTTCTGCTAGCACTGTGCTTCTACACATGTATTTGCTGAACAGTGAAAGCACACAGTAATGCACTTCTCTCCCAGCAATTACACTGTTTCTAAGGAAATGGGAACACACTGAGGAGACACTTGTGGGAGCTACTGTGACTAAAACTGAGCTTCCCTACGCACAGGGAAGCAAGAGAAATGCTGATTTCATCAAGCCCAGTTACATACTCAGAATCTGTACTACTGCGCAAATAGGCACGTCTCTTTAGGCAAAAAACTCATTTCTGACAAAGTTGCCCAAATGCATCTCAGAAGTGTGCAACTTGATCCCTGAGTTAGAAAACGTCGAGAAACGGTCGTTTCTGCTAGCGCTGTGCTTCTACACATGTATTAGCCGAGCGGTGAAAGCGCACAGTAATGCACTTTTCTCCCAGCAAATACACTGTTTCTAAGGAAATGGGAACACACTGAGGAGACACTTGTGGGAGCTACTGTGACTAAAACTGAGCTTCCCTACGCACAGGGAAGCAAGAGAAATGCTGATTTCATCAAGCCCAGTTACATACTCAGAATCTGTACTACTGCGCAAATAGGCACGTCTCTTTAGGCAAAAAACTCATTTCTGACAAAGTTGCCCAAATGCATCTCAGAAGTGTGCAACTTGATCCCTGAGTTAGAAAACGTCGAGAAACGGTCGTTTCTGCTAGCGCTGTGCTTCTACACATGTATTAGCCGAACGGTGAAAGCGCACAGTAATGCACTTTTCTCCCAGCAAATACACTGTTTCTAAGGAAATGGGAACACACTGAGGAGACACTTGTGGGAGCTACTGTGACTAAAACTGAGCTTCCCTACGCACAGGGAAGCAAGAGAAATGCTGATTTCATCAAGCCCAGTTACATACTCAGAATCTGTACTACTGCGCAAATAGGCATGTCTCCTTAGGCAAAAAACTCATTTCTGACAAAGTTGCCCAAATGCATCTCAGAAGAGTGCAACTTGTTCCCTGAGTTAGAAAACGTCGAGAAACGTTCGTTTCTGCTAGCGCTGTGCTTCTACACATGTACTTGCTGAACGGTGAAAGCGCACAGTAATGCACTTTTCTCCCAGCAAATACACTGTTTCTAAAGAAATGGGAACACACTGAGGAGACACTTGTGGGAGCTACTGTGACTAAAACTGAGCTTCCCTACGCACAGGGAAGCAAGAGAAATGCTGATTTCATCAAGCCCAGTTACATACTCAGAATCTGTACTACTGCGCAAATAGGCATGTCTCTGTAGGCAAAAAACTCATTTCTCACAAAGTTGCCCAAATGCATCTCAGAAGTGTGCAACTTGTTCCCTGAGTTAGAAAACGTCGAGAAACGTTCGGTTCAGCTAGCGCTGTGCTTCTACACATGTATTTGCTGAACGGTGAAAGCGCACAGTAATGCACTTTTCTCCCAGCAAATACACTGTTTTTAAGGAAATGGGAACACACTGAGGAGACACTTGTGGGAGCTACTGTGACTAAAACTGAGCTTCCCTACGCACAGGGAAGCAAGAGAAATGCTGATTTCATCAAGCCCAGTTACATACTCAGAATCTGTACTACTGCGCAAATAGGCATGTCTCTGTAGGCAAAAAACTCATTTCTGACAAAGTTGCCCAATGCATCTCAGAAGTGTGCAACTTGTTCTCTGAGTTAGAAAACGTCGAGAAACGGTCTTTTCTGCTAGCGCTGTGCTTCTACACATGTATTTGCTGAACGGTGAAAGCGCACAGTAATGCACTTTTCTCCCAGCAAATACACTGTTTCTAAGGAAATGGGAACACACTGAGGAGACACTTGTGGGAGCTACTGTGACTAAAACTGAGCTTCCCTATACACAGGGAAGCATGAGAAATGCTGATTTCATCAAGCCAAGTTACATACTCAGAATCTGTACTACTGAGCAAATAGGCATGTCTCTGTAGGCAAAAAACTCATTTCTGACAAAGTTGCCCAAATGCATCTCAGAAGTGTGCAACTTGTTCCCTGAGTTAGAAAACGTCGAGAAACGGTCGTTTCTGCTAGCGCTGTGCTTCTACACATGTATTTGCTGAACGGTGAAAGCGCACAGTAATGCACTTTTCTCCCAGCAAATACACTGTGTCTAAGGAAATGGGAACACACTGAGGAGACACTTGTGGGAGCTACTGTGACTAAAACTGAGCTTCCCTACGCACAGGGAAGCAAGAGAAATGCTGATTTCATCAAGTCCAGTTACATACTCAGAATCTGTACTACTGCGCAAATAGGCATGTCTCTGTAGGCAAAAACTCATTTCTGACAAAGTTGCCCAAATGCATCACAGAAGTGTGCAACTTGTTCCCTGAGTTAGAAAACGTCGAGAAACGGTCGTTTCTGCTAGCGCTGTGCTTCTACACATGTACTTGCTGAACGGTGAAAGCGCACAGTAATGCACTTTTCTCCCAGCAAATACACTGTTTCTAAGGAAATGGGAACACACTGAGGAGACACTTGTGGGAGCTACTGTGACTAAAACTGAGCTTCCCTACGCACAGGGAAGCAAGAGAAATGCTGATTTCATCAAGCCTAGTTACATACTCAGAATCTGTACTACTGCGCAAATAGGCATGTCTCCTTAGGCAAAAAACTCATTTCTGACAAAGTTGCCCAAATGCATCTCAGAAGAGTGCAACTTGTTCCCTGAGTTAGAAAACGTCGAGAAACATTAGTTTCTGCTAGCGCTGTGCTTCTACACATGTACTTGCTGAATGGTGAAAGCTCACAGTAATGCACTTTTCTCCCAGCAAATACACTGTTTCTAAGGAAATGGGAACACACTGAGGAGACACATGTGGGAGCTACTGTGACTAAAACTGAGCTTCCCTACGCACAGGGAAGCAAGAGAAATGCTGATTTCATCAAGCCCAGTTACATACTCAGAATCTGTACTACTGCGCAAATAGGCATGTCTCCTTAGGCAAAAAACTCATTTCTGACAAAGTTGCCCAAATGCATCTCAGAAGTGTGCAACTTGTTCCCTGAGTTAGAAAACGTCGAGAAACGGTCGTTTCTGCTAGCGCTGTGCTTCTACACATGTATTAGCCGAACGGTGAAAGCGCACAGTAATGCACTTTTCTCCCAGCAAATACACTGTTTCTAAGGAAATGGGAACACACTGAGGAGACACTTGTGGGAGCTACTGTGACTAAAACTGAGCTTCCCTAAGCACAGGGAGCAAGAGAAATGCTGATTTCATCCAGCCCAGTTACATACTCAGAATCTGTACTACTGCGCAAATAGGCATGTCTCCTTAGGCAAAAAACTCATTTCTGACAAAGTTGCCCAAATGATTCTCAGAAGAGTGCAACTTGTTCCCTGAGTTAGAAAACGTCGAGAAACGTTCGTTTCTACTAGCGCTGTGCTTCTACACATGTACTTGCTGAACGGTGAAAGCGCACAGTAATGCACTTTTCTCCCAGCAAATACACTGTTTCTAAGGAACTGGGAACACACTGAGGAGACACTTGTGGGAGCTACTGTGACTAAAACTGAGCTTCCCTACGCACAGGGAAGCAAGAGAAATGCTGATTTCATCAAGCCCAGTTACATACTCAGAATCTGTACTACTGCGCAAATAGGCATGTCTCTGTAGCCAAAAAAACTCATTTCTCACAAAGTTGCCCAAATGCATCTCAGAAGTGTGCAACTTGTTCCCTGAGTTAGAAAACGTCGAGAAACGTTCGTTTCTGCTAGTGCTGTGCTTCTACACATGTATTAGCCGAACGGTGAAAGCGCACAGTAATGAACTTTTCTCCCAGCAAATACACGGTTTCTAAGGAAATGGGAACACACTGAGGAGACACTTGTGGGAGCTACTGTGACTAAAATTGAGCTTCCCTACGCATAGGGAAGCAAGAGAAATGCTGATTTCATCAAGCCCAGTTACATACTCAGAATCTGTACTATTGCGCAAATAGGCATGTCTCTGTAGGCAAAAAACTCATTTCTGACAAAGTTGCCCAAATGCATCTCAGAAGTGTGCAACTTGTTCACTGAGTTAGAAAACGTCGAGAAACGGTCGTTTCTGCTAGCGCTGTGCTTCTACACATGTATTAGCCGAACGGTGAAAGCGCACAGTAATGCACTTTTCTCCCAGCAAATACACTGTTTCTAAGGAACTGGGAACACACTGAGGAGACACTTGTGGGAGCTACTGTGACTAAAACTGAGCTTCCCTACGCACAGGGAAGCAAGAGAAATGCTGATTTCATCAAGCCCAGTTATATACTCAGAATCTGTACTACTGCGCAAATAGGCATGTCTCTGTAGGCAAAAAAATCATTTCTGACAAAGTTGCCCAAATGCATCTCAGAAGTGTGCAACTTGTTCCCTGAGTTAGAAAACGTCGAGAAACGGTCGTTTCTGCTAGTGCTGTGTTTCAACACATGTATTTGCTGAACGGTGAAAGTGCACAGTAATGCACTTTTCTCCCAGCAAATACACTGTTTCTAAGGAACTGGGAACACACTGAGGAGACACTTGTGGGAGCTACTGTGACTAAAACTGAGCTTCCCTACACACAGGGAAGCAAGAGAAATGCTGATTTCATCAAGCCCAGTTACATACTCAGAATCTGTACTACTGCGCAAATAGGCATGTCTCTTTAGGCAAAAAACTCATTTCTGACAAAGTTGCCCAAATGCATCTCAGAAGTGTGCAACTTGTTCCCTGAGATAGAAAACGTCGAGAAACGTTCGTTTCAGCTAGCGCTGTGCTTCTACACATGTATTTGCTGAACGGTGAAAGCGCACAGTAATGCACTTTTCTCCCAGCAAATACACTGTTTTTAAGGAAAAGGGAACACACAGAGGAGACACTTTTGGGAGCTACTGTGACTAAAACTGAGCTTCCCTACGCACAGGGAAGCAAGAGAAATGCTGATTTCATCAAGCCCAGTTACATACTCAGAATCTGTACTACTGCGCAAATAGGCATGTCTCTGTAGGCAAAAAAGTCATTTCTGACAAAGTTGCCCAAATGCATCTCAGAAGTGTGCCACTTGTTCCCTGAGTTAGAAAACGTCGAGAAACGGTCATTTCTGCTAGCGCTGTGCTTCTACACATGTATTTGCTGAACGGTGAAAGCGCACAGTAATGCACTTTTCTCCCAGCAAATACACTGTTTCTAAGGAAATGGGAACACACTGAGGAGACACTTGTGGGAGCTACTGTGACTAAAACTGAGCTTCCCTATGCACAGGGAAGCTAGAGAAATGCTGATTTCATCAAGCCCAGTTACATACTCAGAATCTGTACTACTGCGCAAATAGGCATGTCTCTGTAGGCAAAAAACTCATTTCTGACAAAGTTGCCCAAATGCATCTCAGAAGTGTGCAACTTGTTCCCTGAGTTAGAAAACGTCGAGAAACGGTCGTTTCTGCTAGCGCTGTGCTTCTACACATGTATTAGCCGAACTGTGAAAGCGCACAGTAATGCACTTTTCTCCCAGCAAATACACTGTTTCTAAGGAACTGGGAACACACTGAGGAGACACTTGTGGGAGCTACTGTGACTAAAACTGAGCTTCCCTACGCACAGGGAAGCAAGAGAAATGCTGATTTCATCAAGCCCAGTTATATACTCAGAATCTGTACTACTGCGCAAATAGGCATGTCTCTGTAGGCAAAAAAATCATTTCTGACAAAGTTGCCCAAATGCATCTCAGAAGTGTGCAACTTGTTCCCTGAGTTAGAAAACGTCGAGAAACGGTCGTTTCTGCTAGCGCTGTGTTTCAACACATGTATTTGCTGAACGGTGAAAGCGCACAGTAATGCACTTTTCTCCCAGCAAATACACTGTTTCTAAGGAACTGGGAACACACTGAGGAGACACTTGTGGGAGCTACTGTGACTAAAACTGAGCTTCCCTACGCACAGGGAAGCAAGAGAAATGCTGATTTCATCAAGCCCAGTTACATACTCAGAATCTGTACTACTGCGCAAATAGGCATGTCTCTTTAGGCAAAAAACTCATTTCTGACAAAGTTGCCCAAATGCATCTCAGAAGTGTGCAACTTGTTCCCTGAGATAGAAAACGTCGAGAAACGTTCCTTTCAGCTAGCGCTGTGCTTCTACACATGTATTTGCTGAACGGTGAAAGCGCACAGTAATGCACTTTTCTCCCAGCAAATACACTGTTTCTAAGGAACTGGGAACACACTGAGGAGACACTTGTGGGAGCTACTGTGACTAAAACTGAGCTTCCCTACGCACAGGGAAGCAAGAGAAATGCTGATTTCATCAAGCCCAGTTACATACTCAGAATCTGTACTACTGCGCAAATAGGCATGTCTCTGTAGGCAAAAAAGTCATTTCTGAGAAAGTTACCCAAATGCATCTCAGAAGTGTGCAACTTGTTCCCTGAGTTAGAAAACGTCGAGAAACGTTCGTTTCTGCTAGCACTGTGCTTCTACACATGTATTTGCTGAACGGTGAAAGCGCACAGTAATGCACTTCTCTCCCAGCAAATACACTGTTTCTAAGGAAATGGGAACACACTGAGGAGACACTTGTGGGAGCTACTGTGACTAAAACTGAGCTTCCCTACGCACAGGGAAGCTAGAGAAATGCTGATTTCATCAAGCCCAGTTACATACTCAGAATCTGTACTACTGCGCAAATAGGCATGTCTCTTTAGGCAAAAAACTCATTTCTGACAAAGTTGCCCAAATGCATCTCAGAAGTGTGCAACTTGATCCCTGAGTTAGAAAACGTCGAGAAACGGTCGTTTCTGCTAGCGCTGTGCTTCTACACATGTATTTGCTGAACGGTGAAAGCGCACAGTAATGCACTTTTCTCCCAGCAAATACACTGTGTCTAAGGAAATGGGAACACACTGAGGAGACACTTGTGGGAGCTACTGTGACTAAAACTGAGCTTCCCTACGCAAAGGGAAGCAAGAGAAATGCTGATTTCATCAAGCCCAGTTACATACTCAGAATCTGTACTACTGCGCAAATAGGCATGTCTCTTTAGGCAAAAAACTCATTTCTGACAAAGTTGCCCAATTGCATCTCAGAAGTGTGCAACTTGGTCCCTGAGTTAGAAAACGTCGAGAAACGGTCGTTTCTGCTAGCGCTGTGCTTCTACACATGTATTTGCTGAACGGTGAAAGCACACAGTAATGCACTTTTCTCCCAGCAAATACACTCTTTCTAAGGAAATGGGAACACACTGAGGAGACACTTGTGGGAGCTACTGTGACTAAAACTGAGCTTCCCTACGCACAGGGAAGCAAGAGAAATGCTGATTTCATCAAGCCGGGTTACATACTCAGAATCTGTACTCCTGCGCAAATAGGCATGTCTCCTTAGGCAAAAACCTCATTTCTGACAAAGTTGCCCAAATGCATCTCAGAAGAGTGCAACTTGTTCCCTGAGTTAGAAAACGTCGAGAAACGTTCGTTTCTGCTAGCGCTGTGCTTCTACACATGTACTAGCTGAACGGTGAAAGCTCACAGTAATGCACTTTTCTCCCAGCAAATACACTGTTTCTAAGGAAATGGGAACACACTGAGGAGACACTTGTGGGAGCTACTGTGACTAAAACTGAGCTTCCCTACGCACAGGGAAGCAAGAGAAATGCTGATTTCATCAAGACCAGTTACATACTCAGAATCTGTACTACTGCGCAAATAGGCCTGTCTCTGTAGGCAAAAAACTCATTTCTGAAAAAGTTGCCCAAATGCATCTCAGAAGTGGGCAACTTGTTCCCTGAGTTAGAAAACGTCGAGAAACGGTCGTTTCTGCTAGCGCTGTGCTTCTACACATGTATTTGCTGAACGGTGAAAGCGCACAGTAATGGACTTTTCTCCCAGCAAATACATTGTTTCTAAGGAAATGGGAACACACTGAGAAGACACTCGTGGGAGCTACTGTGACTAAAACTGAGCTTCCCTAAGCACAGGGAAGCAAGAGAAATGCTGATTTCATCAAGCCCAGTTACATACTCAGAATCTGTACTACTGCGCAAATAGGCATGCCTCTGTAGGCAAAAAACTCATTTCTGACAAAGTTGCCCAAATGCATCTCAGAAGTGTGCAACTTGTTCCCTGAGTTAGAAAACATCGAGAAACGTTCGTTTCTGCTAGCGCTGTGCTTCCACACATGTATTTGCTGAACGGTGAAAGCGCACAGTAATGCACTTTTCTCCCAGGAAATACACTGTTTCTAAGGAAATGGGAACACACTGAGGAGACACTTGTGGGAGCTACTGTGATTAAAACTGAGCTTCCCTATGCACAGGGAAGCAAGAGAAATGCTGAGTTCATCAAGCCCAGTTACATACTCAGAATCTGTACTACTGCGCAAATAGGCATGCCTCTGTAGGCAAAAAACTCATTTCTGACAAAGTTGCCCAAATGCATCTCAGAAGTGTGCAACTTGTTCCCTGAGTTAGAAAACATCGAGAAACGTTCGTTTCTGCTAGCGCTGTGCTTCTACACATGTATTTGCTGAACGGTGAATGCGCACAGTAATGCACTTTTCTCCCAGCAAATACACTGTTTCTAAGGAAATGGGAACACACTGAGGAGACACTTGTGGGAGCTACTGTGACTAAAACTGAGCTTCCCTACGCACAGGGAAGCAAGAAAAATGCTGATTTCATCAAGCCAAGTTACATACTCAGAATCTGTACTACTGCGCAAATAGGCATGTCTCTGTAGGCAAAAAACTCATTTCTGACAAAGTTGCCCGAATTCATCTCAGAAGTGTGCAACTTGTTCCCTGAGTTAGAAAACGTCGAGAAACGGTCGTTTCTGCTAGCGCTGTGCTTCTACACATGTATTTGCTGAACGGTGAAAGCACACAGTAATGCACTTTTCTCCCAGCAAATACACTGTTTCTAAGGAACTGGGAACACACTGAGGAGACACTTGTGGGAGCTACTGTGACTAAAACTGAGCTTCCCTACGCACAGGGAAGCAAGAGAAATGCTGATTTCATCAAGCCCAGTTATATACTCAGAATCTGTACTACTGCGCAAATAGGCATGTCTCTGTAGGCAAAAAAATCATTTCTGACAAAGTTGCCCAAATGCATCTCAGAAGTGTGCAACTTGTTCCCTGAGTTAGAAAACGTCGAGAAAAGGTCGTTTCTGCTAGCGCTGTGTTTCTACACATGTATTTGCTGAACGGTGAAATCGCACAGTAATGCACTTTTCTCCCAGCAAATACACTGTTTCTAAGGAACTGGGAACACACTGAGGAGACACTTGTGGGAGCTACTGTGACTAAAACTGAGCTTCCCTACGCACAGGGAAGCAAGAGAAATTCTGATTTCATCAAGCCCAGTTACATACTCAGAATCTGTACTACTGCGCAAATAGGCATGTCTCTTTAGGCAAAAAACTCATTTCTGACAAAGTTGCCCAAATGCATCTCAGAAGTGTGCAACTTGTTCCCTGAGTTAGAAAATGTCGAGAAACGTTCGTTTCAGCTAGCGCTGTGCTTCTACACATGTATTTGCTGAACGGTGAAAGCGCACAGTAATGCACTTTTATCCCAGCAAATACACTGTTTTTAAAGAAATGGGAACACACTGAGGAGACACTTGTGCGAGCTACTGTGACTAAAACTGAGCTTCCCTACGCACAGGGAAGCAAGAGAAATGCTGATTTCATCAAGCCCAGTTACATACTCAGAATCTGTACTACTGCGCAAATAGGCATGTCTCTGTAGGCAAAAAACTCATTTCTGACAAAGTTGCCCAAATGCATCTCAGAAGTGTGCAACTTGTTCTCTGAGTTAGAAAACGTCGAGAAACGGTCTTTTCTGCTAGCGCTGTGCTTCTACACATGTATTTGCTGAACGGTGAAAGCGCACAGTATTGCACTTTTCTCCCAGCAAATACACTGTTTCTAAGGAAATGGGAACACACTGAGGAGACATTTCTGGGAGCTACTGTGACTAAAACTGAGCTTCCCTACGCACAGGGAAGCAAGAGAAATGCTGATTTCATCAAGCCCAGTTACATACTCAGAATCTGTACTACTGCGCAAATAGGCATGTCTCTGTAGGCAAAAACTCATTTCTGACAAAGTTGCCCAAATGCATCTCAGAAGTGTGCAACTTGTTCCCTGAGTTAGAAAACGTCGAGAAACGTTCGTTTCTGCTAGCGCTGTGCTTCTACACATGTATTTGCTGAACGGTGAAAGCGCACAGTAATGCACTTTTCTCCCAGCAAATACACTGTTTCTAAGGAAATGGGAACACACTGAGGAGACACTTGTGGGAGCTACTGTGACTAAAACTGAGCTTCCCTACGAACAGGGAAGCAAGAGAAATGCTGATTTCATCAAGCCCAGTTACATACTCAGAATCTGTACTACTGCGCAAATAGGCATGTCTCTGTAGACAAAAAACTCATTTCTGACAAAGTTGCCCAAATGCATCTCAGAAGTGTGCAACTTTTTCTCTGCGTTAGAAAACGTCGACAAACTTTCTTTTCTGCTAGCGCTGTGCTTCTACACATTTATTTGCTGAACGGTGAAAGCGCACAGTAATGCACTTTTCTCCCAGCAAATACAGTGTTTCTAATGAAATGGGAACACACTGAGGAGACAGTTGTGGGAGTTACTGTGACTAAAACTGAGCTTCCCTACTCACAGGGAAGCAAGAGAAATGCTGATTTCATCAAGCCCAGTTACATACTCAGAATCTGTACTACTGCGCAAATAGGCATGTCTCTTTAGGCAAAAAACTCATTTCTGACAAAGTTGCCCAATTGCATCTCAGAAGTGTGCAACTTGGTCCCTGAGTTAGAAAACGTCGAGAAACGGTCGTTTCTGCTAGCGCTGTGCTTCTACACATGTATTTGCTGAACGGTGAAAGCACACAGTAATGCACTTTTCTCCCAGCAAATACACTCTTTCTAAGGAAATGGGAACACACTGAGGAGACACTTGTGGGAGCTACTGTGACTAAAACTGAGCTTCCCTACGCACAGGGAAGCAAGAGAAATGCTGATTTCATCAAGCCGGGTTACATACTCAGAATCTGTACTCCTGCGCAAATAGGCATGTCTCCTTAGGCAAAAACCTCATTTCTGACAAAGTTGCCCAAATGCATCTCAGAAGAGTGCAACTTGTTCCCTGAGTTAGAAAACGTCGAGAAACGTTCGTTTCTGCTAGCGCTGTGCTTCTACACATGTACTAGCTGAACGGTGAAAGCTCACAGTAATGCACTTTTCTCCCAGCAAATACACTGTTTCTAAGGAAATGGGAACACACTGAGGAGACACTTGTGGGAGCTACTGTGACTAAAACTGAGCTTCCCTACGCACAGGGAAGCAAGAGAAATGCTGATTTCATCAAGACCAGTTACATACTCAGAATCTGTACTACTGCGCAAATAGGCCTGTCTCTGTAGGCAAAAAACTCATTTCTGAAAAAGTTGCCCAAATGCATCTCAGAAGTGGGCAACTTGTTCCCTGAGTTAGAAAACGTCGAGAAACGGTCGTTTCTGCTAGCGCTGTGCTTCTACACATGTATTTGCTGAACGGTGAAAGCGCACAGTAATGGACTTTTCTCCCAGCAAATACATTGTTTCTAAGGAAATGGGAACACACTGAGAAGACACTCGTGGGAGCTACTGTGACTAAAACTGAGCTTCCCTAAGCACAGGGAAGCAAGAGAAATGCTGATTTCATCAAGCCCAGTTACATACTCAGAATCTGTACTACTGCGCAAATAGGCATGCCTCTGTAGGCAAAAAACTCATTTCTGACAAAGTTGCCCAAATGCATCTCAGAAGTGTGCAACTTGTTCCCTGAGTTAGAAAACATCGAGAAACGTTCGTTTCTGCTAGCGCTGTGCTTCCACACATGTATTTGCTGAACGGTGAAAGCGCACAGTAATGCACTTTTCTCCCAGGAAATACACTGTTTCTAAGGAAATGGGAACACACTGAGGAGACACTTGTGGGAGCTACTGTGATTAAAACTGAGCTTCCCTATGCACAGGGAAGCAAGAGAAATGCTGAGTTCATCAAGCCCAGTTACATACTCAGAATCTGTACTACTGCGCAAATAGGCATGCCTCTGTAGGCAAAAAACTCATTTCTGACAAAGTTGCCCAAATGCATCTCAGAAGTGTGCAACTTGTTCCCTGAGTTAGAAAACATCGAGAAACGTTCGTTTCTGCTAGCGCTGTGCTTCTACACATGTATTTGCTGAACGGTGAATGCGCACAGTAATGCACTTTTCTCCCAGCAAATACACTGTTTCTAAGGAACTGGGAACACACTGAGGAGACACTTGTGGGAGCTACTGTGACTAAAACTGAGCTTCCCTACGCACAGGGAAGCAAGAAAAATGCTGATTTCATCAAGCCAAGTTACATACTCAGAATCTGTACTACTGCGCAAATAGGCATGTCTCTGTAGGCAAAAAACTCATTTCTGACAAAGTTGCCCGAATTCATCTCAGAAGTGTGCAACTTGTTCCCTGAGTTAGAAAACGTCGAGAAACGGTCGTTTCTGCTAGCGCTGTGCTTCTACACATGTATTTGCTGAACGGTGAAAGCACACAGTAATGCACTTTTCTCCCAGCAAATACACTGTTTCTAAGGAACTGGGAACACACTGAGGAGACACTTGTGGGAGCTACTGTGACTAAAACTGAGCTTCCCTACGCACAGGGAAGCAAGAGAAATGCTGATTTCATCAAGCCCAGTTATATACTCAGAATCTGTACTACTGCGCAAATAGGCATGTCTCTGTAGGCAAAAAAATCATTTCTGACAAAGTTGCCCAAATGCATCTCAGAAGTGTGCAACTTGTTCCCTGAGTTAGAAAACGTCGAGAAACGGTCGTTTCTGCTAGCGCTGTGCTTCTACACATGTACTTGCTGAACGGTGAAAGCGCACAGTAATGCACTTTTCTCCCAGCAAATACACTGTTTCTAAGGAAATGGGAACACACTGAGGAGACACTTGTGGGAGCTACTGTGACTAAAACTGAGCTTCCCTACGCACAGGGAAGCAAGAGAAATGCTGATTTCATCGAGCCTAGTTACATACTCAGAATCTGTACTACTGCGCAAATAGGCATGTCTCCTTAGGCAAAAAACTCATTTCTGACAAAGTTGCCCAAATGCATCTCAGAAGAGTGCAACTTGTTCCCTGAGTTAGAAAACGTGGAGAAACAGTCGTTTCTGCTAGCGCTGTGCTTCTACACATGTATTAGCTGAACGGTGAAAGCGCACAGTAATGCACTTTTCTCCCAGCAAATACACTGTTTCTAAGGAAATGGGAACACACTGAGGAGACACTTGTGGGAGCTACTGTGACTAAAACTGAGCTTCCCTACGCACAGGGAAGCAAGAGAAATGCTGATTTCATCAAGCCCAGTTACATACTCAGAATCTGTACTACTGCGCAAATAGGCATGTCTCCTTAGGCAAAAAACTCATTTCTGACAAAGTTGCCCAAATGCATCTCAGAAGAGTGCAACTTGTTCCCTGAGTTAGAAAACGTCGAGAAACGTTCGTTTCTGCTAGCGCTGTGCTTCTACACATGTATTTGCTGAACGGTGAAAGCGCACAGTAATGCACTTTTCTCCCAGCAAATACACTGTTTCTAAGGAAATGGGAACACACTGAGGAGACACTTGTGGGAGCTACTGTGACTAAAACTGAGCTTCCCTACGCATAGGGAAGCAAGAGAAATGCTGATTTCATCAAGCCCAGTTACATACTCAGAATCTGTACTACTGCGCAAATAGGCATGTCTCTGTAGGCAAAAAACTCATTTCTGACAAAGTTGCCCAAATGCATCTCAGAAGTGTGCAACTTGTTCCCTGAGTTAGAAAACGTCGAGAAACGGTCGTTTCTGCTAGCACTGTGCTTCTACACATGTATTAGCCGAACGGTGAAAGCGCACAGTAATGCACTTTTCTCCCAGCAAATACACTGTTTCTAAGGAACTGGGAACACACTGAGGAGACACTTGTGGGAGCTACTGTGACTAAAACTGAGCTTCCCTACGCACAGGGAAGCAAGAGAAATGCTGATTTCATCAAGACCAGTTACATACTCAGAATCTGTACTACTGCGCAAATAGGCCTGTCTCTGTAGGCAAAAAACTCATTTCTGACAAAGTTGCCCAAATGCATCTCAGAAGTGGGCAACTTGTTCCCTGAGTTAGAAAACATCGAGAAACGTTCGTTTCTGCTAGCGCTGTGCTTCTACACATGTATTTGCTGAACGGTGAATGCGCACAGTAATGCACTTTTCTCCCAGCAAATACACTGTTTCTAAGGAACTGGGAACACACTGAGGAGACACTTGTGGGAGCTACTGTGACTAAAACTGAGCTTCCCTACGCACAGGGAAGCAAGAAAAATGCTGATTTCATCAAGCCAAGTTACATACTCAGAATCTGTACTACTGCGCAAATAGGCATGTCTCTGTAGGCAAAAAACTCATTTCTGACAAAGTTGCCCGAATTCATCTCAGAAGTGTGCAACTTGTTCCCTGAGTTAGAAAACGTCGAGAAACGGTCGTTTCTGCTAGCGCTGTGCTTCTACACATGTATTTGCTGAACGGTGAAAGCACACAGTAATGCACTTTTCTCCCAGCAAATACACTGTTTCTAAGGAACTGGGAACACACTGAGGAGACACTTGTGGGAGCTACTGTGACTAAAACTGAGCTTCCCTACGCACAGGGAAGCAAGAGAAATGCTGATTTCATCAAGCCCAGTTATATACTCAGAATCTGTACTACTGCGCAAATAGGCATGTCTCTGTAGGCAAAAAAATCATTTCTGACAAAGTTGCCCAAATGCATCTCAGAAGTGTGCAACTTGTTCCCTGAGTTAGAAAACGTCGAGAAACGGTCGTTTCTGCTAGCGCTGTGCTTCTACACATGTACTTGCTGAACGGTGAAAGCGCACAGTAATGCACTTTTCTCCCAGCAAATACACTGTTTCTAAGGAAATGGGAACACACTGAGGAGACACTTGTGGGAGCTACTGTGACTAAAACTGAGCTTCCCTACGCACAGGGAAGCAAGAGAAATGCTGATTTCATCGAGCCTAGTTACATACTCAGAATCTGTACTACTGCGCAAATAGGCATGTCTCCTTAGGCAAAAAACTCATTTCTGACAAAGTTGCCCAAATGCATCTCAGAAGAGTGCAACTTGTTCCCTGAGTTAGAAAACGTGGAGAAACAGTCGTTTCTGCTAGCGCTGTGCTTCTACACATGTATTAGCTGAACGGTGAAAGCGCACAGTAATGCACTTTTCTCCCAGCAAATACACTGTTTCTAAGGAAATGGGAACACACTGAGGAGACACTTGTGGGAGCTACTGTGACTAAAACTGAGCTTCCCTACGCACAGGGAAGCAAGAGAAATGCTGATTTCATCAAGCCCAGTTACATACTCAGAATCTGTACTACTGCGCAAATAGGCATGTCTCCTTAGGCAAAAAACTCATTTCTGACAAAGTTGCCCAAATGCATCTCAGAAGAGTGCAACTTGTTCCCTGAGTTAGAAAACGTCGAGAAACGTTCGTTTCTGCTAGCGCTGTGCTTCTACACATGTATTTGCTGAACGGTGAAAGCGCACAGTAATGCACTTTTCTCCCAGCAAATACACTGTTTCTAAGGAAATGGGAACACACTGAGGAGACACTTGTGGGAGCTACTGTGACTAAAACTGAGCTTCCCTACGCATAGGGAAGCAAGAGAAATGCTGATTTCATCAAGCCCAGTTACATACTCAGAATCTGTACTACTGCGCAAATAGGCATGTCTCTGTAGGCAAAAAACTCATTTCTGACAAAGTTGCCCAAATGCATCTCAGAAGTGTGCAACTTGTTCCCTGAGTTAGAAAACGTCGAGAAACGGTCGTTTCTGCTAGCACTGTGCTTCTACACATGTATTAGCCGAACGGTGAAAGCGCACAGTAATGCACTTTTCTCCCAGCAAATACACTGTTTCTAAGGAACTGGGAACACACTGAGGAGACACTTGTGGGAGCTACTGTGACTAAAACTGAGCTTCCCTACGCACAGGGAAGCAAGAGAAATGCTGATTTCATCAAGCCCAGTTATATACTCAGAATCTGTACTACTGCGCAAATAGGCATGTCTCTGTAGGCAAAAAAATCATTTCTGACAAAGTTGCCCAAATGCATCTCAGAAGTGTGCAACTTGTTCCCTGAGTTAGAAAACGTCGAGAAACGGTCGTTTCTGCTAGCACTGTGCTTCTACACATGTATTAGCCGAACGGTGAAAGCGCACAGTAATGCACTTTTCTCCCAGCAAATACACTGTTTCTAAGGAACTGGGAACACACTGAGGAGACACTTGTGGGAGCTACTGTGACTAAAACTGAGCTTCCCTACGCACAGGGAAGCAAGAGAAATGCTGATTTCATCAAGCCCAGTTATATACTCAGAATCTGTACTACTGCGCAAATAGGCATGTCTCTGTAGGCAAAAAAATCATTTCTGACAAAGTTGCCCAAATGCATCTCAGAAGTGTGCAACTTGTTCCCAGAGTTAGAAAACGTCGAGAAACGGTCGTTTCTGCTAGCGCTGGGTTTCTACACATGTATTTGCTGAACGGTGAAAGCGCACAGTAATGCACTTCTCTCCTAGCAAATACACTGTTTCTAAGGAAATGGGAACACACTGAGGAGACACTTGTGGGAGCTACTGTGACTAAAACTGAGCTTCCCTACGCATAGGGAAGCAAGAGAAATGCTGATTTCATCAAGCCCAGTTACATACTCAGAATCTGTACTACTGCGCAAATAGGCATGTCTCTTTAGGCAAAAAACTCATTTCTGACAAAGTTGCCCAATTGCATCTCAGAAGTGTGCAACTTGGTCCCTGAGTTAGAAAATGTCGAGAAACGGTCGTTTCTGCTAGCGCTCTGCTTCTACACATGTATTTGCTGAACGGTGAAAGCGCACAGTAATGCACTTTTCTCCCAGCAAATACACTGTTTCTAAGGAAATGGGAACACACTGAGGAGACACTTGTGGGAGCTACTGTGACTAAAACTGAGCTTCCCTATGCACAGGGAAGCAAGAGAAATGCTGATTTCATCAAGCCGAGTTACATACTCAGAATCCGTACTCCTGCGCAAATAGGCATGTCTCCTTAGGCAAAAACCTCATTTCTGACAAAGTTGCCCAAACGCATCTCAGAAGAGTACAACTTGTTCCCTGAGTTAGAAAACGTCGAGAAACGTTCGTTTCTGCTAGCGCTGTGCTTCTACACATGTACTAGCTGAACGGTGAAAGCTCACAGTAATGCACTTTTCACCCAGCAAATACACTGTTTCTAAGGAAATGGGAACACACTGAGGAGACACTTGTGGGAGCTACTGTGACTAAAACTGAGCTTCCCTACGCACAGGGAAGCAAGAAAAATGCTGATTTCATCAAGCCAAGTTACATACTCAGAATCTGTACTACTGCGCAAATAGGCATGTCTCTGTAGGCAAAAAACTCATTTCTGACAAAGTTGCCCAAATTCATCTCAGAAGTGTGCAACTTGTTCTCTGAGTTAGAAAACGTCGAGGAACGGTCTTTTCTGCTAGCGCTGTGCTTCTACACATGTATTTGCTGAACGGTGAAAGCGCACATTAATGCACTTTTCCCCCAGCAAATACACTGTTTCTAAGGAAATGGGAACACACTGAGGAGACACTTGTGGGAGCTACTGTGACTAAAACTGAGCTTCCCTTCGCACAGGGAAGCAAGAGAAATGCTGATTTCATCAAGCCCAGTTGCATACTCAGAATCTGTACTACTGCGCAAATAGGCATGTCTCTGTAGGCAAAAAACTCATTTCTGAGAAAGTTGCCCAAATGCATCTCAGAAGTGTGCAACTTGTTCCCAGAGTTAGAAAACGTCGAGAAACGGTCGTTTCTGCTAGCGCTGGGTTTCTACACATGTATTTGCTGAACGGTGAAAGTGCACAGTAATGCACTTTTCTCCCTGCAAATACACTGTTTCTAAGGAAATGGGAACACACTGAGGAGACACTTGTGGGAGCTACTGTGACTAAAACTGAGCTTCCCTACGCACAGGGAAGCAAGAGAAATGCTGATTTCATCAAGCCCAGTTACATACTCAGAATCTGTACTACTGCGCAAATAGGCATGTCTCTGTAGGTAAAAAACTCATTTCTGACAAAGTTGCCCAAATGCATCTCAGAAGTGTGCAACTTGTTCCCTGAGTTAGAAAACGTCGAGAAACGTTCGTTTCTGCTAGCGCTGTGCTTCTACACGTGTATTTGCTGAACGGTGAAAGCGCACAGTAATGCACTTTTCTCCCAGCAAATACACTGTATCTATGGAAATGGGAACACACTGAGGAGACACTTGTGGGAGCTACTGTGACTAAAACTGAGCTTCCTTACGCACAGGGAAGCAAGAGAAATGCTGATTTCATCAAGCCCAGTTACATACTCAGAATCTGTACTAATGCGCAAATAGGCATGTCTCTGTAGGTAAAAAACTCATTTCTGACAAAGTTGCCCAAATGCATCTCAGAAGTGTGCAACTTGTTCCCTGAGTTAGAAAACGTTGAGAAACGTTCGTTTCTGCTAGCGCTGTGCTTCTACACATGTATTTGCTGAACGGTGAAAGCGCAGAGTAATGCTCTTTTCTCCCAGCAAATACACTGTTTCTAAGGAAATGGGAACACACTGAGGAGACACTTGTGGGAGCTACTGTGACTAAAACTGATCTTCCCTACGCACAGGGAATCAAGAGAAATGCTGATTTCATCAAGCCCAGTTACATACTCAGAATCTGTACTACTGCGCAAATAGGCATGCCTCTGTAGGCAAAAAACTCATTTCTGACAAAGTTGCCCAAATGCATCTCAGAAGTGTGCAACTTGTTCCCTGAGTTAGAAAACGTCGAGAAACGTTAGTTTCTGCTAGCGCTGTGCTTCTACACATGTACTTGCTGAATGGTGAAAGCTCACAGTAATGCACTTTTCTCCCATAAATACACTGTTTCTAAGGAAATGGGAATACACTGAGGAGACACTTGTGGGAGCTACTGTGACTAAAACTGAGCTTCCTTACGCACAGGGAAGCAAGAGAAATGCTGATTTCATCAAGCCCAGTTACATACTCAGAATCTGTACTAATGCGCAAATAGGCATGTCTCTGTAGGTAAAAAACTCATTTCTGACAAAGTTGCCCAAATGCATCTCAGAAGTGTGCAACTTGTTCTCTGAGTTAGAAAATGTTGAGAAACGGACTTTTCTGCTAGCGCTGTGCTTCTACACATGTATTTGCTGAACGGTGAAAGCGCACAGTAATGCACTTTTCTCCCAGCAAATACACTGTTTCTAAGGAAATGGGAACACACTGAGGAGACAATTGTGGGAGCTACTGTGACTAAAACTGAGCTTCCCTACTCACAGGGAAGCAAGAGAAATGCTGATTTCATCAAGCCCAGTTACATACTCAGAATCTGTACTACTGCGCAAATAGGCATGTCTCTGTAGGCAAAAAACTCATTTCTGACAAAGTTGCCCAAATGCATCTCAGAAGAGTGCAACTTGTTCCCTGAGTTAGAAAACGTCGAGAAACGTTAGTTTCTGCTAGCGCTGTGCTTCTACACATGTACTTGCTGAATGGTGAAAGCTCACAGTAATGCACTTTTCTCCCAGCAAATACACTGTTGCTAAGGAAATGGGAACACACTGAGGAGACACTTGTGGGAGCTACTGTGACTAAAACTGAGCTTCCCTACGCACAGGGAAGCAAGAGAAATGCTGATTTCATCAAGCCCAGTTACATACTCAGAATCTGTACTACTGTGCAAATAGGCATGTCTCTTTAGGCAAAAAACTCATTTCTGACAAAGTTGCCCAAATGCATCTCAGAAGAGTGCAACTTGTTCCCTGAGTTAGAAAACATCGAGAAACGTTCGTTTCTGCTATCGCTGTGCTTGTACACTTGTATTTGCTGAACGGTGGAAGCGCACAGTAATGCACTTTTCTCCCAGCAAATACACTGTTTCTAAGGAAATGGGAACACACTGAGGAGACACTTGTGGGAGCTACTGTGACTAAAACTGAGCTTCCCTACGCACAGGGAAGCAAGAGAAATGCTGATTTCCTCAAGCCCAGTTACATACTCAGAATCTGTACTACTGCGCAAATAGGCATGTCTCTGTAGGCAAAAAACTCATTTCTGACAAAGTTGCCCAAATGCATCTCAGAAGTGTGCAACTTGTTCCCTGAGTTAGAAAACGTCGAGAAACGGTCGTTTCTGCTAGCGCTGTGCTTCTACACATGTATTAGCCGAACGGTGAAAGCGCACAGTAATGCACTTTTCTCCCAGCAAATACACTGTTTCTAAGGAAATGGGAACACACTGAGGAGACACTTGTGGGAGCTACTGTGACTAAAACTGAGCTTCCCTACGCACAGGGAAGCAAGAGAAATGCTGATTTCATCAAGCCCAGTTACATACTCAGAATCTGTACTACTGCGCAAATAGGCATGTCTCCTTAGGCAAAAAACTCATTTCTGACAAAGTTGCCCAAATGCATCTCAGAAGAGTGCAACTTGTTCCCTGAGTTAGAAAACGTCGAGAAACGTTCGTTTCTGCTAGCGCTGTGCTTCTACACCTGTACTTGCTGAACGGTGAAAGCGCACAGTAATGCACTTTTCTCCCAGCAAATACACTGTTTCTAAGGAAATGGGAACACACTGAGGAGACACTTGTGGGAGCTACTGTGACTAAAACTGAGCTTCCCTACGCACAGGGAAGCAAGAGAAATGCTGATTTCATCAAGCCCAGTTACATACTCAGAATCTGTACTACTGCGCAAATAGGCATGTCTCTGTAGGCAAAAAACTCATTTCTCACAAAGTTGCCCAAATGCATCTCAGAAGTGTGCAACTTGTTCCCTGAGTTAGAAAACGTCGAGAAACGGTCGTTTCTGCTAGCGCTGTGCTTCTACACATGTATTTGCTGAACGGTGAAAGCGCACAGTAATGCACTTTTCTCCCAGTAAATACACTGTTTCTAAGGAACTGGGAACACACTGAGGAGACACTTGTGGGAGCTACTGTGACTAAAACTGAGCTTCCCTATGCACAGGGAAGCAAGAAAAATGCTGATTTCATCAAGCCAAGTTACATACTCAGAATCTGTACTACTGCGCAAATAGGCATGTCTCTGTAGGCAAAAAACTCATTTCTGACAAAGTTGCCCAAATTCATCTCAGAAGTGTGCAACTTGTTCCCTGAGTTAGAAAACGTCGAGAAACGGTCGTTTCTGCTAGCGCTGTGCTTCTACACATGTATTTGATGAACGGTGAAAGCGCACAGTAATGCACTTTTCTCCCAACAAATACACTGTTTCTAAGGAAAAGGGGAACACACTGAGGAGACACTTGTGGGAGCTACTGTGACTAAAACTGAGCTTTTCTACGCACAGGGAAGCAAGAGAAATGCTGATTTCATCAAGCCCAGTTACATACTCAGAATCTGTACTACTGCGAAAATAGGCATGTCTCTGTAGGCAAAAACTCATTTCTGACAAAGTTGCCCAAATGCATCTCAGAAGTGTGCAACTTGTTCCCTGAGTTAGAAAACGTCGAGAAACGGTCGTTTCTGCTAGTGCTGTGCTTCTACACATGTATTTGCTGAACGGTGAAAACACACAGTAATGCACTTTTCTCCCAGCTAATACACTGTTTCTAAGGAAATGGGAACACACTGAGGAGACACTTGTGGGAGCTACTGTGACTAAAACTGAGCTTCCCTACACACAGGGAAGCAAGAGAAATGCTGATTTCATCAAGCCCAGTTACATACTCAGAATCTGTACTACTGCGCAAATAGGCATGTCTCTGTAGGCAAAAAACTCATTTCTGACAAAGTTGCCCAAATGCATCTCAGAAGTGTGCAACTTGTTCCCTGAGTTAGAAAACGTCGAGAAACGGTCGTTTCTGCTAGCGCTGTGCTTCTACACATGTATTTGCTGAACGGAGAAAGCGCACAGTAATGCACTTTTCTCCCAGCAAATACACTGTTTCTAAGGAAATGGGAACACACTGAGGAGAAACTTGTGGGAGCTACAGTGACTAAAACTGAGCTTCCCTACGCACAGGGAAGCAAGAGAAATGCTGATTTCATCAAGCCCAGTTACATACTCAGAATCTGTACTACTGCGCAAATAGGCATGTCTCTTTAGGCAAAAAACTCATTTCTTACAAAGTTGCCCAAATGCATCTCAGAAGTGTGCAACTTGTACCCTGAGTTAGACAATGTCGAAAAACGGTCTTTTCTGCTAGCGCTGTGCTTCTACACATGTATTTGCTGAACGGTGAAAGCGCACAGTAATGCACTTTTCTCCCAGCAAATACACTGTTTCTAAGGAAATGGGAACACACTGAGGAGACACTTGTGGGAGCTACTGTGACTAAAACTGAGCTTCCCTACGCACAGGGAAGCAAGAGAAATGCTGAGTTCATCAAGCCCAGTTACATACTCAGAATCTGTACTACTGCGCAAATAGGCATGTCTCTTTAGGCAAAAAACTCATTTCTGACAAAGTTGCCCAAATGCATCTCAGAAGTGTGCAACTTGTTCCCTGAGTTAGAAAACATCGAGAAACGTTCTTTTCTACTATCGCTGTGCTTGTACACTTGTATTTGCTGAACGGTGAAAGCGCACAGTAATGCACTTTTCTCCCAGCAAATACACTGTTTCTAAGGAAATGGGAAGACACTGAGGAGACACTTGTGGGAGCTACTGTGACTAAAACTGAGCTTCCCTACGCACAGGGAAGCAAGAGAAATGCTGATTTGATCAAGCCCAGTTACATACTCAGAATCTGTACTACTGCGCAAATAGGCATGTCTCTTTAGGCAAAAAAATCATTTCTAACAAAGTTGCCCAAATACATCTCAGAAGTGTGCAACTTGTTCTCTGAGTTAGAAAACGTAGAGAAACGTTCGTTTCTGCTAGCGCTGTGCTTCTACACATGTATTTGCTGAACGGTGAATGCGCACAGTAAGGCACATTTCTCCCAGTAAAAACACTGTTTCTAAGGAAATGGGAACACACTGAGGAGACACTTGTGGGAGCTACTGTGACTAAAACTGAGCTTCCCTACGCACAGGGAAGCAAGAGAAATGCTGATTTCATCAAGCCCAGTTACATACTCAGAATCTGTACTACTGGGCAAATAGGCATGTCTCTTTAGGCAAAAAATTCATTTCTGACAAAGTTGCACAAATGCATCTCAGAAGTGTGCAACTTGTTCCCTGAGTTAGAAAACGTCGAGAAACGGTCTTTTCTGCTAGTGCTGTGCTTCTACACATTCATTTGCTGAACGGTCAAAGCGCAGAGTAATGCAATTTTCTCCCAGCAAATACACTGTTTCTAAGGAAAAGGGGAACACACTGAGGAGACACTTGTGGGAGCTACTGTGACTAAAACTGAGCTTTTCTACGCACAGGGAAGCAAGAGAAATGCTGATTTCATCAAGCCCAGTTACATACTCAGAATCTGTTCTACTGCGAAAATAGGCATGTCTCTGTAGGCAAAAACTCATTTCTGACAAAGTTGCCCAAATGCATCTCAGAAGTGTGCAACTTGTTCCCTGAGTTAGAATACGTCGAGAAACGGTCTTTTCTGCTAGCGCTGTGCTTCTACACATTTATTTGCTGAACGGTGAAAGCGCACAGTAATGCAATTTTCTCCCAGCAAATACACTGTTTCTAAGGAAAAGGGGAACACACTGAGGAGACACTTGTGGGAGCTACTGTGACTAAAACTGAGCTTTTCTACGCACAGGGAAGCAAGAGAAATGCTGATTTCATCAAGCCCAGTTACATACTCAGAATCTGTACTACTGCGAAAATAGGCATGTCTCTGTAGGCAAAAACTCATTTCTGACAAAGTTGCCCAAATGCATCTCAAAAGTGTGCAACTTGTTCCCTGAGTTAGAAAACGTCGAGAAACGGTCGTTTCTGCTAGCGCTGTGCTTCTACACATGTATTTGCTGAACGGTGAAAGCACACAGTAATGCACTTTTCTCCCAACTAATACACTGTTTCTAAGGAAATGGGAACACACTGAGGAGACACTTGTGGGAGCTACTGTGACTAAAACTGAGCTTCCCTACACACAGGGAAGCAAGAGAAATGCTGATTTCATCAAGCCCAGTTACATACTCAGAATCTGTACTACTGCGCAAATAGGCATGTCTCTGTAGGCAAAAAACTCATTTCTGACAAAGTTGCCCAAATGCATCTCAGAAGTGTGCAACTTGTTCTCTGAGTTAGACAACGTCGAGAAACGGTCTTTTCTGCTAGCGCTGTGCTTCTACACATGTATTTGCTGAACGGTGAAAGCGCACATTAATGCACTTTTCCCCCAGCAAATACACTGTTTCTAAGGAAATGGGAACACACTGAGGAGACACTTGTGGGAGCTACTGTGACTAAAACTGAGCTTCCCTTCGCACAGGGAAGCAAGAGAAATGCTGATTTCATCAAGCCCAGTTGCATACTCAGAATCTGTACTACTGCGCAAATAGGCATGTCTCTGTAGGCAAAAAACTCATTTCTGAGAAAGTTGCCCAAATGCATCTCAGAAGTGTGCAACTTGTTCCCTGAGTTAGAAAACGTCGAGAAACGGTCTTTTCTGCTAGCGCTGTGCTTCTACACATTTATTTGCTGAACGGTGAAAGCGCACAGTAATGCAATTTTCTCCCAGCAAATACACTGTTTCTAAGGAAAAGGGGAACACACTGAGGAGACACTTGTGGGAGCTACTGTGACTAAAACTGAGCTTTTCTACGCACAGGGAAGCAAGAGAAATGCTGATTTCATCAAGCCCAGTTACATACTCAGAATCTGTACTACTGCGAAAATAGGCATGTCTCTGTAGGCAAAAACTCATTTCTGACAAAGTTGCCCAAATGCATCTCAGAAGTGTGCAACTTGTTCCCTGAGTTAGAAAACGTCGAGAAACGGTCGTTTCTGCTAGCGCTGTGCTTCTACACATGTATTTGCTGAACGGTGAAAGCACACAGTAATGCACTTTTCTCCCAACTAATACACTGTTTCTAAGGAAATGGGAACACACTGAGGAGACACTTGTGGGAGCTACTGTGACTAAAACTGAGCTTCCCTACACACAGGGAAGCAAGAGAAATGCTGATTTCATCAAGCCCAGTTACATACTCAGAATTACTGCGCAAATAGGCATGTCTCTGTAGGCAAAAAACTCATTTCTGACAAAGTTGCCCAAATGCATCTCAGAAGTGTGCAACTTGTTCTCTGAGTTAGACAACGTCGAGAAACGGTCTTTTCTGCTAGCGCTGTGCTTCTACACATGTATTTGCTGAACGGTGAAAGCGCACATTAATGCACTTTTCCCCCAGCAAATACACTGTTTCTAAGGAAATGGGAACACACTGAGGAGACACTTGTGGGAGCTACTGTGACTAAAACTGAGCTTCCCTTCGCACAGGGAAGCAAGAGAAATGCTGATTTCATCAAGCCCAGTTGCATACTCAGAATCTGTACTACTGCGCAAATAGGCATGTCTCTGTAGGCAAAAAACTCATTTCTGAGAAAGTTGCCCAAATGCATCTCAGAAGTGTGCAACTTGTTCCCTGAGTTAGAAAACGTCGAGAAACGTTCATTTCTGCTAGCGCTGTTTTTCTACACATGTATTTGCTGAACGGTGAAAGTGCACAGTAATGCACTTTTCTCCCTGCAAATACACTGTTTCTAAGTAAATGGGAACACACTGAGGAGACACTTGTGGGAGCTACTGTGACTAAAACTGAGCTTCCCTACGCACAGGGAAGCAAGAGAAATGCTGATTTCATCAAGCCCAGTTACATACTCAGAATCTGTACTACTGCGCAAATAGGCATGTCTCTGTAGGCAAAAAACTCATTTCTCACAAAGTTGCCCAAATGCATCTCAGAAGTGTGCAACTTGTTCCCTGAGTTAGAAAACGTCGAGAAACGGTCGTTTCTGCTAGCGCTGTGCTTCTACACATGTATTTGCTGAACGGTGAAAGCGCACAGTAATGCACTTTTCTCCCAGTAAATACACTGTTTCTAAGGAACTGGGAACACACTGAGGAGCCACTTGTGGGAGCTACTGTGACTAAAACTGAGCTTCCCTATGCACAGGGAAGCAAGAAAAATGCTGATTTCATCAAGCCAAGTTACATACTCAGAATCTGTACTACTGCGCAAATAGGCATGTCTCTGTAGGCAAAAAACTCATTTCTGACAAAGTTGCCCAAATTCATCTCAGAAGTGTGCAACTTGTTCCCTGAGTTAGAAAACGTCGAGAAACGGTCGTTTCTGCTAGCGCTGTGCTTCTACACATGTATTTGATGAACGGTGAAAGCGCACAGTAATGCACTTTTCTCCCAGCAAATACACTGTTTCTAAGGAAAAGGGGAACACACTGAGGAGACACTTGTGGGAGCTACTGTGACTAAAACTGAGCTTTTCTACGCACAGGGAAGCAAGAGAAATGCTGATTTCATCAAGCCCAGTTACATACTCAGAATCTGTACTACTGCGAAAATAGGCATGTCTCTGTAGGCAAAAACTCATTTCTGACAAAGTTGCCCAAATGCATCTCAGAAGTGTGCAACTTGTTCCCTGAGTTAGAAAACGTCGAGAAACGGTCGTTTCTGCTAGTGCTGTGCTTCTACACATGTATTTGCTGAACGGTGAAAACACACAGTAATGCACTTTTCTCCCAGCTAATACACTGTTTCTAAGGAAATGGGAACACACTGAGGAGACACTTGTGGGAGCTACTGTGACTAAAACTGAGCTTCCCTACACACAGGGAAGCAAGAGAAATGCTGATTTCATCAAGCCCAGTTACATACTCAGAATCTGTACTACTGCGCAAATAGGCATGTCTCTGTAGGCAAAAAACTCATTTCTGACAAAGTTGCCCAAATGCATCTCAGAAGTGTGCAACTTGTTCCCTGAGTTAGAAAACGTCGAGAAACGGTCGTTTCTGCTAGCGCTGTGCTTCTACACATGTATTTGCTGAACGGAGAAAGCGCACAGTAATGCACTTTTCTCCCAGCAAATACACTGTTTCTAAGGAAATGGGAACACACTGAGGAGAAACTTGTGGGAGCTACAGTGACTAAAACTGAGCTTCCCTACGCACAGGGAAGCAAGAGAAATGCTGATTTCATCAAGCCCAGTTACATACTCAGAATCTGTACTACTGCGCAAATAGGCATGTCTCTTTAGGCAAAAAACTCATTTCTTACAAAGTTGCCCAAATGCATCTCAGAAGTGTGCAACTTGTACCCTGAGTTAGACAATGTCGAAAAACGGTCTTTTCTGCTAGCGCTGTGCTTCTACACATGTATTTGCTGAACGGTGAAAGCGCACAGTAATGCACTTTTCTCCCAGCAAATACACTGTTTCTAAGGAAATGGGAACACACTGAGGAGACACTTGTGGGAGCTACTGTGACTAAAACTGAGCTTCCCTACGCACAGGGAAGCAAGAGAAATGCTGAGTTCATCAAGCCCAGTTACATACTCAGAATCTGTACTACTGCGCAAATAGGCATGTCTCTTTAGGCAAAAAACTCATTTCTGACAAAGTTGCCCAAATGCATCTCAGAAGTGTGCAACTTGTTCCCTGAGTTAGAAAACATCGAGAAACGTTCTTTTCTACTATCGCTGTGCTTGTACACTTGTATTTGCTGAACGGTGAAAGCGCACAGTAATGCACTTTTCTCCCAGCAAATACACTGTTTCTAAGGAAATGGGAAGACACTGAGGAGACACTTGTGGGAGCTACTGTGACTAAAACTGAGCTTCCCTACGCACAGGGAAGCAAGAGAAATGCTGATTTGATCAAGCCCAGTTACATACTCAGAATCTGTACTACTGCGCAAATAGGCATGTCTCTTTAGGCAAAAAAATCATTTCTAACAAAGTTGCCCAAATACATCTCAGAAGTGTGCAACTTGTTCTCTGAGTTAGAAAACGTAGAGAAACGTTCGTTTCTGCTAGCGCTGTGCTTCTACACATGTATTTGCTGAACGGTGAATGCGCACAGTAATGCACATTTCTCCCAGTAAAAACACTGTTTCTAAGGAAATGGGAACACACTGAGGAGACACTTGTGGGAGCTACTGTGACTAAAACTGAGCTTCCCTACGCACAGGGAAGCAAGAGAAATGCTGATTTCATCAAGCCCAGTTACATACTCAGAATCTGTACTACTGGGCAAATAGGCATGTCTCTTTAGGCAAAAAATTCATTTCTGACAAAGTTGCACAAATGCATCTCAGAAGTGTGCAACTTGTTCCCTGAGTTAGAAAACGTCGAGAAACGGTCTTTTCTGCTAGTGCTGTGCTTCTACACATTCATTTGCTGAACGGTCAAAGCGCAGAGTAATGCAATTTTCTCCCAGCAAATACACTGTTTCTAAGGAAAAGGGGAACACACTGAGGAGACACTTGTGGGAGCTACTGTGACTAAAACTGAGCTTTTCTACGCACAGGGAAGCAAGAGAAATGCTGATTTCATCAAGCCCAGTTACATACTCAGAATCTGTTCTACTGCGAAAATAGGCATGTCTCTGTAGGCAAAAACTCATTTCTGACAAAGTTGCCCAAATGCATCTCAGAAGTGTGCAACTTGTTCCCTGAGTTAGAATACGTCGAGAAACGGTCTTTTCTGCTAGCGCTGTGCTTCTACACATTTATTTGCTGAACGGTGAAAGCGCACAGTAATGCAATTTTCTCCCAGCAAATACACTGTTTCTAAGGAAAAGGGGAACACACTGAGGAGACACTTGTGGGAGCTACTGTGACTAAAACTGAGCTTTTCTACGCACAGGGAAGCAAGAGAAATGCTGATTTCATCAAGCCCAGTTACATACTCAGAATCTGTACTACTGCGAAAATAGGCATGTCTCTGTAGGCAAAAACTCATTTCTGACAAAGTTGCCCAAATGCATCTCAAAAGTGTGCAACTTGTTCCCTGAGTTAGAAAACGTCGAGAAACGGTCGTTTCTGCTAGCGCTGTACTTCTACACATGTATTTGCTGAACGGTGAAAGCACACAGTAATGCACTTTTCTCCCAACTAATACATGTTTCTAAGGAAATGGGAACACACTGAGGAGACACTTGTGGGAGCTACTGTGACTAAAACTGAGCTTCCCTACACACAGGGAAGCAAGAGAAATGCTGATTTCATCAAGCCCAGTTACATACTCAGAATCTGTACTACTGCGCAAATAGGCATGTCTCTGTAGGCAAAAAACTCATTTCTGACAAAGTTGCCCAAATGCATCTCAGAAGTGTGCAACTTGTTCTCTGAGTTAGACAACGTCGAGAAACGGTCTTTTCTGCTAGCGCTGTGCTTCTACACATGTATTTGCTGAACGGTGAAAGCGCACATTAATGCACTTTTCCCCCAGCAAATACACTGTTTCTAAGGAAATGGGAACACACTGAGGAGACACTTGTGGGAGCTACTGTGACTAAAACTGAGCTTCCCTTCGCACAGGGAAGAAAGAGAAATGCTGATTTCATCAAGCCCAGTTGCATACTCAGAATCTGTACTACTGCGCAAATAGGCATGTCTCTGTAGGCAAAAAACTCATTTCTGAGAAAGTTGCCCAAATGCATCTCAGAAGTGTGCAACTTGTTCCCTGAGTTAGAAAACGTCGAGAAACGGTCTTTTCTGCTAGCGCTGTGCTTCTACACATTTATTTGCTGAACGGTGAAAGCGCACAGTAATGCAATTTTCTCCCAGCAAATACACTGTTTCTAAGGAAAAGGGGAACACACTGAGGAGACACTTGTGGGAGCTACTGTGACTAAAACTGAGCTTTTCTACGCACAGGGAAGCAAGAGAAATGCTGATTTCATCAAGCCCAGTTACATACTCAGAATCTGTACTACTGCGAAAATAGGCATGTCTCTGTAGGCAAAAACTCATTTCTGACAAAGTTGCCCAAATGCATCTCAGAAGTGTGCAACTTGTTCCCTGAGTTAGAAAACGTCGAGAAACGGTCGTTTCTGCTAGCGCTGTGCTTCTACACATGTATTTGCTGAACGGTGAAAGCACACAGTAATGCACTTTTCTCCCAACTAATACACTGTTTCTAAGGAAATGGGAACACACTGAGGAGACACTTGTGGGAGCTACTGTGACTAAAACTGAGCTTCCCTACACACAGGGAAGCAAGAGAAATGCTGATTTCATCAAGCCCAGTTACATACTCAGAATCTGTACTACTGCGCAAATAGGCATGTCTCTGTAGGCAAAAAACTCATTTCTGACAAAGTTGCCCAAATGCATCTCAGAAGTGTGCAACTTGTTCTCTGAGTTAGACAACGTCGAGAAACGGTCTTTTCTGCTAGCGCTGTGCTTCTACACATGTATTTGCTGAACGGTGAAAGCGCACATTAATGCACTTTTCCCCCAGCAAATACACTGTTTCTAAGGAAATGGGAACACACTGAGGAGACACTTGTGGGAGCTACTGTGACTAAAACTGAGCTTCCCTTCGCACAGGGAAGCAAGAGAAATGCTGATTTCATCAAGCCCAGTTGCATACTCAGAATCTGTACTACTGCGCAAATAGGCATGTCTCTGTAGGCAAAAAACTCATTTCTGAGAAAGTTGCCCAAATGCATCTCAGAAGTGTGCAACTTGTTCCCTGAGTTAGAAAACGTCGAGAAACGGTCGTTTCTGCTAGCGCTGTGCTTCTACACATTTATTTGCTGAACGGTGAAAGCGCACAGTAATGCAATTTTCTCCCAGCAAATACACTGTTTCTAAGGAAAAGGGGAACACACTGAGGAGACACTTGTGGGAGCTACTGTGACTAAAACTGAGCTTTTCTACGCACAGGGAAGCAAGAGAAATGCTGATTTCATCAAGCCCAGTTACATACTCAGAATCTGTACTACTGCGCAAATAGGCATGTCTCTGTAGGCAAAAAACTCATTTCTGACAAAGTTGCCCAAATGCATCTCAGAAGTGTGCAACTTGTTCTCTGAGTTAGACAACGTCGAGAAAGTGTCCTTTCTGCTAGCGCTTGCGTCTACACATATATTTGCTGAACGGTGAAAGCGCAGAGTAATGCTCTTTTCTCCCAGCAAATACACTGCTTCTAAGGAACTGGGAACACACTGAGGAGACACTTGTGGGAGCAACTGTGACTAAAACTGAGCTTCCCTAGGCACAGGGAAGCAAGAGAAATGCTGATTTCATCCAGCCCAGTTACATACTCAGAATCTGTACTACTGCGCAAATAGGCATGTCTCTTTAGGCAAAAAACTCATTTCTGACGAAGTTGCCCAAATTTATCTCAGAAGTGTGCAACTTGTTCTCTGAGTTAGAAAACGTCGAGAAACGGTCTTTTCTGCTAGCGCTGTGCTTCTACACATGTATTTGCTGAACGGTGAAAGCGCACATTAATGCACTTTTCCCCCAGCAAATACACTGTTTCTAAGGAAATGGGAACACACTGAGGAGACACTTGTGGGAGCTACTGTGACTAAAACTGAGCTTCCCTTCGCACAGGGAAGCAAGAGAAATGCTGATTTCATCAAGCCCAGTTACATACTCAGAATCTGTACTACTGCGCAAATAGGCATGTCTCTGTAGGCAAAAAACTCATTTCTGAGAAAGTTGCCCAAATGCATCTCAGAAGTGTGCAACTTGTTCCCTGAGTTAGAAAACGTCGAGAAACGGTCGTTTCTGCTAGCGCTGTGCTTCTACACATGTATTTGCTGAACGGTGAAAGTGCACAGTAATGCACTTTTCTCCCTGCAAATACACTGTTTCTAAGTAAATGGGAACACACTGATGAGACACTTGTGGGAGCTACTGTGACTAAAACTGAGCTTCCCTACGCACAGGGAAGCAAGAGAAATGCTGATTTCATCAAGCCCAGTTACATACTCAGAATCTGTACTACTGCGCAAATAGGCATGTCTCTGTAGGCAAAAAACTCTTTTCTGACAAAGATGCCCAAATGCATCTCAGAAGTGTGCAACTTGTTCCTTGAGTTAGAAAACATAGAGAAACGGTCATTTCTGCTAGCGCTGTGCTTCTACACATGTACTTGCTGAACAGTGAAAGCGCACAGTAATGCACTTTTCTCCCAGCAAATACACTGTTTCTAAGGAAATGGGAACACACTGAGGAGACACTTGTGGGAGCTACTGTGACTAAAACTGAGCTTCCCTACGCACAGGGAAGCAAGAGAAATGCTGAGTTCATCAAGCCCAGTTACATACTCAGAATCTGTACTACTGCGCAAATAGGCATGTCTCTTTAGGCAAAAAACTCATTTCTGACAAAGTTGCCCAAATGCATCTCAGAAGTGTGCAACTTGTTCCCTGAGTTAGAAAACATCGAGAAACGTTCGTTTCTGCTATCGCTGTGCTTGTACACTTGTATTTGCTGAACGGTGGAAGCGCACAGTAATGCACTTTTCTCCCAGCAAATACACTGTTTCTAAGGAAATGGGAACACACTGAGGAGACACTTGTGGGAGCTACTGTGACTAAAACTGAGCTATCCTACGCACAGGGAAGCAAGAGAAATGCTGATTTGATCAAGCCCAGTTACATACTCAGAATCTGTACTACTGCGCAAATAGGCATGTCTCTGTAGGAAAAAAAATCATTTCTGACAAAGTTGCCCAAATACATCTCAGAAGTGTGCAACTTGTACCCTGAGTTAGAAAACTTCGAGAAACGTTCGTTTCTGCTAGCGCTGTGCTTCTACACATGTATTTGCTGAACGGTGAAAGCGCACAGTAATGCACTTTTCTCCCAGCAAATACACTGTTTCTAAGGAAATGGGAACACACTGAGGAGACACTTGTGGGAGCTACTGTGACTAAAACTGAGCTTCCCTACGCACCGGGAAGCAAGAGAAATGCTGAGTTCATCAAGCCCAGTTACATACTCAGAATCTGTACTACTGCGCAAATAGGCATGTCTCTTTAGGCAAAAAACTCATTTCTGACAAAGTTGCCCAAATGCATCTCCGAAGTGTGCAACTTGTTCCCTGAGTTAGAAAACATCGAGAAACGTTCTTTTCTGCTATCGCTGTGCTTGTACACTTGTATTTGCTGAACGGTGAAAGCGCACTGTAATGCACTTTTCTCCCAGCAAATACACTGTTTCTAAGGAAATGGGAACACACTGAGGAGACACTTGTGGGAGCTACTGTGACTAAAACTGAGCTTCCCTACGCACAGGGAAGCAAGAGAAATGCTGATTTGATCAAGCCCAGTTACATACTCAGAATCTGTACTACTGCGCAAATAGGCATGTCTCTATAGGCAAAAAAATCATTTCTAACAAAGTTGCCCAAATACATCTCAGAAGTGTGCAACTTGTTCTCTGAGTTAGACAACGTCGAGAAACGGTCTTTTCTGCTAGCGCTGTGCTTCTACACATGTATTTTGAATGGTGAAAGCGCACAGAAATGCGCTTTTCTCCCAGCAAATACACTGTTTCTAAGGAAATGGGAACACACTGAGGAGACACTTGTGGGAGCTACTGTGACTAAAACTGAGCTTCCCTACGCACAGGGAAGCAAGAGAAATGCTGATTTCATCAAGCCCAGTTACATACTCAGAATCTGTAATACTGCGCAAATAGGCATGTCTCTTTAGGCAAAAAACTCATTTCTGACAAAGTTGCCCAAATGCATCTCAGAAGTGTGCAACTTGTTCCCTGAGTTAGAAAACGTCGAGAAACGGTCATTTCTGCTAGCGCTGTGCTTCTACACATGTATTTGCTGAACGGAGAAAGCGCACAGTAATGCACTTTTCTCCCAGCATATACACTGTTTCTAAGGAACTGGGAACACACTGAGGAGACACTTGTGGGAGCTACAGTGACTAAAACTGAGCTTCCCTACGCACAGGGAAGCAAGAGAAATGCTGATTTCATCAAGCCCAGTTACATACTCAGAATCTGTACTACTGCGCAAATAGGCATGTCTCTTTAGGCAAAAAACTCATTTCTTACAAAGTTGCCCAAATGCATCTCAGAAGTGTGCAACTTGTACCCTGAGTTAGAAAACGTCGAGAAACGGTCGTTTCTGCTAGCGCTGTGCTTCTACACATGTATTTGCTGAACGGTGAAAGCGCACAGTAATGCACTTTTCTCCTATAAAATACACTGTTTCTAAGGAAATGGGAACACACTGAGGAGACACTTGTGGTAGCTACTGTGACTAAAACTGAGCTTCCCTATGCACAGGGAAGCAAGAGAAATGCTGATTTCATCAAGCCCAGTTACATACTCAGAATCTGTACTACTGCGCAAATAGGCATGTCTCTTTAGGCAAAAAACTCATTTCTGACAAAGTTGCCCAAATGCATCTCAGAAGTGTGCAACTTGTTCTCTGAATTAGACAATGTCCAAAAACGGTCTTTTCTGCTAGCGCTGTGCTTCTACACATGTATTTGCTGAACGGTGAAAGCGCACAGTAATGCACTTTTCTCCCAGCAAATACACTGTGTCGAAGGAAATGGGAACACACTGAGGAGACACTTGTGGGAGCTACAGTGACTAAAACTGAGCTTCCCTACGCACAGGGAAGCAAGAGAAATGCTGATTTCATCCAGCCCAGTTACATACTCAGAATCTGTACTACTGCGCAAATAGGCATGTCTCTTTAGGCAAAAAACTCATTTCTGACAAAGTTGCCCAAATGCATCTCAGAAGTGTGCAACTTGTTCCCTGAGTTAGAAAACGTCGAGAAACCTTCGTTTCTGCTAGCGCTGTGCTTCTACACATGTATTTGCTGAACGGTGAAAGCGCACAGTAATGCATTTTTCTCCCAGCAAATACACTGTTTCTAAGGAAATGGGAACACACTGAGGAGACACTTGTGGGAGCTACAGTGACTAAAACTGAGCTTCCCTACGCACAGGGAAGCAAGAGAAATGCTGATTTCATCAAGCCCAGTTACATACTCAGATTCTGTACTACTGCGCAAATAGGCATGTCTCTTTAGGCAAAAAACTCATTTCTGACAAAGTTGCCCAAATGCATCTCAGAAGTGTGCAACTTGTTCCCTGAGTTAGAAAACGTCGATAAACGTTCATTTCTACTAGCGCTGTGCTTCTACACATGTATTTACTGAACGGTGAAAGCGCACAGTAATGCACTTTTCTCCCAGCAAATACACTGTTTCTAAGGAAATGGGAACACACTGAGGAGACACATGTGGGAGCTACTGTGACTAAAACTGAGCTTCCCTACGCACAGGGAAGCAAGAGAAATGCTGATTTCATCAAGCCCAGTTACATACTCAGAATCTGTACTACTGCGCAAATAGGCATGTCTCTGGAGGCAAAAAACTCATTTCTGACAAAGTTGCCCAAATGCATCTCAGAAGTTTGCAACTTGTTCCCTGAGTTAGAAAACGTCGAGAAACGGTCTTTTCTGCTAGCGCTGTGCTTCTACACATGTATTTGCTGAACGGTGAAAGCGCACAGTAATGCACTTTTCTCCCAGCAAATACACTGTTTCTACGGAAATGGGAACACTGTGGAGACACTTGTGGGAGCTACTGTGACTAAAACTGAGCTTCCCTACCACAGGGAAGCAAGAGAAATGCTGATTTCATAAAGCCCAGTTACATACTCAGAATCTGTACTACTGTGCAAATAGGCATGTCTCTGTAGGCAAAAAAACTCATTTCTGACAAAGTTGCCCAAATGCATCTCAGAAGTGTGCAACTTGTTCTCTGAGTTAGAAAACGTCGAGAAACGGTCGTTTCTGCTAGCGCTGTGCTTCTACAAGTGTACTTGCTGAACGGTGAAAGCGCACAGTAATGCACTTTTCTCCCAGCAAATACACTGTTTCTAAGGAAATGGGAACACACTGAGGAGACACTTGTGGGAGCTACAGTGACTAAAACTGAGCTTCCCTACGCACAGGGAAGCAAGAGAAATGCTGATTTCATCAAGCCCAGTTACATACTCAGAATCTGTACTACTGCGCAAATAGGCATGTCTCTTTAGGCAAAAAACTCATTTCTGACAAAGTTGCCCAAATGCATCTCAGAAGTGTGCAACTTGTTCCCTGAGTTAGAAAACGTCGAGAAACGGTCTTTTCTGCTAGCGCTGTGCTTCTACATATGTATTTGCTGAACGGTGAAAGCGCACAGTAATGCACTTTTCTCCCAGCAAATACACTGTTTCTATGGAAATGGGAACACTGTGGAGACACTTGTGGGAGCTACTGTGACTAAAACTGAGCTTCCCTACGCACAGGGAAGCAAGAGAAATGCTGATTTCATCAAGCCCAGTTACATACTCAGAATCTGTACTACTGCGCAAATAGGCATGTCTCTGTAGGCAAAAAACTCATTTCTGACAAAGTTGCCCAAATGCATCTCAGAAGTGTGCAACTTGTTCCCTGAGTTAGAAAATGTCGAGAAACGTTCGTTTCTGCTAGCGCTGTGCTTCTACACATGTATTTGCTGAACGGTGAAAGCGCACAGTAATGCACTTTTCTCCCAGCAAATACACTGTTTCTAAGGAAATGGGAACACACTGAGGAGACACTTCTGGGAGCTACTGTGACTAAAACTGAGCTTCCCTACGCACAGGGAAGCAAGAGAAATGCTGATTTCATCAAGCCCAGTTACATACTCAGAATCTGTACTACTGCGCAAATAGGCATGTCTCTTTAGGCAAAAAACTCATTTCTGACAAAGTTGCCCAAATGCATCTCAGAAGTGTGCAACTTGTTCCCTGAGTTAGAAAACGTCGAGAAACGGTCTTTTCTGCTAGTGCTGTGCTTCTACACATGTATTTGCTGAACGGTGAAAGCGCACAGTAATGCACTTTTCTCCCAGCAAATACACTGTTTCTAAGGAAATGGGAACACACTGAGGAGACACTTGTGGGAGCTACAGTGACTAAAACTGAGCTTCCCTACGCACAGGGAAGCACGAGAAATGCTGATTTCATCAAGCCCAGTTACATACTCAGAATCTGTACTACTGCGCAAATAGGCATGTCTCTGTAGGCAAAAAACTCATTTCTGACAAAGTTGCCCAAATGCATCTCAGAAGTGTGCAACTTGTTCCCTGAGTTAGAAAATGTCGAGAAACGTTCCATTCTGCTAGCACTGTGCTTCTACACATGTATTTGCTGAACGGTGAAAGCCCACAGTAATGCACTTTTCTCCCAGAAAATACACTGTTTCTAAGGAAATGGGAACACACTGAGGAGACACTTGTGGGAGCTACTGTGATTAAAACTGAGCTTCCCTACGCACAGGGAAGCAAGAGAAATGCTGATTTCATCAAGCCCAGTTACATACTCAGAATCTGTACTACTGCGCAAATAGGCATGTCTCTGTAGGCAAAAATCTCATTTCTGATAAAGTTGCCCAAATGCATCTCAGAAGTGTGCAACTTGTTCCCTGAGTTAGAAAACGTCGAGAAACAGTCGTTTCTGCTAGCGCTGTGCTTCTACACATGTATTTGCTGAACGGTGAAAGCGCACAGTAATGTACTTTTCTCCCAGCAAATACACTGTTTCTAAGGAAATGGGAACACACTGAGGAGACACTTGTGGGAGCTACTGTGACTAAAACTGAGCTTCCCTACGCACAGGGAAGCAAGAGAAATGCTGATTTCATCAAGCCCAGTTACATACTCAGAATCTGTACTACTGCGCAAATAGGCATGTCTCTGTAGGCAAAAAACTCATTTCTGACAAAGTTGCCCAAATTCATCTCAGAAGTGTGCAACTTGTTCTCTGAGTTAGAAAACGTCGAGAAACGGTCGTTTCTGCTAGCACTGTGCTTCTACAAGTGTACTTGCTGAACGGTGAAAGCGCACAGTAATGCACTTTTCTCCCAGCAAATACACTGTTTCTAAGGAAATGGGAACACACTGAGGAGACACTTGTGGGAGCTACCGTGACTAAAACTGAGCTTCCCTACGCACAGGGAAGCAAGAGAAATGCTGATTTCATCAAGCCCAGTTACATACTCAGAATCTGTACTACTGCGCAAATAGGCATGTCTCTGTAGGAAAAAAAACTCACTTCTGACAAAGTTGCCCAAATGCATCTCAGAAGTGTGCAACTTGTTCCCTGAGTTAGAAAACGTCGAGATATGGTCTTTTCTGCTAGCGCTGTGCTTCTACACATGTACTTGCTGAACGGTGAAAGCGCACAGTAATGCACTTTTTTCCCAGCAAATACACTGTCTCTAAGAAAATGGGAACACACTGAGGAGACACTTGTGGGAGCTACTGTGACTAAAACTGAGCTTCCCTACGCACAGGGAAGCAAGAGAAATGCTGATTTCATCAAGCCCAGTTACATACTCAGAATCTGTACTACTGCGCAAATAGGCATGTCTCCGTAGGAAAAAAACTCACTTCTGACAAAGTTGCCCAAAAACATCTCAGAAGTGTGCAACTTGTTCTCTGAGTTAGAAAACGTCGAGAAACGGTCGTTTCTGCTAGCGCTGTGCTTCTACACATGTACTTGCTGAACGGTGAAAGCGCACAGTAATGCACTTTTATCCCAGCAAATACACTGTTTCTAAGAAAATGGGAACACACTGAGGAGACACTTGTGGGAGCTACTGTGACTAAAACTGAGCTTCCCTATGCACAGGGAAGCAAGAGAAATGCTGATTTCATCAAGCCCAGTTACATACACAGAATATGTACTACGGCACAAATAGGCATGTCTCTGTAGGCAAAAAACTCATTTCTGACAAAGTTGCCCAAATGCATCTCAGAAGTGTGCAACTTGTTCCCTGAGTTAGAAAACGTCGAGAATCGTTCGTTTCTGCTAGCGCTGCGCTTCTACACATGTATTTGCTGAACGGTGAAAGCGCACAGTAATGCACTTTTCTCCCAGCAAATACACTGTTTCTAAGGAAATGGGAACACACTGAGGAGACACTTGTGGGAGCTACAGTGACTAAAACTGAGCTTCCCTACGCACAGGGAAGCAAGAGAAATGCTGATTTCATCAAGCCCAGTTACATACTCAGAATCTGTACTACTGCGCAAATAGGCATGTCTCTTTAGGCAAAAAACTCATTTCTGACAAAGTTGCCCAAATGCATCTCAGAAGTGTGCAACTTGCTCCCTGAGTTAGAAAACGTCGAGAAACAGTCGTTTCTGCTAGCGCTGTGCTTCTACACATGTATTTGCTGAACGGTGAAAGCGCACAGTAATGCAATTTTCTCCCAGCAAATACACTGTTTCAAAGGAAATGGGAACACACTGAGGAGACACTTGTGGGAGCTACTGTGACTAAAACTGAGCTTCCCTATACACAGGGAAGCAAGAGAAATGCTGATTTCATCAAGCCCAGTTACATACTCAGAATCTGTACTACTGCGCAAATAGGCATGTCTCTTTAGGCAAATAACTCATTTCTGACAAAGTTGCCCAAATGCATCTCAGAAGTGTGCAACTTGTTCCCTGAGTTAGAAAACGTCGAGAAACTGTCGTTTCTGCTAGCGCTGTGCTTCTACACATGTATTTGCTGAACGGTGAAAGCGCACAGTAATGTACTTTTCTCCCAGCAAATACACTGTTTCTAAGGAAATGGGAACACACTGAGGAGACACTTGTGGGAGCTACTGTGACTAAAACTGAGCTTCCCTACGCACAGGGAAGCAAGAGAAATGCTGATTTCATCAAGCCCAGTTACATACTCAGAATCTGTACTACTGCGCAAATAGGCATGTCTCTGTAGGCAAAAAACTCATTTCTGACAAAGTTGCCCAAATGCATCTCAGAAGTGTGCAACTTGTTCCCTGAGTTAGAAAATGTCGAGAAACGTTTGTTTCTGCTAGCGCTGTGCTTCTACACATGTATTTGCTGAACGGTGAAAGCGCACAGTAATGCACTTTTCTCCCAGCAAATACACTGTTTCTAAGGAAATGGGAACACACTGAGGAGACACTTGTGGGAGCTACTGTGACTAAAACTGAGCTTCCCTACGCACAGGGAAGCAAGAGAAATGCTGATTTCATCAAGCCCAGTTACATACTCAGAATCTGTACTACTGCGCAAATAGGCATGTCTCTGTAGGCAAAAAACTCATTTCTGACAAAGTTGCCCAAATGCATCTCAGAAGTGTGCAACTTGTTCCCTGAGTTAGAAAACGTCGAGAAACGGTCTTTTCTGCTAGCGCTGTGCTTCTACACATGTATTTGCTGAACGGTGATAGCGCACAGTAATGCACTTTTCTCCCAGCAAATACACTATTTCTACGGAAATGGGAACACACTGAGGAGACACTTGTGGGAGCTACTGTGACTAAAACTGAGCTTCCCTACGCACAGGGAAGCAAGAGAAATGCTGATTTCATCAAGCCCAGTTACATACTCAGAATCTGTACTACTGCGCAAATAGGCATGTCTCTGTAGGCAAAAAACTCATTTCGGACAAAGTTGCCCAAATGCATATCAGAAGTGTGCAACTTGTTCCCTGAGTTAGAAAATGTCGAGAAACGTTCGTTTCTGCTAGCGCTGTGCTTCTACACATGTATTTGCTGAACGGTGAAAGCGCACAGTAATGCAATTTTCTCCCAGCAAATACACTGTTTCTAAGAAATGGGAACACACTGAGGAGACACTTGTGGGAGCTACTGTGAGTAAAACTGAGCTTCCCTACGCACAGGGAAGCAAGAGAAATGCTGATTTCATCAAGCCCAGTTACATACTCAGAATCTGTACTACTGCACAAATAGGCATGTCTCTGTAGGCAAAAAAATCTTTTCTGACAAAGTTGCCCTAATGCATCTCAGAAGTGTGCAACTTATTCTCTGAGTTAGAAAACGTCGAGAAATGGTCGTTTCTGCTAGCGCTGTGCTCCTACAACTGTACTTGCTAAACGGTGAAAGCGCACAGTAATGCACTTTTCTCCCAGCAAATACACTGTTTCTAAGGAAATGGGAACACACTGAGGAGACACTTGTGGGAGCTACTGTGACTAAAACTGAGCTTCCCTACGCACAGGGAAGCAAGAGAAATGCTGATTTCATCAAGCCCAGTTACATACTCAGAATCTGTACTACTGCGCAAATAGGCATGTCTCTGTAGGCAAAAAACTCATTTCTGACAAAGTTGCCCAAATGCATCTCAGAAGTGTGCAACTTGTTCCCTGAGTTAGAAAATGTCGAGAAACGTTCCATTCTGCTAGCGCTGTGCTTCTACACATGTATTTGCTGAACGGTGAAAGCCCACAGTAATGCACTTTTCTCCCAGAAAATACACTGTTTCTAAGGAAATGGGAACACACTGAGGAGACACTTGTGGGAGCTACTGTGATTAAAACTGAGCTTCCCTATGCACAGGGAAGCAAGAGAAATGCTGATTTCATCAAGCCCAGTTACATACTCAGAATCTGTACTACTGCGCAAATAGGCATGTCTCTGTAGGCAAAAATCTCATTTCTGATAAAGTTGCCCAAATGCATCTCAGAAGTGTGCACCTTGTTCTCTGAGTTAGAAAACGTCGAGAAACGGTCGTTTCTGCTAGCGCTGTGCTTCTACAAGTGTACTTGCTGAACGGTGAAAGCGCACAGTAAAGCACTTTTCTCCCAGCAAATGCACTGTTTCTAAGGAAATGGGAACACACTGAGGAGACACTTGTGGGAGCTACAGTGACTAAAACTGAGCTTCCCTACGCACAGGGAAGCAAGAGAAATGCTGATTTCATCAAGCCCAGTTACATACTCAGAATCTGTACTACTGCGCAAATAGGCATGTCTCTGTAGGCAAAAAACTCATTTTTGACAAAGTTGCCCAAATGCATCTCAGAAGTGTGCAACTTGTTCCCTGAGTTAGAAAACGTCGAGGAACAGTCTTTTCCGCTAGCGCTGTGCTTCTACACATCTATTTGCTGAACGGTGAAAGCGCACAGTAATGCACTTTTCTCCCAGCAAATACACTGTTTCAAAGGAAATGGGAACACACTGAGGAGACACTTGTGGGAGCTACTGTGACTAAAACTGAGCTTCCCTATGCACAGGGAACCAAGAGAAATGCTGATTTCATCAAGCCCAGTTACATACTCAGAATCTGTACTACTGCGCAAATAGGCATGTCTCTTTAGGCAAAAAACTCATTTCTGACAAAGTTGCCCAAATGCATCTCAGAAGTGTGTAACTTGTTCCCTGAGTTAGAAAACGTCGAGAAACTGTCGTTTCTGCTAGCGCTGTGCTTCTACACATGTATTTGCTGAACGGTGAAAGCGCACAGTAATGTACTTTTCTCCCAGCAAATACACTGTTTCTAAGATAATGGGAACACACTGAGGAGACACTTGTGGGAGCTACTGTGACTAAAACTGAGCTTCCCTACGCACAGGGAAGCAAGAGAAATGCTGATTTCATCAAGCCCAGTTACATACTCAGAATCTGTACTACTGCGCAAATAGGCATGTCTCTGTAGGCAAAAAACTCATTTCTGACAACGTTGCCCAAATTCATCTCAGAAGTGTGCAACTTGTTCTCTGAGTTAGAAAACGTCGAGAAACGGTCGTTTCTGCTAGCGCTGTGCTTCTACAAGTGTACTTGCTGAACGGTGAAAGCGCACAGTAATGCACTTTTCTCCCAGCAAATACACTGTTTCTAAGGAAATGGGAACACACTGAGGAGACACTTGTGGGAGCTACAGTGACTAAAACTGAGCTTCCCTACGCACAGGGAAGCAAGAGAAATGCTGATTTCATCAAGCCCAGTTACATACTCAGAATCTGTACTACTGCGCAAATAGGCATGTCTCGTTAGGAAAAAAAAACTCACTTCTGACAAAGTTTCCCAAATGCATCTCAGAAGTGTGCAACTTGTTCCCTGAGTTAGAAATCGTCGAGAAACGTTCGTTTCTGCTAGCGCTGTGCTTCTACACATGTATTTGCTGAACGGTGAAAGCGCACAGTAATGTACTTTTCTCCCAGCAAATACACTGTTTCTAAGGAAATGGGAACACACTGAGGAGACACTTGTGGGAGCTACAGTGACTAAAACTGAGCTTCCCTACGCACAGGAAAGCAAGAGAAATGCTGATTTCATAAAGCCCAATTACATACTCAGAATCTGTACTACTGCGCAAATAGGCATTCTCTGTAGGCAAAAAACTCATTTCTGACAAAGTTGCCCAAATGCATCTCAGAAGTGTGCAACTTGCTCTCTGAGTTAGAAAACGTCGAGAAACGTTCGTTTCTGCTAGCGCTGTGCTTCTACACATGTATTTGCTGAACGGTGAAAGTGCACAGTAATGCACTTTTCTCCCAGCAAATACACTGTTTCTACGGAAATGGGAACACTGTGGAGACACTTGTGGGAGCTACTGTGACTAAAACTGAGCTTCCCTACCACAGGGAAGCAAGAGAAATGCTGATTTCATCCAGCCCAGTTACATACTCAGAATCTGTACTACTACGCAAATAGGCATGTCTCTGTAGGCAAAAAACTCTTTTCTGACAAAGTTGCCCAAATGCACCTCAGAAGTGTGCAACTTGTTCTCTGAGTTAGAAAACGTCGAGAAACGGTCGTTTCTGCTAGCGCTGTGCTTCTACAAGTGTACTTGCTGTACGGTGAAAGGGCACAGTAATGCACTTTTCTCCCAGCAAATACACTGTTTCTAAGGAAATGGGAACACACTGAGGAGACACTTGTGGGAGCTACTGTGACTAAAACTGAGCTTCCCTACGCACAGGGAAGCAAGAGAAATGCTGATTTCATCAAGCCCAGTTACATACTCAGAATCTGTACTACTGCGCAAATAGGCATGTCTCTGTGGGCAAAAATCTCATTTCTGACAAAGTTGCCCAAATGCATCTCAGAAGTGTGCAACTTGTTCTCTGAGTTAGAAAACGTCGAGAAACGGTCGTTTCTGCTAGCGCTGTGCTTCTACACATGTACTTGCTGAAAGGTGAAAGCGCACAGTAATGCATTTTTCTCCCAGCAAATACATTGTTTCTAAGTAAATGGGAACACACTGAGGAGACACTTGTGGGAGCTACTGTGACTAAAACTGAGCTTCCCTACGCACAGGGAAGCAAGAGAAATGCTGATTTCATCAAGCCCAGTTACATACTCAGAATCTGTACTACTGCGCAAATAGGCATGTCTCTGTAGGTAAAAAACTCACTTCTGACAAAGTTGCCCAAATGCATCTCAGAAGTGTGCAACTTGTTCCCTGAGTTAGAAAACGTCGAGAAACAGTCGTTTCTGCTAGCGCTGTGCTTCTACACATGTATTTGCTGAACGGTGAAAGCGCTCAGTAATGCAATTTTCTCCCAGCAAATACACTGTTTCAAAGGAAATGGGAACACACTGAGGAGACACTTGTGGGAGCTACTGTGACTAAAACTGAGCTTCCCTATACACAGGGAAGCAAGAGAAATGCTGATTTCATCAAGCCCAGTTACATACTCAGAATCTGTACTACTGCGCAAATAGGCATGTCTCTTTAGGCAAAAAACTCATTTCAGACAAAGTTGCCCAAATGCATCTCAGAAGTGTGCAACTTGTTCCCTGAGTTAGAAAACGTCGAGAAACTGTCGTTTCTGCAAGCGCTGTGCTTCTACACATGTATTTGCTGAACGGTGAAAGCGCACAGTAATGTACTTTTCTCCCAGCAAATACACTGTTTCTAAGGAAATGGGAACACACTGAGGAGACACTTGTGGGAGCTACTGTGACTAAAACTGAGCTTCCCTACGCACAGGGAAGCAAGAGAAATGCTGATTTCATCAAGCCCAGTTACATACTGAGAATATGTACTACGGCACAAATAGGCATGTCTCTTTAGGCAAAAAACTCATTTCTGACAAAGTTGCCCAAATGCAGCTCAGAAGTGTGCAACTTGGTCCATGAGTTAGAAAACGTCGAGAAACGGTCTTTTCTGCTAGCGCTGTGCTTCTACACATGTATTTGCTGAACGGTGAAAGCGCACAGTAATGCACTTTTCTCCCAGCAAATACACTGTTTCTAAGGAAATGGGAACACACTGAGGAGACACTTGTGGGAACTACTGTGACTAAAACTGAGCTTCCCTACGCACAGGGAAGCAAGAGAATGCTGATTTCATCAAGCCCAGTTACATACTCAGAATCTGTACTACTGCGCAAATAGGCATGTCTCTGTAGGCAAAAAACTCATTTCTGACAAAGTTGCCCAAATGCATCTCAGAAGTGTGCAACTTGTTCTCTGAGTTAGAAAACGTCGAGAAACGGTCGTTTCAGCTAGCGCTGTGCTTCTACACATGTACTTGCTGAACGGTGAAAGCGCACAGTAATGCACTTTTCTCCTAGCAAATACACTGTTTCTACGGAAATGGGAACACACTAAGGAGACACTTGTTGGAGCTACTGTGACTAAAACTGAGCTTCCCTACGCACAGGGAAGCAAGAGAAATGCTGATTTCATCAAGCCCAGTTACATACTCAGAATCTGTACTACTTCGCAAATAGGCATGTCTCTTTAGGCAAAAAACTCATTTCTGACAAAGTTGCCCAAATGCATCTCAGAAGTGTGCAACTTGTTCCCTGAGTTAGAAAACGTCGACAAACGGTCGTATCTGCTAGCGCTGTGCTTCCACACATGTATTTGCTGAATGGTGAAAGCGCACAGTAATGCACTTTTCTCCCAGCAAATACACTGTTTCTAAGGAAATGGGATCACACTGAGGAGACACTTGTGGGAGCTACTGTGACTAAAACTGTGCTTCCCTACGCACAGGGAAGCAAGAGAAATGCTGATTTCATCAAGCCCAGTTACATACTCAGAATCTGTACTACTGCGCAAATAGGCATGTCTCTTTAGGCAAAAAACTCATTTCTGACAAAGTTGCCAAAATGCATCTCAGAAGTGTGCAACTTGTTCCCTGAGTTAGAAAACGTTGAGAAACGGTCGTTTCTGCTAGCGCTGTGCTTCTACACATGTATTTGCTGAACGGTGAAAGCGCACAGTAATGCACTTTTCTCCCAGCAAATACACTGTTTCTAAGGAAATGGGAACACACTGAGGAGACACTTGTGGGAGCTACTGTGACTGAAATTGAGCTTCCCTACGCACAGGGAAGCAAGAGAAATGCTGATTTCATCAAGCCCAGTTACATACTCAGAATCTGTACTACTGCGCAAATAGGCATGTCTCTTTAGGCAAAAAACTCATTTCAGACAAAGTTGCCCAAATGCATCTCAGAAGTGTGCAACTTGTTCCCTGAGTTAGAAAACGTCGAGAAACTGTCGTTTCTGCAAGCGCTGTGCTTCTACACATGTATTTGCTGAACGGTGAAAGCGCACAGTAATGTACTTTTCTCCCAGCAAATACACTGTTTCTAAGGAAATGGGAACACACTGAGGAGACACTTGTGGGAGCTACTGTGACTAAAACTGAGCTTCCCTACGCACAGGGAAGCAAGAGAAATGCTGATTTCATCAAGCCCAGTTACATACTGAGAATATGTACTACGGCACAAATAGGCATGTCTCTTTAGGCAAAAAACTCATTTCTGACAAAGTTGCCCAAATGCAGCTCAGAAGTGTGCAACTTGGTCCATGAGTTAGAAAACGTCGAGAAACGGTCTTTTCTGCTAGCGCTGTGCTTCTACACATGTATTTGCTGAACGGTGAAAGCGCACAGTAATGCACTTTTCTCCCAGCAAATACACTGTTTCTAAGGAAATGGGAACACACTGAGGAGACACTTGTGGGAACTACTGTGACTAAAACTGAGCTTCCCTACGCACAGGGAAGCAAGAGAATGCTGATTTCATCAAGCCCAGTTACATACTCAGAATCTGTACTACTGCGCAAATAGGCATGTCTCTGTAGGCAAAAAACTCATTTCTGACAAAGTTGCCCAAATGCATCTCAGAAGTGTGCAACTTGTTCTCTGAGTTAGAAAACGTCGAGAAACGGTCGTTTCAGCTAGCGCTGTGCTTCTACACATGTACTTGCTGAACGGTGAAAGCGCACAGTAATGCACTTTTCTCCTAGCAAATACACTGTTTCTACGGAAATGGGAACACACTAAGGAGACACTTGTTGGAGCTACTGTGACTAAAACTGAGCTTCCCTACGCACAGGGAAGCAAGAGAAATGCTGATTTCATCAAGCCCAGTTACATACTCAGAATCTGTACTACTTCGCAAATAGGCATGTCTCTTTAGGCAAAAAACTCATTTCTGACAAAGTTGCCCAAATGCATCTCAGAAGTGTGCAACTTGTTCCCTGAGTTAGAAAACGTCGACAAACGGTCGTATCTGCTAGCGCTGTGCTTCCACACATGTATTTGCTGAATGGTGAAAGCGCACAGTAATGCACTTTTCTCCCAGCAAATACACTGTTTCTAAGGAAATGGGATCACACTGAGGAGACACTTGTGGGAGCTACTGTGACTAAAACTGTGCTTCCCTACGCACAGGGAAGCAAGAGAAATGCTGATTTCATCAAGCCCAGTTACATACTCAGAATCTGTACTACTGCGCAAATAGGCATGTCTCTTTAGGCAAAAAACTCATTTCTGACAAAGTTGCCAAAATGCATCTCAGAAGTGTGCAACTTGTTCCCTGAGTTAGAAAACGTTGAGAAACGGTCGTTTCTGCTAGCGCTGTGCTTCTACACATGTATTTGCTGAACGGTGAAAGCGCACAGTAATGCACTTTTCTCCCAGCAAATACACTGTTTCTAAGGAAATGGGAACACACTAAGGAGACACTTGTGGGAGCTACTGTGACTGAAATTGAGCTTCCCTACGCACAGGGAAGCAAGAGAAATGCTGATTTCATCAAGCCCAGTTACATACTCAGAATCTGTACTACTGCGCAAATAGGCATGTCTCTTTAGGCAAAAAACTCATTTCTGACAAAGTTGCCCAAATGCATCTCAGAAGTGTGCAACTTGTTCCCTGAGTTAGAAAACGTCGAGAAACGTTCGTTTCTGCTAGCGCTGTGCTTCTACACATGTATTTGCTGAACGGTGAAAGCGCACAGTAATGCACTTTTCTCCCAGCAAATACACTGTTTCTAAGGAAATGGGAACACACTGAGGAGACACTTGTGGGAGCTACAGTGACTAAAACTGAGCTTCCCTACGCACAGGAAAGCAAGAGAAATGCTGATTTCATCAAGCCCAGTTACATACTCAGAATCTGTACTACTGCGCAAATGGCATGTCTCTTTAGGCAAAAAACTCATTTCTGACAAAGTTGGCCAAATGCATCTCAGAAGTGTGCAACTTGTTCCCTGAGTTAGAAAACGTCGAGAAACGTTCGTTTTTGCAAGCGCTGTGCTTATACACATGTATTTGCTGAACGGTGAAAGCGCACAGTAATGCACTTTTCTCCCAGCAAATACACTGTTTCTAAGGAAATGGGAACACACTGAGGAGACACTTGTGGGAGCTACTGTGACTAAAACTGTGCTTCCCTACGCACAGGGAAGCAAGAGAAATGCTGATTTCATCAAGCCCAGTTACATACTCAGAATCTGTACTACTGCGCAAATAGGCATGTCTCTGTAGGCAAAAAACTCATTTCTGACAAAGTTGCCCAAATGCATCTCAGAAGTGTGCAACTTGTTCCCTGAGTTAGAAAACGTCGAGAAACGGTCTTTTCTGCTAGCGCTGTGCTTCTACACATGTATATGCTGAACGGTGAAAGCGCACAATAATGCACTTTTCTACCAGCAAATACACTGTTTCCAAGGAAATGGGAACACACTGAGGAGACACTTGTGGGAGCTACTGTGACTAAAACTGAGCTTCCCTACGCACAGGGAAGCAAGAGAAATGCTGATTTCATCAAGCCCAGTTACATACTCAGAATCTGTACTATTGCGCAAATAGGCACGTCTCTTTAGGTAAAAAAGTCATTTCTGTCAAATTTGCCAAATGCATCTCAGAAGTGTGCAACTTGTTCCCTGAGTTAGAAAACGTCGATAAACGTTCATTTCTGCTAGCGCTGTGCTTCTACACATGTATTTGCTGAACGGTGAAAGCGCACAGTAATGCACTTTTCTCCCAGCAAATACACTGTTTTTAAGGAAATGGGAACACACTGAGGAGACACTTGTGGGAGCTACTGTGACTAAAACTGAGCTTCCCTACGCACAGGGAAGCAAGAGAAATGCTGATTTCATCAAGCCCAGTTACATACTCAGAATCTGTACTACTGCGCAAATAGGCATGTCTCTGTAGGCAAAAAAACTCATTTCTGACAAAGTTGCCCAAATGCATCTCAGAAGTGTGCAACTTGTTCCCTGAGTTAGAAAACGTCGAGAAACGGTCTTTTCTGCTAGCGCTGTGCTTCTACACATGTATTTGCTGAACGGTGAAAGCGCACAGTAATGCACTTTTCTCCCAGCAAATACACTGTTTCTAAGGAAATGGGAACACACTGAGGAGACACTTGTGGGAGCTACTGTGACTAAAACTGAGCTTCCCTACGCACAGGGAAGCAAGAGAAATGCTGATTTCATCAAGCCCAGTTACATATCCAGAATCTGTATTACTGCGCAAATAGGCATGTCTCTGTAGGCAAAAAACTCATTTCTGACAAAGTTGCCCAAATGCATCTCAGAAGTGTGCAACTTGTTCCCTGAGTTAGAAAACGTCGAGTAACGGTCTTTTCTGCTAGCGCTGTGCTTCTACACATGTATTTGCTGTACGGTGAAAGCGCACAGTAATGCACTTTTCTCCCAGCAAATACACTGTTTCTATGGAAATGGGAACACACTGAGGAGACACTTGTGGGAGCTACTGTGACTAAAACTGAGCTTCCCCACGCACAGGGAAGCAAGAGAAATGCTGATTTCATCAAGCCCAGTTACATACTCAGAATCTGTACTACTGGGCAAATAGGCATGTCTCTTTAGGCAAAAAACTCATTTCTGACAAAGTTGCCCAAATGCATCTCAGAAGTGTGCAACTTGTTCCCTGAGTTAGAAAACGTCGATAAACGGTCTTTTCTGCCAGCGCTGTGCTTCTACACATGTATTTGCTGAACGGTGAAAGCGCACAGTAATGCACTTTTCTCCCAGCAAATACACTGTTTCTAAGGAAATGGGAACACACTGAGGAGACACTTCTGCGAGCTACTGTGACTAAAACAGAGCTTCCCTACGCACAAGGAAGCAAGAGAAATGCTGATTTCATCAAGCCCAGTTACATACTCAGAATCTGTACTACTGCGCATATAGGCAAGTCTCTGTAGGCAAAAAACTCATTTCTGACAAAGTTGCCCAAATGCATCTCAGAAGTGTGCAACTTGTTCCCTGAGTTAGAAAACGTCGAGAAACGGTCGTTTCTGCTAGCGCTGTGCTTCTATACATGTATTTGCTGAACGGTGAAAGCGCACAGTAATGCACTTTTCACCCAGCAAATACACTGTTTCTAAGGAAATGGGAACACACTGAGGAGACACTTGTGGGAGCTACTGTGACTAAAACTGAGCTTCCCTACGCACAGGGAAGCAAGAGAAATGCTGATTTCATCAGGCCCAGTAACATACTCAGAGTCTGTACTACTGCGCAAATAGGCACGTCTCTTTAGGCAAAAAACTCATTTCTGACAAATTTGCCAAATGCATCTCAGAAGTGTGAAACTTGTTCCCTGAGTTAGATAACGTCGAGAAATGTTCGTTTCTGCTAGCGCTGTGCTTCTACACATGTATTTGCTGAACGGTGAAAGCGCACAGTAATGCACTTTTCTCCCAGCAAATACACTGTTTCTAAGGAAATGGGAACACACTGAGGAGACACTTGTGGGAGCTACTGTGACTAAAACTGAGCTTCCCTACGCACAGGGAAGCAAGAGAAATGCTGATTTCATCAAACCGAGTTACATACTCAGAATCTGTACTAATGCGCAAATAGGCATGTCTCTGTAGGCAAAAAACTCATTTCTGACAACGTTGCCCAAATGCATCTCAGAAGTGTGCAACTTGTTCCCTGAGTTAGAGAACGTTGAGAAACGGTCGTTTCTGCTAGCGCTGTGCTTCTACACATGTATTTGCTGAACGGTGAAAGCGCACAGTAATGCACTTTTCTCCCAGCAAATACACTGTTTCTAAAGAAATGGGAACACACTGAGGAGACACTTGTGGGAGCTACTGTGACTAAAACTGAGCTTCCCTACGCACTGGGAAGCAAGAGAAATGCTGATTTCTTCAAGCCCAGTTACATACTCAGATTCTGTACTACTGCGCAAATAGGCATGTCTCTTTAGGCAAAAAACTCATTTCTGACAAAGTTTCCCAAATGCATCTCAGAAGTGTGCAACTTGTTCCCTGAGTTAGGAAACGTCGAGAAACGGTCGTTTCTGCTATCGCTGTGCTTCTACACATGTATTTGCTGAACGGTGAAAGCGCACAGTAATGCACTTTTCACCCAGCAAATACACTGTTTTTAAGGAAATGGGAACACACTGAGGAGACACTTGTGGGAGCTACTGTGACTAAAACTGAGCTTCCCTACGCACAGGGAAGCAAGAGAAATGCTGATTTCATCAAGCCCAGTTACATACTCAGAATCTGTACTACTGCGCAAATAGGCATGTCTCTGTAGGCAAAAAAACTCATTTCTGACAAAGTTGCCCAAATGCATCTCAGAAGTGTGCAACTTGTTCCCTGAGTTAGAAAACGTCGAGAAACGGTCTTTTCTGCTAGCGCTGTGCTTCTACACATGTATTTGCTGAACGGTGAAAGCGCACAGTAATGCACTTTTCTCCCAGCAAATACACTGTTTCTAAGGAAATGGGAACACACTGAGGAGACACTTGTGGGAGCTACTGTGACTAAAACTGAGCTTCCCTACGCACAGGGAAGCAAGAGAAATGCTGATTTCATCAAGCCCAGTTACATTACCAGAATCTGTATTACTGCGCAAATAGGCATGTCTCTGTAGGCAAAAAACTCATTTCTGACAAAGTTGCCCAAATGCATCTCAGAAGTGTGCAACTTGTTCCCTGAGTTAGAAAACGTCGAGTAACGGTCTTTTCTGCTAGCGCTGTGCTTCTACACATGTATTTGCTGTACGGTGAAAGCGCACAGTAATGCACTTTTCTCCCAGCAAATACACTGTTTCTAAGGAAATGGGAACACACTGAGGAGACACTTGTGGGAGCTACTGTGACTAAAACTGAGCTTCCCCACGCACAGGGAAGCAAGAGAAATGCTGATTTCATCAAGCCCAGTTACATACTCAGAATCTGTACTACTGGGCAAATAGGCATGTCTCTTTAGGCAAAAAACTCATTTCTGACAAAGTTGCCCAAATGCATCTAAGAAGTGTGCAACTTGTTCCCTGAGTTAGAAAACGTCGATAAACGGTCTTTTCTGCCCGCGATGTGCTTCTACACATGTATTTGCTGAACGGTGAAAGCGCACAGTAATGCACTTTTCTCCCAGCAAATACACTGTTTCTACGGAAATGGGAACACACTGAGGAGACACTTCTGCGAGCTACTGTGACTAAAACAGAGCTTCCCTACGCACAGGGAAGCAAGAGAAATGCTGATTTCATCAAGCCCAGTTACATACTCAGAATCTGTACTGCTGGGCAAATAGGCATGTCTCTGTAGGCAAAAAAACTCATTTCTGACAAAGTTGCCCAAATGCATTCAGAAGTGTGCAACTTGTTCCCTGAGTTAGAAAACGTCGAGAAACGGTCTTTTCTGCTAGCGCTGTGCTTCTACACATGTATTTGCTGAACGGTGAAAGCGCACAGTAATGCACTTTTCTCCCAGCAAATACACTGTTTCTAAGGAAATGGGAACACACTGAGGAGACACTTGTGGGAGCTACTGTGACTAAAACTGAGCTTCCCTACGCACAGGGAAGCAAGAGAAATGCTGATTTCATCAAACCGAGTTACATACTCAGAATCTGTACTAATGCGCAAATAGGCATGTCTCTGTAGGCAAAAAACTCATTTCTGACAAAGTTGCCCAAATGCATCTCAGAAGTGTGCAACTTGTTCCCTGAGTTAGAAAACGTCGAGAAACGGTCTTTTCTGCTAGCGCTGTGCTTCTACACATGTATTTGCTGAACGGTGAAAGCGCACAGTAATGCACTTTTCTCCCAGCAAATACACTGTTTCTAAGGAAATGGGAACACACTGAGGAGACACTTGTGGGAGCTACTGTGACTAAAACTGAGCTTCCCTACGCACAGGGAAGCAAGAGAAATGCTGATTTCATCAAACCGAGTTACATACTCAGAATCTGTACTAATGCGCAAATAGGCATGTCTCTGTAGGCAAAAAACTCATTTCTGACAAAGTTGCCCAAATGCATCTCAGAAGTGTGCAACTTGTTCCCTGAGTTAGAGAACGTTGAGAAACGGTCGTTTCTGCTAGCGCTGTGCTTCTACACATGTATTTGCTGAACGGTGAATGCGCACAGTAATGCACTTTTCTCCCAGCAAATACACTGTTTCTAAGGAAATGGGAACACACTGAGGAGACACTTGTGGGAGCTACTGTGACTAAAACTGAGCTTCCCTACGCACTGGGAAGCAAGAGAAATGCTGATTTCTTCAAGCCCAGTTACATACTCAGAATCTGTACTACTGCGCAAATAGGCATGTCTCTGTAGCAAAAAACTCATTTCTGACAAAGTTTCCCAAATGCATCTCAGAAGTGTGCAACTTGTTCCCTGAGTTAGGAAACGTCGAGAAACGGTCGTTTCTGCTATCGCTGTGCTTCTACACATGTATTTGCTGAACGGTGAAAGCGCACAGTAATGCACTTTTCTCCCAGCAAATACACTGTTTCTAAGGAAATGGGAACACACTGAGGAGACACTTGTGGGAGCTACTGGGACTAAAACTGAGCTTCCCTACGCACAGGGAAGCAAGAGAAATGCTGATTTCATCAAGCCCAGTTACATACTCAGAATCTGTACTACTGCGCAAATAGGCATGTCTCTGTAGGCAAAAAACTTTTTTCTGACAAAGTTGCCCAAATGCATCTCAGAAGTGTGCAACTTCTTCCCTGAGTTAGAAAACGTCGAGAAACGTTCGTTTCTGCTAGCGCTGTGCTTCTACACATGTATTTGCTGAATGGTGAAAGCGCACAGTAATGCACTTTTCTCCCAGCAAATACAGTTTTTCTAAGGAAATGGGAACACACTGAGGAGACACTTGTGGGAGCTACTGTGACTAAAACTGAGCTTCCCTACGCACAGGCAAGCAAGAGAAATGCTGATTTCATCAAGCCCAGTTACATACTCAGAATCTGTACTACTGTGCAAATAAGCATGTCTCTGTAGGCAAAAAAGTCATTTCTGACAAAGTTGCCCAAATACATCTCAGAAGTGTGCCACTTGTTCCCTGAGTTAGAAAACGTCGAGAAACGTTCGTTTCTGCTAGCGCTGTGCTTCTACACATGTATTTGCTGAACGGTGAAAGCGCACAGTAATGCACTTTTCTCCCAGCAAATACACTGTTTCTAAGGAAATGGGAACACACTGAGGAGACACTTGTGGTCGCTACTGTGACTAAAACTGAGCTTCCCTACGCACAGGGAAGCAAGAGAAATGCTGATTTCATCAAGCCCAGTTACATACTCAGAATCTGTACTACTGCGCAAATAGGCATGTCTCTTTAGGCAAAAAACTCATTTCTGACAAAGTTGCCCAAATGCATCTCAGAAGTGTGCAACTTCTTCCCTGAGTTAGAAAACGTCTAGAAACGGTCGTATCTGCTAGCGGTGTGCTTCTACACATGTATTTGCTGAACGGTGAAAGCGCACAGTAATGCACTTTTCTCCCAGCAAATACACTGTTTCTAAGGAAATGGGAACACACTGAGGAGACACTTCTGCGAGCTACTGTGACTAAAACAGAGCTTCCCTACGCACAAGGAAGCAAGAGAAATGCTGATTTCATCAAGCCCAGTTACATACTCAGAATCTGTACTACTGCGCATATAGGCAAGTCTCTGTAGGCAAAAAACTCATTTCTGACAAAGTTGCCCAAATGCATCTCAGAAGTGTGCAACTTGTTCCCTGAGTTAGATAACGTCGAGAAATGTTCGTTTCTGCTAGCGCTGTGCTTCTACACATGTATTTGCTGAACGGTGAAAGCACACAGTAATGCACTTTTCTCCCAGCAAATACACTGTTTCTAAGGAAATGGGAACACACTGAGGAGACACTTGTGGGAGCTACTGTGACTAAAACTGAGCTTCCCTACGCACAGGGAAGCAAGAGAAATGCTGATTTCATCAAACCGAGTTACATACTCAGAATCTGTACTAATGCGCAAATAGGCATGTCTCTGTAGGCAAAAAACTCATTTCTGACAAAGTTGCCCAAATGCATCTCAGAAGTGTGCAACTTGTTCCCTGAGTTAGAGAACGTTGAGAAACGGTCGTTTCTGCTAGCGCTGTGCTTCTACACATGTATTTGCTGAACGGTGAAAGCGCACAGTAATGCACTTTTCTCCCAGCAAATACACTGTTTCTAAAGAAATGGGAACACACTGAGGAGACACTTGTGGGAGCTACTGTGACTAAAACTGAGCTTCCCTATGCACTGGGAAGCAAGAGAAATGCTGATTTCTTCAAGCCCAGTTACATACTCAGATTCTGTACTACTGCGCAAATAGGCATGTCTCTTTAGGCAGAAAACTCATTTCTGACAAAGTTTCCCAAATGCATCTCAGAAGTGTGCAACTTGTTCCCTGAGTTAGGAAACGTCGAGAAACGGTCGTTTCTGCTATCGCTGTGCTTCTACACATGTATTTGCTGAACGGTGAAAGCGCACAGTAATGCACTTTTCACCCAGCAAATACACTGTTTTTAAGGAAATGGGAACACACTGAGGAGACACTTGTGGGAGCTACTGTGACTAAAACTGAGCTTCCCTACGCACAGGGAAGCAAGAGAAATGCTGATTTCATCAAGCCCAGTTACATACTCAGAATCTGTACTACTGCGCAAATAGGCATGTCTCTGTAGGCAAAAAAACTCATTTCTGACAAAGTTGCCCAAATGCATCTCAGAAGTGTGCAACTTGTTCCCTGAGTTAGAAAACGTCGAGAAACGGTCTTTTCTGCTAGCGCTGTGCTTCTACACATGTATTTGCTGAACGGTGAAAGCGCACAGTAATGCACTTTTCTCCCAGCAAATACACTGTTTCTAAGGAAATGGGAACACACTGAGGAGACACTTGTGGGAGCTACTGTGACTAAAACTGAGCTTCCCTACGCACAGGGAAGCAAGAGAAATGCTGATTTCATCAAGCCCAGTTACATACCCAGAATCTGTATTACTGCGCAAATAGGCATGTCTCTGTAGGCAAAAAACTCATTTCTGACAAAGTTGCCCAAATGCATCTCAGAAGTGTGCAACTTGTTCCCTGAGTTAGAAAACGTCGAGTAACGGTCTTTTCTGCTAGCGCTGTGCTTCTACACATGTATTTGCTGTACGGTGAAAGCGCACAGTAATGCACTTTTCTCCCAGCAAATACACTGTTTCTAAGGAAATGGGAACACACTGAGGAGACACTTGTGGGAGCTACTGTGACTAAAACTGAGCTTCCCCACGCACAGGGAAGCAAGAGAAATGCTGATTTCATCAAGCCCAGTTACATACTCAGAATCTGTACTACTGGGCAAATAGGCATGTCTCTTTAGGCAAAAAACTCATTTCTGACAAAGTTGCCCAAATGCATCTCAGAAGTGTGCAACTTGTTCCCTGAGTTAGAAAACGTCGATAAACGGTCTTTTCTGCCAGCGCTGTGCTTCTACACATGTATTTGCTGAACGGTGAAAGCGCACAGTAATGCACTTTTCTCCCAGCAAATACACTGTTTCTACGGAAATGGGAACACACTGAGGAGACACTTCTGCGAGCTACTGTGACTAAAACAGAGCTTCCCTAGGCACAGGGAAGCAAGAGAAATGCTGATTTCATCAAGCCCAGTTATATACTCAGAATCTGTACTGCTGGGCAAATAGGCATGTCTCTGTAGGCAAAAAAACTCATTTCTGACAAAGTTGCCCAAATGCATTCAGAAGTGTGCAACTTGTTCCCTGAGTTAGAAAACGTCGAGAAACGGTCTTTTCTGCTAGCGCTGTGCTTCTACACATGTATTTGCTGAACGGTGAAAGCGCACAGTAATGCACTTTTCTCCCAGCAAATACACTGTTTCTAAGGAAATGGGAACACACTGAGGAGACACTTGTGGGAGCTACTGTGACTAAAACTGAGCTTCCCTACGCACAGGGAAGCAAGAGAAATGCTGATTTCATCAAACCGAGTTACATACTCAGAATCTGTACTAATGCGCAAATAGGCATGTCTCTGTAGGCAAAAAACTCATTTCTGACAAAGTTGCCCAAATGCATCTCAGAAGTGTGCAACTTGTTCCCTGAGTTAGAAAACGTCGAGAAACGGTCTTTTCTGCTAGCGCTGTGCTTCTACACATGTATTTGCTGAACGGTGAAAGCGCACAGTAATGCACTTTTCTCCCAGCAAATACACTGTTTCTAAGGAAATGGGAACACACTGAGGAGACACTTGTGGGAGCTACTGTGACTAAAACTGAGCTTCCCTACGCACAGGGAAGCAAGATAAATGCTGATTTCATCAAACCGAGTTACATACTCAGAATCTGTACTAATGCGCAAATAGGCATGTCTCTGTAGGCAAAAAACTCATTTCTGACAAAGTTGCCCAAATGCATCTCAGAAGTGTGCAACTTGTTCCCTGAGTTAGAGAACGTTGAGAAACGGTCGTTTCTGCTAGCGCTGTGCTTCTACACATGTATTTGCTGAACGGTGAATGCGCACAGTAATGCACTTTTCTCCCAGCAAATACACTGTTTCTAAGGAAATGGGAACACACTGAGGAGACACTTGTGGGAGCTACTGTGACTAAAACTGAGCTTCCCTACGCACTGGGAAGCAAGAGAAATGCTGATTTCTTCAAGCCCAGTTACATACTCAGAATCTGTACTACTGCGCAAATAGGCATGTCTCTGTAGCAAAAAACTCGTTTCTGACAAAGTTTCCCAAATGCATCTCAGAAGTGTGCAACTTGTTCCCTGAGTTAGGAAACGTCGAGAAACGGTCGTTTCTGCTATCGCTGTGCTTCTACACATGTATTTGCTGAACGGTGAAAGCGCACAGTAATGCACTTTTCTCCCAGCAAATACACTGTTTCTAAGGAAATGGGAACACACTGAGGAGACACTTGTGGGAGCTACTGGGACTAAAACTGAGCTTCCCTACGCACAGGGAAGCAAGAGAAATGCTGATTTCATCAAACCGAGTTACATACTCAGAATCTGTACTAATGCGCAAATAGGCATGTCTCTGTAGGCAAAAAACTCATTTCTGACAAAGTTGCCCAAATGCATCTCAGAAGTGTGCAACTTGTTCCCTGAGTTAGAGAACGTTGAGAAACGGTCGTTTCTGCTAGCGCTGTGCTTCTACACATGTATTTGCTGAACGGTGAAAGCGCACAGTAATGCACTTTTCTCCCAGCAAATACACTGTTTCTAAAGAAATGGGAACACACTGAGGAGACACTTGTGGGAGCTACTGTGACTAAAACTGAGCTTCCCTACGCACTGGGAAGCAAGAGAAATGCTGATTTCTTCAAGCCCAGTTACATACTCAGATTCTGTACTACTGCGCAAATAGGCATGTCTCTTTAGGCAAAAAACTCATTTCTGACAAAGTTTCCCAAATGCATCTCAGAAGTGTGCAACTTGTTCCCTGAGTTAGGAAACGTCGAGAAACGGTCGTTTCTGCTATCGCTGTGCTTCTACACATGTATTTGCTGAACGGTGAAAGCGCACAGTAATGCACTTTTCACCCAGCAAATACACTGTTTTTAAGGAAATGGGAACACACTGAGGAGACACTTGTGGGAGCTACTGTGACTAAAACTGAGCTTCCCTACGCACAGGGAAGCAAGAGAAATGCTGATTTCATCAAGCCCAGTTACATACTCAGAATCTGTACTACTGCGCAAATAGGCATGTCTCTGTAGGCAAAAAAACTCATTTCTGACAAAGTTGCCCAAATGCATCTCAGAAGTGTGCAACTTGTTCCCTGAGTTAGAAAACGTCGAGAAACGGTCTTTTCTGCTAGCGCTGTGCTTCTACACATGTATTTGCTGAACGGTGAAAGCGCACAGTAATGCACTTTTCTCCCAGCAAATACACTGTTTCTAAGGAAATGGGAACACACTGAGGAGACACTTGTGGGAGCTACTGTGACTAAAACTGAGCTTCCCTACGCACAGGGAAGCAAGAGAAATGCTGATTTCATCAAGCCCAGTTACATTACCAGAATCTGTATTACTGCGCAAATAGGCATGTCTCTGTAGGCAAAAAACTCATTTCTGACAAAGTTGCCCAAATGCATCTCAGAAGTGTGCAACTTGTTCCCTGAGTTAGAAAACGTCGAGTAACGGTCTTTTCTGCTAGCGCTGTGCTTCTACACATGTATTTGCTGTACGGTGAAAGCGCACAGTAATGCACTTTTCTCCCAGCAAATACACTGTTTCTAAGGAAATGGGAACACACTGAGGAGACACTTGTGGGAGCTACTGTGACTAAAACTGAGCTTCCCCACGCACAGGGAAGCAAGAGAAATGCTGATTTCATCAAGCCCAGTTACATACTCAGAATCTGTACTACTGGGCAAATAGGCATGTCTCTTTAGGCAAAAAACTCATTTCTGACAAAGTTGCCCAAATGCATCTAAGAAGTGTGCAACTTGTTCCCTGAGTTAGAAAACGTCGATAAACGGTCTTTTCTGCCCGCGATGTGCTTCTACACATGTATTTGCTGAACGGTGAAAGCGCACAGTAATGCACTTTTCTCCCAGCAAATACACTGTTTCTACGGAAATGGGAACACACTGAGGAGACACTTCTGCGAGCTACTGTGACTAAAACAGAGCTTCCCTACGCACAGGGAAGCAAGAGAAATGCTGATTTCATCAAGCCCAGTTACATACTCAGAATCTGTACTGCTGGGCAAATAGGCATGTCTCTGTAGGCAAAAAAACTCATTTCTGACAAAGTTGCCCAAATGCATTCAGAAGTGTGCAACTTGTTCCCTGAGTTAGAAAACGTCGAGAAACGGTCTTTTCTGCTAGCGCTGTGCTTCTACACATGTATTTGCTGAACGGTGAAAGCGCACAGTAATGCACTTTTCTCCCAGCAAATACACTGTTTCTAAGGAAATGGGAACACACTGAGGAGACACTTGTGGGAGCTACTGTGACTAAAACTGAGCTTCCCTACGCACAGGGAAGCAAGAGAAATGCTGATTTCATCAAACCGAGTTACATACTCAGAATCTGTACTAATGCGCAAATAGGCATGTCTCTGTAGGCAAAAAACTCATTTCTGACAAAGTTGCCCAAATGCATCTCAGAAGTGTGCAACTTGTTTCCTGAGTTAGAAAACGTCGAGAAACGGTCTTTTCTGCTAGCGCTGTGCTTCTACACATGTATTTGCTGAACGGTGAAAGCGCACAGTAATGCACTTTTCTCCCAGCAAATACACTGTTTCTAAGGAAATGGGAACACACTGAGGAGACACTTGTGGGAGCTACTGTGACTAAAACTGAGCTTCCCTACGCACAGGGAAGCAAGAGAAATGCTGATTTCATCAAACCGAGTTACATACTCAGAATCTGTACTAATGCGCAAATAGGCATGTCTCTGTAGGCAAAAAACTCATTTCTGACAAAGTTGCCCAAATGCATCTCAGAAGTGTGCAACTTGTTCCCTGAGTTAGAGAACGTTGAGAAACGGTCGTTTCTGCTAGCGCTGTGCTTCTACACATGTATTTGCTGAACGGTGAATGCGCACAGTAATGCACTTTTCTCCCAGCAAATACACTGTTTCTAAGGAAATGGGAACACACTGAGGAGACACTTGTGGGAGCTACTGTGACTAAAACTGAGCTTCCCTACGCACTGGGAAGCAAGAGAAATGCTGATTTCTTCAAGCCCAGTTACATACTCAGAATCTGTACTACTGCGCAAATAGGCATGTCTCTGTAGCAAAAAACTCATTTCTGACAAAGTTTCCCAAATGCATCTCAGAAGTGTGCAACTTGTTCCCTGAGTTAGGAAACGTCGAGAAACGGTCGTTTCTGCTATCGCTGTGCTTCTACACATGTATTTGCTGAACGGTGAAAGCGCACAGTAATGCACTTTTCTCCCAGCAAATACACTGTTTCTAAGGAAATGGGAACACACTGAGGAGACACTTGTGGGAGCTACTGGGACTAAAACTGAGCTTCCCTACGCACAGGGAAGCAAGAGAAATGCTGATTTCATCAAGCCCAGTTACATACTCAGAATCTGTACTACTGCGCAAATAGGCATGTCTCTGTAGGCAAAAAACTTTTTTCTGACAAAGTTGCCCAAATGCATCTCAGAAGTGTGCAACTTCTTCCCTGAGTTAGAAAACGTCGAGAAACGTTCGTTTCTGCTAGCGCTGTGCTTCTACACATGTATTTGCTGAATGGTGAAAGCGCACAGTAATGCACTTTTCTCCCAGCAAATACAGTTTTTCTAAGGAAATGGGAACACACTGAGGAGACACTTGTGGGAGCTACTGTGACTAAAACTGAGCTTCCCTACGCACAGGCAAGCAAGAGAAATGCTGATTTCATCAAGCCCAGTTACATACTCAGAATCTGTACTACTGTGCAAATAAGCATGTCTCTGTAGGCAAAAAAGTCATTTCTGACAAAGTTGCCCAAATGCATCTCAGAAGTGTGCCACTTGTTCCCTGAGTTAGAAAACGTCGAGAAACGTTCGTTTCTGCTAGCGCTGTGCTTCTACACATGTATTTGCTGAACGGTGAAAGCGCACAGTAATGCACTTTTCTCCCAGCAAATACACTGTTTCTAAGGAAATGGGAACACACTGAGGAGACACTTGTGGGAGCTACTGTGACTAAAACTGAGCTTCCCTACGCACAGGGAAGCAAGAGAAATGCTGATTTCATCAAGCCCAGTTACATACTCAGAATCTGTACTACTGCGCAAATAGGCATGTCTCTTTAGGCAAAAAACTCATTTCTGACAAAGTTGCCCAAATGCATCTCAGAAGTGTGCAACTTCTTCCCTGAGTTAGAAAACGTCTAGAAACGGTCGTATCTGCTAGCGGTGTGCTTCTACACATGTATTTGCTGAACGGTGAAAGCGCACAGTAATGCACTTTTCTCCCAGCAAATACACTGTTTCTAAGGAAATGGGAACACACTGAGGAGACACTTCTGCGAGCTACTGTGACTAAAACAGAGCTTCCCTACGCACAAGGAAGCAAGAGAAATGCTGATTTCATCAAGCCCAGTTACATACTCAGAATCTGTACTACTGCGCATATAGGCAAGTCTCGGTAGGCAAAAAACTCATTTCTGACAAAGTTGCCCAAATGCATCTCAGAAGTGTGCAACTTGTTCCCTGAGTTAGAAAACGTCGAGAAACGGTCGTTTCTGCTAGCGCTGTGCTTCTATACATGTATTTGCTGAACGGTGAAAGCGCACAGTAATGCACTTTTCTCCCAGCAAATACACTGTTTCTAAGGAAATGGGAACACACTGAGGAGACACTTGTGGGAGCTACTGTGACTAAAACTGAGCTTCCCTACGCACAGGGAAGCAAGAGAAATGCTGATTTCATCAGGCCCAGTAACATCCTCAGAGTCTGTACTACTGCGCAAATAGGCACGTCTCTTTAGGCAAAAAACTCATTTCTGACCAATTTGCCAAATGCATCTCAGAAGTGTGAAACTTGTTCCCTGAGTTAGATAACGTCGAGAAATGTTCGTTTCTGCTAGCGCTGTGCTTCTACACATGTATTTGCTGAACGGTGAAAGCACACAGTAATGCACTTTTCTCCCAGCAAATACACTGTTTCTAAGGAAATGGGAACACACTGAGGAGACACTTGTGGGAGCTACTGTGACTAAAACTGAGCTTCCCTACGCACAGGGAAGCAAGAGAAATGCTGATTTCATCAAACCGAGTTACATACTCAGAATCTGTACTAATGCGCAAATAGGCATGTCTCTGTAGGCAAAAAACTCATTTCTGACAAAGTTGCCCAAATGCATCTCAGAAGTGTGCAACTTGTTCCCTGAGTTAGAGAACGTTGAGAAACGGTCGTTTCTGCTAGCGCTGTGCTTCTACACATGTATTTGCTGAACGGTGAAAGCGCACAGTAATGCACTTTTCTCCCAGCAAATACACTGTTTCTAAAGAAATGGGAACACACTGAGGAGACACTTGTGGGAGCTACTGTGACTAAAACTGAGCTTCCCTACGCACTGGGAAGCAAGAGAAATGCTGATTTCTTCAAGCCCAGTTACATACTCAGATTCTGTACTACTGCGCAAATAGGCATGTCTCTTTAGGCAGAAAACTCATTTCTGACAAAGTTTCCCAAATGCATCTCAGAAGTGTGCAACTTGTTCCCTGAGTTAGGAAACGTCGAGAAACGGTCGTTTCTGCTATCGCTGTGCTTCTACACATGTATTTGCTGAACGGTGAAAGCGCACAGTAATGCACTTTTCACCCAGCAAATTCACTGTTTTTAAGGAAATGGGAACACACTGAGGAGACACTTGTGGGAGCTACTGTGACTAAAACTGAGCTTCCCTACGCACAGGGAAGCAAGAGAAATGCTGATTTCATCAAGCCCAGTTACATACTCAGAATCTGTACTACTGCGCAAATAGGCATGTCTCTGTAGGCAAAAAAACTCATTTCTGACAAAGTTGCCCAAATGCATCTCAGAAGTGTGCAACTTGTTCCCTGAGTTAGAAAACGTCGAGAAACGGTCTTTTCTGCTAGCGCTGTGCTTCTACACATGTATTTGCTGAACGGTGAAAGCGCACAGTAATGCACTTTTCTCCCAGCAAATACACTGTTTCTAAGGAAATGGGAACACACTGAGGAGACACTTGTGGGAGCTACTGTGACTAAAACTGAGCTTCCCTACGCACAGGGAAGCAAGAGAAATGCTGATTTCATCAAGCCCAGTTACATACCCAGAATCTGTATTACTGCGCAAATAGGCATGTCTCTGTAGGCAAAAAACTCATTTCTGACAAAGTTGCCCAAATGCATCTCAGAAGTGTGCAACTTGTTCCCTGAGTTAGAAAACGTCGAGTAACGGTCTTTTCTGCTAGCGCTGTGCTTCTACACATGTATTTGCTGTACGGTGAAAGCGCACAGTAATGCACTTTTCTCCCAGCAAATACACTGTTTCTAAGGAAATGGGAACACACTGAGGAGACACTTGTGGGAGCTACTGTGACTAAAACTGAGCTTCCCCACGCACAGGGAAGCAAGAGAAATGCTGATTTCATCAAGCCCAGTTACATACTCAGAATCTGTACTACTGGGCAAATAGGCATGTCTCTTTAGGCAAAAAACTCATTTCTGACAAAGTTGCCCAAATGCATCTCAGAAGTGTGCAACTTGTTCCCTGAGTTAGAAAACGTCGATAAACGGTCTTTTCTGCCAGCGCTGTGCTTCTACACATGTATTTGCTGAACGGTGAAAGCGCACAGTAATGCACTTTTCTCCCAGCAAATACACTGTTTCTACGGAAATGGGAACACACTGAGGAGACACTTCTGCGAGCTACTGTGACTAAAACAGAGCTTCCCTACGCACAGGGAAGCAAGAGAAATGCTGATTTCATCAAGCCCAGTTATATACTCAGAATCTGTACTGCTGGGCAAATAGGCATGTCTCTGTAGGCAAAAAAACTCATTTCTGACAAAGTTGCCCAAATGCATTCAGAAGTGTGCAACTTGTTCCCTGAGTTAGAAAACGTCGAGAAACGGTCTTTTCTGCTAGCGCTGTGCTTCTACACATGTATTTGCTGAACGGTGAAAGCGCACAGTAATGCACTTTTCTCCCAGCAAATACACTGTTTCTAAGGAAATGGGAACACACTGAGGAGACACTTGTGGGAGCTACTGTGACTAAAACTGAGCTTCCCTACGCACAGGGAAGCAAGAGAAATGCTGATTTCATCAAACCGAGTTACATACTCAGAATCTGTACTAATGCGCAAATAGGCATGTCTCTGTAGGCAAAAAACTCATTTCTGACAAAGTTGCCCAAATGCATCTCAGAAGTGTGCAACTTGTTCCCTGAGTTAGAAAACGTCGAGAAACGGTCTTTTCTGCTAGCGCTGTGCTTCTACACATGTATTTGCTGAACGGTGAAAGCGCACAGTAATGCACTTTTCTCCCAGCAAATACACTGTTTCTAAGGAAATGGGAACACACTGAGGAGACACTTGTGGGAGCTACTGTGACTAAAACTGAGCTTCCCTACGCACAGGGAAGCAAGATAAATGCTGATTTCATCAAACCGAGTTACATACTCAGAATCTGTACTAATGCGCAAATAGGCATGTCTCTGTAGGCAAAAAACTCATTTCTGACAAAGTTGCCCAAATGCATCTCAGAAGTGTGCAACTTGTTCCCTGAGTTAGAGAACGTTGAGAAACGGTCGTTTCTGCTAGCGCTGTGCTTCTACACATGTATTTGCTGAACGGTGAATGCGCACAGTAATGCACTTTTCTCCCAGCAAATACACTGTTTCTAAGGAAATGGGAACACACTGAGGAGACACTTGTGGGAGCTACTGTGACTAAAACTGAGCTTCCCTACGCACTGGGAAGCAAGAGAAATGCTGATTTCTTCAAGCCCAGTTACATACTCAGAATCTGTACTACTGCGCAAATAGGCATGTCTCTGTAGCAAAAAACTCGTTTCTGACAAAGTTTCCCAAATGCATCTCAGAAGTGTGCAACTTGTTCCCTGAGTTAGGAAACGTCGAGAAACGGTCGTTTCTGCTATCGCTGTGCTTCTACACATGTATTTGCTGAACGGTGAAAGCGCACAGTAATGCACTTTTCTCCCAGCAAATACACTGTTTCTAAGGAAATGGGAACACACTGAGGAGACACTTGTGGGAGCTACTGGGACTAAAACTGAGCTTCCCTACGCACAGGGAAGAAAGAGAAATGCTGATTTCATCAAGCCCAGTTACATACTCAGAATCTGTACTACTGCGCAAATAGGCATGTCTCTGTAGGCAAAAAACTTTTTTCTGACAAAGTTGCCCAAATGCATCTCAGAAGTGTGCAACTTCTTCCCTGAGTTAGAAAACGTCGAGAAACGTTCGTTTCTGCTAGCGCTGTGCTTCTACACATGTATTTGCTGAATGGTGAAAGCGCACAGTAATGCACTTTTCTCCCAGCAAATACAGTTTTTCTAAGGAAATGGGAACACACTGAGGAGACACTTGTGGGAGCTACTGTGACTAAAACTGAGCTTCCCTACGCACAGGCAAGCAAGAGAAATGCTGATTTCATCAAGCCCAGTTACATACTCAGAATCTGTACTACTGCGCAAATAGGCATGTCTCTTTAGGCAAAAAACTCATTTCTGACAAAGTTGCCCAAATGCATCTCAGAAGTGTGCAACTTGTTCCCTGAGTTAGAAAATGTCGAGAAACGGTCGTTTCTGCTAGCGCTGTGCTTCTACACATGTACTTTCAGAACGGTGAAAGGGCACAGTAATGCACTTTTCTCCCAGCAAATACACTGTTTCTAAGGAAATGGGAACACACTGAGGAGACACTTGTGGGAGCTACTGTGACTAAAACTGAGCTTCCCTACGCACAGGGAAGCAAGAGAAATGCTGATTTCATAAAGCCCAGTTACATACTCAGAATCTGTACTACTGCGAAAATAGGCATGTCTCTGTAGGCAAAAAACACATTTCTGACAAAGTTGCCCAAATGCATCTCAGAAGTGTGCAACTTTTTCCCTGAGTTAGAAAACATCGAGAAACGTTCGTTTCTGCTAGCTCTGTGCTTCTACACATGTATTTGCTGAACGGTGAAAGCGCACAGTGATGCACTTTTCTCCCAGCAAATACACTGTTTCTAAGGAAATGGGAACACACTGAGGAGACACTTGTGGGAGCTACTGTGACTAAAACTGAGCTTCCCCACGCACAGGGAAGCAAGAGAAATGCTGATTTCATCAAGCCCAGTTACATACTCAGAATCTGTACTACTGCGCAAATAGGCATGTCTCTTTAGGCAAAAAACTCATTTCTGACAAAGTTGGCCAAATGCATCTCAGAAGTGTGCAACTTGCTCCCTGAGTTAGAAAACGTCTAGAAACGGTCGTATCTGCTAGCGCTGTGCTTCTACACATGTATTAGCTGAACGGTGAAAGCCCACAGTAACGCAATTTTCTCCCAGCAAATACACTGTTTCTAAGGAAATGGGAACACACTGAGGAGACACTTGTGGGAGCTACTGTGACTAAAACTGAGCTTCCCTACGCACAGGGAAGCAAGAGAAATGCTGATTTCATCAAGCCCAGTTACATACTCAGAATCTGTACTACTGCGCAAATAGGCATGTCTCTGTAGGCAAAAAACTCATTTCTGACAAAGTTGCCCAAATGCATCTCAGAAGTGTGCCACTTGTTCCTTGAGTTAGAAAACATCGAGAAACGGTCGTTTTATCTAGCGCTGTGCTTCTACACATGTATTTGCTGAACGGTGAAAGCGCACAGTAATGTACTTTTCTCCCAGCAAATACACTGTTACTAAGGAAATGGGAACACACTGAGGAGACACTTGTGGGAGCTACTGTGACTAAAACTGAGCTTCCCTACGCACAGGGAAGCAAGAGAAATGCTGATTTCATCAAGCCCAGTTACATACTCAGAATCTGTACTAATGCGCAAATAGGCATGTCTATGTAGGCAAAAAACTCATTTCTGACAAAGTTGCCCAAATGCATCTCAGAAGTGTGCAACTATTTCCCTGAGTTAGAAAACGTCGAGAAACGGTCTTTTCTGCTAGCGCTGTGCTTCCACACATGTATTTGCTGAATGGTGAAAGCGCACAGTAAAGCACTTTTCTCCCAGCAAATACACTGTTTCTAAGGAAATGGAAACACACTGAGGAGACACTTGTGGGAGCTACTGTGACTAAAACTGAGCTTCTCTACGCACAGGGAAGCAAGAGAAATGCTGATTTCATCAAGCCCAGTTACATACTCAGAATCTGTACTACTGCGCAAATAGGCATGTCTCTGTAGGCAAAAAACTCATTTCTGACAAAGTTGCCCAAATGCATCTCAGAAGTGTGCCACTTGTTCCTTGAGTTAGAAAACATCGAGAAACGGTCGTTTTAGCTAGCGCTGTGCTTCTACACATGTATTTGCTGAACGGTGAAAGCACACAGTAATGCACATTTCTCCCAGCAAAAACACTGTTTCTAAGGAAATGGGAACACACTGAGGAGACACCTGTGGGAGCTACTGTGACTAAAACTGATCTTCCCTACGCACAGGGAAGCAAGAGAAATGCTGACTTCATCAAGCCCAGTTACATACTCAGAATCTGTACTACTGCGCAAATAGGCATGTCTCTTTAGGCAAAAAACTCATTTCTGACAAAGTTGCCCAAATGCATCTCAGAAGTGTGCAACTTGTTCCCTGAGTTAGAAAACGTCGAGAAACGTTCGTTTCTGCTAGCGCTGTGCTTCTACACATGTATTTGCTGAACGGTGAAAGCGCACAGTAATGCACTTTTCTCCCAGCAAATACACTGTTTCTATGGAAATGGGAACACACTGAGGAGACACTTGTGGGAGCTACTGTGACTAAAACTGAGCTTCCCTATGCAGAGGGAAGCAAGAGAAATGCTGATTTCATAAAGCCCAGTTACATACTCAGAATCTGTACTACTGCGCAAATAGACATGTCTCTGTAGGCAAAAAACTCATTTCTGACAAAGTTGCACAAATGCATCTCAGAAGTGTGCAACCTGTTCCCTGAGTTAGAAAACGTCGAGAAACGGTCGTTTCTGCTAGCGCTGTGCTTCTACACATGTATTTGCTGAACGGTGAAAGCGCACAGTAATGCACTTTTCTCCCAGCAAATACACTGTTTCTAAGGAAATGGGAACACACTGAGGAGACACTTGTGGGAGCTACTGTGACTAAAACTGAGCTTCCCTATGCACAGGGAAGCAAGAGAAATGCTGATTTCATCAAGCCCAGTTACATACTCAGAATCTGTACTACTAAGCAAATAGACATGTCTCTGTAGGCAAAAAACTCATTTCTGACAAAGTTGCCCAAATGCATCTCAGAAGTGTGCAACCTGTTCCCTGAGTTAGAAAACGTCGAGAAACGGTCGTTTCAGCTAGCGCTGTGCTTCTACACATGTATTTGCTGAACGGTGAAAGCGCACAGTAATGTACTTTTCTCCCAGCAAATACACTGTTTCTAAGGAAATGGGAACACACTGAGGAGACACTTGTGGGAGCTACTGTGACTAAAACTGAGCTTCCCTATGCACAGGGAAGCAAGAGAAATGCTGATTTCATCAAGCCCAGTTACATACTCAGAATCTGTTCTACTGCGCAAATAGACATGTCTCTGTAGGCAAAAAACTCATTTCTGACAAAGTTGCCCAAATGCATCTCAGAAGTGTGCAACTTGTTCTCTGAGTTAGAAAACGTCGAGAAACGGTCTTTCCTGCTAGCGCTGTGCTTCTACAAATGTACTTGCTGAACGGTGAAAGCACACAGTAATGCACTTTTCTCCCAGCAAATACACTGTTTCTAAGGAAATGGGAACACACTGAGGAGAAACTTTTGGGAGCTACTGTGACTAAAACTGAGCTTCCCTATGCACAGGGAAGCAATAGAAATGCTGATTTCATCAAGCCCAGTTACATACTCAGAATCTGAACTACTGCGCAAATAGGCATGTCTCTGTAGGCAAAAAACTCATTTCTGACAAAGTTGCCCAAATGCATCTCAGAAGTGTGCAACTTGTTCCCTGAGTTAGAAAACGTCGAGAAACGGTCGTTTCTGCTAGCGCTGTGCTTCTACACATGTATTTGCTGAACGGTGAAAGCGCACAGTAATGCACTTTTCTCCCAGCAAATACACTGTTTCTAAGGAAATGGGAACACACTGAGGAGACACTCGTGGGAGCTACTGTGACTAAAACTGAGCTTCCCTATGCACAGGGAAGCAAGAGAAATGCTGATTTCATCAAGCCCAGTTACATACTCAGAATCTGTACTACTGCGCAAATAGACATGTCTCTGTAGGCAAAAAACTCATTTCTGACAAAGTTGCCCAAATGCATCTCAGAAGTGTGCAACCTGTTCCCTGAGTTAGAAAACGTCGAGAAACGTTCGTTTCTGCTAGCGCTGTGCTTCTACACATGTATTTGCTGAACGGTGAAAGCGCACAGTAATGCACTTTTCTCCCAGCAAATACACTGTTTCTAAGGAACTGGGAACACACTGAGGAGACACTTGTGGGAGCTACAGTGACTAAAACTGAGCTTCCCTACGCACAGGGAAGCCAGAGAAATGCTGATATCACCAAGCCCAGTTACATACTCAGAATCTGTACTACTGCGCAAATAGGCATGTCTCTGTAGGCAAAAAACTCATTTCGGACAAAGTTGCCCAAATGCATCTCAGAAGTGTGCAACTTGTTCCCTGAGTTAGAAAACGTCGAGAAACGGTCGTTTCTGCTAGCGCTGTGCTTCTACACATGTATTTGCTGAACGGTGAAAGCGCACAGTAATGCACTTTTCTCCCAGCAAATACACTGTTTCTAAGGAAATGGGAACACACTGAGGAGACACTTGTGGGAGCTACTGTGACTAAAACTGATCTTCCCTACGCACAGGGTAGCTAGAGAAATGCTGATTTCATCAAGCCCAGTTACATACTCAGAATCTGTTCTACTGCGCAAATAGACATGTCTCTGTAGGCAAAAAACTCATTTCTGACAAAGTTGCCCAAATGCATCTCAGAAGTGTGCAACCTGTTCCCAGAGTTAGAAAACGTCGAGAAACGTTCGATTCTGCTAGCGCTGTGCTTCTACACATGTATTTGTTGAACGGTGAAAGCTCACAGTAATGCAATTTTCTCCCAGCAAATACACTGTTTCTAAGGACCTGGGAACACACTGAGGAGACACTTATGGGAGCTACTGTGACTAAAACTGAGCTTCCCTACGCACAGGGAAGCAAGAGAAATGCTGATTTCATCAAGACCAGTTTCATACTCATAATCTGTACTACTGCGCAAATAGGCATGTCTCTGTAGGCAAAAAACTCATTTCTGACAAAGTTGCCCAAATGCATCTCAGAAGTGTGCAACTCGTTCCCTGAGTTAGAAAACGTCGAGAAACGGTCGTTTCTGCTAGCGCTGTGCTTCTACACATGTATTTGCTGAATGGTGAAAGCGCACAGTAATGCACTTTTTTCCCAGCAAATACACAGTTTCTAAGGAAATGGGAACACACTGAGGAGACACTTGTGGGAGCTACTGTGACTAAAACTGAGCTTCCCTATGCAGAGGGAAGCAAGAGAAATGCTGATTTCATAAAGCCCAGTTACATACTCAGAATCTGTACTACTGCGCAAATAGACATGTCTCTGTAGGCAAAAAACTCATTTCTGACAAAGTTGCACAAATGCATCTCAGAAGTGTGCAACCTGTTCCCTGAGTTAGAAAACGTCGAGAAACGGTCGTTTCTGCTAGCGCTGTGCTTCTACACATGTATTTGCTGAACGGTGAAAGCGCACAGTAATGCACTTTTCTCCCAGCAAATACACTGTTTCTAAGGAAATGGGAACACACTGAGGAGACACTTGTGGGAGCTACTGTGACTAAAACTGAGCTTCCCTATGCACAGGGAAGCAAGAGAAATGCTGATTTCATCAAGCCCAGTTACATACTCAGAATCTGTACTACTAAGCAAATAGACATGTCTCTGTAGGCAAAAAACTCATTTCTGACAAAGTTGCCCAAATGCATCTCAGAAGTGTGCAACCTGTTCCCTGAGTTAGAAAACGTCGAGAAACGGTCGTTTCAGCTAGCGCTGTGCTTCTACACATGTATTTGCTGAACGGTGAAAGCGCACAGTAATGTACTTTTCTCCCAGCAAATACACTGTTTCTAAGGAAATGGGAACACACTGAGGAGACACTTGTGGGAGCTACTGTGACTAAAACTGAGCTTCCCTATGCACAGGGAAGCAAGAGAAATGCTGATTTCATCAAGCCCAGTTACATACTCAGAATCTGTTCTACTGCGCAAATAGACATGTCTCTGTAGGCAAAAAACTCATTTCTGACAAAGTTGCCCAAATGCATCTCAGAAGTGTGCAACTTGTTCTCTGAGTTAGAAAACGTCGAGAAACGGTCTTTCCTGCTAGCGCTGTGCTTCTACAAATGTACTTGCTGAACGGTGAAAGCACACAGTAATGCACTTTTCTCCCAGCAAATACACTGTTTCTAAGGAAATGGGAACACACTGAGGAGAAACTTTTGGGAGCTACTGTGACTAAAACTGAGCTTCCCTATGCACAGGGAAGCAATAGAAATGCTGATTTCATCAAGCCCAGTTACATACTCAGAATCTGAACTACTGCGCAAATAGGCATGTCTCTGTAGGCAAAAAACTCATTTCTGACAAAGTTGCCCAAATGCATCTCAGAAGTGTGCAACTTGTTCCCTGAGTTAGAAAACGTCGAGAAACGGTCGTTTCTGCTAGCGCTGTGCTTCTACACATGTATTTGCTGAACGGTGAAAGCGCACAGTAATGCACTTTTCTCCCAGCAAATACACTGTTTCTAAGGAAATGGGAACACACTGAGGAGACACTCGTGGGAGCTACTGTGACTAAAACTGAGCTTCCCTATGCACAGGGAAGCAAGAGAAATGCTGATTTCATCAAGCCCAGTTACATACTCAGAATCTGTACTACTGCGCAAATAGACATGTCTCTGTAGGCAAAAAACTCATTTCTGACAAAGTTGCCCAAATGCATCTCAGAAGTGTGCAACCTGTTCCCTGAGTTAGAAAACGTCGAGAAACGTTCGTTTCTGCTAGCGCTGTGCTTCTACACATGTATTTGCTGAACGGTGAAAGCGCACAGTAATGCACTTTTCTCCCAGCAAATACACTGTTTCTAAGGAACTGGGAACACACTGAGGAGACACTTGTGGGAGCTACAGTGACTAAAACTGAGCTTCCCTACGCACAGGGAAGCCAGAGAAATGCTGATATCACCAAGCCCAGTTACATACTCAGAATCTGTACTACTGCGCAAATAGGCATGTCTCTGTAGGCAAAAAACTCATTTCGGACAAAGTTGCCCAAATGCATCTCAGAAGTGTGCAACTTGTTCCCTGAGTTAGAAAACGTCGAGAAACGGTCGTTTCTGCTAGCGCTGTGCTTCTACACATGTATTTGCTGAACGGTGAAAGCGCACAGTAATGCACTTTTCTCCCAGCAAATACACTGTTTCTAAGGAAATGGGAACACACTGAGGAGACACTTGTGGGAGCTACTGTGACTAAAACTGATCTTCCCTACGCACAGGGTAGCTAGAGAAATGCTGATTTCATCAAGCCCAGTTACATACTCAGAATCTGTTCTACTGCGCAAATAGACATGTCTCTGTAGGCAAAAAACTCATTTCTGACAAAGTTGCCCAAATGCATCTCAGAAGTGTGCAACCTGTTCCCAGAGTTAGAAAACGTCGAGAAACGTTCGATTCTGCTAGCGCTGTGCTTCTACACATGTATTTGTTGAACGGTGAAAGCTCACAGTAATGCAATTTTCTCCCAGCAAATACACTGTTTCTAAGGACCTGGGAACACACTGAGGAGACACTTATGGGAGCTACTGTGACTAAAACTGAGCTTCCCTACGCACAGGGAAGCAAGAGAAATGCTGATTTCATCAAGACCAGTTTCATACTCATAATCTGTACTACTGCGCAAATAGGCATGTCTCTGTAGGCAAAAAACTCATTTCTGACAAAGTTGCCCAAATGCATCTCAGAAGTGTGCAACTCGTTCCCTGAGTTAGAAAACGTCGAGAAACGGTCGTTTCTGCTAGCGCTGTGCTTCTACACATGTATTTGCTGAACGGTGAAAGCGCACAGTAATGCACTTTTCACCCAGCAAATACACTGTTTCTAAGGAAATGGGAACACACTGAGGAGACACTTGTTAGAGCTACTATGACTAAAACTGATCTTCCCTATGCACAGGGTAGCTAGAGAAATGCTGATTTCATCAAGCCCAGTTACATACTCAGAATCTGTACTACTGCGCAAATAGGCATGTCTCTGTAGGCAAAAAACTCATTTCTGACAAAGTTGCCCAAATGCATCTCAGAAGTGTGCAACTTGTTCTCTGAGTTAGAAAACGTCGAGAAACGGTCTTTCCTGCTAGCGCTGTGCTTCTACACATGTACTTGCTGAACGGTGAAAGCACACAGTAATGCACTTTTCTCCCAGCAAATACACTGTTTCTAAGGAAATGGGAACACACTGAGGAGAAACTTTTGGGAGCTACTGTGACTAAAACTGAGCTTCCCTATGCACAGGGAAGCAATAGAAATGCTGATTTCATCAAGCCCAGTTACATACTCAGAATCTGTACTACTGCGCAAATAGGCATGTCTCTGTAGGCAAAAAAACTCATTTCTGACAAAGTTGCCCAAATGCATCTCAGAAGTGTGCAACTTGTTCCCTGAGTTAGAAAACGTCGAGAAACGGTCGTTTCTGCTAGCGCTGTGCTTCTACACATGTATTTGCTGAACGGTGAAAGCGCACAGTAATGCACTTTTCTCCCAGCAAATACACTGTTTCTAAGGAAATGGGAACACACTGAGGAGAAACTTTTGGGAGCTACTGTGACTAAAACTGAGCTTCCCTATGCACAGGGAAGCAAGAGAAATGCTGATTTCATCAAGCCCAGTTACATACTCAGAATCTGAACTACTGCGCAAATAGGCATGTCTCTGTAGGCAAAAAAGTCATTTCTGACAAAGTTGCCCAAATGCATCTCAGAAGTGTGCAACTTGTTCCCTGAGTTAGAAAACGTCGAGAAACGTTCGTTTCTGCTAACGCTGTGCTTCTACACATGTATTTGCTGAACGGTGAAAGCGCACAGTAATGCACTTTTCTCCCAGCAAATACACTGTTTCTAAGGAAATGGGAACACACTGAGGAGACACTCGTGGGAGCTACTGTGACTAAAACTGAGCTTCTCTATGCACAGGGAAGCAAGAGAAATGCTGATTTCATCAAGTCCAGTTACATACTCAGAATCTGTACTACTGCGCAAATAGACATGTCTCTGTAGGCAAAAAACTCATTTCTGACAAAGTTGCCCAAATGCATCTCAGAAGTGTGCAACCTGTTCCCTGAGTTAGAAAACGTCGAGAAACGTTCGTTTCTGCTAGCGCTGTGCTTCTACACATGTATTTGCTGAACGGTGAAAGCGCACAGTAATGCACTTTTCTCCCAGCAAATACACTGTTTCTAAGGAACTGGGAACACACTGAGGAGACACTTATGGGAGCTACTGTGACTAAAACTGAGCTTCCCTACGCACAGGGAAGCAAGAGAAATGCTGATTTCATCAAGACCAGTTTCATACTCATAATCTGTACTACTGTGCAAATAGGCATGTCTCTGTAGGCAAAAAACTCATTTCTGACAAAGTTGCCCAAATGCATCTCAGAAGTGTGCAACTCGTTCCCTGAGTTAGAAAACGTCGAGAAACGGTCGTTTCTGCTAGCGCTGTGCTTCTACACATGTATTTGCTGAACGGTGAAAGCGCACAGTAATGCACTTTTCACCCAGCAAATACACTGTTTCTAAGGAAATGGGAACACACTGAGGAGACACTTGTGGGAGCTACTATGACTAAAACTGATCTTCCCTATGCACAGGGTAGCTAGAGAAATGCTGATTTCATCAAGCCCAGTTACATACTCAGAATCTGTACTACTGCGCAAATAGGCATGTCTCTGTAGGCAAAAAACTCATTTCTGACAAAGTTGCCCAAATGCATCTCAGAAGTGTGCAACTTGTTCTCTGAGTTAGAAAACGTCGAGAAACGGTCTTTCCTGCTAACGCTGTGCTTCTACACATGTACTTGCTGAACGGTGAAAGCACACAGTAATGCACTTTTCTCCCAGCAAATACACTGTTTCTAAGGAAATGGGAACACACTGAGGAGAAACTTTTGGGAGCTACTGTGACTAAAACTGAGCTTCCCTATGCACAGGGAAGCAATAGAAATACTGATTTCATCAAGCACAGTTACATACTCAGAATCTGTACTACTGCGCAAATAGGCATGTCTCTGTAGGCAAACAACTCATTTCTGACAAAGTTGCCCAAATGCATCTCAGAAGTGTGCAACTTGTTCCCTGAGTAAGAAAACGTCGAGAAACGGTCGTTTCTGCTAGCGCTGTGCTTCTACACATGTATTTGCTGAACGGTGAAAGCGCACAGTAAAGCACTTTTCTCCCAGCAAATACACTGTTTCTAAGGAAATGGGAACACACTGAGGAGACACTTGTGGGAGCTACTGTGACTAAAACTGAGCTTCCCTACGCACAGGGAAGCAAGAGAAATGCTGATTTCATCAAGCCCAGTTACATACTCAGAATCTGTACTACTGCGCAAATAGGCATGTCTCCTTAGGCAAAAAACTCATTTCTGACAAAGTTGCCCAAATGCATCTCAGAAGTGTGGAACTTGTTCCCTGAGTTAGAAAACGTCGAGAAACGTTCGTTTCTGCTAGCGCTGTGCTTCTACACAAGTACTAGCTGAACGGTGAAAGCTCACAGTAATGCACTTTTCTCCCAGCAAATACACTGTTTCTAAGGAAATGGGAACACACTGAGGAGACACTTGTGGGAGCTACTGTGACTAAAACTGAGCTTCCCTACGCACAGGGAAGCAAGAGAAATGCTGATTTCATCAAGCCCAGTTACATACTCAGAATCTGTACTACTGCGCAAATAGGCATGTCTCTGTAGGCAAAAAAGTCATTTCGGACAAAGTTGCCCAAATGCATATCAGAAGTTTGCCACTTGTTCCCTGAGTTAGAAAACGTCGAGAAACGGTCGTTTCTGCTAGCGCTGTGCTTCTACACATGTATTTGCTGAACGGTGAAAGCGCACAGTAATGCACTTTTCTCCCAGCAAATACACTGTTTCTAAGGAACTGGGAACACACTGAGGAGACACTTGTGGGAGCTACTGTGACTAAAACTGAGCTTCCCTACGCACAGGGAAGCAAGAGAAATGCTGATTTCATCAAGCCCAGTTACATACTCAGAATCTGTACTACTGCGCAAATAGGCATGTCTCCTTAGACAAAAAACTCATTTCTGACAAAGTTGCCCAAATGCATCTCAGAAGAGTGCAACTTGTTCCCTGAGTTAGAAAACGTCGAGAAACGTTAGTTTCTGCTAGCGCTGTGCTTCTACACATGTACTTGCTGAATGGTGAAAGCTCACAGTAATGCACTTTTCTCCCAGCAAATACACTGTTTCTAAGGAAATGGGAACACACTGAGGAGACACTTGTGGGAGCTACTGTGACTAAAACTGAGCTTCCCTACGCACAGGGAAGCAAGAGAAATGCTGATTTCATCATTCCCAGTTACATACTCAGAATCTGTACTACTGCGCAAATAGGCATGTCTCTGTAGGCAAAAACTCATTTCTGACAAAGTTGCCAAATGCATCTCAGAAGTGTGCAACTTGTTCCCTGAGTTAGAAAACGTCGAGAAACGTTCGTTTCTGCTAGCACTGTGCTTCTACACATGTATTTGCTGAACAGTGAAGGCGCACAGTAATGCATTTTTCTCCCAGCAAATACACTGTTTCTAAGGAAATGGGAACACATTGAGGAGACACTTGTGGGAGCTACTGTGACTAAAACTGAGCTTCCCTACTCACAGGAAAGCAAGAGAAATGCTGATTTCATCAAGCCCAGTTACATACTCAGAATCTGTACTACTGCACAAATAGGCATGTCTCTTTAGGCAAAAACCTCATTTCTGACAAAGTTGCCCAAATGCATCTCAGAAGTGTGCAACTTGTTCCCTGAATTAGAAAACGTTGAGAAACGTTCGTTTCTGCTAGCGCTGTGCTTCTACACATGTATTTGCTGAACGGTGAAAGCGCACAGTAATGCACTTTTCTCCCAGCAAATACACTGTTTCTAAGGAAATGGGAACACACTGAGGAGACACTTGTGGGAGCTACTGTGACTAAAACTGAGCTTCCCTACGCACAGGGAAGCAAGAGAAATGCTGATTTCATCAAGCCCAGTTACATACTCAGAATCTGTACTACTGCGCAAATAGGCATGTCTCTTTAGGCACAAAACTCATTTCTGACAAAGTTGCCCAAATGCATCTCAGAAGTGTGCAATTTGTTCCCTGAGTTAGAAAACGTCGAGAAACGTTCGTTTCTGCTAGCGCTGTGCTTCTACACATGTATTTGCTGAACGGTGAAAGCGCACAGTAATGCACTTTTCTCCCAGCAAATACACTGTTTCTAAGGAACTGGGAACACACTGAGCAGACACTTGTGGGAGCTACTGTGACTAAAACTGAGCTTCCCTACACACAGGGAAGCCAGAGAAATGCTGATTTCATCAAGCCCAGTTACATACTAAGAATCTGCACTACTGCGCAAATAGGCATGTCTCTTTAGGCAAAAAACTCATTTCTGACAAAGTTGCCCAAATGCATCTCAGAAGTGTGCAATTTGTTCCCTGAGTTAGAAAACGTCGAGAAACGTTCGTTTCTGCTAGCGCTGTGCTTCTACACATGTATTTGCTGAACGGTGAAAGCGCACAGTAATGCACTTTTCTCCCAGCAAATACACTGTTTCTAAGGAACTGGGAACACACTGAGCAGACACTTGTGGGAGCTACTGTGACTAAAACTGAGCTTCCCTACACACAGGGAAGCCAGAGAAATGCTGATTTCATCAAGCCCAGTTACATACTAAGAATCTGCACTACTGCGCAAATAGGCATGTCTCTTTAGGCAAAAAACTCATTTCTGACAAAGTTGCCCAAATGCATCTCAGAAGTGTGCAACTTGTTCCCTGAGTTAGAAAACGTCGAGAAACGGTCGTTTCTGCTAGCGCTGTGCTTCTACACATGTATTTGCTGAACGGTGAAAGCGCACAGTAATGCACTTTTCTCCCAGCAAATACACTGTTTCTAAGGAAATGGGAACACACTGAGGAGACACATGTGGGAGCTGCTGTGACTAAAACTGAGCTTCCCTATGCACAGGGAAGCAAGAGAAATGCTGATTTCATCAAGCCCAGTTACATACTCAGAATCTGTACTACTGCGCAAATAGGCATGTCTCCTTAGGCAAAAAACTCATTTCTGACAAAGTTGCCCAAATGCATCTCAGAAGAGTGCAACTTGTTCCCTGAGTTAGAAAACGTCGAGAAACGTTCGTTTCTGCTAGCGCTGTGCTTCTACACATGTACTTGCTGAACGGTGAAAGCGCACAGTAATGCACTTTTCTCCAAGCAAATACACTGTTTCTAAGGAAATGGGAACACACTGAGGAGACACTTGTGGGAGCTACTGTGACTAAAACTGAGCTTCACTACGCACAGGGAAGCAAGAGAAATGCTGATTTCATCAAGCCCAGTTACATACTCAGAATCTGTACTACTGCGCAAATAGGCATGTCTCCTTAGGCAAAAAACTCATTTCTGACAAAGTTGCCCAAACGCATCTCAGAAGAGTGCAACTTGTTCCCTGAGTTAGAAAACGTCGAGAAACGTTAGTTTCTGCTAGCGCTGTGCTTCTACACATGTACTTGCTGAATGGTGAATGCTCACAGTAATGCACTTTTCTCCCAGCAAATACACTGTTTCTAAGGAAATGGGAACACACTGAGGAGACACTTGTGGGAGCTACTGTGACTAAAACTGAGCTTCCCTACGCACAGGGAAGCAAGAGAAATGCTGATTTCATCAAGCCCAGTTACATACTCAGAATCTGTACTACTGCGCAAATAGGCATGTCTCCTTAGGCAAAAAACTCATTTCTGCCAAAGTTGCCCAAATGCATCTCAGAAGTGTGGAACTTGTTCCCTGAGTTAGAAAACGTCGAGAAACGTTCGTTTCTGCTAGCGCTGTGCTTCTACACAAGTACTAGCTGAACGGTGAAAGCTCACAGTAATGCACTTTTCTCCCAGCAAATACACTGTTTCTAAGGAAATGGGAACACACTGAGGAGACACTTGTGGGAGCTACTGTGACTAAAACTGAGCTTCCCTACGCACAGGGAAGCAAGAGAAATGCTGATTTCATCAAGCCCAGTTACATACTCAGAATCTGTACTTCTACGCAAATAGGCATGTCTCTGTAGGCAAAAAACTCATTTCTGACAAAGTTGCCCAAATGCATCTCAGAAGTATGCAACCTGATCCCTGAGTTAGAAAACATCGAGAAATGGTCGTTTCTGCTAGCGCTGTGCTTCTACACATGTAGTTGCTGAACGGTGAAAGCGCACAGTAGTGCACTTTTCTCCCAGCAAATACACTGTTTCTAAGGAAATGGGAACACACTGAGGAGACACTTGTGGGAGCTACTGTGACTAAAACTGAGCTTCCCTACGCACAGGGAAGCAAGAGAAATGCTGATTTCATCAAGCCCAGTTACATACTCAGAATCTGTACTACTGCGCAAATAGGCATGTCTCTGTAGGCAAAAAAATCATTTCTGACAAAGTTGCCCAAATGCATCTCAGAAGTGTGCAACTTGTTCCCTGAGTTAGAAAACGTCGAGAAACGTTCGTTTCTGCTAGCGCTGTGTCTCTACACATGTATTTGCTGAACGGTGAAAGCGCACAGTAATGCACTTTTCTCCCAGCAAATACACTGTTTCTAAGGAAATGGGAACACACTGAGAAGACACTTGTGGGAGCTACTGTGACTAAAACTGAGCTTCCCTACGCACAGGGAAGCAAGAGAAATGCTGATTTCATCAAGCCCAGTTACATACTCAGAATCTGTACTACTGCACAAATAGGCATGTCTCTGTAGGCAAAAAACTCATTTCTGACAAAGTTGCCCAAATGCATCTCAGAAGTGTGCAACTTGTTCCCTGAGTTAGAAAACGTCGAGAAACGGTCGTTTCAGCTAGCGCTGTGTTTCTACACATGTATTTGCTGAACGGTGAAAGCGCACAGTAATGTACTTTTCTCCCAGCAAATACACTGTTTCTAAGGAAATGGGAACACATTGAGGAGACACTTGTGGGAGCTACTGTGACTAAAACTGAGCTTCCCTACGCACAGGGAAGCAAGAGAAATGCTGATTTCATCAAGCCCAGTTACATACTCAGAATCTGTACTACTGCGCAAATAGGCATGTCTCTGTAGGCAAAAAAGTCATTTCGGACAAAGTTGCCCAAATGCATATCAGAAGTTTGCCACTTGTTCCCTGAGTTAGAAAACGTCGAGAAACGGTCGTTTCTGCTAGCGCTGTGCTTCTACACATGTATTTGCTGAACGGTGAAAGCGCACAATAATGCACTTTTCTCCCAGCAAATACACTGTTTCTAAGGAAATGGGAACACACTGAGGAGACACTTGTGGGAGCTACTGTGACTAAAACTGAGCTTCCCTACGCACAGGGAAGCAAGAGAAATGCTGATTTCATCAAGCCCAGTTACATACTCAGAATCTGTACTACTGCACAAATAGGCATGTCTCTGTAGGCAAAAAACTCATTTCTGACAAAGTTGCCCAAATGCATCTCAGAAGTGTGCAACTTGTTCCCTGAGTTAGAAAACGTCGAGAAACGGTCGTTTCAGCTAGCGCTGTGCTTCTACACATGTATTTGCTGAACGGTGAAAGCGCACAGGAATGTACTTTTCTCCCAGCAAATACACTGTTTCTAAGGAAATGGGAACACATTGAGGAGACACTTGTGGGAGCTACTGTGACTAAAACTGAGCTTCCCTACGCATAGGGAAGCAAGAGAAATGCTGATTTCATCAAGCCCAGTTACATACTCAAAATCTGTACTACTGCGCAAATAGGCATGTCTCTGTAGGCAAAAAACTCGTTTCTGACAAAGTTGCCCAAATGCATCTCAGAAGAGTGCAACTTGTTCCCTGAGTTAGAAAACTTCGAGAACCGTTCGTTTCTGCTAGCGCTGTGCTTCTACACATGTACTTGCTGAACGGTGAAAGCGCACAGTAATGCACTTTTCTCCCAGCAAATACACTGTTTCTAAGGAAATGGGAACACACTGAGGAGACACTTGTGGGAGCTACTGTGACTAAAACTGAGCTTCCCTACGCACAGGGAAGCAAGAGAAATGCTGATTTCATCAAGCCCAGTTACATACTCAGAATGTGTAGTACTGCGCAAATAGGCATGCCTCCTTAGGCAAAAAACTCATTTCTGACAAAGTTGCCCAAATGCATCTCAGAAGAGTGCAACTTGTTCCCTGAGTTAGAAAACGTCGAGAAACGTTAGTTTCTGCTAGCGCTGTGCTTCTACACATGTACTTGCTGAATGGTGAATGCTCACAGTAATGCACTTTTCTCCCAGCAAATACACTGTTTCTAAGGAAATGGGAACACACTGAGGAGACACTTGTGGGAGCTACTGTGACTAAAACTGAGCTTCCCTACGCACAGGGAAGCAAGAGAAATGCTGATTTCATCAAGCCCAGTTACATACTTAGAATCTGTACTACTGCGCAAATAGGCATGTCTCCTTAGGCAAAAAACTCATTTCTGACAAAGTTGCCCAAATGCATCTCAGAAGTGTGGAACTTGTTCCCTGAGTTAGAAAACGTCGAGAAACGTTCGTTTCTGCTAGCGCTGTGCTTCTACACAAGTACTAGCTGAACGGTGAAAGCTCACAGTAATGCACTTTTCTCCCAGCAAATACACTGTTTCTAAGGAAATGGGAACACACTGAGGAGACACTTGTGGGAGCTACTGTGACTAAAACTGAGCTTCCCTACGCACAGGGAAGCAAGAGAAATGCTGATTTCATCAAGCCCAGTTACATACTCAGAATCTGTACTTCTACGCAAATAGGCATGTCTCTGTAGGCAAAAAACTCATTTCTGACAAAGTTGCCCAAATGCATCTCAGAAGTATGCAACCTGATCCCTGAGTTAGAAAACATCGAGAAATGGTCGTTTCTGCTAGCGCTGTGCTTCTACACATGTAGTTGCTGAACGGTGAAAGCGCACAGTAGTGCACTTTTCTCCCAGCAAATACACTGTTTCTAAGGAAATGGGAACACACTGAGGAGACACTTGTGGGAGCTACTGTGACTAAAACTGAGCTTCCCTACGCACAGGGAAGCAAGAGAAATGCTGATTTCATCAAGCCCAGTTACATACTCAGAATCTGTACTACTGCGCAAATAGGCATGTCTCTGTAGGCAAAAAAATCATTTCTGACAAAGTTGCCCAAATGCATCTCAGAAGTGTGCAACTTGTTCCCTGAGTTAGAAAACGTCGAGAAACGTTCGTTTCTGCTAGCGCTGTGTCTCTACACATGTATTTGCTGAACGGTGAAAGCGCACAGTAATGCACTTTTCTCCCAGCAAATACACTGTTTCTAAGGAAATGGGAACACACTGAGAAGACACTTGTGGGAGCTACTGTGACTAAAACTGAGCTTCCCTACGCACAGGGAAGCAAGAGAAATGCTGATTTCATCAAGCCCAGTTACATACTCAGAATCTGTACTACTGCACAAATAGGCATGTCTCTGTAGGCAAAAAACTCATTTCTGACAAAGTTGCCCAAATGCATCTCAGAAGTGTGCAACTTGTTCCCTGAGTTAGAAAACGTCGAGAAACGGTCGTTTCAGCTAGCGCTGTGTTTCTACACATGTATTTGCTGAACGGTGAAAGCGCACAGTAATGTACTTTTCTCCCAGCAAATACACTGTTTCTAAGGAAATGGGAACACATTGAGGAGACACTTGTGGGAGCTACTGTGACTAAAACTGAGCTTCCCTACGCACAGGGAAGCAAGAGAAATGCTGATTTCATCAAGCCCAGTTACATACTCAGAATCTGTACTACTGCGCAAATAGGCATGTCTCTGTAGGCAAAAAAGTCATTTCGGACAAAGTTGCCCAAATGCATATCAGAAGTTTGCCACTTGTTCCCTGAGTTAGAAAACGTCGAGAAACGGTCGTTTCTGCTAGCGCTGTGCTTCTACACATGTATTTGCTGAACGGTGAAAGCGCACAGTAATGCACTTTTCTCCCAGCAAATACACTGTCTCTAAGGAAATGGGAACACACTGAGGAGACACTTGTGGGAGCTACTGTGACTAAAACTGAGCTTCCCTACGCACAGGGAAGCAAGAGAAATGCTGATTTCATCAAGCCCAGTTACATACTCAGAATCTGTACTACTGCACAAATAGGCATGTCTCTGTAGGCAAAAAACTCATTTCTGACAAAGTTGCCCAAATGCATCTCAGAAGTGTGCAACTTGTTCCCTGAGTTAGAAAACGTCGAGAAACGGTCGTTTCAGCTAGCGCTGTGCTTCTACACATGTATTTGCTGAACGGTGAAAGCGCACAGGAATGTACTTTTCTCCCAGCAAATACACTGTTTCTAAGGAAATGGGAACACATTGAGGAGACACTTGTGGGAGCTACTGTGACTAAAACTGAGCTTCCCTACGCATAGGGAAGCAAGAGAAATGCTGATTTCATCAAGCCCAGTTACATACTCAAAATCTGTACTACTGCGCAAATAGGCATGTCTCTGTAGGCAAAAAACTCGTTTCTGACAAAGTTGCCCAAATGCATCTCAGAAGAGTGCAACTTGTTCCCTGAGTTAGAAAACTTCGAGAACCGTTCGTTTCTGCTAGCGCTGTGCTTCTACACATGTACTTGCTGAACGGTGAAAGCGCACAGTAATGCACTTTTCTCCCAGCAAATACACTGTTTCTAAGGAAATGGGAACACACTGAGGAGACACTTGTGGGAGCTACTGTGACTAAAACTGAGCTTCCCTACGCACAGGGAAGCAAGAGAAATGCTGATTTCATCAAGCCCAGTTACATACTCAGAATGTGTAGTACTGCGCAAATAGGCATGCCTCCTTAGGCAAAAAACTCATTTCTGACAAAGTTGCCCAAATGCATCTCAGAAGAGTGCAACTTGTTCCCTGAGTTAGAAAACGTCGAGAAACGTTAGTTTCTGCTAGCGCTGTGCTTCTACACATGTACTTGCTGAATGGTGAATGCTCACAGTAATGCACTTTTCTCCCAGCAAATACACTGTTTCTAAGGAAATGGGAACACACTGAGGAGACACTTGTGGGAGCTACTGTGACTAAAACTGAGCTTCCCTACGCACAGGGAAGCAAGAGAAATGCTGATTTCATCAAGCCCAGTTACATACTTAGAATCTGTACTACTGCGCAAATAGGCATGTCTCCTTAGGCAAAAAACTCATTTCTGACAAAGTTGCCCAAATGCATCTCAGAAGTGTGGAACTTGTTCCCTGAGTTAGAAAACGTCGAGAAACGTTCGTTTCTGCTAGCGCTGTGCTTCTACACAAGTACTAGCTGAACGGTGAAAGCTCACAGTAATGCACTTTTCTCCCAGCAAATACACTGTTTCTAAGGAAATGGGAACACACTGAGGAGACACTTGTGGGAGCTACTGTGACTAAAACTGAGCTTCCCTACGCACAGGGAAGCAAGAGAAATGCTGATTTCATCAAGCCCAGTTACATACTCAGAATCTGTACTACTGCGCAAATAGGCATGTCTCTGTAGGCAAAAAACTCATTTCTGACAAAGTTGCCCAAATGCATCTCAGAAGTAAGCAACTTGATCCCTGAGTTAGAAAACATCGAGAAATGGTCGTTTCTGCTAGCGCTGTGCTTCTACACATGTAGTTTCTGAACGGTGAAAGCGCACAGTAATGCACTTTTCTCCCAGCAAATACACTGTTTCTAAGGAAATGGGAACACACTGAGGAGACACTTGTGGGAGCTACTGTGACTAAAACTGAGCTTCCCTACGCACAGGGAAGCAAGAGAAATGCTGATTTCATCAAGCCCAGTTACATACTCAGAATCTGTACTACTGCGCAAATAGGCATGTCTCTGTAGGCAAAAAACTCATTTCTGACAAAGTTGCCCAAATGCATCTCAGAAGTGTGCAACTTGTTCCCTGAGTTAGAAAACGTCGAGAAACGTTCGTTTCTGCTAGCGCTGTGTTTCTACACATGTATTTGCTGAACGGTGAAAGCGCACAGTAATGCACTTTTCTCCCAGCAAATACACTGTTTCTAAGGAAATGGGAACACACTGAGAAGACACTTGTGGGAGCTACTGTGACTAAAACTGAGCTTCCCTACGCACAGGGAAGCAAGAGAAATGCTGATTTCATCAAGCCCAATTACATACTCAGAATCTGTACTACTGCACAAATAGGCATGTCTCTGTAGGCAAAAAACTCATTTCTGACAAAGTTGCCCAAATGCATCTCAGAAGTGTGCAACTTGTTCCTTGAGTTAGAAAACGTCGAGAAACGGTCGTTTCAGCTAGCGCTGTGCTTCTACACATGTATTTGCTGAACGGTGAAAGCGCACAGTAATGTACTTTTCTCCCAGCAAATACACTGTTTCTAAGGAAATGGGAACACATTGAGGAGACACTTGTGGGAGCTACTGTGACTAAAACTGAGCTTCCCTACGCACAGGGAAGCAAGAGAAATGCTGATTTCATCAAGCCCAGTTACATACTCAGAATCTGTACTACTGCGCAAATAGGCATGTCTCTGTAGGCAAAAAAGTCATTTCGGACAAAGTTGCCCAAATGCATATCAGAAGTTTGCCACTTGTTCCCTGAGTTAGAAAACGTCGAGAAACGGTCGTTTCTGCTAGCGCTGTGCTTCTACACATGTATTTGCTGAACGGTGAAAGCGCACAGTAATGCACTTTTCTCCCAGCAAATACACTGTTTCTAAGGAACTGGGAACACACTGAGGAGACACTTGTGGGAGCTTCTGTGACTAAAACTGAGCTTCCCTACGCACAGGGAAGCAAGAGAAATGCTGATTTCATCAAGCCCAGTTACATACTCAGAATCTGTACTACTGCGCAAATAGGCATGTCTCTGTAGGCAAAAAACTCATTTCTGACAAAGTTGCCCAAATGCATCTCAGAAGTGTGCAACTTGTTCCCTGAGTTAGAAAACGTCGAGAAACGGTCGTTTCAGCTAGCGCTGTGCTTCTACACATGTATTTGCTGAACGGTGAAAGCGCACAGTAATGTACTTTTCTCACAGCAAATACACTGTTTCTAAGGAAATGGGAACACATTGAGGAGACACTTGTGGGAGCTACTGTGACTAAAACTGAGCTTCCCTACGCACAGGGAAGCAAGAGAAATGCTGATTTCATCAAGCCCAGTTACATACTCAGAATCTGTACTACTGTGCAAATGGGCATGTCTCTGTAGGCAAAAAAGTCATTTCGGACAAAGTTGCCCAAATGCATATCAGAAGTTTGCCACTTGTTCCCTGAGTTAGAAAACGTCGAGAAACGGTCGTTTCTGCTAGCGCTGTGCTTCTACACATGTATTTGCTGAACGGTGAAAGCGCACAGTAATGCACTTTTCTCCCAGCAAATACACTGTTTCTAAGGAACTGGGAACACACTGAGGAGACACTTGTGGGAGCTTCTGTGACTAAAACTGAGCTTCCCTACGCACAGGGAAGCAAGAGAAATGCTGATTTCATCATGCCCAGTTACATACTCAGAATCTGTACTACTGCGCAAATAGGCATGTCTCCTTAGACAAAAAACTCATTTCTGACAAAGTTGCCCAAATGCATCTCAGAAGAGTGCAACTTGTTCCCTGAGTTAGAAAACGTCGAGAAACGTTCGTTTCTGCTAGCGCTGTGCTTCTACACATGTACTTGCTGAATGGTGAAAGCTCACAGTAATGCACTTTTCTCCCAGCAAATACACTGTTTCTAAGGAAATGGGAACACACTGAGGAGACACTTGTGGGAGCTACTGTGACTAAAACTGAGCTTCCCTACGCACAGGGAAGCAAGAGAAATGCTGATTTCATCAAGCCCAGTTACATACTCAGAATCTGTACTACTGCGCAAATAGGCATGTCTCCTTAGGCAAAAAACTCATTTCTGACAAAGTTGCCCAAATGCATCTCAGAAGTGTGCAACTTGTTCCCTGAGTTAGAAAACGTCGACAAACGTTCGTTTCTGCTAGCGCTGTGCTTCTACACATGTACTAGCTGAACGGTGAAAGCTCACAGTAATGCACTTTTCTCCCAGCAAATACACTGTTTCTAAGGAAATGGGAACACACTGAGGAGACACTTGTGGGAGCTACTGTGACTAAAACTGAGCTTCCCTACGCACAGGGAAGCAAGAGAAATGCTGATTTCATCAAGCCCAGTTACATACTCAGAATCTGTACTACTGCGCAAATAGGCATGTCTCTGTAGGCAAAAAACTCATTTCTGACAAAGTTGCCCAAATGCATCTCAGAAGTAAGCAACTTGATCCCTGAGTTAGAAAACATCGAGAAATGGTCGTTTCTGCTAGCGCTGTGCTTCTACACATGTAGTTGCTGAACGGTGAAAGCGCACAGTAATGCACTTTTCTCCCAGCAAATACACTGTTTCTAAGGAAATGGGAACACACTGAGGAGACACTTGTGGGAGCTACTGTGACTAAAACTGAGCTTCCCTACGCACAGGGAAGCAAGAGAAATGCTGATTTCATCAAGCCCTGTTACATACTCAGAATCTGTACTACTGCGCAAATAGGCATGTCTCTGTAGGCAAAAAAATCATTTCTGACAAAGTTGCCCAAATGCATCTCAGAAGTGTGCAACTTGTTCCCTGAGTTAGAAAACGTCGAGAAACGTTCGTTTCTGCTAGCGCTGTGTTTCTACACATGTATTTGCTGAACGGTGAAAGCGCACAGTAATGCACTTTTCTCCCAGCAAATACACTGTTTCTAAGGAAATGGGAACACACTGAGAAGACACTTGTGGGAGCTACTGTGACTAAAACTGAGCTTCCCTACGCACAGGGAAGCAAGAGAAATGCTGATTTCATCAAGCCCAATTACATACTCAGAATCTGTACTACTGCACAAATAGGCATGTCTCTGTAGGCAAAAAACTCATTTCTGACAAAGTTGCCCAAATGCATCTCAGAAGTGTGCAACTTGTTCCCTGAGTTAGAAAACGTCGAGAAACGGTCGTTTCAGCTAGCGCTGTGCTTCTACACATGTATTTGCTGAACGGTGAAAGCGCACAGTAATGTACTTTTCTCCCAGCAAATACACTGTTTCTAAGGAAATGGGAACACATTGAGGAGACACTTGTGGGAGCTACTGTGACTAAAACTGAGCTTCCCTACGCACAGGGAAGCAAGATAAATGCTGATTTCATCAAGCCCAGTTACATACTCAGAATCTGTACTACTGCGCAAATAGGCATGTCTCTGTAGGCAAAAAAGTCATTTCGGACAAAGTTGCCCAAATGCATATCAGAAGTTTGCCACTTGTTCCCTGAGTTAGAAAACGTCGAGAAACGGTCGTTTCTGCTAGCGCTGTGCTTCTACACATGTATTTGCTGAACGGTGAAAGCGCACAGTAATGCACTTTTCTCCCAGCAAATACACTGTTTCTAAGGAACTGGGAACGCACTGAGGAGACACTTGTGGGAGCTACTGTGACTAAAACTGAGCTTCCCTATGCACAGGGAAGCAAGAGAAATGCTGATTTCATCATGCCCAGTTACATACTCAGAATCTGTACTACTGCGCAAATAGGCATGTCTCCTTAGACAAAAAACTCATTTCTGACAAAGTTGCCCAAATGCATCTCAGAAGAGTGCAACTTGTTCCCTGAGTTAGAAAACGTCGAGAAACGTTAGTTTCTGCTAGCGCTGTGCTTCTACACATGTACTTGCTGAATGGTGAAAGCTCACAGTAATGCACTTTTCTCCCAGCAAATACACTGTTTCTAAGGAAATGGGAACACACTGAGGAGACACTTGTGGGAGCTACTGTGACTAAAACTGAGCTTCCCTACGCACAGGGAAGCAAGAGAAATGCTGATTTCATCAAGCCCAATTACATACTCAGAATCTGTACTACTGCGCAAATAGGCATGTCTCTGTAGGCAAAAAAATCATTTCTGACAAAGTTGCCCAAATGCATCTCAGAAGTGTGCAACTTGTTCCCTGAGTTAGAAAACGTCGAGAAACGTTCGTTTCTGCTAGCGCTGTGTTTCTACACATGTATTTGCTGAACGGTGAAAGCGCACAGTAATGCACTTTTCTCCCAGCAAATACACTGTTTCTAAGGAAATGGGAACACACTGAGAAGACACTTGTGGGAGCTACTGTGACTAAAACTGAGCTTCCCTACGCACAGGGAAGCAAGAGAAATGCTGATTTCATCAAGCCCAATTACATACTCAGAATCTGTACTACTGCACAAATAGGCATGTCTCTGTAGGCAAAAAACTCATTTCTGACAAAGTTGCCCAAATGCATCTCAGATGTGTGCAACTTGTTCCCTGAGTTAGAAAACGTCGAGAAACGGTCGTTTCAGCTAGCGCTGTGCTTCTACACATGTATTTGCTGAACGGTGAAAGCGCACAGTAATGTACTTTTCTCCCAGCAAATACACTGTTTCTAAGGAAATGGGAACACATTGAGGAGACACTTGTGGGAGCTACTGTGACTAAAACTGAGCTTCCCTACGCACAGGGAAGCAAGATAAATGCTGATTTCATCAAGCCCAGTTACATACTCAGAATCTGTACTACTGCGCAAATAGGCATGTCTCTGTAGGCAAAAAAGTCATTTCGGACAAAGTTGCCCAAATGCATATCAGAAGTTTGCCACTTGTTCCCTGAGTTAGAAAACGTCGAGAAACGGTCGTTTCTACTAGCGCTGTGCTTCTACACATGTATTTGCTGAACGGTGAAAGCGCACAGTAATGCACTTTTCTCCCAGCAAATACACTGTTTCTAAGGAACTGGGAACACACTGAGGAGACACTTGTGGGAGCTACTGTGACTAAAACTGAGCTTCCCTACGCACAGGGAAGCAAGAGAAATGCTGATTTCATCAAGCCCAGTTACATACTCAGAATCTGTACTACTGCGCAAATAGGCATGTCTCTGTAGGCAAAAAACTCATTTCTGACAAAGTTGCCCAAATGCATCTCAGAAGTGTGCAACTTGTTCCCTGAGTTAGAAAACGTCGAGAAACGGTCGTTTCAGCTAGCGCTGTGCTTCTACACATGTATTTGCTGAACGGTGAAAGCGCACAGTAATGTACTTTTCTCCCAGCAAATACACTGTTTCTAAGGAAATGGGAACACATTGAGGAGACACTTGTGTGAGCTACTGTGACTAAAACTGAGCTTCCCTACGCACAGGGAAGCAAGAGAAATGCTGATTTCATCAAGCCCAGTTACATACTCAGAATCTGTACTACTGCGCAAATAGGCATGTCTCTGTAGGCAAAAAAGTCATTTCGGACAAAGTTGCCCAAATGCATATCAGAAGTTTGCCACTTGTTCCCTGAGTTAGAAAACGTCGAGAAACAGTCGTTTCTGCTAGCGCTGTGCTTCTACACATGTATTTGCTGAACGGTGAAAGCGCACAGTAATGCACTTTTCTCCCAGCAAATACACTGTTTCTAAGGAACTGGGAACGCACTGAGGAGACACTTGTGGGAGCTACTGTGACTAAAACTGAGCTTCCCTACGCACAGGGAAGCAAGAGAAATGCTGATTTCATCATGCCCAGTTACATACTCAGAATCTGTACTACTGCGCAAATAGGCATGTCTCCTTAGACAGAAAACTCATTTCTGACAAAGTTGCCCAAATGCATCTCAGAAGAGTGCAACTTGTTCCCTGAGTTAGAAAACGTCGAGAAACGTTAGTTTCTGCTAGCGCTGTGCTTCTACACATGTACTTGCTGAATGGTGAAAGCTCACAGTAATGCACTTTTCTCCCAGCAAATACACTGTTTCTAAGGAAATGGGAACACACTGAGGAGACACTTGTGGGAGCTACTGTGACTAAAACTGAGCTTCCCTACGCACAGGGAAGCAAGAGAAATGCTGATTTCATCAAGCCCAGTTACATACTCAGAATCTGTACTACTGCGCAAATAGGCATGTCTCCTTAGGCAAAAAACTCATTTCTGACAAAGTTGCCCAAATGCATCTCAGAAGTGTGCAACTTGTTCCCTGAGTTAGAAAACGTCGACAAACGTTCGTTTCTGCAAGCGCTGTGCTTCTACACATGTACTAGCTGAACGGTGAAAGCTCACAGTAATGCACTTTTCTCCCAGCAAATACACTGTTTCTAAGGAAATGGAAACACACTGAGGAGACACTTGTGGGAGCTACTGTGACTAAAACTGAGCTTCCCTACGCACAGGGAAGCAAGAGAAATGCTGATTTCATCAAGCCCAGTTACATACTCAGAATCTGTACTACTGCGCAAATAGGCATGTCTCTGTAGGCAAAAAACTCATTTCTGACAAAGTTGCCCAAATGCATCTCAGAAGTGTGCAACTTGATCCCTGAGTTAGAAAACATCGGGAAATGGTCGTTTCTGCTAGCGCTGTGCTTCTGCACATGTAGTTGCTGAACGGTGAAAGCGCACAGTAATGCACTTTTCTCCCAGCAAATACACTGTTTCTAAGGAAATGGGAACACACTGAGGAGACACTTGTGGGAGCTACTGTGACTAAAACTGAGCTTCCCTACGCACAGGGAAGCAAGAGATATGCTGATTTCATCAAGCCCAGTTACATACTCAGAATCTGTACTACTGAGCCAATAGGCATGTCTCTGTAGGCAAAAAAATCATTTCTGACAAAGTTGCCCAAATGCATCTCAGAAGTGTGCAACTTGTTCCCTGAGTTAGAAAACGTCGAGAAACGGTCGTTTCTGCTAGCGCTGTGCTTCTACACATGTATTTGCTGAACGGTGAAAGCGCACAGTAATGCACTTTTCTCCCAGCAAATACACTGTTTCTAAGGAACTGGGAACACACTGAGGAGACACTTGTGGGAGCTACTTTGACTAAAACTGAGCTTCCCTACGCACAGGGAAGCAAGAGAAATGCTGATTTCATCAAGCCCAGTTACATACTCAGAATCTGTACTACTGCGCAAATAGGCATGTCTCTGTAGGCAAAAAACTCATTTCTGACAAAGTTGCCCAAATGCATCTCAGAAGTGTGCAACTTGTTCCCTGAGTTAGAAAACGTCGAGAAACGGTCGTTTCAGCTAGCGCTGTGCTTCTACACATGTATTTGCTGAACGGTGAAAGTGCACAGTAATGTACTTTTCTCCCAGCAAATACACTGTTTCTAAGGAAATGGGAACACATTGAGGAGACAGTTGTGGGAGCTACTGTGACTAAAACTGAGCTTCCCTACGCACAGGGAAGCAAGAGAAATGCTGATTTCATCAAGCCCAGTTACATACTCAGAATCTGTACTACTGCGCAAATAGGCATGTCTCTGTAGGCAAAAAAGTCATTTCGGACAAAGTTGCCCAAATGCGTATCAGAAGTTTGCCACTTGTTCCCTGAGTTAGAAAACGTCGAGAAACGGTCGTTTCTGCTAGCGCTGTGCTTCTACACATGTATTTGCTGAACGGTGAAAGCGCACAGTAATGCACTTTTCTCCCAGCAAATACACTGTTTCTAAGGAACTGGGAACACACTGAGGAGACACTTGTGGGAGCTACTGTGACTAAAACTGAGCTTCCCTACGCACAGGGAAGCAAGAGAAATGCTGATTTCATCATGCCCAGTTACATACTCAGAATCTGTACTACTGCGCAAATAGGCATGTCTCCTTAGACAAAAAACTCATTTCTGACAAAGTTGCCCAAATGCATCTCAGAAGAGTGCAACTTGTTCCCTGAGTTAGAAAACGTCGAGAAACGTTAGTTTCTGCTAGCGCTGTGCTTCTACACATGTACTTGCTGAATGGTGAAAGCTCACAGTAATGCACTTTTCTCCCAGCAAATACACTGTTTCTAAGGAAATGGGAACACACTGAGGAGACACTTGTGGGAGCTACTGTGACTAAAACTGAGCTTCCCTACGCACAGGGAAGCAAGAGAAATGCTGATTTCATCAAGCCCAGTTACATACTCAGAATCTGTACTACTGCGCAAATAGGCATGTCTCCTTAGGCAAAAAACTCATTTCTGACAAAGTTGCCCAAATGCATCTCAGAAGTGTGCAACTTGTTCCCTGAGTTTGAAAACGTCGACAAACGTTCGTTTCTGCTAGCGCTGTGCTTCTACACATGTACTAGCTGAACGGTGAAAGCTCACAGTAATGCACTTTTCTCCCAGCAAATACACTGTTTCTAAGGAAATGGGAACACACTGAGGAGACACTTGTGGGAGCTACTGTGACTAAAACTGAGCTTCCCTACGCACAGGGAAGCAAGAGAAATGCTGATTTCATCAAGCCCAGTTACATACTCAGAATCTGTACTACTGCGCAAATAGGCATGTCTCTGTAGGCAAAAAACTCATTTCTGACAAAGTTGCCCAAATGCATCTCAGAAGTGTGCAACTTGATCCCTGAGTTAGAAAACATCGAGAAATGGTCGTTTCTGCTAGCGCTGTGCTTCTGCACATGTAGTTGCTGAACGGTGAAAGCGCACAGTAATGCACTTTTCTCCCAGCAAATACACTGTTTCTAAGGAAATGGGAACACACTGAGGAGACACTTGTGGGAGCTACTGTGACTAAAACTGAGCTTCCCTACGCACAGGGAAGCAAGAGAAATGCTGATTTCATCAAGCCCAGTTACATACTCAGAATCTGTACTACTGCGCAAATAGGCATGTCTCTGTAGGCAAAAAAGTCATTTCGGACAAAGTTGCCCAAATGCATATCAGAAGTTTGCCACTTGTTCCCTGAGTTAGAAAACGTCGAGAAACGGTCGTTTCTGCTAGCGCTGTGCTTCTACACATGTACTTGCTGAATGGTGAAAGCTCACAGTAATGCACTTTTCTCCCAGCAAATACACTGTTTCTAAGGAAATGGGAACACACTGAGGAGACACTTGTGGGAGCTACTGTGACTAAAACTGAGCTTCCCTACGCACAGGGAAGCAAGAGAAATGCTGATTTCATCAAGCCCAGTTACATACTCAGAATCTGTACTACTGCGCAAATAGGCATGTCTCCTTAGGCAAAAAACTCATTTCTGACAAAGTTGCCCAAATGCATCTCAGAAGTGTGCAACTTGTTCCCTGAGTTAGAAAACGTCGACAAACGTTCGTTTCTGCTAGCGCTGTGCTTCTACACATGTACTAGCTGAACGCTGAAAGCTCACAGTAATGCACTTTTCTCCCAGCAAACACACTGTTTCTAAGGAAATGGGAACACACTGAGGAGACACTTGTGGGAGCTACTGTGACTAAAACTGAGCTTCCCTACGCACAGGGAAGCAAGAGAAATGCTGATTTCATCAAGCCCAGTTACATACTCAGAATCTGTACTACTGCGCAAATAGGCATGTCTCTGTAGGCAAAAAACTCATTTCTGACAAAGTTGCCCAAATGCATCTCAGAAGTGTGCAACTTGATCCCTGAGTTAGAAAACATCGAGAAATGGTCGTTTCTGCTAGCGCTGTGCTTCTGCACATGTAGTTGCTGAACGGTGAAAGCGCACAGTAATGCACTTTTCTCCCAGCAAATACACTGTTTCTAAGGAAATGGGAACACACTGAGGAGACACTTGTGGGAGCTACTGTGACTAAAACTGAGCTTCCCTACGCACAGGGAAGCAAGAGAAATGCTGATTTCATCAAGCCCAGTTACATACTCAGAATCTGTACTACTGCGCAAATAGGCATGTCTCCTTAGGCAAAAAACTCATTTCTGACAAAGTTGCCCAAATGCATCTCAGAAGTGTGCAACTTGTTCCCTGAGTTAGAAAACGTCGACAAACGTTCGTTTCTGCTAGCGCTGTGCTTCTACACATGTACTAGCTGAACGGTGAAAGCTCACAGTAATGCACTTTTCTCCCAGCAAATACACTGTTTCTAAGGAAATGGGAACACACTGAGGAGACACTTGTGGGAGCTACTGTGACTAAAACTGAGCTTCCCTACGCACAGGGAAGCAAGAGAAATGCTGATTTCATCAAGCCCAGTTACATACTCAGAATCTGTACTACTGCGCAAATAGGCATGTCTCTGTAGGCAAAAAACTCATTTCTGACAAAGTTGCCCAAATGCATCTCAGAAGTGTGCAACTTGATCCCTGAGTTAGAAAACATCGAGAAATGGTCGTTTCTGCTAGCGCTGTGCTTCTGCACATGTAGTTTCTGAACGGTGAAAGCGCACAGTAATGCACTTTTCTCCCAGCAAATACACTGTTTCTAAGGAAATGGGAACACACTGAGGAGACACTTGTGGGAGCTACTGTGACTAAAACTGAGCTTCCCTACGCACAGGGAAGCAAGAGATATGCTGATTTCATCAAGCCCAGTTACATACTCAGAATCTGTACTACTGAGCCAATAGGCATGTCTCTGTAGGCAAAAAAATCATTTCTGACAAAGTTGCCCAAATGCATCTCAGAAGTGTGCAACTTGTTCCCTGAGTTAGAAAACGTCGAGAAACGTTCGTTTCTGCTAGCGCTGTGTTTCTACACATGTATTTGCTGAACGGTGAAAGCGCACAGTAATGCACTTTTCTCCCAGCAAATACACTGTTTCTAAGGAAATGGGAACACACTGAGAAGACACTTGTGGGAGCTACTGTGACTAAAACTGAGCTTCCCTACGCACAGGGAAGCAAGAGAAATGCTGATTTCATCAAGCCCAGTTACATACTCAGAATCTGTACTACTGCACAAATAGGCATGTCTCCTTAGCCAAAAAACTCATTTCTGACAAAGTTGCCCAAATGCATCTCAGAAGTGTGCAACTTGTTCCCTGAGTTAGAAAACGTCGAGAAACGGTCATATCTGCTAACGCTGTGCTTCTACACATGTATTTGCTGAACGGTGAAAGCGCACAGTAATGTACTTTTCTCCCAGCAAATACACTGTTTCTAAGGAAATGGGAACACATTGAGGAGACACTTGTGGGAGCTACTGTGACTAAAACTGAGCTTCCCTACGCACAGGGAAGCAAGAGAAATGCTGATTTCATCAAGCCCAGTTACATACTCAGAATCTGTACTACTGCGCAAATAGGCATGTCTCTGTAGGCAAAAAAGTCATTTCGGACAAAGTTGCCCAAATGCATATCAGAAGTTTGCCACTTGTTCCCTGAGTTAGAAAACGTCGAGAAACGGTCGTTTCTGCTAGCGCTGTGCTTCTACACATGTATTTGCTGAACGGTGAAAGCGCACAGTAATGCACTTTTCTCCCAGCAAATACACTGTTTCTAAGGAACTGGGAACACACTGAGGAGACACTTGTGGGAGCTACTGTGACTAAAACTGAGCTTCCCTACGCACAGGGAAGCAAGAGAAATGCTGATTTCATCAAGCCCAGTTACATACTCAGAATCTGTGCTACTGCACAAATAGGCATGTCTCCTTAGCCAAAAAACTCATTTCTGACAAAGTTGCCCAAATGCATCTCAGAAGTGTGCAACTTGTTCCCTGAGTTAGAAAACGACGAGAAACGGTCGTTTCAGCTAGCGCTGTGCTTCTACACATGTATTTGCTGAACGGTGAAAGCGCACAGTAATGTACTTTTCTCCCAGCAAATACACTGTTTCTAAGGAAATGGGAACACATTGAGGAGACACTTGTGGGAGCTACTGTGACTAAAACTGAGCTTCCCTACGCACAGGGAAGCAAGAGAAATGCTGATTTCATCAAGCCCAGTTACATACTCAGAATCTGTACTACTGCGCAAATAGGCATGTCTCTGTAGGCAAAAAAGTCATTTCGGACAAAGTTGCCCAAATGCATATCAGAAGTTTGCCACTTGTTCCCTTAGTTAGAAAACGTCGAGAAACGGTCGTTTCTGCTAGCGCTGTGCTTCTACACATGTATTTGCTGAACGGTGAAAGCGCACAGTAATGCACTTTTCTCCCAGCAAATACACTGTTTCTAAGGAACTGGGAACACACTGAGGAGACACTTGTGGGAGCTACTGTGACTAAAACTGAGCTTCCCTACGCACAGGGAAGCAAGAGAAATGCTGATTTCATCAAGCCCAGTTACATACTCAGAATCTGTACTACTGCGCAAATAGGCATGTCTCCTTAGACAAAAAACTCATTTCTGACAAAGTTGCCCAAATGCATCTCAGAAGAGTGCAACTTGTTCCCTGAGTTAGAAAACGTCGAGAAACGTTAGTTTCTGCTAGCGCTGTGCTTCTACACATGTACTTGCTGAATGGTGAAAGCTCACAGTAATGCACTTTTCTCCCAGCAAATACACAGTTTCTAAGGAAATGGGAACACACTGAGGAGACACTTGTGGGAGCTACTGTGACTAAAACTGAGCTTCCCTACACACAGGGAAGCAAGAGAAATGCTGATTTCATCAAGCCCAGTTACATACTCAGAATCTGTACTACAGCGCAAATAGGCATGTCTCCTTAGGCAAAAAACTCAATTCTGACAAAGTTGCCCAAATGCATCTCAGAAGTGTGCAACTTATTCCCTGAGTTAGAAAACGTCGACAAACGTTCGTTTCTGCTAGCGCTGTGCTTCTACACATGTACTAGCTGAACGGTGAAAGCTCACAGTAATGCACTTTTCTCCCAGCAAATACACTGTTTCTAAGGAAATGGGAACACACTGAGGAGACACTTGTGGGAGCTACTGTGACTAAAACTGAGCTTCCCTACGCACAGGGAAGCAAGAGAAATGCTGATTTCATCAAGCCCAGTTACATACTCAGAATCTGTACTACTGCGCAAATAGGCATGTCTCTGTAGGCAAAAAACTCATTTCTGACAAAGTTGCCCAAATGCATCTCAGAAGTGTGCAACTTGATCCCTGAGTTAGAAAACATCGAGAAATGGTCGTTTCTGCTAGCGCTGTGCTTCTGCACATGTAGTTTCTGAACGGTGAAAGCGCACAGTAATGCACTTTTCTCCCAGCAAATACACTGTTTCTAAGGAAATGGGAACACACTGAGGAGACACTTGTGGGAGCTACTGTGACTAAAACTGAGCTTCCCTACGCACAGGGAAGCAAGAGATATGCTGATTTCATCAAGCCCAGTTACATACTCAGAATCTGTACTACTGAGCCAATAGGCATGTCTCTGTAGGCAAAAAAATCATTTCTGACAAAGTTGCCCAAATGCATCTCAGAAGTGTGCAACTTGTTCCCTGAGTTAGAAAACGTCGAGAAACGTTCGTTTCTGCTAGCGCTGTGTTTCTACACATGTATTTGCTGAACGGTGAAAGCGCACAGTAATGCACTTTTCTCCCAGCAAATACACTGTTTCTAAGGAAATGGGAACACACTGAGAAGACACTTGTGGGAGCTACTGTGACTAAAACTGAGCTTCCCTACGCACAGGGAAGCAAGAGAAATGCTGATTTCATCAAGCCCAGTTACATACTCAGAATCTGTACTACTGCACAAATAGGCATGTCTCCTTAGCCAAAAAACTCATTTCTGACAAAGTTGCCCAAATGCATCTCAGAAGTGTGCAACTTGTTCCCTGAGTTAGAAAACGTCGAGAAACGGTCATATCTGCTAACGCTGTGCTTCTACACATGTATTTGCTGAACGGTGAAAGCGCACAGTAATGTACTTTTCTCCCAGCAAATACACTGTTTCTAAGGAAATGGGAACACATTGAGGAGACACTTGTGGGAGCTACTGTGACTAAAACTGAGCTTCCCTACGCACAGGGAAGCAAGAGAAATGCTGATTTCATCAAGCCCAGTTACATACTCAGAATCTGTACTACTGCGCAAATAGGCATGTCTCTGTAGGCAAAAAAGTCATTTCGGACAAAGTTGCCCAAATGCATATCAGAAGTTTGCCACTTGTTCCCTGAGTTAGAAAACGTCGAGAAACGGTCGTTTCTGCTAGCGCTGTGCTTCTACACATGTATTTGCTGAACGGTGAAAGCGCACAGTAATGCACTTTTCTCCCAGCAAATACACTGTTTCTAAGGAACTGGGAACACACTGAGGAGACACTTGTGGGAGCTACTGTGACTAAAACTGAGCTTCCCTACGCACAGGGAAGCAAGAGAAATGCTGATTTCATCAAGCCCAGTTACATACTCAGAATCTGTACTACTGCACAAATAGGCATGTCTCCTTAGCCAAAAAACTCATTTCTGACAAAGTTGCCCAAATGCATCTCAGAAGTGTGCAACTTGTTCCCTGAGTTAGAAAACGTCGAGAAACGGTCGTTTCAGCTAGCGCTGTGCTTCTACACATGTATTTGCTGAACAGTGAAAGCGCACAGTAATGTACTTTTCTCCCAGCAAATACACTGTTTCTAAGGAAATGGGAACACATTGAGGAGACACTTGTGGGAGCTACTGTGACTAAAACTGAGCTTCCCTACGCACAGGGAAGCAAGAGAAATGCTGATTTCATCAAGCCCAGTTACATACTCAGAATCTGTACTACTGCGCAAATAGGCATGTCTCTGTAGGCAAAAAAGTCATTTCGGACAAAGTTGCCCAAATGCATATCAGAAGTTTGCCACTTGTTCCCTGAGTTAGAAAACGTCGAGAAACGGTCGTTTCTGCTAGCGCTGTGCTTCTACACATGTATTTGCTGAACGGTGAAAGCGCACAGTAATGCACTTTTCTCCCAGCAAATACACTGTTTCTAAGGAACTGGGAACACACTGAGGAGACACTTGTGGGAGCTACTGTGACTAAAACTGAGCTTCCCTACGCACAGGGAAGCAAGAGAAAAGCTGATTTCATCAAGCCCAGTTACATACTCAGAATCTGTACTACTGCGCAAATAGGCATGTCTCCTTAGACAAAAAACTCATTTCTGACAAAGTTGCCCAAATGCATCTCAGAAGAGTGCAACTTGTTCCCTGAGTTAGAAAACGTCGAGAAACGTTAGTTTCTGCTAGCGCTGTTCTTCTACACATGTACTTGCTGAATGGTGAAAGCTCACAGTAATGCACTTTTCTCCCAGCAAATACACTGTTTCTAAGGAAATGGGAACACACTGAGGAGACACTTGTGGGAGCTACTGTGACTAAAACTGAGCTTCCCTACGCACAGGGAAGCAAGAGAAATGCTGATTTCATCAAGCCCAGTTACATACTCAGAATCTGTACTACTGCGCAAATAGGCATGTCTCTGTAGGCAAAAAAGTCATTTCGGACAAAGTTGCCCAAATGCATATCAGAAGTTTGCCACTTGTTCCCTGAGTTAGAAAACGTCGAGAAACGGTCGTTTCTGCTAGCGCTGTGCTTCTACACATGTATTTGCTGAACGGTGAAAGCGCACAGTAATGCACTTTTCTCCCAGCAAATACACTGTTTCTAAGGAACTGGGAACACACTGAGGAGACACTTGTGGGAGGTACTGTGACTAAAACTGAGCTTCCCTACGCACAGGGAAGCAAGAGAAAAGCTGATTTCATCAAGCCCAGTTACATACTCAGAATCTGTACTACTGCGCAAATAGGCATGTCTCCTTAGACAAAAAACTCATTTCTGACAAAGTTGCCCAAATGCATCTCAGAAGAGTGCAACTTGTTCCCTGAGTTAGAAAACGTCGAGAAACGTTAGTTTCTGCTAGCGCTGTGCTTCTACACATGTACTTGCTGAATGGTGAAAGCTCACAGTAATGCACTTTTCTCCCAGCAAATACACTGTTTCTAAGGAAATGGGAACACACTGAGGAGACACTTGTGGGAGCTACTGTGACTAAAACTGAGCTTCCCTACGCACAGGGAAGCAAGAGAAATGCTGATTTCATCAAGCCCAGTTACATACTCAGAATCTGTACTACTGCGCAATAGGCATGTCTCCTTATGCAAAAAACTCATTTCTGACAAAGTTGCCCAAATGCATCTCAGAAGTGTGCAACTTGTTCCCTGAGTTAGAAAACGTCGACAAACGTTCGTTTCTGCTAGCGCTGTGCTTCTACACATGTACTAGCTGAACGGTGAAAGCTCACAGTAATGCACTTTTCTCCCAGCAAATACACTGTTTCTAAGGAAATGGGAACACACTGAGGAGACACTTGTGGGAGCTACTGTGACTAAAACTGAGCTTCCCTACTCACAGGGAAGCAAGAGAAATGCTGATTTCATCAAGCCCAGTTACATACTCAGAATCTGTACTACTGCGCAAATAGGCATGTCTCTGTAGGCAAAAAACTCATTTCTGACAAAGTTGCCCAAATGCATCTCAGAAGTGTGCAACTTGATCCCTGAGTTAGAAAACATCGAGAAATGGTCGATTCTGCTAGCGCTGTGCTTCTGCACATGTAGTTGCTGAACGGTGAAAGCGCACAGTAATGCACTTTTCTCCCAGCAAATACACTGTTTCTAAGGAAATGGGAACACACTGAGGAGACACTTGTGGGAGCTACTGGGACTAAAACTGAGCTTCCCTACGCACAGGGAAGCAAGAGATATGCTGATTTCATCAAGCCCAGTTACATACTCAGAATCTGTACTACTGAGCCAATAGGCATGTCTCTGTAGGCAAAAAAATCATTTCTGACAAAGTTGCCCAAATGCATCTCAGAAGTGTGCAACTTGTTCCCTGAGTTAGAAAACGTCGAGAAACGTTCGTTTCTGCTAGCGCTGTGTTTCTACACATGTATTTGCTGAACGGTGAAAGCGCACAGTAATGCACTTTTCTCCCAGCAAATACACTGTTTCTATGGAAATGGGAACAAACTGAGAAGACACTTGTGGGAGCTACTGTGACTAAAACTGAGCTTCCCTACGCACAGGGAAGCAAGAGAAATGCTGATTTCATCAAGCCCAGTTACATACTCAGAATCTGTACTACTGCACAAATAGGCATGTCTCTGTAGGCAAAAAACTCATTTCTGACAAAGTTGCCCAAATGCATCTCAGAAGTGTGCAACTTGTTCCCTGAGTTAGAAAACGTCGAGAAACGGTCGTTTCAGCTAGCGCTGTGCTTCTACACATGTATTTGCTGAACGGTGAAAGCGCACAGTAATGTACTTTTCTCCCAGCAAATACACTGTTTCTAAGGAAATGGGAACACATTGAGGAGACACTTGTGGGAGCTACTGTGACTAAAACTGAGCTTCCCTACGCACAGGGAAGCAAGAGAAATGCCGATTTCATCAAGCCCAGTTACATACTCAGAATTTGTACTACTGCGCAAATAGGCATGAATCTGTAGGCAAAAAACTCATTTCTGACAAAGTTGCCCAAATGCATATCAGAAGTTTGCCACTTGTTCCCTAAGTTAGAAAACGTCGAGAAACGGTCGTTTCTGCTAGCACTGTGCTTCTACACATGTATTTGCTGAACGGTGAAAGCGCACAGTAATGCACTTTTCTCCCAGCAAATACAGTGTTTCTAAGGAACTGGGAACGCACTGAGGAGACACTTGTGGGAGCTACTGTGACTAAAACTGAGCTTCCCTACACACAGGGAAGCAAGAGAAATGGTGATTTCATCAAGCCCAGTTACATACTCAGAATCTGTACTACTGCGCGAATAGGCAAGTCTCTGTAGGCAAAAAACTCATTTTTGACAAAGTTGCCCAAATGCATCTCAGAAGTGTGCAACTTGTTCTCTGAGTTAGACAACGTCGAGAAAGGGTCTTTTCTGCTAGCGCTGTGCGTCTACACATGTATTTGCTGAACGGTGAAAGCGCACAGTAATGCACTTTTCTCCCAGCAAATACACTGCTTCTAAGGAACTGGAACACACTGAGGAGACACTTGTGGGCGCAACTGTGACTAAAACTGAGCTTCCCTACGCACAGTGAAGCAAGAGAAATGCTGATTTCATCCAGCCCAGTTACATACTCAGAATCTGTACTACTGCGCAAATAGGCATGTCTCTGTAGGCAAAAAACTCATTTCTGACAAAGTTGCCCAAATGCATCTCAGAAGAGTGCAACTTGTTCCCTGAGTTAGAAAACGTCGAGAAACGGTCGTTTCTGCTAGCGCTGTGCTTCTACACATGTATTTGCTGAACGGTGAAAGCGCACAGTAATGCACTTTTCTCCCAGCAAATACACTGTTACTAAGGAAATGGGAACACACTGAGGAGACACTTGTGGGAGGTACTGTGACTAAAACTGAGCTTCCTTACGCACAGGGAAGCAAGAGAAATGCTGATTTCATCAAGCCAAGTTACATACTCAGAATCTGTACTACTGCGCAAATAGGCATGTCTCTTTAGGCAAAAAACTCATTTCTGACAAAGTTGCCCAAATTTATCTCAGAAGTGTGCAACTTGTTCTCTGAGTTAGAAAACGTCGAGAAACGGTCTTTTCTGCTAGCGCTGTGCTTCTACACATGTATTTGCTGAACGGTGAAAGCGCACATTAATGCACTTTTCCCCCAGCAAATACACTGTTTCTAAGGAAATGGGAACACACTGAGGAGACACTTGTGGGAGCTACTGTGACTAAAACTGAGCTTCCCTTCGCACAGGGAAGCAAGAGAAATGCTGATTTCATCAAGCCCAGTTACATACTCAGAATCTGTACTACTGCGCAAATAGGCATGTCTCTGTAGGCAAAAAACTCATTTCTGACAAAGTTGCCCAAATGCATCTCAGAAGTGTGCAACTTGTTCCCTGAGTTAGAAAACGTCGAGAAACGGTCGTTTCTGCTAGCGCTGTGCTTGTACACTTGTATTTGCTGAACGGTGAAAGCGCACAGTAATGCACTTTTCTCCCAGCAAATACACTGTTTCTATGGAAATGGGAACAAACTGAGAAGACACTTGTGGGAGCTACTGTGACTAAAACTGAGCTTCCCTACGCACAGGGAAGCAAGAGAAATGCTGATTTCATCAAGCCCAGTTACATACTCAGAATCTGTACTACTGCACAAATAGGCATGTCTCTTTAGGCAAAAAACTCATTTCTGACAAAGTTGCCCAAATGCATCTCAGAAGTGTGCAACTTGTTCCCTGAGTTAGAAAACGTCGAGAAACGGTCGTTTCAGCTAGCGCTGTGCTTCTACACATGTATTTGCTGAACGGTGAAAGCGCACAGTAATGTACTTTTCTCCCAGCAAATACACTGTTTCTAAGGAAATGGGAACACATTGAGGAGACACTTGTGGGAGCTACTGTGACTAAAACTGAGCTTCCCTACGCACAGGGAAGCAAGAGAAATGCCGATTTCATCAAGCCCAGTTACATACTCAGAATTTGTACTACTGCGCAAATAGGCATGAATCTGTAGGCAAAAAACTCATTTCTGACAAAGTTGCCCAAATGCATATCAGAAGTTTGCCACTTGTTCCCTAAGTTAGAAAACGTCGAGAAACGGTCGTTTCTGCTAGCACTGTGCTTCTACACATGTATTTGCTGAACGGTGAAAGCGCACAGTAATGCACTTTTCTCCCAGCAAATACAGTGTTTCTAAGGAACTGGGAACGCACTGAGGAGACACTTGTGGGAGCTACTGTGACTAAAACTGAGCTTCCCTACACACAGGGAAGCAAGAGAAATGGTGATTTCATCAAGCCCAGTTACATACTCAGAATCTGTACTACTGCGCGAATAGGCAAGTCTCTGTAGGCAAAAAACTCATTTTTGACAAAGTTGCCCAAATGCATCTCAGAAGTGTGCAACTTGTTCTCTGAGTTAGACAACGTCGAGAAAGGGTCTTTTCTGCTAGCGCTGTGCGTCTACACATGTATTTGCTGAACGGTGAAAGCGCACAGTAATGCACTTTTCTCCCAGCAAATACACTGCTTCTAAGGAACTGGAACACACTGAGGAGACACTTGTGGGCGCAACTGTGACTAAAACTGAGCTTCCCTACGCACAGTGAAGCAAGAGAAATGCTGATTTCATCCAGCCCAGTTACATACTCAGAATCTGTACTACTGCGCAAATAGGCATGTCTCTGTAGGCAAAAAACTCATTTCTGACAAAGTTGCCCAAATGCATCTCAGAAGAGTGCAACTTGTTCCCTGAGTTAGAAAACGTCGAGAAACGGTCGTTTCTGCTAGCGCTGTGCTTCTACACATGTATTTGCTGAACGGTGAAAGCGCACAGTAATGCACTTTTCTCCCAGCAAATACACTGTGTCTAAGGAAATGGGAACACACTGAGGAGACACTTGTGGGAGGTACTGTGACTAAAACTGAGCTTCCTTACGCACAGGGAAGCAAGAGAAATGCTGATTTCATCAAGCCAAGTTACATACTCAGAATCTGTACTACTGCGCAAATAGGCATGTCTCTTTAGGCAAAAAACTCATTTCTGACAAAGTTGCCCAAATTTATCTCAGAAGTGTGCAACTTGTTCTCTGAGTTAGAAAACGTCGAGAAACGGTCTTTTCTGCTAGCGCTGTGCTTCTACACATGTATTTGCTGAACGGTGAAAGCGCACATTAATGCACTTTTCCCCCAGCAAATACACTGTTTCTAAGGAAATGGGAACACACTGAGGAGACACTTGTGGGAGCTACTGTGACTAAAACTGAGCTTCCCTTCGCACAGGGAAGCAAGAGAAATGCTGATTTCATCAAGCCCAGTTACATACTCAGAATCTGTACTACTGCGCAAATAGGCATGTCTCTGTAGGCAAAAGACTCATTTCTGAGAAAGTTGCCCAAATGCATCTCAGAAGTGTGCAACTTGTTCCCTGAGTTAGAAAACGTCGAGAAACGGTCTTTTCTGCTAGCGCTGTGCTTCTACACATTTATTTGCTGAGCGGTGAAATCACACAGTAATGCACTTTTCTCCCAGCAAATACACTGTTTCTGAGGAAATGGGAACACACTGAGGAGACACTCGTGGGAGCTACTGTGACTAAAACTGAGCTTCCCTACGCACAGGGAAGCAAGAGAAATGCTGATTTCATCAAGCCCAGTTACATACTCAGAATCTGTACTACTGTGCAAATTGGCATGCCTCTGTAGGCAAAAAACTCTTTTCTGACAAAGTTGCCCAAATGCATCTCAGAAGTGTGCAACTTGTTACCTGAGTTTGAAAACGTCGAGAAACGGTCGTTTCTGCTAGCACTGTGCTTCTACACATGTATTTGCTGAACGTTGAAAGCACACAGTAATACACTTTCCTCCCAGCAAATACACTGTTTCTGAGGAAATGGGAACACACTGAGGAGACACTTGTGGGAGCTACAGTGACTAAAATTGAGCTTCCCTACGCACAGGGAAGTAAGAGAAATGCTGATTTCATCAAGCCCAGTTACATACTCAGAATCTGTACTACTGCGCAAATAGGCATGTCTCTGTAGGCAAAAAACTCATTTCTGACAAAGTTGCCCAAATACATCTCAGAAGTGTGCAACTTGTTCTGTGAGTTAGAAAACGTCGAGAAACGTTCGTTTCTGCTAGCGCTGTGCTTCTACACATGTATTTGCTGAACGGTGAATGCGCACAGTAATGCACTTTTCTCCCAGCAAATACACTGTTTCTACGGAAATGGGAACACACTGAGGAGACACTTGTGGGAGCTACTGTGACTAAAACTGAGCTTCCCTACGCACAGGGAAGCAAGAGAAATGCTGTTTCGTCAAGCCCAGTTACATACTCAGAATCTGTACTACTGCGCAAATAGGCATGTCTCTGTAGGCAAAAAACTCATTTCTGACAAAGTTGCCCAAATGCATCTCAGAAGTGTGCAACTTCTTCCCTGAGTTAGAAAACTTAGAGAAACGTTCGTTTCTGCTAGCGCTGTGCTTCTACACATGTATTATCTGAACGGTTAAAGCGCACAGTAATGCACTTTTCTCCCAGCAAATACTCTGTTTCTAAGGAAATGGGAACACACTGAGGAGACACTTGTGGGAGCTACTGTGACTAAAACTGAGCTTCCCTACGCACAGGGAAGCAAGAGAAATGCTGATTTCATCAAGCCCAGTTACATACTCAGAATCTGTACTACTGCGCAAATAGGCATGTCTCTGTAGGCAAAAAAATCATTTCTGACAAAGTTGCCCAAATGCATCTCAGAAGTGTGCAACTTGTTCCCTGAGTTAGAAAACGTCGAGAAACGGTCTTTTCTGCTAGTCCTGTGCTTCTACACATGTATTTGCTGAACGGTGAAAGCGCACAGTAATGCACTTTTCTCTCAGCAAATACACTGTTTCTACGGAAATGGGAACACTGTGGAGACACTTGTGGGAGCTACTGTGACTAAAACTGAGCTTCCCTACGCACAGGGAAGCAAGAGAAATGCTGCTTCGTCAAGCCCAGTTACATACTCAGAATCTGTACTACTGCGCAAATAGGCATGTCTCTGTAGGCAAAAAACTCATTTCTGACAAAGTTGCCCAAATGCATCTCAGAAGTGTGCAACTTGTTCCCTGAGTTAGAAAACGTCGAGAAACGTTAGTTTCTGCTAGCGCTGTGCTTCTACACATGTATTTGCTGAACGGTGAAAGCGCACAGTAATGCACTTTTCTCCCAGCAAATACACTGTTTCTAAGGAAATGGGAACACACTGAGGAGACACTTGTGGGAGCTACTGGGACTAAAACTGAGCTTCCCTATGCACAGGAAAGCAAGAGAAATGCTGATTACATCAAGCCCAGTTACATACTCAGAATCTGTACTACTGCGCAAATAGGCATGTCTCTGTAGGCAAAAAACTCATTTCTGACAAAGTTGCCCAAATGCATCTCAGAAGTGTGCCACTTGTTCCCTGAGTTAGAAAACGTCGAGAAACGGTCGTTTCTGCTAGCGCTGTGCTTCTACACATGTATTTGCTGAACGGTGAAAGCGCACAGTAATGCACTTTTCTCCCAGCAAATACACTGTTTCTAAGGAATTGGGAACACACTGAGGAGACACTTGTCGGAGCTACTGGGACTAAAACTGAGCTTCCCTACGCACAGTGAAGCAAGAGAAATGCTGATTTCATCAAGCCCAGTTACATACTCAGAATCTGTACTACTGCGCAAATAGGCATGTCTCTGTAGGCAAAAAACTCATTTCTGACAAAGTTGCCCAAATGCATCTCAGAAGTGTGCAACTTCTTCCCTGAGTTAGAAAACTTAGAGAAACGTTCGTTTCTGCTAGCGCTGTGCTTCTACACATGTATTATCTGAACGGTTAAAGCGCACAGTAATGCACTTTTCTCCCAGGAAATACACTGTTTCTAAGGAAATGGGAACACACTGAGGAGACACTTGTGGGAGCTACTGTGACTAAAACTGAGCTTCCCTATGCACAGGGAAGGAAGAGAAATGCTGATTTCATCAAGCCCAGTTACATACTCAGAATCTGTACTACTGCGCAAATAGGCATGTCTCTGTAGGCAAAAAACTCATTTCAGACAAAGTTGCCCAAATGCATCTCAGAAGTGTGCAACTTGTTCCCTGAGTTAGAAAACGTTGAGAAACGTTCGTTTCTGCTAGCGCTGTGTTTCTACACATGTATTTGCTGAACGGTGAAAGCGCACAGTAATGCACTTTTCTCCCAGCAAATACACTGTTTCTAAGGAAATGGGAACACACTGAGGAGACACTTGTGGGAGCTACTGTGACTAAAACTGAGCTTCCCTACGTACAGGGAAGCTAGAGAAATGCTGATTTCATCAAGCCCAGTTACATACTCAGAATCTGTACTAATGCGCAAATAGGCATGTCTCTGTAGGCAAAAAACTCATTTCAGACAAAGTTGCCCAAATGCATCTCAGAAGTGTGCAACTTGTTCCCTGAGTTAGAAAACGTCGAGAAACGTTCGTTTCTGCTAGCGCTGTGCTTCTACACATGTATTTGCTGAACGGTGAAAGCGCACAGTAATGCACTTTTCTCCCAGCAAATACACTGTTTCTAAGGAAATGGGAACACACTGAGGAGACACTTGTGGGATCTACTGGGACTAAAACTGAGCATCCCTACGCACAGGGAAGCAAGAGAAATGCTGATTTCATCAAGCCCAGTTACATACTCAGAATCTGTACTACTGCGCAAATAGGCATGTCTCTGTAGGCAAAAAACTCATTTCTGACAAAGTTGCCCAAATGCATCTCAGAAGTGTGGAACTTGTTCTCTGAGTTAGAAAACGTCGAGAAACGTTCGTTTCTGCTAGCGCTGTGCTTCTACACATGTATTTTCTGAACGGTGAAAGCGCACAGTAATGCACTTTTCTCCCAGCAAATACACTGTTTCTAAGGAAATGGGAACACACTGAGGAGACACTTGTGGGAGCTACTGTGACTAAAACTGAGCTTCCCTACGCACAGGGAAGCAAGAGAAATGCTGATTTCATCAAGCCCAGTTACATACTCAGAATCTGTACTACTGCGCAAATAGGCATGTCTCTGTAGGCAAAAAACTCATTTCTGACAAAGTTGCCCAAATGCATCTCAGAAGTGTGCAACTTGTTCCCTGAGTTAGAAAACGCCGAGAAACATTCGTTTCTGCTAGCGATATGCTTCTACACATGTATTTGCTGAACGGTGAAAGCGCACAGTAATGCACTTTTCTCCCAGCAAATACACTGTTTCTAAGGAAATGGGAACACACTGAGGAGACACTTGTGTGAGCTACTGTGACTAAAACTGAGCTTCCCTACGCACAGGGAAGCAAGAGAAATGCTGATTTCATCAAGCCCAGTTACATGCTCAGAATCTGTACTACTGCGCAAATAGGCATGTCTCTGTATGCAAAAAACTCATTTCTGACAAAGTTGCCCAAATGCATCTCAGAAGTGTGCAATTGTTCCCTGAGTTAGAAAACGTCGAGAAACGTTCGTTTCTGCTAGCGCTGTGCTTCTACACATGTATTTGCTGAACGGTGAAAGCGCACAGTAATGCACTTTTCTCTCAGCAAATACACTGTTTCTAAGGAAACGGGAACACACTGAGGAGACACCTGTGGGAGCTACTGGGACAAAACTGAGCTTCCCTACGCACAGGGAAGCAAGAGAAATGCTGATTTCATCAAGCCCAGTTACATACTCAGAATCTATACTACTGCGCAAATAGGCATGTCTCTGTAGGCAAAAAACTCATTTCTGACAAAGTTGCCCAAATGCATCTCAGAAGTGTGCAACTTGTCCCCTGAGTTAGAAAACGTCGAGAAACGTTCGTTTCTGCTAGCGCTGTGCTTCTACACATGTATTTGCTGAACGGTGAAAGCGCACAGTAATGCACTTTTCTCCCAGCAAATACACTCTTTCTAAGGAAATGGGAACACACTGAGAAGACACTTGTGGGAGCTACAGTGACTAAAACTGAGCTTCCCTACGCACAGGGAAGCAAGAGAAATGCTGATTTCATCAAGCCCAGTTACATACTCAGAATCTGTACTACTGCGCAAATAGGCATGTCTCTGTACGCAAAAAACTCATTTCTGACAAAGTTGCCCAAATGCATCTCAGAAGTGTGCAACTTGTTCCCTGAGTTAGAAAACGTTGAGAAACGGTCGTTTCAGCTAGCACTGTGCTTCTACACATGTATTTACTGAACGGTGAAAGCGCACAGTAATGCATTTTTCTCCCAGCAAATACACTACTTCTAAGGAAATGGGAACACACTGAGGAGACACTTGTGGGAGCTACTGTGACTAAAACTGAGCTTCCCTACTCACAGGGAAGCAAGAGAAATGCTGATGTCATCAAGCCCAGTTACATACTCAGAATCTGTACTACTGCGCAAATAGGCATGTCTCTTTAGGCAAAAAACTCATTTCTGACAAAGTTGCCCAAATGCATCTCAGAAGTTTGCCACTTGTTCCCTGAGTTAGAAAACGTCTAGAAACGGTCGTTTCAGCTAGCGCAGTGCTTCTACACATGTATTTGCTGAACGGTGAAAGCGCACAGTGATGCACTTTTCTCCCAGCAAATACACTGTTTCTAAGGAACTGGGAACACACTGAGGAGACACATGTGGGAGCTACTGTGACTAAAACTGAGCTTCCCTACGCACAGGGAAGCAAGAGAAATGCTGAATTCATCAAGCCCTGTTACATACTCAGAATCTGTACTACTGCGCAAATAGGCATGTCTCTGTAGGCAAAAAACTCATTTCTCACAAAGTTGCCCAAATGCATCTCAGAAGTGTGCAACTTGTTCCCTGAGTTAGAAAACGTCGAGAAACGTTCGTTTCTGCTAGCGCTGTGCTTCTACACATGTATTTGCTGAACGGTGAAAGCGCACAGTAATGCACTTTTCTCCCAGCAAATACACTGTTTCTAAGGAAATGATAACACACTGAGGAGACACTTGTGGGAGCTACTGTGACTAAAACTGAGCTTCCCTACGCAAAGGGAAGCAAGAGAAATGCTGATTTCATCAAGCCCAGTTACATGCTCAGAATCTGTACTACTGCGCGAATAGGCATGTCTCTGTACGCAAAAAACTCATTTCTGACAAAGTTGCCCAAATGCATCTCAGAAGTGTGCAATTGTTCCCTGAGTTAGAAAACGTCGAGAAACGTTCGTTTCTGCTAGCGCTGTGCTTCTACACATGTATTTGCTGAACGGTGAAAGCGCACAGTAATGCACTTTTCTCCCAGCAAATACACTGTTTCTAAGGAAACGGGAACACACTGAGGAGACACCTGTGGGAGCTACTGGGACAAAACTGAGCTTCCCTACGCACAGGGAAGCAAGAGAAATGCTGATTTCATCAAGCCCAGTTACATACTCAGAATCTGTACTACTGCGCAAATAGGCATGTCTCTGTACGCAAAAAACTCATTTCTGACAAAGTTGCCCAAATGCATCTCAGAAGTGTGCAACTTGTTCCCTGAGTTAGAAAACGTTGAGAAACGGTCGTTTCAGCTAGCACTGTGCTTCTACACATGTATTTACTGAACGGTGAAAGCGCACAGTAATGCATTTTTCTCCCAGCAAATACACTACTTCTAAGGAAATGGGAACACACTGAGGAGACACTTGTGGGAGCTACTGTGACTAAAACTGAGCTTCCCTACTCACAGGGAAGCAAGAGAAATGCTGATGTCATCAAGCCCAGTTACATACTCAGAATCTGTACTACTGCGCAAATAGGCATGTCTCTTTAGGCAAAAAACTCATTTCTGACAAAGTTGCCCAAATGCATCTCAGAAGTTTGCCACTTGTTCCCTGAGTTAGAAAACGTCTAGAAACGGTCGTTTCAGCTAGCGCAGTGCTTCTACACATGTATTTGCTGAACGGTGAAAGCGCACAGTGATGCACTTTTCTCCCAGCAAATACACTGTTTCTAAGGAACTGGGAACACACTGAGGAGACACATGTGGGAGCTACTGTGACTAAAACTGAGCTTCCCTACGCACAGGGAAGCAAGAGAAATGCTGAATTCATCAAGCCCTGTTACATACTCAGAATCTGTACTACTGCGCAAATAGGCATGTCTCTGTAGGCAAAAAACTCATTTCTGACAAAGTTGCCCAAATGCATCTCAGAAGTGTGCAACTTGTTCCCTGAGTTAGAAAACGTCGAGAAACGTTCGTTTCTGCTAGCACTGTGCTTCTACACATGTATTTGCTGAACGGTGAAAGCGCACAGTAATGCACTTTTCTCCCAGCAAATACACTGTTTCTAAGGAAATGGGAACACACTGAGGAGACACTTGTGGGAGCGACAGTGACTAAAACTGAGCTTCCCTACGCACAGGGAAGCAAGAGAAATGCTGATTTCATCAAGCCCAGTTACATACTCAGAATCTGTACTACTGCGCAAATAGGCATGTCTCTGTAGGCAAAAAACTCATTTCTGACAAAGTTGCCTAAATGCATCTCAGAAGTGTGCAACTTGTTCCATGAGTTAGAAAACGTCGAGAAACGTTAGTTTCTGCTAGCGCTGTGCTTCTACACATGTATTTGCTGAACGGTGAAAGCGCACAGTAATGCACTTTTCTCCCAGCAAATACACTGTTTCTAAGGAAATGTGAACACACTGAGGAGACACTTGTGGGAGCTACTGTGACTAAAACTGTGCTTCCCTACGCACAGGGAAGCAAGAGAAATACTGATTTCATCAAGCCCAGTTACATGCTCAGAATCTGTACTACTGCGCAAATAGGCATGTCTCTGTACGCAAAAAAGTCATTTCTGACAAAGTTGCCCAAATGCATCTCAGAAGTGTGCAATTATTCCCTGAGTTAGAAAACGTCAAGAAACGTTCGTTTCTGCTAGCGCTGTGCTTCTACACATGTATTTGCTGAACGGTGAAAGCGCACAGTAATGCACTTTTCTCCCAGCAAATACACTGTTTCTAAGGAAACAGGAACACACTGAGGAGACACCTTTGGGAGCTACTGTGACAAAACTGAGCTTCCCTACGCACATGGAAGCAAGAGAAATGCTGATTTCACCAAGCCCAGTTACATACTCAGAATCTGTACTACTGCGCAAATAGGCATGTCTCTGTAGGCAAAAAACTCATTTCTGACAAAGTTGCCCAAATGCATCTCAGAAGTGTGCAACTTGTTCCCTGAGTTAGAAAACGTCGAGAAACGTTCGTTTCTGCTAGCGCTGTGCTTCTGCACATGTATTTGCTGAACGGTGAAATCGCACAGTAATGCACTTTTCTCCCAGCAAATACACTGTTGCTAAGGAAATGGGAACACACTGAGGAGACACTTGTGGGAGCTACTGTGACTAAAACTGAGCTTCCCTACGCACAGGGAAGCAAGAGAAATGCTGATTTCATCAAGCCCAGCAAATACTCAGAATCTGTACTACTGCGCAAATAGGCATGTCTCTGTAGGCAAAAAACTCATTTCTGACAAAGTTGCCCAAATGCATCTCAGAAGTGTGCAACTTGTTCCCTGAGTTAGAAAACGTCGAGAAACGGTCGTTTCAGCTAGCGCTGTGCTTCTACACATGTATTTACTGAACGGTGAAAGCGCACAGTAATGCATTTTTCTCCCAGCAAATACACTACTTCTAAGGAAATGGGAACACACTGAGGAGACACTTGTGGGAGCTACTGTGACTAAAACTGAGCTTCCCTACTCACAGGGAAGCAAGAGAAATGCTGATGTCATCAAGCCCAGTTACATACTCAGAATCTGTACTACTGCGCAAATAGGCATGTCTCTTTAGGCAAAAAACTCATTTCTGACAAAGTTGCCCAAATGCATCTCAGAAGTTTGCCACTTGTTTCCTGAGTTAGAAAACGTCTAGAAACGGTCGTTTCAGCTAGCGCTGTGCTTCTACACATGTATTTGCTGAACGGTGAAAGCGCACAGTGATGCACTTTTCTCCCAGCAAATACACTGTTTCTAAGGAACTGGGAACACACTGAGGAGACACATGTGGGAGCTACTGTGACTAAAACTGAGCTTCCCTACGCACAGGGAAACAAGAGAAATGCTGAATTCATCAAGCCCTGTTACATACTCAGAATCTGTCCTACTGCGCAAATAGGCATGTCTCTGTAGGCAAAAAACTCATTTTTGAGAAAGTTCCGAAATGCATCTCAGAAGTGTGCAACTTGTTCCCTGAGTTAGAAAACGTCGAGAAACGTTCGTTTCTGCTAGCGCTGTGCTTCTACACATGTATTTGCTGAACGGTGAAAGCACACAGTAATGCACTTTTCTCCCAGCAAATACACTGTTTCTAAGGAACTGGGAACACACTGAGGAGACACTTGTGGGAGCTACTTTGACTAAAACTGAGCTTCCCTACGCACAGGGAAGCAAGAGAAATGCTGATTTCATAAAGCCCAGTTACATACTCAGAATCTGTACTACTGCGCAAATAGGCATGTCTCTGTAGGCAAAAAACTCATTTCTGACAAAGTTGCCTAAATGCATCTCAGAAGTGTGCAACTTGTTCCCTGAGTTAGAAAACGTCGAGAAACGTTAGTTTCTGCTAGCGCTGTGCTTCTACACATGTATTTGCTGAACGGTGAAAGCGCACAGTAATGCACTTTTCTCCCAGCAAATACACTGTTTCTAAGGAAATGGGAACACACTGAGGAGACACTTGTGGGAGCTACTGTGACTAAAACTGTGCTTCCCTACGCACAGGGAAGCAAGAGAAATGCTGCTTTCATCAAGCCCAGTTACATACTCAGAATCTGTACTACTGCGCAAATAGGCATGTCTCTGTACGCAAAAAACTCATTTCTGACAAAGTTGCCCAAATGCATCTCAGAAGTGTGCAATTGTTCCCTGAGTTAGAAAACGTCGAGAAACGTTCGTTTCTGCTAGCGCTGTGCTTCTACACATGTATTTGGTGAACGGTGAAAGCGCACAGTAATGCACTTTTCTCCCAGCAAATACACTGTTTCTAAGGAAACGGGAACACACTGAGGAGACACCTTTGGGAGCTACTGGGACAAAACTGAGCTTCCCTACGCACATGGAAGCAAGAGAAATGCTGATTTCATCAAGCCCAGTTACATACTCAGAATTTGTACTACTGCGCAAATAGGCATGTCTCTGTAGGCAAAAAACTCATTTCTGACAAAGTTGCCCAAATGCATCTCAGAAGTGTGCAATTTGTTCCCTGAGTTAGAAAACGTCGAGAAACGGTCATTTCAGCTAGCGCTGTGCTTCTACACATGTATTTACTGAACAGTGAAAGCGCACAGTAATGCATTTTTCTCCCAGCAAATACACTATTTCTAAGGAAATGGGAACACACTGAGGAGACACTTGTGGGAGCTACTGTGACTAAAACTGAGCTTCCCTACTCAGAGGGAAGCAAGAGAAATGCTGATGTCATCAAGCCCAGTTACATACTCAGAATCTGTACTACTGCGCAAATAGGCATGTCTCTTTAGGCAAAAAACTCATTTCTGACAAAGTTGCCCAAATGCATCTCAGAAGTTTGCCACTTGTTCCCTGAGTTAGAAAACGTCTAGAAACGGTCGTTTCAGCTAGCGCTGTGCTTCTACACATGTATTTGCTGAACGGTGAAAGCGCACAGTGATGCACTTTTCTCCCAGCAAATACACTGTTTCTAAGGAACTGGGAACACACTGAGGAGACACATGTGGGAGCTACTGTGACTAAAACTGAGCTTCCCTACGCACAGGAAAGCAAGAGAAATACTGAATTCATCAAGCCCTGTCACATACACAGAATCTGTACTACTGCGCAAACAGGCATGTCTCTTCTGTAGGCAAAAAACTCATTTTTGAGAGAGTTACCGAAATGCATCTCAGAAGTGTGCAACTTGTTCCCTGAGTTAGAAAACGTCGAGAAACGTTCGTTTCTGCTAGCGCTGTGCTTCTACACATGTATTTGCTGAACGGTGAAAGCACACAGTAATGCACTTTTCTCCCAGCAAATACACTGTTTCTAAGGCACTGGGAACACACTGAAGAGACACTTGTGGGAGCTACTGTGACTAAAACTGAGCTTCCCTACGCACAGGGAAGCAAGAGAAATGCTGATTTCATCAAGCCCAGTTACATACTCAGAATCTGTACTACTGCGCAAATAGGCATGTCTCTGTAGGCAAAAAACTCATTTCTCACAAAGTTGCCCAAATGCATCTCAGAAGTGTGCAACTTGTTCCCTGAGTTAGAAAACGTCGAGAAACGTTCGTTTCTGCTAGCGCTGTGCTTCTACACATGTATTTGCTGAACGGTGAAAGCGCACAGTAATGCACTTTTCTCCCAGCAAATACACTGTTTCTAAGGAAATGGGAACACACTGAGGAGAAACTTGTGGGAGCTACTGTGACTAAAACTAAGCTTCCCTACGCACAGGGAACAGGAGAAATTCTGATTTCATCAAGCCCAGTTACATGCTCAGAATCTGTACTACTGCGCAAATAGGCATGTCTCTGTACGCAAAAAAACTCATTTCTGACAAAGTTGCCCAAATGCATCTCAGAAGTGTGCAATTGTTCCCTGAGTTAGAAAACGTCGAGAAACGTTCGTTTCTGCTAGCGCTGTGCTTCTACACATGTATTTGCTGAATGGTGAAAGCGCACAGTAATGCACTTTTCTCCCAGCAAATACACTGTTTCTAAGGAAACGGGAACACACTGAGGAGACACCTGTGGGAGCTACTGGGACAAAACTGAGCTTCCCTACGCACAGGGAAGCAAGAGAAATGCTGATTTCATCAAGCCCAGTTACATACTCAGAATCTGTACTACTGCGCAAATAGGCATGTCTCTGTAGGCAAAAAACTCATTTCTGACAAAGTTGCCCAAATGCATCTCAGAAGTGTGCAACTTGTTCCCTGAGTTAGAAATCGTCGAGAAACGTTCGTTTCTGCTAGCGCTGTGCTTCTACACATGTATTTGCTGAACGGTGAAAGCGCACAGTAATGCACTTTTCTCCCAGCAAATACACTGTTTCTAAGGAAATGGGAACACACTGAGGAGACACTTGTGGGAGCTACAGTGACTAAAACTGAGCTTCCCTACGCACAGGGAAGCAAGAGAAATGCTGATTTCATCAAGCCCAGTTACATACTCAGAATCTGTACTACTGCGCAAATAGGCATGTCTCTGTAGGCAAAAAACTCATTTCTGACAAAGTTGCCTAAATGCATCTCAGAAGTGTGCAACTTGTTCCCTGAGTTAGAAAACGTCGAGAAACGTTCGTTTCTGCTAGCGCTGTGCTTCTACACATGTATTTGCTGAACGGTGAAAGCGCACAGTAATGCACTTTTCTCCCAGCAAATACACTGTTTCTAAGGAAATGGGAACACACTGAGGAGACACTTGTGGGAGCTACTGGGACTAAAACTGAGCTTCCCTACGCACAGGGAAGCAAGAGAAATGCTGATTTCATCAAGCCCAGTTACATACTCAGAATCTGTACTACTGCGCAAATAGGCATGTCTCTGTAGGCAAAAAACTCATTTCTGACAAAGTTGCCCAAATGCATTTCAGAAGTGTGCCACTTGTTCCCTGAGTTAGAAAATGTCGAGAAACGGTCGTTTCACCTAGCGCTGTGCTTCTACACATGTATTTGCTGAACGGTGAAAGCGCATAGTAATGCACTTTTCTCCCAGCAAATACACTGTTTCTAAGGAACTGGGAACACACTGAGGAGACACTTGTGGGAGCTACTGTGACTAAAACTGAGCTTCCCTACGCACAGGGAAGCAAGAGAAATGCTGATTTCATCAAGCCCAGTTACATACTCAGAATCTGTACTTCTGCGCCAATAGGCATGTCTCTGTAGGCAAAAAACTCATTTTTGAGTAAGTTACCCAAATGCATCTCAGAAGTGTGCAACTTGTTCCCTGAGTTAGAAAACGTCGAGAAACGTTCGTTTCTGCTAGCGCTGTGCTTCTACACATGTATTTGCTGAACGGTGAAAGCGCACAGTAACGCACTTTTCTCCCAGCAAATACACTGTTTCTAAGGAAATGGGAACACATTGAGGAGACACTTGTGGGAGCTACTGTGACTAAAACTGAGCTTCCCTACGCACAGGGAAGCAAGAGAAATGCTGATTTCATCAAGCCCAGTTACATACTCAGAATCTGTACTGCTGCGCAAATAGGCATGTCTCTGTAGGCAAAAAACTCATTTCTGACAAAGTTGCCCAAATGCATCTCAGAAGTGTGCCACTTGTTCCCTGAGTTAGAAAACGTCGAGAAACGGTCGTTTCAGCTAGCGCTGTGCTTCTACACATGTATTTGCTGAATGGTGAAAGCGCACAGTAATGCACTTTTCTCCCAGTAAATACACTGTTTCTAAGGAACTGGGAACACACTGAGGAGACACTTGTGGGAGCTACTGTGACTAAAACTGAGCTTCCCTACGCACAGGGAAGCAAGAGAAATGCTGATTTCATCAAGCCCAGTTACATACTCAGAATCTGTACTACTGCGCAAATAGGCATGTCTCTATAGGCAAAAAACTCATTTCTGACAATGTTGCCCAAATGCATCTCAGAGGTGTGCCACTTGTTCCCTGAGTTAGAAAACGTCGAGCAACGGTCCTTTCAGCTAGCGCTGTGCTTCTAGACATGTATTTGCTGAACGGTGAATGCGCACCGTGATGCACTTTTCTCCCAGCAAATACACTGTTTCTAAGGAACTGGGAACACACTGAGGAGACACTTGTGGGAGCTACTGTGACTAAAACTGAGCTTCCCTACGCACAGGGAAGCAAGAGAAATGCTGATTTCATCAAGCCCAGTTACATACTCAGAATCTGTACTAGTGCCCAAATAGGCATGTCTGTTTAGGCAAAAAACTCATTTCTGACATAGTTGCCCAAATGCATCTCAGAAGTGTGCCACTTGTTCCCTGAGTTAGAAAACGTCGAGAAACGGTCGTTTCAGCTAGCGCTGTGCTTCGACACATGTATTTACTGAACGGTGAAAGTGCACAGTGATGCACTTTTCTCCCAGCAAATACACTGTTTCTAAGGAACTGGGAACACACTGAGGAGACACTTGTGGGAGCTACTGTGATTAAAACTGAGCTTCCCTACGCACAGGGAAGCAAGAGAAATGCTGATTTCATCAAGCCCAGTTACATACTCAGAATCTGTACTACTGCGCAAATAGGCATGTCTCTGTAGGCAAAAAACTCATTTCTGACAAACTTGCCCAAATGCATCTCAGAAGTGTGCAACCTGTTCCCTGAGTTAGAAACTGTCAAGAAACGTTCGTTTCTGCTAGCGCTGTGCTTCTACACATGTATTTGCTGAACGGTGAAAGCGCACAGTAATGCACTTTTCTCCCAGCAAATACACTGTTTCTACGGAACTGCGAACACACTGAGGAGACACTTGTGGGAGCTACTGTGACAAAAACTGAGCTTCCCTATGCACAGGGAAGCAAGAGAAATGCTGATTTCATCAAGCCCAGTTACATACTCAGAATCTGTACTACTGCGCAAATAGGCATGTCTCTGTAGGCAAAAAACTCATTTCTGACAAAGTTGCCCAAATGCATCTCAGAAGTGTGCAACTTGTTCCCTGAGTTAGAAAACGTCGAGAAACGGTCGTTCCTGCTAGTGCTGTGCTTCTACACATGTATTTGCTGAACGGTGAAAGCGCACAGTAATGCACTTTTCTCCCAGCAAATACACTGTTTCTAAGGAACTGGGAACACACTGAGGAGACACTTGTGGGAGCTACTGGGACTAAAACTGAGCTTCTCTACGCACAGGGAAGCAAGAGAAATGCTGATTTCATCAAGCCTAGTTACATACTCAGAATCTGTACTACTGCGCAAATAGGCATGTCTCTGTAGGCAAAAAACTCATTTCTGACAAAGTTTCCCAAATGAATCTCAGAAGTGTGCAACTTGTTCCCTGAGTTAGAAAACGTCGAGAAACGTTCGTTTCTGCTAGCGCTGTGCTTCTACACATGTATTTGCTGAACGGTGAAAGCGCATAGTAATGCACTTTTCTCCCAGCAAATACACTGTTTCTAAGGAACTGGGAACACACTGAGGAGACACTTGTGGGAGCTACTGTGACTAAAACTGAGCTTCCCTACGCACAGGGAAGCAAGAGAAATGCTGATTTCATCAAGCCCAGTTACATACTCAGAATCTGTACTTCTGCGCCAATAGGCATGTCTCTGTAGGCAAAAAACTCATTTTTGAGTAAGTTACCCAAATGCATCTCAGAAGTGTGCAACTTGTTCCCTGAGTTAGAAAACGTCGAGAAACGTTCGTTTCTGCTAGCGCTGTGCTTCTACACATGTATTTGCTGAACGGTGAAAGCGCACAGTAACGCACTTTTCTCCCAGCAAATACACTGTTTCTAAGGAAATGGGAACACACTGAGGAGACACTTGTGGGAGCTACTGTGACTAAAACTGAGCTTCCCTACGCACAGGGAAGCAAGAGAAATGCTGATTTCATCAAGCCCAGTTACATACTCAGAATCTGTACTACTGCGCAAATAGGCATGTCTCTGTAGGCAAAAAACTCATTTCTGACAAAGTTGCCCAAATGCATCTCAGAAGTGTGCCACTTGTTCCCTGAGTTAGAAAACGTCGAGAAACGGTCGTTTCAGCTAGCGCTGTGCTTCTACACATGTATTTGCTGAATGGTGAAAGCGCACAGTAATGCACTTTTCTCCCAGTAAATACACTGTTTCTAAGGAACTGGGAACACACTGAGGAGACACTTGTGGGAGCTACTGTGACTAAAACTGAGCTTCCCTACGCACAGGGAAGTAAGAGAAATGCTGATTTCATCAAGCCCAGTTACATACTCAGAATCTGTACTACTGCGCAAATAGGCATGTCTCTATGGGCAAAAAACTCATTTCTGACAATGTTGCCCAAATGCATCTCAGAGGTGTGCCACTTGTTCCCTGAGTTAGAAAACGTCGAGCAACGGTCCTTTCAGCTAGCGCTGTGCTTCTACACATGTATTTGCTGAACGGTGAATGCGCACCGTGATGCACTTTTCTCCCAGCAAATACACTGTTTCTAAGGAACTGGGAACACACTGAGGAGACACTTGTGGGAGCTACTGTGACTAAAACTGAGCTTCCCTACGCACAGGGAAGCAAGAGAAATGCTGATTTCATCAAGCCCAGTTACATACTCAGAATCTGTACTAGTGCCCAAATAGGCATGTCTGTTTAGGCAAAAAACTCATTTCTGACATAGTTGCCCAAATGCATCTCAGAAGTGTGCCACTTGTTCCCTGAGTTAGAAAACGTCGAGAAACGGTCGTTTCAGCTAGCGCTGTGCTTCGACACATGTATTTACTGAACGGTGAAAGTGCAGAGTGATGCACTTTTCTCCCAGCAAATACACTGTTTCTAAGGAACTGGGAACACACTGAGAAGACACTTGTGGGAGCTACTGTGATTAAAACTGAGCTTCCCTACGCACAGGGAAGCAAGAGAAATGCTGATTTCATCAAGCCCAGTTACATACTCAGAATCTGTACTACTGCGCAAATAGGCATGTCTCTGTAGGCAAAAAACTCATTTCTGACAAACTTGCCCAAATGCATCTCAGAAGTGTGCAACCTGTTCCCTGAGTTAGAAACCGTCAAGAAACGTTCGTTTCTGCTAGCGCTGTGCTTCTACACATGTATTTGCTGAACGGTGAAAGCGCACAGTAATGCACTTTTCTCCCAGCAAATACACTGTTTCTACGGAACTGCGAACACACTGAGGAGACACTTGTGGGAGCTACTGTGACAAAAACTGAGCTTCCCTATGCACAGGGAAGCAAGAGAAATGCTGATTTCATCAAGCCCAGTTACATACTCAGAATCTGTACTTCTGCGCCAATAGGCATGTCTCTGTAGGCAAAAAACTCATTTTTGAGTAAGTTACCCAAATGCATCTCAGAAGTGTGCAACTTGTTCCCTGAGTTAGAAAACGTCGAGAAACGTTCGTTTCTGCTAGCGCTGTGCTTCTACACATGTATTTGCTGAACGGTGAAAGCGCACAGTAACGCACTTTTCTCCCAGCAAATACACTGTTTCTAAGGAAATGGGAACACACTGAGGAGACACTTGTGGGAGCTACTGTGACTAAAACTGAGCTTCCCTACGCACAGGGAAGCAAGAGAAATGCTGATTTCATCAAGCCCAGTTACATACTCAGAATCTGTACTACTGCGCAAATAGGCATGTCTCTGTAGGCAAAAAACTCATTTCTGACAAAGTTGCCCAAATGCATCTCAGAAGTGTGCCACTTGTTCCCTGAGTTAGAAAACGTCGAGAAACGGTCGTTTCAGCTAGCGCTGTGCTTCTACACATGTATTTGCTGAATGGTGAAAGCGCACAGTAATGCACTTTTCTCCCAGTAAATACACTGTTTCTAAGGAACTGGGAACACACTGAGGAGACACTTGTGGGAGCTACTGTGACTAAAACTGAGCTTCCCTACGCACAGGGAAGTAAGAGAAATGCTGATTTCATCAAGCCCAGTTACATACTCAGAATCTGTACTACTGCGCAAATAGGCATGTCTCTATGGGCAAAAAACTCATTTCTGACAATGTTGCCCAAATGCATCTCAGAGGTGTGCCACTTGTTCCCTGAGTTAGAAAACGTCGAGAAACGGTCGTTTCAGCTAGCGCTGTGCTTCGACACATGTATTTACTGAACGGTGAAAGTGCAGAGTGATGCACTTTTCTCCCAGCAAATACACTGTTTCTAAGGAACTGGGAACACACTGAGGAGACACTTGTGGGAGCTACTGTGATTAAAACTGAGCTTCCCTACGCACAGGGAAGCAAGAGAAATGCTGATTTCATCAAGCCCAGTTACATACTCAGAATCTGTACTACTGCGCAAATAGGCATGTCTCTGTAGGCAAAAAACTCATTTCTGACAAACTTGCCCAAATGCATCTCAGAAGTGTGCAACCTGTTCCCTGAGTTAGAAACCGTCAAGAAACGTTCGTTTCTGCTAGCGCTGTGCTTCTACACATGTATTTGCTGAACGGTGAAAGCGCACAGTAATGCACTTTTCTCCCAGCAAATACACTGTTTCTACGGAACTGCGAACACACTGAGGAGACACTTGTGGGAGCTACTGTGACAAAAACTGAGCTTCCCTATGCACAGGGAAGCAAGAGAAATGCTGATTTCATCAAGCCCAGTTACATACTCAGAATCTGTACTACTGCGCAAAAAGGCATGTCTCTGTAGGCAAAAAACTCATTTCTGACAAAGTTGCCCAAATGCATCTCAGAAGTGTGCAACTTGTTCCCTGAGTTAGAAAACGTCGAGAAACGGTCGTTCCTGCTAGTGCTGTGCTTCTACACATGTATTTGCTGAACGGTGAAAGCGCACAGTAATGCACTTTTCTCCCAGCAAATACACTGTTTCTAAGGAACTGGGTACACACTGAGGAGACACTTGTGGGAGCTACTGGGACTAAAACTGAGCTTCTCTACGCACAGGGAAGCAAGAGAAATGCTGATTTCATCAAGCCTAGTTACATACTCAGAATCTGTACTACTGCGCAAATAGGCATGTCTCTGTAGGCAAAAAACTCATTTCTGACAAAGTTTCCCAAATGAATCTCAGAAGTGTGCAACTTGTTCCCTGAGTTAGAAAACGTCGAGAAACGTTCGTTTCTGCTAGCGCTGTGCTTCTACACATGTATTTGCTGAACGGCGAAAGCGCACAGTAATGCACTTTTCTCCCAGCAAATACACTGTTTCTAAGGAAATGGGAACACACTGAGGAGACACTTGTGGGAGCTACTGGGACTACAACTGAGCTTCCCTACGCACAGGGAAGCAAGAGAAATGCTGATTTCATCAAGCCCAGTTACATACTCAGAATCTGTACTTCTGCGCCAATAGGCATGTCTCTGTAGGCAAAAAACTCATTTTTGAGTAAGTTACCCAAATGCATCTCAGAAGTGTGCAACTTGTTCCCTGAGTTAGAAAACGTCGAGAAACGTTCGTTTCTGCTAGCGCTGTGCTTCTACACATGTATTTGCTGAACGGTGAAAGCGCACAGTAACGCACTTTTCTCCCAGCAAATACACTGTTTCTAAGGAAATGGGAACACACTGAGGAGACACTTGTGGGAGCTACTGTGACTAAAACTGAGCTTCCCTACGCACAGGGAAGCAAGAGAAATGCTGATTTCATCAAGCCCAGTTACATACTCAGAATCTGTACTACAGCGCAAATAGGCATGTCTATGTAGGCAAAAAACTCATTTCTGACAAAGTTGCCCAAATGCATCTCAGAAGTGTGCCACTTGTTCCCTGAGTTAGAAAACGTCGAGAAACGGTCGTTTCAGCTAGCGCTGTGCTTCTACACATGTATTTGCTGAATGGTGAAAGCGCACAGTAATGCACTTTTCTCCCAGTAAATACACTGTTTCTAAGGAACTGGGAACACACTGAGGAGACACTTGTGGGAGCTACTGTGACTAAAACTGAGCTTCCCTACGCACAGGGAAGTAAGAGAAATGCTGATTTCATCAAGCCCAGTTACATACTCAGAATCTGTACTACTGCGCAAATAGGCATGTCTCTATGGGCAAAAAACTCATTTCTGACAATGTTGCCCAAATGCATCTCAGAGGTGTGCCACTTGTTCCCTGAGTTAGAAAACGTCGAGAAACGGTCGTTTCAGCTAGCGCTGTGCTTCGACACATGTATTTACTGAACGGTGAAAGTGCAGAGTGATGCACTTTTCTCCCAGCAAATACACTGTTTCTAAGGAACTGGGAACACACTGAGGAGACACTTGTGGGAGCTACTGTGATTAAAACTGAGCTTCCCTACGCACAGGGAAGCAAGAGAAATGCTGATTTCATCAAGCCCAGTTACATACTCAGAATCTGTACTACTGCGCAAATAGGCATGTCTCTGTAGGCAAAAAACTCATTTCTGACAAACTTGCCCAAATGCATCTCAGAAGTGTGCAACCTGTTCCCTGAGTTAGAAACCGTCAAGAAACGTTCGTTTCTGCTAGCGCTGTGCTTCTACACATGTATTTGCTGAACGGTGAAAGCGCACAGTAATGCACTTTTCTCCCAGCAAATACACTGTTTCTACGGAACTGCGAACACACTGAGGAGACACTTGTGGGAGCTACTGTGACAAAAACTGAGCTTCCCTATGCACAGGGAAGCAAGAGAAATGCTGATTTCATCAAGCCCAGTTACATACTCAGAATCTGTACTACTGCGCAAAAAGGCATGTCTCTGTAGGCAAAAAACTCATTTCTGACAAAGTTGCCCAAATGCATCTCAGAAGTGTGCAACTTGTTCCCTGAGTTAGAAAACGTCGAGAAACGGTCGTTCCTGCTAGTGCTGTGCTTCTACACATGTATTTGCTGAACGGTGAAAGCGCACAGTAATGCACTTTTCTCCCAGCAAATACACTGTTTCTAAGGAACTGGGTACACACTGAGGAGACACTTGTGGGAGCTACTGGGACTAAAACTGAGCTTCTCTACGCACAGGGAAGCAAGAGAAATGCTGATTTCATCAAGCCTAGTTACATACTCAGAATCTGTACTACTGCGCAAATAGGCATGTCTCTGTAGGCAAAAAACTCATTTCTGACAAAGTTTCCCAAATGAATCTCAGAAGTGTGCAACTTGTTCCCTGAGTTAGAAAACGTCGAGAAACGTTCGTTTCTGCTAGCGCTGTGCTTCTACACATGTATTTGCTGAACGGCGAAAGCGCATAGTAATGCACTTTTCTCCCAGCAAATACACTGTTTCTAAGGAAATGGGAACACACTGAGGAGACACTTGTGGGAGCTACTGGGACTACAACTGAGCTTCCCTACGCACAGGGAAGCAAGAGAAATGCTGATTTCATCAAGCACAGTTACATACTCAGAATCTGTACTTCTGCGCCAATAGGCATGTCTCTGTAGGCAAAAAACTCATTTTTGAGTAAGTTACCCAAATGCATCTCAGAAGTGTGCAACTTGTTCCCTGAGTTAGAAAACGTCGAGAAACGTTCGTTTCTGCTAGCGCTGTGCTTCTACACATGTATTTGCTGAACGGTGAAAGCGCACAGTAATGCACTTTTCTCCCAGCAAATACACTGTTTCTAAGGAAATGGGAACACACTGAGGAGACACTTGTGGGAGCTACTGTGACTAAAACTGAGCTTCCCTACACACAGGGAAGCAAGAGAAATGCTGATTTCATCACCCCAGTTACATACTCAGAATCTGTACTACTGCGCAAATAGGCATGTCTCTGTAGGCAAAAAACTAATTTCTGACAAAGTTGCCCACATGCATCTCAGAAGTGTGCCACTTGTTCCCTGAGTTAGAAAACGTCGAGAAACGGTCGTTTCAGCTAGCGCTGTGCTTCTACACATGTATTTGCTGAACGGTGAAAGCGCACAGTAATGCACTTTTCTCCCAGTAAATACACTGTTTCTAAGGAACTGGGAACACACTGAGGAGACACTTGTGGGAGCTACTGTGACTAAAACTGAGCTTCCCTACGCACAGGGAAGCAAGAGAAATGCTGATTTCATCAAGCCCAGTTACATACTCAGAATCTGTACTACTGCGCAAATAGGCATGTCTCTATAGGCAAAAAACTCATTTCTGACAATGTTGCCCAAATGCATCTCAGAAGTGTGCCACTTGTTCCCTGAGTTAGAAAACGTCGAGCAACGGTCCTTTCAGCTAGCGCTGTGCTTCTACACATGTATTTGCTGAACGGTGAATGCGCACCGTAATGCACTTTTCTCCCAGCAAATACACTGTTTCTAAGGAACTGGGAACACACTGAGGAGACACTTGTGGGAGCTACTGTGACTAAAACTGAGCTTCCCTACGCACAGGGAAGCAAGAGAAATGCTGATTTCATCAAGCCCAGTTACATACTCATAATCTGTACTAGTGCCCAAATAGGCATGTCTGTTTAGGCAAAAAACTCATTTCTGACATAGTTGCCCAAATGCATCTCAGAAGTGTGCCAATTCTTCCCTGAGTTAGAAAACGTCGAGAAACGGTCGTTTCAGCTAGCGCTGTGCTTCGACACATGTATTTACTGAACGGTGAAAGTGCACAGTGATGCACTTTTCTCCCAGCAAATACACTGTTTCTAAGGAACTGGGAACACACTGAGGAGACACTTGTGGGAGCTACTGTGATTAAAACTGAGCTTCCCTACGCACAGGGAAGCAAGAGAAATGCTGATTTCATCAAGCCCAGTTACATACTCAGAATCTGTACTACTGCGCAAATAGGCATGTCTCTGTAGGCAAAAAACTCATTTCTGACAAAGTTGCCCAAATGCATCTCAGAAGTGTGCAACTTGTTCCCTGAGTTAGAAAACGTCGAGAAACGTTCGTTTCTGCTAGTGCTGTGCTTCTACACATGTATTTGCTGAACGGTGAAAGCACACAGTAATGCACTTTTCTCCCAGCAAATACACTGTTTCTAAGGAACTGGGAACACACTGAGGAGACACTTGTGGGAGCTACTGGGACTAAAACTGAGCTTCCCTACGCACAGGGAAGCAAGAGAAATGCTGATTTCATCAAGCCTAGTTACATACTCAGAATCTGTACTACTGCGCAAATAGGCATGTCTCTGTAGGCAAAAAACTCATTTCTGACAAAGTTGCCCAAATGCATCTCAGAAGTGTGCAACTTGTTCCCTGAGTTAGAAAACGTCGAGAAACGGTCGTTTCTGCTAGCGCTGTGCTTCTACACATGTATTTGCTGAACGGTGAAAGCGCACAGTAATGCACTTTTCTCCCAGCAAATACACTGTTTCTAAGGAAATGAGAACACACTGAGGAGACACTTGTGGGAGCTACTGTGACTAAAACTGAGCTTCCCTACGCACAGGGAATCAAGAGAAATGCTGATTTCATAAAACCGAGTTACATACTCAGAATCTGTACTACTGAGCAAATAGGCATGTCTCTGTAGGCAAAAAACTCATTTCTGACAAAGTTGCCCAAATGCATCTCAGAAGTGTGCAACTTGTTCCCTGAGTTAGAAAACGTCGAGAAACGGTCGTTTCTGCTAGCGCTGTGCTTCTTCACATGTATTTGCTGAACGGTGAAAGCGCACAGTAATGCACTTTTCTCCCAGCCAATACACTGTTCCTAAGGATATGGGAACACACTGAGGAGACACTTGTGGGAGCTACTGTGACTAAAACTGAGCTTCCCTACGCACAGGGAAGCAAGAGAAATGCTGATTTCATAAAACCGAGTTACATAGTCAGAATCTGTACTACTGAGCAAATAGGCATGTCTCTGTAGGCAAAAAACTCATTTCTCACAAAGTTGCCCAAATGCATCTCAGAAGTGTGCAACTTTTTCCCTGAGTTAGAAAACGTCGAGAAACGTTCGTTTCTGCTAGCGCTGTGCTTCTACACATGTATTTGCTGAACGGTGAAAGCGCACAGTAATGCACTTTTCTCCCAGCAAATACACTGTTTCTAAGGAAATGGGAACACACTGAGGAGACACTTGTGGGAGCTACTGTGACTAAAACTGAGCTTCCCTACGCACAGGGAAGCAGGAGAAATGCTGATTTCATCAAGCCCAGGTACATACTCAAAATCTGTACTACTGCGCAAATAGGCATGTCTCTGTAGGCAAAAAACTCATTTCTGACAAAGTTGCCCAAATGCATCTCAGAAGTGTGCAATTTGTTCCCTGAGTTAGAAAACGTCGAGAAACGTTCGTTTCTGCTAGCGCTGTGCTTCTACACATGTATTTGCTGAACGGTGAAAGCGCACAGTAATGCACTTTTCTCCCAGCAAATACACTGTTTCTAAGGAAATGGGAACACACTGAGGAGACACTTGTGGGAGCTACTGTGACTAAAACTGAGCTTCCCTACGCACATGGAAGCAAGAGAAATGCTGATTTCATCAAGCCCAGTTACATACTCATAATCTGTACTACTGCGCAAATAGGCATGTCTCTTTAGGCAAAAAACTCATTTCTGACAAAGTTGCCCAAATGCATCTCAGAAGTGTGCAACTTGTTCCCTGAGTTAGAAAACGTCGAGAAACGTTCGTTTCTGCTAGCGCTGTGCTTCTTCACATGTATTTGCTGAACGGTTATAGCGCACAGTAATGCACTTTTCTCCCAGCAAATACACTGTGTCTAAGGAAATGGGAACACACTGAGGAGACACTTGTGGGAGCTACTGTGACTAAAACTGAGCTTCCCTACGCACAGGGAAGCAAGAGAAATGCTGATTACATCAAACCGAGTTACATACTCAGAATCTGTACTACTGCGCAAATAGGCATGTCTCTGTAGGCAAAAAACTCATTTCTGACAAAGTTGCCCAAATGCATCTCAGAAGTGTGCAACTTGTTCCCTGAGTTAGAAAACGTCGAGAAACGTTCGTTTCTGCTAGCGCTGTGCTTCTACACACGTATTTGCTGAACGGTGAAAGCGCACAGCAACGCACTTTTCTCCCAGCAAATACACTGTTTCTAAGGAAATGGGAACACACTGAGGAGACCCTTGTGGGAGCTACTGTGACTAAAACTGAGCTTCCCTACGCACAGGGAAGCAAGAGAAATGCTGATTTCATCAAGCCCAGGTACATACTCATAATCTGTACTACTGCGCAAATAGGCATGTCTCTGTAGGCAAAAAACTCATTTCTGACAAAGTTGCCCAAATGCATCTCAGAAGTGTGCAATTTGTTCCCTGAGTTAGAAAACGTCGAGAAACGGTCGTTTCTGCTAGCGCTGTGCTTCTACACATGTATTTGCTGAACGGTGAAAGCGCACAGTAATGCACTTTTCTCCCAGCAAATACACTGTTTCTAAGGAAATGGGAACACACTGAGGAGACACTTGTGGGAGCTACTGTGACTAAAACTGAGCTTCCCTACGCACAGGGAAGCAAGAGAAATGCTGATTTCATCAAGCCCAGTTACATACTCAGAATCTGTACTACTGCGCAAATAGGCATGTCTCTGTAGGCAAAAAACTCATTTCTGACAAAGTTGCCCAAATGCATCTCAGAAGTGTGCAACTTGTTCCCTGAGTTAGAAAACGTCGAGAAACGGTCGTTTCTGCTAGCGCTGTGCTTCTACACATGTATTTGCTGAACGGTGAAAGCGCACAGTAATGCACTTTTCTCCCAGCAAATACACTGTTTCTAAGGAAATGGGAACACACTGAGGAGACACTTGTGGGAGCTACTGTGACTAAAACTGAGCTTCCCTACGCACAGGGAAGCAAGAGAAATGCTGATTTCATCAAGCGCAGTTACATACTCAGAATCTGTACTACTGCGCAAATAGGCATGTCTCTGTAGGCAAAAAACTCATTTCTGACAAAGTTGCCCAAATGCATCTCAGAAGTGTGCAACTTGTTCCCTGAGTGAGAAAACGTCGAGAAACGGTCGTTTCTGCTAGCTCTGTGCTTCTACACATGTATTTGCTGAACGGTGAAAGCGCACAGTAATGCACTTTTCTCCCAGCAAATACACTGTTTCTAAGGAAATGGTAACACACTGAGGAGACACTTGTGGGAGCTACTGTGACTAAAACTGAGCTTCCCTATGCACAGGGAAGCAAGAGAAATGCTGATTTCATCAAGCCCAGTTACATACTCAGAATCTGTACTACTGCGCAAATAGGCATGTCTCTGTAGGCAAAAAACTCATTTCTGACAAAGTTGCCCAAATGCATCTCAGAAGTGTGTAACTTGTTCCCTGAGTTAGAAAACGTCGAGAAACATTCGTTTCCGCTAGCGCTGTGCTTCTACACATGTATTTGCTGAACGGTGAAAGCGCACAGCAATGCACTTTTCTCCCAGCAAATACACTGTTTCTAAGGAAATGGGAACACACTGAGGAGACACTTGTGGGAGCTACTGCGACTAAAACTGAGCTTCCCTACGCACAGGGAAGCAAGAGAAATGCTGATTTGATCAAGCCCAGTTACATACTCAGAATCTGTACTACTGCGAATATAGGCATGTCTCTGTAGGCAAAAAACTCATTTTTGACAAAGTTGCCCAAATGCATCTCAGAAGTGTGCCACTTGTTCCCTGAGTTAGAAAACGTCGAGAAACGTTCGTTTCAGCTAGCGCTGTGCTTCTACACATGTATTTGCTGAACGGTGAAAGCACACAGTAATGCACTTTTCTCCCAGCAAATACACTGTTCCTAAAGAAATGGGAACACACTGAGGAGACACTTGTGGGAGCTACTGTGACTAAAACTGAGCTTCCCTACGCACAGGGAAGCAAGAGAAATGCTGATTTCATCAAGCCCAGTTACATACTCAGAATCTGTACTACTGCGCAAATAGGCATGTCTCTGTAGGCAAAAAACTCATTTCTGACAAAGTTGCCCAAATGCATCTCAGAAGTGTGCAACTTGTTCCCTGAGTTTGAAAACGTCGAGAAACGGTCGTTTCTGCTAGCGCTGTGCTTCTACACATGTATTTGCTGAACGGTGAAAGCGCACAGTAATGCACTTTTCTCCCAGCAAATACACTGTTTCTAAGGAAATGGGAACACACTGAGGAGACACTTGTGGGAGCTACTGTGACTAAAACTGAGCTTCCCTATGCACAGGGAAGCAAGAGAAATGCTGATTTCATCAAGCCCTGTTACATACTCAGAATCTGTACTACTGCGCAAATAGGCATGTCTCTGTAGGCAAAAAACTCATTTCTGACAAAGTTGCCCAAATGCATCTCAGAAGTGTGCAACTTGTTCCCTGAGTTAGAAAACGTCGAGAAACGGTCGTTTCTGCTAGCGCTGTGCTTCTACACATGTATTTGCTGAACGGTGAAAGCGCACAGTAATGCACTTTTCTCCCAGCAAATACACTGTTTCTAAGGAAATGGGAACACACTGAGGAGACACTTGTGGGAGCTACTGTGACTAAAACTGAGCTTCCCTACGCACAGGGAAGCAAGAGAAATGCTGATTTCATCAAGCCCAGTTACATACTCAGAATCTGTACTACTGCGCAAATAGGCATGTCTCTGTAGGCAAAAAACTCATTTCGGACAAAGTTGCCCAAATGCATCTCAGAAGTGTGCAACTTGTTCCCTGAGTTAGAAAACGTCGAGAAACATTCGTTTCCGCTAGCGCTGTGCTTCTACACATGTATTTGCTGAACGGTGAAAGCGCACAGCAATGCACTTTTCTCCCAGCAAATACACTGTTTCTAAGGAAATGGGAACACACTGAGGAGACACTTGTGGGAGCTACTGCGACTAAAACTGAGCTTCCCTACGCACAGGGAAGCAAGAGAAATGCTGATTTCATCAAGCCCAGTTACATACTCAGAATCTGTACTACTGCGCAAATAGGCATGTCTCTGTAGGCAAAAAACTCATTTCGGACAAAGTTGCCCAAATGCATCTCAGAAGTGTGCAACTTGTTCCCTGAGTTAGAAAACGTCGAGAAACATTCGTTTCCGCTAGCGCTGTGCTTCTACACATGTATTTGCTGAACGGTGAAAGCGCACAGCAATGCACTTTTCTCCCAGCAAATACACTGTTTCTAAGGAAATGGGAACACACTGAGGAGACACTTGTGGGAGCTACTGCGACTAAAACTGAGCTTCCCTACGCACAGGGAAGCAAGAGAAATGCTGATTTGATCAAGCCCAGTTACATACTCAGAATCTGTACTACTGCGAATATAGGCATGTCTCTGTAGGCAAAAAACTCATTTTTGACAAAGTTGCCCAAATGCATCTCAGAAGTGTGCCACTTGTTCCCTGAGTTAGAAAACGTCGAGAAACGTTCGTTTCAGCTAGCGCTGTGCTTCTACACATGTATTTGCTGAACGGTGAAAGCACACAGTAATGCACTTTTCTCCCAGCAAATACACTGTTCCTAAAGAAATGGGAACACACTGAGGAGACACTTGTGGGAGCTACTGTGACTAAAACTGAGCTTCCCTACGCACAGGGAAGCAAGAGAAATGCTGATTTCATCAAGCCCAGTTACATACTCAGAATCTGTACTACTGCGCAAATAGGCATGTCTCTGTAGGCAAAAAACTCATTTCTGACAAAGTTGCCCAAATGCATCTCAGAAGTGTGCAACTTGTTCCCTGAGTTTGAAAACGTCGAGAAACATTCGTTTCCGCTAGCGCTGTGCTTCTACACATGTATTTGCTGAACGGTGAAAGCGCACAGCAATGCACTTTTCTCCCAGCAAATACACTGTTTCTAAGGAAATGGGAACACACTGAGGAGACACTTGTGGGAGCTACTGCGACTAAAACTGAGCTTCCCTACGCACAGGGAAGCAAGAGAAATGCTGATTTCATCAAGCCCAGTTACATACTCAGAATCTGTACTACTGCGCAAATAGGCATGTCTCTGTAGGCAAAAAACTCATTTCGGACAAAGTTGCCCAAATGCATCTCAGAAGTGTGCAACTTGTTCCCTGAGTTAGAAAACGTCGAGAAACATTCGTTTCCGCTAGCGCTGTGCTTCTACACATGTATTTGCTGAACGGTGAAAGCGCACAGCAATGCACTTTTCTCCCAGCAAATACACTGTTTCTAAGGAAATGGGAACACACTGAGGAGACACTTGTGGGAGCTACTGCGACTAAAACTGAGCTTCCCTACGCACAGGGAAGCAAGAGAAATGCTGATTTGATCAAGCCCAGTTACATACTCAGAATCTGTACTACTGCGAATATAGGCATGTCTCTGTAGGCAAAAAACTCATTTTTGACAAAGTTGCCCAAATGCATCTCAGAAGTGTGCCACTTGTTCCCTGAGTTAGAAAACGTCGAGAAACGTTCGTTTCAGCTAGCGCTGTGCTTCTACACATGTATTTGCTGAACGGTGAAAGCACACAGTAATGCACTTTTCTCCCAGCAAATACACTGTTCCTAAAGAAATGGGAACACACTGAGGAGACACTTGTGGGAGCTACTGTGACTAAAACTGAGCTTCCCTACGCACAGGGAAGCAAGAGAAATGCTGATTTCATCAAGCCCAGTTACATACTCAGAATCTGTACTACTGCGCAAATAGGCATGTCTCTGTAGGCAAAAAACTCATTTCTGACAAAGTTGCCCAAATGCATCTCAGAAGTGTGCAACTTGTTCCCTGAGTTTGAAAACGTCGAGAAACGGTCGTTTCTGCTAGCGCTGTGCTTCTACACATGTATTTGCTGAACGGTGAAAGCGCACAGTAATGCACTTTTCTCCCAGCAAATACACTGTTTCTAAGGAAATGGGAACACACTGAGGAGACACTTGTGGGAGCTACTGTGACTAAAACTGAGCTTCCCTATGCACAGGGAAGCAAGAGAAATGCTGATTTCATCAAGCCCTGTTACATACTCAGAATCTGTACTACTGCGCAAATAGGCATGTCTCTGTAGGCAAAAAACTCATTTCTGACAAAGTTGCCCAAATGCATCTCAGAAGTGTGCAACTTGTTCCCTGAGTTAGAAAACGTCGAGAAACGGTCGTTTCTGCTAGCGCTGTGCTTCTACACATGTATTTGCTGAACGGTGAAAGCGCACAGTAATGCACTTTTCTCCCAGCAAATACACTGTTTCTAAGGAAATGGGAACACACTGAGGAGACACTTGTGGGAGCTACTGTGACTAAAACTGAGCTTCCCTACGCACAGGGAAGCAAGAGAAATGCTGATTTCATCAAGCCCAGTTACATACTCAGAATCTGTACTACTGCGCAAATAGGCATGTCTCTGTAGGCAAAAAACTCATTTCGGACAAAGTTGCCCAAATGCATCTCAGAAGTGTGCAACTTGTTCCCTGAGTTAGAAAACGTCGAGAAACGTTCGTTTCTGCTAGCGCTGTGCTTCTACACATGTATTTGCTGAACGGTGAAAGCGCACAGTAATGCACTTTTCTCCCAGCAAATACACTGTTCCTAAGGAAATGGGAACACACTGAGGAGACACTTGTGGGAGCTACTGTGACTAAAACTGAGCTTCCCTACGCACAGGGAAGCAAGAGAAATGCTGATTTCTTGAAACCGAGTTACATACTCAGAATCTGTACTACTGCGCAAATAGGCATGTCTCTGTAGGCAAAAAACTCATTTCTCACAAAGTTGCCCAAATGCATCTCAGAAGTGTGCAACTTGTTCCCTGAGTTAGAAAACGTCGAGAAACGGTCGATTCTGCTAGCGCTGTGCTTCTACACATGTATTTGCTGAACGGTGAAAGCGCACAGTAATGCACTTTTCTCCCAGCAAATACACTGTTTCTAAGGAAATGGGAACACACTGAGGAGACACTTGTGGGAGCTACTGTGACTAAAACTGAGCTTCCCTACGCACAGGGAAGCAAGAGAAATGCTGATTTCATCAAGCCCAGTTACATACTCAGAATCTGTACTACTGGGCAAATAGGCATGTCTCTGTAGGCAAAAAATTCATTTCTGACAAAGTTGCCCAAATGCATCTCAGAAGTGTGCAACTTGTTCCCTGAGTTAGAAAACGTCGAGAAACGTTCGTTTCTGCTAGCGCTGTGCTTCTACACGTGTATTTGCTGAACGGTGAAAGCACACAGCAACGCACTTTTCTCCCAGCATATACACTGTTTCTAAGGAAATGGGAACACACTGAGGAGACACTTGTGGGAGCTACTGTGACTAAAACTGAGCTTCCCTACGCACAGGGAAGCAAGAGAAATGCTGATTTCATCAAGCCCAGGTACATACTCAGAATCTGTACTACTGCGCAAATAGGCATGTCTCTGTAGGCAAAAAACTCATTTCTGACAAAGTTGCCCAAATGCATCTCAGAAGTGTGCAACTTGTTCCCTGAGTTAGAAAACGTCGAGAAACGGTCGTTTCTGCTAGCGCTGTGCTTCTACACATGTATTTGCTGAACGGTGAAAGCGCACAGTAATGCACTTTTCTCCCAGCAAATACACTGTTTCTAAGGAAATGGGAACACACTGAGGAGACACTTGTGGGAGCTACTGTGACTAAAACTGAGCTTCCCTACGCACAGGGAAGCAAGAGAAATGCTGATTTCATCAAGCCCAGTTACATACTCAGAATCTGTACTACTGCGCAAATAGGCATGTCTCTGTAGGCAAAAAACTCATTTCGGACAAAGTTGCCCAAATGCATCTCAGAAGTGTGCCACTTATTCCCTGAGTTAGAAAACATCGAGAAACGGTCGTTTCAGCTAGCGCTGTGCTTCTACACATGTATTTGCTGAACGGTGAAAGCGCACAGTAATGCACTTTTCTCCCAGCAAATACACTGTTTCTAAGGAAATGGGAACACACTGAGGAGACACTTGTGGGAGCTACTGTGACTAAAACTGAGCTTCCCTACGCACAGGGAAGCAAGAGAAATGCTGATTTCATCAAGCCCAGTTACATACTCAGAATCTGTACTACTGCGCAAATAGGCATGTCTCTGTAGGCAAAAAACTCATTTCTGACAAAGTTGCCCAAATGCATCTCAGAAGTGTGCAACTAGTTCCCTGAGTTAGAAAACGTTGAGAAACGGTCGTTTCAGCTAGCGCTGTGCTTCTACACATGTATTTGCTGAACGGTGAAAGCGCACAGTAATGCACTTTTCTCCCAGCAAAAACACTGTTTCTAAGGAAATGGGAACACACTGAGGAGACACTTGTGGGAGCTACTGTGACTAAAACTGAGCTTCCCTACGCACAGAGAAGCAAGAGAAATGCTGATTTCATCATGACCAGGTACATACTCAGAATCTGTACTACTGCGCAAATAGGCATGTCTCTGTAGGCAAAAAACTCATTTCTGACAAAGTTGCCCAAATGCATCTCAGAAGTGTGCAGCTTGTTCCCTGAGTTAGAAAACGTCGAGAAACGTTCGTTTCTGCTAGCGCTGTGCTTCTACACATGTATTTGCTGAACGGTGAAAGCGCACAGTAATGCACTTTTCTCCCAGCAAATACACTGTTTCTAAGGAAATGGGAACACACTGAGGAGACACTTGTGGGAGCTACTGTGACTAAAACTGAGCTTCCCTACGCACAGGGAAGCAAGAGAAATGCTGATTTCATCAAGCCCAGGTACATACTCAGAATCTGTACTACTGCGCAAATAGGCATGTCTCTTTAGGCAAAAAACTCATTTCTGACAAAGTTGCCCAAATGCATCTCAGAAGTGTGCAACTTGTTCCCTGAGTTAGAAAACGTCGAGAAACGTTCGTTTCTGCTAGCGCTGTGCTTCTACACATGTATTTCCTGAACGGTGAAAGCGCACAGTAATGCACTTTTCTCCCAGCAAATACACTGTTTCTAAGGAAATGGGAACACACTGAGGAGACACTTGTGGGAGCTACTGTGACTAAAACTGAGCTTCCCTACGCACAGGGAAGCAAGAGAAATTCTGATTTCATCAAGCCCAGTTACATACTCAGAATCTGTACTACTGCGCAAATAGGCATGTCTCTGTAGGAAAAAAACTAATTTCTGACAAAGTTACCCAAATGCATCTCAGAAGTGTGCAACTTGTTCCCTGAGTTAGAAAACGTCGAGAAACGGTCGTTTCAGCTAGCGCTGTGCTTCTACACATGTATTTGCTGAACGGTGAAAGTGCACAGTAATGCACATTTCTCCCAGCAAAAACACTGTTTCTAAGGAAATGGGAACACACTGAGGAGACACTTGTGGGAGTTACTGTGACTAAAATTGAGCTTCCCTACGCACAGGGAAGCAAGAGAAATGCTGATTTCATCAAGCCCAGTTACATACTCAGAATCTGTACTACTGCGCAAATAGGCATGTCTCTGTAGGCAAAAAACTCATTTCTGACATAGTTGCCCAAATGCATCTCAGAAGTGTGCAACTTGTTCCCTGAGTTAGAAAACGTCGAGAAACGGTCATTTCTGCTAGCGCTGTGCTTCTACACATGTATTTGCTGAACGGTGAAAGCGCACAGTAATGCACTTTTCTCCCAGCAAATACACTGTTTCTAAGGAAATGGGAACACACTGAGGAGACACTTGTGGGAGCTACTGTGACTAAAACTGAGCTTCCCTACGCACAGGGAAGCAAGAGAAATGCTGATTTCATCAAGCCCAGTTACATACTCAGAATCTGTACTACTGCACAAATAGGCATGTCTCTGTAGGCAAAAACCTCATTTCTGACAAAGTTGCCCAAATGCATCTCAGAAGTGTGCAACTTGTTCCCTGAGTTAGAAAACGTTGAGAAACGGTCGTTTCAGCTAGCGCTGTGCTTCTACACATGTATTTGCTGAACGGTGAAAGCGCACAGTAATGCACATTTCTCCCAGCAAAAACACTGTTTCTAAGGAAATGGGAACACACTGAGGAGACACTTGTGGGAGTTACTGTGACTAAAATTGAGCTTCCCTACGCACAGGGAAGCAAGAGAAATGCTGATTTCATCCAGCCCAATTACATACTCAGAATCTGTACTACTGCGCAAATAGGCATGTCTCTGTAGGCAAAAAACTCATTTCTGACAAAGTTGCCCAAATGCATCTCAGAAGTGTGCAACTTGTTCCCTGAGTTAGAAAACGTCGAGAAACGTTCGTTTCTGCTAGCGCTGTGCTTCTACACATGTATTTGCTGAACGGTGAAAGCGCACAGTAATGCACTTTTCTCCCAGCAAATACACTGTTTCTAAGGAAATGGGAACACACTGAGGAGACACTTGTGGGAGCTACTGTGACTAAAACTGAGCTTCCCTACGCACAGGGAAGCAAGAGATGTGCTGATTTCATCAAGCCCAGTTACATACTCAGAATCTGTACTACTGCGCAAATAGGCATGTCTCTGTAGGCAAAAAACTCATTTCTGACAAAGTTGCCCAAATGCATCTCAGAAGTGTGCCACTTATTCCCTGAGTTAGAAAACGTCGAGAAACGGTCGTTTCAGCTAGCGCTGTGCTTCTACACATGTATTTGCTGAACGGTGAAAGCGCACAGTGATACACTTTTCTCCCAACAAATACTCTGTTTCTAAGGAACTGTGAACACACTGAGGAGACACTTGTGGGAGCTACTGTGACTAAAACTGAGCTTCCCTACGCACAGGGAAGCAAGAGAAATGCTGATTTCATCAAGCCCAGTTACATACACAGAATCTGTACTACTGCGCAAATAGGCATGTCTCTGTAGGCAAAAAACTCATTTCTGACAAAGTTACCCAAATGCATCTCAGAAGTGTGCAACTTGTTCCCTGAGTTAGAAAACGTCGAGAAACGGTCGTTTCTACTAGCGCTGTGCTTCTACACATGTATTTGCTGAACGGTGAAAGCGCACAGTAATGCACTTTTCTCCCAGCAAATACACTGTTTCTAAGGAAATGGGAACACACTGAGGAGACACTTGTGGGAGCTGCTGTGACTAAAACTGAGCTTCCCTATGCACAGGGAAGCAAGAGAAATGCTGATTTCATCAAGCCCAGTTACATACTCAGAATCTGTACTACTGCGCAATTAGGCATGTCTCTGTAGGCAAAAAACTCATTTCTGACAAAGTTGCCCAAATGCATCTCAGAAGTGTGAAACTTGTTCCCTGAGTTAGAAAACGTCGAGAAACGGTCGTTTCTGCTAGCGCTGTGCTTCTACACATGTATTTGCTGAACGGTGAAAGCGCACAGTAATGCACTTTTCTCCCAGCAAATACACTGTTTCTAAGGAAATGGGAACACACTGAGGAGACACTTGTGGGAGCTACTGTGACTAAAACTGAGCTTCCCTACGCACAGGGAAGCAAGAGAAATGCTGATTTCATCAAGCCCAGTTACATACTCAGAATCTGTACTACTGCGCAAATAGGCATGTCTCTGTAGGCAAAAAACTCATTTCGGACAAAGTTGCCCAAATGCATCTCAGAAGTGTGCAACTTGTTCCCTGAGTTAGAAAACGTCGAGAAACGGTCGTTTCTGCTAGCGCTATGCTTCTACACATGTATTTGCTGAACGGTGAAAGCGCACAGTAATGCACTTTTCTCCCAGCAAATACACTGTTTCTAAGGAAATGGGAACACACTGAGGAGACACTTGTGGGAGCTACTGTGACTAAAACTGAGCTTCCCTACGCACAGGGAAGCTAGAGAAATGCTGATTTCATCAAGCCCAGTTACATACTCAGAATCTGTACCACTGCGCAAATAGGCATGTCTCTGTAGGCAAAAAAAACTCATTTCTGACAAAGTTGCCCAAATGCACCTCAGAAGTGTGCAACTTGTTCCCTGATTTAGAAAACGTCGAGAAACGGTCGTTTTTGCCAGCGCTGTGCTTCTACACATGTATTTGCTGAACGGTGAAAGCGCACAGTAATGCACTTTTCTCCCAGCAAATACACTGTTTCTAAGGAAATGGGAACACACTGAGGAGACACTTGTGGGAGCTACTGTGACTAAAACTGAGCTTCCCTACGCACAGGGAAGCAAGAGAAATGCTGATTTCATCAAGCCCAGTTACATACTCAGAATCTGTACTACTGCGCAAATAGGCATGTCACTGTAGGCAAAAAACTCATTTCGGACAAAGTTGCCCAAATGCATCTCAGAAGTGTGCAACTTGTTCCCTGAGTTAGAAAACGTCGAGAAACGTTCGTTTCTGCTAGCGCTGTGCTTCTACACATATATTTGCTGAACGGTGAAAGCGCACAGTAATGCACTTTTCTCCCAGCAAATACACTGTTTCTAAGGAAATGGGAACACACTGAGGAGACACTTGTGGGAGCTACTGTGACTAAAACTGAGCTTCCCTATGCACAGGGAAGCAAGAGAAATGCTGATTTCATCAAGCCAAGTTACATACTCAGAATCTGTACTACTGCGCAAATAGGCATGTCTCTGTAGGCAAAAAACTCATTTCTGACAAAGTTGCCCAAATGCATCTCAGAAGTGTGCAACTTGTTCCCTGAGTTAGAAAACGTCGAGAAACGTTCGTTTCTGCTAGCGCAGTGCTTCTACACATGTATTTGCTGAACGGTGAAAGCGCACAGTGATGCACTTTTCTCCCAGCAAATACACTGTTTCTAAGGAAATGGGAACACACTGAGGAGACACTTGTGTGAGCTACTGTGACTAAAACTGAGCTTCCCTACGCACAGGGAAGCAAGAGAAATGCTGATTTCATCAATCCCAGTTACATACTCAGAATCTGTACTACTGTGCAAATAGGCATGTCTCTGTAGGAAAAAACTCATTTCTGACAAAGTTGCCCAAATGCATCTCAGAAGTGTGCAACTTGTTCCCTGAGTTAGAAAACATCGAGAAACGGTCGTTTCTGCTAGCGCTGTGCTTCTACACATGTATTTGCTGAACGGTGAAAGCGCACAGTAATGCACTTTTCTCCCAGCAAATACACTGTTTCTAAGGAAATGGGAACACACTGAGGAGACACTTGTGGGAGCTACTGTGACTAAAACTGAGCTTCCCTATGCACAGGGAAGCAAGAGAAATGCTGATTTCATCAAGCCAAGTTACATACTCAGAATCTGTACTACTGCGCAAATAGGCATGTCTCTGTAGGCAAAAAACTCATTTCTGACAAAGTTGCCCAAATGCATCTCAGAAGTGTGCAACTTGTTCCCTGAGTTAGAAAACATCGAGAAACGGTCGTTTCTGCTAGTGCTGTGCTTCTACACATGTATTTGCTGAACGGTGAAAGCGCACAGTAATGCACTTTTCTCCCAGCAAATACACTGTTTCTAAGGAAATGGGAACACACTGAGGAGACACTTGTGGGAGCTACTGTGACTAAAACTGAGCTTCCCTACGCACAGGGAAGCAAGAGAAATGCTGATTTCATCCAGCCCAATTACATACTCAGAATCTGTACTACTTCGCAAATAGGCATGTCTCTGTAGGCAAAAAACTCATTTCTGACAAAGTTGCCCAAATGCATCTCAGAAGTGTGCAACTTGTTCCCTGAGTTAGAAAACGTCGAGAAACGGTCATTTCAGCTAGCGCTGTGCTTCTACACATGTATTTGCTGAACGGTGAAAGCGTACAGTAATGCACATTTCTCCCAGCAAAAACACTGTTTCTAAGGAAATGGGAACACACTGAGGAGACACTTGTGGGAGCTACTGTGACTAAAACTGAGCTTCCCTACGCACAAGGAAGCAAGAGAAATGCTGATTTCATCAAGCCCAGTTACATACTCAGAATCTGTACTACTGCGCAAATAGGCATGTCTCTGTCGGCAAAAAACTCATTTCTGACAAAGTTGCCCAAATGCATCTCAGAAGTGTGCAACTTGTTCCCTGAGTTAGAAAACGTCGAGAAACGTTCGTTTCTGCTAGCGCAGTGCTTCTACACATGTATTTGCTGAACGGTGAAAGCGCACAGTGATGCACTTTTCTCCCAGCAAATACACTGTTTCTAAGGAAATGGGAACACACTGAGGAGACACTTGTGTGAGCTACTGTGACTAAAACTGAGCTTCCCTACGCACAGGGAAGCAAGAGAAATGCTGATTTCATCAATCCCAGTTACATACTCAGAATCTGTACTACTGTGCAAATAGGCATGTCTCTGTAGGAAAAAACTCATTTCTGACAAAGTTGCCCAAATGCATCTCAGAAGTGTGCAACTTGTTCCCTGAGTTAGAAAACATCGAGAAACGGTCGTTTCTGCTAGCGCTGTGCTTCTACACATGTATTTGCTGAACGGTGAAAGCGCACAGTAATGCACTTTTCTCCCAGCAAATACACTGTTTCTAAGGAAATGGGAACACACTGAGGAGACACTTGTGGGAGCTACTGTGACTAAAACTGAGCTTCCCTATGCACAGGGAAGCAAGAGAAATGCTGATTTCATCAAGCCAAGTTACATACTCAGAATCTGTACTACTGCGCAAATAGGCATGTCTCTGTAGGCAAAAAACTCATTTCTGACAAAGTTGCCCAAATGCATCTCAGAAGTGTGCAACTTGTTCCCTGAGTTAGAAAACATCGAGAAACGGTCGTTTCTGCTAGCGCTGTGCTTCTACACATATATTTGCTGAACGGTGAAAGCGCACAGTAATGCACTTTTCTCCCAGCAAATACACTGTTTCTAAGGAAATGGGAACACACTGAGGAGACACTTGTGGGAGCTACTGTGACTAAAACTGAGCTTCCCTACGCACAGGGAAGCAAGAGAAATGCTGATTTCATCAAGCCCAGTTACATACTCAGAATCTGTACTACTTCGCAAATAGGCATGTCTCTGTAGGCAAAAAACTCATTTCTGACAAAGTTGCCCAAATGCATCTCAGAAGTGTGCAACTTGTTCCCTGAGTTAGAAAACGTCGAGAAACGGTCATTTCAGCTAGCGCTGTGCTTCTACACATGTATTTGCTGAACGGTGAAAGCGCACAGTAATGCACATTTCTCCCAGCAAAAACACTGTTTCTAAGGAAATGGGAACACACTGAGGAGAGACTTGTGGGAGCTACTGTGACTAAAACTGAGCTTCCCTACGCACAGGGAAGCAAGAGAAATGCTGATTTCATCAAGCCCAGTTACATACTCAGAATCTGTACTACTGCGCAAATAGGCATGTCTCTGTCGGCAAAAAACTCATTTCTGACAAAGTTGCCCAAATGCATCTCAGAAGTGTGCCACTTGCTCCCTGAGTTAGAAAATGTCGAGAAACGTTCGTTTCTGCTAGCGCTGTGCTTCTACACATGTATTTGCTGAACGGTGAAATCACACAGTGATACACTTTTCTCCCAACAAATACACTGTTTCTAAGGAACTGGGAACACACTGAGGAGACACTTGTGGGAGCTACTGTGACTAAAACTGAGCTTCCCTACGCACAGGGAAGCAAGAGAAATGCTGATTTCATCAAGCCCAGGTACATACTCAGAATCTGTACTACTGCGCAAATAGGCATGTCTCTGTAGGCAAAAAACTCATTTCTGACAAAGTTGCCCAAATGCATCTCAGAAGTGTGCAACTTGTTCCCTGAGTTAGAAAACGTCGAGAAACGTTCGTTTCTGCTAGCGCTGTGCTTCTACACATGTATTTGCTGAACGGTGAAAGCGCACAGTAATGCACTTTTCTCCCAGCAAATACACTGTTTCTAAGGAAATGGGAACACACTGAGGAGACACTTGTGGGAGCTACTGTGACTAAAACTGAGCTTCCCTACGCACAGGGAAGCAAGAGAAATGCTGATTTCATCAAGCCCAGTTACATACTCAGAATCTGTACTACTGCGCAAATAGGCATGTCTCTGTAGGCAAAAAACTCATTTCTGACAAAGTTGCCCAAATGCATCTCAGAAGTGTGCAACTTGTTCCCTGAGTTAGAAAACGTTGAGAAACGGTCGTTTCAGCTAGCGCTGTGCTTCTACACATGTATTTGCTGAACGGTGAAAGCGCACAGTAATGCACTTTTCTCCCAGCAAAAACACTGTTTCTAAGGAAATGGGAACACACTGAGGAGACACTTGTGGGAGCTACTGTGACTAAAAGTGAGCTTCCCTACGCACAGAGAAGCAAGAGAAATGCTGATTTCATCATGACCAGGTACATACTCAGAATCTGTACTACTGCGCAAATAGGCATGTCTCTGTAGGCAAAAAACTCATTTCTGACAAAGTTGCCCAAATGCATCTCAGAAGTGTGCAGCTTGTTCCCTGAGATAGAAAACGCCGAGAAACGTTCGTTTCTGCTAGCGCTGTGCTTCTACACATGTACTTGCTGAACGGTGAAAGCGCACAGTAATGCACTTTTCTCCCAGCAAATACACTGTTTCTAAGGAAATGGGAACACACTGAGGAGACACTTGTGGGAGCTACTGTGACTAAAACTGAGCTTCCCTACGCACAGGGAAGCAAGAGAAATGCTGATTTCATCAAGCCCAGTTACATACTCAGAATCTGTACTACTGCGCAAATAGGCATGTCTCTTTAGGCAAAAAACTCATTTCTGACAAAGTTGCCCAAATGCATCTCAGAAGTGTGCAACTTGTTCCCTGAGTTAGAAAACGTCGAGAAACGTTCGTTTCTGCTAGCGCTGTGCTTCTACACATGTATTTCCTGAACGGTGAAAGCGCACAGTAATGCACTTTTCTCCCAGCAAATACAGTGTTTCTAAGGAAATGGGAACACACTGAGGAGATACTTGTGGGAGCTACTGTGACTAAAACTGAGCTTCCCTACGCACAGGGAAGCAAGAGAAATTCTGATTTCATCAAGCCCAGTTACATACTCAGAATCTGTACTACTGCGCAAATAGGCATGTCTCTGTAGGAAAAAAACTCATTTCTGACAAAGTTACCCAAATGCATCTCAGAAGTGTCCAACTTGTTCCCTGAGTTAGAAAACGTCGAGAAGCGGTCGTTTCAGCTAGCGCTGTGCTTCTACACATGTATTTGCTGAACGGTGAAAGCGCACAGTAATGCACATTTCTCCCAGCAAAAACACTGTTTCTAAGGAAATGGGAACACACTGAGGAGACACTTGTGGGAGTTACTGTGACTAAAATTGAGCTTCCCTACGCACAGGGAAGCAAGAGAAATGCTGATTTCATCAAGCCCAGTTACATACTCAGAATCTGTACTACTGCGCAAATAGGCATGTCTCTGTAGGCAAAAAACTCATTCCTGACATAGTTGCCCAAATGCATCTCAGAAGTGTGCAACTTGTTCTCTGAGTTAGAAAACGTCGAGAAACGGTCATTTCTGCTAGCGCTGTGCTTCTACACATGTATTTGCTGAACGGTGAAAGCGCACAGTAATGCACTTTTCTCCCAGCAAATACACTGTTTCTAAGGAAATGGGAACACACTGAGGAGACACTTGTGGGAGCTACTGTGACTAAAACTGAGCTTCCCAACGCACAGGGAAGCAAGAGAAATGCTGATTTCATCAAGCCCAGTTACATACTCAGAATCTGTACTACTGCGCAAATAGGCATGTCTCTGTAGGCAAAAAACTCATTTCTGACATAGTTGCCCAAATGCATCTCAGAAGTGTGCAACTTGTTCTCTGAGTTAGAAAACGTCGAGAAACGGTCATTTCTGCTAGCGCTGTGCTTCTACACATGTATTTGCTGAACGGTGAAAGCGCACAGTAATGCACATTTCTCCCAGCAAAAACACTGTTTCTAAGGAAATGGGAACACACTGAGGAGACACTTGTGGGAGTTACTGTGACTAAAATTGAGCTTCCCTACGCACAGGGAAGCAAGAGAAATGCTGATTTCATCCAGCCCAATTACATACTCAGAATCTGTACTACTGCGCAAATAGGCATGTCTCTGTAGGCAAAAAACTCATTTCTGACAAAGTTGCCCAAATGCATCTCAGAAGTGTGCAACTTGTTCCCTGAGTTAGAAAACGTCGAGAAACGTTCGTTTCTGCTAGCGCTGTGCTTCTACACATGTATTTGCTGAACGGTGAAAGCGCACAGTAATGCACTTTTCTCCCAGCAAATACACTGTTTCTAAGGAAATGGGAACACACTGAGGAGACACTTGTGGGAGCTACTGTGACTAAAACTGAGCTTCCCTACGCACAGGGAAGCAAGAGATGTGCTGATTTCATCAAGCCCAGTTACATACTCAGAATCTGTACTACTGCGCAAATAGGCATGTCTCTGTAGGCAAAAAACTCATTTCTGACAAAGTTGCCCAAATGCATCTCAGAAGTGTGCCACTTATTCCCTGAGTTAGAAAACGTCGAGAAACGGTCGTTTCAGCTAGCGCTGTGCTTCTACACATGTATTTGCTGAACGGTGAAAGCGCACAGTGATACACTTTTCTCCCAACAAATACTCTGTTTCTAAGGAACTGTGAACACACTGAGGAGACACTTGTGGGAGCTACTGTGACTAAAACTGAGCTTCCCTACGCACAGGGAAGCAAGAGAAATGCTGATTTCATCAAGCCCAGTTACATACTCAGAATCTGTACTACTGCGCAAATAGGCATGTCTCTGTAGGCAAAAAACTCATTTCTGAATAAGTTACCCAAATGCATCTCAGAAGTGTGCAACTTGTTCCCTGAGTTAGAAAACGTCGAGAAACGGTCGTTTCTACTAGCGCTGTGCTGCTACACATGTATTTGCTGAACGGTGAAAGCGCACAGTAATGCACTTTTCTCCCAGCAAATACACTGTTTCTAAGGAAATGGGAACACACTGAGGAGACACTTGTGGGAGCTGCTGTGACTAAAACTGAGCTTCCCTATGCACAGGGAAGCAAGAGAAATGCTGATTTCATCAAGCCCAGTTACATACTCAGAATCTGTACTACTGCGCAATTAGGCATGTCTCTGTAGGCAAAAAACTCATTTCTGACAAAGTTTCCCAAATGCATCTCAGAAGTGTGAAACTTGTTCCCTGAGTTAGAAAACGTCGAGAAACGGTCGTTTCTGCTAGCGCTGTGCTTCTACACATGTATTTGCTGAACGGTGAAAGCGCACAGTAATGCACTTTTCTCCCAGCAAATACACTGTTTCTAAGGAAATGGGAACACCCTGAGGAGACACTTGTGGGAGCTACTGTGACTAAAACTGAGCTTCCCTACGCACAGGGAAGCAAGAGAAATGCTGATTTCATCAAGCCCAGTTACATACTCAGAATCTGTACTACTGCGCAAATAGGCATGTCTCTGTAGGCAAAAAACTCATTTCGGACAAAGTTGCCCAAATGCATCTCAGAAGTGTGCAACTTGTTCCCTGAGTTAGAAAACGTCGAGAAACGGTCGTTTCTGCTAGCGCTATGCTTCTACACATGTATTTGCTGAACGGTGAAAGCGCACAGTAATGCACTTTTCTCCCAGCAAATACACTGTTTCTAAGGAAATGGGAACACACTGAGGAGACACTTGTGGGAGCTACTGTGACTAAAACTGAGCTTCCCTACGCACAGGGAAGCTAGAGAAATGCTGATTTCATCAAGCCCAGTTACATACTCAGAATCTGTACCACTGCGCAAATAGGCATGTCTCTGTAGGCAAAAAAAACTCATTTCTGACAAAGTTGCCCAAATGCACCTCAGAAGTGTGCAACTTGTTCCCTGATTTAGAAAACGTCGAGAAACGGTCGTTTTTGCCAGCGCTGTGCTTCTACACATGTATTTGCTGAACGGTGAAAGCGCACAGTAATGCACTTTTCTCCCAGCAAATACACTGTTTCTAAGGAAATGGGAACACACTGAGGAGACACTTGTGGGAGCTACTGTGACTAAAACTGAGCTTCCCTACGCACAGGGAAGCAAGAGAAATGCTGATTTCATCAAGCCCAGTTACATACTCAGAATCTGTACTACTGCGCAAATAGGCATGTCTCTGTAGGCAAAAAACTTATTTCGGACAAAGTTGCCCAAATGCATCTCAGAAGTGTGCAACTTGTTCCCTGAGTTAGAAAACGTCGAGAAACGTTCGTTTCTGCTAGCGCTGTGCTTCTACACATATATTTGCTGAACGGTGAAAGCGCACAGTAATGCACTTTTCTCCCAGCAAATACACTGTTTCTAAGGAAATGGGAACACACTGAGGAGACACTTGTGGGAGCTACTGTGACTAAAACTGAGCTTCCCTATGCACAGGGAAGCAAGAGAAATGCTGATTTCATCAAGCCAAGTTACATACTCAGAATCTGTACTACTGCGCAAATAGGCATGTCTCTGTAGGCAAAAAACTCATTTCTGACAAAGTTGCCCAAATGCATCTCAGAAGTGTGCAACTTGTTCCCTGAGTTAGAAAACGTCGAGAAACGTTCGTTTCTGCTAGCGCAGTGCTTCTACACATGTATTTGCTGAACGGTGAAAGCGCACAGTGATGCACTTTTCTCCCAGCAAATACACTGTTTCTAAGGAAATGGGAACACACTGAGGAGACACTTGTGTGAGCTACTGTGACTAAAACTGAGCTTCCCTACGCACAGGGAAGCAAGAGAAATGCTGATTTCATCAATCCCAGTTACATACTCAGAATCTGTACTACTGTGCAAATAGGCATGTCTCTGTAGGAAAAAACTCATTTCTGACAAAGTTGCCCAAATGCATCTCAGAAGTGTGCAACTTGTTCCCTGAGTTAGAAAACATCGAGAAACGGTCGTTTCTGCTAGCGCTGTGCTTCTACACATGTATTTGCTGAACGGTGAAAGCGCACAGTAATGCACTTTTCTCCCAGCAAATACACTGTTTCTAAGGAAATGGGAACACACTGAGGAGACACTTGTGGGAGCTACTGTGACTAAAACTGAGCTTCCCTATGCACAGGGAAGCAAGAGAAATGCTGATTTCATCAAGCCAAGTTACATACTCAGAATCTGTACTACTGCGCAAATAGGCATGTCTCTGTAGGCAAAAAACTCATTTCTGACAAAGTTGCCCAAATGCATCTCAGAAGTGTGCAACTTGTTCCCTGAGTTAGAAAACATCGAGAAACGGTCGTTTCTGCTAGTGCTGTGCTTCTACACATGTATTTGCTGAACGGTGAAAGCGCACAGTAATGCACTTTTCTCCCAGCAAATACACTGTTTCTAAGGAAATGGGAACACACTGAGGAGACACTTGTGGGAGCTACTGTGACTAAAACTGAGCTTCCCTACGCACAGGGAAGCAAGAGAAATACTGATTTCATCCAGCCCAATTACATACTCAGAATCTGTACTACTGCGCAAATAGGCATGTCTCTGTAGGCAAAAAACTCATTTCTGACAAAGTTGCCCAAATGCATCTCAGAAGTGTGCAACTTGTTCCCTGAGTTAGAAAACGTCGAGAAACGGTCATTTCAGCTAGCGCTGTGCTTCTACACATGTATTTGCTGAACGGTGAAAGCGCACAGTAATGCACATTTCTCCCAGCAAAAACACTGTTTCTAAGGAAATGGGAACACACTGAGGAGACACTTGTGGGAGCTACTGTGACTAAAACTGAGCTTCCCTACGCACAGGGAAGCAAGAGAAATGCTGATTTCATCAAGCCCAGTTACATACTCAGAATCTGTACTACTGCGCAAATAGGCATGTCTCTGTCGGCAAAAAACTCATTTCTGACAAAGTTGCCCAAATGCATCTCAGAAGTGTGCAACTTGTTCCCTGAGTTAGAAAACGTCGAGAAACGTTCGTTTCTGCTAGCGCAGTGCTTCTACACATGTATTTGCTGAACGGTGAAAGAGCACAGTGATGCACTTTTCTCCCAGCAAATACACTGTTTCTAAGGAAATGGGAACACACTGAGGAGACACTTGTGTGAGCTACTGTGACTAAAACTGAGCTTCCCTACGCACAGGGAAGCAAGAGAAATGCTGATTTCATCAATCCCAGTTACATACTCAGAATCTGTACTACTGTGCAAATAGGCATGTCTCTGTAGGAAAAAACTCATTTCTGAGAAAGTTGCCCAAATGCATCTCAGAAGTGTGCAACTTGTTCCCTGAGTTAGAAAACATCGAGAAACGGTCGTTTCTGCTAGCGCTGTGCTTCTACACATGTATTTGCTGAACGGTGAAAGCGCACAGTAATGCACTTTTCTCCCAGCAAATACACTGTTTCTAAGGAAATGGGAACACACTGAGGAGACACTTGTGGGAGCTACTGTGACTAAAACGGAGCTTCCCTTCGCACAGGGAAGCAAGAGAAATGCTGATTCCATCAAGCCCAGTTACATACTCAGAATCTGTACTACTGCGCAAATAGGCATGTCTCTGTAGGCAAAAAACTCATTTCTGACAAAGTTGCCCAAATGCATCTCAGAAGTGTGCAACTTGTTCCCTGAGTTAGAAAACGTCGAGAAACGGTCGTTTCTGCTAGCGCTGTGCTTCTACACATGTATTTGCTGAACGGTGAAAGCTCACAGTAATGCACTTTTCTCCCAGCAAATACACTGTTTCTAAGGAAATGGGAACACACTGAGGAGACACTTGTGGGAGCTACTGTGACTAAAACTGAGCTTCCCTACGCACAGGGAAGCAAGAGAAATGCTGATTTCATCAAGCCCAGTTACATACTCAGAATCTGTACTACTGCGCAAATAGGCATGTCTCTGTAGGCAAAAAACTCATTTCTGACAAAGTTGCCCAAATGCATCTCAGAAGTGTGCAACTTGATCCCTGAGTTAGAAAACATCGAGAAATGGTCGTTTCTGCTAGCGCTGTGCTTCTGCACATGTAGTTGCTGAACGGTGAAAGCGCACAGTAATGCACTTTTCTCCCAGCAAATACAGTGTTTCTAAGGAAATGGGAACACACTGAGGAGACACTAGTGGGAGCTACTGTGACTAAAACTGAGCTTCCCTACGCACAGGGAAGCAAGAGATATGCTGATTTCATCAAGCCCAGTTACATACTGAGAATCTGTACTACTGAGCCAATAGGCATGTCTCTGTAGGCAAAAAAATCATTTCTGACAAAGTTGCCCAAATGCATCTCAGAAGTGTGCAACTTGTTCCCTGAGTTAGAAAACGTCGAGAAACGTTCGTTTCTGCTAGCGCTGTGTTTCTACACATGTATTTGCTGAACGGTGAAAGCGCACAGTAATGCACTTTTCTCCCAGCAAATACACTGTTTCTAAGGAAATGGGAACACACTGAGAAGACACTTGTGGGAGCTACTGTGACTAAAACTGAGCTTCCCTACGCACAGGGAAGCAAGAGAAATGCTGATTTCATCAAGCCCAGTTACATACTCAGAATCTGTACTACTGCACAAATAGGCATGTCTCCTTAGCCAAAAAACTCATTTCTGACAAAGTTGCCCAAATGCATCTCAGAAGTGTGCAACTTGTTCCCTGAGTTAGAAAACGTCGAGAAACGGTCATATCTGCTAACGCTGTGCTTCTACACATGTATTTGCTGAACGGTGAAAGCGCACAGTAATGTACTTTTCTCCCAGCAAATACACTGTTTCTAAGGAAATGGGAACACACTGAGGAGACACTTGTGGGAGCTACTGTGACTAAAACTGAGCTTCCCTACGCACAGGGAAGCAAGAGAAATGCTGATTTCATCAAGCCCAGTTACATACTCAGAATCTGTACTACTGCGCAAATAGGCATGTCTCTGTAGGCAAAAAACTCATTTCTGACAAAGTTGCCCAAATGCATCTCAGAAGTGTGCAACTTGTTCCCTGAGTTAGAAAACGTCGAGAAACGGTCGTTTCAGCTAGCGCTGTGCTTCTACACATGTATTTGCTGAACGGTGAAAGCGCACAGTAATGTACTTTTCTCCCAGCAAATACACTGTTTCTAAGGAAATGGGAACACATTGAGGAGACACTTGTGGGAGCTACTGTGACTAAAACTGAGCTTCCCTACGCACAGGGAAGCAAGAGAAATGCTGATTTCATCAAGCCCAGTTACATACTCAGAATCTGTACTACTGCGCAAATAGGCATGTCTCTGTAGGCAAAAAAGTCATTTCGGACAAAGTTGCCCAAATGCATATCAGAAGTTTGCCACTTGTTCCCTGAGTTAGAAAACGTCGAGAAACGGTCGTTTCTGCTAGCGCTGTGCTTCTACACATGTATTTGCTGAACGGTGAAAGCGCACAGTAATGCACTTTTCTCCCAGCAAATACACTGTTTCTAAGGAAATGGGAACACACTGAGGAGACACTTGTGGGAGCTACTGTGACTAAAACTGAGCTTCCCTACGCACAGGGAAGCAAGAGAAATGCTGATTTCATCATGCCCAGTTAAATACTCAGAATCTGTACTACTGCGCAAATAGGCATGTCTCCTTAGACAAAAAACTCATTTCTGACAAAGTTGCCCAAATGCATCTCAGAAGAGTGCAACTTGTTCCCTGAGTTAGAAAACGTCGAGAAACGTTAGTTTCTGCTAGCGCTGTGCTTCTACACATGTACTTGCTGAATGGTGAAAGCTCACAGTAATGCACTTTTCTCCCAGCAAATACACTGTTTCTAAGGAAATGGGAACACACTGAGTAGACACTTGTGGGAGCTACTGTGACTAAAACTGAGATTCCCTACGCACAGGGAAGCAAGAGAAATGCTGATTTCATCAAGCCCAGTTACATACTCAGAATCTGTACTACTGCGCAAATAGGCATGTCTCCTTAGGCAAAAAACTCATTTCTGACAAAGTTGCCCAAATGCATCTCAGAAGTGTGCAACTTGTTCCCTGAGTTTGAAAACGTCGACAAACGTTCGTTTCTGCTAGCGCTGTGCTTCTACACATGTACTAGCTGAACGGTGAAAGCTCACAGTAATGCACTTTTCTCCCAGCAAATACACTGTTTCTAAGGAAATGGGAACACACTGAGGAGACACTTGTGGGAGCTACTGTGACTAAAACTGAGCTTCCCTACGCACAGGGAAGCAAGAGAAATGCTGATTTCATCAAGCCCAGTTACATACTCAGAATCTGTACTACTGCGCAAATAGGCATGTCTCTGTAGGCAAAAAACTCATTTCTGACAAAGTTGCCCAAATGCATCTCAGAAGTGTGCAACTTGATCCCTGAGTTAGAAAACATCGAGAAATGGTCGTTTCTGCTAGCGCTGTGCTTCTGCACATGTAGTTGCTGAACGGTGAAAGCGCACAGTAATGCACTTTTCTCCCAGCAAATACACTGTTTCTAAGGAAATGGGAACACACTGAGGAGACACTTGTGGGAGCTACTGTGACTAAAACTGTGCTTCCCTACGCACAGGGAAGCAAGAGATATGCTGATTTCATCAAGCCCAGTTACATACTGAGAATCTGTACTACTGAGCCAATAGGCATGTCTCTGTAGGCAAAAAAATCATTTCTGACAAAGTTGCCCAAATGCATCTCAGAAGTGTGCAACTTGTTCCCTGAGTTAGAAAACGTCGACAAACGTTCGTTTCTGCTAGCGCTGTGCTTCTACACATGTACTAGCTGAACGGTGAAAGCTCACAGTAATGCACTTTTCTCCCAGCAAATACACTGTTTCTAAGGAAATGGGAACACACTGAGGAGACACTTGTGGGAGCTACTGTGACTAAAACTGTGCTTCCCTACGCACAGGGAAGCAAGAGAAATGCTGATTTCATCAAGCCCAGTTACATACTCAGAATCTGTACTACTGCGCAAATAGGCATGTCTCTGTAGGCAAAAAACTCATTTCTGACAAAGTTGCCCAAATGCATCTCAGAAGTGTGCAACTTGATCCCTGAGTTAGAAAACATCGAGAAATGGTCGTTTCTGCTAGCGCTGTGCTTCTGCACATGTAGTTGCTGAACGGTGAAAGCGCACAGTAATGCACTTTTCTCCCAGCAAATACACTGTTTCTAAGGAAATGGGAACACACTGAGGAGACACTTGTGGGAGCTACTGTGACTAAAACTGAGCTTCCCTACGCACAGGGAAGCAAGAGATATGCTGATTTCATCAAGCCCAGTTACATACTCAGAATCTGTACTACTGAGCCAATAGGCATGTTTCTGTAGGCAAAAAAATCATTTCTGACAAAGTTGCCCAAATGCATCTCAGAAGTGTGCAACTTGTTCCCTGAGTTAGAAAACGTCGAGAAACGTTCGTTTCTGCTAGCGCTGTGTTTCTACACATGTATTTGCTGAACGGTGAAAGCGCACAGTAATGCACTTTTCTCCCAGCAAATACACTGTTTCTAAGGAAATGGGAACACACTGAGGAGACACTTGTGGGAGCTACTGTGACTAAAACTGAGCTTCCCTACGCACAGGGAAGCAAGAGAAATGCTGATTTCATCAAGCCCAGTTACATACTCAGAATCTGTACTACTGCACAAATAGGCATGTCTCCTTAGCCAAAAAACTCATTTCTGACAAAGTTGCCCAAATGCATCTCAGAAGTGTGCAACTTGTTCCCTGAGTTAGAAAACGACGAGAAACGGTCGTTTCAGCTAGCGCTGTGCTTCTACACATGTATTTGCTGAACGGTGAAAGCGCACAGTAATGCACTTTTCTCCCAGCAAATACACTGTTTCTAAGGAAATGGGAACACATTGAGGAGACACTTGTGGGAGCTACTGTGACTAAAACTGAGCTTCCCTACGCACAGGGAAGCAAGAGAAATGCTGATTTCATCAAGCCCAGTTACATACTCAGAATCTGTACTACTGCGCAAATAGGCATGTCTCTGTGGGCAAAAAAGTCATTTCGGACAAAGTTGCCCAAATGCATATCAGAAGTTTGCCACTTGTTCCCTGAGTTAGAAAACGTCGAGAAACGGTCGTTTCTGCTAGCGCTGTGCTTCTACACATGTATTTGCTGAACGGTGAAAGCGCACAGTAATGCACTTTTCTCCCAGCAAATACACTGTTTCTAAGGAACTGGGAAAACACTGAGGAGACACTTGTGGGAGCTACTGTGACTAAAACTGAGCTTCCCTACGCACAGGGAAGCAAGAGAAATGCTGATTTCATCAAGCCCAGTTACATACTCAGAATCTGTACTACTGCGCAAATAGGCATGTCTCCTTAGACAAAAAACTCATTTCTGACAAAGTTGCCCAAATGCATCTCAGAAGAGTGCAACTTGTTCCCTGAGTTAGAAAACGTCGAGAAACGTTAGTTTCTGCTAGCGCTGTGCTTCTACACATGTACTTGCTGAATGGTGAAAGCTCACAGTAATGCACTTTTCTCCCAGCAAATACACTGTTTCTAAGGAAATGGGAACACACTGAGGAGACACTTGTGGGAGCTACTGTGACTAAAACTGAGCTTCCCTACGCACAGGGAAGCAAGAGAAATGCTGATTTCATCAAGCCCAGTTACATACTCAGAATCTGTACTACAGCGCAAATAGGCATGTCTCCTTAGGCAAAAAACTCATTTCTGACAAAGTTGCCCAAATGCATCTCAGAAGTGTGCAACTTGTTCCCTGAGTTAGAAAACGTCGACAAACGTTCGTTTCTGCTAGCGCTGTGCTTCTACACATGTACTAGCTGAACGGTGAAAGCTCACAGTAATGCACTTTTCTCCCAGCAAATACACTGTTTCTAAGGAAATGGGAACACACTGAGGAGACACTTGTGGGAGCTACTGTGACTAAAACTGAGCTTCCCTACACACAGGGAAGCAAGAGAAATGCTGATTTCATCAAGCCCAGTTACATACTCAGAATCTGTACTACTGCGCAAATAGGCATGTCTCTGTAGGCAAAAAACTCATTTCTGACAAAGTTGCCCAAATGCATCTCAGAAGTGTGCAACTTGATCCCTGAGTTAGAAAACATCGAGAAATGGTCGTTTCTGCTAGCGCTGTGCTTCTGCACATGTAGTTTCTGAACGGTGAAAGCGCACAGTAATGCACTTTTCTCCCAGCAAATACACTGTTTCTAAGGAAATGGGAACACACTGAGGAGACACTTGTGGGAGCTACTGTGACTAAAACTGAGCTTCCCTACGCACAGGGAAGCAAGAGATATGCTGATTTCATCAAGCCCAGTTACATACTCAGAATCTGTACTACTGAGCCAATAGGCATGTCTCTGTAGGCAAAAAACTCATTTCTGACAAAGTTGCCCAAATGCATCTCAGAAGTGTGCAACTTGTTCCCTGAGTTAGAAAACGTCGAGAAACGTTCGTTTCTGCTAGCGCTGTGTTTCTACACATGTATTTGCTGAACGGTGAAAGCGCACAGTAATGCACTTTTCTCCCAGCAAATACACTGTTTCTAAGGAAATGGGAACACACTGAGAAGACACTTGTGGGAGCTACTGTGACTAAAACTGAGCTTCCCTACGCACAGGGAAGCAAGAGAAATGCTGATTTCATCAAGCCCAGTTACATACTCAGAATCTGTACTACTGCACAAATAGGCATGTCTCCTTAGCCAAAAAACTCATTTCTGACAAAGTTGCCCAAATGCATCTCAGAAGTGTGCAACTTGTTCCCTGAATTAGAAAACGTCGAGAAACGGTCATATCTGCTAACGCTGTGCTTCTACACATGTATTTGCTGAACGGTGAAAGCGCACAGTAATGCACTTTTCTCCCAGCAAATACACTGTTTCTAAGGAAATGGGAACACATTGAGGAGACACTTGTGGGAGCTACTGTGACTAAAACTGAGCTTCCCTACGCACAGGGAAGCAAGAGAAATGCTGATTTCATCAAGCCCAGTTACATACTCAGAATCTGTACTACTGCGCAAATAGGCATGTCTCTGTAGGCAAAAAAGTCATTTCGGACAAAGTTGCCCAAATGCATATCAGAAGTTTGCCACTTGTTCCCTGAGTTAGAAAACGTCGAGAAACGGTCGTTTCTGCTAGCGCTGTGCTTCTACACATGTATTTGCTGAACGGTGAAAGCGCACAGTAATGCACTTTTCTCCCAGCAAATACACTGTTTCTAAGGAACTGGGAACACACTGAGGAGACACTTGTGGGAGCTACTGTGACTAAAACTGAGCTTCCCTACGCACAGGGAAGCAAGAGAAATGCTGATTTCATCAAGCCCAGTTACATACTCAGAATCTGTACTACTGCACAAATAGGCATGTCTCCTTAGCCAAAAAACTCATTTCTGACAAAGTTGCCCAAATGCATCTCAGAAGTGTGCAACTTGTTCCCTGAGTTAGAAAACGTCGAGAAACGGTCGTTTCAGCTAGCGCTGTGCTTCTACACATGTATTTGCTGAACAGTGAAAGCGCACAGTAATGTACTTTTCTCCCAGCAAATACACTGTTTCTAAGGAAATGGGAACACATTGAGGAGACACTTGTGGGAGCTACTGTGACTAAAACTGAGCTTCCCTACGCACAGGGAAGCAAGAGAAATGCTGATTTCATCAAGCCCAGTTACATACTCAGAATCTGTACTACTGCGCAAATAGGCATGTCTCTGTAGGCAAAAAAGTCATTTCGGACAAAGTTGCCCAAATGCATATCAGAAGTTTGCCACTTGTTCCCTGAGTTAGAAAACGTCGAGAAACGGTCGTTTCTGCTAGCGCTGTGCTTCTACACATGTATTTGCTGAACGGTGAAAGCGCACAGTAATGCACTTTTCTCCCAGCAAATACACTGTTTCTAAGGAACTGGGAACACACTGAGGAGACACTTGTGGGAGCTACTGTGACTAAAACTGAGCTTCCCTACGCACAGGGAAGCAAGAGAAATGCTGATTTCATCAAGCCCAGTTACATACTCAGAATCTGTACTACTGCGCAAATAGGCATGTCTCCTTAGACAAAAAACTCATTTCTGACAAAGTTGCCCAAATGCATCTCAGAAGAGTGCAACTTGTTCCCTGAGTTAGAAAACGTCGAGAAACGTTAGTTTCTGCTAGCGCTGTGCTTCTACACATGTACTTGCTGAATGGTGAAAGCTCACAGTAATGCACTTTTCTCCCAGCAAATACACTGTTTCTAAGGAAATGGGAACACACTGAGGAGACACTTGTGGGAGCTACTGTGACTAAAACTGAGCTTCCCTACGCACAGGGAAGCAAGAGAAATGCTGATTTCATCAAGCCCAGTTTCATACTCATAATCTGTACTACTGCGCAATAGGCATGTCTCCTTATGCAAAAAACTCATTTCTGACAAAGTTGCCCAAATGCATCTCAGAAGTGTGCAACTTGTTCCCTGAGTTAGAAAACGTCGACAAACGTTCGTTTCTGCTAGCGCTGTGCTTCTACACATGTACTAGCTGAACGGTGAAAGCTCACAGTAATGCACTTTTCTCCCAGCAAATACACTGTTTCTAAGGAAATGGGAACACACTGAGGAGACACTTGTGGGAGCTACTGTGACTAAAACTGAGCTTCCCTACGCACAGGGAAGCAAGAGAAATGCTGATTTCATCAAGCCCAGTTACATACTCAGAATCTGTACTACTGCGCAAATAGGCATGTCTCTGTAGGCAAAAAACTCATTTCTGACAAAGTTGCCCAAATGCATCTCAGAAGTGTGCAACTTGATCCCTGAGTTAGAAAACATCGAGAAATGGTCGTTTCTGCTAGCGCTGTGCTTCTGCACATGTAGTTGCTGAACGGTGAAAGCGCACAGTAATGCACTTTTCTCCCAGCAAATACACTGTTTCTAAGGAAATGGGAACACACTGAGGAGACACTTGTGGGAGCTACTGGGACTAAAACTGAGCTTCCCTACGCACAGGGAAGCAAGAGATATGCTGATTTCATCAAGCCCAGTTACATACTCAGAATCTGTACTACTGAGCCAATAGGCATGTCTCTGTAGGCAAAAAAATCATTTCTGACAAAGTTGCCCAAATGCATCTCAGAAGTGTGCAACTTGTTCCCTGAGTTAGAAAACGTCGAGAAACGTTCGTTTCTGCTAGCGCTGTGTTTCTACACATGTATTTGCTGAACGGTGAAAGCGCACAGTAATGCACTTTTCTCCCAGCAAATACACTGTTTCTAAGGAAATGGGAACACACTGAGAAGACACTTGTGGGAGCTACTGTGACTAAAACTGAGCTTCCCTACGCACAGGGAAGCAAGAGAAATGCTGATTTCATCAAGCCCAGTTACATACTCAGAATCTGTACTACTGCACAAATAGGCATGTCTCTGTAGGCAAAAAACTCATTTCTGACAAAGTTGCCCAAATGCATCTCAGAAGTGTGCAACTTGTTCCCTGAGTTAGAAAACGTCGAGAAACGGTCGTTTCAGCTAGCGCTGTGCTTCTACACATGTATTTGCTGAACGGTGAAAGCGCACAGTAATGTACATTTCTCCCAGCAAATACACTGTTTCTAAGGAAATGGGAACACATTGAGGAGACACTTGTGGGAGCTACTGTGACTAAAACTGAGCTTCCCTACGCACAGGGAAGCAAGAGAAATGCTGATTTCATCAAGCCCAGTTACATACTCAGAATTTGTACTACTGCGCAAATAGGCATGAATCTGTAGGCAAAAAACTCATTTCTGACAAAGTTGCCCAAATGCATATCAGAAGTTTGCCACTTGTTCCCTAAGTTAGAAAACGTCGAGAAACGGTCGTTTCTGCTAGCACTGTGCTTCTACACATGTATTTGCTGAACGGTGAAAGCGCACAGTAATGCACTTTTCTCCCAGCAAATACAGTGTTTCTAAGGAACTGGGAACGCACTGAGGAGACACTTGTGGGAGCTACTGTGACTAAAACTGAGCTTCCCTACACACAGGGAAGCAAGAGAAATGGTGATTTCATCAAGCCCAGTTACATACTCAGAATCTGTACTACTGCGCGAATAGGCATGTCTCTGTCGGCAAAAAACTCATTTCTGACAAAGTTGCCCAAATGCATCTCAGAAGTGTGCAACTTGTTCTCTGAGTTAGACAACGTCGAGAAAGGGTCTTTTCTGCTAGCGCTGTGCGTCTGCACATGTATTTGCTGAACGGTGAAAGCGCACAGTAATGCACTTTTCTCCCAGCAAATACACTGCTTCTAAGGAACTGGAACACACTGAGGAGACACTTGTGGGCGCAACTGTGACTAAAACTGAGCTTCCCTACGCACAGTGAAGCAAGAGAAATGCTGATTTCATCCAGCCCAGTTACATACTCAGAATCTGTACTACTGCGCAAATAGGCATGTCTCTGTAGGCAAAAAACTCATTTCTGACAAAGTTGCCCAAATGCATCTCAGAAGAGTGCAACTTGTTCCCTGAGTTAGAAAACGTCGAGAAACGGTCGTTTCTGCTAGCGCTGTGCTTCTACACATGTATTTGCTGAACGGTGAAAGCGCACAGTAATGCACTTTTCTCCCAGCAAATACACTGTGTCTAAGGAAATGGGAACACACTGAGGAGACACTTGTGGGAGGTACTGTGACTAAAACTGAGCTTCCTTACGCACAGGGAAGCAAGAGAAATGCTGATTTCATCAAGCCAAGTTACATACTCAGAATCTGTACTACTGCGCAAATAGGCATGTCTCTTTAGGCAAAAAACTCATTTCTGAAAAAGTTGCCCAAATTTATCTCAGAAGTGTGCAACTTGTTCTCTGAGTTAGAAAACGTCGAGAAACGGTCTTTTCTGCTAGCGCTGTGCTTCTACACATGTATTTGCTGAACGGTGAAAGCGCACATTAATGCACTTTTCCCGCAGCAAATACACTGTTTCTAAGGAAATGGGAACACACTGAGGAGACACTTGTGGGAGCTACTGTGACTAAAACTGAGCTTCCCTTCGCACAGGGAAGCAAGAGAAATGCTGATTTCATCAAGCCCAGTTACATACTCAGAATCTGTACTACTGCGCAAATAGGCATGTCTCTGTAGGCAAAAGACTCATTTCTGAGAAAGTTGCCCAAATGCATCTCAGAAGTGTGCAACTTGTTCCCTGAGTTAGAAAACGTCGAGAAACGGTCTTTTCTGCTAGCGCTGTGCTTCTACACATTTATTTGCTGAGCGGTGAAATCACACAGTAATGCACTTTTCTCCCAGCAAATACACTGTTTCTGAGGAAATGGGAACACACTGAGGAGACACTTGTGGGAGCTACTGTGACTAAAACTGAGCTTCCCTACGCACAGGGAAGCAAGAGAAATGCTGATTTCATCAAGCCCAGTTACATACTCAGAATCAGTACTACTGCGCAAATTGGCATGCCTCTGTAGGCAAAAAACTCTTTTCTGACAAAGTTGCCCAAATGCATCTCAGAAGTGTGCAACTTGTTCCCTGAATTAGAAAACGTCGAGAAACGGTCGTTTCTGCTAGCACTGTGCTTCTACACATGTATTTGCTGAACGTTGAAAGCGCACAGTAATGCACTTTTCTCCCAGCAAATAAACTGTTTCTGAGGAAATGGGAACACACTGAGGAGACACTTGTGGGAGCTACAGTGACTAAAACTGAGCTTCCCTACGCACAGGGAAGTAAGAGAAATGCTGATTTCATCAAGCCCAGTTACATACTCAGAATCTGTACTACTGCGCAAATAGGCATGTCTCTGTAGGCAAAAAAGTCATTTCGGACAAAGTTGCCCAAATTCATATCAGAAGTTTGCCACTTGTTCCCTAAGTTAGAAAACGTCGAGAAACGGTCGTTTCTGCTAGCGCTGTGCTTCTACACATGTATTTGCTGAACGGTGAAAGCGCACAGTAATGCACTTTTCTCCCAGCAAATACACTGTTTCTAAGGAACTGGGAACGCACTGAGGAGACACTTGTGGGAGCTACTGTGACTAAAACTGAGCTTCCCTACACACAGGGAAGCAAGAGAAATGGTGATTTCATCAAGCCCAGTTACATACTCAGAATCTGTACTACTGCGCGAATAGGCATGTCTCTGTAGGCAAAAAACTCATTTTTGACAAAGTTGCCCAAATGCATCTCAGAAGTGTGCAACTTGTTCTCTGAGTTAGACAACGTCGAGAAAGGGTCTTTTCTGCTAGCGCTGTGCGTCTACACATGTATTTGATGAACGGTGAAAGCGCACAGTAATGCATTTTTCTCCCAGCAAATACACTGCTTCTAAGGAACTGGAACACACTGAGGAGACACTTGTGGGCGCAACTGTGACTAAAACTGAGCTTCCCTACGCACAGGGAAGCAAGAGAAATGCTGATTTCATCCAGCCCAGTTACATACTCAGAATCTGTACTACTGCGCAAATAGGCATGTCTCTGTAGGCAAAAAACTCATTTCTGACAAAGTTGCCCAAATGTATCTCAGAAGTGTGCAACTTGTTCCCTGAGTTAGAAAACGTCGAGAAACGGTCGTTTCTGCTAGCGCTGTGCTTCTACACATGTATTTGCTGAACGGTGAAAGCGCACAGTAATGCACTTTTCTCCCAGCAAATACACTGTGTCTAAGGAAATGGGAACACACTGAGGAGACACTTGTGGGAGCTACTGTGACTAAAACTGAGCTTCCTTACGCACAGGGAAGCAAGAGAAATGCTGATTTAATCAAACCAAGTTACATACTCAGAATCTGTACTACTGCGCAAATAGGCATGTCTAAGTAGGCAAAAAACTCATTTCTGACAAAGTTTCCCAAATGCATCTCAGAAGTGTGCAACTTGTTCCCTGAGTTAGAAAACGTCGAGATACGGTCGTTTCTGCTAGCGCTGTGCTTCTACACATGTATTTGCTGAACGGTGAAAGCGCACAGTAATGCACTTTTCTCCTAGCAAATACACTGTTTCTAAGGAAATGGGAACACACTGAGGAGACACTCGTGGGAGCTACTGTGAATAAAACTGAGCTTCCCTACGCACAGGGAAGCAAGAGAAATGCTGATTTCATCAAGCCCAGTTACATACTCAGAATCTGTACTACTGTGCAAATTGGCATGCCTCTGTAGGCAAAAAACTCTTTTCTGACAAAGTTGCCCAAATGCATCTCAGAAGTGTGCAACTTGTTACCTGAGTTTGAAAACGTCGAGAAACGGTCGTTTCTGCTAGCACTGTGCTTCTACACATGTATTTGCTGAACGTTGAAAGCGCACAGTAATGCACTTTTCTCCCAGCAAATACACTGTTTCTGAGGAAATGGGAACACACTGAGGAGACACTTGTGGGAGCTACAGTGACTAAAATTGAGCTTCCCTACGCACAGGGAAGTAAGAGAAATGCTGATTTCATCAAGCCCAGTTACATACTCAGAATCTGTACTACTGCGCAAATAGGCATGTCTCTGTAGGCAAAAAACTCATTTCTGACAAAGTTGCCCAAATACATCTCAGAAGTGTGCAACTTGTTCCGTGAGTTAGAAAACGTCGAGAAACGTTCGTTTCTGCTAGCGCTGTGCTTCTACACATGTATTTGCTGAACGGTGAATGCGCACAGTAATGCACTTTTCTCCCAGCAAATACACTGTTTCTAAGGAAATGGGAACACACTGAGGAGACACTTGTGGGAGCTACTGTGACTAAAACTGAGCTTCCCTACGCACAGGGAAGCAAGAGAAATGCTGATTTCATCAAGCCCAGTTACATACTCAGAATCTGTACTACTGCGCAAATAGGCATGTCTCTGTAGGCAAAAAAATCATTTCTGACAAAGTTGCCCAAATGCATCTCAGAAGTGTGCAACTTGTTCCCTGAGTTAGAAAACGTCGAGAAACGGTCTTTTCTGCTAGTCCTGTGCTTCTACACATGTATTTGCTGAACGGTGAAAGCGCACAGTAATGCACTTTTCTCTCAGCAAATACACTGTTTCTACCGAAATGGGAACACTGTGGAGACACTTGTGGGAGCTACTGTGACTAAAACTGAGCTTCCCTACGCACAGGGAAGCAAGAGAAATGCTGTTTCGTCAAGCCCAGTTACATACTCAGAATCTGTACTACTGCGCAAATAGGCATGTCTCTGTAGGCAAAAAACTCATTTCTGACAAAGTTGCCCAAATGCATCTCAGAAGTGTGCAACTTGTTCCCTGAGTTAGAAAACGTCGAGAAACGTTAGTTTCTGCTAGCGCTGTGCTTCTACACATGTATTTGCTGAACGGTGAAAGCGCACAGTAATGCACTTTTCTCCCAGCAAATACACTGTTTCTAAGGAAATGGGAACACACTGAGGAGACACTTGTGGGAGCTACTGGGACTAAAACTGAGCTTCCCTACGCACAGGGAAGCTAGAGAAATGCTGATTTCATCAAGCCCAGTTACATACTCAGAATCTGTACCACTGCGCAAATAGGCATGTCTCTGTAGGCAAAAAACTCATTTCGGACAAAGTTGCCCAAATGCATATCAGAAGTTTGCCTCTTGTTCCTTGAGTTAGAAAACGTCGAGAAACGGTCGTTTCTGCTAGCGCTGTGCTTCTACACATGTATTTGCTGAACGGTGAAAGCGCACAGTAATGCACTTTTCTCCCAGCAAATACACTGTTTCTAAGGAACTGGGAACACACTGAGGAGACACTTGTGGGAGCTACTGTGACTAAAACTGAGCTTCCCTACGCACAGGGAAGCAAGAGAAATGCTGATTTCATCAAGCCCAGTTACATACTCAGAATCTGTACTACTGCGCAAATAGGCATGTCTCCTTAGACAAAAAACTCATTTCTGACAAAGTTGCCCAAATGCATCTCAGAAGAGTGCAACTTGTTCCCTGAGTTAGAAAACGTCGAGAAACGTTAGTTTCTGCTAGCGCTGTGCTTCTACACATGTACTTGCTGAATGGTGAAAGCTCACAGTAATGCACTTTTCTCCCAGCAAATACACTGTTTCTAAGGAAATGGGAACACACTGAGGAGACACTTGTGGGAGCTACTGTGACTAAAACTGAGCTTCCCTACGCACAGGGAAGCAAGAGAAATGCTGATTTCATCAAGCCCAGTTTCATACTCATAATCTGTACTACTGCGCAATAGGCATGTCTCCTTATGCAAAAAACTCATTTCTGACAAAGTTGCCCAAATGCATCTCAGAAGTGTGCAACTTGTTCCCTGAGTTAGAAAACGTCGACAAACGTTCGTTTCTGCTAGCGCTGTGCTTCTACACATGTACTAGCTGAACGGTGAAAGCTCACAGTAATGCACTTTTCTCCCAGCAAATACACTGTTTCTAAGGAAATGGGAACACACTGAGGAGACACTTGTGGGAGCTACTGTGACTAAAACTGAGCTTCCCTACGCACAGGGAAGCAAGAGAAATGCTGATTTCATCAAGCCCAGTTACATACTCAGAATCTGTACTACTGCGCAAATAGGCATGTCTCTGTAGGCAAAAAACTCATTTCTGACAAAGTTGCCCAAATGCATCTCAGAAGTGTGCAACTTGATCCCTGAGTTAGAAAACATCGAGAAATGGTCGTTTCTGCTAGCGCTGTGCTTCTGCACATGTAGTTGCTGAACGGTGAAAGCGCACAGTAATGCACTTTTCTCCCAGCAAATACACTGTTTCTAAGGAAATGGGAACACACTGAGGAGACACTTGTGGGAGCTACTGGGACTAAAACTGAGCTTCCCTACGCACAGGGAAGCAAGAGATATGCTGATTTCATCAAGCCCAGTTACATACTCAGAATCTGTACTACTGAGCCAATAGGCATGTCTCTGTAGGCAAAAAAATCATTTCTGACAAAGTTGCCCAAATGCATCTCAGAAGTGTGCAACTTGTTCCCTGAGTTAGAAAACGTCGAGAAACGTTCGTTTCTGCTAGCGCTGTGTTTCTACACATGTATTTGCTGAACGGTGAAAGCGCACAGTAATGCACTTTTCTCCCAGCAAATACACTGTTTCTAAGGAAATGGGAACACACTGAGAAGACACTTGTGGGAGCTACTGTGACTAAAACTGAGCTTCCCTACGCACAGGGAAGCAAGAGAAATGCTGATTTCATCAAGCCCAGTTACATACTCAGAATCTGTACTACTGCGCAATTAGGCATGTCTCTGTAGGCAAAAAACTCATTTCTGACAAAGTTGCCCAGCGCATCTCAGAAGTGTGAAACTTGTTCCCTGAGTTAGAAAACGTCGAGAAACGGTCGTTTCTGCTAGCGCTGTGCTTCTACACATGTATTTGCTGAACGGTGAAAGCGCACAGTAATGCACTTTTCTCCCAGCAAATACACTGTTTCTAAGAAAATGGGAACACACTGAGGAGACACTTGTGGGAGCTACTGTGACTAAAACTGAGCTTCCCTACGCACAGGGAAGCAAGAGAAATGCTGATTTCATCAAGCCCAGTTACATACTCAGAATCTGTACTACTGCGCAAATAGGCATGTCTCTGTAGGCAAAAAACTCATTTCGGACAAAGTTGCCCAAATGCATCTCAGAAGTGTGCAACTTGTTCCCTGAGTTAGAAAACGTCGAGAAACGGTCGTTTCTGCTAGCGCTATGCTTCTACACATGTATTTGCTGAACGGTGAAAGCGCACAGTAATGCACTTTTCTCCCAGCAAATACACTGTTTCTAAGGAAATGGGAACACACTGAGGAGACACTTGTGGGAGCTACTGTGACTAAAACTGAGCTTCCCTACGCACAGGGAAGCTAGAGAAATGCTGATTTCATCAAGCCCAGTTACATACTCAGAATCTGTACCACTGCGCAAATAGGCATGTCTCTGTAGGCAAAAAAAACTCATTTCTGACAAAGTTGCCCAAATGCACCTCAGAAGTGTGCAACTTGTTCCCTGAGTTAGAAAACGTCGAGAAACGGTCGTTTTTGCCAGCGCTGTGCTTCTACACATGTATTTGCTGAACGGTGAAAGCGCACAGTAATGCACTTTTCTCCCAGCAAATACACTGTTTCTAAGGAAATGGGAACACACTGAGGAGACACTTGTGGGAGCTACTGTGACTAAAACTGAGCTTCCCTACGCACAGGGAAGCAAGAGAAATGCTGATTTCATCAAGCCCAGTTACATACTCAGAATCTGTACTACTGCGCAAATAGGCATGTCTCTGTAGGCAAAAAACTCATTTCGGACAAAGTTGCCCAAATGCATCTCAGAAGTGTGCAACTTGTTCCCTGAGTTAGAAAACGTCGAGAAACGTTCGTTTCTGCTAGCGCTGTGCTTCTACACATATATTTGCTGAACGGTGAAAGCGCACAGTAATGCACTTTTCTCCCAGCAAATACACTGTTTCTAAGGAAATGGGAACACACTGAGGAGACACTTGTGGGAGCTACTGTGACTAAAACTGAGCTTCCCTATGCACAGGGAAGCAAGAGAAATGCTGATTTCATCAAGCCAAGTTACATACTCAGAATCTGTACTACTGCGCAAATAGGCATGTCTCTGTAGGCAAAAAACTCATTTCTGACAAAGTTGCCCAAATGCATCTCAGAAGTGTGCAACTTGTTCCCTGAGTTAGAAAACGTCGAGAAATGTTCGTTTCTGCTAGCGCAGTGCTTCTACACATGTATTTGCTGAACGGTGAAAGCGCACAGTGATGCACTTTTCTCCCAGCAAATACACTGTTTCTAAGGAAATGGGAACACACTGAGGAGACACTTGTGTGAGCTACTGTGACTAAAACTGAGCTTCCCTACGCACAGGGAAGCAAGAGAAATGCTGATTTCATCAATCCCAGTTACATACTCAGAATCTGTACTACTGTGCAAATAGGCATGTCTCTGTAGGAAAAAACTCATTTCTGACAAAGTTGCCCAAATGCATGTCAGAAGAGTGCAACTTGTTCCCTGAGTTAGAAAACGTCGAGAAACGTTAGTTTCTGCTAGCGCTGTGCTTCTACACATGTACTTGCTGAATGGTGAAAGCTCACAGTAATGCACTTTTCTCCCAGCAAATACACTGTTTCTAAGGAAATGGGAACACACTGAGGAGACACTTGTGGGAGCTACTGTGACTAAAAGTGAGCTTCCCTACACACAGGGAAGCAAGAGAAATGCTGATTTCATCAAGCCCAGTTACATACTCAGAATCGGTACTACAGCGCAAATAGGCATGTCTCCTTAGGCAAAAAACTCATTTCTGACAAAGTTGCCCAAATGCATCTCAGAAGTGTGCAACTTGTTCCCTGAGTTAGAAAACGTCGACAAACGTTCGTTTCTGCTAGCGCTGTGCTTCTACACATGTACTAGCTGAACGGTGAAAGCTCACAGTAATGCACTTTTCTCCCAGCAAATACACTGTTTCTAAGGAAATGGGAACACACTGAGGAGACACTTGTGGGAGCTACTGTGACTAAAACTGAGCTTCCCTACACACAGGGAAGCAAGAGAAATGCTGATTTCATCAAGCCCAGTTACATACTCAGAATCTGTACTACTGCGCAAATAGGCATGTCTCTGTAGGCAAAAAACTCATTTCTGACAAAGTTGCCCAAATGCATCTCAGAAGTGTGCAACTTGATCCCTGAGTTAGAAAACATCGAGAAATGGTCGTTTCTGCTAGCGCTGTGCTTCTGCACATGTAGTTTCTGAACGGTGAAAGCGCACAGTAATGCACTTTTCTCCCAGCAAATACACTGTTTCTAAGGAAATGGGAACACACTGAGGAGACACTTGTGGGAGCTACTGTGACTAAAACTGAGCTTCCCTACGCACAGGGAAGCAAGAGATATGCTGATTTCATCAAGCCCAGTTACATACTCAGAATCTGTACTACTGAGCCAATAGGCATGTCTCTGTAGGCAAAAAAATCATTTTTGACAAAGTTGCCCAAATGCATCTCAGAAGTGTGCAACTTGTTCCCTGAGTTAGAAAACGTCGAGAAACGTTCGTTTCTGCTAGCGCTGTGTTTCTACACATGTATTTGCTGAACGGTGAATGCGCACAGTAATGCACTTTTCTCCCAGCAAATACACTGTTTCTAAGGAAATGGGAACACACTGAGAAGACACTTGTGGGAGCTACTGTGACTAAAACTGAGCTTCCCTACGTACAGGGAAGCAAGAGAAATGCTGATTTCATCAAGCCCAGTTACATACTCAGAATCTGTACTACTGCGCAAATAGGCATGTCTCTGTAGGCAAAAAAGTCATTTCGGACAAAGTTGCCCAAATGCATATCAGAAGTTTGCCACTTGTTCCCTGAGTTAGAAAACGTCGAGAAACGGTCGTTTCTGCTAGCGCTGTGCTTCTACACATGTATTTGCTGAACGGTGAAAGCGCACAGTAATGCACTTTTCTCCCAGCAAATACACTGTTTCTAAGGAACTGGGAACACACTGAGGAGACACTTGTGGGAGCTACTGTGACTAAAACTGAGCTTCCCTACGCACAGGGAAGCAAGAGAAATGCTGATTTCATCAAGCCCAGTTACATACTCAGAATCTGTACTACTGCACAAATAGGCATGTCTCCTTAGCCAAAAAACTCATTTCTGACAAAGTTGCCCAAATGCATCTCAGAAGTGTGCAACTTGTTCCCTGAGTTAGAAAACGTCGAGAAACGGTCGTTTCAGCTAGCACTGTGCTTCTACACATGTATTTGCTGAACAGTGAAAGCGCACAGTAATGTACTTTTCTCCCAGCAAATACACTGTTTCTAAGGAAATGGGAACACATTGAGAAGACACTTGTGGGAGCTACTGTGACTAAAACTGAGCTTCCCTACGCACAGGGAAGCAAGAGAAATGCTGATTTCATCAAGCCCAGTTACATACTCAGAATCTGTACTACTGCGCAAATAGGCATGTCTCTGTAGGCAAAAAAGTCATTTCGGACAAAGTTGCCCAAATGCATATCAGAAGTTTGCCACTTGTTCCCTGAGTTAGAAAACGTCGAGAAACGGTCGTTTCTGCTAGCGCTGTGCTTCTACACAAGTATTTGCTGAACGGTGAAAGCGCACAGTAATGCACTTTTCTCCCAGCAAATACACTGTTTCTAAGGAACTGGGAACACACTGAGGAGACACTTGTGGGAGCTACTGTGACTAAAACTGAGCTTCCCTACGCACAGGGAAGCAAGAGAAATGCTGATTTCATCAAGCCCAGTTACATACTCAGAATCTGTACTACTGCGCAAATAGGCATGTCTCCTTAGACAAAAAACTCATTTCTGACAAAGTTGCCCAAATGCATCTCAGAAGAGTGCAACTTGTTCCCTGAGTTAGAAAACGTCGAGAAACGTTAGTTTCTGCTAGCGCTGTGCTTCTACACATGTACTTGCTGAATGGTGAAAGCTCACAGTAATGCACTTTTCTCCCAGCAAATACACTGTTTCTAAGGAAATGGGAACACACTGAGGAGACACTTGTGGGAGCTACTGTGACTAAAACTGAGCTTCCCTACGCACAGGGAAGCAAGAGAAATGCTGATTTCATCAAGCCCAGTTACATACTCAGAATCTGTACTACTGCGCAATAGGCATGTCTCCTTATGCAAAAAACTCATTTCTGACAAAGTTGCCCAAATGCATCTCAGAAGTGTGCAACTTGTTCCCTGAGTTAGAAAACGTCGACAAACGTTCGTTTCTGCTAGCGCTGTGCTTCTACACATGTACTAGCTGAACGGTGAAAGCTCACAGTAATGCACTTTTCTCCCAGCAAATACACTGTTTCTAAGGAAATGGGAACACACTGAGGAGACACTTGTGGGAGCTACTGTGACTAAAACTGAGCTTCCCTACGCACAGGGAAGCAAGAGAAATGCTGATTTCATCAAGCCCAGTTACATACTCAGAATCTGTACTACTGCGCAAATAGGCATGTCTCTGTAGGCAAAAAACTCATTTCTGACAAAGTTGCCCAAATGCATCTCAGAAGTGTGCAACTTGATCCCTGAGTTAGAAAACATCGAGAAATGGTCGTTTCTGCTAGCGCTGTGCTTCTGCACATGTAGTTGCTGAACGGTGAAAGCGCACAGTAATGCACTTTTCTCCCAGCAAATACACTGTTTCTAAGGAAATGGGAACACACTGAGGAGACACTTGTGGGAGCTACTGGGACTAAAACTGAGCTTCCCTACGCACAGGGAAGCAAGAGATATGCTGATTTCATCAAGCCCAGTTACATACTCAGAATCTGTACTACTGAGCCAATAGGCATGTCTCTGTAGGCAAAAAAATCATTTTTGACAAAGTTGCCCAAATGCATCTCAGAAGTGTGCAACTTGTTCCCTGAGTTAGAAAACGTCGAGAAACGTTCGTTTCTGCTAGCGCTGTGTTTCTACACATGTATTTGCTGAACGGTGAATGCGCACAGTAATGCACTTTTCTCCCAGCAAATACACTGTTTCTAAGGAAATGGGAACACACTGAGAAGACACTTGTGGGAGCTACTGTGACTAAAACTGAGCTTCCCTACGTACAGGGAAGCAAGAGAAATGCTGATTTCATCAAGCCCAGTTACATACTCAGAATCTGTACTACTGCGCAAATAGGCATGTCTCTGTAGGCAAAAAAGTCATTTCGGACAAAGTTGCCCAAATGCATATCAGAAGTTTGCCACTTGTTCCCTGAGTTAGAAAACGTCGAGAAACGGTCGTTTCTGCTAGCGCTGTGCTTCTACACATGTATTTGCTGAACGGTGAAAGCGCACAGTAATGCACTTTTCTCCCAGCAAATACACTGTTTCTAAGGAACTGGGAACACACTGAGGAGACACTTGTGGGAGCTACTGTGACTAAAACTGAGCTTCCCTACGCACAGGGAAGCAAGAGAAATGCTGATTTCATCAAGCCCAGTTACATACTCAGAATCTGTACTACTGCACAAATAGGCATGTCTCCTTAGCCAAAAAACTCATTTCTGACAAAGTTGCCCAAATGCATCTCAGAAGTGTGCAACTTGTTCCCTGAGTTAGAAAACGTCGAGAAACGGTCGTTTCAGCTAGCACTGTGCTTCTACACATGTATTTGCTGAACAGTGAAAGCGCACAGTAATGTACTTTTCTCCCAGCAAATACACTGTTTCTAAGGAAATGGGAACACATTGAGAAGACACTTGTGGGAGCTACTGTGACTAAAACTGAGCTTCCCTACGCACAGGGAAGCAAGAGAAATGCTGATTTCATCAAGCCCAGTTACATACTCAGAATCTGTACTACTGCGCAAATAGGCATGTCTCCTTAGACAAAAAACTCATTTCTGACAAAGTTGCCCAAATGCATCTCAGAAGAGTGCAACTTGTTCCCTGAGTTAGAAAACGTCGAGAAACGTTAGTTTCTGCTAGCGCTGTGCTTCTACACATGTACTTGCTGAATGGTGAAAGCTCACAGTAATGCACTTTTCTCCCAGCAAATACACTGTTTCTAAGGAAATGGGAACACACTGAGGAGACACTTGTGGGAGCTACTGTGACTAAAACTGAGCTTCCCTACGCACAGGGAAGCAAGAGAAATGCTGATTTCATCAAGCCCAGTTACATACTCAGAATCTGTACTACTGCGCAATAGGCATGTCTCCTTATGCAAAAAACTCATTTCTGACAAAGTTGCCCAAATGCATCTCAGAAGTGTGCAACTTGTTCCCTGAGTTAGAAAACGTCGACAAACGTTCGTTTCTGCTAGCGCTGTGCTTCTACACATGTACTAGCTGAACGGTGAAAGCTCACAGTAATGCACTTTTCTCCCAGCAAATACACTGTTTCTAAGGAAATGGGAACACACTGAGGAGACACTTGTGGGAGCTACTGTGACTAAAACTGAGCTTCCCTACGCACAGGGAAGCAAGAGAAATGCTGATTTCATCAAGCCCAGTTACATACTCAGAATCTGTACTACTGCGCAAATAGGCATGTCTCTGTAGGCAAAAAACTCATTTCTGACAAAGTTGCCCAAATGCATCTCAGAAGTGTGCAACTTGATCCCTGAGTTAGAAAACATCGAGAAATGGTCGTTTCTGCTAGCGCTGTGCTTCTGCACATGTAGTTTCTGAACGGTGAAAGCGCACAGTAATGCACTTTTCTCCCAGCAAATACACTGTTTCTAAGGAAATGGGAACACACTGAGGAGACACTTGTGGGAGCTACTGGGACTAAAACTGAGCTTCCCTACGCACAGGGAAGCAAGAGATATGCTGATTTCATCAAGCCCAGTTACATACTCAGAATCTGTACTACTGAGCCAATAGGCATGTCTCTGTAGGCAAAAAAATCATTTTTGACAAAGTTGCCCAAATGCATCTCAGAAGTGTGCAACTTGTTCCCTGAGTTAGAAAACGTCGAGAAACGTTCGTTTCTGCTAGCGCTGTGTTTCTACACATGTATTTGCTGAACGGTGAATGCGCACAGTAATGCACTTTTCTCCCAGCAAATACACTGTTTCTAAGGAAATGGGAACACACTGAGAAGACACTTGTGGGAGCTACTGTGACTAAAACTGAGCTTCCCTACGTACAGGGAAGCAAGAGAAATGCTGATTTCATCAAGCCCAGTTACATACTCAGAATCTGTACTACTGCGCAAATAGGCATGTCTCTGTAGGCAAAAAAGTCATTTCGGACAAAGTTGCCCAAATGCATATCAGAAGTTTGCCACTTGTTCCCTGAGTTAGAAAACGTCGAGAAACGGTCGTTTCTGCTAGCGCTGTGCTTCTACACATGTATTTGCTGAACGGTGAAAGCGCACAGTAATGCACTTTTCTCCCAGCAAATACACTGTTTCTAAGGAACTGGGAACACACTGAGGAGACACTTGTGGGAGCTACTGTGACTAAAACTGAGCTTCCCTACGCACAGGGAAGCAAGAGAAATGCTGATTTCATCAAGCCCAGTTACATACTCAGAATCTGTACTACTGCACAAATAGGCATGTCTCCTTAGCCAAAAAACTCATTTCTGACAAAGTTGCCCAAATGCATCTCAGAAGTGTGCAACTTGTTCCCTGAGTTAGAAAACGTCGAGAAACGGTCGTTTCAGCTAGCACTGTGCTTCTACACATGTATTTGCTGAACAGTGAAAGCGCACAGTAATGTACTTTTCTCCCAGCAAATACACTGTTTCTAAGGAAATGGGAACACATTGAGAAGACACTTGTGGGAGCTACTGTGACTAAAACTGAGCTTCCCTACGCACAGGGAAGCAAGAGAAATGCTGATTTCATCAAGCCCAGTTACATACTCAGAATCTGTACTACTGCGCAAATAGGCATGTCTCTGTAGGCAAAAAAGTCATTTCGGACAAAGTTGCCCAAATGCATATCAGAAGTTTGCCACTTGTTCCCTGAGTTAGAAAACGTCGAGAAACGGTCGTTTCTGCTAGCGCTGTGCTTCTACACAAGTATTTGCTGAACGGTGAAAGCGCACAGTAATGCACTTTTCTCCCAGCAAATACACTGTTTCTAAGGAACTGGGAACACACTGAGGAGACACTTGTGGGAGCTACTGTGACTAAAACTGAGCTTCCCTACGCACAGGGAAGCAAGAGAAATGCTGATTTCATCAAGCCCAGTTACATACTCAGAATCTGTACTACTGCGCAAATAGGCATGTCTCCTTAGACAAAAAACTCATTTCTGACAAAGTTGCCCAAATGCATCTCAGAAGAGTGCAACTTGTTCCCTGAGTTAGAAAACGTCGAGAAACGTTAGTTTCTGCTAGCGCTGTGCTTCTACACATGTACTTGCTGAATGGTGAAAGCTCACAGTAATGCACTTTTCTCCCAGCAAATACACTGTTTCTAAGGAAATGGGAACACACTGAGGAGACACTTGTGGGAGCTACTGTGACTAAAACTGAGCTTCCCTACGCACAGGGAAGCAAGAGAAATGCTGATTTCATCAAGCCCAGTTACATACTCAGAATCTGTACTACTGCGCAATAGGCATGTCTCCTTATGCAAAAAACTCATTTCTGACAAAGTTGCCCAAATGCATCTCAGAAGTGTGCAACTTGTTCCCTGAGTTAGAAAACGTCGACAAACGTTCGTTTCTGCTAGCGCTGTGCTTCTACACATGTACTAGCTGAACGGTGAAAGCTCACAGTAATGCACTTTTCTCCCAGCAAATACACTGTTTCTAAGGAAATGGGAACACACTGAGGAGACACTTGTGGGAGCTACTGTGACTAAAACTGAGCTTCCCTACGCACAGGGAAGCAAGAGAAATGCTGATTTCATCAAGCCCAGTTACATACTCAGAATCTGTACTACTGCGCAAATAGGCATGTCTCTGTAGGCAAAAAACTCATTTCTGACAAAGTTGCCCAAATGCATCTCAGAAGTGTGCAACTTGATCCCTGAGTTAGAAAACATCGAGAAATGGTCGTTTCTGCTAGCGCTGTGCTTCTGCACATGTAGTTGCTGAACGGTGAAAGCGCACAGTAATGCACTTTTCTCCCAGCAAATACACTGTTTCTAAGGAAATGGGAACACACTGAGGAGACACTTGTGGGAGCTACTGGGACTAAAACTGAGCTTCCCTACGCACAGGGAAGCAAGAGATATGCTGATTTCATCAAGCCCAGTTACATACTCAGAATCTGTACTACTGAGCCAATAGGCATGTCTCTGTAGGCAAAAAAATCATTTTTGACAAAGTTGCCCAAATGCATCTCAGAAGTGTGCAACTTGTTCCCTGAGTTAGAAAACGTCGAGAAACGTTCGTTTCTGCTAGCGCTGTGTTTCTACACATGTATTTGCTGAACGGTGAATGCGCACAGTAATGCACTTTTCTCCCAGCAAATACACTGTTTCTAAGGAAATGGGAACACACTGAGAAGACACTTGTGGGAGCTACTGTGACTAAAACTGAGCTTCCCTACGTACAGGGAAGCAAGAGAAATGCTGATTTCATCAAGCCCAGTTACATACTCAGAATCTGTACTACTGCGCAAATAGGCATGTCTCTGTAGGCAAAAAAGTCATTTCGGACAAAGTTGCCCAAATGCATATCAGAAGTTTGCCACTTGTTCCCTGAGTTAGAAAACGTCGAGAAACGGTCGTTTCTGCTAGCGCTGTGCTTCTACACATGTATTTGCTGAACGGTGAAAGCGCACAGTAATGCACTTTTCTCCCAGCAAATACACTGTTTCTAAGGAACTGGGAACACACTGAGGAGACACTTGTGGGAGCTACTGTGACTAAAACTGAGCTTCCCTACGCACAGGGAAGCAAGAGAAATGCTGATTTCATCAAGCCCAGTTACATACTCAGAATCTGTACTACTGCACAAATAGGCATGTCTCCTTAGCCAAAAAACTCATTTCTGACAAAGTTGCCCAAATGCATCTCAGAAGTGTGCAACTTGTTCCCTGAGTTAGAAAACGTCGAGAAACGGTCGTTTCAGCTAGCACTGTGCTTCTACACATGTATTTGCTGAACAGTGAAAGCGCACAGTAATGTACTTTTCTCCCAGCAAATACACTGTTTCTAAGGAAATGGGAACACATTGAGAAGACACTTGTGGGAGCTACTGTGACTAAAACTGAGCTTCCCTACGCACAGGGAAGCAAGAGAAATGCTGATTTCATCAAGCCCAGTTACATACTCAGAATCTGTACTACTGCGCAAATAGGCATGTCTCCTTAGACAAAAAACTCATTTCTGACAAAGTTGCCCAAATGCATCTCAGAAGAGTGCAACTTGTTCCCTGAGTTAGAAAACGTCGAGAAACGTTAGTTTCTGCTAGCGCTGTGCTTCTACACATGTACTTGCTGAATGGTGAAAGCTCACAGTAATGCACTTTTCTCCCAGCAAATACACTGTTTCTAAGGAAATGGGAACACACTGAGGAGACACTTGTGGGAGCTACTGTGACTAAAACTGAGCTTCCCTACGCACAGGGAAGCAAGAGAAATGCTGATTTCATCAAGCCCAGTTACATACTCAGAATCTGTACTACTGCGCAATAGGCATGTCTCCTTATGCAAAAAACTCATTTCTGACAAAGTTGCCCAAATGCATCTCAGAAGTGTGCAACTTGTTCCCTGAGTTAGAAAACGTCGACAAACGTTCGTTTCTGCTAGCGCTGTGCTTCTACACATGTACTAGCTGAACGGTGAAAGCTCACAGTAATGCACTTTTCTCCCAGCAAATACACTGTTTCTAAGGAAATGGGAACACACTGAGGAGACACTTGTGGGAGCTACTGTGACTAAAACTGAGCTTCCCTACGCACAGGGAAGCAAGAGAAATGCTGATTTCATCAAGCCCAGTTACATACTCAGAATCTGTACTACTGCGCAAATAGGCATGTCTCTGTAGGCAAAAAACTCATTTCTGACAAAGTTGCCCAAATGCATCTCAGAAGTGTGCAACTTGATCCCTGAGTTAGAAAACATCGAGAAATGGTCGTTTCTGCTAGCGCTGTGCTTCTGCACATGTAGTTTCTGAACGGTGAAAGCGCACAGTAATGCACTTTTCTCCCAGCAAATACACTGTTTCTAAGGAAATGGGAACACACTGAGGAGACACTTGTGGGAGCTACTGGGACTAAAACTGAGCTTCCCTACGCACAGGGAAGCAAGAGATATGCTGATTTCATCAAGCCCAGTTACATACTCAGAATCTGTACTACTGAGCCAATAGGCATGTCTCTGTAGGCAAAAAAATCATTTTTGACAAAGTTGCCCAAATGCATCTCAGAAGTGTGCAACTTGTTCCCTGAGTTAGAAAACGTCGAGAAACGTTCGTTTCTGCTAGCGCTGTGTTTCTACACATGTATTTGCTGAACGGTGAATGCGCACAGTAATGCACTTTTCTCCCAGCAAATACACTGTTTCTAAGGAAATGGGAACACACTGAGAAGACACTTGTGGGAGCTACTGTGACTAAAACTGAGCTTCCCTACGTACAGGGAAGCAAGAGAAATGCTGATTTCATCAAGCCCAGTTACATACTCAGAATCTGTACTACTGCGCAAATAGGCATGTCTCTGTAGGCAAAAAAGTCATTTCGGACAAAGTTGCCCAAATGCATATCAGAAGTTTGCCACTTGTTCCCTGAGTTAGAAAACGTCGAGAAACGGTCGTTTCTGCTAGCGCTGTGCTTCTACACATGTATTTGCTGAACGGTGAAAGCGCACAGTAATGCACTTTTCTCCCAGCAAATACACTGTTTCTAAGGAACTGGGAACACACTGAGGAGACACTTGTGGGAGCTACTGTGACTAAAACTGAGCTTCCCTACGCACAGGGAAGCAAGAGAAATGCTGATTTCATCAAGCCCAGTTACATACTCAGAATCTGTACTACTGCACAAATAGGCATGTCTCCTTAGCCAAAAAACTCATTTCTGACAAAGTTGCCCAAATGCATCTCAGAAGTGTGCAACTTGTTCCCTGAGTTAGAAAACGTCGAGAAACGGTCGTTTCAGCTAGCACTGTGCTTCTACACATGTATTTGCTGAACAGTGAAAGCGCACAGTAATGTACTTTTCTCCCAGCAAATACACTGTTTCTAAGGAAATGGGAACACATTGAGAAGACACTTGTGGGAGCTACTGTGACTAAAACTGAGCTTCCCTACGCACAGGGAAGCAAGAGAAATGCTGATTTCATCAAGCCCAGTTACATACTCAGAATCTGTACTACTGCGCAAATAGGCATGTCTCTGTAGGCAAAAAAGTCATTTCGGACAAAGTTGCCCAAATGCATATCAGAAGTTTGCCACTTGTTCCCTGAGTTAGAAAACGTCGAGAAACGGTCGTTTCTGCTAGCGCTGTGCTTCTACACAAGTATTTGCTGAACGGTGAAAGCGCACAGTAATGCACTTTTCTCCCAGCAAATACACTGTTTCTAAGGAACTGGGAACACACTGAGGAGACACTTGTGGGAGCTACTGTGACTAAAACTGAGCTTCCCTACGCACAGGGAAGCAAGAGAAATGCTGATTTCATCAAGCCCAGTTACATACTCAGAATCTGTACTACTGCGCAAATAGGCATGTCTCCTTAGACAAAAAACTCATTTCTGACAAAGTTGCCCAAATGCATCTCAGAAGAGTGCAACTTGTTCCCTGAGTTAGAAAACGTCGAGAAACGTTAGTTTCTGCTAGCGCTGTGCTTCTACACATGTACTTGCTGAATGGTGAAAGCTCACAGTAATGCACTTTTCTCCCAGCAAATACACTGTTTCTAAGGAAATGGGAACACACTGAGGAGACACTTGTGGGAGCTACTGTGACTAAAACTGAGCTTCCCTACGCACAGGGAAGCAAGAGAAATGCTGATTTCATCAAGCCCAGTTACATACTCAGAATCTGTACTACTGCGCAATAGGCATGTCTCCTTATGCAAAAAACTCATTTATGACAAAGTTGCCCAAATGCATATCAGAAGTTTGCCACTTGTTCCCTAAGTTAGAAAACGTCGAGAAACGGTCGTTTCTGCTAGCACTGTGCTTCTACACATGTATTTGCTGAACGGTGAAAGCGCACAGTAATGCACTTTTCTCCCAGCAAATACAGTGTTTCTAAGGAACTGGGAACGCACTGAGGAGACACTTGTGGGAGCGACTGTGACTAAAACTGAGCTTCCCTACACACAGGGAAGCAAGAGAAATGGTGATTTCATCAAGCCCAGTTACATACTCAGAATCTGTACTACTGCGCGAATAGGCATGTCTCTGTAGGCAAAAAACTCATTTTTGACAAAGTTGCCCAAATGCATCTCAGAAGTGTGCAACTTGTTCTCTGAGTTAGACAACGTCGAGAAAGGGTCTTTTCTGCTAGCGCTGTGCGTCTACACATGTATTTGCTGAACGGTGAAAGCGCACAGTAATGCACTTTTCTCCCAGCAAATACACTGCTTCTAAGGAACTGGAACACACTGAGGAGACACTTGTGGGCGCAACTGTGACTAAAACTGAGCTTCCCTACGCACAGTGAAGCAAGAGAAATGCTGATTTCATCCAGCCCAGTTACATACTCAGAATCTGTACTACTGCGCAAATAGGCATGTCTCTGTAGGCAAAAACTCATTTCTGACAAAGTTGCCCAAATGCATCTCAGAAGAGTGCAACTTGTTCACTGAGTTAGAAAACATCGAGAAACGGTCGTTTCTGCTAGCGCTGTGCTTCTACACATGTATTTGCTGAACGGTGAAAGCGCACAGTAATGCACTTTTCTCCCAGCAAATACACTGTGTCTAAGGAAATGGGAACACACTGAGGAGACACTTGTGGGAGGTACTGTGACTAAAACTGAGCTTCCTTACGCACAGGGAAGCAAGAGAAATGCTGATTTCATCAAGCCAAGTTACATACTCAGAATCTGTACTACTGCGCAAATAGGCATGTCTCTTTAGGCAAAAAACTCATTTCTGACAAAGTTGCCCAAATTTATCTCAGAAGTGTGCAACTTGTTCTCTGAGTTAGAAAACGTCGAGAAACGGTCTTTTCTGCTAGCGCTGTGCTTCTACACATGTATTTGCTGAACGGTGAAAGCGCACAGTAATGCACTTTTCTCCCAGCAAATACACTGTTTCTAAGGAAATGGGAACACACTGAGGAGACACTTGTGGGAGCTACTGTGACTAAAACTGAGCTTCCCTTCGCACAGGGAAGCAAGAGAAATGCTGATTTCATCAAGCCCAGTTACATACTCAGAATCTGTACTACTGCGCAAATAGGCATGTCTCTGTAGGCAAAAGACTCATTTCTGAGAAAGTTGCCCAAATGCATCTCAGAAGTGTGCAACTTGTTCCCTGAGTTAGAAAACGTCGAGAAACGGTCTTTTCTGCTAGCGCTGTGCTTCTACACATTTATTTGCTGAGCGGTGAAATCACACAGTAATGCACTTTTCTCCCAGCAAATACACTGTTTCTGAGGAAATGGGAACACACTGAGGAGACACTTGTGGGAGCTACTGTGACTAAAACTGAGCTTCCCTACGCACAGGGAAGCAAGAGAAATGCTGATTTCATCAAGCCCAGTTACATACTCAGAATCTGTACTACTGCGCAAATAGGCATGTCTCTGTAGGCAAAAAAGTCATTTCGGACAAAGTTGCCCAAATTCATATCAGAAGTTTGCCACTTGTTCCCTAAGTTAGAAAACGTCGAGAAACGGTCGTTTCTGCTAGCGCTGTGCTTCTACACATGTATTTGCTGAACGGTGAAAGCGCACAGTAATGCACTTTTCTCCCAGCAAATACACTGTTTCTAAGGAACTGGGAACGCACTGAGGAGACACTTGTGGGAGCTACTGTGACTAAAACTGAGCTTCCCTACACACAGGGAAGCAAGAGAAATGGTGATTTCATCAAGCCCAGTTACATACTCAGAATCTGTACTACTGCGCGAATAGGCATGTCTCAGTAGGCAAAAAACTCATTTTTGACAAAGTTGCCCAAATGCATCTCAGAAGTGTGCAACTTGTTCTCTGAGTTAGACAACGTCGAGATACGGTCGTTTCTGCTAGCGCTGTGCTTCTACACATGTATTTGCTGAACGGTGAAAGCGCACAGTAATGCACTTTTCTCCTAGCAAATACACTGTTTCTAAGGAAATGGGAACACACTGAGGAGACACTCGTGGGAGCTACTGTGAATAAAACTGAGCTTCCCTACGCACAGGGAAGCAAGAGAAATGCTGATTTCATCAAGCCCAGTTACATACTCAGAATCTGTACTACTGTGCAAATTGGCATGCCTCTGTAGGCAAAAAACTCTTTTCTGACAAAGTTGCCCAAATGCATCTCAGAAGTGTGCAACTTGTTACCTGAGTTTGAAAACGTCGAGAAACGGTCGTTTCTGCTAGCACTGTGCTTCTACACATGTATTTGCTGAACGTTGAAAGCGCACAGTAATGCACTTTTCTCCCAGCAAATACACTGTTTCTGAGGAAATGGGAACACACTGAGGAGACACTTGTGGGAGCTACAGTGACTAAAATTGAGCTTCCCTACGCACAGGGAAGTAAGAGAAATGCTGATTTCATCAAGCCCAGTTACATACTCAGAATCTGTACTACTGCGCAAATAGGCATGTCTCTGTAGGCAAAAAACTCATTTCTGACAAAGTTGCCCAAATACATCTCAGAAGTGTGCAACTTGTTCCGTGAGTTAGAAAACGTCGAGAAACGTTCGTTTCTGCTAGCGCTGTGCTTCTACACATGTATTTGCTGAACGGTGAATGCGCACAGTAATGCACTTTTCTCCCAGCAAATACACTGTTTCTAAGGAAATGGGAACACACTGAGGAGACACTTTTGGGAGCTACTGTGACTAAAACTGAGCTTCCCTACGCACAGGGAAGCAAGAGAAATGCTGATTTCATCAAGCCCAGTTACATACTCAGAATCTGTACTACTGCGCAAATAGGCATGTCTCTGTAGGCAAAAAACTCATTTCTGACAAAGTTGCCCAAATGCATCTCAGAAGTGTGCAACTTGTTCCCTGAGTTAGAAAACGTCGAGAAACGGTCTTTTCTGCTAGTCCTGTGCTTCTACACATGTATTTGCTGAACGGTGAAAGCGCACAGTAATGCACTTTTCTCTCAGCAAATACACTGTTTCTACCGAAATGGGAACACTGTGGAGACACTTGTGGGAGCTACTGTGACTAAAACTGAGCTTCCCTACGCACAGGGAAGCAAGAGAAATGCTGTTTCGTCAAGCCCAGTTACATACTCAGAATCTGTACTACTGTGCAAATAGGCATGTCTCTGTAGGCAAAAAACTCATTTCTGACAAAGTTGCCCAAATGCATCTCAGAAGTGTGCAACTTGTTCCCTGAGTTAGAAAACGTCGAGAAACGTTAGTTTCTGCTAGCGCTGTGCTTCTACACATGTATTTGCTGAACGGTGAAAACGCACAGTAATGCACTTTTCTCCCAGCAAATACACTGTTTCTAAGGAAATGGGAACACACTGAGGAGACACTTGTGGGAGCTACTGGGACTAAAACTGAGCTTCCCTATGCACAGGAAAGCAAGAGAAATGCTGATTACATCAAGCCCAGTTACATACTCAGAATCTGTACTACTGCGCAAATAGGCATGTCTCTGTAGGCAAAAAACTCATTTCTGACAAAGTTGCCCAAATGCATCTCAGAAGTGTGCCACTTGTCCCTGAGTTAGAAAACGTCGAGAAACGGTCGTTTCTGCTAGCGCTGTGCTTCTACACATGTATTTGCTGAACGGTGAAAGCGCACAGTAATGCACTTTTCTCCCAGCAAATACACTGTTTCTAAGGAATTGGGAACACACTGAGGAGACACTTGTGGGAGCTGCTGTGACTAAAACTGAGCTTCCCTATGCACAGGGAAGCAAGAGAAATGCTGATTTCATCAAGCCCAGTTACATACTCAGAATCTGTACTACTGCGCAAATAGGCATGTCTCTGTAGGCAAAAAACTCATTTCTGACAAAGTTGCCCAAATGCATCTCAGAAGTGTGCAACTTGTTCCCTGAGTTAGAAAACGTCGAGAAACGGTCTTTTCTGCTAGTCCTGTGCTTCTACACATGTATTTGCTGAACGGTGAAAGCGCACAGTAATGCACTTTTCTCTCAGCAAATACACTGTTTCTACCGAAATGGGAACACTGTGGAGACACTTGTGGGAGCTACTGTGACTAAAACTGAGCTTCCCTACGCACAGGGAAGCAAGAGAAATGCTGTTTCGTCAAGCCCAGTTACATACTCAGAATCTGTACTACTGTGCAAATAGGCATGTCTCTGTAGGCAAAAAACTCATTTCTGACAAAGTTGCCCAAATGCATCTCAGAAGTGTGCAACTTGTTCCCTGAGTTAGAAAACGTCGAGAAACGTTAGTTTCTGCTAGCGCTGTGCTTCTACACATGTATTTGCTGAACGGTGAAAACGCACAGTAATGCACTTTTCTCCCAGCAAATACACTGTTTCTAAGGAAATGGGAACACACTGAGGAGACACTTGTGGGAGCTACTGGGACTAAAACTGAGCTTCCCTATGCACAGGAAAGCAAGAGAAATGCTGATTACATCAAGCCCAGTTACATACTCAGAATCTGTACTACTGCGCAAATAGGCATGTCTCTGTAGGCAAAAAACTCATTTCTGACAAAGTTGCCCAAATGCATCTCAGAAGTGTGCCACTTGTCCCTGAGTTAGAAAACGTCGAGAAACGGTCGTTTCTGCTAGCGCTGTGCTTCTACACATGTATTTGCTGAACGGTGAAAGCGCACAGTAATGCACTTTTCTCCCAGCAAATACACTGTTTCTAAGGAATTGGGAACACACTGAGGAGACACTTGTGGGAGCTGCTGTGACTAAAACTGAGCTTCCCTATGCACAGGGAAGCAAGAGAAATGCTGATTTCATCAAGCCCAGTTACATACTCAGAATCTGTACTACTGCGCAATTAGGCATGTCTCTGTAGGCAAAAAACTCATTTCTGACAAAGTTGCCCAAATGCATCTCAGAAGTGTGAAACTTGTTCCCTGAGTTAGAAAACGTCGAGAAACGGTCGTTTCTGCTAACGCTGTGCTTCTACACATGTATTTGCTGAACGGTGAAAGCGCACAGTAATGCACTTTTCTCCCAGCAAATACACTCTTTCTAAGGAAATGGGAACACACTGAGGAGACACTTGTGGGAGCTACTGTGACTAAAACTGAGCTTCCCTACGCACAGGGAAGCAAGAGAAATGCTGATTTCATCAAGCCCAGTTACATACTCAGAATCTGTACTACTGCGCAAATAGGCATGTCTCTGTAGGCAAAAAACTCATTTCGGACAAAGTTGCCCAAATGCATCTCAGAAGTGTGCAACTTGTTCCCTGAGTTAGAAAACGTCGAGAAACGGTCGTTTCTGCTAGCGCTATGCTTCTACACATGTATTTGCTGAACGGTGAAAGCGCACAGTAATGCACTTTTCTCCCAGCAAATACACTGTTTCTAAGGAAATGGGAACACACTGAGGAGACACTTGTGGGAGCTACTGTGACTAAAACTGAGCTTCCCTACGCACAGGGAAGCTAGAGAAATGCTGATTTCATCAAGCCCAGTTACATACTCAGAATCTGTACCACTGCGCAAATAGGCATGTCTCTGTAGGCAAAAAAAACTCATTTCTGACAAAGTTGCCCAAATGCACCTCAGAAGTGTGCAACTTGTTCCCTGATTTAGAAAACGTCGAGAAACGGTCGTTTTTGCCAGCGCTGTGCTTCTACACATGTATTTGCTGAACGGTGAAAGCGCACAGTAATGCACTTTTCTCCCAGCAAATACACTGTTTCTAAGGAAATGGGAACACACTGAGGAGACACTTGTGGGAGCTACTGTGACTAAAACTGAGCTTCCCTACGCACAGGGAAGCAAGAGAAATGCTGATTTCATCAAGCCCAGTTACATACTCAGAATCTGTACTACTGCGCAAATAGGCATGTCTCTGTAGGCAAAAAACTCATTTCGGACAAAGTTGCCCAAATGCATCTCAGAAGTGTGCAACTTGTTCCCTGAGTTATAAAACGTCGAGAAACGTTCGTTTCTGCTAGCGCTGTGCTTCTACACATATATTTGCTGAACGGTGAAAGCGCACAGTAATGCACTTTTCTCCCAGCAAATACACTGTTTCTAAGGAAATGGGAACACACTGAGGAGACACTTGTGGGAGCTACTGTGACTAAAACTGAGCTTCCCTATGCACAGGGAAGCAAGAGAAATGCTGATTTCATCAAGCCAAGTTACATACTCAGAATCTGTACTACTGCGCAAATAGGCATGTCTCTGTAGGCAAAAAACTCATTTCTGACAAGGTTGCCCAAATGCATCTCAGAAGTGTGCAACTTGTTCCCTGAGTTAGAAAACGTCGAGAAACGTTCGTTTCTGCTAGCGCAGTGCTTCTACACATGTATTTGCTGAACGGTGAAAGCGCACAGTGATGTACTTTTCTCCCAGCAAATACACTGTTTCTAAGGAAATGGGAACACACTGAGGAGACACTTGTGTGAGCTACTGTGACTAAAACTGAGCTTCCCTACGCACAGGGAAGCAAGAGAAATGCTGATTTCATCAATCCCAGTTACATACTCAGAATCTGTACTACTGTGCAAATAGGCATGTCTCTGTAGGAAAAAACTCATTTCTGACAAAGTTGCCCAAATGCATCTCAGAAGTGTGCAACTTGTTCCCTGAGTTAGAAAACATCGAGAAACGGTCGTTTCTGCTAGCGCTGTGCTTCTACACATGTATTTGCTGAACGGTGAAAGCGCACAGTAATGCACTTTTCTCCCAGCAAATACACTGTTTCTAAGGAAATGGGAACACACTGAGGAGACACTTGTGGGAGCTACTGTGACTAAAACTGAGCTTCCCTATGCACAGGGAAGCAAGAGAAATGCTGATTTCATCAAGCCAAGTTACATACTCAGAATCTGTACTACTGCGCAAATAGGCATGTCTCTGTAGGTAAAAAACTCATTTCTGACAAAGTTGCCCAAATGCATCTCAGAAGTTTGCAACTTGTTCCCTGAGTTAGAAAACATCGAGAAACGGTCGTTTCTGCTAGTGCTGTGCTTCTACACATGTATTTGCTGAACGGTGAAAGCGCACAGTAATGCACTTTTCTCCCAGCAAATACACTGTTTCTAAGGAAATGGGAACACACTGAGGAGACACTTGTGGGAGCTACTGTGACTAAAACTGAGCTTCCCTACGCACAGGGAAGCAAGAGAAATACTGATTTCATCCAGCCCAATTACATACTCAGAATCTGTACTACTGCGCAAATAGGCATGTCTCTGTAGGCAAAAAACTCATTTCTGACAAAGTTGCCCAAATGCATCTCAGAAGTGTGCAACTTGTTCCCTGAGTTAGAAAACGTCGAGAAACGGTCATTTCAGCTAGCGCTGTGCTTCTACACATGTATTTGCTGAACGGTGAAAGCGCACAGTAATGCACATTTCTCCCAGCAAAAACACTGTTTCTAAGGAAATGGGAACACACTGAGGAGACACTTGTGGGAGCTACTGTGACTAAAACTGAGCTTCCCTACGCACAGGGAAGCAAGAGAAATGCTGATTTCATCAAGCCCAGTTACATACTCAGAATCTGTACTACTGCGCAAATAGGCATGTCTCTGTCGGCAAAAAACTCATTTCTGACAAAGTTGCCCAAATGCATCTCAGAAGTGTGCAACTTGTTCCCTGAGTTAGAAAACGTCGAGAAACGGTCGTTTCTGCTAGCGCAGTGCTTCTACACATGTATTTGCTGAACGGTGAAAGCGCACAGTGATGCACTTTTCTCCCAGCAAATACACTGTTTCTAAGGAAATGGGAACACACTGAGGAGACACTTGTGTGAGCTACTGTGACTAAAACTGAGCTTCCCTACGCACAGGGAAGCAAGAGAAATGCTGATTTCATCAATCCCAGTTACATACTCAGAATCTGTACTACTGTGCAAATAGGCATGTCTCTGTAGGAAAAAACTCATTTCTGACAAAGTTGCCCAAATGCATCTCAGAAGTGTGCAACTTGTTCCCTGAGTTAGAAAACATCGAGAAACGGTCGTTTCTGCTAGCGCTGTGCTTCTACACATGTATTTGCTGAACGGTGAAAGCGCACAGTAATGCACTTTTCTCCCAGCAAATACACTGTTTCTAAGGAAATGGGAACACACTGAGGAGACACTTGTGGGAGCTACTGTGACTAAAACTGAGCTTCCCTATGCACAGGGAAGCAAGAGAAATGCTGATTTCATCAAGCCAAGTTACATACTCAGAATCTGTACTACTGCGCAAATAGGCATGTCTCTGTAGGCAAAAAACTCATTTCTGACAAAGTTGCCCAAATGCATCTCAGAAGTGTGCAACTTGTTCCCTGAGTTAGAAAACATCGAGAAACGGTCGTTTCTGCTAGTGCTGTGCTTCTACACATGTATTTGCTGAACGGTGAAAGCGCACAGTAATGCACTTTTCTCCCAGCAAATACACTGTTTCTAAGGAAATGGGAACACACTGAGGAGACACTTGTGGGAGCTACTGTGACTAAAACTGAGCTTCCCTACGCACAGGGAAGCAAGAGAAATGCTGATTTCATCCAGCCCAATTACATACTCAGAATCTGTACTACTTCGCAAATAGGCATGTCTCTGTAGGCAAAAAACTCATTTCTGACAAAGTTGCCCAAATGCATCTCAGAAGTGTGCAACTTGTTCCCTGAGTTAGAAAACGTCGAGAAACGGTCATTTCAGCTAGCGCTGTGCTTCTACACATGTATTTGCTGAACGGTGAAAGCGCACAGTAATGCACATTTCTCCCAGCAAAAACACTGTTTCTAAGGAAATGGGAACACACTGAGGAGACACTTGTGGGAGCTACTGTGACTAAAACTGAGCTTCCCTACGCACAGGGAAGCAAGAGAAATGCTGATTTCATCAAGCCCAGTTACATACTCAGAATCTGTACTACTGCGCAAATAGGCATGTCTCTGTAGGCAAAAAACTCATTTCTGACAAAGTTGCCCAAATGCATCTCAGAAGTGTGCCACTTGCTCCCTGAGTTAGAAAATGTCGAGAAACGTTCGTTTCTGCTAGCGCTGTGCTTCTACACATGTATTTGCTGAACGGTGAAAGCACACAGTGATACACTTTTCTCCCAACAAATACACTGTTTCTAAGGAACTGGGAACACACTGAGGAGACACTTGTGGGAGCTACTGTGACTAAAACTGAGCTTCCCTACGCACAGGGAAGCAAGAGAAATGCTGATTTCATCAAGCCCAGGTACATACTCAGAATCTGTACTACTGCGCAAATAGGCATGTCTCTGTAGGCAAAAAACTCATTTCTGACAAAGTTGCCCAAATGCATCTCAGAAGTGTGCAACTTGTTCCCTGAGTTAGAAAACGTTGAGAAACGTTCGTTTCTGCTAGCGCTGTGCTTCTACACATGTATTTGCTGAACGGTGAAAGCGCACAGTAATGCACTTTTCTCCCAGCAAATACACTGTTTCTACGGAAATGGGAACACACTGAGGAGACACTTGTGGGAGCTACTGTGACTAAAACTGAGCTTCCCTACGCACAGGGAAGCAAGAGAAATGCTGATTTCATCAAGCCCAGTTAAATACTCAGAATCTGTACTACTGCGCAAATAGGCATGTCTGTGTAGGCAAAAAACTCATTTCTGACAAAGTTGCCCAAATGCATCTCAGAAGTGTGCAACTTGTTCCCTGAGTTAGAAAACATCGAGAAACAGTCGTTTCTGCTAGCGCTGTGCTTCTACACATGTATTTGCTGAACGGTGAAAGCGCACAGTAATGCACTTTTCTCCCAGCAAATACACTGTTTCTAAGGAAATGGGAACACACTGAGGAGACACTTGTGGGAGCTACTGTGACTAAAACTGAGCTTCCCTATGCACAGGGAAGCAAGAGAAATGCTGATTTCATCAAGCCCAGTTACATACTCAGAATCTGTACTACTGCGCAAATAGGCATGTCTCTGTAGGCAAAAAACTCATTTCTGACAAAGTTGCCCAAATGCATCTCAGAAGTGTGCAACTTGTTCCCTGAGTTAGAAAACATCGAGAAACGGTCTTTTCTGCTAGCGCTGTGCTTCTACACATGTATTTGCTGAACGGTGAAAGCGCACAGTAATGCACTTTTTTCCCAGCAAATACACTGTTTCTAAGGAAATGGGAACACACTGAGGAGACACTTGTGGGAGCTACTGTGACTAAAACTGAGCTTCCCTACGCACAGGGAAGCAAGAGAAATGCTGATTTCATCAAGCCCAGTTACATACTCAGAATCTGTACTACTGCGCAAATAGGCATGTCTCTGTAGGCAAAAAACTCATTTCTGACAAAGTTGCCCAAATGCATCTCAGAAGTGTGCAACTTGTTCCCTGAGTTAGAAAACGTCGAGAAACGGTCGTTTCTGCTAGCGTTGTGCTTCTACACATGTATTTGCTGAACGGTGAAAGCGCACAGTAATGCACTTTTCTCCCAGCAAATACACTGTTTCTAAGGAAATGGGAACACACTGAGGAGACACTTGTGGGAGCTACTGTGACTAATACTGAGCTTCCCTACGCACAGGGAAGCAAGAGAAATGCTGATTTCATCAATCCCAGTTACATACTCAGAATCTGTACTATTGCGCAAATAGGCATGTCTCTGTAGGCAAAAGACTCATTTCTGAGAAAGTTGCCCAAATGCATCTCAGAAGTGTGCAACTTGTTCCCTGAGTTAGAAAACATCGAGAAACGGTCGTTTCTGCTAGCGCTGTGCTTCTACACATGTATTTGCTGAACGGTAAAAGCGCACAGTAATGCACTTTTCTCCCAGCAAATACACTGTTTCTAAGGAAATGGGAACACACTGAGGAGACACTTGTGGGAGCTACTGTGACTAAAACTGAGCTTCCCTACGCACAGGGAAGCAAGAGAAATGCTGATTTCATCAAGCCCAGTTACATACTCAGAATCTGTACTACTGCGCAAATAGGCATGTCTCTGTAGGCAAAAAACACATTTCTGACAAAGTTGCCCAAATTCATCTCAGAAGTGTGCAACTTGTTCCCTGAGTTAGAAAACATCGAGAAACAGTCGTTTCTGCTAGCGCTGTGCTTCTACACATGTATTTGATGAACGGTGAAAGCGCACAGTAATGCACTTTTCTCCCAGCAAATACACTGTTTCTAAGGAAATGGGAACACACTGAGGAGACACTTGTGGGAGCTACTGTGACTAAAACTGAGCTTCCCTATGCACAGGGAAGCAAGAGAAATGCTGATTTCATCAAGCCCAGTTACATACTCAGAATCTGTACTACTGCGCAAATAGGCATGTCTCTGTAGGCAAAAAACTCATTTCTGACAAAGTTGCCCAAATGCATCTCAGAAGTGTGCAACTTGTTCCCTGAGTTAGAAAACATCGAGAAACGGTCTTTTCTGCTAGCGCTGTGCTTCTACACATGTATTTGCTGAACGGTGAAAGCGCACAGTAATGCACTTTTCTCGCAGCAAATACACTGTTTCTAAGGAAATGGGAACACACTGAGGAGACACTTGTGGGAGCTACTGTGACTAAAACTGAGCTTCCCTACGCACAGGGAAGCAAGAGAAATGCTGATTTCATCAAGCCCAGTTACATACTCAGAATCTGTACTACTGCGCAAATAGGCATGTCTCTGTAGGCAAAAAACTCATTTCTGACAAAGTTGCCCAAATGCATCTCAGAAGTGTGCAACTTGTTCCCTGAGTTAGAAAACGTCGAGAAACGGGCGTTTCTGCTAGCGCTATGCTTCTACACATGTATTTGCTGAACGGTGAAAGCGCACAGTAATGCACTTTTCTCCCAGCAAATACACTGTTTCTAAGGAAATGGGAACACACTGAGGAGACACTTGTGGGAGCTACTGAGACTAAAACTGAGCTTCCCTACGCACAGGGAAGCTAGAGAAATGCTGATTTCATCAAGCCCAGTTACATACTCAGAATCTGTACTACTGCGCAAATAGGCATGTCTCTGTAGGCAAAAAAACTCATTTCTGACAAAGTTGCCCAAATGCACCTCAGAAGTGTGCAACTTGTTCCCTGATTTAGAAAACGTCGAGAAACGGTCGTTTCTGCTAGCGCTGTGCTTCTACACATGTATTTGCTGAACGGTGAAAGCGCACAGTAATGCACTTTTCTCCCAGCAAATACACTGTTTCTAAGGAAATGGGAACACACTGAGGAGACACTTGTGGGAGCTACTGTGACTAAAACTGAGCTTCCCTACGCACAGGGAAGCAAGAGAAATGCTGATTTCATCAAACCGATTTACATATTCAGAATCTGTACTACTGCGCAAATAGGCATGTCTCTATAGGCAAAAAACTCATTTCTGACAAAGTTGCCCAAATGCATCTCAGAAGTGTGCAACTTGTTCTCTGAGTTAGACAACGTCGAGAAAGGGTCTTTTCTGCTAGCGCTGTGCGTCTACACATGTATTTGCTGAACGGTGAAAGCGCACAGTAATGCATTTTTCTCCCAGCAAATACACTGCTTCTAAGGAACTGGAACACACTGAGGAGACACTTGTGGGCGCAACTGTGACTAAAACTGAGCTTCCCTACGCACAGGGAAGCAAGAGAAATGCTGATTTCATCCAGCCCAGTTACATACTCAGAATCTGTACTACTGCGCAAATAGGCATGTCTCTGTAGGCAAAAAACTCATTTCTGACAAAGTTGCCCAAATGCATCTCAGAAGTGTGCAACTTGGTCCCTGAGTTAGAAAACGTCGAGAAACGGTCGTTTCTGCTAGCGCTGTGCTTCTACACATGTATTTGCTGAACGGTGAAAGCGCACAGTAATGCACTTTTCTCCCAGCAAATACACTGTGTCTAAGGAAATGGGAACACACTGAGGAGACACTTGTGGGAGCTACTGTGACTAAAACTGAGCTTCCTTACGCACAGGGAAGCAAGAGAAATGCTGATTTAATCAAACCAAGTTACATACTCAGAATCTGTACTACTGCGCAAATAGGCATGTCTAAGTAGGCAAAAAACTCATTTCTGACAAAGTTTCCCAAATGCATCTCAGAAGTGTGCAACTTGTTCCCTGAGTTAGAAAACGTCGAGATACGGTCGTTTCTGCTAGCGCTGTGCTTCTACACATGTATTTGCTGAACGGTGAAAGCGCACAGTAATGCACTTTTCTCCTAGCAAATACACTGTTTCTAAGGAAATGGGAACACACTGAGGAGACACTCGTGGGAGCTACTGTGAATAAAACTGAGCTTCCCTACGCACAGGGAAGCAAGAGAAATGCTGATTTCATCAAGCCCAGGTACATACTCAGAATCTGTACTACTGTGCAAATTGGCATGCCTCTGTAGGCAAAAAACTCTTTTCTGACAAAGTTGCCCAAATGCATCTCAGAAGTGTGCAACTTGTTACCTGAGTTTGAAAACGTCGAGAAACGGTCGTTTCTGCTAGCACTGTGCTTCTACACATGTATTTGCTGAACGTTGAAAGCGCACAGTAATGCACTTTTCTCCCAGCAAATACACTGTTTCTGAGGAAATGGGAACACACTGAGGAGACACTTGTGGGAGCTACAGTGACTAAAATTGAGCTTCCCTACGCACAGGGAAGTAAGAGAAATGCTGATTTCATCAAGCCCAGTTACATACTCAGAATCTGTACTACTGCGCAAATAGGCATGTCTCTGTAGGCAAAAAACTCATTTCTGACAAAGTTGCCCAAATACATCTCAGAAGTGTGCAACTTGTTCCGTGAGTTAGAAAACGTCGAGAAACGTTCGTTTCTGCTAGCGCTGTGCTTCTACACATGTATTTGCTGAACGGTGAATGCGCACAGTAATGCACTTTTCTCCCAGCAAATACACTGTTTCTAAGGAAATGGGAACACACTGAGGAGACACTTTTGGGAGCTACTGTGACTAAAACTGAGCTTCCCTACGCACAGGGAAGCAAGAGAAATGCTGATTTCATCAAGCCCAGTTACATACTCAGAATCTGTACTACTGCGCAAATAGGCATGTCTCTGTAGGCAAAAAACTCATTTCTGACAAAGTTGCCCAAATGCATCTCAGAAGTGTGCAACTTGTTCCCTGAGTTAGAAAACGTCGAGAAACGGTCTTTTCTGCTAGTCCTGTGCTTCTACACATGTATTTGCTGAACGGTGAAAGCGCACAGTAATGCACTTTTCTCTCAGCAAATACACTGTTTCTACCGAAATGGGAACACTGTGGAGACACTTGTGGGAGCTACTGTGACTAAAACTGAGCTTCCCTACGCACAGGGAAGCAAGAGAAATGCTGTTTCGTCAAGCCCAGTTACATACTCAGAATCTGTACTACTGTGCAAATAGGCATGTCTCTGTAGGCAAAAAACTCATTTCTGACAAAGTTGCCCAAATGCATCTCAGAAGTGTGCAACTTGTTCCCTGAGTTAGAAAACGTCGAGAAACGTTAGTTTCTGCTAGCGCTGTGCTTCTACACATGTATTTGCTGAACGGTGAAAACGCACAGTAATGCACTTTTCTCCCAGCAAATACACTGTTTCTAAGGAAAAGGGAACACACTGAGGAGACACTTGTGGGAGCTACTGGGACTAAAACTGAGCTTCCCTATGCACAGGAAAGCAAGAGAAATGCTGATTACATCAAGCCCAGTTACATACTCAGAATCTGTACTACTGCGCAAATAGGCATGTCTCTGTAGGCAAAAAACTCATTTCTGACAAAGTTGCCCAAATGCATCTCAGAAGTGTGCCACTTGTTCCCTGAGTTAGAAAACGTCGAGAAACGGTCGTTTCTGCTAGCGCTGTGCTTCTACACATGTATTTGCTGAACGGTGAAAGCGCACAGTAATGTACTTTTCTCCCAGCAAATACACTGTTTCTAAGGAATTGGGAACACACTGAGGAGACACTTGTGGGAGCTGCTGTGACTAAAACTGAGCTTCCCTATGCACAGGGAAGCAAGAGAAATGCTGATTTCATCAAGCCCAGTTACATACTCAGAATCTGTACTACTGCGCAATTAGGCATGTCTCTGTAGGCAAAAAACTCATTTCTGACAAAGTTGCCCAAATGCATCTCAGAAGTGTGAAACTTGTTCCCTGAGTTAGAAAACGTCGAGAAACGGTCGTTTCTGCTAACGCTGTGCTTCTACACATGTATTTGCTGAACGGTGAAAGCGCACAGTAATGCACTTTTCTCCCAGCAAATACACTCTTTCTAAGGAAATGGGAACACACTGAGGAGACACTTGTGGGAGCTACTGTGACTAAAACTGAGCTTCCCTACGCACAGGGAAGCAAGAGAAATGCTGATTTCATCAAGCCCAGTTACATACTCAGAATCTGTACTACTGCGCAAATAGGCATGTCTCTGTAGGCAAAAAACTCATTTCGGACAAAGTTGCCCAAATGCATCTCAGAAGTGTGCAACTTGTTCCCTGAGTTAGAAAACGTCGAGAAACGGTCGTTTCTGCTAGCGCTATGCTTCTACACATGTATTTGCTGAACGGTGAAAGCGCACAGTAATGCACTTTTCTCCCAGCAAATACACTGTTTCTAAGGAAATGGGAACACACTGAGGAGACACTTGTGGGAGCTACTGTGACTAAAACTGAGCTTCCCTACGCACAGGGAAGCTAGAGAAATGCTGATTTCATCAAGCCCAGTTACATACTCAGAATCTGTACCACTGCGCAAATAGGCATGTCTCTGTAGGCAAAAAAAACTCATTTCTGACAAAGTTGCCCAAATGCACCTCAGAAGTGTGCAACTTGTTCCCTGATTTAGAAAACGTCGAGAAACGGTCGTTTTTGCCAGCGCTGTGCTTCTACACATGTATTTGCTGAACGGTGAAAGCGCACAGTAATGCACTTTTCTCCCAGCAAATACACTGTTTCTAAGGAAATGGGAACACACTGAGGAGACACTTGTGGGAGCTACTGTGACTAAAACTGAGCTTCCCTACGCACAGGGAAGCAAGAGAAATGCTGATTTCATCAAGCCCAGTTACATACTCAGAATCTGTACTACTGCGCAAATAGGCATGTCTCTGTAGGCAAAAAACTCATTTCGGACAAAGTTGCCCAAATGCATCTCAGAAGTGTGCAACTTGTTCCCTGAGTTATAAAACGTCGAGAAACGTTCGTTTCTGCTAGCGCTGTGCTTCTACACATATATTTGCTGAACGGTGAAAGCGCACAGTAATGCACTTTTCTCCCAGCAAATACACTGTTTCTAAGGAAATGGGAACACACTGAGGAGACACTTGTGGGAGCTACTGTGACTAAAACTGAGCTTCCCTATGCACAGGGAAGCAAGAGAAATGCTGATTTCATCAAGCCAAGTTACATACTCAGAATCTGTACTACTGCGCAAATAGGCATGTCTCTGTAGGCAAAAAACTCATTTCTGACAAAGTTGCCCAAATGCATCTCAGAAGTGTGCAACTTGTTCCCTGAGTTAGAAAACGTCGAGAAACGTTCGTTTCTGCTAGCGCAGTGCTTCTACACATGTATTTGCTGAACGGTGAAAGCGCACAGTGATGCACTTTTCTCCCAGCAAATACACTGTTTCTAAGGAAATGGGAACACACTGAGGAGACACTTGTGTGAGCTACAGTGACTAAAACTGAGCTTCCCTACGCACAGGGAAGCAAGAGAAATGCTGATTTCATCAATCCCAGTTACATACTCAGAATCTGTACTACTGTGCAAATAGGCATGTCTCTGTAGGAAAAAACTCATTTCTGACAAAGTTGCCCAAATGCATCTCAGAAGTGTGCAACTTGTTCCCTGAGTTAGAAAACATCGAGAAACGGTCGTTTCTGCTAGCGCTGTGCTTCTACACATGTATTTGCTGAACGGTGAAAGCGCACAGTAATGCACTTTTCTCCCAGCAAATACACTGTTTCTAAGGAAATGGGAACACACTGAGGAGACACTTGTGGGAGCTACTGTGACTAAAACTGAGCTTCCCTATGCACAGGGAAGCAAGAGAAATGCTGATTTCATCAAGCCAAGTTACATACTCAGAATCTGTACTACTGCGCAAATAGGCATGTCTCTGTAGGCAAAAAACTCATTTCTGACAAAGTTGCCCAAATGCATCTCAGAAGTGTGCAACTTGTTCCCTGAGTTAGAAAACATCGAGAAACGGTCGTTTCTGCTAGTGCTGTGCTTCTACACATGTATTTGCTGAACGGTGAAAGCGCACAGTAATGCACTTTTCTCCCAGCAAATACACTGTTTCTAAGGAAATGGGAACACACTGAGGAGACACTTGTGGGAGCTACTGTGACTAAAACTGAGCTTCCCTACGCACAGGGAAGCAAGAGAAATACTGATTTCATCCAGCCCAATTACATACTCAGAATCTGTACTACTGCGCAAATAGGCATGTCTCTGTAGGCAAAAAACTCATTTCTGACAAAGTTGCCCAAATGCATCTCAGAAGTGTGCAACTTGTTCCCTGAGTTAGAAAACGTCGAGAAACGGTCATTTCAGCTAGCGCTGTGCTTCTACACATGTATTTGCTGAACGGTGAAAGCGCACAGTAATGCACATTTCTCCCAGCAAAAACACTGTTTCTAAGGAAATGGGAACACACTGAGGAGACACTTGTGGGAGCTACTGTGACTAAAACTGAGCTTCCCTACGCACAGGGAAGCAAGAGAAATGCTGATTTCATCAAGCCCAGTTACATACTCAGAATCTGTACTACTGCGCAAATAGGCATGTCTCTGTCGGCAAAAAACTCATTTCTGACAAAGTTGCCCAAATGCATCTCAGAAGTGTGCAACTTGTTCCCTGAGTTAGAAAACGTCGAGAAACGGTCGTTTCTGCTAGCGCAGTGCTTCTACACATGTATTTGCTGAACGGTGAAAGCGCACAGTGATGCACTTTTCTCCCAGCAAATACACTGTTTCTAAGGAAATGGGAACACACTGAGGAGACACTTGTGTGAGCTACTGTGACTAAAACTGAGCTTCCCTACGCACAGGGAAGCAAGAGAAATGCTGATTTCATCAATCCCAGTTACATACTCAGAATCTGTACTACTGTGCAAATAGGCATGTCTCTGTAGGAAAAAACTCATTTCTGACAAAGTTGCCCAAATGCATCTCAGAAGTGTGCAACTTGTTCCCTGAGTTAGAAAACATCGAGAAACGGTCGTTTCTGCTAGCGCTGTGCTTCTACACATGTATTTGCTGAACGGTGAAAGCGCACAGTAATGCACTTTTCTCCCAGCAAATACACTGTTTCTAAGGAAATGGGAACACACTGAGGAGACACTTGTGGGAGCTACTGTGACTAAAACTGAGCTTCCCTATGCACAGGGAAGCAAGAGAAATGCTGATTTCATCAAGCCAAGTTACATACTCAGAATCTGTACTACTGCGCAAATAGGCATGTCTCTGTAGGCAAAAAACTCATTTCTGACAAAGTTGCCCAAATGCATCTCAGAAGTGTGCAACTTGTTCCCTGAGTTAGAAAACATCGAGAAACGGTCGTTTCTGCTAGTGCTGTGCTTCTACACATGTATTTGCTGAACGGTGAAAGCGCACAGTAATGCACTTTTCTCCCAGCAAATACACTGTTTCTAAGGAAATGGGAACACACTGAGGAGACACTTGTGGGAGCTACTGTGACTAAAACTGAGCTTCCCTACGCACAGGGAAGCAAGAGAAATGCTGATTTCATCCAGCCCAATTACATACTCAGAATCTGTACTACTTCGCAAATAGGCATGTCTCTGTAGGCAAAAAACTCATTTCTGACAAAGTTGCCCAAATGCATCTCAGAAGTGTGCAACTTGTTCCCTGAGTTAGAAAACGTCGAGAAACGGTCATTTCAGCTAGCGCTGTGCTTCTACACATGTATTTGCTGAACGGTGAAAGCGCACAGTAATGCACATTTCTCCCAGCAAAAACACTGTTTCTAAGGAAATGGGAACACACTGAGGAGACACTTGTGGGAGCTACTGGGACTAAAACTGAGCTTCCCTACGCACAGGGAAGCAAGAGAAATGCTGATTTCATCAAGCCCAGTTACATACTCAGAATCTGTACTACTGCGCAAATAGGCATGTCTCTGTCGGCAAAAAACTCATTTCTGACAAAGTTGCCCAAATGCATCTCAGAAGTGTGCCACTTGCTCCCTGAGTTAGAAAATGTCGAGAAACGTTCGTTTCTGCTAGCGCTGTGCTTCTACACATGTATTTGCTGAACGGTGAAAGCACACAGTGATACACTTTTCTCCCAACAAATACACTGTTTCTAAGGAACTGGGAACACACTGAGGAGACACTTGTGGGAGCTACTGTGACTAAAACTGAGCTTCCCTACGCACAGGGAAGCAAGAGAAATGCTGATTTCATCAAGCCCAGGTACATACTCAGAATCTGTACTACTGCGCAAATAGGCATGTCTCTGTAGGCAAAAAACTCATTTCTGACAAAGTTGCCCAAATGCATCTCAGAAGTGTGCAACTTGTTCCCTGAGTTAGAAAACGTCGAGAAACGTTCGTTTCTGCTAGCGCTGTGCTTCTACACATGTATTTGCTGAACGGTGAAAGCGCACAGTAATGCACTTTTCTCCCAGCAAATACACTGTTTCTACGGAAATGGGAACACACTGAGGAGACACTTGTGGGAGCTACTGTGACTAAAACTGAGCTTCCCTACGCACAGGGAAGCAAGAGAAATGCTGATTTCATCAAGCCCAGTTAAATACTCAGAATCTATACTACTGCGCAAATAGGCATGTCTGTGTAGGCAAAAAACTCATTTCTGACAAAGTTGCCCAAATGCATCTCAGAAGTGTGCAACTTGTTCCCTGAGTTAGAAAACGTCGAGAAACGGTCGTTTCTGCTAGCGCTGTGCTTCTACACATGTATTTGCTGAACGGTGAAAGCGCACAGTAATGCACTTTTCTCCCAGCAAATACACTGTTTCTAAGGAAATGGGAACACACTGAGGAGACACTTGTGGGAGCTACTGTGACTAAAACTGAGCTTCCCTACGCACAGGGAAGCAAGAGAAATGCTGATTTCATCAAGCCCAGTTACATACTCAGAATCTGTACTACTGCGCAAATAGGCATGTCTCTGTAGGCAAAAAACTCATTTGTGACAAAGTTGCCCAAATGCATCTCAGAAGTGTGCCACTTATTCCCTGAGCTAGAAAACGTCGAGAAACGGTCGTTTCAGCTAGCGCTGTGCTTCTACACATGTATTTGCTGAACGGTGAAAGCGCACAGTGATACACTTTTCTCCCAACAAATACACTGTTTCTAAGGAACTGGGAACACACTGAGGAGACACTTGTGGGAGCTACTGGGACTAAAACTGAGCTTCCCTACGCACAGGGAAGCAAGAGAAATGCTGATTCCATCAAGCCCAGTTACATACTCAGAATCTGTACTACTGCGCAAATAGGCATTTCTCTGTAGGCAAAAAACTCATTTCTGACAAAGTTACCCAAATGCATCTCAGAAGTGTGCAACTTGTTCCCTGAGTTAGAAAACATCGAGAAACGGTCGTTTCTACTAGCGCTGTGCTTCTACACATGTATTTGCTGAACGGTGAAAGCGCACAGTAATGCACTTTTCTCCCAGCAAATACACTGTTTCTAAGGAAATGGGAACACACTGAGGAGACACTTGTGGGAGCTACTGTGACTAAAACTGAGCTTCCCTACGCACAGGGAAGCAAGAGAAATGCTGATTTCATCAAGCCCAGTTACATACTCAGAATCTGTACTACTGCGCAAATAGGCATGTCTCTGTAGGCAAAAAACTCATTTCTGACAAAGTTGCCCAAATGCATCTCAGAAGTGTGCAACTTGTTCCCTGAGTTAGAAAACTTCGAGAAACGGTCGTTTCTGCTAGCGCTGTGCTTCTACACATGTATTTGCTGAACGGTGAAAGCGCACAGTAATGCACTTTTCTCCCAGCAAATACACTGTTTCTAAGGAAATGGGAACACACTGAGGAGACACTTGTGGGAGCTACTGTGACTAAAACTGAGCTTCCCTACGCACAGGGAAGCAAGAGAAATGCTGATTTCATCAAGCCCAGTTACATACTCAGAATCTGTACTACTGCGCAAATAGGCATGTCTCTGTAGGCAAAAAACTCATTTCTGACAAAGTTGCCCAAATGCATCTCAGAATTGTGCATCTTGTTCCCTGAGTTAGAAAACGTCGAGAAACGTTCGTTTCTGCTAGCGCTGTGCTTCTACAAATGTATTTGCTGAACGGTGAAAGCGCACAGTAATGCACTTTTCTCCCAGCAAATACACTGTTTCTAAGGAAATGGGAACACACTGAGGAGACACTTGTGGGAACTACTGTGACTAAAACTGAGCTTCCCTACGCACAGGGAAGCAAGAGAAATGCTGATTTCATCAAGCCCAGTTACATACTCAGAATCTGTACTACTGCGCAAATAGGCATGTCTCTGTAGGCAAAAAACACATTTCTGACAAAGTTGCCCAAATGCATCTCAGAAGTGTGCAACTTGTTCCCTGAGTTAGAAAACATCGAGAAACAGTCGTTTCTGCTAGCGCTGTGCTTCTACACATGTATTTGCTGAACGGTGAAAGCGCACAGTAATGCACTTTTCTCCCAGCAAATACACTGTTTCTAAGGAAATGGGAACACACTGAGGAGACACTTGTGGGAGCTACTGTGACTAAAACTGAGCTTCCCTATGCACAGGGAAGCAAGAGAAATGCTGATTTCATCAAGCCCAGTTACATACTCAGAATCTGTACTACTGCGCAAATAGGCATGTCTCTGTAGGCAAAAAACTCATTTCTGACAAAGTTGCCCAAATGCATCTCAGAAGTGTGCAACTTGTTCCCTGAGTTAGAAAACATCGAGAAACGGTCTTTTCTGCTAGCGCTGTGCTTCTACACATGTATTTGCTGAACGGTGAAAGCGCACAGTAATGCACTTTTTTCCCAGCAAATACACTGTTTCTAAGGAAATGGGAACACACTGAGGAGACACTTGTGGGAGCTACTGTGACTAAAACTGAGCTTCCCTACGCACAGGGAAGCAAGAGAAATGCTGATTTCATCAAGCCCAGTTACATACTCAGAATCTGTACTACTGCGCAAATAGGCATGTCTCTGTAGGCAAAAAACTCATTTCTGACAAAGTTGCCCAAATGCATCTCAGAAGTGTGCAACTTGTTCCCTGAGTTAGAAAACATCGAGAAACAGTCGTTTCTGCTAGCGCTGTGCTTCTACACATGTATTTGATGAACGGTGAAAGCGCACAGTAATGCACTTTTCTCCCAGCAAATACACTGTTTCTAAGGAAATGGGAACACACTGAGGAGACACTTGTGGGAGCTACTGTGACTAAAACTGAGCTTCCCTATGCACAGGGAAGCAAGAGAAATGCTGATTTCATCAAGCCCAGTTACATACTCAGAATCTGTACTACTGCGCAAATAGGCATGTCTCTGTAGGCAAAAAACTCATTTCTGACAAAGTTGCCCAAATGCATCTCAGAAGTGTGCAACTTGTTCCCTGAGTTAGAAAACATCGAGAAACGGTCTTTTCTGCTAGCGCTGTGCTTCTACACATGTATTTGCTGAACGGTGAAAGCGCACAGTAATGCACTTTTCTCGCAGCAAATACACTGTTTCTAAGGAAATGGGAACACACTGAGGAGACACTTGTGGGAGCTACTGTGACTAAAACTGAGCTTCCCTACGCACAGGGAAGCAAGAGAAATGCTGATTTCATCAAGCCCAGTTACATACTCAGAATCTGTACTACTGCGCAAATAGGCATGTCTCTGTAGGCAAAAAACTCATTTCGGACAAAGTTGCCCAAATGCATCTCAGAAGTGTGCAACTTGTTCCCTGACTTAGAAAACGTCGAGAAACGGGCGTTTCTGCTAGCGCTATGCTTCTACACATGTATTTGCTGAACGGTGAAAGCGCACAGTAATGCACTTTTCTCCCAGCAAATACACTGTTTCTAAGGAAATGGGAACACACTGAGGAGACACTTGTGGGAGCTACTGAGACTAAAACTGAGCTTCCCTACGCACAGGGAAGCTAGAGAAATGCTGATTTCATCAAGCCCAGTTACATACTCAGAATCTGTACTACTGCGCAAATAGGCATGTCTCTGTAGGCAAAAAAACTCATTTCTGACAAAGTTGCCCAAATGCACCTCAGAAGTGTGCAACTTGTTCCCTGATTTAGAAAACGTCGAGAAACGGTCGTTTCTGCTAGCGCTGTGCTTCTACACATGTATTTGCTGAACGGTGAAAGCGCACAGTAATGCACTTTTCTCCCAGCAAATACACTGTTTCTAAGGAAATGGGAACACACTGAGGAGACACTTGTGGGAGCTACTGTGACTAAAACTGAGCTTCGCTACGCACAGGGAAGCAAGAGAAATGCTGATTTCATCAAACCGATTTACATATTCAGAATCTGTACTACTGCGCAAATAGGCATGTCTCTATAGGCAAAAAACTCATTTCTGACAAAGTTGCCCAAATGCATCTCAGAAGTGTGCAACTTGTTCCCTGAGTTAGAAAACGTCGAGAAACGTTCGTTTCTGCTAGCGCTATGCTTCTACACATGTATTTGCTGAACGGTGAAAGCGCACAGTGATGCACATTTCTCCCAGAAAATACACTGTTTCTAAGGAAATGGGAACACACTGAGGAGACACTTGTGGGAGCTACTGTGACTAAAACTGAGCTTCCCTACGCACAGTGAAGCAAGAGAAATGCTGATTTCATCAAGCCCAGTTACATACTCAGAATCTGTACTACTGCGCAAATAGGCATGTCTCTGTAGGCAAAAAACACATTTCTGACAAAGTTGCCCAAATTCATCTCAGAAGTGTGCAACTTGTTCCCTGAGTTAGAAAACATCGAGAAACAGTAGTTTCTGCTAGCGCTGTGCTTCTACACATGTATTTGCTGAACGGTGAAAGCGCACAGTAATGCACTTTTCTCCCAGCAAATACACTGTTTCTAAGGAAATGGGAACACACTGAGGAGACACTTGTGGGAGCTACTGTGACTTAAACTGAGCTTCCCTATGCACAGGGAAGCAAGAGAAATGCTGATTTCATCAAGCCCAGTTACATACTCAGAATCTGTACTACTGCGCAAATAGGCATGTCTCTGTAGGCAAAAAACTCATTTCTGACAAAGTTGCCCAAATGCATCTCAGAAGTGTGCAACTTGTTCCCTGAGTTAGAAAACGTCGAGAAACGGTCGTTTCTGCTAGCGTTGTGCTTCTACACATGTATTTGCTGAACGGTGAAAGCGCACAGTAATGCACTTTTCTCCCAGCAAATACACTGTTTCTAAGGAAATGGGAACACACTGAGGAGACACTTGTGGGAGCTACTGTGACTAATACTGAGCTTCCCTACGCACAGGGAAGCAAGAGAAATGCTGATTTCATCAAGCCCAGTTACATACTCAGAATCTGTACTACTGCGCAAATAGGCATGTCTCTGTAGGCAAAAAACACATTTCTGACAAAGTTGCCCAAATTCATCTCAGAAGTGTGCAACTTGTTCCCTGAGTTAGAAAACGTCGAGAAACGTTCGTTTCTGCTAGCGCTATGCTTCTACACATGTATTTGCTGAACGGTGAAAGCGCACAGTGATGCACATTTCTCCCAGAAAATACACTGTTTCTAAGGAAATGGGAACACACTGAGGAGACACTTGTGGGAGCTACTGTGACTAAAACTGAGCTTCCCTACGCACAGGGAAGCAAGAGAAATGCTGATTTCATCAAGCCCAGTTACATACTCAGAATCTGTACTACTGCGCAAATAGGCATGTCTCTGTAGGCAAAAAACTCATTTCTGACAAATTTGCCCAAATGCATCTCAGAAGTGTGCAACTTGTTCCCTGAGTTAGAAAACATCGAGAAACGGTCGTTTCTGCTAGCGCTGTGCTTCTACACATGTATTTGCTGAACGGTGAAAGCGCACAGTAATGCACTTTTCTCCCAGCAAATACACTGTTTCTAAGGAAATGGGAACACACTGAGGAGACACTTGTGGGAGCTACTGTGACTAAAACTGAGCTTCCCTACGCACAGGGAAGCAAGAGAAATGCTGATTTCATCAAGCCCAGTTACATACTCAGAATCTGTACTACTGGGCAAATAGGCATGTCTCTGTAGGCAAAAAACACATTTCTGACAAAGTTGCCCAAATTCATCTCAGAAGTGTGCAACTTGTTCCCTGAGTTAGAAAACATCGAGAAACAGTAGTTTCTGCTAGCGCTGTGCTTCTACACATGTATTTGCTGAACGGTGAAAGCGCACAGTAATGCACTTTTCTCCCAGCAAATACACTGTTTCTAAGGAAATGGGAACACACTGAGGAGACACTTGTGGGAGCTACTGTGACTTAAACTGAGCTTCCCTATGCACAGGGAAGCAAGAGAAATGCTGATTTCATCAAGCCCAGTTACATACTCAGAATCTGTACTACTGCGCAAATAGGCATGTCTCTGTAGGCAAAAAACTCATTTCTGACAAAGTTGCCCAAATGCATCTCAGAAGTGTGCAACTTGTTCCCTGAGTTAGAAAACGTCGAGAAACGGTCGTTTCTGCTAGCGTTGTGCTTCTACACATGTATTTGCTGAACGGTGAAAGCGCACAGTAATGCACTTTTCTCCCAGCAAATACACTGTTTCTAAGGAAATGGGAACACACTGAGGAGACACTTGTGGGAGCTACTGTGACTAATACTGAGCTTCCCTACGCACAGGGAAGCAAGAGAAATGCTGATTTCATCAAGCCCAGTTACATACTCAGAATCTGTACTACTGCGCAAATAGGCATGTCTCTGTAGGCAAAAAACTCATTTCTTACAAAGTTGCCCAAATTCATCTCAGAAGTGTGCAACTTGTTCCCTGAGTTAGAAAACATCGAGAAACAGTAGTTTCTGCTAGCGCTGTGCTTCTACACATGTATTTGCTGAACGGTGAAAGCGCACAGTAATGCACTTTTCTCCCAGCAAATACACTGTTTCTAAGGAAATGGGAACACACTGAGGAGACACTTGTGGGAGCTACTGTGACTTAAACTGAGCTTCCCTATGCACAGGGAAGCAAGAGAAATGCTGATTTCATCAAGCCCAGTTACATACTCAGAATCTGTACTACTGCGCAAATAGGCATGTCTCTGTAGGCAAAAAACTCATTTCTGACAAAGTTGCCCAAATGCATCTCAGAAGTGTGCAACTTGTTCCCTGAGTTAGAAAACGTCGAGAAACGGTCGTTTCTGCTAGCGTTGTGCTTCTACACATGTATTTGCTGAACGGTGAAAGCGCACAGTAATGCACTTTTCTCCCAGCAAATACACTGTTTCTAAGGAAATGGGAACACACTGAGGAGACACTTGTGGGAGCTACTGTGACTAATACTGAGCTTCCCTACGCACAGGGAAGCAAGAGAAATGCTGATTTCATCAAGCCCAGTTACATACTCAGAATCTGTACTACTGCGCAAATAGGCATGTCTCTTTAGGCAAAAAACTAATTTCTGACACAGTTGCCCAAATGCATCTCAGAAGTGTGCAACTTGTTCCCTGAGTTAGAAAACGTCGAGAAACGGTCGTTTCTGCTAGCGCTGTGCTTCTACACATGTATTTGCTGAACGGTGAAAGCGCACAGTAATGCACTTTTCTCCCAGCAAATACACTGTTTCTAAGGAAATGGGAACACACTGAGGAGACACTTGTGGGAGCTACTGTGACTAAAACGGAGCTTCCCTTCGCACAGGGAAGCAAGAGAAATGCTGATTCCATCAAGCCCAGTTACATACTCAGAATCTGTACTACTGCGCAAATAGGCATGTCTCTGTAGGCAAAAAACTCATTTCTGACAAAGTTGCCCAAATGCATCTCAGAAGTGTGCAACTTGTTCCCTGAGTTAGAAAACGTCGAGAAACGGTCGTTTCTGCTAGCGCTGTGCTTCTACACATGTATTTGCTGAACGGTGAAAGCGCACAGTAATGCACTTTTCTCCCAGCAAATACACTGTTTCTAAGGAAATGGGAACACACTGAGGAGACACTTGTGGGAGCTACTGTGACTAAAACTGAGCTTCCCTACGCACAGGGAAGCAAGAGAAATGCTGATTTCATCAAGCCCAGTTACATACTCAGAATCTGTACTACTGCGCAAATAGGCATGTCTCTGTAGGCAAAAAACTCATTTCGGACAAAGTTGCCCAAATTCATCTCAGAAGTGTGCAACTTGTTCCCTGAGTTAGAAAACGTCGAGAAACGGGCGTTTCTGCTAGCGCTATGCTTCTACACATGTATTTGCTGAACGGTGAAAGCGCACAGTAATGCACTTTTCTCCCAGCAAATAGACTGTTTCTAAGGAAATGGGAACACACTGAGGAGACACTTGTGGGAGCTACTGTGACTAAAACTGAGCTTCCCTACGCACAGGGAAGCTAGAGAAATGCTGATTTCATCAAGCCCAGTTACATACTCAGAATCTGTACTACTGCGCAAATAGGCATGTCTCTGTAGGCAAAAAAACTCATTTCTGACAAAGTTGCCCAAATGCACCTCAGAAGTGTGCAACTTGTTCCCTGATTTACAAAACGTCTAGAAACGGTCGTTTCTGCTAGCGCTGTGCTTCTACACATGTATTTGCTGAACGGTGAAAGCGCACAGTAATGCACTTTTCTCCCAGCAAATACACTGTTTCTAAGGAAATGGGAACACACTGAGGAGACACTTGTGGGAGCTACTGTGACTAAAACTGAGCTTCCCTACGCACAGGGAAGCAAGAGAAATGCTGATTTCATCAAGCCGAGTTACATACTCAGAATCTGTACTACTGCGCAAATAGGCATGTCTCTGTAGGCAAAAAACACATTTCTGACAAAGTTGCCCGAATGCATCTCAGAAGTGTGCAACTTGTTCCCTGAGTTAGAAAACGTCGAGAAACGGTCGTTTCAGCTAGCGCTGTGCTTCTACACATGTATTTGCTGAACGGTGAAAGCGCACAGTAATGCACTTTTCTCCCAGCAAATACACTGTTTCTAAGGAAATGGGAACACACTGAGGAGACACTTGTGGGAGCTACTGTGACTAAAACTGAGCTTCGCTACGCACAGGGAAGCAAGAGAAATGCTGATTTCATCAAGCCCAGTTACATATTCAGAATCTGTACTATTGTGCAAATAGGCATGTCTCTGTAGGCAAAAAACTCATTTCGGACAAAGTTGCCCAAATGCACCTCAGAAGTGTGCAACTTGTTCCCTGAGTTAGAAAACGTCGAGAAACGTTCGTTTCTGCTAGCGCTGTGCTTCTACACATGTATTTGCTGAACGGTGAAAGCGCACAGTAATGCACTTTTCTCCCAGCAAATACACTGTTTCTAAGGAAATGGGAACACACTGAGGAGACACTTGTGGGAGCTACTGTGACTAAAACTGAGCTTCCCTACGCACAGGGAAGCAAGAGAAATGCTGATTTCATCAAACCGATTTACATACTCAGAATCTGTACTACTGCGCAAATAGGCATGTCTTTATAGGCAAAAAACTCATTTCTGACAAATTTGCCCAAATGCATCTCAGAAGTATGCAACTTGTTCCCTGAGTTAGAAAACATCGAGAAACGGTCGTTTCTGCTAGCGCTGTGCTTCTACACATGTATTTGCTGAACGGTGAAAGCGCACAGTAATGCACTTTTCTCCCAGCAAATACACTGTTTCTAAGGAAATGGGAACACACTGAGGAGACACTTGTGGGAGCTACTGTGACTAAAACTGAGCTTCCCTACGCACAGGGAAGCAAGAGAAATGCTGATTTCATCAAGCCCAGTTACATACTCAGAATCTGTACTACTGCGCAAATAGGCATGTCTCTGTAGGCAAAAAACACATTTCTGACAAAGTTGCCCAAATTCATCTCAGAAGTGTGCAACTTGTTCCCTGAGTTAGAAAACGTCGAGAAACGTTCGTTTCTGCTAGCGCTGTGCTTCTACACATGTATTTGCTGAACGGTGAAAGCGCACAGTAATGCACTTTTCTCCCAGCAAATACACTGTTTCTAAGGAAATGGGAACACACTGAGGAGACACTTGTGGGAGCTACTGTGACTAAAACTGAGCTTGCCTATGCACAGGGAAGCAAGAGAAATGCTGATTTCATCAAGCCCAGTTACATACTCAGAATCTGTACTACTGCGCAAATAGGCATGTCTCTGTAGGCAAAAAAACTCATTTCTGACAAAGTTGCCCAAATGCATCTCATAAGTGTGCAACTTGGTCCCTGAGTTAGAAAACATCGAGAAACGGTCATTTCTGCTAGCGCTGTGCTTCTACACATGTATTTGCTGAACGGTGAAAGCACACAGTAATGCACTTTTCTCCCAGAAAATACACTGTTTCTAAGGAAATGGGAACACACTGAGGAGACACTTGTGGGAGCTACTGTGACTAAAACGGAGCTTCCCTACGCACAGGGAAGCAAGAGAAATGCTGATTTCATCAAGCCCAGTTACATACTCAGAATCTGTACTACTGCGCAAATAGGCATGTCTCTGTAGGCAAAAAACTCATTTCTGACAAAGTTGCCCAAATGCATCTCAGAAGTGTGCCACTTGTTCCCTGAGTTAGAAAACGTCGAGAAACGTTCGTTTCTGCTAGCGCTGTGCTTCTACACATGTATTTGCTGAACGGTGAAAGCGCACAGTAATGCACTTTTCTCCCAGCAAATACACTGTTTCTAAGGAACTGGGAACACACTGAGGAGACACTTGTGGGAGCTACTGTGACTAAAACTGAGCTTCCCTACGCACAGGGAAGCAAGAGAAATGCGGATTTCATCAAGCCCAGTTACATACTCAGAATCTGTACTACTGAGCAAATAGGCATGTCTCTGTAGGCAAAAAACTCATTTCTGACAATGTTGCCCAAATGCATCTCAGAAGTGTGCGACTTGTTCCCTGAGTTAGAAAACGTCGAGAAACATTCGTTTCTGCTAGCGCTGTGCTTCTACACATGTATTTGCTGAACGGTGAAAGCGCACAGTAATGCACTTTTCTACCAGCAAATACACTGTTTCTAAGGAAATGGGAACACACTGAGGAGACACTTGTGGGAGCTACTGTGACTAAAACTGAGCTTCCCTACGCACAGGGAAGCAAGAGAAATGCTGATTTCATCAAGCCCTGTTACATACTCAGAATCTGTACTTCTCTGTAGGCAAAAAACTCATTTCAGACAAAGTTGCCCAAGTGCATCTCAGAAGTGTGCAACTTGTTCCCTGAGTTAGAAAACGTCGAGAAACGGTCGTTTCTGCTAGCGCTGTGCTTCTACACATGTATTTGCTGAACGGTGAAAGCGCACAGTAATGCACTTTTCTCCCAGCAAATACACTGTTTCTAAGGAAATGGGAACACACTGAGAAGACACTTGTGGGAGCTACTGTGACTAAAACTGAGCTTCCCTACGCACAGGGAAGCAAGAGAAATGCTGATTTCATCCAGCCCAGTTACATCCTCAGAATCTGTACTACTGCGCAAATAGGCATGTCTCTGTAGGCAAAAAACTCATTTCTGACAAAGTTGCCCAAATGCATCTCAGAAGTGTGCAACTTGTTCCCTGAGTTAGAAAACGTCGAGAAACGTTCGTTTCTGCTAGCGCTGTGCTTCTACACATGTATTTGCTGAACGGTGAAAGCGCACAGTAATGCACTTTTCTCCCAGCAAATACACTGTTTCTAAGTAAATGGGAACACACTGAGGAGACACTTGTGGGAGCTACTGTGACTAAAACTGAGCTTCCCTACGCACAGGGAAGCAAGAAAAATGCTGATTTCATCCAGCCCAGTTACATACTCAGAATCTGTACTACTGCGCAAATAGGCATGTCTCTGTAGGCAAAAAACTCATTTCTGACAAAGTTGCCCAAATGCATCTCAGAAGTGTGCAACTTGTTCCCTTAGTTAGAAAACGTCGAGAAACGTTCGTTTCTGCTAGCGCTGTGCTTCTACACATGTATTTGCTGAACGGTGAAAGCGCACAGTAATGCACTTTTCTCCCTGCAAATACACTGTTTCTGAGGAAATGGGAACACACTGAGGAGACACTTGTGGGAGCTACTGTGACTAAAACTGAGCTTCTCTACGCACAGGGAAGCAAGAGAAATGCTGATTTCATCAAGCCCAGTTACATACTCAGAATCTGTACTACTGCGCAAATAGGCATGTCTCTGTAGGCAAAAAACTCATTTCTGACAAAGTTGCCCAAATGCATCTCAGAAGTGTGCAACTTGTTCCCTGAGTTAGAAAACGTCGAGAAACGTTCGTTTCTGCTAGCGCTGTGCTTCTACACATGTATTTGCTGAACGGTGAAAGCGCACAGTAACGCACTTTTCTCCCAGCAAATACACTGTTTCTAAGGAAATGGGAAAACACTGAGGAGACACTTGTGGGAGCTACTGTGACTAAAACTGAGCTTCCCTACGCACAGGGAAGCAAGAGAAATGCTGATTTCATCAAGCCCAGTTACATAATCAGAATCTGTACTACTGCGCAAGTAGGCATGTCTCTGTAGGCAAAAAACTCATTTCGGACAAAGTTGCCCAAATGATTCTCAGAAGTGTGCAACTTGTTCCCTGAGTTAGAAAACGTCGAGAAACGGTCGTTTCTCCTAGCGCTGTGCTTCTACACATGTATTTGCTGAACGGTGAAAGCGCACAGTAATGCACTTTTCTCCCAGCAAATACACTGTTTCTACGGAAATGGGAACACACTGAGGAGACACTTGTGGGAGCTACTGTGACTAAAACTGAGCTTCCCTACGCACAGGGAAGCAAGAGAAATGCTGATTTCATCATGCCCAGTTACATACTCAGAATCTGTACTACTGCGCAAATAGGCATGCCTCTGAGGCAAAAAACTCATTTCTGACAAAGTTGCCCAAATGCATCTCAGAAGTGTGCAACTTGTTCCCTGAGTTAGAAAACGTCGAGAAACTTTCATATCTGCTAACGCTGTGCTTCTACACATGTATTTGCTGAACGGTGAAAGCGCACAGTAATGCACTTTTCTCCCAGCAAATACACTGTTTCTAAGGAAATGGGAACACACTGAGGAGACACTTGTGGGAGCTACTGTGACTAAAACTGAGCTTCCCTACGCACAGGGAAGCAAGAGAAATGCTGATTTCATCAAGCCCAGTTACATACTCAGAATCTGTACTACTGCGTAAATAGGCATGTCTCTGTAGGCAAAAAACTCATTTCTGACAAAGTTGCCCAAATTCATCTCAGAAGTGTGCAACTTGTTCCCTGAGTTAAAAAACGTGGAGAAACGTTTGTTTCTGCTAGCGCTGTGCTTCTACACATGTATTTGCTGAACGGTGAAAGCGCACAGTAATGCACTTTTCTCCCAGCAAATACACTGTTTCTACGGAAATGGGAACACACTGAGGAGACACTTGTGGGAGCTACTGTGACTAAAACTGAGCTTGCCTACGCACAGGGAAGCAAGAGAAATGCTGATTTCATCAAGCCCAGTTACATACTCAGAATCTGTACTACTGCGCAAATAGGCATGTCTCTGTAGGCAAAAAACTCATTTCTGACAAAGTTGCCCAAATGCATCTCAGAAGTGTGCAACTTGTTCCCTGAGTTAGAAAACGTGGAGAAACCTTTGTTTCTGCTAGCGCTGTGCTTCTACACATGTATTTGCTGAACGGTGAAAGCGCAAAGTAATGCACTTTTTTCCCAGCAAATACACTGTTTCTAAGGAACTGGGAACACACTGAGGAGACACTTGTGGGAGCTACTGTGACTAAAACTGAGCTTCCCTACGCACAGGGAAGCAAGAGAAATGCTGATTTCCTCAAGCCCAGTTACATACTCAGAATCTGTACTACTGCGCAAATAGGCATGTCTCTGTAGGCAAAAAACTCATTTCTGACAAAGTTGCCCAAATGCATCTCAGAAGTGTGCAACTTGTTCCCTGAGTTAGAAAACGTCGAGAAACGTTCGTTTCTCTTAGCGCTGTGCTTCTACACATGTATTTGCTGAACGGTGAAAGCGCACAGTGATGCACTTTTCTCCCAGCAAATACACTGTTTCTAAGGAAATGGGAACACACTGAGGAGACACTTGTGGGAGCTACTGTGACTAAAACTGAGCTTCCCTACGCACAGGGAAGCAAGAGAAATGCTGATTTCATCAAGCCCAGTTACATACTCAGAATCTGTACTACTGCGCAAATAGGCATGTCTCTGTAAGCAAAAAACTCATTTCTGACAAAGTTGCCCAAATGCATCTCAGAAGTGTGCAACTTGTTCCCTGAGTTAGAAAACGTTGAGAAACGGTCGTTTCTGCTAGCGCTGTGCTTCTACACATGTATTTGCTGAACGGTGAAAGCGCAGAGTAATGCACTTTTCTCCCAGCAAATACACTGTTTCTAAGGAAATGGGGACACACTGAGGAGACACTTGTGGGAGCTACTGTGACTAAAACTGAGCTTCCCTACGCACAGGGAAGCAAGAGAAATGCTGATTTAATCAAGCCCAGTTACATACTCAGAATCTGTACTACTGCGCAAATAGGCATGTCTCTGTAGGCAAAAAACTCATTTCTGACAAAGTTGCCCAAATGCATCTCAGAAGTGTGCAACTTGTTCCCTGAGTTAGAAAACGTGGAGAAACGTTTGTTTCTGCTAGCGCTGTGCTTCTACACATGTATTTGCTGAACGGTGAAAGCGCACAGTGATGCACTTTTCTCCCAGCAAATACACTGTTTCTAAGGAAATGGGAACACACTGAGGAGACACTTGTGGGAGCTACTGTGACTAAAACTGAGCTTCCCTACGCACAGGGAAGCAAGAGAAATGCTGATTTCATCAAGCCCAGTTACATACTCAGAATCTGTACTACTGCGCAAATAGGCATGTCTCTGTAAGCAAAAAACTCATTTCTGACAAAGTTGCCTAAATGCATCTCAGAAGTGTGCAACTTGTTCCCTGAGTTAGAAAACGTTGAGAAACGGTCGTTTCTGCTAGCGCTGTGCTTCTACACATGTATTTGCTGAACGGTGAAAGCGCAGAGTAATGCACTTTTCTCCCAGCAAATACACTGTTTCTAAGGAAATGGGGACACACTGAGGAGACACTTGTGGGAGCTACTGTGACTAAAACTGAGCTTCCCTACGCACAGGGAAGCAAGAGAAATGCTGATTTCATCAAGCCCAGTTACATACTCAGAATCTGTACTACTGCGCAAATAGGCATGTCTCTGTAGGCAAAAAACTCATTTCTGACAAAGTTGCCCAAATGCATCTCAGAAGTGTGCAACTTGTTCCCTGAGTTAGAAAACGTGGAGAAACGTTTGTTTCTGCTAGCGCTGTGCTTCTACACATGTATTTGCTGAACGGTGAAAGCGCAAAGTAATGCACTTTTTTCCCAGCAAATACACTGTTTCTAAGGAACTGGGAACACACTGAGGAGACACTTGTGGGAGCTACTGTGACTAAAACTGAGCTTCCCTACGCACAGGGAAGCAAGAGAAATGCTGATTTCATCAAGCCCAGTTACATACTCAGAATCTGTACTACTGCGCAAATAGGCATGTCTCTGTAGGCAAAAAACTCATTTCTGACAAAGTTGCCCAAATGCATCTCAGAAGTGTGCAACTCGTTCCCTGAGTTAGAAAACGTCGAGAAACGTTCGTTTCTGTTAGCGCTGTGCTTCTACACATGTATTTGCTGAACGGTGAAAGCGCACAGTGATGCACTTTTCTCCCAGCAAATACACTGTTTCTAAGGAAATGGGAACACACTGAGGAGACACTTGTGGGAGCTACTGTGACTAAAACTGAGCTTCCCTACGCACAGGGAAGCAAGAGAAATGCTGATTTCATCAAGCCCAGTTACATACTCAGAATCTGTACTACTGCGCAAATAGGCATGTCTCTGTAGGCAAAAAACTCATTTCTGACAAAGTTGCCCAAATGCATCTCAGAAGTGTGCAACTTGTTCCCTGAGTTAGAAAACGTCGAGAAACGTTTGTTTCTGCTAGCACTGTGCTTCTACAAATGTATTTGCTGAACGGTGAAAGCGCACAGTAATGCACTTTTCTCCCAGCAAATACACTGTTTCTAAGGAAATGGGAACACACTGAGGAGACACTTGTGGGAGCTACTGTGACTAAAACTGAGCTTCCCTACGCACAGGGAAGCAAGAGAAATGCTGATTTAATCAAGCCCAGTTACATACTCAGAATCTGTACTACAGCGCAAGTAGGCATGTCTCTGTAGGCAAAAAACTCATTTTTGAGAAAGTTGCCCAAATGCATCTCAGAAGTGTGGAACTTGTTCCCTGGGTTAGAAAACGTCGAGAAACGGTCGTTTCTGCTAGCGCTGTGCTTCTACACATGTATTTGCTGAACGGTGAAAGCGCAAAGTAATGCACTTTTCTCCCAGCAAATACACTGTTTCTAAGGAACTGGGAACACACTGAGGAGACACTTGTGGGAGCTACTGTGACTAAAACTGAGCTTGCCTACGCACAGGGAAGCAAGAGAAATGCTGATTTCATCAAGCCCAGTTACCTACTCAGAATCTGTACTACTGCGCAAATAGGCATGTCTCTGTAGGCAAAAAACTCATTTCTGACAAAGTTTCCCGAATGCATCTCAGAAGTGTGCAACTTGTTCCCTGAGTTAGAAAACGTTGAGAAATGGTCGTTTCTGCTAGAGCTGTGCTTCTACACATGTATTTGCTGAACGGTGAAAGCGCAGATTAATGCACTTTTCTCCCAGCAAATACACTGTTTCTAAGGAAATGGGAACACACTGAGGAGACACTTGTGGGAGCTACTGTGACTAAAACTGAGCTTCCCTACGCACAGGGAAGCTAGAAATGCTGATTTCATCAAGCCCAGTTACATACTCAGAATCTGTACTACTGCGCAAATAGGCATGTCTCTGTAGGCAAAAAACCCATTTCTGACAAAGTTGCCCAAATGCATCTCAGAAGTATGCCACTTGTTCCCTGAGTTAGAAAAAGTCGAGAAACGGTCGTTTCAGCTAGCGCTGTGCTTCTACACATGTATTTGCTGAACGGTGAAAGCGCACAGTAATGCACTTTTCTCCCAGCAAATACACTGTTTCTAAGGAAATGGGAACACACTGAGGAGACACTTGTGGGAGCTACTGTGACTAAAACTGAGCTTCCCTACGCACAGGGAAGCAAGAGAAATGCTGATTTCATCAAGCCCAGTTACATACTCAGAATCTGTACTACTGCGCAAATAGGCATGTCTCTGTAGGCAAAAAACTCATTTCTGACAAAGTTGCCCAAATGCATCTCAGAAGTGTGCAACTTGTTCCCTGAGTTAGAAAACGTCGAGAAACGTACGTTTCTGCTAGCGCTGTGCTTCTACACATGTATTTGCTGAACGGTGAAAGCGCACAGTGATGCACTTTTCTCCCAGCAAATACACTGTTTCTAAGGAAATGGGAACACACTGAGGAGTCACTTGTGGGAGCTACTGTGACTAAAACTGAGCTTCCCTACGCACAGGGAAGCAAGAGAAATGCTGATTTCATCAAGCTCAGTTACATACTCAGAATCTGTACTATTGCGCTAATAGGCATGTCTCTGTAGGCAAAAAACTCATTTCAACAAAGTTGCCCAAATGCATCTCAGAAGTGTGCCACTTGTTCCCTGAGTTAGAAAACATCGAGAAACGGTCGTTTCAGCTAGCGCTGTGCTTCTACACATGTATTTGCTGAACGGTGAAAGCGCACAGTAATGCACTTTTCTCCCAGCAAATACACTGTTTCTAAGGAAATGGGAACACACTAAGGAGACACTTGTGGGAGCTACTGTGACTAAAACTGAGCTTGCCTACGCACAGGGAAGCAAGAGAAATGCTGATTTCATCAAGCCCAGTTACACACTCAGAATCTGTACTACTGCGCAAATAGGCATGTCTCTGTAGGCAAAAAACTCATTTCTGACAAAGTTGCCCAAATGCATCTCAGAAGTGTGCAACTTGTTCCCTGATTTAGAAAACGTCGAGAAACGTTCGTTTCTGCTAGCGCTGTGCTTCTACACATGTATTTGCTGAACGGTGAAAGCGCACAGTAATGCACTTTTCTCCCAGCAAATACACTGTTTCTAAGGAAATGGGAACACACTGAGGAGACACTTGTGGGAGCTACTGTGACTAAAACAGAGCTTCCCTACGCACAGGGAAGCAAGAGAAATGCTGATTTCATCAAGCCCAGTTACATACTCAGAATCTGTACTACTGCGCAAATAGGCATGTCTCTGTAGGCAAAAAACTCATTTCTGACAAAGTTGCCCAAATGCATCTCAGAAGTGTGCAACTTGTTCCCTGAGTTAGAAAACATCGAGAAACGGTCGTTTCAGCTAGCGCTGTGCTTCTACACATGTATTTGCTGAACGGTGAAAGCGCACAGTAATGCACTTTTCTCCCAGCAAATACACTGTTTCTAAGGAACTGGGAACACACTGAGGAGACCCTTGTGGGAGCTACTGTGACTAAAACTGAGCTTCCCTACGCACAGGGAAGCAAGAGAAATGCTGATTTCATCAAGCCCAGTTACATACTCAGAATCTGTACTACTGCGCAAATAGGCATGTCTCTGTAGGCAAAAAACTCATTTCTGACAAAGTTTCCCAAATGCATCTCAGAAGTGTGCAACTTGTTCCCTGAGTTAGAAAACGTTGAGAAACGGTCGTTTCTGCTAGCGCTGTGCTTCTACACATGTATTTGCTGAACGGTGAATGCGCAGAGTAATGCACTTTTTTCCCAGCAAATACTCTGTTTCTAAGGAAATGGGAACACACTGAGGAGACACTTGTGGGAGCTACTGTGACTAAAACTGTGCTTCCCTACGCACAGGGAAGCAAGAGAAATGCTGATTTCATCAAGCCCAGTTACATACTCAGAATCTGTACTACTGCGCAAATTGGCATGTCTCTGTAAGCAAAAAACTCATTTTTGAGATAGTTACACAATTGCACCTCAGAAGTGTGCAACTTGTTCCTTGAGTTAGAAAACGTCGAGAAACGTTCGTTTCTGCTAGCGCTGTGCTTCTACACATGTATTTGCTGAACGGTGAAAGCGCACAGTAATGCACTTTTCTCCCAGCAAATACACTGTTTCTAAGGAACTGGGAACACACTGAGGAGACACTTGTGGGAGCTACTGTGACTAAAACTGAGCTTCCCTACGCACAGGGAAGCAAGAGAAATGCTGATTTCATCAAGCCCAGTTACATACTCAGAATCTGTACTACTGCGCAAATAGGCATGTCTCTGTAGGCAAAAAACTCATTTCTGACAAAGTTGCCCAAAGGCATCCCAAAAGTGTACAACTTGTTCCCTGAGTTAGAAAATGTCGAGAAACGGTCGTTTCTGCTAGCGCTGTGCTTCTACACATGTATTTGCTGAACAGTGAAAGCACAAAGTGATGCACTTTTCTCCCAGCAAATACACTGTTTCTAAGGAAATGGGAACACACTGAGGAGACACTTGTGGGAGCTACTGTGACTAAAACTGAGCTTCCCTACGCACAGGGAAGCAAGAGAAATGCTGATTTCATCAAGCCCAGTTACATATTCAGAATCTGTACTACTGCTCAAATAGGCATGTCTCTGTAGGCAAAAAACTCATTTCTGACAAAGTTGCCCAAATGCATCTCAGAAGTGTGCAACTTGTTCCCTGATTTAGAAAACGTCGAGAAACGTTCGTTTCTGCTAGCGCTGTGCTTCTACACATGTATTTGCTGAACGGTGAAAGCGCACAGTAATGAACTTTCCTCCCAGCAAATACACTGTTTCTAAGGTAAGTGGAACACACTGAGTAGACACTTGTGGGAGGTACTGGGACTAAAACTGAGCTTCCCTATGCACAGGGAAGCAAGAGAAATGCTGATTTCATCAAGCCCAGTTACATACTCAGAATCTGTACTACTGCGCAAATAGGCATGTCTCTGTAGGCAAAAAACTCATTTCTGACAAAGTTGCCCAAATGCAAGTCAGAAGTGTGCAACTTATTCCCTGAGTTAGAAAACGTCGAGAAACGGTCGTTTCTGCTAGCGCTGTGCTTCTACACATGTATTTGCTGAACGGTGAAAGCACAAAGTGATGCACTTTTCTCCCAGCAAATACACTGTTTCTAAGGAAATGGGAACACACTGAGGAGACACTTGTGGGAGCTACTGTGACTAAACTGAGCTTCCCTACGCACAGGGAAACAAGAGAAATGCTGATTTCATCAAGCCCAGTTACATATTCAGAATCTGTACTACTGCGCAAATAGGCATGTCTCTGTAGGCAAAAAACTCATTTCTGACAAAGTTTCCCAAATGCATCTCAGAAGTGTGCAACTTGTTCCCTGAGTTAGAAAACGTCGAGAAACGGTCGTTTCAGCTAGCGCTGTGCTTCTACACATGTATTTGCTGAACGGTGAAAGCGCACAGTAATGCACTTTTCTCCCAGCAAATACACTGTTTCTAAGGAACTGGAACACACTGAGGAGACACTTGTGGGAGCTACTGTGACTAAAACTGAGCTTCCCTACGCATAGGGAAGCAAGAGAAATGCTGATTTCATCAAGCCCAGTTACATACTCAGAATCTGTACTACTGCGCAAATTGGCATGTCTCTGTAAGCAAAAAACTCATTTTTGAGATATTTACACAATTGCACCTCAGAAGAGTGCAACTTGTTCCCTGAGTTAGAAAACGTCGAGAAACGTTCGTTTCTGCTAGCGCTGTGCTTCTACACATGTATTTGCTGAACGGTGAAAGCGCACAGTAATGCACTTTTCTCCCAGCAAATACACTGTTTCTAAGGAAAGTGGAACACACTGAGGAGACACTTGTGGGAGCTACTGGGACTAAAACTGAGCTTCCCTATGCACAGGGAAGCAAGAGAAATGCTGATTTCATCAAGCCCAGTTACATACTCAGAATCTGTACTACTGCGCAAATAGGCATGTCTCTGTAGGCAAAAAACTCATTTCTGACAAAGTTTCCCAAATGCATCTCAGAAGTGTGCAACTTGTTCCCTGAGTTAGAAAACGTCGAGAAACGGTCATTTCAGCTAGCGCTGTGCTTCTACACATGTATTTGCTGAACGGTGAAAGCGCACAGTAATGCACTTTTCTCCCAGCAAATACACTGTTTCTAAGGAACTGGGAACACACTGAGGAGACACTTGTGGGAGCTACTGTGACTAAAACTGAGCTTCCCTACGCACAGGGAAGCAAGAGAAATGCTGATTTCATCAAGCCCAGTTACATACTCAGAATCTGTACTACTGCGCAAATTGGCATGTCTCTGTAAGCAAAAAACTCATTTTTGAGATAGTTACACAATTGCACCTCAGAAGTGTGCAACTTGTTCCCTGAGTTAGAAAACGTCGAGAAACGTTCGTTTCTGCTAGCGCTGTGCTTCTACACATGTATTTGCTGAACGGTGAAAGCGCACAGTAATGCACTTTTCTCCCAGCAAATACACTGTTTCTAAGGAAATGGGAACACACTGAGGAGACACTTGTGGGAGCTACTGTGACTAAAACTGAGCTTCCCTACGCACAGGGAAGCAAGAGAAATGCTGATTTCATCAAGCCCAGTTACATACTCAGAATCTGTACTACTGCGCAAATAGGCATGTCTCTGTAGGCAAAAAACTCATTTCTGACAAAGTTGCCCAAATGCATCCCAGAAGTGTACAACTTGTTCCCTGAGTTAGAAAATGTCGAGAAACGGTCGTTTCTGCTAGCGCCGGGCTTCTACACATGTATTTGCTGAACAGTGAAAGCACAAAGTGATGCACTTTTCTCCCAGCAAATACACTGTTTCTAAGGAAATGGGAACACACTGAGGAGACACTTGTGGGAGCTACTGTGACTAAAACTGAGCTTCCCTATGCACAGGGAAGCAAGAGAAATGCTGATTTCATCAAGCCCAGTTACATACTCAGAATCTGTACTACTGCGCAAATAGGCATGTCTCTGTAGGCAAAAAACTCATTTCTGACAAAGTTGCCCAAATGCATCTCAGAAGTGTGCAACTTGTTCCCTGAGTTAGAAAACGTCGAGAAACGTTCGTTTCTGCTAGCGCTGTGCTTCTACACATGTATTTGCTGAACGGTGAAAGCGCACAGTAATGCACTTTTCTCCCAGCAAATACACTGTTTCTAAGGAAAGGGGAACACACTGAGGAGACACTTGTGGGAGCTACTGGGACTAAAACTGAGCTTCCCTATGCACAGGGAAGCAAGAGAAATGCTGATTTCATCAAGCCCAGTTACATACTCAGAATCTGTACTACTGCGCAAATAGGCATGTCTCTGTAGGCAAAAAACTCATTTCTGACAAAGTTGCCCAAATGCAACTCAGAAGTGTGCAACTTGTTCCCTGAGTTAGAAAACGTCGAGAAAGGGTCGTTTCTGCTAGCGCTGTGCTTCTACACATGTATTTGCTGAACGGTGAAAGCACAAAGTGATGCACTTTTCTCCCAGCAAATACACTGTTTCTAAGGAAATGGGAACACACTGAAGAGACACTTGTGGGAGCTACTGTGACTAAACTGACCTTCCCTATGCACAGGGAAACAAGAGAAATGCTGATTTCATCAAGCCCAGTTACATACTCAGAATCTGTACTACTGCGCAAATAGGCATGTCTCTGTAGGCAAAAAACTCATTTCTGACAAAGTTGCCCAAATGCATCTCAGAAGTGTGCAACTTGTTCCCTGAGTTAGAAAACGTCGAGAAACGTTCGTTTCTGCTAGCGCTGTGCTTCTACACATGTATTTGCTGAACGGTGAAAGCGCACAGTAATGCACTTTTCTCCCAGCAAATACACTGTTTCTAAGGAACTGAGAACACACTGAGGAGACACTTGTGGGAGCTACTGTGACTAAAACTGAGCTTCCCTACGCACAGGGAAGCAAGAGAAATGCTGATTTCATCAAGCCCAGTTACATACTCAGAATCTTTACTACTGCGCAAATAGGCATGAATCTGTAGGCAAAAAACTCATTTCTGACAAAGTTGCCCAAATGCATCTCAGAAGTGTGCAACTTGTTCCCTGAGTTAGAAAACGTCGAGAAACGTTCGTTTCTGCTAGCGCTGTGCTTCTACACATGTATTTGCTGAACGGTGAAAGCGCACAGTGATGCACTTTTCTCCCAGCAAATACACTGTTTCTAAGGAAATGGGAACACACTGAGGAGACACTTGTGGGAGCTACTGTGACTAAAACTGAGCTTCCCTACGCACAGGGAAGCAAGAGAAATGCTGATTTCATCAAGCCCAGTTACATACTCAGAATCTGTACAACTGCGCAAATAGGCATGTCTCTGTAGGCAAAAAACTCATTTCTGACAAAGTTGCCCAAATGCATCTCAGAAGTGTGCAACTTGCTCCCTGAGTTAGAAAATGTCGAGAAACGGTCGTTTCTGCTAGCGCTGTGCTTCTACACATGTATTTGCTGAACGGTGAAAGCGCACAGTAATGCACTTTTCTCCCAGCAAATACACTGTTTCTAAGGAAATGGGAACACACTGAGGAGACACTTGTGGGAGCTACTGTGACTAAAACTGAGCTTCCCTACGCACAGGGAAGCAAGAGAAATGCTGATTTCATCAATCCCAGTTACATACTCAGAATCTGTACTACTGCGCAAATAGGCATGAATCTGTAGGCAAAAAAATCATTTCTGACAAAGTTGCCCAAATGCATCTCAGAAGTGTGCAACTTGTTCCCTGAGTTAGAAAACGTCGAGAAACGGTCGTTTCAGCTAGCGCTGTGCTTCTACACATGTATTTGCTGAACGGTGAAAGCGCACAGTGATGCACTTTTCTCCCAGCAAATACACTGTTTCTAAGGAACTGGGAACACACTGAGGAGACACTTGTGGGAGCTACTGTGACTAAAACTGAGCTTCCCTACGCACAGGGAAGCAAGAGAAATGCTGATTTCATCAAGCCCAGTTACATACTCAGAATCTGTACTACTGCGCAAATAGGCATGTCTCTGTAAGCAAAAAACTCATTTCTGACAAAGTTGCCCAAATGCATCTCAGAAGTCTGCAACTTGTTCCCTGATTTAGAAAACGTCAAGAAACGGTCATATCTTCTAACGCTGTGCTTCTACACATGTATTTGCTGAACGGTGAAAGCGCACAGTAATGCACTTTTCTCCCAGCAAATACACTGTTTCTAAGGAAATGGGAACACACTGAGGAGACACTTGTGGGAGCTACTGTGACTAAAACTCAGCTTCCCTACGCACAGGGAAGCAAGAGAAATGCTGATTTCATCAAGCCCAGTTACATACTCAGAATCCGTACTACTGCGCAAATAGGCATGTCTCTGTAAGCAAAAAACTCATTTCTGACAAAGTTGCCCAAATGCATCTCAGAAGTGTGCAACTTGCTCCCTGAGTTAGAAAATGTCGAGAAACGGTCGTTTCTGCTAGCGCTGTGCTTCTACACATGTATTTGCTGAACGGTGAAAGCGCACAGTAATGCACTTTTCTCCCAGCAAATACACTGTTTCTAAGGAAATGGGAACACACTGAGGAGACACTTGTGGGAGCTACTGTGACTAAAACTGAGCTTCCCTACGCACAGGGAAGCAAGAGAAATGCTGATTTCATCAATCCCAGTTACATACTCAGAATCTGTACTACTGCGCAAATAGGCATGAATCTGTAGGCAAAAAAATCATTTCTGACAAAGTTGCCCAAATGCATCTCAGAAGTGTGCAACTTGTTCCCTGAGTTAGAAAACGTCGAGAAACGTTCGTTTCTGCTAGCGCTGTGCTTCTACACATGTATTTGCTGAATGGTGAAAGCGCACAGTGATGCAATTTTCTCCCAGCAAATACACTGTTTTTAAGGAACTGGGAACACACTGAGGAGACACTTGTGGGAGCTACTGTGACTAAAACTGAGCTTCCCTACGCACAGGGAAGCAAGAGAAATGCTGATTTCATCAAGCCCAGTTACATACTCAGAATCTGTACTACTGCGCAAATAGGCATGTCTCTGTAGGCAAAAAACTCATTTCTGACAAAGTTGCCCAAATGCATCTCAGAAGTCTGCAACTTGTTCCCTGATTTAGAAAACGTCAAGAAACGGTCATATCTTCTAACGCTGTGCTTCTACACATGTATTTGCTGAACGGTGAAAGCGCACAGTAATGCACTTTTCTCCCAGCAAATACACTGTTTCTAAGGAAATGGGAACACACTGAGCAGACACTTGTGGGAGCTACTGTGACTAAAACTGAGCTTCCCTACGCACAGGGAAGCAAGAGAAATGCTGATTTCATCAAGCCCAGTTACATACTCAGAATCTGTACTACTGCGCAAATAGGCATGTCTCGTTAGGCAAATATCTCATTTCTGACAAAGTTGCCCAAATGCATCTCAGAAGTGTGCAACTTGTTCTCTGAGTTAGAAAACGTCGAGAAACGGTCTTTTCTGCTAGCGCTGTGCTTCTACATATGTACTTGCTGAACGGTGAAAGCGCACAGTAATGCACTAATCTCCCAGCAAATACAGTGTTTCTAAGGAAATGGGAACACACTGAGGAGAAACTTTTGGGAGCTACTGTGACTAAAACTGAGCTTCCCTACGCACAGGGAAGCAAGAGAAATGCTGATTTCATCAAGCCCAGTTACATACTCAGAATCTGTACTACTGCGCAAATAGGCATGTCTCTGTAGGCAAAAAACTCATTTCTGACAAAGTTGCCCAAATGCATCTCAGAAGTGTGCCACTTCTTCCTTGAGTTAGAAAACGTCGAGAAACGGTCGTTTTAGCTAGCGCTGTGCTTCTACACATGTATTTGCTGAACGGCGAAAGCGCACAGTAATGCACATTTCTCCCAGCAAAAACACTGTTTCTAAGGAAATGGGAACACACTGAGGAGACACTTGTGGGAGCTACTGTGACTAAAACTGAGCTTCCCTACGCACAGGGAATCAAGAGAAATGCTGATTTCATCAAGCCCAGTTACATACTCAGAATCTGTACTACTGCGCAAATAGGCATGTCTCAGTAGGCAAAAAACTCATTTCTGACAAAGTTGCCCAAATGCATCTCAGAAGTGTGCAACTTGTTCCCTGAGTTAGAAAACGTCGAGAAACGTTCGTTTCTGCTAGCGCTGTGCTTCTACACATGTATTTGCTGAACGGTGAAAGCGCACAGTAATGCACTTTTCTCCCAGCAAATACACTGTTTCTAAGGAATTGGGAACACACTGAGGAGACACTTGTGGGAGCTACTGTGACTAAAACTGAGCTTCCCTACGCACAGGGAAGCAAGAGAAATGCTGATTTCATCAAGCCCAGTTACATACTCAGAATCTGTACTACTGCGCAAATAGGCATGAATCTGTAGGAAAAAAAATCATTTCTGACAAAGTTGCCCAAATGCATCTCAGAAGTGTGCAACTTGTTCCCTGAGTTAGAAAACGTCGAGAAACGTTCGTTTCTGCTAGCGCTGTGCTTCTACACATGTATTTGCTGAATGGTGAAAGCGCACAGTGATGCAATTTTCTCCCAGCAAATACACTGTTTCTAAGGAACTGGGAACACACTGAGGAGACACTTGTGGGAGCTACTGTGACTAAAACTGAGCTTCCCTACACACAGGGAAGCAAGAGAAATGCTGATTTCATCAAGCCCAGTTACATACTCAGAATCTGTACTACTGCGCAAATAGGCATGTCTCTGTAAGCAAAAAACTCATTTCTGACAAAGTTGCCCAAATGCATCTCAGAAGTGTGCAACTTGCTCCCCGAGTTAGAAAATGTCGAGAAACGGTCGTTTCTGCTAGCGCTGTGCTTCTACACATGTATTTGCTGAACGGTGAAAGCGCACAGTAATGCACTTTTCTCCCAGCAAATACACTGTTTCTAAGGAAATGGGAACACACTGAGGAGACACTTGTGGGAGCTACTGTGACTAAAACTGAGCTTCCCTACGCACAGGGAAGCAAGAGAAATGCTGATTTCATCAATCCCAGTTACATACTCAGAATCTGTACTACTGCGCAAATAGGCATGAATCTGTAGGCAAAAAAATCATTTCTGACAAAGTTGCCCAAATGCATCTCAGAAGTGTGCAACTTGTTCCCTGAGTTAGAAAACGTCGAGAAACGTTCGTTTCTGCTAGCGCTGTGCTTCTACACATGTATTTGCTGAATGGTGAAAGCGCACAGTGATGCAATTTTCTCCCAGCAAATACACTGTTTCTAAGGAACTGGGAACACACTGAGGAGACACTTGTGGGAGCTACTGTGACTAAAACTGAGCTTCCCTACGCACAGGGAAGCAAGAGAAATGCTGATTTCATCAAGCCCAGTTACATACTCAGAATCTGTACTACTGCGCAAATAGGCATGTCTCTGTAGGCAAAAAACTCATTTCTGACAAAGTTGCCCAAATGCATCTCAGAAGTCTGCAACTTGTTCCCTGATTTAGAAAACGTCAAGAAACGGTCATATCTTCTAACGCTGTGCTTCTACACATGTATTTGCTGAACGGTGAAAGCGCACAGTAATGCACTTTTCTCCCAGCAAATACACTGTTTCTAAGGAAATGGGAACACACTGAGGAGACACTTGTGGGAGCTACTGTGACTAAAACTGAGCTTCCCTACGCACAGGGAAGCAAGAGAAATGCTGATTTCATCAAGCCCAGTTACATACTCAGAATCTGTACTACTGCGCAAATAGGCATGTCTCTGTAAGCAAAAAACTCATTTCTGACAAAGTTGCCCAAATGCATCTCAGAAGTGTGCAACTTGTTTCCTGAGTTAGAAAATGTCGAGAAACGGTCGTTTCTGCTAGCGCTGTGCTTCTACACATGTATTTGCTGAACGGTGAAAGCACAAAGTGATGCACTTTTCTCCCAGCAAATACACTGTTTCTAAGGAAATGGGAACACACTGAAGAGACACTTGTGGGAGCTACTGTGACTAAACTGACCTTCCCTATGAACAGGAAAACAAGAGAAATGCTGATTTCATCAAGCCCAGTTACATACTCAGAATCTGTACTACTGCGCAAATAGGCATGTCTCTGTAGGCAAAAAACTCATTTCTGACAAAGTTGCCCAAATGCATCTCAGAAGTGTGCAACTTGTTCCCTGAGTTAGAAAACGTCGAGAAACGTTCGTTTCTGCTAGCGCTGTGCTTCTACACATGTATTTGCTGAACGGTGAAAGCGCACAGTAATGCACTTTTCTCCCAGCAAATACACTGTGTCTAAGGAAATGGGAACACACTGAGGAGACACTTGTGGGAGCTACTGTGACTAAAACTGAGCTTCCCTACGCACAGGGAAGCAAGAGAAATGCTGATTTCATCAAGCCCAGTTACCTACTCAGAATCTGTACTACTGCGCAAATAGGCATGAATCTGTAGGCAAAAAACTCATTTCTGACAAAGTTGCCCAAATGCATCTCAGAAGTGTGCAACTTGCTCCCTGAGTTAGAAAACGTCGAGAAACGTGCGTTTCTGCTAGCGCTGTGCTTCTACACATGTATTTGCTGAACGGTGAAAGCGCACAGTAATGCACTTTTCTCCCAGCAAATACACTGTTTCTAAGGAAATGAGAACACACTGAGGAGACACTTGTGGGAGCTACTATGACTAAAACTGAGCTTCCCTACGCACAGGGAAGCAAGAGAAATGCTGATTTCATCAAGCCCAGTTACATAATCAGAATCTGTACTACTGCGCAAATAGGCATGTCTCTGTAGGCAAAAAACTCATTTCTGACAAAGTTGCCCAAATGCATCTCAGAAGTCTGCAACTTGTTCCCTGATTTAGAAAACGTCAAGAAACGGTCATATCTTCTAACGCTGTGCTTCTACACATGTATTTGCTGAACGGTGAAAGCGCACAGTAATGCACTTTTCTCCCAGCAAATACACTGTTTCTAAGGAAATGGGAACACACTGAGGAGACACTTGTGGGAGCTACTGTGACTAAAACTGAGCTTCCCTACGCACAGGGAAGCAAGAGAAATGCTGATTTCATCAAGCCCAGTTACATACTCAGAATCTGTACTACTGCGCAAATAGGCATGTCTCTGTAAGCAAAAAACTCATTTCTGACAAAGTTGCCCAAATGCATCTCAGAAGTGTGCAACTTGTTTCCTGAGTTAGAAAATGTCGAGAAACGGTCGTTTCTGCTAGCGCTGTGCTTCTACACGTGTATTTGCTGAACGGTGAAAGCGCACAGTAATGCACTTTTCTCCCAGCAAATACACTGTTTCTAAGGAAATGGGAACACACTGAGGAGACACTTGTAGGAGCTACTGTGACTAAAACTGAGCTTCCCTACTCACAGGGAAGCAAGAGAAATGCTGATTTCATCAAGCCCAGTTACATACTCAGAATCTGTACTACTGCGCAAATAGGCATGTCTCTGTAGGCAAAAAACTCATTTCTGACAAAGTTGCCCAAATGCATCTCAGAAGTGTGCAACTTGTTCCCTGAGTTAGAAAACGTCGAGAAACGTTCGTTTCTGCTAGTGCTGTGCTTCTACACATGTATTTGCTGAACGGTGAAAGCGCACAGTAATGCACTTTTCTCCCAGCAAATACACTGTTTCTAAGGAAATGGGAACACACTGAGGAGACACTTGTGGGAGCTACTGTGACTAAAACTGAGCTTTCGTACGCACAGGGAAGCAAGAGAAATGCTGATTTCATCAAGCCCAGTTACATACTCAGAATCTGTACTACTGCGCAAATAGGCATGTCTCTGTAGGCAAAAAACTCATTTCTGACAAAGTTGCCCAAATGCATCTCAGAAGTGTGCAACTTGTTCCCTGAGTTAGAAAACGTCGAGAAACGTTCGTTTCTGCTAGCGCTGTGCTTCTACACATGTATTTGCTGAACGGTGAAAGCGCACAGTAATGCACTTTTCTCCCAGCAAATACACTGTTTCTAAGGAAAGGGGAACACACTGAGGAGACACTTGTGGGAGCTACTGGGACTAAAACTGAGCTTCCCTATGCACAGGGAAGCAAGAGAAATGCTGATTTCATCAAGCCCAGTTACATACTCAGAATCTGTACTACTGCGCAAATAGGCATGTCTCTGTAGGCAAAAAACTCATTTCTGACAAAGTTGCCCAAATGCAACTCAGAAGTGTGCAACTTGTTCCCTGAGTTAGAAAACGTCGAGAAACGGTCGTTTCTGCTAGCGCTGTGCTTCTACACATGTATTTGCTGAACGGTGAAAGCACAAAGTGATGCACTTTTCTCCCAGCAAATACACAGTTTCTAAGGAAATGGGAACACACTGAAGAGACACTTGTGGGAGCTACTGTGACTAAACTGACCTTCCGTATGCACAGGGAAACAAGAGAAATGCTGATTTCATCAAGCCCAGTTACATACTCAGAATCTGTACTACTGCGCAAATAGGCATGTCTCTGTAGGCAAAAAACTCATTTCTGACAAAGTTGCCCAAATGCATCTCAGAAGTGTGCAACTTGTTCCCTGAGTTAGAAAACGTAGAGAAACGTTCGTTTCTGCTAGCGCTGTGCTTCTACACATGTATTTGCTGAACGGTGAAAGCGCACAGTAATGCACTTTTCTCCCAGCAAATACACTGCGTCTAAGGAAATGGGAACACACTGAGGAGACACTTGTGGGAGCTACTGTGACTAAAACTGAGCTTCCCTACGCACAGGGAAGCAAGAGAAATGCTGATTTCATCAAGCCCAGTTACATACTCAGAATCTGTACTACTGCGCAAATAGGCATGAATCTGTAGGCAAAAAACTCATTTCTGACAAAGTTGCCCAAATGCATCTCAGAAGTGTGCAACTTGTTTCCTGAGTTAGAAAATGTCGAGAAACGGTCGTTTCTGCTAGCGCTGTGCTTCTACACGTGTATTTGCTGAACGGTGAAAGCGCACAGTAATGCACTTTTCTCCCAGCAAATACACTGTTTCTAAGGAAATGGGAACACACTGAGGAGACACTTGTAGGAGCTACTGTGACTAAAACTGAGCTTCCCTACGCACAGGGAAGCAAGAGAAATGCTGATTTCATCAAGCCCAGTTACATACTCAGAATCTGTACTACTGCGCAAATAGGCATGTCTCTGTAGGCAAAAAACTCATTTCTGACAAAGTTGCCCAAATGCATCTCAGAAGTGTGCAACTTGTTCCCTGAGTTAGAAAACGTAGAGAAACGTTCGTTTCTGCTAGTGCTGTGCTTCTACACATGTATTTGCTGAACGGTGAAAGCGCACAGTAATGCACTTTTCTCCCAGCAAATACACTGTTTCTAAGGAAATGGGAACACACTGAGGAGACACTTGTGGGAGCTACTGTGACTAAAACTGAGCTTCCCTACGCACAGGGAAGCAAGAGAAATGCTGATTTCATCAAGCCCAGTTACATACTCAGAATCTGTACTACTGCGCAAATAGGCATGTCTCTGTAGGCAAAAAACTCATTTCTGACAAAGTTGCCCAAATGCATCTCAGAAGTGTGCAACTTGTTCCCTGAGTTAGAAAACGTCGAGAAACGTTCGTTTCTGCTAGCGCTGTGCTTCTACACATGTATTTGCTGAACGGTGAAAGCGCACAGTAATGCACTTTTCTCCCAGCAAATACACTGTTTCTAAGGAAAGGGGAACACACTGAGGAGACACTTGTGGGAGCTACTGGGACTAAAACTGAGCTTCCCTATGCACAGGGAAGCAAGAGAAATGCTGATTTCATCCAGCCCAGTTACATACTCAGAATCTGTACTACTGCGCAAATAGGCATGTCTCTGTAGGCAAAAAACTCATTTCTGACAAAGTTGCCCAAATGCAACTCAGAAGTGTGCAACTGTTCCCTGAGTTAGAAAACGTCGAGAAACGGTCGTTTCTGCTAGCGCTGTGCTTCTACACATGTATTTGCTGAACGGTGAAAGCACAAAGTGATGCACTTTTCTCCCAGCAAATACACTGTTTCTAAGGAAATGGGAACACACTGAAGAGACACTTGTGGGAGCTACTGTGACTAAACTGACCTTCCCTATGAACAGGGAAACAAGAGAAATGCTGATTTCATCAAGCCCAGTTACATACTCAGAATCTGTACTACTGCGCAAATAGGCATGTCTCTGTAGGCAAAAAACTCATTTCTGACAAAGTTGCCCAAATGCATCTCAGAAGTGTGCAACTTGTTCCCTGAGTTAGAAAACGTCGAGAAACGTTCGTTTCTGCTAGCGCTGTGCTTCTACACATGTATTTGCTGAACGGTGAAAGCGCACAGTAATGCACTTTTCTCCCAGCAAATACACTGCGTCTAAGGAAATGGGAACACACTGAGGAGACACTTGTGGGAGCTACTGTGACTAAAACTGAGCTTCCCTACGCACAGGGAAGCAAGAGAAATGCTGATTTCATCAAGCCCAGTTACATACTCAGAATCTGTACTACTGCGCAAATAGGCATGTCTCTGTAGGAAAAAACTCATTTCTGACAAAGTTGCCCAAATGCATCTCAGAAGTGTGCAACTTGCTCCCTGAGTTAGAAAATGTCGAGAAACGGTCGTTTCTGCTAGCGCTGTGCTTCTACACATGTATTTGCTGAACGGTGAAAGCGCACAGTAATGCACTTTTCTCCCAGCAAATACACTGTTTCTAAGGAAATGGGAACACACTGAGGAGACACTTGTGGGAGCTACTGTGACTAAAACTGAGCTTCCCTACGCACAGGGAAGCAAGAGAAATGCTGATTTCATCAATCCCAGTTACATACTCAGAATCTGTTCTACTGCCCAAATAGGCATGAATCTGTAGGCAAAAAAATCATTTCTGACAAAGTTGCCCAAATGCATCTCAGAAGTGTGCAACTTGTTCCCTGAGTTAGAAAACGTCGAGAAACGTTCGTTTCTGCTAGCGCTGTGCTTCTACACATGTATTTGCTGAACGGTGAAAGCGCACAGTGATGCACTTTTCTCCCAGCAAATACACTGTTTCTAAGGAACTGGGAACACACTGAGGAGACACTTGTGGGAGCTACTGTGACTAAAACTGAGCTTCCCTACGCACAGGGAAGCAAGAGAAATGCTGATTTCATCAAGCCCAGTTACATACTCAGAATCTGTACTACTGCGCAAATAGGCATGTCTCTGTAGGCAAAAAACTCATTTCTGACAAAGTTGCCCAAATGCATCTCAGAAGTCTGCAACTTGTTCCCTGATTTAGAAAACGTCAAGAAACGGTCATATCTTCTAACGCTGTGCTTCTACACATGTATTTGCTGAACGGTGAAAGCGCACAGTAATGCACTTTTCTCCCAGCAAATACACTGTTTCTAAGGAAATGGGAACACACTGAGGAGACACTTGTGGGAGCTCCTGTGACTAAAACTGAGCTTCCCTACGCACAGGGAAGCAAGAGAAATGCTGATTTCATCAAGCCCAGTTACATACTCAGAATCTGTACTACTGCGCAAATAGGCATGTCTCTGTAAGCAAAAAACTCATTTCTGACAAAGTTGCCCAAATGCATCTCAGAAGTGTGCAACTTGCTCCCTGAGTTAGAAAATGTCGAGAAACGGTCGTTTCTGCTAGCGCTGTGCTTCTACACATGTATTTGCTGAACGGTGAAAGCGCACAGTAATGCACTTTTCTCCCAGCAAATACACTGTTTCTAAGGAAATGGGAACACACTGAGGAGACACTTGTGGGACCTACTGTGACTAAAACTGAGCTTCCCTACGCACAGGGAAGCAAGAGAAATGCTGATTTCATCAATCCCAGTTACATACTCAGAATCTGTACTACTGCGCAAATAGGCATGAATCTGTAGGCAAAAAAATCATTTCTGACAAAGTTGCCCAAATGCATCTCAGAAGTGTGCAACTTGTTCCCTGAGTTAGAAAACGTCGAGAAACGTTTGTTTCTGCTAGCGCTGTGCTTCTACACATGTATTTGCTGAATGGTGAAAGCGCACAGTGATGCAATTTTCTCCCAGCAAATACACTGTTTCTAAGGAACTGGGAACACACTGAGGAGACACTTGTGGGAGCTACTGTGACTAAAACTGAGCTTCCCTACGCACAGGGAAGCAAGAGAAATGCTGATTTCATCAAGCCCAGTTACATACTCAGAATCTGTACTACTGCGCAAATAGGCATGTCTCTGTAGGCAAAAAACTCATTTCTGACAAAGTTGCCCAAATGCATCTCAGAAGTCTGCAACTTGTTCCCTGATTTAGAAAACGTCAAGAAACGGTCATATCTTCTAACGCTGTGCTTCTACACATGTATTTGCTGAACGGTGAAAGCGCACAGTAATGCACTTTTCTCCCAGCAAATACACTGTTTCTAAGGAAATGGGAACACACTGAGGAGACACTTGTGGGAGCTACTGTGACTAAAACTGAGCTTCCCTACGCACAGGGAAGCAAGAGAAATGCTGATTTCATCAAGCCCAGTTACATACTCAGAATCTGTACTACTGCGCAAATAGGCATGTCTCTGTAAGCAAAAAACTCATTTCTGACAAAGTTGCCCAAATGCATCTCAGAAGTGTGCAACTTGTTTCCTGAGTTAGAAAATGTCGAGAAACGGTCGTTTCTGCTAGCGCTGTGCTTCTACACATGTATTTGCTGAACGGTGAAAGCACAAAGTGATGCACTTTTCTCCCAGCAAATACACTGTTTCTAAGGAAATGGGAACACACTGAAGAGACACTTGTGGGAGCTACTGTGACTAAACTGACCTTCCCTATGCACAGGAAAACAAGAGAAATGCTGATTTCATCAAGCCCAGTTACATACTCAGAATCTGTACTACTGCGCAAATAGGCATGTCTCTGTAGGCAAAAAACTCATTTCTGACAAAGTTGCCCAAATGCATCTCAGAAGTGTGCAACTTGTTCCCTGAGTTAGAAAACGTCGAGAAACGTTCGTTTCTGCTAGCGCTGTGCTTCTACACATGTATTTGCTGAACGGTGAAAGCGCACAGTAATGCACTTTTCTCCCAGCAAATACACTGTGTCTAAGGAAATGGGAACACACTGAGGAGACACTTGTGGGAGCTACTGTGACTAAAACTGAGCTTCCCTACGCACAGGGAAGCAAGAGAAATGCTGATTTCATCAAGCCCAGTTACCTACTCAGAATCTGTACTACTGCGCAAATAGGCATGAATCTGTAGGCAAAAAACTCATTTCTGACAAAGTTGCCCAAATGCATCTCAGAAGTGTGCAACTTGTTCCCTGAGTTAGAAAACGTCGAGAAACGTGCGTTTCTGCTAGCGCTGTGCTTCTACACATGTATTTGCTGAACGGTGAAAGAGCACAGTGATGCACTTTTCTCCTAGCAAATACACTGTTTCTAAGGAAATGGGAACACACTGAGGAGACACTTGTGGGAGCTACTGTGACTAAAACTGAGCTTCCCTACGCACAGGGAAGCAAGAGAAATGCTGATTTCATCAAGCCCAGTTACATACTCAGAATCTGTACTACTGCGCAAATAGGCATGTCTCTGTAGGCAAAAAACTCATTTCTGACAAAGTTGCCCAAATGCATCTCAGAAGTGTGCAACTTGCTCCCTGAGTTAGAAAATGTCGAGAAACGGTCGTTTCTGCTAGCGCTGTGCTTCTACACATGTATTTGCTGAACGGTGAAAGCGCACAGTAATGCACTTTTCTCCCAGCAAATACACTGTTTCTAAGGAAATGGGAACACACTGAGGAGACACTTGTGGGAGCTACTGTGACTAAAACTGAGCTTCCCTACGCACAGGGAAGCAAGAGAAATGCTGATTTCATCAAGCCCAGTTACATACTCAGAATCTGTACTACTGCGCAAATAGGCATGTCTCTGTAGGCAAAAAACTCATTTCTGACAAAGTTGCCCAAATGCATCTCAGAAGTCTGCAACTTGTTCCCTGATTTAGAAAACGTCAAGAAACGGTCATATCTTCTAATGCTGTGCTTCTACACATGTATTTGCTGAACGGTGAAAGCGCACAGTAATGCACTTTTCTCCCAGCAAATACACTGTTTCTAAGGAAATGGGAACACACTGAGGAGACACTTGTGGGAGCTACTGTGACTAAAACTGAGCTTCCCTACGCACAGGGAAGCAAGAGAAATGCTGATTTCATCAAGCCCAGTTACATACTCAGAATCTGTACTACTGCGCAAATAGGCATGTCTCTGTAAGCAAAAAACTCATTTCTGACAAAGTTGCCCAAATGCATCTCAGAAGTGTGCAACTTGTTTCCTGAGTTAGAAAATGTCGAGAAACGGTCGTTTCTGCTAGCGCTGTGCTTCTACACGTGTATTTGCTGAACGGTGAAAGCGCACAGTAATGCACTTTTCTCCCAGCAAATACACTGTTTCTAAGGAAATGGGAACACACCTAGGAGACACTTGTAGGAGCTACTGTGACTAAAACTGAGCTTCCCTACGCACAGGGAAGCAAGAGAAATGCTGATTTCATCAAGCCCAGTTACATACTCAGAATCTGTACTACTGCGCAAATAGGCATGTCTCTGTAGGCAAAAAACTCATTTCTGACAAAGTTGCCCAAATGCATCTCAGAAGTGTGCAACTTGTTCCCTGAGTTAGAAAACGTCGAGAAACGTTCGTTTCTGCTAGTGCTGTGCTTCTACACATGTATTTGCTGAACGGTGAAAGCGCACAGTAATGCACTTTTCTCCCAGCAAATACACTGTTTCTAAGGAAATGGGAACACACTGAGGAGACACTTGTGGGAGCTACTGTGACTAAAACTGAGCTTCCCTACGCACAGGGAAGCAAGAGAAATGCTGATTTCATCAAGCCCAGTTACATACTCAGAATCTGTACTACTCTGCAAATAGGCATGTCTCTGTAGGCAAAAAACTCATTTCTGACAAAGTTGCCCAAATGCATCTCAGAAGTCTGCAACTTGTTCCCTGAGTTAGAAAACGTCGAGAAACGGTCATATCTTCTAACGCTGTGCTTCTACACATGTATTTGCTGAACGGTGAAAGCGCACAGTAATGCACTTTTCTCCCAGCAAATACACTGTTTCTAAGGAAATGGGAACACACTGAGGAGACACTTGTGGGAGCTACTGTGACTAAAACTGAGCTTCCCTACGCACAGGGAAGCAAGAGAAATGCTGATTTCATCCAGCCCAGTTACATACTCAGAATCTGTACTACTGCGCAAATAGGCATGTCTCTGTAGGCAAAAAACTCATTTCTGACAAAGTTGCCCAAATGCAACTCAGAAGTGTGCAACTTGTTCCCTGAGTTAGAAAACGTCGAGAAACGGTCGTTTCTGCTAGCGCTGTGCTTCTACACATGTATTTGCTGAACGGTGAAAGCACAAAGTGATGCACTTTTCTCCCAGCAAATACACTGTTTCTAAGGAAATGGGAACACACTGAGGAGACACTTGTGGGAGCTACTGTGACTAAACTGAGCTTCCCTACGCACAGGGAAGCAAGAGAAATGCTGATTTCATCAAGCCCAGTTACATACTCAGAATCTGTACTACTGCGCAAATAGGCATGTCTCTGTAGGCAAAAAACTCATTTCTGACAAAGTTGCCCAAATGCATCTCAGAAGTGTGCAACTTGTTCCCTGAGTTAGAAAACGTCGAGAAACGTTCGTTTCTGCTAGCGCTGTGCTTCTACACATGTATTTGCTGAACGGTGAAAGCGCACAGTAATGCACTTTTCTCCCAGCAAATACACTGTGTCTAAGGAAATGGGAACACACTGAGGAGACACTTGTGGGAGCTACTGTGACTAAAACTGAGCTTCCCTACGCACAGGGAAGCAAGAGAAATGCTGATTTCATCCAGCCCAGTTACATACTCAGAATCTGTACTACTGCGCAAATAGGCATGTCTCTGTAGGCAAAAAACTCATTTCTGACAAAGTTGCCCAAATGCATCTCAGAAGTGTGCAACTTGTTCCCTGAGTTAGAAAACGTCGAGAAACATTCATTTCTGCTAGCGCTGTGCTTCTACACATGTATTTGCTGAACGGTGAAAGCGCACAGTAATGCACTTTTCTCCCAGCAAATACACTGTTTCTAAGGAAATGGGAACACACTGAGGAGACACTTGTGGGAGCTACTGTGACTAAAACTGAGCTTCCCTACGCACAGGGAAGCAAGAGTAATGCTGATTTCATCAAGCCCAGTTACATAGTCAGAATCTGTACTACTGCGCAAATAGGCATGTCTCTGTAGGCAAAAAACTCATTTCTGACAAAGTTGCCCAAATGCAACTCAGAAGTGTGCAACTTGTTCCCTGAGTTAGAAAACGTCGAGAAACGGTCGTTTCTGCTAGCGCTGTGCTTCTACACATGTATTTGCTGAACGGTGAAAGCACAAAGTGATGCACTTTTCTCCCAGCAAATACACTGTTTCTAAGGAAATGGGAACACACTGAGGAGACACTTGTGGGAGCTACTGTGACTAAACTGAGCTTCCCTACACACAGGGAAGCAAGAGACATGCTGATTTCATCAAGCCCAGTTACATACTCAGAATCTGTACTACTGCGCAAATAGGCATGTCTCTGTAGGCAAAAAACTCATTTCTGACAAAGTTGCCCAAATGCATCTCAGAAGTGTGCAACTTGTTCCCTGAGTTAGAAAACGTCCAGAAACGTTCGTTTCTGCTAGCGCTGTGCTTCTACACATGTATTTGCTGAACGGTGAAAGCGCACAGTAATGCACTTTTCTCCCAGCAAATACACTGTGTCTAAGGAAATGGGAACACACTGAGGAGACACTTGTGGGAGCTACTGTGACTAAAACTGAGCTTCCCTACGCACAGGGAAGCAAGAGAAATGCTGATTTCATCCAGCCCAGTTACATACTCAGAATCTGTACTACTGCGCAAATAGGCATGTCTCTGTAGGCAAAAAACTCATTTCTGACAAAGTTGCCCAAATGCATTTCAGAAGTGTGCAACTTGTTCCCTGAGTTAGAAAACGTGGAGAAACATTCATTTCTGCTAGCGCTGTGCTTCTACACATGTATTTGCTGAACGGTGAAAGCGCACAGTAATGCACATTTCTCCCAGCAAATACAATGTTTCAAAAGAAATGGGAACACACTGAGGAGACACTTGTGGGAGCTACTGTGACTAAAACTGAGCTTCCCTACGCACAGGGAAGCAAGAGAAATGCTGATTTCATCAAGCCCAGTAACATACTCAGAATCTGTACTACTGCGCAAATAGGCATGAATCTGTAGGCAAAAAACTCATTTCTGAGAAAGATGCCCAAATGCATCTCAGAAGTGTGCAACTTGTTCCCTGAGTTAGAAAACGTCGAAAAACATTCATTTCTGCAAGCACTGTGCTTCTACACATGTATTTGCTGAACGGTGAAAGCGCACAGTAATGCACTTTTCTCCCAGCAAATACACTGTTTCTAAGGAAATGGGAACACACTGAGGAGACACTTGTGGGAGCTACTGTGACTAAAACTGAGCTTCCCTACGCACAGGGAAGCAAGAGAAATGCTGATTTCATCAAGCCCAGTTACATACTCAGAATCTGTACTACTGCGCAAATAGGCATGTCTCTGTAGGCAAAAAACTCATTTCTGACAATGTTGCCCAAATGCATCTCAGAAGTGTGCAACTTGTTTCCTGAGTTAGAAAACGTCGAGAAACGTTCGTTTCTGCTAGCGCTGTGCTTCCACACATGTATTTGCTGAACGGTGAAAGCGCACAGTAATGCACTTTTCTCCCAGCAAATACACTGTTTCTAAGGAAATGGGAACACACTGAGGAGACACTTGTGGGAGCTACTGTGACTAAAACTGAGCTTCCCTACGCACAGGGAAGCAAGAGAAATGCTGATTTCATCAAGCCCAGTTACATACTCAGAATCTGTACTACTGCGCAAATAGGCATGAATCTGTAGGCAAAAAACTCATTTCTGACAAAGTTGCCCAAATGCATCTCAGAAGTGTGCAAATTGTTCCCTGAGTTAGAAAACGTCGAGAAACGTTCGTTTCTGCTAGCGCTGTGCTTCTACACATGTATTTGCTGAACGGTGAAAGCACACAGTAATGCACTTTTCTCCCAGCAAATACACTGTTTCTAAGGAAATGGGAACACACTGAGGAGACACTTGTGGGAGCTACTGTGACTAAAACTGAGCTTCCCTACGCACAGGGAAGCAAGACAAATGCTGATTTCATCAAGCCTAGTTACATACTCAGAATCTGTACTACTGCGCAAATAGGCATGTCTCTGTAGGCTAAAACTCATTTCTGACAAAGTTGCCCAAATGCATCTCAGAAGTGTGCAACTTGTTCCCTGAGTTAGAAAACGTCGAAAAACGGTCATATCTGCTAACGCTGTGCTTCTACACATGTATTTGCTGAACAGTGAAAGCGCACAGTAATGCACTTTTCTCCCAGCAAATACACTGTTAATAAGGAAATGGGAACACACTTAGGAGACACTTGTGGGAGATACTGTGACTAAAACTGAGCTTCCCTACGCACAGGGAAGCAAGAGAAATGCTGATTTCATCAAGCCCAGTTACATACTCAGAATCTGTACTACTGCGCAAATAGGCATGTCTCTGTAGGCAAAAAACTCATTTCTGACAATGTTGCCCAAATGCATCTCAGAAGTGTGCAATTTGTTCCCTGAGTTAGAAAACATCGAGAAACGGTCGTTTCTGATAGCGCTGTGCTTCTACACATGTATTTGCTGAACGGTGAAAGCGCACAGTAATGCATTTTTCTCCCAGCAAATACAGTGTTTCTAAGGAAATGGGAACACACTGAGGAGACACTTGTGGGAGCTACTGTGACTTAAACTGAGCTTCTCTACGCACAGGGAAGCAAGAGAAATGCTGATTTCATCAAGCCCAGTTACATACTCAGAATCTGTACTACTGCGCAAATAGGCATGTCTCTTTAGGCAAAAAACTCATTTCTGACAAAGTTGCCCAAATGCATCTCAGAAGTGTGCAACTTGTTCCCTGAGTTAGAAAACGTCGAGAAACGTTCGTTTCTGCTAGCGCTGTGCTTCTACACATGTATTTGATGAACGGTGAAAGCCCATAGTAATGCACTTTTCTACCAGCAAATACACTGTTTCTAAGGAAATGGGAACACACTGAGGAGACACTTGTGGTAGCTACTGTGACTAAAACTGAGCTTCCCTACGCACAGGGTAGCAAGAGAAATGCTGATTTCATCAAGCCCAGTTACATACTCAGAATCTGTACTACTGCGCAAATAGGCATGAATCTGTAGACAAAAAACTCATTTCTGACAAAGTTGCCCAAATGCATCTCAGAAGTGTGCAACTTGTTCCCTGAGTTAGAAAACGTCGAGAAACGGTCATATCTGCTAACGCTGTGCTTCTACACATGTATTTGCTGAACGGTGAAAGCGCACAGTAATGCACTTTTCTCCCAGCAAATACACTGTTTCTAAGGAAATGGGAACACACTGAGGAGACACTTGTGGGAGCAACTGTGACTAAAACTGAGCTTCCCTACGCACAGGGAAGCAAGAGAAATGCTGATTTCATCAAGCCCAGTTACATACTCAGAATCTGTACTACTGCGCAAATAGGCATGTCTCTGTAGGGAAAAAACTCATTTCTGACAAAGTTGCCAAAATGCATCTCAGAAGTGTGCAACTTGTTCCCTGCGTTAGAAAACGTCGAGAAACGGTCATATCTGCCAACGCTGTGCTTCTACACATGTATTTGCTGAACGGTGAAAGCGCACAGTAATGCACTTTTCTCCCAGCAAATACACTGTTTCTAAGGAAATGGGAACACACTGAGGAGACACTTGTGGAAGCTACTGTGACTAAAACTGAGCTTCCCTACGCACAGGGAAGCAAGAGAAATGCTGATTTCATCAAGCCCAGTTACATACTCAGAATCTGTACTACTGCGCAAATAGGCATGAATCTGAAGGCAAAAAACTCATTTCTGACAATGTTGCCCAAATGCATCTCAGAAGTGTGCAACTTGTTCCCTGAGTTAGAAAACGTCGAGAAACGTTCGTTTCTGCTAGCGCTGTGCTTCCACACATGTATTTGCTGAACGGTGAAAGCACACAGTAATGCACTTTTCTCCCAGCAAATACACTGTTTCTAAGGAAATGGGAACACACTGAGGAGACACTTGTGGAAGCTACTGTGACTAAAACTGAGCTTCCCTACGCACAGGGAAGCAAGAGAAATGCTGATTTCATCAAGCCCAGTTACATACTCAGAATCTGTACTACTGCGCAAATAGGCATGTCTCTGTAGGCAAAAAACTCATTTCTGACAAAGTTGCCCAAATGCATCTCAGAAGTGTGCAACTTGTTCCCTGAGTTAGAAAACGTCGAGAAACGGCCATATCTGCTAACGCTGTGCTTCAACACATGTATTTGCTGAACGGTGAAAGCGCACAGTAATGCACTTTTCTCCCAGCAAATACATTGTTTCTAAGGAAATGGGAACACAATGAGGAGACACTTGTGGGAGCTACTGTGACTAAAACTGAGCTTCCCTACGCACAGGGAAGCAAGAGAAATGCTGATTTCATCAAGCCCAGTTACATACTCAGAATCTTTACTACTGCGCAAATAGGCATGAATCTGTAGGCAAAAAAATCTTTTCTGACAAAGTTGCCCAAATGCATCTCAGTAGTGTGCAACTTGTTCCCTGAGTTAGAAAACGTCGAGAAACGTTCGTTTCTGCTAGCGCTGTGCTTCCACACATGTATTTGCTGAACGGTGAAAGCGCACAGTAATGCACTTTTCTCCCAGCAAATACACTGTTTCTAAGGAAATGGGAACACACTGAGGAGACACTTGTGGGAGCTACTGTGACTAAAACTGAGCTTCCCTACGCACAGGGAAGCAAGAGAAATGCTGATTTCATCAAGCCCAGTTACATACTCAGAATCTGTACTACTGCGCAAATAGGCATGTCTTTGTAGGCAAAAAACTCATTTCTGAATGTTGCCCAAATGCATCTCAGAACTGTGCAACTTGTTCCCTGAGTTAGAAAACGTCGAGAAACGGTCGTTTCTGCTAGCGCTGTGCTTCTACACATGTATTTGCTGAACGGTGAAATCGCACAGTAATGCACATTTCTCCCAGCAAATACAATGTTTCAAAAGAAATGGGAACACACTGAGGAGACACTTGTGGGAGCTACTGTGACTAAAACTGAGCTTCCCTACGCACAGGGAAGCAAGAGAAATGCTGATTTCATCAAGCCCAGTTACATACTCAGAATCTGTACTACTGCGCAAATAGGCATGAATCTGTAGGCAAAAAACTCATTTCTGACAAAGTTGCCCAAATGCATCTCAGAAGTGTGCAACTTGTTCCCTGAGTTAGAAAACGTCGAGAAACGTTCATTTCTGCTAGCGCTGTGCTTCCACACATGTATTTGCTGAACGGTGAAAGCACACAGTAATGCACTTTTCTCCCAGCAAATACACTGTTTCTAAGGAAATGGGAACACACTGAGGAGACACTTGTGGGAGCTACTGTTACTAAAACTGAGCTTCCCTACGCACAGGGAACTAAGAGAAATGCTGATTTCATCAAGCCCAGTTACATACTCAGAATCTGTACTACTGCGCAAATAGGCATGTCTTTGTAGGCAAAAAACTCATTTCTGACAAAGTTGCCCAAATGCATCTCAGAAGTGTGCAACTTGTTCGCTGAGTTATAAAACGTCGAGACACGGTCGTTTCTGCAAGTGCTGTGCTTCTACACATGTATTTGCTGAACGGTGAAAGCGCACAGTAATGCACATTTCTCCCAGCAAATACAATATTTCAAAAGAAATGGGAACACACTGAGGAGACACTTGTGGGAGCTACTGTGACTAAAACTGAGCTTCCCTACGCACAGGGAAGCAAGAGAAATGCTGATTTCATCAAGCCCAGTTACATAATCAGAATCTGTACTACTACGCAAATATGCATGTCTTTGTAGGCAAAAAACTCATTTCTGAATGTTGCCCAAATGCATCTCAGAAGTGTGCAACTTGTTCCCTGAGTTAGAAAACGTCGAGAAACGGTCGTTTCTGCTAGCGCTGTGCTTCTACACATGTATTTGTTGAACGGTGAAATCGCACAGTAATGCACATTTCTCCCAGCAAATACAATGTTTCAAAAGAAATGGGAACACACTAAGGAGACACTTGTGGGAGCTACTGTGACTAAAACTGAGCTTCCCTACGCACAGGGAAGCAAGAGAAATGCTGATTTCATCAAGCCCAGTTACATACTCAGAATCTGTACTACTGCGCAAATAGGCATGAATCTGTAGGCAAAAAACTCATTTCTGACAAAGTTGCCCAAATGCATCTCAGAAGTGTGCAACTTGTTCCCTGAGTTAGAAAACGTCGAGAAACGTTCGTTTCTGCTAGCGCTGTGCTTCCACATATGTATTTGCTGAACGGTGAAAGCACACAGTAATGCACTTTTCTCCCAGCAAATACACTGTTTCTAAGGAAATGGGAACACACTGAGGAGACACTTGTGGGAGCTACTGTGACTAAAACTGAGCTTCCCTACACACAGGGAAGCAAGAGAAATGCTGATTTCATCAAGCCCAGTTACATACTCAGAATCTGTACTACTGCGAAAATAGGCATGTCTTTGTAGGCAAAAAACTCATTTCTGACAAAGTTGCCCAAATGCATCTCAGAAGTGTGCAACTTGTTCCCTGAGTTAGAAAACGTCGAGAAACGTTCGTTTCTGCTAGTGCTGTGCTTCTACACATGTATTTGCTGAACGGTGAAAGCGCACAGTAATGCACATTTCTCCCAGCAAATACAATATTTCAAAAGAAATGGGAACACACTGAGGAGACACTTGTGGGAGCTACTGTGACTAAAACTGAGCTTCCCTACGCACAGGGAAGCAAGAGAAATGCTGATTTCATCAAGCCCAGTTACATACTCAGAATCTGTACTACTGCGCAAATAGGCATGTCTTTGTAGGCAAAAAACTCATTTCTGAATGTTGCCCAAATGCATCTCAGAAGTGTGCAAATTGTTCCCTGAGTTAGAAAACGTCGAGAAACGGTCGTTTCTGCTAGCGCTGTGCTTCTACACATGTATTTGCTGAACGGTGAAATCGCACAGTAATGCACATTTCTCCCAGCAAATACAATGTTTCAAAAGAAATGGGAACACACTGAGGAGACACTTGTGGGAGCTACTGTGACTAAAACTGAGCTTCCCTACGCACAGGGAAGCAAGAGAAATGCTGATTTCATCAAGCCCAGTTACATACTCAGAATCTGTACTACTGCGCAAATAGGCATGAATCTGTAGGCAAAAAACTCATTTCTGACAAAGATGCCCAAATGCATCTCAGAAGTGTGCGACTTCTTCCCTGAGTTAGAAAACGTAGAGAAACATTCGTTTCTGCAAGCACTGTGCTTCTACACATGTATTTGCTGAACGGTGAAAGCGCACACTTATGCACTTTTCTCCCAGCAAATACACTGTTTCTAAGGAATTGGGAACACACTGAGGAGACACTTGTGGGAGCTACTGTGACTAAAACTGAGCTTCCCTACGCACAGGGAAGCAAGAGAAATGCTGATTTCATCAAGCCCAGTTACATACTCAGAATCTGTACTACTGCGCAAATAGGCATGTCTCTGTAGGCAAAAAACTCATTTCTGACAAAGTTGCCCAAATGCATCTCAGAAGTGTGCAACTTGTTCCCTGAGTTAGAAAACATCGAGAAACGGTCATATCTGCTAACGCTGTGCTTCTACACATGTATTTGCTGAACGGTGAAAGCGCACAGTAATGCACTTTTCTCCCAGCAAATACACTGTTTCTAAGGAAATGGGAACACACTGAGGAGACACTTGTGGGAGCTACTGTGACTAAAACTGAGCTTCCCTACGCACAGGGAAGCAAGAGAAATGCTGATTTCATCAAGCCCAGTTACATACTCAGAATCTGTACTACTGCGCAAATAGGCATGAATCTGTAGGCAAAAAACTCATTTCTGACAAAGTTGCCCAAATGCATCTCAGAAGTGTGCAACTTGTTCCCTGAGTTAGAAAACGTCGAGAAACGTTCGTTTCTGCTAGCGCTGTGCTTCCACACATGTATTTGCTGAACGGTGAAAGCGCACAGTAATGCACTTTTCTCCCAGCAAATACACTGTTTCTAAGGAAATGGGAACAAACTGAGGAGACACTTGTGGGAGCTACTGTGACTAAAACTGAGCTTCCCTTCGCACAGGGAAGCAAGAGAAATGCTGATTTCATCAAGCCCAGTTACATACTCAGAATCTGTACTACTGCGCAGATAGGCATGTCTTTGTAGGCAAAAAACTCATTTCTGACAAAGTTGCCCAAATGCATCTCAGAAGTGTGCAACTTGTTCCCTGAGTTAGAAAACGTCGAGAAACGGTCGTTTCTGCTAGCGCTGTGCTTCTACACATGTATTTGCTGAACGGTGAAAGCGCACAGTAATGCACATTTCTCCCAGCAAATACAATGTTTCAAAAGAAATGGGAACACACTGAGGAGACACTTGTGGGAGCTACTGTGACTAAAACTGAGCTTCCCTACGCACAGGGAAGCAAGAGAAATGCTGATTTCATCAAGCCCAGTAACATACTCAGAATCTGTACTACTGCGCAAATAGGCATGAATCTGTAGGCAAAAAACTCATTTCTGACAAAGTTGCCCAAATGCATCTCAGAAGTGTGCAACTTGTTCCCTGAGTTAGAAAACATCGAGAAACGGTCATATCTGCTAACGCTGTGCTTCTACACATGTATTTGCTGAACGGTGAAAGCGCACAGTAATGCACTTTTCTCCCAGCAAATACACTGTTTCTAAGGAAATGGGAACACACTGAGGAGACACTTGTGGGAGCTACTGTGGCTAAAACTGGGCTTCCCTACGCACAGGGAAGCAAGAGAAATGCTGATTTCATCAAGCCCAGTTACATACTCAGAATCTGTACTACTGCGCAAATAGGCATGAATCTGTAGGCAAAAAACTCATTTCTGACAATGTTGCCCAAATGCATCTCAGAAGTGTGCAACTTGTTCCCTGAGTTAGAAAACGTCGAGAAACGTTCGTTTCTGCTAGCGCTGTGCTTCCACACATGTATTTGCTGAACGGTGAAATCGCACAGAAATGCACATTTCTCCCAGCAAATACAATGTTTCAAAAGAAATGGGAACACACTGAGGAGACACTTGTGGGAGCTACTGTGACTAAAACTGAGCTTCCCTACGCACAGGGAAGCAAGAGAAATGCTGATTTCATCAAGCCCAGTTACATACTCAGAATCTGTACTACTGCGCAAATAGGCATGAATCTGTAGGCAAAAAACTCATTTCTGACAAAGATGCCCAAATGCATCTCAGAAGTGTGCAACTTGTTCCCTGAGTTAGAAAATGTCGAGAAACATTCGTTTCTGCAAGCACTGTGCTTCTAAACATGTATTTGCTGAACGGTGAAAGCGCACAGTAATGCACTTTTCTCCCAGCAAATACACTGTTTCTAAGGAAATGGGAACACACTGAGGAGACACTTGTGGGAGCTACTGTGACTAAAACTGAGCTTCCCTACGCACAGGGAAGCAAGAGAAATGCTGATTTCATCAAGCCCAGTTACATACTCAGAATCTGTACTACTGCGCAAATAGGCATGAATCTGTAGGCAAAAAACTCATTTCTGACAAAGTTGCCCAAATGCATCTCAGAAGTGTGCAACTTGTTCCCTGAGTTAGAAAACGTAGAGAAACGTTCGTTTCTGCTAGCGCTGTGCTTCCACACATGTATTTGCTGAACGGTGAAAGCGCACAGTAATGCACTTTTCTCCCAGCAAATACACTGTTTCTAAGGAAATGGGAACAAACTGAGGAGACACTTGTGGGAGCTACTGTGACTAAAACTGAGCTTCCCTACGCACAGGGAAGCAAGAGAAATGCTGATTTCATCAAGCCCAATTACATACTCAGAATCTGTACTACTGCGCAAATAGGCATGTCTTTGTAGGCAAAAAACTCATTTCTGACAAAGTTGCCCAAATGCATCTCAGAAGTGTGCAACTTGTTCCCTGAGTTAGAAAACGTCGAGAAACGGTCGTTTCTGCTAGCGCTGTGCTTCTACACATGTATTTGCTGAACGGTGAAAGCGCACAGTAATGCACATTTCTCCCAGCAAATACAATGTTTCAAAAGAAATGGGAACACACTGAGGAGACACTTGTGGGAGCTACTGTGACTAAAACTGAGCTTCCCTACGCACAGGGAAGCAAGAGAAATGCTGATTTCATCAAGCCCAGTAACATACTCAGAATCTGTACTACTGCGCAAATAGGCATGAATCTGTAGGCAAAAAACTCATTTCTGACAAAGTTGCCCAAATGCATCTCAGAAGTGTGCAACTTGTTCCCTGAGTTAGAAAACATCGAGAAACGGTCATATCTGCTAACGCTGTGCTTCTACACATGTATTTGCTGAACGGTGAAAGCACACAGTAATGCACTTTTCTCCCAGCAAATACACTGTTTCTAAGGAAATGGGAACACACTGAGGAGACACTTGTGGGAGCTACTGTGGCTAAAACTGAGCTTCCCTACGCACAGGGAAGCAAGAGAAATGCTGATTTCATCAAGCCCAGTTACATACTCAGAATCTGTACTACTGCGCAAATAGGCATGAATCTGTAGGCAAAAAACTCATTTCTGACAATGTTGCCCAAATGCATCTCAGAAGTGTGCAACTTGTTCCCTGAGTTAGAAAACGTCGAGAAACGTTCGTTTCTGCTAGCGCTGTGCTTCCACACATGTATTTGCTGAACGGTGAAATCGCACAGAAATGCACATTTCTCCCAGCAAATACAATGTTTCAAAAGAAATGGGAACACACTGAGGAGACACTTGTGGGAGCTACTGTGACTAAAACTGAGCTTCCCTACGCACAGGGAAGCAAGAGAAATGCTGATTTCATCAAGCCCAGTTACATACTCAGAATCTGTACTACTGCGCAAATAGGCATGAATCTGTAGGCAAAAAACTCATTTCTGACAAAGATGCCCAAATGCATCTCAGAAGTGTGCAACTTGTTCCCTGAGTTAGAAAATGTCGAGAAACATTCGTTTCTGCAAGCACTGTGCTTCTAAACATGTATTTGCTGAACGGTGAAAGCGCACAGTAATGCACTTTTCTCCCAGCAAATACACTGTTTCTAAGGAAATGGGAACACACTGAGGAGACACTTGTGGGAGCTACTGTGACTAAAACTGAGCTTCCCTACGCACAGGGAAGCAAGAGAAATGCTGATTTCATCAAGCCCAGTTACATACTCAGAATCTGTACTACTGCGCAAATAGGCATGAATCTGTAGGCAAAAAACTCATTTCTGACAAAGTTGCCCAAATGCATCTCAGAAGTGTGCAACTTGTTCCCTGAGTTAGAAAACGTCGAGAAACTTTTGTTTCTGCTAGCGCTGTGCTTCCACACATGTATTTGCTGAACGGTGAAAGCGCACAGTAATGCACTTTTCTCCCAGCAAATACACTGTTTCTAAGGAAATGGGAACAAACTGAGGAGACACTTTTGGGAGCTACTGTGACTAAAACTGAGCTTCCCTATGCACAGGGAAGCAAGAGAAATGCTGATTTCATCAAGCCCAGTTACATACTCAGAATCTGTACTACTGCGCAAATAGGCATGTCTTTGTAGGCAAAAAACTCATTTCTGACAAAGTTGCCCAAATGCATCTCAGAAGTGTGCAACTTGTTCCCTGAGTTAGAAAACGTCGAGAAACGGTCGTTTCTGCTAGCGCTGTGCTTCTACACATGTATTTGCTGAACGGTGAAAGCGCACAGTAATGCACATTTCTCCCAGCAAATACAATGTTTCAAAAGAAATGGGAACACACTGAGGAGACACTTGTGGGAGCTACTGTGACTAAAACTGAGCTTCCCTACGCACAGGGAAGCAAGAGAAATGCTGATTTCATCAAGCCCAGTAACATACTCAGAATCTGTACTACTGCGCAAATAGGCATGAATCTGTAGGCAAAAAACTCATTTCTGACAAAGTTGCCCAAATGCATCTCAGAAGTGTGCAACTTGTTCCCTGAGTTAGAAAACATCGAGAAACGGTCATATCTGCTAACGCTGTGCTTCTACACATGTATTTGCTGAACGGTGAAAGCACACAGTAATGCACTTTTCTCCCAGCAAATACACTGTTTCTAAGGAAATGGGAACACACTGAGGAGACACTTGTGGGAGCTACTGTGGCTAAAACTGAGCTTCCCTACGCACAGGGAAGCAAGAGAAATGCTGATTTCATCAAGCCCAGTTACATACTCAGAATCTGTACTACTGCGCAAATAGGCATGAATCTGTAGGCAAAAAACTCATTTCTGACAATGTTGCCCAAATGCATCTCAGAAGTGTGCAACTTGTTCCCTGAGTTAGAAAACGTCGAGAAACGTTCGTTTCTGCTAGCGCTGTGCTTCCACACATGTATTTGCTGAACGGTGAAATCGCACAGAAATGCACATTTCTCCCAGCAAATACAATGTTTCAAAAGAAATGGGAACACACTGAGGAGACACTTGTGGGAGCTACTGTGACTAAAACTGAGCTTCCCTACGCACAGGGAAGCAAGAGAAATGCTGATTTCATCAAGCCCAGTTACATACTCAGAATCTGTACTACTGCGCAAATAGGCATGAATCTGTAGGCAAAAAACTCATTTCTGACAAAGATGCCCAAATGCATCTCAGAAGTGTGCAACTTGTTCCCTGAGTTAGAAAATGTCGAGAACATTCGTTTCTGCAAGCACTGTGCTTCTAAACATGTATTTGCTGAACGGTGAAAGCGCACAGTAATGCACTTTTCTCCCAGCAAATACACTGTTTCTAAGGAAATGGGAACACACTGAGGAGACACTTGTGGGAGCTACTGTGACTAAAACTGAGCTTCCCTACGCACAGGGAAGCCAGAGAAATGCTGATTTCATCAAGCCCAGTTACATACTCAGAATCTGTACTACTGCGCAAATAGGCATGAATCTGTAGGCAAAAAACTCATTTCTGACAAAGTTGCCCAAATGCATCTCAGAAGTGTGCAACTTGTTCCCTGAGTTAGAAAACGTCGAGAAACTTTTGTTTCTGCTAGCGCTGTGCTTCCACACATGTATTTGCTGAACGGTGAAAGCGCACAGTAATGCACTTTTCTCCCAGCAAATACACTGTTTCTAAGGAAATGGGAACAAACTGAGGAGACACTTGTGGGAGCTACTGTGACTAAAACTGAGCTTCCCTATGCACAGGGAAGCAAGAGAAATGCTGATTTCATCAAGCCCAGTTACATACTCAGAATCTGTACTACTGCGCAAATAGGCATGTCTTTGTAGGCAAAAAACTCATTTCTGACAAAGTTGCCCAAATGCATCTCAGAAGTGTGCAACTTGTTCCCTGAGTTAGAAAACGTCGATAAACGATCGTTTCTGCTAGCGCTGTGCTTCTACACATGTATTTGCTGAACGGTGAAAGCGCACAGTAATGCACATTTCTCCCAGCAAATACAATGTTTCAAAAGAAATGGGAACACACTGAGGAGACACTTGTGGGAGCTACTGTGACTAAAACTGAGCTTCCCTACGCACAGGGAAGCAAGAGAAATGCTGATTTCATCAAGCCCAGTAACATACTCAGAATCTGTACTACTGCGCAAATAGGCATGAATCTGTAGGCAAAAAACTCATTTCTGACAAAGTTGCCCAAATGCATCTCAGAAGTGTGCAACTTGTTCCCTGAGTTAGAAAACATCGAGAAACGGTCATATCTGCTAACGCTGTGCTTCTACACATGTATTTGCTGAACGGTGAAAGCGCACAGTAATGCACTTTTCTCCCAGCAAATACACTGTTTCTAAGGAAATGGGAACACACTGAGGAGACACTTGTGGGAGCTACTGTGGCTAAAACTGAGCTTCCCTACGCACAGGGAAGCAAGAGAAATGCTGATTTCATCAAGCCCAGTTACATACTCAGAATCTGTACTACTGCGCAAATAGGCATGAATCTGTAGGCAAAAAACTCATTTCTGACAATGTTGCCCAAATGCATCTCAGAAGTGTGCAACTTGTTCCCTGAGTTAGAAAACGTCGAGAAACTTTTGTTTCTGCTAGCGCTGTGCTTCCACACATGTATTTGCTGAACGGTGAAATCGCACAGAAATGCACATTTCTCCCAGCAAATACAATGTTTCAAAAGAAATGGGAACACACTGAGGAGACACTTGTGGGAGCTACTGTGACTAAAACTGAGCTTCCCTACGCACAGGGAAGCAAGAGAAATGCTGATTTCATCAAGCCCAGTTACATACTCAGAATCTGTACTACTGCGCAAATAGGCATGAATCTGTAGGCAAAAAACTCATTTCTGACAAAGATGCCCAAATGCATCTCAGAAGTGTGCAACTTGTTCCCTGAGTTAGAAAATGTCGAGAAACATTCGTTTCTGCAAGCACTGTGCTTCTACACATGTATTTGCTGAACGGTGAAAGCGCACAGTAATGCACTTTTCTCCCAGCAAATACACTGTTTCTAAGGAAATGGGAACACACTGAGGAGACACTTGTGGGAGCTACTGTGACTAAAACTGAGCTTCCCTACGCACAGGGAAGCAAGAGAAATGCTGATTTCATCAAGCCCAGTTACATACTCAGAATCTGTACTACTGCGCAAATAGGCATTTCTCTGTAGGCAAAAAACTCATTTCTGACAAAGTTGCCCAAATGCATCTCAGAAGTGTGCAACTTGTTCCCTGAGTTAGAAAACGTCGAGAAACTTTCGTTTCTGCTAGCGCTGTGCTTCCACACATGTATTTGCTGAACGGTGAAAGCGCACAGTAATGCACTTTTCTCCCAGCAAATACACTGTTTCTAAGGAAATGGGAACAAACTGAGGAGACACTTGTGGGAGCTACTGTGACTAAAACTGAGCTTCCCTATGCACAGGGAAGCAAGAGAAATGCTGATTTCATCAAGCCCAGTTACATATTCAGAATCTGTACTACTGCGCAAATAGGCATGTCTTTGTAGGCAAAAAACTCATTTCTGACAAAGTTGCCCAAATGCATCTCAGAAGTGTGCAACTTGTTCCCTGAGTTAGAAAACGTCGAGAAACGGTCGTTTCTGCTAGCGCTGTGCTTCTACACATGTATTTGCTGAACGGTGAAAGCGCACAGTAATGCACATTTCTCCCAGCAAATACAATGTTTCAAAAGAAATGGGAACACACTGAGGAGACACTTGTGGGAGCTACTGTGACTAAAACTGAGCTTCCCTACGCACAGGGAAGCAAGAGAAATGCTGATTTCATCAAGCCCAGTAACATACTCAGAATCTGTACTACTGCGCAAATAGGCATGAATCTGTAGGCAAAAAACTCATTTCTGAGAAAGATGCCCAAATGCATCTCAGAAGTGTGCAACTTGTTCCCTGAGTTAGAAAACGTCGAAAAACATTCATTTCTGCAAGCACTGTGCTTCTACACATGTATTTGCTGAACGGTGAAAGCGCACAGTAATGCACTTTTCTCCCAGCAAATACACTGTTTCTAAGGAAATGGGAACACACTGAGGAGACACTTGTGGGAGCTACTGTGACTAAAACTGAGCTTCCCTACGCACAGGGAAGCAAGAGAAATGCTGATTTCATCAAGCCCAGTTACATACTCAGAATCTGTACTACTGCGCAAATAGGCATGTCTCTGTAGGCAAAAAACTCATTTCTGACAATGTTGCCCAAATGCATCTCAGAAGTGTGCAACTTGTTTCCTGAGTTAGAAAACGTCGAGAAACGTTCGTTTCTGCTAGCGCTGTGCTTCCACACATGTATTTGCTGAACGGTGAAAGCGCACAGTAATTTACTTTTCTCCCAGCAAATACACTGTTTCTAAGGAAATGGGAACACACTGAGGAGACACTTGTGGGAGCTACTGTGACTAAAACTGAGCTTCCCTACGCACAGGGAAGCAAGAGAAATGCTGATTTCATCAAGCCCAGTTACATACTCAGAATCTGTACTACTGCGCAAATTGGCATGTCTCTGTAAGCACAAAACTCATTTTTGAGATAGTTACACAATTGCACCTCAGAAGTGTGCAACTTGTTCCCTGAGTTAGAAAACGTCGAGAAACGTTCGTTTCTGCTAGCGCTGTGCTTCTACACATGTATTTGCTGAACGGTGAAAGCGCACAGTAATGCCCTTTTCTCCCAGCAAATACACTGTTTCTAAGGAAATGGGAACACACTGAGGAGACACTTGTGGGAGCTACTGTGACTAAAACTGAGCTTCCCTACGCACAGGGAAGCCAGAGAAATGCTGATTTCATCAAGCCCAGTTACATACTCAGAATCTGTACTACTGCGCAAATAGGCATGTCTCTGTAGGCAAAAAACTCATTTCTGACAAAGTTGCCCAAATGCAACTCAGAAGTGTGCAACTTGTTCCCTGAGTGAGAAAACGTCGAGAAACGGTCGTTTCTGCTAGCGCTGTGCTTCTACACATGTATTTGCTGAACGGTGAAAGCACAAAGTGATGCACTTTTCTCCCAACAAATACACTGTCTAAGGAAATGGGAACACACTGAGGAGACACTTGTGGGAGCTACTGTGACTAAACTGAGCTTCCCTATGCACAGGGAAACAAGAGAAATGCTGATTTCATCAAGCCCAGTTACATACTCAGAATCTGTACTACTGCGCAAATAGGCATGTCTCTGTAGGCAAAAAACTCATTTCTGACAAAGTTGCCCAAATGCATCTCAGAAGTGTGCAACTTGTTCCCTGAGTTAGAAAACGTCGAGAAACGTTCGTTTCTGCTAGCGCTGTGCTTCTACACATGTATTTGCTGAACGGTGAAAGCACACAGTAATGCACTTTTCTCCCAGCAAATACACTGTGTCTAAGGAAATGGGAACACACTGAGGAGACACTTGTGGGAGCTACTGTGACTAAAACTGAGCTTCCCTACGCACAGGGAAGCAAGAGAAATGCTGATTTCATCCAGCCCAGTTACATACTCAGAATCTGTACTACTGCGCAAATAGGCATGTCTCTGTAGGCAAAAAACTCATTTCTGACAAAGTTGCCCAAATGCATCTCAGAAGTGTGCAACTTGTTCCCTGAGTTAGAAAACGTCGAGAAACATTCATTTCTGCGAGCGCTGTGCTTCTACACATGTATTTGCTGAACGGTGAAAGAGCACAGTAATGCACTTTTCTCCCAGCAAATACACTGTTTCTAAGGAAATGGGAACACACTGAGGAGACACTTGTGGGAGCTACTGTGACTAAAACTGAGCTTCCCTACGCACAGGGAAGCAAGAGTAATGCTGATTTCATCAAGCCCAGTTACATACTCAGAATCTGTACTACTGCGCAAATAGGCATGTCTCTGTAGGCAAAAAACTCATTTCTGACAAAGTTGCCCAAATGCATCTCAGAAGTGTGCAACTTGCTCCCTGAGTTAGAAAATGTCGAGAAACGGTCGTTTCTGCTAGCGCTGTGCTTCTACACATGTATTTGCTGAACGGTGAAAGCGCACAGTAATGCACTTTTCTCCCAGCAAATACACTGTTTCTAAGGAAATGGGAACACACTGAGGAGACACTTGTGGGAGCTACTGTGACTAAAACTGAGCTTCCCCACCCACAGGGAAGCAAGAGAAATGCTGATTTCATCAAGCCCAGTTACATACTCAGAATCTGTACTACTGCGCAAATAGGCATGAATCTGTAGGCAAAAAACTCATTTCTGACAAAGTTGCCCAAATGCATCTCAGAAGTGTGCAACTTGTTCCCTGAGTTAGAAAACGTCGAGAAACGTTCGTTTCTGCTAGCGCTGTGCTTCTACACATGTATTTGCTGAACGGTGAAAGCGCACAGTGATGCACTTTTCTCCCAGCAAATACACTGTTTCTAAGGAAATGGGAACACACTGAGGAGACACTTGTGGGAGCTACTGTGACTAAAACTGAGCTTCCCTACGCACAGGGAAGCAAGAGAAATGCTGATTTCATCAAGCCCAGTTACATACTCAGAATCTGTACTACTGCGCAAATAGGCATGTCTCTGTAGGCAAAAAACTCATTTCTGACAAAGTTGCCCAAATGCATCTCAGAAGTGTGCAACTTGTTCCCTGAGTTAGAAAATGTCGAGAAACGGTCGTTTCAGCTAGCGCTGTGCTTCTACACATGTATTTGCTGAACGGTGAAAGCGCACAGTAATGCACTTTTCTCCCAGCAAATACACTGTTTCTAAGGAACTGGGAACACACTGAGGAGACACTTGTGGGAGCTACTGTGACTAAAACTGAGCTTCCCTACGCACAGGGAAGCAAGAGAAATGCTGATTTCATCAAGCCCAGTTACATACTCAGTATCTGTACTACTGCGCAAATTGGCATGTCTCTGTAAGCAAAAAACTCATTTTTGAGATAGTTACACAATTGCACCTCAGAAGTGTGCAACTTGTTCCCTGAGTTAGAAAACGTCGAGAATCGTTCGTTTCTGCTAGCGCTGTGCTTCTACACATGTATTTGCTGAACGGTGAAAGCGCACAGTAATGCACTTTTCTCCCAGCAAATACACTGTTTCTAAGGAACTGAGAGCACACTGAGGAGAAACTTGTGGGAGCTACTGTGATTAAAACTGAGCTTCCCTACGCACAGGGAAGCAAGAGAAATGCTGATTTCATCAAGCCCAGTTACATACTCAGAATCTGTACTACTGCGCAAATAGGCATGTCTCTGTAGGCAAAAAACTCATTTCAGACAAAGTTGCCCAAATGCATCCCAGAAGTGTACAACTTGTTCCCTGAGTTAGAAAATGTCGAGAAACGGTCGTTTCTGCTAGCGCTGTGCTTCTACACATGTATTTGCTAAACAGTGAAAGCACAAAGTGATGCACTTTTCTCCCAGCAAATACACTGTTTCTAAGGAAATGGGAACACACTGAGGAGACACTTTTGGGAGCTACTTTGACTAAAACTGAGCTTCCCTACGCACAGGGAAGCAAGAGAAATGCTGATTTCATCAAGCCCAGTTACATACTCAGAATCTGTAATACTGCGCAAATAGGCATGTCTCTGTAGGCAAAAAACTCATTTCTGACAAAGTTGCCCAAATGCATCTCAGAAGTGTGCAACTTGTTCCCTGATTTAGAAAACGTCCAGAAACGTTCGTTTCTACTAGCGCTGTGCTTCTACACATGTATTTGCTGAACGGTGAAAGCGCACAGTAATGCACTTTTCTCCCAGGAAATACACTGTTTCTAAGGAAAGTGGAACACACTGAGGAGACACTTGTGGGAGCTACTGGGACTAAAACTGAGCTTCCCTATGCAGAGGGAAGCAAGAGAAATGCTGATTTCATCAAGCCCAGGTACATACTCAGAATCTGTACTACTGCGCAAATAGGCATGTCTCTGTAGGCAAAAAACTCATTTCTGACAAAGTTGCCCAAATGCATCTCAGAAGTGTGCAACTTGTTCCCTGAGTTAGAAAATGTCGAGAAACGGTCGTTTCAGCTAGCGCTGTGCTTCTACACATGTATTTGCTGAACGGTGAAAGCGCACAGTAATGCACTTTTCTCCCAGCAAATACACTGTTTCTAAGGAACTGGGAACACACTGAGGAGACACTTGTGGGAGCTACTGTGACTAAAACTGAGCTTCCCTACGCACAGGGAAGCAAGAGAAATGCTGATTTCATCAAGCCCAGTTACATACTCAGAATCTGTACTACTGCGCAAATTGGCATGTCTCTGTAAGCAAAAAACTCATTTTTGAGATAGTTACACAATTGCACCTCAGAAGTGTGCAACTTGTTCCCTGAGTTAGAAAACGTCGAGAAACGTTCGTTTCTGCTAGCGCTGTGCTTCTACACATGTATTTGCTGAACGGTGAAAGCGCACAGTAATGCACTTTTCTCCCAGCAAATACACTGTTTCTAAGGAACTGAGAACACACAGAGGAGACACTTGTGGGAGCTACTGTGATTAAAACTGAGCTTCCCTACGCACAGGGAAGCAAGAGAAATGCTGATTTCATCAAGCCCAGTTACATACTCAGAATCTGTACTACTGCGCAAATAGGCATGTCTCTGTAGGCAAAAAACTCATTTCAGACAAAGTTGCCCAAATGCATCCCAGAAGTGTACAACTTGTTCCCTGAGTTAGAAAATGTCGAGAAACGGTCGTTTCTGCTAGCGCTGTGCTTCTACACATGTATTTGCTAAACAGTGAAAGCACAAAGTGATGCACTTTTCTCCCAGCAAATACACTGTTTCTAAGGAAATGGGAACACACTGAGGAGACACTTTTGGGAGCTACTTTGACTAAAACTGAGCTTCCCTATGCACAGGGAAGCAAGAGAAATGCTGATTTCATCAAGCCCAGTTACATACTCAGAATCTGTAATACTGCGCAAATAGGCATGTCTCTGTAGGCAAAAAACTCATTTCTGACAAAGTTGCCCAAATGCATCTCAGAAGTGTGCAACTTGTTCCCTGATTTAGAAAACGTCCAGAAACGTTCGTTTCTGCTAGCGCTGTGCTTCTACACATGTATTTGCTGAACGGTGAAAGCGCACAGTAATGCACTTTTCTCCCAGCAAATACACTGTGTCTAAGGAAATGGGAACACACTGAGGAGACACTTGTGGGAGCTACTGTGACTAAAACTGAGCTTCCCTATGCAGAGGGAAGCAAGAGAAATGCTGATTTCATCAAGCCCAGGTACATACTCAGAATCTGTACTACTGCGCAAATAGGCATATCTCTGTAGGCAAAAAACTCATTTCTGACAAAGTTGCCCAAATGCAAGTCAGAAGTGTGCAACTTATTCCCTGAGTTAGAAAACGTCGAGAAACGGCCGCTTCTGCTAGCGCTGTGCTTCTACACATGTATTTGCTGAACGATGAAAGCACAAAGTGATGCACTTTTCTCCCAGCAAATACAAGGTTTCTAAGAAATGGGAACACACTGAGGAGACACTTGTGGGAGCTACTGTGACTAAACTGAGCTTCCCTATGCACAGGGAAACAAGAGAAATGCTGATTTCATCAAGCCCAGTTACATACTCAGAATCTGTACTACTGCGCAAATAGGCATGTCTCTGTAGGCAAAAAACTCATTTCTGACAAAGTTGCCCAAATGCATCTCAGAAGTGTGCAACTTGTTCCCTGAGTTAGAAAACGTCGAGAAACGTTCGTTTCTGCTAGCGCTGTGCTTCTACACATGTATTTGCTGAACGGTGAAAGCGCACAGTAATGCACTTTTCTCCCAGCAAATACACTGTTTCTAAGGAAATGGGAACACACTGAGAAGACACTTGTGGGAGCTACTGTGACTAAAACTGAGCTTCCCTACGCACAGGGAAGCAAGAGAAATGCTGATTTCATCAAGCCCAGTTACATACTCAGAATCTGTACTACTGCGCAAATAGGCATGTCTCTGTAGGCAAAAAACTCATTTCTGACAAAGTTGCCCAAATGCATCTCAGAAGTGTGCAACTTGTTCCCTGAGTTAGAAAACGTCGAGAAACGTTCGTTTCTGCTAGCGCTGTGCTTCTACACATGTATTTGCTGAACGGTGAAAGCGCACAGTGATGCACTTTTCTCCCAGCAAATACACTGTTTCTAAGGAAATGGGAACACACTGAGGAGTCACTTGTGGGAGCTACTGTGACTAAAACTGAGCTTCCCTACGCACAGGGAAGCAAGAGAAATGCTGATTTCATCAAGCCCAGTTACATACTCAGAATCTGTACTATTGCGCTAATAGGCATGTCTCTGTAGGCAAAAAACTCATTTCAACAAAGTTGCCCAAATGCATCTCAGAAGTGTGCCACTTGTTCCCTGAGTTAGAAAACATCGAGAAACGGTCGTTTCAGCTAGCGCTGTGCTTCTACACATGTATTTGCTGAACGGTGAAAGCGCACAGTAATGCACTTTTCTCCCAGCAAATACACTGTTTCTAAGGAAATGGGAACACACTAAGGAGACACTTGTGGGAGCTACTGTGACTAAAACTGAGCTTGCCTACGCACAGGGAAGCAAGAGAAATGCTGATTTCATCAAGCCCAGTTACCTACTCAGAATCTGTACTACTGCGCAAATAGGCATGTCTCTGTAGGCAAAAAACTCATTTCTGACAAAGTTGCCCAAATGCATCTCAGAAGTGTGCAACTTGTTCCCTGAGTTAGAAAACATCGAGAAACGTTCGTTTCTGCTAGCGCTGTGCTTCTACACATGTATTTGCTGAACGGTGAAAGCGCACAGTGATGCACTTTTTTCCCAGCAAATACACTGTTTCTAAGGAAATGGGAACACACTGAGGAGACACTTGTGGGAGCTACTGTGACTAAAACTGAGCTTCCCTACGCACAGGGAAGCAAGAGAAATGCTGATTTCATCAAGCCCAGTTACATACTCAGAATCTGTACTACTGCGCAAATAGGCATGTCTCTGTAGGCAAAAAACTCATTTCTGACAAAGTTGCCCAAATGCATCCCAGAAGTGTACAACTTGTGCCCTGAGTTAGAGAATGTCGAGAAACGGTCGTTTCTGCTAGCGCTGTGCTTCTACACATGTATTTGCTGAACAGTGAAAGCACAAAGTGATGCACTTTTCTCCCAGCAAATACACTGTTTCTAAGGAAATGGGAACACACTGAGGAGACACTTGTGGGAGCTACTGTGACTAAAACTGAGCTTCCCTACGTACAGGGAAGCAAGAGAAATGCTGATTTCATCAAGCCCAGTTACATACTCAGAATCTGTACTACTGCGCAAATAGGCATGTCTCTGTAGGGAAAAAACTCATTTCTGACAAAGTTGCCCAAATGCATCTCAGAAGTGTGCAACTTGTTCCCTGATTTAGAAAACGTCGAGAAACGTTCGTTTCTGCCAGCGCTGTGCTTCTACACATGTATTTGCTGAACGGTGAATGCGCACAGTAATGCACTTTTCTCCCAGCAAATACACTGTTTCTAAGGAAATGGGAACACACTGAGGAGACACTTGTGGGAGCTACTGTGACTAAAACAGAGCTTCCCTACGCACAGGGAAGCAAGAGAAATGCTGATTTCATCAAGCCCAGTTACATACTCAGAATCTGTACTACTGCGCAAATAGGCATGTCTCTGTAGGCAAAAAACTCATTTCTGACAAAGTTGCCCAAATGCAACTCAGAAGTGTGCAACTTGTTCCCTGAGTTAGAAAACGTCGAGAAACGGTCGTTTCTGCTAGCGCTGTGCTTCTACACATGTATTTGCTGAACGGTGAAAGCACAAAGTGATGCACTTTTCTCCCAGCAAATACACTGTTTCTAAGGAAATGGGAACACACTGAGGAGACACTTGTGGGAGCTACTGTGACTAAACTGAGCTTCCCTATGCACAGGGAAACAAGAGAAATGCTGATTTCATCAAGCCCAGTTACATACTCAGAATCTGTACTACTGCGCAAATAGGCATATCTCTGTAGGCAAAAAACTCATTTCTGACAAAGTTGCCCAAATGCAAGTCAGAAGTGTGCAACTTATTCCCTGAGTTAGAAAACGTCGAGAAACGGTCGCTTCTGCTAGCGCTGTGCTTCTACACATGTATTTGCTGAACGATGAAAGCACAAAGAGATGCACTTTTCTCCCAGCAAATACACTGTTTCTAAGAAATGGGAACACACTGAGGAGACACTTGTGGGAGCTACTGTGACTAAACTGAGCTTCCCTATGCACAGGGAAACAAGAGAAATGCTGATTTCATCAAGCCCAGTTACATACTCAGAATCTGTACTACTGCGCAAATAGGCATGTCTCTGTAGGCAAAAAACTCATTTCTGACAAAGTTGCCCAAATGCATCTCAGAAGTGTGCAACTTGTTCCCTGAGTTAGAAAACGTCGAGAAACGTTCGTTTCTGCTAGCGCTGTGCTTCTACACATGTATTTGCTGAACGGTGAAAGCGCACAGTAATGCACTTTTCTCCCAGCAAATACACTGTTTCTAAGGAAATGGGAACACACTGAGGAGACACTTGTGGGAGCTACTGTGACTAAAACTGAGCTTCCCTACGCACAGGGAAGCAAGAGAAATGCTGATTTCATCAAGCCCAGTTACATACTCAGAATCTGTACTACTGCGCAAATAGGCATGTCTCTGTAGGCAAAAAACTCATTTCTGACAAAGTTGCCCAAATGCATCTCAGAAGTGTGCAACTTGTTCCCTGAGTTAGAAAACGTCGAGAAACGTTCGTTTCTGCTAGCGCTGTGCTTCTACACATGTATTTGCTGAACGGTGAAAGCGCACAGTGATGCACTTTTCTCCCAGCAAATACACTGTTTCTAAGGAAATGGGAACACACTGAGGAGTCACTTGTGGGAGCTACTGTGACTAAAACTGAGCTTCCCTACGCACAGGGAAGCAAGAGAAATGCTGATTTCATCAAGCCCAGTTACATACTCAGAATCTGTACTATTGCGCTAATAGGCATGTCTCTGTAGGCAAAAAACTCATTTCAACAAAGTTGCCCAAATGCATCTCAGAAGTGTGCCACTTGTTCCCTGAGTTAGAAAACATCGAGAAACGGTCGTTTCAGCTAGCGCTGTGCTTCTACACATGTATTTGCTGAACGGTGAAAGCGCACAGTAATGTACTTTTCTCCCAGCAAATACACTGTTTCTAAGGAAATGGGAACACACTAAGGAGACACTTGTGGGAGCTACTGTGACTAAAACTGAGCTTGCCTACGCACAGGGAAGCAAGAGAAATGCTGATTTCATCAAGCCCAGTTACCTACTCAGAATCTGTACTACTTCGCAAATAGGCATGTCTCTGTAGGCAAAAAACTCATTTCTGACAAAGTTGCCCAAATGCATCTCAGAAGTGTGCAACTTGTTCCCTGAGTTAGAAAACATCGAGAAACGTTCGTTTCTGCTAGCGCTGTGCTTCTACACATGTATTTGCTGAACGGTGAAAGCGCACAGTGATGCACTTTTTTCCCAGCAAATACACTGTTTCTAAGGAAATGGGAACACACTGAGGAGACACTTGTGGGAGCTACTGTGACTAAAACTGAGCTTCCCTACGCACAGGGAAGCAAGAGAAATGCTGATTTCATCAAGCCCAGTTACATACTCAGAATCTGTACTACTGCGCAAATAGGCATGTCTCTGTAGGCAAAAAACTCATTTCTGACAAAGTTGCCCAAATGCATCCCAGAAGTGTACAACTTGTGCCCTGAGTTAGAGAATGTCGAGAAACGGTCGTTTCTGCTAGCGCTGTGCTTCTACACATGTATTTGCTGAACAGTGAAAGCACAAAGTGATGCACTTTTCTCCCAGCAAATACACTGTTTCTAAGGAAATGGGAACACACTGAGGAGACACTTGTGGGAGCTACTGTGACTAAAACTGAGCTTCCCTACGTACAGGGAAGCAAGAGAAATGCTGATTTCATCAAGCCCAGTTACATACTCAGAATCTGTACTACTGCGCAAATAGGCATGTCTCTGTAGGCAAAAAACTCATTTCTGACAAAGTTGCCCAAATGCATCTCAGAAGTGTGCAACTTGTTCCCTGATTTAGAAAACGTCGAGAAACGTTCGTTTCTGCCAGCGCTGTGCTTCTACACATGTATTTGCTGAACGGTGAAAGCGCACAGTAATGCACTTTTCTCCCAGCAAATACACTGTTTCTAAGGAAATGGGAACACACTGAGGAGACACTTGTGGGAGCTACTGTGACTAAAACAGAGCTTCCCTACGCACAGGGAAGCAAGAGAAATGCTGATTTCATCAAGCCCAGTTACATACTCAGAATCTGTACTACTGCGCAAATAGGCATGTCTCTGTAGGCAAAAAACTCATTTCTGACAAAGTTGCCCAAATGCATCTCAGAAGTGTGCAACTTGTTCCCTGATTTAGAAAACGTCGAGAAACGTTCATGTCTGCTAGCGCTGTGCTTCTACACATGTATTTGCTGAACGGTGAAAGCACAAAGTGATGCACTTTTCTCCCAGCAAATACACTGTTTCTAAGGAAATGGGAACACACTGAGGAGACACTTGTGGGAGCTACTGTGACTAAACTGAGCTTCCCTATGCACAGGGAAACAAGAGAAATGCTGATTTCATCAAGCCCAGTTACATACTCAGAATCTGTACTACTGCGCAAATAGGCATGTCTCTGTAGGCAAAAAACTCATTTCTGACAAAGTTGCCCAAATGCATCTCAGAAGTGTGCAACTTGTTCCCTGAGTTAGAAAACGTCGAGAAACGTTCGTTTCTGCTAGCGCTGTGCTTCTACACATGTATTTGCTGAACGGTGAAAGCGCACAGTAATGCACTTTTCTCCCAGTAAATACACTGTGTCTAAGGAAATGGGAACACACTGAGGAGACACTTGTGGGAGCTACTGTGACTAAAACTGAGCTTCCCTACGCACAGGGAAGCAAGAGAAATGCTGATTTCATCCAGCCCAGTTACATACTCAGAATCTGTACTACTGCGCAAATAGGCATGTCTCTGTAGGCAAAAAACTCATTTCTGACAAAGTTGCCCAAATGCATCTCAGAAGTGTGCAACTTGTTCCCTGAGTTAGAAAACGTCGAGAAACATTCATTTCTGCTAGCGCTGTGCTTCTACACATGTATTTGCTGAACGGTGAAAGCGCACAGTAATGCACTTTTCTCCCAGCAAATACACTGTTTCTAAGGAAATGGGAACACACTGAGGAGACACTTGTGGGAGCTACTGTGACTAAAACTGAGCTTCCCTACGCACAGGGAAGCAAGAGAAATGCTGATTTCATCAAGCCCAGTTACATACTCAGAATCTGTACTACTGCGCAAATAGGCATGTCTCTGTAGGCAAAAAACTCATTTCTGACAAAGTTGCCCAAATGCATCTCAGAAGTGTGCAACTTGCTCCCTGAGTTAGAAAATGTCGAGAAACGGTCGTTTCTGCTAGCGCTGTGCTTCTACACATGTATTTGCTGAACGGTGAAAGCGCACAGTAATGCACTTTTCTCCCAGCAAATACACTGTTTCTAAGGAAATGGGAACACACTGAGGAGACACTTGTGGGAGCTACTGTGACTAAAACTGAGCTTCCCTACGCACAGGGAAGCAAGAGAAATGCTGATTTCATCAAGCCCAGTTACATACTCAGAATCTGTACTACTGCGCAAATAGGCATGAATCTGTAGGCAAAAAACTCATTTCTGACAAAGTTGCCCAAATGCATCTCAGAAGTGTGCAACTTGTTCCCTGAGTTAGAAAACGTCGAGAAACGTTCGTTTCTGCTAGCGCTGTGCTCCTACACATGTATTTGCTGAACGGTGAAAGCGCACAGTGATGCACTTTTCTCCCAGCAAATACACTGTTTCTAAGGAAATGGGAACACACTGAGGAGACACTTGTGGGAGCTACTGTGACTAAAACTGAGCTTCCCTACGCACAGGGAAGCAAGAGAAATGCTGATTTCATCAAGCCCAGTTACATACTCAGAATCTGTACTACTGCGCAAATAGGCATGTCTCTGTAGGCAAAAAACTCATTTCTGACAAAGTTGCCCAAATGCATCTCAGAAGTGTGCAACTTGTTCCCTGAGTTAGAAAATGTCGAGAAACGGTCGTTTCAGCTAGCGCTGTGCTTCTACACATGTATTTGCTGAACGGTGAAAGCGCACAGTAATGCACTTTTCTCCCAGCAAATACACTGTTTCTAAGGAACTGGGAACACACTGAGGAGACACTTGTGGGAGCTACTGTGACTAAAACTGAGCTTCCCTACGCACAGGGAAGCAAGAGAAATGCTGATTTCATCAAGCCCAGTTACATACTCAGAATCTGTACTACTGCGCAAATTGGCATGTCTCTGTAAGCAAAAAACTCATTTTTGAGATAGTTACACAATTGCACCTCAGAAGTGTGCAACTTGTTCCCTGAGTTAGAAAACGTCGAGAAACGTTCGTTTCTGCTAGCGCTGTGCTTCTACACATGTATTTGCTGAACGGTGAAAGCGCACAGTAATGCACTTTTCTCCCAGCAAATACACTGTTTCTAAGGAACTGAGAACACACTGAGGAGACACTTGTGGGAGCTACTGTGATTAAAACTGAGCTTCCCTACGCACAGGGAAGCAAGAGAAATGCTGATTTCATCAAGCCCAGTTACATACTCAGAATCTGTACTACTGCGCAAATAGGCATGTCTCTGTAGGCAAAAAACTCATTTCAGACAAAGTTGCCCAAATGCATCCCAGAAGTGTACAACTTGTTCCCTGAGTTAGAAAATGTCGAGAAACGGTCGTTTCTGCTAGCGCTGTGCTTCTACACATGTATTTGCTAAACAGTGAAAGCACAAAGTGATGCACTTTTCTCCCAGCAAATACACTGTTTCTAAGGAAATGGGAACACACTGAGGAGACACTTTTGGGAGCTACTTTGACTAAAACTGAGCTTCCCTATGCACAGGGAAGCAAGAGAAATGCTGATTTCATCAATCCCAGTTACATACTCAGAATCTGTAATACTGCGCAAATAGGCATGTCTCTGTAGGCAAAAAACTCATTTCTGACAAAGTTGCCCAAATGCATCTCAGAAGTGTGCAACTTGTTCCCTGATTTAGAAAACGTCGAGAAACGTTCGTTTCTGCTAGCGCTGTGCTTCTACACATGTATTTGCTGAACGGTGAAAGCGCACAGTAATGCACTTTTCTCCCAGCAAATACACTGTTTCTAAGGAAAGTGGAACACACTGAGGAGACACTTGTGGGAGCTACTGTGACTAAAATTGAGCTTCCCTACGCACAGGGAAGCAAGAGAAATGCTGATTTCATCAAGCCCAGTTACATACTCAGAATCTGTACTACTGCGCAAATAGGCATGTCTCTGTAGGCAAAAAACTCATTTCTGACAAAGTTGCCCAAATGCATCTCAGAAGTGTGCAACTTGTTCCCTGAGTTAGAAAACATCGAGAAACGGTCGTTTCAGCTAGCGCTGTGCTTCTACACATGTATTTGCTGAACGGTGAAAGCGCACAGTAATGCACTTTTCTCCCAGCAAATACACTGTTTCTAAGGAAATGGGAACACACTAAGGAGACACTTGTGGGAGCTACTGTGACTAAAACTGAGCTTGCCTACGCACAGGGAAGCAAGAGAAATGCTGATTTCATCAAGCCCAGTTACCTACTCAGAATCTTTACTACTGCGCAAATAGGCATGTCTCTGTAGGCAAAAAACTCATTTCTGACAAAGTTTCCCAAATGCATCTCAGAAGTGTGCAACTTGTTCCCTGAGTTAGAAAACATCGAGAAACGTTCGTTTCTGCTAGCGCTGTGCTTCTACACATGTATTTGCTGAACGGTGAAAGCGCACAGTGATGCACTTTTTTCCCAGCAAATACACTGTTTCTAAGGAAATGGGAACACACTGAGGAGACACTTGTGGGAGCTACTGTGACTAAAACTGAGCTTCCCTACGCACAGGGAAGCAAGAGAAATGCTGATTTCATCAAGCCCAGTTACATACTCAGAATCTGTACTACTGCGCAAATAGGCATGTCTCTGTAGGCAAAAAACTCATTTCTGACAAAGTTGCCCAAATGCATCCCAGAAGTGTACAACTTGTGCCCTGAGTTAGAGAATGTCGAGAAACGGTCGTTTCTGCTAGCGCTGTGCTTCTACACATGTATTTGCTGAACAGTGAAAGCACAAAGTGATGCACTTTTCTCCCAGCAAATACACTGTTTCTAAGGAAATGGGAACACACTGAGGAGACACTTGTGGGAGCTACTGTGACTAAAACAGAGCTTCCCTACGCACAGGGAAGCAAGAGAAATGCTGATTTCATCAAGCCCAGTTACATACTCAGAATCTGTACTACTGCGCAAATAGGCATGTCTCTGTAGGCAAAAAACTCATTTCTGACAAAGTTGCCCAAATGCATCTCAGAAGTGTGCAACTTGTTCCCTGAGTTAGAAAACGTCGAGAAACGGTCGTTTCAGCTAGCGCTGTGCTTCTACACATGTATTTGCTGAACGGTGAAAGCGCACAGTAATGCACTTTTCTCCCAGCAAATACACTGTTTCTAAGGAAATGGGAACACACTGAGGAGACACTTGTGGGAGCTACTGTGACTAAAACTGAGCTTCCCTACGCACAGGGAAGCAAGAGAAATGCTGATTTCATCAAGCCCAGTTACATACTCAGAATCTGTACTACTGCGCAAATTGGCATGTCTCTGTAAGCAAAAAACTCATTTTTGAGATAGTTACACAATTGCACCTCAGAAGTGTGCAACTTGTTCCCTGAGTTAGAAAACGTCGAGAAACGTTCGTTTCTGCTAGCGCTGTGCTTCTACACATGTATTTGCTGAACGGTGAAAGCGCACAGTAATGCACTTTTCTCCCAGCAAATACACTGTTTCTAAGGAAATGGGAACACACTGAGGAGACACTTGTGGGAGCTACTGTGACTAAAACTGAGCTTCCCTATGCACAGGGAAGCAAGAGAAATGCTGATTTCATCAAGCCCAGTTACATACTCAGAATCTGTACTACTGCGCAAATAGGCATGTCTCAGTAGGCAAAAAACTCATTTCTGACAAAGTTGCCCAAATGCATCTCAGAAGTGTACAACTTGTTCCCTGAGTTAGAAAATGTCGAGAAACGGTCGTATCTGCTAGCGCTGTGCTTCTACACATGTATTTGCTGAACAGTGAAAGCACAAAGTGATTCACTTTTCTCCCAGCAAATACACTGTTTCTAAGGAAATGGGAACACACTGAGGAGACACTTGTGGGAGCTACTGTGACTAAAACTGAGCTTCCCTACGCACAGGGAAGCAAGAGAAATGCTGATTTCATCAAGCCCAGTTACATACTCAGAATCCGTACTACTGCGCAAATAGGCATGTCTCTGTAGGCAAAAAACTCATTTCTGACAAAGTTGCCCAAATGCATCTCAGAAGTGTGCAACTTGTTCCCTGATTTAGAAAACGCCGAGAAACGTTCGTTTCTGCTAGCGCTGTGCTTCTACACATGTATTTGCTGAACGGTGAAAGCGCACAGTAATGCACTTTTCTCCCAGCAAATACACTGTTTCTAAGGAACTGGGAACACACTGAGGAGACACTTGTGGGAGCTACTGTGACTAAAACTGAGCTTCCCTACGCACAGGGAAGCAAAGAAATGCTGATTTCATTAAGCCCAGTTAAATACTCAGAATCTGTACTACAGCGCAAATAGGCATGTCTCTGTAGGCAAAAAACTCATTTTTGAGAAAGTTGCCCAAATGCATCTCAGAAGTGTGGAACTTGTTCCCTGGGTTAGAAAACGTCGAGAAACGTTCGTTTCTGCTAGCGCTGTGCTTCTACACATGTATTTGCTGAACGGTGAAAGCGCAAAGTAATGCACTTTTCTCCCAGCAAATACACTGTTTCTAAAGAACTGGGAACACACTGAGGAGACACTTGTGGGAGCTACTGTGACTAAAACTGAGCTTGCCTACGCACAGGGAAGCAAGAGAAATGCTGATTTCATCAAGCCCAGTTACCTACTCAGAATCTGTACTACTGCGCAAATAGGCATGTCTCTGTAGGCAAAAAACTCATTTCTGACAAAGTTTCCCAAATGCATCTCAGAAGTGTGCAACTTGTTCCCTGAGTTAGAAAACGTTGAGAAACGGTCGTTTCTGCTAGAGCTGTGCTTCTACACATGTATTTGCTGAACGGTGAAAGCGCAGATTAATGCACTTTTCTCCCAGCAAATACACTGTTTCTAAGGAAATGGGAACACACTGAGGAGACACTTGTGGGAGCTACTGTGACTAAAACTGAGCTTCCCTACGCACAGGGAAGCTAGAAATGCTGATTTCATCAAGCCCAGTTACATACTCAGAATCTGTACTACTGCGCAAATAGGCATGTCTCTGTAGGCAAAAAACCCATTTCTGACAAAGTTGCCCAAATGCATCTCAGAAGTATGCCACTTGTTCCCTGAGTTAGAAAACGTCGAGAAACGGTCGTTTCAGCTAGCGCTGTGCTTCTACACATGTATTTGCTGAACGGTGAAAGCGCACAGTAATGCACTTTTCTCCCAGCAAATACACTGTTTCTAAGGAAATGGTAACACACTGAGGAGACACTTGTGGGAGCTACTGTGACTAAAACTGAGCTTCCCTACGCACAGGGAAGCAAGAGAAATGCTGATTTCATCAAGCCCAGTTACATACTCAGAATCTGTACTACTGCGCAAATAGGCATGTCTCTGTAGGCAAAAAACTCATTTCTGACAAAGTTGCCCAAATGCATCTCAGAAGTGTGCAACTTGTTCCCTGAGTTAGAAAACGTCGAGAAACGTTCGTTTCTGCTAGCGCTGTGCTTCTACACATGTATTTGCTGAACGGTGAAAGCGCACAGTGATGCACTTTTCTCCCAGCAAATACACTGTTTCTAAGGAAATGGGAACACACTGAGGAGACACTTGTGGGAGCTACTGTGACTAAAACTGAGCTTCCCTACGCACAGGGAAGCAAGAGAAATGCTGATTTCATCCAGCCCAGTTACATACTCAGAATCTGTACTACTGCGCAAATAGGCATGTCTCTGTAGGCAAAAAACTCATTTCTGACAAAGTTGCCCAAATGCATCTCAGAAGTGTGCAACTTGTTCCCTGAGTTAGAAAACTCGAGAAACATTCATTTCTGCTAGCGCTGTGCTTCTACACATGTATTTGCTGAACGGTGAAAGCGCACAGTAATGCACTTTTCTCCCAGCAAATACACTGTTTCTAAGGAAATGGGAACACACTGAGGAGACACTTGTGGGAGCTACTGTGACTAAAACTGAGCTTCCCTACGCACAGGGAAGCAAGAGTAATGCTGATTTCATCAAGCCCATTTACATACTCAGAATCTGTACTACTGCGCAAATAGGCATGTCTCTGTAGGCAAAAAACTCATTTCTGACAAAGTTGCCCAAATGCATCTCAGAAGTGTGCAACTTGCTCCCTGAGTTAGAAAATGTCGAGAAACGGTCGTTTCTGCTAGCGCTGTGCTTCTACACATGTATTTGCTGAACGGTGAAAGCGCACAGTAATGCACTTTTCTCCCAGCAAATACACTGTTTCTAAGGAAATGGGAACACACTGAGGAGACACTTGTGGGAGCTACTGTGACTAAAACTGAGCTTCCCTACGCACAGGGAAGCAAGAGAAATGCTGATTTCATCAAGCCCAGTTACATACTCAGAATCTGTACTACTGCGCAAATACGCATGTCTCTGTAGGCAAAAAACTCATTTCTGACAAAGTTGCCCAAATGCAACTCAGAAGTGTGCAACTTGTTCCCTGAGTTAGAAAACGTCGAGAAACGGTCGTTTCTGCTAGCGCTGTGCTTCTACACATGTATTTGCTGAACGGTGAAAGCACAAAGTGATGCACTTTTCTCCCAGCAAATACACTGTTTCTAAGGAAATGGGAACACACTGAGGAGACACTTGTGGGAGCTACTGTGACTAAACTGAGCTTCCCTATGCACAGGGAAACAAGAGAAATGCTGATTTCATCAAGCCCAGTTACATACTCAGAATCTGTACTACTGCGCAAATAGGCATGTCTCTGTAGGCAAAAAACTCATTTCTGACAAAGTTGCCCAAATGCATCTCAGAAGTGTGCAACTTGTTCCCTGAGTTAGAAAACATCGAGAAACGTTCGTTTCTGCTAGCGCTGTGCTTCTACACATGTATTTGCTGAACGGTGAAAGCGCACAGTAATGCACTTTTCTCCCAGCAAATACACTGTGTCTAAGGAAATGGGAACACACTGAGGAGACACTTGTGGGAGCTACTGTGACTAAAACTGAGCTTCCCTACGCACAGGGAAGCAAGAGAAATGCTGATTTCATCCAGCCCAGTTACATACTCAGAATCTGTACTACTGCGCAAATAGGCATGTCTCTGTAGGCAAAAAACTCATTTCTGACAAAGTTGCCCAAATGCATCTCAGAAGTGTGCAACTTGTTCCCTGAGTTAGAAAACGTCGAGAAACATTCATTTCTGCTAGCGCTGTGCTTCTACACATGTATTTGCTGAACGGTGAAAGCGCACAGTAATGCACTTTTCTCCCAGCAAATACACTGTTTCTAAGGAAATGGGAACACACTGAGGAGACACTTGTGGGAGCTACTGTGACTAAAACTGAGCTTCCCTACGCACAGGGAAGCAAGAGTAATGCTGATTTCATCAAGCCCAGTTACATAATCAGAATCTGTACTACTGCGCAAATAGGCATGTCTTTGTAGGCAAAAAACTCATTTCTGACAAAGTTGCCCAAATGCATCTCAGAAGTGTGCAACTTGCTCCCTGAGTTAGAAAATGTCGAGAAACGGTCGTTTCTGCTAGCGCTGTGCTTCTACACATGTATTTGCTGAACGGTGAAAGCGCACAGTAATGCACTTTTCTCCCAGCAAATACACTGTTTCTAAGGAAATGGGAACACACTGAGGAGACACTTGTGGGAGCTACTGTGACTAAAACTGAGCTTCCCTACGCACAGGGAAGCAAGAGAAATGCTGATTTCATCAAGCCCAGTTACATACTCAGAATCTGTACTACTGCGCAAATAGGCATGTCTCTGTAGGCAAAAAACTCATTTCTGACAAAGTTGCCCAAATGCATCTCAGAAGTGTGCAACTTGTTCCCTGCGTTAGAAAACGTCGAGAAACGGTCGTTTCAGCTAGCGCTGTGCTTCTACACATGTATTTGCTGAACGTTGAAAGCGCACAGTAATGCACTTTTCTCCCAGCAAATACACTGTTTCTAAGGAACTGGGAACACACTGAGGAGACCCTTGTGGGAGCTACTGTGACTAAAACTGAGCTTCCCTACGCACAGGGAAGCAAGAGAAATGCTGATTTCATCAAGCCCAGTTACATACTCAGAATCTGTACTACTGCGCAAATTGGCATGTCTCTGTAAGCACAAAACTCATTTTTGAGATAGTTACACAATTGCACCTCAGAAGTGTGCAACTTGTTCCCTGAGTTAGAAAACGTCGAGAAACGTTCGTTTCTGCTAGCGCTGTGTTTCTACACATGTATTTGCTGAACGGTGAAGGCGCACAGTAATGCACTTTTCTCCCAGCAAATACACTGTTTCTAAGGAACTGGGAACACACTGAGGAGACACTTGTGGGAGCACTGTGACTAAAACTGAGCTTCCCTACGCACAGGGAAGCAAGAGAAATGCTGATTTCATCAAGCCCAGTTACATACTCAGAATCTGTACTACTGCGCAAATAGGCATGAATCTGTAGGCAAAAAACTCATTTCTGACAAAGTTGCCCAAATGCATCTCAGAAGTGTGCAACTTATTCCCTGAGTTAGAAAATGTCGAGAAACGTTCGTTTCTGCTAGCGCTGTGCTTCTACACATGTATTTGCTGAACGGTGAAAGCGCACAGTAATGCACTTTTCTCCCAGCAAATACACTGTTTCTAAGGAAATGGGAACACACTGAGGAGACACTTGTGGGAGCTACTGTGACTAAAACTGAGCTTCCCTACGCACAGGGATGCAAGAGACATGCTGATTTCATCAAGCCCAGTTACATACTCAGAATCTGTACTACTGCGCAAATAGGCATGTCTCTGTAGGCAAAAAACTCATTTCTGACAAAGTTGCCCAAATGCATCTCAGAAGTGTGCAACTTGTTCCCTGCGTTAGAAAACGTCGAGAAACGGTCGTTTCAGCTAGCGCTGTGCTTCTACACATGTATTTGCTGAACGTTGAAAGCGCACAGTAATGCACTTTTCTCCCAGCAAATACACTGTTTCTAAGGAACTGGGAACACACTGAGGAGACCCTTGTGGGAGCTACTGTGACTAAAACTGAGCTTCCCTACGCACAGGGAAGCAAGAGAAATGCTGATTTCATCAAGCCCAGTTACATACTCAGAATCTGTAGTAATGCGCAAATTGGCATGTCTCTGTAAGCACAAAACTCATTTTTGAGATAGTTACACAATTGCACCTCAGAAGTGTGCAACTTGTTCCCTGAGTTAGAAAACGTCGAGAAACGTTCGTTTCTGCTAGCGCTGTGCTTCTACACATGTATTTGCTGAACGGTGAAGGCGCACAGTAATGCACTTTTCTCCCAGCAAATACACTGTTTCTAAGGAACTGGGAACACACTGAGGAGACACTTGTGGGAGCACTGTGACTAAAACTGAGCTTCCCTACGCACAGGGAAGCAAGAGAAATGCTGATTTCATCAAGCCCAGTTACATACTCAGAATCTGTACTACTGCGCAAATAGGCATGAATCTGTAGGCAAAAAACTCATTTCTGACAAAGTTGCCCAAATGCATCTCAGAAGTGTGCAACTTATTCCCTGAGTTAGAAAATGTCGAGAAACGTTCGTTTCTGCTAGCGCTGTGCTTCTACACATGTATTTGCTGAACGGTGAAAGCGCACAGTAATGCACTTTTCTCCCAGCAAATACACTGTTTCTAAGGAAATGGGAACACACTGAGGAGAAACTTGTGGGAGCTACTGTGACTAAAACTGAGCTTCCCTACGCACAGGGATGCAAGAGAAATGCTGATTTCATCAAGCCCAGTTACATACTCAGAATCTGTACTACTGCGCAAATAGGCATGTCTCTGTAGGCAAAAAACTCATTTCTGACAAAGTTGCCCAAATGCATCTCAGAAGTGTGCAACTTGTTCCCTGCGTTAGAAAACGTCGAGAAACGGTCGTTTCAGCTAGCGCTGTGCTTCTACACATGTATTTGCTGAACGTTGAAAGCGCACAGTAATGCACTTTTCTCCCAGCAAATACACTGTTTCTAAGGAACTGGGAACACACTGAGGAGACCCTTGTGGGAGCTACTGTGACTAAAACTGAGCTTCCCTACGCACAGGGAAGCAAGAGAAATGCTGATTTCATCAAGCCCAGTTACATACTCAGAATCTGTACTACTGCGCAAATTGGCATGTCTCTGTAAGCACAAAACTCATTTTTGAGATAGTTACACAATTGCACCTCAGAAGTGTGCAACTTGTTCCATGAGTTAGAAAACGTCGAGAAACGTTCGTTTCTGCTAGCGCTGTGCTTCTACACATGTATTTGCTGAACGGTGAAGGCGCACAGTAATGCACTTTTCTCCCAGCAAATACACTGTTTCTAAGGAACTGGGAACACACTGAGGAGACACTTGTGGGAGCACTGTGACTAAAACTGAGCTTCCCTACGCACAGGGAAGCAAGAGAAATGCTGATTTCATCAAGCCCAGTTACATACTCAGAATCTGTACTACTGCGCAAATAGGCATGTCTCTGTAGGCAAAAAACTCATTTCTGACAAAGTTGCCCAAATGCATCTCAGAAGTGTGCAACTTGTTCCCTGCGTTAGAAAACGTCGAGAAACGGTCGTTTCAGCTAGCGCTGTGCTTCTACACATGTATTTGCTGAACGTTGAAAGCGCACAGTAATGCACTTTTCTCCCAGCAAATACACTGTTTCTAAGGAACTGGGAACACACTGAGGAGACCCTTGTGGGAGCTACTGTGACTAAAACTGAGCTTCCCTACGCACAGGGAAGCAAGAGAAATGCTGATTTCATCAAGCCCAGTTACATACTCAGAATCTGTACTACTGCGCAAATTGGCATGTCTCTGTAAGCACAAAACTCATTTTTGAGATAGTTACACAATTGCACCTCAGAAGTGTGCAACTTGTTCCCTGAGTTAGAAAACGACGAGAAACGTTCGTTTCTGCTAGCGCTGTGTTTCTACACATGTATTTGCTGAACGGTGAAGGCGCACAGTAATGCACTTTTCTCCCAGCAAATACACTGTTTCTAAGGAACTGGGAACACACTGAGGAGACACTTGTGGGAGCACTGTGACTAAAACTGAGCTTCCCTACGCACAGGGAAGCAAGAGAAATGCTGATTTCATCAAGCCCATTTACATACTCAGAATCTGTACTACTGCGCAAATAGGCATGAATCTGTAGGCAAAAAACTCATTTCTGACAAAGTTGCCCAAATGCATCTCAGAAGTGTGCAACTTGCTCCCTGAGTTAGAAAATGTCGAGAAACGTTCGTTTCTGCTAGCGCTGTGCTTCTACACATGTATTTGCTGAACGGTGAAAGCGCACAGTAATGCACTTTTCTCCCAGCAAATACACTGTTTCTAAGGAAATGGGAACACACTGAGGAGACACTTGTGGGAGCTACTGTGACTAAAACTGAGCTTCCCTACGCACAGGGAAGCAAGAGAAATGCTGATTTCATCAAGCCCAGTTACATACTCAGAATCTGTACTACTGCGCAAATAGGCATGTCTCTGTAGGCAAAAAACTCATTTCTGACAAAGTTGCCCAAATGCATCTCAGAAGTGTGCAACTTGTTCCCTGCGTTAGAAAACGTCGAGAAACGGTCGTTTCAGCTAGCGCTGTGCTTCTACACATGTATTTGCTGAACGTTGAAAGCGCACAGTAATGCACTTTTCTCCCAGCAAATACACTGTTTCTAAGGAACTGGGAACACACTGAGGAGACCCTTTTGGGAGCTACTGTGACTAAAACTGAGCTTCCCTACGCACAGGGAAGCAAGAGAAATGCTGATTTCATCAAGCCCAGTTACATACTCAGAATCTGTACTACTGCGCAAATTGGCATGTCTCTGTAAGCACAAAACTCATTTTTGAGATAGTTACACAATTGCACCTCAGAAGTGTGCAACTTGTTCCCTGAGTTAGAAAACGTCGAGAAACGTTCGTTTCTGCTAGCGCTGTGCTTCTACACATGTATTTGCTGAACGGTGAAGGCGCACAGTAATGCACTTTTCTCCCAGCAAATACACTGTTTCTAAGGAACTGGGAACACACTGAGGAGACACTTGTGGGAGCACTGTGACTAAAACTGAGCTTCCCTACGCACAGGGAAGCAAGAGAAATGCTGATTTCATCAAGCCCAGTTACATACTCAGAATCTGTACTACTGCGCAAATAGGCATGAATCTGTAGGCAAAAAACTCATTTCTGACAAAGTTGCCCAAATGCATCTCAGAAGTGTGCAACTTGCTCCCTGAGTTAGAAAATGTCGAGAAACGTTCGTTTCTGCTAGCGCTGTGCTTCTACACATGTATTTGCTGAACGGTGAAAGCGCACAGTAATGCACTTTTCTCCCAGCAAATACACTGTTTCTAAGGAAATGGGAACACACTGAGGAGACACTTGTGGGAGCTACTGTGACTAAAACTGAGCTTCCCTACGCACAGGGAAGCAAGAGAAATGCTGATTTCATCAAGCCCAGTTACATACTCAGAATCTGTACTACTGCGCAAATAGGCATGTCTCTGTAGGCAAAAAACTCATTTCTGACAAAGTTGCCCAAATGCATCTCAGAAGTGTGCAACTTGTTCCCTGCGTTAGAAAACGTCGAGAAACGGTCGTTTCAGCTAGCGCTGTGCTTCTACACATGTATTTGCTGAACGTTGAAAGCGCACAGTAATGCACTTTTCTCCCAGCAAATACACTGTTTCTAAGGAACTGGGAACACACTGAGGAGACCCTTTTGGGAGCTACTGTGACTAAAACTGAGCTTCCCTACGCACAGGGAAGCAAGAGAAATGCTGATTTCATCAAGCCCAGTTACATACTCAGAATCTGTACTACTGCGCAAATTGGCATGTCTCTGTAAGCACAAAACTCATTTTTGAGATAGTTACACAATTGCACCTCAGAAGTGTGCAACTTGTTCCCTGAGTTAGAAAACGTCGAGAAACGTTCGTTTCTGCTAGCGCTGTGCTTCTACACATGTATTTGCTGAACGGTGAAGGCGCACAGTAATGCACTTTTCTCCCAGCAAATACACTGTTTCTAAGGAACTGGGAACACACTGAGGAGACACTTGTGGGAGCACTGTGACTAAAACTGAGCTTCCCTACGCACAGGGAAGCAAGAGAAATGCTGATTTCATCAAGCCCAGTTACATACTCAGAATCTGTACTACTGCGCAAATAGGCATGAATCTGTAGGCAAAAAACTCATTTCTGACAAAGTTGCCCAAATGCATCTCAGAAGTGTGCAACTTGTTCCCTGCGTTAGAAAACGTCGAGAAACGGTCGTTTCAGCTAGCGCTGTGCTTCTACACATGTATTTGCTGAACGTTGAAAGCGCACAGTAATGCACTTTTCTCCCAGCAAATACACTGTTTCTAAGGAACTGGGAACACACTGAGGAGACCCTTGTGGGAGCTACTGTGACTAAAACTGAGCTTCCCTACGCACAGGGAAGCAAGAGAAATGCTGATTTCATCAAGCCCAGTTACATACTCAGAATCTGTACTACTGCGCAAATTGGCATGTCTCTGTAAGCACAAAACTCATTTTTGAGATAGTTACACAATTGCACCTCAGAAGTGTGCAACTTGTTCCCTGAGTTAGAAAACGTCGAGAAACGTTCGTTTCTGCTAGCGCTGTGCTTCTACACATGTATTTGCTGAACGGTGAAGGCGCACAGTAATGCACTTTTCTCCCAGCAAATACACTGTTTCTAAGGAACTGGGAACACACTGAGGAGACACTAGTGGGAGCACTGTGACTAAAACTGAGCTTCCCTACGCACAGGGAAGCAAGAGAAATGCTGATTTCATCAAGCCCAGTTACATACTCAGAATCTGTACTACTGCGCAAATAGGCATGAATCTGTAGGCAAAAAACTCATTTCTGACAAAGTTGCCCAAATGCATGTCAGAAGTGTGCAACTTGTTCCCTGCGTTAGAAAACGTCGAGAAACGGTCGTTTCAGCTAGCGCTGTGCTTCTACACATGTATTTGCTGAACGTTGAAAGCGCACAGTAATGCACTTTTCTCCCAGCAAATACACTGTTTATAAGGAACTGGGAACACACTGAGGAGACCCTTGTGGGAGCTACTGTGACTAAAACTGAGCTTCCCTACGCACAGGGAAGCAAGAGAAATGCTGATTTCATCAAGCCCAGTTACATACTCAGAATCTGTACTACTGCGCAAATTGGCATGTCTCTGTAAGCACAAAACTCATTTTTGAGATAGTTACACAATTGCACCTCAGAAGTGTGCAACTTGTTCCCTGAGTTAGAAAACGTCGAGAAACGTTCGTTTCTGCTAGCGCTGTGCTTCTACACATGTATTTGCTGAACGGTGAAGGCGCACAGTAATGCACTTTTCTCCCAGCAAATACACTGTTTCTAAGGAACTGGGAACACACTGAGGAGACACTTGTGGGAGCACTGTGACTAAAACTGAGCTTCCCTACGCACAGGGAAGCAAGAGAAATGCTGATTTCATCAAGCCCAGTTACATACTCAGAATCTGTACTACTGCGCAAATAGGCATGTCTCTGTAGGCAAAAAACTCATTTCTGACAAAGTTGCCCAAATGCATCTCAGAAGTGTGCAACTTGTTCCCTGCGTTAGAAAACGTCGAGAAACGGTCGTTTCAGCTAGCGCTGTGCTTCTACACATGTATTTGCTGAACGTTGAAAGCGCACAGTAATGCACTTTTCTCCCAGCAAATACACTGTTTCTAAGGAACTGGGAACACACTGAGGAGACCCTTGTGGGAGCTACTGTGACTAAAACTGAGCTTCCCTACGCACAGGGAAGCAAGAGAAATGCTGATTTCATCAAGCCCAGTTACATACTCAGAATCTGTACTACTGCGCAAATTGGCATGTCTCTGTAAGCACAAAACTCATTTTTGAGATAGTTACACAATTGCACCTCAGAAGTGTGCAACATGTTCCCTGAGTTAGAAAACGTCGAGAAACGTTCGTTTCTGCTAGCGCTGTGCTTCTACACATGTATTTGCTGAACGGTGAAGGCGCACAGTAATGCACTTTTCTCCCAGCAAATACACTGTTTCTAAGGAACTGGGAACACACTGAGGAGACACTTGTGGGAGCACTGTGACTAAAACTGAGCTTCCCTACGCACAGGGAAGCAAGAGAAATGCTGATTTCATCAATCCCAGTTACATACTCAGAATCTGTACTACTGCGCAAATAGGCATGAATCTGTAGGCAAAAAACTCATTTCTGACAAAGTTGCCCAAATGCATCTCAGAAGTGTGCAACTTGCTCCCTGAGTTAGAAAATGTCGAGAAACGTTCGTTTCTGCTAGCGCTGTGCTTCTACACATGTATTTGCTGAACGGTGAAAGCGCACAGTAATGCACTTTTCTCCCAGCAAATACACTGTTTCTAAGGAAATGGGAACACACTGAGGAGACACTTGTGGGAGCTACTGTGACTAAAACTGAGCTTCCCTACGCACAGGGAAGCAAGAGAAATGCTGATTTCATCAAGCCCAGTTACATACTCAGAATCTGTACTACTGCGCAAATAGGCATGTCTCTGTAGGCAAAAAACTCATTTCTGACAAAGTTGCCCAAATGCATCTCAGAAGTGTGCAACTTGTTCCCTGCGTTAGAAAACGTCGAGAAACGGTCGTTTCAGCTAGCGCTGTGCTTCTACACATGTATTTGCTGAACGTTGAAAGCGCACAGTAATGCACTTTTCTCCCAGCAAATACACTGTTTCTAAGGAACTGGGAACACACTGAGGAGACCCTTGTGGGAGCTACTGTGACTAAAACTGAGCTTCCCTACGCACAGGGAAGCAAGAGAAATGCTGATTTCATCAAGCCCAGTTACATACTCAGAATCTGTACTACTGCGCAAATTGGCATGTCTCTGTAAGCACAAAACTCATTTTTGAGAAAGTTACACAATTGCACCTCAGAAGTGTGCAACTTGTTCCCTGAGTTAGAAAACGTCGAGAAACGTTCGTTTCTGCTAGCGCTGTGCTTCTACACATGTATTTGCTGAACGGTGAAGGCGCACAGTAATGCACTTTTCTCCCAGCAAATACACTGTTTCTAAGGAACTGGGAACACACTGAGGAGACACTTGTGGGAGCACTGTGACTAAAACTGAGCTTCCCTACGCACAGGGAAGCAAGAGAAATGCTGATTTCATCAAGCCCAGTTACATACTCAGAATCTGTACTACTGCGCAAATAGGCATGAATCTGTAGGCAAAAAACTCATTTCTGACAAAGTTGCCCAAATGCATCTCAGAAGTGTGCAACTTGTTCCCTGAGTTAGAAAACGTCGAGAAACGTTCGTTTCTGCTAGCGCTGTGCTTCTACACATGTATTTGCTGAACGGTGAAAGCGCACAGTGATGCACTTTTCTCCCAGCAAATACACTGTTTCTAAGGAAATGGGAACACACTGAGGAGACACTTGTGGGAGCTACTGTGACTAAAACTGAGCTTCCCTACGCACAGGGAAGCAAGAGAAATGCTGATTTCATCAAGCCCAGTTACCAGCTCAGAATCTGTACTACTGCGCAAATAGGCATGTCTCTGTAGGCAAAAAACTCATTTCTAACAAAGTTGCCCAAATGCATCTCAGAAGTGTGCAACTTGTTCCCTGAGTTAGAAAATGTCGAGAAACGGTCGTTTCAGCTAGCGCTGTGCTTCTACACATGTATTTGCTGAACGGTGAAAGCGCACAGTAATGCACTTTTCTCCCAGCAAATACACTGTTTCTAAGGAACTGGGAACACACTGAGGAGACACTTGTGGGAGCTACTGTGACTAAAACTGAGCTTCCCTACGCACAGGGAAGCAAGAGAAATGCTGATTTCATCAAGCCCAGTTACATACTCAGAATCTGTACTACTGCGCAAATTGTCATGTCTCTGTAAGCAAAAAACTCATTTTTGAGATAGTTACACAATTGCACCTCAGAAGTGTGCAACTTGTTCCCTGAGTTAGAAAACGTCGAGAAACGTTCGTTTCTGCTAGCGCTGTGCTTCTACACATGTATTTGCTGAACGGTGAAAGCGCACAGTAATGCACTTTTCTCCCAGCAAATACACTGTTTCTAAGGAAAGGGGAACACACTGAGGAGACACTTGTGGGAGCTACTGGGACTAAAACTGAGCTTCCCTATGCACAGGGAAGCAAGAGAAATGCTGATTTCATCAAGCCCAGTTACATACTCAGAATCTGTACTACTGCGCAAATAGGCATGTCTCTGTAGGCAAAAAACTCATTTCTGACAAAGTTGCCCAAATGCAACTCAGAATTGTGCAACTTGTTCCCTGAGTTAGAAAACGTCGAGAAACGGTCGTTTCTGCTAGCGCTGTGCTTCTACACATGTATTTGCTGAACAGTGAAAGCACAAAGTGATGCACTTTTCTCCCAGCAAATACACTGTTTCTAAGGAAATGGGAACACACTGAGGAGACACTTGTGGGAGCTACTGTGACTAAACTGACCTTCCCTATGCACAGGGAAACAAGAGAAATGCTGATTTCATCAAGCCCAGTTACATACTCAGAATCTGTACTACTGCGCAAATAGGCATGTCTCTGTAGGCAAAAAACTCATTTCTGACAAAGTTGCCCAAATGCATCTCAGAAGTGTGCAACTTGTTCCCTGAGTTAGAAAACGTCGAGAAACGGTCGTTTCTGCTAGCGCTGTGCTTTTACACATGTATTTGCTGAACTGTGAAAGTGCACAGTAATGCACTTTTCTCCCAGCAAATACACTGTTTCTAAGGAAATGGGAACACACTGAGGAGACACTTGTTGGAGCTACTGTGACTAAAACTGAGCTTCCCTACGCACAGGGAAGCAAGAGAAATGCTGATTTCATCCAGCCCAGTTACATACTCAGAATCTGTACTACTGCGCAAATAGGCATGTCTCTGTAGGCAAAAAACTCATTTCTGACAAAGTTGCCCAAATGCATCTCAGAAGTGTGCAACTTGTTCCCTGAGTTAGAAAACGTCGAGAAACATTCGTTTCTGCTAGTGCTGTGCTTCTACACATGTATTTGCTGAACGGTGAAAGCACACAGTAATGCACTTTTCTCCCAGCAAATACACTGATTCTAAGGAAATGGGAACACACTGAGGAGACACTTGTGGGAGCTACTGTGACTAAAACTGAGCTTCCCTACGCACAGGGAAGCAAGAGAAATGCTGATTTCATCAAGCCCAGTTACATACTCAGAATCTGTACTACTGCGCAAATTGACATGTCTCTGTAAGCAAAAAACTCATTTTTGAGATAGTTACACAATTGCACCTCAGAAGTGTGCAACTTGTTCCCTGAGTTAGAAAACGTCGAGAAACGTTCGTTTCTGCTAGCGCTGTGCTTCTACACATGTATTTGCTGAACGGTGAAAGCGCACAGTAATGCACTTTTCTCCCAGCAAATACACTGTTTCTAAGGAAAGGGGAACACACTGAGGAGACACTTGTGGGAGCTACTGGGACTAAAACTGAGCTTCCCTATGCACAGGGAAGCAAGAGAAATGCTGATTTCATCAAGCCCAGTTACATACTCAGAATCTCTACTACTGCGCAAATAGGCATGTCTCTGTAGGCAAAAAACTCATTTCTGACAAAGTTGCCCAAATGCAACTCAGAATTGTGCAACTTGTTCCCTGAGTTAGAAAACGTCGAGAAACGGTAGTTTCTGCTAGCGCTGTGCTTCTACACATGTATTTGCTGAACAGTGAAAGCACAAAGTGATGCACTTTTCTCCCAGCAAATACACTGTTTCTAAGGAAATGGGAACACACTGAGGAGACACTTGTGGGAGCTACTGTGACTAAACTGACCTTCCCTATGCACAGGGAAACAAGAGAAATGCTGATTTCATCAAGCCCAGTTACATACTCAGAATCTGTACTACTGCGCAAATAGGCATGTCTCTGTAGGCAAAAAACTCATTTCTGACAAAGTTGCCCAAATGCATCTCAGAAGTGTGCAACTTGTTCCCTGAGTTAGAAAACGTCGAGAAACGGTCGTTTCTGCTAGCGCTGTGCTTTTACACATGTATTTGCTGAATTGTGAAAGTGCACAGTAATGCACTTTTCTCCCAGCAAATACACTGTTTCTAAGGAACTGGGAACACACTGAGGAGACACTTGTGGGAGCTACTGTGACTAAAACTGAGCTTCCCTACGCACAGGGAAGCAAGAGAAATGCTGATTTCATCCAGCCCAGTTACATACTCAGAATCTGTACTACTGCGCAAATCGGCATGTCTCTGTAGGCAAAAAACTCATTTCTGACAAAGTTGCCCAAATGCATCTCAGAAGTGTGCAACTTGTTCCCTGAGTTAGAAAACGTCGAGAAACATTCGTTTCTGCTAGTGCTGTGCTTCTACACATGTATTTTCTGAACGGTGAAAGCACACAGTAATGCACTTTTCTCCCAGCAAATACACTGCTTCTAAGGAAATGGGAACACACTGAGGAGACACTTGTCGGAGCTACTGTGACTAAAACTGAGCTTCCCTACGCACAGGGAAGCAAGAGAAATGCTGATTTCATCAAGCCCAGTTACATACTCAGAATCTGTACTACTGCGCAAATAGGCATGTCTCTGTAGGCAAAAAACTCATTTCTGACAAAGTTGCCCAAATGCATCTCAGAAGTGTGCAACTTGTTCCCTGAGTTAGAAAACGTCGAGAAACGTTCGTTTCTGCTAGCGCTGTGCTTCTACACATGTATTTGCTGAACGGTGAAAGCGCACAGTAATGCACTTTTCTCCCAGCAAATACACTGTTTCTAAGGAACTGGGAACACACTGAGGAGACACTTGTGGGAGCTACTGTGACTAAAACTGAGCTTCCCTACGCACAGGGAAGCAAGAGAAATGCTGATTTCATCAAGCCCAGTTACATACTCAGAATCTGTACTACTGCGCAAATAGGCATGTCTCTGTAGGCAAAAAACTCATTTCTGACAAAGTTTCCCAAATGCATCTCAGAAGTGTGCAACTTGTTCCCTGAGTTAGAAAACGTCGAGAAACGGTCGTTTCAGCTAGCGCTGTGCTTCTACACATGTATTTGCTGAACGGTGAAAGCACACAGTAATGCACTTTTCTCCCAGCAAATACACTGTTTCTAAGGAAATGGTAACACACTGAGGAAACACTTGTGGGAGCTACTGTGACTAAAACTGAGCTTCCCTAATCACAGGGAAGCAAGAGAAATGCTGATTTCATCAAGCCCAGTTACATACTCAGAATCTCTACTACTGCGCAAATAGGCATGTCTCTGTAGGCAAAAAACTCATTTCTGACAAAGTTGCCCAAATGCATCTCAGAAGTGTGCAACTTGTTCCCTGAGTTAGAAAACGTCGAGAAACGTTCGTTTCTGCTAGCACTGTGCTTCTACAAATGTATTTGCTGAACGATGAAAGCGCACAGTAATGCACTTTTCTCCCAGCAAATACACTGTTTCTAAGGAAATGGGAACACACTGAGGAGACACTTGTGGGAGCTACTGTGACTAAAACTGAGCTTCCCTACGCACAGGGAAGCTAGAGAAATGCTGATTTCATCAAGCCCAGTTACATACTCAGAATCTGTACTACTGCGCAAATAGGCATGTCTCTGTAGGCAAAAAACTCATTTCTGACAAAGTTGCCCAAATGCATCTCAGAAGTGTGCAACTTGTTCCCTGAGTTAGAAAACGTGGAGAAACGTTTGTTTCTGCTAGCGCTGTGCTTCTACACATGTATTTGCTGAAAGGTGAAAGCGCACAGTAATGCACTTCTCTCCCAGCAAATACACTGTTTCTAAGGAAATGGGAACACACTGAGGAGACACTTGTGGGAGCTACTGTGACTAAAACTGAGCTTCCCTACGTACAGGGAAGCAAGAGAAATGCTGATTTCATCAAGCCCAGTTACATACTCAGAATCTGTACTACTGCACAAATAGGCATGTCTCTGTAGGCAAAAAACTCATTTTTGAGAAAGTTACCCAAATGCATCTCAGAAGTGTGGAATTTGTTCCCTGAGTTAGAAAACGTCGAGAAACGTTCGTTTCTGCTAGCGCTGTGCTTCTACACATGTATTTGCTGAACGGTGAAAGCGCAAAGTAATGCACTTTTCTCCCAGCAAATACACTGTTTCTAAGGAACTGGGAACACACTGAGGAGACACTTGTGGGAGCTACTGTGACTAAAACTGAGCTTCCCTACGCACAGGGAAGCAAGAGAAATGCTGATTTCATCAAGCCCAGTTACATACTCAGAATCTGTACTACTGCGCAAATAGGCATGTCTCTGTAGGCAAAACACTCATTTCTGACAAAGTTGCCCAAATGCATCTCAGAAGTGTGCAACTTGTTCCCTGAGTTAGAAAACGTCGAGAAACGTTCGAATCTGCTAGCACTGTGCTTCTACAAATGTATTTGCTGAACGGTGAAGCGCACAGTAATGCACTTTTCTCCCAGCAAATACACTGTTTCTAAGGAAATGGGAACACACTGAGGAGACACTTGTGGGAGCTACTGTGACTAAAACTGAGCTTCCCTACGCACAGGGAAGCAAGAGAAATGCTGATTTCATCAAGCCCAGTTACATACTCAGAATCTGTACTACTGCACAAATAGGCATGTCTCTGTAGGCAAAAAACTCATTTCTGACAAAGTTGCCCAAATGCATCTCAGAAGTGTGCAACTTGTTCCCTGAGTTAGAAAACGTCGAGAAACGGTCGTTTCTGTTAGCGCTGTGCTTCTACACATGTATTTGCTGAACGGTGAAAGCACACAGTGATGCACTTTTCTTTCAGGAAATACACTGTTTCTAAGGAAATGGGAACACACTGAGGAGACACTTGTGGGAGCTACTGTGACTAAAACTGAGCTTCCCTACGCACAGGGAAGCAAGAGAAATGCTGATTTCATCAAGCCCAGTTACATACTCTGAATCTGTACTACTGCGCAAATAGGCATGTCTCTGTAGGCAAAAAACTCATTTCTGACAAAGTTGCCCAAATGCATATCAGAAGTGTGCCACTTGTTCCCTGAGTTAGAAAACGTCGAGAAACGGTCGTTTCAGCTAGCGCTGTGCTTCTACACATGTATTTGCTGAACGGTGAATGCGCACAGTAATGCACTTTTCTCCAAGCAAATACACTGTTTCTAAGGAACTGGGAACACACTGAGGAGACACTTGTGGGAGCTACTGTGACTAAAACTGAGCTTCCCTACGCACAGGGAAGCAAGAGAAATGCTGATTTCATCAAGCCCATTTACATACTAAGAATCTGTACTATTGCGCTAATAGGCATGTCTCTGTAGGCAAAAAACTCATTTCTGACAAAGTTGCCCAAATGCATCTCAGAAGTGTGCCACTTGTTCCCTGAGTCAGAAAACATCGAGAAACGGTCGTTTCAGCTAGCAGTGTGCTTCTATACATGTATTTGCTGAACGGTGAAAGCGCACAGTAATGCACTTTTCTCCCAGCAAAAACACTGTTTCTAAGGAAATGGGAACACACTGAGGAGACACTTGTGGGAACTATTGTGACTAAAACTGAGCTTCCCTACGCACAGGGAAGCAAGAGAAATGCTGATTTCATCAAGCCCAGTTACATACTCAGAATCTGTACTACTGCACAAATAGGCATGTCTCTGTAGGCAAAAAACTCATTTCTGACAAAGTTGCCCAAATGCATCCCAGAAGTGTACAACTTGTTCCCTGAGTTAGAAAATGTCGAGAAACGGTCGTTTCTGCTAGTGCTGTGCTTCTACACATGTATTTGCTGAACAGTGGAAGCACAAAGTGATGCACTTTTCTCCCAGCAAATACACTGTTTCTAAGGAAATGGGAACACACTGAGGAGACACTTGTGGGAGCTACTGTGACTAAAACTGAGCTTCCCTACGCACAGGGAAGCAAGAGAAATGCTGATTTCATCAAGCCCAGTTACATACTCAGAATCTGTACTACTGCGCAAATAGGCATGTCTCTGTAGGCAAAAAACTCATTTCTGACAAAGTTTCACAAATGCATCTCAGAAGTGTGCAACTTGTTCCCTGAGTTAGAAAACGTCGAGAAACGTTCGTTTCTGCTAGCGCTGTGCTTCTACACATGTATTTGCTGAACGGTGAAAGCACACAGTAATGCACTTTTCTCCCAGCAAATACACTGTTTCTAAGGAACTGGGAACACACTGAGGAGACACTTGTGGGACCTACTGTGACTAAAACTGAGCTTCCCTACGCACAGGGAAGCAAGAGAAATGCTGATTTCATCAAGCCTAGTTACATACTCAGAATCTGTACTACTGTGAAAACAGGCATATCTCTGTAGGCAAAAAACTCATTTCTGAAAAAGTTGCCCAAATGCATCTCAGAAGTGTGCAACTTGTACCCTGAGTTAGAAAACGTCGAGAAACGGTCGTTTCTGCTAACGCTGTGCTTCTACACATGTATTTGCTGAACGGTGAAAGCGCACAGTAATGCACTTTTCTCCCAGCAAATACACTGTTTCTACGGAAATGGGAACACACTGAGGAGACACTTGTGGGAGCTACTGTGACTAAAACTGAGCTTCCCTACGCACAGGGAAGCAAGAGAAATGCTGATTTCATCAAGCCCAGTTACATACTCAGAATCTGTACTACTGCGCAAATAGGCATGTCTCTGTAGGCAAAAAACTCATTTCTGACAAAGTTGCCCAAATGCATCTCAGAAGTGTGCAACTTGTTCCCTGAGTTAGAAAACGTCGAGAAACGGTCGTTTCTGCTAGCGCTGTGCTTCTACACATGTATTTGCTGAACAGTGAAAGCACAAAGTGATGCACTTTTCTCCCAGCAAATACACTGTTTCTAAGGAAATGGGAACACACTGAGGAGACACTTGTGGGAGTTACTGTGACTAAACTGACCTTCCCTATGCACAGGGAAACAAGAGAAATGCTGATTTCATCAAGCCCAGTTACACACTCAGAATCTGTACTACTGCGCAAATAGGCATGTCTCTGTAGGCAAAAAACTCATTTCTGACAAAGTTGCCCAAATGCATCTCAGAAGTGTGCAACTTGTTCCCTGAGTTAGAAAACGTCGAGAAACGGTCGTTTCTGCTAGCGCTGTGCTTCTACACATGTATTTGCTGAACGGTGAAAGCACAAAGTGATGCACTTTTCTCCCAGCAAATACACTGTTTCTAAGGAAAGGGGAACACACTGAGGAGACACTTGTGGGAGCTACTGTGACTAAAACTGAGCTTCCCTATGCACAGGGAAACAAGAGAAATGCTGATTTCATCAAGCCCAGTTACATACTCAGAATCTGTACTACTGCACAAATAGGCATGTCTCTGTAGGCAAAAAACTCATTTCTGACAAAGTTGCCCAAATGCATCCCAGAAGTGTGCAACTTGTTCCCTGAGTTAGAAAACGTCGAGAAACGGTCGTTTCTGTTAGCGCTGTGCTTCTACACATGTATTTGCTGAACGGTGAAAGCACACAGTGATGCACTTTTCTTTCAGGAAATACACTGTTTCTAAGGAAATGGGAACACACTGAGGAGACACTTGTGGGAGCTACTGTGACTAAAACTGAGCTTCCCTACGCACAGGGAAGCAAGAGAAATGCTGATTTCATCAAGCCCAGTTACATACTCTGAATCTGTACTACTGCGCAAATAGGCATGTCTCTGTAGGCAAAAAACTCATTTCTGACAAAGTTGCCCAAATGCATATCAGAAGTGTGCCACTTGTTCCCTGAGTTAGAAAACGTCGAGAAACGGTCGTTTCAGCTAGCGCTGTGCTTCTACACATGTATTTGCTGAACGGTGAATGCGCACAGTAATGCACTTTTCTCCAAGCAAATACACTGTTTCTAAGGAACTGGGAACACACTGAGGAGACACTTGTGGGAGCTACTGTGACTAAAACTGAGCTTCCCTACGCACAGGGAAGCAAGAGAAATGCTGATTTCATCAAGCCCATTTACATACTAAGAATCTGTACTATTGCGCTAATAGGCATGTCTCTGTAGGCAAAAAACTCATTTCTGACAAAGTTGCCCAAATGCATCTCAGAAGTGTGCCACTTGTTCCCTGAGTCAGAAAACATCGAGAAACGGTCGTTTCAGCTAGCGGTGTGCTTCTATACATGTATTTGCTGAACGGTGAAAGCGCACAGTAATGCACTTTTCTCCCAGCAAAAACACTGTTTCTAAGGAAATGGGAACACACTGAGGAGACACTTGTGGGAACTATTGTGACTAAAACTGAGCTTCCCTACGCACAGGGAAGCAAGAGAAATGCTGATTTCATCAAGCCCAGTTACATACTCAGAATCTGTACTACTGCACAAATAGGCATGTCTCTGTAGGCAAAAAACTCATTTCTGACAAAGTTGCCCAAATGCATCCCAGAAGTGTACAACTTGTTCCCTGAGTTAGAAAATGTCGAGAAACGGTCGTTTCTGCTAGCGCTGTGCTTCTACACATGTATTTGCTGAACGGTGAAAGCACAAAGTGATGCACTTTTCTCCCAGCAAATACACTGTTTCTAAGGAAAGGGGAACACACTGAGGAGACACTTGTGGGAGCTACTGTGACTAAAACTGAGCTTCCCTATGCACAGGGAAACAAGAGAAATGCTGATTTCATCAAGCCCAGTTACATACTCAGAATCTGTACTACTGCACAAATAGGCATGTCTCTGTAGGCAAAAAACTCATTTCTGACAAAGTTGCCCAAATGCATCCCAGAAGTGTGCAACTTGTTCCCTGAGTTAGAAAACGTCGAGAAACGGTCGTTTCTGTTAGCGCTGTGCTTCTACACATGTATTTGCTGAACGGTGAAAGCACACAGTGATGCACTTTTCTTTCAGGAAATACACTGTTTCTAAGGAAATGGGAACACACTGAGGAGACACTTGTGGGAGCTACTGTGACTAAAACTGAGCTTCCCTACGCACAGGGAAGCAAGAGAAATGCTGATTTCATCAAGCCCAGTTACATACTCTGAATCTGTACTACTGCGCAAATAGGCATGTCTCTGTAGGCAAAAAACTCATTTCTGACAAAGTTGCCCAAATGCATATCAGAAGTGTGCCACTTGTTCCCTGAGTTAGAAAACGTCGAGAAACGGTCGTTTCAGCTAGCGCTGTGCTTCTACACATGTATTTGCTGAACGGTGAATGCGCACAGTAATGCACTTTTCTCCAAGCAAATACACTGTTTCTAAGGAACTGGGAACACACTGAGGAGACACTTGTGGGAGCTACTGTGACTAAAACTGAGCTTCCCTACGCACAGGGAAGCAAGAGAAATGCTGATTTCATCAAGCCCATTTACATACTAAGAATCTGTACTATTGCGCTAATAGGCATGTCTCTGTAGGCAAAAAACTCATTTCTGACAAAGTTGCCCAAATGCATCTCAGAAGTGTGCCACTTGTTCCCTGAGTCAGAAAACATCGAGAAACGGTCGTTTCAGCTAGCGGTGTGCTTCTATACATGTATTTGCTGAACGGTGAAAGCGCACAGTAATGCACTTTTCTCCCAGCAAAAACACTGTTTCTAAGGAAATGGGAACACACTGAGGAGACACTTGTGGGAACTATTGTGACTAAAACTGAGCTTCCCTACGCACAGGGAAGCAAGAGAAATGCTGATTTCATCAAGCCCAGTTACATACTCAGAATCTGTACTACTGCACAAATAGGCATGTCTCTGTAGGCAAAAAACTCATTTCTGACAAAGTTGCCCAAATGCATCCCAGAAGTGTACAACTTGTTCCCTGAGTTAGAAAATGTCGAGAAACGGTCGTTTCTGCTAGTGCTGTGCTTCTACACATGTATTTGCTGAACAGTGGAAGCACAAAGTGATGCACTTTTCTCCCAGCAAATACACTGTTTCTAAGGAAATGGGAACACACTGAGGAGACACTTGTGGGAGCTACTGTGACTAAAACTGAGCTTCCCTACGCACAGGGAAGCAAGAGAAATGCTGATTTCATCAAGCCCAGTTACATACTCAGAATCTGTACTACTGCGCAAATAGGCATGTCTCTGTAGGCAAAAAACTCATTTCTGACAAAGTTTCACAAATGCATCTCAGAAGTGTGCAACTTGTTCCCTGAGTTAGAAAACGTCGAGAAACGTTCGTTTCTGCTAGCGCTGTGCTTCTACACATGTATTTGCTGAACGGTGAAAGCACACAGTAATGCACTTTTCTCCCAGCAAATACACTGTTTCTAAGGAACTGGGAACACACTGAGGAGACACTTGTGGGACCTACTGTGACTAAAACTGAGCTTCCCTACGCACAGGGAAGCAAGAGAAATGCTGATTTCATCAAGCCTAGTTACATACTCAGAATCTGTACTACTGTGAAAACAGGCATATCTCTGTAGGCAAAAAACTCATTTCTGAAAAAGTTGCCCAAATGCATCTCAGAAGTGTGCAACTTGTACCCTGAGTTAGAAAACGTCGAGAAACGGTCGTTTCTGCTAACGCTGTGCTTCTACACATGTATTTGCTGAACGGTGAATGCGCACAGTAATGCACTTTTCTCCCAGCAAATACACTGTCTCTAAGGAAATGGGAACACACTGAGGAGACACTTGTGGGAGCTACTGTGACTAAAACTGAGCTTCCCTACGCACAGGGAAGCAAGAGAAATGCTGATTTCATCTAGCCCAGTTACATACTCAGAATCTGTACTACTGCGCAAATAGGCATGTCTCTGTAGGCAAAAAACTCATTTCTGACAAAGTTGCCCAAATGCATCTCAGAAGTGTGCAACTTGTTCCCTGAGTTAGAAAACGTCGAGAAACGGTCGTTTCTGCTAGCGCTGTGCTTCTACACATGTATTTGCTGAACAGTGAAAGCACAAAGTGATGCACTTTTCTCCCAGCAAATACACTGTTTCTAAGGAAATGGGAACACACTGAGGAGACACTTGTGGGAGCTACTGTGACTAAACTGACCTTCCCTATGCACAGGGAAACAAGAGAAATGCTGATTTCATCAAGCCCAGTTACACACTCAGAATCTGTACTACTGCGCAAATAGGCATGTCTCTGTAGGCAAAAAACTCATTTCTGACAAAGTTGCCCAAATGCATCTCAGAAGTGTGCAACTTGTTCCCTGAGTTAGAAAACGTCGAGAAACGGTCGTTTCTGCTAGCGCTGTGCTTCTACACATGTATTTGCTGAACGGTGAAAGCACAAAGTGATGCACTTTTCTCCCAGCAAATACACTGTTTCTAAGGAAAGGGGAACACACTGAGGAGACACTTGTGGGAGCTACTGTGACTAAAACTGAGCTTCCCTATGCACAGGGAAACAAGAGAAATGCTGATTTCATCAAGCCCAGTTACATACTCAGAATCTGTACTACTACGCAAATAGGCATGTCTCTGTAGGCAAAAAACTCATTTCTGACAACGTTGCCCAAATGCATCTCAGAAGTGTGCAACTTGTTCCCTGAGTTAGAAAACGTCGAGAAACGTTCGTTTCAGCTAGCGCTGTGCTTCTACACATGTATTTGCTGAACGGTGAAAGCGCACAGTAATGCACTTTTCTCCCAGCAAATACACTGTTTCTAAGGAAATGGGAACACACTGAGGAGACACTTGTGGGAGCTACTGTGACTACAACTGAGCTTCCCTACGCACAGGGAAGCAAGAGAAATGCTGATTTCATCAAGCCCAGTTACATACTCAGAATCTGTACTACTGCGCAAATAGGCATGTCTCTGTAGGCAAAAAGCTCATTTCTGACAAAGTTGCCCAAATGCATCTCAGAAGTGTGCAACTTGTTCCCTGAGTTAGAAAACGTCCAGAAACGGTCGTTTCAGCTAGCGCTGTGCTTCTACACATGTATTTGCTGAACGGTGAAAGCGCACAGTAATGCACTTTTCTCCCAGCAAATACACTGTTTCTAAGGAACTGGGAACACACTGAGGAGACACTTGTGGGAGCTACTGTGACTAAAACTGAGCTTCCCTACGCACAGGGAAGCAAGAGAAATGCTGATTTCATCAAGCCCAGTTACATACTCAGAATCTGTACTACTGCGCAAATTGGCATGTCTCTGTAAGCAAAAAACTCATTTTTGAGATAGTTACACAATTGCACCTCAGAAGTGTGCAACTTGTTCCCTGAGTTAGAAAACGTCGAGAAACGTTCGTTTCTGCTAGCGCTGTGCTTCTACACATGTATTTGCTGAACGGTGAAAGCGCACAGTAATGCACTTTTCTCCCAGCAAATACACTGTTTCTAAGGAAATGGGAACACACTGAGGAGACACTTGTGGGAGCTACTGTGACTAAAACTGAGCTTCCCTACGCACAAGGAAGCAAGAGAAATGCTGATTTCATCAAGCCCAGTTACATACTCAGAATCTGTACTACTGAGCAAATAGGCATGTCTCTGTAGGCAAAAAACTCATTTCTGACAAAGTTGCCCAAATGCATCCCAGAAGTGTACAACTTGTTCCCTGACTTAGAAAATGTCGAGAAACGGTCGTTTCTGCTAGCGCTGTGCTTCTACACATGTATTTGCTGAACAGTGAAAGCACAAAGTGATGCACTTTTCTCCCAGCAAATACACTGTTTCTAAGGAAATGGGAACACACTGAGGAGACACTTGTGGGAGCTACTGTGATTAAAACTGAGCTTCCCTACGCACAGGGTAGCAAGAGAAATGCTGATTTCATCAAGCCCAGTTACATACTCAGAATCTGTACTACTGCGCAAATAGGCATGTCTCTGTAGGCAAAAAACTCATTTCTGACAAAGTTGCCCAAATGCATCTCAGAAGTGTGCAACTTGTTCCCTGATTTAGAAAACGTCGAGTAACGTTCGTTTCTGCTAGCGCTGTGCTTCTACACATGTATTTGCTGAACGGTGAAAGCGCACAGTAATGCACTTTTCTCCCAGCAAATACACTGTTTCTAAGGAAAGTGGAACACACTGAGGAGACACTTGTGGGAGCTACTGTGACTAAAACTGAGCTTCCCTACGCACAGGGAAGCAAGAGAAATGCTGATTTCATCAAGCCCAGTTACATACTCAGAATCTGTGCTACTGAGCAAATAGGCATGTCTCTGTAGGCAAAAAACTCATTTCTGACAAAGTTGCCCAAATGCAACTCAGAAGTGTGCAACTTGTTCCCTGAGTTAGAAAACGTCGAGAAACGGTCGTTTCTGCTAGCGCTGTGCTTCTACACATGTATTTGCTGAACGGTGAAAGCACAAAGTGATGCACTTTTCTCCCAGCAAATACACTGTTTCTAAGGAAATGGGAACACACTGAGGAGACACTTGTGGGAGCTACTGTGACTAAACTGAGCTTCCCTATGCACAGGGAAACAAGAGAAATGCTGATTTCATCAAGCCCAGTTACATACTCAGAATCTGTACTACTGCGCAAATAGGCATGTCTCTGTAGGCAAAAAACTCATTTCTGACAAAGTTGCCCAAATGCATCTCAGAAGTGTGCAACTTGTTCCCTGAGTTAGAAAACGTCGAGAAACGTTCGTTTCTGCTAGCGCTGTGCTTCTACACATGTATTTGCTGAACGGTGAAAGCGCACAGTAATGCACTTTTCTCCCAGCAAATACACTGTTTCTAAGGAAATGGGAACACACTGAGGAGACACTTGTGGGAGCTACTGTGACTAAAACTGAGCTTCCCTACGCACAGGGAAGCAAGAGAAATGCTGATTTCATCCAGCCCAGTTACATACTCAGAATCTGTACTACTGCGCAAATAGGCATGTCTCTGTAGGCAAAAAACTCATTTCTGACAAAGTTGCCCAAATGCATCTCAGAAGTGTGCAACTTGTTCCCTGAGTTAGAAAACGTCGAGAAACATTCATTTCTGCTAGCGCTGTGCTTCTACACATGTATTTGCTGAACGGTGAAAGCGCAAAGTATTGCACTTTTCTCCCAGCAAATACACTGTTTCTAAGGAAATGGGAACACACTGAGGAGACACTTGTGGGAGCTACTGTGACTAAAACTGAGCTTCCCTACGCACAGGGAAGCAAGAGTAATGCTGATTTCATCAAGCCCAGTTACATACTCAGAATCTGTACTACTGCTCAAATAGGCATGTCTCTGTAGGCAAAAAACTCATTTCTCACAAAGTTGCCCAAATGCATCTCAGAAGTGTGCAACTTGCTCTCTGAGTTAGAAAATGTCGAGAAACGGTCGTTTCTGCTAGCGCTGTGCTTCTACACATGTATTTGCTGAACGGTGAAAGCGCACAGTGATGCACTTTTCTCCCAGCAAATACACTGTTTCTAAGGAAATGGGAACACACTGAGGAGACACTTGTGGGAGCTACTGTGACTAAAACTGAGCTTCCCTACGCACAGGGAAGCAAGAGAAATGCTGATTTCATCAAGCCCAGTTACATACTCAGAATCTGTACTACTCTGCAAATAGGCATGTCTCTGTAGGCAAAAAACTCATTTCTGACAAAGTTGCCCAAATGCATCTCAGAAGTCTGCAACTTGTTCCCTGATTTAGAAAACGTCGAGAAACGGTCATATCTTCTAACGCTGTGCTTCTACACATGTATTTGCTGAACGGTGAAAGCGCACAGTAATGCACTTTTCTCCCAGCAAATACACTGTTTCTAAGGAAATGGGAACACACTGAGGAGACACTTGTGGGAGCTACTGTGACTAAAACTGAGCTTCCCTACGCACAGGGAAGCAAGAGAAATGCTGATTTCATCAAGCCCAGTTACATACTCAGAATCTGTACTACTGCGCAAATAGGCATGTCTCTGTAGGCAAAAAACTCATTTCTGACAAAGTTGCCCAAATGCATCTCAGAAGTGTGCAACTTGTTTCCTGAGTTAGAAAATGTCGAGAAACGGTCGTTTCTGCTAGCGCTGTGCTTCTACACGTGTATTTGCTGAACGGTGAAAGCGCACAGTAATGCACTTTTCTCCCAGCAAATACACTGTTTCTAAGGAAATGGGAACACACTGAGGAGACACTTGTGGGAGCTACTGGGACTAAAACTGAGCTTCCCTACGCACAGGGAAGCAAGAGAAATGCTTCTTTCAACAAGCCCAGTTACATACTCAGAATCTGTACTACTGCGCAAATAGGCATGTCTCTGTAGGCAAAAAACTCATTTCTGACAAGGTTGCTTAAAAGCATCTCAGAAGTGTGCAACTTGTTCCCTGAGTTAGAAAACATCGAGAAACGGTCATATCTGCTAACGCTGTGCTTCTACACATGTATTTGCTGTCTCTGTAGGCAAAAAACTCATTTCTGACAAAGTTGCCCAAATGCATCTCAGAAGTGTGCAACTTGTTCCCTGAGTTAGAAAACGACGAGAAACATTCGTTTCTGCTAGCGCTGTGATTCTACACATGTATTTGCTGAACGGTGAAAGCGCACAGTAATGCACTTTACTCCCAGCAAATACACTGTTTCTAAGGAAATGGGAACACACTGAGGAGTCACTTGTGGGAGCTACTGTGACTAAAACTGAGCTTCCCTACGCACAGGGAAGCAAGAGAAATGCTGATTTCATCAAGCCCAGTTACATACTCAGAATCTGTACTACTGCGCAAATAGGCATGTCTCTGTAGGCAAAAAACTCGTTTCTGACAATGTTGCCCAAATGCATCTCAGAAGTGTGCAACTTGTTCCCTGAGTTAGAAAACGTCGAGAAACATTCGTTTCTGCTAGTGCTGTGCTTCTAAACATGTATTTGCTGAACGGTGAAAGCGCACAGTAATGCACTTTTCTCCCAGCAAATACACTGCTTCTAAGGAAATGGGAACACACTGAGGAGACACTTGTGGGAGCTACTGTGACTAAAACTGAGCTTCCCTACGCACAGGGAAGCAAGAGAAATGCTGATTTCATCAAGCCCAGTTACATACTCAGAATCTGTACTACTGCGCAAATAGGCATGTCTCTGTAGGCAAAAAACTCATTTCTGACAAAGTTGCCCAAATGCATCTCAGAAGTGTGCAACTTGTTCCCTGAGTTAGAAAACGTCGAGAAACGGTCATATCTGCTAACGCTGTGCTTCTACACATGTATTTGCTGAACGGTGAAAGCGCACAGTAATGCATTTTTCTCCCAGTAAATACACTGTTTCTAAGGAAATGGGAACACACTGAGGAGACACTTGTGGGATCTACTGTGACTAAAACTGAGCTTCCCTACGCACAGGGAAGCAAGAGAAATGCTGATTTCATCAAGCCCAGTTACATACTCAGAATCTGTACTACTGCGCAAATAGGCATGTCTCTGTAGGCAAAAAACTCATTTCTGACAAAGATGCCCAAATGCATCTCAGAAGTGTGCAACTTGTTTTCTGAGTTAGAAAACGTCGAGAAACGGTCGTTTCAGCTAGCGCTGTGCTTCTACACATGTATTTGCTGAACGGTGAAAGCGCACAGTAATGCACTTTTCTCCCAGCAAATACACTGTTTCTAAGGAACTGGGAACACACTGAGGAGACACTTGTGGGACCTACTGTGACTAAAACTGAGGTTCCCTACGCACAGGGAAGCAAGAGAAATGCTGATTTCATCAAGCCCAGTTACATACTCAGAATCTGTACTACTGCGCAAATAGGCATGAATCTGTAGGCAAAAAACTCATTTCTGACAAAGTTGCCCAAATGAATCTCAGAAGTGTGCAACTTGTTCCCTGAGTTAGAAAACGTGGAGAAACGTTCGTTTATGCTAGCGCTGTGCTTCTACACATGTATTTGCTGAACGGTGAAAGCGCACAGTAATGCACTTTTCTCCCAGCAAATACACTGTTTCTAAGGAAATGGGAACACACTGAGGAGACACTTGTGGGAGCTACTGTGACTAAAACTGAGCTTCCCTACGCACAGGGAAGCAAGAAATGCTGATTTCATCAACCCCAGTTACATACTCAGAATCTGTACTACTGCGCAAATAGGCATGTCTCTGTAGGCAAAAAACTCATTTCTGACAAAGTTGCCCAAATGCATCTCAGAAGTGTGCAACTTGTTCCCTGAGTTAGAAAACGTCGAGAAACGGTCATATCTGCTAACGCTGTGCTTCTACACATGTATTTGCTGAACGGTGAAAGCTCACAGTAATGCACTTTTCTCCCAGCAAAAACACTGTTTCTAAGGAAATGGGAACACACTGAGGAGACACTTGTGGGAGCTACTGTGACTAAAACTGAGCTTCCCTACGCACAGGGAAGCAAGAGAAATGCTGATTTCATCAAGCCCAGTTACATACTCAGAATCTGTACTACTGCGTAAATAGGCATGTCTCTGTAGGCAAAAAACTCATTTCTGACAAAGTTGCCCAAATGCATCTCAGAAGTGTGCAACTTGTTCCCTGATTTAGAAAACGTCGAGAAACGGTCATATCTTCTAACGCTGTGCTTCTACACATGTATTTGTGAACGGTGAAAGCGCACAGTAATGCACTTTTCTCCCAGCAAATACACTGTTTCTAAGGAAATGGGAACACACTGAGAAGACACTTGTGGGAGCTACTGTGACTAAAACTGAGCTTCGCTACGCACAGGGAAGCAAGAGAAATGCTGATTTCATCAAGCCCAGTTACATACTCAGAATCTGTACTACTGCGCAGATAGGCATGAATCTGTAGGCAAAAAACTCATTTCTGACAAAGTTGCCCAAATGCATCTCAGAAGTGTGCAACTTTTTCCCTGATTTAGAAAACGTCGAGAAACTTTCGTTTCTGCTAGCGCTGTGCTTCTACACATGCATTTGCTGAACGGTGAAAGCGCACACTAATGCACTTTTCGCCCAACAAATACACTGTTTCTAAGGAAATGGGAACACACTGAGGAGACACTTGTGGGAGCTACTGTGACTCAAACTGAGCTTCCCTACGCACAGGGAAGCAAGAGAAATGCTGATTTCATCAAGCCCAATTACATACTCAGAATCTGTACTACTGCGCGAATAGGCATGTCTCTGTAGGCAAAAAACTCATCTGACAAAGTTGTCCAAAGGCATCTCAGAAGTGTGCAACTTGTTCTCTGAGTTAGAAATCGTCGAGAAACGGTCTTTTCTGCTAGAGCTGTGCTTCTACACATGTATTTGCTGAACGGTGAATGCTCACAGTAATGCACTTTTCTCCCAGCAAATACACTGTTTCTATGGAAATGGGAACACACTGAGGAGACACTTGTGGGAGCTACTGTGACTAAAACTGAGCTTCCCTACGCACAGGGAAGCAAGAGAAATGCTGATTTCATCAAGCCCAGTTACATACTCAGAATCTGTACTTCTCTGTAGGCAAAAAACTCATTTTTGACAAAGTTGCCCAAATGCATCCCAGAAGTGTGCAACTTGTTCCCTGAGTTAGAAAACGTCGAGAAACGTTCGTTTCTGCTAGCGCTGTGCTTCTACACATGTATTTGCTGAACGGTGAAAGCACACAGTAATGCACTTTTCTCCCAGCAAATACACTGTTTCTAAGGAAATGGGAACACACTGAGGAGACACTTGTGGGAGCTACTGTGACTAAAACTGAGCTTCCCTACGCACAGGGAAGCAAGAGAAATGCTGATTTCATCAAGCCCAGTTACATACTCAGAATCTGTACTACTGCGCAAATAGGCATGTCTCTGTAGGCAAAAAACTAATTTCTGACAAAGTTGCCCAAATGCATCTCAGAAGTGTGCAACTTGTTCCCTGAGTTAGAAAACGTCGAGAAACGTTCGTTTTTGCTAGTGCTGTGCTTCTACACATGTATTTGCTGAACGGTGAAAGCGCCCATTAATGCACTTTTCTCCCAGCAAATACACTGTTTCTAAGGAAATGGGAACACACTGAGGAGACACTTGTGGGAGCTACTGTGACTAAAACTGAGCTTCCCTACGCACAGGGAAGCAAGAAAAATGCTGATTTCATCCAGCCCAGTTACATACTCAGAATCTGTACTACTGCGCAAATAGGCATGTCTCTGTAGGCAAAAAACTCATTTCTGACAAAGTTGCCCAAATGCATCTCAGAAGTGTGGAACTTGTTCCCTGAGTTAGAAAACGTGGAGGAACGATCGTTTCTGCTATCGTTGTGCTTCTACACATGTATTTACTGAATGGTGAAAGCGCACAGTAATGCACTTTTCTCCCAGCAAATACACTGTTTCTAAGGAAATGGGAACACACTGAGGAGACACTTGTGGGAGCTACTGTGATTAAAACTGAGCTTCCCTACGCACAGGGAAGCAAGAGAAATGCTGATTTCATCAAGCCCAGTTACATACTCAGAATCTGTACTACTGCGCAAATAGGCATGTCTCTGTAGGCAAAAAACTCATTTCTGACAAAGTTGCCCAAATGAATCTCAGAAGTGTGCAACTTGTTCCCTGTGTTAGAAAACGTCGAGAAACGGTCGTTTCTGCTAGCGCTGTGCTTCTACACATGTATTTGCTGAACGGTGAAAGCGCACAGTAATGCACTTTTCTCCCAGGAAATACACTGTTTCTAAGGAAATGGGAACACACTGAGGAGACACTTGTGGGAGCTACTGTGACTAAAACTGAGCTTCCCTACGCACAGGGAAGCAAGAGAAATGCTGATTTCATCAAACCGAGTTACATACTCAGAATCTGTACTACTGCGCAAATAGGCATGTCTCTGTAGGCAAAAAACTCATTTCTCACAAAGTTGCCCAAATGCATCTCAGAAGTGTGCAACTTGTTCCCTGAGTTAGAAAACGTCGAGAAACGTTTGTTTCTGCTTGCGCTGTGCTTCTACACATGTATTTGCTGAACGGTGAAAGCGCACAGTAATGCACTTTTCTCCCAGCAAATACACTGTTTCTAAGGAAATGGGAACACACTGAGGAGACACTTGTGGGAGCTACTGTGACTAAAACTGAGCTTCCCTACGCACAGGGAAGCAAGAGAAATGCTGATTTCATCAAGCCCAGTTACATACTCAGAATCTGTACTACTGCGCAAATAGGCATGTCTCTGTAGACAAAAAACTCATTTCTGACAAAGGTGCCCAAACGCATCTCAGAAGTGTGCAACTTGTTCCCTGAGTTAGAAAACGTCGAGAAACGTTCGTTTCTGCTAGCACTGTGTTTCTACACATGTATTTGCTGAACGGTGAAAGCGCACAGTAATGCACTTTTCTCCCAGCAAATACACTGTTTCTAAGGAAATGGGAACACACTGAGGAGACACTTGTGGGAGCTACTGTGACTAAAACTGAGCTTCCCTACGCACAGGGAAGCAAGAGAAATGCTGATTTCATCAAGCCCAGTTACATACTCAGAATCTCTACTACTGCGCAAATAGGCATGTCTCTGTAGGCAAAAAACTCATTTCTGACAAAGTTGCCCAAATGCATCTCAGAAGTGTGCAACTTGTTCCCTGAGTTAGAAAACGTCGAGAAACGTTTGTTTCTGCTAGTGCTGTGCTTCTACACATGTATTTGCTGAACGGTGAAAGCGCACACTAATGCACTTTTCTCCCAGGAAATACACTGTTTCTAAGGAAATGGGAACACACTGAGGAGACACTTGTGGGAGCTACTGTGACTAAAACTGAGCTTCCCTACGCACAGGGAAGCAAGAGAAATGCTGATTTCATCAAGCCCAGTTACATACTCAGAATCTGTACTACTGCGCAAATAGGCATGTCTCTGTAGGCAAAAAACTCATTTCTGTCAAAGTTGCCCAAATGCATCTCAGAAGTGTGCAACTTGTTCCCTGAGTTAGAAAACGTCGAGAAACGGTCGTATCTGCTAGCACTGTGCTTCTACACATGTATTTGCTGAACGGTGAAAGCGCACAGTAATGCACTTTTCTCCCAGCAAATATACTGTTTCTACGGAAATAGGAACACACTGAGGAGACACTTGTGGGAGCTACTGTGACTAAAACTGAGCTTCCCTACGTACAGGGAAGCAAGAGAAATGCTGATTTCATCAAGCCCAGTTACATACTCAGAATCTGTACTACTGCGCAAATAGGCATGTCTCTGTACGTAAAAAACTCATTTCTGACAAAGTTACCCAAATGCATCTCAGAAGTGTGCAACTTGTTCCCTGAGTTAGAAAACGTCGAGAAACGTTTGTTTCTGCTAGTGCTGTGCTTCTACACATGTATTTGCTGAAAGGTGAAAGCGCACAGTAATGCACTTTTCTCCCAGCAAATACACTGTTTCTAAGGAAATGGGAACACACTGAGGAGACACTTGTGGGAGCTACTGTGACTAAAACTGAGCTTCCCTACGCACAGGGAAGCAAGAGAAATGCTGATTTCATCAAGCCCAGTTACATACTCAGAATCTGTACTTCTCTGTAGGCAAAAAACTCATTTTTGACAAAGTTGCCCAAATGCATCCCAGAAGTGTGCAACTTGTTCCCTGAGTTAGAAAACGTCGAGAAACGTTTGTTTCTGCTAGCGCTGTGCTTCTACACATGTATTTGCTGAACGGTGAAAGCACACAGTAATGCACTTTTCTCCCAGCAAATACACTGTTTCTAAGGAAATGGGAACACACTGAGGAGACACTTGTGGGAGCTACTGTGACTAAAACTGAGCTTCCCTACGCACAGGGAAGCAAGAGAAATGCTGATTTCATCAAGCCCAGTTACATACTCAGAATCTGTACTACTGCGCAAATAGGCATGTCTCTGTAGGCAAAAAACTAATTTCTGACAAAGTTGCCCAAATGCATCTCAGAAGTGTGCTACTTGTTCCCTGAGTTAGAAAACGTCGAGAAACGTTCGTTTTTGCTAGTGCTGTGCTTCTACACATGTATTTGCTGAACGGTGAAAGCGCCCATTAATGCACTTTTCTCCCAGCAAATACACTGTTTCTAAGGAAATGGGAACACACTGAGGAGACACTTGTGGGAGCTACTGTGACTAAAACTGAGCTTCCCTACGCACAGGGAAGCAAGAGAAATGCTGATTTCATCAAGCCCAGTTACATACTCAGAATCTGTACTACTGCGCAAATAGGCATGTCTCTGTAGGCAAAAAACTCATTTCTGTCAAAGTTGCCCAAATGCATCTCAGAAGTGTGCAACTTGTTCCCTGAGTTAGAAAACGTCGAGAAACGGTCGTATCTGCTAGCGCTGTGCTTCTACACATGTATTTGCTGAACGGTGAAAGCGCACAGTAATGCACTTTTCTCCCAGCAAATATACTGTTTCTACGGAAATAGGAACACACTGAGGAGACACTTGTGGGAGCTACTGTGACTAAAACTGAGCTTCCCTACGTACAGGGAAGCAAGAGAAATGCTGATTTCATCAAGGCCAGTTACATACTCAGAATCTGTACTACTGCGCAAATAGGCATGTCTCTGTAGGTAAAAAACTCATTTCTGACAAAGTTACCCAAATGCATCTCAGAAGTGTGCAACTTGTTCCCTGAGTTAGAAAACGTCGAGAAACGTTTGTTTCTGCTAGTGCTGTGCTTCTACACATGTATTTGCTGAAAGGTGAAAGCGCACAGTAATGCACTTTTCTCCCAGCAAATACACTGTTTCTAAGGAAATGGGAACACACTGAGGAGACACTTGTGGGAGCTACTGTGACTAAAACTGAGCTTCCCTACGCACAGGGAAGCAAGAGAAATGCTGATTTCATCAAGCCCAGTTACATACTCAGAATCTGTACTTCTCTGTAGGCAAAAAACTCATTTTTGACAAAGTTGCCCAAATGCATCCCAGAAGTGTGCAACTTGTTCCCTGAGTTAGAAAACGTCGAGAAACGTTCGTTTCTGCTAGCGCTGTGCTTCTACACATGTATTTGCTGAACGGTGAAAGCACACAGTAATGCACTTTTCTCCCAGCAAATACACTGTTTCTAAGGAAATGGGAACACACTGAGGAGACACTTGTGGGAGCTACTGTGACTAAAACTGAGCTTCCCTACGCACAGGGAAGCAAGAGAAATGCTGATTTCATCAAGCCCAGTTACATACTCAGAATCTGTACTACTGCGCAAATAGGCATGTCTCTGTAGGCAAAAAACTAATTTCTGACAAAGTTGCCCAAATGCATCTCAGAAGTGTGCAACTTGTTCCCTGAGTTAGAAAACGTCGAGAAACGTTCGTTTTTGCTAGTGCTGTGCTTCTACACATGTATTTGCTGAACGGTGAAAGCGCCCATTAATGCACTTTTCTCCCAGCAAATACATTGTTTCTATGGAAATGGGAACACACTGAGGAGACACTTGTGGGAGCTACTGTGACTAAAACTGAGCTTTCCTACGCACAGGGAAGCAAGAAAAATGCTGATTTCATCCAGCCCAGTTACATACTCAGAATCTGTACTACTGCGCAAATAGGCATGTCTCTGTAGGCAAAAAACTCATTTCTGACAAAGTTGCCCAAATGCATCTCAGAAGTGTGGAACTTGTTCCCTGAGTTAGAAAACGTGGAGGAACGATCGTTTCTGCTAGCGTTGTGCTTCTACACATGTATTTGCTGAACGGTGAAAGCGCACAGTAATGCACTTTTCTCCCAGCAAATACACTGTTTCTAAGGAAATGGGAACACACTGAGGAGACACTTGTGGGAGCTACTGTGATTAAAACTGAGCTTCCCTACGCACAGGGAAGCAAGAGAAATGCTGATTTAATCAAGCCCAGTTACATACTCAGAATCTGTACTACTGCGCAAATAGGCATGTCTCTGTAGGCAAAAAACTGATTTCTCACAAAGTTGCCCAAATGCATCTCAGAAGTGTGCAACTTGTTCCCTGAGTTAGAAAACGTCGAGAAACGTTCGTTTCTGCTAGCGCTGTGCTTCTACACATGTATTTGCTGAACGGTGAAAGCACACAGTAATGCACTTTTCTCCCAGCAAATACACTGTTTCTAAGGAAATGGGAACACACTGAGGAGACACTTGTGGGAGCTACTGTGACTAAAACTGAGCTTCCCTACGCACAGGGAAGCAAGAGAAATGCTGATTTCATCAAGCCCAGTTACATTCGCAGAATCTGTACTACTGCGCAAATAGGCATGTCTCTGTAGGCAAAAAACTAATTTCTGACAAAGTTGCCCAAATGCATCTCAGAAGTGTGCAACTTGTTCCCTGAGTTAGAAAACGTCGAGAAACGTTCGTTTTTGCTAGTGCTGTGCTTCTACACATGTATTTGCTGAACGGTGAAAGCGCCCATTAATGCACTTTTCTCCCAGCAAATACACTGTTTCTAAGGAAATGGGAACACACTGAGGAGACACTTGTGGGAGCTACTGTGACTAAAACTGAGCTTCCCTACGCACAGGGAAGCAAGAAAAATGCTGATTTCATCCAGCCCAGTTACATACTCAGAATCTGTACTACTGCGCAAATAGGCATGTCTCTGTAGGCAAAAAACTCATTTCTGACAAAGTTGCCCAAATGCATCTCAGAAGTGTGGAACTTGTTCCCTGAGTTAGAAAACGTGGAGGAACGATCGTTTCTGCTAGCGTTGTGCTTCTACACATGTATTTGCTGAACGGTGAAAGCGCACAGTAATGCACTTTTCTCCCAGCAAATACACTGTTTCTAAGGAAATGGGAACACACTGAGGAGACACTTGTGGGAGCTACTGTGATTAAAACTGAGCTTCCCTACGCACAGGGAAGCAAGAGAAATGCTGATTTCATCTAGCCCAGTTACATACTCAGAATCTGTACTACTGCGCAAATAGGCATGTCTCTGTAGGCAAAAAACTCATTTCTGACAAAGTTGCCCAAATGAATCTCAGAAGTGTGCAACTTGTTCCCTGTGTTAGAAAACGTCGAGAAACGGTCGTTTCTGCTAGCGCTGTGCTTCTACACATGTATTTGCTGAACGGTGAAAGCGCACAGTAATGCACTTTTCTCCCAGGAAATACACTGTTTCTAAGGAAATGGGAACACACTGAGGAGACACTTGTGGGAGCTCCTGTGACTAAAACTGAGCTTCCCTACGCACAGGGAAGCAAGAGAAATGCTGATTTCATCAAACCGAGTTACATACTCAGAATCTGTACTACTGCGCAAATAGGCATGTCTCTGTAGGCAAAAAACTCATTTCTCACAAAGTTGCCCAAATGCATCTCAGAAGTGTGCAACTTGTTCCCTGAGTTAGAAAACGTCGAGAAACGTTCGTTTCTGCTAGCGCTGTGCTTCTACACATGTATTTGCTGAACGGTGAAAGCGCACAGTAATGCACTTTTCTCCCAGCAAATACACTGTTTCTAAGGAAATGGGAACTCACTGAGGAGACACTTGTGGGAGCTACTGTGACTAAAACTGAGCTTCCCTACGCACAGGGAAGTAAGAGAAATGCTGATTTCATCAAGCCCAGTTACATACTCAGAATCTGTACTACTGCGCAAATAGGCATGTCTCTGTAGGCAAAAACTCATTTCTGACAAAGTTGCCAAATGCATCTCAGAAGTATGCAACTTGTTCCCTGAGTTAGAAAACGTCGAGAAACGTTCGTTTCTGCTAGCGCTGTGCTTCTACACATGTATTTGCTGAACAGTGAAAGCGCACAGTAATGCATTTTTCTCCCAGCAAATACACTATTTCTTAGGAAATGGGAACACACTGAGGAGACACTTGTGGGAGCTACTGTGACTAAAACTGAGCTTCCCTACGCACAGGGAAGCAAGAGAAATGCTGATTTCATCAAGCCCAGTTACATACTCAGAATCTGTACTACTGCACAAATAGGCATGTCTCTTTAGGCAAAAACCTCATTTCTGACAAAGTTGCCCAAATGCATCTCAGAAGTGTGCAACTTGTTCCCTGAATTAGAAAACGTCGAGAAACATTCGTTTCTGCTAGCGCTGTGCTTCTACACATGTATTTGCTGAACGGTGAAAGCACACAGTAATGCACTTTTCTCCCAGCAAATACACTGTTTCTAAGGAAATGGGAACACACTGAGGAGACACTTGTGGGAGCTACTGTGACTAAAACTGAGCTTCCCTACGCACAGGGAAGCAAGAGAAATGCTGATTTCATCAAGCCCAGTTACATACTCAGAATCTGTACTACTGCGCAAATAGGCATGTCTCTGTAGGCACAAAACTCATTTCTGACAAAGTTGCCCAAATGAATCTCAGAAGTGTGCAACTTGTTCCCTGAGTTAGAAAACGTCGAGAAACGGTCGTTTCTGCTAGCGCTGTGCTTCTACACCTGTATTTGCTGAACGGTGAAAGCGCACAGTAATGCCCTTTTCTCCCAGCAAATACACTGTTTCTAAGGAAATGGGAACACACTGAGGAGACACTTGTGGGAGCTACTGTGACTAATACTGAGCTTCCCTACGCACAGGGAAGCAAGAGAAATGCTGATTTCATCAAGCCCAGTTACATACTCAGAATCTGTACTACTGCGCAAATAGGCATGTCTCTTTAGGCACAAAACTCATTTCTGACAAAGTTGCCCAAATGCATCTCAGAAGTGTGCAACTTGTTCCCTGAGTTAGAAACCGTCGAGAAACGTTCGTTTCTGCTAGCGCTGTGCTTCTACACATGTATTTGCTGAACGGTGAAAGCGCACAGTAATGCCCTTTTCTCCCAGCAAATACACTGTTTCTAAGGAAATGGGAACACACTGAGCAGACACTTGTGGGAGCTACTGTGACTAAAACTGAGCTTCCCTACGCACAGGGAAGCAAGAGAAATGCTGATTTCATCAAGCCCAGTTACATACTCAGAATCTGTACTACTGCGCAAATACGCATGTCTCTTTAGGCAAAAAACTCATTTCTGACAAAGTTGCCCAACTGCACCTCAGAAGTGTGCAACTTGTTCCCTGAGTTAGAAAACGTCGAGAAACCGTCGTTTCTGCTAGCGCTGTGCTTCTACACATGTATTTGCTGAACGGTGAAAGCGCACAGTAATGCACTTTTCTCCCAGCAAATACACTGTTTCTAAGGAAATGGGAACACACTGAGGAGACACTTGTGGGAGCTACTGTGACTAAAACTGAGCTTCCCTACGCACAGGGAAGCAAGAGAAATGCTGATTTCATCAAGCCCAGTTACATACTCAAAATCTGTACTACTGCGCAAATACGCATGTCTCTTTAGGCAAAAAACTCATTTCTGACGAAGTTGCCCAAATGCATCTCAGAAGTGTGCAACTTGTTCCCTGAGTTAGAAAACGTCGAGAAACATTCGTTTCTGCTAGCGCTGTGCTTCTACACATCTATTTGCTGAACGGTGAAAGCGCACAGTGATGCACTTTTCTCCCAGCAAATACACTGTTTCTAAGGAAATGGGAACTCACTGAGGAGACACTTGTGGTAGCTACTGTGACTAAAACTGAGCTTCCCTACGCATAGGGAAGTAAGAGAAATGCTGATTTCATCAAGCCCAGTTACATACTCAGAATCTGTACTACTGCGCAAATAGGCATGTCTCTGTAGGCAAAAACTCATTTTTGACAAAGTTGCCAAATGCATCTCACAAGTGTGCAACTTGTTCCCTGAGTTAGAAAACGTCGAGAAACGTTAGTTTCTGCTAGCGCTGTGCTTCTACACATGTATTTGCTGAACAGTGAAAGCGCACAGTAATGCATTTTTCTCCCAGCAAATACACTATTTCTTAGGAAATGGGAACACACTGAGGAGACACTTGTGGGAGCTACTGTGACTAAAACTGAGCTTCCCTACGCACAGGGAAGCAAGAGAAATGCTGATTTCATCAAGCACATTTACATACTCAGAATCTGTACTACTGCGCAAATAGGCATCTTTCTTTAGGCAAAAAACTCATTTCTGACAGTTTCCAAAATGCACCTCAGAAGTGTGCAACTTGTTCCCTGAGTTAGAAAACGTCGAGAAACGTTCGTTTCTGCTAGCGCTGTGCTTCTACACATGTATTTGCTGAACGGTGAAAGCGCACAGTAATGCACTTTTCTCCCAGCAAATACACTGTTTTTAAGGAAATGGGAACACACTGAGGAGACACTTGTGGGAGCTACTGTGACTAAAACTGAGCTTCCCTACGCACAGGGAAGCAAGAGAAATGCTGATTTCATCAAGCCCAGTTACATACTCAGAATCTGTACTACTGCGCAAATAGGCATGTCTCTGTAGGCAAAAACTCATTTCTGACAAAGTTGCCCAAATGCATCTCAGAAGTGTGCAACTTGTTCCCTGAGTTAGAAAACGTCGAGAAACGGTCGTTTCTGCTAGCGCTGTGCTTCTACACATATATTTGCTGAACGGTGAAAGCGCACAGTAATGCACTTTTCTCCCAGCAAATACACTGTTTCTAAGGAAATGGGAACACACTGAGGAGACACTTGTGGGAGCTACTGTGACTAAAACTGAGCTTCCCTACGCACAGGGAAGCAAGAGAAATGCTGATTTCATCAAACCCAGTTACATACTCAGAATCTGTACTACTGCGCAAATACGCATGTCTCTTTAGGCAAAAAACTCTTTCTGACGAAGTTGCCCAAATGCATCTCAGAAGTGTGCAACTTGTTCCCTGAGTTAGAAAACGTCGAGAAACGTTCGTTTCTGGTAGCGCTGTGCTTCTACACCTGTATTTGCTGAACAGTGAAAGCGCACAGTAATGCATTTTTCTCCCAGCAAATACACTATTTCTTAGGAAATGGGAACACACTGAGGAGACACTTGTGGGAGCTACTGTGACTAAAACTGAGCTTCCCTACGCACAGGGAAGCAAGAGAAATGCTGATTTCATCAAGCCCAGTTACATACTCAGAATCTGTACTACTGCACAAATAGGCATGTCTCTTTAGGCAAAAACCTCATTTCTGACAAAGTTGCCCAAATGCATCTCAGAAGTGTGCAACTTGTTCCCTGAATTAGAAAACGTCGAGAAACGTTCGTTTCTGCTAGCGTTGTGCTTCTACACATGTATTTGCTGAACGGTGAAAGCGCACAGTAATGCACTTTTCTCCCAGCAAATACACTGTTTCTAAGGAAATGGGAACACACTGAGGAGACACTTGTGGGAGCTACTGTGACTAATACTGAGCTTCCCTACGCACAGGGAAGCAAGAGAAATGCTGATTTCATCAAGCCCAGTTACATACTCAGAATCTGTACTACTGCGCAAATACGCATGTCTCTTTAGGCAAAAAACTCATTTCTGACGAAGTTGCCCAAATGCATCTCAGAAGTGTGCAACTTGTTCCCTGAGTTAGAAAACGTCGAGAAACGTTCGTTTCTGCTAGCGCTGTGCTTCTACACCTTGTATTTGCTGAACGGTGAAAGCGCACAGTAATGCACTTTTCTCCCAGCAAATACACTGTTTCTAAGGAAATGGGAACACACTGAGGAGACACTTGTGGGAGCTACTGTGACTAAAACTGAGCTTCCCTACGCACAGGGAAGCAAGAGAAATGCTGATTTCATCAAGCCCAGTTACATACTCAGAATCTGTACTACTGCGTAAATAGGCATGTCTCTGTAGGCAAAAAACTCATTTCTGACAAAGTTGCCCAACTGCACCTCAGAAGTGTGCAACTTGTTCCCTGAGTTAGAAAACGTCGAGAAACCGTCGTTTCTGCTAGCGCTGTGCTTCTACACATGTATTTGCTGAACGGTGAAAGCGCACAGTAATGCACTTTTCTCCCAGCAAATACACTGTTTCTAATGAAATGGGAACACACTGAGGAGACACTTGTGGGAGCTACTGTGACTAAAACTGAGCTTCCCTACGCACAGGAAAGCAAGAGAAATGCTGATTTCATCAAGCCCAGTTACATACTCAGAATCTGTACTACTGCGCAAATACGCATGTCTCTTTAGGCAAAAAACTCATTTCTGACGAAGTTGCCCAAATGCATCTCAGAAGTGTGCAACTTGTTCCCTGAGTTAGAAAACGTCGAGAAATGTTCGTTTCTGCTAGCGCTGTGCTTCTACACATGTATTTGCTGAACAGTGAAAGCGCACAGTAATGCACTTTTCTCCCAGCAAATACACTGTTTCTAAGGAAATGGGAACACACTGAGGAGACACTTGTGGGAGCTACTGTGACTAAAACTGAGCTTCCCTACGCACAGGGAAGCAAGAGAAATGCTGATTTCATCAAGCACATTTACATACTCAGAATCTGTACTACTGCGCAAATAGGCATCTTTCTTTAGGCAAAAAACTCATTTCTGACAAAGTTGCACAAATGCACCTCAGAAGTGTGCAACTTGTTCCCTGAGTTAGAAAACGTCGAGAAACGGTCGTTTCTGCTAGCGCTGTGCTTCTACACATGTATTTGCTGAACGGTGAAAGCGCACAGTAATGCACTTTTCTCCCAGCAAATACACTGTTTCTAAGGAAATGGGAACACACTGAGGAGACACTTGGGGGAGCTACTGTGATTAAAACTGAGCTTCCCTACGCACAGGGAAGCAAGAGAAATGCTGATTTCATCAAGCCCAGTTACATACTCAGAATCTGTACTACTGCGCAAATAGGCATGTCTCTGTAGGCAAAAAACTCATTTCTGACAAAGTTGCCCAAATGAATCTCAGTAGTGTGCAACTTGTTCCCTGAGTTAGAAAACGTTGAGAAACGGTCGTTTCTGCTAGCGCTGTGCTTCTACACCTGTATTTGCTGAACGGTGAAAGCGCACAGTAATGCACTTTTCTCCCAGCAAATACACTGTTTCTAAGGAAATGGGAACACACTGAGGAGACACTTGTGGGAGCTACTGTGACTAAAACTGAGCTTCCCTACGCACATGGAAGCAAGAGAAATGCTGATTTCATCAAGCCCAGTTACATACTCAGAATCTGTACTACTGCGCAAATAGGCATGAATCTGTAGGCAAAGAACTCATTTCTGACAAAGTTGCACAAATGCATCTCAGAAGTGTGCAACTTGTTCCCTGAGTTAGAAAACGTCGAGAAACGGTCGTTTCTGCTAGCGCTGTGCTTCTACACATGTATTTGCTGAACGGTGAAAGCGCACAGTAATGCACTTTTCTCCCAGCAAAAACACTGTTTCTAAGGAAATGGGAACACACTGAGGAGACACTTGTGGGAGCTACTGTGACTAAAACTGAGCTTCCCTACGCACAGGGAAGCAAGAGAAATGCTGATTTCATCAAGCCCAGTTACATACTCAGAATCTGTACTACTGCGCAAATAGGCATGTCTCTGTAGGCAAAAAACTCATTTCTGTCAAAGTTGCCCAAATGCATCTCAGAAGTGTGCCACTTGTTCCCTGAGTTAGAAAACGTCGAGAAACGGTCGTATCTGCTAGCGCTGTGCTTCTACACATGTATTTGCTGAACGGTGAAAGCGCACAGTAATGCACTTTTCTCCCAGCAAATACACTGTTTCTAAGTAAATGGGAACACACTGAGGAGACACTTGTGGGAGCTACTGTGACTAAAACTGAGCTTCCCTACGCACAGGGAAGCAAGAGAAATGCTGATTTCATCAAGCCCAGTTACATACTCAGAATCTGTACTACTGCACAAATAGGCATGTCTCTGTAGGCAAAAAACTCATTTCTGACAAAGTTGCCCAAATGCATCTCAGAAGTGTGCAACTTGTTCCCTGAGTTAGAAAACGTGGAGGAACGTTCGTTTCTGCTAGCGTTGTGCTTCTACACATGTATTTGCTGAACGGTGAAAGCGCACAGTAATGCACTTTTCTCCCAGCAAATACACTGTTTCTAAGGAAATGGGAAAACACTGAGGAGACACTTGTGGGAGCTACTGTGATTAAAACTGAGCTTCCCTACGCACAGGGAAGCAAGAGAAATGCTGATTTCATCAAGCCCAGTTACATACTCAGAATCTGTACTACTGCGCAAATAGGCATGTCTCTGTAGGCAAAAAACTCATTTCTGACAAAGTTGCCCAAATGAATCTCAGAAGTGTGCAACTTGTTCCCTTAGTTAGAAAACGTCGAGAAACGGTCGTTTCTGCTAGCGCTGTGCTTCTACACATGTATTTGCTGAACGGTGAAAGCGCACAGTAATGCACTTTTCTCCCAGGAAATACACTGTTTCTAAGGAAATGGGAACACACTGAGGAGACACTTGTGGGAGCTACTGTGACTAAAACTGAGCTTCCCTACGCACAGGGAAGCAAGAGAAATGATGATTTCATCAAACCGAGTTACATACTCAGAATCTGTACTACTGCGCAAATAGGCATGTCTCTTTAGGCAAAAAACTCATTTCTGACGAAGTTGCCCAAATGCATCTCAGAAGTGTGCAACTTGTTCCCTGAGTTAGAAAACGTCGAGAAATGTTCGTTTCTGCTAGCGCTGTGCTTCTACACATGTATTTGCTGAACAGTGAAAGCGCACAGTAATGCACTTTTCTCCCAGCAAATACACTGTTTCTAAGGAAATGGGAACACACTGAGGAGACACTTGTGGGAGCTACTGTGACTAAAACTGAGCTTCCCTACGCACAGGGAAGCAAGAGAAATGCTGATTTCATCAAGCACATTTACATACTCAGAATCTGTACTACTGCGCAAATAGGCATCTTTCTTTAGGCAAAAAACTCATTTCTGACAAAGTTGCACAAATGCACCTCAGAAGTGTGCAACTTGTTCCCTGAGTTAGAAAACGTCGAGAAACGGTCGTTTCTGCTAGCGCTGTGCTTCTACACATGTATTTGCTGAACGGTGAAAGCGCACAGTAATGCACTTTTCTCCCAGCAAATACACTGTTTCTAAGGAAATGGGAACACACTGAGGAGACACTTGGGGGAGCTACTGTGATTAAAACTGAGCTTCCCTACGCACAGGGAAGCAAGAGAAATGCTGATTTCATCAAGCCCAGTTACATACTCAGAATCTGTACTACTGCGCAAATAGGCATGTCTCTGTAGGCAAAAAACTCATTTCTGACAAAGTTGCCCAAATGAATCTCAGTAGTGTGCAACTTGTTCCCTGAGTTAGAAAACGTTGAGAAACGGTCGTTTCTGCTAGCGCTGTGCTTCTACACATGTATTTGCTGAACGGTGAAAGCGCACAGTAATGCACTTTTCTCCCAGCAAATACACTGTTTCTAAGGAAATGGGAACACACTGAGGAGACACTTGTGGGAGCTACTGTGACTAAAACTGAGCTTCCCTACGCACATGGAAGCAAGAGAAATGCTGATTTCATCAAGCCCAGTTACATACTCAGAATCTGTACTACTGCGCAAATAGGCATGAATCTGTAGGCAAAGAACTCATTTCTGACAAAGTTGCACAAATGCATCTCAGAAGTGTGCAACTTGTTCCCTGAGTTAGAAAACGTCGAGAAACGGTCGTTTCTGCTAGCGCTGTGCTTCTACACATGTATTTGCTGAACGGTGAAAGCGCACAGTAATGCACTTTTCTCCCAGCAAAAACACTGTTTCTAAGGAAATGGGAACACACTGAGGAGACACTTGTGGGAGCTACTGTGACTAAAACTGAGCTTCCCTACGCACAGGGAAGCAAGAGAAATGCTGATTTCATCAAGCCCAGTTACATACTCAGAATCTGTACTACTGCGCAAATAGGCATGTCTCTGTAGGCAAAAAACTCATTTCTGTCAAAGTTGCCCAAATGCATCTCAGAAGTGTGCCACTTGTTCCCTGAGTTAGAAAACGTCGAGAAACGGTCGTATCTGCTAGCGCTGTGCTTCTACACATGTATTTGCTGAACGGTGAAAGCGCACAGTAATGCACTTTTCTCCCAGCAAATACACTGTTTCTAAGTAAATGGGAACACACTGAGGAGACACTTGTGGGAGCTACTGTGACTAAAACTGAGCTTCCCTACGCACAGGGAAGCAAGAGAAATGCTGATTTCATCAAGCCCAGTTACATACTCAGAATCTGTACTACTGCGCAAATAGGCATGTCTCTGTAGGCAAAAAACTCATTTCTGACAAAGTTGCCCAAATGCATCTCAGAAGTGTGCAACTTGTTCCCTGAGTTAGAAAACGTGGAGGAACGTTCGTTTCTGCTAGCGTTGTGCTTCTACACATGTATTTGCTGAACGGTGAAAGCGCACAGTAATGCACTTTTCTCCCAGCAAATACACTGTTTCTAAGGAAATGGGAACACACTGAGGAGACACTTGTGGGAGCTACTGTGATTAAAACTGAGCTTCCCTACGCACAGGGAAGCAAGAGAAATGCTGATTTCATCAAGCCCAGTTACATACTCAGAATCTGTACTACTGCGCAAATAGGCATGTCTCTGTAGGCAAAAAACTCATTTCTGACAAAGTTGCCCAAATGAATCTCAGAAGTGTGCAACTTGTTCCCTTAGTTAGAAAACGTCGAGAAACGGTCGTTTCTGCTAGCGCTGTGCTTCTACACATGTATTTGCTGAACGGTGAAAGCGCACAGTAATGCACTTTTCTCCCAGGAAATACACTGTTTCTAAGGAAATGGGAACACACTGAGGAGACACTTGTGGGAGCTACTGTGACTAAAACTGAGCTTCCCTACGCACAGGGAAGCAAGAGAAATGATGATTTCATCAAACCGAGTTACATACTCAGAATCTGTACTACTGCGCAAATAGGCATGTCTCTTTAGGCAAAAAACTCATTTCTCACAAAGTTGCCCAAATGCATCTCAGAAGTGTGCAACTTGTTCCCTGAGTTAGAAAACGTCGAGAAACCTTCGTTTCAGCTAGCGCTGTGCTTCTACACATGTATTTGCTGAACAGTGAAAGCGCACAGTAATGCATTTTTCTCCCAGCAAATACACTATTTCTTAGGAAATAAGAACACACTGAGGAGACACTTGTGGGAGCTACTGTGACTAAAACTGAGCTTCCCTACGCACAGGGAAGCAAGAGAAATGCTGATTTCATCAAGCCCAGTTACATACTCAGAATCTGTACTACTGCACAAATAGGCATGTCTCTTTAGGCAAAAACCTCATTTCTGACAAAGTTGCCCAAATGCATCTCAGAAGTGTGCAACTTGTTCCCTGAATTAGAAAACGTCGAGAAACGTTCGTTTCTGCTAGCGCTGTGCTTCTACACATGTATTTGCTGAACGGTGAAAGCGCACAGTAATGCACTTTTCTCCCAGCAAATACACTGTTTCTAAGGAAATGGGAACACACTGAGGAGACACTTGTGGGAGCTACTGTGACTAAAACTGAGCTTCCCTACTCACAGGGAAGCAAGAGAAATGCTGATTTCATCAAGCCCAGTTACATACTCAGAATCTGTACTACTGCGCAAATAGGCATGTCTCTGTAGGCAAAAAACTCATTTCTGACAAAGTTGCCCAAATGCATCTCAGAAGTGTGCAACTTGTTCCCTGAGTTAGAAAACGTCGAGAAACGTTCGTTTCTGCTAGCGCTGTGCTTCTACACATGTATTTGCTGAACGGTGAAAGCGCACAGTAATGCACTTTTCTCCCAGCAAATACACTGTTTCTAAGGAAATGGGAACACACTAAGGAGACACTTGTGGGAGCTACTGTGACTAAAACTGAGCTTCCCTACGCACAGGGAAGCAAGAGAAATGCTGATTTCATCAAGCCCAGTTACATACTCAGAATCTGTACTACTGCGCAAATAGGCATGTCTCTGTAGGCAAAAACTCATTTCTGACAAAGTTGCCCAAATGCATCTCAGAAGTGTGCCACTTGTTCCCTGAGTTAGAAAACGTCGAGAAACGGTCGTTTCAGCTAGTGCTGTGCTTCTACACATGTATTTGCTGAACGGTGAAAGCGCACAGTAATGCACTTTTCTCCCAGCAAATACACTGTTTCTAAGGAACTGGGAACACACTGAGGAGACACTTGTGGGAGCTACTGTGACTTAAACTGAGCTTCCCTACGCACAGGGAAGCAAGAGAAATGCTGATTTCATCAAGGCCAGTTACATACTCAGAATCTGTACTACTGCGCAAATAGGCATGTCTCTGTAGGCAAAAAACTCATTTCTGACAAAGTTACCCAAATGCATCTCAGAAGTGTGCCACTTGTTCCCTGAGTTAGAAAACGTCGAGAAATGGTCGTTTCAGCTAGCGCTGTGCTTCTACACACACATGTATTTGCTGAACGGTGAAAGCGCACAGTAATGCACTTTTCTCCCAGCAAATACACTGTTTCTAAGGAAATGGGAACACACTGAGGAGACACTTGTGGGAACTACTGTGACTAAAACTGAGCTTCCCTACGCACAAGGAAGCAAGAGAAATGGTGATTTCATCAAGGCCAGTTACATACTCAGAATCTGTACTACTGCGCAAATAGGCATGTCTCTGTAGGCAAAAAACTCATTTCTGACAAAGTTGCCCAAATGCATCTCAGAAGTGTGCCACTTGTTCCCTGAGTTAGAAAACGTCGAGAAACGGTCGTTTCAGCTAGCGCTGTGCTTCTACACATGTATTTGCTGAACGGTGAAAGCGCACAGTGATGCACTTTTCTCCCAGCAAATACACTGTTTCTAAGGAACTGGGAAGACACTGAGGAGACACTTGTGGGAGCTACTGTAACTAAAACTGAGCTTCCCTACGCACAGGTAAGCAAGAGAAATGCTGATTTCATCAAGCCCAGTTACATACTCAGAATCTGTACTACTGCGCAAATAGGCATGTCTCTGTAGGCAAAAAGCTCATTTCTGACAAAGTTGCCCAAATGCATCTCAGAAGTGTGCCACTTGTTCCCTGAGTTAGAAAACATCGAGAAACGGTCGTTTCTGCTAGCGCTGTGCTTCTACACATGTATTTGCTGAACGGTGAAAGCGCACAATAATGCACTTTTCTCCCTGCAAATCCACTGTTTCTAAGGAAATGGGAACACACTGAGGAGACACTTGTGGGAGCTACTGTGACTAAAACTGAGCTTCCCTACGCACAGGGAAGCAAGAGAAATGCTGATTTCATCAAGGCCAGTTACATACTCAGAATCTGTACTACTGCGCAAATAGGCATGTCTCTGTAGGCAAAAAACTCATTTCTGACAAAGTTGCCCAAATGCATCTCAGAAGTGTGCCACTTGTTCCCTGAGTTAGAAAACGTCGAGAAACGGTCGTTTCAGCTAGCGCTGTGCTTCTACACATGTATTTGCTGAACGGTGAAAGCGCACAATAATGCACTTTTCTCCCAGCAAATACACTGTTTCTAAGGAAATGGGAACACACTGAGGAGACACTTGTGAGAGCTACTGTGACTAAAACTGAGCTTCCCTACGCACAGGGAAGCAAGAGAATGCTGATTTCATCAAGCCCAGTTACCTACTCAGAATCTGTACTACTGCGCAAATTGGCATGTCTCTGTAGGCAAAAAACTAATTTCTGACAAAGTTGCCCAAATGCATCTCAGAAGTGTGCAACTTGTTCCCTGAGTTAGAAAACGTCGAGAAACGTTCGTTTCTGCTAGCGCTGTGCTTCTACACATGTATTTGCTGAACGGTGAAAGCGCACAGTAATGCGCTTTTCTCCCAGCAAATACACTGTTTCTAAGGAAATGGGAACACACTGAGGAGACACTTGTGGGAGCTACTGTGACTAAAACTGAGCTTCCCTACGCACAGGGAAGCAAGAGAAATGCTGATTTCATCAAGCCCAGTTACATACTCAGAATCTGTACTACTGCGCAAATAGGCATGTCTCTGTAGGCAAAAAACTCATTTCTGACAAACTTGCCCAAATGCATCTCAGAAGTGTGCAACTTGTTCCCTGAGTTAGAAAACGTCGAGAAACGGTCGTTTCTGCTAGCGCTGTGCTTCTACACATGTATTTGCTGAACGGTGAAAGCGCACAGTAATGCATTTTCTACCAGGAAATACACTGTTTCTAAGGAAATGGGAACACACTGAGGAGACACTTGTGGGAGCTACTGTGACTAAAACTGAGCCTCCCTACGCACAGGGAAGCAAGAGAAATGCTGATTTCATCAAGCCCAGTTACATACTCAGAATCTGTACTACTGCGCAAATAGGCATGTCTCTGTAGGCAAAAAACTCATTTCTGACAAAGTTGCACAAATGCATCTCAGAAGTGTGCAACTTGTTCCCTGAGTTTGAAAACGTCGAGAAACGGTCGTTTCAGCTAGCGCTGTGCTTCTACACATGTATTTGCTGAACGGTGAAAGCGCACAGTAATGCACTTTTCTCCCAGCAAATACACTGTTTCTAAGGAAATGGGAACACACTGGGGAGACACTTGTGGGAGCTACTGTGACTAAAACTGAGCTTCCCTACGCACAGGGAAGCAAGAGAAATGCTGATTTCATCAAGGCCAGTTACATACTCAGAATCTGTACTACTGCGCAAATAGGCATGTCTCTGTAGGCAAAAAACTCATTTCTGACAAAGTTACCCAAATGCATCTCAGAAGTGTGCCACTTGTTCCCTGAGTTAGAAAACGTCGAGAAATGGTCGTTTCAGCTAGCGCTGTGCTTCTACACACACATGTATTTGCTGAACGGTGAAAGCACACAGTAACGCACTTTTCTCCCAGCAAATACACTGTTTCTAAGGAAATGAGAACACACTGAGGAGACACTTGTGGGAGCTACTGTGACTAAAACTGAGCTTCCCTACGCACAAGGAAGCAAGAGAAATGCTGATTTCATCAAGCCCAGTTACATACTCAGAATCTGTACTACTGCGCAAATAGGCATGTCTCTGTAGGCAAAAAACTCATTTCTGACAAAGTTGCCCAAATGCATCTCAGAAGTGTGCCACTTGTTCCCTGAGTTAGAAAATGTCGAGAAACGGTCGTTTCAGCTAGCGCTGTGCTTCTACACATGTATTTGCTGAACGGTGAAAGCGCACAGTGATGCACTTTTCTCCCAGCAAATACACTGTTTCTAAGGAACTGGGAACACACTGAGGAGACACTTGTGGGAGCTACTGTGATTAAAACTGAGCTTCCCTACGCACAGGGAAGCAAGAGAATGCTGATTTCATCAAGCCCAGTTACATACTCAGAATCTGTACTACTGCGCAAATAGGCATGTCTCTGTAGGCAAAAAACTCATTTCTGACAAAGTTGCCCAAATGCATCTCAGAAGTGTGCCACTTGTTCCCTGAGTTAGAAAACGTCGAGAAACGGACGTTTCAGCTAGCGCTGTGCTTATACACATGTATTTGCTGAACGGTGAAAGCGCACAGTAATGCACTTTTCTCCCAGCAAATACACTGTTTCTAAGGAACTGGGAACACACTGAGGAGACACTTGTGGGAGCTACTGTGACTAAAACTGAGCTTCCCTACGCACAGGGAAGCAAGAGAAATGCTGATTTCATCAAGGCCAGTTACATACTCAGAATCTGTACTACTGCGCAAATAGGCATTTCTCTGTAGGCAAAAAACTCATTTCTGACAAAGTTACCCAAATGCATCTCAGAAGTGTGCCACTTGTTCCCTGAGTTAGAAAACGTCGAGAAATGGTCGTTTCAGCTAGCGCTGTGCTTCTACACACACATGTATTTGCTGAACGGTGAAAGCGCACAATAATGCACTTTTCTCCCAGCAAATACACTGTTTCTAAGGAAATGGGAACACACTGAGGAGACACTTGTGGGAGCTACTGTGACTAAAACTGAGCTTCCCTACACACAAGGAAGCAAGAGAAATGCTGATTTCATCAAGGCCAGTTACATACTCAGAATCTGTACTACTGCGCAAATAGGCATGTCACTGTAGGCAAAAAACTCATTTCTGACAAAGTTGTCCAAATGCATCTCAGAAGTGTGCCACTTATTCCCTGAGTTAGAAAACGTCGAGAAACTGTCGTTTCAGCTAGCGCTGTGCTTCTACACATGTATTTGCTGAACGGTGAAAGCGCACAGTGATGCACTTTTCTCCCAGCAATTACACTGTTTCTAAGGAACTGGGAACACACTGAGGAGACACTTGTGGGAGCTACTGTGACTAAAACTGAGCTTCCCTACGCATAGGGAAGCAAGAGAAATGCTGATTTCATCAAGCCCAGTTACATACTCAGAATCTGTACTACTGCGCAAATAGGCATGTCTCTGTAGGCAAAAAACTCATTTCTGACAAAGTTGCCCAAATGCATCTCAGAAGTGTGCAACTTGTTCCCTGAGTTAGAAAACATCGAGAAACGTTCGTTTCTGCTAGCGCTGTGCTTCTACACATGTATTTGCTGAACAGTGAAAGCGCACAGTAATGCACTTTTCTCCCAGCAAATACACTGTTTCTAAGGAAATGGGAACACACTGAGGAGACACTTGTGGGAGCTACTGTGACTAAAACTGAGCTTCCCTACGCACAGGGAAGCAAGAGAAATGCTGATTTCATCAAGCCCAGGTACATACTCAGAATCTGTACTACTGCGCAAATAGGCATGTCTCTGTAGGCAAAAAACTCATTTCTGACAAAGTTGCCCAAATGCATCTCAGAAGTGTGCAACTTGTTCCCTGAGTTAGAAAACGTCGAGAAACGGTCGTTTCTGCCAGCGCTGTGCTTCTACACATGTATTTGCTGAACGGTGAAAGCGCACAGTAATGCACTTTTCTCCCAGCAAATACACTGTTTCTAAGGAAATGGGAACACACTGAGGAGACACTTGTGGGAGCTACTGTGACTAAAACTGAGCTTCCCTACGCACAGGGAAGCAAGAGAAATGCTGATTTCATCAAGCCCAGTTACATACTCAGAATCTGTACTACTGCGCAAATAGGCATGTCTCTGTAGGCAAAAAACTCATTTCTGACAAAGTTGCCCAAATGCATCTCAGAAGTGTGCCACTTGTTCCCTGAGTTAGAAAACGTCGAGAAACGTTCGTTTCTGCTAGCGCTGTGCTTCTACACATGAATTTGCTGAACGGTGAAAGCGCACAGTAAGGCACTTTTCTCCCAGCAAATACACTGTTTCTAAGGAACTGGGAACACACTGAGGAGACACTTGTGGGAGCTACTGTGACTAAAACTGAGCTTCCCTACGCACAGGGAAGCAAGAGAAATGCTGATTTCATCAAGCCCAGGTACATACTCAGAATCTGTACTACTGCGCAAATAGGCATGTCTCTGTAGGCAAAAAACTCATTTCTGACAAAGTTGCCCAAATGCATCTCAGAAGTGTGCAACTTGTTCCCTGAGTTGGAAAACGTCGAGAAACAGTCGTTTCTGCTAGCGCTGTGCTTCTACACATGTATTTGCTGAACGGTGAAAGCGCACAGTAATTTACTTTTCTCCCAGCAAATACACTGTTTCTAAGGAAATGGGAACACACTGAGGAGACACTTGTGGGAGCTACTGTGACTAAAACTGAGCTTCCCTACGCACAGGGAAGCAAGAGAAATGCTGATTTCATCAAGCCCAGTTACATACTCAGAATCTGTACTACTGCGCAAATAGGCATGAATCTGTAGACAAAAAACTCATTTCTGACAAAGTTGCCCAAATGCATCTCAGAAGTGTGCAACTTGTTCCCTGAGTTAGAAAACGTCGAGAAACGGTCGTTTCTGCTAGCGCTGTGCTTCTACACATGTATTTGCTGAACGGTGAAAGCGCACAGTAATGCACTTTTCTCCCAGCAAATACACTGTTTCTAAGGAAATGGGAACACACTGAGGAGACACTTGTGGGAGCTACTGTGACTAAAACTGAGCTTCCCTACGCACACGGAAGCAAGAGAAATGCTGATTTCATCAAGCCCAGTTACATACTCAGAATCTGTACTACTGCGCAAATAGGCATGTCTCTGTAGGCAAAAAACTCATTTCTGACAAAGTTGCCCAAATGCATCTCAGAAGTGTGCAACTTGTTCCCTGATTTAGAAAACGTCGAGAAACGTTCGTTTCTGCTAGCGCTGTGCTTCTACACATGTATTTGCTGAACGGTGAAAGCGCACAGTAATGCACTTTTCTCCCAGCAAATACACTGTTTCTAAGGAAATGGGAACACACTGAGGAGACACTTGTGGGAGCTACTGTGACTAAAACTGAGCTTCCCTACGCACAGGGAAGCAAGAGAAATGCTGATTTCATCAAGCCCAGTTACATACTCAGAATCTGTACTACTGCGCAAATAGGCATGAATCTGTAGACAAAAAACTCATTTCTGACAAAGTTGCCCAAATGCATCTCAGAAGTGTGCAACTTGTTCCCTGAGTTAGAAAACGTCGAGAAACGGTCGTTTCTGCTAGCGCTGTGCTTCTACACATGTATTTGCTGAACGGTGAAAGCTCACAGTAATTCACTTTTCTCCCAGCAAATACACTGTTTCTAAGGAAATGGGAACACACTGAGGAGACACTTGTGGGAGCTACTGTGACTAAAACTGAGCTTCCCTACGCACACGGAAGCAAGAGAAATGCTGATTTCATCAAGCCCAGTTACATACTCAGAATCTGTACTACTGCGCAAATAGGCATGTCTCTGTAGGCAAAAAACTCATTTCTGACAAAGTTGCCCAAATGCATCTCAGAAGTGTGCAACTTGTTCCCTGAGTTAGAAAACGTCGAGAAACGTTCGGTTCTGCTAGCGCTGTGCTTCTACACATGTATTTGCTGAACGGTGAAAGCGCACAGTAATGCACTTTTCTCCCAGCAAATACACTGTTTCTAAGGAAATGGGAACACACTGAGGAGACACTTGTGGGAGCTACTGTGACTAAAACTGAGCTTCCCTACGAACAGGGAAGCAAGAGAAATGCTGATTTCATCAAGCCCAGTTACATACTCAGAATCTGTACTACTGCGCAAATAGGCATGTCTCTGTAGGCAAAAAACTCATTTCTGACAAAGTTGCCCAAATGCATCTAGGAAGTGTGCAACTTGTTCCCTGAGTTAGAAAACGTCGAGAAACGTTCGTTTCTGCTAGCGCTGTGCTTCTACACATGTATTTGCTGAACGGTGAAAGCGCGCAGTAATGCACTTTTCTCCCAGCAAATACACTGTTTCTAAGGAAATGGGAACACACTGAGGAGACACTTGTGGGAGCTACTGTGACTAAAACTGAGCTTCCCTACGAACAGGGAAGCAAGAGAAATGCTGATTTCATCAAGCCCAGTTACATACTCAGAATCTGTACTACTGCGCAAATAGGCATGTCTCTGTAGGCAAAAAACTCATTTCTGACAAAGTTGCCCATATGCATCTAGGAAGTGTGCAACTTGTTCCCTGAGTTAGAAAACATCGAGAAACGTTCATTTCTGCTAGCGCTGTGCTTCTACACATGTATTTGCTGAACGGTGAAAGCGCGCAGTAATGCACTTTTCTCCCAGCAAATACACTGTTTCTAAGGAAATGGGAACACACAGAGAAGACACTTGTGGGAGCTACTGTGACTAAAACTGAGCTTCCCTACGCACAGGAAAGCAAGAGAAATGCTGATTTCATCAAGCCCAGTTACATACTCAGAATCTGTACTACTGCGCAAATAGGCATGAATCTGTAGGCAAAAAACTCATTTCTGACAAAGTTGCCCAAATGCATCTCAGAAGTGTGCAACTTGTTCCCTGAGTTAGAAAACGTCGAGAAACGTTCGTTTCTGCTAGCGCTGTGCTTCTACACATGTATTTGCTGAACGGTGAAAGCGCACAGTAATGCACTTTTCTCCCAGTAAATACACTGTTTCTAAGGAAATGGGAACACACTGAGGAGACACTTGTGGGAGCTACTGTGACTAAAAGTGAGCTTGCCTACGCACAGGGAAGCAAGAGAAATGCTGATTTCATCAAGCCCAGTTACATACTCAGAATCTGTACTACTGCGCAAATAGGCATGAATCTGTAGACAAAAAACTCATTTCTGACAAAGTTGCCCAAATGCATCTCAGAAGTGTGCAACTTGTTCCCTGAGTTAGAAAATGTCGAGAAACGTTCGTTTCTGCTAGCGCTGTGCTTCTACACATGTATTTGCTGAACGGTGAAAGCGCACAGTAATGCACTTTTCTCCCAGCAAATACACTGTTTCTAAGGAAATGGGAACACACTGAGGAGACACTTGTGGGAGCTACTGTGACTAAAACTGAGCTTCTTTACACACAGGGAAGCAAGAGAAATGCTGATTTCATCAAGCCCAGTTACATACTCAGAATCTGTACTACTGCGCAAATAGGCATGAATCTGTAGGCAAAAAACTCATTTCTGACAAAGTTGCCCAAATGCATCTCAGAAGTGTGCAACTTGTTCCCTGAGTTAGAAAACGTCGAGAAACTTTCGTTTCTGCTAGCGCTGTGCTTCTACACATGTATTTGCTGAACGGTGAAAGCGCACAGTAATGCACTTTTCTCCCAGCAATTACACTGTTTCTAAGGAAATGGGAATACACTGAGGAGACACTTGTGGGAGCTACTGTGACTAAAAGTGAGCTTCCCTGCGCACAGGGAAGCAAGAGAAATGCTGATTTCATCAAGCCCAGTTACATACTCAGAATCTGTACTACTGCGCAAATAGTCATGTCTCTGTAGGCAAAAAACTCCTTTCTGACAAAGTTGCCCAAATGCATCTCAGAAGTGTGCAACTTGTTCCCTGAGTTAGAAAACGTCGAGAAACGTTCGTTTCTGCTAGCGCTGTGCTTCTACACATGTATTTGCTGAACGGTGAAAGCGCACAGTAATGCACTTTTCTCCCAGCAAATACACTGTTTCTAAGGAAATGGGAACACACTGAGGAGACACTTGTGGGAGCTACTGTGACTAAAACTGAGCTTCCCTACGAACAGGGAAGCAAGAGAAATGCTGATTTCATCAAGCCCAGTTACATACTCAGAATCTGTACTACTGCGCAAATAGGCATGTCTCTGTAGGCAAAAAACTCATTTCTGACAAAGTTGCCCATATGCATCTAGGAAGTGTGCAACTTGTTCCCTGAGTTAGAAAACATCGAGAAACGTTCATTTCTGCTAGCGCTGTGCTTCTACACATGTATTTGCTGAACGGTGAAAGCGCGCAGTAATGCACTTTTCTCCCAGCAAATACACTGTTTCTAAGGAAATGGGAACACACAGAGAAGACACTTGTGGGAGCTACTGTGACTAAAACTGAGCTTCCCTACGCACAGGAAAGCAAGAGAAATGCTGATTTCATCAAGCCCAGTTACATACTCAGAATCTGTACTACTGCGCAAATAGGCATGAATCTGTAGGCAAAAAACTCATTTCTGACAAAGTTGCCCAAATGCATCTCAGAAGTGTGCAACTTGTTCCCTGAGTTAGAAAACGTCGAGAAACGTTCGTTTCTGCTAGCGCTGTGCTTCTACACATGTATTTGCTGAACGGTGAAAGCGCACAGTAATGCACTTTTCTCCCAGTAAATACACTGTTTCTAAGGAAATGGGAACACACTGAGGAGACACTTGTGGGAGCTACTGTGACTAAAAGTGAGCTTGCCTACGCACAGGGAAGCAAGAGAAATGCTGATTTCATCAAGCCCAGTTACATACTCAGAATCTGTACTACTGCGCAAATAGGCATGAATCTGTAGACAAAAAACTCATTTCTGACAAAGTTGCCCAAATGCATCTCAGAAGTGTGCAACTTGTTCCCTGAGTTAGAAAATGTCGAGAAACGTTCGTTTCTGCTAGCGCTGTGCTTCTACACATGTATTTGCTGAACGGTGAAAGCGCACAGTAATGCACTTTTCTCCCAGCAAATACACTGTTTCTAAGGAAATGGGAACACACTGAGGAGACACTTGTGGGAGCTACTGTGACTAAAACTGAGCTTCCCTACGAACAGGGAAGCAAGAGAAATGCTGATTTCATCAAGCCCAGTTACATACTCAGAATCTGTACTACTGCGCAAATAGGCATGTCTCTGTAGGCAAAAAACTCATTTCTGACAAAGTTGCCCATATGCATCTAGGAAGTGTGCAACTTGTTCCCTGAGTTAGAAAACATCGAGAAACGTTCATTTCTGCTAGCGCTGTGCTTCTACACATGTATTTGCTGAACGGTGAAAGCGCGCAGTAATGCACTTTTCTCCCAGCAAATACACTGTTTCTAAGGAAATGGGAACACACAGAGAAGACACTTGTGGGAGCTACTGTGACTAAAACTGAGCTTCCCTACGCACAGGAAAGCAAGAGAAATGCTGATTTCATCAAGCCCAGTTACATACTCAGAATCTGTACTACTGCGCAAATAGGCATGTCTCTGTAGGCAAAAAACTCATTTCTGACAAAGTTGCCCATATGCATCTAGGAAGTGTGCAACTTGTTCCCTGAGTTAGAAAACATCGAGAAACGTTCATTTCTGCTAGCGCTGTGCTTCTACACATGTATTTGCTGAACGGTGAAAGCGCGCAGTAATGCACTTTTCTCCCAGCAAATACACTGTTTCTAAGGAAATGGGAACACACAGAGAAGACACTTGTGGGAGCTACTGTGACTAAAACTGAGCTTCCCTACGCACAGGAAAGCAAGAGAAATGCTGATTTCATCAAGCCCAGTTACATACTCAGAATCTGTACTACTGCGCAAATAGGCATGAATCTGTAGGCAAAAAACTCATTTCTGACAAAGTTGCCCAAATGCATCTCAGAAGTGTGCAACTTGTTCCCTGAGTTAGAAAACGTCGAGAAACGTTCGTTTCTGCTAGCGCTGTGCTTCTACACATGTATTTGCTGAACGGTGAAAGCGCACAGTAATGCACTTTTCTCCCAGTAAATACACTGTTTCTAAGGAAATGGGAACACACTGAGGAGACACTTGTGGGAGCTACTGTGACTAAAAGTGAGCTTGCCTACGCACAGGGAAGCAAGAGAAATGCTGATTTCATCAAGCCCAGTTACATACTCAGAATCTGTACTACTGCGCAAATAGGCATGTCTCTGTAGGCAAAAAACTCATTTCTGACAAAGTTGCCCAAATGCATCTCAGAAGTGTGCAACTTGTTCCCTGAGTTAGAAAACGTCGAGAAACGGTCTTTTCTGCTAGCGCTGTGCTTCTACACATGTATTTGCTGAACGGTGAAAGCGCACAGTAATGCACTTTTCTCCCAGCAAATACACTGTTTCTAAGGAAATGGGAACACACTGAGGAGACACTTGTGGGAGCTACTGTGACTAAAACTGAGCTTCCTTACGCACAGGGAAGCAAGAGAAATGCTGAATTCATCAAGCCCAGTTACATACTCAGAATCTGTACTACTGCGCAAATAGGCATGTCTCTGTAGGCAAAAAACTCATTTCTGACAAAGTTGCCCAAATGCATCTCAGAAGTGTGCAACTTGTTCCCTGAGTTAGAAAACGTCGAGAAACGTTCGTTTCTGCTAGCGCTGTGCTTCTACACATGTATTTGCTGAACGGTGAAAGCGCACAGTAATGTACTTTTCTCCCAGCAAATACACTGTTTCTAAGGAAATGGGAACACACTGAGGAGACACTTGTGGGAGCTACTGTGACTAAAACTGAGCTTCTTTACACACAGGGAAGCAGGAGAAATGCTGATTTCATCAAGCCCAGTTACATACTCAGAATCTGTACTACTGCGCAAATAGGCATGAATCTGTAGGCAAAAAACTCATTTCTGACAAAGTTGCCCAAATGCATCTCAGAAGTGTGCAACTTGTTCCCTGAGTTAGAAAACGTCGAGAAACGTTCGTTTCTGCTAGCGCTGTGCTTCTACACATGTATTTGCTGAACGGTGAAAGCGCACAATAATGCACTTTTCTCCCAGCAAATACACTGTTTCTAAGGAAATGGGAACACACTGAGGAGACACTAGTGGGAGCTACTGTGACTAAAACTGACCTTCCCTACGCACAGGGAAGCAAGAGAAATGCTGATTTCATCAAGCCCAGTTACATACTCAGAATCTGTACTACTGCGCAAATAGGCATGTCTCTGTAGGCCAAAAACTCATTTCTGACAAAGTTGCCCAAATGCATCTCAGAAGTGTGCAACATGTTCCCTGAGTTAGAAAACGTCGAGAAACGGTCTTTTCTGCTAGCGCTGTGCTTCTACACATGTATTTGCTGAACGGTGAAAGCGCACAGTAATGCACTTTTCTCCCAGCAAATACACTGTTTCTAAGGAAATGGGAACACACTGAGGAGACACTTGTGGGAGCTACTGTGACTAAAACTGACCTTCCCTATGCACAGGGAAGCAAGAGAAATGCTGATTTCATCAAGCCCAGTTATATACTCAGAATCTGTACTTCTGCGCAAATAGGCATGAATCTGTAGGCAAAAAACTCATTTCTGACAATGTTGCCCAAATGCATCTCAGAAGTGTGCAACTTGTTCCCTGAGTTAGAAAACATCGAGAAACGTTCGTTTCTGCTAGCGATGTGCTTCTACACATGTATTTGCTGAACGGTGAATGCGCACAGTAATGCACTTTTCTCCCAGCAAATACACTGTTTCTAAGGAAATGGGAACACACTGAGGAGACACTTGTGGGAGCTACTGTGACTAAAAGTGAGCTTCCCTACGCACAGGGAAGCAAGAGAAATGCTGATTTCATCAAGCCCAGTTACATACTCAGAATCTGTACTACTGCGCAAATAGGCATGAATCTGTAGACAAAAAACTCATTTCTGACAAAGTTGCCCAAATGCATCTCAGAAGTGTGCAACTTGTTCCCTGAGTTAGAAAACGTCGAGAAACGGTCGTTTCTGCTAGCGCTGTGCTTCTACACATGTATTTGCTGAACGGTGAAAGCACAAAGTGATGCACTTTTCTCCCAGCAAATACACTGTTTCTAAGGAAATGGGAACACACTGAGGAGACACTTGTGGGAGCTACTGTGACTAAAACTGAGCTTCCCTACACACACGGAAGCAAGAGAAATGCTGATTTCATCAAGCCCAGTTACATACTCAGAATCTGTACTACTGCGCAAATAGGCATGTCTCTGTAGGCAAAAAACTCATTTCTGACAAAGTTGCCCAAATGCATCTCAGAAGTGTGCAACTTGTTCCCTGAGTTAGAAAACGTCGAGAAACGTTCGTTTCTGCTAGCGCTGTGCTTCTACACATGTATTTGCTGAACGGTGAAAGCGCACAGTAATGCACTTTTCTCCCAGCAAATACACTGTTTCTAAGGAAATGGGAACACACTGAGGAGACACTTGTGGGAGCTACTGTGACTAAAACTGAGCTTCTCTATGCACAGGGAAGCAAGAGAAATGCTGATTTCATCAAGCCCAGTTACATACTCAGAATCTGTACTACTGCGCAAATAGGCATGTCTCTGTAGGCAAAAAACTCATTTCTGACAAAGTTGCCCAAATGCATCTCAGAAGTGTGCAACTTGTTCCCTGAGTTAGAAAACGTCGAGAAACGTTCGTTTCTGCTAGCGCTGTGCTTCTACACATGTATTTGCGGAACGGTGAAAGCGCACAGTAATGCACTTTTCTCCCAGCAAATACACTGTTTCTAAGGAAATGGGAACACACTGAGGAGACACTTGTGGGAGCTACTGTGACTAAAAGTGAGCTTCCCTACGCACAGGGAAGCAAGAGAAATGCTGATGTCATCAAGCCCAGTTACATACTCAGAATCTGTACTACTGCGCAAATAGGCATGTCTCTGTAGGCAAAAACTCATTTCTGACAAAGTTGCCCAAATGCATCTCAGAAGTGTACAACTTGTTCCCTGAGTTAGAAAACGTCGAGAAACGTTCGTTTCTGCTAGCGATGTGCTTCTACACATGTATTTGCTGAACGGTGAAAGCGCACAGTAATGCAATTTTCTCCCAGCAAATACACTGTTTCTAAGGAAATGGGAACACACTGAGGAGACACTTGTGGGAGCTACTGTGACTAAAACTGAGCTTCCCTACGCACAGGGAAGCAAGAGAAATGCTGATTTCATCAAGCCCAGTTACATACACAGAATCTGTACTACTGCACAAATAGGCATGTCTCTGTAGGCCAAAAACTCATTTCTGACAAAGTTGCCCAAATGCATCTCAGAAGTGTGCAACTTGTTCCCTGAGTTAGAAAACGTCGAGAATCGGTCGTTTCTGCTAGCGCTGTGCTTCTACACACGTATTTGCTGAACGGTGAAAGCGCACAGTAATGCACTTTTCTCCCAGCAAATACACTGTTTCTAAGGAACTGGGAACACACTGAGGAGACACTTGTGGGAGCTACTGTGACTAAAACTGAGCTTCCCTACGCACAGGGAAGCAAGAGAAATGCTGATTTCATCAAGCCCAGTTACATACTCAGAATCTGTACTACTGCGCAAATAGGCATATCTCTGTAGGCAAAAAACTCATTTCTGACAAAGTTGCCCAAATGCATCTCAGAAGTGTGCAACTTGTTCCCTGAGTTAGAAAACGTCGAGAAACGGTCGTTTCTGCTAGCACTGAGCTTCTACACATGTATTTGCTGAACGGTGAAAGCACACAGTAATGCACTTTTCTCCCAGCAAATACAATGTTTCTAAGGAAATGGGAACACACTGAGGAGACACTTGTGGGAGCTACTGTGACTAAAACTGAGCTTCCCTACGCACAGGGAAGCAAGAGAAATGCTGATTTCATCAAGCCCAGTTACATACTCAGAATCTGTACTACTGCGCAAATAGGCATGTCTCTTTAGGCAAAAAACTCATTTCTGACAAAGTTGCCCAATTGCATCTCAGAAGTGTGCAACTTGTTCCCTGAGTTAGAAAACGTCGAGAAACGGTCATTTCTGCTAGCGCTGTGCTTCTACACATGTATTTGCTGAACGGTGAAAGCGCACAGTAATGCAATTTTCTCCCAGCAAATACACTGTTTCTAAGGAAATGGGAACACACTGAGGAGACCCTTGTGGGAGCTACTGTGACTAAAACTGAGCTTCCCTACGCACAGGGAAGCAAGAGAAATGCTGATTTCATCAAGCCCAGTTACATACTCAGAATCTGTACTACTGCGCAAATAGGCATGAATCTGTAGACAAAAAACTCATTTCTGACAAAGTTGCCCAAATGCATCTCAGAAGTGTGCAACTTGTTCCCTGAGTTAGAAAACGTCGAGAAACGGTCGTTTCTGCTAGCGCTGTGCTTCTACACATGTATTTGCTGAACGGTGAAAGCACAAAGTGATGCACTTTTCTCCCAGCAAATACACTGTTTCTAAGGAAATGGGAACACACTGAGGAGACACTTGTGGGAGCTACTGTGACTAAAACTGAGCTTCCCTACACACACGGAAGCAAGAGAAATGCTGATTTCATCAAGCCCAGTTACATACTCAGAATCTGTACTACTGCGCAAATAGGCATGTCTCTGTAGGCAAAAAACTCATTTCTGACAAAGTTGCCCAAATGCATCTCAGAAGTGTGCAACTTCTTCCCTGAGTTAGAAAACGTCGAGAAACGTTCGTTTCTGCTAGCGCTGTGCTTCTACACATGTATTTGCTGAACGGTGAAAGCGCACAGTAATGCACTTTTCTCCCAGCAAATACACTGTTTCTAAGGAAATGGGAACACACTGAGGAGACACTTGTGGGAGCTACTGTGACTAAAACTGAGCTTCTCTATGCACAGGGAAGCAAGAGAAATGCTGATTTCATCAAGCCCAGTTACATACTCAGAATCTGTACTACTGCGCAAATAGGCATGTCTCTGTAGGCAAAAAACTCATTTCTGACAAAGTTGCCCAAATGCATCTCAGAAGTGTGCAACTTGTTCCCTGAGTTAGAAAACGTCGAGAAACGTTCGTTTCTGCTAGCGCTGTGCTTCTACACATGTATTTGCGGAACGGTGAAAGCGCACAGTAATGCACTTTTCTCCCAGCAAATACACTGTTTCTAAGGAACTGGGAACACACTGAGGAGACACTTGTGGGAGCTACTGTGACTAAAACTGAGCTTCCCTACGCACAGGGAAGCAAGAGAAATGCTGATTTCATCAAGCCCAGTTACATACTCAGAATCTGTACTACTGCGCAAATAGGCATATCTCTGTAGGCAAAAAACTCATTTCTGACAAAGTTGCCCAAATGCATCTCAGAAGTGTGCAACTTGTTCCCTGAGTTAGAAAACGTCGAGAAACGGTCGTTTCTGCTAGCACTGAGCTTCTACACATGTATTTGCTGAACGGTGAAAGCACACAGTAATGCACTTTTCTCCCAGCAAATACAATGTTTCTAAGGAAATGGGAACACACTGAGGAGACACTTGTGGGAGCTACTGTGACTAAAACTGAGCTTCCCTACGCACAGGGAAGCAAGAGAAATGCTGATTTCATCAAGCCCAGTTACATACTCAGAATCTGTACTACTGCGCAAATAGGCATGTCTCTTTAGGCAAAAAACTCATTTCTGACAAAGTTGCCCAATTGCATCTCAGAAGTGTGCAACTTGTTCCCTGAGTTAGAAAACGTCGAGAAACGGTCATTTCTGCTAGCGCTGTGCTTCTACACATGTATTTGCTGAACGGTGAAAGCGCACAGTAATGCAATTTTCTCCCAGCAAATACACTGTTTCTAAGGAAATGGGAACACACTGAGGAGACCCTTGTGGGAGCTACTGTGACTAAAACTGAGCTTCCCTACGCACAGGGAAGCAAGAGAAATGCTGATTTCATCAAGCCCAGTTACATACTCAGAATCTGTACTACTGCGCAAATAGGCATGAATCTGTAGACAAAAAACTCATTTCTGACAAAGTTGCCCAAATGCATCTCAGAAGTGTGCAACTTGTTCCCTGAGTTAGAAAACGTCGAGAAACGGTCGTTTCTGCTAGCGCTGTGCTTCTACACATGTATTTGCTGAACGGTGAAAGCACAAAGTGATGCACTTTTCTCCCAGCAAATACACTGTTTCTAAGGAAATGGGAACACACTGAGGAGACACTTGTGGGAGCTACTGTGACTAAAACTGAGCTTCCCTACACACACGGAAGCAAGAGAAATGCTGATTTCATCAAGCCCAGTTACATACTCAGAATCTGTACTACTGCGCAAATAGGCATGTCTCTGTAGGCAAAAAACTCATTTCTGACAAAGTTGCCCAAATGCATCTCAGAAGTGTGCAACTTCTTCCCTGAGTTAGAAAACGTCGAGAAACGTTCGTTTCTGCTAGCGCTGTGCTTCTACACATGTATTTGCTGAACGGTGAAAGCGCACAGTAATGCACTTTTCTCCCAGCAAATACACTGTTTCTAAGGAAATGGGAACACACTGAGGAGACACTTGTGGGAGCTACTGTGACTAAAACTGAGCTTCTCTATGCACAGGGAAGCAAGAGAAATGCTGATTTCATCAAGCCCAGTTACATACTCAGAATCTGTACTACTGCGCAAATAGGCATGTCTCTGTAGGCAAAAAACTCATTTCTGACAAAGTTGCCCAAATGCATCTCAGAAGTGTGCAACTTGTTCCCTGAGTTAGAAAACGTCGAGAAACGTTCGTTTCTGCTAGCGCTGTGCTTCTACACATGTATTTGCGGAACGGTGAAAGCGCACAGTAATGCACTTTTCTCCCAGCAAATACACTGTTTCTAAGGAAATGGGAACACACTGAGGAGACACTTGTGGGAGCTACTGTGACTAAAAGTGAGCTTCCCTACGCACAGGGAAGCAAGAGAAATGCTGATGTCATCAAGCCCAGTTACATACTCAGAATCTGTACTACTGCGCAAATAGGCATGTCTCTGTAGGCAAAAACTCATTTCTGACAAAGTTGCCCAAATGCATCTCAGAAGTGTACAACTTGTTCCCTGAGTTAGAAAACGTCGAGAAACGTTCGTTTCTGCTAGCGATGTGCTTCTACACATGTATTTGCTGAACGGTGAAAGCGCACAGTAATGCAATTTTCTCCCAGCAAATACACTGTTTCTAAGGAAATGGGAACACACTGAGGAGACACTTGTGGGAGCTACTGTGACTAAAACTGAGCTTCCCTACGCACAGGGAAGCAAGAGAAATGCTGATTTCATCAAGCCCAGTTACATACACAGAATCTGTACTACTGCACAAATAGGCATGTCTCTGTAGGCCAAAAACTCATTTCTGACAAAGTTGCCCAAATGCATCTCAGAAGTGTGCAACTTGTTCCCTGAGTTAGAAAACGTTGAGAAACGGTCGTTTCTGCTAGCGCTGTGCTTCTACACATGTATTCGCAGAACGGTGAAAGCGCACAGTAATGCACTTTTCTCCCAGCAAATACACTGTTTCTTAGGAAATGGGAACACACTGAGGAGACACTTGTGGGAGCTACTGTGACTAAAACTGAGCTTCCCTACGCACAGGGAAGCAAGAGAAATGCTGATTTCATCAAGCCCAGTTACATACTCAGAATCTTTACTACTGCGCAAATAGGCATGTCTCTGTAGGCAAAAAACTCATTTCTGACAAAGTTGCCCAAATGCATCTCAGAAGTGTGCAACTTGTTCCCTGAGTTAGAAAACGTCGAGAATCGGTCGTTTCTGCTAGCGCTGTGCTTCTACACACGTATTTGCTGAACGGTGAAAGCGCACAGTAATGCACTTTTCTCCCAGCAAATACACTGTTTCTAAGGAACTGGGAACACACTGAGGAGACACTTGTGGGAGCTACTGTGACTAAAACTGAGCTTCCCTACGCACAGGGAAGCAAGAGAAATGCTGATTTCATCAAGCCCAGTTACATACTCAGAATCTGTACTACTGCGCAAATAGGCATATCTCTGTAGGCAAAAAACTCATTTCTGACAAAGTTGCCCAAATGCATCTCAGAAGTGTGCAACTTGTTCCCTGAGTTAGAAAACGTCGAGAAACGGTCGTTTCTGCTTGCACTGAGCTTCTACACATGTATTTGCTGAACGGTGAAAGCACACAGTAATGCACTTTTCTCCCAGCAAATACAATGTTTCTAAGGAAATGGGAACACACTGAGGAGACACTTGTGGGAGCTACTGTGACTAAAACTGAGCTTCCCTACGCACAGGGAAGCAAGAGAAATGCTGATTTCATCAAGCCCAGTTACATACTCAGAATCTGTACTACTGCGCAAATAGGCATGTCTCTTTAGGCAAAAAACTCATTTCTGACAAAGTTGCCCAATTGCATCTCAGAAGTGTGCAACTTGTTCCCTGAGTTAGAAAACGTCGAGAAACGGTCATTTCTGCTAGCGCTGTGCTTCTACACATGTATTTGCTGAACGGTGAAAGCGCACAGTAATGCAATTTTCTCCCAGCAAATACACTGTTTCTAAGGAAATGGGAACACACTGAGGAGACCCTTGTGGGAGCTACTGTGACTAAAACTGAGCTTCCCTACGCACAGGGAAGCAAGAGAAATGCTGATTTCATCAAGCCCAGTTACATACTCAGAATCTGTACTACTGCGCAAATAGGTATGTCTCTGTAGGCAAAAAACTCATTTTTGAGAAAGTTACCCAAATGCATCTCAGAAGTGTGCAACTTGTTCCCTGAGTTAGAAAACGTCGAGAAACGTTCGTTACTGCTAATGCTGTGCTTCTACACATGTATTAGCTGAACGGTGAAAGCGCACAGTAATGCACTTTTCTACCAGCAAATACACTGTGTCTAACGAAATGGGAACACACTGAGGAGACACTTGTGGGAGCTACTGTGACTAAAACTGAGCTTCCCTACGCACAGGGAAGCAAGAGAAATGCTGATTTCATCAAGCCCAGTTACATACTCAGAATCTGTACTACTGCGCAAATAGGCATGTCTCTTTAGGCAAAAAACTCATTTCTGACAAAGTTGCCCAAATGCATCTCAGAAGTGTGCCACTTGTTCCCTGAGTTAGAAAACGTCGAGAAACGGTCGTTTCAGCTAGCGCTGTGCTTCTACACATGTATTTGCTGAACGGTGAAAGCGCACAGTGATGCACTTTTCTCCCAGCAAATACAGTGTTTCTAAGGAAATGGGAACACACTGAGGAGACACTTGTGGGAGCTACTGTGACTAAAACTGAGCTTCCCTACGCACAGGGAAGCAAGAGAAATGCTGATTTCATCAAGCCCAGTTACATACTCAGAATCTGTACTACTGCACAAATAGGCATGTCTCTTTAGGCAAAAAACTCATTTTTGAGAAAGTTACCGAAATGCATCTCAGAAGTGTGCAACTTGTTCCCTGAGTTCGAAAACGTCGAGAAACGTTCGTTTCTGCTAGCGCTGTGCTTCTACACATGTATTTTGTGAACGGTGAAAGTGCACAGTAATGCACTTTTCTCCCAGAATACTCTGTTTCTAAGGAAATGGGAACACACTGAGGAGACAATTGTGGGAGCTACTGTGACTAAAACTGAGCTTCCCTACGCACTGGGAAGCAAGAGAAATGCTGATTTCATCAAGCCCAGTTACATACTCAGAATCTGTACTACTACGCAAATAGGCATGTCTCTGTAGGCAAAAAACTCATTTTTGAGAAAGTTACCGAAATGCATCTCAGAAGTGTGCAACTTGTTCCCTTAGTTAGAAAACGTCGAGAAATGGTCGTTTCTGCTAGCGCTGTGCTTCTACACATGTATTTGCTGAACGGTGAAAGCGCACAGTAATGCACTTTTCTCCCAGCAAATACACTGTTTCTAAGGAAATGGGAACACACTGAGGAGACACTTGTGGGAGCTACTGTGACTAAAACTGAGCTTCCCTACGCACAGGGAAGCAAGAGAAATGCTGATTTCATAAAGCCCAGTTACATACTCAGAATCTGTACTACTGCGCAAATAGGCATGTCTCTGTAGGCAAAAAACTCATTTCTGACAAAGTTGCCCAAATGCATCTCAGAAGTGTGCAACTTGTTCCCTGAGTTAGAAAACGTCAAGAAACGGTCGTTTCTGCTAGCGTTGTGCTTCTACACATGTATTTGCTGAACGGTGAAAGCGCACAGTAATGCACTTTTCTCCCAGCAAATACACTGTTTCTAAGGAAATGGGAACACACTGAGGAGACACTTGTGGGAGCTACTGTGAGTAAAACTGAGCTTCCCTACGCACAGGGAAGCAAGAGAAATGCTGATTTCATCAAGCCCAGTTACATACTCAGAATCTGTACTACTGCGCAAATTGGCATGTCTCTGTAAGCACAAAACTCATTTTTGAGATAGTTACACAATTGCACCTCAGAAGTGTGCAACTTGTTCCCTGAGTTAGAAAACGTCGAGAAACGTTCGTTTCTGCTAGCGCTGTGCTTCTACACATGTATTTGCTGAACGGTGAAGGCGCACAGTAATGCACTTTTCTCCCAGCAAATACACTGTTTCTAAGGAACTGGGAACACACTGAGGAGACACTTGTGGGAGCACTGTGACTAAAACTGAGCTTCCCTACGCACAGGGAAGCAAGAGAAATGCTGATTTCATCAAGCCCAGTTACATACTCAGAATCTGTACTACTGCGCAAATAGGCATGAATCTGTAGGCAAAAAACTCATTTCTGACAAAGTTGCCCAAATGCATCTCAGAAGTGTGCAACTTGCTCCCTGAGTTAGAAAATGTCGAGAAACGTTCGTTTCTGCTAGCGCTGTGCTTCTACACATGTATTTGCTGAACGGTGAAAGCGCACAGTAATGCACTTTTCTCCCAGCAAATACACTGTTTCTAAGGAAATGGGAACACACTGAGGAGACACTTGTGGGAGCTACTGTGACTAAAACTGAGCTTCCCTACGCACAGGGAAGCAAGAGAAATGCTGATTTCATCAAGCCCAGTTACATACTCAGAATCTGTACTACTGCACAAATAGGCATGTCTCTGTAGGCCAAAAACTCATTTCTGACAAAGTTGCCCAAATGCTTCTCAGAAGTGTGCAACTTGTTCCCTGAGTTAGAAAACGTTGAGAAACGGTCGTTTCTGCTAGCGCTGTGCTTCTACACATGTATTTGCAGAACGGTGAAAGCGCACAGTAATGCACTTTTCTCCCAGCAAATACACTGTTTCTTAGAAAATGGGAACACACTGAGGAGACACTTGTGGGAGCTACTGTGACTAAAACTGAGCTTCCCTACGCACAGGGAAGCAAGAGAAATGCTGATTTCATCAAGCCCAGTTACATACTCAGAATCTTTACTACTGCGCAAATAGGCATGTCTCTGTAGGGAAAAAACTCATTTCTGACAAAGTTGCCCAAATGCATCTCAGAAGTGTGCAACTTGTTCCCTGAGTTAGAAAACGTCGAGAATCGGTCGTTTCTGCTAGCGCTGTGCTTCTACACACGTATTTGCTGAACGGTGAAAGCGCACAGTAATGCACTTTTCTCCCAGCAAATACACTGTTTCTAAGGAACTGGGAACACACTGAGGAGACACTTGTGGGAGCTACTGTGACTAAAACTGAGCTTCCCTACGCACAGGGAAGCAAGAGAAATGCTGATTTCATCAAGCCCAGTTACATACTCAGAATCTGTACTACTGCGCAAATAGGCATATCTCTGTAGGCAAAAAACTCATTTCTGACAAAGTTGCCCAAATGCATCTCAGAAGTGTGCAACTTGTTCCCTGAGTTAGAAAACGTCGAGAAACGGTCGTTTCTGCTAGCACTGAGCTTCTACACATGTATTTGCTGAAGGGTGAAAGCACACAGTAATGCACTTTTCTCCCAGCAAATACAATGTTTCTAAGGAAATGGGAACACACTGAGGAGACACTTGTGGGAGCTACTGTGACTAAAACTGAGCTTCCCTACGCACAGGGAAGCAAGAGAAATGCTGATTTCATCAAGCCCAGTTACATACTCAGAATCTGTACTACTGCGCAAATAGGCATGTCTCTTTAGGCAAAAAACGCATTTCTGACAAAGTTGCCCAAATGCATCTCAGAAGTGTGCCACTTGTTCCCTGAGTTAGAAAACGTCGAGAAACGGTCGTTTCAGCTAGCGCTGTGCTTCTACACATGTATTTGCTGAACGGTGAAAGCGCACAGTGATGCACTTTTCTCCCAGCAAATACAGTGTTTCTAAGGAAATGGGAACACACTGAGGAGACACTTGTGGGAGCTACTGTGACTAAAACTGAGCTTCCCTACGCACAGGGAAGCAAGAGAAATGCTGATTTCATCAAGCCCAGTTACATACTCAGAATCTGTACTACTGCGCAAATAGGCATGTCTCTTTAGGCAAAAAACTCATTTTTGAGAAAGTTACCGAAATGCATCTCAGAAGTGTGCAACTTGTTCCCTGAGTTCGAAAACGTCGAGAAACGTTCGTTTCTGCTAGCGCTGTGCTTCTACACATGTATTTTCTGAACGGTGAAAGTGCACAGTAATGCACTTTTCTCCCAGAATACTCTGTTTCTAAGGAAATGGGAACACACTGAGGAGACAATTGTGGGAGCTACTGTGACTAAAACTGAGCTTCCCTACGCACTGGGAAGCAAGAGAAATGCTGATTTCATCAAGCCCAGTTACATACTCAGAATCTGTACTACTACGCAAATAGGCATGTCTCTGTAGGCAAAAAACTCATTTTTGAGAAAGTTACCGAAATGCATCTCAGAAGTGTGCAACTTGTTCCCTTAGTTAGAAAACGTCGAGAAATGGTCGTTTCTGCTAGCGCTGTGCTTCTACACATGTATTTGCTGAACGGTGAAAGCGCACAGTAATGCACTTTTCTCCCAGCAAATACACTGTTTCTAAGGAAATGGGAACACACTGAGGAGACACTTGTGGGAGCTACTGTGACTAAAACTGAGCTTCCCTACGCACAGGGAAGCAAGAGAAATGCTGATTTCATAAAGCCCAGTTACATACTCAGAATCTGTACTACTGCGCAAATAGGCATGTCTCTGTAGGCAAAAAACTCATTTCTGACAAAGTTGCCCAAATGCATCTCAGAAGTGTGCAACTTGTTCCCTGAGTTAGAAAACGTCAAGAAACGGTCGTTTCTGCTAGCGTTGTGCTTCTACACATGTATTTGCTGAACGGTGAAAGCGCACAGTAATGCACTTTTCTCCCAGCAAATACACTGTTTCTAAGGAAATGGGAACACACTGAGGAGACACTTGTGGGAGCTACTGTGAGTAAAACTGAGCTTCCCTACGCACAGGGAAGCAAGAGAAATGCTGATTTCATCAAGCCCAGTTACATACTCAGAATCTGTACTACTGCGCAAATTGGCATGTCTCTGTAAGCACAAAACTCATTTTTGAGATAGTTACACAATTGCACCTCAGAAGTGTGCAACTTGTTCCCTGAGTTAGAAAACGTCGAGAAACGTTCGTTTCTGCTAGCGCTGTGCTTCTACACATGTATTTGCTGAACGGTGAAGGCGCACAGTAATGCACTTTTCTCCCAGCAAATACACTGTTTCTAAGGAACTGGGAACACACTGAGGAGACACTTGTGGGAGCACTGTGACTAAAACTGAGCTTCCCTACGCACAGGGAAGCAAGAGAAATGCTGATTTCATCAAGCCCAGTTACATACTCAGAATCTGTACTACTGCGCAAATAGGCATGTCTCTGTAGGCAAAAAACTCATTTCTGACAAAGTTGCCCAAATGCATCTCAGAAGTGTGCAACTTGTTCCCTGCGTTAGAAAACGTCGAGAAACGGTCGTTTCAGCTAGCGCTGTGCTTCTACACATGTATTTGCTGAACGTTGAAAGCGCACAGTAATGCACTTTTCTCCCAGCAAATACACTGTTTCTAAGGAACTGGGAACACACTGAGGAGACCCTTGTGGGAGCTACTGTGACTAAAACTGAGCTTCCCTACGCACAGGGAAGCAAGAGAAATGCTGATTTCATCAAGCCCAGTTACATACTCAGAATCTGTACTACTGCGCAAATTGGCATGTCTCTGTAAGCACAAAACTCATTTTTGAGATAGTTACACAATTGCACCTCAGAAGTGTGCAACTTGTTCCCTGAGTTAGAAAACGACGAGAAACGTTCGTTTCTGCTAGCGCTGTGTTTCTACACATGTATTTGCTGAACGGTGAAGGCGCACAGTAATGCACTTTTCTCCCAGCAAATACACTGTTTCTAAGGAACTGGGAACACACTGAGGAGACACTTGTGGGAGCACTGTGACTAAAACTGAGCTTCCCTACGCACAGGGAAGCAAGAGAAATGCTGATTTCATAAAGCCCAGTTACATACTCAGAATCTGTACTACTGCGCAAATAGGCATGTCTCTGTAGGCAAAAAACTCATTTCTGACAAAGTTGCCCAAATGCATCTCAGAAGTGTGCAACTTGTTCCCTGAGTTAGAAAACGTCAAGAAACGGTCGTTTCTGCTAGCGTTGTGCTTCTACACATGTATTTGCTGAACGGTGAAAGCGCACAGTAATGCACTTTTCTCCCAGCAAATACACTGTTTCTAAGGAAATGGGAACACACTGAGGAGACACTTGTGGGAGCTACTGTGAGTAAAACTGAGCTTCCCTACGCACAGGGAAGCAAGAGAAATGCTGATTTCATCAAGCCCAGTTACATACTCAGAATCTGTACTACTGCGCAAATTGGCATGTCTCTGTAAGCACAAAACTCATTTTTGAGATAGTTACACAATTGCACCTCAGAAGTGTGCAACTTGTTCCCTGAGTTAGAAAACGTCGAGAAACGTTCGTTTCTGCTAGCGCTGTGCTTCTACACATGTATTTGCTGAACGGTGAAGGCGCACAGTAATGCACTTTTCTCCCAGCAAATACACTGTTTCTAAGGAACTGGGAACACACTGAGGAGACACTTGTGGGAGCACTGTGACTAAAACTGAGCTTCCCTACGCACAGGGAAGCAAGAGAAATGCTGATTTCATCAAGCCCAGTTACATACTCAGAATCTGTACTACTGCGCAAATAGGCATGTCTCTGTAGGCAAAAAACTCATTTCTGACAAAGTTGCCCAAATGCATCTCAGAAGTGTGCAACTTGTTCCCTGCGTTAGAAAACGTCGAGAAACGGTCGTTTCAGCTAGCGCTGTGCTTCTACACATGTATTTGCTGAACGTTGAAAGCGCACAGTAATGCACTTTTCTCCCAGCAAATACACTGTTTCTAAGGAACTGGGAACACACTGAGGAGACCCTTGTGGGAGCTACTGTGACTAAAACTGAGCTTCCCTACGCACAGGGAAGCAAGAGAAATGCTGATTTCATCAAGCCCAGTTACATACTCAGAATCTGTACTACTGCGCAAATTGGCATGTCTCTGTAAGCACAAAACTCATTTTTGAGATAGTTACACAATTGCACCTCAGAAGTGTGCAACTTGTTCCCTGAGTTAGAAAACGACGAGAAACGTTCGTTTCTGCTAGCGCTGTGTTTCTACACATGTATTTGCTGAACGGTGAAGGCGCACAGTAATGCACTTTTCTCCCAGCAAATACACTGTTTCTAAGGAACTGGAAACACACTGAGGAGACACTTGTGGGAGCACTGTGACTAAAACTGAGCTTCCCTACGCACAGGGAAGCAAGAGAAATGCTGATTTCATCAAGCCCAGTTACATACTCAGAATCTGTACTACTGCGCAAATAGGCATGAATCTGTAGGCAAAAAACTCATTTCTGACAAAGTTGCCCAAATGCATCTCAGAAGTGTGCAACTTGCTCCCTGAGTTAGAAAATGTCGAGAAACGTTCGTTTCTGCTAGCGCTGTGCTTCTACACATGTATTTGCTGAACGGTGAAAGCGCACAGTAATGCACTTTTCTCCCAGCAAATACACTGTTTCTAAGGAAATGGGAACACACTGAGGAGACACTTGTGGGAGCTACTGTGACTAAAACTGAGCTTCCCTACGCACAGGGAAGCAAGAGAAATGCTGATTTCATCAAGCCCAGTTACATACTCAGAATCTGTACTACTGCGCAAATAGGCATGTCTCTGTAGGCAAAAAACTCATTTCTGACAAAGTTGCCCAAATGCATCTCAGAAGTGTGCAACTTGTTCCCTGCGTTAGAAAACGTCGAGAAACGGTCGTTTCAGCTAGCGCTGTGCTTCTACACATGTATTTGCTGAACGTTGAAAGCGCACAGTAATGCACTTTTCTCCCAGCAAATACACTGTTTCTAAGGAACTGGGAACACACTGAGGAGACCCTTTTGGGAGCTACTGTGACTAAAACTGAGCTTCCCTACGCACAGGGAAGCAAGAGAAATGCTGATTTCATCAAGCCCAGTTACATACTCAGAATCTGTACTACTGCGCAAATTGGCATGTCTCTGTAAGCACAAAACTCATTTTTGAGATAGTTACACAATTGCACCTCAGAAGTGTGCAACTTGTTCCCTGAGTTAGAAAACGTCGAGAAACGTTCGTTTCTGCTAGCGCTGTGCTTCTACACATGTATTTGCTGAACGGTGAAGGCGCACAGTAATGCACTTTTCTCCCAGCAAATACACTGTTTCTAAGGAACTGGGAACACACTGAGGAGACACTTGTGGGAGCACTGTGACTAAAACTGAGCTTCCCTACGCACAGGGAAGCAAGAGAAATGCTGATTTCATCAAGCCCAGTTACATACTCAGAATCTGTACTACTGCGCAAATAGGCATGTCTCTGTAGGCAAAAAACTCATTTCTGACAAAGTTGCCCAAATGCATCTCAGAAGTGTGCAACTTGTTCCCTGCGTTAGAAAACGTCGAGAAACGGTCGTTTCAGCTAGCGCTGTGCTTCTACACATGTATTTGCTGAACGTTGAAAGCGCACAGTAATGCACTTTTCTCCCAGCAAATACACTGTTTCTAAGGAACTGGGAACACACTGAGGAGACCCTTGTGGGAGCTACTGTGACTAAAACTGAGCTTCCCTATGCACAGGGAAGCAAGAGAAATGCTGATTTCATCAAGCCCAGTTACATACTCAGAATCTGTACTACTGCGCAAATTGGCATGTCTCTGTAAGCACAAAACTCATTTTTGAGAAAGTTACACAATTGCACCTCAGAAGTGTGCAACTTGTTCCCTGAGTTAGAAAACGTCGAGAAACGTTCGTTTCTGCTAGCGCTGTGCTTCTACACATGTATTTGCTGAACGGTGAAGGCGCACAGTAATGCACTTTTCTCCCAGCAAATACACTGTTTCTAAGGAACTGGGAACACACTGAGGAGACACTTGTGGGAGCACTGTGACTAAAACTGAGCTTCCCTACGCACAGGGAAGCAAGAGAAATGCTGATTTCATCAAGCCCAGTTACATACTCAGAATCTGTACTACTGCGCAAATAGGCATGAATCTGTAGGCAAAAAACTCATTTCTGACAAAGTTGCCCAAATGCATCTCAGAAGTGTGCAACTTGTTCCCTGAGTTAGAAAACGTCGAGAAACGTTCGTTTCTGCTAGCGCTGTGCTTCTACACATGTATTTGCTGAACGGTGAAAGCGCACAGTGATGCACTTTTCTCCCAGCAAATACACTGTTTCTAAGGAAATGGGAACACACTGAGGAGACACTTGTGGGAGCTACTGTGACTAAAACTGAGCTTCCCTACGCACAGGGAAGCAAGAGAAATGCTGATTTCATCAAGCCCAGTTACCAGCTCAGAATCTGTACTACTGCGCAAATAGGCATGTCTCTGTAGGCAAAAAACTCATTTCTGACAAAGTTGCCCAAATGCATCTCAGAAGTGTGCAACTTGTTCCCTGAGTTAGAAAATGTCGAGAAACGGTCGTTTCAGCTAGCGCTGTGCTTCTACACATGTATTTGCTGAACGGTGAAAGCGCACAGTAATGCACTTTTCTCCCAGCAAATACACTGTTTCTAAGGAACTGGGAACACACTGAGGAGACACTTGTGGGAGCTACTGTGACTAAAACTGAGCTTCCCTACGCACAGGGAAGCAAGAGAAATGCTGATTTCATCAAGCCCAGTTACATACTCAGAATCTGTACTACTGCGCAAATAGGCATGTCTCTGTAGGCAAAAAACTCATTTCAGACAAAGTTGCCCAAATGCATCCCAGAAGTGTACAACTTGTTCCCTGAGTTAGAAAATGTCGAGAAACGGTCGTTTCTGCTGGCGCTGTGCTTCTACACATGTATTTGCTGAACAGTGAAAGCACAAAGTGATGCACTTTTCTCCCAGCAAATACACTGTTTCTAAGGAAATGGGAACACACTGAGGAGACACTTTTGGGAGCTACTTGGACTAAAACTGAGCTTCCCTACGCACAGGGAAGCAAGAGAAATGCTGATTTCATCAAGCCCAGTTACATACTCAGAATCTGTACTACTGCGCAAATAGGCATGTCTCTGTAGGCAAAAAACTCATTTCTGACAAAGTTGCCCAAATGCATCTCAGAAGTGTGCAACTTGCTCCCTGAGTTAGAAAATGTCGAGAAACGGTCGTTTCTGCTAGCGCTGTGCTTCTACACATGTATTTGCTGAACGGTGAAAGCGCACAGTAATGCACTTTTCTCCCAGCAAATACACTGTTTCTAAGGAAATGGGAACACACTGAGGAGACACTTGTGGGAGCTACTGTGACTAAAACTGAGCTTCCCTACGCACAGGGAAGCAAGAGAAATGCTGATTTCATCAAGCCCAGTTACATACTCAGAATCTGTACTACTGCGCAAATAGGCATGAATCTGTAGGCAAAAAACTCATTTCTGACAAAGTTGCCCAAATGCATCTCAGAAGTGTGCAACTTGTTCCCTGAGTTAGAAAACGTCGAGAAACGTTCGTTTCTGCTAGCGCTGTGCTTCTACACATGTATTTGCTGAACGGTGAAAGCGCACAGTGATGCACTTTTCTCCCAGCAAATACACTGTTTCTAAGGAAATGGGAACACACTGAGGAGACACTTGTGGGAGCTACTGTGACTAAAACTGAGCTTCCCTACGCACAGGGAAGCAAGAGAAATGCTGATTTCATCAAGCCCAGTTACATACTCAGAATCTGTACTACTGCGCAAATAGGCATGTCTCTGTAGGCAAAAAACTCATTTCTGACAAAGTTGCCCAAATGCATCCCAGAAGTGTACAACTTGTTCCCTGAGTTAGAAAATGTCGAGAAACGGTCGTTTCTGCCAGCGCTGTGCTTCTACACATGTATTTGCTGAACAGTGAAAGCGCACAGTAATGCACTTTTCTCCCAGCAAATACACTGTTTCTTAGGAAAGTGGAACACACTGAGGAGACACTTGTGGGAGCTACTGGGACTAAAACTGAGCTTCCCTATGCACAGGGAAGCAAGAGAAATGCTGATTTCATCAAGCCCAGTTACATACTCAGAATCTGTACTACTGCGCAAATAGGCATGTCTCTGTAGGCAAAAAACTCATTTCTGACAAAGTTGCCCAAATGCAAGTCAGAAGTGTGCAACTTATTCCCTGAGTTAGAAAACGTCGAGAAACGGTCGTTTCTGCTAGCGCTGTGCTTCTACACATGTATTTGCTGAACGGTGAAAGCACAAAGTGATGCACTTTTCTCCCAGCAAATACACTGTTTCTAAGGAAATGGGAACACACTGAGGAGACACTTGTGGGAGCTACTGTGACTAAACTGAGCTTCCCTATGCACAGGGAAACAGAGAAATGCTGATTTCATCAAGCCCAGTTACATACTCAGAATCTGTACTACTGCGCAAATAGGCATGTCTCTGTAGGCAAAAAACTCATTTCTGACAAAGTTGCCCAAATGCATCTCAGAAGTGTGCAACTTGTTCCCTGAGTTAGAAAACGTCGAGAAACGTTCGTTTCTGCTAGCGCTGTGCTACTACACATGTATTTGCTGAACGGTGAAAGCGCACAGTAATGCACTTTTCTCCCAGCAAATACACTGTTTCTAAGGAAATGGGAACACACTGAGGAGACACTTGTGGGAGCTACTGTGACTAAAACTGAGCTTCCCTACGCACAGGGAAGCAAGAGAAATGCTGATTTCATCAAGCCCAGTTACATACTCAGAATCTGTACTACTGCACAAATAGGCATGTCTCTGTAGGCAAAAAACTCATTTCTGACAAAGTTGCCCAAATGCATCTCAGAAGTGTGCAACTTGTTTTCTGAGTTAGAAAACGTCGAGAAACGGTCGTTTCAGCTAGCGCTGTGCTTCTACACATGTATTTGCTGAACGGTGAAAGCGCACAGTAATGCACTTTTCTCCCAGCAAATACACTGTTTCTAAGGAACTGGGAACACACTGAGGAGACACTTGTGGGAGCTACTGTGACTAAAACTGAGCTTCCCTACGCACAGGGAAGCAAGAGAAATGCTGATTTCATCAAGCCCAGTTACATACTCAGAATCTGTACTACTGCGCAAATTGGCATGTCTCTGTAAGCAAAAAACTCATTTTTGAGATAGTTACACAATTGCACCTCAGAAGTGTGCAACTTGTTCCCTGAGTTAGAAAACGTCGAGAAACGTTCGTTTCTGCTAGCGCTGTGCTTCTACACATGTATTTGCTGAACGGTGAAAGCGCACAGTAATGCACTTTTCTCCCAGCAAATACACTGTTTCTAAGGAAAGGGGAACACACTGAGGAGACCCTTGTGGGAGCTACTGTGACTAAAACTGAGCTTCCCTACGCACAGGGAAGCAAGAGAAATGCTGATTTCATCAAGCCCAGTTACATACTCAGAATCTGTACTACTGCGCAAATTGGCATGTCTCTGTAAGCACAAAACTCATTTTTGAGATAGTTACACAATTGCACCTCAGAAGTGTGCAACTTGTTCCCTGAGTTAGAAAACGACGAGAAACGTTCGTTTCTGCTAGCGCTGTGTTTCTACACATGTATTTGCTGAACGGTGAAGGCGCACAGTAATGCACTTTTCTCCCAGCAAATACACTGTTTCTAAGGAACTGGGAACACACTGAGGAGACACTTGTGGGAGCACTGTGACTAAAACTGAGCTTCCCTACGCACAGGGAAGCAAGAGAAATGCTGATTTCATCAAGCCCAGTTACATACTCAGAATCTGTACTACTGCGCAAATAGGCATGAATCTGTAGGCAAAAAACTCATTTCTGACAAAGTTGCCCAAATGCATCTCAGAAGTGTGCAACTTGCTCCCTGAGTTAGAAAATGTCGAGAAACGTTCGTTTCTGCTAGCGCTGTGCTTCTACACATGTATTTGCTGAACGGTGAAAGCGCACAGTAATGCACTTTTCTCCCAGCAAATACACTGTTTCTAAGGAAATGGGAACACACTGAGGAGACACTTGTGGGAGCTACTGTGACTAAAACTGAGCTTCCCTACGCACAGGGAAGCAAGAGAAATGCTGATTTCATCAAGCCCAGTTACATACTCAGAATCTGTACTACTGCGCAAATAGGCATGTCTCTGTAGGCAAAAAACTCATTTCTGACAAAGTTGCCCAAATGCATCTCAGAAGTGTGCAACTTGTTCCCTGCGTTAGAAAACGTCGAGAAACGGTCGTTTCAGCTAGCGCTGTGCTTCTACACATGTATTTGCTGAACGTTGAAAGCGCACAGTAATGCACTTTTCTCCCAGCAAATACACTGTTTCTAAGGAACTGGGAACACACTGAGGAGACCCTTTTGGGAGCTACTGTGACTAAAACTGAGCTTCCCTACGCACAGGGAAGCAAGAGAAATGCTGATTTCATCAAGCCCAGTTACATACTCAGAATCTGTACTACTGCGCAAATTGGCATGTCTCTGTAAGCACAAAACTCATTTTTGAGATAGTTACACAATTGCACCTCAGAAGTGTGCAACTTGTTCCCTGAGTTAGAAAACGTCGAGAAACGTTCGTTTCTGCTAGCGCTGTGCTTCTACACATGTATTTGCTGAACGGTGAAGGCGCACAGTAATGCACTTTTCTCCCAGCAAATACACTGTTTCTAAGGAACTGGGAACACACTGAGGAGACACTTGTGGGAGCACTGTGACTAAAACTGAGCTTCCCTACGCACAGGGAAGCAAGAGAAATGCTGATTTCATCAAGCCCAGTTACATACTCAGAATCTGTACTACTGCGCAAATAGGCATGTCTCTGTAGGCAAAAAACTCATTTCTGACAAAGTTGCCCAAATGCATCTCAGAAGTGTGCAACTTGTTCCCTGCGTTAGAAAACGTCGAGAAACGGTCGTTTCAGCTAGCGCTGTGCTTCTACACATGTATTTGCTGAACGTTGAAAGCGCACAGTAATGCACTTTTCTCCCAGCAAATACACTGTTTCTAAGGAACTGGGAACACACTGAGGAGACCCTTGTGGGAGCTACTGTGACTAAAACTGAGCTTCCCTACGCACAGGGAAGCAAGAGAAATGCTGATTTCATCAAGCCCAGTTACATACTCAGAATCTGTACTACTGCGCAAATTGGCATGTCTCTGTAAGCACAAAACTCATTTTTGAGAAAGTTACACAATTGCACCTCAGAAGTGTGCAACTTGTTCCCTGAGTTAGAAAACGTCGAGAAACGTTCGTTTCTGCTAGCGCTGTGCTTCTACACATGTATTTGCTGAACGGTGAAGGCGCACAGTAATGCACTTTTCTCCCAGCAAATACACTGTTTCTAAGGAACTGGGAACACACTGAGGAGACACTTGTGGGAGCACTGTGACTAAAACTGAGCTTCCCTACGCACAGGGAAGCAAGAGAAATGCTGATTTCATCAAGCCCAGTTACATACTCAGAATCTGTACTACTGCGCAAATAGGCATGAATCTGTAGGCAAAAAACTCATTTCTGACAAAGTTGCCCAAATGCATCTCAGAAGTGTGCAACTTGTTCCCTGAGTTAGAAAACGTCGAGAAACGTTCGTTTCTGCTAGCGCTGTGCTTCTACACATGTATTTGCTGAACGGTGAAAGCGCACAGTGATGCACTTTTCTCCCAGCAAATACACTGTTTCTAAGGAAATGGGAACACACTGAGGAGACACTTGTGGGAGCTACTGTGACTAAAACTGAGCTTCCCTACGCACAGGGAAGCAAGAGAAATGCTGATTTCATCAAGCCCAGTTACCAGCTCAGAATCTGTACTACTGCGCAAATAGGCATGTCTCTGTAGGCAAAAAACTCATTTCTGACAAAGTTGCCCAAATGCATCTCAGAAGTGTGCAACTTGTTCCCTGAGTTAGAAAATGTCGAGAAACGGTCGTTTCAGCTAGCGCTGTGCTTCTACACATGTATTTGCTGAACGGTGAAAGCGCACAGTAATGCACTTTTCTCCCAGCAAATACACTGTTTCTAAGGAACTGGGAACACACTGAGGAGACACTTGTGGGAGCTACTGTGACTAAAACTGAGCTTCCCTACGCACAGGGAAGCAAGAGAAATGCTGATTTCATCAAGCCCAGTTACATACTCAGAATCTGTACTACTGCGCAAATAGGCATGTCTCTGTAGGCAAAAAACTCATTTCAGACAAAGTTGCCCAAATGCATCCCAGAAGTGTACAACTTGTTCCCTGAGTTAGAAAATGTCGAGAAACGGTCGTTTCTGCTGGCGCTGTGCTTCTACACATGTATTTGCTGAACAGTGAAAGCACAAAGTGATGCACTTTTCTCCCAGCAAATACACTGTTTCTAAGGAAATGGGAACACACTGAGGAGACACTTTTGGGAGCTACTTGGACTAAAACTGAGCTTCCCTACGCACAGGGAAGCAAGAGAAATGCTGATTTCATCAAGCCCAGTTACATACTCAGAATCTGTACTACTGCGCAAATAGGCATGTCTCTGTAGGCAAAAAACTCATTTCTGACAAAGTTGCCCAAATGCATCTCAGAAGTGTGCAACTTGCTCCCTGAGTTAGAAAATGTCGAGAAACGGTCGTTTCTGCTAGCGCTGTGCTTCTACACATGTATTTGCTGAACGGTGAAAGCGCACAGTAATGCACTTTTCTCCCAGCAAATACACTGTTTCTAAGGAAATGGGAACACACTGAGGAGACACTTGTGGGAGCTACTGTGACTAAAACTGAGCTTCCCTATGCACAGGGAAGCAAGAGAAATGCTGATTTCATCAAGCCCAGTTACATACTCAGAATCTGTACTACTGCGCAAATAGGCATGAATCTGTAGGCAAAAAACTCATTTCTGACAAAGTTGCCCAAATGCATCTCAGAAGTGTGCAACTTGTTCCCTGAGTTAGAAAACGTCGAGAAACGTTCGTTTCTGCTAGCGCTGTGCTTCTACACATGTATTTGCTGAACGGTGAAAGCGCACAGTGATGCACTTTTCTCCCAGCAAATACACTGTTTCTAAGGAAATGGGAACACACTGAGGAGACACTTGTGGGAGCTACTGTGACTAAAACTGAGCTTCCCTACGCACAGGGAAGCAAGAGAAATGCTGATTTCATCAAGCCCAGTTACATACTCAGAATCTGTACTACTGCGCAAATCGGCATGTCTCTGTAGGCAAAAAACTCATTTCTGACAAAGTTGCCCAAATGCATCCCAGAAGTGTACAACTTGTTCCCTGAGTTAGAAAATGTCGAGAAACGGTCGTTTCTGCCAGCGCTGTGCTTCTACACATGTATTTGCTGAACAGTGAAAGCGCACAGTAATGCACTTTTCTCCCAGCAAATACACTGTTTCTTAGGAAAGTGGAACACACTGAGGAGACACTTGTGGGAGCTACTGTGACTAAAACTGAGCTTCCCTATGCACAGGGAAGCAAGAGAAATGCTGATTTCATCAAGCCCAGTTACATACTCAGAATCTGTACTACTGCGCAAATAGGCATGTCTCTGTAGGCAAAAAACTCATTTCTGACAAAGTTGCCCAAATGCAAGTCAGAAGTGTGCAACTTATTCCCTGAGTTAGAAAACGTCGAGAAACGGTCGTTTCTGCTAGCGCTGTGCTTCTACACATGTATTTGCTGAACGGTGAAAGCACAAAGTGATGCACTTTTCTCCCAGCAAATACACTGTTTCTAAGGAAATGGGAACACACTGAGGAGACACTTGTGGGAGCTACTGTGACTAAACTGAGCTTCCCTATGCACAGGGAAACAGAGAAATGCTGATTTCATCAAGCCCAGTTACATACTCAGAATCTGTACTACTGCGCAAATAGGCATGTCTCTGTAGGCAAAAAACTCATTTCTGACAAAGTTGCCCAAATGCATCTCAGAAGTGTGCAACTTGTTCCCTGAGTTAGAAAACGTCGAGAAACGTTCGTTTCTGCTAGCGCTGTGCTACTACACATGTATTTGCTGAACGGTGAAAGCGCACAGTAATGCACTTTTCTCCCAGCAAATACACTGTTTCTAAGGAAATGGGAACACACTGAGGAGACACTTGTGGGAGCTACTGTGACTAAAACTGAGCTTCCCTACGCACAGGGAAGCAAGAGAAATGCTGATTTCATCAAGCCCAGTTACATACTCAGAATCTGTACTACTGCACAAATAGGCATGTCTCTGTAGGCAAAAAACTCATTTCTGACAAAGTTGCCCAAATGCATCTCAGAAGTGTGCAACTTGTTTTCTGAGTTAGAAAACGTCGAGAAACGGTCGTTTCAGCTAGCGCTGTGCTTCTACACATGTATTTGCTGAACGGTGAAAGCGCACAGTAATGCACTTTTCTCCCAGCAAATACACTGTTTCTAAGGAACTGGGAACACACTGAGGAGACACTTGTGGGAGCTACTGTGACTAAAACTGAGCTTCCCTACGCACAGGGAAGCAAGAGAAATGCTGATTTCATCAAGCCCAGTTACATACTCAGAATCTGTACTACTGCGCAAATTGGCATGTCTCTGTAAGCAAAAAACTCATTTTTGAGATAGTTACACAATTGCACCTCAGAAGTGTGCAACTTGTTCCCTGAGTTAGAAAACGTCGAGAAACGTTCGTTTCTGCTAGCGCTGTGCTTCTACACATGTATTTGCTGAACGGTGAAAGCGCACAGTAATGCACTTTTCTCCCAGCAAATACACTGTTTCTAAGGAAAGGGGAACACACTGAGGAGACACTTGTGGGAGCTACTGGGACTAAAACTGAGCTTCCCTATGCACAGGGAAGCAAGAGAAATGCTGATTTCATCAAGCCCTGTTACATACTCAGAATCTGTACTACTGCGCAAATAGGCATGTCTCTGTAGGCAAAAAACTCATTTCTGACAAAGTTGCCCAAATGCAACTCAGAAGTGTGCAACTTGTTCCCTGAGTTAGAAAACGTCGAGAAACGGTCGTTTCTGCTAGCGCTGTGCTTCTACACATGTATTTGCTGAACAGTGAAAGCACAAAGTGATGCACTTTTCTCCCAGCAAATACACTGTTTCTAAGGAAATGGGAACACACTGAGGAGACACTTGTGAGAGCTACTGTGACTAAACTGACCTTCCCTATGCACAGGGAAACAAGAGAAATGCTGATTTCATCAAGCCCAGTTACATACTCAGAATCTGTACTACTGCGCAAATAGGCATGTCTCTGTAGGCAAAAAACTCATTTCTGACAAAGTTGCCGAAATGCATCTCAGAAGTGTGCAACTTGTTCCCTGAGTTAGAAAACGTCGAGAAACGTTCGTTCCTGCTAGCGCTGTGCTTTTACACATGTATTTGCTGAACTGTGAAAGTGCACAGTAATGCACTTTTCTCCCAGCAAATACACTGTTTCTAAGGAACTGGGAACACACTGAGGAGACACTTGTTGGAGCTACTGTGACTAAAACTGAGCTTCCCTACGCACAGGGAAGCAAGAGAAATGCTGATTTCATCCAGCCCAGTTACATACTCAGAATCTGTACTACTGCGCAAATCGGCCTGTCTCTGTAGGCAAAAAACTCATTTCTGACAAAGTTGCCCAAATGCATCTCAGAAGTGTGCAACTTGTTCCCTGAGTTAGAAAACGTCGAGAAACGTTCGTTTCTGCTAGCGCTGTGCTTCTACACATGTATTTGCTGAACGGTGAAAGCGCACAGTAATGCACTTTTCTCCCAGCAAATACACTGTTTCTAAGGAAATGGGAACACACTGAGGAGACACTTGTGGGAGCTACTGTGACTAAAACTGAGCTTCCCTACGCACAGGGAAGCAAGAGAAATGCTGATTTCATCAAGCCCAGTTACATACTCAGAATCTGTACTACTGCGCAAATAGGCATGTCTCTGTAGGCAAAAAAACTCATTTCTGACAAAGTTGCCCAAATGCATCTCAGAAGTGTGCAACTTGTTTTCTGAGTTAGAAAACGTCGAGAAACGGTCGTTTCAGCTAGCGCTGTGCTTCTACACATGTATTTGCTGAACGGTGAAAGCGCACAGTAATGCACTTTTCTCCCAGCAAATACACTGTTTCTAAGGAACTGGGAACACACTGAGGAGACACTTGTGGGAGCTACTGTGACTAAAACTGAGCTTCCCTACGCACAGGGAAGCAAGAGAAATGCTGATTTCATCAAGCCCAGTTACATACTCAGAATCTGTACTACTGCGCAAATTGTCATGTCTCTGTAAGCAAAAAACTCATTTTTGAGATAGTTACACAATTGCACCTCAGAAGTGTGCAACTTGTTCCCTGAGTTAGAAAACGTCGAGAAACGGTCGTTTCTGCTAGCGCTGTGCTTCTACACATGTATTTGCTGAACGGTGAAAGCGCACAGTAATGCACTTTTCTCCCAGCAAATACACTGTTTCTAAGGAAAGGGGAACACACTGAGGAGACACTTGTGGGAGCTACTGGGACTAAAACTGAGCTTCCCTATGCACAGGGAAGCAAGAGAAATGCTGATTTCATCAAGCCCAGTTACATACTCAGAATCTGTACTACTGCGCAAATAGGCATGTCTCTGTAGGCAAAAAACTCATTTCTGACAAAGTTGCCCAAATGCAACTCAGAATTGTGCAACTTGTTCCCTGAGTTAGAAAACGTCGAGAAACGGTCGTTTCTGCTAGCGCTGTGCTTCTACACATGTATTTGCTGAACAGTGAAAGCACAAAGTGATGCACTTTTCTCCCAGCAAATACACTGTTTCTAAGGAAATGGGAACACACTGAGGAGACACTTGTGGGAGCTACTGTGACTAAACTGACCTTCCCTATGCACAGGGACACAAGAGAAATGCTGATTTCATCAAGCCCAGTTACATACTCAGAATCTGTACTACTGCGCAAATAGGCATGTCTCTGTAGGCAAAAAACTCATTTCTGACAAAGTTGCCCAAATGCATCTCAGAAGTGTGCAACTTGTTCCCTGAGTTAGAAAACGTCGAGAAACGGTCGTTTCTGCTAGCGCTGTGCTTCTACACATGTATTTGCTGAACTGTGAAAGTGCACAGTAATGCACTTTTCTCCCAGCAAATACACTGTTTCTAAGGAAATGGGAACACACTGAGGAGACACTTGTTGGAGCTACTGTGACTAAAACTGAGCTTCCCTACGCACAGGGAAGCAAGAGAAATGCTGATTTCATCCAGCCCAGTTACATACTCAGAATCTGTACTACTGCGCAAATAGGCATGTCTCTGTAGGCAAAAAACTCATTTCTGACAAAGTTGCCCAAATGCATCTCAGAAGTGTGCAACTTGTTCCCTGAGTTAGAAAACGTCGAGAAACATTCGTTTCTGCTAATGCTGTGCTTCTACACATGTATTTGCTGAACGGTGAAAGCACACAGTAATGCACTTTTCTCCCAGCAAATACACTGATTCTAAGGAAATGGGAACACACTGAGGAGACACTTGTGGGAGCTACTGTGACTAAAACTGAGCTTCCCTACGCACAGGGAAGCAAGAGAAATGCTGATTTCATCAAGCCCAGTTACATACTCAGAATCTGTACTACTGCGCAAATTGACATGTCTCTGTAAGCAAAAAACTCATTTTTGAGATAGTTACACAATTGCACCTCAGAAGTGTGCAACTTGTTCCCTGAGTTAGAAAACGTCGAGAAACGTTCGTTTCTGCTAGCGCTGTGCTTCTACACATGTATTTGCTGAACGGTGAAAGCGCACAGTAATGCACTTTTCTCCCAGCAAATACACTGTTTCTAAGGAAAGGGGAACACACTGAGGAGACACTTGTGGGAGCTACTGGGACTAAAACTGAGCTTCCCTATGCACAGGGAAGCAAGAGAAATGCTGATTTCATCAAGCCCAGTTACATACTCAGAATCTCTACTACTGCGCAAATAGGCATGTCTCTGTAGGCAAAAAACTCATTTCTGACAAAGTTGCCCAAATGCAACTCAGAATTGTGCAACTTGTTCCCTGAGTTAGAAAACGTCGAGAAACGGTAGTTTCTGCTAGCGCTGTGCTTCTACACATGTATTTGCTGAACAGTGAAAGCACAAAGTGATGCACTTTTCTCCCAGCAAATACACTGTTTCTAAGGAAATGGGAACACACTGAGGAGACACTTGTGGGAGCTACTGTGACTAAACTGACCTTCCCTATGCACAGGGAAACAAGAGAAATGCTGATTTCATCAAGCCCAGTTACATACTCAGAATCTGTACTACTGCGCAAATAGGCATGTCTCTGTAGGCAAAAAACTCATTTCTGACAAAGTTGCCCAAATGCATCTCAGAAGTGTGCAACTTGTTCCCTGAGTTAGAAAACGTCGAGAAACGGTCGTTTCTGCTAGCGCTGTGCTTTTACACATGTATTTGCTGAATTGTGAAAGTGCACAGTAATGCACTTTTCTCCCAGCAAATACACTGTTTCTAAGGAACTGGGAACACACTGAGGAGACACTTGTGGGAGCTACTGTGACTAAAACTGAGCTTCCCTACGCACAGGGAAGCAAGAGAAATGCTGATTTCATCCAGCCCAGTTACATACTCAGAATCTGTACTACTGCGCAAATCGGCATGTCTCTGTAGGCAAAAAACTCATTTCTGACAAAGTTGCCCAAATGCATCTCAGAAGTGTGCAACTTGTTCCCTGAGTTAGAAAACGTCGAGAAACATTCGTTTCTGCTAGTGCTGTGCTTCTACACATGTATTTGCTGAACGGTGAAAGCACACAGTAATGCACTTTTCTCCCAGCAAATACACTGCTTCTAAGGAAATGGGAACACACTGAGGAGACACTTGTGGGAGCTACTGTGACTAAAACTGAGCTTCCCTACGCACAGGGAAGCAAGAGAAATGCTGATTTCATCAAGCCCAGTTACATACTCAGAATCTGTACTACTGCGCAAATAGGCATGTCTCTGTAGGCAAAAAACTCATTTCTGACAAAGTTGCCCAAATGCATCTCAGAAGTGTGCAACTTGTTCCCTGAGTTAGAAAACGTCGAGAAACGTTCGTTTCTGCTAGCGCTGTGCTTCTACACATGTATTTGCTGAACGGTGAAAGCGCACAGTAATGCACTTTTCTCCCAGCAAATACACTGTTTCTAAGGAACTGGAACACACTGAGGAGACACTTGTGGGAGCTACTGTGACTAAAACTGAGCTTCCCTACGCACAGGGAAGCAAGAGAAATGCTGATTTCATCAAGCCCAGTTACATACTCAGAATCTGTACTACTGCGCAAATAGGCATGTCTCTGTAGGCAAAAAACTCATTTCTGACAAAGTTTCCCAAATGCATCTCAGAAGTGTGCAACTTGTTCCCTGAGTTAGAAAACGTCGAGAAACGGTCGTTTCAGCTAGCGCTGTGCTTCTACACATGTATTTGCTGAACGGTGAAAGCACACAGTAATGCACTTTTCTCCCAGCAAATACACTGTTTCTAAGGAAATGCTAACACACTGAGGAAACACTTGTGGGAGCTACTGTGACTAAAACTGAGCTTCCCTAATCACAGGGAAGCAAGAGAAATGCTGATTTCATCAAGCCCAGTTACATACTCAGAATCTGTACTACTGCGCAAATAGGCATGTCTCTGTAGGCAAAAACTCATTTCTGACAAAGTTGCCCAAATGCATCTCAGAAGTGTGCAACTTGTTCCCTGAGTTAGAAAACGTCGAGAAACGTTCGTTTCTGCTAGCACTGTGCTTCTACAAATGTATTTGCTGAACGATGAAAGCGCACAGTAATGCACTTTTCTCCCAGCAAATACACTGTTTCTAAGGAAATGGGAACACACTGAGGAGACACTTGTGGGAGCTACTGTGACTAAAACTGAGCTTCCCTACGCACAGGGAAGCTAGAGAAATGCTGATTTCATCAAGCCCAGTTACATACTCAGAATCTGTACTACTGCGCAAATAGGCATGTCTCTGTAGGCAAAAAACTCATTTCTGACAAAGTTGCCCAAATGCATCTCAGAAGTGTGCAACTTGTTCCCTGAGTTAGAAAACGTGGAGAAACGTTTGTTTCTGCTAGCGCTGTGCTTCTACACATGTATTTGCTGAAAGGTGAAAGCGCACAGTAATGCACTTCTCTCCCAGCAAATACACTGTTTCTAAGGAAATGGGAACACACTGAGGAGACACTTGTGGGAGCTACTGTGACTAAAACTGAGCTTCCCTACGTACAGGGAAGCAAGAGAAATGCTGATTTCATCAAGCCCAGTTACATACTCAGAATCTGTACTACTGCACAAATAGGCATGTCTCTGTAGGCAAAAAACTCATTTTTGAGAAAGTTGCCCAAATGCATCTCAGAAGTGTGGAACTTGTTCCCTGAGTTAGAAAACGTCGAGAAACGTTCGTTTCTGCTAGCGCTGTGCTTCTACACATGTATTTGCTGAACGGTGAAAGCGCAAAGTAATGCACTTTTCTCCCAGCAAATACACTGTTTCTAAGGAACTGGCAACACACTGAGGAGACACTTGTGGGAGCTACTGTGACTAAAACTGAGCTTCCCTACGCACAGGGAAGCAAGAGAAATGCTGATTTCATCAAGCCCAGTTACATACTCAGAATCTGTACTACTGCGCAAATAGGCATGTCTCTGTAGGCAAAAAACTCATTTCTGACAAAGTTGCCCAAATGCATCTCAGAAGTGTGCAACTTGTTTCTGAGTTAGAAAACGTCGAGAAACGTTCGTTTCTGTAGCGCTGTGCTTCTACACATGTATTTGCTGAACGATGAAAGCGCACAGTGATGCACTTTTCTCCCAGCAAATACACTGTTTCTAAGGAAATGGGAACACACTGAGGAGACACTTGTGGGAGCTACTGTGACTAAAACTGAGCTTCCCTACGCACAGGGAAGCAAGAGAAATGCTGATTTCATCAAGCCCAGTTACATACTCAGAATCTGTACGACTGCGCAAATAGGCATGTCTCTGTAGGCAAAAAACCCATTTCTGACAAAGTTGCCCAAATGCATCTCAGAAGTATGCCACTTGTTCCCTGAGTTAGAAAACGTCGAGAAACGGTCGTTTCAGCTAGCGCTGTGCTTCTACACATGTATTTGCTGAACGGTGAAAGCGCACAGTGATGCACTTTTCTCACAGCAAATACACTGTTTCTAAGGAAATGGGAACACACTGAGGAGTCACTTGTGGGAGCTACTGTGACTAAAAACTGAGCTTCCCTACGCACAGGGAAGCAAGAGAAATGCTGATTTCATCAAGCCCAGATACATACTCTGAATCTGTACTACTGCGCAAATAGGCATGTCTCTGTAGGCAAAAACTCATTTCTGACAAAGTTGCCCAAATGCATCTCAGAAGTGTGCCACTTGTTCCCTGAGTCAGAAAACATCGAGAAACGGTCGTTTCAGCTAGCGGTGTGCTTCTACACATGTATTTGCTGAACGGTGAAAGCGCACAGTAATGCACTTTTCTCCCAGCAAAAACACTGTTTCTAAGGAAATGGGAACACACTGAGGAGACACTTGTGGGAACTATTGTGACTAAAACTGAGCTTCCCTACGCACAGGGAAGCAAGAGAAATGCTGATTTCATCAAGCCCAGTTACATAATCAGAATCTGTACTACTGCGCAAATAGGCATGTCTCTGTAGGCAAAAAACTCATTTCTGTCAAAGTTGCCCAAATGCATCTCAGAAGTGTGCAACTTGTTCCCTGAGTTAGAAAACGTCGAGAAACGGTCGTATCTGCTAGCGCTGTGCTTCTACACATGTATTTGCTGAACGGTGAAAGCACACAGTGATGCACTTTTCTCCAGCAAATATACTGTTTCTACGGAAATAGGAACACACTGAGGAGACACTTGTGGGAGCTACTGTGACTAAAACTGAGCTTCCCTACGCACAGGGAAGCAAGAGAAATGCTGATTTCATCAAGCCCAGTTACATACTCAGAATCTGTACTACTGCGCAAATAGGCATGTCTCTGTAGGCAAAACACTCATTTCTGACAAAGTTGCCCAAATGCATCTCAGAAGTGTGCAACTTCTTCCCTGAGTTAGAAAACGTCGAGAAACGTTCGAATCTGCTAGCACTGTGCTTCTACAAATGTATTTGCAGAACCGGTGAAGCGCACAGTAATGCACTTTTCTCCCAGCAAATACACTGTTTCTAAGGAAATGGGAACACACTGAGGAGACACTTGTGGGAGCTACTGTGACTAAAACTGAGCTTCCCTACGCACAGGGAAGCAAGAGAAATGCTGATTTAATCAAGCCCAGTTACATACTCAGAATCTGTACTACTGCGCAAATAGGCATGTCTCTGTAGGCCAAAAAACTCCATTTCTGACAAAGATGCCCAAATGCATCTCAGAAGTGTGCAACTTGTTCCCTGAGTTAGAAAACGTCGAGAAACGTTCGTTTCTGCTAGCGCTGTGCTTCTACACATGTATTTGCTGAAAGGTGAAAGCGCACAGTAATGCTTCTCTCCCAGCAAATACACTGTTTCTAAGGAAATGGGAACACACTGAGGAGACACTTGTGGGAGCTACTGTGACTAAAACTGAGCTTCCCTACGCACAGGGAAGCAAGAGAAATGCTGATTTCATCAAGCCCAGTTACATACTCAGAATCTGTACTACTGCACAAATAGGCATGTCTCTGTAGGCAAAAAACTCATTTTTGAGAAAGTTACCCAAATGCATCTCAGAAGTGTGGAACTTGTTCCCTGAGTTAGAAAACGTCGAGAATCGTTCGTTTCTGCTAGCGCTGTGCTTCTACACATGTATTTGCTGAACGGTGAAAGCGCAAAGTAATGCACTTTTCTCCCAGCAAATACACTGTTTCTAAGGAACTGGGAACACACTGAGGAGACATTTGTGGGAGCTACTGTGACTAAAACTGAGCTTCCCTACGCACAGGGAAGCAAGAGAAATGCTGATTTCATCAAGCCCAGTTACATACTCAGAATCTGTACTACTGCGCAAATAGGCATGTCTCTGTAGGCAAAAAACTCATTTCTGACAAAGTTGCCCAAATGCATCTCAGAAGTGTGCAACTTGTTCCCTGAGTTAGAAAACGTCGAGAAACGGTCGTTTCTGTTAGCGCTGTGCTTCTACACATGTATTTGCTGAACGGTGAAAGCACACAGTGATGCACTTTTCTTTCAGGAAATACACTGTTTCTAAGGAAATGGGAACACACTGAGGAGACACTTGTGGGAGCTACTGTGACTAAAACTGAGCTTCCCTACGCACAGGGAAGCAAGAGAAATGCTGATTTCATCAAGCCCAGTTACATACTCTGAATCTGTACTACTGCGCAAATAGGCATGTCTCTGTAGGCAAAAAACTCATTTCTGACAAAGTTGCCCAAATGCATATCAGAAGTGTGCCACTTGTTCCCTGAGTTAGAAAACGTCGAGAAACGGTCGTTTCAGCTAGCGCTGTGCTTCTACACATGTATTTGCTGAACGGTGAATGCGCACAGTAATGCACTTTTCTCCAAGCAAATACACTGTTTCTAAGGAACTGGGAACACACTGAGGAGACACTTGTGGGAGCTACTGTGACTAAAACTGAGCTTCCCTACGCACAGGGAAGCAAGAGAAATGCTGATTTCATCAAGCCCATTTACATACTAAGAATCTGTACTATTGCGCTAATAGGCATGTCTCTGTAGGCAAAAAACTCATTTCTGACAAAGTTGCCCAAATGCATCTCAGAAGTGTGCCACTTGTTCCCTGAGTCAGAAAACATCGAGAAACGGTCGTTTCAGCTAGCGGTGTGCTTCTATACATGTATTTGCTGAACGGTGAAAGCGCACAGTAATGCACTTTTCTCCCAGCAAAAACACTGTTTCTAAGGAAATGGGAACACACTGAGGAGACACTTGTGGGAACTATTGTGACTAAAACTGAGCTTCCCTACGCACAGGGAAGCAAGAGAAATGCTGATTTCATCAAGCCTAGTTACATACTCAGAATCTGTACTACTGTGAAAACAGGCATATCTCTGTAGGCAAAAAACTCATTTCTGAAAAAGTTGCCCAAATGCATCTCAGAAGTGTGCAACTTGTACCCTGAGTTAGAAAACGTCGAGAAACGGTCGTTTCTGCTAACGCTGTGCTTCTACACATGTATTTGCTGAACGGTGAAAGCGCACAGTAATGCACTTTTCTCCCAGCAAATACACTGTTTCTACGGAAATGGGAACACACTGAGGAGACACTTGTGGGAGCTACTGTGACTAAAACTGAGCTTCCCTACGCACAGGGAAGCAAGAGAAATGCTGATTTCATCAAGCCCAGTTACATACTCAGAATCTGTACTACTGCGCAAATAGGCATGTCTCTGTAGGCAAAAAACTCATTTCTGACAAAGTTGCCCAAATGCATCTCAGAAGTGTGCAACTTGTTCCCTGAGTTAGAAAACGTCGAGAAACGGTCGTTTCTGCTAGCGCTGTGCTTCTACACATGTATTTGCTGAACGGTGAAAGCGCACAGTAATGCACTTTTCTCCCAGCAAATACACTGTTTCTAAGGAAATGGGAACACACTGAGGAGACACTTGTGGGAGCTACTGTGACTACAACTGAGCTTCCCTACGCACAGGGAAGCAAGAGAAATGCTGATTTCATCAAGCCCAGTTACATACTCAGAATCTGTACTACTGCGCAAATAGGCATGTCTCTGTAGGCAAAAAACTCATTTCTGACAAAGTTGCCCAAATGCATCTCAGAAGTGTGCAACTTGTTCCCTGAGTTAGAAAACGTCCAGAAACGGTCGTTTCAGCTAGCGCTGTGCTTCTACACATGTATTTGCTGAACGGTGAAAGCGCACAGTAATGCACTTTTCTCCCAGCAAATACACTGTTTCTAAGGAACTGGGAACACACTGAGGAGACACTTGTGGGAGCTACTGTGACTAAAACTGAGCTTCCCTACGCACAGGGAAGCAAGAGAAATGCTGATTTCATCAAGCCCAGTTACATACTCAGAATCTGTACTACTGCGCAAATTGGCATGTCTCTGTAAGCAAAAAACTCATTTTTGAGATAGTTACACAATTGCACCTCAGAAGTGTGCAACTTGTTCCCTGAGTTAGAAAACGTCGAGAAACGTTCGTTTCTGCTAGCGCTGTGCTTCTACACATGTATTTGCTGAACGGTGAAAGCGCACAGTAATGCACTTTTCTCCCAGCAAATACACTGTTTCTAAGGAAATGGGAACACACTGAGGAGACACTTGTGGGAGCTACTGTGACTAAAACTGAGCTTCCCTACGCACAAGGAAGCAAGAGAAATGCTGATTTCATCAAGCCCAGTTACATACTCAGAATCTGTACTACTGAGCAAATAGGCATGTCTCTGTAGGCAAAAAACTCATTTCTGACAAAGTTGCCCAAATGCATCCCAGAAGTGTACAACTTGTTCCCTGAGTTAGAAAATGTCGAGAAACGGTCGTTTCTGCTAGCGCTGTGCTTCTACACATGTATTTGCTGAACAGTGAAAGCACAAAGTGATGCACTTTTCTCCCAGCAAATACACTGTTTCTAAGGAAATGGGAACACACTGAGGAGACACTTGTGGGAGCTACTGTGATTAAAACTGAGCTTCCCTACGCACAGGGTAGCAAGAGAAATGCTGATTTCATCAAGCCCAGTTACATACTCAGAATCTGTACTACTGCGCAAATAGGCATGTCTCTGTAGGCAAAAAACTCATTTCTGACAAAGTTGCCCAAATGCATCTCAGAAGTGTGCAACTTGTTCCCTGATTTAGAAAACGTCGAGAAACGTTCGTTTCTGCTAGCGCTGTGCTTCTACACATGTATTTGCTGAACGGTGAAAGCGCACAGTAATGCACTTTTCTCCCAGCAAATACACTGTTTCTAAGGAAAGTGGAACACACTGAGGAGACACTTGTGGGAGCTACTGGGACTAAAACTGAGCTTCCCTATGCACAGGGAAGCAAGAGAAATGCTGATTTCATCAAGCCCAGTTACATACTCAGAATCTGTGCTACTGAGCAAATAGGCATGTCTCTGTAGGCAAAAAACTCATTTCTGACAAAGTTGCCCAAATGCAACTCAGAAGTGTGCAACTTGTTCCCTGAGTTAGAAAACGTCGAGAAACGGTCGTTTCTGCTAGCGCTGTGCTTCTACACATGTATTTGCTGAACGGTGAAAGCACAAAGTGATGCACTTTTCTCCCAGCAAATACACTGTTTCTAAGGAAATGGGAACACACTGAGGAGACACTTGTGGGAGCTACTGTGACTAAACTGAGCTTCCCTATGCACAGGGAAACAAGAGAAATGCTGATTTCATCAAGCCCAGTTACATACTCAGAATCTGTACTACTGCGCAAATAGGCATGTCTCTGTAGGCAAAAAACTCATTTCTGACAAAGTTGCCCAAATGCATCTCAGAAGTGTGCAACTTGTTCCCTGAGTTAGAAAACGTCGAGAAACGTTCGTTTCTGCTAGCGCTGTGCTTCTACACATGTATTTGCTGAACGGTGAAAGCGCACAGTAATGCACTTTTCTCCCAGCAAATACACTGTTTCTAAGGAAATGGGAACACACTGAGGAGACACTTGTGGGAGCTACTGTGACTAAAACTGAGCTTCCCTACGCACAGGGAAGCAAGAGAAATGCTGATTTCATCCAGCCCAGTTACATACTCAGAATCTGTACTACTGCGCAAATAGGCATGTCTCTGTAGGCAAAAAACTCATTTCTGACAAAGTTGCCCAAATGCATCTCAGAAGTGTGCAACTTGTTCCCTGAGTTAGAAAACGTCGAGAAACATTCATTTCTGCTAGCGCTGTGCTTCTACACATGTATTTGCTGAACGGTGAAAGCGCAAAGTAATGCACTTTTCTCCCAGCAAATACACTGTTTCTAAGGAAATGGGAACACACTGAGGAGACACTTGTGGGAGCTACTGTGACTAAAACTGAGCTTCCCTACGCACAGGGAAGCAAGAGTAATGCTGATTTCATCAAGCCCAGTTACATACTCAGAATCTGTACTACTGCTCAAATAGGCATGTCTCTGTAGGCAAAAAACTCATTTCTCACAAAGTTGCCCAAATGCATCTCAGAAGTGTGCAACTTGCTCCCTGAGTTAGAAAATGTCGAGAAACGGTCGTTTCTGCTAGCGCTGTGCTTCTACACATGTATTTGCTGAACGGTGAAAGCGCACAGTGATGCACTTTTCTCCCAGCAAATACACTGTTTCTAAGGAAATGGGAACACACTGAGGAGACACTTGTGGGAGCTACTGTGACTAAAACTGAGCTTCCCTACGCACAGGGAAGCAAGAGAAATGCTGATTTCATCAAGCCCAGTTACATACTCAGAATCTGTACTACTCTGCAAATAGGCATGTCTCTGTAGGCAAAAAACTCATTTCTGACAAAGTTGCTCAAATGCATCTCAGAAGTCTGCAACTTGTTCCCTGATTTAGAAAACGTCGAGAAACGGTCATATCTTCTAACGCTGTGCTTCTACACATGTATTTGCTGAACGGTGAAAGCGCACAGTAATGCACTTTTCTCCCAGCAAATACACTGTTTCTAAGGAAATGGGAACACACTGAGGAGACACTTGTGGGAGCTACTGTGACTAAAACTGAGCTTCCCTACGCACAGGGAAGCAAGAGAAATGCTGATTTCATCAAGCCCAGTTACATACTCAGAATCTGTACTACTGCGCAAATAGGCATGTCTCTGTAGGCAAAAAACTCATTTCTGACAAAGTTGCCCAAATGCATCTCAGAAGTGTGCAACTTGTTTCCTGAGTTAGAAAATGTCGAGAAACGGTCGTTTCTGCTAGCGCTGTGCTTCTACACGTGTATTTGCTGAACGGTGAAAGCGCACAGTAATGCACTTTTCTCCCAGCAAATACACTGTTTCTAAGGAAATGGGAACACACTGAGGAGACACTTGTGGGAGCTACTGGGACTAAAACTGAGCTTCCCTACGCACAGGGAAGCAAGAGAAATGCTGATTTCATCAAGCCCAGTTACATACTCAGAATCTGTACTACTGCGCAAATAGGCATGTCTCTGTAGGCAAAAAACTCATTTCTGACAAGGTTGCCCAAAAGCATCTCAGAAGTGTGCAACTTGTTCCCTGAGTTAGAAAACATCGAGAAACGGTCATATCTGCTAACGCTGTGCTTCTACACATGTATTTGTGTCTCTGTAGGCAAAAAACTCATTTCTGACAAAGTTGCCCAAATGCATCTCAGAAGTGTGCAACTTGTTCCCTGAGTTAGAAAACGACGAGAAACATTCGTTTCTGCTAGCGCTGTCATTCTACACATGTATTTGCTGAACGGTGAAAGCGCACAGTAATGCACTTTACTCCCAGCAAATACACTGTTTCTAAGGAAATGGGAACACACTGAGGAGTCACTTGTGGGAGCTACTGTGACTAAAACTGAGCTTCCCTACGCACAGGGAAGCAAGAGAAATGCTGATTTCATCAAGCCCAGTTACATACTCAGAATCTGTACTACTGCGCAAATAGGCATGTCTCTGTAGGCAAAAAACTCGTTTCTGACAATGTTGCCCAAATGCATCTCAGAAGTGTGCAACTTGTTCCCTGAGTTAGAAAACGTCGAGAAACATTCGTTTCTGCTAGTGCTGTGCTTCTACACATGTATTTGCTGAACGGTGAAAGCTCACAGTAATGCACTTTTCTCCCAGCAAATACACTGCTTCTAAGGAAATGGGAACACACTGAGGAGACACGTGTGGGAGCTACTGTGACTAAAACTGAGCTTCCCTACGCACAGGGAAGCAAGAGAAATGCTGATTTCATCAAGCCCAGTTACATACTCAGAATCTGTACTACTGCGCAAATAGGCATGTCTCTGTAGGCAAAAAACTCATTTCTGACAAAGTTGCCCAAATGCATCTCAGAAGTGTGCAACTTGTTCCCTGAGTTAGAAAACGTCGAGAAACGGTCATAACTGCTAACGCTGTGCTTCTACACATGTATTTGCTGAACGGTGAAAGCGCACAGTAATGCATTTTTCTCCCAGTAAATACACTGTTTCTAAGGAAATGGGAACACACTGAGGAGACACCTGTGGGATCTACTGTGACTAAAACTGAGCTTCCCTACGCACAGGGAAGCAAGAGAAATGCTGATTTCATCAAGCCCAGTTACATACTCAGAATCTGTACTACTGCGCAAATAGGCATGTCTCTGTAGGCAAAAAACTCATTTCTGACAAAGATGCCCAAATGCATCTCAGAAGTGTGCAACTTGTTTTCTGAGTTAGAAAACGTCGAGAAACGGTCGTTTCAGCTAGCGCTGTGCTTCTACACATGTATTTGCTGAACGGTGAAAGCGCACAGTAATGTACTTTTCTCCCAGCAAATACACTGTTTCTAAGGAACTGGGAACACACTGAGGAGACACTTGTGGGACCTACTGTGACTAAAACTGAGGTTCCCTACGCACAGGGAAGCAAGAGAAATGCTGATTTCATCAAGCCCAGTTACATACTCAGAATCTGTACTACTGCGCAAATAGGCATGAATCTGTAGGCAAAAAACTCATTTCTGACAAAGATGCCCAAATGAATCTCAGAAGTGTGCAACTTGTTCCCTGAGTTAGAAAACGTCGAGAAACGTTCGTTTATGCTAGCGCTGTGCTTCTACACATGTATTTGCTGAACGGTGAAAGCGCACAGTAATGCACTTTTCTCCCAGCAAATACACTGTTTCTAAGGAAATGGGAACACACTGAGGAGACACTTGTGGGAGCTACTGTGACTAAAACTGAGCTTCCCTACGCACAGGGAAGCAAGAGAAATGCTGATTTCATCAAGCCCAGTTACATACTCAGAATCTGTACTTCTCTGTAGGCAAAAAACTCATTTTTGACAAAGTTGCCCAAATGCATCCCAGAAGTGTGCAACTTGTTCCCTGAGTTAGAAAACGTCGAGAAACGTTCGTTTCTGCTAGCGCTGTGCTTCTACACATGTATTTGCTGAACGGTGAAAGCACACAGTAATGCACTTTTCTCCCAGCAAATACACTGTTTCTAAGGAAATGGGAACACACTGAGGAGACACTTGTGGGAGCTACTGTGACTAAAACTGAGCTTCCCTACGCACAGGGAAGCAAGAGAAATGCTGATTTCATCAAGCCCAGTTACATACTCAGAATCTGTACTACTGCGCAAATAGGCATGTCTCTGTAGGCAAAAAACTAATTTCTGACAAAGTTGCCCAAATGCATCTCAGAAGTGTGCAACTTGTTCCCTGAGTTAGAAAACGTCGAGAAACGTTCGTTTTTGCTAGTGCTGTGCTTCTACACATGTATTTGCTGAACGGTGAAAGCGCCCATTAATGCACTTTTCTCCCAGCAAATACACTGTTTCTAAGGAAATGGGAACACACTGAGGAGACACTTGTGGGAGCTACTGTGACTAAAACTGAGCTTCCCTACGCACAGGGAAGCAAGAAAAATGCTGATTTCATCCAGCCCAGTTACATACTCAGAATCTGTACTACTGCGCAAATAGGCATGTCTCTGTAGGCAAAAAACTCATTTCTGACAAAGTTGCCCAAATGCATCTCAGAAGTGTGGAACTTGTTCCCTGAGTTAGAAAACGTGGAGGAACGATCGTTTCTGCTAGCGTTGTGCTTCTACACATGTATTTGCTGAACGGTGAAAGCGCACAGTAATGCACTTTTCTCCCAGCAAATACACTGTTTCTAAGGAAATGGGAACACACTGAGGAGACACTTGTGGGAGCTACTGTGATTAAAACTGAGCTTCCCTACGCACAGGGAAGGAAGAGAAATGCTGATTTAATCAAGCCCAGTTACATACTCAGAATCTGTACTACTGCGCAAATAGGCATGTCTCTGTAGGCAAAAAACTGATTTCTCACAAAGTTGCCCAAATGCATCTCAGAAGTGTGCAACTTGTTCCCTGAGTTAGAAAACGTCGAGAAACGTTCGTTTCTGCTAGCGCTGTGCTTCTACATATGTATTTGCTGAACGGTGAAAGCACACAGTAATGCACTTTTCTCCCAGCAAATACACTGTTTCTAAGGAAATGGGAACACACTGAGGAGACACTTGTGGGAGCTACTGTGACTAAAACTGAGCTTCCCTACGCACAGGGAAGCAAGAGAAATGCTGATTTCATCAAGCCCAGTTACATACGCAGAATCTGTACTACTGCGCAAATAGGCATGTCTCTGTAGGCAAAAAACTAATTTCTGACAAAGTTGCCCAAATGCATCTCAGAAGTGTGCAACTTGTTCCCTGAGTTAGAAAACGTCGAGAAACGTTCGTTTTTGCTAGTGCTGTGCTTCTACACATGTATTTGCTGAACGGTGAAAGCGCCCATTAATGCACTTTTCTCCCAGCAAATACACTGTTTCTAAGGAAATGGGAACACACTGAGGAGACACTTGTGGGAGCTACTGTGACTAAAACTGAGCTTCCCTACGTACAGGGAAGCAAGAGAAATGCTGATTTCATCAAGCCCAGTTACATACTCAGAATCTGTACTACTGCGCAAATAGGCATGTCTCTGTAGGTAAAAAACTCATTTCTGACAAAGTTACCCAAATGCATCTCAGAAGTGTGCAACTTGTTCCCTGAGTTAGAAAACGTCGAGAAACGTTTGTTTCTGCTAGTGCTGTGCTTCTACACATGTATTTGCTGAAAGGTGAAAGCGCACAGTAATGCACTTTTCTCCCAGCAAATACACTGTTTCTAAGGAAATGGGAACACACTGAGGAGACACTTGTGGGAGCTACTGTGACTAAAACTGAGCTTCCCTACGCACAGGGAAGCAAGAGAAATGCTGATTTCATCAAGCCCAGTTACATACTCAGAATCTGTACTTCTCTGTAGGCAAAAAACTCATTTTTGACAAAGTTGCCCAAATGCATCCCAGAAGTGTGCAACTTGTTCCCTGAGTTAGAAAACGTCGAGAAACGTTCGTTTCTGCTAGCGCTGTGCTTCTACACATGTATTTGCTGAACGGTGAAAGCACACAGTAATGCACTTTTCTCCCAGCAAATACACTGTTTCTAAGGAAATGGGAACACACTGAGGAGACACTTGTGGGAGCTACTGTGACTAAAACTGAGCTTCCCTACGCACAGGGAAGCAAGAGAAATGCTGATTTCATCAAGCCCAGTTACATACTCAGAATCTGTACTACTGCGCAAATAGGCATGTCTCTGTAGGCAAAAAACTCATTTCTGACAAAGTTGCCCAAATGCATCTCAGAAGTGTGCAACTTGTTCCCTGAGTTCGAAAACGTCGAGAAACGGTCATTTCTGCTAGCGCTGTGCTTCTACACATGTATTTGCTGAACGGTGAAAGCACACAGTAATGCACTTTTCTCCCAGCAAATACACTGTTTCCAAGGAAATGGGAACACACAGAGGAGACACTTGTGGGAGCTACTGTGACTAAAACTGAGCTTCCCTACGCACAGGGAAGCAAGAGAAACGCTGATTTCATCAAGCCCAGTTACATACTCAGAATCTGTACTACTGCGAAAATAGGCATGTCTCTTTAGGCAAAAAACTCATTTCTGACAAAGTTGCCCAAATGCATCTCAGAAGTGTGGAACTTGTTCCCTGAGTTAGAAAACGTGGAGGAACGATCGTTTCTGCTAGCGTTGTGCTTCTACACATGTATTTGCTGAACGGTGAAAGCGCACAGTAATGCACTTTTCTCCCAGCAAATACACTGTTTCTAAGGAAATGGGAACACACTGAGGAGACACTTGTGGGAGCTACTGTGATTAAAACTGAGCTTCCCTACGCACAGGGAAGCAAGAGAAATGCTGATTTAATCAAGCCCAGTTACATACTCAGAATCTGTACTACTGCGCAAATAGGCATGTCTCTGTAGGCAAAAAACTGATTTCTCACAAAGTTGCCCAAATGCATCTCAGAAGTGTGCAACTTGTTCCCTGAGTTAGAAAACGTCGAGAAACGTTCGTTTCTGCTAGCGCTGTGTTTCTACACATGTATTTGCTGAACGGTGAAAGCACACAGTAATGCACTTTTCTCCCAGCAAATACACTGTTTCTAAGGAAATGGGAACACACTGAGGAGACACTTGTGGGAGCTACTGTGACTAAAACTGAGCTTCCCTACGCACAGGGAAGCAAGAAAAATGCTGATTTCATCCAGCCCAGTTACATACTCAGAATCTGTACTACTGCGCAAATAGGCATGTCTCTGTAGGCAAAAAACTCATTTCTGACAAAGTTGCCCAAATGCATCTCAGAAGTGTGGAACTTGTTCCCTGAGTTAGAAAACGTGGAGGAACGATCGTTTCTGCTAGCGTTGTGCTTCTACACATGTATTTGCTGAACGGTGAAAGCGCACAGTAATGCACTTTTCTCCCAGCAAATACACTGTTTCTAAGGAAATGGGAACACACTGAGGAGACACTTGTGGGAGCTACTGTGACTAAAACTGAGCTTCCCTACGCACAGGGAAGCAAGAGAAATGCTGATTTCATCTAGCCCAGTTACATACTCAGAATCTGTACTACTGCGCAAATAGGCATGTCTCTGTAGGCAAAAAACTCATTTCTGACAAAGTTGCCCAAATGCATCTCAGAAGTGTGCAACTTGTTCCCTGTGTTAGAAAACGTCGAGAAACGGTCGTTTCTGCTAGCGCTGTGCTTCTACACATGTATTTGCTGAACGGTGAAAGCGCACAGTAATGCACTTTTCTCCCAGGAAATACACTGTTTCTAAGGAAATGGGAACACACTGAGGAGACACTTGTGGGAGCTCCTGTGACTAAAACTGAGCTTCCCTACGCACAGGGAAGCAAGAGAAATGCTGATTTCATCAAACCGAGTTACATACTCAGAATCTGTACTACTGCGCAAATAGGCATGTCTCTGTAGGCAAAAAACTCATTTCTCACAAAGTTGCCCAAATGCATCTCAGAAGTGTGCAACTTGTTCCCTGAGTTAGAAAACGTCGAGAAACGTTCGTTTCTGCTAGCGCTGTGCTTCTACACATGTATTTGCTGAACGGTGAAAGCGCACAATGATGCACTTTTCTCCCAGCAAATACACTGTTTCTAAGGAAATGGGAACTCACTGAGGAGACACTTGTGGGAGCTACTGTGACTAAAACTGAGCTTCCCTACGCACAGGGAAGTAAGAGAAATGCTGATTTCATCAAGCCCAGTTACATACTCAGAATCTGTACTACTGCGCAAATAGGCATGTCTCTGTAGGCAAAAACTCATTTCTGACAAAGTTGCCAAATGCATCTCAGAAGTGTGCAACTTGTTCCCTGAGTTAGAAAACGTCGAGAAACGTTCGTTTCTGCTAGCGCTGTGCTTCTACACATGTATTTGCTGAACAGTGAAAGCGCACAGTAATGCATTTTTCTCCCAGCAAATACACTATTTCTTAGGAAATGGGAACACACTGAGGAGACACTTGTGGGAGCTACTGTGACTAAAACTGAGCTTCCCTACGCACAGGGAAGCAAGAGAAATGCTGATTTCATCAAGCCCAGTTACATACTCAGAATCTGTACTACTGCACAAATAGGCATGTCTCTTTAGGCAAAAACCTCATTTCTGACAAAGTTGCCCAAATGCATCTCAGAAGTGTGCAACTTGTTCCCTGAATTAGAAAACGTCGAGAAACATTCGTTTCTGCTAGCGCTGTGCTTCTACACATGTATTTGCTGAACGGTGAAAGCACACAGTAATGCACTTTTCTCCCAGCAAATACACTGTTTCTAAGGAAATGGGAACACACTGAGGAGACACTTGTGGGAGCTACTGTGACTAAAACTGAGCTTCCCTACGCACAGGGAAGCAAGAGAAATGCTGATTTCATCAAGCCCAGTTACATACTCAGAATCTGTACTACTGCGCAAATAGGCATGTCTCTGTAGGCACAAAACTCATTTCTGACAAAGTTGCCCAAATGCATCTCAGAAGTGTGCAACTTGTTCCCTGAGTTAGAAACCGTCGAGAAACGTTCGTTTCTGCTAGCGCTGTGCTTCTACACATGTATTTGCTGAACGGTGAAAGCGCACAGTAATGCCCTTTTCTCCTAGCAAATACACTGTTTCTTAGGAAATGGGAACACACTGAGCAGACACTTGTGGGAGCTACTGTGACTAAAACTGAGCTTCCCTACGCACAGGGAAGCAAGAGAAATGCTGATTTCATCAAGCCCAGTTACATACTCAGAATCTGTACTACTGCGCAAATAGGCATGTCTCTGTAGGCAAAAAACTCATTTCTGACAAAGTTGCCCAACTGCACCTCAGAAGTGTGCAACTTGTTCCCTGAGTTAGAAAACGTCGAGAAACGGTCGTTTCTGCTAGCGCTGTGCTTCTACACATGTATTTGTTGAACGGTGAAAGCGCACAGTAATGCACTTTTCTCCCAGCAAATACACTGTTTCTAAGGAAATGGGAACACACTGAGGAGACACTTGTGGGAGCTACTGTGACTAAAACTGAGCTTCCCTACGCACAGGGAAGCAAGAGAAATGCTGATTTCATCAAGCCCAGTTACATACTCAGAATCTGTACTACTGCGCAAATAGGCATGTCTCTGTAGGCAAAAAACTCATTTCTGACAAAGTTGCCCAACTGCACCTCAGAAGTGTGCAACTTGTTCCCTGAGTTAGAAAACGTCGAGAAACGGTCGTTTCTGCTAGCGCTGTGCTTCTACACATGTATTTGTTGAACGGTGAAAGCGCACAGTAATGCACTTTTCTCCCAGCAAATACACTGTTTCTAAGGAAATGGGAACACACTGAGGAGACACTTGTGGGAGCTACTGTGACTAAAACTGAGCTTCCCTACGCACAGGGAAGCAAGAGAAATGCTGATTTCATCAAGCCCAGTTACATACTCAGAATCTGTACTACTGCGCAAATAGGCATGTCTCTGTAGGCAAAAAACTCATTTCTGACAAAGTTGCCCAAATGCATCTCAGAAGTGTGCAACTTGTTCCCTGAGTTAGAAAACGTCGAGAAACGTTCGTTTCTGCTAGCGCTGTGCTTCTACACATGTATTTGCTGAACGGTGAAAGCGCACAGTAATGCACTTTTCTCCCAGCAAATACACTGTTTCTAAGGAAATGGGAACACACTGAGGAGACACTTGTGGGAGCTACTGTGACTAAAACTGAGCTTCCCTACGCACAGGGAAGCAAGAGAAATGCTGATTTCATCAAGCCCAGTTACATACTCAGAATCTGTACTACTGCGCAAATAGGCATGTCTCTGTAGGCAAAAAACTCATTTCTGACAAAGTTGCCCAAATGCATCCCAGAAGTGTACAACTTGTTCCCTGAGTTAGAAAATGTCGAGAAACGGTCGTTTCTGCTAGCGCTGTGCTTCTACACATGTATTTGCTGAACAGTGAAAGCACAAAGTGATGCACTTTTCTCCCAGCAAATACACTGTTTCTAAGGAAATGGGAACACACTGAGGAGACACTTGTGGGAGCTACTGTGACTAAAACTGAGTTTCCCTACGCACAGGGAAGCAAGAGAAATGCTGATTTCATCAAGCCCAGTTACATACTCAGAATCTGTACTACTGCGCAAATAGGCATGTCTCTGTAGGCAAAAAACTCATTTCTTACAAAGTTGCCCAAATGCATCTCAGACGTGTGCAACTTGTTCCCTGATTTAGAAAACGTCGAGAAACGTTCGTTTCTCCTAGCGCTGTGCTTCTACACATGTATTTGCTGAACGGTGAAAGCACACAGTAATGCACTTTTCTCCCAGCAAATACACTGTTTCTAAGGAAAGTGGAACACACTGAGGAGACACTTGTGGGAGCTACTGGGACTAAAACTGAGCTTCCCTATGCACCGGGAAGCAAGAGAAATGCTGATTTCATCAAGCCCAGTTACATACTCAGAATCTGTACTACTGCGCAAATAGGCATGTCTCTGTAGGCAAAAAACTCATTTCTGACAAAGTTGCCCAAATGCAAGTCAGAAGTGTGCAACTTATTCCCTGAGTTAGAAAACGTCGAGAAACGTTCGTTTCTGCTAGCGCTGTGCTTCTACACATGTATTTGCTGAACGGTGAAAGCGCACAGTAATGCACTTTTCTCCCAGCAAATACACTGTTTCTAAGGAAATGGGAACACACTGAGGAGACACTTGTGGGAGCTACTGTGACTAAAACTGAGCTTCCCTACGCACAGGGAAGCAAGAGAAATGCTGATTTCATCAAGCCCAGTTACATACTCAGAATCTGTACTACTGCGCAAATAGGCATGTCTCTGTAGGCAAAAAACTCATTTCTGACAAAGTTGCCCAAATGCATCTCAGAAGTGTGCAACTTGTTCCCTGACTTAGAAAACGTCGAGAAACGGTCGTTTCAGCTAGCGCTGTGCTTCTACACATGTATTTGCTGAACGGTGAAAGCGCACAGTAATGCACTTTTCTCCCAGCAAATACACTGTTTCTAAGGAACTGGGAACACACTGAGGAGACACTTGTGGGAGCTACTGTGACTAAAACTGAGCTTCCCTACGCACAGGGAAGCAAGAGAAATGCTGATTTCATCAAGCCCAGTTACATACTCAGAATCTGTACTACTGCTCAAATTGGCATGTCTCTGTAAGCAAAAAACTCATTTTTGAGATAGTTACACAATTGCACCTCAGAAGTGTGCAACTTGTTCCCTGAGTTAGAAAACGTCGAGAAACTTTCGTTTCTCCTAGCGCTGTGCTTCTACACATGTATTTGCTGAACGGTGAAAGCGCACAGTAATGCACTTTTCTCCCAGCAAATACACTGTTTCTAAGGAAATGGGAACACACTGAGGAGACACTTGTGGGAGCTACTGTGACTAAAACTGAGCTTCCCTACGCACAGGGAAGCAAGAGAAATGCTGATTTCATCAAGCCCAGTTACATACTCAGAATCTGTACTACTGCGCAAATAGGCATGTCTCTGTAGGCAAAAAACTCATTTCTGACAAAGTTGCCCAAATGCATCTCAGAAGTGTGCAACTTGTTCCCTGAGTTAGAAAACGTCGAGAAACGTTCGTTTCTGCTAGCGCTGTGCTTCTACACATGTATTTGCTGAACGGTGAAAGCGCACAGTAATGCACTTTTCTCCCAGCAAATACACTGTTTCTAAGGAAATGGGAACACACTGAGGAGACACTTGTGGGAGCTACTGTGACTAAAACTGAGCTTCCCTACGCACAGGGAAGCAAGAGAAATGCTGATTTCATCAAGCCCAGTTACATACTCAGAATCTGTACTACTGCGCAAATAGGCATGTCTCTGTAGGCAAAAAACTCATTTCTGACAAAGTTGCCCAAATGCATCCCAGAAGTGTACAACTTGTTCCCTGAGTTAGAAAATGTCGAGAAACGGTCGTTTCTGCTAGCGCTGTGCTTCTACACATGTATTTGCTGAACAGTGAATGCACAAAGTGATGCACTTTTCTCCCAGCAAATACACTGTTTCTAAGGAAATGGGAACACACTGAGGAGACACTTGTGGGAGCTACTGTGACTAAAACTGAGTTTCCCTACGCACAGGGAAGCAAGAGAAATGCTGATTTCATCAAGCCCAGTTACATACTCAGAATCTGTACTACTGCGCAAATAGGCATGTCTCTGTAGGCAAAAAACTCATTTCTTACAAAGTTGCCCAAATGCATCTCAGAAGTGTGCAACTTGTTCCCTGATTTAGAAAACGTCGAGAAACGTTCGTTTCTCCTAGCGCTGTGCTTCTACACATGTATTTGCTGAACGGTGAAAGCACACAGTAATGCACTTTTCTCCCAGCAAATACACTGTTTCTAAGGAAAGTGGAACACACTGAGGAGACACTTGTGGGAGCTACTGGGACTAAAACTGAGCTTCCCTATGCACCGGGAAGCAAGAGAAATGCTGATTTCATCAAGCCCAGTTACATACTCAGAATCTGTACTACTGCGCAAATAGGCATGTCTCTGTAGGCAAAAAACTCATTTCTGACAAAGTTGCCCAAATGCAAGTCAGAAGTGTGCAACTTATTCCCTGAGTTAGAAAACGTCGAGAAACGTTCGTTTCTGCTAGCGCTGTGCTTCTACACATGTATTTGCTGAACGGTGAAAGCGCACAGTAATGCACTTTTCTCCCAGCAAATACACTGTTTCTAAGGAAATGGGAACACACTGAGGAGACACTTGTGGGAGCTACTGTGACTAAAACTGAGCTTCCCTACGCACAGGGAAGCAAGAGAAATGCTGATTTCATCAAGCCCAGTTACATACTCAGAATCTGTACTACTGCGCAAATAGGCATGTCTCTGTAGGCAAAAAACTCATTTCTGACAAAGTTGCCCAAATGCATCTCAGAAGTGTGCAACTTGTTCCCTGACTTAGAAAACGTCGAGAAACGGTCGTTTCAGCTAGCGCTGTGCTTCTACACATGTATTTGCTGAACGGTGAAAGCGCACAGTAATGCACTTTTCTCCCAGCAAATACACTGTTTCTAAGGAACTGGGAACACACTGAGGAGACACTTGTGGGAGCTACTGTGACTAAAACTGAGCTTCCCTACGCACAGGGAAGCAAGAGAAATGCTGATTTCATCAAGCCCAGTTACATACTCAGAATCTGTACTACTGCGCAAATTGGCATGTCTCTGTAAGCAAAAAACTCATTTTTGAGATAGTTACACAATTGCACCTCAGAAGTGTGCAACTTGTTCCCTGAGTTAGAAAACGTCGAGAAACTTTCGTTTCTGCTAGCGCTGTGCTTCTACACATGTATTTGCTGAACGGTGAAAGCGCACAGTAATGCACTTTTCTCCCAGCAAATACACTGTTTCTAAGGAACTGGGAACACACTGAGGAGACACTTGTGGGAGCTACTGTGACTAAAACTGAGCTTCCCTACGCACAGGGAAGCAAGAGAAATGCTGATTTCATCAAGCCCAGTTACATACTCAGAATCTGTACTACTGCGCAAATAGGCATGTCTCTGTAGGCAAAAAACTCATTTCTGACAAAGTTGCCCAAATGCATCCCAGAAGTGTACAACTTGTTCCCTGAGTTAGAAAATGTCGAGAAACGGTCGTTTCTGCTAGCGCTGTGCTTCTACACATGTATTTGCTGAACGGTGAAAGCACAAACTGATGGACTTTTCTCCCAGCAAATACACTGTTTCTAAGGGAATGGGAACACACTGAGGGGACACTTGTGGGAGCTACTGTGACTAAACTGACCTTCCCTATGCACAGGGAAACAAGAGAAATGCTGATTTCATCAAGCCCATTTACATACTCAGAATCTGTACTAATGCGCAAATAGGCATGTCTCTGTAGGCAAAAAACTCATTTCTGACAAAGTTGCCCAAATGCATCTCAGAAGTGTGCAACTTGTTCCCTGAGTTAGAAAACGTCGAGAAACGTTCGTTTCTGCTAGCGCTGTGCTTTTACACATGTATTTGCTGAACGGTGAAAGCGCACAGTAATGCACTTTTCTCCCAGCAAATACACTGTGTCTAAGGAAATGGGAACACACTGAGGAGACACTTGTGGGAGCTACTGTGACTAAAACTGAGCTTCCCTACGCACAGGGAAGCAAGAGAAATGCTGATTTCATCCAGCCCAGTTACATACTCAGAATCTGTACTACTGCGCAAATTGGCATGTCTCTGTAAGCAAAAAACTCATTTTTGAGATAGTTACACAATTGCACCTCAGAAGTGTGCAACTTGTTCCCTGAGTTAGAAAACGTCGAGAAACGTTCGTTTCTGCTAGCGCTGTGCTTCTACACATGTATTTGCTGAACGGTGAAAGCGCACAGTAATGCACTTTTCTCCCAGCAAATACACTGTTTCTAAGGAACTGGGAACACACTGAGGAGACACTTGTGGGAGCTACTGTGACTAAAACTGAGCTTCCCTACGCACAGGGAAACAAGAGAAATGCTGATTTCATCAAGCCCAGTTACATACTCAGAATCTGTACTACTGCGCAAATAGGCATGTCTCTGTAGGCAAAAAACTCATTTCTGACAAAGTTGCCCAAATGCATCTCAGAAGTGTGCAACTTGTTCCCTGAGTTAGAAAACGTCGAGAAACGTTCGTTTCTCCTAGCGCTGTGCTTCTACACATGTATTTGCTGAACGGTGAAAGCGCACAGTAATGCACTTTTCTCCCAGCAAATACACTGTTTCTAATGAAAGTGGAACACACTGAGGAGACACTTGTGGGAGCTACTGGGACTAAAACTGAGCTTCCCTATGCACAGGGAAGCAAGAGAAATGCTGATTTCATCAAGCCCAGTTCCATACTCAGAATCTGTACTACTGCGCAAATAGGCATGTCTCTGTAGGCAAAAAACTCATTTCTGACAAAGTTGCCCAAATGCAAGTCAGAAGTGTGCAACTTATTCCCTGAGTTAGAAAACGTCGAGAAACGGTCGTTTCTGCTAGCGCTGTGCTTCTACACATGTATTTGCTGAACGGTGAAAGCGCACAGTAATGCACTTTTCTCCCAGCAAATACACTGTTTCTAAGGAAATGGGAACACACTGAGGAGACACTTGTGGGAGCTACTGTGACTAAAACTGAGCTTCCCTACGCACAGGGAAGCAAGAGAAATGCTGATTTCATCAAGCCCAGTTACATACTCAGAATCTGTACTACTGCGCAAATAGGCATGTCTCTGTAGGCAAAAAACTCATTTCTGACAAAGTTGCCCAAATGCATCTCAGAAGTGTGCAACTTGTTCCCTGACTTAGAAAACGTCGAGAAACGGTCGTTTCAGCTAGCGCTGTGCTTCTACACATGTATTTGCTGAACGGTGAAAGCGCACAGTAATGCACTTTTCTCCCAGCAAATACACTGTTTCTAAGGAACTGGGAACACACTGAGGAGACACTTGTGGGAGCTACTGTGACTAAAACTGAGCTTCCCTATGCACAGGGAAGCAAGAGAAATGCTGATTTCATCAAGCCCAGTTACATACTCAGAATCTGTACTACTGCGCAAATTGGCATGTCTCTGTAAGCAAAAAACTCATTTTTGAGATAGTTACACAATTGCACCTCAGAAGTGTGCAACTTGTTCCCTGAGTTAGAAAACGTCGAGAAACGTTCGTTTCTGCTAGCGCTGTGCTTCTACACATGTATTTGCTGAACGGTGAAAGCGCACAGTAATGCACTTTTCTCCCAGCAAATACACTGTGTCTAAGGAAATGGGAACACACTGAGGAGACACTTGTGGGAGCTACTGTGACTAAAACTGAGCTTCCCTACGCACAGGGAAGCAAGAGAAATGCTGATTTCATCCAGCCCAGTTACATACTCAGAATCTGTACTACTGCGCAAATAGACATGTCTCTGTAGGCAAAAAACTCATTTCTGACAAAGTTGCCCAAATGCATCTCAGAGGTGTGCAACTTGTTCCCTGAGTTAGAAAACGTCGAGAAACATTCATTTCTGCAAGCGCTGTGCTTCTACACATGTATTTGCTGAACGGTGAAAGCGCACAGTAATGCACTTTTCTCCCAGGAAATACACTGTTTCTAAGGAACTGGGAACACACTGAGGAGACACTTGTGGGAGCTACTGTGACTAAAACTGAGCTTCCCTACGCACAGGAAAACAAGAGAAATGCTGATTTCATCAAGCCCAGTTACATACTCAGAATCTGTACTACTGCGCAAATAGGCATGTCTCTGTACGCAAAAAACTCATTTCTGACAAAGTTGCCCAAATGCATCTCAGAAGTGTGCAACTTGTTCCCTGAGTTAGAAAACGTCGAGAAACGTTCGTTTCTGCTAGCGCTGTGCTTCTACACATGTATTTGCTGAACGGTGAAAGCGCACAGTAATGCACTTTTCTCCCAGCAAATACACTGTGTCTAAGGAAATGGGAACACACTGAGGAGACACTTGTGGGAGCTACTGTGACTAAAACTGAGCTTCCCTACGCACAGGGAAGCAAGAGAAATGCTGATTTCATCCAGCCCAGTTACATACTCAGAATCTGTACTACTGCGCAAATAGGCATGTCTCTGCAGGCAAAAAACTCATTTCTGACAAAGTTGCCCAAATGCATCTCAGAAGTGTGCAACTTGTTCCCTGAGTTAGAAAACGTCGAGAAACATTCATTTCTGCTAGCGCTGTGCTTCTACACATGTATTTGCTGAACGGTGAAAGCGCACAGTAATGCACTTTTCTCCCAGCAAATACACTGTTTCTAAGGAAATGGGAACACACTGAGGAGACACTTGTGGGAGCTACTGTGACTAAAACTGAGCTTCCCTACGCACAGGGAAACAAGAGAAATGCTGATTTCATCAAGCCCAGTTACATACTCAGAATCTGTACTACTGCGCAAATAGGCATGTCTCTGTAGGCAAAAAACTCATTTCTGACAAAGTTGCCCAAATGCATCTCAGAACTGTGCAACTTGTTTCCTGAGTTGGAAAATGTCGAGAAACGGTCGTTTCTGCTAGCGCTGTGCTTCTACACATGTATTTGCTGAACGGTGAAAGCGCACACTAATGCACTTTTCTCCCAGCAAATACACTGTTTCTAAGGAAATGGGAACACACTGAGGAGACACTTGTGGGAGCTACTGTGACTAAAACTGAGCTTTTCTACGCACAGGGAAGCAAGAGAAATGCTGATTTCATCAAGCCCAGTTACATACTCAGAATCTGTACTACTGCGCAAATAGGCATGTCTCTGTAGGCAAAAAACTCATTTCTGACAAAGTTGCCCAAATGCATCTCAGAAGTGTGCAACTTGTTCCCTGAGTTAGAAAACGTCGAGAAACGGTCATATCTGCTAACGCTGTGCTTCTACACATGTATTTGCTGAACGGTGAAAGCGCACAGTAATGCACTTTTCTCCCAGCAAATACACTGTTTCTAAGGAAATGGGAACACACTGAGGAGACACTTGTGGGAGCTACTGGGACTAAAACTGAGCTTCCCTAAGCACAGGGAAGCAAGAGAAATGCTGATTTCATCAAGGCCAGTTACATACTCAGAATCTGTACTACTGCGCAAATAGGCATGTCTCTGTAGGCAAAACACTCATTTCTGACAAAGTTGCCCAAATGCATCTCAGAAGTGTGCAACTTGTTCCCTGAGTTAGAAAACGTCGAGAAACGGTCGTTTCTGCTAGCGCTGTGCTTCTACACATGTATTTGCTGAACGGTGAAAGCGCACAGTAATGCACTTTTCTCCCAGCAAATACACTGTTTCTAAGGAAATGGGAACACACTGAGGAGACACTTGTGGGAGCTACTGTGACTAAAACTGAGCTTCCCTACGCACAGGGAAGCAAGAGAAATGCTGATTTCATCAAGCCCAGTTACATACTCAGAATCTGTACTACTGCGCAAATAGGCATGTCTCTGTAGGCAAAAAACTCATTTCTGACAAAGTTGCCCAAATGCATCTCAGAAGTGTGCCACGTGTTCCCTGAGTTAGAAAACGTCGAGAAACGGTCTTTTCTGCTAGCGCTGTGCTTCTACACATGTATTTGCTGAACGGAGAAAGCGCACAGTAATGCACTTTTCTACCAGCAAATACAGTGTTTCTAAGGAAATGGGAACACACTGAGGAGACACTTGTGGGAGCTACTGTGACTAAAACTGAGCTTCCCTACGCACAGGGAAGCAAGAGAAATGCTGATTTCATCCAGCCCAGTTACATACTCAGAATCTGTACTACTGCGCAAATAGGCATGTCTCTGTAGGCAAAAAACTCATTTCTGACAAAGTTGCCCAAATGCATCTCAGAAGTGTGCCACTTGTTCCCTGAGTTAGAAAACGTCGAGAAACGGTCATATCTGCTAACGCTGTGCTTCTACACATGTATTTGCTGAACGGTGAAAGCGCACAGTAATGCACTTTTCTCCCAGCAAATGCACTGTTTCTAAGGAAATGGGAACACACTGCGGAGACACTTGTGGGAGCTACTGTGACTAAAACTGAGCTTCCCTACGCACAGGGAAGCAAGAGAAATGCTGATTTCATCAAGCCCAGTTACATACTCAGAATCTGTACTACTGCGCAAATAGGCATGAATCTGTAGGCAAAAAACTCATTTCTGACAAAGTTGCCCAAATGCATCTCAGAAGTGTGCAACTTGTTCCCTGAGTTAGAAAACCTCGAGAAACGTTCGTTTCTGCTAGCGCTGTGCTTCTACACATGTATTTGCTGAATGGTGAAAGCGCACAGTAATGCACTTTTCTCCCAGCAAATACTCTGTTTCTAAGGAACTGGGAACACACTGAGGAGACACTTGTGGGACCTACTGTGACTAAAACTGAGGTTCCCTACGCACAGAGAAGCAAGAGAAATGCTGATTTCATCAAGCCTAGTTACATACTCAGAATCTGTACTACTGCGCAAATAGGCATATCTCTGTAGGCAAAAAACTCATTTCTGACAAAGTTGCCCAAATGCATCTCAGAAGTGTGCAACTTGTTCCCTGAGTTAGAAAACGTCGAGAAACGGTCATATTGCTAACGCTGTGCTTCTACACATGTATTTGCTGAACGGTGAAAGCGCACAGTAATGCACTTTTCTCCCAGCAAATACACTGTTTCTAAGGAAATGGGAACACACTGAGGAGACACTTGTGGGAGCTACTGTAACTAAAACTGAGCTTCCCTACGCACAGGGAAGCAATAGAAATGCTGATTTCATCAAGCCCAGTTACATATTCAGAATCTGTACTACTGCACAAATAGGCATTTCTCTGTAGGCAAAAAACTCATTTTTGAGAAAGTTACCCAAATGCATCTCAGAAGTGTGCAACTTGTTCCCTGAGTTAGAAAACGTCGAGAAACGTTCGTTTCTGCTAGCGCTGTGCTTCTACACATGTATTTGCTGAACGGTGAAAGCGCAAAGTAATGCACTTTTCTCCCAGCAAATACACTGTTTCTAAGGAACTGGGAACACACTGAGGAGACACTTGTGGGAGCTACTGTGACTAAAACTGAGCTTCCCTACGCACAGGGAAGCAAGAGAAATGCTGATTTCATCAAGCCCAGTTACATACTCAGAATCTGTACTACTGCGCAAATAGGCATGTCTCTGTAGGCAAAAAACTCATTTCTGACAAAGTTGCCCAAATGCGTCTCAGAAGTGTGCAACTTGTTTTCTGAGTTAGAAAACGTCGAGAAACGTTCGTTTCTGTTAGCGCTGTGCTTCTACACATGTATTTGCTGAACGGTGAAAGCGCACAGTGATGCACTTTTCTCCCAGCAAATACACTGTTTCTAAGGAAATGGGAACACACTGAGGAGACACTTGTGGGAGCTACTGTGACTAAAACTGAGCTTCCCTACGCACAGGGAAGCAAGAGAAATGCTGATTTCATCAAGCCCAGTTACATACTCAGAATCTGTACTACTGCGCAAATAGGCATGTCTCTGTAGGCAAAAAACTCATTTCTGACAAAGTTTCCCAAATGCATCTCAGAAGTGTGCAACTTGTTCCCTGAGTTAGAAAACGTTGAGAAACGGTCGTTTCTGCTAGCGCTGTGCTTCTACACATGTATTTGCTGAACGGTGAAAGCGCAGAGTAATGCACTTTTCTCCCAGCAAATACACTGTTTCTAAGGAAATGGGAACACACTGAGGAGACACTTGTGGGAGCTACTGTGACTAAAACTGAGCTTCCCTACGCACAGGGAAGCAAGAGAAATGCTGATTTCATCAAGCCCAGTTACATACTCAGAATCTGTACTACTGCGCTAATAGGCATGTCTCTGTAGGCAAAAAACTCATTTCTGACAAAGTTGCCCAAATGCATCTCAGAAGTGTGCCACATGTTCCCTGAGTCAGAAAATATCGAGAAACGGTCGTTTCAGCTAGCGCTGAGCTTCTACACATGTATTTGCTGAACGGTGAAAGCGCACAGTAATGCACTTTTCTCCCAGCAAATACACTGTTTCTAAGGAAATGGGAACACACTGAGGAGACACTTGTGGGAGCTACTGTGACTAAAACTGAGCTACCCTACGCACAGGGAAGCAAGAGAAATGCTGATTTTATCAAGCCCAGTTACATACTCAGAATCTGTACTACTGCGCCAATAGGCATGTCTCTGCAGGCAAAAAACTCATTTTTGTCAAAGTTGCCCAAATGCATCTCAGAAGTGTGCAACTTGTTCCCTGAGTTAGAAAACGTCGAGAAACGGTCGTATCTGCTAGCGCTGTGCTTCTACACATGTATTTGCTGAACGGTGAAAGCGCACAGTAATGCAATTTTCTCCCAGCAAATATACTGTTTTTCGGAAATAGGAACACACTGAGGAGACACTTGTGGGAGCTACTGTGACTAAAACTGAGCTTCCCTACGCACAGGGAAGCAAGAGAAATGCTGATTTAATCAAGCCCAGTTACATACTCAGAATCTGTACTACTGCGCAAATAGGCATGTCTCTGTAGGCAAAAAACTCATTTCTGACAAAGATGCCCAAATGCATCTCAGAAGTGTGCAACTTGTTCCCTGAGTTAGAAAACGTGGAGAAACGTTTGTTTCTGCTAGCGCTGTGCTTCTACACATGTATTTGCTGAACGGTGAAAGCGCACAGTAATGCACTTTTCTCCCAGCAAATACACTGTTTCTAAGGAACTGGGAACACACTGAGGAGACACTTGTGGGAGCTACTGTGACTAAAACTGAGCTTCCCTACGCACAGGGAAGCAAGAGAAATGCTGATTTCATCAAGCCCAGTTACATACTCAGAATCTGTACTACTGCGCAAATAGGCATGTCTCTGTAGGCAAAAAACTCATTTCTGACAAAGTTGCCCAAATGCATCTCAGAAGTGTGCAACTTGTTCCCTGAGTTAGAAAACGTCGAGAAACGTTCGTTTCTGTTAGCGCTGTGCTTCTACACATGTATTTGCTGAACGGTGAAAGCGCACAGTGATGCACTTTTCTCCCAGCAAATACACTGTTTCTAAGGAAATGGGAACACACTGAGGAGACACTTGTGGGAGCTACTGTGACTAAAACTGAGCTTCCCTACGCACAGGGAAGCAAGAGAAATGCTGATTTAATCAAGCCCAGTTACATACTCAGAATCTGTACTACTGCGCAAATAGGCATGTCTCTGTAGGCAAAAAACTCATTTCTGACAAAGATGCCCAAATGCATCTCAGAAGTGTGCAACTTGTTCCCTGAGTTAGAAAACGTGGAGAAACGTTTGTTTCTGCTAGCGCTGTGCTTCTACACATGTATTTGCTGAACGGTGAAAGCGCACAGTAATGCACTTTTCTCCCAGCAAATACACTGTTTCTAAGGAACTGGGAACACCCTGAGGAGACACTTGTGGGAGCTTCTGTGACTAAAACTGAGCTTCCCTACGCACAGGGAAGCAAGAGAAATGATGATTTCATCAAGCCCAGTTACATACTCAGAATCTGTACTACTGCGCAAATAGGCATGTCTCTGTAGGCAAAAAACTCATTTCTGACAAAGTTGCCCAAATGCATCTCAGAAGTGTGCAACTTGTTCCCTGAGTTAGAAAACATCGATAAACGGTCGTTTCAGCTAGCCCTGTGCTTCTACACATGTATTTGCTGAACGGTGAAAGCGCACAGTAATGCACTTTTCTCCCAGCAAATACACTGTTTCTAAGGAAATGGGAACACACTAAGGAGACACTTGTGGGAGCTACTGTGACTAAAACTGAGCTTGCCTACGCACAGGGAAGCAAGAGAAATGCTGATTTCATCAAGCCCAGTTACCTTCTCAGAATCTGTACTACTGCGCAAATAGGCATGTCTCTGTAGGCAAAAAACTCATTTCTGACAAAGTTGCCCAAATGAATCCCAGAAGTGTGCAACTTGTTCCCTGAGTTAGAAAACATCGAGAAACGTTCGCTTCTGCTAGCGCTGTGCTTCTACACATGTATTTGCTGAACGGTGAAAGCGCACAGTAATGCACTTTTCTCCCAGCAAATACACTGTTTCTAAGGAACTGGGAACACACTGAGGAGACACTTGTGGGAGCTACTGTGACTAAAACTGAGCTTCCCTACGCACAGGGAAGCAAGAGAAATGCTGATTTCATCAAGCCCAGTTACATACTCAGAATCTGTACTACTGCGCAAATAGGCATGTCTCTGTAGGCAAAAAACTCATTTCTGACAAAGTTGCCCAAATGCATCCCAGAAGGGTACAACTTGTTCCCTGAGTTAGAAAATGTCGAGAAACGGTCGTTTCTGCTAGCGCTGTGCTTCTACACATGTATTTGCTGAACAGTGAAAGGACAAAGTGATGCACTTTTCTCCCAGCAAATACACTGTTTCTAAGGAACTGGGAACACACTGAGGAGACACTTGTGGGAGCTACTGTGACTAAAACTGAGCTTCGCTAATCACAGGGAAGCAAGAGAAATGCTGATTTCATCAAGCCCAGTTACATACTCAGAATCTGTACTACTGCGCAAATAGGCATGTCTCTGTAGGCAAAAAACTCATTTCTGACAAAGTTGCCCAAATGCATCTCAGAAGTGTGCAACTTGTTCCGTGAGTTAGAAAACGTCGAGAAACGTTCGTTTCTGCTAGCACTGTGCTTCTACACATGTATTTGCTGAACGGTGAAAGCGCACAGTAATGCACTTTTCTCCCAGCAAATACACTGTTTCTAAGGAAAGTGGAACACACTGAGGAGACACTTGTGGGAGCTACTGGGACTAAAACTGAGCTTCCCTATGCACAGGGAAGCAAGAGAAATGCTGATTTCATCAAGCCCAGTTACATACTCAGAATCTGTACTACTGCGCAAATAGGCATGTCTCTGTAGGCAAAAAACTCATTTCTGACAAAGTTGCCCAAATGCAACTCAGAAGTGTGCAACTTGTTCCCTGAGTTAGAAAATGTCGAGAAACAGTCGTTTCTGCTAGCGCTGTGCTTCTACACATGTATTTGCTGAACGGTGAAAGCACAAAGTGATGCACTTTTCTTCCAGCAAATACACTGTTTCTAAGGAAATGGGAACACACTGAGGAGACACTTGTGGGAGCTACTGTGACTAAACTGAACTTCCCTATGCACAGGGAAGCAAGAGAAATGCTGATTTCATCAAGCCCAGTTACATACTCAGAATCTGTACTACTGCGCAAATAGGCATGTCTCTGTAGGCAAAAAACTCATTTCTGACAAAGTTGCCCAAATGCATCTCAGAAGTGTGCAACTTGTTCCCTGAGTTAGAAAACGTCGAGAAACGTTCGTTTCTGCTAGCGCTGTGCTTCTACACATGTATTTGCTGAACGGTGAAAGCGCACAGTAATGCACTTTTCTCCCAGCAAATACACTGTTTCTAAGGAAATGGGAACACACTGAGGAGACACTTGTGGGAGCTACTGTGACTAAAACTGCGCTTCCCTACGCACAGGGAAGCAAGAGAAATGATGATTTCATCAAGCCCAGTTACATACTCAGAATCTGTACTACTGCGCAAATAGGCATGTCTCTGTAGGCAAAAAACTCATTTCTGACAAAGTTGCCCAAATGCAACTCAGAAGTGTGCAACTTGTTCCCTGAGTTAGAAAACGTCGAGAAACAGTCGTTTCTGCTAGCGCTGTGCTTCTACACATGTATTTGCTGAACGGTGAAAGCACAAAGTGATGCACTTTTCTTCCAGCAAATACACTGTTTCTAAGGAAATGGGAACACACTGAGGAGACACTTGTGGGAGCTACTGTGACTAAACTGAGCTTCCCTATGCACAGGGAAGCAAGAGAAATGCTGATTTCATCAAGCCCAGTTACATACTCAGAATCTGTACTACTGCGCAAATAGGCATGTCTCTGTAGGCAAAAAACTCATTTCTGACAAAGTTGCCCAAATGCATCTCAGAAGTGTGCAACTTGTTCCCTGAGTTAGAAAACGTCGAGAAACGTTCGTTTCTGCTAGCGCTGTGCTTCTACACATGTATTTGCTGAACGGTGAAAGCGCACAGTAATGCACTTTTCTCCCAGCAAATACACTGTTTCTAAGGAAATGGGAACACACTGAGGAGACACTTGTGGGAGCTACTGTGACTAAAACTGCGCTTCCCTACGCACAGGGAATCAAGAGAAATGATGATTTCATCAAGCCCAGTTACATACTCAGAATCTGTACTACTGCGCAAATAGGCATGTCTCTGTAGGCAAAAAACTCATTTCTGACAAAGTTGCCCAAATGCATCTCAGAAGTGTGCAACTTGTTCCCTGAGTTAGAAAACGTCGAGAAACGGTCGTTTCAGCTAGCGCTGTGCTTCTACACATGTATTTGCTGAACGGTGAAAGCGCACAGTAATGCACTTTTCTCCCAGCAAATACACTGTTTCTAAGGAACTGGGAACACACTGAGGAGACACTTGTGGGAGCTACTGTGACTAAAACTGAGCTTCCCTACGCACAGGGAAGCAAGAGAAATGCTGATTTCATCAAGCCCAGTTACATACTCAGAATCTGTACTACTGCGCAAATTGGCATGTCTCTGTAAGCAAAAAACTCATTTTTGAGATAGTTACACAATTGCACCTCAGAAGTGTGCAACTTGTTCCCTGAGTTAGAAAACGTCGAGAAACGTTTGTTTCTGCTAGCGCTGTGCTTCTACACATGTATTTGCTGAACGGTGAAAGCGCACAGTAATGCACTTTTCTCCCAGCAAATACACTGTTTCTAAGGAAATGGGAACACACTGAGGAGACACTTGTGGGACCTACTGTGACTAAAACTGAGCTTCCCTACGCACAAGGAAGCAAGAGAAATTCTGATTTCATCAAGCCCAGTTACATACTCAGAATCTGTACTACTGCGCAAATAGGCATGTCTCTGTAGGCAAAAAACTCATTTCTGACAAAGTTGCCCAAATGCATCTCAGAAGTGTACAACTTGTTCCCTGAGTTAGAAAATGTCGAGAAACGGTCGTTTCTGCTAGCGCTGTGCTTCTACACATGTATTTGCTGAACAGTGAAAGCACAAAGTGATGCACTTTTCTCCCAGCAAATACACTGTTTCTAAGGAAATGGGAACACACTGAGGAGACACTTGTGGGAGCTACTGTGACTAAAACTGAGCTTCCCTACGCACAGGGAAGCAAGAGAAATGCTGATTTCATCAAGCCCAGTTACATACTCGGAATCTATACTACTGCGCAAATAGGCATGTCTCTGTAGGCAAAAAACTCATTTCTGACAAAGTTGCCCAAATTCATCTCAGAAGTGTGCAACTTGTTCCCTGAGTTAGAAAACATCGAGAAACGTTCGCTTCTGCTAGCGCTGTGCTTCTACACATGTATTTGCTGAACGGTGAAAGCGCACAGTAATGCACTTTTCTCCCAGCAAATACACTGTTTCTAAGGAAATGGGAACACACTGAGGAGACACTTGTGGGAGCTACTGTGACTAAAACTGAGCTTCCCTACGCACAGGGAAGCAAGAGAAATGCTGATTTCATCAAGCCCAGTTACATACTCAGAATCTGTACTACTGCGCAAATAGGCATGTTTCTTTAGGCAAAAGACTCATTTCTGACAAAGTTGCCCAAATGCACCTCAGAAGTGTGCAACTTGTTCCCTGAGTTAGAAAACGTCGAGAAACGGTCGTTTCAGCTAGCGCTGTGCTTCTACACATGTATTTGCTGAACGGTGAAAGCGCACAGCAATGCACTTTTCTCCCAGCAAATACACTGTTTCTAAGGAACTGGGAACACACTGAGGAGACACTTGTGGGAGCTACTGTGACTAAAACTGAGCTTCCCTACGCACAGGGAAGCAAGAGAAATGCTGATTTCATCCAGCCCAGTTACATACTCAGAATCTGTACTACTGCGCAAATTGGCATGTCTCTGTAAGCAAAAAACTCATTTTTGAGATAGTTACACAATTGCACCTCAGAAGTGTGCAACTTGTTCCCTGAGTTAGAAAACGTCGAGAAACGTTCGTTTCTGCTAGCGCTGTGCTTCTACACATGTATTTGCTGAACGGTGAAAGCGCACAGTAATGCACTTTTCTCCCAGCAAATACACTGTTTCTAAGGAACTGGGAACACACTGAGGAGACACTTGTGGGAGCTACTGTGACTAAAACTGAGCTTCCTTACGCACAGGGAAGCAAGAGAAATGCTGATTTCATCAAGCCCAGTTACATACTCAGAATCTGTACTACTGCACAAATAGGCATGTCTCTGTAGGCAAAAAACTCATTTCTGACAAAGTTGCCCAAATGCATCCCAGAAGTGTACAACTTGTTCCCTGAGTTAGAAAATGTCGAGAAACGGTCGTTTCTGCTAGCGCTGTGCTTCTACACATGTATTTGCTGAACAGTGAAAGCACAAAGTGATGCACTTTTCTCCCAGCAAATACACTGTTTCTAAGGAAAGTGGAACACACTGAGGAGACACTTGTGGGAGCTACTGTGACTAAAACTGAGCTTCCCTACGCACAGGGAAGCAAGAGAAATGCTGATTTCATCAAGCCCAGTTACATACTCAGAATCTGTACTACTGCGCAAATAGGCATGTCTCTGTAGGCAAAAAACTCATTTCTGACAAAGTTTCCCAAATGCATCTCAGAAGTGTGCAACTTGTTCCCTGATTTAGAAAACGTCGAGAAACGTTCGTTTCTGCTAGCGCTGTGCTTCTACACATGTATTTGCTGAACGGTGAAAGCGCACAGTAATGCACTTTTCTCCCAGCAAATACACTGTTTCTAAGGAAAGTGGAACACACTGAGGAGACACTTGTGGGAGCTACTGGGACTAAAACTGAGCTTCCCTATGCACAGGGAAGCAAGAGAAATGCTGATTTCATCAAGCCCAGTTACATACTCAGAATCTGTACTACTGCGCAAATAGGCATGTCTCTGTAGGCAAAAAACTCATTTCTGACAAAGTTGCCCAAATGCATCTCAGAAGTGTGCAACTTGTTCCCTGAGTTAGAAAACGTCGAGAAACGGTCGTTTCAGCTAGCGCTGTGCTTCTACACATGTATTTGCTGAACGGTGAAAGCGCACAGTAATGCACTTTTCTCCCAGCAAATACACTGTTTCTAAGGAACTGGGAACACACTGAGGAGACACTTGTGGGAGCTACTGTGACTAAAACTGAGCTTCCCTACGCACAGGGAAGCAAGAGAAATGCTGATTTCATCAAGCCCAGTTACATACTCAGAATCTGTACTACTGCGCAAATTGGCATGTCTCTGTAAGCAAATAACTCATTTTTGAGATAGTTACACAATTGCACCTCAGAAGTGTGCAACTTGTTCCCTGAGTTAGAAAACTTCGAGAAACGTTCGTTTCTGCTAGCGCTGTGCTTCTACACATGTATTTGCTGAACGGTGAAAGCGCACAGTAATGAACTTTTCTCCCAGCAAGTACACTGTTTCTAAGGAACTGGGAACACACTGAGGAGACACTTGTGGGAGCTACTGTGACTAAAACTGAGCTTCCCTACGCACAGGGAAGCAAGAGAAATGCTGATTTCATCAAGCCCAGTTACATACTCAGAATCTGTACTACTGCGCAAATAGGCATGTCTCTGTAGGCAAAAAACTCATTTCTGACAAAGTTGCCCAAATGCATCTCAGAAGTGTGCAACTTGTTCCCTGAGTTAGAAAACGTCGAGAAACGGTCGTTTCTGCTAGCGCTGTGCTTCTACACATGTATTTGCTGAACGGTGAAAGCACAAAGTGATACACTTTTCTTCCAGCAAATACACTGTTTCTAAGGAAATGGGAACACACTGAGGAGACACTTGTGGGAGCTACTGTGACTAAACTGAGCTTCCCTATGCACAGGGAAACAAGAGAAATGCTGATTTCATCAAGCCCAGTTACATATTCAGAATCTGTACTACTGCGCAAATAGGCATGTCTCTGTAGGCAAAAAACTCATTTCTGACAAAGTTGCCCAAATGCATCTCAGAAGTGTGCAACTTGTTCCCTGAGTTAGAAAACGTCGAGAAACGTTCGTTTCTGCTAGCGCTGTGCTTCTACACATGTATTTGCTGAACGGTGAAAGCGCACAGTAATGCACTTTTCTCCCAGCAAATACACTGTTTCTAAGGAAATGGGAACACACTGAGGAGACACTTGTGGGAGCTACTGTGACTAAAACTGAGCTTCCCTACGCACAGGGAAGCAAGAGAAATGCTGATTTCATCAAGCCCAGTTACATACTCAGAATCTGTACTACTGCGCAAATAGGCATGTCTCTGTAAGCAAAAAACTCATTTTTGAGATAGTTACACAATTGCACCTCAGAAGTGTGCAACTTGTTCCCTGAGTTAGAAAACGTCGAGAAACGTTCGTTTCTGCTAGCGCTGTGCTTCTACACATGTATTTGCTGAACGGTGAAAGCGCACAGTAATGCACTTTTCTCCCAGCAAATACACTGTTTCTAAGGAAATGGGAACACACTGAGGAGACACTTGTGGGAACTACAGTGACTAAAAGTGAGCTTCCCTACGCACAAGGAAGCAAGAGAAATGCTGATTTCATCAAGCCCAGTTACATACTCAGAATCTGTACTACTGCGCAAATAGGCATGTCTCTGTAGGCAAAAAACTCATTTCTGACAATGTTGCCCAAATGCATCCCAGAAGTGTACAACTTGTTCCCTGAGTTAGAAAATGTCGAGAAACGGTCGTTTCTGCTAGCGCTGTGCTTCTACACATGTATTTGCTGAACAGTGAAAGCACAAAGTGATGCACTTTTCTCCCAGCAAATACACTGTTTCTAAGGAAATGGGAACACACTGAGGAGACACTTGTGGGAGCTACTGTGACTAAAACTGAGCTTCCCTACGCACAGGGAAGCAAGAGAAATGCTGATTTCATCAAGCCCAGTTACATACTCAGAATCTGTACTACTGCGCAAATAGGCATGTCTCTGTAGGCAAAAAACTCATTTCTGACAAAGTTGCCCAAATGCATCTCAGAAGTGTGCAACTTGTTCCCTGAGTTAGAAAACGTCGAGAAACGTTCGTTTCTGCTAGCGCTGTGCTTCTACACATGTATTTGCTGAACGGTGAAAGCGCACAGTAATGCACTTTTCTCCCAGCAAATACACTGTTTCTAAGGAAAGTGGAACACACTGAGGAGACACTTGTGGGAGCTACTGGGACTAAAACTGAGCTTCCCTATGCACAGGGAAGCAAGAGAAATGCTGATTTCATCAAGCCCAGTTACATACTCAGAATCTGTACTACTGCGCAAATAGGCATGTCTCTGTAGGCAAAAAACTCATTTCTGACAAAGTTGCCCAAATGCATCTCAGAAGTGTGCAACTTGTTCCCTGAGTTAGAAAACGTCGAGAAACGTTCGTTTCTGCTAGCGCTGTGCTTCTACACATGTATTTGCTGAACGGTGAAAGCGCACAGTAATGCACTTTTCTCCCAGCAAATACACTGTTTCTAAGGAAATGGGAACACACTGAGGAGACACTTGTGGGAGCTACAGTGACTAAAAGTGAGCTTCCCTACGCACAAGGAAGCAAGAGAAATGCTGATTTCATCAAGCCCAGTTACATACTCAGAATCTGTACTACTGCGCAAATAGGCATGTCTCTGTAGGCAAAAAACTCATTTCTGACAAAGTAGCCCAAATGCATCCCAGAAGTGTACAACTTGTTCCCTGAGTTAGAAAATGTCGAGAAACGGTCGTTTCTGCTAGCGCTGTGCTTCTACACATGTATTTGCTGAACAGTGAAAGCACAAAGTGATGCACTTTTCTCCCAGCAAATACACTGTTTCTAAGGAAATGGGAACACACTGAGGAGACACTTGTGGGAGCTACTGTGACTAAAACTGAGCCTCCCTACGCACAGGGAAGCAAGAGAAATGCTGATTTCATCAAGCCCAGTTACATACTCAGAATCTGTACTACTGCGCAAATAGGCATGTCTCTGTAAGCAAAAAACTCATTTTTGAGATAGTTACACAATTGCACCTCAGAAGTGTGCAACTTGTTCCCTGAGTTAGAAAACGTCGAGAAACGTTCGTTTCTGCTAGCGCTGTGCTTCTACACATGTATTTGCTGAACGGTGAAAGCGCACAGTAATGCACTTTTCTCCCAGCAAATACACTGTTTCTAAGGAAATGGGAACACACTGAGGAGACACTTGTGGGAACTACAGTGACTAAAAGTGAGCTTCCCTACGCACAAGGAAGCAAGAGAAATGCTGATTTCATCAAGCCCAGTTACATACTCAGAATCTGTACTACTGCGCAAATAGGCATGTCTCTGTAGGCAAAAAACTCATTTCTGACAATGTTGCCCAAATGCATCCCAGAAGTGTACAACTTGTTCCCTGAGTTAGAAAATGTCGAGAAACGGTCGTTTCTGCTAGCGCTGTGCTTCTACACATGTATTTGCTGAACAGTGAAAGCACAAAGTGATGCACTTTTCTCCCAGCAAATACACTGTTTCTAAGGAAATGGGAACACACTGAGGAGACACTTGTGGGAGCTACTGTGACTAAAACTGAGCTTCCCTACGCACAGGGAAGCAAGAGAAATGCTGATTTCATCAAGCCCAGTTACATACTCAGAATCTGTACTACTGCGCAAATAGGCATGTCTCTGTAGGCAAAAAACTCATTTCTGACAAAGTTTCCCAAATGCATCTCAGAAGTGTGCAACTTGTTCCCTGATTTAGAAAACGTCGAGAAACGTTCGTTTCTGCTAGCGCTGTGCTTCTACACATGTATTTGCTGAACGGTGAAAGCGCACAGTAATGCACTTTTCTCCCAGCAAATACACTGTTTCTAAGGAAAGTGGAACACACTGAGGAGACACTTGTGGGAGCTACTGGGACTAAAACTGAGCTTCCCTATGCACAGGGAAGCAAGAGAAATGCTGATTTCATCAAGCCCAGTTACATACTCAGAATCTGTACTACTGCGCAAATAGGCATGTCTCTGTAGGCAAAAAACTCATTTCTGACAAAGTTGCCCAAATGCATCTCAGAAGTGTGCAACTTGTTCCCTGAGTTAGAAAACGTCGAGAAACGTTCGTTTCTGCTAGCGCTGTGCTTCTACACATGTATTTGCTGAACGGTGAAAGCGCACAGTAATGCACTTTTCTCCCAGCAAATACACTGTTTCTAAGGAAATGGGAACACACTGAGGAGACACTTGTGGGAGCTACAGTGACTAAAAGTGAGCTTCCCTACGCACAAGGAAGCAAGAGAAATGCTGATTTCATCAAGCCCAGTTACATACTCAGAATCTGTACTACTGCGCAAATAGGCATGTCTCTGTAGGCAAAAAACTCATTTCTGACAAAGTAGCCCAAATGCATCCCAGAAGTGTACAACTTGTTCCCTGAGTTAGAAAATGTCGAGAAACGGTCGTTTCTGCTAGCGCTGTGCTTCTACACATGTATTTGCTGAACAGTGAAAGCACAAAGTGATGCACTTTTCTCCCAGCAAATACACTGTTTCTAAGGAAATGGGAACACACTGAGGAGACACTTGTGGGAGCTACTGTGACTAAAACTGAGCCTCCCTACGCACAGGGAAGCAAGAGAAATGCTGATTTCATCAAGCCCAGTTACATACTCAGAATCTGTACTACTGCGCAAATAGGCATGTCTCTGTAGGCAAAAAACTCATTTCTGACAAAGTTGCCCAAATGCATCTCAGAAGTGTGCAACTTGTTCCCTGAGTTAGAAAACGTCGAGAAACGTTCGTTTCTGCTAGCGCTGTGCTTCTACACATGTATTTGCTGAACGGTGAAAGCGCACAGTAATGCACTTTTCTCCCAGCAAATACACTGTTTCTAAGGAACTGGGAACACACTGAGGAGACACTTGTGGGAGCTACTGTGACTAAAACTGAGCTTCCTTACGCACAGGGAAGCAAGAGAAATGCTGATTTCATCAAGCCCAGTTACATACTCAGAATCTGTACTACTGCACAAATAGGCATGTCTCTGTAGGCAAAAAACTCATTTCTGACAAAGTTGCCCAAATGCATCCCAGAAGTGTACAACTTGTTCCCTGAGTTAGAAAATGTCGAGAAACGGTCGTTTCTGCTAGCGCTGTGCTTCTACACATGTATTTGCTGAACGGTGAAAGCGCACAGTAATGCACTTTTCTCCCAGCAAATACACTGTTTCTAAGGAAAGTGGAACACACTGAGGAGACACTTGTGGGAGCTACTGGGACTAAAACTGAGCTTCCCTATGCACAGGGAAGCAAGAGAAATGCTGATTTCATCAAGCCCAGTTACATACTCAGAATCTGTACTACTGCGCAAATAGGCATGTCTCTGTAGGCAAAAAACTCATTTCTGACAAAGTTGCCCAAATGCATCTCAGAAGTGTGCAACTTGTTCCCTGAGTTAGAAAACGTCGAGAAACGTTCGTTTCTGCTAGCACTGTGCTTCTACACATGTATTTGCTGAACGGTGAAAGCGCACAGTAATGCACTTTTCTCCCAGCAAATACACTGTTTCTAAGGAAATGGGAACACACTGAGGAGACACTTGTGGGAGCTACTGTGACTAAAAGTGAGCTTCCCTATGCACAGGGAAACAAGAGAAATGCTGATTTCATCAAGCCCAGTTACATACTCAGAATCTGTACTACTGCGCAAATAGGCATGTCTCTGTAGGCAAAAAACTCATTTCTGACAAAGTTGCCCAAATGCATCTCAGAAGTGTGCAACTTGTTCCCTGAGTTAGAAAACGTCGAGAAACGTTCGTTTCTGCTAGCGCTGTGCTTCTACACATGTATTTGCTGAACGGTGAAAGCGCACAGTAATGCACTTTTCTCCCAGCAAATACACTGTTTCTAAGGAAATGGGAACACACTGAGGAGACACTTGTGGGAGCTACTGTGACTAAAACTGAGCTTCCCTACGCACAGGGAAGCAAGAGAAATGCTGATTTCAACAAGCCCAGTTACATACTCAGAATCTGTACTACTGCGCAAATAGGCATGTCTCTGTAAGCAAAAAACTCATTTTTGAGATAGTTACACAATTGCACCTCAGAAGTGTGCAACTTGTTCCCTGAGTTAGAAAACGTCGAGAAACGTTCGTTTCTGCTAGCGCTGTGCTTCTACACATGTATTTGCTGAACGGTGAAAGCGCACAGTAATGCACTTTTCTCCCAGCAAATACACTGTTTCTAAGGAAATGGGAACACACTGAGGAGACACTTGTGGGAGCTACAGTGACTAAAAGTGAGCTTCCCTACGCACAAGGAAGCAAGAGAAATGCTGATTTCATCAAGCCCAGTTACATACTCAGAATCTGTACTACTGCGCAAATAGGCATGTCTCTGTAGGCAAAAAACTCATTTCTGACAAAGTTGCCCAAATGCATCTCAGAAGTGTGCAACTTGTTCCCTGAGTTAGAAAACGTCGAGAAACGTTCGTTTCTGCTAGCGCTGTGCTTCTACACATGTATTTGCTGAACGGTGAAAGCGCACAGTAATGCACTTTTCTCCCAGCAAATACACTGTTTCTAAGGAAATGGGAACACACTGAGGAGACACTTGTGGGAGCTACTGGGACTAAAACTGAGCTTCCCTATGCACAGGGAAGCAAGAGAAATGCTGATTTCATCAAGCCCAGTTACATACTCAGAATCAGTACTACTGCGCAAATAGGCATGTCTCTGTAGGCAAAAAACTCATTTCTGACAAAGTTGCCCAAATGCAACTCAGAAGTGTGCAACTTGTTCCCTGAGTTAGAAAACGTCGAGAAACGGTCGTTTCTGCTAGCGCTGTGCTTCTACACATGTATTTGCTGAACGGTGAAAGCGCACAGTAATGCACTTTTCTCCCAGCAAATACACTGTTTCTAAGGAAAGTGGAACACACTGAGGAGACACTTGTGGGAGCTACTGGGACTAAAACTGAGCTTCCCTATGCACAGGGAAGCAAGAGAAATGCTGATTTCATCAAGCCCAGTTACATACTCAGAATCTGTACTACTGCGCAAATAGGCATGTCTCTGTAGGCAAAAAACTCATTTCTGACAAAGTTGCCCAAATGCAACTCAGAAGTGTGCAACTTGTTCCCTGAGTTAGAAAACGTCGAGAAACGGTCGTTTCTGCTAGCGCTGTGCTTCTACACATGTATTTGCTGAACGCTGAAAGCACAAAGTGATGCACTTTTCTCCCAGCAAATACACTGTTTCTAAGGAAATGGGAACACACTGAGGAGACACTTGTGGGAGCTACTGTGACTAAACTGAGCTTCCCTATGCACAGGGAAACAAGAGAAATGCTGATTTCATCAAGCCCAGTTACATACTCAGAATCTGTACTACTGCGCAAATAGGCATGTCTCTGTAGGCAAAAAACTCATTTCTGACAAAGTTGCCCAAATGCATCTCAGAAGTGTGCAACTTGTTCCCTGAGTTAGAAAACGTCGAGAAACGTTCGTTTCTGCTAGCGCTGTGCTTCTATACATGTATTTGCTGAACGGTGAAAGCGCACAGTAATGCACTTTTCTCCCAGCAAATACACTGTTTCTAAGGAAATGGGAACACACTGAGGAGACACTTGTGGGACCTACTGTGACTAAAACTGAGCTTCCCTACACACAAGGAAGCAAGAGAAATGCTGATTTCATCAAGCCCAGTTACATACTCAGAATCTGTACTACTGCGCAAATAGGCATGTCTCTGTAGGCAAAAAACTCATTTCTGACAAAGTTGCCCAAAGGCATCCCAGAAGTGTACAACTTGTTCCCTGAGTTAGAAAATGTCGAGAAACGGTCGTTTCTGCTAGCGCTGTGCTTCTACACATGTATTTGCTGAACAGTGAAAACACAAAGTGATGCACTTTTCTCCCAGCAAATACACTGTTTCTAAGGAAATGGGAACACACTGAGGAGACACTTGTGGGAGCTACTGTGACTAAAACTGAGCTTCCCTACGCACAGGGAAGCAAGAGAAATGCTGATTTCATCAAGCCCAGTTACATACTCAGAATCTGTACTACTGCGCAAATAGGCATGTCTCTGTAGGCAAAAAACTCATTTCTGACAAAGTTGCCCAAATGCATCTCAGAAGTGTGCAACTTGTTCCCTGAGTTAGAAAATGTCGAGAAACGTTCGTTTCTGCTAGCGCTGTGCTTCTACACATGTATTTGCTGAACGGTGAAAGCGCACAGTAATGCACTTTTCTCCAGGCAAATACACTGTTTCTAAGGAAAGTGGAACACACTGAGGAGACACTTGTGGGACCTACTGGGACTAAAACTGAGCTTCACTATGCACAGGGAAGCAAGAGAAATGCTGAATTCATCAAGCCCAGTTATATACTCAGAATCTGTACTACTGCGCAAATAGGCATGTCTCTGTAGGCAAAAAACTCATTTCTGACAAAGTTGCCCAAATGCAACTCAGAAGTGTGCAACTTGTTCCCTGAGTTAGAAAACCTCGAGAAACGGTCGTTTCTGCTAGCGCTGTGCTTCTACACATGTATTTGCTGAACGGTGAAAGCACAAAGTGATGCACTTTTCTCCCAGCAAATACACAGTTTCTAAGGAAATGGGAACACACTGAGGAGACACTTGTGGGAGCTACTGTGACTAAACTGAGCTTCCCTATGCACAGGGAAACAAGAGAAATGCTGATTTCATCAAGCCCAGTTACATACTCAGAATCTGTACTACTGCGCAAATAGGCATGTCTCTGTAGGCAAAAAACTCATTTCTGACAAAGTTGCCCAAATGCATCTCAGAAGTGTGCAACTTGCTCCCTGAGTTAGAAAATGTCGAGAAACGGTCATTTCTGCTAGCGCTGTGCTTCTACACATGTATTTGCTGAACGGTGAAAGCGCACAGTAATGCACTTTTCTCCCAGCAAATACACTGTTTCTAAGGAAATGGGAACACACTGAGGAGACACTTGTGGGAGCTACTGTGACTAAAACTGAGCTTCCCTACGCACAGGGAAGCAAGAGAAATGCTGATTTCATCAAGCCCAGTTACATACTCAGAATCTGTACTACTGCGCAAATAGGCATGAATCTGTAGGCAAAAAACTCATTTCTGACAAAGTTGCCCAAATGCATCTCAGAAGTGTGCAACTTGTTCCCTGAGTTAGAAAACGTCGAGAAACGTTCGTTTCTGCTAGCGCTGTGCTTCTACACATGTATTTGCTGAACGGTGAAAGCGCACAGTGATGCACTTTTCTCCCAGCAAATACACTGTTTCTAAGGAAATGGGAACACACTGAGGAGACACTTGTGGGAGCTACTGTGACTAAAACTGAGCTTCCCTACGCACAGGGAAGCAAGAGAAATGCTGATTTCATCAAGCCCAGTTACATACTCAGAATCTGTACTACTGCGCAAATAGGCATGTCTCTGTAGGCAAAAAACTCATTTCTGACAAAGTTGCCCAAATGCATCTCAGAAGTGTGCAACTTGTTCCCTGAGTTAGAAAACGTCGAGAAACGGTCGTTTCTGATAGCGCTGTGCTTTTACACATGTATTTGCTGAACTGTGAAAGTGCACAGTAATGCACTTTTCTCCCAGCAAATACACTGTTTCTAAGGAACTGGGAACACACTGAGGAGACATTTGTTGGAGCTACTGTGACTAAAACTGAGCTTCCCTACGCACAGGGAAGCAAGAGAAATGCTGATTTCATCCAGCCCAGTTACATACTCAGAATCTGTACTACTGCGCGAATCGGCATGTCTCTGTAGGCAAAAAACTCATTTCTGACAAAGTTGCCCAAAGGCATCTCAGAAGTGTGCTACTTGTTCTCTGAGTTAGAAAACGTCGAGAAACGTTCGTTTCTGCTAGCGCTGTGCTTCTACACATGTATTTGCTGAACGGTGAAAGCGCACTGTAATGCACTTTTCTACCAGCAAATACAGTGTTTCTAAGGAAATGGGAACACACTGAGGAGACACTTGTGGGAGCTACTGTGACTAAAACTGAGCTTCCCTACGCACAGGGAAGCAAGAGAAATGCTGATTTCATCAAGCCCAGTTACATACTCAGAATCTGTACTACTGCGCAAATAGGCATGTCTCTGTAGGCAAAAAAATCATTTCTGACAAAGTTGCCCAAAAGCATCTCAGAAGTGTGCAACTTGTTCCCTGAGTTAGAAAACATCGAGAAACGGTCATATCTGCTAACGCTGTGCTTCTACACATGTATTTGCTGTCTCTGTAGGCAAAAAACTCATTTCTGACAAAGTTGCCCAAATGCATCTCAGAAGTGTGCAACTTGTTCCCTGAGTTAGAAAACGACGAGAAACATTTGTTTCTGCTAGTGCTGTGCTTCTACACATGTATTTGCTGAACGGTGAAAGCGCACAGTAATGCACTTTACTCCCAGCAAATACACTGTTTCTAAGGAAATGGGAACACACTGAGGAGTCACTTGTGGGAGCTACTGTGACTAAAACTGAGCTTCCCTACGCACAGGGAAGCAAGAGAAATGCTGATTTCATCAAGCCCAGTTACATACTCAGAATCTGTACTACTGCGCAAATAGGCATGTCTCTGTAGGCAAAAAACTCATTTCTGACAATGTTGCCCAAATGCATCTCAGAAGTGTGCAGCTTGTTTCCTGAGTTAGAAAACGTCGAGAAACATTCGTTTCTGCTAGTGCTGTGCTTCTACACATGTATTTGCTGAACGGTGAAAGCGCAAAGTAATGCACTTTTCTCCCAGCAAATACACTGCTTCTACGGAAATGGGAACACACTGAGGAGACACTTGTGGGAGCTACTGTGACTAAAACTGAGCATCCCTACGCACAGGGAAGCAAGAGAAATGCTGATTTCATCAAGCCCAGTTACATACTCAGAATCTGTACTACTGCGCAAATAGGCATGTCTCTGTAGGCAAAAAACTCATTTCTGACAAAGTTGCCCAAATGCATCTCAGAAGTGTGCAACTTGTTCCCTGAGTTAGAAAACGTCGAGAAACGTTCGTTTCTGCTAGCGCTGTGCTTCTACACATGTATTTGCTGAACGGTGAAAGCGCACAGTAATGCACTTTTCTACCAGCAAATACAGTGTTTCTAAGGAAATGGGAACACACTGAGGAGAAACTTGTGGGAGCTACTGTGACTAAAACTGAGCTTCCCTACGAACAGGGAAGCAAGAGAAATGCTGATTTCATCAAGCCCAGTTACATACTCAGAATCTGTACTACTGCGCAAATAGGCATGTCTCTGTAGGCAAAAAACTCATTTCTGACAAAGTTGCCCAAATGCATCTCAGAAGTGTGCAACTTGTTCCCTGAGTTAGAAAACGTCGAGAAACGGTCATATCTGCTAACGCTGTGCTTCTACACATGTATTTGCTGAACGGTGAAAGCGCACAGTAATGCACTTTTCTCCCAGTAAATACACTGTTTCTAAGGAAATGGGAACACACTGAGGAGACACTTGTGGGAGCTACTGTGACTAAAACTGAGCCTCCCTACGCACAGGGAAGCAAGAGAAATGCTGATTTCATCAAGCCCAGTTACATACTCAGAATCTGTACTACTGCACAAATAGGCATGTCTCTGTAGGCAAAAAACTCATTTCTGACAAAGTTGCCCAAATGCATCTCAAAAGTGTGCAACTTGTTCCCTGAGTTAGAAAACGTCGAGAAACGGTCATATCTGCTAACGCTGTGCTTCTACACATGTATTTGCTGAACGGTGAAAGCGCACAGTAATGCACTTTTCTCCCAGCAAATACACTGTTTCTAAGGAACTGGGAACACACTGAGGAGACACTTGTGGGACCTACTGTGACTAAAACTGAGGTTCCCTACGCACAGGGAAGCAAGAGAAATGCTGATTTCATCAAGCCTAGTTACATACTCAGAATCTGTACTACTGCGCAAATAGGCATATCTCTGTAGGCAAAAAACTCATTTCTGACAAAGTTGCCCAAATGCATCTCAGAAGTGTGCAACTTGTTCCCTGAGTTAGAAAACGTCGAGAAACGGTCATATCTGCTAAGGCTGTACTTCTACACATGTATTTGCTGAACGGTGAAAGCGCACAGTAATGCACTTTTTTCCTAGCAAATACACTGTTTCTAAGGAAATGGGAACACACTGAGGAGACACTTGTGGGAGCTACTGTGACTAAAACTGTGCTTCGCTACGCACAGGGAAGCAAGAGAAATGCTGATTTCATCAAGCCCAGTTACATACTCTGAATCTGTACTACTACGCAAATAGGCATGAATCTGTAGGCAAAAAACTCATTTCTGACAAAGTTGCCCAAATGCATCTCAGAAGTGTGCAACTTGTTCCCTGAGTTAGAAAACCTCGAGAAACGTTCGTTTCTGCTAGCGCTGTGCTTCTACACATGTATTTGCTGAACGGTGAAAGCGCACAGTAATGCACTTTTCTCCCAGCAAATACACTGTTTCTAAGGAACTGGGAACACACTGAGGAGACACTTGTGGGACCTACTGTGACTAAATCTGAGGTTCCCTACGCACAGGGAAGCAAGAGAAATGCTGATTTCATCAAGCCTAGTTACATACTCAGAATCTGTACTACTGCGCAAATAGGCATATCTCTGTAGGCAAAAAACTCATTTCTGAAAAAGTTGCCCAAATGCATCTCAGAAGTGTGCAACTTGTTCCCTGAGTTAGAAAACGTCGAGAAACGGTCATATCTGCCAAGGCTGTACTTCTACACATGTATTTGCTGAACGGTGAAAGCGCACAGTAATGCACTTTTTTCCTAGCAAATACACTGTTTCTAAGGAAATGGGAACACACTGAGGAGACACTTGTGGGAGCTACTGTGACTAAAACTGAGCTTCCCTACGCACAGGGAAGCAAGAGAAATGCTGATTTCATCAAGCCCAGTTACATACTCTGAATCTGTACTACTACGCAAATAGGCATGAATCTGTAGACAAAAAACTCATTTCTGACAAAGTTGCCCAAATGCATCTCAGAAGTGTGCAACTTATTCCCTGAGTTAGAAAACCTCGAGAAACGTTCGTTTCTGCTAGTGCTGTGCTTCTACACATGTATTTGCTGAACGGTGAAAGCGCACAGTAATGCACTTTTCTCCCAGCAAATACACTGTTTCTAAGGAACTGGGAACACACTGAGGAGACACTTGTGGGAGCTACTGGGACTAAAACTGTGCTTCCCTACGCACAGGGAAGCAAGAGAAATGCTGATTTCATCAAGCCTAGTTACATACTCAGAATCTGTACTACTGCGCAAATAGGCATGAATCTATAGGCAAAAAACTCATTTCTGACAAAGTTGCCCAAATGCATCTCAGAAGTGTGCAACTTGTTCCCTGAGTTAGAAAACCTCGACAAACGTTCGTTTCTGCTAGCGCTGTGCTTCTACACATGTATTTGCTGAACGGTGAAAGCGCACAGTAATGCACTTTTCTCCCAGCAAATACACTGTTTCTAAGGAACTGGGAACACACTGAGACACTTGTGGGACCTACTGTGACTAAAACTGAGGTTCCCTACGCACAGGGAAGCAAGAGAAATGCTGATTTCATCAAGCCTAGTTACATACTCAGAATCTGTACTACTGCGCATATAGGCATATCTCTGTAGGCAAAAAACTCATTTCTGACAAAGTTGCCCAAATGAATCTCAGAAGTATGCAACTTGTTCCCTGAGTTAGAAAACGTCGAGAAACGTTCGTTTATGCTAGCGCTGTGCTTCTACACATGTATTCGCTGAACGGTGAAAGCGCACAGTGATGCACTTTTCTCCCAGCAAATACACTGTTTCTAAGGAAATGGGAACACACTGAGGAGACACTTGTGGGAGCTACTGTGACTAAAACTGAGCTTCCCTACGCACAGGGAAGCAAGAGAAATGCTGATTTCATCAAGCCCAGTTACATACTCAGAATCTGTACTACTGCGCAAATAGGCATGTCTCTGTAGGCAAAAAACTCATTTCTGACAAAGTTGCCCAAATGCATCTCAGAAGTGTGCAACTTGTTCCCTGAGTTAGAAAACGTCGAGAAACGGTCATATCTTCTAATGCTGTGCTTCTACACATGTATTTGTGAACGGTGAAAGCGCACAGTAATGCACTTTTCTCCCAGCAAATACACTGTTTCTAAGGAAATGGGAACACACTGAGAAGACACTTGTGGGAGCTACTGTGACTAAAACTGAGGTTCCCTACGCACAGGGAAGCAAGAGAAATGCTGATTTCATCAAGCCCAGTTACATACTCAGAATCTGTACTACTGCGCAAATAGGCATGAATCTGTAGGCAAAAAACTCATTTCTGACAAAGTTGCCCAAATGAATCTCAGAAGTGTGCAACTTGTTCCCTGATTTAGAAAACGTCGAGAAACTTTCGTTTCTGCTAGCGCTGTGCTTCTACACATGCATTTGCTGAACGGTGAAAGCGCACAGTAATGCACTTTTCTCCCAGCAAATACACTGTTTCTAAGGAAATGGGAACACACTGAGGAGACACTTGTGGGAGCTACTGTGACTAAAACTGAGCTTCCCTACGCACAGGGAAGCAAGAGAAATGCTGATTTCATCAAGCCCAATTACATACTCAGAATCTGTACTACTGCGCGAATAGGCATGTCTCTGTAGGCAAAAAACTCATTTCTGACAAAGTTGCCCAAAGGCATCTCAGAAGAGTGCAACTTGTTCTCTGAGTTAGAAAACGTCGAGAAACGGTCTTTTCTGCTAGAGCTGTGCTTCTACACATGTATTTGCTGAACGGTGAATGCTCACAGTAATGCAATTTTCTCCCAGCAAATACACTGTTTCTAAGGAACTGGGAACACAGTGAGGAGACACTTGTGGGAGCTACTGTGACTAAAACTGAGCTTCCCTACGCACAGGGAAGCAAGAGAAATGCTGATTTCATCAAGCCAAGTTACATACTCAGAATCTGTACTACTGCGCAAATAGGCATGTCTCTGTAGGCAAAAAACTCATTTCTGACAATGTTGCCCTAATGCATCCCAGAAGTGTGCAACTTGTTCCCTGAGTTAGAAAACGTCGAGAAACATTCGTTTCTGCTAGCGCTGTGCTTCTACACATGTATTTGCTGAACGGTGAAAGCGCACAGTAATGCACTTTTCTACCAGCAAATACACTGTTTCTAAGGAAATGGGAACACACTGAGGAGACACTTGTGGGAGCTACTGTGACTAAAACTGAGCTTCCCTACGCACAGGGAAGCAAGAGAAATGCTGATTTCATCAAGCCCAGTTACATACTCAGAATCTGTACTACTGCGCAAATAGGCATGTCTCTGTAGGCAAAAAACTCATTTCTCACAAAGTTGCCCAAATGCATCTCAGAAGTGTGCAACTTGTTCCCTGAGTTAGAAAACGTCGAGAAACGGTCATATCTGCTAACGCTGTGCTTCTACACATGTATTTGCTGAACGGTGAAAGCGCACATTAATGCACTTTTCTCCCAGCAAAAACACTGTTTCTAAGGAAATGGGAACACACTGAGGAGACACTTGTGGGAGCTACTGTGACTAAAACTGAGCTTCCCTACGCACAGGGAAGCAAGAAAAATGCTGATTTCATCAAGCCCAGTTACATACTCAGAATCTGTACTACTACGCAAATAGGCATGAATCTGTAGGCAAAAAACTCATTTCTGACAAAGTTGCCCAAATGCATCTCAGAAGTGTGCAACTTGTTCCCTGAGTTAGAAAACCTCGAGAAACGTTCGTTTCTGCTAGCGCTGTGCTTCTACACATGTATTTGCTGAACGGTGAAAGCGCACAGTAATGCACTTTTCTCCCAGCAAATACACTGTTTCTAAGGAACTGGGAACACACTGAGGAGACACTTGTGGGACCTACTGTGACTAAAACTGAGCTTCCCTACGCACAGGGAAGCAAGAGAAATGCTGATTTCATCAAGCCTAGTTACATACTCAGAATCTGTACTACTGTGCAAACAGGCATATCTCTGTAGGCAAAAAACTCATTTCTGAAAAAGTTGCCCAAATGCATCTCAGAAGTGTGCAACTTGTACCCTGAGTTAGAAAATGTCGAGAAACGGTCATATCTGCTAACGCTGTGCTTCTACACATATATTTGCTGAACGGTGAAAGCGCACAGTAATGCACTTTTCTCCCAGCAAATACACTGTTTCTAAGGAAATGGGAACACACTGAGGAGACACTTGTGGGAGCTACTGTGACTAAAACTGAGCTTCCCTACGCACAGGGAAGCAAGAGAAATGCTGATTTCATCAAGCCCAGTTACATACTCAGAATCTGTACTACTGCGCAAATAGGCATGTCTCTGTAGGCAAAAAACTCATTTCTGACAAAGTTGCCCAAATGCATCTCAAAAGTGTGCAACTTGTTCCCTGAGTTAGAAAACGTCGAGAAACGGTCATATCTGCTAACGCTGTGCTTCTACACATGTATTTGCTGAACGGTGAAAGCGCACAGTAATGCACTTTTCTCCCAGCAAAAACACTGTTTCTAAGGAAATGGGAACACACTGAGGAGACACTTGTGGGAGCTACTGTGACTAAAACTGAGCTTCCCTACGCACAGGGAAGCAAGAGAAATGCTGATTTCATCAAGCCCAGTTACATACTCAGAATCTGTACTACTACGCAAATAGGCATGAATCTGTAGGCAAAAAACTCATTTCTGACAAAGTTGCCCAAATGCATCTCAGAAGTGTGCAACTTGTTCCCTGAGTTAGAAAACCTCGAGAAACGTTCGTTTCTGCTAGCGCTGTGCTTCTACACATGTATTTGCTGAACGGTGAAAGCGCACAGTAATGCACTTTTCTCCCAGCAAATACACTGTTTCTAAGGAACTGGGAACACACTGAGGAGACACTTGTGGGACCTACTGTGACTAAAACTGAGCTTCCCTACGCACAGGGAAGCAAGAGAAATGCTGATTTCATCAAGCCCAGTTACATACTCAGAATCTGTACTACTGTGCAAACAGGCATATCTCTGTAGGCAAAAAACTCATTTCTGAAAAAGTTGCCCAAATGCATCTCAGAAGTGTGCAACTTGTACCCTGAGTTAGAAAATGTCGAGAAACGGTCATATCTGCTAACGCTGTGCTTCTACACATGTATTTGCTGAACGGTGAAAGCGCACAGTAATGCACTTTTCTCCCAGCAAATACACTGTTTCTAAAGAAATGGGAACACACTGAGAAGACACTTGTGGGAGCTACTGTGACTAAAACTGAGCTTCCCTACGCACAGGGAAGCAAGAGAAATGCTGATTTCATCAAGCCCAGTTACATACTCAGAATCTGTACTACTGCGCAAATAGGCATGAATCTGTAGGCAAAAAACTCATTTCTGACAAAGTTGCCCAAATGCATCTCAGAAGTGTGCAACTTGTTCCCTGAGTTAGAAAACCTCGAGAAACATTCGTTTCTGCTAGCGCTGTGCTTCTACACATGTATTTGCTGAACGGTGAAAGCGCACAGTAATGCACTTTTCTCCCAGCAAATACACTGTTTCTAAGGAACTGGGAACACACTGAGGAGACACTTGTGGGACCTACTGTGACTAAAACTGAGGTTCCCTACGCACAGGGAAGCAAGAGAAATGCTGATTTCATCAAGCCTAGTTACATACTCAGAATCTGTACTACTGCGCAAATAGGCATATCTCTGTAGGCAAAAAACTCATTTTTGACAAAGTTGCCCAAATGCATCTCAGAAGTGTGCAACTTGTTCCCTGAGTTAGAAAACGTCGAGAAACTGTCATATCTGCTAACGCTGTGCTTCTACACATGTATTTGCTGAACGGTGAAAGCGCACAGTAGTGCACTTTTTTCCCAGCAAATACACTGTTTCTAAGGAAATGGGAACACACTGAGCAGACACTTGTGGGAGCTACTGTGACTAAAACTGAGCTTCCCTACGCACAGGGAAGCAAGAGAAATGCTGATTTCATCAAGCCCAGTTACATACTCAGAATCTGTACTACTACGCGAATAGGCATGAATCTGTAGGCAAAAAACTCATTTCTGACAAAGTTGCCCAAATGCATCTCAGAAGTGTGCAACTTGTTCCCTGAGTTAGAAAACCTCGAGAAACGTTCGTTTCTGCTAGCGCTGTGCTTCTACACATGTATTTGCTGAACGGTGAAAGCGCACAGTAATGCACTTTTCTCCCAGCAAATACACTGTTTCTAAGGAACTGGGAACACACTGAGGAGACACTTGTGGGACCTACTGTGACTTAAACTGAGCTTCCCTACGCACAGGGAAGCAAGAGAAATGCTGATTTCATCAAGCCTAGTTACATACTCAGAATCTGTACTACTGTGCAAACAGGCATATCTTTGTAGGCAAAAAACTCATTTCTGAAAAAGTTGCCCAAATGCATCTCAGAAGTGTGCAACTTGTACCCTGAGTTAGAAAATGTCGAGAAACGGTCATATCTGCTAACGCTGTGCTTCTACACATGTATTTGCTGAACGGTGAAAGCGCACAGTAATGCACTTTTCTCCCAGCAAATACACTGTTTCTAAGGAAATGGGAACACACTGAGTAGACACTTGTGGGAGCTACTGTGACTAAAACAGAGCTTCCCTACGCACAGGGAAGCAAGAGAAATGCTGATTTCATCAAGCCCAGTTACATACTCAGAATCTGTACTAATGCGCAAATAGGCATGTCTCTGTAGGCAAAAAACTCATTTCTGACAAAGTTGCCCAAATGCATCTCAGAAGTGTGCAACTTGTTCCCTGATTTAGAAAACGTCGAGAAACGTTCGTTTATGCTAGCGCTGTGCTTCTACACATGTATTTGCTGAACGGTGAAAGCGCACACTAATGCACTTTTCTCCCAGCAAATACACTGTTTCTAAGGAAATGGGAACACACTGAGGAGACACTTGTGGGAGCTACTGTGACTAAAACTGAGCTTCCCTACGCACAGGGAAGCAAGAGAAATGCTGATTTCATCAAGCCCAGTTACATACTCAGAATCTGTACTACTGCGCAAATAGGCATGTCTCTGTAGGCAAAAAACTCATTTCTGACAAAGTTGCCCAAATGCATCTCAGAAGTGTGCAACTTGTTCCCTGATTTAGAAAACGTCGAGAAACGGTCATATCTTCTAACGCTGTGCTTCTACACATGTATTTGTGAACGGTGAAAGCGCACAGTAATGCACTTTTCTCCCAGCAAATACACTGTTTCTAAGGAAATGGGAACACACTGAGAAGACACTTGTGGGAGCTACTGTGACTAAAACTGAGCTTCGCTACGCACAGGGAAGCAAGAGAAATGCTGATTTCATCAAGCCCAGTTACATACTCAGAATCTGTACTACTGCGCAAATAGGCATGAATCTGTAGGCAAAAAACTCATTTCTGACAAAGTTGCCCAAATGCATCTCAGAAGTGTGCAACTTGTTCCCTGATTTAGAAAACGTCGAGAAACTTTCGTTTCTGCTAGCGCTGTGCTTCTACACATGCATTTGCTGAACGGTGAAAGCGCACAGTAATGCACTTTTCTCCCAGCAAATACACTGTTTCTAAGGAAATGGGAACACACTGAGGAGACACTTGTGGGAGCTACTGTGACTAAAACTGAGCTTCCCTACGCACAGGGAAGCAAGAGAAATGCTGATTTCATCCAGCCCAGTTACATACTCAGAATCTGTACTACTGCGCAAATAGGCATGTCTCTGTAGGCAAAAAACTCATTTCTGACAAAGTTGCCCAAATGCATCTCAGAAGTGTGCAACTTGTTCCCTGAGTTAGAAAACGTCGAGAAACGGTCATATCTGCTAACGCTGTGCTTCTACACATGTATTTGCTGAACGGTGAAAGCGCACAGTAATGCACTTTTCTCCCAGCAAAAACACTGTTTCTAAGGAAATGGGAACACACTGAGGAGACACTTGTGGGAGCTACTGTGACTAAAACTGAGCTTCCCTACGCACAGGGAAGAAAGAGAAATGCTGATTTCATCAAGCCCAGTTACATACTCAGAATCTGTACTACTGCGCAAATAGGCATGTCTCTGTAGGCAAAAAACTCATTTCTGTCAAAGTTGCCCAAATGCATCTCAGAAGTGTGCAACTTGTTCCCTGAGTTAGAAAACGTCGAGAAACGGTCGTATCTGCTAGCGCTGTGCTTCTACACATGTATTTGCTGAACGGTGAAAGCGCACAGTAATGCACTTTTCTCCCAGCAAATACACTGTTTCTAAGGAAATGGAAACACACTGAGGAGACACTTGTGGGAGCTACTGTGACTAAAACTGAGCTTCCCTACGCACAGGGAAGCAAGAGAAATGCTGATTTCATCAAGCCCAGTTACAAACTCAGAATCTGTACTACTGCGCAAAAAGGCATGTCTCTTTAGGCAAAATACTCATTTCTGTCAAAGTTGCCCAAATGCATCTCAGAAGTGTGCAACTTGTTCCCTGAGTTAGAAAACGTCGAGAAAGGGTCGTATCTGCTAGCGCTGTGCTTCTACACATGTATTTGCTGAACGATGAAAGCGCACAGTAATGCACTTTTCTCCCAGCAAATACACTGTTTCTATGGAACTGGGAACACACTGAGGAGACACTTGTGGGAGCTACTGTGACTAAAACTGAGCTTCGCTACGCACAGGGAAGCAAGACAAATTCTGATTTCATCAAGCCCAGTTACATACTCAAAATCTCTACTACTGCGCAAATAGGCATGTCTCTGTAGGCAAAAAACTCATGTCTGACAAAGTTGCCCAAATGCATCTCAGAAGTGTGCAACTTGTTCCCTGATTTAGAAAACGTCGAGAAACGTTCGTTTCTGCTAGCGCTGTGCTTCTACACATGTATTTGCTGAACGGTGAAAGCGCAAACTAATGCACTTTTCTCCCAGCAAATACACTGTTTCTAAGGAAATGGGAACACACTGAGGAGACACTTGTGGGAGCTACTGTGACTAAAACTGAGCTTCCCTACGCACAGGGAAGCAAGAGAAATGCTGATTTCATCCAGCCCAGTTACATACTCAGAATCTGTACTACTGCGCAAATAGGCATGTCTCTGTAGGCAAAAAACTCATTTCTGACAAAGTTGCCCAAATGCATCTCAGAAGTGTGCAACGTGTTCCCTTAGTTAGAAAACGTCGAGAAACGTTCGTTTCTGCTAGCGCTGTGCTTCTACACATGTATTTGCTGAACGGTGAAAGCACACAGTAATGCACTTTTCTCCCAGCAAATACACTGTTTCTAAGGAAATGGGAACACACTGAGGAGACACTTGTGTGAGCTACTGTGATTAAAACTGAGCTTCCCTACGCACAGGGAAGCAAGAGAAATGCTGATTTCATCAAGCCCAGTTACATACTCAGAATCTGTACTACTGCGCAAATAGGCATGTCTCTGTAGGCAAAAAACTCATTTCTGACAAAGTTGCCCAAATGAATCTCAGTAGTGTGCAACTTGTTCCCTGAGTTAGAAAACGTCGAGAAACGGTCGTTTCTGCTAGCTCTGTGCTTCTACACATGTATTTGCTGAACGGTGAAAGCGCACAGTAATGCACTTTTCTCCCAGCAAATACACTGTTTCTAAGGAAATGGGAACACACTGAGGAGAAACTTGTGGGAGCTACTGTGACTAAAACTGAGCTTCCCTACGCACAGGGAAGCAAGAGAAATGCTGATTTCATCAAGCCCAGTTACATACTCAGAATCTGTACTTCTCTGTAGGCAAAAAACTCATTTCAGACAAAGTTGCCCAAATGCATCTCAGAAGTGTGCAACTTGTTCCCTGAGTTAGAAAACGTCGAGAAACGGTCGTTTCTGCTAGCGCTGTGTTTCTACACATGTATTTGCTGAACGGTGAAAGCGCACAGTAATGCACTTTTCTCCCAGCAAATACACTGTTTCTAAGGAAATGGGAATACACTGAGGAGACACAAGTGGGAGCTACTGTGACTAAAACTGAGCTTCCCTACCCACAGGGAAGCAAGAGAAATGCTGATTTCATCAAGCCCAGTTACATACTCAGAATCTGTACTACTGCCCAAATAGGCATGTCTCTGTAGGCAAAAAACTCATTTCTGACAAAGTTGCCCAAATGCATCTCAGAAGTTTGCAACTTGTTCCCTGAGTTAGAAAACGTCGAGAAACGTTCGTTTCTGCCAGCGCTGTGCTCCTACACATGTATTTGCTGAACGGTGAAAGCGCACAGTAATGCAATTTTCTCCCAGGAAATACACTGTTTCTAAGGAAAAGGGAACACACTGAGGAGACACTTGTGGGCGCTACTGTGACTAAAACTGAGCTTCCCTACGCACAGGGAAGCAAGAAAAATGCTGATTTCATCAAGCCCAGTTACATACTCAGAATCTGTACTACTGCGCAAATAGGCATGTCTCTGTAGGCAAAAAACTCATTTCTGACAAAGTTGCCAAAATGCATCTCAGAACTGTGCAACTTGTTCCCTGAGTTAGAAAACGTGGAGAAACGTTCGTTTCTGCTAGCGCTGTGCTTCTACACATGTATTTGCTGAACGGTGAAAGCGCACACTAATGCACTTTTCTCCCAGCAAATACACTGTTTCTAAGGAAATAGGAACACACTGAGGAGACACTTGTGGGAGCTACTGTGACTAAAACTGAGCTTCCCTATGCACAGGGAAGCTAGAGAAATGCTGATTTCATCCAGCCCAGTTGCATACTCAGAATCTGTACTACTGCCAAATAGGCATGTCTCTGTAGGCAAAAAACTCATTTCTGACAAAGTTGCCCAAATGCATCTCAGAAGTGTGCAACTTGTTCCCTGAGTTAGAAAACGTCGAGAAACGTTCGTTTCTGCTAGCGCTGTGCTTCTACACATGTATTTGCTGAACGGTGAAAGCGCACAGTAATGCACTTTTCTCCCAGCAAATACACTGTTTCTAAGGAAATGGGAACACACTGAGGAGACACTTGTGGGAGCTACTGTGATTAAAACTGGGCTTCCCTACGCACAGGGAAGCAAGAGAAATGCTGATTTCATCAAGCCCAGTTACATACTCAGAATCTGTACTACTGCGCAAACAGGCATGTCTCTGTAGGCAAAAAACTCATTTCTGACAAAGTTGCCCAAATGAATCTCAGAAGTGTGCAACTTGTTCCCTGAGTTAGAAAACGTCGAGAAACGGTCGTTTCCCCCAGTTCTGTGCTTCTACACATGTATTTGCTGAACGGTGAAAGCGCACAGTAATGCACTTTTCTCCCAGCAAATACACTGTTTCTAAGGAAATGGGAACACACTGAGGAGACACTTTTGGGAGCTACTGTGACTAAAACTGAGCTTCCCTACGACCAGGGAAGCAAGAGAAATGCTGATTTCATCAAGCCCAGTTACATACTCTGAATCTGTACTACTGCGCAAATAGGCATGTCTCTGTAGGCAAAAAACTCATTTCTGACAAAGTTGCCCAAATGCATCTCAGAAGTGTGCAACTTGTTCCCTGAGTTAGAAAACGTCGAGAAACGGTCATATCTGCTAACGCTGTGCTTCTACACATGTATTTGCTGAACGGTGAAAGCGCACAGTAATGCACTTTTCTCCCAGCAAATACACTGTTTCTAAGGAAATGGGAACACACTGATGAGACACTTGTGGGAGCTACTGTGACTAAAACTGAGCTTCCCTACGCACAGGGAAGCAAGAGAAATGCTGATTTCATCAAGCCCAGTTACATACTCAGAATCGGTACTACTGCGCAAATAGGCATGAATCTGTAGGCAAAAAACTCATTTCTGACAAAGTTGCCCAAATGCATCTCAGAAGTGTGCCACTTGTTCCCTGAGTTAGAAAACGTCGAGAAACGTTCGTTTCTGCTAGCGCTGTGCTTCTACACATGTATTTGCTGAACGGTGAAAGAGCACAGTAATGCACTTTTCTCCCAGCAAATACACTGTTTCTAAGGAAACGGGAACACACTGAGGAGACACTTGTGGGAGCTACTGTGACTAAAACTGAGCTTCCCTACGCACAGGGAAGCTAGAGAAATGCTGATTTCATCAAGCCCAGTTACATACTCAGAATCTGTACTACTGCGCAAATAGGCATGTCTCTGTAGGCAAAAAACTCATTTCTGTCAAAGTTGCCCAAATGCATCTCAGAAGTGTGCAACTTGTTCCCTGAGTTAGAAAACGTCGAGAAACGGTCGTATCTGCTAGCGCTGTGCTTCTACACATGTATTTGCTGAACGGTGAAAGCGCACAGTAATGCACTTTTCTCCCAGCAAATATACTGTTTCTATGGAAATAGGAACACACTGAGGAGACACTTGTGGGAGCTACTGTGACTAAAACTGAGCTTCCCTAGCACAGGGAAGCAAGAGAAATGCTGATTTCATCCAGCCCAGTTACATACTCAGAATCTGTACTACTGCGCAAATAGGCATGTCTCTGTAGGCAAAAAACTCATTTCTGACAAAGTTACCCAAATGCATCTCAGAAGTGTGCAACTTGTTCCCTGAGTTAGAAAACGTCGAGAAACGTTCGTTTCTGCTAGCGCTGTGCTTCTACACATGTATTTGCTGAAAGGTGAAAGCGCACAGTAATGCACTTTTCTCCCAGCAAATACACTGTTTCTAAGAAAATGGGAACACACTGAGGAGACACTTGTGGGAGCTACTGTGACTAAAACTGAGCTTCCCTACGCACAGGGAAGCAAGAGAAATGCTGATTTCATCAAGCCCAGTTACATACTCAGAATCTGTACTTCTCTGTAGGCAAAAAACTCATTTCTGACAAAGTTGCCCAAATGCATCCCAGAAGTGTGCAACTTGTTCCCTGAGTTAGAAAACGTCGAGAAACTTTCGTTTCTGCTAGCACTGTGCTTCTACACATGTATTTGCTGAACGGTGAAAGCACACAGTAATGCACTTTTCTCCCAGCAAATACACTGTTTCTAAGGAAATGGGAACACACTGAGGAGACACTTGTGGGAGCTACTGTGACTAAAAGTGAGCTTCCCTCCGCACAGGGAAGCAAGAGAAATGCTGATTTCATCAAGCCCAGTTACATACTCAGAATCTGTACTACTGCGCAAATAGGCATGTCTCTGTAGGCAAAAAACTAATTTCTGACAAAGTTGCCCAAATGCATCTCAGAAGTGTGCAACTTGTTCACTGAGTTAGAAAACGTCGAGAAACGTTCGTTTCTGCTAGTGCTGTGCTTCTACACATGTATTTGCTGAACGGTGAAAGCGCCCATTAATGCAATTTTCTCCCAGCAAATACACTGTTTCTAAGGAAATGGGAACACACTGAGGAGACACTTGTGGGAGCTACTGTGACTAAAACTGAGCTTCCCTACGCACAGGGAGGCAAGAAAAATGCTGATTTCATCCAGCCCAGTTACATACTCAGAATCTGTACTACTGCGCAAATAGGCATGTCTCTGTAGGCAAAAAACTCATTTGTGACAAAGTTGCCCAAATGCATCTCAGAAGTGTGCAACTTGTTCCCTGAGTTAGAAAACGTGGAGGAACGATCGTTTCTGCTAGCGTTGTGCTTCTACACATGTATTTGCTGAACGGTGAAAGCGCACAGTAATGCACTTTTCTCCCAGCAAATACACTGTTTCTAAGGAAATGGGAACACACTGAGGAGACACTTGTGGGAGCTACTGTGATTAAATCTGAGCTTCCCTACGCACAGGGAAGCAAGAGAAATGCTGATTTAATCAAGCTCAGTTACATACTCAGAATCTGTACTACTGCGCAAATAGGCATGTCTCTGTAGGCAAAAAACTCATTTCTGACAAAGTTGCCCAAATGAATCTCAGAAGTGTGCAACTTGTTCCCTGAGGTAGAAAACGTTGAGAAACGGTCGTTTCTGCTAGCGCTGTGCTTCTACACATGTATTTGCTGAAAGGTGAAAGCGCACAGTAATGCACTTTTCTCCCAGGAAATACACTGTTTCTAAGGAAATGGGAACACACTGAGGAGACACTTGTGGGAGCTACTGTGACTAAAACTGAGCTTCCCTACGCACAGGGAAGCAAGAGAAATGCTGATTTCATCAAACCGAGTTACATACTCAGAATCTGTTCTACTGCGCAAATAGGCATGTCTCTGTAGGCAAAAAACTCATTTCTCACAAAGTTGCCCAAATGCATCTCAGAAGTGTGCAACTTGTTCCCTGAGTTAGAAAACGTCGAGAAACGTTCGTTTCTGCTAGCGCTGTGCTTCTACACATGTATTTGCTGAACGGTGAAAGCGCACAGTGATGCACTTTTCTCCCAGCAAATACACTGTTTATAAGGAAATGGGAACTCACTGAGGAGACACTTGTGGGAGCTACTGTGACTAAAACTGAGCTTCCCTACGCACAGGGAAGTAAGAGAAATGCTGATTTCATCAAGCCCAGTTACATACTCAGAATCTGTACTACTGCGCAAATAGGCATGTCTCTGTAGGCAAAAACTCATTTCTGACAAAGTTGCCAAATGCATCTCAGAAGTGTGCAACTTGTTCCCTGAGTTAGAAAACGTCGAGAAACGTTCGTTTCTGCTAGCGCTGTGCTTCTACACATGTATTTGCTGAACAGTGAAAGCGCACAGTAATGCATTTTTCTCCCAGCAAATACACTATTTCTTAGGAAATGGGAACACACTGAGGAGACATTTGTGGGAGCTACTGTGACTAAAACTGAGCTTCCCTACGCACAGGGAAGCAAGAGAAATGCTGATTTCATCAAGCCCAGTTACATACTCAGAATCTGTACTACTGCGCAAATAGGCATGTCTCTGTAGGCAAAAAACTAATTTCTGACAAAGTTGCCCAAATGCATCTCAGAAGTGTGCAACTTGTTCACTGAGTTAGAAAACGTCGAGAAACGTTCGTTTCTGCTAGTGCTGTGCTTCTACACATGTATTTGCTGAACGGTGAAAGCGCCCATTAATGCAATTTTCTCCCAGCAAATACACTGTTTCTAAGGAAATGGGAACACACTGAGGAGACACTTGTAGGAGCTACTGTGACTAAAACTGAGCTTCCCTACGCACAGGGAGGCAAGAAAAATGCTGATTTCATCCAGCCCAGTTACATACTCAGAATCTGTACTACTGCGCAAATAGGCATGTCTCTGTAGGCAAAAAACTCATTTGTGACAAAGTTGCCCAAATGCATCTCAGAAGTGTGCAACTTGTTCCCTGAGTTAGAAAACGTGGAGGAACGATCGTTTCTGCTAGCGTTGTGCTTCTACACATGTATTTGCTGAACGGTGAAAGCGCACAGTAATGCACTTTTCTCCCAGCAAATACACTGTTTCTAAGGAAATGGGAACACACTGAGGAGACACTTGTGGGAGCTACTGTGATTAAATCTGAGCTTCCCTACGCACAGGGAAGCAAGAGAAATGCTGATTTAATCAAGCCCAGTTACATACTCAGAATCTGTACTACTGCGCAAATAGGCATGTCTCTGTAGGCAAAAAACTCATTTCTGACAAAGTTGCCCAAATGAATCTCAGAAGTGTGCAACTTGTTCCCTGAGGTAGAAAACGTTGAGAAACGGTCGTTTCTGCTAGCGCTGTGCTTCTACACATGTATTTGCTGAAAGGTGAAAGCGCACAGTAATGCACTTTTCTCCCAGGTAATACACTGTTTCTAAGGAAATGGGAACACACTGAGGAGACACTTGTGGGAGCTACTGTGACTAAAACTGAGCTTCCCTACGCACAGGGAAGCAAGAGAAATGCTGATTTCATCAAACCGAGTTACATACTCAGAATCTGTTCTACTGCGCAAATAGGCATGTCTCTGTAGGCAAAAAACTCATTTCTCACAAAGTTGCCCAAATGCATCTCAGAAGTGTTCAACTTGTGCCCTGAGTTAGAAAACGTCGAGAAACGTTCGTTTCTGCTAGCGCTGTGCTTCTACACATGTATTTGCTGAACGGTGAAAGCGCACAGTGATGTACTTTTCTCCCAGCAAATACACTGTTTCTAAGGAAATGGGAACTCACTGAGGAGACACTTGTGGGAGCTACTGTGACTAAAACTGAGCTTCCCTACGCACAGGGAAGTAAGAGAAATGCTGATTTCATCAAGCCCAGTTACATACTCAGAATCTGTACTACTGCGCAAATAGGCATGTCTCTGTAGGCAAAAACTCATTTCTGACAAAGTTGCCAAATGCATCTCAGAAGTGTGCAACTTGTTCCCTGAGTTAGAAAACGTCGAGAAACGTTCGTTTCTGCTAGCGCTGTGCTTCTACACATGTATTTGCTGAACAGTGAAAGCGCACAGTAATGCATTTTTCTCCCAGCAAATACACTATTTCTTAGGAAATGGGAACACACTGAGGAGACATTTGTGGGAGCTACTGTGACTAAAACTGAGCTTCCCTACGCACAGGGAAGCAAGAGAAATGCTGATTTCATCAAGCCCAGTTACATACTCAGAATCTGTACTACTGCACAAATAGGCATGTCTCTTTAGGCAAAAACTTCATTTCTGACAAAGTTGCCCAAATGCATCTCAGAAGTGTGCAACTTGTTCCCTGAATTAGAAAACGTCGAGAAACGTTCGTTTCTGCTAGCGCTGTGCTTCTACACATGTATTTGCTGAACGGTGAAAGCGCACAGTAATGCACTTTTCTCCCAGCAAATACACTGTTTCTAAGGAAATGAGAACACACTGAGGAGACACTTGTGGGAGCTACTGTGACTAAAACTGAGCTTCCCTACGCACAGGGAAGCAAGAGAAATGCTGATTTCATCAAGCCCAGTTACATACTCAGAATCTGTACTACTGCGCAAATAGGCATGTCTCTTTAGGCAAAAAACTCATTTCTGACGAAGTTGCCCAAATGCATCTCAGAAGTGTGCAACTTGTTCCCTGAGTTAGAAAACGTCGAGAAACGTTCGTTTCTGCTAGCGCTGTGCTTCTACACCTGTATTTGCTGAACGGTGAAAGCGCACAGTAATGCACTTTTCTCCCAGCAAATACACTGTTTCTAAGGAAATGGGAACACACTGAGCAGACACTTGTGGGAGCTACTGTGACTAAAACTGAGCTTCCCTACGCACAGGGAAGCAAGAGAAATGCTGATTTCATCAAGCCCAGTTACATACTCAGAATCTGTACTACTGCGAAAATTGGCATGTCTCTTTAGGCAAAAAACTCATTTCTGACAAAGTTGCCCAAATGCATCTCAGAAGTGTGCAACTTGTTCCCTGAGTTAGAAAACGTCGAGAAACGGTCGTTTCTGCTAGCGCTGGGCTTCTACACATGTATTTGCTGAACGGTGAAAGCGCACAGTAATGCACTTTTCTCCCTGCAAATTCACTGTTTCTAAGGAAATGGGAACACACTGAGGAGACACTTGTGGGAGCTACTGTGACTAAAAGTGAGCTTCCCTACGCACAGGGAAGCAAGAGAAATGCTGATTTCATCAAGCCCAGTTACATACTCAGAATCTGTACTACTGCGCAAATACGCATGTCTCTTTAGGCAAAAAACTCATTTCTGACGAAGTTGCCCAAATGCATCTCAGAAGTGTGCAACTTGTTCCCTGAGTTAGAAAACGTCGAGAAATGTTCGTTTCTGCTAGCGCTGTGCTTCTACACATGTATTTGCTGAACAGTGAAAGCGCACAGTAATGCACTTTTCTCCCAGCAAATACACTGTTTCTAAGGAAATGGGAACACACTGAGGAGACACTTGTGGGAGCTACTGTGACTAAAACTGAGCTTCCCTACGCACAGGGAAGCAAGAGAAATGCTGATTTCATCAAGCACATTTACATACTCAGAATCTGTACTACTGCGCAAATAGGCATCTTTCTTTAGGCAAAAAACTCATTTCTGACAAAGTTGCCAAAATGCACCTCAGAAGTGTGCAACTTGTTCCCTGAGTTAGAAAACGTCGAGAAACGTTCGTTTCTGCTAGCGCTGTGCTTCTACACATGTATTTGCTGAACGGTGAAAGCGCACAGTAATGCACTTTTCTCCCAGCAAATACACTGTTTCTAAGGAAATGGGAACACACTGAGGAGACACTTGGGGGAGCTACTGTGACTAAAACTGAGCTTCCCTAGCACAGGGAAGCAAGAGAAATGCTGATTTCATCCAGCCCAGTTACATACTCAGAATCTGTACTACTGCGCAAATAGGCATGTCTCTGTAGGCAAAAAACTCATTTCTGACAAAGTTACCCAAATGCATCTCAGAAGTGTGCAACTTGTTCCCTGAGTTAGAAAACGTCGAGAAACGTTCGTTTCTGCTAGCGCTGTGCTTCTACACATGTATTTGCTGAAAGGTGAAAGCGCACAGTAATGCACTTTTCTCCCAGCAAATACACTGTTTCTAAGGAAATGGGAACACACTGAGGAGACACTTGTGGGAGCTACTGTGACTAAAACTGAGCTTCCCTACGCACAGGGAAGCAAGAGAAATGCTGATTTCATCAAGCCCAGTTACATACTCAGAATCTGTACTTCTCTGTAGGCAAAAAACTCATTTCTGACAAAGTTGCCCAAATGCATCCCAGAAGTGTGCAACTTGTTCCCTGAGTTAGAAAACGTCGAGAAACGTTCGTTTCTGCTAGCACTGTGCTTCTACACATGTATTTGCTGAACGGTGAAAGCACACAGTAATGCACTTTTCTCCCAGCAAATACACTGTTTCTAAGGAAATGGGAACACACTGAGGAGACACTTGTGGGAGCTACTGTGACTAAAAGTGAGCTTCCCTACGCACAGGGAAGCAAGAGAAATGCTGATTTCATCAAGCCCAGTTACATACTCAGAATCTGTACTACTGCGCAAATAGGCATGTCTCTGTAGGCAAAAAACTAATTTCTGACAAAGTTGCCCAAATGCATCTCAGAAGTGTGCAACTTGTTCACTGAGTTAGAAAACGTCGAGAAACGTTCGTTTCTGCTAGTGCTGTGCTTCTACACATGTATTTGCTGAACGGTGAAAGCGCCCATTAAGGCAATTTTCTCCCAGCAAATACACTGTTTCTAAGGAAATGGGAACACACTGAGGAGACACTTGTGGGAGCTACTGTGACTAAAACTGAGCTTCCCTACGCACAGGGAGGCAAGAAAAATGCTGATTTCATCCAGCCCAGTTACATACTCAGAATCTGTACTACTGCGCAAATAGGCATGTCTCTGTAGGCAAAAAACTCATTTGTGACAAAGTTGCCCAAATGCATCTCAGAAGTGTGCAACTTGTTCCCTGAGTTAGAAAACGTGGAGGAACGATCGTTTCTGCTAGCGTTGTGCTTCTACACATGTATTTGCTGAACGGTGAAAGCGCACAGTAATGCACTTTTCTCCCAGCAAATACACTGTTTCTAAGGAAATGGGAACACACTGAGGAGACACTTGTGGGAGCTACTGTGACTAAAACTGAGCTTCCCTATGCACAGGGAAGCAGGAGAAATGCTGATTTCATCCAGCCCAGTTACATACTCAGAATCTGTACTACTGCGCAAATAGGTATGTCTCTTTAGGCAAAAAACTCATTTCTGACAAAGTTGCCCAAATGCATCTCAGAAGTGTGCAACTTCTTCCCTGAGTTAGAAAAAGTCGAGAAACGTTCGTTTCTGCTAGCGCTGTGCTTCTACACATGTATTTGCTGAACGGTGAAGGCGCACAGTAATGCACTTTTCTCCCAGCAAATACACTGTTTCTAAGGAAATGGGAACACACTGAGGAGACACTTGCGGGAACTACTGTGACTAAAACTGAGCTTCCCTACGCACAGGGAAGCAAGAGAAATGCTGATTTCATCAAGCCCAGTTACATACTCAGAATCCGTACTACTGCGTAAATAGGCATGTCTCTGTAGGCAAAAAACTCATTTCTGACAAAGTTGCCCAAATGCATCTCAGAAGTGTGCAACCTGTTCCCTGAGTTAGAAAACGTCGAGAAACGTTCGTTTCTGCTAGCGCTGTGCTTCTACTCATGTATTTGCTGAATGGTGAAAGCGCACAGTAATGCATTTTTCTCCCAGCAAATACACTGTTTCCAAGGATCTGGAAACACACTGAGGAGACACTTGTGGGAGCTACTGTGACTAAAACTGAGCTTCCCTACGCACAGGGAAGCAAGAGAAATGCTGATTTCATAAAGCCCAGTTACATACTCAGAATCTGTACTACTGCGCAAATAGGCATGTCTCTTTAGGCAAAAAACTCATTTCTGACAAAGTTGCCCAAATGCATCTCAGAAATGTGCAACTTGTTCCCTGAGTTAGAAAACGTCGAGAAACGGAAGTTTCTGCTAGCGCTGTGCTTCTACACATGTATTTGCTGAACGGTGAAAGCGCACAGTAATGCACTTTTCTCCCAGCAAATACACTGTTTCTAAGGAACTGGGAACACACTGAGGAGACACTTGTGGGAGCTACTGTGACTAAAACTGAGCTTCCCTACGCACAGGGAAGCAAGAGAAATGCTGATTTAATCAAGCCCAGTTACATACTCAGAATCTGTACTACTGCGCAAATAGGCATGTGTCTTTAGGCAAAAAAATCATTTCTGACAAAGTTGCCCAAATGCATCTCAGAAGTGTGCAACTTGTTCCCTGAGTTAGAGAACGTCGAGAAACGGTCGTTTCAGCTAGCGCTGTGCTTCTACACATGTATTTGCTGAACGGTGAAAGCGCACAGTAATGCACATTTCTCCCAGCAAAAACACTGTTTCTAAGGAAATGGGAACACACTGAGGAGACACTTGTGGGAGCTACTGTGACTAAAACTGAGCTTCCCTACGCACAGGGAAGCAAGAGAAATGCTGATTTCATAAAGCCCAGTTACATACTCAGAATCTGTACTACTGCGCAAATAGGCATGTCTCTTTAGGCAAAAAACTAATTTCTGACAAAGTTGCCCAAATGCATCTCAGAAGTGTGCAACTTGTTCCCTGAGTTAGAAAACGTCGAGAAACGGTCGTTTCTGCTAGCGCTGTGCTTCTACACATGTATTTGCTGAACGGTGAAAGCGCACAGTAATGCACTTTTCTCCCAGCAAATACACTGTTTCTAAGGAAATGGGAACACACTGAGGAGACACTTGTGGGAGCTACTGTGACTAAAACTGAGGTTCCCTACGCACAGGGAAGCAAGAGAAATGCTGATTTCATCAAGAACAGTAACATACTCAGAATCTGTACTACTGCGCAAATAGACATGTCTCTGTAGGCAAAAAACTCATTTCTGACAAAGTTGCCCAAATGCATCTCAGAAGTGTGCAACCTGTTCCCTGAGTTAGAAAATGTCGAGAAACGTTCGTTTCTGCTAGCGCTGTGCTTCTACACATGTATTTGCTGAATGTTGAAAGCGCACAGTAATGCACTTTTCTCCCAGCAAATACACTGTTTCTATGGAACTGGGAACACACTGAGGAGACACTTGTGGGAGCTACTGTGACTAAAACTGAGCTTCCCTACGCACAGGGAAGCAAGAGAAATGCTGATTTCATCAAGCCCAGTTACATACTCAGAATCTGTACTACTGCGCAAATAGGCATGTCTCTTTAGGCAAAAAACTCATTTCTGACAAAGTTGCCCAAATGCATCTCAGAAGTGTGCAACTTGTTCCCTGAGTTAGAAAACGTCGAGAAACGTTTGTTTCTGCTAGCGCTGTGCTTCTACACATGTATTTGCTGAACGGTGAAAGCGCACAGTAATGCACTTTTCTCCCAGCAAATACACTGTTTCTAAGGAACTGGGAACACACTGAGGAGACACTTGTGGGAGCTACTGTGACTAAAACTGAGCTTCCCTACGCACAGGGAAGCAAGAGAAATGCTGATTTAATCAAGCCCAGTTACATACTCAGAATCTGTACTACTGCGCAAATAGGCATGTCTCTTTAGGCAAAAAACTCATTTCTGACAAAGTTGCCCAAATGCATCTCAGAAGTGTGCAACTTGTTCCCTGAGTTAGAAAACGTCGAGAAACGGTCGTTTCAGCTAGCGCTGTGCCTCTACACATGTATTTGCAGAACGGTGAAAGCGCACAGTAATGCACATTTCTCCCAGCAAAAACACTGTTTCTAAGGAAATGGGAACACACTGAGGAGACACATGTGGGAGCTACTGTGACTAAAACTGAGCTTCCCTACGCACAGGGAAGCAAGAGAAATGCTGATTTCATCAAGCCCAGTTACATACTCAGAATCTGTACTACTGCGCAAATAGGCATGTCTCTTTAGGCAAAAAACTCATTTCTGACAAAGTTGCCCAAATGCATCTCAGAAGTGTGCAACTTCTTCCCTGAGTTAGAAAAAGTCGAGAAACGTTCGTTTCTGCTAGCGCTGTGCTTCTACACATGTATTTGCTGAACGGTGAAGGCGCACAGTAATGCACTTTTCTCCCAGCAAATACACTGTTTCTAAGGAAATGGGAACACACTGAGGAGACACTTGTGGGAACTACTGTGACTAAAACTGAGCTTCCCTACGCACAGGGAAGCAAGAGAAATGCTGATTTCATCAAGCCCAGTTACATACTCAGAATCCGTACTACTGCGTAAATAGGCATGTCTCTGTAGGCAAAAAACTCATTTCTGACAAAGTTGCCCAAATGCATCTCAGAAGTGTGCAACCTGTTCCCTGAGTTAGAAAACGTCGAGAAACGTTCATTTCTGCTAGCGCTGTGCTTCTACACATGTATTTGCTGAATGGGGAAAGCGCACAGTAATGCATTTTTCTCCCAGCAAATACACTGTTTCCAAGGATCTGGAAACACACTGAGGAGACACTTGTGGGAGCTACTGTGACTAAAACTGAGCTTCCCTACGCACAGGGAAGCAAGAGAAATGCTGATTTCATAAAGCCCAGTTACATACTCAGAATCTGTACTACTGCGCAAATAGACATGTCTCTGTAGGCAAAAAACTCATTTCTGACAAAGTTGCCCAAATGCATCTCAGAAGTGTGCAACTTGTTCCCTGAGTTAGAAAACGTCGAAAAACGTTCGTTTCTGCTATCGCTGTGCTTCTACACATGTATTTGCTGAATGTTGAAAGCGCACAGTAATTCACTTTCTCCCAGCAAATACACTGTTTCTAAGGAAATGGGAATACACTGAGGAGACACTTGTGGGAGCTACTGTGACTAAAACTGAGCTTCCCTACGCACAGGGAAGCAAGAGAAATGCTGATTTCATCAAGCCCAGTTACATACTCAGAATCTGTACTACTGCGCAAATAGGCATGTCTCTGTAGGCAAAAAACTCATTTCTGACAAAGTTGCCCAAATGCAAGTCAGAAGTGTGCAACTTGGTCCCTGAGTTAGAAAACGTCGAGAAACGTTCGTTTCTGCTAGCGCTGTGCTTCTACACATGTATTTGCTGAACGGTGAAAGCGCAGAGTAATGCACTTTTCTCCCAGCAAATACACTGTTTCTAAAGAAATGGGAACACACTGAGGAGACACTTGTGGGAGCTACTGTGACTAAAACTGAGCTTCCCTACGCACAGGGAAGCAAGAGAAATGCTGATTTCATCAAGCCCAGTTACATACTCAGAATTTGTACTACTGCGCAAATAGGCATGTCTCTTTAGGCAAAAAACTCATTTCTGACAAAGTTGCCCAAATGCATCTCAGAAGTGTGCAACTTGTTCCCTGAGTTAGAAAACGTCGAGAAACGGTCGTTTCTGCTAGCGCTGTGCTTCTACACATGTATTTGCTGAACGGTGAAAGTGCACAGTAATGCACTTTTCTCCCAGCAAATACACTGTTTCTAAGGAAATGGGAACACACTGAGGAGACACTTGTGGGAGCTACTGTGACTAAAACTGAGCTTCCCTACGCACAGGGAAGCAAGAGAAATGCTGATTTCATAAAGCCCAGTTACATACTCAGAATCTGTACTACTGCGCAAATAGACATGTCTCTGTAGGCAAAAAACTCATTTCTGACAAAGTTGCCCAAATGCATCTCAGAAGTGTGCAACCTGTTCCCTGAGTTAGAAAACGTCGAGAAACGTTCGTTTCTGCTAGCGCTGTGCTTCTACACATGTATTTGCTGAACGGTGAAAGCGCACAGTAATGCACTTTTATCCCAGCAAATACACTGTTTCTAAGGAACTGGGAACACACTGAGGAGACACTTGTGGGAGCTACTGTGACTAAAACTGAGCTTCCCTACGCACAGGGAACCAAGAGAAATGCTGATTTCATCAAGCCCAGTTACATACTCAGAATCTGTACCTCTGCGCAAATAGACATGTCTCTGTAGGCAAAAAACTCATTTCTGACAAAGTTGCCCAAATGCATCTCAGAAGTGTGCAACTTGTTCCCTGAGTTAGAGAACGTCGAGAAACGGTCGTTTCAGCTAGCGCTGTGCTTCTACACATGTATTTGCTGAACGGTGAAAGCACACAGTAATGCACATTTCTCCCAGCAAAAACACTGTTTCTAAGGAAATGGGAACACACTGAGGAGACACTTGTGGGAGCTACTGTGACTAAAACTGAGCTTCCCTACGCACAGGGAAGCAAGAGAAATGCTGATTTCATCAAGCCCAGTTACATACTCAGAATCTGTACTACTGCGCAAATAGGCATGTCTCTTTAGGCAAAAAACTCATTTCTGACAAAGTTGCCCAAATGCATCTCAGAAGTGTGCAACTTGTTCCCTGAGTTAGAAAACGTCGAGAAACGGTCGTTTCAGCTAGCGCTGTGCTTCTACACATGTATTTGCTGAACGGTGAAAGCGCACAGTAATGCACATTTCTCCCAGGAAAAACACTGTTTCTAAGGAAATGGGAACACACTGAGGAGACACTTGTGGGAGCTACTGTGACTAAAACTGAGCTTCCCTATGCACAGGGAAGCAGGAGAAATGCTGATTTCATCCAGCCCAGTTACATACTCAGAATCTGTACTACTGCGCAAATAGGTATGTCTCTTTAGGCAAAAAACTCATTTCTGACAAAGTTGCCCAAATGCATCTCAGAAGTGTGCAACTTCTTCCTTGAGTTAGAAAAAGTCGAGAAACGTTCGTTTCTGCTAGCGCTGTGCTTCTACACATGTATTTGCTGAACGGTGAAGGCGCACAGTAATGCACTTTTCTCCCAGCAAATACACTGTTTCTAAGGAAATGGGAACACACTGAGGAGACACTTGCGGGAACTACTGTGACTAAAACTGAGCTTCCCTACGCACAGGGAAGCAAGAGAAATGCTGATTTCATCAAGCCCAGTTACATACTCAGAATTCGTACTACTGCGTAAATAGGCATGTCTCTGTAGGCAAAAAACTCATTTCTGACAAAGTTGCCCAAATGCATCTCAGAAGTGTGCAACCTGTTCCCTGAGTTAGAAAACGTCGAGAAACGTTCGTTTCTGCTAGCGCTGTGCTTCTACTCATGTATTTGCTGAATGGTGAAAGCGCACAGTAATGCATTTTTCTCCCAGCAAATACACTGTTTCCAAGGATCTGGAAACACACTGAGGAGACACTTGTGGGAGCTACTGTGACTAAAACTGAGCTTCCCTACGCACAGGGAAGCAAGAGAAATGCTGATTTCATAAAGCCCAGTTACATACTCAGAATCTGTACTACTGCGCAAATAGGCATGTCTCTTTAGGCAAAAAACTCATTTCTGACAAAGTTGCCCAAATGCATCTCAGAAATGTGCAACTTGTTCCCTGAGTTAGAAAACGTCGAGAAACGGAAGTTTCTGCTAGCGCTGTGCTTCTACACATGTATTTGCTGAACGGTGAAAGCGCACAGTAATGCACTTTTCTCCCAGCAAATACACTGTTTCTAAGGAACTGGGAACACACTGAGGAGACACTTGTGGGAGCTACTGTGACTAAAACTGAGCTTCCCTACGCACAGGGAAGCAAGAGAAATGCTGATTTAATCAAGCCCAGTTACATACTCAGAATCTGTACTACTGCGCAAATAGGCATGTCTCTTTAGGCAAAAAACTCATTTCTGACAAAGTTGCCCAAATGCATCTCAGAAGTGTGCAACTTGTTCCCTGAGTTAGAGAACGTCGAGAAACGGTCGTTTCAGCTAGCGCTGTGCTTCTACACATGTATTTGCTGAACGGTGAAAGCGCACAGTAATGCACATTTCTCCCAGCAAAAACACTGTTTCTAAGGAAATGGGAACACACTGAGGAGACACTTGTGGGAGCTACTGTGACTAAAACTGAGCTTCCCTACGCACAGGGAAGCAAGAGAAATGCTGATTTCATAAAGCCCAGTTACATACTCAGAATCTGTACTACTGCGCAAATAGGCATGTCTCTTTAGGCAAAAAACTAATTTCTGACAAAGTTGCCCAAATGCATCTCAGAAGTGTGCAACTTGTTCCCTGAGTTAGAAAACGTCGAGAAACGGTCGTTTCTGCTAGCGCTGTGCTTCTACACATGTATTTGCTGAACGGTGAAAGCGCACAGTAATGCACTTTTCTCCCAGCAAATACACTGTTTCTAAGGAAATGGGAACACACTGAGGAGACACTTGTGGGAGCTACTGTGACTAAAACTGAGGTTCCCTACGCACAGGGAAGCAAGAGAAATGCTGATTTCATCAAGAACAGTAACATACTCAGAATCTGTACTACTGCGCAAATAGACATGTCTCTGTAGGCAAAAAACTCATTTCTGACAAAGTTGCCCAAATGCATCTCAGAAGTGTGCAACTTGTTCCCTGAGTTAGAAAACGTCGAGAAACGTTTGTTTCTGCTAGCGCTGTGCTTCTACACATGTATTTGCTGAACGGTGAAAGCGCACAGTAATGCACTTTTCTCCCAGCAAATACACTGTTTCTAAGGAACTGGGAACACACTGAGGAGACACTTGTGGGAGCTACTGTGACTAAAACTGAGCTTCCCTACGCACAGGGAAGCAAGAGAAATGCTGATTTCATCAAGCCCAGTTACATACTCAGAATCTGTACTACTGCGCAAATAGGCATGTCTCTTTAGGCAAAAAACTCATTTCTGACAAAGTTGCCCAAATGCATCTCAGAAGTGTGCAACTTGTTCCCTGAGTTAGAAAACGTCGAGAAACGGTCGTTTCAGCTAGCGCTGTGCCTCTACACATGTATTTGCAGAACGGTGAAAGCGCACAGTAATGCACATTTCTCCCAGCAAAAACACTGTTTCTAAGGAAATGGGATCACACTGAGGAGACACTTGTGGGAGCTACTGTGACTAAAACTGAGCTTCCCTATGCACAGGGAAGCAGGAGAAATGCTGATTTCATCCAGCCCAGTTACATACTCAGAATCTGTACTACTGCGCAAATAGGTATGTCTCTTTAGGCAAAAAACTCATTTCTGACAAAGTTGCCCAAATGCATCTCAGAAGTGTGCAACTTCTTCCCTGAGTTAGAAAAAGTCGAGAAACGTTCGTTTCTGCTAGCGCTGTGCTTCTACACATGTATTTGCTGAACGGTGAAGGCGCACAGTAATGCACTTTTCTCCCAGCAAATACACTGTTTCTAAGGAAATGGGAACACACTGAGGAGACACTTGTGGGAACTACTGTGACTAAAACTGAGCTTCACTACGCACAGGGAAGCAAGAGAAATGCTGATTTCATCAAGCCCAGTTACATACTCAGAATCCGTACTACTGCGCAAATAGGCATGTCTCTGTAGGCAAAAAACTCATTTCTGACAAAGTTGCCCAAATGCATCTCAGAAGTGTGCAACCTGTTCCCTGAGTTAGAAAACGTCGAGAAACGTTCGTTTCTGCTAGCGCTGTGCTTCTACACATGTATTTGCTGAATGGGGAAAGCGCACAGTAATGTATTTTTCTCCCAGCAAATACACTGTTTCCAAGGATCTGGAAACACACTGAGGAGACACTTGTGGGAGCTGCTGTGACTAAAACTGAGCTTCCCTACGCACAGGGAAGCAAGAGAAATGGTGATTTCATCAAGCCCAGTTACATACTCAGAATCCGTACTACTGCGCAAATAGGCATGTCTCTGTAGGCAAAAAACTCATTTCTGACAAAGTTGCCCAAATGCATCTCAGAAGTGTGCAACTTGTCCCCTGAGTTAGAAAACGTCGAGAAACATTCGTTTCTGCTAGCGCTGTGCTTCTACACATGTATTTGCTGAACGGTGATAGCGCACAGTAATGCACTTTTCTCCCAGCAAATACACTGTTTCTAAGGAAATGGGAACACACTGAGGAGACACTTGTGGGAGCTACTGTGACTAAAACTGAGCTTCCCTACGCACAGGGAAGCAAGAGAAATGATGATTTCATCAAGCCCAGTTACATACTCAGAATCTGTACTACTGCGCAAATAGGCATGTCTCTGTAGGCAAAAAACTCATTTCTGACACAGTTGCCCAAATGCATCTTAGAAGTGTGCAACTTCTTCCCTGAGTTAGAAAACGTCGAGAAACGGTCGTTTCTGCTAGCGCTGTGCTTCTACACATGTATTTGCTGAACGGTGAAAGCGCACAGTAATGCACTTTTATCCCAGCAAATACACTGTTTCTAAGGAACTGGGAACACACTGAGGAGACACTTGTGGGAGCTACTGTGACTAAAACTGAGCTTCCCTACGCACAGTGAACCAAGAGAAATGCTGATTTCATCAAGCCCAGTTACATACTCAGAATCTGTACCTCTGCGCAAATAGACATGTCTCTGTAGGCAAAAAACTCATTTCGGACAAAGTTGCCCAAATGCATCTCAGAAGTGTGCAACCTGTTTCCTGAGTTAGAAAACGTCGAGAAACGTTCGTTTCTGCTAGCGCTTTGCTTCTACACATGTATTTGCTGATTGGTGAAAGCGCACAGTAATGCACTTTACTCCCAGCAAATACACTGTTTCTAAGGAAATGGGAACACACTGAGGAGACACTTGTGGGAGCTACTGTGACTAAAACTGAGCTTCCCTACGCACTGGGAAGCAAGAGAAATGCTGATTTCATAAAGCCCAGTTACATACTCAGAATCTGTACTACTGCGCAAATAGACATGTCTCTGTAGGCAAAAAACTCATTTCTGACAAAGTTGCCCAAATGCATCTCAGAAGTGTGCAACCTGTTCCCTGAGTTAGAAAACGTCGAGAAACGTTCGTTTCGGCTAGCGCTGTGCTTCTACACATGTATTTGCTGAACGGTGAAAGCGCACATTAATGAACTTTCCTCCCATCAAATACACTGTTTCTAAGGAACTGGGAACACACTGAGGAGACACTTGTGGGAGCTACTGTGACTAAAACTGAGCTTCCCTACGCACAGGGAAGCAAGAGAAATGCTGATTTCATCAAGCCCAGTTACATACTCAGAATTTGTACTACTGCGCAAATAGGCATGTCTCTGTAGGCAAAAAACTCATTTCTGACAAAGTTGCCCAAATGCATCTCAGAAGTGTGCAACTTGTTCCCTGAGTTAGAAAACGTCGAGAAACGGTCGTTTCTGCTAGCGCTGTGCTTCTACACATGTATTTGCTGAACGGTGAAAGCGCACAGTAATGCACTTTTCTCCCAGCAAATACACTATTTCTAAGGAAATGGGAACACACTGAGGAGACACTTGTGGGAGCTACTGTGACTAAAACTGAGCTTCCCTACGCACAGGGAAGCAAGAGAAATGCTGATTTCATCAAGAACAGTTACATACTCAGAATCTGTACTACTGCGCAAATAGGCATGTCTCTGTAGGAAAAAACTCATTTCTGACAAAGTTGCCCAAATGCATCTCAGAAGTTTGCAACCTGTTCCCTGAGTTAGAAAACATCGAGAAACGTTCGTTTCTGCTAGCGCTGTGCTTCTACACATGTATTTGCTGAATGGTGAAAGCGCACAGTAATGCACTTTTCTCCCAGAAAATACACTGTTTCTAAGGAACCGGGAACACACTGAGGAGACACTTGTGGGAGCTACTGTGACTAAAACTGAGCTTCCCTACGCACAGCGAAGCAAGAGAAATGCTGATTTCATCAAGCCCAGTTACACACTCAGAATCTGTACTACTGCGAAAATAGGCATGTCTCTTTAGGCAAAAAACTCATTTCTGACAAAGTTGCCCAAATGCATCTCAGAAGTGTGCAACTTGTTCCCTGAGTTAGAAAACGTCGAGAAACGTTCGTTTCTGCTAGCGCTGTGCTTCTACACATGTATTTGCTGAACGGTGAAAGCGCACAGTAATGCACTTTTCTCCCAGCAAATACACTGTTTCTAAGGAACCGGGAACACACTGAGGAGACACTTGTGGGAGCTACTGTGACTAAAACTGAGCTTCCCTACGCACAGGGAAGCAAGAGAAATGCTGATTTCATCAAGCCCAGTTACATACTCAGAATCTGTACACCTGCGCAAATAGACATGTCTCTGTAGGCAAAAATCTCATTTCTGACAAAGTTACCCAAATGCATCTCAGAGTGTGCAACCTGTTCCCTGAGTTAGAAAACGTCGAGAAACGGTCGTTTCTGCTAGCGCTGTGCTTCTACACATGTATTTGCTGAATGGTGAAAGCACACAGTAATGCACTTTTCTCCCAGCAAATACACTGTTTCTAAGGAAATGGGAACACACTGAGGAGACACTTGTGGGAGCTACTGTGACTAAAACTGAGCTTCCTTACGCACAGGGAAACAAGAGAAATGCTGATTTCATCAAGCCCAGTTACATACTCAGAATCTGTACTACTGCGCAAATAGGCATGTCTCTGTAGGCAAAAAACTCATTTCTGACAAAGTTGCCCAAATGCATCTCAGAAGTGTGCAACCTGTTCCCTGAGTTATAAAACGTCGAGAAACGTTCGGTTCTGCTAGCGCTGTGCTTCTACACATGTATTTGCTGAACGGTGAAAGCGCACAGTAATGCACTTTTCTCCCAGCAAATACACTGTTTCTAAGGAAATGGGAACACACTGAGGAGACACTTGTGGGAGCTACTGTGACTAAAACTGAGGTTCCCTACGCACAGGGAAGCAAGAGAAATGCTGATTTCATCAAGAACAGTAACATACTCAGAATCTGTACTACTGCGCAAATAGACATGTCTCTGTAGGCAAAAAACTCATTTCTGACAAAGTTGCCCAAATGCATCTCAGAAGTGTGCAACCTGTTCCCTGAGTTAGAAAATGTCGAGAAACGTTCGTTTCTGCTAGCGCTGTGCTTCTACACATGTATTTGCTGAATGGTGAAAGCGCACAGTAATGCACTTTTCTCCCAGCAAATACACTGTTTCTATGGAACTGGGAACACACTGAGGAGACACTTGTGGGAGCTACTGTGACTAAAACTGAGCTTCCCTACGCACAGGGAAGCAAGAGAAATGCTGATTTCATCAAGCCCAGTTACATACTCAGAATCTGTACTACTGCGCAAATAGGCATGTCTCTTTAGGCAAAAAACTCATTTCTGACAAAGTTGCCCAAATGCATCTCAGAAGTGTGCAACTTGTTCCCTGAGTTAGAAAACGTCGAGAAACGTTTGTTTCTGCTAGCGCTGTGCTTCTACACATGTATTTGCTGAACGGTGAAAGCGCACAGTAATGCACTTTTCTCCCAGCAAATACACTGTTTCTAAGGAACTGGGAACACACTGAGGAGACACTTGTGGGAGCTACTGTGACTAAAACTGAGCTTCCCTACGCACAGGGAAGCAAGAGAAATGCTGATTTCATCAAGCCCAGTTACATACTCAGAATCTGTACTACTGCGCAAATAGGCATGTCTCTTTAGGCAAAAAACTCATTTCTGACAAAGTTGCCCAAATGCATCTCAGAAGTGTGCAACTTGTTCCCTGAGTTAGAAAACGTCGAGAAACGGTCGTTTCAGCTAGCGCTGTGCCTCTACACATGTATTTGCAGAACGGTGAAAGCGCACAGTAATGCACATTTCTCCCAGCAAAAACACTGTTTCTAAGGAAATGGGATCACACTGAGGAGACACTTGTGGGAGCTACTGTGACTAAAACTGAGCTTCCCTATGCACAGGGAAGCAGGAGAAATGCTGATTTCATCCAGCCCAGTTACATACTCAGAATCTGTACTACTGCGCAAATAGGTATGTCTCTTTAGGCAAAAAACTCATTTCTGACAAAGTTGCCCAAATGCATCTCAGAAGTGTGCAACTTCTTCCCTGAGTTAGAAAAAGTCGAGAAACGTTCGTTTCTGCTAGCGCTGTGCTTCTACACATGTATTTGCTGAACGGTGAAGGCGCACAGTAATGCACTTTTCTCCCAGCAAATACACTGTTTCTAAGGAAATGGGAACACACTGAGGAGACACTTGTGGGAACTACTGTGACTAAAACTGAGCTTCACTATGCACAGGGAAGCAAGAGAAATGCTGATTTCATCAAGCCCAGTTACATACTCAGAATCCGTACTACTGCGCAAATAGGCATGTCTCTGTAGGCAAAAAACTCATTTCTGACAAAGTTGCCCAAATGCATCTCAGAAGTGTGCAACCTGTTCCCTGAGTTAGAAAACGTCGAGAAACGTTCGTTTCTGCTAGCGCTGTGCTTCTACACATGTATTTGCTGAATGGGGAAAGCGCACAGTAATGTATTTTTCTCCCAGCAAATACACTGTTTCCAAGGATCTGGAAACACACTGAGGAGACACTTGTGGGAGCTGCTGTGACTAAAACTGAGCTTCCCTACGCACAGGGAAGCAAGAGAAATGGTGATTTCATCAAGCCCAGTTACATACTCAGAATCCGTACTACTGCGCAAATAGGCATGTCTCTGTAGGCAAAAAACTCATTTCTGACAAAGTTGCCCAAATGCATCTCAGAAGTGTGCAACTTGTCCCCTGAGTTAGAAAACGTCGAGAAACATTCGTTTCTGCTAGCGCTGTGCTTCTACACATGTATTTGCTGAACGGTGATAGCGCACAGTAATGCACTTTTCTCCCAGCAAATACACTGTTTCTAAGGAAATGGGAACACACTGAGGAGACACTTGTGGGAGCTACTGTGACTAAAACTGAGCTTCCCTACGCACAGGGAAGCAAGAGAAATGATGATTTCATCAAGCCCAGTTACATACTCAGAATCTGTACTACTGCGCAAATAGGCATGTCTCTGTAGGCAAAAAACTCATTTCTGACACAGTTGCCCAAATGCATCTTAGAAGTGTGCAACTTCTTCCCTGAGTTAGAAAACGTCGAGAAACGGTCGTTTCTGCTAGCGCTGTGCTTCTACACATGTATTTGCTGAACGGTGAAAGCGCACAGTAATGCACTTTTATCCCAGCAAATACACTGTTTCTAAGGAACTGGGAACACACTGAGGAGACACTTGTGGGAGCTACTGTGACTAAAACTGAGCTTCCCTACGCACAGGGAACCAAGAGAAATGCTGATTTCATCAAGCCCAGTTACATACTCAGAATCTGTACCTCTGCGCAAATAGACATGTCTCTGTAGGCAAAAAACTCATTTCGGACAAAGTTGCCCAAATGCATCTCAGAAGTGTGCAACCTGTTTCCTGAGTTAGAAAACGTCGAGAAACGTTCGTTTCTGCTAGCGCTTTGCTTCTACACATGTATTTGCTGATTGGTGAAAGCGCACAGTAATGCACTTTACTCCCAGCAAATACACTGTTTCTAAGGAAATGGGAACACACTGAGGAGACACTTGTGGGAGCTACTGTGACTAAAACTGAGCTTCCCTACGCACTGGGAAGCAAGAGAAATGCTGATTTCATAAAGCCCAGTTACATACTCAGAATCTGTACTACTGCGCAAATAGACATGTCTCTGTAGGCAAAAAACTCATTTCTGACAAAGTTGCCCAAATGCATCTCAGAAGTGTGCAACCTGTTCCCTGAGTTAGAAAACGTCGAGAAACGTTCGTTTCGGCTAGCGCTGTGCTTCTACACATGTATTTGCTGAACGGTGAAAGCGCACATTAATGAACTTTCCTCCCATCAAATACACTGTTTCTAAGGAACTGGGAACACACTGAGGAGACACTTGTGGGAGCTACTGTGACTAAAACTGAGCTTCCCTACGCACAGGGAAGCAAGAGAAATGCTGATTTCATCAAGCCCAGTTACATACTCAGAATTTGTACTACTGCGCAAATAGGCATGTCTCTGTAGGCAAAAAACTCATTTCTGACAAAGTTGCCCAAATGCATCTCAGAAGTGTGCAACTTGTTCCCTGAGTTAGAAAACGTCGAGAAACGGTCGTTTCTGCTAGCGCTGTGCTTCTACACATGTATTTGCTGAACGGTGAAAGCGCACAGTAATGCACTTTTCTCCCAGCAAATACACTATTTCTAAGGAAATGGGAACACACTGAGGAGACACTTGTGGGAGCTACTGTGACTAAAACTGAGCTTCCCTACGCACAGGGAAGCAAGAGAAATGCTGATTTCATCAAGAACAGTTACATACTCAGAATCTGTACTACTGCGCAAATAGGCATGTCTCTGTAGGAAAAAACTCATTTCTGACAAAGTTGCCCAAATGCATCTCAGAAGTTTGCAACCTGTTCCCTGAGTTAGAAAACATCGAGAAACGTTCGTTTCTGCTAGCGCTGTGCTTCTACACATGTATTTGCTGAATGGTGAAAGCGCACAGTAATGCACTTTTCTCCCAGCAAATACACTGTTTCTAAGGAACCGGGAACACACTGAGGAGACACTTGTGGGAGCTACTGTGACTACAACTGAGCTTCCCTACGCACAGCGAAGCAAGAGAAATGCTGATTTCATCAAGCCCAGTTACACACTCAGAATCTGTACTACTGCGAAAATAGGCATGTCTCTTTAGGCAAAAAACTCATTTCTGACAAAGTTGCCCAAATGCATCTCAGAAGTGTGCAACTTGTTCCCTGAGTTAGAAAACGTCGAGAAACGTTCGTTTCTGCTAGCGCTGTGCTTCTACACATGTATTTGCTGAACGGTGAAAGCGCACAGTAATGCACTTTTCTCCCAGCAAATACACTGTTTCTAAGGAACCGGGAACACACTGAGGAGACACTTGTGGGAGCTACTGTGACTAAAACTGAGCTTCCCTACGCACAGGGAAGCAAGAGAAATGCTGATTTCATCAAGCCCAGTTACATACTCAGAATCTGTACACCTGCGCAAATAGACATGTCTCTGTAGGCAAAAATCTCATTTCTGACAAAGTTACCCAAATGCATCTCAGAGTGTGCAACCTGTTCCCTGAGTTAGAAAACGTCGAGAAACGGTCGTTTCTGCTAGCGCTGTGCTTCTACACATGTATTTGCTGAATGGTGAAAGCACACAGTAATGCACTTTTCTCCCAGCAAATACACTGTTTCTAAGGAAATGGGAACACACTGAGGAGACACTTGTGGGAGCTACTGTGACTAAAACTGAGCTTCCTTACGCACAGGGAAACAAGAGAAATGCTGATTTCATCAAGCCCAGTTACATACTCAGAATCTGTACTACTGCGCAAATAGGCATGTCTCTGTAGGCAAAAAACTCATTTCTGACAAAGTTGCCCAAATGCATCTCAGAAGTGTGCAACCTGTTCCCTGAGTTATAAAACGTCGAGAAACGTTCGGTTCTGCTAGCGCTGTGCTTCTACACATGTATTTGCTGAACGGTGAAAGCGCACAGTAATGCACTTTTCTCCCAGCAAATACACTGTTTCTAAGGAACTGGGAACACACTGAGGAGACACTTGTGGGAGCTACTGTGACTAAAACTGAGCTTCCCTACGAACAGGGAACCAAGAGAAATGCTGATTTCATCAAGCCCAGTTACATACTCAGAATCTGTACCTCTGCGCAAATAGACATGTCTCTGTAGGCAAAAAACTCATTTCGGACAAAGTTGCCCAAATGCATCTCAGAAGTGTGCAACTTGTCCCCTGAGTTAGAAAACGTCGAGAAACATTCGTTTCTGCTAGCGCTGTGCTGCTACACATGTATTTGCTGAACGGTGATAGCGCACAGTAATGCACTTTTCTCCCAGCAAATACACTGTTTCTAAGGAAATGGGAACACACTGAGGAGACACTTGTGGGAGCTACTGTGACTAAAACTGAGCTTCCCTACGCACAGGGAAGCAAGAGAAATGATGATTTCATCAAGCCCAGTTACATACTCAGAATCTGTACTACTGCGCAAATAGGCATGTCTCTGTAGGCAAAAAACTCATTTCTGACACAGTTGCCCAAATGCATCTTAGAAGTGTGCAACTTCTTCCCTGAGTTAGAAAACGTCGAGAAACGGTCGTTTCTGCTAGCGCTGTGCTTCTACACATGTATTTGCTGAACGGTGAAAGCGCACAGTAATGCACTTTTATCCCAGCAAATACACTGTTTCTAAGGAACTGGGAACACACTGAGGAGACACTTGTGGGAGCTACTGTGACTAAAACTGAGCTTCCCTACGCACAGGGAACCAAGAGAAATGCTGATTTCATCAAGCCCAGTTACATACTCAGAATCTGTACCTCTGCGCAAATAGACATGTCTCTGTAGGCAAAAAACTCATTTCGGACAAAGTTGCCCAAATGCATCTCAGAAGTGTGCAACCTGTTTCCTGAGTTAGAAAACGTCGAAAAACGTTCGTTTCTGCTAGCGCTTTGCTTCTACACATGTATTTGCTGATTGGTGAAAGCGCACAGTAATGCACTTTACTCCCAGCAAATACACTGTTTCTAAGGAAATGGGAACACACTGAGGAGACACTTGTGGGAGCTACTGTGACTAAAACTGAGCTTCCCTACGCACTGGGAAGCAAGAGAAATGCTGATTTCATAAAGCCCAGTTACATACTCAGAATCTGTACTACTGCGCAAATAGACATGTCTCTGTAGGCAAAAAACTCATTTCTGACAAAGTTGCCCAAATGCATCTCAGAAGTGTGCAACCTGTTCCCTGAGTTAGAAAACGTCGAGAAACGTTCGTTTCGGCTAGCGCTGTGCTTCTACACATGTATTTGCTGAACGGTGAAAGCGCACATTAATGAACTTTCCTCCCATCAAATACACTGTTTCTAAGGAACTGGGAACACACTGAGGAGACACTTGTGGGAGCTACTGTGACTAAAACTGAGCTTCCCTACGCACAGGGAAGCAAGAGAAATGCTGATTTCATCAAGCCCAGTTACATACTCAGAATTTGTACTACTGCGCAAATAGGCATGTCTCTGTAGGCAAAAAACTCATTTCTGACAAAGTTGCCCAAATGCATCTCAGAAGTGTGCAACTTGTTCCCTGAGTTAGAAAACGTCGAGAAACGGTCGTTTCTGCTAGCGCTGTGCTTCTACACATGTATTTGCTGAACGGTGAAAGCGCACAGTAATGCACTTTTCTCCCAGCAAATACACTGTTTCTAAGGAACCGGGAACACACTGAGGAGACACTTGTGGGAGCTACTGTGACTAAAACTGAGCTTCCCTACGCACAGGGAAGCAAGAGAAATGCTGATTTCATCAAGCCCAGTTACATACTCAGAATCTGTACACCTGCGCAAATAGACATGTCTATGTAGGCAAAAATCTCATTTCTGACAAAGTTACCCAAATGCATCTCAGAGTGTGCAACCTGTTCCCTGAGTTAGAAAACGTCGAGAAACGGTCGTTTCTGCTAGCGCTGTGCTTCTACACATGTATTTGCTGAATGGTGAAAGCACACAGTAATGCACTTTTCTCCCAGCAAATACACTGTTTCTAAGGAAATGGGAACACACTGAGGAGACACTTGTGGGAGCTACTGTGACTAAAACTGAGCTTCCTTACGCACAGGGAAACAAGAGAAATGCTGATTTCATCAAGCCCAGTTACATACTCAGAATCTGTACTACTGCGCAAATAGGCATGTCTCTGTAGGCAAAAAACTCATTTCTGACAAAGTTGCCCAAATGCATCTCAGAAGTGTGCAACCTGTTCCCTGAGTTATAAAACGTCGAGAAACGTTCGGTTCTGCTAGCGCTGTGCTTCTACACATGTATTTGCTGAACGGTGAAAGCGCACAGTAATGCACTTTTCTCCCAGCAAATACACTGTTTCTAAGGAACTGGGAACACACTGAGGAGACACTTGTGGGAGCTACTGTGACTAAAACTGAGCTTCCCTACGAACAGGGAACCAAGAGAAATGCTGATTTCATCAAGCCCAGTTACATACTCAGAATCTGTACCTCTGCGCAAATAGACATGTCTCTGTAGGCAAAAAACTCATTTCGGACAAAGTTGCCCAAATGCATCTCAGAAGTGTGCAACCTGTTTCCTGAGTTAGAAAATGTCGAGAAACATTCGTTTCTGCTAGCGCTTTGCTTCTACACATGTATTTGCTGATTGGTGAAAGCGCACAGTAATGCACTTTACTCCCAGCAAATACACTGTTTCTAAGGAACTGGGAACACACTGAGGAGACACTTGTGGGAGCTACTGTGACTAAAACTGAGCTTCCCTACGCACAGGGAAGCAAGAGAAATGCTGATTTCATCAGCCCAGTTACATACTCAGAATCTGTACTACTGCGCAAATAGGCATGTCTCTGTAGGAAAAAAACTCATTTCTGACAAAGTTGCCCAAATGCATCTCAGAAGTGTGCAACTTGTTCCCTGAGTTAGAAAACGTCGAGAAACGATCGTTTCTGCTAGCGCTGTGCTTCTACACATGTATTTGCTGAACGGTGAAAGCGCACAGTAATGCACTTTTCTCCCAGCAAATACACTGTTTCTAAGGAACCGGGAACACACTGAGGAGACACTTGTGGGAGCTACTGTGACTAAAACTGAGCTTCCCTACGCACAGGGAAGCAAGAGAAATGCTGATTTCATCAAGCCCAGTTACATACTCAGAATCTGTACACCTGCGCAAATAGACATGTCTCTGTAGGCAAAAAACTCATTTCTGACAAAGTTACCCAAATGCATCTCAGAGTGTGCAACCTGTTCCCTGAGTTAGAAAACGTCGAGAAACGGTCGTTTCTGCTAGCGCTGTGCTTCTACACATGTATTTGCTGAATGGTGAAAGCACACAGTAATGCACTTTTCTCCCAGCAAATACACTGTTTCTAAGGAACTGGGAACACACTGAGGAGACACTTGTGGGAGCTACTGTGACTAAAACTGAGCTTCCTTACGCACAGGGAAGCAAGAGAAATGCTGATTTCATCAAGCCCAGTTACATACTCAGAATCTGTACTACTGCGCAAATAGGCATGTCTCTGTAGGCAAAAAACTCATTTCTGACAAAGTTGCCCAAATGCATCTCAGAAGTGTGCAACCTGTTCCCTGAGTTAGAAAACGTCGAGAAACGTTCGGTTCTGCTAGCGCTGTGCTTCTACACATGTATTTGCTGAACGGTGAAAGCGTACAGTAATGCACTTTTCTCCCAGCAAATACACTGTTTCTAAAGGACTGGGAACACACTGAGGAGACACTTGTGGGAGCTGCTGTGACTAAAACTGAGCTTCCCTACGCACAGGGAAGCAAGAGAAATGCTGATTTCATCCTGCCCAGTTACATACTCAGAATCCGTACTACTGCGCAAATAGGCATGTCTCTGTAGGCAAAAAACTCATTTCTGACAAAGTTGCCCAAATGCATCTCAGAAGTGTGCAACTTGTCCCCTGAGTTAGAAAACGTCGAGAAACGTTCGTTTCTGCTAGCGCTGTGCTTCTACACATGTATTTGCTGAACGGTGATAGCGCACAGTAATGCACTTTTCTCCCAGCAAATACACTGTTTCTAAGGAAATGGGAACACACTGAGGAGACACTTGTGGGAGCTACTGTGACTAAAACTGAGCTTCCCTACGCACAGGGAAGCAAGAGAAATGATGATTTCATCAAGCCCAGTTACATACTCAGAATCTGTACTACTGCGCAAATAGGCATGTCTCTGTAGGCAAAAAACTCATTTCTGACAAAGTTGCCCAAATGCATCTTAGAAGTGTGCAACTTCTTCCCTGAGTTAGAAAACGTCGAGAAACGGTCGTTTCTGCTAGCGCTGTGCTTCTACACATGTATTTGCTGAACGGTGAAAGCGCACAGTAATGCACTTTTCTCCCAGCAAATACACTGTTTCTAAGGAACTGGGAACACACTGAGGAGACACTTGTGGGAGCTACTGTGACTAAAACTGAGCTTCCCTACGCACAGGGAACCAAGAGAAATGCTGATTTCATCAAGCCCAGTTACATACTCAGAATCTGTACCTCTGCGCAAATAGACATGTCTCTGTAGGCAAAAAACTCATTTCTGACAAAGTTGCCCAAATGCATCTCAGAAGTGTGCAACCTGTTTCCTGAGTTAGAAAACGTCGAGAAACGTTCGTTTCTGCTAGCGCTTTGCTTCTACACATGTATTTGCTGATTGGTGAAAGCGCACAGTTATGCACTTTACTCCCAGCAAATACACTGTTTCTAAGGAACTGGGAACACACTGAGGAGACACTTGTGGGAGCTACTGTGACTAAAACTGAGCTTCCCTACGCACAGGGAAGCAAGAGAAATGCTGATTTCATCAGCCCAGTTACATACTCAGAATCTGTACTACTGCGCAAATAGGCATGTCTCTGTAGGAAAAAAACTCATTTCTGACAAAGTTGCCCAAATGCATCTCAGAAGTGTGCAACTTGTTCCCTGAGTTAGAAAACGTCGAGAAATGATCGTTTCTGCTAGCGCTGTGCTTCTACACATGTATTTGCTGAACGGTGAAAGCGCACAGTAATGCACTTTTCTCCCAGCAAATACACTGTTTCTAAGGAAATGGGAACACACTGAGGAGACACTTGTGGGAGCTACTGTGACTAAAACTGAGCTTCCCTACGCACTGGGAAGCACGAGAAATGCTGATTTCATCAAGCCCAGTTACATACTCAGAATCTGTACTACTGCGCAAATAGGCATGTCTCTGTAGGCAAAAAAACTCATTTCGGACAAAGTTGCCCAAATGCATCTCAGAAGTGTGCAACTTGTTCCCTGAGTTAGAAAACGTCGAAAAACGTTCGTTTCTGCTAGCTCTGTGCTTCTGCACATGTATTTGCTGAACGGTGAATGCGCACAGTAATGCACTTTTCTCCCAGCAAATACACTGTTTCTAAGGAACTGGGAACACACTGAGGAGACACTTGTGGGAGCTACTGTGACGAAAACTGAGCTTCCCTACGCACAGGGAAGCAAGAGAAATGCTGATTTCATCAAGCCCAGTTACATACTCAGAATCTGTACTACTGCGCAAATAGGCATGTCTCTGTAGGAAAAAACTCATTTCTGACAAAGTTGCCCAAATGCATCTCAGAAGTGTGCAACTTGTTCCTTGAGTTAGAAAACGTCGAGAAACGGTCGTTTCTGCTAGCGCTGTGCTTCTACCCATGTATTTGCTGAACGGTGATAGCGCACAGTAATGCACTTTCCTCCCAGCAAATACACTGTTTCTAAGGAAATGGGAACACACTGAGGAGACACTTGTGGGAGCTACTGTGACTAAAACTGAGCTTCCCTACGCACAGGGAAGCAAGAGAAATGCTGATTTCATCAAGCCCAGTTACATACTCAGAATCTGTACTAATGCGCAAATAGGCATGTCTCTGTAGGCAAAAAACTCATTTCTGACAAAGTTGCCCAAATGCATCTTAGAAGTGTGCAACTTGTTCCCTGAGTTAGAAAACGTCGAGAAACGGTCGTTTCAGCTAGCGCTGTGCTTCTACACATGTATTTGCTGAACGGTGAAAGAGCACAGTAATGCACTTTTCTCCCAGCAAATACACTGTTTCTAAGGAAATGGGAACACACTGAGGAGACACTTGTGGGAGCTACTGTGACTAAATCTGAGCTTCCCTACGCACAGGGAAGCAAGAGAAATGCTGATTTCATCAAGCCCAGTTACATACTCAGAATCTGTACTACTGCGCAAATAGCCATGTCTCTTTAGGCAAAAACTCATTTCTGACAAAGTTGCCCAAATGCATCTCAGAAGTGGGCATCTTGTTCCCTGAGTGAAAAATCGTTAAGAAACGGTCGTTTCTGCTAGCGCTGTGCTTCTACACATGTTTTTGCTGAACGGTGAAAGCGCACATTAATGCACTTTTCTCCCAGCAAATACACTGTTTCTAAGGAAATGGGAACACACTGAGGAGACACTTGTGGGAGCTACTGTGACTAAAACTGAGCTTCCCTACGCACAGGGAAGCAAGAGAAATGCTGATTTCATCAAGCCCAGTTACATACTCAGAATCTGTACTACTGCGCAAATAGGCATGTCTCTGTAGGCAAAAAACTCATTTCTGACAAAGTTGCCCAAATGCATCTCAGAAGTGTGCAACCTGTTCCCTAAGTTAGAAAACGTCGAGAAACGGTCGTTTCTGCTAACGCTGTGCTTCTACACATATATTTGCTGAACGGTGAAAGCGCACAGTAATGCACTTTTCTCCCAGCAAATACACTGTTTCTAAGGAAATGGGAACAAACTGAGGAGACACTTGTGGGAGCTACTGTGACTAAAACTGAGCTTCCCTACGCACAGGGAAGCAAGAGAAATGCTGATTTCATCAAGCCCAGTTACATACTCAGAATCTGTAGTACTGCGCAAATAGGCATGTCTCTGTAGGAAAAAACTCATTTCTGACAAAGTTGCCCAAATGCATCTCAGAAGTGTGCAACTTGTTCCCTGAGTTAGAAAACGTCGAGAAACGGTCGTTTCTGCTAGCGCTGTGCTTCTACCCATGTATTTGCTGAACGGTGAAAGCGCACAGTAATGCACTTTCCTCCCAGCAAATACACTGTTTCTAAGGAAATGGGAACACACTGAGGAGACACTTATGGGAGCTACTGTGACTAAAACTGAGCTTCCCTACGCACAGGGAAGCATGAGAAATGCTGATTTCATCAAGCCCAGTTACATACTCAGAATCTGTACTACTGCGCAAATAGGCATGTCTCTGTAGGCAAAAAACTCATTTCTGACAAAGTTGCCCAAATGCATCTGAGAAGTGTGCAACTTGTTCCCTAAGTTAGAAAACGTCGAGAAACGGTCGTTTCAGCTAGCGCTGTGCTTCTACACATGTATTTGCTGAACGGTGAAAGAGCACAGTAATGCACTTTTCTCCCAGCAAATACACTGTTTCTAAGGAAATGGGAACACACTGAGGAGACACTTGTGGGAGCTACTGTGACTAAATCTGAGCTTCCCTACGCACAGGGAAGCAAGAGAAATGCTGATTTCATCAAGCCCAGTTACATACTCAGAATCTGTACTACTGCACAAATAGGCATGTCTCTGTAGGCAAAAAACTCATTTCTGACAAAGTTTCCCAAATGCATCTCAGAAGTGTGCAACTTGTTCCCTGAGTTAGAAAACATCGAGAAACGTTCGTTTCTGCTAGCGCTGTGCTTCTACACATGTATTTGCTGAACGGTGAAAGCGCACAGTGATGCACTTTTCTCCCAGCAAATACACTGTTTCTAAGGAAATGGGAACACACTGAGGGGACACTTGTGGGAGCTACTGTGACTAAAACTGAGCTTCCCTACGCACAGGGAAGCAAGAGAAATGCTGATTTCATCAAGCCCAGTTACATACTCAGAATCTGTACTACTGCGCAAATAGGCATGTCTCTTTAGGCAAAAACTCATTTCTGACAAAGTTGCCCAAATGCATCTCAGAAGTGGGCATCTTGTTCCCTGAGTGAAAAATCGTTAAGAAACGGTCGTTTCTGCTAGCGCTGTGCTTCTACACATGTTTTTGCTGAACGGTGAAAGCGCACATTAATGCACTTTTCTCCCAGCAAATACACTGTTTCTAAGGAAATGGGAACACACTGAGGAGACACTTGTGGGAGCTACTGTGACTAAAACTGAGCTTCCCTACGCACAGGGAAGCAAGAGAAATGCTGATTTCATCAAGCCCAGTTACATACTCAGAATCTGTACTACTGCGCAAATAGGCATGTCTCTGTAGGCAAAAAACTCATTTCTGACAAAGTTGCCCAAATGCATCTCAGAAGTGTGCAACTTGTTCCCTGAGTTAGAAAACGTCGAGAAACGGTCGTTTCTGCTAACGCTGTGCTTCTACACATATATTTGCTGAACGGTGAAAGCGCACAGTAATGCACTTTTCTCCCAGCAAATACACTGTTTCTAAGGACATGGGAACAAACTGAGGAGACACTTGTGGGAGCTACTGTGACTAAAACTGAGCTTCCCTACGCACAGGGAAGCAAGAGAAATGCTGATTTCATCAAGCCCAGTTACATACTCAGAATCTGTAGTACTGCGCAAATAGGCATGTCTCTGTAGGAAAAAACTCATTTCTGACAAAGTTGCCCAAATGCATCTCAGAAGTGTGCACCTTGTTCCCTGAGTTAGAAAACGTCGAGAAACGGTCGTTTCTGCTAGCGCTGTGCTTCTACACATGTATTTGCTGAACGGTGAAAGCGCACAGTAATGCACTTTCCTCCCAGCAAATACACTGTTTCTAAGGAAATGGGAACACACTGAGGAGACACTTATGGGAGCTACTGTGACTAAAACTGAGCTTCCCTACGCACAGGGAAGCATGAGAAATGCTGATTTCATCAAGCCCAGTTACATACTCAGAATCTGTACTACTGCGCAAATAGGCATGTCTCTGTAGGCAAAAAACTCATTTCTGACAAAGTTGCCCAAATGCATCTCAGAAGTGTGCAACTTGTTCCCTGAGTTAGAAAACGTCGAGAAACGGTCGTTTCAGCTAGCGCTGTGCTTCTACACATGTATTTGCTGAACGGTGAAAGAGCACAGTAATGCACTTTTCTCCCAGCAAATACACTGTTTCTAAGGAAATGGGAACACACTGAGGAGACACTTGTGGGAGCTACTGTGACTAAATCTGAGCTTCCCTACGCACAGGGAAGCAAGAGAAATGCTGATTTCATCAAGCCCAGTTACATACTCAGAATCTGTACTACTGCGCAAATAGGCATGTCTCTGTAGGCAAAAAACTCATTTTTGAGAAAGTTACCCAAATGCATCTCAGAAGTGTGCAACTTGTTCCCTGAGTTAGAAAACATCGAGAAACGTTCGTTTCTGCTAGCGCTGTGCTTCTACACATGTATTTGCTGAACGGTGAAAGCGCACAGTGATGCACTTTTCTCCCAGCAAATACACTGTTTCTAAGGAAATGGGAACACACTGAGGAGACACTTGTGGGAGCTACTGTGACTAAAACTGAGCTTCCCTACGCACAGGGAAGCAAGAGAAATGCTGATTTCATCAAGCCCAGTTACATACTCAGAATCTGTACTACTGCGCAAATAGGCATGTCTCTGTAGGCAAAAAACTCATTTCTGACAAAGTTGCCCAAATGCATCTCAGAAGTGTGCAACTTGTTCCCTGAGTTAGAAAACGTCGAGAAACGGTCATTTCTGCTAGCGCTGTGCTTCTACACATGTATTTGCTGAACGGTGAAAGCGCACAGTAATGCACTTTTCTCCCAGCAAATACACTGTTTCCAAGGAAATGGGAACACACAGAGGAGAAACTTGTGGGAGCTACTGTGACTAAAACTGAGCTTCCCTACGCACAGGGAAGCAAGAGAAATGTTGATTTCATCAAGCCCAGTCACATACTCAGAATCTGTACTACTGCGCAAATAGGCATGTCTCTGTAGGCAAAAAACTCATTTCTGACAAAGTTGCCCAAATGCATCTCAGAAGTGTGCAACTTGTTCCCTGAGTTAGAAAACGTCGAGAAACGGTCGTTTCTGCTAGCACTGTGCTTCTACCCATGTATTTGCTGAACGGTGAAAGCGCACAGTAATGCACTTTTCTCCCAGCAAATACACTGTGTCTAAGGAAATGGGACACACTGAAGAGACACTTGTGTGAGGTACTGTGACTAAAACTGAGCTTCCCTACGCACAGATAAAAAAGAGAAATGCTGATTTCATCAAGCCCAGTTACATAATCAGAATCTGTTCTACTGCGCAAATAGGCATGTGTCTTTAGGCAAAAAACTCATTTCTGACAAAGTTGCCCAAATGCATCTCAGAAGTGTGCAACTTGTTCCCTGAGTTAGAAAACGTCGAGAAACGGTCGTTTCTGCTAGCGCTGTGCTTCTGCACATGTATTTGCTGAACGGTGAAAGCGCACAGTAATGCACTTTTCTCCCAGCAAATACACTGTGTCTAAGGAAATGGGAACACACTGAGGAGACACTTGTGGGAGCTACTGTGACTAAAACTGAGCTTCCCTATGCACAGGGAAGCAAGAGAAATGCTGATTTCATCAAGCCCAGTTACATACTCAGACTCTGTACTACTGCGCAAATAGGCATGTCTCTTTAGGCAAAAAACTCATTTCTGACAAGTTGCCCAAATGCATCTCAGAAGTATGCAACTTGTTCCCTGAGTTAGAAAACGTCGAGAAACGGTCGTTTCTGCTAACGCTGTGCTTCTACACATATATTTGCTGAACGGTGAAAGCGCACAGTAATGCACTTTTCTCCTAGCAAATACACTGTTTCTAAGGAAATGGGAACACACTGAGGAGACACTTGTGGGAGCTACTGTGACTAAAACTGAGCTTCCTTACGCACAGGGAAGCAAGAGAAATGCTGATTTCATCAAGCCCAGTTACATACTCAGAATCTGTACTACTGCGCAAATAGGCATGTCTCTGTAGGCAAAAAACTCATTTCTGACAAAGTTGCCCAAATGCATCTCAGAAGTGTGCAACCTGTTCCCTGAGTTATAAAACGTCGAGAAACGTTCGGTTCTGCTAGCGCTGTGCTTCTACACATGTATTTGCTGAACGGTGAAAGCGCACAGTAATGCACTTTTCTCCCAGCAAATACACTGTTTCTAAAGGACTGGGAACACACTGAGGAGACACTTGTGGGAGCTGCTGTGACTAAAACTGAGCTTCCCTACGCACAGGGAAGCAAGAGAAATGCTGATTTCATCAAGCCCAGTTACATACTCAGAATCCGTACTACTGCGCAAATAGGCATGTCTCTGTAGGCAAAAAACTCATTTCTGACAAAGTTGCCCAAATGCATCTCAGAAGTGTGCAACTTGTCCCCTGAGTTAGAAAACGTCGAGAAACGTTCGTTTCTGCTAGCACTGTGCTTCTACACATGTATTTGCTGAACGGTGATAGCGCACAGTAATGCACTTTTCTCCCAGCAAATACACTGTTTCTAAGGAAATGGGAACACACTGAGGAGACACTTGTGTGAGCTACTGTGACTAAAACTGAGCTTCCCTACGCACAGGGAAGCAAGAGAAATGATGATTTCATCAAGCCCAGTTACATACTCAGAATCTGTACTACTGCGCAAATAGGCATGTCTCTGTAGGCAAAAAACTCATTTCTGACAAAGTTGCCCAAATGCATCTTAGAAGTGTGCAACTTCTTCCCTGAGTTAGAAAACGTCGAGAAACGGTCGTTTCTGCTAGCGCTGTGCTTCTACACATGTATTTGCTGAACGGTGAAAGCGCACAGTAATGCACTTTTATCCCAGCAAATACACTGTTTCTAAGGAACTGGGAACACACTGAGGAGACACTTGTGGGAGCTACTGTGACTCAAACTGAGCTTCCCTACGCACAGGGAACCAAGAGAAATGCTGATTTCATCAAGCCCAGTTACATACTCAGAATCTGTACCTCTGCGCAAATAGACATGTCTCTGTAGGCAAAAAACTCATTTCTGACAAAGTTGCCCAAATGCATCTCAGAAGTGTGCAACTTGTTCCCTGAGTTAGAGAACGTCGAGAAACGGTCGTTTCAGCTAGCGCTGTGCTTCTACACATGTATTTGCTGAATGGTGAAAGCGCACAGTAATGCACATTTCTCCCAGCAAAAACACTGTTTCTAAGGAAATGGGAACACACTGAGGAGACACTTGTGGGAGCTACTGTGACTAAAACTGAGCTTCCCTACGCACAGGGAAGCAAGAGAAATGCTGATTTCATCAAGCCCAGTTACATACTCAGAATCTGTACTACTGCGCAAATAGGCATGTCTCTTTAGGCAAAAAACTCATTTCTGACAAAGTTGCCCAAATGCATCTCAGAAGTGTGCAACTTGTTCCCTGAGTTAGAAAACGTCGAGAAACGGTCGTTTCAGCTAGCGCTGTGCTTCTACACATGTATTTGCTGAACGGTGAAAGCGCACAGTAATGCACATTTCTCCCAGCAAAAACACTGTTTCTAAGGAAATGGGAACACACTGAGGAGACACTTGTGGGAGCTACTGTGACTAAAACTGAGCTTCCCTATGCACAGGGAAGCAGGAGAAATGCTGATTTCATCCAGCCCAGTTACATACTCAGAATCTGTACTACTGCGCAAATAGGTATGTCTCTTTAGGCAAAAAACTCATTTCTGACAAAGTTGCCCAAATGCATCTCAGAAGTGTGCAACTTCTTCCCTGAGTTAGAAAAAGTCGAGAAACGTTCGTTTCTGCTAGCGCTGTGCTTCTACACATGTATTTGCTGAACGGTGAAGGCGCACAGTAATGCACTTTTCTCCCAGCAAATACACTGTTTCTAAGGAAATGGGAACACACTGAGGAGACACTTGCGGGAACTACTGTGACTAAAACTGAGCTTCCCTACGCACAGGGAAGCAAGAGAAATGCTGATTTCATCAAGCCCAGTTACATACTCACAATCCGTACTACTGCGTAAATAGGCATGTCTCTGTAGGCAAAAAACTCATTTCTGACAAAGTTGCCCAAATGCATCTCAGAAGTGTGCAACCTGTTCCCTGAGTTAGAAAACGTCGAGAAACGTTCGTTTCTGCTAGCGCTGTGCTTCTACGCATGTATTTGCTGAATGGTGAAAGCGCACAGTAATGCATTTTTCTCCCAGCAAATACACTGTTTCCAAGGATCTGGAAACACACTGAGGAGACACTTGTGGGAGCTACTGTGACTAAAACTGAGCTTCCCTACGCACAGGGAAGCAAGAGAAATGCTGATTTCATAAAGCCCAGTTACATACTCAGAATCTGTACTACTGCGCAACTAGGCATGTCTCTTTAGGCAAAAAACTCATTTCTGACAAAGTTGCCCAAATGCATCTCAGAAATGTGCAACTTGTTCCCTGAGTTAGAAAACGTCTAGAAACGGAAGTTTCTGCTAGCGCTGTGCTTCTACACATGTATTTGCTGAACGGTGAAAGCGCACAGTAATGCACTTTTCTCCCAGCAAATACACTGTTTCTAAGGAACTGGGAACACGCTGAGGAGACACTTGTGGGAGCTACTGTGACTAAAACTGAGCTTCCCTACGCACAGGGAAGCAAGAGAAATGCTGATTTAATCAAGCCCAGTTACATACTCAGAATCTGTACTACTGCGCAAATAGGCATGTCTCTTTAGGCAAAAAACTCATTTCTGACAAAGTTGCCCAAATGCATCTCAGAAGTGTGCAACTTGTTCCCTGAGTTAGAGAACGTCGAGAAACGGTCGTTTCAGCTAGCGCTGTGCTTCTACACATGTATTTGCTGAACGGTGAAAGCGCACAGTAATGCACATTTCTCCCAGCAAAAACACTGTTTCTAAGGAAATGGGAACACACTGAGGAGACACTTGTGGGAGCTACTGTGACTAAAACTGAGCTTCCCTACGCACAGGGAAGCAAGAGAAATGCTGATTTCATAAAGCCCATTTACATACTCAGAATCTGTACTACTGCGCAAATAGGCATGTCTCTTTAGGCAAAAAACTAATTTCTGACAAAGTTGCCCAAATGCATCTCAGAAGTGTGCAACTTGTTCCCTGAGTTAGAAAACGTCGAGAAATGGTCGTTTCTGCTAGCGCTGTGCTTCTACACATGTATTTGCTGAACGGTGAAAGCGCACAGTAATGCACTTTTCTCCCAGCAAATACACTGTTTCTAAGGAAATGGGAACACACTGAGGAGACACTTGTGGGAGCTACTGTGACTAAAACTGAGGTTCCCTACGCACAGGGAAGCAAGAGAAATGCTGATTTCATCAAGAACAGTAACATACTCAGAATCTGTACTACTGCGCAAATAGACATGTCTCTGTAGGCAAAAAACTCATTTCTGACAAAGTTGCCCAAATGCATCTCAGAAGTGTGCAACCTGTTCCCTGAGTTAGAAAATGTCGAGAAACGTTCGTTTCTGCTAGCGCTGTGCTTCTACACATGTATTTGCTGAATGGTGAAAGCGCACAGTAATGCACTTTTCTCCCAGCAAATACACTGTTTCTATGGAACTGGGAACACACTGAGGAGACACTTGTGGGAGCTACTGTGACTAAAACTGAGCTTCCCTACGCACAGGGAAGCAAGAGAAATGCTGATTTCATCAAGCCCAGTTACATACTCAGAATCTGTACTACTGCGCAAATAGGCATGTCTCTTTAGGCAAAAAACTCATTTCTGACAAAGTTGCCCAAATGCATCTCAGAAGTGTGCAACTTGTTCCCTGAGTTAGAAAACGTCGAGAAACGTTTGTTTCTGCTAGCGCTGTGCTTCTACACATGTATTTGCTGAACGGTGAAAGCGCACAGTAATGCACTTTTCTCCCAGCAAATACACTGTTTCTAAGGAACTGGGAACACACTGAGGAGACACTTGTGGGAGCTACTGTGATTAAAACTGAGCTTCCCTACGCACAGGGAAGCAAGAGAAATGCTGATTTCATCAAGCCCAGTTACATACTCAGAATCTGTACTACTGCGCAAATAGGCATGTCTCTTTAGGCAAAAAACTCATTTCTGACAAAGTTGCCCAAATGCATCTCAGAAGTGTGCAACTTGTTCCCTGAGTTAGAAAACGTCGAGAAACGGTCGTTTCAGCTAGCGCTGTACTTCTACACATGTATTTGCAGAACGGTGAAAGCGCACAGTAATGCACATTTCTCCCAGCAAAAACACTGTTTCTAAGGAAATGGGATCACACTGAGGAGACACTTGTGGGAGCTACTGTGACTAAAACTGAGCTTCCCTATGCACAGGGAAGCAGGAGAAATGCTGATTTCATCCAGCCCAGTTACATACTCAGAATCTGTACTACTGCGCAAATAGGTATGTCTCTTTATGCAAAAAACTCATTTCTGACAAAGTTGCCCAAATGCATCTCAGAAGTGTGCAACTTCTTCCCTGAGTTAGAAAACGTCGAGAAACGTTCGTTTCTGCTAGCGCTGTGCTTCTACACATGTATTTGCTGAACGGTGAAGGCGCACAGTAATGCACTTTTCTCCCAGCAAATACACTGTTTCTAAGGAAATGGGAACACACTGAGGAGACACTTGTGGGAACTACTGTGACTAAAACTGAGCTTCCCTATGCACAGGGAAGCAAGAGAAATGCTGATTTCATCAAGCCCAGTTACATACTCAGAATCCGTACTACTGCGTAAATAGGCATGTCTCTGTAGGCAAAAAACTCATTTCTGACAAAGTTGCCCAAATGCATCTCAGAAGTGTGCAACCTGTTCCCTGAGTTAGAAAACGTCGAGAAACGTTCGTTTCTGCTAGCGCTGTGCTTCTACACATGTATTTGCTGAATGGGGAAAGCGCACAGTAATGTATTTTTCTCCCAGCAAATACACTGTTTCCAAGGATCTGGAAACACACTGAGGAGACACTTGTGGGAGCTACTGTGACTAAAACTGAGCTTCCCTACGCACAGGGAAGCAAGAGAAATGCTGATTTCATAAAGCCCAGTTACATACTCAGAATCTGTACTACTGCGCAAATAGACATGTCTCTGTAGGCAAAAAACTCATTTCTGACAAAGTTGCCCAAATGCATCTCAGAAGTGTGCAACTTGTTCCCTGAGTTAGAAAACGTCGAAAAACGTTCGTTTCTGCTATCGCTGTGCTTCTACACATGTATTTGCTGAATGTTGAAAGCGCACAGTAATGCACTTTTCTCCCAGCAAATACACTGTTTCTAAGGAAATGGGAATACACTGAGGAGACACTTGTGGGAGCTACTGTGACTAAAACTGAGCTTCCCTACGCACAGGGAAGCAAGAGAAATGCTGATTTAATCAAGCCCAGTTACATACTCAGAATCTGTACTACTGCGCAAATAGGCATGTCTCTGTAGGCAAAAAACTCATTTCTGACAAAGTTGCCCAAATGCAAGTCAGAAGTGTGCAACTTGGTCCCTGAGTTAGAAAACGTCGAGAAACGTTCGTTTCTGCTAGCGCTGTGCTTCTACACATGTATTTGCTGAACGGTGAAAGCGCAGAGTAATGCACTTTTCTCCCAGCAAATACACTGTTTCTAAGGAAATGGGAACACACTGAGGAGACACTTGTGGGAGCTACTGTGACTAAAACTGAGCTTCCCTACGCACAGGGAAGCAAGAGAAATGCTGATTTCATCAAGCCCAGTTACATACTCAGAATTTGTACTACTGCGCAAATAGGCATGTCTCTTTAGGCAAAAAACTCATTTCTGACAAAGTTGCCCAAATGCATCTCAGAAGTGTGCAACTTGTTCCCTGAGTTAGAAAACGTCGAGAAACGGTCGTTTCTGCTAGCGCTGTGCTTCTACACATGTATTTGCTGAACGGTGAAAGTGCACAGTAATGCACTTTTCTCCCAGCAAATACACTGTTTCTAAGGAAATGGGAACACACTGAGGAGACACTTGTGGGAGCTACTGTGACTAAAACTGAGCTTCCCTACGCACAGGGAAGCAAGAGAAATGCTGATTTCATAAAGCCCAGTTACATACTCAGAATCTGTACTACTGCGCAAATAGACATGTCTCTGTAGGCAAAAAACTCATTTCTGACAAAGTTGCCCAAATGCATCTCAGAAGTGTGCAACCTGTTCCCTGAGTTAGAAAACGTCGAGAAACGTTCGTTTCTGCTAGCGCTGTGCTTCTACACATGTATTTGCTGAATGGTGAAAGCGCACAGTAATGCACTTTTCTCCCAGCAAATACACTGTTTCTAAGGAACCGGGAACACACTGAGGAGACACTTGTGGGAGCTACTGTGACTAAAACTGAGCTTCCCTACGCACAGTGAAGCAAGAGAAATGCTGATTTCATCAAGCCCAGTTACACACTCAGAATCTGTACTACTGCGAAAATAGGCATGTCTCTTTAGGCAAAAAACTCATTTCTGACAAAGTTGCCCAAATGCATCTCAGAAGTGTGCAACTTGTTCCCTGAGTTAGAAAACGTCGAGAAACGTTCGTTTCTGCTAGCGCTGTGCTTCTACACATGTATTTGCTGAACGGTGAAAGCGCACAGTAATGCACTTTTCTCCCAGCAAATACACTGTTTCTAAGGAACCGGGAACACACTGAGGAGACACTTGTGGGAGCTACTGTGACTAAAACTGAGCTTCCCTACGCACAGGGAAGCAAGAGAAATGCTGATTTCATCAAGCCCAGTTACATACTCAGAATCTGTACACCTGCGCAAATAGACATGTCTCTGTAGGCAAAAAACTCATTTCTGACAAAGTTACCCAAATGCATCTCAGAGTGTGCAACCTGTTCCCTGAGTTAGAAAACGTCGAGAAATGGTCGTTTCTGCTAGCGCTGTGCTTCTACACATGTATTTGCTGAATGGTGAAAGCACACAGTAATGCACTTTTCTCCCAGCAAATACACTGTTTCTAAGGAAATGGGAACACACTGAGGAGACACTTGTGGGAGCTACTGTGACTAAAACTGAGCTTCCTTACGCACAGGGAAGCAAGAGAAATGCTGATTTCATCAAGCCCAGTTACATACTCAGAATCTGTACTACTGCGCAAATAGGCATGTCTCTGTAGGCAAAAAACTCATTTCTGACAAAGTTGCCCAAATGCATCTCAGAAGTGTGCAACCTGTTCCCTGAGTTATAAAACGTCGAGAAACGTTCGGTTCTGCTAGCGCTGTGCTTCTACACATGTATTTGCTGAACGGTGAAAGCGCACAGTAATGCACTTTTCTCCCAGCAAATACACTGTTTCTAAAGGACTGGGAACACACTGAGGAGACACTTGTGGGAGCTGCTGTGACTAAAACTGAGCTTCCCTACGCACAGGGAAGCAAGAGAAATGCTGATTTCATCAAGCCCAGTTACATACTCAGAATCCGTACTACTGCGCAAATAGGCATGTCTCTGTAGGCAAAAAACTCATTTCTGACAAAGTTGCCCAAATGCATCTCAGAAGTGTGCAACTTGTCCCCTGAGTTAGAAAACGTCGAGAAACGTTCGTTTCTGCTAGCGCTGTGCTTCTACACATGTATTTGCTGAACGGTGATAGCGCACAGTAATGCACTTTTCTCCCAGCAAATACACTGTTTCTAAGGAAATGGGAACACACTGAGGAGAAACTTGTGGGAGCTACTGTGACTAAAACTGAGCTTCCCTACGCACAGGGAAGCAAGAGAAATGATGATTTCATCAAGCCCAGTTACATACTCAGAATCTGTACTACTGCGCAAATAGGCATGTCTCTGTAGGCAAAAAACTCATTTCTGACACAGTTGCCCAAATGCATCTTAGAAGTGTGAAACTTCTTCCCTGAGTTAGAAAACGTCGAGAAACGGTCGTTTCTGCTAGCGCTGTGCTTCTACACATGTATTTGCTGAACGGTGAAAGCGCACAGTAATGCACTTTTATCCCAGCAAATACACTGTTTCTAAGGAACTGGGAACACACTGAGGAGACACTTGTGGGAGCTACTGTGACTAAAACTGAGGTTCCCTACGCACAGGGAACCAAGAGAAATGCTGATTTCATCAAGCCCAGTTACATACTCAGAATCTGTACCTCTGCGCAAATAGACATGTCTCTGTAGGCAAAAAACTCATTTCGGACAAAGTTGCCCAAATGCATCTCAGAAGTGTGCAACCTGTTTCCTAAGTTAGAAAACGTCGAGAAACGTTCGTTTCTGCTAGCGCTTTGCTTCTACACATGTATTTGCTGATTGGTGAAAGCGCACAGTAATGCACTTTACTCCCAGCAAATACACTGTTTCTAAGGAAATGGGAACACACTGAGGAGACACTTGTGGGAGCTACTGTGACTAAAACTGAGCTTCCCTACGCACAGGGAAGCAAGAGAAATGCTGATTTCATCAGCCCAGTTACATACTCAGAATCTGTACTACTGGGCAAATAGGCATGTCTCTGTAGGAAAAAAACTCATTTCTGACAAAGTTGCCCAAATGCATCTCAGAAGTGTGCAACTTGTTCCCTGAGTTAGAAAACGTCGAGAAACGATCGTTTCTGCTAGCGCTGTGCTTCTACACATGTATTTGCTGAACGGTGAAAGCGCACAGTAATGCACTTTTCTCCCAGCAAATACACTGTTTCTAAGGAAATGGGAACACACTGAGTAGACACTTGTGGGAGCTACTGTGACTAAAACTGAGCTTCCCTACGCACTGGGAAGCAAGAGAAATGCTAATTTCATAAAGCCCAGTTACATACTCAGAATCTGTACTACTGCGCAAATAGACATGTCTCTGTAGGCAAAAAACTCATTTCTGACAAAGTTGCCCAAATGCATCTCAGAAGTGTGCAACCTGTTCCCTGAGTTAGAAAACGTCGAGAAACGTTCGTTTCTGCTAGCGCTGTGCTTCTACACATGTATTTGCTGAACGGTGAAAGCGCACAGTAATGCACTTTTCTCCCAGCAAATACACTGTTTCTAAGGAACCGGGAACACACTGAGGAGACACTTGTGGGAGCTACTGTGACTAAAACTGAGCTTCCCTACGCACAGGGAAGCAAGAGAAATGCTGATTTCATCAAGCCCAGTTACATACTCAGAATCTGTACACCTGCGCAAATAGACATGTCTCTGTAGGCAAAAATCTCATTTCTGACAAAGTTACCCAAATGCATCTCAGAGTGTGCAACCTGTTCCCTGAGTTAGAAAACGTCGAGAAACGGTCGTTTCTGCTAGCGCTGTGCTTCTACACATGTATTTGCTGAATGGTGAAAGCACACAGTAATGCACTTTTCTCCCAGCAAATACACTGTTTCTAAGGAAATGGGAACACACTGAGGAGACACTTGTGGGAGCTACTGTGATTAAAACTGAGCTTCCTTACGCACAGGGAAACAAGGGAAATGCTGATTTCATCAAGCCCAGTTACATACTCAGAATCTGTACTACTGCGCAAATAGGCATGTCTCTGTAGGCAAAAAACTCATTTCTGACAAAGTTGCCCAAATGCATCTCAGAAGTGTGCAACCTGTTCCCTGAGTTATAAAACGTCGAGAAACGTTCGGTTCTGCTAGCGCTGTGCTTCTACACATGTATTTGCTGAACGGTGAAAGCGCACAGTAATGCACTTTTCTCCCAGCAAATACACTGTTTCTAAGGAACTGGGAACACACTGAGGAGACACTTGTGGGAGCTACTGTGACTAAAACTGAGCTTCCCTACGAACAGGGAACCAAGAGAAATGCTGATTTCATCAAGCCCAGTTACATAAACAGAATCTGTACCTCTGCGCAAATAGACATGTCTCTGTAGGCAAAAAACTCATTTCGGACAAAGTTGCCCAAATGCATCTCAGAAGTGTGCAACCTGTTTCCTGAGTTAGAAAATGTCGAGAAACGTTCGTTTCTGCTAGCGCTTTGCTTCTACACATGTATTTGCTGATTGGTGAAAGCGCACAGTAATGCACTTTACTCCCAGCAAATACACTGTTTCTAAGGAACTGGGAACACACTGAGGAGACACTTGTGGGAGCTACTGTGACTAAAACTGAGCTTCCCTACGCACAGGGAAGCAAGAGAAATGCTGATTTCATCAGCCCAGTTACATACTCAGAATCTGTACTACTGCGCAAATAGGCATGTCTCTGTAGGAAAAAAACTCATTTCTGACAAAGTTGCCCACATGCATCTCAGAAGTGTGCAACTTGTTCCCTGAGTTAGAAAACGTCGAGAAACGTTCGTTTCGGCTAGCGCTGTGCTTCTACACATGTATTTGCTGAACGGTGAAAGCGCACAGTAATGAACTTTCCTCCCATCAAATACACTGTTTCTAAGGAACTGGGAACACACTGAGGAGACACTTGTGGGAGCTACTGTGACTAAAACTGAGCTTCCCTACGCACAGGGAAGCAAGAGAAATGCTGATTTCATCAAGCCCAGTTACATACTCAGAATTTGTACTACTGCGCAAATAGGCATGTCTCTGTAGGCAAAAAACTCATTTCTGACAAAGTTGCCCAAATGCATCTCAGAAGTGTGCAACTTGTTCCCTGAGTTAGAAAACATCGAGAAACGGTCGTTTCTGCTAGCGCTGTGCTTCTACACATGTATTTGCTGAACGGTGAAAGCGCACAGTAATGCACTTTTCTCCCAGCAAATACACTGTTTCTAAGGAAATGGGAACACACTGAGGAGACACTTGTGGGAGCTACTGTGACTAAAACTGAGCTTCCCTACGCACAGGGAAGCAAGAGAAATGCTGATTTCATCAAGAACAGTTACATACTCAGAATCTGTACTACTGCGCAAATAGGCATGTCTCTGTAGGAAAAAACTCATTTCTGACAAAGTTGCCCAAATGCATCTCAGAAGTGTGCAACCTGTTCCCTGAGTTAGAAAACGTCGAGAAACGTTCGTTTCTGCTAGCGCTGTGCTTCTACACATGTATTTGCTGAATGGTGAAAGCGCACAGTAATGCACTTTTCTCCCAGCAAATACACTGTTTCTAAGGAACCGGGAACACACTGAGGAGACACTTGTGGGAGCTACTGTGACTAAAACTGAGCTTCCCTACGCACAGCGAAGCAAGAGAAATGCTGATTTCATCAAGCCCAGTTACACACTCAGAATCTGTACTACTGCGAAAATAGGCATGTCTCTTTAGGCAAAAAACTCATTTCTGACAAAGTTGCCCAAATGCATCTCAGAAGTGTGCAACTTGTTCCCTGAGTTAGAAAACGTCGAGAAACGTTCGTTTCTGCTAGCGCTGTGCTTCTACACATGTATTTGCTGAACGGTGAAAGCGCACAGTAATGCACTTTTCTCCCAGCAAATACACTGTTTCTAAGGAACCGGGAACACACTGAGGAGACACTTGTGGGAGCTACTGTGACTAAAACTGAGCTTCCCTACGCACAGGGAAGCAAGAGAAATGCTGATTTCATCAAGCCCAGTTACATACTCAGAATCTGTACACCTGCGCAAATAGACATGTCTCTGTAGGCAAAAATCTCATTTCTGACAAAGTTACCCAAATGCATCTCAGAGTGTGCAACCTGTTCCCTGAGTTAGAAAACGTCGAGAAACGGTCGTTTCTGCTAGCGCTGTGCTTCTACACATGTATTTGCTGAATGGTGAAAGCACACAGTAATGCACTTTTCTCCCAGCAAATACACTGTTTCTAAGGAACCGGGAACACACTGAGGAGACACTTGTGGGAGCTACTGTGACTAAAACTGAGCTTCCCTACGAACAGGGAACCAAGAGAAATGCTGATTTCATCAAGCCCAGTTACATAAACAGAATCTGTACCTCTGCGCAAATAGACATGTCTCTGTAGGCAAAAAACTCATTTCGGACAAAGTTGCCCAAATGCATCTCAGAAGTGTGCAACCTGTTTCCTGAGTTAGAAAATGTCGAGAAACGTTCGTTTCTGCTAGCGCTTTGCTTCTACACATGTATTTGCTGATTGGTGAAAGCGCACAGTAATGCACTTTACTCCCAGCAAATACACTGTTTCTAAGGAACTGGGAACACACTGAGGAGACACTTGTGGGAGCTACTGTGACTAAAACTGAGCTTCCCTACGCACAGGGAAGCAAGAGAAATGCTGATTTCATCAGCCCAGTTACATACTCAGAATCTGTACTACTGCGCAAATAGGCATGTCTCTGTAGGAAAAAAACTCATTTCTGACAAAGTTGCCCACATGCATCTCAGAAGTGTGCAACTTGTTCCCTGAGTTATAAAACGTCGAGAAACGTTCGGTTCTGCTAGCGCTGTGCTTCTACACATGTATTTGCTGAACGGTGAAAGCGCACAGTAATGCACTTTTCTCCCAGCAAATACACTGTTTCTAAGGAACTGGGAACACACTGAGGAGACACTTGTGGGAGCTACTGTGACTAAAACTGAGCTTCCCTACGCACAGGGAAGCAAGAGAAATGCTGATTTCATCAGCCCAGTTACATACTCAGAATCTGTACTACTGCGCAAATAGGCATGTCTCTGTAGGAAAAAAACTCATTTCTGACAAAGTTGCCCAAATGCATCTCAGAAGTGTGCAACTTGTTCCCTGAGTTAGAAAACGTCGAGAAACGATCGTTTCTGCTAGCGCTGTGCTTCTACACATGTATTTGCTGAACGGTGAAAGCGCACAGTAATGCACTTTTCTCCCAGCAAATACACTGTTTCTAAGGAAATGGGAACACACTGAGGAGACACTTGTGGGAGCTACTGTGACTAAAACTGAGCTTCCCTACGCACAGGGAAGCAAGAGAAATGCTGATTTCATCAAGAACAGTTACATACTCAGAATCTGTACTACTGCGCAAATAGGCATGTCTCTGTAGGAAAAAACTCATTTCTGACAAAGTTGCCCAAATGCATCTCAGAAGTGTGCAACCTGTTCCCTGAGTTAGAAAACGTCGAGAAACGTTCGTTTCTGCTAGCGCTGTGCTTCTACACATGTATTTGCTGAATGGTGAAAGCGCACAGTAATGCACTTTTCTCCCAGCAAATACACTGTTTCTAAGGAACCGGGAACACACTGAGGAGACACTTGTGGGAGCTACTGTGACTAAAACTGAGCTTCCCTACGCACAGCGAAGCAAGAGAAATGCTGATTTCATCAAGCCCAGTTACACACTCAGAATCTGTACTACTGCGAAAATAGGCATGTCTCTTTAGGCAAAAAACTCATTTCTGACAAAGTTGCCCAAATGCATCTCAGAAGTGTGCAACTTGTTCCCTGAGTTAGAAAACGTCGAGAAACGTTCGTTTCTGCTAGCGCTGTGCTTCTACACATGTATTTGCTGAACGGTGAAAGCGCACAGTAATGCACTTTTCTCCCAGCAAATACACTGTTTCTAAGGAACCGGGAACACACTGAGGAGACACTTGTGGGAGCTACTGTGACTAAAACTGAGCTTCCCTACGCACAGGGAAGCAAGAGAAATGCTGATTTCATCAAGCCCAGTTACATACTCAGAATCTGTACACCTGCGCAAATAGACATGTCTCTGTAGGCAAAAAACTCATTTCTGACAAAGTTACCCAAATGCATCTCAGAGTGTGCAACCTGTTCCCTGAGTTAGAAAACGTCGAGAAACGGTCGTTTCTGCTAGCGCTGTGCTTCTACACATGTATTTGCTGAATGGTGAAAGCACACAGTAATGCACTTTTCTCCCAGCAAATACACTGTTTCTAAGGAACTGGGAACACACTGAGGAGACACTTGTGGGAGCTACTGTGACTAAAACTGAGCTTCCTTACGCACAGGGAAGCAAGAGAAATGCTGATTTCATCAAGCCCAGTTACATACTCAGAATCTGTACTACTGCGCAAATAGGCATGTCTCTGTAGGCAAAAAACTCATTTCTGACAAAGTTGCCCAAATGCATCTCAGAAGTGTGCAACCTGTTCCCTGAGTTAGAAAACGTCGAGAAACGTTCGGTTCTGCTAGCGCTGTGCTTCTACACATGTATTTGCTGAACGGTGAAAGCGTACAGTAATGCACTTTTCTCCCAGCAAATACACTGTTTCTAAAGGACTGGGAACACACTGAGGAGACACTTGTGGGAGCTGCTGTGACTAAAACTGAGCTTCCCTACGCACAGGGAAGCAAGAGAAATGCTGATTTCATCCTGCCCAGTTACATACTCAGAATCCGTACTACTGCGCAAATAGGCATGTCTCTGTAGGCAAAAAACTCATTTCTGACAAAGTTGCCCAAATGCATCTTAGAAGTGTGCAACTTCTTCCCTGAGTTAGAAAACGTCGAGAAACGGTCGTTTCTGCTAGCGCTGTGCTTCTACACATGTATTTGCTGAACGGTGAAAGCGCACAGTAATGCACTTTTATCCCAGCAAATACACTGTTTCTAAGGAACTGGGAACACACTGAGGAGACACTTGTGGGAGCTACTGTGACTAAAACTGAGCTTCCCTACGCACAGGGAAGCAAGAGAAATGCTGATTTCATCAAGCCCAGTTACATACTCAGAATCTGTACCTCTGCGCAAATAGACATGTCTCTGTAGGCAAAAAACTCATTTCTGACAAAGTTGCCCAAATGCATCTCAGAAGTGTGCAACCTGTTTCCTGAGTTAGAAAACGTCGAGAAACGTTCGTTTCTGCTAGCGCTTTGCTTCTACACATGTATTTGCTGATTGGTGAAAGCGCACAGTTATGCACTTTACTCCCAGCAAATACACTGTTTCTAAGGAACTGGGAACACACTGAGGAGACACTTGTGGGAGCTACTGTGACTAAAACTGAGCTTCCCTACGCACAGGGAAGCAAGAGAAATGCTGATTTCATAAAGCCCAGTTACATACTCAGAATCTGTACTACTGCGCAAATAGGCATGTCTCTGTAGGCAAAAAACTCATTTCTGACAAAGTTGCCCAAATGCATCTTAGAAGTGTGCAACTTGTTCCCTGAGTTAGAAAACTTCGAGAAACGGTCGTTTCAGCTAGCGCTGTGCTTCTACACATGTATTTGCTGAACGGTGAAAGAGCACAGTAATGCACTTTTCTCCCAGCAAATACACTGTTTCTAAGGAAATGGGAACACACTGAGGAGACACTTGTGGGAGCTACTGTGACTAAATCTGAGCTTCCCTACGCACAGGGAAGCAAGAGAAATGCTGATTTCATCAAGCCCAGTTACATACTCAGAATCTGTACTACTGCACAAATAGGCATGTCTCTGTAGGCAAAAAACTCATTTCTGACAAAGTTTCCCAAATGCATCTCAGAAGTGTGCAACTTGTTCCCTGAGTTAGAAAACATCGAGAAACGTTCGTTTCTGCTAGCGCTGTGCTTCTACACATGTATTTGCTGAACGGTGAAAGCGCACAGTGATGCACTTTTCTCCCAGCAAATACACTGTTTCTAAGGAAATGGGAACACACTGAGGGGACACTTGTGGGAGCTACTGTGACTAAAACTGAGCTTCCCTACGCACAGGGAAGCAAGAGAAATGCTGATTTCATCAAGCCCAGTTACATACTCAGAATCTGTACTACTGCGCAAATAGGCATGTCTCTTTAGGCAAAAACTCATTTCTGACAAAGTTGCCCAAATGCATCTCAGAAGTGGGCATCTTGTTCCCTGAGTGAAAAATCGTTAAGAAACGGTCGTTTCTGCTAGCGCTGTGCTTCTACACATGTTTTTGCTGAACGGTGAAAGCGCACATTAATGCACTTTTCTCCCAGCAAATACACTGTTTCTAAGGAAATGGGAACACACTGAGGAGACACTTGTGGGAGCTACTGTGACTAAAACTGAGCTTCCCTACGCACAGGGAAGCAAGAGAAATGCTGATTTCATCAAGCCCAGTTACATACTCAGAATCTGTACTACTGCGCAAATAGGCATGTCTCTGTAGGCAAAAAACTCATTTCTGACAAAGTTGCCCAAATGCATCTCAGAAGTGTGCAACCTGTTCCCTGAGTTAGAAAACGTCGAGAAACGGTCGTTTCTGCTAACGCTGTGCTTCTACACATATATTTGCTGAACGGTGAAAGCGCACAGTAATGCACTTTTCTCCCAGCAAATACACTGTTTCTAAGGAAATGGGAACAAACTGAGGAGACACTTGTGGGAGCTACTGTGACTAAAACTGAGCTTCCCTACGCACAGGGAAGCAAGAGAAATGCTGATTTCATCAAGCCCAGTTACATACTCAGAATCTGTAGTACTGCGCAAATAGGCATGTCTCTGTAGGAAAAAACTCATTTCTGACAAAGTTGCCCAAATGCATCTCAGAAGTGTGCAACTTGTTCCCTGAGTTAGAAAACGTCGAGAAACGGTCGTTTCTGCTAGCGCTGTGCTTCTACCCATGTATTTGCTGAACGGTGAAAGCGCACAGTAATGCACTTTCCTCCCAACAAATACACTGTTTCTAAGGAAATGGGAACACACTGAGGAGACACTTATGGGAGCTACTGTGACTAAAACTGAGCTTCCCTACGCACAGGGAAGCATGAGAAATGCTGATTTCATCAAGCCCAGTTACATACTCAGAATCTGTACTACTGCGCAAATAGGCATGTCTCTGTAGGCAAAAAACTCATTTCTGACAAAGTTGCCCAAATGCATCTGAGAAGTGTGCAACTTGTTCCCTGAGTTAGAAAACGTCGAGAAACGGTCGTTTCAGCTAGCGCTGTGCTTCTACACATGTATTTGCTGAACGGTGAAAGAGCACAGTAATGCACTTTTCTCCCAGCAAATACACTGTTTCTAAGGAAATGGGAACACACTGAGGAGACACTTGTGGGAGCTACTGTGACTAAATCTGAGCTTCCCTACGCACAGGGAAGCAAGAGAAATGCTGATTTCATCAAGCCCAGTTACATACTCAGAATCTGTACTACTGCACAAATAGGCATGTCTCTGTAGGCAAAAAACTCATTTCTGACAAAGTTTCCCAAATTCATCTCAGAAGTGTGCAACTTGTTCCCTGAGTTAGAAAACATCGAGAAACGTTCGTTTCTGCTAGCGCTGTGCTTCTACACATGTATTTGCTGAACGGTGAAAGCGCACAGTGATGCACTTTTCTCCCAGCAAATACACTGTTTCTAAGGAAATGGGAACACACTGAGGGGACACTTGTGGGAGCTACTGTGACTAAAACTGAGCTTCCCTACGCACAGGGAAGCAAGAGAAATGCTGATTTCATCAAGCCCAGTTACATACTCAGAATCTGTACTACTGCGCAAATAGGCATGTCTCTTTAGGCAAAAACTCATTTCTGACAAAGTTGCCCAAATGCATCTCAGAAGTGGGCATCTTGTTCCCTGAGTGAAAAATCGTTAAGAAACGGTCGTTTCTGCTAGCGCTGTGCTTCTACACATGTTTTTGCTGAACGGTGAAAGCGCACATTAATGCACTTTTCTCCCAGCAAATACACTGTTTCTAAGGAAATGGGAACACACTGAGGAGACACTTGTGGTAGCTACTGTGACTAAAACTGAGCTTCCCTACGCACAGGGAAGCAAGAGAAATGCTGATTTCATCAAGCCCAGTTACATACTCAGAATCTGTACTACTGCGCAAATAGGAATGTCTCTGTAGGCAAAAAACTCATTTCTGACAAAGTTGCCCAAATGCATCTCAGAAGTGTGCAACTTGTTCCCTGAGTTAGAAAACGTCGAGAAACGGTCGTTTCTGCTAACGCTGTGCTTCTACACATATATTTGCTGAACGGTGAAAGCGCACAGTAATGCACTTTTCTCCCAGCAAATACACTGTTTCTAAGGAAATGGGAACAAACTGAGGAGACACTTGTGGGAGCTACTGTGACTAAAACTGAGCTTCCCTACGCACAGGGAAGCAAGAGAAATGCTGATTTCCTCAAGCCCAGTTACATACTCAGAATCTGTAGTACTGCGCAAATAGGCATGTCTCTGTAGGAAAAAACTCATTTCTGACAAAGTTGCCCAAATGCATCTCAGAAGTGTGCACCTTGTTCCCTGAGTTAGAAAACGTCGAGAAACGGTCGTTTCTGCTAGCGCTGTGCTTCTACCCATGTATTTGCTGAACGGTGAAAGCGCACAGTAATGCACTTTCCTCCCAGCAAATACACTGTTTCTAAGGAAATGGGAACACACTGAGGAGACACTTATGGGAGCTACTGTGACTAAAACTGAGCTTCCCTACGCACAGGGAAGCATGAGAAATGCTGATTTCATCAAGCCCAGTTACATACTCAGAATCTGTACTACTGCGCAAATAGGCATGTCTCTGTAGGCAAAAAACTCATTTCTGACAAAGTTGCCCAAATGCATCTGAGAAGTGTGCAACTTGTTCCCTGAGTTAGAAAACGTCGAGAAACGGTCGTTTCAGCTAGCGCTGTGCTTCTACACATGTATTTGCTGAACGGTGAAAGAGCACAGTAATGCACTTTTCTCCCAGCAAATACACTGTTTCTAAGGAAATGGGAACACACTGAGGAGACACTTGTGGGAGCTACTGTGACTAAATCTGAGCTTCCCTACGCACAGGGAAGCAAGAGAAATGCTGATTTCATCAAGCCCAGTTACATACTCAGAATCTGTACTACTGCGCAAATAGGCATGTCTCTGTAGGCAAAAAACTCATTTTTGAGAAAGTTACCCAAATGCATCTCAGAAGTGTGCAACTTGTTCCCTGAGTTAGAAAACATCGAGAAACGTTCGTTTCTGCTAGCGCTGTGCTTCTACACATGTATTTGCTGAACGGTGAAAGCGCACAGTGATGCACTTTTCTCCCAGCAAATACACTGTTTCTAAGGAAATGGGAACACACGGAGGAGACACTTGTGGGAGCTACTGTGACTAAAACTGAGCTTCCCTACGCACAGGGAAGCAAGAGAAATGCTGATTTCATCAAGCCCAGTTACATACTCAGAATCTGTACTACTGCGCAAATAGGCATGTCTCTTTAGGCAAAAACTCATTTCTGACAAAGTTGCCCAAATGCATCTCAGAAGTGGGCATCTTGTTCCCTGAGTGAGAAATCGTTAAGAAACGGTCGTTTCTGCTAGCGCTGTGCTTCTACACATGTATTTGCTGAACGGTGAAAGCGCACATTAATGCACTTTTCTCCCAGCAAATACACTGTTTCTAAGGAAATGGGAACACACTGAAGAGACACTTGTGGGAGCTACTGTGACTAAAACTGAGCTTCCCTACGCACAGGGAAGCAAGAGAAATGCTGATTTCATCAAGCCCAGTTACATACTCAGAATCTGTACTACTGCGCAAATAGGCATGTCTCTGTAGGCAAAAAACTCATTTCTGACAAAGTTGCCCAAATGCATCTCAGAAGTGTGCAACTTGTTCCCTGAGTTAGAAAACGTCGAGAAATGGTCATTTCTGCTAGCGCTGTGCTTCTACACATGTATTTGCTGAACGGTGAAAGCGCACAGTAATGCACTTTTCTCCCAGCAAATACACTGTTTCCAAGGAAATGGGAACACACAGAGGAGAAACTTGTGGGAGCTACTGTGACTAAAACTGAGCTTCCCTACGCACAGGGAAGCAAGAGAAATGCTGATTTCATCAAGCCCAGTCACATACTCAGAATCTGTACCACTGCGCAAATAGGCATGTCTCTGTAGGCAAAAAACTCATTTCTGACAAAGTTGCCCAAATGCATCTCAGAAGTGTGCAACTTGTTCCCTGAGTTAGAAAACGTCGAGAAACGGTCGTTTCTGCTAGCACTGTGCTTCTACCCATGTATTTGCTGAACGGTGAAAGCGCACAGTAATGCACTTTTCTCCCAGCAAATACACTGTGTCTAAGGAAATGGGACACACTGAAGAGACACTTGTGTGAGGTACTGTGACTAAAACTGAGCTTCCCTACGCACAGATAAAAAAGAGAAATGCTGATTTCATCAAGCCCAGTTACATAATCAGAATCTGTTCTACTGCGCAAATAGGCATGTGTCTTTAGGCAAAAAACTCATTTCTGACAAAGTTGCCCAAATGCATCTCAGAAGTGTGCAACTTGTTCCCTGAGTTAGAAAACGTCGAGAAACGGTCGTTTCTGCTAGCGCTGTGCTTCTGCACATGTATTTGCTGAACGGTGAAAGCGCACAGTAATGCACTTTTCTCCCAGCAAATACACTGTGTCTAAGGAAATGGGAACACACTGAGGAGACACTTGTGGGAGCTACTGTGACTAAAACTGAGCTTCCCTATGCACAGGGAAGGAAGAGAAATGCTGATTTCATCAAGCCCAGTTACATACTCAGACTCTGTACTACTGCGCAAATAGGCATGTCTCTGTAGGCAAAAAACTCATTTCTGACAAAGTTTCCCAAATGCATCTCAGAAGTGTGCAACTTGTTCCCTGAGTTAGAAAACGTCGAGAAACGTTCGTTTCTGCTAGCGCTGTGCTTCTACACATGTATTTGCTGAACGGTGAAAGCGCACAGTAATGCACTTTTCTCCCAGCAAATACACTGTTTCTAAGGAAATGGGAACACACTGAGGAGACACTTGTGGGAGCTACTGTGACTAAAACTGAGCTTCCCTACACACAGGGAAGCAAGAGAAATGCTGATTTCATCAAGCCCAGTTACATACTAAGAATCTGTACTACTGCGCAAATAGGCATGTCTCTTTAGGCAAAAAACTCATTTCTGACAAAGTTGCCCAAATGCATCTCAGAAGTATGCAACTTGTTCCCTGAGTTAGAAAACGTCGAGAAACGGTCGTTTCTGCTAACGCTGTGCTTCCACACATATATTTGCTGAACGGTGAAAGCGCACAGTAATGCACTTTTCTCCCAGCAAATACACTGTTTCTAAGGAAATCGGAACAAACTGAGGAGACACTTGTGGGAGCTACTGTGACTAAAACTGAGCTTCCCTACGCACAGGGAAGCAAGAGAAATGCTGATTTCATCAAGCCCAGTTACATACTCAGAATCTGTAGTACTGCGCAAATAGGCATGTCTCTGTAGGAAAAAACTCATTTCTGACAAAGTTGCCCAAATGCATCTCAGAAGTGTGCAACTTGTTCCCTGAGTTAGAAAACGTCGAGAAACGGTCGTTTCTGCTAGCGCTGTGCTTCTACACATGTATTTGCTGAACGGTGAAAGCGCACAGTAATGCACTTTCCTCCCAGCAAATACACTGTTTCTAAGGAAATGGGAACACACTGAGGAGACACTTGTGGGAGCTACTGTGACTAAAACTGAGCTTCCCTACGCACAGGGAAGCAAGAGAAATGCTGATTTCATCAAGCCCAGTTACATACTCAGAATCTGTACTACTGCGCAAATAGGCATGTCTCTGTAGGAAAAAACTCATTTCTGACAAAGTTGCCCAAATGCATCTCAGAAGTGTGCAACTTGTTCCCTGAGTTAGAAAACGTCGAGAAACGGTCGTTTCTGCTAGCGCTGTGCTTCTACACATGTATTTGCTGAACGGTGAAAGCGCACAGTAATGCACTTTTCTCCCAGCAAATACACTGTTTCTAAGGAACTGGGAACACACTGAGGAGACACTTGTGGGAGCTGCTGTGACTAAAACTGAGCTTCCCTACGCACAGGGAAGCAAGAGAAATGCTGATTTCATCAAGCCCAGTTACATAATCAGAATCTGTACTACTGCGCAAATAGGCATGTCTCCTTAGACAAAAAACTCATTTCTGACAAAGTTGCCCAAATGCATCTCAGAAGTGTGCAACTTGTTCCCTGAGTTAGAAAACGTCGAGAAACGGTCGTTTCAGCTAGCACTGTGCTTCTACACATGTATTTGCTGAACGGTGAAAGAGCACAGTAATGCACTTTTCTCCCAGCAAATACACTGTTTCTAAGGAAATGGGAACACACTGAGGAGAAACTTGTGGGAGCTACTGTGACTAAAGCTGAGCTTCCCTACGCACAGGGAAGCAAGAGAAATGCTGATTTCATCAAGCCCAGTTACATACTCAGAATCTGTACTACTGCGCAAATAGGCATGTCTCTGTAGGCAAAAAACTCATTTTTGAGAAAGTTACCCAAATGCATCTCCGAAGTGTGCAACTTGTTCCCTGAGTTAGAAAACATCGAGAAACGTTCGTTTCTGCTAGCGCTGTGCTTCTACACATGTATTTGCTGAACGGTGAAAGCGCACAGTGATGCACTTTTCTCCCAGCAAATACACTGTTTCTAAGGAAATGGGAACACACTGAGGAGACACTTGTGGGAGCTACTGTGACTAAAACTGAGCTTCCCTACGCACAGGGAAGCAAGAGAAATGCTGATTTCATCAAGCCCAGTTACATACTCAGAATCTGTACTACTGCGCAAATAGGCATGTCTATTTAGGCAAAAACTCATTTCTGACAAAGTTGCCCAAATGCATCTCAGAAGTGGGCATCTTGTTCCCTGAGTGAGAAATCGTTAAGAAACGGTCGTTTCTGCTAGCGCTGTGCTTCTACACATGTATTTGCTGAACGGTGAAAGCGCACATTAATGCACTTTTCTCCCAGCAAATACACTGTTTCTAAGAAAATGGGAACACACTGAGGAGACACTTGTGGGAGCTACTGTGACTAAAACTGAGCTTCCCTACGCACAGGGAAGCAAGAGAAATGCTGATTTCATCAAGCCCAGTTACATACTCAGAATCTGTACTACTGCGCAAATAGGCATGTCTCTGTAGGCAAAAAACTCATTTCTGACAAAGTTGCCCAAATGCATCTCAGAAGTGTGCAACTTGTTCCCTGAGTTCGAAAACGTCGAGAAACGGTCATTTCTGCTAGCGCTGTGCTTCTACACATGTATTTGCTGAACGGTGAAAGCACACAGTAATGCACTTTTCTCCCAGCAAATACACTGTTTCCAAGGAAATGGGAACACACAGAGGAGACACTTGTGGGAGCTACTGTGACTAAAACTGAGCTTCCCTACGCACAGGGAAGCAAGAGAAATGCTGATTTCATCAAGCCCAGTTACATACTCAGAATCTGTACTACTGCGCAAATAGGCATGTCTCTGTAGGCAAAAAACTCATTTCTGACAAAGTTGCCCAAATGCATCTCAGAAGTGTGCAACTTGTTCCCTGAGTTAGAAAACGTCGAGAAATGGTCGTTTCTGCTAGCGCTGTGCTTCTACCCATGTATTTGCTGAACGGTGAAAGCGCACAGTAATGCACTTTTCTCCCAGCAAATACACTGTGTCTAAGGAAATGGGACACACTGAAGAGACACTTGTGTGAGGTACTGTGACTAAAACTGAGCTTCCCTACGCACAGATAAGAAAGAGAAATGCTGATTTCATCAAGCCCAGTTACATAATCAGAATCTGTTCTACTGCGCAAATAGGCATGTGTCTTTAGGCAAAAAACTCATTTCTGACAAAGTTGCCCAAATGCATCTCAGAAGTGTGCAACTTGTTCCCTGAGTTAGAAAACGTCGAGAAACGGTCGTTTCTGCTAGCGCTGTGCTTCTGCACATGTATTTGCTGAACGGTGAAAGCGCACAGTAATGCACTTTTCTCCCAGCAAATACACTGTGTCTAAGGAAATGGGAACACACTGAGGAGACACTTGTGGGAGCTACTGTGACTAAAACTGAGCTTCCCTACGCACAGGGAAGCAAGAGAAATGCTGATTTCATCAAGCCCAGTTACATACTCAGAATCTGTAGTACTGCGCAAATAGGCATGTCTCTTTAGGCAAAAAACTCATTTCTGACAAAGTTGCCCAAATGCATCTGAGAAGTGTGCAACTTGTTCCCTGAGTTAGAAAACGTCGAGAAACGGTCGTTTCTGCTAGCGCTGTGCTTCTACACATGTATTTGCTGAACGGTGAAAGCGCACAGTAATGCACTTTTCTCCCAGCAAATACACTGTGTCAAAGGAAATGGGAACACACTGAGGAGACACTTGTGGGAGCTACTGTGACTAAAACTGAGCTTCCCTACGCACAGGGAAGCAAGATAAATGCTGATTTCATCAAGCCCAGTTACATACTCAGAATCTGTTCTACTGCGCAAATAGGCATGTGTCTTTAGGCAAAAAACTCATTTCTGACAAAGTTGCCCAAATGCATCTCAGAAGTGTGCAACTTGTTCCCTGAGTTAGAAAACGTCGAGAAACGGTCGTTTCTGCTAGCGCTGTGCTTCTACACATGTATTTGCTGAACGGTGAAAGCGCACAGTAATGCACTTTTCTCCCAGCAAATACACTGTTTCTAAGGAAATGGGAACACACTGAGGAGACACTTGTGGGAGCTACTGTGACTAAACCTGAGCTTCCCTACACACAGGGAAGCAAGAGAAATGCTGATTTCATCAAGCCCAGTTACATACTCAGAATCTGTACTACTGCGTAAATAGGCATGTCTCTTTAGGCAAAAAACTCATTTCTGACAAAGTTGCCCAAATGCATCTCAGAAGTGTGCAACTTGTTCCCTGAGTTAGAAAACGTCGAGAAACGGTCGTTTCTGCTAGCGCTGTGCTTCTACACATGTATTTGCTGAACGGTGAAAGCGCACAGTAATGCACTTTTCTCCCAGCAAATACACTGTTTCTAAGGATGTGGGAACACACTGAGAAGACACTTGTGGGAGCTACTGTGACTAAAACTGAGCTTCCCTATGCACAGGGAAGCAAGAGAAATGCTGATTTCATCAGGCCCAGTTACATACTCAGAATCTGTACTACTGCGCAAATAGGCATGTCTCTTTAGTCAAAAAACTCATTTCTGACAAAGTTGCCCAAATGCATCTCAGAAGTGTGCAACTTGTTCCCTGAGTTAGAAAACGTCGAGAAACGGTCGTTTCTGCTAGCGCTGTGCTTCTACACATGTATTTGCTGAACGGTGAAAGCGCACAGTAATGCACTTTTCTCACAGCAAATACACTGTTTCTAAGGAAATGGCAACACACTGAGGAGACACTTGTGGGAGCTACTGTGACTAAAACTGAGCTTCCCTACGCACAGGGAAGCAAGAGAAATGCTGATTTCATCAAGCCCAGTTACATACTCAGAATCTGTACTACTGCGCAAATAGGCATGTCTCTTTAGGCAAAAAACTCATTTCTGACAAAGTTGCCCAAATGCATCTCAGAAGTGTGCAACTTGTTCCCTGAGTTAGAAAACGTCGAGAAACGTTCGTTTCTGCTAACACTGTGCTTCTACACATGTATTTGCTGAACGGTGAAAGCGCACAGTAATGCACTTTTCTCCCAGCAAATACACTGTTTCTAAGGAAATGGGAACACACTGAGGAGACACTTGTGGGAGCTACTGTGACTAAAACTGAGCTTCCCTATGCACAGGGAAGCAAGAGAAATGCTGATTTCATCAAGCCGAGTTACATACTCAGACTCTGTACTACTGCGCAAATAGGCATGTCTCTGTAGGCAAAAAACTCATTTCTGACAAAGTTTCCCAAATGCATCTCAGAAGTGTGCAACTTGTTCCCTGAGTTAGAAAACGTCGAGAAACGTTCGTTTCTGCTAGCGCTGTGCTTCTACACATGTATTTGCTGAACGGTGAAAGCGCACAGTAATGCACTTTTCTCCCAGCAAATACACTGTTTCTAAGGAAATGGGGACACACTGAGGAGACACTTGTGGGAGCTACTGTGACTAAAACTGAGCTTCCCTACACACAGGGAAGCAAGAAAAATGCTGATTTCATGAAGCCCAGTTACATACTAAGAATCTGTACTACTGCGCAAATAGGCATGTCTCTTTAGGCAAAAAACTCATTTCTGACAAAGTTGCCCAAATGCATCTCAGAAGTATGCAACTTGTTCCCTGAGTTAGAAAACGTCGAGAAACAGTCGTTTCTGCTAACGCTGTGCTTCTACACATATATTTGCTGAACGGTGAAAGCGCACAGTAATGCACTTTTCTCCCAGCAAATACACTGTTTCTAAGGAAATGGGAACAAACTGAGGAGACACTTGTGGGAGCTACTGTGACTAAAACTGAGCTTCCCTACGCACAGGGAAGCAAGAGAAATGCTGATTTCATCAAGCCCAGTTACATACTCAGAATCTATACTACTGCGCAAATAGGCATGTCTCTTTAGGCAAAAAACTCATTTCTGACAAAGTTGCCCAAATGCATCTCAGAAGTGTGCAACTTGTTCCCTGAGTTACAAAACGTCGAGAAACGGTCGTTTCTGCTAGCGCTGTGCTTCTACACATGTTTTTGCTGAACGGTGAAAGCGCACAGTAATGCACTTTTCTCCCAGCAAATACACTGTTTCTAAGGAAATGGGAACACACTGAGGAGAGACTTGTGGGAGCTACTGTGACTAAAACTGAGCTTCCCTACGCACAGGGAAGCAAGAGAAATGCTGATTTCATCAAGCCCAGTTACATACTCAGAATCTGTACTACTGCGCAAATAGGCATGTCTCTGTAGGCAAAAAACTCATTTCTGACAAAGTTGCCCAAATGCATCTCAGAAGTGTGCAACTTGTTCCCTAAGTTAGAAAACGTCGAGAAACCGTCGTTTCTGCTAGCGCTGTGCTTCTACACATGTATTTGCTGAACGGTGAAAGCGCACAGTAATGCACTTTTCTCCCAGCAAATACACTGTTTCTAAGGAAATGGGAACACACTGAGGAGACACTTGTGGGATCTACAGTGACTAAAACTGAGCTTCCCTACGCACCGGGAAGCAAGAGAAATGCTGATTTCATCAAGCCCAGTTACATACTCAGAATCTGTACTACTGCGCAAATAGGCATGTCTCTTTAGGCAAAAAACTCATTTCTGACAAAGTTGCCCAAATGCATCTCAGAAGTGTGCAACTTGTTCCCTGAGTTAGAAAACGTCGAGAAACGGTCGTTTCTGCTAGCGCTGTGCTTCTACACATGTATTTGTGAACGGTGAAAGCACACAGTAATGCACTTTTCTCCCAGCAAATACACTGTTTCTAAGGAAAGGGGAACACACTGAGGAGACACTTGTGGGAGCTACTGTGACTAAAACTGAGCTTCCCTACACACAGGGAAGCCAGAGAAATGCTGATTTCATCAAGCCCAGTTACATACTAAGAATCTGCACTACTGCGGAAATAGGCATGTCTCTTTAGGCAAAAAACTCATTTCTGACAAAGTTGCCCAAATGCATCTCAGAAGTGTGCAACTTGTTCCCTGAGTTAGAAAACGTCGAGAAACGGTCGTTTCTGCTAGCGCTGTGCTTCTACACATGTATTTGCTGAACGGTGAAAGCGCACAGTAATGCACTTTTCTCACAGCAAATACACTGTTTCTAAGGAAATGGCAACACACTGAGGAGACACTTGTGGGAGCTACTGTGACTAAAACTGAGCTTCCCTACGCACAGGGAAGCAAGAGAAATGCTGATTTCATCAAGCCCAGTTACATACTCAGAATCTGTACTACTGCGCAAATAGGCATGTCTCTTTAGGCAAAAAACTCATTTCTGACAAAGTTGCCCAAATGCATCTCAGAAGTGTGCAACTTGTTCCCTGAGTTAGAAAACGTCGAGAAACGTTCGTTTCTGCTAACACTGTGCTTCTACACATGTATTTGCTGAACGGTGAAAGCGCACAGTAATGCACTTTTCTCCCAGCAAATACACTGTTTCTAAGGAAATGGGAACACACTGAGGAGACACTTGTGGGAGCTACTGTGACTAAAACTGAGCTTCCCTATGCACAGGGAAGCAAGAGAAATGCTGATTTCATCAAGCCGAGTTACATACTCAGACTCTGTACTACTGCGCAAATAGGCATGTCTCTGTAGGCAAAAAACTCATTTCTGACAAAGTTTCCCAAATGCATCTCAGAAGTGTGCAACTTGTTCCCTGAGTTAGAAAACGTCGAGAAACGTTCGTTTCTGCTAGCGCTGTGCTTCTACACATGTATTTGCTGAACGGTGAAAGCGCACAGTAATGCACTTTTCTCCCAGCAAATACACTGTTTCTAAGGAAATGGGGACACACTGAGGAGACACTTGTGGGAGCTACTGTGACTAAAACTGAGCTTCCCTACACACAGGGAAGCAAGAAAAATGCTGATTTCATGAAGCCCAGTTACATACTAAGAATCTGTACTACTGCGCAAATAGGCATGTCTCTTTAGGCAAAAAACTCATTTCTGACAAAGTTGCCCAAATGCATCTCAGAAGTATGCAACTTGTTCCCTGAGTTAGAAAACGTCGAGAAACAGTCGTTTCTGCTAACGCTGTGCTTCTACACATATATTTGCTGAACGGTGAAAGCGCACAGTAATGCACTTTTCTCCCAGCAAATACACTGTTTCTAAGGAAATGGGAACAAACTGAGGAGACACTTGTGGGAGCTACTGTGACTAAAACTGAGCTTCCCTACGCACAGGGAAGCAAGAGAAATGCTGATTTCATCAAGCCCAGTTACATACTCAGAATCTATACTACTGCGCAAATAGGCATGTCTCTTTAGGCAAAAAACTCATTTCTGACAAAGTTGCCCAAATGCATCTCAGAAGTGTGCAACTTGTTCCCTGAGTTAGAAAACGTCGAGAAACGGTCGTTTCTGCTAGCGCTGTGCTTCTACACATGTATTTGCTGAACGGTGAAAGCGCACAGTAATGCACTTTTCTCCCAGCAAATACACTGTTTCTAAGGAAATGGGAACACACTGAGGAGAGACTTGTGGGAGCTACTGTGACTAAAACTGAGCTTCCCTACGCACAGGGAAGCAAGAGAAATGCTGATTTCATCAAGCCCAGTTACATACTCAGAATCTGTACTACTGCGCAAATAGGCATGTCTCTGTAGGCAAAAAACTCATTTCTGACAAAGTTGCCCAAATGCATCTCAGAAGTGTGCAACTTGTTCCCTAAGTTAGAAAACGTCGAGAAACCGTCGTTTCTGCTAGCGCTGTGCTTCTACACATGTATTTGCTGAACGGTGAAAGCGCACAGTAATGCACTTTTCTCCCAGCAAATACACTGTTTCTAAGGAAATGGGAACACACTGAGGAGACACTTGTGGGATCTACAGTGACTAAAACTGAGCTTCCCTACGCACCGGGAAGCAAGAGAAATGCTGATTTCATCAAGCCCAGTTACATACTCAGAATCTGTACTACTGCGCAAATAGGCATGTCTCTTTAGGCAAAAAACTCATTTCTGACAAAGTTGCCCAAATGCATCTCAGAAGTGTGCAACTTGTTCCCTGAGTTAGAAAACGTCGAGAAACGGTCGTTTCTGCTAGCGCTGTGCTTCTACACATGTATTTGTGAACGGTGAAAGCACACAGTAATGCACTTTTCTCCCAGCAAATACACTGTGTCTAAGGAAAGGGGAACACACTGAGGAGACACTTGTGGGAGCTACTGTGACTAAAACTGAGCTTCCCTACACACAGGGAAGCCAGAGAAATGCTGATTTCATCAAGCCCAGTTACATACTAAGAATCTGCACTACTGCGGAAATAGGCATGTCTCTTTAGGCAAAAAACTCATTTCTGACAAAGTTGCCCAAATGCATCTCAGAAGTGTGCAACTTGTTCCCTGAGTTAGAAAACGTCGAGAAACGGTCGTTTCTGCTAACGCTGTGCTTCTACACATATATTTGCTGAACGGTGAAAGCGCACAGTAATGCACTTTTCTCCCAGCAAATACACTGTTTCTAAGGAAATGGGAACAAACTGAGGAGACACTTGTGGGAGCTACTGTGACTAAAACTGAGCTTCCCTACGCACAGGGAAGCAAGAGAAATGCTGATTTCATCAAGCCCAGTTACATACTCAGAATCTGTACTACTGCGCAAATAGGCATGTCTCTTTAGGCAAAAAACTCATTTCTGACAAAGTTGCCCAAATGCATCTCAGAAGTGTGCAACTTGTTCCCTGAGTTAGAAAACGTCGAGAAACGTTCGTTTCTGCTAGCGCTGTGCTTCTACACATGTATTTGCTGAACGGTGAAAGCGCACAGTAATGCACTTTTCTCCCAGCAAATACACTGTTTCTAAGGAAATGGGAACACACTGAGGAGACATTTGTGGGAGCTACTGTGACTAAAACTGAGCTTCCCTACGCACAGGGAAGCAAGAGAAATGCTGATTTCATCAAGCCCAGTTACATACTCAGAATCTGTACTACTGCGCAAATAGGCATGTCTCTGTAGGCAAAAAACTCATTTCTGACAAAGTTGCCCAAATGCATCTCAGAAGTGTGCAACTTGTTCCCTGAGTTAGAAAACGTCGAGAAACGGTCGTTTCTGCTAGCGCTGTGCTTCTACACATGTATTTGCTGAACGGTGAAAGCACACAGTAATGCACTTTTCTCCCAGCAAATACACTGTGTCTAAGGAAAGGGGAACACACTGAGGAGACACTTGTGGGAGCTACTGTGACTAAAACTGAGCTTCCCTACACACAGGGAAGCCAGAGAAATGCTGATTTCATCAAGCCCAGTTACATACTACGAATCTGCACTACTGCGCAAATAGGCATGTCTCTTTAGGCAAAAAACTCATTTCTGACAAAGTTGCCCAAATGCATCTCAGAAGTGTGCAACTTGTTCCCAGAGTAAGAAAACGTCGAGAAACGTTCGTTTCTGCTAGCGCTGTGCTTCTACACATGTATTTGCTGAACGGTGAAAGCGCACAGTAATGCACTTTTCTCCCAGCAAATACAATAAATCTGAGGAACTGGGAACACACTGAGGAGACACTTGTGGGAGCTACTGTGACTAAAACTGAGCTTCCCTACGCACAGGGAAGCAAGAGAAATGCTGATTTCATCAAGCCCAGTTACATACTCAGAATCTGTACTACTGCGCAAATAGGCATGTCTCTGTACGCAAAAACTCATTTCTGACAAAGTTGCCCAAATGCATCTCAGAAGTGTGCAACTTGTTCCCTGAGTTAGAAAACATCGAGAAACGGTCGTTTCTGCTAGCGCTGTGCTTCTACACATGTATTTGCTGAACAGTGAAAGCGCACAGTAATGCACTTTTCTCACAGCAAATACACTGTTTCTAAGGAAATGGGAACACACTGAGGAGACACTTGTGGGAGCTACTGTGACTAAAACTGAGCTTCCCTACTCACAGGGAAGGAAGAGAAATGCTGATTTCATCAAGCCCAGTTACATACTCAGAATCTGTACTACTGCGCTAATAGGCATGTCTCTGTAGGCAAAAAACTCATTTCTGACAAAGTTGCCCAAATGCATCTCAGAAGTGTGCAACTTGTTCCCTGAGTTAGAAAACGTCGAGAAACGGTCGTTTCTGGTAGCGCTGTGCTTCTACACATGTATTAGCCGAACGGTGAAAGCGCAAAGTAATGCACTTTTCTCCCAGCAAATACACTGTTTCTAAGGAAATGGGAACACACTGAGGAGACACTTGTGGGAGCTACTGTGACTAAAACTGAGATTCCCTACGCACAGGGAAGCAAGAGAAATGCTGATTTCATCAAACCCAGTTACATACTCAGAATCTGTACTACTGCGCAAATAGGCATGTCTCTGTAGGCAAAAAACTCATTTCTGACAAAGTTGCCCAAATGCATCTCAGAAGTGTGCAACTTGTTCCCTGAGTTAGAAAACGTCGAGAAACGGTCGTTTCAGCTAGCGCTGTGCTTCTACACATGTATTTGCTGAACGGTGAAAGCGCACAGTAATGCACTTTTCTCCCAGCAAATACACTGTTTCTAAGGAAATGGGAACACACTGAGGAGACACTTGTGGGAGCTACTGTGACTAAAACTGAGCTTCCCTACGCACAGGGAAGCAAGAGAAATGCTGATTTCATCAAGCCCAGTTACATACTCAGAATCTGTACTACTGCGCAAATAGGCATGTCTCCTTAGGCAAAAAACTCATTTCTGACAAAGTTGCCCAAATGCATCTCAGAAGAGTGCAACTTGTTCCCTGAGTTAGAAAACGTCGAGAAACGTTCGTTTCTGCTAGCGCTGTGCTTCTACACATGTACTTGCTGAACGGTGAAAGCGCACAGTAATGCACTTTTCTCCCAGCAAATACACTGTTTCTAAGGAAATGGGAACACACTGAGGAGACACTTGTGGGAGCTACTGTGACTAAAACTGAGCTTCCCTACGCACAGGGAAGCAAGAGAAATGCTGATTTCATCAAGCCCAGTTACATACTCAGAATCTGTACTACTGCGCAAATAGGCATGTCTCCTTAGGCAAAAAACTCATTTCTGACAAAGTTGCCCAAATGCATCTCAGAAGAGTGCAACTTGTTCCCTGAGTTAGAAAACGTCGAGAAACGTTAGTTTCTGCTATCGCTGTGCTTCTACACATGTACTTGCTGAATGGTGAAAGCTCACAGTAATGCACTTTTCTCCCAGCAAATACACTGTTTCTAAGGAAATGGGAACACACTGAGGAGACACTTGTGGGAGCTACTGTGACTAAAACTGAGCTTCCCTATGCACAGGGAAGCAAGATAAATGCTGATTTCATCAAGCCCAGTTACATACTCAGAATCTGTACTACTGCGCAAATAGGCATGTCTCTGTAGGCAAAAAACTCATTTCTGACAAAGTTGCCCAAATGCATCTCAGAAGTGTGCAACTTGTTCCCTGAGTTAGAAAACGTCGAGAAACGGTCGTTTCTGCTAGCGCTGTGCTTCTACACATGTATTAGCCGAACGGTGAAAGCGCACAGTAATGCACTTTTCTCCCAGCAAATACACTGTTTCTAAGGAAATGGGAACACACTGAGGAGACACTTGTGGGAGCTACTGTGACTAAAACTGAGCTTCCCTACTCATAGGGAAGCAAGAGAAATGCTGATTTCATCAAGCCCAGTTACATACTCAGAATCTGTACTACTGCGCAAATAGGCATGTCTCTGTAGGCAAAAAACTCATTTCTGACAAAGTTGCCCAAATGCATCTCAGAAGAGTGCAACTTGTTCCCTGAGTTAGAAAACGTCGAGAAACGTTCGTTTCTGCTAGCGCTGTGCTTCTACACATGTACTTGCTGAACGGTGAAAGCGCACAGTAATGCACTTTTCTCCCAGCAAATACACTGTTTCTAAGGAAATGGGAACACACTGAGGAGACACTTGTGGGAGCTACTGTGACTAAAACTGAGCTTCCCTACGCACAGGGAAGCAAGAGAAATGCTGATTTCATCAAGCCCAGTTACATACTCAGAATCTGTACTACTGCGCAAATAGGCATGTCTCCTTAGGCAAAAAACTCATTTCTGACAAAGTTGCCCAAATGCATCTCAGAAGAGTGCAACTTGTTCCCTGAGTTAGAAAACGTCGAGAAACGTTCGTTTCTGCTAGCGCTGTGCTTCTACACATGTACTTGCTGAATGGTGAAAGCTCACAGTAATGCACTTTTCTCCCAGCAAATACACTGTTTCTAAGGAAATGGGAACACACTGAGGAGACACTTGTGGGAGCTACTGTGACTAAAACTGAGCTTCCCTATGCACAGGGAAGCAAGAGAAATGCTGATTTCATCAAGCCCAGTTACAACTCAGAATCTGTACTACTGCGCCAATAGGCATGTCTCCTTAGGCAAAAAACTCATTTCTGACAAAGTTGCCCAAATGCATCTCAGAAGAGTGCAACTTGTTCCCTGAGTTAGAAAACGTCGAGAAACGTTCGTTTCTGCTAGCGCTGTGCTTCTACACATGTATTTGCTGAACGGTGAAAGCGCACAGTAATGCACTTTTCTCCCAGCAAATACACTGTTTCTAAGGAAATGGGAACACACTGAGGAGACACTTGTGGGAGCTACTGTGACTAAAACTGAGCTTCCCTACACACAGGGAAGCAAGAGAAATGCTGATTTCGTCAAGCCCAGTTACATACTCAGAATCTGTACTACTGCGCAAATAGGCATGTCTCGGTAGGCAAAAAACTCATTTCTGACAAAGTTGCCCAAATGCATCTCAGAAGTGTGCAACTTGTTCCCTAAGTTAGAAAACGTCGAGAAACCGTCGTTTCTGCTAGCGCTGTGCTTCTACACATGTATTTGCTGAACGGTGAAAGCGCACAGTAATGCACTTTTCTCCCAGCAAATACACTGTTTCTAAGGAAATGGGAACACACTGAGGAGACACTTGTGGGATCTACAGTGACTAAAACTGAGCTTCCCTACGCACCGGGAAGCAAGAGAAATGCTGATTCCATCAAGCCCAGTTACATACTCAGAATCTGTACTACTGCGCAAATAGGCATGTCTCTTTAGGCAAAAAACTCATTTCTGACAAAGTTGCCCAAATGCATCTCAGAAGTGTGCAACTTGTTCCCTGAGTTAGAAAACGTCGAGAAACGGTCGTTTCTGCTAACGCTGTGCTTCTACACATGTATTTGCTGAACGGTGAAAGCACACAGTAATGCACTTTTCTCCCAGCAAATACACTGTGTCTAAGGAAAGGGGAACACACTGAGGAGACACTTGTGGGAGCTACTGTGACTAAAACTGAGCTTCCCTAAACACAGGGAAGCCAGAGAAATGCTGATTACATCAAGCCCAGTTACATACTAAGAATCTGCACTACTGCGCAAATAGGCATGTCTCTGTAGGCAAAAAAGTCATTTCGGACAAGGTTGCCCAAATGCATATCAGAAGTTTGCCACTTGTTCCCTGAGTTAGAAAACGTCCAGAAACGGTCGTTTCTGCTAGCGCTGTGCTTCTATACATGTATTTGCTGAACGGTGAAAGCGCACAGTAATGCACTTTTCTCCCAGCAAATACACTGTTTCTAAGGAACTGGGAACACACTGAGGAGACACTTGTGGGAGCTACTGTGACTAAAACTGAGCTTCCCTACGCACAGGGAAGCAAGAGAAATGCTGATTTCATCAAGCCCAGTTACATACTCAGAATCTGTACTACTGCGCAAATAGGCATGTCTCCTTAGACAAAAAACTCATTTCTGACAAAGTTGCCCAAATGGATCTCAGAAGAGTGCAACTTGTTCCCTGAGTTAGAAAACGTCGAGAAACGTTCGTTTCTGCTAGCGCTGTGCTTCTACACATGTACTTGCTGAATGATGAAAGCTCACAGTAATGCACTTTTCTCCCAGCAAATACACTGTTTCTAAGGAAATGGGAACACACTGAGGAGACACTTGTGGGAGCTACTGTGACTAAAACTGAGCTTCCCTACGCACAGGGAAGCAAGAGAAATGCTGATTTCATCAAGCCCAGTTACATAATCAGAATCTGTAGTACTGCGCAAATAGGCATGTCTCCTTAGGCAAAAAACTCATTTCTGACAAAGTTGCCCAAATGCATCTCAGAAGAATGCAACTTGTTCCCTGAGTTAGAAAACGTCGACAAACGTTCGTTTCTGCTAGCGCTGTGCTTCTACACATGTACTAGCTGAACGGTGAAAGCTCACAGTAATGCACTTTTCTCCCAGCAAATACACTGTTTCTAAGGAAATGGGAACACACTGAGGAGACACTTGTGGGAGCTACTGTGACTAAAACTGAGCTTCCCTACGCACAGGGAAGCAAGAGAAATGCTGATTTCATCAAGCCCAGTTACATACTCAGAATCTGTACTACTGCGCAAATAGGCATGTCTCTGTAGGCAAAAAACTCATTTCTGACAAAGTTGCCCAAATGCATCTCAGAAGTGTGCAACTTGTTCCCTGAGTTAGAAAACGTCGAGAAAGGTTCGTTTCTGCTAGCGCTGTGTTTCTACACATGTATTTGCTGAACGGTGAAAGCGCACAGTAATGCACTTTTCTCCCAGCAAATACACTGTTTCTAAGGAAATGGGAACACACTGAGAAGACATTTGTGGGAGCTACTGTGACTAAAACTGAGCTTCTCTACGCACAGGGAAGCAAGAGAAATGCTGATTTCATCAAGCCCAGTTACATACTCAGAATCTGTACTACTGCACAAATAGGCATGTCTCTGTAGGCAAAAAACTCATTTCTGACAAAGTTGCCCAAATGCATCTCAGAAGTGTGCAACTTGTTTCCTGATTTAGAAAACGTCGAGAAACGGTCGTTTCAGCTAGCGCTGTGCTTCTACACATGTATTTGCTGAACGGTGAAAGCGCAGAGTAATGTACTTTTCTCCCAGCAAATACACTCTTTCTAAGGAAATGGGAACACATTGAGGAGACACTTGTGGGAGCTACTGTGACTAAAACTGAGCTTCCCTACGCACAGGGAAGCAAGAGAAATGCTGATTTCATCAAGCCCAGTTACATACTCAGAATCTGTACTACTGCGCAAATAGGCTTGTCTCTGTAGGCAAAAAAGTCATTTCGGAGAAAGTTGCCCAAATGCATATCAGAAGTTTGCCACTTGTTCCCTGAGTTAGAAAACGTCGAGAAACGGTCGTTTCTGCTAGCGCTGTGCTTCTACACATGTATTTGCTGAACGGTGAAAGCGCACAGTAATGCACTTTTCTCCCAGCAAATATACTGTTTCTAAGGAAATGGGAACACACTGAGGAGACACTTGTGGGAGCTACTGTGACTAAAACTGAGCTTCCCTACGCACAGGGAAGCAAGAGATATGCTGATTTCATCAAGCCCAGTTACATACTCAGAATCTGTACTACTGAGCCAATAGGCATGTCTCTGTAGGTAAAAAAATCATTTCTGACAAAGTTGCCCAAATGCATCTCAGAAGTGTGCAACTTGTTCCCTGAGTTAGAAAACGTCGAGAAACGTTCGTTTCTGCTAGCGCTGTGTTTCTACACATGTATTTGCTGAACGGTGAAAGCGCACAGTAATGCACTTTTCTCCCAGCAAATACACTGTTTCTAAGGAAATGGGAACACACTGAGAAGACACTTGTGGGAGCTACTGTGACTAAAACTGAGCTTCCCTACGCACAGGGAAGCAAGAGAAATGCTGATTTCATCAAGCCCAGTTACATACTCAGAATCTGTACTACTGCACAAATAGGCATGTCTCCTTAGCCAAAAAACTCATTTCTGACAAAGTTGCCCAAATGCATCTCAGAAGTGTGCAACTTTTTCAATGAGTTAGAAAACGTCGAGAAACGGTCGTTTCAGCTAGCGCTGTGCTTCTACACATGTATTTGCTGAACGGTGAAAGCGTAGAGTAATGCACTTTTCTCCCAGCAAATACACTGTTTCTAAGGAAATGGGAACACACTAAGGAGACACTTGTGGGAGGTACTGTGACTAAAACTGAGCTTCCCTACGCACAGGGAAGCAAGAGAAATGCTGATTTCATCAAGCCCAGTTACATACTCAGAATCTGTACTACTGCGCAAATAGGCATGTCTCTGTAGGCAAAAAAGTCATTTCGGACAAAGTTGCCCAAATGCATATCAGAAGTTTGCCACTTGTTCCCTAAGTTAGAAAACGTCGAGAAACGGTCGTTTCTGCTAGCGCTGTGCTTCTACACATGTATTTGCTGAACGGTGAAAGCGCACAGTAATTCATTTTTCTCCCAGCAAATACACTGTTTCTAAGGAACTGGGAACGCACTGAGGAGACACTTGTGGGAGCTACTGTGACTAAAACTGAGCTTCCCTACACACAGGGAAGCAAGAGAAATGGTGATTTCATCAAGCCCAGTTACATACTCAGAATCTGTACTACTGCGCGAATAGGCATGTCTCTGTAGGCAAAAAACTCATTTTTGACAAAGTTGCCCAAATGCATCTCAGAAGTGTGCAACTTGTTCTCTGAGTTAGACAACGTCGAGAAAGGGTCTTTTCTGCTAGCGCTGTGCGTCTACACATGTATTTGCTGAACGGTGAAAGCGCACAGTAATGCACTTTTCTCCCAGCAAATACACTGCTTCTAAGGAACTGGAACACACTGAGGAGACAATTGTGGGCGCAACTGTGACTAAAACTGAGCTTCCCTATGCACAGGGAAGCAAGAGAAATGCTGATTTCATCCAGCCCAGTTACATACTCAGAATCTGTACTACTGCGCAAATAGGCATGTCTCTGTAGGCAAAAAACTCATTTCTGACAAAGTTGCCCAAATGCATCTCAGAAGAGTGCAACTTCTTCCCTGAGTTAGAAAACGTTGAGAAACGGTCGTTTCTGCTAGCGCTGTGCTTCTACACATGTATTTGCTGAACGGTGAAAGCGCACAGTAATGCACTTTTCTCCCAGCAAATACACTGTGTCTAAGGAAATGGGAACACACTGAGGAGACACTTGTGGGAGCTACTGTGACTAAAACTGAGCTTCCCTACGCACAGGGAAGCAAGAGAAATGCTGATTTCATCAAGCCCAGTTACATACTCAGAATCTGTACTACTGCGCAAATAGGCATGTCTCTGTAGGCAAAAAACTCATTTCTGACAAAGTTGCCTAAATGCATCTCAGAAGTGTGCAACTTGTTCCCTGAGTTAGAAAACGTCGAGAAACGTTAGTTTCTGCTAGCGCTGTGCTTCTACACATGCATTTGCTGAACGGTGAAAGCGCACAGTAATGCACTTTTCTCCCAGCAAATACACTGTTTCTAAGGAAATGGGAACACACTGAGGAGACACTTGTGGGAGCTACTGTGACTAAAACTGTGCTTCCCTACGCACAGGGAAGCAAGAGAAATACTGATTTCATCAAGCCCAGTTACATGCTCAGAATCTGTACTACTGCGCAAATAGGCATGTCTCTGTACGCAAAAAACTCATTTCTGACAAAGTTGCCCAAATGCATCTCAGAAGTGTGCAACTTGTTCCCTGAGTTAGAAAACGTCAAGAAACGTTCGTTTCTGCTAGCGCTGTGCTTCTACACATGTATTTGCTGAACGGTGAAAGCGCACAGTAATGCACTTTTCTCCCAGCAAATACACTGTTTCTAAGGAAACGGGAACACACTGAGGAGACACCTTTGGGAGCTACTGGGACAAAACTGAGCTTCCCTACGCACATGGAAGCAAGAGAAATGCTGATTTCATCAAGCCCAGTTACATACTCAGAATCTGTACTACTGCGCAAATAGGCATGTCTCTGTAGGCAAAAAACTCATTTCTGACAAAGTTGCCCAAATGCATCTCAGAAGTGTGCAATTTGTTCCCTGAGTTAGAAAACGTCGAGAAACGGTCGTTTCAGCTAGCGCTGTGCTTCTACACATGTATTTACTGAACGGTGAAAGCGCACAGTAATGCATTTTTCTCCCAGCAAATACACTACTTCTAAGGAAATGGGAACACACTGAGGAGACACTTGTGGGAGCTACTGTGACTAAAACTGAGCTTCCCTACTCACAGGGAAGCAAGAGAAATGCTGATGTCATCAAGCCCAGTTACATACTCAGAATCTGTACTACTGCGCAAATAGGCATGTCTCTTTAGGCAAAAAACTCATTTCTGACAAAGTTGCCCAAATGCATCTCAGAAGTTTGCCACTTGTTCCCTGAGTTAGAAAACGTCTAGAAACGGTCGTTTCAGCTAGCGCTGTGCTTCTACACATGTATTTGCTGAACGGTGAAAGCGCACAGTGATGCACTTTTCTCCCAGCAAATACACTGTTTCTAAGGAACTGGGAACACACTGAGGAGACACATGTGGGAGCTACTGTGACTAAAACTGAGCTTCCCTACGCACAGGGAAGCAAGAGAAATGCTGAATTCATCAAGCCCTGTTACATACTCAGAATCTGTACTACTGTGCAAACAGGCATGTCTCTTCTGTAGGCAAAAAACTCATTTTTGAGAAAGTTACCGAAATGCATCTCAGAAGTGTGCAACTTGTTCCCTGAGTTAGAAAACGTCGAGAAACGTTCGTTTCTGCTAGCGCTGTGCTTCTACACATGTATTTGCTGAACGGTGAAAGCACACAGTAATGCACTTTTCTCCCAGCAAATACACTGTTTCTAAGGCACTGGGAACACACTGAGGAGACACTTGTGGGAGCTACTGTGACTAAAACTGAGCTTCCCTACGCACAGGGAAGCAAGAGAAATGCTGATTTCATCAAGAACAGTTACATACTCAGAATCTGTACTACTGCGCAAATAGACATGTCTCTGTAGGCAAAAAACTCATTTCTGACAAAGTTGCCCAAATGCATCTCAGAAATGTGCAACCTGTTCCCTGAGTTAGAGAACGTCGAGAAACGTTCGTTTCTGCTAGCGCTGTGCTTCTACACATGTATTTGCTGAACGGTGAAAGCGCACAGTAATGCACTTTTCTCCCAGCAAATACACTGTTTCTAAGGAACTAGGAACACACTGAGGAGACACTTGTGGGAGCTACTGTGACTAAAACTGAGCTTCCCTACGCACAGTGAAGCAAGAGAAATGCTGATTTCATCAAGCCCAGTTACATACTCAGAATCTGTACTACTGCGCAAATAGGCATGTCTCTTTAGGCAAAAAACTCATTTCTGACAAAGTTGCCCAAATGCATCTCAGAAGTGTGCAACTTGTTCCCTGAGTTAGAAAACGTCGAGAAACGGTCGTTTCAGCTAGCGCTGTGCTTCTACACATGTATTTGCTGAACGGTGAAAGCGCACAGTAATGCACATTTCTCCCAGCAAAAACACTGTTTCTAAGGAAATGGGAACAAACTGAGGAGACACTTGTGGGAGCTACTGTGACTAAAACTGAGCTTCCCTAAGCACAGGGAAGCAAGAGAAATGCTGATTTCATCCAGCCCAGTTACATACTCAGAATCTGTACTACTGCGCAAATAGGCATGTCTCTGTAGGCAAAAAACTCATTTCTGACAAAGTTGCCCAAATGCATCTCAGAAGTGTGCAACTTGTTCCCTTAGTTAGAAAACGTCGAGAAACGGTCGTTTCTGCTAGCGCTGTGCTTCTACACATGTATTTGCTGAACGGTGAAAGCGCACAGTAATGCACTTTTCTCCCAGCAAATACACTGTTTCTAAGGAACTGGGAACACACTGAGGAGACACTTGTGGGAGCTACTGTGACTAAAACTGAGCTTCCCTACGCACAGGGAAGCAAGAGAAATGCTGATTTCATCAAGCCCAGTTACATACTCAGAATCTGTACTACTGCGCAAATAGGCATGTCTCTTTAGGCAAAAAACTCATTTCTGACAAAATTGCCCAAATGCATCTCAGAAGTGTGCAACTTGTTCCCTGAGTTAGAAAACGTCGAGAAACGGTCATTTCAGCTAGCGCTGTGCTTCTACACATGTATTTGCTGAACGGTGAAAGCGCACAGTAATGCACATTTCTCCCAGCAAAAACACTGTTTCTAAACAAATGGGAACACACTGAGGAGACACTTGTGGGAGCTACTGTGACTAAAACTGAGCTTCCCTACGCACAGGGAAGCAGGAGAAATGCTGATTTCATCCAGCCCAGTTACATACTCAGAATCTGTACTACTGCGCAAATAGACATGACTCTGTAGGCAAAAAACTCATTTCTGACAAAGTTGCCCAAATGCATCTCAGAAGTGTGCAACTTCTTCCCTGAGTTAGAAAAAGTCGAGAAACGTTCGTTTCTGCTAGCGCTGTGCTTCTACACATGTATTTGCTGAACGCTGAAAGCGCACAGTAATGCACTTTTCTCCCAGCAAATACACTGTTTCTAAGGAAATGGGAACACACTGAGAAGACACTTGTGGGAGCTACTGTGACTAAAACTGAGCTTCCCTACGCACAGGGAAGCAAGAGAAATGCTGATTTCATCCAGCCCAGTTACATACTCAGAATCTGTACTACTGCGCAAATAGGCATGTCTCTGTAGGCAAAAAACTCATTTCTGACAAAGTTGCCCAAATGCATCTCAGAAGTGTGCAACTTGTTCCCTGAGTTAGAAAACGTCGAGAAACGGTCGTTTCTGCTAGCGCTGTGCTTCTACACATGTATTTGCTGAACGGTGAAAGCGCACAGTAATGCACTTTTCTCCCAGCAAATACACTGTTTCTAAGGAAATGGGAACACACTGAGGAGACACTTGTGGGAGCTACTGTGACTAAAACTGAGCTTCCCTAAGCACAGGGAAGCAGGAGAAATGCTGATTTCATCCAGCCCAGTTACATACTCAGAATCTGTACTACTGCGCAAATAGGCATGTCTCTGTAGGCAAAAAACTCATTTCTGACAAAGTTGCCTAAATGCATCTCAGAAGTGTGCAACTTGTTCCCTGAGTTAGAAAACGTCGAGAAACGTTAGTTTCTGCTAGCGCTGTGCTTCTACACATGCATTTGCTGAACGGTGAAAGCGCACAGTAATGCACTTTTCTCCCAGCAAATACACTGTTTCTAAGGAAATGGGAACACACTGAGGAGACCCTTGTGGGAGCTACTGTGACTAAAACTGAGCTTCCCTACGCACAGGGAAGCAAGAGAAATACTGATTTCATCAAGCCCAGTTACATGCTCAGAATCTGTACTACTGCGCAAATAGGCATGTCTCTGTACGCAAAAAACTCATTTCTGACAAAGTTGCCCAAATGCATCTCAGAAGTGTGCAACTTGTTCCCTGAGTTAGAAAACGTCAAGAAACGTTCGTTTCTGCTAGCGCTGTGCTTCTACACATGTATTTGCTGAACGGTGAAAGCGCACAGTAATGCACTTTTCTCCCAGCAAATACACTGTTTCTAAGGAAACGGGAACACACTGAGGAGACACCTTTGGGAGCTACTGGGACAAAACTGAGCTTCCCTACGCACATGGAAGCAAGAGAAATGCTGATTTCATCAAGCCCAGTTACATACTCAGAATCTGTACTACTGCGCAAATAGGCATGTCTCTGTAGGCAAAAAACTCATTTCTGACAAAGTTGCCCAAATGCATCTCAGAAGTGTGCAATTTGTTCCCTGAGTTAGAAAACGTCGAGAAACGGTCGTTTCAGCTAGCGCTGTGCTTCTACACATGTATTTACTGAACGGTGAAAGCGCACAGTAATGCATTTTTCTCCCAGCAAATACACTACTTCTAAGGAAATGGGAACACACTGAGGAGACACTTGTGGGAGCTACTGTGACTAAAACTGAGCTTCCCTACTCACAGGGAAGCAAGAGAAATGCTGATGTCATCAAGCCCAGTTACATACTCAGAATCTGTACTACTGCGCAAATAGGCATGTCTCTTTAGGCAAAAAACTCATTTCTGACAAAGTTGCCCAAATGCATCTCAGAAGTTTGCCACTTGTTCCCTGAGTTAGAAAACGTCTAGAAACGGTCGTTTCAGCTAGCGCTGTGCTTCTACACATGTATTTGCTGAACGGTGAAAGCGCACAGTGATGCACTTTTCTCCCAGCAAATACACTGTTTCTAAGGAACTGGGAACACACTGAGGAGACACATGTGGGAGCTACTGTGACTAAAACTGAGCTTCCCTACGCACAGGGAAGCAAGAGAAATGCTGAATTCATCAAGCCCTGTTACATACTCAGAATCTGTACTACTGCGCAAACAGGCATGTCTCTTCTGTAGGCAAAAAACTCATTTTTGAGAAAGTTACCGAAATGCATCTCAGAAGTGTGCAACTTGTTCCCTGAGTTAGAAAACGTCGAGAAACGTTCGTTTCTGCTAGCGCTGTGCTTCTACACATGTATTTGCTGAACGGTGAAAGCACACAGTAATGCACTTTTCTCCCAGCAAATACACTGTTTCTAAGGCACTGGGAACACACTGAGGAGACACTTGTGGGAGCTACTGTGACTAAAACTGAGCTTCCCTACGCACAGGGAAGCAAGAGAAATGCTGATTTCATCAAGCCCAGTTACATACTCAGAATCTGTACTACTGCGCAAATAGGCATGTCTCTGTATGCAAAAAAACTCATTTCTGACAAAGTTGCCCAAATGCATCTCAGAAGTGTGCAATTGTTCCCTGAGTTAGAAAACGTCGAGAAACGTTCGTTTCTGCTAGCGCTGTGCTTCTACACATGTATTTGCTGAACGGTGAAAGCGCACAGTAATGCACTTTTCTCCCAGCAAATACACTGTTTCTAAGGAAACGGGAACACACTGAGGAGACACCAGTGGGAGCTACTGGGACAAAACTGAGCTTCCCTACGCACAGGGGAGCAAGAGAAATGCTGATTTCATCAAGCCCAGTTACATACTCAGAATCTGTACTACTGCGCAAATAGGCATGTCTCTGTAGGCAAAAAACTCATTTCTGACAAAGTTGCCCAAATGCATCTCAGAAGTGTGCAACTTGTTCCCTGAGTTAGAAATCGTCGAGAAACGTTCGTTTCTGTTAGCGCTGTGCTTCTACACATGTATTTGCTGAACGGTGAAAGCGCACAGTAATGCACTTTTCTCCCAGCAAATACACTGTTTCTAAGGAAATGGGAACACACTGAGGAGACACTTGTGGGAGCTACAGTGACTAAAACTGAGCTTCCCTACGCACAGGGAAGCAAGAGAAATGCTGATTTCATCAAGCCCAGTTACATACTCAGAATCTGTACTACTGCGCAAATAGGCATGTCTCTGTAGGCAAAAAACTCATTTCTGACAAAGTTGCCTAAATGCATCTCAGAAGTGTGCAACTTGTTCCCTGAGTTAGAAAACGTCGAGAAACGTTAGTTTCTGCTAGCGCTGTGCTTCTACACATGTATTTGCTGAACGGTGAAAGCGCACAGTAATGCACTTTTCTCCCAGCAAATACACTGTTTCTAAGGAAATGGGAACACACTGAGGAGACACTTGTGGGAGCTACTGTGACTAAAACTGAGCTTCCCTACGCACAGGGAAGCAAGAGAAATGGTGATTTCATCAAGCCCAGTTACATACTCAGAATCTGTACTACTGCGCAAATAGGCATGTCTCTGTAGGATAAAAACTCATTTCTGACAAAGTTGCCCAAATGCATTTCAGAAGTGTACCACTTGTTCCCTGAGTTAGAAAACGTCGAGAAACGGTCGTTTCAGCTAGCGCTGTGCTTCTACACATGTATTTGCTGAACGGTGAAAGCGCATAGTAATGCACTTTTCTCCCAGCAAATACACTGTTTCTAAGGAACTGGGAACACACTGAGGAGACACTTGTGGGAGCTACTGTGACTAAAACTGAGCTTCCCTACGCACAGGGAAGCAAGAGAAATGCTGATTTCATCAAGCCCAGTTACATACTCAGAATCTGTACTTCTGCGCCAATTGGCATGTCTCTGTAGGCAAAAAACTCATTTTTGAGTAAGTTACCCAAATGCATCTCAGAAGTGTGCAACTTGTTCCCTGAGTTAGAAAACGTCGAGAAACGTTCGTTTCTGCTAGCGCTGTGCTTCTACACATGTATTTGCTGAACGGTGAAAGCGCACAGTAACGCACTTTTCTCCCAGCAAATACACTGTTTCTAAGGAAATGGGAACACACTGAGGAGACACTTGTGGGAGCTACTGTGACTAAAACTGAGCTTCCCTACGCACAGGGAAGCAAGAGAAATGCTGATTTCATCAAGCCCAGTTACATACTCAGAATCTGTACTACTGCGCAAATAGGCATGTCTCTGTAGGCAAAAAACTCATTTCTGACAAAGTTGCCCAAATGCATCTCAGAAGTGTGCCACTTGTTCCCTGAGTTAGAAAACGTCGAGAAACGGTCGTTTCAGCTAGCGCTGTGCTTCTACACATGTATTTGCTGAATGGTGAAAGCGCACAGTAATGCACTTTTCTCCCAGTAAATACACTGTTTCTAAGGAACTGGGAACACACTGAGGAGACACTTGTGGGAGCTACTGTGACTAAAACTGAGCTTCCCTACGCACAGGGAAGCAAGAGAAATGCTGATTTCATCAAGCCCAGTTACATACTCAGAATCTGTACTACTGCGCAAATAGGCATGTCTCTATAGGCAAAAAACTCATTTCTGACAATGTTGCCCAAATGCATCTCAGAAGTGTGCCACTTGTTCCCTGAGTTAGAAAACGTCGAGCAACGGTCGTTTCAGCTAGTGCTGTGCTTCTACACATGTATTTGCTGAACGGTGAATGCGCACCGTGATGCACTTTTCTCCCAGCAAATACACTGTTTCTAAGGAACTGGGAACACACTGAGGAGACACTTGTGGGAGCTACTGTGACTAAAACTGAGCTTCCCTACGCACAGGGAAGCAAGAGAAATGCTGATTTCATCAAGCCCAGTTACATACTCAGAATCTGTACTAGTGCCCAAATAGGCATGTCTGTTTAGGCAAAAAACTCATTTCTGACATAGTTGCCCAAATGCATCTCAGAAGTGTGCCACTTGTTCCCTGAGTTAGAAAACGTCGAGAAACGGTCGTTCCTGCTAGTGCTGTGCTTCTACACATGTATTTGCTGAACGGTGAAAGCGCACAGTAATGCACTTTTCTCCCAGCAAATACACTGTTTCTAAGGAACTGGGAACACACTGAGGAGACACTTGTGGGAGCTACTGGGACTAAAACTAAGCTTCTCTACGCACAGGGAAGCAAGAGAAATGCTGATTTCATCAAGCCTAGTTACATACTCAGAATCTGTACTACTGCGCAAATAGGCATGTCTCTGTAGGCAAAAAACTCATTTCTGACAAAGTTTCCCAAATGAATCTCAGAAGTGTGCAACTTGTTCCCTGAGTTAGAAAACGTCGAGAAACGTTCGTTTCTGCTAGCGCTGTGCTTCTACACATGTATTTGCTGAACGGTGAAAGCACACAGTGATGCACTTTTCTCCCAGCAAATACACTGTTTCTAAGGAAATGGGAACACACTGAGGAGACACTTGTGGGAGCTACTGGGACTACAACTGAGCTTCCCTACGCACAGGGAAGCAAGAGAAATGCTGATTTCATCAAGCACAGTTACATACTCAGAATCTGTACTTCTGCGCCAATAGGCATGTCTCTGTAGGCAAAAAACTCATTTTTGAGTAAGTTACCCAATGCATCTCAGAAGTGTGCAACTTGTTCCCTGAGTTAGAAAACGTCGAGAAACGTTCGTTTCTGCTAGCGCTGTGCTTCTACACATGTATTTGCTGAACGGTGAAAGCGCACAGTAATGCACTTTTCTCCCAGCAAATACACTGTTTCTAAGGAAATGGGAACACACTGAGGAGACACTTGTGGGAGCTACTGTGACTAAAACTGAGCTTCCCTACACACAGGGAAGCAAGAGAAATGCTGATTTCATCACCCCAGTTACATACTCAGAATCTGTACTACTGCGCAAATAGGCATGTCTCTGTAGGCAAAAAACTAATTTCTGACAAAGTTGCCCACATGCATCTCAGAAGTGTGCAACTTGTTCCCTGAGTTAGAAAACGTCGAGAAACGGTCGTTTCAGCTAGCGCTGTGCTTCTACACATGTATTTGCTGAATGGTGAAAGCGCACAGTAATGCACTTTTCTCCCAGTAAATACACTGTTTCTAAGGAACTGGGAACACACTGAGGAGACACTTGTGGGAGCTACTGTGACTAAAACTGAGCTTCCCTACGCACAGGGAAGCAAGAGAAATGCTGATTTCATCAAGCCCAGTTACATACTCAGAATCTGTACTACTGCGCAAATAGGCATGTCTCTATAGGCAAAAAACTCATTTCTGACAATGTTGCCCAAATACATCTCAGAAGTGTGCCACTTGTTCCCTGAGTTAGAAAACGTCGAGCAACGGTCCTTTCAGCTAGCGCTGTGCTTCTACACATGTATTTGCTGAACGGTGAATGCGCACCGTAATGCACTTTTCTCCCAGCAAATACACTGTTTCTAAGGAACTGGGAACACACTGAGGAGACACTTGTGGGAGCTACTGTGACTAAAACTGAGCTTCCCTACGCACAGGGAAGCAAGAGAAATGCTGATTTCATCAAGCCCAGTTACATACTCAGAATCTGTACTAGTGCCCAAATAGGCATGTCTGTTTAGGCTAAAAACTCATTTCTGACATAGTTGCCCAAATTCATCTCAGAAGTGTGCCAATTCTTCCCTGAGTTAGAAAACGTCGAGAAACGGTCGTTTCAGCTAGCGCTGTGCTTCGACACATGTATTTACTGAACGGTGAAAGTGCACAGTGATGCACTTTTCTCCCAGCAAATACACTGTTTCTAAGGAACTGGGAACACACTGAGGAGACACTTGTGGGAGCTACTGTGATTAAAACTGAGCTTCCCTACGCACAGGGAAGCAAGAGAAATGCTGATTTCATCAATCCCAGTTACATACTCAGAATCTGTACTACTGCGCAAATAGGCATGTCTCTGTAGGCAAAAAACTCATTTCTGACAAAGTTGCCCAAATGCATCTCAGAAGTGTGCAACTTGTTCCCTGAGTTAGAAAACGTCGAGAAACGTTCGTTTCTGCTAGTGCTGTGCTTCTACACATGTATTTGCTGAACGGTGAAAGCGCACAGTAATGCACTTTTCTCCCAGCAAATACACTGTTTCTAAGGAAATGGGAACACACTGAGGAGACACTTGTGGGAGCTACTGGGAATAAAACTGAGCTTCCCTACGCACAGGGAAGCAAGAGAAATGCTGATTTCATCAAGCCTAGTTACATACTCAGAATCTGTACTACTGCCCAAATAGGCATGTCTCTGTAGGCAAAAAACTCATTTCTGACAAAGTTGCCCAAATGCATCTCAGAAGTGTGCAACTTGTTCCCTGAGTTAGAAAACGTCGAGAAACGTTCGTTTCTGCTAGCGCTGTGCTTCTACACATGTATTTGCTGAACGGTGAAAGCGCACAGTAATGCACTTTTCTCCCAGCAAATACACTGTTTCTAAGGAAATGAGAACACACTGAGGAGACACTTGTGGGAGCTACTGTGACTAAAACTGAGCTTCCCTACGCACAGGGAAGCAAGAGAAATGCTGATTTCATCAAGCCCAGTTACATACTCAGAATCTGTACTACTGCGCAAATAGGCATGTCTCTTTAGGCAAAAAACTCATTTCTGACAAAGTTGCCCAAATGCATCTCAGAAGTGTGCAACTTGTTCCCTGAGTTAGAAAACGTCGAGAAACGGTCGTTTCTGCTAGCGCTGTGCTTCTACACATGTATTTGCTGAACGGTGAAAGCGCACAGTAATGCACTTTTCTCCCAGCAAATACACTGTTTCTAAGGAAATGGGAACACACTGAGGAGACACTTGTGGGAGCTACTGTGACTAAAACTGAGCTTCCCTACACACAGGGAAGCAAGAGAAATGCTGATTTCATCACCCCAGTTACATACTCAGAATCTGTACTACTGCGCAAATAGGCATGTCTCTGTAGGCAAAAAACTAATTTCTGACAAAGTTGCCCACATGCATCTCAGAAGTGTGCAACTTGTTCCCTGAGTTAGAAAACGTCGAGAAACGGTCGTTTCTGCTAGCGCTGTGCTTCTTCACATGTATTTGCTGAACGGTGAAAGCGCACAGTAATGCACTTTTCTCCCAGCAAATACACTGTGTCTAAGGAAATGGGAACACACTGAGGAGACACTTGTGGGAGCTACTGTGACTAAAACTGAGCTTCCCTACGCACAGGGAAGCAAGAGAAATGCTGATTACATCAAACCGAGTTACATACTCAGAATCTGTACTACTGCGCAAATAGGCATGTCTCTGTAGGCAAAAAACTCATTTCTGACAAAGTTGCCCAAATGCATCTCAGAAGTGTGCAACTTGTTCCCTGAGTTAGAAAACGTCGAGAAACGTTCGTTTCTGCTAGCGCTGTGCTTCTACACACGTATTTGCTGAACGGTGAAAGCGCACAGCAACGCACTTTTCTCCCAGCAAATACACTGTTTCTAAGGAAATGGGAACACACTGAGGAGACCCTTGTGGGAGCTACTGTGACTAAAACTGAGCTTCCCTACGCACAGGGAAGCAAGAGAAATGCTGATTTCATCAAGCCCAGGTACATACTCAGAATCTGTACTACTGCGCAAATAGGCATGTCTCTGTAGGCAAAAAACTCATTTCTGACAAAGTTGCCCAAATGCATCTCAGAAGTGTGCAACTTGTTCCCTGAGTTAGAAAACGTCGAGAAACGTTCGTTTCTGCTAGCGCTGTGCTTCTACACACGTATTTGCTGAACGGTGAAAGCGCACAGCAACGCACTTTTCTCCCAGCAAATACACTGTTTCTAAGGAAATGGGAACACACTGAGGAGACCCTTGTGGGAGCTACTGTGACTAAAACTGAGCTTCCCTACGCACAGGGAAGCAAGAGAAATGCTGATTTCATCAAGCCCAGGTACATACTCAGAATCTGTACTACTGCGCAAATAGGCATGTCTCTGTAGGCAAAAAACTCATTTCTGACAAAGTTGCCCAAATGCATCTCAGAAGTGTGCAATTTGTTCCCTGAGTTAGAAAACGTCGAGAAACGGTCGTTTCTGCTAGCGCTGTGCTTCTACACATGTATTTGCTGAACGGTGAAAGCGCACAGTAATGCACTTTTCTCCCAGCAAATACACTGTTACTAAGGAAATGGGAACACACTGAGGAGACACTTGTGGGAGCTACTGTGACTAAAACTGAGCTTCCCTATGCACAGGGAAGCAAGAGAAATGCTGATTTCATCAAGCCCAGTTACATACTCAGAATCTGTACTACTGCGCAAATAGGCATGTCTCTGTAGGCAAAAAACTCATTTCTGACAAAGTTGCCCAAATGCATCTCAGAAGTGTGCAACTTGTTCCCTGAGTTAGAAAACGTCGAGAAACGTTCGTTTCTGCTAGCGCTGTGCTTCTACACATGTATTTGCTGAACGGTGAAAGCGCACAGTAATGCACTTTTCTCCCAGCAAATACACTGTTTCTAAGGAAATGGGAACACACTGAGGAGACACTTGTGGGAGCTACTGTGACTAAAACTGAGCTTCCCTACGCACAGGGAAGCAAGAGAAATGCTGATTTCATCAAGCGCAGTTACATACTCAGAATCTGTACTACTGCGCAAATAGGCATGTCTCTGTAGGCAAAAAACTCATTTCTGACAAAGTTGCCCAAATGCATCTCAGAAGTGTGCAACTTGTTCCCTGAGTTAGAAAACGTCGAGAAACGGTCGTTTCAGCTAGCGCTGTGCTTCGACACATGTATTTACTGAACGGTGAAAGTGCACAGTGATGCACTTTTCTCCCAGCAAATACACTGTTTCTAAGGAACTGGGAACACACTGAGGAGACACTTGTGGGAGCTACTGTGATTAAAACTGAGCTTCCCTACGCACAGGGAAGCAAGAGAAATGCTGATTTCATCAAGCCCAGTTACATACTCAGAATCTGTACTACTGCGCAAATAGGCATGTCTCTGTAGGCAAAAAACTCATTTCTGACAAAGTTGCCCAAATGCATCTCAGAAGTGTGCAACTTGTTCCCTGAGTTAGAAAACGTCGAGAAACGTTCGTTTCTGCTAGTGCTGTGCTTCTACACATGTATTTGCTGAACGGTGAAAGCGCACAGTAATGCACTTTTCTCCCAGCAAATACACTGTTTCTAAGGAACTGGGAACACACTGAGGAGACACTTGTGGGAGCTACTGGGACTAAAACTGAGCTTCCCTACGCACAGGGAAGCAAGAGAAATGCTGATTTCATCAAGCCTAGTTACATACTCAGAATCTGTACTACTGCGCAAATAGGCATGTCTCTGTAGGCAAAAAACTCATTTCTGACAAAGTTGCCCAAATGCATCTCAGAAGTGTGCAACTTGTTCCCTGAGTTAGAAAACGTCGAGAAACGGTCGTTTCTTCTAGCGCTGTGCTTCTACACATGTATTTGCTGAACGGTGAAAGCGCACAGTAATGCACTTTTCTCCCAGCAAATACACTGTTTCTAAGGAAATGAGAACACACTGAGGAGACACTTGTGGGAGCTACTGTGACTAAAACTGAGCTTCCCTACGCACAGGGAAGCAAGAGAAATGCTGATTTCATCAAGCCCAGTTACATACTCAGAATCTGTACTACTGCGCAAATAGGCATGTCTCTTTAGGCAAAAAACTCATTTCTGACAAAGTTGCCCAAATGCATCTCAGAAGTGTGCAACTTGTTCCCTGAGTTAGAAAACGTCGAGAAACGGTCGTTTCTGCTAGCGCTGTGCTTCTTCACATGTATTTGCTGAACGGTGAAAGCGCACAGTAATGCACTTTTCTCCCAGCAAATACACTGTTCCTAAGGATATGGGAACACACTGAGGAGACACTTGTGGGAGCTACTGTGACTAAAACTGAGCTTCCCTACGCACAGGGAAGCAAGAGAAATGCTGATTTCATAAAACCGAGTTACATACTCAGAATCTGTACTACTGAGCAAATAGGCATGTCTCTGTAGGCAAAAAACTCATTTCTCACAAAGTTGCCCAAATGCATCTCAGAAGTGTGCAACTTGTTCCCTGAGTTAGAAAACGTCGAGAAACGTTCGTTTCTGCTAGCGCTGTGCTTCTACACATGTATTTGCTGAACGGTGAAAGCGCACAGTAATGCACTTTTCTCCCAGCAAATACACTGTTTCTAAGGAAATGGGAACACACTGAGGAGACACTTGTGGGAGCTACTGTGACTAAAACTGAGCTTCCCTACGCACAGGGAAGCAGGAGAAATGCTGATTTCATCAAGCCCAGGTACATACTCAGAATCTGTACTACTGCGCAAATAGGCATGTCTCTGTAGGCAAAAAACTCATTTCTGACAAAGTTGCCCAAATGCATCTCAGAAGTGTGCAATTTGTTCCCTGAGTTAGAAAACGTCGAGAAACGTTCGTTTCTGCTAGCGCTGTGCTTCTACACATGTATTTGCTGAACGGTGAAAGCGCACAGTAATGCACTTTTCTCCCAGCAAATACACTGTTTCTAAGGAACTGGGAACACACTGAGGAGACACTTGTGGGAGCTACTGTGACTAAAACTGAGCTTCCCTACGCACATGGAAGGAAGAGAAATGCTGATTTCATCAAGCCCAGTTACATACTCAGAATCTGTACTACTGCGCAAATAGGCATGTCTCTTTAGGCAAAAAACTCATTTCTGACAAAGTTGCCCAAATGCATCTCAGAATTGTGCAACTTGTTCCCTGAGTTAGAAAACGTCGAGAAACGGTCGTTTCTGCTAGCGCTGTGCTTCTTCACATGTATTTGCTGAACGGTGAAAGCGCACAGTAATGCACTTTTCTCCCAGCAAATACACTGTGTCTAAGGAAATGGGAACACACTGAGGAGACACTTGTGGGAACTACTGTGACTAAAACTGAGCTTCCCTACGCACAGGGAAGCAAGAGAAATGCTGATTACATCAAACCGAGTTACATACTCAGCATCTGTACTACTGCGCAAATAGGCATGTCTCTGTAGGCAAAAAACTCATTTCTGACAAAGTTGCCCAAATGCATCTCAGAAGTGTGCAATTTGTTCCCTGAGTTAGAAAACGTCGAGAAACGGTCGTTTCTGCTAGCGCTGTGCTTCTACACATGTATTTGCTGGACGGTGAAAGCGCACAGTAATGCACTTTTCTCCCAGCAAATACACTGTTTCTAAGGAAATGGGAACACACTGAGGAGACACTTGTGGGAGCTACTGTGACTAAAACTGAGCTTCCCTACGCACAGGGAAGCAAGAGAAATGCTGATTTCATCAAGCCCAGTTACATACTCAGAATCTGTACTACTGCGCAAATAGGCATGTCTCTGTAGGCAAAAAACTCATTTCCTACAAAGTTGCCCAAATGCATCTCAGAAGTGTGCAACTTGTTCCCTGAGTTAGAAAACGTCCAGAAACGTTCGTTTCTGCTAGCGCTGTGCTTCTACACATGTATTTGCTGAACGGTGAAAGCGCACAGTAATGCACTTTTCTCCCAGCAAATACACTGTTTCTAAGGAAATGGGAACACACTGAGGAGACACTTGTGGGAGCTACTGTGACTAAAACTGAGCTTCCCTACGCACAGGGAAGCAAGAGAAATGCTGATTTCATCAAGCGCAGTTACATACTCAGAATCTGTACTACTGCGCAAATAGGCATGTCTCTGTAGGCAAAAAACTCATTTCTGACAAAGTTGCCCAAATGCATCTCAGAAGTGTGCAACTTGTTCCCTGAGTTAGAAAACGTCGAGAAACGGTCGTTTCTGCTAGCTCTGTGCTTCTACACATGTATTTGCTGAACGGTGAAAGCGCACAGTAATGCACTTTTCTCCCAGCAAATACACTGTTTCTAAGGAAATGGTAACACACTGAGGAGACACTTGTGGGAGCTACTGTGACTAAAACTGAGCTTCCCTATGCACAGGGAAGCAAGAGAAATGCTGATTTCATCAAGCCCAGTTACATACTCAGAATCTGTACTACTGCGCAAATAGGCATGTCTCTGTAGGCAAAAAACTCATTTCTGACAAAGTTGCCCAAATGCATCTCAGAAGTGTGTAACTTGTTCCCTGAGTTAGAAAACGTCGAGAAACATTCGTTTCCGCTAGCGCTGTGCTTCTACACATGTATTTGCTGAACGGTGAAAGCGCACAGCAATGCACTTTTCTCCCAGCAAATACACTGTTTCTAAGGAAATGGGAACACACTGAGGAGACACTTGTGGGAGCTACTGCGACTAAAACTGAGCTTCCCTACGCACAGGGAAGCAAGAGAAATGCTGATTTCATCAAGCCCAGTTACATATTCAGAATCTGTACTACTGCGAATATAGGCATGTCTCTGTAGGCAAAAAACTCATTTCTGACAAAGTTGCCCAAATGCATCTCAGAAGTGTGCCACTTGTTCCCTGAGTTAGAAAACGTCGAGAAACGTTCGTTTCAGCTAGCGCTGTGCTTCTACACATGTATTTGCTGAACGGTGAAAGCACACAGTAATGCACTTTTCTCCCAGCAAATACACTGTTCCTAAAGAAATGGGAACACACTGAGGAGACACTTGTGGGAGCTACTGTGAATAAAACTGGGCTTCCCTACGCACAGGGAAGCAAGAGAAATGATGATTTCATCAAGCCCAGTTACATACTCAGAATCTGTACTACTGCGCAAATAGGCATGTCTCTGTAGGCAAAAAACTCATTTCTGACAAAGTTGCCCAAATGCATCTCAGAAGTGTGCAACTTGTTCCCTGAGTTTGAAAACGTCGAGAAACGGTCGTTTCTGCTAGCGCTGTGCTTCTACACATGTATTTGCTGAACGGTGAAAGCGCACAGTAATGCACTTTTCTCCCAGCAAATACACTGTTTCTAAGGAAATGGGAACACACTGAGGAGACACTTGTGGGAGCTACTGTGACTAAAACTGAGCTTCCCTATGCACAGGGAAGCAAGAGAAATGCTGATTTCATTAAGCCCAGTTACATACTCAGAATCTGTACTACTGCGCAAATAGGCATGTCTCTGTAGGCAAAAAGCTCATTTCTGACAAAGTTGCCCAAATGCATCTCAGAAGTGTGCAACTTGTTCCCTGAGTTAGAAAACGTCGAGAAACGGTCGTTTCTGCTAGCGCTGTGCTTCTACACATGTATTTGCTGAACGGTGAAAGCGCACAGTAATGCACTTTTCTCCCAGCAAATACACTGTTTCTAAGGAAATGGGAACACACTGAGGAGACACTTGTGGGAGCTACTGTGACTAAAACTGAGCTTCCCTACGCACAGGGAAGCAAGAGAAATGCTGATTTCATCAAGCCCAGTTACATACTCAGAATCTGTACTACTGCGCAAATAGGCATGTCTCTGTAGGCAAAAAACTCATTTCGGACAAAGTTGCCCAAATGCATCTCAGAAGTGTGCAACTTGTTCCCTGAGTTAGAAAACGTCGAGAAACGTTCGTTTCTGCTAGCGCTGTGCTTCTACACATGTATTTGCTGAACGGTGAAAGCGCACAGTAATGCACTTTTCTCCCAGCAAATACACTGTTTCTAAGGAAATGGGAACACACTGAGGAGACACTTGTGGGAGCTACTGTGACTAAAACTGAGCTTCCCTACGCACAGGGAAGCAAGAGAAATGCTGATTTCATCAAGCCCAGTTACATACTCAGAATCTGTACTACTGCGCAAATAGGCATGTCTCTGTAGGCAAAAAACTCATTTCTGACAAAGTTGCCCAAATGCATCTCAGAAGTGTGCAACTTGTTCCCTGAGTTAGAAAACGTCGAGAAACGTTCGTTTCTGCTAGCGCTGTGCTTCTACACATGTATTTGCTGAACGATGAAAGCGCACAGCAACGCACTTTTCTCCCAGCAAATACACTGTTTCTAAGGAAATGGGAACACACTGAGGAGACACTTGTGGGAGCTACTGGGACTAAAACTGAGCTTCCCTACGCACAGGGAAGCAAGAGAAATGCTGATTTCATCAAGCCCAGTTACATACTCAGAATCTGTACTACTGCGCAAATAGGCATGTCCCTTTAGGCAAAAAACTCATTTCTGACAAAGTTGCCCAAATGACTCTCAGAAGTGTGCAACTTGTTCCCTGAGTTAGAAAACGTCGAGAAACGGTCGTTTCTGCTAGCGCTGTGCTTCTACACATGTATTTGCTGAACGGTGAAAGCGCACAGTAATGCACTTTTCTCCCAGCAAATACACTGTCCCTAAGGAAATGGGAACACACTGAGGAGACACTTGTGGGAGCTACTGTGACTAAAACTGAGCTTCCCTACGCACAGGGAAGCAAGAGAAATGCTGATTTCTTCAAACCGAGTTACATACTCAGAATCTGTACTACTGCGCAAATAGGCATGTCTCTGTAGGCAAAAAACTCATTTCTCACAAAGTTGCCCAAATGCATCTCAGAAGTGTGCAACTTGTTCCCTGAGTTAGAAAACGTCGAGAAACGGTCGATTCTGCTGGCGCTGTGCTTCTACACATGTATTTGCTGAACGGTGAAAGCGCACAGTAATGCACTTTTCTCCCAGCAAATACACTGTTTCTAAGGAAATGGGAACACACTGAGGAGACACTTGTGGGAGCTACTGTGACTAAAACTGAGCTTCCCTACGCACAGGGAAGCAAGAGAAATGCTGATTTCATCAAGCCCAGTTACATACTCAGAATCTGTACTACTGGGCAAATAGGCATGTCTCTGTAGGCAAAAAACTCATTTCTGACAAAGTTGCCCAAATGCATCTCAGAAGTGTGCAACTTGTTCCCTGAGTTAGAAAACGTCGAGAAACGTTCGTTTCTGCTAGCGCTGTGCTTCTACACATGTATTTGCTGAACGGTTAAAGCGCACAGCAACGCACTTTTCTCCCAGCAAATACACTGTTTCTAAGGAAATGGGAACACACTGAGGAGACACTTGTGGGAGCTACTGTGACTAAAACTGAGCTTCCCTACGCACAGGGAAGCAAGAGAAATGCTGATTTCATCAAGCCCAGGTACATACTCAGAATCTGTACTACTGCGCAAATAGGCATGTCTCTGTAGGCAAAAAACTCATTTCTGACAAAGTTGCCCAAATGCATCTCAGAAGTGTGCAACTTGTTCCCTGAGTTAGAAAACGTCGAGAAACGGTCGTTTCTGCTAGCGCTGTGCTTCTACACATGTATTTGCTGAACGGTGAAAGCGCACAGTAATGCACTTTTCTCCCAGCAAATACACTGTTTCTAAGGAAATGGGAACACACTGAGGAGACACTTGTGGGAGCTACTGTGACTAAAACTGAGCTTCCCTACGCACAGGGAAGCAAGAGAAATGCTGATTTCATCAAGCCCAGTTACATACTCAGAATCTGTACTACTGCGCAAATAGGCATGTCTCTGTAGGCAAAAAACTCATTTCTGACAAAGTTGCCCAAATGCATCTCAGAAGTGTGCCACTTATTCCCTGAGTTAGAAAACATCGAGAAACGGTCGTTTCAGCTAGCGCTGTGCTTCTACACATGTATTTGCTGAACGGTGAAAGCGCACAGTAATGCACTTTTCTCCCAGCAAATACACTGTTTCTAAGGAAATGGGAACACACTGAGGAGACACTTGTGGGAGCTACTGTGACTAAAACTGAGCTTCCCTACGCACAGGGAAGCAAGAGAAATGCTGATTTCATCAAGCCCAGTTACATACTCAGAATCTGTACTACTGCGCAAATAGGCATGTCTCTGTAGGCAAAAAACTCATTTCTGACAAAGTTGCCCAAATGCATCTCAGAAGTGTGCAACTTGTTCCCTGAGTTAGAAAACGTTGAGAAACGGTCGTTTCAGCTAGCGCTGTGCTTCTACACAAGTATTTGCTGAACGGTGAAAGCGCACAGTAATGCACTTTTCTCCCAGCAAAAACACTGTTTCTAAGGAAATGGGAACACACTGAGGAGACACTTGTGGGAGCTACTGTGACTAAAACTGAGCTTCCCTATGCACAGAGAAGCAAGAGAAATGCTGATTTCATCATGACCAGGTACATACTCAGAATCTGTACTACTGCGCAAATAGGCATGTCTCTGTAGGCAAAAAACTCATTTCTGACAAAGTTGCCCAAATGCATCTCAGAAGTGTGCAACTTGTTCCCTGAGTTAGAAAACGTCGAGAAACGTTCGTTTCTGCTAGCGCTGTGCTTCTACACATGTATTTGCTGAACGGTGAAAGCGCACAGTAATGCACTTTTCTCCCAGCAAATACACTGTTTCTAAGGAAATGGGAACACACTGAGGAGACACTTGTGGGAGCTACTGTGACTAAAACTGAGCTTCCCTACGCACAGGGAAGCAAGAGAAATGCTGATTTCATCAAGCCCAGGTACATACTCAGAATCTGTACTACTGCGCAAATAGGCATGTCTCTGTAGGCAAAAAACTCATTTCTGACAAAGTTGCCCAAATGCATCTCAGAAGTGTGCAACTTGTTCCCTGAGTTAGAAAACGTCGAGAAACGTTCGTTTCTGCTAGCGCTGTGCTTCTACACATGTATTTCCTGAACGGTGAAAGCGCACAGTAATGCACTTTTCTCCCAGCAAATACACTGTTTCTAAGGAAATGGGAACACACTGAGGAGACACTTGTGGGAGCTACTGTGACTAAAACTGAGCTTCCCTACGCACAGGGAAGCAAGAGAAATTCTGATTTCATCAAGCCCAGTTACATACTCAGAATCTGTACTACTGCGCAAATAGGCATGTCTCTGTAGGCAAAAAACTCATTTCTGACAAAGTTGCCCAAATGCATCTCAGAAGTGTGCAACTTGTTCCCTGAGTTAGAAAACGTCGAGAAACGTTCGTTTCTGCTAGCGCTGTGCTTCTACACATGTATTTGCTGAACGATGAAAGCGCACAGCAACGCACTTTTCTCCCAGCAAATACACTGTTTCTAAGGAAATGGGAACACACTGAGGAGACACTTGTGGGAGCTACTGGGACTAAAACTGAGCTTCCCTACGCACAGGGAAGCAAGAGAAATGCTGATTTCATCAAGCCCAGTTACATACTCAGAATCTGTACTACTGCGCAAATAGGCATGTCCCTTTAGGCAAAAAACTCATTTCTGACAAAGTTGCCCAAATGCCTCTCAGAAGTGTGCAACTTGTTCCCTGAGTTAGAAAACGTCGAGAAACGGTCGTTTCTGCCAGCGCTGTGCTTCTACACATGTATTTGCTGAACGGTGAAAGCGCACAGTAATGCACTTTTCTCCCAGCAAATACACTGTCCCTAAGGAAATGGGAACACACTGAGGAGACACTTGTGGGAGCTACTGTGACTAAAACTGAGCTTCCCTACGCACAGGGAAGCAAGAGAAATGCTGATTTCTTCAAACCGAGTTACATACTCAGAATCTGTACTACTGCGCAAATAGGCATGTCTCTGTAGGCAAAAAACTCATTTCTCACAAAGTTGCCCAAATGCATCTCAGAAGTGTGCAACTTGTTCCCTGAGTTAGAAAACGTCGAGAAACGGTCGATTCTGCTAGCGCTGTGCTTCTACACATGTATTTGCTGAACGGTGAAAGCGCACAGTAATGCACTTTTCTCCCAGCAAATACACTGTTTCTAAGGAAATGGGAACACACTGAGGAGACACTTGTGGGAGCTACTGTGACTAAAACTGAGCTTCCCTACGCACAGGGAAGCAAGAGAAATGCTGATTTCATCAAGCCCAGTTACATACTCAGAATCTGTACTACTGGGCAAATAGGCATGTCTCTGTAGGCAAAAAACTCATTTCTGACAAAGTTGCCCAAATGCATCTCAGAAGTGTGCAACTTGTTCCCTGAGTTAGAAAACGTCGAGAAACGTTCGTTTCTGCTAGCGCTGTGCTTCTACACATGTATTTGCTGAACGGTGAAAGCGCACAGCAACGCACTTTTCTCCCAGCAAATACACTGTTTCTAAGGAAATGGGAACACACTGAGGAGACACTTGTGGGAGCTACTGTGACTAAAACTGAGCTTCCCTACGCACAGGGAAGCAAGAGAAATGCTGATTTCATCAAGCCCAGGTACATACTCAGAATCTGTACTACTGCGCAAATAGGCATGTCTCTGTAGGCAAAAAACTCATTTCTGACAAAGTTGCCCAAATGCATCTCAGAAGTGTGCAACTTGTTCCCTGAGTTAGAAAACGTCGAGAAACGGTCGTTTCTGCTAGCTCTGTGCTTCTACACATGTATTTGCTGAACGGTGAAAGCGCACAGTAATGCACTTTTCTCCCAGCAAATACACTGTTTCTAAGGAAATGGGAACACACTGAGGAGACACTTGTGGGAGCTACTGTGACTAAAACTGAGCTTCCCTACGCACAGGGAAGCAAGAGAAATGCTGATTTCATCAAGCCCAGTTACATACTCAGAATCTGTACTACTGCGCAAATAGGCATGTCTCTGTAGGCAAAAAACTCATTTCTGACAAAGTTGCCCAAATGCATCTCAGAAGTGTGCCACTTATTCCCTGAGTTAGAAAACATCGTGAAACGGTCGTTTCAGCTAGCGCTGTGCTTCTACACATGTATTTGCTGAACGGTGAAAGCGCACAGTAATGCACTTTTCTCCCAGCAAATACACTGTTTCTAAGGAAATGGGAACACACTGAGGAGACACTTGTGGGAGCTACTGTGACTAAAACTGAGCTTCCCTACGCACAGGGAAGCAAGAGAAATGCTGATTTCATCAAGCCCAGTTACATACTCAGAATCTGTACTACTGCGCAAATAGGCATGTATCTGTAGGCAAAAAACTCATTTCTGACAAAGTTGCCCAAATGCATCTCAGAAGTGTGCAACTTGTTCCCTGAGTTAGAAAACGTTGAGAAATGGTCGTTTCAGCTAGCGCTGTGCTTCTACACATGTATTTGCTGAACGGTGAAAGCGCACAGTAATGCACTTTTCTCCCAGCAAAAACACTGTTTCTAAGGAAATGGGAACACACTGAGGAGACACTTGTGGGAGCTACTGTGACTAAAACTGAGCTTCCCTATGCACAGAGAAGCAAGAGAAATGCTGATTTCATCATGACCAGGTACATACTCAGAATCTGTACTACTGCGCAAATAGGCATGTCTCTGTAGGCAAAAAACTCATTTCTGACAAAGTTGCCCAAATGCATCTCAGAAGTGTGCCACTTGTTCCCTGAGTAAGAAAACGTCGAGAAACGTTCGTTTCTGCTAGCGCTGTGCTTCTACACATGTATTTGCTGAACGGTGAATGCGCACAGTAATGCACTTTTCTACCAGCAAATACACTGTTTCTAAGGAAATGGGAACACACTGAGGAGACACTTGTGGGAGCTACTGTGACTAAAACTGAGCTTCCCTACGCACAGGGAAGCAAGAGAAATGCGGATTTCATCAAGCCCAGTTACATACTCAGAATCTGTACTACTGAGCAAATAGGCATGTCTCTGTAGGCAAAAAACTCATTTCTGACAATGTTGCCCAAATGCATCTCAGAAGTGTGCGACTTGTTCCCTGAGTTAGAAAACGTCGAGAAACGTTCGTTTCTGCTAGCGCTGTGCTTCTACACATGTATTTGCTGAACGGTGAAAGCGCACAGTAATGCACTTTTCTACCAGCAAATACACTGTTTCTAAGGAACTGGGAACACACTGAGGAGACTCTTGTGGGAGCTACTGTGACTAAAACTGAGCTTCCCTACGCACAGGGAAGCAAGAGAAATGCTGATTTCATCAAGCCCTGTTACATACTCAGAATCTGTACTTCTCTGTAGGCAAAAAACTCATTTCAGACAAAGTTGCCCAAGTGCATCTCAGAAGTGTGCAACTTGTTCCCTGAGTTAGAAAACGTCGAGAAACGGTCGTTTCTGCTAGCGCTGTGCTTCTACACATGTATTTGCTGAACGGTGAAAGCGCACAGTAATGCACTTTTCTCCCAGCAAATACACTGTTTCTAAGGAAATGGGAACACACTGAGGAGACACTTGTGGGAGCTACTGTGACTAAAACGGAGCTTCCCTACGCACAGGGAAGCAAGAGAAATGCTGATTTCATCAAGCCCAGTTACATACTCAGAATCTGTACTACTGCGCAAATAGGCATGTCTCTGTAGGCAAAAAACTCATTTCTGACAAAGTTGCCCAAATGCATCTCAGAAGTGTGCCACTTGTTCCCTGAGTTAGAAAACGTCGAGAAACGTTCGTTTCTGCTAGCGCTGTGCTTCTACACATGTATTTGCTGAACGGTGAATGCGCACAGTAATGCACTTTTCTACCAGCAAATACACTGTTTCTAAGGAAATGGGAACACACTGAGGAGACACTTGTGGGAGCTACTGTGACTAAAACTGAGCTTCCCTACGCACAGGGAAGCAAGAGAAATGCGGATTTCATCAAGCCCAGTTACATACTCAGAATCTGTACTACTGAGCAAATAGGCATGTCTCTGTAGGCAAAAAACTCATTTCTGACAATGTTGCCCAAATGCATCTCAGAAGTGTGCGACTTGTTCCCTGAGTTAGAAAACGTCGAGAAACGTTCGTTTCTGCTAGCGCTGTGCTTCTACACATGTATTTGCTGAACGGTGAAAGCGCACAGTAATGCACTTTTCTACCAGCAAATACACTGTTTCTAAGGAACTGGGAACACACTGAGGAGACACTTGTGGGAGCTACTGTGACTAAAACTGAGCTTCCCTACGCACAGGGAAGCAAGAGAAATGCTGATTTCATCAAGCCCTGTTACATACTCAGAATCTGTACTTCTCTGTAGGCAAAAAACTCATTTCAGACAAAGTTGCCCAAGTGCATCTCAGAAGTGTGCAACTTGTTCCCTGAGTTAGAAAACGTCGAGAAACGGTCGTTTCTGCTAGCGCTGTGCTTCTACACATGTATTTGCTGAACGGTGAAAGCGCACAGTAATGCACTTTTCTCCCAGCAAATACACTGTTTCTAAGGAAATGGGAACACACTGAGAAGACACTTGTGGGAGCTACTGTGACTAAAACTGAGCTTCCCTACGCACAGGGAAGCAAGAGAAATGCTGATTTCATCCAGCCCAGTTACATCCTCAGAATCTGTACTACTGCGCAAATAGGCATGTCTCTGTAGGCAAAAAAATCATTTCTGACAAAGTTGCCCAAATTCATCTCAGAAGTGTGCAACTTGTTCCCTGAGTTAGAAAACGTCGAGAAACGTTCGTTTCTGCTAGCGCTGTGCTTCTACACATGTATTTGCTGAACGGTGAAAGCGCACAGTAATGCACTTTTCTCCCAGCAAATACACTGTTTCTAAGGAAATGGGAACACACTGAGGAGACACTTGTGGGAGCTACTGTGACTAAAACTGAGCTTCCCTACGCACAGGGAAGCAAGAAAAATGCTGATTTCATCCAGCCCAGTTACATACTCAGAATCTGTACTACTGCGCAAATAGGCATGTCTCTGTAGGCAAAAAACTCATTTCTGACAAAGTTGCCCAAATGCATCTCAGAAGTGTGCAACTTGTTCCCTTAGTTAGAAAACGTCGAGAAACGTTCGTTTCTGCTAGCGCTGTGCTTCTACACATGTATTTGCTGAACGGTGAAAGCGCACAGTAATGCACTTTTCTCCCTGCAAATACACTGTTTCTGAGGAAATGGGAACACACTGAGGAGACACTTGTGGGAGCTACTGTGACTAAAACTGAGCTTCTCTACGCACAGGGAAGCAAGAGAAATGCTGATTTCATCAAGCCCAGTTACATACTCAGAATCTGTACTTCTCTGTAGGCAAAAAACTCATTTCAGACAAAGTTGCCCAAATGCATCTCAGAAGTGTGCAACTTGTTCCCTGAGTTAGAAAACGTCGAGAAACGTTCGTTTCTGCTAGCGCTGTGCTTCTACACATGTATTTGCTGAACGGTGAAAGCGCACAGTAATGCACTTTTCTCCCAGCAAAAACACTGTTTCTAAGGAAATGGGAACACACTGAGGAGACACTTGTGGGAGCTACTGTGACTAAAACTGAGCTTCCCTACGCACAGGGAAGGAAGAAAAATGCTGATTTCATCAAGCCCAGTTACATACTCAGAATCTGTACTACTGCGCAAATAGGCATGTCTCTGTAGGCAAAAAACTCATTTCTGACAAAGTTGCCCAAATGCATCTCAGAAGTGTGCAACTTGTTCCCTGAGTTAGAAAACGTGGAGAAACGTTCGTTTCTGCTAGCGCTGTGCTTCTACACATGTATTTGCTGAACGGTGAAAGCGCACAGTAATGCACTTTTCTCCCAGCAAATACACTGTTTCTAAGGAAATGGGAACACACTGAGGAGACACTTGTGGGAGCTACTGTGACTAAAACTGAGCTTCCCTACGCACAGGGAAGCAAGAGAAATGCTGATTTCATCAAGCCCAGTTACATACTCAGAATCTGTACTACTGCGCAAATAGGCATGTCTCTGTAGGCAAAAAACTCATTTCTGACAAAGTTGCCCAAATGCATCTCAGAAGTGTGCAACTTGTTCCCTGAGTTAGAAAACGTCGAGAAACGTTCGTTTCTGCTAGCGCTGTGCTTCTACACATGTATTTGCTGAACGGTGAAAGCGCACAGTAACGCACTTTTCTCCCAGCAAATTCACTGTTTCTAAGGAAATGGGAACACACTGAGGAGACACTTGTGGGAGCTACTGTGACTAAAACTGAGCTTCCCTACGCACAGGGAAGCAAGAGAAATGCTGATTTCATCAAGCCCAGTTACATAATCAGAATCTGTACTACTGCGCAAATAGGCATGCCTCTGAGGCAAAAAACTCATTTCTGACAAAGTTGCCCAAATGCATCTCAGAAGTGTGCAACTTGTTCCCTGAGTTAGAAAACGTCGAGAAACTTTCATATCTGCTAACGCTGTGCTTCTACACATGTATTTGCTGAACGGTGAAAGCGCACAGTAATGCACTTTTCTCCCAGCAAATACACTGTTTCTAAGGAAATGGGAATACACTGAGGAGACACTTGTGGGAGCTACTGTGACTAAAACTGAGCTTCCCTACGCACAGGGAAGCAAGAGAAATGCTGATTTCATCAAGACCAGTTACATACTCAGAATCTGTACTACTGCGCAAATAGGCATGTCTCTGTAGGCAAAAAACTCATTTCTGACAAAGTTGCCCAAATTCATCTCAGAAGTGTGCAACTTGTTCCCTGAGTTAAAAAACGTGGAGAAACGTTTGTTTCTGCTAGCGCTGTGCTTCTACACATGTATTTGCTGAACGGTGAAAGCGCACAGTAATGCACTTTTCTCCCAGCAAATACACTGTTTCTACGGAAATGGGAACACACTGAGGAGACACTTGTGGGAGCTACTGTGACTAAAACTGAGCTTCCCTACGCACAGGGAAGGAAGAGAAATGCTGATTTCATCAAGCCCAGTTACATACTCAGTATCTGTACTACTGCGCAAATAGGCATGTCTCTGTAGGCAAAAAACTCATTTCTGACAAAGTTGCCCAAATGCATCTCAGAAGTGTGCAACTTGTTCCCTGAGTTAGAAAACGTCGAGAAACGTTCGTTTCTGCTAGCACTGTGCTTCTACAAATGTATTTGCTGAACGGTGAAAGCGCACAGTAATGCACTTTTCTCCCAGCAAATACACTGTTTCTAAGGAAATGGGAACACACTGAGGAGACACTTGTGGGAGCTACTGTGACTAAAACTGAGCTTCCCTACGCACAGAGAAGCAAGAGAAATGCTGATTTCATCAAGCCCAGTTACATACTCAGAATCTGTACTACTGCGCAAATAGGCATGTCTCTGTAGGCAAAAAACTCATTTCTGACAAAGTTGCCCAAATGCATCTCAGAAGTGTGCAACTTGTTCCCTGAGTTAGAAAACGTGGAGAAACGTTTGTTTCTGTTAGCGCTGTGCTTCTACACATGTATTTGCTGAACGGTGAAAGCGCAAAGTAATGCACTTTTTTCCCAGCAAATACACTGTTTCTAAGGAACTGGGAACACACTGAGGAGACACTTGTGGGAGCTACTGTGACTAAAACTGAGCTTCCCTACGCACAGGGAAGCAAGAGAAATGCTGATTTCATCAAGCCCAGTTACATACTCAGAATCTGTACTACTGCGCAAATAGGCATGTCTCTGTAGGCAAAAAACTCATTTCTGACAAAGTTGCCCAAATGCATCTCAGAAGTGTGCAACTTGTTCCCTGAGTTAGAAAACGTCGAGAAACGTTCGTTTCTCTTAGCGCTGTGCTTCTACACATGTATTTGCTGAACGGTGAAAGCGCACAGTGATGCACTTTTCTCCCAGCAAATACACTGTTTCTAAGGAAATGGGAACACACTGAGGAGACACTTGTGGGAGCTACTGTGACTAAAACTGAGCTTCCCTACGCACAGGGAAGCAAGAGAAATGCTGATTTCATCAAGCCCAGTTACATACTCAGAATCTGTACTACTGCGCAAATAGGCATGTCTCTGTAAGCAAAAAACTCATTTCTGACAAAGTTGCCCAAATGCATCTCAGAAGTGTGCAACTTGTTCCCTGAGTTAGAAAACGTTGAGAAACGGTCGTTTCTGCTAGCGCTGTGCTTCTACACATGTATTTGCTGAACGGTGAAAGCACAGAGTAATGCACTTTTCTCCCAGCAAATACACTGTTTCTAAGGAAATGGGGACACACTGAGGAGACACTTGTGGGAGCTACTGTGACTAAAACTGAGCTTCCCTACGCACAGGGAAGCAAGAGAAATGCTGATTTAATCAAGCCCAGTTACATACTCAGAATCTGTACTACTGCGCAAATAGGCATGTCTCTGTAGGCAAAAAACTCATTTCTGACAAAGTTGCCCAAATGCATCTCAGAAGTGTGCAACTTGTTCCCTGAGTTAGAAAACGTCGAGAAACGTTCGTTTCTGCTAGCGCTGTGCTTCTACACATGTATTTGCTGAACGGTGAAAGCGCACAGTAACGCACTTTTCTCCCAGCAAATTCACTGTTTCTAAGGAAATGGGAACACACTGAGGAGACACTTGTGGGAGCTACTGTGACTAAAACTGAGCTTCCCTACGCACAGGGAAGCAAGAGAAATGCTGATTTCATCAAGCCCAGTTACATAATCAGAATCTGTACTACTGCGCAAATAGGCATGCCTCTGAGGCAAAAAACTCATTTCTGACAAAGTTGCCCAAATGCATCTCAGAAGTGTGCAACTTGTTCCCTGAGTTAGAAAACGTCGAGAAACTTTCATATCTGCTAACGCTGTGCTTCTACACATGTATTTGCTGAACGGTGAAAGCGCACAGTAATGCACTTTTCTCCCAGCAAATACACTGTTTCTAAGGAAATGGGAATACACTGAGGAGACACTTGTGGGAGCTACTGTGACTAAAACTGAGCTTCCCTACGCACAGGGAAGCAAGAGAAATGCTGATTTCATCAAGACCAGTTACATACTCAGAATCTGTACTACTGCGCAAATAGGCATGTCTCTGTAGGCAAAAAACTCATTTCTGACAAAGTTGCCCAAATTCATCTCAGAAGTGTGCAACTTGTTCCCTGAGTTAAAAAACGTGGAGAAACGTTTGTTTCTGCTAGCGCTGTGCTTCTACACATGTATTTGCTGAACGGTGAAAGCGCACAGTAATGCACTTTTCTCCCAGCAAATACACTGTTTCTACGGAAATGGGAACACACTGAGGAGACACTTGTGGGAGCTACTGTGACTAAAACTGAGCTTCCCTACGCACAGGGAAGCAAGAGAAATGCTGATTTCATCAAGCCCAGTTACATACTCAGAATCTGTACTACTGCGCAAATAGGCATGTCTCTGTAGGCAAAAAACTCATTTCTGACAAAGTTTCCCGAATGCATCTCAGAATTGTGCAACTTGTTCCCTGAGTTAGAAAACGTTGAGAAATGGTCGTTTCTGCTAGAGCTGTGCTTCTACACATGTATTTGCTGAACGGTGAAAGCGCAGATTAATGCACTTTTCTCCCAGCAAATACACTGTTTCTAAGGAAATGGGAACACACTGAGGAGACACTTGTGGGAGCTACTGTGACTAAAACTGAGCTTCCCTACGCACAGGGAAGCTAGAAATGCTGATTTCATCAAGCCCAGTTACATACTCAGAATCTGTACTACTGCACAAATAGGCATGTCTCTGTAGGCAAAAAACTCATTTCTGACAAAGTTGCCCAAATGCATCTCAGAAGTATGCCACTTGTTCCCTGAGTTAGAAAAAGTCGAGAAACGGTCGTTTCAGCTAGCGCTGTGCTTCTACACATGTATTTGCTGAACGGTGAAAGCGCACAGTAATGCACTTTTCTCCCAGCAAATACACTGTTTCTAAGGAAATGGGAACACACTGAGGAGACACTTGTGGGAGCTACTGTGACTAAAACTGAGCTTCTCTACGCAGAGGGAAGCAAGAGAAATGCTGATTTCATCAAGCCCAGTTACATACTCAGAATCTGTACTTCTCTGTAGGCAAAAAACTCATTTCAGACAAAGTTGCCCAAATGCATCTCAGAAGTGTGCAACTTGTTCCCTGAGTTAGAAAACGTCGAGAAACGTTCGTTTCTGCTAGCGCTGTGCTTCTACACATGTATTTGCTGAACGGTGAAAGCGCACAGTAATGCACTTTTCTCCCAGCAAAAACACTGTTTCTAAGGAAATGGGAACACACTGAGGAGACACTTGTGGGAGCTACTGTGACTAAAACTGAGCTTCCCTACGCACAGGGAAGCAAGAGAAATGCTGATTTCATCAAGCCCAGTTACATACTCAGAATCTGTACTACTGCGCAAATAGGCATGTCTCTGTAGGCAAAAAACTCATTTCTGACAAAGTTGCCCAAATGCATCTCAGAAGTGTGCAACTTGTTCCCTGAGTTAGAAAACGTCGAGAAACGTTCGTTTCTGCTAGCGCTGTGCTTCTACACATGTATTTGCTGAACGGTGAAAGCGCACAGTAACGCACTTTTCTCCCAGCAAATTCACTGTTTCTAAGGAAATGGGAACACACTGAGGAGACACTTGTGGGAGCTACTGTGACTAAAACTGAGCTTCCCTACGCACAGGGAAGCAAGAGAAATGCTGATTTCATCAAGCCCAGTTACATAATCAGAATCTGTACTACTGCGCAAATAGGCATGTCTCTGTAGGCAAAAAACTCATTTCGGACAAAGTTGCCCAAATGAATCTCAGAAGTGTGCAACTTGTTCCCTGAGTTAGAAAACGTCGAGAAACGGTCGTTTCTCCTAGCGCTGTGCTTCTACACATGTATTTGCTGAACGGTGAAAGCGCACAGTAATGCACTTTTCTCCCAGCAAATACACTGTTTCTACGGAAATGGGAACACACTGAGGAGACACTTGTGGGAGCTACTGTGACTAAAACTGAGCTTCCCTACGCACAGGGAAGCAAGAGAAATGCTGATTTCATCAAGCCCAGTTACATACTCAGAATCTGTACTACTGCGCAAATAGGCATGCCTCTGAGGCAAAAAACTCATTTCTGACAAAGTTGCCCAAATGCATCTCAGAAGTGTGCAACTTGCTCCCTGAGTTAGAAAATGTCGAGAAACGGTCGTTTCTGCTAGCGCTGTGCTTCTACACATGTATTTGCTGAACGGTGAAAGCGCACAGTAATGCACTTTTCTCCCAGCAAATACACTGTTTCTAAGGAAATGGGAACACACTGAGGAGACACTTGTGGGAGCTACTGTGACTAAAACTGAGCTTGCCTACGCACAGGGAAGCAAGAGAAATGCTGATTTCATCAAGCCCAGTTACATACTCAGAATCTGTACTACTGCGCAAATAGGCATGTCTATGTAGGCAAAAAACTCATTTCTGACAAAGTTGCCCAAATGCATCTCAGAAGTGTGCAACTTGTTCCCTGAGTTAAAAAACGTGGAGAAACGTTCGTTTCTCTTAGCGCTGTGCTTCTACACATGTATTTGCTGAACGGTGAAAGCGCACAGTGATGCACTTTTCTCCCAGCAAATACACTGTTTCTACGGAAATGGGAACACACTGAGGAGACACTTGTGGGAGCTACTGTGACTAAAACTGAGCTTCCCTACGCACAGGGAAGCAAGAGAAATGCTGATTTCATCAAGCCCAGTTACATACTCAGAATCTGTACTACTGCGCAAATAGGCATGTCTCTGTAAGCAAAAAACTCATTTCTGACAAAGTTGCCCAAATGCATCTCAGAAGTGTGCAACTTGTTCCCTGTGTTAGAAAACGTCGAGAAACGGTCGTTTCTGCTAGCGCTGTGCTTCTACAAATGTATTTGCTGAACGGTGAAAGCGCAGAGTAATGCACTTTTCTCCCAGCAAATACACTGTTTCTAAGGAAATGGGGACACACTGAGGAGACACTTGTGGGAGCTACTGTGACTAAAACTGAGCTTCCCTACGCACAGGGAAGCAAGAGAAATGCTGATTTCATCAAGCCCAGTTACATACTCAGAATCTGTACTACTGCGCAAATAGGCATGTCTCTGTAGGCAAAAAACTCATTTCTGACAAAGTTGCCCAAATGCATCTCAGAAGTGTGCAACTTGTTCCCTGAGTTAGAAAACGTGGAGAAACGTTTGTTTCTGCTAGCGCTGTGCTTCTACACATGTATTTGCTGAACGGTGAAAGCGCAAAGTAATGCACTTTTTTCCCAGCAAATACACTGTTTCTAAGGAACTGGGAACACACTGAGGAGACACTTGTGGGAGCTACTGTGACTAAAACTGAGCTTCCCTACGCACAGGGAAGCAAGAGAAATGCTGATTTCATCAAGCCCAGTTACATACTCAGAATCTGTACTACTGCGCAAATAGGCATGTCTCTGTAGGCAAAAAACTCATTTCTGACAAAGTTGCCCAAATGCATCTCAGAAGTATGCAACTTGTTCCCTGAGTTAGAAAACGTCGAGAAACGTTCGTTTCTCTTAGCGCTGTGCTTCTACACATGTATTTGCTGAACGGTGAAAGCGCACAGTGATGCACTTTTCTCCCAGCAAATACACTGTTTCTAAGGAAATGGGAACACACTGAGGAGACACTTGTGGGAGCTACTGTGACTAAAACTGAGCTTCCCTACGCACAGGGAAGCAAGAGAAATGCTGATTTCATCAAGCCCAGTTACATACTCAGAATCTGTACTACTGCGCAAATAGGCATGTCTCTGTAAGCAAAAAACTCATTTCTGACAAAGTTGCCCAAATGCATCTCAGAAGTGTGCAACTTGTTCCCTGAGTTAGAAAACGTCGAGAAACGGTCGTTTCTGCTAGCGCTGTGCTTCTACACATGTATTTGCTGAACGGTGAAAGCGCAGAGTGATGCACTTTTCTCCCAGCAAATACACTGTTTCTAAGGAAATGGGGACACACTGAGGAGACACTTGTGGGAGCTACTGTGACTAAAACTGAGCTTCCCTACGCACAGGGAAGCAAGAGAAATGCTGATTTAATCAAGCCCAGTTACATACTCAGAATCTGTACTACTGCGCAAATAGGCATGTCTCTGTAGGCAAAAAACTCATTTCTGACAAAGTTGCCCAAATGCATCTCAAAAGTGTGCAACTTGTTCCCTGAGTTAGAAAACGTGGAGAAACGTTTGTTTCTGCTAGCGCTGTGCTTCTACACATGTATTTGCTGAACGGTGAAAGCGGAAAGTAATGCACTTTTTTCCCAGCAAATACACTGTTTCTAAGGAACTGGGAACACACTGAAGAGACACTTGTGGGAGCTACTGTGACTAAAACTGAGCTTCCCTACGCACAGGGAAGCAAGAGAAATGCTGATTTCATCAAGCCCAGTTACATACTCAGAATCTGTACTACTGCGCAAATAGGCATGTCTCTGTAGGCAAAAAACTCATTTCTGACAAAGTTGCCCAAATGCATCTCAGAAGTGTGCAACTTGTTCCCTGAGTTAGAAAACGTCGAGAAACGTTCGTTTCTGTTAGCGCTGTGCTTGTACACATGTATTTGCTGAACGGTGAAAGCGCACAGTGATGCACTTTTCTCCCAGCAAATACACTGTTTCTAAGGAAATGGGAACACACTGAGGAGACACTTGTGGGAGCTACTGTGACTAAAACTGAGCTTCCCTACGCACAGGGAAGCAAGAGAAATGCTGATTTCATCAAGCCCAGTTACATACTCAGAATCTGTACTACTGCGCAAATAGGCATGTCTCTGTAGGCAAAAAACTCATTTCTGACAAAGTTGCCCAAATGCATCTCAGAAGTGTGCAACTTGTTCCCTGAGTTAGAAAACGTCGAGAAACGGTCGTTTCTGCCAGCGCTGTGCTTCTACACATGTATTTGCTGAACGGTGAAAGCGCACAGTGATGCACTTTTCTCCCAGCAAATACACTGTTTCTAAGGAAATGGGAACACACTGAGGAGACACTTGTGGGAGCTACTGTGACTAAAACTGAGCTTCCCTACGCACAGGGAAGCAAGAGAAATGCTGATTTCATCAAGCCCAGTTACATACTCAGAATCTGTACTACTGCGCAAATAGGCATGTCTCTGTAAGCAAAAAACTCATTTCTGACAAAGTTGCCCAAATGCATCTCAGAAGTGTGCAACTTGTTCCCTGAGTTAGAAAACGTTGAGAAACGGTCGTTTCTGCTAGCGCTGTGCTTCTACACATGTATTTGCTGAACGGTGAAAGCGCAGAGTAATGCACTTTTCTCCCAGCAAATACACTGTTTCTAAGGAAATGGGGACACACTGAGGAGACACTTGTGGGAGCTACTGTGACTAAAACTGAGCTTCCCTACGCACAGGGAAGCAAGAGAAATGCTGATTTAATCAAGCCCAGTTACATACTCAGAATCTGTACTACTGCGCAAATAGGCATGTCTCTGTAGGCAAAAAACTCATTTCTGACAAAGTTGCCCAAATGCATCTCAGAAGTGTGCAACTTGTTCCCTGAGTTAGAAAACGTGGAGAAACGTTTGTTTCTGCTAGCGCTGTGCTTCTACACATGTATTTGCTGAACGGTGAAAGCGGAAAGTAATGCACTTTTTTCCCAGCAAATACACTGTTTCTAAGGAACTGGGAACACACTGAGGAGACACTTGTGGGAGCTACTGTGACTAAAACTGAGCTTCCCTACGCACAGGGAAGCAAGAGAAATGCTGATTTCATCAAGCCCAGTTACATACTCAGAATCTGTACTACTGCGCAAATAGGCATGTCTCTGTAGGCAAAAAACTCATTTCTGACAAAGTTGCCCAAATGCATCTCAGAAGTGTGCAACTTGTTCCCTGGGTTAGAAAACGTCGAGAAACGTTCGTTTCTGCTAGCACTGTGCTTCTACAAATGTATTTGCTGAACGGTGAAAGCGCACAGTGATGCACTTTTCTCCCAGCAAATACACTGTTTCTAAGGAAATGGGAACACACTGAGGAGACACTTGTGGGAGCTACTGTGACTAAAACTGAGCTTCCCTACGCACAGGGAAGCAAGAGAAATGCTGATTTCATCAAGCCCAGTTACATACTCAGAATCTGTACTACTGCGCAAATAGGCATGTCTCTGTAGGCAAAAAACTCATTTCTGACAAAGTTGCCCAAATGCATCTCAGAAGTGTGCAACTTGTTCCCTGAGTTAGAAAACGTTGAGAAACGGTCGTTTCTGCTAGCGCTGTGCTTCTACACATGTATTTGCTGAACGGTGAAAGCGCAGAGTAATGCACTTTTTTCCCAGCAAATACACTGTTTCTAAGGAAATGGGAACACACTGAGGAGACACTTGTGGGAGCTACTGTGACTAAAACTGAGCTTCCCTACGCACAGGGAAGCAAGAGAAATGCTGATTTCATCAAGCCCAGTTACATACTCAGAATCTGTACTACTGCGCAAATAGGCATGTCTCTGTAGGCAAAAAACTCATTTCTGACAAAGTTGCCCAAATGCATCTCAGAAGTGTGCAACTTGTTCCCTGAGTTAGAAAACGTGGAGAAACGTTTGTTTCTGCTAGCGCTGTGCTTCTACACATGTATTTGCTGAACGGTGAAAGCGCAAAGTAATGCACTTTTTTCCCAGCAAATACACTGTTTCTAAGGAACTGGGAACACACTGAGGAGACACTTGTGGGAGCTACTGTGACTAAAACTGAGCTTCCCTACGCACAGGGAAGCAAGAGAAATGCTGATTTCATCAAGCCCAGTTACATACTCAGAATCTGTACTACTGCGCAAATAGGCATGTCTCTGTAGGCAAAAAACTCATTTCTGACAAAGTTGCCCAAATGCATCTCAGAAGTGTGCAACTTGTTCCCTGGGTTAGAAAACGTCGAGAAACGTTCGTTTCTGCTAGCACTGTGCTTCTACAAATGTATTTGCTGAACGGTGAAAGCGCACAGTAATGCACTTTTCTCCCAGCAAATACACTGTTTCTAAGGAAATGGGAACACACTGAGGAGACACCTGTGGGAGCTACTGTGACTAAAACTGAGCTTCCCTACGCACAGGGAAGCAAGAGAAATGCTGATTTCATCAAGCCCAGTTACATACTCAGAATCTGTACTACTGCGCAAATAGGCATGTCTCTGTAGGCAAAAAACTCATTTCTGACAAAGTTGCCCAAATGCATCTCAGAAGTGTGCAACTTGTTCCCTGAGTTAGAAAACGTGGAGAAACGTTTGTTTCTGCTAGCGCTGTGCTTCTACACATGTATTTGCTGAACGGTGAAAGCGCAAAGTAATGCACTTTTTTCCCAGCAAATACACTGTTTCTAAGGAACTGGGAACACACTGAGGAGACACTTGTGGGAGCTACTGTGACTAAAACTGAGCTTCCCTACGCACAGGGAAGCAAGAGAAATGCTGATTTCATCAAGCCCAGTTACATACTCAGAATCTGTACTACTGCGCAAATAGGCATGTCTCTGTAGGCAAAAAACTCATTTCTGACAAAGTTGCCCAAATGCATCTCAGAAGTGTGCAACTTGTTCCCTGAGTTAGAAAACGTGGAGAAACGTTTGTTTCTGCTAGCGCTGTGCTTCTACACATGTATTTGCTGAACGGTGAAAGCGCAAAGTGATGCACTTTTTTCCCAGCAAATACACTGTTTCTAAGGAACTGGGAACACACTGAGGAGACACTTGTGGGAGCTACTGTGACTAAAACTGAGCTTCCCTACGCACAGGGAAGCAAGAGAAATGCTGATTTCATCAAGCCCAGTTACATACTCAGAATCTGTACTACTGCGCAAATAGGCATGTCTCTGTAGGCAAAAAACTCATTTCTGACAAAGTTGCCCAAATGCATCTCAGAAGTGTGCAACTTGTTCCCTGGGTTAGAAAACGTCGAGAAACGTTCGTTTCTGCTAGCGCTGTGCTTCTACAAATGTATTTGCTGAACGGTGAAAGCGCACAGTAATGCACTTTTCTCCCAGCAAATACACTGTTTCTAAGGAAATGGGGACACACTGAGGAGACACTTGTGGGAGCTACTGTGACTAAAACTGAGCTTCCCTACGCACAGGGAAGCAAGAGAAATGCTGATTTCATCAAGCCCAGTTACATACTCAGAATCTGTACTACTGCGCAAATAGGCATGTCTCTGTAGGCAAAAAACTCATTTCTGACAAAGTTGCCCAAATGCATCTCAGAAGTGTGCAACTTGTTCCCTGAGTTAGAAAACGTGGAGAAACGTTTGTTTCTGCTAGCGCTGTGCTTCTACACATGTATTTGCTGAACGGTGAAAGCGCAAAGTAATGCACTTTTTTCCCAGCAAATACACTGTTTCTAAGGAACTGGGAACACACTGAGGAGACACTTGTGGGAGCTACTGTGACTAAAACTGAGCTTCCCTACGCACAGGGAAGCAAGAGAAATGCTGATTTCATCAAGCCCAGTTACATACTCAGAATCTGTACTACTGCGCAAATAGGCATGTCTCTGTAGGCAAAAAACTCATTTCTGACAAAGTTGCCCAAATGCATCTCAGAAGTGTGCAACTTGTTCCCTGAGTTAGAAAACGTCGAGAAACGTTCGTTTCTGTTAGCGCTGTGCTTGTACACATGTATTTGCTGAACGGTGAAAGTGCACAGTGATGCACTTTTCTCCCAGCAAATACACTGTTTCTAAGGAAATGGGAACACACTGAGGAGACACTTGTGGGAGCTACTGTGACTAAAACTGAGCTTCCCTACGCACAGGGAAGCAAGAGAAATGCTGATTTCATCAAGCCCAGTTACATACTCAGAATCTGTACTACTGCGCAAATAGGCATGTCTCTGTAGGCAAAAAACTCATTTCTGACAAAGTTGCCCAAATGCATCTCAGAAGTGTGCAACTTGTTCCCTGAGTTAGAAAACGTTGAGAAACGGTCGTTTCTGCTAGCGCTGTGCTTCTACACATGTATTTGCTGAACGGTGAAAGCGCAGAGTAATGCACTTTTCTCCCAGCAAATACACTGTTTCTAAGGAAATGGGGACACACTGAGGAGACATTTGTGGGAGCTACTGTGACTAAAACTGAGCTTCCCTACGCACAGGGAAGCAAGAGAAATGCTGATTTAATCAAGCCCAGTTACATACTCAGAATCTGTACTACTGCGCAAATAGGCATGTCTCTGTAGGCAAAAAACTCATTTCTGACAAAGTTGCCCAAATGCATCTCAGAAGTGTGCAACTTGTTCCCTGAGTTAGAAAACGTGGAGAAACGTTTGTTTCTGCTAGCGCTGTGCTTCTACACATGTATTTGCTGAACGGTGAAAGCGCAAAGTAATGCACTTTTTTCCCAGCAAATACACTGTTTCTAAGGAACTGGGAACACACTGAGGAGACACTTGTGGGAGCTACTGTGACTAAAACTGAGCTTCCCTACGCACAGGGAAGCAAGAGAAATGCTGATTTCATCAAGCCCAGTTACATACTCAGAATCTGTACTACTGCGCAAATAGGCATGTCTCTGTAGGCAAAAAACTCATTTCTGACAAAGTTGCCCAAATGCATCTCAGAAGTGTGCAACTTGTTCCCTGAGTTAGAAAACGTCGAGAAACGTTCGTTTCTGTTAGCGCTGTGCTTCTACACATGTATTTGCTGAACGGTGAAAGCGCACAGTGATGCACTTTTCTCCCAGCAAATACACTGTTTCTAAGGAAATGGGAACACACTGAGGAGACACTTGTGGGAGCTACTGTGACTAAAACTGAGCTTCCCTACGCACAGGGAAGCAAGAGAAATGCTGATTTCATCAAGCCCAGTTACATACTCAGAATCTGTACTACTGCGCAAATAGGCATGTCTCTGTAGGCAAAAAACTCATTTCTGACAAAGTTGCCCAAATGCATCTCAGAAGTGTGCAACTTGTTCCCTGAGTTAGAAAACGTCGAGAAACGTTCGTTTCTGCTAGCACTGTGCTTCTACAAATGTATTTGCTGAACGGTGAAAGCGCACAGTAATGCACTTTTCTCCCAGCAAATACACTGTTTCTAAGGAAATGGGAACACACTGAGGAGACACTTGTGGGAGCTACTGTGACTAAAACTGAGCTTCCCTACGCACAGGGAAGCAAGAGAAATGCTGATTTAATCAAGCCCAGTTACATACTCAGAATCTGTACTACAGCGCAAATAGGCATGTCTCTGTAGGCAAAAAACTCATTTTTGAGAAAGTTGCCCAAATGCATCTCAGAAGTGTGGAACTTGTTCCCTGGGTTAGAAAACGTCGAGAAACGTTCGTTTCTGCTAGCGCTGTGCTTCTACACATGTATTTGCTGAACGGTGAAAGCGCAAAGTAATGCACTTTTCTCCCAGCAAATACACTGTTTCTAAGGAACTGGGAACACACTGAGGAGACACTTGTGGGAGCTACTGTGACTAAAACTGAGCTTGCCTACGCACAGGGAAGCAAGAGAAATGCTGATTTCATCAAGCCCAGTTACCTACTCAGAATCTGTACTACTGCGCAAATAGGCATGTCTCTGTAGGCAAAAAACTCATTTCTGACAAAGTTTCCCGAATGCATCTCAGAAGTGTGCAACTTGTTCCCTGAGTTAGAAAACGTTGAGAAATGGTCGTTTCTGCTAGAGCTGTGCTTCTACACATGTATTTGCTGAACGGTGAAAGCGCAGATTAATGCACTTTTCTCCCAGCAACTACACTGTTTCTAAGGAAATGGGAACACACTGAGGAGACACTTGTGGGAGCTACTGTGACTAAAACTGAGCTTCCCTACGCACAGGGAAGCTAGAAATGCTGATTTCATCAAGCCCAGTTACATACTCAGAATCTGTACTACTGCGCAAATAGGCATGTCTCTGTAGGCAAAAAACCCATTTCTGACAAAGTTGCCCAAATGCATCTCAGAAGTATGCCACTTGTTCCCTGAGTTAGAAAAAGTCGAGAAACGGTCGTTTCAGCTAGCGCTGTGCTTCTACACATGTATTTGCTGAACGGTGAAAGCGCACAGTAATGCACTTTTCTCCCAGCAAATACACTGTTTCTAAGGAAATGGGAACACACTGAGGAGACACTTGTGGGAGCTACTGTGACTAAAACTGAGCTTCCCTACGCACAGGGAAGCAAGAGAAATGCTGATTTCATCAAGCCCAGTTACATACTCAGAATCTGTACTACTGCGCAAATAGGCATGTCTCTGTAGGCAAAAAACTCATTTCTGACAAAGTTGCCCAAATGCATCTCAGAAGTGTGCAACTTGTTCCCTGAGTTAGAAAACGTCGAGAAACGTTCGTTTCTGCTAGCGCTGTGCTTCTACACATGTATTTGCTGAACGGTGAAAGCGCACAGTGATGCACTTTTCTCCCAGCAAATACACTGTTTCTAAGGAAATGGGAACACACTGAGGAGTCACTTGTGGGAGCTACTGTGACTAAAACTGAGCTTCCCTACGCACAGGGAAGCAAGAGAAATGCTGATTTCATCAAGCCCAGTTACATACTCAGAATCTGTACTACTGCGCAAATAGGCATGTCTCTGTAGGCAAAAAACTCATTTCTGACAAAGTTGCCCAAATGCATCCCAGAAGTGTACAACTTGTGCCCTGAGTTAGAAAATGTCGAGAAACGGTCGTTTCTGCTAGCGCTGTGCTTCTACACGTGTATTTGCTGAACAGTGAAAGCACAAAGTGATGCATTTTTCTCCCAGCAAATACACTGTTTCTAAGGAAATGGGAACACACTGAGGAGACACTTGTGGGAGCTACTGTGACTAAATCTGAGCTTCAATACGCACAGGGAAGCAAGAGAAATGCTGATTTCATCAAGCCCAGTTACATACTCAGAATCTGTACTACTGCGCAAATAGGCATGTCTCTGTAGGCAAAAAACTCATTTCTGACAAAGTTGCCCAAATGCATCTCAGAAGTGTGCAACTTGTTCCCTGATTTAGAAAACGTCGAGAAACGTTCGTTTCTGCTAGCGCTGTGCTTCTACACATGTATTTGCTGAACGGTGAAAGCACACAGTAATGCACTTTTCTCCCAGCAAATACACTGTTTCTAAGGAAATGGGAACACACTGAGGAGACACTTGTGGGAGCTACTGTGACTAAAACAGAGCTTCCCTACGCACAGGGAAGCAAGAGAAATGCTGATTTCATCAAGCCCAGTTACATACTCAGAATCTGTACTACTGCGCAAATAGGCATGTCTCTGTAGGCAAAAAACTCATTTCTGACAAAGTTGCCCAAATGCATCTCAGAAGTGTGCAACTTGTTCCCTGAGTTAGAAAACTTCGAGAAACGGTCGTTTCAGCTAGCGCTGTGCTTCTACACATGTATTTGCTGAACGGTGAAAGCGCACAGTAATGCACTTTTCTCCCAGCAAATACACTGTTTCTAAGGAAATGGGAACACACTGAGGAGACCCTTGTGGGAGCTACTGTGACTAAAACTGAGCTTCCCTACGCACAGGGAAGCAAGAGAAATGCTGATTTCATCAAGCCCAGTTACATACTCAGAATCTGTACCTACTGCGCAAATTGGCATGTCTCTGTAAGCAAAAAACTCATTTTTGAGATAGTTACACAATTGCACCTCAGAAGTGTGCAACTTGTTCCCTGAGTTAGAAAACGTCGAGAAACGTTCGTTTCTGCTAGCGCTGTGCTTCTACACATGTATTTGCTGAACGGTGAAAGCGCACAGTAATGCACTTTTCTCCCAGCAAATACACTGTTTCTAAGGAACTGGGAACACACTGAGGAGACACTTGTGGGAGCTACTGTGACTAAAACTGAGCTTCCCTACGCACAGGGAAGCAAGAGAAATGCTGATTTCATCAAGCCCAGTTACATACTCAGAATCTGTACTACTGCGCAAATAGGCATGTCTCTGTAGGCAAAAAACTCATTTCTGACAAAGTTGCCCAAATGCATCCCAGAAGTATACAACTTGTTCCCTGAGTTAGAAAATGTCGAGAAACGGTCGTTTCTGATAGCGCTGTGCTTCTACACATGTATTTGCTGAACGGTGAAAGCGCACAGTAATGCACTTTTCTCCCAGCAAATACACTGTTTCTAAGGAAATGGGAACACACTGAGGAGACACTTGTGGGAGCTACTGGGACTAAAACTGAGCTTCCCTATGCACAGGGAAGCAAGAGAAATGCTGATTTCATCAAGCCCAGTTACATACTCAGAATCAGTACTACTGCGCAAATAGGCATGTCTCTGTAGGCAAAAAACTCATTTCTGACAAAGTTGCCCAAATGCAACTCAGAAGTGTGCAACTTGTTCCCCGAGTTAGAAAACGTCGAGAAACGGTCGTTTCTGCTAGCGCTGTGCTTCTACACATGTATTTGCTGAACGGTGAAAGCACAAAGTGATGCACTTTTCTCCCAGCAAATACACTGTTTCTAAGGAAATGGGAACACACTGAGGAGACACTTGTGGGAGCTACTGTGACTAAACTGAGCTTCCCTATGCACAGGGAAGCAAGAGAAATGCTGATTTCATCAAGCCCAGTTACATACTCAGAATCTGTACTACTGCGCAAATAGGCATGTCTCTGTAGGCAAAAAACTCATTTCTGACAAAGTTTCCCAAATGCATCTCAGAAGTGTGCAACTTGTTTCCTGAGTTAGAAAACGTTGAGAAACGGTCGTTTCTGCTAGCGCTGTGCTTCTACACATGTATTTGCTGAACGGTGAAAGCGCAGAGTAATGCACTTTTCTCCCAGCAAATACACTGTTTCTAAGGAAATGGGAACACACTGAGGAGACACTTGTGGGAGCTACTGTGACTAAAACTGTGCTTCCCTACGCACAGGGAAGCAAGAGAAATGCTGATTTCATCAAGCCCAGTTACATACTCAGAATCTGTACTACTGCGCAAATAGGCATGTCTCTGTAGGCAAAAAACTCATTTCTGACAAAGTTGCCCAAATGCATCTCAGAAGTGTGCAACTTGTTCCCTGAGTTAGAAAACGTCGAGTAACGTTCGTTTCTGCTAGCGCTGTGCTTCTACACATGTATTTGCTGAACGGTGAAAGCGCACAGTGATGCACTTTTCTCCCAGCAAATACACTGTTTCTAAGGAACTGGGAACACACTGAGGAGACACTTGTGGGAGCTACTGTGACTCAAACTGAGCTTCCCTACGCACAGGGAAGCAAGAGAAATGCTGATTTCATCAAGCCCAGTTACATACTCAGAATCTGTACTACTGCGCAAATAGGCATGTCTCTGTAGGCAAAAAACTCATTTGTGACAAAGTTTCCCAAATGCATATCAGAAGTGTGCCACTTGTTCCCTGAGTTAGAAAACGTCGAGAAACGGTCGTTTCAGCTAGCGCTGTGCTTCTACACATGTATTTGCTGAACGGTGAATGCGCACAGTAATGCACTTTTCTCCATGCAAATACACTGTTTCTAAGGAACTGGGAACACACTGAGGAGACACTTGTGGGAGCTACTGTGACTAAAACTGAGCTTCCCTACGCACAGGGAAGCAAGAGAAATGCTGATTTCATCAAGCCCAGTTACATACTCAGAATCTGTACTATTGCGCTAATAGGCATGTCTCTGTAGGCAAAAAACTCATTTCTGACAAAGTTGCCCAAATGCATCTCAGAAGTGTGCCACATGTTCCCTGAGTTAGAAAACATCGAGAAATGGTCGTTTCAGCTAGCTCTGTGCTTCTACACATGTATTTGCTGAACGGTGAAAGCGCACAGTAATGCACTTTTCTCCCAGCAAATACACTGTTTCTAAGGAAATGGGAACACACTAAGGAGACACTTGTGGGAGCTACTGTGACTAAAACTGAGCTTGCCTACGCACAGGGAAGCAAGAGAAATGCTGATTTCATCAAGCCCAGTTACCTACTCAGAATCTGTACTACTGCGCAAATAGGCATGTCTCTGTAGGCAAAAAACTCATTTCTGACAAAGTTGCCCAAATGCATCTCAGAAGTGTGCAACTTGTTCCCTGAGTTAGAAAACATCGAGAAACGTTTGTTTCTGCTAGCGCTGTGCTTCTACACATGTATTTGCTGAACGGTGAAAGCGCACAGTAATGCACTTTTCTCCCAGCAAATACACTGTTTCTAAGGAAATGGGAACACACTGAGGAGACACTTGTGGGAGCTACTGTGACTAAAAGTGAGCTTCCCTACGCACAGGGAAGCAAGAGAAATGCTGATTTCATCAAGCCCAGTTACATACTCAGAATCTGTACTACTGCGCAAATAGGCATGTCTCTGTAGGCAAAAAACTCATTTCTGACAAAGTTGCCCAAATGCACCTCAGAAGTGTGCAACTTGTTCCCTGAGTTAGAAAACGTCGAGAAACGGTCGTTTCAGCTAGCGCTGTGCTTCTACACATGTATTTGCTGAACGGTGATAGCACACAGTAATGCACTTTTCTCCCAGCAAATACACTGTTTCTAAGGAACTGGGAACACACTGAGGAGACACTTGTGGGAGCTACTGTGACTAAAACTGAGCTTCCCTACGCACAGGGAAGCAAGAGAAACGCTGATTTCATCAAGCCCAGTTACATACTCAGAATCTGTACTACTGCGCAAATTGGCATGTCTCTGTAAGCAAAAAACTCATTTTTGAGATAGTTACACAATTGCACCTCAGAAGTGTGCAACTTGTTCCTTGAGTTAGAAAACGTCGAGAAACGTTCGTTTCTGCTAGCGCTGTGCTTCTACACATGTATTTGCTGAACGGTGAAAGCGCACAATAATGCACTTTTCTCCCAGCAAATACACTGTTTCTAAGGAAATGGGAACACACTGAGGAGACACTTGTGGGAGCTACTGTGACTAAAACTGAGCTTCCCTACGCACAGGGAAGCAAGAGAAATGCTGATTTCATCAAGCCCAGTTACATACTCAGAATCTGTACTACTGCGCAAATAGGCATGTCTCTGTAGGCAAAAAACTCATTTCTGACAAAGTTGCCCAAAGGCATCCCAAAAGGGTACAACTTGTTCCCTGAGTTAGAAAATGTCGAGAAACCGTCGTTTCTGCTAGCGCTGTGCTTCTACACATGTATTTGCTGAACAGTGAAAGCACAAAGTGATGCACTTTTCTCCCAGCAAATACACTGTTTCTAAGGAAATGGGAACACACTGAGGAGACACTTGTGGGAGCTACTGTGACTAAAACTGAGCTTCCCTACGCACAGGGAAGCAAGAGAAATGCTGATTTCATCAAGCCCAGTTACATACTCAGAATCTGTACTACTGCGCAAATAGGCATGTCTCTGTAGGCAAAAAACTCATTTCTGACAAAGTTGCCCAAATGCATCTCAGAAGTGTGCAACTTGTTCCCTGATTTAGAAAACGTCGAGAAACGTTCGTTTCTGCTAGCGCTGTGCTTCTACACATGTATTTGCTGAACGGTGAAAGCGCACAGTAATGAACTTTCCTCCCAGCAAATACACTGTTTCTAAGGTAAGTGGAACACACTGAGGAGACACTTGTGGGAGCTACTGGGACTAAAACTGAGCTTCCCTATGCACAGGGAAGCAAGAGAAATGCTGATTTCATCAAGCCCAGTTACATACTCAGAATCTGTACTACTGCGCAAATAGGCATGTCTCTGTAGGCAAAAAACTCATTTCTGACAAAGTTGCCCAAATGCAAGTCAGAAGTGTGCAACTTATTCCCTGAGTTAGAAAACGTCGAGAAACGGTCGTTTCTGCTAGCGCTGTGCTTCTACACATGTATTTGCTGAACGGTGAAAGCACAAAGTGATGCACTTTTCTCCCAGCAAATACACTGTTTCTAAGGAAATGGGAACACACTGAGGAGACACTTGTGGGAGCTACTGTGACTAAACTGAGCTTCCCTACGCACAGGGAAACAAGAGAAATGCTGATTTCATCAAGCCCAGTTACATACTCAGAATCTGTACTACTGCGCAAATAGGCATGTCTCTGTAGGCAAAAACTCATTTCTGACAAAGTTGCCCAAATGCATCTCAGAAGTGTGCAACTTGTTCCCTGAGTTAGAAAACGTCGAGAAACGGTCGTTTCAGCTAGCGCTGTGCTTCTACACATGTATTTGCTGAACGGTGAAAGCGCACAGTAATGCACTTTTCTCCCAGCAAATACAGTGTTTCAAAGGAACTGGGAACACACTGAGGAGACACTTGTGGGAGCTACTGGGACTAAAACTGAGCTTCCCTACGCATAGGGAAGCAAGAGAAATGCTGATTTCATCAAGACCAGTTACATACTCAGAATCTGTACTACTGCGCAAATTGGCATGTCTCTGTAAGCAAAAAACTCATTTTTGAGATATTTACACAATTGCACCTCAGAAGTGTGCAACTTGTTCCCTGAGTTAGAAAACGTCGAGAAACGTTCGTTTCTGCTAGCGCTGTGCTTCTACACATGTATTTGCTGAACGGTGAAAGCGCACAGTAATGCACTTTTCTCCCAGCAAATACACTGTTTCTAAGGAAAGTGGAACACACTGAGGAGACACTTGTGGGAGCTACTGGGACTAAAACTGAGCTTCCCTATGCACAGGGAAGCAAGAGAAATGCTGATTTCATCAAGCCCAGTTACATACTCAGAATCTGTACTACTGCGCAAATAGGCATGTCTCTGTAGGCAAAAAACTCATTTCTGACAAAGTTGCCCAAATGCAAGTCAGAAGTGTGCAACTTATTCCCTGAGTTAGAAAACGTCGAGAAACGGTCGTTTCTGCTAGCGCTGTGCTTCTACACATGTATTTGCTGAACGGTGAAAGCACAAAGTGATGCACTTTTCTCCCAGCAAATACACTGTTTCTAAGGAAATGGGAACACACTGAGGAGACACTTGTGGGAGCTACTGTGACTAAACTGAGCTTCCCTATGCACAGGGAAACAAGAGAAATGCTGATTTCATCAAGCCCAGTTACATACTCAGAATCTGTACTACTGCGCAAATAGGCATGTCTCTGTAGGCAAAAAACTCATTTCTGACAAAGTTTCCCAAATGCATCTCAGAAGTGTGCAACTTGTTCCCTGAGTTAGAAAACGTCGAGAAACGGTCGTTTCAGCTAGCGCTGTGCTTCTACACATGTATTTGCTGAACGGTGAAAGCGCACAGTAATGCACTTTTCTCCCAGCAAATACACTGTTTCTAAGGAACTGGGAACACACTGAGGAGACACTTGTGGGAGCTACTGTGACTAAAACTGAGCTTCCCTACACACAGGGAAGCAAGAGAAATGCTGATTTCATCAAGCCCAGTTACATACTCAGAATCTGTACTACTGCGCAAATTGGCATGTCTCTGTAAGCAAAAAACTCATTTTTGAGATAGTTACACAATTGCACCTCAGAAGTGTGCAACTTGTTCCCTGAGTTAGAAAACGTCGAGAAACGTTCGTTTCTGCTAGCGCTGTGCTTCTACACATGTATTTGCTGAACGGTGAAAGCGCACAGTAATGCACTTTTCTCCCAGCAAATACACTGTTTCTAAGGAAATGGGAACACACTGAGGAGACACTTGTGGGAGCTACTGTGACTAAAACTGAGCTTCCCTACGCACAGGGAAGCAAGAGAAATGCTGATTTCATCAAGCCCAGTTACATACTCAGAATCTGTACTACTGCGCAAATAGGCATGTCTCTGTAGGCAAAAAACTCATTTCTGACAAAGTTGCCCAAATGCATCCCAGAAGTGTACAACTTGTTCCCTGAGTTAGAAAATGTCGAGAAACGGTCGTTTCTGCTAGCGCCGGGCTTCTACACATGTATTTGCTGAACAGTGAAAGCACAAAGTGATGCACTTTTCTCCCAGCAAATACACTGTTTCTAAGGAACTGGGAACACACTGAGGAGACACTTGTGGGAGCTACTGTGACTAAAACTGAGCTTCCCTATGCACAGGGAAGCAAGAGAAATGCTGATTTCATCAAGCCCAGTTACATACTCAGAATCTGTACTACTGCGCAAATAGGCATGTCTCTGTAGGCAAAAAACTCATTTCTGACAAAGTTGCCCAAATGCATCTCAGAAGTGTGCAACTTGTTCCCTGAGTTAGAAAACGTCGAGAAACGTTCGTTTCTGCTAGCGCTGTGCTTCTACACATGTATTTGCTGAACGGTGAAAGCGCACAGTAATGCACTTTTCTCCCAGCAAATACACTGTTTATAAGGAAAGGGGAACACACTGAGGAGACACTTGTGGGAGCTACTGGGACTAAAACTGAGCTTCCCTATGCACAGGGAAGCAAGAGAAATGCTGATTTCATCAAGCCCAGTTACATACTCAGAATCTGTACTACTGCGCAAATAGGCATGTCTCTATAGGCAAAAAACTCATTTCTGACAAAGTTGCCCAAATGCAACTCAGAAGTGTGCAACTTGATCCCTGAGTTAGAAAACGTCGAGAAACGGTCGTTTCTGCTAGCGCTGTGCTTCTACACATGTATTTGCTGAACGGTGAAAGCACAAAGTGATGCACTTTTCTCCCAGCAAATACACTGTTTCTAAGGAAATGGGAACACACTGAAGAGACACTTGTGGGAGCTACTGTGACTAAACTGACCTTCCCTATGCACAGGGAAACAAGAGAAATGCTGATTTCATCAAGCCCAGTTACATACTCAGAATCTGTACTACTGCGCAAATAGGCATGTCTCTGTAGGCAAAAAACTCATTTCTGACAAAGTTGCCCAAATGCATCTCAGAAGTGTGCAACTTTTTCCCTGAGTTAGAAAACGTCGAGAAACGTTCGTTTCTGCTAGCGCTGTGCTTCTACACATGTATTTGCTGAACGGTGAAAGCGCACAGTAATGCACTTTTCTCCCAGCAAATACACTGTGTCTAAGGAAATGGGAACACACTGAGGAGACACTTGTGGGAGCTACTGTGACTAAATCTGAGCTTCCCTACGCACAGGGAAGCAAGAGAAATGCTGATTTCATCAAGCCCAGTTACATACTCAGAATCTGTACAACTGCGCAAATAGGCATGTCTCTGTAGGCAAAAAACTCATTTCTGACAAAGTTGCCCAAATGCATCTCAGAAGTGTGCAACTTGCTCCCTGAGTTAGAAAATGTCGAGAAACGGTCGTTTCTGCTAGCGCTGTGCTTCTACACATGTATTTGCTGAACGGTGAAAGCGCACAGTAATGCACTTTTCTCCCAGCAAATACACTGTTTCTAAGGAAATGGGAACACACTGAGGAGACACTTGTGGGAGCTACTGTGACTAAAACTGAGCTTCCCTACGCACAGGGAAGCAAGAGAAATGCTGATTTCATCAATCCCAGTTACATACTCAGAATCTGTACTACTGCGCAAATAGGCATGAATCTGTAGGCAAAAAAATCATTTCTGACAAAGTTGCCCAAATGCATCTCAGAAGTGTGCAACTTGTTCCCTGAGTTAGAAAACGTCGAGAAACGTTCGTTTCTGCTAGCGCTGTGCTTCTACACATGTATTTGCTGAACGGTGAAAGCGCACAGTGATGCACTTTTCTCCCAGCAAATACACTGTTTCTAAGGAACTGGGAACACACTGAGGAGACACTTGTGGGAGCTACTGTGACTAAAACTGAGCTTCCCTACGCACAGGGAAGCAAGAGAAATGCTGATTTCATCAAGCCCAGTTACATACTCAGAATCTGTACTACTGCGCAAATAGGCATGTCTCTGTAGGCAAAAAACTCATTTCTGACAAAGTTGCCCAAATGCATCTCAGAAGTCTGCAACTTGTTCCCTGATTTAGAAAACGTCAAGAAACGGTCATATCTTCTAACGCTGTGCTTCTACACATGTATTTGCTGAACGGTGAAAGCGCACAGTAATGCACTTTTCTCCCAGCAAATACACTGTTTCTAAGGAAATGGGAACACACTGAGGAGACACTTGTGGGAGCTACTGTGACTAAAACTGAGCTTCCCTACGCACAGGGAAGCAAGAGAAATGCTGATTTCATCAAGCCCAGTTACCTACTCAGAATCTGTACTACTGCGCAAATAGGCATGAATCTGTAGGCAAAAAACTCATTTCTGACAAAGTTGCCCAAATGCATCTCAGAAGTGTGCAACTTGTTCCCTGAGTTAGAAAACGTCGAGAAACGTGCGTTTCTGCTAGCGCTGTGCTTCTACACATGTATTTGCTGAACGGTGAAAGCGCACAGTGATGCACTTTTCTCCCAGCAAATACACTGTTTCTAAGGAAATGGGAACACACTGAGGAGACACTTGTGGGAGCTACTGTGACTAAAACTGAGCTTCCCTACGCACAGGGAAGCAAGAGAAATGCTGATTTCATCAAGCCCAGTTACATACTCAGAATCTGTACAACTGCGCAAATAGGCATGTCTCTGTAGGCAAAAAACTCATTTCTGACAAAGTTGCCCAAATGCATCTCAGAAGTGTGCAACTTGCTCCCTGAGTTAGAAAATGTCGAGAAACGGTCGTTTCTGCTAGCGCTGTGCTTCTACACATGTATTTGCTCAACGGTGAAAGCGCACAGTAATGCACTTTTCTCCCAGCAAATACACTGTTTCTAAGGAAATGGGAACACACTGAGGAGACACTTGTGGGAGCTACTGTGACTAAAACTGAGCTTCCCTACGCACAGGGAAGCAAGAGAAATGCTGATTTCATCAATCCCAGTTACATACTCAGAATCTGTACTACTGCGCAAATAGGCATGAATCTGTAGGCAAAAAAATCATTTCTGACAAAGTTGCCCAAATGCATCTCAGAAGTGTGCAACTTGTTCCCTGAGTTAGAAAACGTCGAGAAACGTTCGTTTCTGCTAGCGCTGTGCTTCTACACATGTATTTGCTGAACGGTGAAAGCGCACAGTGATGCACTTTTCTCCCAGCAAATACACTGTTTCTAAGGAACTGGGAACACACTGAGGAGACACTTGTGGGAGCTACTGTGACTAAAACTGAGCTTCCCTACGCACAGGGAAGCAAGAGAAATGCTGATTTCATCAAGCCCAGTTACATACTCAGAATCTGTACTACTGCGCAAATAGGCATGTCTCTGTAGGCAAAAAACTCATTTCTGACAAAGTTGCCCAAATGCATCTCAGAAGTCTGCAACTTGTTCCCTGATTTAGAAAACGTCAAGAAACGGTCATATCTTCTAACGCTGTGCTTCTACACATGTATTTGCTGAACGGTGAAAGCGCACAGTAATGCACTTTTCTCCCAGCAAATACACTGTTTCTAAGGAAATGGGAACACACTGAGGAGACACTTGTGGGAGCTACTGTGACTAAAACTGAGCTTCCCTACGCACAGGGAAGCAAGAGAAATGCTGATTTCATCAAGCCCAGTTACATACTCAGAATCTGTACTACTGCGCAAATAGGCATGTCTCTGTAAGCAAAAAACTCATTTCTGACAAAGTTGCCCAAATGCATCTCAGAAGTGTGCAACTTGTTTCCTGAGTTAGAAAATGTCGAGAAACGGTCGTTTCTGCTAGCGCTGTGCTTCTACACATGTATTTGCTGAACGGTGAAAGCACAAAGTGATGCACTTTTCTCCCAGCAAATACACTGTTTCTAAGGAAATGGGAACACACTGAAGAGACACTTGTGGGAGCTACTGTGACTAAACTGACCTTCCCTATGCACAGGAAAACAAGAGAAATGCTGATTTCATCAAGCCCAGTTACATACTCAGAATCTGTACTACTGCGCAAATAGGCATGTCTCTGTAGGCAAAAAACTCATTTCTGACAAAGTTGCCCAAATGCATCTCAGAAGTGTGCAACTTGTTCCCTGAGTTAGAAAACGTCGAGAAACGTTCGTTTCTGCTAGCGCTGTGCTTCTACACATGTATTTGCTGAACGGTGAAAGCGCACAGTAATGCACTTTTCTCCCAGCAAATACACTGTGTCTAAGGAAATGGGAACACACTGAGGAGACACTTGTGGGAGCTACTGTGACTAAAACTGAGCTTCCCTACGCACAGGGAAGCAAGAGAAATGCTGATTTCATCAAGCCCAGTTACCTACTCAGAATCTGTACTACTGCGCAAATAGGCATGAATCTGTAGGCAAAAAACTCATTTCTGACAAAGTTGCCCAAATGCATCTCAGAAGTGTGCAACTTGTTCCCTGAGTTAGAAAACGTCGAGAAACGTGCGTTTCTGCTAGCGCTGTGCTTCTACACATGTATTTGCTGAACGGTGAAAGCGCACAGTGATGCACTTTTCTCCCAGCAAATACACTGTTTCTAAGGAAATGGGAACACACTGAGGAGACACTTGTGGGAGCTACTGTGACTAAAACTGAGCTTCCCTACGCACAGGGAAGCAAGAGAAATGCTGATTTCATCAAGCCCAGTTACATACTCAGAATCTGTACTACTGCGCAAATAGGCATGTCTCTGTAGGCAAAAAACTCATTTCTGACAAAGTTGCCCAAATGCATCTCAGAAGTGTGCAACTTGCTCCCTGAGTTAGAAAATGTCGAGAAACGGTCGTTTCTGCTAGCGCTGTGCTTCTACACATGTATTTGCTGAACGGTGAAAGCGGACAGTAATGCACTTATCTCCCAGCAAATACACTGTTTCTAAGGAAATGGGAACACACTGAGGAGACACTTGTGGGAGCTACTGTGACTAAAACTGAGCTTCCCTACGCACAGGGAAGCAAGAGAAATGCTGATTTCATCAAGCCCAGTTACATACTCAGAATCTGTACTACTGCGCAAATAGGCATGCCTCTGTAGGCAAAAAACTCATTTCTGACAAAGTTGCCCAAATGCATCTCAGAAGTCTGCAACTTGTTCCCTGATTTAGAAAACGTCAAGAAACGGTCATATCTTCTAACGGTGTGCTTCTACACATGTATTTGCTGAACGGTGAAAGCGCACAGTAATGCACTTTTCTCCCAGCAAATACACTGTTTCTAAGGAAATGGGAACACACTGAGGAGACACTTGTGGGAGCTACTGTGACTAAAACTGAGCTTCCCTACGCACAGGGAAGCAAGAGAAATGCTGATTTCATCAAGCCCAGTTACATACTCAGAATCTGTACTACTGCGCAAATAGGCATGTCTCTGTAAGCAAAAAACTCATTTCTGACAAAGTTGCCCAAATGCATCTCAGAAGTGTGCAACTTGTTTCCTGAGTTAGAAAATGTCGAGAAACGGTCGTTTCTGCTAGCGCTGTGCTTCTACACGTGTATTTGCTGAACGGTGAAAGCGCACAGTAATGCACTTTTCTCCCAGCAAATACACTGTTTCTAAGGAAATGGGAACACACTGAGGAGACACTTGTAGGAGCTACTGTGACTAAAACTGAGCTTCCCTACGCACAGGGAAGCAAGAGAAATGCTGATTTCATCAAGCCCAGTTACATACTCAGAATCTGTACTACTGCGCAAATAGGCATGTCTCTGTAGGCAAAAAACTCATTTCTGACAAAGTTGCCCAAATGCATCTCAGAAGTGTGCAACTTGTTCCCTGAGTTAGAAAACGTCGAGAAACGGTCGTTTCTGCTAGTGCTGTGCTTCTACACATGTATTTGCTGAACGGTGAAAGCGCACAGTAATGCACTTTTCTCCCAGCAAATACACTGTTTCTAAGGAAATGGGAACACACTGAGGAGACACTTGTGGGAGCTACTGTGACTAAAACTGAGCTTCCCTACGCACAGGGAAGCAAGAGAAATGCTGATTTCATCAAGCCCAGTTACATACTCAGAATCTGTACTACTCTGCAAATAGGCATGTCTCTGTAGGCAAAAAACTCATTTCTGACAAAGTTGCCCAAATGCATCTCAGAAGTCTGCAACTTGTTCCCTGATTTAGAAAACGTCGAGAAACGGTCATATCTTCTAACGCTGTGCTTCTACACATGTATTTGCTGAACGGTGAAAGCGCACAGTAATGCACTTTTCTCCCAGCAAATACACTGTTTCTAAGGAAATGGGAACACACTGAGGAGACACTTGTGGGAGCTACTGTGACTAAAACTGAGCTTCCCTACGCACAGGGAAGCAAGAGAAATGCTGATTTCATCAAGCCCAGTTACATACTCAGAATCTGTACTACTGCGCAAATAGGCATGTCTCTGTAGGCAAAAAACTCATTTCTGACAAAGTTGCCCAAATGCATCTCAGAAGTGTGCAACTTGTTCCCTGCGTTAGAAAACGTCGAGAAACGGTCGTTTCAGCTAGCGCTGTGCTTCTACACATATATTTGCTGAACGGTGAAAGCGCACAGTAATGCACTTTTCTCCCAGCAAATACACTGTTTCTAAGGAACTGGGAACACACTGAGGAGACACTTGTGGGAGCTACTGTGACTAAAACTGAGCTTCCCTACGCACAGGGAAGCAAGAGAAATGCTGATTTCATCAAGCCCAGTTACATACTCAGAATCTGTACTACTGTGCAAATTGGCATGTCTCTGTAAGCACAAAACTCATTTTTGAGATAGTTACACAATTGCACCTCAGAAGTGTGCAACTTGTTCCCTGAGTTAGAAAACGTCGAGAAACGTTCGTTTCTGCTAGCGCTGTGCTTCTACACATGTATTTGCTGAACGGTGAAAGCGCACAGTAATGCACTTTTCTCCCAGCAAATACACTGTTTCAAAGGAACTGGGAACACACTGAGGAGACACTTGTGGGAGCTACTGTGACTAAAACTGAGCTTCCCTACGCACAGGGAAGCAAGAGAAATGCTGATTTCATCCAGCCCAGTTACATACTCAGAATCTGTACTACTGCGCAAATAGGCATGTCTCTGTAGGCAAAAAACTCATTTCTGACAAAGTTGCCCAAATGCAACTCAGAAGTGTGCAACTTGTTCCCTGAGTTAGAAAACGTCGAGAAACGGTCGTTTCTGCTAGCGCTGTGCTTCTACACATGTATTTGCTGAACGGTGAAAGCACAAAGTGATGCACTTTTCTCCCAGCAAATACACTGTTTCTAAGGAAATGGGAACACACTGAGGAGACACTTGTGGGAGCTACTGTGACTAAACTGAGCTTCCCTACGCACAGGGAAGCAAGAGAAATGCTGATTTCATCAAGCCCAGTTACATACTCAGAATCTGTACTACTGCGCAAATAGGCATGTCTCTGTAGGCAAAAAACTCATTTCTGACAAAGTTGCCCAAATGCATCTCAGAAGTGTGCAACTTGTTCCCTGAGTTAGAAAACGTCGAGAAACGTTCGTTTCTGCTAGCGCTGTGCTTCTACACATGTATTTGCTGAACGGTGAAAGCGCACAGTAATGCACTTTTCTCCCAGCAAATACACTGTGTCTAAGGAAATGGGAACACACTGAGGAGACACTTGTGGGAGCTACTGTGACTAAAACTGAGCTTCCCTACGCACAGGGAAGCAAGAGAAATGCTGATTTCATCCAGCCCAGTTACATACTCAGAATCTGTACTACTGCGCAAATAGGCATGTCTCTGTAGGCAAAAAACTCATTTCTGGCAAAGTTGCCCAAATGCATCTCAGAAGTGTGCAACTTGTTCCCTGAGTTAGAAAACGTCGAGAAACATTCATTTCTGCTAGCGCTGTGCTTCTACACATGTATTTGCTGAACGGTGAAAGCGCACAGTAATGCACTTTTCTCCCAGCAAATACACTGTTTCTAAGGAAATGGGAACACACTGAGGAGACACTTGTGGGAGCTACTGTGACTAAAACTGAGCTTCCCTACGCACAGGGAAGCAAGAGTAATGCTGATTTCATCAAGCCCAGTTACATACTCAGAATCTGTACTACTGCGCAAATAGGCATGTCTCTGTAGGCAAAAAACTCATTTCTTACAAAGTTGCCCAAATGCAACTCAGAAGTGTGCAACTTGTTCCCTGAGTTAGAAAACGTCGAGAAACGGTCGTTTCTCCTAGCGCTGTGCTTCTACACATGTATTTGCTGAACGGTGAAAGCACAAAGTGATGCACTTTTCTCCCAGCAAATACACTGTTTCTAAGGAAATGGGAACACACTGAGGAGACACTTGTGGGAGCTACTGTGACTAAACTGAGCTTCCCTTCGCACAGGGAAGCAAGAGAAATGCTGATTTCATCAAGCCCAGTTACATACTCAGAATCTGTACTACTGCGCAAATAGGCATGTCTCTGTAGGCAAAAAACTCATTTCTGACAAAGTTGCCCAAATGCATCTCAGAAGTGTGCAACTTGTTCCCTGAGTTAGAAAACGTCGAGAAACGTTCGTTTCTGCTAGCGCTGTGCTTCTACACATGTATTTGCTGAACGGTGAAAGCGCACAGTAATGCACTTTTCTCCCAGCAAATACACTGTGTCTAAGGAAATGGGAACACACTGAGGAGACACTTGTGGGAGCTACTGTGACTAAAACTGAGCTTCCCTACGCACAGGGAAGCAAGAGAAATGCTGATTTCATCCAGCCCAGTTACATACTCAGAATCTGTACTACTGCGCAAATAGGCATGTCTCTGTAGGCAAAAAACTCATTTCTGACAAAGTTGCCCAAATGCATCTCAGAAGTGTGCAACTTGCTCCCTGAGTTAGAAAATGTCGAGAAACGGTCGTTTCTGCTAGCGCTGTGCTTCTACACATGTATTTGCTGAACGGTGAAAGCGCACAGTAATGCACTTTTCTCCCAGCAAATACACTGTTTCTAAGGAAATGGGAACACACTGAGGAGACACTTGTGGGAGCTACTGTGACTAAAACTGAGCTTCCCTACGCACAGGGAAGCAAGAGAAATGCTGATTTCATCCAGCCCAGTTACATACTCAGAATCTGTACTACTGCGCAAATAGGCATGTCTCTGTAGGCAAAAAACTCATTTCTGACAAAGTTGCCCAAATGCATCTCAGAAGTGTGCAACTTGCTCCCTGAGTTAGAAAATGTCGAGAAACGGTCGTTTCTGCTAGCGCTGTGCTTCTACACATGTATTTGCTGAACGGTGAAAGCGCACAGTAATGCACTTTTCTCCCAGCAAATACACTGTTTCTAAGGAAATGGGAACACACTGAGGAGACACTTGTGGGAGCTACTGTGACTAAAACTGAGCTTCCCTACGCACAGGGAAGCAAGAGAAATGCTGATTTCATCAAGCCCAGTTACATACTCAGAATCTGTACTACTGCGCAAATAGGCATGTCTCTGTAGGCAAAAAACTCATTTCTGACAAAGTTGCCCAAATGCATCTCAGAAGTGTGCAACTTGTTCCCTGAGTTAGAAAACGTCGAGAAACGTTCGTTTCTGCTAGCGCTGTGCTTCTACACATGTATTTGCTGAACGGTGAAAGCGCACAGTAATGCACTTTTCTCCCAGCAAATACACTGTGTCTAAGGAAATGGGAACACACTGAGGAGACACTTGTGGGAGCTACTGTGACTAAAACTGAGCTTCCCTACGCACAGGGAAGCAAGAGAAATGCTGATTTCATCCAGCCCAGTTACATACTCAGAATCTGTACTACTGCGCAAATAGGCATGTCTCTGTAGGCAAAAAACTCATTTCTGACAAAGTTGCCCAAATGCATCTCAGAAGTGTGCAACTTGTTCCCTGAGTTAGAAAACGTCGAGAAACGTTCGTTTCTGCTAGCGCTGTGCTTCTACACATGTATTTGCTGAACGGTGAAAGCGCACAGTGATGCACTTTTCTCCCAGCAAATACACTGTTTCTAAGGAAATGGGAACACACTGAGGAGACACTTGTGGGAGCTACTGTGACTAAAACTGAGCTTCCCTACGCACAGGGAAGCAAGAGAAATGCTGATTTCATCAAGCCCAGTTACATACTCAGAATCTGTACTACTGCGCAAATAGGCATGTCTCTGTAGGCAAAAAACTCATTTCTGACAAAGTTGCCCAAATGCATCTCAGAAGTGTGCAACTTGTTCCCTGAGTTAGAAAATGTCGAGAAACGGTCGTTTCAGCTAGCGCTGTGCTTCTACACATGTATTTGCTGAACGGTGAAACCGCACAGTAATGCACTTTTCTCCCAGCAAATACACTGTTTCTAAGGAACTGGGAACACACTGAGGAGACACTTGTGGGAGCTACTGTGACTAAAACTGAGCTTCCCTACGCACAGGGAAGCAAGAGAAATGCTGATTTCATCAAGCCCAGTTACATACTCAGAATCTGTACTACTGCGCAAATTGGCATGTCTCTGTAAGCAAAAAACTCATTTTTGAGATAGTTACACAATTGCACCTCAGAAGTGTGCAACTTGTTCCCTGAGTTAGAAAACGTCGACAAACGTTCGTTTCTGCTAGCGCTGTGCTTCTACACATGTATTTGCTGAACGGTGAAAGCGCACAGTAATGCACTTTTCTCCCAGCAAATACACTGTTTCTAAGGAACTGAGAACACACTGAGGAGACACTTGTGGGAGCTACTGTGATTAAAACTGAGCTTCCCTACGCACAGGGAAGCAAGAGAAATGCTGATTTCATCAAGCCCAGTTACATACTCAGAATCTGTACTACTGCGCAAATAGGCATGTCTCTGTAGGCAAAAAACTCATTTCTGACAAAGTTGCCCAAATGCATCCCAGAAGTGTACAACTTGTTCCCTGAGTTAGAAAATGTCGAGAAACGGTCGTTTCTGCTAGCGCTGTGCTTCTACACATGTATTTGCTGAACAGTGAAAGCACAAAGTGATGCACTTTTCTCCCAGCAAATACACTGTGTCTAAGGAAATGGGAACACACTGAGGAGACACTTGTGGGAGCTACTGTGACTAAAACTGAGCTTCCCTACGCACATGGAAGCAAGAGAAATGCTGATTTCATCAAGCCCAGTTACATACTCAGAATCTGTACTACTGCGCAAATAGGCATGTCTCTGTAGGCAAAAAACTCATTTCTGACAAAGTTGCCCAAATGCATCTCAGAAGTGTGCAACTTGTTCCCTGCGTTAGAAAACGTCGAGAAACGGTCGTTTCAGCTAGCGCTGTGCTTCTACACATGTATTTGCTGAACGGTGAAAGCGCACAGTAATGCACTTTTCTCCCAGCAAATACACTGTTTCTAAGGAACTGGGAACACACTGAGGAGACACTTGTGGGAGCTACTGTGACTAAAACTGAGCTTCCCTACGCACAGGGAAGCAAGAGAAATGCTGATTTCATCAAGCCCAGTTACATACTCAGAATCTGTACTACTGCGCAAATTGGCATGTCTCTGTAAGCACAAAACTCATTTTTGAGATAGTTACAAAATTGCACCTCAGAAGTGTGCAACTTGTTCCCTGAGTTAGAAAACGTCGAGAAACGTTCGTTTCTGCTAGCGCTGTGCTTCTACACATGTATTTGCTGAACGGTGAAAGCGCACAGTAATGCCCTTTTCTCCCAGCAAATACACTGTTTCTAAGGAACTGAGAACACACTGAGGAGACACTTGTGGGAGCTACTGTGACTAAAACTGAGCTTCCCTACGCACAGGGAAGCAAGAGAAATGCTGATTTCATCAAGCCCAGTTACATACTCAGAATCTGTACTACTGCGCAAATAGGCATGTCTCTGTAGGCAAAAAACTCATTTCTGACAAAGTTGCCCAAATGCAACTCAGAAGTGTGCAACTTGTTCCCTGAGTTAGAAAACGTCGAGAAACGGTCGTTTCTGCTAGCGCTGTGCTTCTACACATGTATTTGCTGAACGGTGAAAGCACAAAGTGATGCACTTTTCTCCCAGCAAATACACTGTTTCTAAGGAAATGGGAACACACTGAGGAGACACTTGTGGGAGCTACTGTGACTAAACTGAGCTTCCCTATGCACAGGGAAACAAGAGAAATGCTGATTTCATCAAGCCCAGTTACATACTCAGAATCTGTACTACTGCGCAAATAGGCATGTCTCTGTAGGCAAAAAACTCATTTCTGACAAAGTTGCCCAAATGCATCTCAGAAGTGTGCAACTTGTTCCCTGAGTTAGAAAACGTCGAGAAACGTTCGTTTCTGCTAGCGCTGTGCTTCTACACATGTATTTGCTGAACGGTGAAAGCGCACAGTAATGCACTTTTCTCCCAGCAAATACACTGTGTCTAAGGAAATGGGAACACACTGAGGAGACACTTGTGGGAGCTACTGTGACTAAAACTGAGCTTCCCTACGCACAGGGAAGCAAGAGTAATGCTGATTTCATCAAGCCCAGTTACATACTCAGAATCTGTACTACTGCGCAAATAGGCATGTCTCTGTAGGCAAAAAACTCATTTCTGACAAAGTTGCCCAAATGCATCTCAGAAGTGTGCAACTTGTTCCCTGCGTTAGAAAACGTCGAGAAACGGTCGTTTCAGCTAGCGCTGTGCTTCTACACATGTATTTGCAGAACGGTGAAAGCGCAAAGTAATGCACTTTTCTCCCAGCAAATACACTGTTTCTAAGGAACTGGGAACACACTGAGGAGACACTTGTGGGAGCTACTGTGACTAAAACTGAGCTTCCCTACGCACAGGGAAGCAAGAGAAATGCTGATTTCATCAAGCCCAGTTACATACTCAGAATCTGTACTACTGCGCAAATTGGCATGTCTCTGTAAGCACAAAACTCATTTTTGAGATAGTTACAAAATTGCACCTCAGAAGTGTGCAACTTGTTCCCTGAGTTAGAAAACGTCGAGAAACGTTCGTTTCTGCTAGCGCTGTGCTTCTACACATGTATTTGCTGAACGGTGAAAGCGCACAGTAATGCCCTTTTCTCCCAGCAAATACACTGTTTCTAAGGAACTGGGAACACACTGAGGAGACACTTGTGGGAGCTACTGTGACTAAAACTGAGCTTCCCTACGCACAGGGAAGCAAGAGAAATGCTGATTTCATCAAGCCCAGTTACATACTCAGAATCTGTACTACTGCGCAAATAGGCATGTCTCTGTAGGCAAAAAACTCATTTCTGACAAAGTTGCCCAAATGCAACTCAGAAGTGTGCAACTTGTTCCCTGAGTTAGAAAACGTCGAGAAACGGTCGTTTCTGCTAGCGCTGTGCTTCTACACATGTATTTGCTGAACGGTGAAAGCACAAAGTGATGCACTTTTCTCCCAGCAAATACACTGTTTCTAAGGAAATGGGAACACACTGAGGAGACACTTGTGGGAGCTACTGTGACTAAACTGAGCTTCCCTATGCACAGGGAAACAAGAGAAATGCTGATTTCATCAAGCCCAGTTACATACTCAGAATCTGTACTACTGCGCAAATAGGCATGTCTCTGTAGGCAAAAAACTCATTTCTGACAAAGTTGCCCAAATGCATCTCAGAAGTGTGCAACTTGTTCCCTGAGTTAGAAAACGTCGAGAAACGTTCGTTTCTGCTAGCGCTGTGCTTCTACACATGTATTTGCTGAACGGTGAAAGCGCACAGTAATGCACTTTTCTCCCAGCAAATACACTGTGTCTAAGGAAATGGGAACACACTGAGGAGACACTTGTGGGAGCTACTGTGACTAAAACTGAGCTTCCCTACGCACAGGGAAGCAAGAGAAATGCTGATTTCATCCAGCCCAGTTACATACTCAGAATCTGTACTACTGCGCAAATAGGCATGTCTCTGTAGGCAAAAAACTCATTTCTGACAAAGTTGCCCAAATGCATCTCAGAAGTGTGCAACTTGCTCCCTGAGTTAGAAAATGTCGAGAAACGGTCGTTTCTGCTAGCGCTGTGCTTCTACACATGTATTTGCTGAACGGTGAAAGCGCACAGTAATGCACTTTTCTCCCAGCAAATACACTGTTTCTAAGGAACTGGGAACACACTGAGGAGACACTTGTGGGAGCTACTGTGACTAAAACTGAGCTTCCCTACGCACAGGGAAGCAAGAGAAATGCTGATTTCATCCAGCCCAGTTACATACTCAGAATCTGTACTACTGCGCAAATAGGCATGTCTCTGTAGGCAAAAAACTCATTTCTGACAAAGTTGCCCAAATGCATCTCAGAAGTGTGCAACTTGCTCCCTGAGTTAGAAAATGTCGAGAAACGGTCGTTTCTGCTAGCGCTGTGCTTCTACACATGTATTTGCTGAACGGTGAAAGCGCACAGTAATGCACTTTTCTCCCAGCAAATACACTGTTTCTAAGGAAATGGGAACACACTGAGGAGACACTTGTGGGAGCTACTGTGACTAAAACTGAGCTTCCCTACGCACAGGGAAGCAAGAGAAATGCTGATTTCATCAAGCCCAGTTACATACTCAGAATCTGTACTACTGCGCAAATAGGCATGTCTCTGTAGGCAAAAAACTCATTTCTGACAAAGTTGCCCAAATGCATCTCAGAAGTGTGCAACTTGTTCCCTGAGTTAGAAAACGTCGAGAAACGTTCGTTTCTGCTAGCGCTGTGCTTCTACACATGTATTTGCTGAACGGTGAAAGCGCACAGTGATGCACTTTTCTCCCAGCAAATACACTGTTTCTAAGGAAATGGGAACACACTGAGGAGACACTTGTGGGAGCTACTGTGACTAAAACTGAGCTTCCCTACGCACAGGGAAGCAAGAGAAATGCTGATTTCATCAAGCCCAGTTACATACTCAGAATCTGTACTACTGCGCAAATAGGCATGTCTCTGTAGGCAAAAAACTCATTTCTGACAAAGTTGCCCAAATGCATCTCAGAAGTGTGCAACTTGTTCCCTGAGTTAGAAAATGTCGAGAAACGGTCGTTTCAGCTAGCGCTGTGCTTCTACACATGTATTTGCTGAACGGTGAAACCGCACAGTAATGCACTTTTCTCCCAGCAAATACACTGTTTCTAAGGAACTGGGAACACACTGAGGAGACACTTGTGGGAGCTACTGTGACTAAAACTGAGCTTCCCTACGCACAGGGAAGCAAGAGAAATGCTGATTTCATCAAGCCCAGTTACATACTCAGAATCTGTACTACTGCGCAAATTGGCATGTCTCTGTAAGCAAAAAACTCATTTTTGAGATAGTTACACAATTGCACCTCAGAAGTGTGCAACTTGTTCCCTGAGTTAGAAAACGTCGAGAAACGTTCGTTTCTGCTAGCGCTGTGCTTCTACACATGTATTTGCTGAACGGTGAAAGCGCACAGTAATGCACTTTTCTCCCAGCAAATACACTGTTTCTAAGGAACTGAGAACACACTGAGGAGACACTTGTGGGAGCTACTGTGATTAAAACTGAGCTTCCCTACGCACAGGGAAGCAAGAGAAATGCTGATTTCATCAAGCCCAGTTACATACTCAGAATCTGTACTACTGCGCAAATAGGCATGTCTCTGTAGGCAAAAAACTCATTTCTGACAAAGTTGCCCAAATGCATCCCAGAAGTGTACAACTTGTTCCCTGAGTTAGAAAATGTCGAGAAACGGTCGTTTCTGCTAGCGCTGTGCTTCTACACATGTATTTGCTGAACAGTGAAAGCACAAAGTGATGCACTTTTCTCCCAGCAAATACACTGTGTCTAAGGAAATGGGAACACACTGAGGAGACACTTGTGGGAGCTACTGTGACTAAAACTGAGCTTCCCTACGCACATGGAAGCAAGAGAAATGCTGATTTCATCAAGCCCAGTTACATACTCAGAATCTGTACTACTGCGCAAATAGGCATGTCTCTGTAGGCAAAAAACTCATTTCTGACAAAGTTGCCCAAATGCATCTCAGAAGTGTGCAACTTGTTCCCTGCGTTAGAAAACGTCGAGAAACGGTCGTTTCAGCTAGCGCTGTGCTTCTACACATGTATTTGCTGAACGGTGAAAGTGCACAGTAATGCACTTTTCTCCCAGCAAATACACTGTTTCTAAGGAACTGGGAACACACTGAGGAGACACTTGTGGGAGCTACTGTGACTAAAACTGAGCTTCCCTACGCACAGGGAAGCAAGAGAAATGCTGATTTCATCAAGCCCAGTTACATACTCAGAATCTGTACTACTGCGCAAATTGGCATGTCTCTGTAAGCACAAAACTCATTTTTGAGATAGTTACAAAATTGCACCTCAGAAGTGTGCAACTTGTTCCCTGAGTTAGAAAACGTCGAGAAACGTTCGTTTCTGCTAGCGCTGTGCTTCTACACATGTATTTGCTGAACGGTGAAAGCGCACAGTAATGCCCTTTTCTCCCAGCAAATACACTGTTTCTAAGGAACTGAGAACACACTGAGGAGACACTTGTGGGAGCTACTGTGACTAAAACTGAGCTTCCCTACGCACAGGGAAGCAAGAGAAATGCTGATTTCATCAAGCCCAGTTACATACTCAGAATCTGTACTACTGCGCAAATAGGCATGTCTCTGTAGGCAAAAAACTCATTTCTGACAAAGTTGCCCAAATGCAACTCAGAAGTGTGCAACTTGTTCCCTGAGTTAGAAAACGTCGAGAAACGGTCGTTTCTGCTAGCGCTGTGCTTCTACACATGTATTTGCTGAACGGTGAAAGCACAAAGTGATGCACTTTTCTCCCAGCAAATACACTGTTTCTAAGGAAATGGGAACACACTGAGGAGACACTTGTGGGAGCTACTGTGACTAAACTGAGCTTCCCTATGCACAGGGAAACAAGAGAAATGCTGATTTCATCAAGCCCAGTTACATACTCAGAATCTGTACTACTGCGCAAATAGGCATGTCTCTGTAGGCAAAAAACTCATTTCTGACAAAGTTGCCCAAATGCATCTCAGAAGTGTGCAACTTGTTCCCTGAGTTAGAAAACGTCGAGAAACGTTCGTTTCTGCTAGCGCTGTGCTTCTACACATGTATTTGCTGAACGGTGAAAGCGCACAGTAATGCACTTTTCTCCCAGCAAATACACTGTGTCTAAGGAAATGGGAACACACTGAGGAGACACTTGTGGGAGCTACTGTGACTAAAACTGAGCTTCCCTACGCACAGGGAAGCAAGAGTAATGCTGATTTCATCAAGCCCAGTTACATACTCAGAATCTGTACTACTGCGCAAATAGGCATGTCTCTGTAGGCAAAAAACTCATTTCTGACAAAGTTGCCCAAATGCATCTCAGAAGTGTGCAACTTGTTCCCTGCGTTAGAAAACGTCGAGAAACGGTCGTTTCAGCTAGCGCTGTGCTTCTACACATGTATTTGCTGAACGGTGAAAGCGCACAGTAATGCACTTTTCTCCCAGCAAATACACTGTTTCTAAGGAACTGGGAACACACTGAGGAGACACTTGTGGGAGCTACTGTGACTAAAACTGAGCTTCCCTACGCACAGGGAAGCAAGAGAAATGCTGATTTCATCAAGCCCAGTTACATACTCAGAATCTGTACTACTGCGCAAATTGGCATGTCTCTGTAAGCACAAAACTCATTTTTGAGATAGTTACAAAATTGCACCTCAGAAGTGTGCAACTTGTTTTCTGAGTTAGAAAACGTCGAGAAACGTTCGTTTCTGCTAGCGCTGTGCTTCTACACATGTATTTGCTGAACGGTGAAAGCGCACAGTAATGCCCTTTTCTCCCAGCAAATACACTGTTTCTAAGGAACTGGGAACACACTGAGGAGACACTTGTGGGAGCTACTGTGACTAAAACTGAGCTTCCCTACGCACAGGGAAGCAAGAGAAATGCTGATTTCATCAAGCCCAGTTACATACTCAGAATCTGTACTACTGCGCAAATAGGCATGTCTCTGTAGGCAAAAAACTCATTTCTGACAAAGTTGCCCAAATGCAACTCAGAAGTGTGCAACTTGTTCCCTGAGTTAGAAAACGTCGAGAAACGGTCGTTTCTGCTAGCGCTGTGCTTCTACACATGTATTTGCTGAACGGTGAAAGCACAAAGTGATGCACTTTTCTCCCAGCAAATACACTGTTTCTAAGGAAATGGGAACACACTGAGGAGACACTTGTGGGAGCTACTGTGACTAAACTGAGTTTCCCTATGCACAGGGAAACAAGAGAAATGCTGATTTCATCAAGCCCAGTTACATACTCAGAATCTGTACTACTGCGCAAATAGGCATGTCTCTGTAGGCAAAAAACTCATTTCTGACAAAGTTGCCCAAATGCATCTCAGAAGTGTGCAACTTGTTCCCTGAGTTAGAAAACGTCGAGAAACGTTCGTTTCTGCTAGCGCTGTGCTTCTACACATGTATTTGCTGAACGGTGAAAGCGCACAGTAATGCACTTTTCTCCCAGCAAATACACTGTGTCTAAGGAAATGGGAACACACTGAGGAGACACTTGTGGGAGCTACTGTGACTAAAACTGAGCTTCCCTACGCACAGGGAAGCAAGAGAAATGCTGATTTCATCCAGCCCAGTTACATACTCAGAATCTGTACTACTGCGCAAATAGGCATGTCTCTGTAGGCAAAAAACTCATTTCTGACAAAGTTGCCCAAATGCATCTCAGAAGTGTGCAACTTGTTCCCTGAGTTAGAAAACGTCGAGAAACATTCATTTCTGCTAGCGCTGTGCTTCTACACATGTATTTGCTGAACGGTGAAAGCGCACAGTAATGCACTCTTCTCCCAGCAAAGACACTGTTTCTAAGGAAATGGGAACACACTGAGGAGACACTTGTGGGAGCTACTGTGACTAAAACTGAGCTTCCCTACGCACAGGGAAGCAAGAGAAATGCTGATTTCATCAAGCCCAGTTACATACTCAGAATCTGTACTACTGCGCAAATAGGCATGAATCTGTAGGCAAAAAACTCATTTCTGACAAAGTTGCCCAAATGCATCTCAGAAGTGTGCAACTTGTTCCCCGAGTTAGAAAACGTCGAGAAACGTTCGTTTCTGCTAGCGCTGTGCTTGTACACATGTATTTGCTGAACGGTGAAAGCGCACAGTGATGCACTTTTCTCCCAGCAAATACACTGTTTCTAAGGAAATGGGAACACACTGAGGAGACACTTGTGGGAGCTACTGTGACTAAAACTGAGCTTCCCTACGCACAGGGAAGCAAGAGAAATGCTGATTTCATCAAGCCCAGTTACATACTCAGAATCTGTACTACTGCGCAAATAGGCATGTCTCTGTAGGCAAAAAACTCATTTCTGACAAAGTTGCCCAAATGCATCTCAGAAGTGTGCAACTTGTTCCCTGAGTTAGAAAATGTCGAGAAACGGTCGTTTCAGCTAGCGCTGTGCTTCTACACATGTATTTGCTGAACGGTGAAAGCGCAGAGTAATGCACTTTTCTACCAGCAAATACACTGTTTCTAAGTAACTGGGAACACACTGAGGAGACACTTGTGGGAGCTACTGTGACTAAAACTGAGCTTCCCTACGCACAGGGAAGCAAGAGAAATGCTGATTTCATCAAGCCCAGTTACATACTCAGAATCTGTACTACTGCGCAAATTGGCATGTCTCTGTAAGCAAAAAACTCATTTTTGAGATAGTTACACAATTGCACCTCAGAAGTGTGCAACTTGTTCCCTGAGTTAGAAAACGTCGAGAAACGTTCGTTTCTGCTAGCGCTGTGCTTCTACACATGTATTTGCTGAACGGTGAAAGCGCACAGTAATGCACTTTTCTCCCAGCAAATACACTGTTTCTAAGGAACTGAGAACACACTGAGGAGACACTTGTGGGAGCTACTGTGATTAAAACTGAGCTTCCCTACGCACAGGGAAGCAAGAGAAATGCTGATTTCATCAAGCCCAGTTACATAATCAGAATCTGTACTACTGCGCAAATAGGCATGTCTCTGTAGGCAAAAAACTCATTTCTGACAAAGTTGCCCAAATGCATCTCAGAAGTGTGCAACTTGTTCCCTGAGTTAGAAAACGTCGAGAAACGTTCGTTTCTGCTAGCGCTGTGCTTCTACACATGTATTTGCTGAACGGTGAAAGCGCACAGTGATGCACTTTTCTCCCAGCAAATACACTGTTTCTAAGGAAATGGGAACACACTGAGGAGTCACTTGTGGGAGCTACTGTGACTAAAACTGAGCTTCCCTACGCACAGGGAAGCAAGAGAAATGCTGATTTCATCAAGCCCAGGTACATACTCCGAATCTGTACTATTGCGCTAATAGGCATGTCTCTGTAGGCAAAAAACTCATTTCAACAAAGTTGCCCAAATGCATCTCAGAAGTGTGCCACTTGTTCCCTGAGTTAGAAAACATCGAGAAGCGGTCGTTTCAGCTAGCGATGTGCTTCTACACATGTATTTGCTGAACGGTGAAAGCGCACAGTAATGCACTTTTCTCCCAGCAAATACACTGTTTCTAAGGAAATGGGAACACACTAAGGAGACACTTGTGGGAGCTACTGTGACTAAAACTGAGCTTGCCTACGCACAGGGAAGCAAGAGAAATGCTGATTTCATCAAGCCCAGTTACCTACTCAGAATCTGTACTACTGCGCAAATAGGCATGTCTCTGTAGGCAAAAAACTCATTTCTGACAAAGTTGCCCAAATGCATCTCAGAAGTGTGCAACTTGTTCCCTGAGTTAGAAAACATCGAGAAACGTTCGTTTCTGCTAGCGCTGTGCTTCTACACATGTATTTGCTGAACGGTGAAAGCGCACAGTGATGCACTTTTTTCCCAGCAAATACACTGTTTCTAAGGAAATGGGAACACACTGAGGAGACACTTGTGGGAGCTACTGTGACTAAAACTGAGATTCCCTACGCACAGGGAAGCAAGAGAAATGCTGATTTCATCAAGCCCAGTTACATACTCAGAATCTGTACTACTGCGCAAATAGGCATGTCTCTGTAGGCAAAAAACTCATTTCTGACAAAGTTGCCCAAATGCATCCCAGAAGTGTACAACTTGTGCCCTGAGTTAGAGAATGTCGAGAAACGGTCGTTTCTGCTAGCGCTGTGCTTCTACACATGTATTTGCTGAACAGTGAAAGCACAAAGTGATGCACTTTTCTCCCAGCAAATACACTGTTTCTAAGGAAATGGGAACACACTGAGGAGACACTTGTGGGAGCTACTGCGACTAAAACTGAGCTTCCCTACGTACAGGGAAGCAAGAGAAATGCTGATTTCATCAAGCCCAGTTACATACTCAGAATCTGTACTACTGCGCAAATAGGCATGTCTCTGTAGGCAAAAAACTCATTTCTGACAAAGTTGCCCAAATGCATCTCAGAAGTGTGCAACTTGTTCCCTGCGTTAGAAAACGTCGAGAAACGTTCGTTTCTGCCAGCGCTGTGCTTCTACACATGTATTTGCTGAACGGTGAAAGCGCACAGTAATGCACTTTTCTCCCAGCAAATACACTGTTTCTAAGGAAATGGGAACACACTGAGGAGACACTTGTGGGAGCTACTGTGACTAAAACAGAGCTTCCCTACGCACAGGGAAGCAAGAGAAATGCTGATTTCATCAAGCCCAGTTACATACTCAGAATCTGTACTACTGCGCAAATAGGCATGTCTCTGTAGGCAAAAAACTCATTTCTGACAAAGTTGCCCAAATGCATCTCAGAAGTGTGCAACTTGTTCCCTGAGTTAGAAAACGTTGAGAAACGGTCGTTTCTGCTAGCGCTGTGCTTCTACACATGTATTTGCTGAACGGTGAAAGCACAAAGTGATGCACTTTTCTCCCAGCAAATACACTGTTTCTAAGGAAATGGGAACACACTGAGGAGACACTTGTGGGAGCTACTGTGACTAAACTGAGCTTTCCTATGCACAGGGAAACAAGAGAAATGCTGATTTCATCAAGCCCAGTTACATACTCAGAATCTGTACTACTGCGCAAATAGGCATGTCTCTGTAGGCAAAAAACTCATTTCTGACAAAGTTGCCCAAATGCATCTCAGAAGTGTGCAACTTGTTCCCTGAGTTAGAAAACGTCGAGAAACGTTCGTTTCTGCTAGCGCTGTGCTTCTACACATGTATTTGCTGAACGGTGAAAGCGCACAGTAATGCACTTTTCTCCCAGCAAATACACTGTTTCTAAGGAAAGTGGAACACACTGAGGAGACACTTGTGGGAGCTACTGGGACTAAAACTGAGCTTCCCTATGCAGAGGGAAGCAAGAGAAATGCTGATTTCATCAAGCCCAGGTACATACTCAGAATCTGTACTACTGCGCAAATAGGCATATCTCTGTAGGCAAAAAACTCATTTCTGACAAAGTTGCCCAAATGCAAGTCAGAAGTGTGCAACTTATTCCCTGAGTTAGAAAACGTCGAGAAACGGTCGCTTCTGCTAGCGCTGTGCTTCTACACATGTATTTGCTGAACGATAAAAGCACAAAGTGATGCACTTTTCTCCCAGCAAATACACTGTTTCTAAGAAATGGGAACACACTGAGGAGACACTTGTGGGAGCTACTGTGACTAAACTGAGCTTCCCTATGCACAGGGAAACAAGAGAAATGCTGATTTCATCAAGCCCAGTTACATACTCAGAATCTGTACTACTGCGCAAATAGGCATGTCTCTGTAGGCAAAAAACTCATTTCTGACAAAGTTGCCCAAATGCATCTCAGAAGTGTGCAACTTGTTCCCTGAGTTAGAAAACGTCGAGAAACGTTCGTTTCTGCTAGTGCTGTGCTTCTACACATGTATTTGCTGAACGGTGAAAGCGCACAGTAATGCACTTTTCTCCCAGCAAATACACTGTTTCTAAGGAAATGGGAACACACTGAGGAGACACTTGTGGGAGCTACTGTGACTAAAACTGAGCTTCCCTACGCACAGGGAAGCAAGAGAAATGCTGATTTCATCAAGCCCAGTTACATACTCAGAATCTGTACTACTGCGCAAATAGGCATGTCTCTGTAGGCAAAAAACTCATTTCTGACAAAGTTGCCCAAATGCATCTCAGAAGTGTGCAACTTGTTCCCTGAGTTAGAAAACGTCGAGAAACGTTCGTTTCTGCTAGCGCTGTGCTTGTACACATGTATTTGCTGAACGGTGAAAGCGCACAGTGATGCACTTTTCTCCCAGCAAATACACTGTTTCTAAGGAAATGGGAACACACTGAGGAGTCACTTGTGGGAGCTACTGTGACTAAAACTGAGCTTCCCTACGCACAGGGAAGCAAGAGAAATGCTGATTTCATCAAGCCCAGTTACATACTCAGAATCTGTACTATTGCGCTAATAGGCATGTCTCTGTAGGCAAAAAACTCATTTCAACAAAGTTGCCCAAATGCATCTCAGAAGTGTGCCACTTGTTCCCTGAGTTAGAAAACATCGAGAAACGGTCGTTTCAGCTAGCGCTGTGCTTCTACACATGTATTTGCTGAACGGTGAAAGCGCACAGTAATGCACTTTTCTCCCAGCAAATATACTGTTTCTAAGGAAATGGGAACACACTAAGGAGACACTTGTGGGAGCTACTGTGACTAAAACTGAGCTTGCCTACGCACAGGGAAGCAAGAGAAATGCTGATTTCATCAAGCCCAGTTACCTACTCAGAATCTGTACTACTGCGCAAATAGGCATGTCTCTGTAGGCAAAAAACTCATTTCTGACAAAGTTGCCCAAATGCATCTCAGAAGTGTGCAACTTGTTCCCTGAGTTAGAAAACATCGAGAAACGTTCGTTTCTGCTAGCGCTGTGCTTCTACACATGTATTTGCTGAACGGTGAAAGCGCACAGTAATGCACTTTTCTCCCAGCAAATACACTGTTTCTAAGGAAATGGGAACACACTGAGGAGACACTTGTGGGAGCTACTGTGACTAAAACTGAGCTTCCCTACGCACAGGGAAGCAAGAGAAATGCTGATTTCATCAAGCCCAGTTACATACTCAGAATCTGTACTACTGCGCAAATAGGCATGTCTCTGTAGGCAAAAAACTCATTTCTGACAAAGTTGCCCAAATGCATCTCAGAAGTGTGCAACTTGTTCCCTGAGTTAGAAAACGTCGAGAAACGTTCGTTTCTGCTAGCGCTGTGCTTGTACACATGTATTTGCTGAACGGTGAAAGCGCACAGTGATGCACTTTTCTCCCAGCAAATACACTGTTTCTATGAAATGGGAACACACTGAGGAGTCACTTGTGGGAGCTACTGTGACTAAAACTGAGCTTCCCTACGCACAGGGAAGCAAGAGAAATGCTGATTTCATCAAGCCCAGTTACATACTCAGAATCTGTACTATTGCGCTAATAGGCATGTCTCTGTAGGCAAAAAACTCATTTCAACAAAGTTGCCCAAATGCATCTCAGAAGTGTGCCACTTGTTCCCTGAGTTAGAAAACATCGAGAAACGGTCGTTTCAGCTAGCGCTGTGCTTCTACACATGTATTTGCTGAAGGGTGAAAGCGCACAGTAATGCACTTTTCTCCCAGCAAATACACTGTTTCTAAGGAAATGGGAACACACTAAGGAGACACTTGTGGGAGCTACTGTGACTAAAACTGAGCTTGCCTACGCACAGGGAAGCAAGAGAAATGCTGATTTCATCAAGCCCAGTTACCTACTCAGAATCTGTACTACTGCGCAAATAGGCATGTCTCTGTAGGCAAAAAACTCATTTCTGACAAAGTTGCCCAAATGCATCCCAGAAGTGTACAACTTGTGCCCTGAGTTAGAGAATGTCGAGAAACGGTCGTTTCTGCTAGCGCTGTGCTTCTACACATGTATTTGCTGAACAGTGAAAGCACAAAGTGATGCACTTTTCTCCCAGCAAATACACTGTTTCTAAGGAAATGGGAACACACTGAGGAGACACTTGTGGGAGCTACTGTGACTAAAACTGAGCTTCCCTACGTACAGGGAAGCAAGAGAAATGCTGATTTCATCAAGCCCAGTTACATACTCAGAATCTGTACTACTGCGCAAATAGGCATGTCTCTGTAGGCAAAAAACTCATTTCTGACAAAGTTGCCCAAATGCATCTCAGAAGTGTGCAACTTGTTCCCTGATTTAGAAAACGTCGAGAAACGTTCGTTTCTGCCAGCGCTGTGCTTCTACACATGTATTTGCTGAACGGTGAAAGCGCACAGTAATGCACTTTTCTCCCAGCAAATACACTGTTTCTAAGGAAATGGGAACACACTGAGGAGACACTTGTGGGAGCTACTGTGACTAAAACAGAGCTTCCCTACGCACAGGGAAGCAAGAGAAATGCTGATTTCATCAAGCCCAGTTACATACTCAGAATCTGTACTACTGCGCAAATAGGCATGTCTCTGTAGGCAAAAAACTCATTTCTGACAAAGTTGCCCAAATGCAACTCAGAAGTGTGCAACTTGTTCCCTGAGTTAGAAAACGTCGAGAAACGGTCGTTTCTGCTAGCGCTGTGCTTCTACACATGTATTTGCTGAACGGTGAAAGCACAAAGTGATGCACTTTTCTCCCAGCAAATACACTGTTTCTAAGGAAATGGGAACACACTGAGGAGACACTTGTGGGAGCTACTGTGACTAAACTGAGCTTCCCTATGCACAGGGAAACAAGAGAAATGCTGATTTCATCAAGCCCAGTTACATACTCAGAATCTGTACTACTGCGCAAATAGGCATGTCTCTGTAGGCAAAAAACTCATTTCTGACAAAGTTGCCCAAATGCATCTCAGAAGTGTGCAACTTGTTCCCTGAGTTAGAAAACGTCGAGAAACGTTCGTTTCTGCTAGCGCTGTGCTTCTACACATGTATTTGCTGAACGGTGAAAGCGCACAGTAATGCACTTTTCTCCCAGCAAATACACTGTGTCTAAGGAAATGGGAACACACTGAGGAGACACTTGTGGGAGCTACTGTGACTAAAACTGAGCTTCCCTACGCACAGGGAAGCAAGAGAAATGCTGATTTCATCCAGCCCAGTTACATACTCAGAATCTGTACTACTGCGCAAATAGGCATGTCTCTGTAGGCAAAAAACTCATTTCTGACAAAGTTGCCCAAATGCATCTCAGAAGTGTGCAACTTGTTCCCTGAGTTAGAAAACGTCGAGAAACATTCATTTCTGCTAGCGCTGTGCTTCTACACATGTATTTGCTGAACGGTGAAAGCGCACAGTAATGCACTTTTCTCCCAGCAAATACACTGTTTCTAAGGAAATGGGAACACACTGAGGAGACACTTGTGGGAGCTACTGTGACTAAAACTGAGCTTCCCTACGCACAGGGAAGCAAGAGTAATGCTGATTTCATCAAGCCCAGTTACATACTCAGAATCTGTACTACTGCGCAAATAGGCATGTCTCTGTAGGCAAAAAACTCATTTCTGACAAAGTTGCCCAAATGCATCTCAGAAGTGTGCAACTTGCTCCCTGAGTTAGAAAATGTCGAGAAACGGTCGTTTCTGCTAGCGCTGTGCTTCTACACATGTATTTGCTGAACGGTGAAAGCGCACAGTAATGCACTTTTCTCCCAGCAAATACACTGTTTCTAAGGAAATGGGAACACACTGAGGAGACACTTGTGGGAGCTACTGTGACTAAAACTGAGCTTCCCTACGCACAGGGAAGCAAGAGAAATGCTGATTTCATGAAGCCCAGTTACATACTCAGAATCTGTACTACTGCGCAAATAGGCATGAATCTGTAGGCAAAAAACTCATTTCTGACAAAGTTGCCCAAATGCATCTCAGAAGTGTGCAACTTGTTCCCTGAGTTAGAAAACGTCGAGAAACGTTCGTTTCTGCTAGCGCTGTGCTTCTACACATGTATTTGCTGAACGGTGAAAGCGCACAGTGATGCACTTTTCTCCCAGCAAATACACTGTTTCTAAGGAAATGGGAACACACTGAGGAGACACTTGTGGGAGCTACTGTGACTAAAACTGAGCTTCCCTACGCACAGGGAAGCAAGAGAAATGCTGTTTTCATCAAGCCCAGTTACATACTCAGAATCTGTACTACTGCGCAAATAGGCATGTCTCTGTAGGCAAAAAACTCATTTCTGACAAAGTTGCCCAAATGCATCTCAGAAGTGTGCAACTTGTTCCCTGAGTAAGAAAATGTCGAGAAACGGTCGTTTCAGCTAGCGCTGTGCTTCTACACATGTATTTGCCGAACGGTGAAAGCGCACAGTAATGCACTTTTCTCCCAGCAAATACACTGTTTCTAAGGAACTGGGAACACACTGAGGAGACACTTGTGGGAGCTACTGTGACTAAAACTGAGCTTCCCTACGCACAGGGAAGCAAGAGAAATGCTGATTTCATCAAGCCCAGTTACATACTCAGAATCTGTACTACTGCGCAAATTGGCATGTCTCTGTAAGCAAAAAACTCATTTTTGAGATAGTTACACAATTGCACCTCAGAAGTGTGCAACTTGTTCCCTGAGTTAGAAAACGTCGAGAAACGTTCGTTTCTGCTAGCGCTGTGCTTCTACACATGTATTTGCTGAACGGTGAAAGCGCACAGTAATGCACTTTTCTCCCAGCAAATACACTGTTTCTAAGGAACTGAGAACACACTGAGGAGACACTTGTGGGAGCTACTGTGATTAAAACTGAGCTTCCCTACGCACAGGGAAGCAAGAGAAATGCTGATTTCATCAAGCCCAGTTACATACTCAGAATCTGTACTACTGCGCAAATAGGCATGTCTCTGTAGGCAAAAAACTCATTTCAGACAAAGTTGCCCAAATGCATCCCAGAAGTGTACAACTTCTTCCCTGAGTTAGAAAATGTCGAGAAACGGTCGTTTCTGCTAGCGCTGTGCTTCTACACATGTATTTGCTAAACAGTGAAAGCACAAAGTGATGCACTTTTCTCCCAGCAAATACACTGTTTCTAAGGAAATGGGAACACACTGAGGAGACACTTTTGGGAGCTACTTTGACTAAAACTGAGCTTCCCTACGCACAGGGAAGCAAGAGAAATGCTGATTTCATCAAGCCCAGTTACATACTCAGAATCTGTAATACTGCGCAAATAGACATGTCTCTGTAGGCAAAAAACTCATTTCTGACAAAGTTGCCCAAATGCATCTCAGAAGTGTGCAACTTGTTCCCTGATTTAGAAAACGTCGAGAAACGTTCGTTTCTGCTAGCGCTGTGCTTCTACACATGTATTTGCTGAACGGTGAAAGCGCACAGTAATGCACTTTTCTCCCAGCAAATACACTGTTTCTAAGGAAAGTGGAACACACTGAGGAGACACTTGTGGAAGCTACTGGGACTAAAACTGAGCTTCCCTATGCAGAGGGAAGCAAGAGAAATGCTGATTTCATCAAGCCCAGGTACATACTCAGAATCTGTACTACTGCGCAAATAGGCATATCTCTGTAGGCAAAAAACTCATTTCTGACAAAGTTGCCCAAATGCAAGTCAGAAGTGTGCAACTTATTCCCTGAGTTAGAAAACGTCGAGAAACGGTCGCTTCTGCTAGCGCTGTGCTTCTACACATGTATTTGCTGAACGATGAAAGCACAAAGTGATGCACTTTTCTCCCAGCAAATACACTGTTTCTAAGAAATGGGAACACACTGAGGAGACACTTGTGGGAGCTACTGTGACTAAACTGAGCTTCCCTATGCACAGGGAAACAAGAGAAATGCTGATTTCATCAAGCCCAGTTACATACTCAGAATCTGTACTACTGCGCAAATAGGCATGTCTCTGTAGGCAAAAAACTCATTTCTGACAAAGTTGCCCAAATGCATCCCAGAAGTGTACAACTTGTGCCCTGCGTTAGAGAATGTCGAGAAACGGTCGTTTCTGCTAGCGCTGTGCTTCTACACATGTATTTGCTGAACAGTGAAAGCACAAAGTGATGCACTTTTCTCCCAGCAAATACACTGTTTCTAAGGAAATGGGAACACACTGAGGAGACACTTGTGGGAGCTACTGTGACTAAAACTGAGCTTCCCTACGTACAGGGAAGCAAGAGAAATGCTGATTTCATCAAGCCCAGTTACATACTCAGAATCTGTACTACTGCGCAAATAGGCATGTCTCTGTAGGCAAAAAACTCATTTCTGACAAAGTTGCCCAAATGCATCTCAGAAGTGTGCAACTTGTTCCCTGATTTAGAAAACGTCGAGAAACGTTCGTTTCTGCCAGCGCTGTGCTTCTACACATGTATTTGCTGAACGGTGAAAGCGCACAGTAATGCACTTTTCTCCCAGCAAATATACTGTTTCTAAGGAAATGGGAACACACTGAGGAGACACTTGTGGGAGCTACTGTGACTAAAACAGAGCTTCCCTACGCACAGGGAAGCAAGAGAAATGCTGATTTCATCAAGCCCAGTTACATACTCAGAATCTGTACTACTGCGCAAATAGGCATGTCTCTGTAAGCAAAAAACTCATTTCTGACAAAGTTGCCCAAATGCATCTCAGAAGTGTGCAACTTGTTTCCTGAGTTAGAAAATGTCGAGAAACGGTCGTTTCTGCTAGCGCTGTGCTTCTACACGTGTATTTGCTGAACGGTGAAAGCGCACAGTGATGCACTTTTCTCCCAGCAAATACACTGTTTCTAAGGAAATGGGAACACACTGAGGAGACACTTGTGGGAGCTACTGTGACTAAAACTGAGCTTCCCTACGCACAGGGAAGCAAGAGAAATGCTGTTTTCATCAAGCCCAGTTACATACTCAGAATCTGTACTACTGCGCAAATAGGCATGTCTCTGTAGGCAAAAAACTCATTTCTGACAAAGTTGCCCAAATGCATCTCAGAAGTGTGCAACTTGTTCCCTGAGTAAGAAAATGTCGAGAAACGGTCGTTTCAGCTAGCGCTGTGCTTCTACACATGTATTTGCCGAACGGTGAAAGCGCACAGTAATGCACTTTTCTCCCAGCAAATACACTGTTTCTAAGGAACTGGGAACACACTGAGGAGACACTTGTGGGAGCTACTGTGACTAAAACTGAGCTTCCCTACGCACAGGGAAGCAAGAGAAATGCTGATTTCATCAAGCCCAGTTACATACTCAGAATCTGTACTACTGCGCAAATTGGCATGTCTCTGTAAGCAAAAAACTCATTTTTGAGATAGTTACACAATTGCACCTCAGAAGTGTGCAACTTGTTCCCTGAGTAAGAAAACGTCGAGAAACGTTCGTTTCTGCTAGCGCTGTGCTTCTACACATGTATTTGCTGAACGGTGAAAGCGCACAGTAATGCACTTTTCTCCCAGCAAATACACTGTTTCTAAGGAACTGAGAACACACTGAGGAGACACTTGTGGGAGCTACTGTGATTAAAACTGAGCTTCCCTACGCACAGGGAAGCAAGAGAAATGCTGATTTCATCAAGCCCAGTTACATACTCAGAATCTGTACTACTGCGCAAATAGGCATGTCTCTGTAGGCAAAAAACTCATTTCAGACAAAGTTGCCCAAATGCATCCCAGAAGTGTACAACTTCTTCCCTGAGTTAGAAAATGTCGAGAAACGGTCGTTTCAGCTAGCGCTGTGCTTCTACACATGTATTTGCCGAACGGTGAAAGCGCACAGTAATGCACTTTTCTCCCAGCAAATACACTGTTTCTAAGGAAATGGGAACACACTGAGGAGACACTTTTGGGAGCTACTTTGACTAAAACTGAGCTTCCCTACGCACAGGGAAGCAAGAGAAATGCTGATTTCATCAAGCCCAGTTACATACTCAGAATCTGTAATACTGCGCAAATAGGCATGTCTCTGTAGGCAAAAAACTCATTTCTGACAAAGTTGCCCAAATGCATCTCAGAAGTGTGCAACTTGTTCCCTGATTTAGAAAACGTCGAGAAACGTTCGTTTCTGCTAGCGCTGTGCTTCTACACATGTATTTGCTGAACGGTGAAAGCGCACAGTAATGCACTTTTCTCCCAGCAAATACACTGTTTCTAAGGAAAGTGGAACACACTGAGGAGACACTTGTGGAAGCTACTGGGACTAAAACTGAGCTTCCCTATGCAGAGGGAAGCAAGAGAAATGCTGATTTCATCAAGCCCAGGTACATACTCAGAATCTGTACTACTGCGCAAATAGGCATATCTCTGTAGGCAAAAAACTCATTTCTGACAAAGTTGCCCAAATGCAAGTCAGAAGTGTGCAACTTATTCCCTGAGTTAGAAAACGTCGAGAAACGGTCGCTTCTGCTAGCGCTGTGCTTCTACACATGTATTTGCTGAACGATGAAAGCACAAAGTGATGCACTTTTCTCCCAGCAAATACACTGTTTCTAAGAAATGGGAACACACTGAGGAGACACTTGTGGGAGCTACTGTGACTAAACTGAGCTTCCCTATGCACAGGGAAACAAGAGAAATGCTGATTTCATCAAGCCCAGTTACATACTCAGAATCTGTACTACTGCGCAAATAGGCATGTCTCTGTAGGCAAAAAACTCATTTCTGACAAAGTTGCCCAAATGCATCCCAGAAGTGTACAACTTGTGCCCTGCGTTAGAGAATGTCGAGAAACGGTCGTTTCTGCTAGCGCTGTGCTTCTACACATGTATTTGCTGAACAGTGAAAGCACAAAGTGATGCACTTTTCTCCCAGCAAATACACTGTTTCTAAGGAAATGGGAACACACTGAGGAGACACTTGTGGGAGCTACTGTGACTAAAACTGAGCTTCCCTACGTACAGGGAAGCAAGAGAAATGCTGATTTCATCAAGCCCAGTTACATACTCAGAATCTGTACTACTGCGCAAATAGGCATGTCTCTGTAGGCAAAAAACTCATTTCTGACAAAGTTGCCCAAATGCATCTCAGAAGTGTGCAACTTGTTCCCTGATTTAGAAAACGTCGAGAAACGTTCGTTTCTGCCAGCGCTGTGCTTCTACACATGTATTTGCTGAACGGTGAAAGCGCACAGTAATGCACTTTTCTCCCAGCAAATACACTGTTTCTAAGGAAATGGGAACACACTGAGGAGACACTTGTGGGAGCTACTGTGACTAAAACAGAGCTTCCCTACGCACAGGGAAGCAAGAGAAATGCTGATTTCATCAAGCCCAGTTACATACTCAGAATCTGTACTACTGCGCAAATAGGCATGTCTCTGTAGGCAAAAAACTCATTTCTGACAAAGTTGCCCAAATGCATCTCAGAAGTGTGCAACTTGTTCCCTGAGTTAGAAAACGTCGAGAAACGGTCGTTTCAGCTAGCGCTGTGCTTCTACACATGTATTTGCTGAACGGTGAAAGCGCACAGTAATGCACTTTTCTCCCAGCAAATACACTGTTTCTAAGGAAATGGGAACACACTGAGGAGACACTTGTGGGAGCTACTGTGACTAAAACTGAGCTTCCCTACGCACAGGGAAGCAAGAGAAATGCTGATTTCATCAAGCCCAGTTACATACTCAGAATCTGTACTACTGCGCAAATTGGCATGTCTCTGTAAGCAAAAAACTCATTTTTGAGATAGTTACACAATTGCACCTCAGAAGTGTGCAACTTGTTCCCTGAGTTAGAAAACGTCGAGAAACGTTCGTTTCTGCTAGCGCTGTGCTTCTACACATGTATTTGCTGAACGGTGAAAGCGCACAGTAATGCACTTTTCTCCCAGCAAATAAACTGTTTCTAAGGAAATGGGAACACACTGAGGAGACACTTGTGGGAGCTACTGTGACTAAAACTGAGCTTCCCTACGCACAGGGAAGCAAGAGAAATGCTGATTTCATCAAGCCCAGTTACATACTCAGAATCTGTACTACTGCGCAAATAGGCATGTCTCTGTAGGCAAAAAACTCATTTCTGACAAAGTTGCCCAAATGCATCTCAGAAGTGTACAACTTGTTCCCTGAGTTAGAAAATGTCGAGAAACGGTCGTATCTGCTAGCGCTGTGCTTCTACACATGTATTTGCTGAACAGTGAAAGCACAAAGTGATGCACTTTTCTCCCAGCAAATACACTGTTTCTAAGAAAATGGGAACACACTGAGGAGACACTTGTGGGAGCTACTGTGACTAAAACTGAGCTTTCCTACGCACAGGGAAGCAAGAGAAATGCTGATTTCATCAAGCCCAGTTACATACTCAGAATCCGTACTACTGCGCAAATAGGCATGTCTCTGTAGGCAAAAAACTCATTTCTGACAAAGTTGCCCAAATGCATCTCAGAAGTGTGCAACTTGTTCCCTGATTTAGAAAACGTCGAGAAACGTTCGTTTCTGCTAGCGCTGTGCTTCTACACATGTATTTGCTGAACGGTGAAAGCGCACAGTAATGCACTTTTCTCCCAGCAAATACACTGTTTCTAAGGAACTGGGAACACACTGAGGAGACACTTGTGGGAGCTACTGTGACTAAAACTGAGCTTCCCTACGCACAGGGAAGCAAAGAAATGCTGATTTCATCAAGCCCAGTTACATACTCAGAATCTGTACTACAGCGCAAATAGGCATGTCTCTGTAGGCAAAAAACTCATTTTTGAGATAGTTACACAATTGCACCTCAGAAGTGTGCAACTTGTTCCCTGAGTTAGAAAACGTCGAGAAACGTTCGTTTCTGCTAGCGCTGTGCTTCTACACATGTATTTGCTGAACGGTGAAAGCGCACAGTAATGCACTTTTCTCCCAGCAAATACACTGTTTCTAAGGAAATGGGAACACACTGAGGAGACACTTGTGGGAGCTACTGTGACTAAAACTGAGCTTCCCTACGCACAGGGAAGCAAGAGAAATGCTGATTTCATCAAGCCCAGTTACATACTCAGAATCTGTACTACTGCGCAAATAGGCATGTCTCTGTAGGCAAAAAACTCATTTCTGACAAAGTTGCCCAAATGCATCCCAGAAGTGTACAACTTGTTCCCTGAGTTAGAAAATGTCGAGAAACGGTCGTTTCTGCTAGCGCTGTGCTTCTACACATGTATTTGCTGAACAGTGAAAGCACAAAGTGATGCACTTTTCTCCCAGCAAATACACTGTTTCTAAGGAAATGGGAACACACTGAGGAGACACTTGTGGGAGCTACTGTGACTAAAACTGAGCTTCCCTATGCACAGGGAAGCAAGAGAAATGCTGATTTCATCAAGCCCAGTTACATACTCAGAATCTGTACTACTGCGCAAATAGGCATGTCTCTGTAGGCAAAAAACTCATTTCTGACAAAGTTGCCAAATGCATCTCAGAAGTGTGCAACTTGTTCCCTGATTTAGAAAACGTCGAGAAACGTTCGTTTCTGCCAGCGCTGTGCTTCTACACATGTATTTGCTGAACGGTGAAAGCGCACAGTAATGCACTTTTCTCCCAGCAAATACACTGTTTCTAAGGAAATGGGAACACACTGAGGAGACACTTGTGGGAGCTACTGTGACTAAAACTGAGCTTCCCTACGCACAGGGAAGCAAGAGAAATGCTGATTTCATCAAGCCCAGTTACATACTCAGAATCTGTACTACTGCGCAAATAGGCATGTCTCTGAAGGCAAAAAAATCATTTCTGACAAAGTTGCCCAAATGCAACTCAGAAGTGTGCAACTTGTTCCCTGAGTTAGAAAACGTCGAGAAACGGTCGTTTCTGCTAGCGCTGTGCTTCTACACATGTATTTGCTGAACGGTGAAAGCACAAAGTGATGCACTTTTCTCCCAGCAAATACACTGTTTCTAAGGAAATGGGAACACACTGAGGAGACACTTGTGGGAGCTACTGTGACTAAACTGACCTTCCCTATGCACAGGGAAACAAGAGAAATGCTGATTTCATCAAGCCCAGTTACATACTCAGAATCTGTACTACTGCGCAAATAGGCATGTCTCTGTAGGCAAAAAACTCATTACTGACAAAGTTGCCCAAATGCATCTCAGAAGTGTGCAACTTGTTCCCTGAGTTAGAAAACGTCGAAAAATGTTCGTTTCTGCTAGCGCTGTGCTTCTACACATGTATTTGCTGAACGGTGAAAGCGCACAGTAATGCACTTTTCTCCCAGCAAATACACTGTGTCTAATGAAATGGGAACACACTGAGGAGACACTTGTGGGAGCTACTGTGACTAAAACTGAGCTTCCCTACGCACAGGGAAGCAAGAGGAATGCTGATTTCATCCAGCCCAGTTACATACTCAGAATCTGTACTACTGCGCAAATAGGCATGTCTCTGTAGGCAAAAAACTCATTTCTGACAAAGTTGCCCAAATGCATCTCAGAAAAGTGCAACTTGTTCCCTGAGTTAGAAAACGTCGAGAAACATTCATTTCTGCTAGCACTGTGCTTCTACACATGTATTTGCTGAACGGTGAAAGCGCACAGTAATGCACTTTTCTCCCAGCAAATACACTGTTTCTAAGGAAATGGGAACACACTGAGGAGACACTTGTGGGAGCTACTGTGACTAAAACTGAGCTTCCCTACGCACAGGGAAGCAAGAGTAATGCTGATTTCATCAAGCCCAGTTACATACTCAGAATCTGTACTACTGCGCAAATAGGCATGTCTCTGTAGGCAAAAAACTCATTTCTGACAAAGTTGCCCAAATGCATCTCAGAAGTGTGCAACTTGCTCCCTGAGTTAGAAAATGTCGAGAAACGGTCGTTTCTGCTAGCGCTGTGCTTCTACACATGTATTTGCTGAACGGTGAAAGCGCACAGTAATGCACTTTTCTCCCAGCAAATACACTGTTTCTAAGGAAATGGGAACACACTGAGGAGACACTTGTGGGAGCTACTGTGACTAAAACTGAGCTTCCCTACGCACAGGGAAGCAAGAGAAATGCTGATTTCATCAAGCCCAGTTACATACTCAGAATCTGTACTACTGCGCAAATAGGCATGAATCTGTAGGCAAAAAACTCATTTCTGACAAAGTTGCCCAAATGCATCTCAGAAGTGTGCAACTTGTTCCCTGAGTTAGAAAACGTCGAGAAACGTTCGTTTCTGCTAGCGCTGTGCTTCTACACATGTATTTGCTGAACGGTGAAAGCGCACAGTGATGCACTTTTCTCCCAGCAAATACACTGTTTCTAAGGAAATGGGAACACACTGAGGAGACACGTGGGAGCTACTGTGACTAAAACTGAGCTTCCCTACGCACAGGGAAGCAAGAGAAATGCTGATTTCATCAAGCCCAGTTACATACTCAGAATCTGTACTACTGCGCAAATCGGCATGTCTCTGTAGGCAAAAAACTCATTTCTGACAAAGTTGCCCAAATGCATCCCAGAAGTGTACAACTTGTTCCCTGAGTTAGAAAATGTCGAGAAACGGTCGTTTCTGCTAGCGCTGTGCTTCTACACATGTATTTGCTGAACAGTGAAAGCACACAGTAATGCACTTTTCTCCCAGCAAATACACTGTTTCTAAGGAAAGTGGAACACACTGAGGAGACACTTGTGGGAGGTACTGGGACTAAAACTGAGCTTCCCTATGCACAGGGAAGCAAGAGAAATGCTGATTTCATCAAGCCCAGTTACATACTCAGAATCTGTACTACTGCGCAAATAGGCATGTCTCTGTAGGCAAAAAACTCATTTCTAACAAAGTTGCCCAAATGCAAGTCAGAAGTGTGCAACTTATTCCCTGAGTTAGAAAACGTCGAGAAACGGTCGTTTCTGCTAGCGCTGTGCTTCTACACATGTATTTGCTGAACGGTGAAAGCACAAAGTGATGCACTTTTCTCCCAGCAAATACACTGTTTCTAAGGAAATGGGAACACACTGAGGAGACACTTGTGGGAGCTACTGTGACTAAAACTGAGCTTCCCTACGCACAGGGAAACAAGAGAAATGCTGATTTCATCAAGCCCAGTTACATACTCAGAATCTGTACTACTGCGCAAATAGGCATGTCTCTGTAGGCAAAAAACTCATTTCTGACAAAGTTGCCCAAATGCATCTCAGAAGTGTGCAACTTGTTCCCTGAGTTAGAAAACGTCGAGAAACGGTCGTTTCTGCTAGCGCTGTGCTTCTACACATGTATTTGCTGAACGGTGAAAGCGCACACTAATGCACTTTTCTCCCAGCAAATACACTGTTTCTAAGGAAAGGGGAACACACTGAGGAGACACTTGTGGGAGCTACTGGGACTAAAACTGAGCTTCCCTATGCACAGGGAAGCAAGAGAAATGCTGATTTCATCAAGCCCTGTTACATACTCAGAATCTGTACTACTGCGCAAATAGGCATGTCTCTGTAGGCAAAAAACTCATTTCTGACAAAGTTGCCCAAATGCAACTCAGAAGTGTGCAACTTGTTCCCTGAGTTAGAAAACGTCGAGAAACATTCGTTTCTGCTAGCGCTGTGCTTCTACACATGTATTTGCAGAACAGTGAAAGCACAAAGTGATGCACTTTTCTCCCAGCAAATACACTGTTTCTAAGGAAATGGGAACACACTGAGGAGACACTTGTGAGAGCTACTGTGACTAAACTGACCTTCCCTATGCACAGGGAAGCAAGAGAAATGCTGATTTCATCAAGCCCAGTTACATACTCAGAATCTGTACTACTGCGCAAATAGGCATGTCTCTGTAGGCAAAAAACTCATTTCTGACAAAGTTGCCGAAATGCATCTCAGAAGTGTGCAACTTGTTCCCTGAGTTAGAAAACGTCGAGAAACGTTCGTTTCTGCTAGCGCTGTGCTTTTACACATGTATTTGCTGAACTGTGAAAGTGCACAGTAATGCACTTTTCTCCCAGCAAATACACTGTTTCTAAGGAACTGGGAACACACTGAGGAGACACTTGTTGGAGCTACTGTGACTAAAACTGAGCTTCCCTACGCACAGGGAAGCAAGAGAAATGCTGATTTCATCCAGCCCAGTTACATACTCAGAATCTGTACTACTGCGCAAATCGGCCTGTCTCTGTAGGCAAAAAACTCATTTCTGACAAAGTTGCCCAAATGCATCTCAGAAGTGTGCAACTTGTTCCCTGAGTTAGAAAACGTCGAGAAACGTTCGTTTCTGCTAGCGCTGTGCTTCTACACATGTATTTGCTGAACGGTGAAAGCGCACAGTAATGCACTTTTCTCCCAGCAAATACACTGTTTCTAAGGAAATGGGAACACACTGAGGAGACACTTGTGGGAGCTACTGTGACTAAAACTGAGCTTCCCTACGCACAGGGAAGCAAGAGAAATGCTGATTTCATCAAGCCCAGTTACATACTCAGAATCTGTACTACTGCGCAAATAGGCATGTCTCTGTAGGCAAAAAACTCATTTCTGACAAAGTTGCCCAAATGCATCTCAGAAGTGTGCAACTTGTTTTCTGAGTTAGAAAACGTCGAGAAACGGTCGTTTCAGCTAGCGCTGTGCTTCTACACATGTATTTGCTGAACGGTGAAAGCGCACAGTAATGCACTTTTCTCCCAGCAAATACACTGTTTCTAAGGAACTGGGAACACACTGAGGAGACACTTGTGGGAGCTACTGTGACTAAAACTGAGCTTCCCTACGCACAGGGAAGCAAGAGAAATGCTGATTTCATCAAGCCCAGTTACATACTCAGAATCTGTACTACTGCGCAAATTGGCATGTCTCTGTAAGCAAAAAACTCATTTTTGAGATAGTTACACAATTGCACCTCAGAAGTGTGCAACTTGTTCCCTGAGTTAGAAAACGTCGAGAAACGTTCGTTTCTGCTAGCGCTGTGCTTCCACACATGTATTTGCTGAACGGTGAAAGCGCACAGTAATGCACTTTTCTCCCAGCAAATACACTGTTTCTAAGGAAAGGGGAACACACTGAGGAGACACTTGTGGGAGCTACTGGGACTAAAACTGAGCTTCCCTATGCACAGGGAAGCAAGAGAAATGCTGATTTCATCAAGCCCAGTTACATACTCAGAATCTGTACTACTGCGCAAATAGGCATGTCTCTGTAGGCAAAAAACTTATTTCTGACAAAGTTGCCCAAATGCAACTCAGAATTGTGCAACTTGTTCCCTGAGTTAGAAAACGTCGAGAAACGTTCGTTTCTGCTAGCGCTGTGCTTCTACACATGTATTTACTGAACAGTGAAAGCACAAAGTGATGCACTTTTCTCCCAGCAAATACACTGTTTCTAAGGAAATGGGAACACACTGAGGAGACACTTGTGGGAGCTACTGTGACTAAACTGACCTTCCCTATGCACAGGGAAACAAGAGAAATGCTGATTTCATCAAGCCCAGTTACATACTCAGAATCTGTACTACTGCGCAAATAGGCATGTCTCTGTAGGCAAAAAACTCATTTCTGACAAAGTTGCCCAAATGCATCTCAGAAGTGTGCAACTTGTTCCCTGAGTTAGAAAACGTCGAGAAACGGTCGTTTCTGCTAGCGCTGTGCTTTTACACATGTATTTGCTGAACTGTGAAAGTGCACAGTAATGCACTTTTCTCCCAGCAAATACACTGTTTCTAAGGAACTGGGAACACACTGAGGAGACACTTGTTGGAGCTACTGTGACTAAAACTGAGCTTCCGTACGCACAGGGAAGCAAGAGAAATGCTGATTTCATCCAGCCCAGTTACATACTCAGAATCTGTACTACTGAGCAAATAGGCATGTCTCTGTAGGCAAAAAACTCATTTCTGACAAAGTTGCCCAAATGCATCTCAGAAGTGTGCAACTTGTTCCCTGAGTTAGAAAACGTCGAGGAACATTCGTTTCTGCTAGTGCTGTGCTTCTACACATGTATTTGCTGAACGGTGAAAGCACACAGTAATGCACTTTTCTCCCAGCAAATACACTGATTCTAAGGAAATGGGAACACACTGAGGAGACACTTGTGGGAGCTACTGTGACTAAAACTGAGCTTCCCTACGCACAGGGAAGCAAGAGAAATGCTGATTTCATCAAGCCCAGTTACATACTCAGAATCTGTACTACTGCGCAAATTGACATGTCTCTGTAAGCAAAAAACTCATTTTTGAGATAGTTACACAATTGCACCTCAGAAGTGTGCAACTTGTTCCCTGAGTTAGAAAACGTCGAGAAACGTTCGTTTCTGCTAGCGCTGTGCTTCTACACATGTATTTGCTGAACGGTGAAAGCGCACAGTAATGCACTTTTCTCCCAGCAAATACACTGTTTCTAAGGAAAGGGGAACACACTGAGGAGACACTTGTGGGAGCTACTGGGACTAAAACTGAGCTTCCCTATGCACAGGGAAGCAAGAGAAATGCTGATTTCATCAAGCCCAGTTACATACTCAGAATCTCTACTACTGCGCAAATAGGCATGTCTCTGTAGGCAAAAAACTCATTTCTGACAAAGTTGCCCAAATGCATCTCAGAAGTGTGCAACTTGTTCCCTGAGTTAGAAAACGTCGAGAAACGGTCGTTTCTGCTAGCGCTGTGCTTTTACACATGTATTTGCTGAACTGTGAAAGTGCAAAGTAATGCACTTTTCTCCCAGCAAATACACTGTTTCTAAGGAACTGGGAACACACTGAGGAGACACTTGTGGGAGCTACTGTGACTAAAACTGAGCTTCCCTACGCACAGGGAAGCAAGAGAAATGCTGATTTCATCCAGCCCAGTTACATACTCAGAATCTGTACTACTGCGCAAATCGGCATGTCTCTGTAGGCAAAAAACTCATTTCTGACAAAGTTGCCCAAATGCATCTCAGAAGTGTGCAACTTGTTCCCTGAGTTAGAAAACGTCGAGAAACATTCGTTTCTGCTAGTGCTGTGCTTCTACACATGTATTTGCTGAACGGTGAAAGCACACAGTAATGCACTTTTCTCCCAGCAAATACACTGCTTCTAAGGAAATGGGAACACACTGAGGAGACACTTGTGGGAGCTACTGTGACTAAAACTGAGCTTCCCTACGCACAGGGAAGCAAGAGAAATGCTGATTTCATCAAGCCCAGTTACATACTCAGAATCTGTACTACTGCGCAAATAGGCATGTCTCTGTAGGCAAAAAACTCATTTCTGACAAAGTTGCCCAAATGCATCTCAGAAGTGTGCAACTTGTTCCCTGAGTTAGAAAACGTCGAGAAACGTTCGTTTCTGCTAGCGCTGTGCTTCTACACATGTATTTGCTGAACGGTGAAAGCGCACAGTAATGCACTTTTCTCCCAGCAAATACACTGTTTCTAAGGAACTGGGAACACACTGAGGAGACACTTGTGGGAGCTACTGTGACTAAAACTGAGCTTCCCTACGCACAGGGAAGCAAGAGAAATGCTGATTTCATCAAGCCCAGTTACATACTCAGAATCTGTACTACTGCGCAAATAGGCATGTCTCTGTAGGCAAAAAACTCATTTCTGACAAAGTTGCCCAAATGCATCTCAGAAGTGTGCAACTTGTTTTCTGAGTTAGAAAACGTCGAGAAACGTTCGTTTCTGTTAGCGCTGTGCTTCTACAAATGTATTTGCTGAACGGTGAAAGCGCACAGTGATGCACTTTTCTCCCAGCAAATACACTGTTTCTAAGGAAATGGTAACACACTGAGGAGACACTTGTGGGAGCTACTGTGACTAAAACTGAGCTTCCCTACGCACAGGGAAGCAAGAGAAATGCTGATTTCATCAAGCCCAGTTACATACTCAGAATCTGTACGACTGCGCAAATAGGCATGTCTCTGTAGGCAAAAAACCCATTTCTGACAAAGTTGCCCAAATGCATCCCAGAAGTATGCCACTTGTTCCCTGAGTTAGAAAACGTCGAGAAACGGTCGTTTCAGCTAGCGCTGTGCTTCTACACATGTATTTGCTGAACGGTGAAAGCGCACAGTAATGCACTGTTCTCCCAGCAAATACACTGTTTCTAAGGAAATGGTAACACACTGAGGAGACACTTGTGGGAGCTACTGTGACTAAAACTGAGCTTCCCTAATCACAGGGAAGCAAGAGAAATGCTGATTTCATTAAGCCCAGTTACATACTCAGAATCTGTACTACTGCGAAAATAGGCATGTCTCTGTAGGCAAAAAACTCATTTCTGACAAAGTTGCCCAAATGCATCTAAGAAGTGTGCAACTTGTTCCCTGAGTTAGAAAACGTCGAGAAATGTTCGTTTCTGCTAGCGCTGTGCTTCTACACATGTATTTGCTGAACGGTGAAAGCGCACAGTGATGCACTTTTCTCCCAGCAAATACACTGTTTCTAAGGAAATGGGAACACACTGAGGAGTCACTTGTGGGAGCTACTGTGACTAAAACTGAGCTTCCCTACGCACAGGGAAGCAAGAGAAATGCTGATTTCATCAAGCCCAGATACATACTCTGAATCTGTACTACTGCGCAAATAGGCATGTCTCTGTAGGCAAAAAACTCATTTCTGACAAAGTTGCCCAAATGCATATCAGAAGTGTGCCACTTGTTCCCTGAGTTAGAAAACGTCGAGAAACGGTCGTTTCAGCTAGCGCTGTGCTTCTACACATGTATTTGCTGAACGGTGAATGCGCACAGTAATGCACTTTTCTCCAAGCAAATACACTGTTTCTAAGGAACTGGGAACACACTGAGGAGACACTTGTGGGAGCTACTGTGACTAAAACTGAGCTTCCCTACGCACAGGGAAGCAAGAGAAATGCTGATTTCATCAAGCCCATTTACATACTAAGAATCTGTACTATTGCGCTAATAGGCATGTCTCTGTAGGCAAAAAACTCATTTCTGACAAAGTTGCCCAAATGCATCTCAGAAGTGTGCCACTTGTTCCCTGAGTCAGAAAACATCGAGAAACGGTCGTTTCAGCTAGCGGTGTGCTTCTACACATGTATTTGCTGAACGGTGAAAGCGCACAGTAATGCACTTTTCTCCCAGCAAAAACACTGTTTCTAAGGAAATGGGAACACACTGAGGAGACACTTGTGGGAACTATTGTGACTAAAACTGAGCTTCCCTACGCACAGGGAAGCAAGAGAAATGCTGATTTCATCAAGCCCAGTTACATACTCAGAATCTGTACTACTGCACAAATAGGCATGTCTCTGTAGGCAAAAAACTCATTTCTGTCAAAGTTGCCCAAATGCATCTCAGAAGTGTGCAACTTGTTCCCTGAGTTAGAAAACGTCGAGAAACGGTCGTATCTGCTAGCGCTGTGCTTCTACACATGTATTTGCTGAACGGTGAAAGCGCACAGTAATGCACTTTTCTCCCAGCAAATATACTGTTTCTACGGAAATAGGAACACACTGAGGAGACACTTGTGGGAGCTACTGTGACTAAAACTGAGCTTCCCTACGCACAGGGAAGCAAGAGAAATGCTGATTTCATCAAGCCCAGTTACATACTCAGAATCTGTACTACTGCGCAAATAGGCATGTCTCTGTAGGCAAAACACTCATTTCTGACAAAGTTGCCCAAATGCATCTCAGAAGTGTGCAACTTGTTCCCTGAGTTAGAAAACGTCGAGAAACGTTCGAATCTGCTAGCACTGTGCTTCTACAAATGTATTTGTTGAACGGTGAAGCGCACAGTAATGCACTTTTCTCCCAGCAAATACACTGTTTCTAAGGAAATGGTAACACACTGAGGAGACACTTGTGGGAGCTACTGTGACTAAAACTGAGCTTCCCTACGCACAGGGAAGCAAGAGAAATGCTGATTTAATCAAGCCCAGTTACATACTCAGAATCTGTACTACTGCGCAAATAGGCATGTCTCTGTAGGCAAAAAACTCATTTCTGACAAAGATGCCCAAATGCATCTCAGAAGTGTGCAACTTGTTCCCTGAGTTAGAAAACGTCGAGAAACGTTCGTTTCTGCTAGCGCTGTGCTTCTACACATGTATTTGCTGAAAGGTGAAAGCGCACAGTAATGCACTTCTCTCCCAGCAAATACACTGTTTCTAAGGAAATGGGAACACACTGAGGAGACACTTGTGGGAGCTACTGTGACTAAAACTGAGCTTCCCTACGCACAGGGAAGCAAGAGAAATGCTGATTTCATCAAGCCCAGTTACATACTCAGAATCTGTACTACTGCACAAATAGGCATGTCTCTGTAGGCAAAAAACTCATTTTTGAGAAAGTTACCCAAATGCATCTCAGAAGTGTGGAACTTGTTCCCTGAGTTAGAAAACGTCGAGAAACGTTTGTTTCTGCTAGCGCTGTGCTTCTACACATGTATTTGCTGAACGGTGAAAGCGCAAAGTAATGCACTTTTCTCCCAGCAAATACACTGTTTCTAAGGAACTGGGAACACACTGAGGAGACACTTGTGGGAGCTACTGTGACTAAAACTGAGCTTCCCTACGCACAGGGAAGCAAGAGAAATGCTGATTTCATCAAGCCCAGTTACATACTCAGAATCTGTACTACTGCGCAAATAGGCATGTCTCTGTAGGCAAAAAACTCATTTCTGACAAAGTTGCCCAAATGCATCTCAGAAGTGTGCAACTTGTTCCCTGAGTTAGAAAACGTCGAGAAACGGTCGTTTCTGTTAGCGCTGTGCTTCTACACATGTATTTGCTGAACGGTGAAAGCACACAGTGATGCACTTTTCTTTCAGGAAATACACTGTTTCTAAGGAAATGGGAACACACTGAGGAGACACTTGTGGGAGCTACTGTGACTAAAACTGAGCTTCCCTACGCACAGGGAAGCAAGAGAAATGCTGATTTCATCAAGCCCAGTTACATACTCTGAATCTGTACTACTGCGCAAATAGGCATGTCTCTGTAGGCAAAAAACTCATTTCTGACAAAGTTGCCCAAATGCATATCAGAAGTGTGCCACTTGTTCCCTGAGTTAGAAAACGTCGAGAAACGGTCGTTTCAGCTAGCGCTGTGCTTCTACACATGTATTTGCTGAACGGTGAATGCGCACAGTAATGCACTTTTCTCCAAGCAAATACACTGTTTCTAAGGAACTGGGAACACACTGAGGAGACACTTGTGGGAGCTACTGTGACTAAAACTGAGCTTCCCTACGCACAGGGAAGCAAGAGAAATGCTGATTTCATCAAGCCCATTTACATACTAAGAATCTGTACTATTGCGCTAATAGGCATGTCTCTGTAGGCAAAAAACTCATTTCTGACAAAGTTTCACAAATGCATCTCAGAAGTGTGCAACTTGTTCCCTGAGTTAGAAAACGTCGAGAAACGTTCGTTTCTGCTAGCGCTGTGCTTCTACACATGTATTTGCTGAACGGTGAAAGCACAAAGTGATGCACTTTTCTCCCAGCAAATACACTGTTTCTAAGGAAAGGGGAACACACTGAGGAGACACTTGTGGGAGCTACTGTGACTAAAACTGAGCTTCCCTATGCACAGGGAAACAAGAGAAATGCTGATTTCATCAAGCCCAGTTACATACTCAGAATCTGTACTACTACGCAAATAGGCATGTCTCTGTAGGCAAAAAACTCATTTCTGACAAAGTTGCCCAAATGCATCTCAGAAGTGTGCAACTTGTTCCCTGAGTTAGAAAACGTCGAGAAACGTTCGTTTCTGCTAGCGCTGTGCTTCTACACATGTATTTGCTGAACGGTGAAAGCGCACAGTAATGCACTTTTCTCCCAGCAAATACACTGTTTCTAAGGAAATGGGAACACACTGAGGAGACACTTGTGGGAGCTACTGTGACTACAACTGAGCTTCCCTACGCACAGGGAAGCAAGAGAAATGCTGATTTCATCAAGCCCAGTTACATACTCAGAATCTGTACTACTGCGCAAATAGGCATGTCTCTGTAGGCAAAAAACTCATTTCTGACAAAGTTGCCCAAATGCATCTCAGAAGTGTGCAACTTGTTCCCTGAGTTAGAAAACGTCCAGAAACGGTCGTTTCAGCTAGCGCTGTGCTTCTACACATGTATTTGCTGAACGGTGAAAGCGCACAGTAATGCACTTTTCTCCCAGCAAATACACTGTTTCTAAAGAACTGGGAACACACTGAGGAGACACTTGTGGGAGCTACTGTGACTAAAACTGAGCTTCCCTACGCACAGGGAAGCAAGAGAAATGCTGATTTCATCAAGCCCAGTTACATACTCAGAATCTGTACTACTGCGCAAATTGGCATGTCTCTGTAAGCAAAAAACTCATTTTTGAGATAGTTACACAATTGCACCTCAGAAGTGTGCAACTTGTTCCCTGAGTTAGAAAACGTCGAGAAACGTTCGTTTCTGCTAGCGCTGTGCTTCTACACATGTATTTGCTGAACGGTGAAAGCGCACAGTAATGCACTTTTCTCCCAGCAAATACACTGTTTCTAAGGAAATGGGAACACACTGAGGAGACACTTGTGGGAGCTACTGTGACTAAAACTGAGCTTCCCTACGCACAAGGAAGCAAGAGAAATGCTGATTTCATCAAGCCCAGTTACATACTCAGAATCTGTACTACTGAGCAAATAGTCATGTCTCTGTAGGCAAAAAACTCATTTCTGACAAAGTTGCCCAAATGCATCCCAGAAGTGTACAACTTGTTCCCTGAGTTAGAAAATGTCGAGAAACGGTCGTTTCTGCTAGCGCTGTGCTTCTACACATGTATTTGCTGAACAGTGAAAGCACAAAGTGATGCACTTTTCTCCCAGCAAATACACTGTTTCTAAGGAAATGGGAACACACTGAGGAGACACTTGTGGGAGCTACTGTGATTAAAACTGAGCTTCCCTACGCACAGGGTAGCAAGAGAAATGCTGATTTCATCAAGCCCAGTTACATACTCAGAATCTGTACTACTGCGCAAATAGGCATGTCTCTGTAGGCAAAAAACTCATTTCTGACAAAGTTGCCCAAATGCATCTCAGAAGTGTGCAACTTGTTCCCTGAGTTAGAAAACGTCGAGAAACGTTCGTTTCTGCTAGCGCTGTGCTTCTACACATGTATTTGCTGAACGGTGAAAGCGCACAGTAATGCACTTTTCTCCCAGCAAATACACTGTTTCTAAGGAAAGTGGAACACACTGAGGAGACACTTGTGGGAGCTACTGGGACTAAAACTGAGCTTCCCTATGCACAGGGAAGCAAGAGAAATGCTGATTTCATCAAGCCCAGTTACATACTCAGAATCTGTACTACTGAGCAAATAGGCATGTCTCTGTAGGCAAAAAACTCATTTCTGACAAAGTTGCCCAAATGCAACTCAGAAGTGTGCAACTTGTTCCCTGAGTTAGAAAACGTCGAGAAACGGTCGTTTCTGCTAGCGCTGTGCTTCTACACATGTATTTGCTGAACGGTGAAAGCACAAAGTGATGCACTTTTCTCCCAGCAAATACACTGTTTCTAAGGAAATGGGAACACACTGAGGAGACACTTGTGGGAGCTACTGTGACTAAACTGAGCTTCCCTATGCACAGGGAAACAAGAGAAATGCTGATTTCATCAAGCCCAGTTACATACTCAGAATCTGTACTACTGCGCAAATAGGCATGTCTCTGTAGGCAAAAAACTCATTTCTGACAAAGTTGCCCAAATGCATCTCAGAAGTGTGCAACTTGTTCCCTGAGTTAGAAAACGTCGAGAAACGTTCGTTTCTGCTAGCGCTGTGCTTCTACACATGTATTTGCTGAACGGTGAAAGCGCACAGTAATGCACTTTTCTCCCAGAAAATACACTGTTTCTAAGGAAATGGGAACACACTGAGGAGACACTTGTGGGAGCTACTGTGACTAAAACTGAGCTTCCCTACGCACAGGGAAGCAAGAGAAATGCTGATTTCATCCAGCCCAGTTACATACTCAGAATATGTACTACTGCGCAAATAGGCATGTCTCTGTAGGCAAAAACCTCATTTCTGACAAAGTTGCCCAAATGCATCTCAGAAGTGTGCAACTTGTTCCCTGAGTTAGAAAACGTCGAGAAACATTCATTTCTGCTAGCGCTGTGCTTCTACACATGTATTTGCTGAACGGTGAAAGCGCAAAGTAATGCACTTTTCTCCCAGCAAATACACTGTTTCTAAGGAAATGGGAACACACTGAGGAGACACTTGTGGGAGCTACTGTGACTAAAACTGAGATTCCCTACGCACAGGGAAGCAAGAGTAATGCTGATTTCATCAAGCCCAGTTACATACTCAGAATCTGTACTACTGCTCAAATAGGCATGTCTCTGTAGGCAAAAAACTCATTTCTGACAAAGTTGCCCAAATGCATCTCAGAAGTGTGCAACTTGCTCCCTGAGTTAGAAAATGTCGAGAAACGGTCGTTTCTGCTAGCGCTGTGCTGCTACACATGTATTTGCTGAACGGTGAAAGCGCACAGTGATGCACTTTTCTCCCAGCAAATACACTATTTCTAAGGAAATGGGAACACACTGAGGAGACACTTGTGGGAGCTACTGTGACTAAAACTGAGCTTCCCTACGCACAGGGAAGCAAGAGAAATGCTGATTTCATCAAGCCCAGTTACATACTCAGAATCTGTACTACTGCGCAAATAGGCATGTCTCTGTAGGCAAAAAACTCATTTCTGACAAAGTTGCCCAAATGCATCTCAGAAGTGTGCAACTTGTTTCCTGAGTTAGAAAATGTCGAGAAACGGTCGTTTCTGCTAGCGCTGTGCTTCTACACGTGTATTTGCTGAACGGTGAAAGCGCACAGTAATGCACTTTTCTCCCAGCAAATACACTGTTTCTAAGGAAACGGGAACACACTGAGGAGACACTTGTGGGAGCTACTGGGACTAAAACTGAGCTTCCCTACGCACAGGGAAGCAAGAGAAATGCTGATTTCATCAAGCCCAGTTACATACTCAGAATCTGTACTACTGCGCAATTAGGCATGTCTCTGTAGGCAAAAAACTCATTTCTGACAAAGTTGCCCAAAAGCATCTCAGAAGTGTGCAACTTGTTCCCTGAATTAGAAAACATCGAGAAACGGTCATATCTGCTAACGCTGTGCTTCTACACATGTATTTGCTGTCTCTGTAGGCAAAAAACTCATTTCTGACAAAGTTGCCCAAATGCATCTCAGAAGTGTGCAACTTGTTCCCTGAGTTAGAAAACGACGAGAAACATTCGTTTCTGCTAGCGCTGTGATTCTACACATGTATTTGCTGAACGGTGAAAGCGCACAGTAATGCACTTTACTCCCAGCAAATACACTGTTTCTAAGGAAATGGGAACACACTGAGGAGTCACTTGTGGGAGCTACTGTGACTAAAACTGAGCTTCCCTATGCACAGGGAAGCAAGAGAAATGCTGATTTCATCAAGCCCAGTTACATACTCAGAATCTGTACTACTGCGCAAATAGGCATGTCTCTGTAGGCAAAAAACTCGTTTCTGACAATGTTGCCCAAATGCATCTCAGAAGTGTGCAACTTGTTCCCTGAGTTAGAAAACGTCGTGAAACATTCGTTTCTGCTAGTGCTGTGCTTCTACACATGTATTTGCTGAACGGTGAAAGCGCACAGTAATGCACTTTTCTCCCAGCAAATACACTGCTTCTAAGGAAATGGGAACACACTGAGGAGACACTTGTGGGAGCTACTGTGACTAAAACTGAGCTTCCCTACGCACAGGGAAGCAAGAGAAATGCTGATTTCATCATGCCCAGTTACATACTCAGAATCTGTACTACTGCGCAAATAGGCATGTCTCTGTAGGCAAAAAACTCATTTCTGACAAAGTTGCCCAAATGCATCTCAGAAGTGTGCAACTTGTTCCCTGAGTTAGAAAACGTCGAGAAACGGTCATATCTGCTAACGCTGTGCTTCTACACATGTATTTGCTGAACGGTGAAAGCGCACAGTAATGCATTTTTCTCCCAGTAAATACACTGTTTCTAAGGAAATGGGAACACACTGAGGAGACACTTGTGGGATCTACTGTGACTAAAACTGAGCTTCCCTACGCACAGGGAAGCAAGAGAAATGCTGATTTCATCAAGCCCAGTTACATACTCAGAATCTGTACTACTGCGCAAATAGGCATGTCTCTGTAGGCAAAAAACTCATTTCTGACAAAGATGCCCAAATGCATCTCAGAAGTGTGCAACTTGTTTTCTGAGTTAGAAAACGTCGAGAAACGGTCGTTTCAGCTAGCGCTGTGCTTCTACACATGTATTTGCTGAACGGTGAAAGCGCACAGTAATGCAATTTTCTCCCAGCAAATACACTGTTTCTAAGGAACTGGGAACACACTGAGGAGACACTTGTGGGACCTACTGTGACTAAAACTGAGATTCCCTACGCACAGGGAAGCAAGAGAAATGCTGATTTCATCAAGCCTAGTTACATACTCAGAATCTGTACTACTGTGCAAACAGGCATATCTCTGTAGGCAAAAAACTCATTTCTGAAAAAGTTGCCCAAATGCATCTCAGAAGTGTGCAACTTGTACCCTGAGTTAGAAAATGTCGAGAAACGGTCATATCTGCTAACACTGTGCTTCTACACATGTATTTGCTGAACGGTGAAAGCGCACAGTAATGCACTTTTCTCCCAGCAAATACACTGTTTCTAAGGAAATGGGAACACACTGAGGAGACACTTGTGGGAGCTACTGTGACTAAAACTGAGCTTCCCTACGCACAGGGAAGCAAGAGAAATGCTGATTTCATCAAGCCCAGTTACATACTCAGAATCTGTACTACTGCGCAAATAGGCATGAATCTGTAGGCAAAAAACTCATTTCTGACAAAGTTGCCCAAATGAATCTCAGAAGTGTGCAACTTGTTCCCTGAGTTAGAAAACGTCGAGAAACGTTCGTTTATGCTAGCGCTGTGCTTCTACACATGTATTTGCTGAACGGTGAAAGCGCACAGTGATGCACTTTTCTCCCAGCAAATACACTGTTTCTAAGGAAATGGGAACACACTGAGGAGACACTTGTGGGAGCTACTGTGACTAAAACTGAGCTTCCCTACGCACAGGGAAGCAAGAGAAATGCTGATTTCATCAAGCCCAGTTACATACTCAGAATCTGTACTACTGCGCAATTAGGCATGTCTCTGTAGGCAAAAAACTCATTTCTGACAAAGTTGCCCAAATGCATCTCAGAAGTGTGCAACTTGTTCCCTGATTTAGAAAACGTCGAGAAACGGTCATATCTTCTAACGCTGTGCTTCTACACATGTATTTGTGAACGGTGAAATCGCACAGTAATGCACTTTTCTCCCAGCAAATACACTGTTTCTAAGGAAATGGGAACACACTGAGAAGACACTTGTGGGAGCTACTGTGACTAAAACTGAGCTTCGCTACGCACAGGGAAGCAAGAGAAATGCTGATTTCATCAAGCCCAGTTACATACTCAGAATCTGTACTACTGCACAAATAGGCATGAATCTGTAGGCAAAAAACTCATTTCTGACAAAGTTGCCCAAATGCATCTCAGAAGTGTGCAACTTTTTCCCTGATTTAGAAAACGTCGAGAAACTTTCGTTTCTGCTAGCGCTGTGCTTCTACACATGCATTTGCTGAACGGTGAAAGCGCACAGTAATGCACTTTTCTCCCAGCAAATACACTGTTTCTAAGGAAATGGGAACACACTGAGGAGACACTTTTGGGACCTACTGTGACTAAAACTGAGGTTCCCTACGCACAGGGAAGCAAGAGAAATGCTGATTTCATCAAGCCTAGTTACATACTCAGAATCTGTACTACTGCGCAAATAGGCATATCTCTGTAGGCAAAAAACTCATTTCTGACAAAGTTGCCCAAATGCATCTCAGAAGTGTGCAACTTGTTCCCTGAGTTAGAAAACGTCGAGAAACGGTCATATCTGCTAGCGCTGTGCTTCTACACATGTATTTGCTGAACGGTGAAAGCGCACAGTAATGCACTTTTCTCCCAGCAAATACACTGTTTCTAAGGAACTGGGAACACACTGAGGAGACACTTGTGGGACCTACTGTGACTAAAACTGAGCTTCCCTACGCACAGGGAAGCAAGAGAAATGCTGATTTCATCAAGCCTAGTTACATACTCAGAATCTGTACTACTGTGCAAACAGGCATATCTCTGTAGGCAAAAAACTCATTTCTGAAAAAGTTGCCCAAATGCATCTCAGAAGTGTGCAACTTGTTCCCTGAGTTAGAAAATGTCGAGAAACGGTCATATCTGCTAACACTGTGCTTCTACACATGTATTTGCTGAACGGTGAAAGCGCACAGTAATGCACTTTTCTCCCAGCAAATACACTGTTTCTAAGGAAATGGGAACACACTGAGGAGACACTTGTGGGAGCTACTGTGACTAAAACTGAGCTTCCCTACGCACAGGGAAGCAAGAGAAATGCTGATTTCATCAAGCCCAGTTACATACTCAGAATCTGTACTACTGCGCAAATAGGCATGAATCTGTAGGCAAAAAACTCATTTCTGACAAAGTTGCCCAAATGAATCTCAGAAGTGTGCAACTTGTTCCCTGAGTTAGAAAACGTCGAGAAACATTCGTTTATGCTAGCGCTGTGCTTCTAAACATGTATTTGCTGAACGGTGAAAGCGCACAGTGATGCACTTTTCTCCCAGCAAATACACTGTTTCTAAGGAAATGGGAACACACTGAGGAGACACTTGTGGGAGCTACTGTGACTAAAACTGAGCTTCCCTACGCACAGGGAAGCAAGAGAAATGCTGATTTCATCAAGCCCAGTTACATACTCAGAATCTGTACTACTGCGCAAATAGGCATGTCTCTGTAGGCAAAAAACTCATTTCTGACAAAGTTGCCCAAATGCATCTCAGAAGTGTGCAACTTGTTCCCTGATTTAGAAAACGTCGAGAAACGGTCATATCTTCTAACGCTGTGCTTCTACACATGTATTTGTGAACGGTGAAATCGCACAGTAATGCACTTTTCTCCCAGCAAATACACTGTTTCTAAGGAAATGGGAACACACTGAGAAGACACTTGTGGGAGCTACTGTGACTAAAACTGAGCTTCGCTACGCACAGGGAAGCAAGAGAAATGCTGATTTCATCAAGCCCAGTTACATACTCAGAATCTGTACTACTGCACAAATAGGCATGAATCTGTAGGCAAAAAACTCATTTCTGACAAAGTTGCCCAAATGCATCTCAGAAGTGTGCAACTTTTTCCCTGATTTAGAAAACGTCGAGAAACTTTCGTTTCTGCTAGCGCTGTGCTTCTACACATGCATTTGCTGAACGGTGAAAGCGCACACTAATGCACTTTTCGCCCAGCAAATACACTGTTTCTAAGGAAATGGGAACACACTGAGGAGACACTTGTGGGAGCTACTGTGACTAAAACTGAGCTTCCCTACGCACAGGGAAGCAAGAGAAATGCTGATTTCATCAAGCCCAATTACATACTCAGAATCTGTACTACTGCGCGAATAGGCATGTCTCTGTAGGCAAAAAACTCATCTGACAAAGTTGCCCAAAGGCATCTCAGAAGTGTGCAACTTGTTCTCTGAGTTAGAAAACGTCGAGAAACGGTCTTTTCTGCTAGAGCTGTGCTTCTACACATGTATTTGCTGAACGGTGAATGCTCACAGTAATGCACTTTTCTCCCAGCAAATACACTGTTTCTATGGAAATGGGAACACACTGAGGAGACACTTGTGGGAGCTACTGTGACTAAAACTGAGCTTCCCTACGCACAGGGAAGCAAGAGAAATGCTGATTTCATCAAGCCAAGTTACATACTCAGAATCTGTACTACTGCGCAAATAGGCATGTCTCTGTAGGCAAAAAACTCATTTCTGACAATGTTGCCCTAATGCATCCCAGAAGTGTGCAACTTGTTCCCTGAGTTAGAAAACGTCGAGAAACATTCGTTTCTGCTAGCGCTGTGCTTCTACACATGTATTTGCTGAACGGTGAAAGCGCACAGTAATGCACTTTTCTACCAGCAAATACACTGTTTCTAAGGAAATGGGAACACACTGAGGAGACACTTGTGGGAGCTACTGTGACTAAAACTGAGCTTCCCTACGCACAGGGAAGCAAGAGAAATGCTGATTTCATCAACCCCAGTTACATACTCAGAATCTGTACTACTGCGCAAATAGGCATGTCTCTGTAGGCAAAAAACTCATTTCTGACAAAGTTGCCCAAATGCATCTCAGAAGTGTGCAACTTGTTCCCTGAGTTAGAAAACGTCGAGAAACGGTCATATCTGCTAACGCTGTGCTTCTACACATGTATTTGCTGAACGGTGAAAGCTCACAGTAATGCACTTTTCTCCCAGCAAAAACACTGTTTCTAAGGAAATGGGAACACACTGAGGAGACACTTGTGGGAGCTACTGTGACTAAAACTGAGCTTCCCTACGCACAGGGAAGCAAGAGAAATGCTGATTTCATCAAGCCCAGTTACATACTCAGAATCTGTACTTCTGCGCAAATAGGCATGTCTCTGTAGGCAAAAAACTCATTTCTGACAAAGTTGCCCAAATGCATCTCAGAAGTGTGCAACTTGTTCCCTGAGTTAGAAAACGTCGAGAAACGGTCGTATCTGCTAGCGCTGTGCTTCTACACATGTATTTGCTGAACGGTGAAAGCGCACAGTAATGCACTATTCTCCCAGCAAATACACTGTTTCTAAGGAAATGGGAACACACTGAGGAGACACTTGTGGGAGCTACTGTGACTAAAACTGAGCTTCCCTACGCACAGGGAAGCAAGAGAAATGCTGATTTCATCAAGCCCAGTTGCAAACTCAGAATCTGTACTACTGCGCAAATAGGCATGTCTCTGTAGGCAAAAAACTCATTTCTGTCAAAGTTGCCAAAATGCATCTCAGAAGTGTGTAACTTGTTCCCTGAGTTAGAAAACGTCGAGAAAGGGTCATATCTGCTAGCGCTGTGCTTCTACACATGTATTTGCTGAACGGTGAAAGCGCACAGTAATGCACTTTTCTCCCAGCAAATACACTGTTTCTAAGGAAATGTGAACACACTGAGGAGACACTTGTGGGAGCTACTGTGACTAAAACTGAGCTTCGCTACGCACAGGGAAGCAAGAGAAATGCTGATTTCATCAAGCCCAGTTACATACTCAGAATCTCTACTACTGCGCAAATAGGCATGTCTCTATAGGCAAAAAACTCATTTCTGACAAAGTTGCCCAAATGCATCTCAGAAGTGTGCAACTTGTTCCCTGAGTTAGAAAACGTCGAGAAACGTTTGTTTCTGCTAGCGCTGTGCTTCTACACATGTATTTGCTGAACGGTGAAAGCGTACAGTAATGCACTTTTCTCCCAGCAAATACACAGTTTCTAAGGAAATGGGAACACACTGAGGAGACACTTGTGGGAGCTACTGTGACTAAAACTGAGCTTCCCTACGCACAGGGAAGCAAGAGAAATGCTGATTTCATCAAGCCCAGTTACATACTCAGAATCTGTACTACTGCGCAAATAGGCATGTCTCTGTAGGCAAAAAACTCATTTCTGACAAAGTTGCCCAAATGCATCTCAGAAGTGTGCAACTTGTTCCCTGATTTAGAAAACGTCGAGAAACGGTCATATCTTCTAACGCTGTGCTTCTACACATGTATTTGTGAACGGTGAAAGCGCACAGTAATGCACTTTTCTCCCAGCAAATACACTGTTTCTAAGGAAATGGGAACACACTGAGAAGACACTTGTGGGAGCTACTGTGACTAAAACTGAGCTTCGCTACGCACAGGGAAGCAAGAGAAATGCTGATTTCATCAATCTCAGTTACATACTCAGAATCTGTACTACTGCGCAGATAGGCATGAATCTGTAGGCAAAAAACTCATTTCTGACAAAGTTGCCCAAATGCATCTCAGAAGTGTGCAACTTTTTCCCTGATTTAGAAAACGTCGAGAAACTTTCGTTTCTGCTAGCGCTGTGCTTCTACACATGCATTTGCTGAACGGTGAAAGCGCACACTAATGCACTTTTCGCCCAACAAATACACTGTTTCTAAGGAAATGGGAACACACTGAGGAGACACTTGTGGGAGCTACTGTGACTAAAACTGAGCTTCCCTACGCACAGGGAAGCAAGAGAAATGCTGATTTCATCAAGCCCAATTACATACTCAGAATCTGTACTACTGCGCGAATAGGCATGTCTCTGTAGGCAAAAAACTCATCTGACAAAGTTGCCCAAAGGCATCTCAGAAGTGTGCAACTTGTTCTCTGAGTTAGAAATCATCGAGAAACGGTCTTTTCTGCTAGAGCTGTGCTTCTACACATGTATTTGCTGAACGGTGAATGCTCACAGTAATGCACTTTTCTCCCAGCAAATACACAGTTTCTATGGAAATGGGAACACACTGAGGAGACACTTGTGGGAGCTACTGTGACTAAAACTGAGCTTCCCTACGCACAGGGAAGCAAGAGAAATGCTGATTTCATCAAGCCCAGTTACATACTCAGAATCTGTACTACTGCGCAAATAGGCATGTCTCTGTAGGCAAAAAACTAATTTCTGACAAAGTTGCCCAAATGCATCTCAGAAGTGTGCAACTTGTTCCCTGAGTTAGAAAACGTCGAGAAACGTTCGTTTTTGCTAGTGCTGTGCTTCTACACATGTATTTGCTGAACGGTGAAAGCGCCCATTAATGCACTTTTCTCCCAGCAAATACACTGTTTCTAAGGAAATGGGAACACACTGAGGAGACACTTGTGGGAGCTACTGTGACTAAAACTGAGCTTCCCTACGCACAGGGAAGCAAGAGAAATGCTGATTTCATCAAGCCCAGTTACATACTCAGAATCTGTACTACTGCGCAATTAGGCATGTCTCTGTAGGCAAAAAACTCATTTCTGACAAAGTTGCCCAAATGCATCTCAGAAGTGTGAAACTTGTTCCCTGAGTTAGAAAACGTCGAGAAACGGTCGTTTCTGCCAGCGCTGTGCTTCTACACATGTATTTGCTGAACGGTGAAAGCGCACAGTAATGCACTTTTCTCCCAGCAAATACACTGTTTCTAAGGAAATGGGAACACACTGAGGAGACACTTGTGGGAGCTACTGTGACTAAAACTGAGCTTCCCTACGCACAGGGAAGCAAGAGAAATGCTGATTTCATCAAGCCCAGTTACATACTCAGAATCTGTACTACTGCGCAAATAGGCATGTCTCTGTAGGCAAAAAACTCATTTCGGACAAAGTTGCCCAAATGCATCTCAGAAGTGTGCAACTTGTTCCCTGAGTTAGAAAACGTCGAGAAACGGTCGTTTCTGCTAGCGCTATGCTTCTACACATGTATTTGCTGAACGGTGAAAGCGCACAGTAATGCACTTTTCTCCCAGCAAATACAATGTTTCTAAGGAAATGGGAACACACTGAGGAGACACTTGTGGGAGCTACTGTGACTAAAACTGAGCTTCCCTACGCACAGGGAAGCTAGAGAAATGCTGATTTCATCAAGCCCAGTTACATACTCAGAATCTGTACCACTGCGCAAATAGGCATGTCTCTGTAGGCAAAAAAAACTCATTTCTGACAAAGTTGCCCAAATGCACCTCAGAAGTGTGCAACTTGTTCCCTGATTTAGAAAACGTCGAGAAACGGTCGTTTTTGCCAGCGCTGTGCTTCTACACATGTATTTGCTGAACGGTGAAAGCGCACAGTAATGCACTTTTCTCCCAGCAAATACACTGTTTCTAAGGAAATGGGAACACACTGAGGAGACACTTGTGGGAGCTACTGTGACTAAAACTGAGCTTCCCTACGCACAGGGAAGCAAGAGAAATGCTGATTTCATCAAGCCCAGTTACATACTCAGAATCTGTACTACTGCGCAAATAGGCATGTCTCTGTAGGCAAAAAACTCATTTCTGACAAAGTTGCCCAAATGCATCTCAGAAGTGTGCAACTTGTTCCCTGAGTTAGAAAACGTCGAGAAACGGTCGTTTCTGCTAGCGCTATGCTTCTACACATGTATTTGCTGAACGGTGAAAGCGCACAGTAATGCACTTTTCTCCCAGCAAATACACTGTTTCTAAGGAAATGGGAACACACTGAGGAGACACTTGTGGGAGCTACTGTGACTAAAACTGAGCTTCCCTACGCACAGGGAAGCTAGAGAAATGCTGATTTCATCAAGCCCAGTTACATACTCAGAATCTGTACCACTGCGCAAATAGGCATGTCTCTGTAGGCAAAAAAAACTCATTTCTGACAAAGTTGCCCTAATGCACCTCAGAAGTGTGCAACTTGTTCCCTGATTTAGAAAACGTCGAGAAACGGTGGTTTTTGCCAGCGCTGTGCTTCTACACATGTATTTGCTGAACGGTGAAAGCGCACAGTAATGCACTTTTCTCCCAGCAAATACACTGTTTCTAAGGAAATGGGAACACACTGAGGAGACACTTGTGGGAGCTACTGTGACTAAAACTGAGCTTCCCTACGCACAGGGAAGCAAGAGAAATGCTGATTTCATCAAGCCCAGTTACATACTCAGAATCTGTACTACTGCGCAAATAGGCATGTCTCTGTAGGCAAAAAACTCATTTAGGACAAAGTTGCCCAAATGCATCTCAGAAGTGTGCAACTTGTTCCCTGAGTTAGAAAACGTCGAGAAACGTTCGTTTCTGCTAGCGCTGTGCTTCTACACATGTATTTGCTGATCGGTGAAAGCGCACAGTAATGCACATTTCTCCCAGCAAATACACTGTTTCTAAGGAAATGGGGACACACTGAGGAGACACTTGTGGGAGCTACTGTGACTAAAACTGAGCTTCCCTACGCACAGGGAAGCAAGAGAAATGCTGATTTAATCAAGCCCAGTTACATACTCAGAATCTGTACTACTGCGCAAATAGGCATGTCTCTGTAGGCAAAAAACACATTTCTGACAAAGTTGCCCAAATTCATCTCAGAAGTGTGCAACTTGTTCCCTGAGTTAGAAAACATCGAGAAACAGTAGTTTCTGCTAGCGCTGTGCTTCTACACATGTATTTGCTGAACGGTGAAAGCGCACAGTAATGCACTTTTCTCCCAGCAAATACACTGTTTCTAAGGAAATGGGAACACACTGAGGAGACACTTGTGGGAGCTACTGTGACTTAAACTGAGCTTCCCTATGCACAGGGAAGCAAGAGAAATGCTGATTTCATCCAGCCCAGTTACATACTCAGAATCTGTACTACTGCGCAAATAGGCATGTCTCTGTAGGCAAAAAACTCATTTCTGACAAAGTTGCCCAAATGCATCTCAGAAGTTTGCAACTTGTTCCCTGAGTTAGAAAACGTCGAGAAACGGTCGTTTCTGCTAGCGCTGTGCTTCTACAGATGTATTTGCTGAACGGTGAAAGCGCACAGTAATGCACTTTTCTCCCAGCAAATACACTGTTTCTAAGGAAATGGGAACACACTGAGGAGACACTTGTGGGAGCTACTGTGACTAAAACTGAGCTTCCCTACGCACAGGGAAGCAAGAGAAATGCTGATTTCATCAAGCCCAGTTACATACTCAGAATCTGTACTACTGCACAAATAGGCATGTCTCTGTAGGCAAAAAACTCATTTCTGACAAAGTTGCCCAAATGCATCTCAGAAGTGTGCAACTTGTTCCCTGAGTTAGAAAACGTCGAGAAACGGTCGTTTCTGCTAGCGCTGTGCTTCTACACACGTATTTGCTGAACGGTGAAAGCGCACAGTAATGCACTTTTCTCCCAGCAAATACACTGTTTCTAAGGAAATGGGAACACACTGAGGAGACACTAGTGGGAGCTACTGTGACTAAAACTGAGCTTCCCTACGCACAGGGAAGCAAGAGAAATGCTGATTTCATCCAGCCCAGTTACATACTCAGAATCTGTACTACTGCGCAAATAGGCATGTCTCTGTAGGCAAAAAACTCATTTCTGACAAAGTTGCCCAAATGCATCTCAGAAGTGTGCAACTTGTTCCCTGAGTTAGAAAACGTCGAGAAACGGTCATATCTGCTAACGCTGTGCTTCTACACATGTATTTGCTGAACGGTGAAAGCGCACAGTAATGCACTTTTCTCCCAGCAAATACACTGTTTCTAAGGAAATGGGAACACACTGAGGAGACACTTGTGGGAGCTACTGTGACTAAAACTGAGCTTCCCTACGCACAGGGAAGCAAGAGAAATGCTGATTTCATCAAGCCCAGTTACATACTCAGAATCTGTACTACTGCGCAAATAGGCATGAATCTGTAGGCAAAAAACTCATTTCTGACAAAGTTGCCCAAATGCCTCTCAGAAGTTTGCAACTTGTTCCCTGAGTTAGAAAACGTCGAGAAACGGTCTTTTCTGCTAGCGCTGTGCTTCCACACATGTATTTGCTGAACGGTGAAAGCGCACAGTAATGCACTTTTCTCCCAGCAAATACACTGTTTCTAAGGAAATGGGAACACACTGAGGAGACACTTGTGGGAGCTACTGTGACTAAAACTGAGCTTCTCTACGTACAGGGAAGCAAGAGAAATGCTGATTTCATCAAGCCCAGTTACATACTCAGAATCTGTACTTCTGCGCAAATAGGCATGTCTTTGTAGGCAAAAAACTCATTTCTGACAATGTTTCCCAAATGCATCTCAGAAGTGTGCAACTTGTTCCCTGAGTTAGAAAACGTCGAGAAACGTTCGTTTCTGCTAGCGCTGTGCTTCTACACATGTATTTGCTGAACGGTGAAAGCGCACAGTAATGCACTTTTCTCCCAGCAAATACACTGTTTCTAAGGAAATGGGAACACACTGAGGAGACACTTGTGGGAGCTACTGTGACTAAAACTGAGCTTCCCTACGCACAGGGAAGCAAGAGAAATGCTGATTTCATCAAGCCCAGTTACATACTCAGAATCTGTACTACTGCGCAAATAGGCATGTCTCTGTAGGCAAAAAACTCATTTCTGACAAAGTTGCCCAAATGCATCTCAGAAGTGTGCATCTTGTTCCCTGAGTGAGAATTCGTCAAGAAACGGTCGTTTCTGCTAGCGCTGTGCTTCTACACATGTATTTGCTGAACGGTGAAAGCGCACAGTAATGCACTTTTTTCCCAGCAAATACACTGTTTCTAAGGAAATGGGAACACACTGAGGAGACACTTGTGGGAGCTACTGTGACTAAAACTGAGCTTCCCTACGCACAGGGAAGCAAGAGAAATGCTGATTTCATCCAGCCCAGTTACATACTCAGAATCTGTACTACTGCGCAAATAGGCATGTCTCTTTAGGCAAAAAACTCATTTCTGACAAAGTTGCCCAAATGCATCTCAGAAGTGTGCAACTTGTTCTCTGAGTTAGAAAACGTCGAGAAACGTTCGTTTCTGCTAGCGCTGTGCATCTTCACATGTACTTGCTGAACGGTGAAAGCGCACAGTAATTTACTTTTCTCCCAGCAAATGCACTGTTTCTAAGGAAATGGGAACACACTGAGGAGACACTTGTGGGAGCTACGGTGACTAAAACTGAGCTTCCCTACACACAGGGAAGCAAGAGAAATGCTGATTTCGTCAAGGCCAGTTACATACTCAGAATCTGTACTACTGCGAAAATAGGCATGTCTCTGTAGGCAAAAAACTCATTTCTGACAAAGTTGCCCAAATGCATCTCAAAGGGTGCAACTTGTTCCCTGAGTTAGAAAACGTAGAGAAACGGTCGTTTCTGCTAGCGCTGTGCTTCTACACATGTACTTGCTGAACGGTGAAAGCGCACAGTAATGCACTTTTCTCCCAGCAAATACACTGTTTCTAAGGAAATGGGAACACACTGAGGAGACACTTGTGGGAGCTACTGTGAGTAAAACTGAGCTTCCCTACGCACAGGGAAGCAAGAGAAATGCTGATTTCATCAAGCCCAGTTACATACTCAGAATCTGTACTACTGCGCAAATAGGCATGTCTCTTTAGGCAAAAAACTCATTTCTGACAAAGTTGCCCAAATGCATCTCAGAAGTGTGCATCTTGTTCCCTGAGTGAGAAATCGTCAAGAAACGGTCGTTTCTGCTAGCGCTGTGCTTCTACACATGTATTTGCTGAACGGTGAAAGCGCACAGTAATGCACTTTTTTCCCAGCAAATACACTGTTTCTAAGGAAATGGGAACACACTGAGGAGACACTTGTGGGAGCTACTGTGACTAAAACTGAGCTTCCCTACGCACAGGGAAGCAAGAGAAATGCTGATTTCATCAAGCCCAGTTACATACTCAGAATCTGTACTACTGCGCAAATAGGCATGTCTCTTTAGGCAAAAAACTCATTTCTGACAAAGTTGCCCAAATGCATCTCAGAAGTGTGCAACTTGTTCCCTGAGTTAGAAAACGTCGAGAAACGGTCGTTTCTGCTAGCGCTGTGCTTCTACACATGTATTTGCTGAACAGTGAAAGCGCACAGTAATGCACTTTTCTCCCAGCAAATACACTGTTTCTAAGGAAATGGGAACACACTGAGGAGACACTTGTGGGAGCTACTGTGACTAAAACTGAGCTTCCCTACGCACAGGGAAGCAAGAGAAATGCTGATTTCATCCAGCCCAGTTACATACTCAGAATCTGTACTACTGCGCAAATAGGCATGTCTCTTTAGGCAAAAAACTCATTTCTGACAAAGTTGCCCAAATGCATCTCAGAAGTGTGCAACTCGTTCTCTGAGTTAGAAAACGTCGAGAAACGGTCGTTTCTGCTAGCGCTGTGCTTCTACACATATACTTGCTGAACGGTGAAAGCGCACAGTAATGCACTTTTCTCCCAGCAAATACACTGTTTCTAAGGAAGTGGGAACACACTGAGGAGACACTTGTGGGAGCTACTGTGACTAAAACTGAGCTTCCCTACGCACAGGGAAGCAAGAAAAATGCTGATTTCATCAAGCCCAGTTACATACTCAGTATCTGTACTACTGCGCAAATAGGCATGTCTCTGTAGGCAAAAAACTCATTTTTGAGAAAGTTACCGAAATGCATCTCAGAAGTGTGCAATTTGTTCCATGAGTTAGAAAACGTCGAGAAACGTTCGTTACTGCTAGCGCTGTGCTTCTACACATGTATTTGCTGAACGGTGAAAGCACACAGTAATGCACTTTTCTCCCAGCAAATACACTGTTTCTAAAGAAATGGGAACACACTGAGGAGACATTTGTGGGAGCTACTGTGACTAAAACTGAGCTACCCTACGCACAGGGAAGCAAGAGAAATGCTGATTTCATCAAGCCCAGTTACATACTCAGAATCTGTACTACTGCGCAAATAGGCATGTCTCTTTAGGCAAAAAACTCATTTCTGACAAAGTTGCCCAAATGCATCTCAGAAGTGTGCAACTTGTTCCCTGAGTTAGAAAACGTCGAGAAACGGTCGTTTCTGCTAGCGCTGTGCTTCTACACATGTATTTGCTGAACGGTGAAAGCGCACAGTAATGCACTTTTCTCCCAGCAAATACACTGTTTCTAAGGAACTGGGAACACACTGAGGAGACACTTGTGGGAGCTACTGTGACTAAAACTGAGCTTCCCTACGCACAAGGAAGCAAGAGAAATGCTGATTTCATCAAAACCAGTTACATACTCAGAATCTGTACTACTGCGCAAATAGGCATGTCTCTTTAGGCAAAAAACTCATTTCTGACAATGTTGCCCAAATGCATCTCAGAAGTGTCCCACTTGTTCCCTGAGTTAGAAAATGTCGAGAAACGGTCGTTTCAGCTAGCGCTGTGCTTCTACACATGTACTTGCTGAACGGTGAAAGCGCACAGTAATGCACTTTTCTCCCAGCAAATACTCTGTTTCTAAGGAAATGGGAACACACTGAGGAGACACTTGTCGGAGCTACTGTGACTAAAACTGAGCTTCCCTACGCACAGGGAAGAAAGAGAAATGCTAATTTCATCAAGCCCAGTTACATACTCAGTATCTGTACTACTGCGCAAATAGGCATGTCTCTGTAGGCAAAAAACTCATTTTTGAGAAAGTTACCGAAATGCATCTCAGAAGTGTGCAATTTGTTCCATGAGTTAGAAAACGTCGAGAAACGTTCGTTACTGCTAGCGCTGTGCTTCTACACATGTATTTGCAGAACGGTGAAAGCACACAGTAATGCACTTTTCTCCCAGCAAATACACTGTTTCTAAAGAAATGGGAACACACTGAGGAGACACTTGTGGGAGCTACTGTGAGTAAAACTGAGCTTCCCTACGCACAGGGAAGCAAGAGAAATGCTGATTTCATCAAGCCCAGTTACATACTCAGAATCTGTACTACTGCGCAAATAGGCATGTCTCTGTAGGCAAAAAAATCATTTCTGACAAAGTTGCCCAAATGCATCTCAGAAGTGTGCAACTTGTTCCCTGAGTTAGAAAACGTCGAGAAACGGTCGTTTCTGCTAGCGCTGTGCTTCTACACATGTATTTGCTGAACGGTGAAAGCGCACAGTAATGCACTTTTCTCCCAGCAAATACACTGTTTCTAAGGAACTGGGAACACACTGAGGAGACACTTGTGGGAGCTACTGTGACTAAAACTGAGCTTCCCTACGCACAGGGAAGCAAGAGAAATGCTGATTTCATCAAGCCCAGTTACATACTCAGAATCTGTAATACTGCGCAAATAGGCATGTCTCTGTAGGGAAAAAACTCATTTTGGACAAAGTTGCCCAAATGCATTTCAGAAGTGTGCAACTTGTTCCCTGAGTTAGAAAACGTCGAGAAACGGTCGTTTCAGCTAGCGCTGTGCTTCTACACATGTATTTACTGAACGGTGAAAGCGCACAGTAATGCACTTTTCTCCCAGCAAATACACTGTTTCTAAGGAAATGGGAACACACTGAGGAGACACTTATGGGAGCTACTGTGACTAAAACTGAGCTTCCCTACGCACAGGGAAGCAAGAGAAATGCTGATTTCATCAAGCCCAGTTACATACTCAGAATCTGTACTACTGCGCAAATAGGCATGTCTCTTTAGGCAAAAAACTCATTTCTGACAAAGTTGCCCAAATGCATCTCAGAAGTGTGCAACTTGTTCCCTGAGTTAGAAAACGTCGAGAAACTTTCGTTTCTGCTAGCGCTGTGCTTCTACACATGTATTTGCTGAACGGTGAAAGCGCACAGTAATGCACTTTTCTCCCAGCAAATACACTGTTTCTAAGGAAATGGGAACACACTGAGGAGACACTTGTGGGAGCTACTGTGACTAAAACTGAGCTTCCCTACGCACAGGGAAGCAAGAGAAATGCTGATTTCATCAAAACCAGTTACATACTCAGAATCTGTACTACTGCGCAAATAGGCATGTCTCTGTAGGCAAAAAACTCATTTCGGACAAAGTTGCCCAAATGCATCTCAGAAGTGTGCAACTTGTTCCCTGAGTTAGAAAACGTCGAGAAACTTTCGTTACTGCTAGCGCTGTGCTTCTACACATGTATTTGCTGAACGGTGAAAGCGCACAGTAATGCACTTTTCTCCCAGCAAATACACTGTTTCTAAGGAAATGGGAACACACTGAGGAGATACTTGTGGCAGCTACTGTGACTTAAACTGAGCTTCCCTACGCACAAGGAAGCAAGAGAAATGCTGATTTCATCAAGCCCAGTTACATACTCAGAATCTGTGGTACTGTGCAAATAGGCATGCCTCTGTAGGCAAAAAACTCATTTGTGACAAAGTTGCCCAAATGCATCTCAGAAGTGTGCAACTTTTTCCCTGAGTTAGAAAACGTCGAGAAACGTTCGTTTCTGCTAGCGCTGTGCTTCTACACATGTATTTGCTGAACGGTGAAAGCGCACAGTAATGCACTTTTCTCCCAGCAAATACACTGTTTCTAAGGAAATGGGAACACACTGAGGAGACACTTGTGGGAGCTACTGGGACTAAAACTGAGCTTCCCTACACACAGGGAAGCAAGAGAAATGCTGATTTCATCAAGCCCAGTTACACACTCAGAATCTGTACTACTGCGCAAATAGGCATGAATCTGTAGGCAAAAAACTCATTTCTGACAAAGTTGCCCAAATGCATCTCAGAAGTGTGCAACTTGTTCCCTGAGTTAGAAAACGTCGAGAAACGTTCGTTTCTGCTAGCGCTGTGCTTCTACACATGTATTTGCTGAACGGTGAAAGCGCACAGTAATGCACTTTTCTCCCAGCAAATACACTGTTTCTAAGGAAATGGGAACACACTGAGGAGACACTTGTGGGAGCTACTGTGACTAAAACTGAGCTTCCCTACGCACAGGGAAGCAAGAGAAATGCTGATTTCATCAAGCCCAGTTACATACTCAGAATCTGTACTACTGCGCAAATAGGCATGTCTCTGTAGGCAAAAAACTCATTTTGGACAAAGTTGCCCAAATACATCTCAGAAGTGTGCAACTTGTTCCCTGAGTTAGAAAACGTCGAGAAACGGTCGTTTCTGCTAGCGCTGTGCTTCTACACATGTATTTGCTGAACGGTGAAAGCGCACAGTAATGCACTTTTCTCCCAGTAAATACAGTGTTTCTAAGGAACTGGGAACAAACTGAGGAGACACTTCTGGGAGGTACTGTGACTAAAACTGAGCTTCCCTATGCACAGGGAAGCAAGAGAAATGCTGATTTCATCAAGCCCAGTTACATACTCAGAATCTGTACTACTGCGCAAATAGGCATGTCTCTGAAGGCAAAAAACTCATTTCTGACAAAGTTGCCCAAATGCATCTCAGAAGTGTGCAACTTGTTCCCTGAGTTAGAAAACGTCGAGAAACGGTCGTTTCTGCTAGCGCTGTGCTTCTACACATGTATTTGCTGAACGGTGAAAGCGCACAGTAATGCACTTTTCTCCCAGTAAATACAGTGTTTCTAAGGAACTGGGAACACACTGAGGAGACACTTGTGGGAGCTACTGTGACTAAAACTGAGCTTCCCTACGAAGAGGGAAGCAAGAGAAATGCTGATTTCATCAAGCCCAGTTACATACTCAGAATCTGTACTACTGCGCAAATAGGCATGTCTCTGTAGGCAAAAAACTCATTTCTGACAAAGTTGCCCAAATGCATCTCAGAAGTGTGCCACTTGTTCCCTGAGTTAGAAAACGTCGAGAAACGGTCGTGTCAGCTAGCGCTGTGCTTCTACACATGTATTTGCTGAACGGTGAAAGCACACAGTAATGCACTTTTCTCCCAGCAAATACACTGTTTCTAAGGAAATGGGAACACACTGAGGAGACACTTGTGGGAGCTAATGTGACTAAAACTGAGCTTCCCTACGCACAGGGAAGCAAGAGAAATGCTGATTTCATCAAGCCCAGTTACATACTCAGAATCTGTACTACTGCGCAAATAGGCATGTCTCTGTAGGCAAAAAAATCATTTCTGACAAAGTTGCCCAAATGCATCTCAGAAGTGTGCCACTTGTTCCCTGAGTTAGAAAACGTCGAGAAACGGTCGTTTCAGCTAGCACTGTGCTTCTACACATGTATTTGCTGAACGGTGAAAGCGCACAGCAATGCACATTTCTCCCAGCAAATACACTGTTTCTAAGGAACTGGGAACACACTGAGGAGACACTTGTAGGAGCTACTGTGACTAAAACTGAGCTTCCCTACGCACAGGGAAGCAAGAGAAATGCTTATTTCATCAAGCCCAGTTACATACTCAGAATCTGTACTAATGCGCAAATAGGCATGAATCTGTAGGCAAAAAACTCATTTCGGACAAAGTTGCCCAAATGCATCTCAGAAGTGTGCAACTTGTTCCCTGAGTTAGAAAACGTCGAGAAACTTTCGTTACTGCTAGCGCTGTGCTTCTACACATGTATTTGCTGAACGGTGAAAGCGCACAGTAATGCACTTTTCTCCCAGCAAATACACTGTTTCTAAGGAAATGGGAACACACTGAGGAGATACTTGTGGCAGCTACTGTGACTTAAACTGAGCTTCCCTACGCACAAGGAAGCAAGAGAAATGCTGATTACATCAAGCCCAGTTACATACTCAGAATCTGTAGTACTGTGCAAATAGGCATGCCTCTGTAGGCAAAAAACTCATTTGTGACAAAGTTGCCCAAATGCATCTCAGAAGTGTGCAACTTTTTCCCTGAGTTAGAAAACGTCGAGAAACGTTCGTTTCTGCTAGCGCTGTGCTTCTACACATGTATTTGCTGAACGGTGAAAGCGCACAGTAATGCACTTTTCTCCCAGCAAATACACTGTTTCTAAGGAAATGGGAACACACTGAGGAGACACTTGTGGGAGCTACCTGGACTAAAACTGAGCTTCCCTACACACAGGGAAGCAAGAGAAATGCTGATTTCATCAAGCCCAGTTACACACTCAGAATCTGTACTACTGCGCAAATAGGCATGAATCTGTAGGCAAAAAACTCATTTCTGACAAAGTTGCCCAAATGCATCTCAGAAGTGTGCAACTTGTTCCCTGAGTTAGAAAACGTCGAGAAACGTTCGTTTCTGCTAGCGCTGTGCTTCTACACATGTATTTGCTGAATGGTGAAAGCGCACAGTAATGCACTTTTCTCCCAGCAAATACACTGTTTCTAAGGAAATGGGAACACACTGAGGAGACACTTGTGGGAGCTACTGTGACTAAAACTGAGCTTCCGTACACACAGGGAAGCAAGAGAAATGCTGATTTCATCAAGCCCAGTTACATACTCAGAATCTGTACTACTGCGCAAATAGGCATGTCTCTGTAGGCAAAAAATTCATTTCTGACAAAGTTGCCCAAATGCATCTCAGAAGTGTGCAACTTGTTCCCTGAGTTAGAAAACGTCGAGAAACGTTCGTTTCAGCTAGCGCTGTGCTTCTACACATGTATTTGCTGAACGGTGAAAGCGCACAGTAATGCACTTTTCTCCCAGCAAATACACTGTTTCTAAGGAAATGGGAACACACTGAGGAGACCCTTGTGGGAGCTACTGTGACTAAAACTGAGCTTCCCTACGCACAGGGAAGCAAGAGAAATGCTGATTTCATCAAGCCCAGGTACATACTCAGAATCTGTACTACTGCGCAAATAGGCATGTCTCTGTAGGCAAAAAACTCATTTTGGACAAAGTTGCCCAAATACATCTCAGAAGTGTGCAACTTGTTCCCTGAGTTAGAAAACGTCGAGAAACGGTCGTTTCTGCTAGCGCTGTGCTTCTACACATGTATTTGCTGAACGGTGAAAGCGCACAGTAATGCACTTTTCTCCCAGTAAATACAGTGTTTCTAAGGAACTGGGAACAAACTGAGGAGACACTTGTGGGAGGTACTGTGACTAAAACTGAGCTTCCCTATGCACAGGGAAGCAAGAGAAATGCTGATTTCATCAAGCCCAGTTACATACTCAGAATCTGTACTACTGCGCAAATAAGCATGTCTCTGTAGGCAAAAAACTCATTTCTGACAAAGTTGCCCAAATGCATCTCAGAAGTGTGCAACTTGTTCCCTGAGTTAGAAAATGTCGAGAAACGTTCGTTTCTGCTAGCGCTGTGCTTCTACACATGTATTTGCTGAACGGTGAAAGCGCACAGTAATGCACTTTTCTCCCAGCAAATACACTGTTTCTAAGGAAATGGGAACACACTGAGGAGACACTTGTGGGAGCTACTGTGACTAAAACTGAGCTTCCCTACACACAGGGAAGCAAGAGAAATGCTGATTTCATCAAGCCCAGTTACATACACTGAATCTGTACTACTGCGCAAATAGGCATGTCTCTTTAGGCAAAAAACTCATTTTTTAGAAAGTTACCCAAATGCATCTCAGAAGTGTGCAACTTGTTTTCTGAGTTAGAAAACGTCGAGAAACGTTCCTTTCTGCTAGCGCTGTGCTTCTACACATGTATTTGCTGAACGGTGAAAGCGCAGAGTAATGCACTTTTCTCCCAGCAAATACACTGTTTCTAAGGAACTGGGAACACACTGAGGAGACACTTGTGGGAGCTACTGTGACTAAAACTGAGCTTCCCTACGAACAGGGAAGCAAGAGAAATGCTGATTTCATCAAGCCCAGTTACATACTCAGAATCTGTACTACTGCGCAAATAGGCATGTCTCTGTAGGCAAAAAACTCATTTCTGACAAAGTTGCCCAAATGCATCTCAGATGTGTGCAACTTGTTCCCTGAGTTAGGAAACGTCGAGAAACGATCGTTTCTGCTAGCGCTGTGCTTCTACACATGTATTTGCTTAACGGTGAAAGCGCACAGTAATGCACTTTTCTCCCAGCAAATACACTGTTTCTAAGGAACTGGGAACACACTGAGGAGACACTTGTGGGAGCTACTGTGACTAAAACTGAGCTTCCCTACGCACAGGGAAGCAAGAGAAATGCTGATTTCATCAAGCCCAGTTACATACTCAGAATCTGTACTACTGCGCAAATAGGCATGTCTCTGTAGGGAAAAAACTCATTTTGGACAAAGTTGCCCAAATGCATTTCAGAAGTGTGCAACTTGTTCCCTGAGTTAGAAAACGTCGAGAAACGGTCGTTTCAGCTAGCGCTGTGCTTCTACACATGTATTTGCTGAACGGTGAAAGCGCACAGTAATGCACTTTTCTCCCAGCAAATACACTGTTTCTAAGGAAATGGGAACACACTGAGGAGACACTTGTGGGAGCTACTGGGACTAAAACTGAGCTTCCCTACGCACAGGGAAGCAAGAGTAATGCTGATTTCATCAAGCCCAGTTACATACTCAGAATCTGTACTACTGCGCAAATAGGCATGTCTCTGTAGGCAAAAAACTCATTTCTGACAAAGTTGCCCAAATGCATCTCAGAAGTGTGCAACTTGTTCCCTGAGTTAGAAAACGTCGAGAAACGGTCGTTTCTGCTAGCGCTGTGCTTCTACACATGTATTTACTGAACGGTGAAAGCGCACAGTAATGCACTTTTCTCCCAGCAAATACAGTGTTTCTAAGGAAATGGGAACACACTGAGGAGACACTTGTGGGAGCTACTGTGACTAAAACTGAGCTTCCCTACGCACAGGGAAGCAAGAGAAATGCTGATTTCATCAAGCCCAGTTACATACTCAGAATCTGTACTACTGCGCAAATAGGCATGTCTCTGTAGGCAAAAAACTCATTTCTGACAAAGTTGCCCAAATGCATTTCAGAAGTGTGCCACTTGTTCCCTGAGTTAGAAAACGTCGAGAAACGTTCGTTTCAGCTAGCGCTGTGCTTCTACACATGTATTTGCTGAACGGTGAAAGCGCACAGTAATGCACTTTTCTCACAGCAAATACACTGTTTCTAAGGAAATGGGAACACACTGAGGAGACACTTGTGGGAGCTACTGTGACTAAAACTGAGCTTCCCTACACACAGGGAAGCAAGAGAAATGCTGATTTCATCAAGCCCAGTTACATACTCAGAATCTGTACTACTGCGCAAATAGGCATGTCTCTTTCGGCAAAAAACTCATTTTTGAGAAAGTTACCCAAATGCATCTCAGAAGTGTGCAACTTGTTCCCTGAGTTAGAAAACGTCGAGAAACGTTCCTTTCTGCTAGCGCTGTGCTTCTACACATGTATTTGCTGAACGGTGAAAGCGCAGAGTAATGCACTTTTCTCCCAGCAAATACACTGTTTCTAAGGAACTGGGAACACACTGAGGAGACACTTGTGGGAGCTACTGTGACTAAAACTGAGCTTCCCTATGCACAGGGAAGCAAGAGAAATGCTGATTTCATCAAGCCCAGTTACATACTCAGAATCTGTACTACTGCGCAAATAGGCATGTCTCTGTAGGCAAAAAACTCATTTCTGACAAAGTTGCCCAAATGCATCTCAGATGTGTGCAACTTGTTCCCTGAGTTAGGAAACGTCGAGAAACGGTCGTTTCTGCTAGCGCTGTGCTTCTACACATGTATTTGCTTAACGGTGAAAGCGCACAGTAATGCACTTTTCTCCCAGCAAATACACTGTTTCTAAGGAACTGGGAACACACTGAGGAGACACTTGTGGGAGCTACTGTGACTAAAACTGAGCTTCCCTACGCACAGGGAAGCAAGAGAAATGCTGATTTCATCAAGCCCAGTTACATACTCAGAATCTGTACTACTGCGCAAATAGGCATGTCTCTGTAGGGAAAAAACTCATTTTGGACAAAGTTGCCCAAATGCATTTCAGAAGTGTGCAACTTGTTCCCTGAGTTAGAAAACGTCGAGAAACGGTCGTTTCAGCTAGCGCTGTGCTTCTACACATGTATTTGCTGAACGGTGAAAGCGCACAGTAATGCACTTTTCTCCCAGCAAATACACTGTTTCTAAGGAAATGGGAACACACTGAGGAGACACTTGTGGGAGCTACTGTGACTAAAACTGAGCTTCCCTACACACAGGGAAGCAAGAGAAATGCTGATTTCATCAAGCCCAGTTACATACTCAGAATCTGTACTACTGCGCAAATAGGCATGTCTCTTTAGGCAAAAAACTCATTTTTGAGAAAGTTACCCAAATGCATCTCAGAAGTGTGCAACTTGTTCCCTGAGTTAGAAAACGTCGAGAAACGTTCGTTTCTGCTAGCGCTGTGCTTCTACACATGTATTTGCTGAACGGTGAAAGCGCAGAGTAATGCACTTTTCTCCCAGCAAATACACTGTTTCTAAGGAACTGGGAACACACTGAGGAGACACTTGTGGGAGCTACTGTGACTAAAACGCAGCTTCCCTACGCACAGGGAAGCAAGAGAAATGCTGATTTCATCAAGCCCAGTTACATACTCAGAATCTGTACTACTGCGCAAATAGGCATGTCTCTGTAGGCAAAAAACTCATTTCTGACAAAGTTGCCCAAATGCATCTCAGATGTGTGCAACTTGTTCCCTGAGTTAGAAAACGTCGAGAAACGGTCGTTTCTGCTAGCGCTGTGCTTCTACACATGTATTTGCTGAACGGTGAAAGCGCACAGTAATGCACTTTTCTCCCAGCAAATACACTGTTTCTAAGGAAATGGGAACACACTGAGGAGACACTTGTGGGAGCTACTGTGACTAAAACTGAGCTTCCCTACGCACAGGGAAGCAAGAGAAATGCTGATTTCATCAAGCCCAGTTACATACTCAGAATCTGTACTACTGCGCAAATAGGCATGTCTCTGTAGGCAAAAAACTCATTTCTAACAAAGTTGCCCAAATGCATCTCAGAAGTGTGCAACTTGTTCCCTGAGTTAGAAAACGTCGAGAAACGTTCGTTTCTGCTAGCGCTGTGCTTCTACACATGTATTTGCTGAACGGCGAAAGCGCACATTAATGCACTTTTCTCCCAGCAAATACACTGTTTCTAAGGAAATGGGAACACACTGAGGAGACACTTGTGGGAGCTACTGTGACTAAAACTGAGCTTCCCTAAGCACAGGGAAGCAAGAGAAATGCTGATTTCATCAAGCCCAGTTACATACTCAGAATCTGTACTACTGCGCAAATAGGCATGTCTCTTTAGGCAAAAAACTCATTTCTGACAAAGTTGCCCAAATGCATCTCAGAAGTGTGCAACTTGTTCCCTGAGTTAGAAAACGTCGAGAAACGGTCGTTTCTGCTAGCACTGTGCTTCTACACATGTATTTGCTGAACGGTGAAAGCGCACAGTAATGCACTTTTCTCCCAGCAAATACACTGTTTCTAAGGAAATGGGAACACACTGAGGAGACACTTGTGGGAGCTACTGTGACTAAAACTGAGCTTCCCTGTGCACAGGGAAGCAAGAGAAATGCTGATTTCATCAAGCCCAGTTACATAATCAGAATCTGTACTACTGGGCAATTAGGCATGTCTCTGTAGGCAAAAAACTCATTTTGGACAAAGTTTCCCAAATGCATCTCAGAAGTGTGCAAGTTGTTCCCTGAGTTAGAAAACGTCGAGAAACGGTCGTTTCTGCTAGCGCTGTGCTTCTACACATGTATTTGCTGAACGGTGAAAGCGCACAGTAATTCACTTTTCTCCCAGCAAATACAGTGTTTCTAAGGAACTGGGAACACACTGAGGAGACACTTGTCGGAGCTACTGTGACTAAAACTGAGCTTCCCTCCGCACAGGGAAGCAAGAGAAATGCTGATTTCATCAAGCCCAGTTACATACTCAGAATCTGTACTACTGTGCAAATAGGCATGTCTCTGTAGGCAAAAAACTCATTTCTAACAAAGTTGCCCAAATGCATCTCAGAAGTGTGCCACTTGTTCCCTGAGTTAGAAAACGTCGAGAAACGGTCGTTTCAGCTAGCGCTGTGCTTCTACACATGTATTTGCTGAACGGTGAAAGCGCACAGTAATGCACTTTTCTCCCAGCAAATACACTGTTTCTAAGGAAATGGGAACACACTGAGGAGACACTTGTGGGAGCTACTGTGACGAAAACTGAGCTTCCCTACGCACAGGGAAGCAAGAGCAATGCTGATTTCATCAAGCCCAGTTATATACTCAGAATCTGTACTACTGCGCAAATAGGCATGTCTCTTTAGGCAAAAAACTCATTTCTGACAATGTTGCCCAAATCATCTCAGAAGTGTGCCACTTGTTCCCTGAGTTAGAAAACGTCGAGAAACGGTGGCTTCATCTAGCGCTGTGCTTCTACACATGTATTTGCTGAACGGTGAAAGCGCACAGTAATGCACTTTTCTCCCAGCAAATACACTGTTTCTAAGGAAATGGGAACACACTGAGGAGACACTTGTGGGAGCTACTGTGAGTAAAACTGAGCTTCCCTACGCACAGGGAAGCAAGAGAAATGCTGATTTCATCAAGCCCAGTTACATACTCAGAATCTGTACTACTGCGCAAATAGGCATGTCTCTGTAGGCAAAAAACTCATTTCTGACAAAGTTGCCCAAATGCATCTCAGAAGTGTGCAACTTGTTCCCTGAGTTAGAAAACGTCGAGAAACGGTCGTTTCAGCTAGCGCTGTGCTTCTACACATGTATTTGCTGAACGGTGAAAGCGCACAGTAATGCACTTTTCTCCCAGCAAATACACTGTTTCTAAGGAACTGGGAACACACTGAGGAGACACTTGTGGGAGCTACTGTGACTAAAACTGAGCTTCCCTACGCACAGGGAAGCAAGAGAAATGCTGATTTCATCAAGCCCAGTTACATACTCAGAATCTGTACTACTGCGAAAATAGGCATGTCTCTGTAGGGAAAAAACTCATTTTGGACAAAGTTGCCCAAATGCATTTCAGAAGTGTGCCACTTGTTCCCTGAGTTAGAAAACGTCGAGAAACGGTCGTTTCAGCTAGCGCTGTGCTTCTACACATGTATTTGCTGAACGGTGAAAGCGCACAGTAATGCACTTTCCTCCCAGCAAATACACTGTTTCTAAGGAAATGGGAACACACTGAGGAGACACTTATGGGAGCTACTGTGACTAAAACTGAGCTTCCCCACGCACAGGGAAGCAAGAGAAATGCTGATTTCATCAAGCCCAGTTACATACTCAGAATCTGTACTAATGCGCAAATAGGCATGTCTCTTTAGGCAAAAAACTCATTTCTGACAAAGTTACCCAAATGCATCTCAGAAGTGTGCAACTTGTTCCCTGAGTTAGAAAACGTCGAGAAACGGTCGTTTCTGCTAGCGCTGTGCTTCTACACATGTATTTGCTGAACGGTGAAAGCGCACAGTAATGCACTTTTCTCCCAGCAAATACACTGTTTCTAAGGAAATGGGAACACACTGAGGAGACACTTGTGGGAGCTACTGTGACTAAAACTGAGCTTCCCTACGCACAGGGAAGCAAGAGAAATGCTGATTTCATCAAGCCCAGTTACATAATCAGAATCTGTACTACTGGGCAAATAGGCATGTCTCTGTAGGCAAAAAACTCATTTTGGACAAAGTTGCCCAAATGCATCTCAGAAGTGTGCAACTTGTTCCCTGAGTTAGAAAATGTCGAGAAACGGTCGTTTCAGCTAGCGCTGTGTTTCTACACATGTATTTGCTGAACGGTGAAAGCGCACAGTAATGCACTTTTCTCCCAGCAAATACACTGTTTCTAAGGAAATGGGAACACACTGAGGAGACACTTGTCGGAGCTACTGTGACTAAAACTGAGCTTCCCTACGCACAGGGAAGCAAGAGAAATGCTGATTTCATCAAGCCCAGTTACATACTCAGAATCTGTACTACTGCGCAAATAGGCATGTCTCTGTAGGGAAAAAACTCATTTTGGACAAAGTTGCCCAAATGCATTTCAGAAGTGTGCAACTTGTTCCCTGAGTTAGAAAACGTCGAGAAACGGTCGTTTCAGCTAGCGCTGTGCTTCTACACATGTATTTGCTGAACGGTGAAAGCGCACAGTAATGCACTTTTCTCCCAGCAAATACACTGTTTCTAAGGAAATGGGAACACACTGAGGAGACACTTATGGGAGCTACTGTTACTAAAACTGAGCTTCCCTACGCACAGGGAAGCAAGAGAAATGCTGATTTCATCAAGCCCAGTTACATACTCAGAATCTGTACTACTGCGCAAATAGGCATGTCTCTTTAGGCAAAAAACTCATTTCTGACAAAGTTGCCCAAATGCATCTCAGAAGTGTGCAACTTGTTCCCTGAGTTATAAAACGTCGAGAAACGGTCGTTTCTGCTAGCGCTGTGCTTCTACACATGTATTTGCTGAACGGTGAAAGCGCACAGTAATGCACTTTTCTCCCAGCAAATACACTGTTTCTAAGGAAATGGGAACACACTGAGGAGACACTTGTGGGAGCTACTGTGACTAAAACTGAGCTTCCCTAAGCACAGGGAAGCAAGAGAAATGCTGATTTCATCAAGCCCAGTTACATACTCAGAATCTGTACTACTGCGCAAATAGGCATGTCTCTGTAGGCAAAAAACTCATTTCGGACAAAGTTGCCCAAATGCATCTCAGAAGTGTGCAACTTGTTCCCTGAGTTAGAAAACGTCGAGAAACTTTCGTTACTGCTAGCGCTGTGCTTCTACACATGTATTTGCTGAACAGTGAAAGCGCACGGTAATGCACTTTTCTCCCTGCAAATACACTGTTTCTAAGGAAATGGGAACACACTGAGGAGATACTTGTGGCAGCTACTGTGACTTAAACTGAGCTTCCCTACGCACAAGGAAGCAAGAGAAATGCTGATTTCATCAAGCCCAGTTACATACTCAGAATCTGTAGTACTGTGCAAATAGGCATGCCTCTGTAGGCAAAAAACTCATTTGTGACAAAGTTGCCCAAATGCATCTCAGAAGTGTGCAACTTGTTCCCTGAGTTAGAAAACGTCGAGAAACGGTCGTTTCTGCTAGCGCTGTGCTTCTACACATGTATTTGCTGAACGGTGAAAGCGCACAGTAATGCACTTTTCTCCCAGCAAATACACTGTTTCTAAGGAAATGGGAACACACTGAGGAGACACTTGTGGGAGCTACTGTGAGTAAAACTGATCTTCCCTACGCACAGGGAAGCAAGAGAAATGCTGATTTCATCAAGCCCAGTTACATACTCAGAATCTGTACTACTGCGCAAATAGGCATGTCTCTTTAGGCAAAAAACTCATTTCTGACAACGTTGCCCAAATGCATCTCAGAAGTGTGCTACTTGCTCCCTGAGTTAGAAAACGTCGAGAAACGGTCGTTTCTGCTAGCGCTGTGCTTCTACACATGTATTTGCTGAACGGTGAAAGCGCACAGTAATGCACTTTTCTCCCAGCAAATACACTGTTTCTAAGGAACTGGGAACACACTGAGGAGACACTGGTGGGAGCTACTGTGACTAAAACTGAGCTTCCCTACGCACAGGGAAGCAAGAGAAATGCTGATTTCATCAAAACCAGTTACATACTCAGAATCTGTACTACTGCGCAAATAGGCATGTCTCTGTAGGGAAAAAACTCATTTTGGACAAAGTTGCCCAAATGCATTTCAGAAGTGTGCAACTTGTTCCCTGAGTTAGAAAACGTCGAGAAACGGTCGTTTCTGCTAGCGCTGTGCTTCTACACATGTATTTGCTGAACGGTGAAAGCGCACAGTAATGCACTTTTCTCCCAGCAAATACACTGTTTCTAAGGAAATGGGAACACACTGAGGAGACACTTGTGGGAGCTACTGTGACTAAAACTGAGCTTCCCTACGCACAGGGAAGCAAGAGAAATGCTGATTTCATCAAGCCCAGTTACATACTCAGAATCTGTACTACTGCGAAAATAGGCATGTCTCTGTAGGCAAAAACCTCATTTCTGACAAAGTTGCCCAAATGCATCTCAGAAGTGTGCAACTTGTTCCCTGAGTTATAAAACGTCGAGAAACGGTCGTTTCTGCTAGCGCTGTGCTTCTACACATGTATTTGCTGAACGGTGAAAGGGCACAGTAATGCACTTTTCTCCCAGTAAATACAGTGTTTCTAAGGAACTGGTAACACACTGAGGAGACACTTGTGGGAGGTACTGTGACTAAAACTGAGCTTCCCTATGCACAGGGAAGCAAGAGAAATGCTGATTTCATCAAGCCCAGTTACATACTCAGAATCTGTACTACTGCGCAAATAGGCATGTCTCTGAAGGCAAAAAACTCATTTCTGACAAAGTTGCCCAAATGCATCTCAGAAGTGTGCAACTTGTTCCCTGAGTTAGAAAACGTCGAGAAACGGTCGTTTCAGCTAGCGCTGTGCTTCTACACATGTATTTGCTGAACGGTGAAAGCGCACAGTAATGCACTTTTCTCCCAGCAAATACACTGTTTCTAAGGAACTGGGAACACACTGAGGAGACACTTGTGGGAGCTACTGTGACTAAAACTGAGCTTCCCTACGCACAGGGAAGCAAGAGCAATGCTGATTTCATCAAGCCCAGTTATATACTCAGAATCTGTACTACTGCGCAAATAGGCATGTCTCTTCAGGCAAAAAACTCATTTCTGACAATGTTGCCCAAATGCATCTCAGAAGTGTGCCACTTGTTCCCTGAGTTAGAAAACGTCGAGAAACGGTCATTTCAGCTAGCGCTGTGCTTCTACACATGTATTTGCTGAACGGTGAAAGCGCACAGTAATGCACTTTTCTCCCAGCAAATACACTGTTTCTAAAGATATGGGAACACACTGAGGAGACACTTGTGGGAGCTACTGTGAGTAAAACTGAGCTTCCCTACGCACAGGGAAGCAAGAGAAATGCTGATTTCATCAAGCCCAGTTACATACTCAGAATCTGTACTACTGCGCAAATAGGCGTGTCTCTGTAGGCAAAAAAATCATTTCTGACAAAGTTGCCCAAATGCATCTCAGAAGTGTGCAACTTGTTCCCTGAGTTAGAAAACGTCGAGAAACGGTCGTTTCTGCTAGCGGTGTGCTTCTACACATGTATTTGCTGAACGGTGAAAGCGCACAGTAATGCACTTTTCTCCCAGCAAATACACTGTTTCTAAGGAACTGGGAACACACTGAGGAGACACTTGTGGGAGCTACTGTGACTAAAACTGAGCTTCCCTACGCACAGGGAAGCAAGAGAAATGCTGATTTCATCAAAACCAGTTACATACTCAGAATCTGTACTACTGCGCAAATAGGCATGACTCTGTAGGGAAAAAACTCATTTTGGACAAAGTTGCCCAAATGCATTTCAGAAGTATGCAACTTGTTCCCTGAGTTAGAAAACGTCGAGAAACGGTCGTTTCAGCTAGCGCTGTGCTTCTACACATGTATTTGCTGAACGGTGAAAGCGCACAGTAATGCACTTTTCTCCCAGCAAATACACTGTTTCTAAGGAAATGGGAACACACTGAGGAGACACTTATGGGAGCTACTGTTACTAAAACTGAGCTTCCCTACGCACAGGGAAGCAAGAGAAATGCTGATTTCATCAAGCCCAGTTACATACTCAGAATCTGTACTACTGCGCAAATAGGCATGTCTCTTTAGGCAAAAAACTCATTTCTGACAAAGTTGCCCAAATGCATCTCAGAAGTGTGCAACTTGTTCCCTGAGTTATAAAACGTCGAGAAACGGTCGTTTCTGCTAGCGCTGTGCTTCTACACATGTATTTGCTGAACGGTGAAAGCGCACAGTAATGCACTTTTCTCCCAGCAAATACACTGTTTCTAAGGAAATGGGAACACACTGAGGAGACACTTGTGGGAGCTACTGTGACTAAAACTGAGCTTCCCTACGCACAGGGAAGCAAGAGAAATGCTTATTTCATCAAGCCCAGTTACATACTCAGAATCTGTACTACTGCGCAAATAGGCATGTCTCTGTAGGCAAAAAACTCATTTCGGACAAAGTTGCCCAAATGCATCTCAGAAGTGTGCAACTTGTTCCCTGAGTTAGAAAACGTCGAGAAACGGTCGTTTCTGCTAGCGCTGTGCTTCTACACATGTATTTGCTGAACGGTGAAAGCGCACAGTAATGCACTTTTCTCCCAGCAAATACACTGTTTCTAAGGAAATGGGAACACACTGAGGAGACACTTGTGGGAGCTACTGTGACTAAAACTGAGCTTCCCTACGCACAGGGAAGCAAGAGAAATGCTGATTTCATCAAGCCCAGTTACATACTCAGAATCTGTACTACTGCGCAAATAGGCATGTCTCTGTAGGCAAAAAACTCATTTCTGACAAAGCTGCCCAAATGCATCTCAGAAGTGTGCAACTTGTTCCCTTAATTCGAAAACGTCGAGAAACGGTCGTTTCTGCTAGCGCTGTGCTTCTACACATGTATTTGCTGAACGGTGAAAGCGCACAGTAATGCACTTTTCTCCCAGCAAATACACTGTTTCTAAAGAAATGGCAACACACTGAGGAGACACTTGTGGGAGCTACTGTGACTAAAACTGAGCTTCCCGACGCACAGGAAAGCAAGAGAAATGCTGATTTCATCAAGCACAGTTACATACTCAGAATCTGTACTACTGCGCTAAAAGGCATGTCTCTTTAGGCAAAAAACTCATTTCTGACAAAGTTGCCCAAATGCATCTCAGAAGTGTGCAACTTGTTCCCTGAGTTAGAAAACGTCGAGAAACGGTCGTTTCCACTAGCGCTGTGCTTCTACACATGTATTTGCTGAACGGTGAAAGCGCACAGTAATGCACTTTTCTCCCAGCAAATACACTGTTTATAAGGAACTGGGAACACACTGAGGAGACACTTGTGGGAGCTACTGTGACTAAAACTGAGCTTCCCTACGCACAGGGAAGCAAGAGCAATGCTGATTTCATCAAGCCCAGTTATATACTCAGAATCTGTACTACTGCGCAAATAGGCATGTCTCTTCAGCCAAAAAACTCATTTCTGACAATGTTGCCCAAATGCATCTCAGAAGTGTGCAACTTGTTCCCTGAGTTAGAAAACGTCGAGAAACGGTCATTTCAGCTAGCGCTGTGCTTCTACACATGTATTTGCTGAACGGTGAAAGCGCACAGTAATGCACTTTTCTCCCAGCAAATACACTGTTTCTAAAGAAATGGGAACACACTGAGGAGACACTTGTGGGAGCTACTGTGAGTAAAACTGAGCTTCCCTACGCACAGGGAAGCAAGAGAAATGCTGATTTCATCAAGCCCAGTTACATACTCAGAATCTGTACTACTGCGCAAATAGGCATGTCTCTTTAGGCAAAAAACCCATTTCTGACAAAGTTGCCCAAATGCATCGCAGAAGTGTGCAACTTGTTCCCTGAGTTAGAAAACGTCGAGAAACGGTCGTTTCTGCTAGCGCTGTGCTTCTACACATGTATTTGCTGAACGGTGAAAGCGTACAGTAATGCGCTTTTCTCCCAGCAAATACAGTGTTTCTAAGGAAATGGGAACACACTGAGGAGACACTTGTGGGAGCTACTGTGACTAAAACTGAGCTTCCCTACGCACAGGGAAGCAAGAGAAATGCTGATTTCATCAAGCCCAGTTACATACTCAGAATCTGTACTACTGCGCAAATAGGCATGTCTCTGTAGGCAAAAAACTCATTTTTGAGAAAGTTACCCAAATGCATCTCAGAAGTGTGCAACTTGTTCCCTGAGTTAGAAAACGTCGAGATACGTTCGTTTCTGCTAGCGCTGTGCTTCTACACATGTATTTGCTGAACGGTGAAAGCGCACAGTAATGCACTTTTCTCCCAGCAAATACACTGTTTCTAAGGAAATGGGAACACACTGAGGAGACACTTGTGGGAGCTACTGTGACTAAAACTGAGCTTCCCTACGCACAGGGAAGCAAGAGAAATGCTGATTTCATCAAGCCCAGTTACATACTTAGAATCTGTACTACTGCGCAAATAGGCATGTCTCTGTAGGCAAAAAACTCATTTCTGACAAAGTTGCCCAAATGCATCTCAGAAGTGTGCAACTTGTTCCCTGAGTTAGAAAACGTCGAGAAACCGTCGTTTCTGCTAGCGCTGAGCTTCTACACATGTATTTGCTGAACGGTGAAAGCGCACAGTAATGCACTTTTCTCCCAGCAAATACACTGTTTCTAAGGAAATGGGAACACACTGAGGAGACACTTGTGGGAGCTACTGGGACTAAAACTGAGCTTCCCTACGCACAGGGAATCAAGAGAAATGCTGATTTCATCAAGCCCAGTTACATACTCAGAATCTGTACTACTGCGCAAATAGGCATGTCTCTGTAGGCAAAAAACTCATTTTTGAGAAAGTTACCCAAATGCATCTCAGAAGTGTGCAACTTGTTCCCTGAGTTAGAGAACGTCGAGAAACGGTCGTTACTGCTAGCGCTGTGCTTCTAAACAAGTATTTGCTGAATGGTGAAAGCGCACAGTAATGCACTTTTCTCCCAGCAAATACACTGTTTCTAAGGAACTGGGAACACACTGAGGAGACACTTGTGGGAGCTACTGTGACTAAAACTGAGCTTCCGTACGCACAGGGAAGCAAGAGAAATGCTGATTTCATCAAGCACAGTTACATACTCAGAATCTGTACTACTGCGCAAATAGGCATGTCTCTGTAGGCAAAAAACTCATTTCTGACACAGTTGCCCAAATGCATCTCAGAAGTGTGCAACTTGTTCCCTGAGTTACAAAACGTCGAGAAACCGTCGTTTCTGCTAGCGCTGTGCTTCTACACATGTATTTGCTGAACGGTGAAAGCGCACAGTATTGCACTTTTCTCCCAGCAAATACACTGTTTCTAAGGAACTGGGAACCCACTGAGGAGACACTTGTGGGAGCTACTGTGACTAAAACTGAGCTTCCCTACGCACAGGGAATCAAGAGAAATGCTGATTTCATCAAGCCCAATTACATAATCAGAATCTGTACTACTGCGCAAATAGGCATGACTCTGTAGGCAAAAACTCATTTTGGACAAAGTTGCCCAAATGCATCTCAGAAGTGTGCAACTTGTTCCCTGAGTTAGAAAAAGTCGAGAAACGGTCGTTACTGCTAGCGCTGTGCTTCTAAACATGTATTTGCTGAACGGTGAAAGCGCACAGTAATGCACTTTTCTCCCAGCAAATACACTGTTTCTAAAGAAATGGGAACACACTGAGGAGACACTTGTGGGAGCTACTGTGACTATAACTGAGCTTCCCTACGCACAGGGAAGCAAGAGAAATGCTGATTTCATCAAGCCCAGTTACATACTCAGAATCTGTACTACTGCGCAAATAGGCATGTCTCTGTAGGCAAAAAACTCATTTCTGACAAAGCTGCCCAAATGCATCTCAGAAGTGTGCAACTTGTTCCCTTAGTTCAAAAACGTCGAGAAACGGTCGTTTCTGCTAGCGCTGTGCTTCTACACATGTATTTGATGAACGATGAAAGCGCACAGTAATGCACTTTTCTCCCAGCAAATACACTGTTTCTAAGGAACTGGGAACCCACTGAGGAGACACTTGTGGGAGCTACTGTGACTAAAACTGAGCTTCCCTACGCACAGGGAAGCAAGAGAAATGCTGATTTCATCAAGCCCAGTTACATACTCAGAATCTGTACTACTGCGCAAATAGGCATGTCTCTGTAGGCAAAAAACTCATTTTTGAGAAAGTTACCAAAATGCATCTCAGAAGTGTGCAACTTGTTCCCTGAGTTAGAAAACGTCGAGAAACGTTCGTTTCTGCTAGCGCTGTGCTTCTACACATGTATTTGCTGAACGGTGAAAGCGCACAGTAATGCACTTTTCTCCCAGCAAATATACTGTTTCTAAAGAAATGGCAACACACTGAGGAGACACTTGTGGGAGCTACTGTGACTAAAACTGAGCTTCCCTACGCACAGGGAAGCAAGAGAAATGCTGATTTCATCAAGCCCCGTTACATACTCAGAATCTGTACTACTGCGCATATAGGCATGTCTCTGTAGGCAAAAAACTCATTTCTGACAAAGCTGCCCAAATGCATCTCAGAAGTGTGCCACTTGTTCCCTGAGTTAGAAAACGTCGAGAAACGGTCATTTCAGCTAGCGCTGTGCTTCTACACATGTATTTGCTGAACGGTGAAAGTGCACAGTAATGCACTCTTCTCCCAGCAAATACACTGTTTCTAAGGAAATGGGAACACACTGAGGAGACACTTGTGGGAGCTACTGTGACTAAAACTGAGCTTCCCTTCGCACAGGGAAGCAAGAGAAATGCTGATTTCATCAAGCCCAGTTACATACTCAGTATCTGTACTACTGCGCAAATAGGCATGTCTCTGTAGGCAAAAAATTCATTTTTGAGAAAGTTACCGAAATGCATCTCAGAAGTGTGCAACTTGTTCCCTGAGTTAGAAAATGTCGAGAAACGTTCGTTACTGCTAGCGCTGTGCTTCTACACATGTATTTGCTGAACGGTGAAAGCGCACAGTAATGCACTTTTCTCCCAGCAAATACACTGTTTCTAAAGAAATGGGAACACACTGAGGAGACGCTTGTGGGAGCTACTGTGAGTAAAACTGAGCTTCCCTACGCACAGGGAAGCAAGAGAAATGCTGATTTCATCAAGCCCAGTTACATACTCAGAATCTGTACTACTGCGCAAATAGGCATGTCTCTTTAGGGAAAAAACTCATTTCTGACAAAGTTGCCCAAATGCATCTCAGAAGTGTGCAACTTGTTCCCTGAGTTAGAAAACGTCGAGAAACGGTCGTTTCTGCTAGCGCTGTGCTTCTACACATGTATTTGCTGAACGGTGAAAGCGCACAGTAATGCACTTTTCTCCCAGCAAATACACTGTTTCTAAGGAAATGGGAACACACTGAGGAGACACTTGTGGGAGCTACTGTGACTAAAACTGAGCTTCCCTACGCACAGGGAAGCAAGAGAAATGCTGATTTCATCAAGCCCAGTTACATACTCAGAATCTGTACTACTGCGCAAATAGGCATGTCTCTGTAGGCAAAAAACTCATTTCTGACAAAGCTGCCCAAATGCATCTCAGAAGTGTGCAACTTGTTCCCTTAATTCGAAAACGTCGAGAAACGGTCGTTTCTGCTAGCGCTGTGCTTCTACACATGTATTTGCTGAACGGTGAAAGCGCACAGTAATGCACTTTTCTCCCAGCAAATACACTGTTTCTAAAGAAATGGCAACACACTGAGGAGACACTTGTGGGAGCTACTGTGACTAAAACTGAGCTTCCCGACGCACAGGAAAGCAAGAGAAATGCTGATTTCATCAAGCACAGTTACATACTCAGAATCTGTACTACTGCGCTAAAAGGCATGTCTCTTTAGGCAAAAAACTCATTTCTGACAAAGTTGCCCAAATGCATCTCAGAAGTGTGCCACTTGTTCCCTCAGTTAGAAAACATCGAGAAACGGTCATTTCAGCTAGCGCTGTGCTTCTACACATGTATTTGCTGAACGGTGAAAGCGCACAGTGATGCACTTTTCTCCCAGCAAATACACTGTTTCTAAGGAAATGGGAACACACTGAGGAGACACTTGTGGGAGCTACTGTGACTAAAACTGAGCTTCCCTACGCACAGGGTAGCAAGAGAAATGCTGATTTCATCAAGCCCAGTTACATACTCAGAATCTGTACTACTGCGCAAATAGGCATGTCTCTGTAGGCAAAAAACTCATTTCTGACAAAGTTGCCCAAATGCATCTCAGAAGTGTGCAACTTGTTCCCTGAGATAGAAAACGTCGTGAAACGTTCGTTTCTGCTAGCGATGTGATTCTACACATGTATTTGCTGAACGGTGAAAGCGCACAGTAATGCACTTTTCTCCCAGCAAATATACTGTTTCTAAGGAACTGGGAACACACTGAGGAGACACTTGTGGGAGCTACTGTGACTAAAACTGAGCTTCCCTACGCACAGGGAAGCAAGAGAATGCTGATTTCATCAAGCCCAGTTACCTACTCAGAATCTGTACTACTGCGCAAATAGGCATGTCTCTGTAGGCAAAAAACTCATTTCTGACAAAGTTGCCCAAATGCATCTCAGAAGTGTGCCACTTGTTCCCTGAGTTAGAAAACGTCGAGAAACGTTCGTTTCTGCTAGCGCTGTGCTTCTACACATGTATTTGCTGAGCGGTGAAAGCGCACACTAATGCACTTTTCTCCCAGCTAATACACTGTTTCTAAGGAACTGGGAACACACTGAGGAGACACTTGTGGGAGCTACTGTGACTAAAACTGAGCTTCCCTACGCACAGGGAAGCAAGAGAAATGCTGATGTCATCAAGCCCAGTTACATATTCAGAATCTGTACTACTGCGCAAATAGGCATGTCTACGTAGGCAAAAAACTCATTTCTGACAAAGTTGCCCAAATGCATCTCAGAAGAGTGCCACTTGTTCCCTGAGTTAGAAAACGTCGAGAAACATTCGTTGCTGCTAGCGCTGTGCTTCTACACATGTATTTGCTGAACGTTGAAAGCGCACAGTAATGCACTTTTCTCCCAGCAAATACACTGTTTCTAAGGAAATGGGAACACACGGAAGAGACACTTGTGGGAGCTACTGTGACTAAAACTGAGCTTCCCTACGCACAGGGAAGCAAGAGAAATGCTGATTTCATCAAGCCCAGTTACATACTCAGAATCTGTACTACTGCGCAAATAGGCATGTCTCTGTAGGCAAAAAACTCATTTCTGACAAAGTTGCCCAAATGCATCTCAGAAGTGTGCCACTTGTTCCCTGAGTTAGAAAACGTCGAGAAACGTTCGTTTCTGCTAGCGCTGTGCTTCTACACATGTATTTGCTGAACGGTGAAAGCGCACAGTAATACACTTTTCTCCCAGCAAATACACTGTTTCTAAGGAAATGGGTACACACTGAGGAGACACTTGTGGGAGCTACTGGGACTAAAACTGAGCTTCCCTACGCACAGGGAAGCAAGAGAAATGATGATTTCATCAAGCCAAGTTACATACTCAGAATCTGTACTACTGCGCAAATAGGCATGTCTCTGTAGGCAAAAAACTCATTTCTGACAAAGTTGGCCAAATGCATTCCAGAAGTGTGCAACTTGTTCCATGAGTTAGAAAACGTCGAGAAACGGTAGTTTCTGCTAGCGCTGTGCTTCTACACATGTATTTGCTGAACGGTGAATGCGCACAGTAATGCACTTTTCTCCCAGCAAATACACTGTTTCTAAGGAACTGGGAACCCACTGAGGAGACACTTGTGGGAGCTACTGTGACTAAAACTGAGCTTCCCTACGCACAGGGAAGCAAGAGAAATGCTGATTTCATCAAGCCCAGTTACATACTCAGAATCTGTACTACTGCGCAAATAGACATGTCTCTGTTGGCAAAAAACTCATTTCTGACAAAGTTGCCCAAATGCATCTCAGAAGTGTGCCACTTGTTCCCTGAGTTAGAAAACGTCGAGAAACGTTCGTTTCTGCTAGCGCTGTGCTTCTACACATGTATTTGCTGAGCGGTGAACGCGCACACTAATGCACTTTTCTCCCAGCTAATACACTGTTTCTAAGGAAGTGGGAACACACTGAGGAGACACTTGTGGGAGCTACTGTGACTGAAACTGAGCTTCCCTACGCACAGGGAAGCAAGAGAAATGCTGATGTCATCAAGCCCAGTTACATATTCAGAATCTGTACTACTGCGCAAATAGGCATGTCTACGTAGGCAAAAAACTCATTTCTGACAAAGTTGCCCAAATGCATCTCAGAAGAGTGCCACTTGTTCCCTGAGTTAGAAAACGTCGAGAAACATTCGTTGCTGCTAGCGCTGTGCTTCTACACATGTATTTGCTGAACGGTGAAAGCGCAGAGTAATGCACTTTTCTCCCAGCAAATACACTGTTTCTAAGGAAATGGGAACACACGGAGGAGACACTTGTGGGAGCTACTGTGACTAAAACTGAGCTTCCCTACGCACAGGGAAGCAAGAGAAATGCTGATTTCATCAAGCCCAGTTACATACTCAGAATCTGTACTACTGCGCAAATAGGCATGTCTCTGTAGGCAAAAAACTCATTTCTGACAAAGTTGCCCAAATGCATCTCAGAAGTGTGCCACTTGTTCCCTGAGTTAGAAAACGTCGAGAAACGTTCGTTTCTGCTAGCGCTGTGCTTCTACACATGTATTTGCTGAACGGTGAAAGCGCACAGTAATGCACTTTTCTCCCAGCAAATACACTGTTTCTAAGGAAATGGGAACACACTGAGGAGACACTTGTGGGAGCTACTGTGACTAAAACTGAGCTTCCCTACGCACAGGGAAGCAAGCGAAATGCTGATTTCATCAAGCCCCGTTACATACTCAGTATCTGTACTACTGCGCATATAGGCATGTCTCTGTAGGCAAAAAACTCATTTTTGAGAAAGTTACCGAACTGCATCTCAGAAGTGTGCAACTTGTTCCCTGAGTTAGAAAACGTCGAGAAACGTTCGTTACTGCTAGCGCTGTGCTTCTACACATGTATTTGCTGAACGGTGAAAGCGCACAGTAATGCACTTTTCTCCCAGCAAATACACTGTTTCTAAAGAAATGGGAACACACTGAGGAGACACTTGTGGGAGCTACTGTGAGTAAAACTGAGCTTCCCTACGCACAGGGAAGCAAGAGAAATGCTGATTTCATCAAGCCCAGTTACATACTCAGTATCTGTAGTACTGCGCAAATAGGCATGTCTCTTTAGGCAAAAAACTCATTTCTGACAAAGTTGCCCAAATGCATCTCAGAAGTGTGCAACTTGTTCCCTGAGTTAGAAAACGTCGAGAAACGGTCGTTTCTGCTAGCGCTGTGCTTCTACACATGTATTTGCTGAACGGTGAAAGCGCACAGTAATGCACTTTTCTCCCAGCAAATACACTGTTTCTAAGGAACTGGGAACACACCGAGGAGACAGTTGTGGGAGCTACTGTGACTAAAACTGAGCTTCCCTACGCACAGGGAAGCAAGAGAAATGCTGATTTCATCAAGCCCAGTTATATACTCAGAATCTGTACTACTGCGCAAATAGGCATGTCTCTTTAGGCAAAAAACTCATTTCTGACAATGTTGCCCAAATGCATCTCAGAAGTGTGCCACTTGTTCCCTGAGTTAGAAAATGTCGAGAAACGGTCGTTTCAGCGAGCGCTGTGCTTCTACACATGTATTTGCTGAACGGTGAAAGCGCACAGTAATGCACTTTTCTCCCAGCAAATACACTGTTTCTAAGGAACTGGGAACACACTGAGGAGACACTTGTGGGAGCTACTGTGACTAAAACTGAGCTTCCCTACGCACAGGGAAGCAAGAGAAATGCTGATTTCATCAAGCCCAGTTACATACTCAGAATCTGTACTACTGCGCAAATAGGCATGTCTCTTTAGGCAAAAAACTCATTTCTGACAAAGTTGCCCAAATGCATCTCAGAAGTGTGCAACTTGTTCCCTGAGTTAGAAAACGTCGAGAAACGGTCGTTTCTGCTAGCGCTGTGCTTCTACACATGTATTTGCTGAACGTTGAAAGCGCACAGTAATGCACTTTTTTCCCAACAAATACATTGTTTCTAAAAAAATGGCAACACACTGAGGAGACACTTGTGGGAGCTACTGTGACTAAAACTGTGCTTCCCGACGCACAGGGAAGCAAGAGAAATGCTGATTTCATCAAGCCCAGTTACATACTCAGAATCTGTACTACTGCGCTAAAAGGCATGTCTCTTTAGGCAAAAAACTCATTTCTGACAAAGTTGCCCAAATGCATCTCAGAAGTGTGCCACTTGTTCCCTGAGTTAGAAAACATCGAGAAACGGTCATTTCAGCTAGCGCTGTGCTTCTACACATGTATTTGCTGAACGGTGAAAGCGCACAGTAATGCACTTTTCTCCCAGCAAATACACTGTTTCTAAGGAAATGGGAACACACTGAGGAGACACTTGTGGGAGCTACTGTGACTAAAACTGAGCTTCCCTACACACAGGGAAGCAAGAGAAATGCTGATTTCATCAAGCCCAGTTACATACTCAGAATCTGTACTACTGCGCAAATAGACATGTCTCTGTAGGCAAAAAACTCATTTCTGACAAAGTTGCCCAAATGCATCTCAGAAGTGTGCCACTTGTTCCCTGAGTTAGAAAACGTCGAGAAACGTTCGTTTCTGCTAGCGCTGTGCTTCTACACATGTATTTGCTGAGCGGTGAAAGCGCACAGTAATGCACTTTACTCCCAGCAAATACACTGTTTCTAAGGAAATGGGAACACACGGAGGAGACACTTGTGGGAGCTACTGTGACTAAAACTGAGCTTCCCAACGCACAGGGAAGCAAGAGAAATGCTGATTTCATCAAGCCCAGTGACATACTCAGAATCTGTACTACTGCGCAAATAGGCATGTCTCTGTAGGCAAAAAACTCATTTCTGACAAAGTTGCCCAAATGCATCTCAGAAGTGTGCCACTTTTTCCCTGAGTTAGAAAACGTCGAGAAACGTTCGTTTCCGCTAGCGCTGTGCTTCTACACATGTATTTGCTGAACGGTGAAAGCGCACAGTAATGCACTTTTCTCCCAGCAAATACACTGTTTCTAAGGAAATGGGAACACACTGAGGAGACACTTGTGGGAGCTACTGTGACTAAAACTGAGCTTCCCTACGCAAAAGGAAGCAAGAGAAATGCTGATTTCATCAAGCCCAGTTACATACTCAGAATCTGTACTACTGCGCAAATAGACATGTCTCTGTTGGCAAAAAACTCATTTCTGACAAAGTTGCCCAAATGCATCTCAGAAGTGTGCCACTTGTTCCCTGAGTTAGAAAACGTCGAGAAACGTTCGTTTCTGCTAGCGCTGTGCTTCTACACATGTATTTGCTGAGCGGTGAACGCGCACACTAATGCACTTTTCTCCCAGCTAATACACTGTTTCTAAGGAACTGGGAACACACTGAAGAGACACTTGTGGGAGCTACTGTGACTGAAACTGAGCTTCCCTACGCACAGGGAAGCAAGAGAAATGCTGATGTCATCAAGCCCAGTTACATATTCAGAATCTGTACTACTGCGCAAATAGGCATGTCTACGTAGGCAAAAAACTCATTTCTGACAAAGTTGCCCAAATGCATCTCAGAAGTGTGCCACTTGTTCCCTGAGTTAGAAAACGTCGAGAAACATTCGTTGCTGCTAGCGCTGTGCTTCTACACATGTATTTGCTGAACGGTGAAAGCGCAGAGTAATGCACTTTTCTCCCAGCAAATACACTGTTTCTAAGGAAATGGGAACACGCGGAGGAGACACTTGTGGGAGCTACTGTGACTAAAACTGAGCTTCCCTACGCACAGGGAAGCAAGAGAAATGCTGATTTCATCAAGCCCAGTTACATACTCAGAATCTGTACTACTGCGCAAATAGGCATGTCTCTGTAGGCAAAAAACTCATTTCTGACAAAGTTGCGCAAATGCATCTCAGAAGTGTGCCACTTGTTCCCTGAGTTAGAAAATGTCGAGAAACGGTCGTTTCAGCTAGCGCTGTGCTTCTACACATGTATTTGCTGAACGGTGAAAGCGCACAGTAATGCACTTTTCTCCCAGCAAATACACTGTTTCTAAGGAAATGGGAACACACTGAGGAGACACTTGTGGGAGCTACTGTGAGTAAAACTGAGCTTCCCTACGCACAGGGAAGCAAGAGAAATGCTGATTTCATCAAGCCCAGTTACATACTCAGAATCTGTACTACTGCGCAAATAGGCATGTCTCTCTGTAGGCAAAAAACTCATTTCTGACAAAGTTGCCCAAATGCATCTCAGAAGTGTGCAACTTGTTCCCTGAGTTAGAAAACGTCGAGAAACGTTCGTTTCTTCTAGCGATGTGCTTCTACACATGTATTTGCTGAACGGTGAAAGCGCACAGTAATGCACTTTTCTCCCAGCAAATACACTGTTTCTAAGGAACTGGGAACACACCGAGGAGACAGTTGTGGGAGCTACTGTGACTAAAACTGAGCTTCCCTACGCACAGGGAAGCAAGAGAAATGCTGATTTCATCAAGCCCAGTTATATACTCAGAATCTGTACTACTACGCAAATAGGCATGTCTCTTTAGGCAAAAAACTCATTTCTGACAATGTTGCCCAAATGCATCTCAGAAGTGTGCCACTTGTTCCCTGAGTTAGAAAATGTCGAGAAACGGTCGTTTCAGCGAGCGCTGTGCTTCTACACATGTATTTGCTGAACGGTGAAAGCGCACATTAATGCACTTTTCTCCCAGCAAATACACTGTTTCTAAGGAACTGGGAACACACTGAGGAGACACTTGTGGGAGCTACTGTGACTAAAACTGTGCTTCCCGACGCACAGGGAAGCAAGAGAAATGCTGATTTCATCAAGCCCAGTTACATACTCAGAATCTGTACTACTGCGCTAAAAGGCATGTCTCTTTAGGCAAAAAACTCATTTCTGACAAAGTTGCCCAAATGCATCTCAGAAGTGTGCCACTTGTTCCCTGACTTAGAAAACATCGAGAAACGGTCATTTCAGCTAGCGCTGTGCTTCTACACATGTATTTGCTGAACGGTGAAAGCGCAGAGTAATGCACTTTTCTCCCAGCAAATACACTGTTTCTAAGGAACTGAGAACACACTGAGGAGACACTTGTTGGAGCTACTGTGACTAAAACTGAGCTTCCCTACGCACAGGGAAACAAGAGAATGCTGATTTCATCAAGCCCAGTTACATACTCAGAATCTGTACTACTGCGCAAATGGGCATGTCTCTGTAGGCAAAAAACTCATTTCTGACAAAGTTGGCCAAATGCATCCCAGAAGTGTGCAACTTGTTCCATGAGTTAGAAAACGTCGAGAAACGGTCGTTTCTGCTAGCGCTGTGCTTCTACACATGTATTTGCTGAACGGTGAAAGCGCACAGTAATGCACTTTTCTCCCAGCAAATACACTGTTTCTAAGGAAATGGGAACACACTGAGGAGACACTTGTGGGAGCTACTGTGACTAAAACTGAGCTTCCCTACACACAGGGAAGCAAGAGAAATGCTGATTTCATCAAGCCCAGTTACATACTCAGAATCTGTACTACTGCGCAAATAGACATGTCTCTGTAGGCAAAAAACTCATTTCTGACAAAGTTGCCCAAATGCATCTCAGAAGTGTGCCACTTGTTCCCTGAGTTAGAAAACGTCGAGAAACGTTCGTTTCTGCTAGCGCTGTGCTTCTACACATGTATTTGCTGAGCGGTGAAAGCGCACAGTAATGCACTTTACTCCCAGCAAATACACTGTTTCTAAGGAAATGGGAACACACGGAGGAGACACTTGTGGGAGCTACTGTGACTAAAACTGAGCTTCCCTACGCACAGGGAAGCAAGAGAAATGCTGATTTCATCAAGCCCAGTGACATACTCAGAATCTGTACTACTGCGCAAATAGGCATGTCTCTGTAGGCAAAAAACTCATTTCTGACAAAGTTGCCCAAATGCATCTCAGAAGTGTGCCACTTGTTCCCTGAGTTAGAAAACGTCGAGAAACGTTCGTTTCTGCTAGCGATGTGCTTCTACACATGTATTTGCTGAACGGTGAAAGCGCACAGTAATGCACTTTTCTCCCAGCAAATACACTGTTTCTAAGGAAATGGGAACACACTGAGGAGATACTTGTGGCAGCTACTGTGGCTTAAACTGAGCTTCCCTACGCACAGGGAAGCAAGAGAAATGATGATTTCATCAAGCCAAGTTACATACTCAGAATCTGTAGTACTGTGCAAATAGGCATGTCTCTGTAGGCAAAAAACTCATTTGTGACAAAGTTGCCCAAATGCATCTCAGAAGTGTGCAACTTGTTCCCTGAGTTAGAAAACGTCGAGAAACGTTCGTTTCTGCTAGCGCTGTGCTTCTACACATGTATTTGCTGAGCGGTGAAAGCGCACAGTAATGCACTTTTCTCCCAGCAAATACACTGTTTCTAAGGAAATGGGAACACACGGAGGAGACACTTGTGGGAGCTACTGTGACTAAAACTGAGCTTCCCTACGCACAGGGAAGCAAGAGAAATGCTGATTTCATCAAGCCCAGTTACATACTCAGAATCTGTACTACTGCGCAAATAGGCATGTCTCTGTAGGCAAAAAACTCATTTCTGACAAAGTTGCCCAAATGCATCTCAGAAGTGTGCCACTTGTTCCCTGAGTTAGAAAACGTCGAGAAACGTTCGTTTCTGCTAGCGCTGTGCTTCTACACATGTATTTGCTGAACGGTGAAAGCGCACAGTAATGCACTTTTCTCCCAGCAAATACACTGTTTCTAAGGAAATGGGAACACACTGAGGAGATACTTGTGGCAGCTACTGTGACTTAAACTGAGCTTCCCTACGCACAGGGAAGCAAGAGAAATGATGATTTCATCAAGCCCAGTTACATACTCAGTATCTGTACTACTGCGCAAATAGGCATGTCTCTGTAGGCAAAAAACTCATATTTGAGAAAGTTACCGAAATGCATCTCAGAAGTGTGCAACTTGTTCCCTGAGTTAGAAAACGTCGAGAAACGTTCGTTACTGCTAGCGCTGTGCTTCTACACATGTATTTGCTGAACGGTGAAAGCGCACAGTAATGCACTTTTCTCCCAGCAAATACACTGTTTCTAAAGAAATGGGAACACACTGAGGAGACACTTGTGGGAGCTACTGTGACTAAAACTGAGCTTCCCTACGCACAGGGAAGCAAGAGAAATGCTGATTTCATCAAGCCCAGTTACATACTCAGAATCTGTACTACTGCGCAAATAGTCATGTCTCTGTAGGCAAAAAACTCATTTTTGAGAAAGTTACCAAAATCCATCTCAGAAGTGTGCCACTTGTTCCCTGAGTTAGAAAACGTCGAGAAACGTTCGTTTCTGCTAGCGCTGTGCTTCTACACATGTATTTGCTGAACGGTGAAAGCGCACAGTAATGCACTTTTCTCCCAGCAAATACACTGTTTCTAAGGAAATGGGAACACACTGAGGAGATACTTGTGGCAGCTACTGTGACTTAAACTGAGCTTCCCTACGCACAGGGAAGCAAGAGAAATGATGATTTCATCAAGCCCAGTTACATACTCAGTATCTGTACTACTGCGCAAATAGGCATGTCTCTGTAGGCAAAAAACTCATATTTGAGAAAGTTACCGAAATGCATCTCAGAAGTGTGCAACTTGTTCCCTGAGTTAGAAAACGTCGAGAAACGTTCGTTACTGCTAGCGCTGTGCTTCTACACATGTATTTGCTGAACGGTGAAAGCGCACAGTAATGCACTTTTCTCCCAGCAAATACACTGTTTCTAAAGAAATGGGAACACACTGAGGAGACACTTGTGGGAGCTACTGTGACTAAAACTGAGCTTCCCTACGCACAGGGAAGCAAGAGAAATGCTGATTTCATCAAGCCCAGTTACATACTCAGAATCTGTACTACTGCGCAAATAGTCATGTCTCTGTAGGCAAAAAACTCATTTTTGAGAAAGTTACCAAAATCCATCTCTGAAGTGTGCAACTTTTTCCCTGAGTTAGAAAACGTCGAGAAACGTTCGTTACTGCTAGCGCTGTGATTCTACACATGTATTTGCTGAACGGTGAAAGCGCACAGTAATGCACTTTTCTCCCAGCAAATACACTGTTTCTAAAGAAATGGAAACACACTGAGGAGACACTTGTGGGAGCTACTGTGACTAAAACTGAGCTTCCCTACGCACAGGGAAGCAAGAGAAATGCCGATTTCATCAAGCCCAGTTACATACTCAGAATCTGTACTACTGCGCAAATAGGCATGTCTCTTTAGGCAAAAAACCCATTTCTGACAAAGTTGCCCAAATGCATCTCAGAAGTGTGCAACTTGTTCCCTGAGTTAGAAAACGTCGAGAAACGGTCGTTTCTGCTAGCGCTGTGCTTCTACACATGTATTTGCTGAACGGTGAAATCGCACAGTAATGCACTTTTCTCCCAGCAAATACACTGTTTCTAAGGAAATGGGAACACACTGAGGAGACACTTGTGGGAGCTACTGTGACTAAAACTGAGCTTCCCTACGCACAGGGAAGCAAGAGAAATGCTGATTTCATCAAGCCCAGTTACATACTCAGAATCTGTACTACTGCGCAAATAGGCATGTCTCTGTAGGCAAAATCTCATTTCTGACAAAGTTGCCCAAATGCATCTCAGAAGTGTGGAACTTGTTCCCTGAGTTAGAAAACGTCGAGAAACGGTCGTTTCTGCTAGCGCTGTGCTTCTACACATGTATTTGCTGAACGGTGAAAGCGCACAGTAATGCACTTTTCTCCCAGCAAATACACTGTTTCTAAGGAAATGGGAACACACTGAGGAGACACTTGTGGGAGCTACTGTGACTAAAACTGAGCTTCCCTACGCACAGGGAAGCAAGAGAAATGCTGATTTCATCAAGCCCAGTTATATACTCAGAATCTGTACTACTGCGCAAATAGGCATGTCTCTTTAGGCAAAAAACTCATTTCTGACAATGTTGCCCAAATGCATCTCAGAAGTGTGCCACTTGTTCCCTGAGTTAGAAAACGTCGAGAAACGGTCGTTTCAGCTAGCGCTGTGCTTCTACACATGTATTTGCTGAACGGTGAAAGCGCACAGTAATGCACTTTTCTCCCAGCAAATACACTGTTTCTAAGGAAATGGGAACACACTGAGGAGACACTTGTGGGAGCTACTGTGACTAAAACTGAGCTTCCCTACGCACAGGGAAGCAAGAGAAATGCTGATTTCATCAAGCCCAGTTACATACTCAGAATCTGTACTACTCCGCAAATAGGCATGTCTCTGTAGGCAAAAAACTCATTTTTGAGAAAGTTACCCAAATGCATCTCAGAAGTGTGCAACTTGTTCCCTGAGTTAGAAAATGTCGAGAAACGTTCGTTTCTGCTAGCGCTGTGCTTCTACACATGTATTTGCTGAACGGTGAAAGCGCACAGTAATGCACTTTTCTCCCAGCAAATACACTGTTTCTAAGAAAATGGGAACACACTGAGGAGACACTTGTGGGAGCTACTGTGACTAAAACTGAGCTTCCCTACGCACAGGGAAGCAAGAGAAATGCTGACGTCATCAAGCCCAGTTACATACTCAGAATCTGTACTACTGCGCAAATAGGCATGTCTCTTTAGGCAAAAAACTCATTTCTGACAAAGTTGCCCAAATGCATCTCAGAAGTGTGCAACTTGTTCCCTGAGTTAGAAAACGTCGAGAAACGGTCGTTTCTGCTAGCGCTGTGCTTCTACACATGTATTTGCTGAACGGTGAAAGCGCACAGTAATGCACTTTTCTCCCAGCAAATACACTGTTTCTAAGGAAATGGGAACACACTGAGGAGACACTTGTGGGAGCTACTGTGACTAAAACTGAGCTTCCCTACGCACAGGGAAGCAAGAGAAATGCTGATTTCATCAAGCCCAGTTATATACTCAGAATCTGTACTACTGCGCAAATAGGCATGTCTCTTTAGGCAAAAAACTCATTTCTGACAATGTTGCCCAAATGCATCTCAGAAGTGTGCAACTTGTTCCCTGAGTTAGAAAACGTCGAGAAACGGTCGTTTCAGCTAGCGCTGTGCTTCTACACATGTATTTGCTGAACGGTGAAAGCACACAGTAATGCACTTTTCTCCCAGCAAATACACTGTTTCTAAGGAACTGGGAACACACTGAGGAGACACTTGTGGGAGCTACTGTGACTAAAACTGAGCTTCCCTACGCACAGGGAAGCAAGAGAAATGCTGATTTCATCAAGCCCAGTTACATACTCAGTATCTGTACTACTGCGCAAATAGGCATGTCTCTGTAGGCAAAAAACTCATTTTTGAGAAAGTTACCGAAATGCATCTCAGAAGTGTGCAACTTGTTCCCTGAGTTAGAAAACGTCGAGAAACGTTCGTTACTGCTACCGCTGTGCTTCTACACATGTATTTGCTGAACGGTGAAAGCGCACAGTAATGCACTTTTCTCCCAGCAAATACACTGTTTCTAAAGAAATGGGAACACACTGAGGAGACACTTGTGGGAGCTACTGTGACTAAAACTGAGCTTCCCTACGCACAGGGAAGCAAGAGAAATGCTGATTTCATCAAGCCCAGTTACATACTCAGAATCTGTACTACTGCGCAAATAGTCATGTCTCTGTAGGCAAAAAACTCATTTTTGAGAAAGTTACCAAAATCCATCTCTGAAGTGTGCAACTTTTTCCCTGAGTTAGAAAACGTCGAGAAACGTTCGTTACTGCTAGCGCTGTGATTCTACACATGTATTTGCTGAACGGTGAAAGCGCACAGTAATGCACTTTTCTCCCAGCAAATACACTGTTTCTAAAGAAATGGAAACACAATGAGGAGACACTTGTGGGAGCTACTGTGACTAAAACTGAGCTTCCCTACGCACAGGGAAGCAAGAGAAATGCCGATTTCATCAAGCCCAGTTACATACTCAGAATCTGTACTACTGCGCAAATAGGCATGTCTCTTTAGGCAAAAAACCCATTTCTGAGAAAGTTGCCCAAATGCATCTCAGAAGTGTGCAACTTGTTCCCTGAGTTAGAAAACGTCGAGAAACGGTCGTTTCTGCTAGCGCTGTGCTTCTACACATGTATTTGCTGAACGGTGAAAGCGCACAGTAATGCACTTTTCTCCCAGCAAATACACTGTTTCTAAGGAAATGGGAACACACTGAGGAGACACTTGTGGGAGCTACTGTGACTAAAACTGAGCTTCCCTACGCACAGGGAAGCAAGAGAAATGCTGATTTCATCAAGCCCAGTTACATACTCAGAATCTGTACTACTCCGCAAATAGGCATGTCTCTGTAGGCAAAAAACTCATTTTTGAGAAAGTTACCCAAATGCATCTCAGAAGTGTGCAACTTGTTCCCTGAGTTAGAAAATGTCGAGAAACGTTCGTTTCTGCTAGCGCTGTGCTTCTACACATGTATTTGCTGAACGGTGAAAGCGCACAGTAATGCACTTTTCTCCCAGCAAATACACTGTTTCTAAGAAAATGGGAACACACTGAGGAGACACTTGTGGGAGCTACTGTGACTAAAACTGAGCTTCCCTACGCACAGGGAAGCAAGAGAAATGCTGACGTCATCAAGCCCAGTTACATACTCAGAATCTGTACTACTGCGCAAATAGGCATGTCTCTTTAGGCAAAAAACTCATTTCTGACAAAGTTGCCCAAATGCATCTCAGAAGTGTGCAACTTGTTCCCTGAGTTAGAAAACGTCGAGAAACGGTCGTTTCTGCTAGCGCTGTGCTTCTACACATGTATTTGCTGAACGGTGAAAGCGCACAGTAATGCACTTTTCTCCCAGCAAATACACTGTTTCTAAGGAAATGGGAACACACTGAGGAGACACTTGTGGGAGCTACTGTGACTAAAACTGAGCTTCCCTACGCACAGGGAAGCAAGAGAAATGCTGATTTCATCAAGCCCAGTTATATACTCAGAATCTGTACTACTGCGCAAATAGGCATGTCTCTTTAGGCAAAAAACTCATTTCTGACAATGTTGCCCAAATGCATCTCAGAAGTGTGCAACTTGTTCCCTGAGTTAGAAAACGTCGAGAAACGGTCGTTTCAGCTAGCGCTGTGCTTCTACACATGTATTTGCTGAACGGTGAAAGCACACAGTAATGCACTTTTCTCCCAGCAAATACACTGTTTCTAAGGAACTGGGAACACACTGAGGAGACACTTGTGGGAGCTACTGTGACTAAAACTGAGCTTCCCTACGCACAGGGAAGCAAGAGAAATGCTGATTTCATCAAGCCCAGTTACATACTCAGTATCTGTACTACTGCGCAAATAGGCATGTCTCTGTAGGCAAAAAACTCATTTTTGAGAAAGTTACCGAAATGCATCTCAGAAGTGTGCAACTTGTTCCCTGAGTTAGAAAACGTCGAGAAACGTTCGTTACTGCTAGCGCTGTGCTTCTACACATGTATTTGCTGAACGGTGAAAGCGCACAGTAATGCACTTTTCTCCCAGCAAATACACTGTTTCTAAAGAAATGGGAAAACACTGAGGAGACACTTGTGGGAGCTACTGTGACTAAAACTGAGCTTCCCTACGCACAGGGAAGCAAGAGAAATGCTGATTTCATCAAGCTCAGTTACATACTCAGAATCTGTACTACTGCGCAAATAGTCATGTCTCTGTAGGCAAAAAACTCATTTTTGAGAAAGTTACCAAAATCCATCTCAGAAGTGTGCAACTTTTTCCCTGAGTTAGAAAACGTCGAGAAACGTTCGTTACTGCTAGCGCTGTGATTCTACACATGTATTTGCTGAACGGTGAAAGCGCACAGTAATGCACTTTTCTCCCAGCAAATACACTGTTTCTAAAGCAATGGAAACACACTGAGGAGACACTTGTGGGAGCTACTGTGACTAAAACTGAGCTTCCCTACGCACAGGGAAGCAAGAGAAATGCTGATTTCATCAAGCCCAGTTACATACTCAGAATCTGTACTACTGCGCAAATAGGCATGTCTCTGTAGGCAAAAAACTCATTTCTGACAAAGTTGCCCAAATGCATCCCAGAAGTGTGCAACTTGTTCCATGAGTTAGAAAACGTCGAGAAACGGTCGTTTCTGCTAGCGCTGTGCTTCTACACATGTATTTGCTGAACGGTGAAAGCGCACAGTAATGCACTTTTCTCCCAGCAAATACACTGTTTGTAAGGAAATGGGAACACACTGAGGAGACACTTGTGGGAGCTACTGGGACTAAAACTGAGCTTCCCTACGCACAGGGAAGAAAGAGAAATGCTGATTTCATCAAGCCCAGTTACATACTCAGAATCTGTACTACTGCGCAAATAGGCATGTCTCTGTAGGCAAAAAACTCATTTTTGAGAAAGTTACCCAAATGCATCTCAGAAGTGTGCAACTTGTTCCCTGAGTTAGAAAACGTTGAGAAACCTTCGTTTCTGCTAGCGCTGTGCTTCTACACATGTATTTGCTGAACGGTGAAAGCACACAGTAATGCACTTTTCTCCCAGCAAATACACTGTTTCTAAGGAAATGGGAACACACTGAGGAGACACTTGTGGGAGCTACTGTGACTAAAACTGAGCTTCCCTACGCACAGGGAAGCAAGAGAAATGCTGATTTCATCAAGCCCAGTTACATACTCAGAATCTGTACTACTGCGCAAATAGGCATGTCTCTGTAGGCAAAAAACTCATTTCTGACAAAGCTGCCCAAATGCATCTCAGAAGTGTGCAACTTGTTCCCTTAGTTCGAAAATGTCGAGAAACGGTCGTTTCTGCTAGCGCTGTGCTTCTACACATGTATTTGCTGAACGGTGCAAGCGCACAGTAATGCACTTTTCTCCCAGCAAATACACTGTTTCTAAGGAAATGGGAACACACTGAGGAGACACTTGTGGGAGCTACTGTGACTAAAACTGAGCTTCCCTACGCACAGGGAAGCAAGAGAAATGCTGATTTCATCAAGCCCAGTTACATACTCTGAATCTGTACTACTGTGCAAATAGTCATGTCTCTGTAGGCAAAAAACTCATTTTTGAGAAAGTTACCGAAATCCATCTCAGAAGTGTGCAACTTTTTCCCTGAGTTAGAAAACGTCGAGAAACGTTCGTTACGGCTTGCGCTGTGATTCTTCACATGTATTTGCTAAACGGTGAAAGCGCACAGTAATGCACTTTTCTCCCAGCAAATACACTGTTTCTAAAGAAATGGCAACACACTGAGGAGACACTTGTGGGAGCTACTGTGTCTCAAACTGAGCTTCCCTACGCACAGGGAAGCAAGAGAATGCTGATTTCATCAAGCCCAGTTACCTACTCAGAATCTGTACTACTGCGCAAATAGGCATGTCTCTGTAGGCAAAAAACTCATTTCTGACAAAGTTGCCCAAATGCATCCCAGAAGTGTGCAACTTATTCCATGAGTTAGAAAACGTCGAGAAACGGTCGTTTCTGCTAGCGCTGTGCTTCTACACATGTATTTGCTGAACGGTGAAAGCGCACAGTAATGCACTTTTCTCCCAGCAAATACACTGTTTCTAAGGAAATGGGACCACACTGAGGAGACACTTGTGGGAGCTACTGTGACTAAAACTGAGCTTCCCTACGCACAGGGAAGCAAGAGAAATGCTGATTTCATCAAGCCCAGTTACATACTCAGAATCTGTACTACTGCGCAAATAGGCATGTCTCTTTAGGCAAAAAACTGATTTCTGACAAAGTTGCCCAAATGCATCTCAGAAGTGTGCAACTTGTTCCCTGAGTTAGAAAACGTCGAGAAACGGTCGTTTGTGCTAGCGCTGTGCTTCTACACATGTATTTGCTGAACGGTGAAAGCGCACAGTCATAAACTTTTCTGCCAGCAAATACACTGTTTCTAAGGAAATGGGAACACACTGAGGAGACACTTGTGGGAGCTACTGGGACTAAAACTGAGCTTCCCTACGCACAGGGAAGCAAGAGACAGGCTGATTTCATCAAGCCCAGTTACATACTCAGAATCTGTACTACTGCGCAAATAGGCATGTCTCTGTAGGCAAAAAACTCATTTCTGACTAAGTTGCCCAAATACATCTCAGAAGTGTGCAACTTGTTCCCTGAGTTAGAAAACGTCGAGAAACGGTCGTTTCTGCTAGCGCTGTGCTTCTACACATGTATTTGCTGAACGGTGAAAGCACACAGTAATGCACTTTTCTCCCAGCAAATACACTGTTTCTAAGGAAATGGTAACACACTGAGGAGACACTTGTGGGAGGTACTGTGACTAAAACTGAGCTTCCCTACGCACAGGGAAGCAAGAGAAATGCTGATTTCATCAAGCCCAGTTACATACTCAGAATCTGTACTACTGTGCAAATAGGCATGTCTCTGTAGGCAAAAAACTCATTTCTGACAAAGTTGCCCAAATGCATCTCAGAAGTGTGCAACTTGTTCCCTGAGTTAGAAAACATTGAGAAACGTTCGTTTCTGCTAGCGCTGTGCTTCTACACATGTATTTGCTGAACGGTGAAAGCGCACAGTAATGCACTTTTCTGCCAGCAAATACACTGTTTCTAAGGAAATGGGAACATACTGAGGAGACACTTGTGGGAGCTACTGGGACTAAAACTGAGCTTCCCTACGCACAGGGAAGCAAGAGAAAGGCTGATTTTATCAAGCCCAGTTACATACTCAGAATCTGTACTACTGCGCAAATAGGCATGTCTCTGTAGGCAAAAAACTCATATCTGACAAAGTTGCCCAAATGCATCTCAGAAGTGTGCAACTTGTTCCCTGAGTTAGAAAACGTCGAGAAACGTTCGTTTCTGCTAGCGCTGTGCTTCTACACATGTATTTGCTGAACGGTGAAAGCGCAGAGTAATGCACTTTTCTCCCAGCAAATACACTGTTTCTAAAGAAATGGAAACACACTGAGGAGACACTAGTGGGAGCTACTGTGGTAAAACTGAACTTCCCTACGCACAGGGAAGCAAGAGAAATGCTGATTTCATCAAGCCCAGTTACATACTCAGAATCTGTACTACTGCGCAAATAGGCATGTCTCTGTAGGCAAAAAACTCATTTCTGACAAAGTTGCCCAAATGCATCTCAGAAGTGTGCAACTTGTTCCATGAGTTAGAAAACGTTGAGAAACGTTCGTTTCTGCTAGCGCTGTGCTTCTACACATGTATTTGCTGAACGGTGAAAGCGCACAGTAATGCACTTTTCTCCCAGCAAATACACTGTTTCTAAGGAAATGTGAACATACTGAGGAGACACTTGTGGGAGCTAATGGGACTAAAACTGAGCTTCCCTACGCACAGGGAAGCAAGAGAAATGCTGATTTCATCAAGCCCAGTTACATACTCAGAATCTGTACTACTGCGCAAATAGGCATGTCTCTTTAGGCAAAAAACTCATTTCTGACAAAGTTGCCCAAATGCATCTCAGAAGTGTGCAACTTGTTCCCTGAGTTAGAAAACGTCGAGAAACTTTCGTTACTGCTAGCGCTGTGCTTCTACACATGTATTTGCTGAACGGTGAAAGCGCACAGTAATGCACTTTTCTCCCAGCAAATATACTGTTTCTAAGGAACTGGGAACACACTGAGGAGACACTTGTGGGAGCTACTGTGACTAAAACTGAGCTTCCCTACGCACAGGGAAGCAAGAGAATGCTGATTTCATCAAGCCCAGTTACCTACTCAGAATCTGTACTACTGCGCAAATAGGCATGTCTCTGTAGGCAAAAAACTCATTTCTGACAAAGTTGCCCAAATGCATCTCAGAAGTGTGCCACTTGTTCCCTGAGTTAGAAAACGTCGAGAAACGTTCGTTTCTGCTAGCGCTGTGCTTCTACACATGTATTTGCTGAGCGGTGAAAGCGCACACTAATGCACTTTTCTCCCAGCTAATACACTGTTTCTAAGGAACTGGGAACACACTGAGGAGACACTTGTGGGAGCTACTGTGACTAAAACTGAGCTTCCCTACGCACAGGGAAGCAAGAGAAATGCTGATGTCATCAAGCCCAGTTACATATTCAGAATCTGTACTACTGCGCAAATAGGCATGTCTACGTAGGCAAAAAACTCATTTCTGACAAAGTTGCCCAAATGCATCTCAGAAGAGTGCCACTTGTTCCCTGAGTTAGAAAACGTCGAGAAACATTCGTTGCTGCTAGCGCTGTGCTTCTACACATGTATTTGCTGAACGTTGAAAGCGCAGAGTAATGCACTTTTCTCCCAGCAAATACACTGTTTCTAAGGAAATGGGAACACACGGAAGAGACACTTGTGGGAGCTACTGTGACTAAAACTGAGCTTCCCTACGCACAGGGAAGCAAGAGAAATGCTGATTTCATCAAGCCCAGTTACATACTCAGAATCTGTACTACTGCGCAAATAGGCATGTCTCTGTAGGCAAAAAACTCATTTCTGACAAAGTTGCCCAAATGCATCTCAGAAGTGTGCCACTTGTTCCCTGAGTTAGAAAACGTCGAGAAACGTTCGTTTCTGCTAGCGCTGTGCTTCTACACATGTATTTGCTGAACGGTGAAAGCGCACAGTAATGCACTTTTCTCCCAGCAAATACACTGTTTCTAAGGAAATGGGTACACACTGAGGAGACACTTGTGGGAGCTACTGGGACTAAAACTGAGCTTCCCTACGCACAGGGAAGCAAGAGAAATGATGATTTCATCAAGCCAAGTTACATACTCAGAATCTGTACTACTGCGCAAATAGGCATGTCTCTGTAGGCAAAAAACTCATTTCTGACAAAGTTGCCCAAATGCATCTCAGAAGTGTGCAACTTGTTCACTGAGATAGAAAACGTCGAGAAACGTTCGTTTCTGCTAGCGATGTGATTCTACACATGTATTTGCTGAACGGTGAAAGCGCACAGTAATGCACTTTTCTCCCAGCAAATATACTGTTTCTAAGGAACTGGGAACACACAGAGGAGACACTTGTGGGAGGTACTGTGACTAAAACTGAGCTTCCCTACGCACAGGGAAGCAAGAGAATGCTGATTTCATCAAGCCCAGTTACCTACTCAGAATCTGTACTACTGCGCAAATAGGCATGTCTCTGTAGGCAAAAAACTCATTTCTGACAAAGTTGGCCAAATGCATTCCAGAAGTGTGCAACTTGTTCCATGAGTTAGAAAATGTCGAGAAACGGTAGTTTCTGCTAGCGCTGTGCTTCTACACATGTATTTGCTGAACGGTGAAAGCGCACAGTAATGCACTTTTCTCCCAGCAAATACACTGTTTCTAAGGAACTGGGAACCCACTGAGGAGACACTTGTGGGAGCTACTGTGACTAAAACTGAGCTTCCCTACGCACAGGGAAGCAAGAGAAATGCTGATTTCATCAAGCCCAGTTACATACTCAGAATCTGTACTACTGCGCAAATAGACATGTCTCTGTTGGCAAAAAACTCATTTCTGACAAAGTTGCCCAAATGCATCTCAGAAGTGTGCCACTTGTTCCCTGAGTTAGAAAACGTCGAGAAACGTTCGTTTCTGCTAGCGCTGTGCTTCTACACATGTATTTGCTGAGCGGTGAACGCGCACACTAATGCACTTTTCTCCCAGCTAATACACTGTTTCTAAGGAACTGGGAACAAACTGAGGAGACACTTGTGGGAGCTACTGTGACTGAAACTGAGCTTCCCTACGCACAGGGAAGCAAGAGAAATGCTGATGTCATCAAGCCCAGTTACATATTCAGAATCTGTACTACTGCGCAAATAGGCATGTCTACGTAGGCAAAAAACTCATTTCTGACAAAGTTGCCCAAATGCATCTCAGAAGTGTGCAACTTGTTCCCTGAGTTAGAAAACGTCGAGAAACATTCGTTGCTGCTAGCGCTGTGCTTCTACACATGTATTTGCTGAACGGTGAAAGCGCAGAGTAATGCACTTTTCTCCCAGCAAATACACTGTTTCTAAGGAAATGGGAACACACGGAGGAGACACTTGTGGGAGCTACTGTGACTAAAACTGAGCTTCCCTACGCACAGGGAAGCAAGAGAAATGCTGATTTCATCAAGCCCAGTTACATACTCAGAATCTGTACTACTGCACAAATAGGCATGTCTCTGTAGGCAAAAAACTCAATTCTGACAAAGTTGCCCAAATGCATCTCAGAAGTGTGCCACTTGTTCCCTGAGTTAGAAAATGTCGAGAAACGGTCGTTTCAGCTAGCGCTGTGCTTCTACACATGTATTTGCTGAACGGTGAAAGCGCACAGTAATGCACTTTTCTCCCAGCAAATACACTGTTTCTAAGGAAATGGGAACACACTGAGGAGACACTTGTGGGAGCTACTGTGACTAAAACTGAGCTTCCCTACGCACAGGGAAGCAAGAGAAATGCTGATTTCATCAAGCCCAGTTACATACTCAGTATCTGTACTACTGCGCATATAGGCATGTCTCTGTAGGCAAAAAACTCATTTTTGAGAAAGTTACCGAACTGCATCTCAGAAGTGTGCAACTTGTTCCCTGAGTTAGAAAACGTCGAGAAACGTTCGTTACTGCTAGCGCTGTGCTTCTACACATGTATTTGCTGAACGGTGAAAGCGCACAGTAATGCACTTTTCTCCCAGCAAATACACTGTTTCTAAAGAAATGGGAACACACTGAGGAGACACTTGTGGGAGCTACTGTGAGTAAAACTGAGCTTCCCTACGCACAGGGAAGCAAGAGAAATGCTGATTTCATCAAGCCCAGTTACATACTCAGTATCTGTAGTACTGCGCAAATAGGCATGTCTCTTTAGGCAAAAAAATCATTTCTGACAAAGTTGCCCAAATGCATCTCAGAAGTGTGCAACTTGTTCCCTGAGTTAGAAAACGTCGAGAAACGGTCGTTTCTGCTAGCGCTGTGCTTCTACACATGTATTTGCTGAACGGTGAAAGCGCACAGTAATGCACTTTTCTCCCAGCAAATACACTGTTTCTAAGGAACTGGGAACACACTGAGGAGACACTTGTGGGAGCTACTGTGACTAAAACTGAGCTTCCCTACGCACAGGGAAGCAAGAGAAATGCTGATTTCATCAAGCCCAGTTACCTACTCAGAATCTGTACTACTGCGCAAATGGGCATGTCTCTGTAGGCAAAAAACTCATTTCTGACAAAGTTGGCCAAATGCATCCCAGAAGTGTGTAACTTGTTCCATGAGTTAGAAAACGTCGAGAAACGGTCGTTTCTGCTAGCGCTGTGCTTCTACACATGTATTTGCTGAACGGTGAAAGCGCACAGTAATGCACTTTTCTCCCAGCAAATACACTGTTTCTAAGGAAATGGGAACACACTGAGGAGACACTTGTGGGAGCTACTGTGACTAAAACTGAGCTTCCCTACACACAGGGAAGCAAGAGAAATGCTGATTTCATCAAGCCCAGTTACATACTCAGAATCTGTACTACTGCGCAAATAGACATGTCTCTGTAGGCAAAAAACTCATTTCTGACAAAGTTGCCCAAATGCATCTCAGAAGTGTGCCACTTGTTCCCTGAGTTAGAAAACGTCGAGAAACGTTCGTTTCTGCTAGCGCTGTGCTTCTACACATGTATTTGCTGAGCGGTGAAAGCGCACAGTAATGCACTTTACTCCCAGCAAATACACTGTTTCTAAGGAAATAGGAACACACGGAGGAGACACTTGTGGGAGCTACTGTGACTAAAACTGAGCTTCCCTACGCACAGGGAAGCAAGAGAAATGCTGATTTCATCAAGCCCAGTGACATACTCAGAATCTGTACTACTGCGCAAATAGGCATGTCTCTGTAGGCAAAAAACTCATTTCTGACAAAGTTGCCCAAATGCATCTCAGAAGTGTGCCACTTGTTCCCTGAGTTAGAAAACGTCGAGAAACGTTCGTTTCTGCTAGCGCTGTGCTTCTACACATGTATTTGCTGAACGGTGAAAGCGCACAGTAATGCACTTTTCTCCCAGCAAATACACTGTTTCTAAGGAAATGGGAACACACTGAGGAGACACTTGTGGGAGCTACTGTGACTAAAACTGAGCTTCCCTACGCACAGGGAAGCAAGAGAATGCTGATTTCATCAAGCCCAGTTACCTACTCAGAATCTGTACTACTGCGCAAATAGGCATGTCTCTGTAGGCAAAAAACTCATTTCTGACAAAGTTGGCCAAATGCATTCCAGAAGTGTGCAACTTGTTCCATGAGTTAGAAAACGTCGAGAAACGGTAGTTTCTGCTAGCGCTGTGCTTCTACACATGTATTTGCTGAACGGTGAAAGCGCACAGTAATGCACTTTTCTCCCAGCAAATACACTGTTTCTAAGGAACTGGGAACCCACTGAGGAGACACTTGTGGGAGCTACTGTGACTAAAACTGAGCTTCCCTACGCACAGGGAAGCAAGAGAAATGCTGATTTCATCAAGCCCAGTTACATACTCAGAATCTGTACTACTGCGCAAATAGACATGTCTCTGTTGGCAAAAAACTCATTTCTGACAAAGTTGCCCAAATGCATCTCAGAAGTGTGCCACTTGTTCCCTGAGTTAGAAAACGTCGAGAAACGTTCGTTTCTGCTAGCGCTGTGCTTCTACACATGTATTTGCTGAGCGGTGAACGCGCACACTAATGCACTTTTCTCCCAGCTAATACACTGTTTCTAAGGAACTGGGAACACACTGAGGAGACACTTGTGGGAGCTACTGTGACTGAAACTGAGCTTCCCTACGCACAGGGAAGCAAGAGAAATGCTGATGTCATCAAGCCCAGTTACATATTCAGAATCTGTACTACTGCGCAAATAGGCATGTCTACGTAGGCAAAAAACTCATTTCTGACAAAGTTGCCCAAATGCATCTCAGAAGAGTGCCACTTGTTCCCTGAGTTAGAAAACGTCGAGAAACATTCGTTGCTGCTAGCGCTGTGCTTCTACACATGTATTTGCTGAACGGTGAAAGCGCACAGTAATGCACTTTTCTCCCAGCAAATACACTGTTTCTAAGGAAATGGGAACACGCGGAGGAGACACTTGTGGGAGCTACTGTGACTAAAACTGAGCTTCCCTACGCACAGGGAAGCAAGAGAAATGCTGATTTCATCAAGCCCAGTTACATACTCAGAATCTGTACTACTGCGCAAATAGGCATGTCTCTGTAGGCAAAAAACTCATTTCTGACAAAGTTGCCCAAATGCATCTCAGAAGTGTGCCACTTGTTCCCTGAGTTAGAAAATGTCGAGAAACGGTCGTTTCAGCTAGCGCTGTGCTTCTACACATGTATTTGCTGAACGGTGAAAGCGCACAGTAATGCACTTTTCTCCCAGCAAATACACTGTTTCTAAGGAAATGGGAACACACTGAGGAGACACTTGTGGGAGCTACTGTGACTAAAACTGAGCTTCCCTACGCACAGGGAAGCAAGCCAAATGCTGATTTCATCAAGCCCAGTTATATACTCAGAATCTGTACTAATGCGCAAATAGGCATGTCTCTTTAGGCAAAAAACTCATTTCTGACAATGTTGCCCAAATGCATCTCAGAAGTGTGCCACTTGTTCCCTGAGTTAGAAAATGTCGAGAAACGGTCGTTTCAGCGAGCGCTGTGCTTCTACACATGTATTTGCTGAACGGTGAAAGCGCACAGTAATGCACTTTTCTCCCAGCAAATACACTGTTTCTAAGGAACTGGGAACACACTGAGGAGACACTTGTGGGAGCTACTGTGACTAAAACTGTGCTTCCCGACGCACAGGGAAGCAAGAGAAATTCTGATTTCATCAAGCCCAGTTACATACTCAGAATCTGTACTACTGCGCTAAAAGGCATGTCTCTTTAGGCAAAAAACTCATTTCTGACAAAGTTGCCCAAATGCATCTCAGAAGTGTGCCACTTGTTCCCTGACTTAGAAAACATCGAGAAACGGTCATTTCAGCTAGCGCTGTGCTTCTACACATGTATTTGCTGAACGGTGAAAGCGCAGAGTAATGCACTTTTCTCCCAGCAAATACACTGTTTCTAAGGAACTGGGAACACACTGAGGAGACACTTGTGGGAGCTACTGTGACTAAAACTGAGCTTCCCTACGCACAGGGAAACAAGAGAATGCTGATTTCATCAAGCCCAGTTACATACTCAGAATCTGTACTACTGCGCAAATGGGCATGTCTCTGTAGGCAAAAAACTCATTTCTGACAAAGTTGCCCAAATGCATCTCAGAAGTGTGCCACTTGTTCCCTGAGTTAGAAAACGTCGAGAAACGTTCGTTTCTGCTAGCGCTGTGCTTCTACACATGTATTTGCTGAACGGTGAAAGCGCACAGTAATGCACTTTTCTCCCAGCAAATACACTGTTTCTAAGGAAATGGGAACACACTGAGGAGATACTTGTGGCAGCTACTGTGACTTAAACTGAGCTTCCCTACGCACAGGGAAGCAAGAGAAATGATGATTTCATCAAGCCAAGTTACATACTCAGAATCTGTAGTACTGTGCAAATAGGCATGTCTCTGTAGGCAAAAAACTCATTTGTGACAAAGTTGCCCAAATGCATCTCAGAAGTGTGCAACTTGTTCCCTGAGTTAGAAAACGTCGAGAAACGTTCGTTTCTGCTAGCGCTGTGCTTCTACACATGTATTTGCTGAGCGGTGAAAGCGCACAGTAATGCACTTTTCTCCCAGCAAATACACTGTTTCTAAGGAAATGGGAACACACGGAGGAGACACTTGTGGGAGCTACTGTGACTAAAACTGAGCTTCCCTACGCACAGGGAAGCAAGAGAAATGCTGATTTCATCAAGCCCAGTTACATACTCAGAATCTGTACTACTGCGCAAATAGGCATGTCTCTGTAGGCAAAAAACTCATTTCTGACAAAGTTGCCCAAATGCATCTCAGAAGTGTGCCACTTGTTCCCTGAGTTAGAAAACGTCGAGAAACGGTCGTTTCTGCTAGCGCTGTGCTTCTACACATGTATTTGCTGAACGGTGAAAGCGCACAGTAATGCACTTTTCTCCCAGCAAATACAGTGTTTCTAAGGAAATGGGAACACACTGAGGAGATACTTGTGGCAGCTACTGTGACTTAAACTGAGCTTCCCTACGCACAGGGAAGCAAGAGAAATGATGATTTCATCAAGCCCAGTTACATACTCAGTATCTGTACTACTGCGCAAATAGGCATGTCTCTGTAGGCAAAAAACTCATATTTGAGAAAGTTACCGAAATGCATCTCAGAAGTGTGCAACTTGTTCCCTGAGTTAGAAAACGTCGAGAAACGTTTGTTACTGCTAGCGCTGTGCTTCTACACATGTATTTGCTGAATGGTGAAAGCGCACAGTAATGCACTTTTCTCCCAGCAAATACACTGTTTCTAAAGAAATGGGAACACACTGAGGAGACACTTGTGGGAGCTACTGTGACTAAAACTGAGCTTCCCTACGCACAGGGAAGCAAGAGAAATGCTGATTTCATCAAGCCCAGTTACATACTCAGAATCTGTACTACTGCGCAAATAGTCATGTCTCTGTAGGCAAAAAACTCATTTTTGAGAAAGTTACCAAAATCCATCTCTGAAGTGTGCAACTTTTTCCCTGAGTTAGAAAACGTCGAGAAACGTTCGTTACTGCTAGCGCTGTGATTCTACACATGTATTTGCTGAACGGTAAAAGCGCACAGTAATGCACTTTTCTCCCAGCAAATACACTGTTTCTAAAGAAATGGAAACACACTGAGGAGACACTTGTGGGAGCTACTGTGACTAAAACTGAGCTTCCCTACGCACAGGGAAGCAAGAGAAATGCCGATTTCATCAAGCCCAGTTACATACTCAGAATCTGTACTACTGCGCAAATAGGCATGTCTCTTTAGGCAAAAAACCCATTTCTGACAAAGTTGCCCAAATGCATCTCAGAAGTGTGCAACTTGTTCCCTGAGTTAGAAAACGTCGAGAAACGGTCGTTTCTGCTAGCGCTGTGCTTCTACACATGTATTTGCTGAACGGTGAAAGCGCACAGTAATGCACTTTTCTCCCAGCAAATACACTGTTTCTAAGGAAATGGGAACACACTGAGGAGACACTTGTGGGAGCTACTGTGACTAAAACTGAGCTTCCCTACGCACAGGGAAGCAAGAGAAATGCTGATTTCATCAAGCCCAGTTACATACTCAGAATCTGTACTACTGCGCAAATAGGCATGTCTCTGTAGGCAAAATCTCATTTCTGACAAAGTTGCCCAAATGCATCTCAGAAGTGTGGAACTTGTTCCCTGAGTTAGAAAACGTCGAGAAACGGTCGTTTCTGCTAGCGCTGTGCTTCTACACATGTATTTGCAGAACGGTGAAAGCGCACAGTAATGCACTTTTCTCCCAGCAAATACACTGTTTCTAAGGAAATGGGAACACACTGAGGAGACACTTGTGGGAGCTACTGTGACTAAAACTGAGCTTTCCTACGCACAGGGAAGCAAGAGAAATGCTGATTTCATCAAGCCCAGTTATATACTCAGAATCTGTACTACTGCGCAAATAGGCATGTCTCTTTAGGCAAAAAACTCATTTCTGACAATGTTGCCCAAATGCATCTCAGAAGTGTGCCACTTGTTCCCTGAGTTAGAAAACGTCGAGAAACGGTCGTTTCAGCTAGCGCTGTGCTTCTACACATGTATTTGCTGAACGGTGAAAGCACACAGTAATGCACTTTTCTCCCAGCAAATACACTGTTTCTAAGGAACTGGGAACACACTGAGGAGACACTTGTGGGAGCTACTGTGACTAAAACTGAGCTTCCCTACGCACAGGGAAGCAAGAGAAATGCTGATTTCATCAAGCCCAGTTACATACTCAGTATCTGTACTACTGCGCAAATAGGCATGTCTCTGTAGGCAAAAAACTCATATTTGAGAAAGTTACCGAAATGCATCTCAGAAGTGTGCAACTTGTTCCCTGAGTTAGAAAACGTCGAGAAACGTTCGTTACTGCTACCGCTGTGCTTCTACACATGTATTTGCTGAACGGTGAAAGCGCACAGTAATGCACTTTTCTCCCAGCAAATACACTGTTTCTAAAGAAATGGGAACACACTGAGGAGACACTTGTGGGAGCTACTGTGACTAAAACTGAGCTTCCCTACGCACAGGGAAGCAAGAGAAATGCTGATTTCATCAAGCCCAGTTACATACTCAGAATCTGTACTACTGCGCAAATAGTCATGTCTCTGTAGGCAAAAAACTCATTTTTTGAGAAAGTTACCAAAATCCATCTCTGAAGTGTGCAACTTTTTCCCTGAGTTAGAAAACGTCGAGAAACGTTCGTTACTGCTAGCGCTGTGATTCTACACATGTATTTGCTGAACGGTGAAAGCGCACAGTAATGCACTTTTCTCCCAGCAAATACACTGTTTCTAAAGAAATGGAAACACACTGAGGAGACACTTGTGGGAGCTACTGTGACTAAAACTGAGCTTCCCTACGCACAGGGAAGCAAGAGAAATGCCGATTTCATCAAGCCCAGTTACATACTCAGAATCTGTACTACTGCGCAAATAGGCATGTCTCTTTAGGCAAAAAACCCATTTCTGACAAAGTTGCCCAAATGCATCTCAGAAGTGTGCAACTTGTTCCCTGAGTTAGAAAACGTCGAGAAACGGTCGTTTCTGCTAGCGCTGTGCTTCTACACATGTATTTGCTGAACGGTGAAAGCGCACAGTAATGCACTTTTCTCCCAGCAAATACACTGTTTCTAAGGAAATGGGAACACACTGAGGAGACACTTGTGGGAGCTACTGTGACTAAAACTGAGCTTCCCTACGCACAGGGAAGCAAGAGAAATGCTGATTTCATCAAGCCCAGTTACATACTCAGAATCTGTACTACTCCGCAAATAGGCATGTCTCTGTAGGCAAAAAACTCATTTTTGAGAAAGTTACCCAAATGCATCTCAGAAGTGTGCAACTTGTTCCCTGAGTTAGAAAACGTCGAGAAACGTTCGTTTCTGCTAGCGCTGTGCTTCTACACATGTATTTGCTGAACGGTGAAAGCGCACAGTAATGCACTTTTCTCCCAGCAAATACACTGTTTCTAAGAAAATGGGAACACACTGAGGAGACACTTGTGGGAGCTACTGTGACTAAAACTGAGCTTCCCTACGCACAGGGAAGCAAGAGAAATGCTGATTTCATCAAGCCCAGTTATATACTCAGAATCTGTACTACTGCGCAAATAGGCATGTCTCTTTAGGCAAAAAACTCATTTCTGACAATGTTGCCCAAATGCATCTCAGAAGTGTGCAACTTGTTCCCTGAGTTAGAAAACGACGAGAAACGGTCGTTTCAGCTAGCGCTGTGCTTCTACACATGTATTTGCTGAACGGTGAAAGCACACAGTAATGCACTTTTCTCCCAGCAAATACACTGTTTCTAAGGAACTGGGAACACACTGAGGAGACACTTGTGGGAGCTACTGTGACTAAAACTGAGCTTCCCTACGCACAGGGAAGCAAGAGAAATGCTGATTTCATCAAGCCCAGTTACATACTCAGTATCTGTACTACTGCGCAAATAGGCATGTCTCTGTAGGCAAAAAACTCATTTTTGAGAAAGTTACCGAAATGCATCTCAGAAGTGTGCAACTTGTTCCCTGAGTTAGAAAACGTCGAGAAACGTTCGTTACTGCTAGCGCTGTGCTTCTACACATGTATTTGCTGAACGGTGAAAGCGCACAGTAATGCACTTTTCTCCCAGCAAATACACTGTTTCTAAAGAAATGGGAACACACTGAGGAGACACTTGTGGGAGCTACTGTGACTAAAACTGAGCTTCCCTACGCACAGGGAAGCAAGAGAAATGCTGATTTCATCAAGCTCAGTTACATACTCAGAATCTGTACTACTGCGCAAATAGTCATGTCTCTGTAGGCAAAAAACTCATTTTTGAGAAAGTTACCAAAATCCATCTCAGAAGTGTGCAACTTTTTCCCTGAGTTAGAAAACGTCGAGAAACGTTCGTTACTGCTAGCGCTGTGATTCTACACATGTATTTGCTGAACGGTGAAAGCGCACAGTAATGCACTTTTCTCCCAGCAAATACACTGTTTCTAAAGAAATGGAAACACACTGAGGAGACACTTGTGGGAGCTACTGTGACTAAAACTGAGCTTCCCTACGCACAGGGAAGCAAGAGAAATGCTGATTTCATCAAGCCCAGTTACATACTCAGAATCTGTACTACTGCGCAAATAGGCATGTCTCTGTAGGCAAAAAACTCATTTCTGACAAAGTTGCCCAAATGCATCCCAGAAGTGTGCAACTTGTTCCATGAGTTAGAAAACGTCGAGAAACGGTCGTTTCTGCTAGCGCTGTGCTTCTACACATGTATTTGCTGAACGGTGAAAGCGCACAGTAATGCACTTTTCTCCCAGCAAATACACTGTTTCTAAGGAAATGGGAACACACTGAGGAGACACTTGTGGGAGCTACTGTGACTAAAACTGAGCTTCCCTACGCACAGGGAAGCAAGAGAAATGCTGATTTCATCAAGCCCAGTTACATACTCAGAATCTGTACTACTGCGCAAATAGACATGTCTCTGTAGGCAAAAAACTCATTTCTGACAAAGTTGCCCAAATGCATCTCAGAAGTGTGCAACTTGTTCCCTGAGTTAGAAAACGTCGAGAAACGGTCGTTTCTGCTAGTGCTGTGCTTCTACACATGTATTTGCTGAACGGTGAAAGCGCACAGTAATGCACTTTTCTCCCAGCAAATACACTGTTTCTAAGGAAATGGGAACACACTGAGGAGACACTTGTGGGAGCTACTGGGACTAAAACTGAGCTTCCCTACGCACAGGGAAGCAAGAGAAAGGCTGATTTCATCAAGCCAAGTTACATACTCAGAATCTGTACTACTGTGCAAATAGGCATGTCTCTGTAGGCAAAAAACTCATTTTTGAGAAAGTTACCCAAATGCATCTCAGAAGTGTGCAACTTGTTCCCTGAGTTAGAAAACGTCGAGAAACGTTCGTTTCTGCTAGCGCTGTGCTTCTACACATGTATTTGCTGAACGGTAAAAGCGCACAGTAATGCACTTTTCTCCCAGCAAATACACTGCTTCTAAGGAAATGGGAACACACTGAGGAGACACTTGTGGGAGCTACTGTGACTAAAACTGAGCTTCCCTACGACAGGGAAGCAAGAGAAATGCTGATTTCATCAAGCCCAGTTACATACTCAGAATCTGTACTACTGCGCAAATAGTCATGTCTCTGTAGGCAAAAAACTCATTTTTGAGAAAGTTACCAAAATCCATCTCTGAAGTGTGCAACTTTTTCCCTGAGTTAGAAAACGTCGAGAAACGTTCGTTACTGCTAGCGCTGTGATTCTACACATGTATTTGCTGAACGGTGAAAGCGCACAGTAATGCACTTTTCTCCCAGCAAATACACTGTTTCTAAAGAAATGGAAACACACTGAGGAGACACTTGTGGGAGCTACTGTGACTAAAACTGAGCTTCCCTACGCACAGGGAAGCAAGAGAAATGCCGATTTCATCAAGCCCAGTTACATACTCAGAATCTGTACTACTGCGCAAATAGGCATGTCTCTTTAGGCAAAAAACCCATTTCTGACAAAGTTGCCCAAATGCATCTCAGAAGTGTGCAACTTGTTCCCTGAGTTAGAAAACGTCGAGAAACGGTCGTTTCTGCTAGCGCTGTGCTTCTACACATGTATTTGCTGAACGGTGAAAGCGCACAGTAATGCACTTTTCTCCCAGCAAATACACTGTTTCTAAGGAAATGGGAACACACTGAGGAGACACTTGTGGGAGCTACTGTGACTAAAACTGAGCTTCCCTACGCACAGGGAAGCAAGAGAAATGCTGATTTCATCAAGCCCAGTTACATACTCAGAATCTGTACTACTCCGCAAATAGGCATGTCTCTGTAGGCAAAAAACTCATTTTTGAAAAGTTACCCAAATGCATCTCAGAAGTGTGCAACTTGTTCCCTGAGTTAGAAAACGTCGAGAAACGTTCGTTTCTGCTAGCGCTGTGCTTCTACACATGTATTTGCTGAACGGTGAAAGCGCACAGTAATGCACTTTTCTCCCAGCAAACACACTGTTTCTAAGAAAATGGGAACACACTGAGGAGACACTTGTGGGAGCTACTGTGACTAAAACTGAGCTTCCCTACGCACAGGGAAGCAAGAGAAATGCTGACGTCATCAAGCCCAGTTACATACTCAGAATCTGTACTACTGCGCAAATAGGCATGTCTCTTTAGGCAAAAAACTCATTTCTGACAAAGTTGCCCAAATGCATCTCAGAAGTGTGCAACTTGTTCCCTGAGTTAGAAAACGTCGAGAAACGGTCGTTTCTGCTAGCGCTGTGCTTCTACACATGTATTTGCTGAACGGTGAAAGCGCACAGTAATGCACTTGTCTCCCAGCAAATACACTGTTTCTAAGGAAATGGGAACACACTGAGGAGACACTTGTGGGAGCTACTGTGACTAAAACTGAGCTTCCCTACGCACAGGGAAGCAAGAGAAATGCTGATTTCATCAAGCCCAGTTACATACTCAGAATCTGTACTACTGCGCAAATAGGCATGTCTCTGTAGGCAAAAAACTCATTTCTGACAAAGTTGCCCAAATGCATCTCAGAAGTGTGCAACTTGTTCCCTGAGTTAGAAAACGTCGAGAAACGGTCGTTTCTGCTAGCGCTGTGCTTCTAAACATGTATTTGCTGAACGGTGAAAGCTCACAGTAATGCACTTTTCTCCCAGCAAATACACTGTTTCTAAGGAAATGGGAACACACTGAGGAGACACTTGTGGGAGCTACTGTGACTAAAACTGAGCTTCCCTACGCACAGGGAAGCAAGAGAAATGCTGATTTTATCAAGCCCAGTTACATACTCAGAATCTGTACTACTGCGCAAATAGGCATGTCTCTGTAGGCAAAAAACTCATTTCTGACAAAGTTGCCCAAATGCATCTCAGAAGTGTGCAACTTATTCCCTGAGTTAGAAAACGTCGAGAAACGTTCGTTTCTGCTAGCGCTGGGCTTCTAAACATGTATTTGCTGAACGGTGAATGCTCACAGTAATGCACTTTTCTCCCAGCAAATACACTGTTTCTAAGGAAATGGGAACACACTGAGGAGACACTTGTGGGAGCTACTGTGACTAAAACTGAGCTTCCCTACGCACAGGGAAGCAAGAGAAATGCTGATTTTATCAAGCCCAGTTACATACTCAGAATCTGTACTACTGCGCAAATAGGCATGTCTCTGTAGGCAAAAAACTAATTTCAGACAAAGTTGCCCAAATGCATCTCAGAAGTGTGCAACTTGTTCCCTGAGTTAGAAAACGTCGAGAAACGTTCGTTTCTGCTAGCGCTGTGCTTCTACACATGTATTTGCTGAACGGTGAAAGCGCACATTAATGCTCTTTTCTCCCAGCAAATACACTGTTTTTAAGGAAATGGGAACACACTGAGGAGACACTTGTGGGAGCTGCTGGGACTAAAACTGAGCTTCCCTACGCACAGGGAAGCAAGAGAAATGCTGATTTCATCAAGCCCAGTTAGATACTCAGAATCTGTACTACTGCGCAAATAGGCATGTCTCTGTAGGCAAAAAACTCATTTCGGACAAAGTTGCCCAAATGCATCTCAGAAGTGTGCAACTTGTTCCCTGAGTTAGAAAACGTCGAGAAACGGTCGTTTCTGCTAGCGCTGTGCTTCGACACATGTATTTGCAGAACGGTGAGAGCGCACAGTAATGCACTTTTCTCCCAGCAAATACACTGTTTCTAAGGAAATGGGAACACACTGAGGAGACACTTGTGGGAGCTACTGTGACTAAAACTGAGCTTCCCTACGCACAGGGAAGCAAGAGAAACTCTGATTTTATCAAGCCCAGTTACATACTCAGAATCTGTACTACTGGGCAAATAGGCATGTTTCTGTAGGCAAAAAACTCATTTCTGACAAAGTTGCCCAAACGCGTCTCAGAAGTGTGCAACTTGTTCCCTGAGTTAGAAAACGTCGAGAAACGTTCGTTTCTGCTAGCGATGTGCTTCTACACATGTATTTGCTGAACGGTGAAAGCGCACATTAATGCACTTTTCTCCCAGCAAATACACTGTTTCTAAGGAAATGGGAACACACTGAGGAGACACTTGTGGGAGCTACTGGGACTAAAACTGAGCTTCCCTACGCACAGGGAAGCAAGAGAAATGCTGATTTCATCAAGCCCAGTTACATACTCAGAATCTGTACTCCTGCGCAAATAGGCATGTCTCTGTAGGCAAAAAAATCATTTCTGACAAAATTGCCCAAATGCATCTCAGAAGTATGCAACTTGTTCCCCGAGTTAGAAAACGTCGAGAAACGGTCGTTTCTGCTAGCGCTGTGCTTCTACACATGTATTTGCAGAACGGTGAAAGCGCACAGTAATGCACTTTTCTCCCAGCAAATACACTGTTTCTAAGGAAATGGGAACACACTGAGGAGACACTTGTGGGAGCTACTGTGACTAAAACTGAGCTTCCCTACGCACAGGGAAGCAAGAGAAATGCTGATTTCACCAAGCCCAGTTACATACTCAGAATCTGTACTACTGCGCAAATAGGCATTTCTCTGTAGGCAAAAAACTCATTTCGGACAAAGTTGCCCAAATGCATCTCAGAAGTGTGCAACTTATTCCCTGAGTTAGAAAACGTCGAGATACGTTCGTTTCTGCTAGCGATGTGCTTCTACACATGTATTTGCTGAACGGTGAAAGCGCACATTAATGCTCTTTTCTCCCAGCAAATACACTGTTTTTAAGGAAATGGGAACACACTGAGGAGACACTTGTGGGAGCTGCTGGGACTAAAACTGAGCTTCCCTACGCACAGGGAAGCAAGAGAAATGCTGATTTCATCAAGCCCAGTTAGATACTCAGAATCTGTACTACTGCGCAAATAGGCATGTCTCTGTAGGCAAAAAACTCATTTCGGACAAAGTTGCCCAAATGCATCTCAGAAGTGTGCAACTTGTTCCCTGAGTTAGAAAACGTCGAGAAACGGTCGTTTCTGCTAGCGCTGTGCTTCTACACATGTATTTGCTGAACGGTGAAAGCGCACAGTAATGCACATTTCTCCCAGCAAATACACTGTTTCTAAGGAAATGGGAACACACTGAGGAGACACTTGTGGGAGCTACTGGGACTAAAACTGAGCTTCCCTACGCACAGGGAAGCAAGAGAAATGCTGATTTCATCAAGCCCAGTTACATATTCAGAATCTGTACTACTGCGCACATAGGCATGTCTCTGTAGGCAAAAAACTCATTTCTGACAACGTTGCCCAAATGCATCTCAGAAGTGTCCCACTTGTTCCCTGAGTTAGAAAACGTCGAGAAACGGTCGTTTCAGCTAGTGCTGTGCTTCTACACATGTATTTGCTGAACGGTGAAAGCGCACAGTAGTGCACTTTTCTCCCAGCAAATACACTGTTTCTAAGGAAATGGGAACACACTGAGGAGACACTTGTGGGAGCTACTGTGACTAAAACTGAGATTCCCTACACACAGGGAAGCAAGTGAAATGCTGATTTCATCAACCCCAGTTACATACTCAGAGTCTGTACTACTGCGCAAATAGGCATGTCTCTGGAGGCAAAAAACTCATTTTTGAGAAAGTTACCCAAATGCATCTCAGAAGTGTGCAACTTGTTCCCTGAGTTAGAAAACGTCGAGGAACGGTCGTTTCTGCTAGCGCTGTGCTTCTAAACATGTATTTGCTGAACGGTGAATGCACACAGTAATGCACTTTTCTCCCAGCAAATACACTGTTTCTAAGGAAATGGGAACACACTGAGGAGACACTTGTGGGAGCTACTGTGATTAAAACTGAGCTTCCCTACGCACAGGGAAGCAAGAGAAATGCTGATTTCATCCAGCCCAGTTACATACTCAGAATCTGTACTACTGCGCAAATAGGCATGTCTCTGTAGCCAAAAAACTCATTTCTGACAAAGTTGTCCAAGTGCATCTCAGAAGTGTGCAACTTGTTCCCTGAGTTAGAAAACGTCGAGAAACGTTCGTTTCTGCTAGCGCTGTGCTTCTACACATGTATTTGCTGAACGGTGAAAGCACACAGTAATGCACTTTTCTCCCAGCAAATACACTGTTTCTAAGGAAATGGGAACACACTGAGGAGACACTTGTGGGAGCTACTGTCACTAAAACTGAGCTTCCCTATGCACAGGGAAGCAAGAGAAATGCTGATTTCATCAAGCCCAGTTACATACTCAGAATCTGTACTACTGCGCAAATAGGCATGTCTATGTAGGCAAAAAACTCATTTCTGACAAAGTTGCCCAAATGCATCTCAGAAGTGTGCAACTTGTTCCCTGAGTTAGAAAACGTCGAGAAACGGTCGTTTCTGCTAGCGCTGTGCTTCTACACATGTATTTGCTGAACGGTGAAAGCGCACAGTAATGCACTTTTCTCCCAGCAAATACACTTTTTCTAAGGAAATGGGAACACACTGAGGAGACACTTGTGGGAGCTACTGTGACTAAAACTGAGCTTCCCTACGCACAGGGAAGCAAGAGAAATGCTGATTTCATCAAGCCCAGTTACATACTCAGAATCTGTACTACTGCGCAAATAGGCATGTTTCTGTAGGCAAAAAACTCATTTCTGACACAGTTGCCCAAATGCATCTCAGAAGCGTGCAACTTCTTCCCTGAGTTAGAAAACGTCGAGAAACGATCGTTTCTGCTAGCGCTGTGCTCCTACACATGTATTTGCTGAACAGTTAAAGCGCACAGTAATGCACTTTTCTCCCAGCAAATACACTGTTTCTGAGGAAATGGGAACACACTGAGGAGACACTTGTGGGAGCTACTGTTACTAAAACTGAGCTTCCCTACGCACAGGGAAGCAAGAGAAATGCTGATTTCATCAAGCCCAATTACATACTCAGAATCTGTACTACTGCGCAAATAGGCATGTCTCTGTAGGCAAAAAACTCATTTCTGACAAAGTTGCCCAAATGCATCTCAGAAGTGTGCAACTTGTTCCCTGAGTTAGAAAACGTCGAGAAACGTTCATTTCTGCTAGCGCTGTGCTTCTACACATGTATTTGCTGAACGGTGAAAGCGCACAGTAATGCAGTTTTCTCCCAGCAAATACACTGTTTCTAAGGAACTGGGAACACACTGAGGAGACACTTGTGGGAGCTACTGTGACTAAAACTGAGCTTCCCTATGCACAGGGAAGCAAGAGAAATGCTGATTTCACGAAGCCCAGTTACATACTCAGAATCTGTACTACTGCGCAAATAGGCATGTCTCTGTAGGCAAAAAACTCATTTCTGACAAAGTTGCCCAAATGCATCTCAGAAGTGTGCAACTTGTTCCCTGAGTTTGAAAACGTCGAGAAACGTTCGTTTCTGCTAGCGCTGTGCTTCTACACATGTATTTGCTGAACGGTGAAAGCGCGCAGTAATGCACTTTTCTCCCAGCAAATACACTGTTTCTAAGGAAATGGGAACACACTGAGGAGACACTTGTGGGAGCTACTGTGACTAAAACTGAGCTTCCCTACGCACAGGGAAGCAAGAGAAATGCTGATTTCATCAAGCCCAGTTACATACTCAGAATCTGTACTACTGCGCAAATAGGCATGAATCTGTAGACAAAAAACTCATTTCTGACAAAGTTGCCCAAATGCATCTCAGAAGTGTGCAACTTGTTCCCTGAGTTAGAAAATGTCGAGAAACGGTCGTTTCTGCTAGCGCTGTGCTTCTACACATGTATTTGCTGAACGGTGAAAGCGCACAGTAATGCACTTTTCTCCCAGCAAATACACTGTTTCTAAGGAAATGGGAACACACTGAGGAGACACTTGTGGGAGCTACTGTGACTAAAACTGAGCTTCCCTACGCACAGGGAAGCAAGAGAAATGCTGATTTCATCCAGCCCAGTTACATACTCAGAATCTGTACTACTGCGCAAATAGGCATGTCTCTGTAGGCAAAAAACTCATTTCGGACAAAGTTGCCCAAATGCATCTCAGAAGTGTGCAACTTGTTCCCTGAGTTAGAAAACGTCGAGAAACGTTCGTTTCTGCTAGCGCTGTGCTTCTACACATGTATTTGCTGAACGGTGAAAGCGCACAGTAATGCACTTTTCTCCCAGCAAATACACTGTTTCTAAGGAAATGGGAACACACTGAGGAGACACTTGTGGGAGTTACTGTGACTAAAACTGAGCTTCCCTACGCACAGGGAAGCAAGAGAAATGCTGATGTCATCAAGCCCAGTTACATTCTCAGAATCTGTACTACTGCGCAAATAGGCATGTCTCTGTAGGCAAAAAGCTCATTTCTGACAAAGTTGCCCAAATGCATCTCAGAAGTGTACAACTTGTTCCCTGAGTTAGAAAACTTCGAGAAACGTTCGTTTCTGCTAGCGATGTGCTTCTACACATGTATTTGCTGAACGGTGAAAGCGCACAGTAATGCAATTTTCTCCCAGCAAATACACTGTTTCTAAGGAACTGGGAACACACTGAGGAGACACTTGTGGGAGCTACTGTGACTAAAACTGAGCTTCCCTACGCACAGGGAAGCAAGAGAAATGCTGATTTCATCAAGCCCAGTTAGATACTCAGAATCTGTACTACTGCGCAAATAGGCATGTCTCTTTGGGCAAAAAACTCATTTCTGACAAAGTTGCCCAAATGCATCTCAGAAGTGTGCAACTTGTTCCCTGAGTTAGAAAACGTCGAGAAACGTTCGTTTCTGCTAGCGCTGTGCTTCTACACATGTATTTGCTGAACGGTGAAAGCACACAGTAATGCACTTTTCTCCCAGCAAATACACTGTTTCTAAGGAAATGGGAACACACGGAGGAGACACTTGTGGGAGCTACTGGGACTAAAACTGAGCTTCCCTACGCACAGGGAAGCAAGAGAAATGCTGATTTCATCAAGTCCAGTTACATACTCAGAATCTGTACTACTGCGCAAATAGGCATGTCTCTGTAGGCAAAAAACTCATTTCTGACAAAGTTGCCCAAATGCATCTCAGAAGTGTGCAACTTGTTCCCTGAGTTAGAAAACGTCGAGAAACGTTCGTTTCTGCTAGCGCTGTGCTTCTACACATGTATTTGCTGAACGGTGAAAGCACACAGTAATGCACTTTTCTCCCAGCAAATACACTGTTTCTAAGGAAATGGGAACACACTGAGGAGACACTTGTGGGAGCTACTGTGACTAAAACTGAGCTTCCCTACGCACAGGGAAGCAAGAGAAATGCTGATTTCATCAAGCCCAGTTACATACTCAGAATCTGTACTACTGCACAAATAGGCATGTCTCTGTAGGCAAAAAACTCATTTCTGACAAAGCTGCCCAAATGCATCTCAGAAGTGTGCAACTTGTTCCCTTAGTTCGAAAACGTCGAGAAACGGTCGTTTCTGCTAGCGCTGTGCTTCTACACATGTATTTGCTGAACGGTGCAAGCGCACAGTAATGCACTTTTCTCCCAGCAAATACACTGTTTCTAAGGAAATGGGAACACACTGAGGAGACACTTGTGGGAGCTACTGTGACTAAAACTGAGCTTCCCTACGCACAGGGAAGCAAGAGAAATGCTGATTTCATCAAGCCCAGTTACATACTCAGAATCTGTACTACTGCGCAAATAGGCATGTCTCTGTAGGCAAAAAACTCATTTCTGACAAAGTTGCCCAAATGCATCTCAGAAGTGTGCAACTTGTTCCCTTAGTTCGAAAACGTCGAGAAACGGTCGTTTCTGCTAGCGCTGTGCTTCTACACATGTATTTGCTGAACGATGAAGCGCGCACAGTAATGCACGTTTCTCCCAGCAAATACACTGTTTCTAAGGAACTGGGAACCCACTGAGGAGACACTTGTGGGAGCTACTGTGACTAAAACTGAGCTTCCCTACGCACAGGGAAGCAAGAGAAATGCTGATTTCATCAAGCCCAGTTACATACTCAGAATCTGTACTACTGCGCAAATAGTCATGTCTCTGTAGGCAAAAAACTCATTTTTGAGAAAGTTACCAAAATCCATCTCAGAAGTGTGCAACTTTTTCCCTGAGTTAGAAAACGTCGAGAAACGTTCGTTACTGCTTGCGCTGTGATTCTACACATGTATTTGCTAAACGGTGAAAGCGCACAGTAATGCACTTTTCTCCCAGCAAATACACTGTTTCTAAAGAAATGGCAACACACTGAGGAGACACTTGTGGGAGCTACTGTGTCTCAAACTGAGCTTCCCTACGCACAAAGAAGCAAGAGAATGCTGATTTCATCAAGCCCAGTTACCTACTCAGAATCTGTACTACTGCGCAAATAGGCATGTCTCTGTAGGCAAAAAACTCATTTCTGACAAAGTTGCCCAAATGCATCCCAGAAGTGTGCAACTTATTCCATGAGTTAGAAAACGTCGAGAAACGGTCGTTTCTGCTAGCGCTGTGCTTCTACACATGTATTTGCTGAACGGTGAAAGCGCACAGTAATGCACTTTTCTCCCAGCAAATACACTGTTTCTAAGGAAATGGGACCACACTGAGGAGACACTTGTGGGAGCTACTGTGACTAAAACTGAGCTTCCCTACGCACAGGGAAGCAAGAGAAATGCTGATTTCATCAAGCCCAGTTACATACTCAGAATCTGTACTACTGCGCAAATAGACATGTCTCTGTAGGCAAAAAACTCATTTCTGACAAAGTTGCCCAAATGCATCTCAGAAGTGTGCAACTTGTTCCCTAAGTTAGAAAACGTTGAGAAACGTTCGTTTCTGCTAGCGCTGTGCTTCTACACATGTATTTGCTGAACGGTGAAAGCGCACAGTCATAAAGTTTTCTGCCAGCAAATACACTGTTTCTAAGGAAATGGGAACACACTGAGGAGACACTTGTGGGAGCTACTGGGACTAAAACTGAGCTTCCCTACGCACAGGGAAGCAAGAGACAGGCTGATTTCATCAAGCCCAGTTACATACTCAGAATCTGTACTACTGCGCAAATAGGCATGTCTCTGTAGGCAAAAAACTCATTTCTGACTAAGTTGCCCAAATACATCTCAGAAGTGTGCAACTTGTTCCCTGAGTTAGAAAACGTCGAGAAACGGTCGTTTCTGCTAGCGCTGTGCTTCTACACATGTATTTGCTGAACGGTGAAAGCGCACAGTAATGCACTTTTCTCCCAGCAAATACACTGTTTCTAAGGAAATGGGAACACACTGAGGAGACACTTGTGGGAGCTACTGTGACTAAAACTGAGCTTCCCTACGCACAGGGAAGCAAGAGAAATGCTGATTTCATCAAGCCCAGTTACATACTCAGAATCTGTACTACTGCGCAAATAGGCATGTCTCTTTAGGCAAAAAAACTCATTTCTGACAAAGTTGCCCAAGTGCATCTCAGAAGTGTGCAACTTGTTCCCTGAGTTAGAAAATGTCGAGAAACGTTCGTTTCTGCTAGCGCTGTGCTTCTACACATGTATTTGCTGAATGGTGAAAGCGCACAGTAATGCACTTTTCTCCCAGCAAATACACTGTTTCTAAGGAAATGGGAACACACTGAGGAGACACTTGTGGGAGCTACTGTGACTAAAACTGAGCTTCCCTACGCAGAGGGAAGCAAGAGAAATGCTGATTTCATCAAGCCCAGTTACATACTCAGAATCTGTACTATTGCGCAAATAGGCATGTCTCTGTAGGCAAAAAACTCATTTCTGACAAAGTTGCCCAAATGCATCTCAGAAGTGTGCAACTTCTTCCCTGAGTTAGAAAACGTCGAGAAACGGTCGTTTCTGCTAGCGCTGTGCTTCTACACATCTATTTGCTGAACGGTGAAAGCGCACAGTAATGCACTTTTCTCCCAGCAAATACACTGTTTCTAAGGAAATGGGAACACACTGAGGAGACACTTGTGGGAGCTACTGTGACTAAAACTGAGCTTCCCTACGCACAGGGAAGCAAGAGAAATGCTGATTTCATCCAGCCCAGTTACATACTCAGAATCTGTACTACTGCGCAAATAGGCATGTCTCTGTAGGCAAAAAACTCATTTCTGACAAAGTTGCCCAAATGCATCTCAGAAGTGTGCAACTTGTTCCCTTAGTTCGAAAACGTCGAGAAACGTTCGTTTCTGCTAGCGCTGTGCTTCTACACATGTATTTGCTGAACGGTGAAAGCGCACAGTAATGCACTTTTCTCCCAGCAAATACACTGTTTCTAAGGAAATGGGAACACACTGAGGAGACACTAGTGGGAGCTACTGTGACTAAAACTGAGCTTCCCTACGCACAGGGAAGCAAGAGAAATGCTGATTTCATCCAGCCCAGTTACATACTCAGAATCTGTACTACTGCGCAAATAGGCATGTCTCTGTAGGCAAAAAACTCATTTCTGACAAAGTTGCCCAAATGCATCTCAGAAGTGTGCAACTTGTTTCCTGAGTTAGAAAATGTCGAGAAACGGTCGTTTCTGCTAGCGCTGTGCTTCTACACATGTATTTGCTGAACGGTGAAAGCGCACAGTAATGCACTTTTCTCCCCGCAAATACACAGTTTCTAAGGAAATGGGAACACACTGAGGAGACAGTTGTGGGAGCTACTGTGACTAAAACTGAGCTTCCTTACGCACAGGGAAGCAAGAGAAATGCTGATTTCATCAAGCCCAGTTACATACTCAGAATCTGTACTACTGCGCAAATAGGCATGTCTCTGTAGGCAAAAAACTCATTTCTGACAAAGTTGCCCAAATGCATCTCAGAAGTGTGCAACTTGTTCCCTGAGTTAGAAAACGTCGAGAAACGGTCGTTTCTGCTAGCGCTGTGCTTCTACACATGTATTTGCTGAACGGTGAAAGCGCACAGTAATGCACTTTTCTCCCAGCAAATACACTGTGTCTAAGGAAATGGGAACACACTGAGGAGACACTTGTGGGAGCTACTGTGACTAAAACTGAGCTTCCCTACGCACAGGGAAGCAAGAGAAATGCTGATTTCATCAAGCCCAGTTACATACTCAGAACCTGTACTACTGCGCAAATAGGCATGAATCTGTAGGCAAAAAACTCATTTCTGACAATGTTGCCCAAATGCATCTCTGAAGTGTGCAACTTGTTCCCTGTTTAGAAAACATCGAGAAACGTTTGTTTCTGCTAGCGCTATGCTTCTACACATGTATTTGCTGAACGGTGAAAGCGCACAGTAATGCACTTTTCTCCCAGCAAATACACTGTTTCTGAGGAACTGGGAACACACTGAGGAGACACTTGTGGGAGCTACTGTGACTAAAACTGAGCTTCCCTACGCACAGGTAAGCAAGAGAAATGCTGATTTCATCCAGCCCAGTTACATACTCAGAATCTGTACTACTGCGCAAATAGGCATGTCTCTGTAGGCAAAAAACTCATTTCTGACAAAGTTGCCCAAATGCATCTCAGAAGTGTGCAACTTGTTCCCTGAGTTAGAAAACGTTGAGAAACGTTCGTTTCTGCTAGCGCTGTGCTTCTACACATGTATTTGCTGAACGGTGAAAGCGCACAGTAATGGACTTTTCTCCCAGCAAATACACTGTTTCTAAGGAACTGGGAACACACTGAGGAGACAATTGTGGGAGCTATTGTGACTAAAACTGAGCTTCCCTACGCACAGGGAAGCAAGAGAAATGCTGATTTCATCAAGCCCAGTTACATACTCAGAATCTGTACTACTGCGCAAATAGGCATGTCTCTGTAGGCAAAAAACTCATTTCTGACAAAGTTGCCCAAATGCATCTCAGAAGTGTGCAACTTGTTCCCTGAGTTAGAAAACGTCGAGAAACGGTCGTTTCTGCTAGCGCTGTGCTTCTACACATGTATTTGCTGAACGGTGAAAGCGCACAGTAATGCACTTTTCTCCCAGCAAATACACTGTGTCTAAGGAAATGGGAACACACTGAGGAGACACTTGTGGGAGCTACTGTGACTAAAACTGAGCTTCCCTACGCACAGGGAAGCAAGAGAAATGCTGATTTCATCAAGCCCAGTTACATACTCAGAATCTGTACTACTGCGCAAATAGGCATGTCTCTTTAGGCAAAAAACTCATTTCTGACAAAGTTGCCCAAATACATCTCAGAAGTGTGCAACTTGTTCCCTGAGTTAGAATATGTCGAGAAACGGTCGTTTCTGCTAGCGCTGTGCTTCTACACATGTATTTGCTGAACAGTGAAAGCGCACAGTAATGCACTTTTCTCCCAGCAAATACACTGTTTCTAAGGAAATGGGAACACACTGAGGAGACACTTGTGGGAGCTACTGTGACTGAAACTGAGCCCCCTACGCACAGGGAAGTAAGAGAAATGCTGATTTCATCAAGCCCAGTTACATACTCAGAATCTGTACTACTGCGCAAATAGGCGTGTCTCTTTAGGCAAAAAACTCATTTCTGACAAAGTTGCCCAAATGCATCTCAGAAGTGTGAAACTTGTTCCCTGAGTTAGAAAACGTCGAGAAACGGTCGTTTGTGCTAGCGCTGTGCTTCTACACATGTATTTGCTGAACGGTGAAAGCGCACAGTAATGCACTTTTCTCCCAGCAAATACACTGTTTCTAAGGAACTGGGAACACACTGAGGAGACACTTGTGGGAGCTACTGTGACTAAAACTGAGCTTCCCTAGGCACAGGGAAGCAAGAGAAATGCTGATTTCATCCAGCCCAGTTACATACTCAGAATCTGTACTACTGCGCAAATAGGCATGTCTCTGTAGGCAAAAAACTCATTTCTGACAAAGTTGCCCAAATGCATCTCAGAAGTGTGCAACTTGTTCCCTGAGTTAGAAAACGTCGAGAAACGTTCGTTTCTGCTAGCGCTGTGCTTCTACACATGTATTTGCTGAACGGTGAAAGCGCACAGTAATGGACTTTTCTCCCAGCAAATACACTGTTTCTAAGGAACTGGGAACACACTGAGGAGACAATTGTGGGAGCTACTGTGACTAAAACTGAGCTTCCCTACGCACAGGGAAGCAAGAGAAATGCTGATTTCATCAAGCCCAGTTACATACTCAGAATCTGTACTACTACGCAAATAGGCATGTCTCCGTAGGCAAAAAACTCATTTCTGACAAAGTTGCCCAAATGCATCTCAGAAGTGTGCAACTTGTTCCCTGAGTTAGAAAACGTCGAGAAACGGTCGTTTCTGCTAGCGCTGTGCTTCTACACATGTATTTGCTGAATGGTGAAAGCGCACAGTAATGCACTTTTCTCCCAGCAAATACACTGTGTCTATCGAAATGGGAAGACACTGAGGAGACACTTGTGGGAGCTACTGTGACTAAAACTGAGCTTCCCTACGCACAGGGAAGCAAGAGAAATGCTGATTTCATCAAGCCCAGTTACATACTCCGAATCTGTACTACTGCGCAAATAGGCATGTCTCTTTAGGCAAAAAACTCATTTCTGACAAAGTTGCCCAAGTGCATCTCAGAAGTGTGCAACTTGTTCCCTGAGTTAGAAAATGTCGAGAAACGGTCGTTTCTGCTAGCGCTGTGCTTCTACACATGTATTTGCTGAACGGTGAAAGCGCACAGTAATGCACTTTTCTCCCAGCAAATACACTGTTTCTAAGGAAATGGGAACACACTGAGGAAACACTTGTGGGAGCTACTGTGACTAAAACTGAGCTTCCCTACGCACAGGGAAGCAAGAGAAATGCTGATTTCATCAAGCCCAGTTACATACTCAGAATCTGTACTACTGCGCAAATAGGCATGTCTCTGTAGGCAAAAAACTCATTTCTGACAAAGTTGCCCAAATGCATCTCAGAAGTGTGCAACTTGTTCCCTGAGTTAGAAAACGTCGAGAAACGGTCGTTTCTGCTAGCGCTGTGCTTCTACACATGTTCCTGAACGGTGAACGCGCACAGTAATGCACTTTTCTCCAAGCAAATACACTGTTTCTAAGGAAATGGGAACACACTGAGGAGACACTTGTGGGAGCTACTGTGACTAAAACTGAGCTTCCCTACGCACAGGGAAGCAAGAGAAATGCTGATTTCATCAAGCCCAGTTACATACTCAGAATCTGTACTACTGCGCAAATAGGCATGTCTCTGTAGGCAAAAAACTCATTTCTGACAAAGTTGCCCAAATGCATCTCAGAAGTGTGCAACTTGTTCCCTGAGTTAGAAAACGTCGAGAAACGGTCGTTTCTGCTAGCGCTGTGCTTCTACACATGTTCCTGAACGGTGAACGCGCACAGTAATGCACTTTTCTCCAAGCAAATACACTGTTTCTAAGGAAATGGGAACACACTGAGGAGACACTTGTGGGAGCTACTGTGACTAAAACTGAGCTTCCCTACGCACAGGGAAGCAAGAGAAATGCTGATTTCTCTTCAAGCCCAGTTACATACTCCGAATCTGTACTACTGCGCAAATAGGCATGTCTCTTTAGGCAAAAAACTGATTTCTGACAAAGTTGCCCAAATGCATCTCAGAAGTGTGCAACTTGTTCCCTGAGTTAGAAAACGTCGAGAAACGGTCGTTTGTGCTAGCGCTGTGCTTCTACACATGTATTTGCTGAACGGTGAAAGCGCACAGTAATGCACTTTTCTCCCAGCAAATACACTGTTTCTAAGGAACTGGGAACACACTGAGGAGACACTTGTGGGAGCTACTGTGACTAAAACTGAGCTTCCCTACGCACAGGGAAGCAAGAGAAATGCTGATTTCATCCAACCCAGTTTCATACTCAGAACCTGTACTACTGCGCAAATAGGCATGAATCTGTAGGCAAAAAACTCATTTCTGACAATGTTGCCCAAATGCATCTCTGAAGTGTGCAACTTGTTCCCTGTTTAGAAAACATCGAGAAACGTTCGTTTCTGCTAGCGCTATGCTTCTACACATGTATTTGCTGAACGGTGAAAGCGCACAGTAATGCACTTTTCTCCCAGCAAATACACTGTGTCTAAGGAAATGGGAACACACTTAGGAGACACTTGTGGGAGCTACTCTGACTAAAACTGAGCTTCCCTACCTACAGGGAAGCAAGAGAAATGCTGATTTCATCCAGCCCAGTTACATACTCAGAATCTGTACTACTGTGCAAATAGGCATGAATCTGTAGGCAAAAAACTCATTTCTGACAATGTTGCCCAAATGCATCTCTGAAGTGTGCAACTTGTTCCCAGAGTTAGAAAACATCGAGAAACGTTCGTTTCTGCTAGCGCTATTCTTCTACACATGTATTTGCTGAACGGTGAAAGCGCACAGTAATGCACTTTTCTCCCAGCAAATACACTGTTTCTAAGGAACTGGGAACACACTGAGGAGACACTTGTGGGAGCTACTGTGACTAAAACTGAGCTTCCCTACGCACAGGGAAGCAAGAGAAATGCTGATTTCATCAAGCCCAGTTACATAATCAGAATCTGTACTACTGCGCGAATAGGCATGTCTCTGTAGGCAAAAAACTCATTTCTGACAAAGTAGCCCAAATGCATCTCAGAAGTGTGCAACTTGTTCCCTGAGTTAGAAAACATCGAGAAACGTTCGTTTCTGCTAGCGCTATGCTTCTACACATGTATTTGCTGAACGGTGAAAGCGCACAGTAATGCACTTTTCTCCCAGCAAATACACTGTTTCTAAGGAACTGGGAACACACTGAGGAGACACTTGTGGGAGCTACTGTGACTAAAACTGAGCTTCCCTACGCACAAGGAAGCAAGAGGAATGCTGATTTCATCAAGCCCAGTTACATACTCAGAATCTGTACTACTGCGCAAATAGGCATGTCTCTGTAGGCAAAAAACTCATTTCTGACCAAGTTGCCCAAATGCATCTCGGAAGTGTGCAACTTGTTCCCTGAGTTAGAAAACGTCGAGAAACGGTCATATCTGCAAACGCTGTGCTTCTACACATGTATTTGCTGAACGGTGAAAGCGCACAGTAATGCACTTTTCTCCCAGCAAATACACTGTTTCTAAGGAAATGGGAACACACTGAGGAGACACTTAAGGGAGCTACTGTTACTAAAACTGAGCTTCCCTATGCACAGGGACGCAAGAGAAATGCTGATTTCATCCAGCCCAGTTACATAATCAGAATCTGTACTACTGCGCAAATAGGCATGAATCTGTAGGCAAAAAACTCATTTCTGACAATGTTGCCCAAATGCATCTCTGAAGTGTGCAACTTGTTCCCTGAGTTAGAAAACATCGAGAAACGTTCGTTTCTGCTAGCGCTATGCTTCTACACATGTATTTGCTGAACGGTGAAAGCGCACAGTAATGCACTTTTCTCCCAGCAAATACACTGTTTCTGAGGAACTGGGAACACACTGAGGAGACACTTGTGGGAGCTACTGTGACTAAAACTGTGCTTCCCTACACACAGGGAAGCAAGAGAAATGCTGAATTCATCAAGTCCAGTTACATACTCAGAATCTGTACAACTGCGCAAATAGGCATGTCTCTGTAGGCAAAAAACTCATTTCTGACAAAGTTGCCCAAATGCATCTCAGAAGTGTGCAACTTATTCCCTGAGTTAAAAAATGTCGAGAAACTGTCATATCTGCTAACGCTGTGCTTCTACACATGTATTTGCTGAACGGTGAAAGCGCACAGTAATGCACTTTTCTCCCAGCAAATACACTGTTTCTAAGGAAATGGGAACACACTGAGGAGACACTTGTGGGAGCTACTGGGACTAAAACTGAGCTTCCCTACGCACAGGGAAGCAAGAGAAATGCTGATTTCATCAAGCCCAGTTACATACTCAGAATCTGTACTACTGCGCAAATAGGAATGAATCTGTAGGCAAAAAACTCTTTTCTGACAATGTTGCCCAAATGCATCTCTGAAGTGTGCAACTTGTTCCCTGAGTTAGAAAACATCGAGAAACGTTCGTTTCTGCTAGCGCTGTGCTTCTACACATGTATTTGCTGAATGGTGAAAGCGCACAGTAATGCACTTTTCTCCCAGCAAATACACTGTTTCTGAGGAACTGGGAACACACTGTGGAGACACTTGTGGGAGCTACTGTGACTAAAACTGAGCTTCCCTACGCACAGGGAAGCAAGAGAAATGCTGATTTCATCCAGCCCAGTTACATACTCATAATCTGTACTACTGCGCAAATAGGCATGTCTCTGTAGGCAAAAAACTCATTTCTGACAAAGTTGCCCAAATGCATCTCAGAAGTGTGCAACTTGTTCCCTGAGTTAGAAAACGTCGAGAAACAATCGTTTCTGCTAGCGCTGTGCTTCTACACATGTATTTGCTGAACGGTGAAAGCGCACAGTAATGCACTTTTCTCCCAGCAAATACACTGTTTCTAAGGAACTGGGAACACACTGAGGAGACACTTGTGGGAGCTACTGTGACTAAAACTGAGCTTCCCTACGCACAGGGAAGCAAGAGGAATGCTGATTTCATCAAGCCCAGTTACATACTCAGAATCTGTACTACTGCGCGAATAGGCATGTCTCTGTAGGCAAAAAACTCATTTCTGACCAAGTTGCCCAAATGCATCTCGGAAGTGTGCAACTTGTTCCCTGAATTAGAAAACGTCGAGAAACGGTCATATCTGCAAACGCTGTGCTTCTACACATGTATTTGCTGAACGGTGAAAGCGCACAGTAATGCACTTTTCTCCCAGCAAATACACTGTTTCTACGGAAATGGGAACACACTGAGGAGACACTTAAGGGAGCTACTGTTACTAAAACTGAGCTTCCCTATGCACAGGGACGCAAGAGAAATATTGATTTCATCCAGCCCAGTTACATAATCAGAATCTGTACTACTGTGCAAATAGGCATGAATCTGTAGGCAAAAAACTCATTTCTGACAATGTTGCCCAAATGCATCTCTGAAGTGTGCAACTTGTTCCCTGAGTTAGAAAACATCGAAAAACGTTCGTTTCTGCTAGCGCTATGCTTCTACACATGTATTTGCTGAACGGTGAAAGCGCACAGTAATGCACTTTTCTCCCAGCAAATACACTGTTTCTGAAACTGGGAACACACTGAGGAGACACTTGTGGGAGCTACTGTGACTAAAACTGTGCTTCCCTACACACAGGGAAGCAAGAGAAATGCTGAATTCATCAAGTCCAGTTACATACTCAGAATCTGTACAACTGCGCAAATAGGCATGTCTCTGTAGGCAAAAAACTCATTTCTGACAAAGTTGCCCAAATGCATCTCAGAAGTGTGCAACTTGTTCCCTGAGTTAGAAAACGTCGAGAAACATTCGTTTCTGCTAGCGCTGTGCTTCTACACATGTATTTGCTGAACGGTGAAAGCGCACAGTAATGCACTTTTCTCCCAGCAAATACACTGTTTCTAAGGAACTGGGAACACACTGAGGAGACACTTGTGGGAGCTACTGTGACTAAAACTGAGCTTCCGTACGCACAGGGAAGCAAGAGAAATGCTGATTTAATCAAGCCCAGTTACATACTCAGAATCTGTACTACTGCGCGAATAGGCATGCCTCTGTAGGCAAAAAAATCATTTCTGACAAAGTTGCCCAAATGCATCTCAGAAGTGTGCAACTTCTTCTCTGAGTTAGAAAACGTCGAGAAACGGTCTTTTCTGTAGCGCTGTGCTTCTACATATGTGTTTGCTGAACGGTGAAAGCGCACAGTAATGCACTTTCCTCCCAGCAAACACACTGTTTCTAAGGAAATGGGAACACACTGAGGAGACACTTGTGGGAGCTACTGTGACTAAAACTGAGCTTCCCTATGCACAGGGAAGCAAGAGAAATGCTGATTTCATCAAGCCCAGTTACATACTCAGAATCTGTACTACTGCGCAAATAGGCATGTGTCTGTAGGCAAAAAACTCATTTCTGACAAAGTTGCCCAAATGCATCTCAGAAGTGTGCAACTTGTTCCCTGAGTTAGAAAACGTCGAGAAACGGTCTTTTCTGCTACCGCTGTGCTTCTACACATGTATTTGCTGAACGGTGAAAGCGCACAGTAATGCACTTTTCTCCCAGCAAATACACTGTTTCTAAGGAACTGGGAACACACTGAGGAGACACTTGTGGGAGCTACTGTGACTAAAACTGAGCTTCCCTACGCACAGGGAAGCAAGAGAAATGCTGATTTCATCAAGCCCAGTTACATACTCAGAATCTGTACTACTGCGCAAATAGGCATGTGCCTGTAGGCAAAAAACTCATTTCTGACAAAGTTGCCCAAATGCATCTCAGAAGTGTGCCACTTGTTCCCAGAGTTAGAAAACGTCGAGAAACGGTCATATCTGCTAACGCTGTGCTTCTACACATGTATTTGCTGAACGGTGAAAGCGCACAGTAATGCACATTTCTCCCAGCAAATACACTGTTTCTAAGGAAATGGGAACACACTGAGGAGACACTTGTGGGAGCTACTGTGACTAAAACTGAGCTTCCCTACGCACAGGGAAGCAAGAGAAATGCTGATTTCATCAAGCCCAGTTACATACTCAGAATCTGTACTACTGCGCAAATAGGCATGTCTCTGTAGGCAAAAAACTCATTTCTGACAAAGTTGCCAAAATGCATCTCAGAAGTGTGCAACTTGTTCCCTGAGTTAGAAAACGTCGAGAAACGGTCGTTTCAGCTAGTGCTGTGCTTCTACACATGTATTTGCTGAACGGTGAAAGCGCACAGTAATGCACTTTTCTCCCAGCAAATACACTGTTTCTAAGGAAATGGGAACACACTGAGGAGACACTTGTGGGAGCTACTGTGACTAAAACTGAGCTTCCCTACGCACAGGGAAGCAAGAGAAATGCTGATTTCATCAAGCCCAGTTACATACTCAGAATCTGTACTACTGCGCGAATAGGCATGTCTCTGTAGGCAAAAAACTCATTTCTGACAAAGTTGCCCAAATGCATCTCAGAAGTGTGCAACTTGTTCTCTGAGTTAGAAAACGTCGAGAAACGGTCTTTTCTGCTAGCGCTGTGCTTCTACACATGTATTTGCTGAACGGTGAAAGCGCACAGTAATGCACTTTTCTCCCAGCAAATACACTGTTTCTAAGGAACTGGGAACACACTGAGGAGACACTTGTGGGAGCTACTGTGACTAAAACTGAGCTTCCCTACGCACAGGGAAGCAAGAGAAATGCTGATTTCATCAAGCCCAGTTACATACTCAGAATCTGTACTACTGCGCGAATAGGCATGTCTCTGTAGGCAAAAAACTCATTTCTGACAAAGTTTCCCAAATGCATCTCAGAAGTGTGCAACTTGTTCTCTGAGTTAGAAAACGTCGAGAAACGGTCTTTTCTGCTAGCGCTGTGCTTCTACACATGTATTTGCTGAACGGTGAAAGCACACAGTAATGCACTTTTCTCCCAGCAAATACACTGTTTCTAAGGAAATGGGAACACACTGAGGAGACACTTGTGGGAGCTACTGTGACTAAAACTGAGCTTCCCTGCGCACAGGGAAGCAAGAGAAATGCTGATTTCATCAAGCCCAGTTACATACTCAGAATCTGTACTACTGCGCAAATAGGCATGAATCTGTAGGCAAAAAACTCATTTCTGACAAAGTTGCCCAAATGCATCTCAGAAGTGTGCCACTTGTTCCTTGAGTTAGAAAACGTCGAGAAACGGTCATATCTGCTAACGCTGTGCTTCTACACATGTATTTGCTGAACGGTGAAAGCGCACAGTAATGCACATTTCTCCCAGCAAATACACTGTTTCTAAGGAAATGGGAACACACTGAGGAGACACTTGTGGGAGCTACTGTGACTAAAACTGAGCTTCCCTACGCACAGGGAAGCAAGAGAAATGCTGATTTCATCAAGCCCAGTTACATACTCAGAATCTGTACTACTGCGCAAATAGGCATGAATCTGTAGGCAAAAAACACATTTCTGACAAAGTTGCCCAAATGCAACTCAGAAGTGTGCAACTTGTTCCCTGAGTTAGAAAACGTCGAAAAACGTTCGTTTCTGCTAGCGCTGTGCTTCTACACATGTATTTGCTGAACGGTGAAAGCGCACAGTAATGCACTTTTCTCCCAGCAAATACACTGTTTCTAAGGAACTGGGAACACACTGAGGAGACACTTGTGGGAGCTACTGTGACTAAAACTGAGCTTCCCTACGCACAGGGAAGCAAGAGAAATGCTGATTTCATCAAGCCCAGTTACATACTCAGAATCTGTACTACTGCGCAAATAGGCATGTGCCTGTAGGCAAAAAACTCATTTCTGACAAAGTTGCCCAAATGCATCTCAGAAGTGTGCCACTTGTTCCCAGAGTTAGAAAACGTCGAGAAACGGTCATATCTGCTAACGCTGTGCTTCTACACATGTATTTGCTGAACGGTGAAAGCGCACAGTAATGCACATTTCTCCCAGCAAATACACTGTTTCTAAGGAAATGGGAACACACTGAGGAGACACTTGTGGGAGCTACTGTGACTAAAACTGAGCTTCCCTACGCACAGGGAAGCAAGAGAAATGCTGATTTCATCAAGCCCAGTTACATACTCAGAATCTGTACTACTGCGCAAATAGGCATGTCTCTGTAGGGAAAAAACTCATTTCTGACAAAGTTGCCAAAATGCATCTCAGAAGTGTGCAACTTGTTCCCTGAGTTAGAAAACGTCGAGAAACGGTCGTTTCAGCTAGTGCTGTGCTTCTACACATGTATTTGCTGAACGGTGAAAGCGCACAGTAATGCACTTTTCTCCCAGCAAATACACTGTTTCTAAGGAAATGGGAACACACTGAGGAGACACTTGTGGGAGCTACTGTGACTAAAACTGAGCTTCCCTACGCACAGGGAAGCAAGAGAAATGCTGATTTCATCAAGCCCAGTTACATACTCAGAATCTGTACTACTGCGCGAATAGGCATGTCTCTGTAGGCAAAAAACTCATTTCTGACAAAGTTGCCCAAATGCATCTCAGAAGTGTGCAACTTGTTCTCTGAGTTAGAAAACGTCGAGAAACGGTCTTTTCTGCTAGCGCTGTGCTTCTACACATGTATTTGCTGAACGGTGAAAGCACACAGTAATGCACTTTTCTCCCAGCAAATACACTGTTTCTAAGGAAATGGGAACACACTGAGGAGACACTTGTGGGAGCTACTGTGACTAAAACTGAGCTTCCCTGCGCACAGGGAAGCAAGAGAAATGCTGATTTCATCAAGCCCAGTTACATACTCAGAATCTGTACTACTGCGCAAATAGGCATGAATCTGTAGGCAAAAAACTCATTTCTGACAAAGTTGCCCAAATGCATCTCAGAAGTGTGCCACTTGTTCCTTGAGTTAGAAAACGTCGAGAAACGGTCATATCTGCTAACGCTGTGCTTCTACACATGTATTTGCTGAACGGTGAAAGCGCACAGTAATGCACATTTCTCCCAGCAAATACACTGTTTCTAAGGAAATGGGAACACACTGAGGAGACACTTGTGGGAGCTACTGTGACTAAAACTGAGCTTCCCTACGCACAGGGAAGCAAGAGAAATGCTGATTTCATCAAGCCCAGTTACATACTCAGAAGCTGTACTACTGTGCAAATAGGCATGTCTCTGTAGGCAAAAAACTCATTTCTGACAAAGTTGCCCAAATGCATCTCAGAAGTGTGCAACTTGTTCCCTGAGTTAGAAAACATCGAGAAACGGTCGTTTCTGATAGCGCTGTGCTTCTACACATGTATTTGCTGAACGGTGAAAGCGCACAGTAATGCACTTTTCTCCCAGCAAATACACTGTTTCTAAGGAAATGGGAACACACTGAGGAGACACTTGTAGGAGCTACTGTGACTAAAACTGAGCTTCCCTACGCACAGGGAAGCAAGAGAAATGCTGATTTCATCAAGCCCAGTTACATACTCAGAATCTGTACTACTGCGCAAATAGGCATGAATCTGTAGGCAAAAAACTCATTTCTGACAAAGTTGCCCAAATGCATCTCAGAAGTGTGCAACTTGTTCCCTGAGTTAGAAAACGTCGAGAAACGTTCGTTTCTGCTAGCGCTGTGCTTCTACACATGTATTTGCTGAACGGTGAAAGCGCACAGTAATGCACTTTTCTCCCAGCAAATACACTGTTTCTAAGGAACTGGGAACACACTGAGGAGACACTTGTGGGAGCTACTGTGACTAAAACTGAGCTTCCCTAGGCACAGGGAAGCAAAAGAAATGCTGATTTCATCAAGCCCAGTTACATACTCAAAATCTGTACTACTGCGAAAATAGGCATTTCTCTGTAGGCAAAAAACTCATTTCTGACAAAGTTGCCCAAATGCATCTCAGAAGTGTGCAACTTGTTCCCTGAGTTAGAAAACGTCGAGAAACGGTCGTTTCTCCTAGCGCTGTGCTTCTACACATGTATTTGCTGAACGGTGAAAGCGCACAGTAATGCACTTTTCTCCCAGCAAATACACTGTTTCTAAGGAAATGGGAACACACTGAGGAGACACTTGTGGGAGCTACTGTGACTAAAACTGAGCTTCCCTACGCACAGGGAAGCAAGAGAAATGCTGATTTCATCAAGCCCAGTTACATACTCAGAATCTGTACTACTGCGCAAATAGGCATGTCTCTGTAGGCAAAAAACTCATTTCTGACAAAGTTTCCCAAATGCATCTCAGAAGTGTGCAACTTGTTCCCTGAGTTAGAAAACGTCGAGAAACATTCGTTTCTGCTAGCGCTGTGCTTCTACACATGTATTTGCTGAACGGTGAAAGCGCACAGTAATGCACTTTTCTCCCAGAAAATACACTGTTTCTAAGGAACTGGAAACACACTGAGGAGACACTTGTGAGAGCTACTGTGACTAAAACTGAGCTTCCCTACGCACAGGGAAGCAAGAGAAATGCTGATTTCATCAAGCCCAGTTACATACTCAGAATCTGTACTACTGCGCAAATAGGCATGTCTCTGTAGGCAAAAAACTCATTTCTGACAAAGTTGCCCAAATGCATCTCAGAAGTGTGCAACTTGTTCCCTGAGTTAGAAAACGTCGAGAAACGGTCATATCTGCTAACGCTGTGCTTCTACACATGTATTTGCTGAACGGTGAAAGCGCACAGTAATGCACTTTTCTCCCAGCAAATACACTGTTTCTAAGGAAATGGGAACACACTGAGGAGACACTTGTGGGAGCTACTATGACTAAAACTGAGCTTCCGTACGCACAGGGAAGCAAGAGAAATGCTGATTTCATCAAGCCCAGTATCATACTCAGAATCTGTACTACTGCGCAAATAGGCATGTCTCTGTAGGCAAAAAACTCATTTCTGACAAAGTTGCCCAAATGCATCTCAGAAGTGTGCAACTTGTTCCCTGAGTTAGAAAACGTCGAGAAACGGTCGTTTCTGCTAGCGCTGTGCTTCTACACATGTATTTGCTGAACGGTGAAAGCGCACAGTAATGCACTTTTCTCCCAGCAAATACACTGTTTCTAAGGAAATGGGAACACACTGAGGAGACACTTGTGGGAGCTACCGTGACTAAAACTGAGCTTCCCTACGCACAGGGAAGCAAGAGAAATGCTGATTTCATCAAGCCCAGTTACATACTCAGAATCTGTACTACTGCGCAAATAGGCATGTCTCTGTAGGCAAAAAACTCATTTTTGAGAAAGTTACCCAAATGCATTTCAGAAGTGTGCAACTTGTTCCCTGAGTTAGAAAACATCGAGAAACGTTCGTTTCTGCTAGCGCTGTGCTTCTACACATGTATTTGCTGAACGGTGAAAGCGCACAGTAATGCACTTTTCTCCGAGCAAATACACTGTTTCTGAGGAAATGTGAACACACTGAGGAGACACTTGTGGGAGCTACTGTGACTAAAACTGAGCTTCCCTACGCACAGGGAAGCAAGAGAAATGCTGATTTCATCAAGCCCAGTTACATACTCAGAATCTGTACTACTGCGCAAATAGGCATGTCTCTTTAGGCAAAAAACTCATTTTTGAGATAGTTACACAAATGCATCTCAGAAGTGTGCACCTTGTTCCCTGAGTTAGAAAACGTCGAGAAACGTTCGTTTCTGCAAGCGCTGTGCTTCTACACATGTATGTGCTGAACGGTGAAAGCGCACAGTAATGCACTTTTCTCCCAGCAAATACACTGTTTCTAAGGAAATGGGAACACACTGAGGAGACACTTGTGGGAGCTACTGTGACTAAAACTGAGCTTCCCTACACACAGGGAAGCAAGAGAAATGTTGATTTCATCAAGCCCAGTTACATACTCAGAATCTGTACTACTGCGCAAATAGGCATGTCTCTGTAGGCAAAAAACTCATTTTTGAGAAAGTTACCCAAATGCATTTCAGAAGTGTGCAACTTGTTCCCTGAGTTAGAAAACATTGAGAAACGTTCGTTTCTGCTAGCGCTGTGCTTCTACACATGTATTTGCTGAACGGTGAAAGCGCACAGTAATGCACTTTTCTCCCAGCAAATACACTGTTTCTGAGGAAATGGGAACACACTAAGGAGACACTTGTGGGAGCTACTGTGACTAAAACTGAGCTTCCCTACGCACAGGGAAGCAAGAGAAATGCTGATTTCATCAAGCCCAGTTACATACTCAGAATCTGTACTACTGGGCAAATAGGCATGTCTCTTTAGGCAAAAAACTCATTTTTGAGATAGTTACACAAATGCATCTCAGAAGTGTGCAACTTGTTCCCTGAGTTAGAAAACGTCGAGAAACGGTCGTTTCTGCTAGCGCTGTGCTTCTACACATGTATTTGCTGACCGGTGAAAGCGCACAGTAATGGACTTTTCTCCCAGCAAATACACTGTTTCTAAGGAAATGTGAACACACTGAGGAGACACTTGTGGGAGCTACTGTGACTAAAACTGAGCTTCCCTACGCACAGGGAAGCAAGAGAAATGCTGATTTCACCAAGCCCAGTTACATACTCAGAATCTGTACTACTGCGCAAATAGGCATGTCTCTGTAGGCAAAAAACTCATTTCTGACAAAGTTGCCCAAATGCATCTCAGAAGTGTGCAACTTGTTCCCTGTGTTAGAAAACATCGAGAAACGTTCGTTTCTGCTAGCGCTGTGCTTCTACACATGTATTTGCTGAACGGTGAAAGCGCACAGTAATGCACTTTTCTCCCAGCAAATACACTGTTTCTAAGGAACTGGGAACACACTGAGGAGACACTTGTGGGAGCTACTGTGACTTAAAGTGAGCTTCCCTACGCACAGGGAAGCAAGAGAAATGCTGATTTCATCAAGCCCAGTTACATACTCAGAATCTGTACTACTGCGCAAATAGGCATGTCTCTGTAGGCAAAAAACTCATTTCAGACAAAGTTGCCCAAATGCATCTCAGAAGTGTGCAACTTGTTCCCTGATTTAGAAAACGTGGAGAAACGATCGTTTCAGCTAGCGCTGTGCTTCTACACATGTATTTGCTGAACGGTGAAAGCGCACAGTAATGCACTTTTCTCCCAGCAAATACACTGTTTCTAAGGAAATGGGAAAACACTGAGGAGACACTTGTGGGAGCTACTGTGACTAAAACTGAGCTTCCCTACGCACAGGGAAGCAAGAGAAATGCTGATTTCATCAAGCCCAGTTACATACTCAGAATCTGTACTACTGCGCACATAGGCATGTCTCTGCAGGCAAAAAACTCATTTCTGACAAAGTTGCCCAAATGCATCTCAGAAGTGTGCAACTTGTTCCCTGAGTTGGAAAATGTCGAGAAACGGTCGTTTCTGCTAGCGCTGTGCTTCTACACATGTATTTGCTGAACGGTGAAAGCGCACAGTAATGCACTTTTCTCCCAGCAAATACACTGTTTCTAAGGAACTGGGAACACACTGAGGAGACACTTGTGGGAGCTACTGTGACTAAAACTGAGCTTCCCTATGCACAGGGAAGCAAGAGAAATGCTGATTTCATCAAGCCCAGTTACATACTAAGAATCTGTACTACTGCGCAAATAGGCATGTCTCTGTAGGCAAAAAACTCATTTCTGACAAAGTTGCCCAAATGCATCTCAGAAGGGTGCAACTTGTTCCCTGAGTTAGAAAATGTCGAGAAACGTTCGTTTCTGCTAGCGCTGTGCTTCTACACATGTATTTGCTGAACTGTGAAAGCGCAGAGTAATGCACTTTACTCCCAGCAAATACACTGTTTCTAAGGAAATGGGAACACACTGAGGAGACACTTGTGGGAGCTACTGTGACTAAAACTGAGCTTCCCTACGCACAGGGAAGCAAGAGAAATGCTGATTTCATCAAGCCCAGTTACATACTCAGAATCTGTACTACTGCGCGAATAGGCATGTCTCTGTAGGCGAAAAACTCATTTCTGACAAAGTTGCCCAAATGCATCTCAGAAGTGTACAACTTGTTCCCTGAGTTAGAAAACGTCGAGAAACGGTCGTATCTGCTAGTGCCGTGCATCTACACATGTATTTGCTGAACGGTGAAAGCGCACAGTAATGCAATTTTCTCCCAGCAAATACACTGTTTCTAAGGAACTGGGAACACACTGAGGAGACACTTGTGGGAGCTACTGTGACTAAAACTGAGCTTCCCTACGCACAGGGAAGCAAGAGAAATGCTGATTTCATCAAGCCCAGTTACATACTCAGAATCTGTACTACTGCGCAAATAGGCATGTCCCTTTAGGCAAAAAACTCATTTCTGACAAAGTTGCCGAAATGCATCTCAGAAGTGTGCAACTTGTTCCCTGAGTTAGAAAACGTCGAGAAACGGTTGTTTCTGCTAGCGCTGTGCTTCTACACATGTATTTGCTGAACGGTGAAAGCGCAGAGTAATGCACTTTTCTCCCAGCAAATACACTGTTTCCAAGGAAATGGGAACACACTGAGGAGACACTTGTGGGAGCTACTGTGACTAAAACTGAGCTTCGCTACACACAGGGAAGCAAGAGAAATGCTGGTTTCATCAAGCTCAGTTACATACTCAGAATCTGTACTACTGCGCAAATAGGCATGTCTCTGTAGGCAAAAAACTCATTTCTGACAAAGTTGCCCAAAGGCATCTCAGAAGTGTGCAACTTGTTCCCTGAGTTAGAAAACGTCGAGAAACGGTCGTTTCTGCTAGCGCTGTGCTTCTACACATGTATTTGCTGAACGGTGAAAGCGCACAGTAAGGCACTTTTCTCCCAGCAAATACACTGTTTCTAAGGAAATGGGAACACACTGAGGAGACACTTGTGGGAGCTACTGTGACTAAAACTGAGCTTCCCTACGCACAGGGAAGCAAGAGAAATGCTGATTTCATCAAGCCCAGTTACATACTCAGAATCTGTACTACTGCGCAAATAGGCATGTCTCTGTAGGCAAAAAACTCATTTCTGACAAAGTTGCCCAAATGCATCTCAGAAGTGTGCAACTTGTTCCCTGAGTTAGAAAACGTGGAGAAACGATCGTTTCAGCTAGCAATGTGCTTCTACACATGTATTTGCTGAACGGTGAAAGCGCACAGTAATGCACTTTTCTCCCAGCAAATACACTGTTTCTAAGGAAATGGGAAAACACTGAGGAGACACTTGTGGGAGCTACTGTGACTAAAACTGAGCTTCCCTACGCACAGGGAAGCAAGAGAAATGCTGATTTCATCAAGCCCAGTTACATACTCAGAATCTGTACTACTGCGCGAATAGGCATGTCTCTGTAGGCGAAAAACTCATTTCTGACAAAGTTGCCCAAATGCATCTCAGAAGTGTACAACTTGTTCCCTGAGTTAGAAAACGTCGAGAAACATTCGTTTCTGCTAGCGCTGTGCTTCTACACATGTATTTGCTGAACAGTGAAAGCGCAGAGTAATGCACTTTACTCCCAGCAAATACACTGTTTCTAAGGAAATGGGAACACACTGAGGAGACACTTGTGGGAGCTACTGTGACTAAAACTGAGCTTCCCTACGCACAGGGAAGAAAGAGAAATGCTGATTTCATCAAGCCCAGTTACATACTCAGAATCTGTACTACTGCGCAAATAGGCATGTCTCTTTAGGCAAAAAACTCATTTCTGACAAAGTTGCCCAAATGCATCTCAGAAGTGTGCAACTTGTTCCCTGAGTTAGAAAACGTCGAGAAACGGTTGTTTCTGCTTGCGCTGTGCTTCTACACATGTATTTGCTGAACGGTGAAAGCGCACAGTAATGCACTTTTCTCCCAGCAAATACACTGTTTCTAAGGAAATGGGAACACACTGAGGAGACACTTGTGGGAGCTACTGTGACTAAAACTGAGCTTCCCTACACACAGGGAAGCAAGAGAAATGCTGGTTTCATCAAGCCCAGTTACATACTCAGAATCTGTACTACTGCGCAAATAGGCATGTCTCTGTAGGCAAAAAACTCATTTCTGACAAAGTTGCCCAAATGCATCTCAGAAGTGTGCAACTAGTTCCCTGAGTTAGAAAACGTCGAGAAACGGTCGTTTCTGCTAGCGCTGTGCTTCTACACATGTATTTGCTGAACGGTGAAAGCGCACAGTAATGCACTTTTCTCCCAGCAAATACACTGTTTCTAAGGAAATGGGAACACACTGAGGAGACACTTGTGGGAGCTACTGTGTCTAAAACTGAGCTTCCCTACGCACAGGGAAGCAAGAGAAATGCTGATTTCATCAGGCCCAGTTACATACTCAGAATCTGTACTACTGCGCAAATAGGCATGTCTCTGTAGGCAAAAAACTCATTTCTGACAAAGTTGCCCAAATGCATCTCAGAAGTGTGCAACTTGTTCCCTGAGTTAGAAAACGTCGAGAAACGTTCGTTTCTGCTAGCGCTGTGCTTCTACACATGTATTTGCTGAACGGTGAAAGCGCACAGTAATGCACTTTTCTCCCAGCAAATACACTGTTTCTAAGGAAATGGGAACACACTGAGGAGACACTTGTGGGAGCTACTGGGACTAAAACTGAGCTTCCCTACGCACAGGGAAGCAAGAAAATGCTGATTTCATCAAGCCCAGTTACATACTCAGAATCTGTACTACTGCGCAAATAGGCATGTCTCTGTAGGCAAAAAACTCATTTCTGACAAAGTTGCCCAAATGCATCTCAGAAGTGTGCAACTTGTTCCCTGAGTTAGAAAATGTCGAGAAACGGTCGTTTCTGCTAGCGTTGTGCTTTTACACATGTATTTGCTGAACGGTGAAAGCACACAGTAATGCACTTTTCTCACAGCAAATACACTGTTTCTAAGGAAATGGGAACACACTGAGGAGACACTTGTGGGAGCTACTGGGACTAAAACTGAGCTTCCCTACGCACAGGGAAGCAAGAGAAATGCTGATTTCATCAAGCCCAGTTACATACTCAGAATCTGTACTACTGCGCAAATAGGCATGTCTCTGTAGGCAAAAAACTCATTTCTGACAAAGTTGACCAAATGCATCTCAGAAGTGTGCAACTTGTTCTCTGAGTTAGAAAACGTCGGAAAACGGTCGTTTCTGCTAGCGCTGTGCTTCTACACATGTATTTGCTGAACGGTGAAAGCGCACAGTAATGCACTTTTCTCCCAGCAAATACACTGTTTCTAAGGAAATGGGAACACACTGAGGAGACACTTGTGGGAGCTACTGTGACTAAAACTGAGCTTCCCTACACACAGGGAAGCAAGAGAAATGCTGATTTCATCAAGCCCAGTTACATACTCAGAATCTGTACTACTGCGTAAATAGGCATGTCTCTGTAGGCAAAAAACTCATTTTTGAGAAAGTTACCCAAATGCATCTCAGAAGTGTGCAACTTGTTCCCTGAGTTAGAAAGCACCGAGAAACGTTCGTTTCTGCTAGTGCTGTGCTTCTACACATGTATTTGCTGAACGGTGAAAGCGCACAGTAATGCACTTTTCTCCCAGCAAATACACTGTTTCTGAGGAAATGTGAACACACTGAGGAGACACATGTGGGAGCTAATGTGACTAAAACTGAGCTTCCTTACGCACAGGGAAGCAAGAGAAATGCTGATTTCATCAAGCCCAGTTACATACTCAGAATCTGTACTACTGCGCAAATAGGCATGAATCTGTAGGCAAAAAACTCATTTCTGACAAAGTTGCCCAAATGCATCTCAGAAGTGTGCCACTTGTTCCCTGAGTTAGAAAACATCGATAAACGGTCGTTTCAGCTAGCGCTGTGCTTCTACACATGTATTTGCTGAACGGTGAAAGCGCACAGTAATGCACTTTTCTCCCAGCAAATACACTGTTTCTGAGGAAATGTGAACACACTGAGGAGACACTTTTGGGAGCTACTGTGACTAAAACTGAGCTTCCCTACGCACAGGGAAGCAAGAGAAATGCTGATTTCATCAAGCCCAGTTACATACTCAGAATCTGTACTACTGCGCAAATAGGCATGAATCTGTAGGCAAAAAAATCATTTCTGACAATGTTGCCCAAATGCATCTCAGAAGTGTGCAACTTGTTCCCTGAGTTAGAAAACGTCGAGAAACGGTCGTTTCTGCTAGCGCTGTGCTTCTTCACATGTATTTGCTGAACGGTGAAAGCGCACAGTAAGGCACTTTTCTCCCAGCAAATACACTGTTTCTAAGGAACTGGGAACACACTGAGGAGACACTTGTGGGAGCTACTGTGTCTAAAACTGAGCTTCCCTACGCACAGGGAAGCAAGAGAAATGCTGATTTCATCAAGCCCAGTTACATACTCAGAATCTGTACTACTGCGCAAATAGGCATGTCTCTGTAGGCAAAAAACTCATTTCTGACAAAGTTGCCCAAATGCATCTCAGAAGTGTGCAACTTGTTCCCTGATTTAGAAAACGTGGAGAAACGATCGTTTCAGCTAGCGCTGTGCTTCTACACATGTATTTGCTGAACGGTGAAAGCGCACAGTAATGCACTTTTCTCCCAGCAAATACACTGTTTCTAAGGAAATGGGAAAACACTGAGGAGACACTTGTGGGAGCTACTGTGACTAAAACTGAGCTTCCCTACGCACAGGGAAGCAAGAGAAATGCTGATTTCATCAAGCCCAGTTACATACTCAGAATCTGTACTACTGCGCACATAGGCATGTCTCTGCAGGCAAAAAACTCATTTCTGACAAAGTTGCCCAAATGCATCTCAGAAGTGTGCAACTTGTTCCCTGAGTTGGAAAATGTCGAGAAACGGTCGTTTCTGCTAGCGCTGTGCTTCTACACATGTATTTGCTGAACGGTGAAAGCGCACAGTAATGCACTTTTCTCCCAGCAAATACACTGTTTCTAAGGAACTGGGAACACACTGAGGAGACACTTGTGGGAGCTACTGTGACTAAAACTGAGCTTCCCTATGCACAGGGAAGCAAGAGAAATGCTGATTTCATCAAGCCCAGTTACATACTAAGAATCTGTACTACTGCGCAAATAGGCATGTCTCTGTAGGCAAAAAACTCATTTCTGACAAAGTTGCCCAAATGCATCTCAGAAGGGTGCAACTTGTTCCCTGAGTTAGAAAATGTCGAGAAACGTTCGTTTCTGCTAGCGCTGTGCTTCTACACATGTATTTGCTGAACTGTGAAAGCGCAGAGTAATGCACTTTACTCCCAGCAAATACACTGTTTCTAAGGAAATGGGAACACACTGAGGAGACACTTGTGGGAGCTACTGTGACTAAAACTGAGCTTCCCTACGCACAGGGAAGCAAGAGAAATGCTGATTTCATCAAGCCCAGTTACATACTCAGAATCTGTACTACTGCGCGAATAGGCATGTCTCTGTAGGCGAAAAACTCATTTCTGACAAAGTTGCCCAAATGCATCTCAGAAGTGTGCAACTTGTTCCCTGAGTTAGAAAACGTCGAGAAACGGTCGTATCTGCTAGTGCCGTGCATCTACACATGTATTTGCTGAACGGTGAAAGCTCACAGTAATGCACTTTTCTCCCAGCAAATACACTGTTTCTAAGGAACTGGGAACACACTGAGGAGACACTTGTGGGAGCTACTGTGACTAAAACTGAGCTTCCCTACGCACAGGGAAGCAAGAGAAATGCTGATTTCATCAAGCCCAGTTACATACTCAGAATCTGTACTACTGCGCAAATAGGCATGTCCCTTTAGGCAAAAAACTCATTTCTGACAAAGTTGCCCAAATGCATCTCAGAAGTGTGCAACTTGTTCCCTGAGTTAGAAAACGTCGAGAAACGGTTGTTTCTGCTAGCGCTGTGCTTCTACACATGTATTTGCTGAACGGTGAAAGCGCAGAGTAATGCACTTTTCTCCCAGCAAATACACTGTTTCCAAGGAAATGGGAACACACTGAGGAGACACTTGTGGGAGCTACTGTGACTAAAACTGAGCTTCGCTACACACAGGGAAGCAAGAGAAATGCTGGTTTCATCAAGCTCAGTTACATACTCAGAATCTGTACTACTGCGCAAATAGGCATGTCTCTGTAGGCAAAAAACTCATTTCTGACAAAGTTGCCCAAAGGCATCTCAGAAGTGTGCAACTTGTTCCCTGAGTTAGAAAACGTCGAGAAACGGTCGTTTCTGCTAGCGCTGTGCTTCTACACATGTATTTGCTGAACGGTGAAAGCGCACAGTAAGGCACTTTTCTCCCAGCAAATACACTGTTTCTAAGGAAATGGGAACACACTGAGGAGACACTTGTGGGAGCTACTGTGACTAAAACTGAGCTTCCCTACGCACAGGGAAGCAAGAGAAATGCTGATTTCATCAAGCCCAGTTACATACTCAGAATCTGTACTACTGCGCAAATAGGCATGTCTCTGTAGGCAAAAAACTCATTTCTGACAAAGTTGCCCAAATGCATCTCAGAAGTGTGCAACTTGTTCCCTGAGTTAGAAAACGTGGAGAAACGATCGTTTCAGCTAGCAATGTGCTTCTACACATGTATTTGCTGAACGGTGAAAGCGCACAGTAATGCACTTTTCTCCCAGCAAATACACTGTTTCTAAGGAAATGGGAAAACACTGAGGAGACACTTGTGGGAGCTACTGTGACTAAAACTGAGCTTCCCTACGCACAGGGAAGCAAGAGAAATGCTGATTTCATCAAGCCCAGTTACATACTCAGAATCTGTACTACTGCGCGAATAGGCATGTCTCTGTAGGCGAAAAACTCATTTCTGACAAAGTTGCCCAAATGCATCTCAGAAGTGTGCAACTTGTTCCCTGAGTTAGAAAACGTCGAGAAACATTCGTTTCTGCTAGCGCTGTGCTTCTACACATGTATTTGCTGAACAGTGAAAGCGCAGAGTAATGCACTTTACTCCCAGCAAATACACTGTTTCTAAGGAAATGGGAACACACTGAGGAGACACTTGTGGGAGCTACTGTGACTAAAACTGAGCTTCCCTACGCACAGGGAAGAAAGAGAAATGCTGATTTCATCAAGCCCAGTTACATACTCAGAATCTGTACTACTGCGCAAATAGGCATGTCTCTTTAGGCAAAAAACTCATTTCTGACAAAGTTGCCCAAATGCATCTCAGAAGTGTGCAACTTGTTCCCTGAGTTAGAAAACGTCGAGAAACGGTTGTTTCTGCTTGCGCTGTGCTTCTACACATGTATTTGCTGAACGGTGAAAGCGCACAGTAATGCACTTTTCTCCCAGCAAATACACTGTTTCTAAGGAAATGGGAACACACTGAGGAGACACTTGTGGGAGCTACTGTGACTAAAACTGAGCTTCCCTACACACAGGGAAGCAAGAGAAATGCTGGTTTCATCAAGCCCAGTTACATACTCAGAATCTGTACTACTGCGCAAATAGGCATGTCTCTGTAGGCAAAAAACTCATTTCTGACAAAGTTGCCCAAATGCATCTCAGAAGTGTGCAACTAGTTCCCTGAGTTAGAAAACGTCGAGAAACGGTCGTTTCTGCTAGCGCTGTGCTTCTACACATGTATTTGCTGAACGGTGAAAGCGCACAGTAATGCACTTTTCTCCCAGCAAATACACTGTTTCTAAGGAAATGGGAACACACTGAGGAGACACTTGTGGGAGCTACTGTGTCTAAAACTGAGCTTCCCTACGCACAGGGAAGCAAGAGAAATGCTGATTTCATCAAGCCCAGTTACATACTCAGAATCTGTACTACTGCGCAAATAGGCATGTCTCTGTAGGCAAAAAACTCATTTCTGACAAAGTTGCCCAAATGCATCTCAGAAGTGTGCAACTTGTTCCCTGAGTTAGAAAACGTCGAGAAACGTTCGTTTCTGCTAGCGCTGTGCTTCTACACATGTATTTGCTGAACGGTGAAAGCGCACAGTAATGCACTTTTCTCCCAGCAAATACACTGTTTCTAAGGAAATGGGAACACACTGAGGAGACACTTGTGGGAGCTACTGGGACTAAAACTGTGCTTCCCTACGCACAGGGAAGCAAGAGAAATGCTGATTTCATCAAGCCCAGTTACATACTCAGAATCTGTACTACTGCGCAAATAAGGATGTCTCTTTAGGCAAAAAACTCATTTCTGACAAAGTTGCCCAAATGCATCTCAGAAGTGTGCCACTTGTTCCGTGAGTTAGAAAACGTCGAGAAACAGTCGTTTCAGCTAGCGCTGTGCTTCTACACATGTATTTGCTGAACGGTGAAAGCGCACAGTGATGCACTTTTCTCCCAGCAAATACACTGTTTCTAAGGAACTGGGAACACACTGTGGAGACACTTGTGGGAGCTACTGTGACTAAAACTGAGCTTCCCTACGCACAGGGAAGCAAGAGAAATGCTGATTTCATCAAGCCCAGTTACATACTCAGAATCTGTACTACTGCGCAAATAGGCATGTCTCTGTAGGCAAAAAACTCATTTTTGAGAAAGTTACCCAAATGCATCTCAGAAGTGTGCAACTTGTTCCTTGAGTTAGAAAACGTCGAGAAACGGTCATATCTGCTAACGCTGTGCTTCTACACATGTATTTGCTGAACGGTGAAAGCGCACAGTAATGCACATTTCTCCCAGCAAATACACTGTTTCTAAGGAAATGGGAACACACTGAGGAGACACTTGTGGGAGCTACTGTGACTAAAACTGAGCTTCCCTACGCACAGGGAAGCAAGAGAAATGCTGATTTCATCAAGCCCAGTTACATACTCAGAATCTGTACTACTGCGCAAATAGGCATGAATCTGTAGGCAAAAAACACATTTCTGACAAAGTTGCCCAAATGCAACTCAGAAGTGTGCAACTTGTTCCCCGAGTTAGAAAACGTCGAAAAACGTTCGTTTCTGCTAGCGCTGTGCTTCTACACATGTATTTGCTGAACGGTGAAAGCGAACAGTATGCACTTTTCTCCCAGCAAATACACTATTTCTAAGGAAATGGGAACACACTGAGGAGACACTTGTGGGAGCTACTGTGACTAAAACTGAGCTTCCCTACGCACAGGGAAGCAAGAGAAATGCTGATTTCATCAAGCCCAGTTACATACTCAGAAGCTGTACTACTGTGCAAATAGGCATGTCTCTGTAGGCAAAAAACTCATTTCTGACAAAGTTGCCCAAATGCATCTCAGAAGTGTGCAACTTGTTCCCTGAGTTAGAAAACGTCGAGAAACGGTCGTTTCTGATAGCGCTGTGCTTCTACACATGTATTTGCTGAACGGTGAAAGCGCACAGTAATGCACTTTTCTCCCAGCAAATACACTGTTTCTAAGGAAATGGGAACACACTGAGGAGACACTTGTAGGAGCTACTGTGACTAAAACTGAGCTTCCCTACGCACAGGGAAGCAAGAGAAATGCTGATTTCATCAAGCCCAGTTACATACTCAGAATCTGTACTACTGCGCAAATAGGCATGAATCTGTAGGCAAAAAACTCATTTCTGACAAAGTTGCCCAAATGCATCTCAGAAGTGTGCAACTTGTTCCCTGAGTTAGAAAACGTCGAGAAACGTTCGTTTCTGCTAGCGCTGTGCTTCTACACATGTATTTGCTGAACGGTGAAAGCGCAGAGTAATGCACTTTTCTCCCAGCAAATACACTGTTTCCAAGGAAATGGGAACACACTGAGGAGACACTTGTGGGAGCTACTGTGACTAAAACTGAGCTTCGCTACACACAGGGAAGCAAGAGAAATGCTGGTTTCATCAAGCTCAGTTACATACTCAGAATCTGTACTACTGCGCAAATAGGCATGTCTCTGTAGGCAAAAAACTCATTTCTGACAAAGTTGCCCAAAGGCATCTCAGAAGTGTGCAACTTGTTCCCTGAGTTAGAAAACGTCGAGAAACGGTCGTTTCTGCTAGCGCTGTGCTTCTACACATGTATTTGCTGAACGGTGAAAGCGCACAGTAAGGCACTTTTCTCCCAGCAAATACACTGTTTCTAAGGAAATGGGAACACACTGAGGAGACACTTGTGGGAGCTACTGTGACTAAAACTGAGCTTCCCTACGCACAGGGAAGCAAGAGAAATGCTGATTTCATCAAGCCCAGTTACATACTCAGAATCTGTACTACTGCGCAAATAGGCATGTCTCTGTAGGCAAAAAACTCATTTCTGACAAAGTTGCCCAAATGCATCTCAGAAGTGTGCAACTTGTTCCCTGAGTTAGAAAACGTGGAGAAACGATCGTTTCAGCTAGCAATGTGCTTCTACACATGTATTTGCTGAACGGTGAAAGCGCACAGTAATGCACTTTTCTCCCAGCAAATACACTGTTTCTAAGGAAATGGGAAAACACTGAGGAGACACTTGTGGGAGCTACTGTGACTAAAACTGAGCTTCCCTACGCACAGGGAAGCAAGAGAAATGCTGATTTCATCAAGCCCAGTTACATACTCAGAATCTGTACTACTGCGCGAATAGGCATGTCTCTGTAGGCGAAAAACTCATTTCTGACAAAGTTGCCCAAATGCATCTCAGAAGTGTGCAACTTGTTCCCTGAGTTAGAAAACGTCGAGAAACATTCGTTTCTGCTAGCGCTGTGCTTCTACACATGTATTTGCTGAACAGTGAAAGCGCAGAGTAATGCACTTTACTCCCAGCAAATACACTGTTTCTAAGGAAATGGGAACACACTGAGGAGACACTTGTGGGAGCTACTGTGACTAAAACTGAGCTTCCCTACGCACAGGGAAGAAAGAGAAATGCTGATTTCATCAAGCCCAGTTACATACTCAGAATCTGTACTACTGCGCAAATAGGCATGTCTCTTTAGGCAAAAAACTCATTTCTGACAAAGTTGCCCAAATGCATCTCAGAAGTGTGCAACTTGTTCCCTGAGTTAGAAAACGTCGAGAAACGGTTGTTTCTGCTTGCGCTGTGCTTCTACACATGTATTTGCTGAACGGTGAAAGCGCACAGTAATGCACTTTTCTCCCAGCAAATACACTGTTTCTAAGGAAATGGGAACACACTGAGGAGACACTTGTGGGAGCTACTGTGACTAAAACTGAGCTTCCCTACACACAGGGAAGCAAGAGAAATGCTGGTTTCATCAAGCCCAGTTACATACTCAGAATCTGTACTACTGCGCAAATAGGCATGTCTCTGTAGGCAAAAAACTCATTTCTGACAAAGTTGCCCAAATGCATCTCAGAAGTGTGCAACTAGTTCCCTGAGTTAGAAAACGTCGAGAAACGGTCGTTTCTGCTAGCGCTGTGCTTCTACACATGTATTTGCTGAACGGTGAAAGCGCACAGTAATGCACTTTTCTCCCAGCAAATACACTGTTTCTAAGGAAATGGGAACACACTGAGGAGACACTTGTGGGAGCTACTGTGTCTAAAACTGAGCTTCCCTACGCACAGGGAAGCAAGAGAAATGCTGATTTCATCAAGCCCAGTTACATACTCAGAATCTGTACTACTGCGCAAATAGGCATGTCTCTGTAGGCAAAAAACTCATTTCTGACAAAGTTGCCCAAATGCATCTCAGAAGTGTGCAACTTGTTCCCTGAGTTAGAAAACGTCGAGAAACGTTCGTTTCTGCTAGCGCTGTGCTTCTACACATGTATTTGCTGAACGGTGAAAGCGCACAGTAATGCACTTTTCTCCCAGCAAATACACTGTTTCTAAGGAAATGGGAACACACTGAGGAGACACTTGTGGGAGCTACTGGGACTAAAACTGTGCTTCCCTACGCACAGGGAAGCAAGAGAAATGCTGATTTCATCAAGCCCAGTTACATACTCAGAATCTGTACTACTGCGCAAATAAGGATGTCTCTTTAGGCAAAAAACTCATTTCTGACAAAGTTGCCCAAATGCATCTCAGAAGTGTGCCACTTGTTCCGTGAGTTAGAAAACGTCGAGAAACAGTCGTTTCAGCTAGCGCTGTGCTTCTACACATGTATTTGCTGAACGGTGAAAGCGCACAGTGATGCACTTTTCTCCCAGCAAATACACTGTTTCTAAGGAACTGGGAACACACTGTGGAGACACTTGTGGGAGCTACTGTGACTAAAACTGAGCTTCCCTACGCACAGGGAAGCAAGAGAAATGCTGATTTCATCAAGCCCAGTTACATACTCAGAATCTGTACTACTGCGCAAATAGGCATGTCTCTGTAGGCAAAAAACTCATTTTTGAGAAAGTTACCCAAATGCATCTCAGAAGTGTGCAACTTGTTCCTTGAGTTAGAAAACGTCGAGAAACGGTCATATCTGCTAACGCTGTGCTTCTACACATGTATTTGCTGAACGGTGAAAGCGCACAGTAATGCACATTTCTCCCAGCAAATACACTGTTTCTAAGGAAATGGGAACACACTGAGGAGACACTTGTGGGAGCTACTGTGACTAAAACTGAGCTTCCCTACGCACAGGGAAGCAAGAGAAATGCTGATTTCATCAAGCCCAGTTACATACTCAGAATCTGTACTACTGCGCAAATAGGCATGAATCTGTAGGCAAAAAACACATTTCTGACAAAGTTGCCCAAATGCAACTCAGAAGTGTGCAACTTGTTCCCCGAGTTAGAAAACGTCGAAAAACGTTCGTTTCTGCTAGCGCTGTGCTTCTACACATGTATTTGCTGAACGGTGAAAGCGAACAGTATGCACTTTTCTCCCAGCAAATACACTATTTCTAAGGAAATGGGAACACACTGAGGAGACACTTGTGGGAGCTACTGTGACTAAAACTGAGCTTCCCTACGCACAGGGAAGCAAGAGAAATGCTGATTTCATCAAGCCCAGTTACATACTCAGAAGCTGTACTACTGTGCAAATAGGCATGTCTCTGTAGGCAAAAAACTCATTTCTGACAAAGTTGCCCAAATGCATCTCAGAAGTGTGCAACTTGTTCCCTGAGTTAGAAAACGTCGAGAAACGGTCGTTTCTGATAGCGCTGTGCTTCTACACATGTATTTGCTGAACGGTGAAAGCGCACAGTAATGCACTTTTCTCCCAGCAAATACACTGTTTCTAAGGAAATGGGAACACACTGAGGAGACACTTGTAGGAGCTACTGTGACTAAAACTGAGCTTCCCTACGCACAGGGAAGCAAGAGAAATGCTGATTTCATCAAGCCCAGTTACATACTCAGAATCTGTACTACTGCGCAAATAGGCATGAATCTGTAGGCAAAAAACTCATTTCTGACAAAGTTGCCCAAATGCATCTCAGAAGTGTGCAACTTGTTCCCTGAGTTAGAAAACGTCGAGAAACGTTCGTTTCTGCTAGCGCTGTGCTTCTACACATGTATTTGCTGAACGGTGAAAGCGCACAGTAATGCACTTTTCTCCCAGCAAATACACTGTTTCTAAGGAAATGGGAACACACTGAGGAGACACTTGTGGGAGCTACTGTGACTAAAACTGAGCTTCCCTACGCACAGGGAAGCAAAAGAAATGCTGATTTCATCAAGCCCAGTTACATACTCAAAATCTGTACTACTGCGAAAATAGGCATTTCTCTGTAGGCAAAAAACTCATTTCTGACAAAGTTGCCCAAATGCATCTCAGAAGTGTGCAACTTGTTCCCTGAGTTAGAAAACGTCGAGAAACAGTCGTTTCTCCTAGCGCTGTGCTTCTACACATGTATTTGCTGAACGGTGAAAGCGCACAGTAATGCACTTTTCTCCCAGCAAATACACTGTTTCTAAGGAAATGCGAACACACTGAGGAGACACTTGTGGGAGCTACTGTGACTAAAACTGAGCTTCCCTACGCACAGGGAAGCAAGAGAAATGCTGATTTCATCAAGCCCAGTTACATACTCAGAATCTGTACTACTGCGCAAATAGGCATGTCTCTGTAGGCAAAAAACTCATTTCTGACAAAGTTTCCCAAATGCATCTCAGAAGTGTGCAACTTGTTCCCTGAGTTAGAAAATGTCGAGAAACATTCGTTTCTGCTAGCGCTGTGCTTCTACACATGTATTTGCTGAACGGTGAAAGCGCACAGTAATGCACTTTTCTCCCAGCAAATACACTGTTTCTAAGGAACTGGAAACACACTGAGGAGACACTTGTGAGAGCTACTGTGACTAAAACTGAGCTTCCCTACGCACAGGGAAGCAAGAGAAATGCTGATTTCATCCAGCCCAGTTACATACTCAGAATCTGTACTACTGCGCAAATAGGCATGTCTCTGTAGGCAAAAAACTCATTTTTGAGAAAGTTACCCAAATGCATTTCAGAAGTGTGCAACTTATTCCCTGAGTTAGAAAACATCGAGAAACGTTCGTTTCTGCTAGCGCTGTGCTTCTACACATGTATTTGCTGAACGGTGAAAGCGCACAGTAATGCACTTTTCTCCGAGCAAATACACTGTTTCTGAGGAAATGTGAACACACTGAGGAGACACTTGTGGGAGCTACTGTGACTAAAACTGAGCTTCCCTACGCACAGGGAAGCAAGAGAAATGCTGATTTCATCAAGCCCAGTTACATACTCAGAATCTGTACTACTGCGCAAATAGGCATGTCTCTTTAGGCAAAAAACTCATTTTTGAGATAGTTACACAAATGCATCTCAGAAGTGTGCAACTTGTTCCCTGAGTTAGAAAACGTCGAGAAACGTTCGTTTCTGCAAGCGCTGTGCTTCTACACATGTATGTGCTGAACGGTGAAAGCGCACAGTAATGCACTTTTCTCCCAGCAAATACACTGTTTCTAAGGAAATGGGAATACACTGAGGAGACACTTGTGGGAGCTACTGTGACTAAAACTGAGCTTCCCTACACACAGGGAAGCAAGAGAAATGCTGATTTCATCAAGCCCAGTTACATACTCAGAATCTGTACTACTGCGCAAATAGGCATGTCTCTGTAGGCAAAAAACTCATTTTTGAGAAAGTTACCCAAATGCATTTCAGAAGTGTGCAACTTGTTCCCTGAGTTAGAAAACATCGAGAAACGTTCGTTTCTGCTAGCGCTGTGCTTCTACACATGTATTTGCTGAACGGTGAAAGCGCACAGTAATGCACTTTTCTCCCAGCAAATACACTGTTTCTGAGGAAATGGGAACACACTAAGGAGACACTTGTGGGAGCTACTGTGACTAAAACTGAGCTTCCCTACGCACAGGGAAGCAAGAGAAATGCTGATTTCATCAAGCACAGTTACATACTCAGAATCTGTACTACTGGGCAAATAGGCATGTCTCTTTAGGCAAAAAACTCATTTTTGAGATAGTTACACAAATGCATCTCAGAAGTGTGCAACTTGTTCCCTGAGTTAGAAAACGTCGAGAAACGGTCGTTTCTGCTAGCGCTGTGCTTCTACACATGTATTTGCTGAACGGTGAAAGCGCACAGTAATGGACTTTTCTCCCAGCAAATACACTGTTTCTAAGGAAATGTGAACACACTGAGGAGACACTTGTGGGAGCTACTGTGACTAAAACTGAGCTTCCCTACGCACAGGGAAGCAAGAGAAATGCTGATTTCACCAAGCCCAGTTACATACTCAGAATCTGTACTACTGCGCAAATAGGCATGTCTCTGTAGGCAAAAAACTCATTTCTGACAAAGTTGCCCAAATGCATCTCAGAAGTGTGCAACTTCTTCCCTGTGTTAGAAAACATCGAGAAACGTTCGTTTCTGCTAGCGCTGTGCTTCTACACATGTATTTGCTGAACGGTGAAAGCGCACAGTAATGCACTTTTCTCCCAGCAAATACACTGTTTCTAAGGAACTGGGAACACACTGAGGAGACACTTGTGGGAGCTACTGTGACTAAAAGTGAGCTTCCCTACGCACAGGGAAGCAAGAGAAATGCTGATTTCATCAAGCCCAGTTACATACTCAGAATCTGTACTACTGCGCAAATAGGCATGTCTCTGTAGGCAAAAAACTCATTTCAGACAAAGTTGCCCAAATGCATCTCAGAAGTGTGCAACTTGTTCCCTGATTTAGAAAACGTGGAGAAACGATCGTTTCAGCTAGCGCTGTGCTTCTACACATGTATTTGCTGAACGGTGAAAGCACACAGTAATGCACTTTTCTCCCAGCAAATACACTGTTTATAAGGAAATGGGAAAACACTGAGGAGACACTTGTGGGAGCTACTGTGACTAAAACTGAGCTTCCCTACGCACAGGGAAGCAAGAGAAATGCTGATTTCATCAAGCCCAGTTACATACTCAGAATCTGTACTACTGCGCAAATAGGCATGTCTCTGCAGGCAAAAAACTCATTTCTGACAAAGTTGCCCAAATGCATCTCAGAAGTGTGCAACTTGTTCCCTGAGTTGGAAAATGTCGAGAAACGGTCGTTTCTGCTAGCGCTGTGCTTCTACACATGTATTTGCTGAACGGTGAAAGCGCACAGTAATGCACTTTTCTCCCAGCAAATACACTGTTTCTAAGGAACTGGGAACACACTGAGGAGACACTTGTGGGAGCTACTGTGACTAAAACTGAGCTTCCCTATGCACAGGGAAGCAAGAGAAATGCTGATTTCATCAAGCCCAGTTACATACTAAGAATCTGTACTACTGCGCAAATAGGCATGTCTCTGTAGGCAAAAAACTCATTTCTGACAAAGTTGCCCAAATGCATCTCAGAAGGGTGCAACTTGTTCCCTGAGTTAGAAAATGTCGAGAAACGTTCGTTTCTGCTAGCGCTGTGCTTCTACACATGTATTTGCTGAACTGTGAAAGCGCAGAGTAATGCACTTTACTCCCAGCAAATACACTGTTTCTAAGGAAATGGGAACACACTGAGGAGACACTTGTGGGAGCTACTGTGACTAAAACTGAGCTTCCCTACGCACAGGGAAGCAAGAGAAATGCTGATTTCATCAAGCCCAGTTAAATACTCAGAATCTGTACTACTGCGCGAATAGGCATGTCTCTGTAGGCGAAAAACTCATTTCTGACAAAGTTGCCCAAATGCATCTCAGAAGTGTGCAACTTGTTCCCTGAGTTAGAAAACGTCGAGAAACGGTCGTATCTGCTAGTGCCGTGCATCTACACATGTATTTGCTGAACGGTGAAAGCTCACAGTAATGCACTTTTCTCCCAGCAAATACACTGTTTCTAAGGAACTGGGAACACACTGAGGAGACACTTGTGGGAGCTACTGTGACTAAAACTGAGCTTCCCTACGCACAGGGAAGCAAGAGAAATGCTGATTTCATCAAGCACAGTTACATACTCAGAATCTGTACTACTGGGCAAATAGGCATGTCTCTTTAGGCAAAAAACTCATTTTTGAGATAGTTACACAAATGCATCTCAGAAGTGTGCAACTTGTTCCCTGAGTTAGAAAACGTCGAGAAACGGTCGTTTCTGCTAGCGCTGTGCTTCTACACATGTATTTGCTGAACGGTGAAAGCGCACAGTAATGGACTTTTCTCCCAGCAAATACACTGTTTCTAAGGAAATGTGAACACACTGAGGAGACACTTGTGGGAGCTACTGTGACTAAAACTGAGCTTCCCTACGCACAGGGAAGCAAGAGAAATGCTGATTTCACCAAGCCCAGTTACATACTCAGAATCTGTACTACTGCGCAAATAGGCATGTCTCTGTAGGCAAAAAACTCATTTCTGACAAAGTTGCCCAAATGCATCTCAGAAGTGTGCAACTTCTTCCCTGTGTTAGAAAACATCGAGAAACGTTCGTTTCTGCTAGCGCTGTGCTTCTACACATGTATTTGCTGAACGGTGAAAGCGCACAGTAATGCACTTTTCTCCCAGCAAATACACTGTTTCTAAGGAACTGGGAACACACTGAGGAGACACTTGTGGGAGCTACTGTGACTAAAAGTGAGCTTCCCTACGCACAGGGAAGCAAGAGAAATGCTGATTTCATCAAGCCCAGTTACATACTCAGAATCTGTACTACTGCGCAAATAGGCATGTCTCTGTAGGCAAAAAACTCATTTCAGACAAAGTTGCCCAAATGCATCTCAGAAGTGTGCAACTTGTTCCCTGATTTAGAAAACGTGGAGAAACGATCGTTTCAGCTAGCGCTGTGCTTCTACACATGTATTTGCTGAACGGTGAAAGCACACAGTAATGCACTTTTCTCCCAGCAAATACACTGTTTATAAGGAAATGGGAAAACACTGAGGAGACACTTGTGGGAGCTACTGTGACTAAAACTGAGCTTCCCTACGCACAGGGAAGCAAGAGAAATGCTGATTTCATCAAGCCCAGTTACATACTCAGAATCTGTACTACTGCGCAAATAGGCATGTCTCTGCAGGCAAAAAACTCATTTCTGACAAAGTTGCCCAAATGCATCTCAGAAGTGTGCAACTTGTTCCCTGAGTTGGAAAATGTCGAGAAACGGTCGTTTCTGCTAGCGCTGTGCTTCTACACATGTATTTGCTGAACGGTGAAAGCGCACAGTAATGCACTTTTCTCCCAGCAAATACACTGTTTCTAAGGAACTGGGAACACACTGAGGAGACACTTGTGGGAGCTACTGTGACTAAAACTGAGCTTCCCTATGCACAGGGAAGCAAGAGAAATGCTGATTTCATCAAGCCCAGTTACATACTAAGAATCTGTACTACTGCGCAAATAGGCATGTCTCTGTAGGCAAAAAACTCATTTCTGACAAAGTTGCCCAAATGCATCTCAGAAGGGTGCAACTTGTTCCCTGAGTTAGAAAATGTCGAGAAACGTTCGTTTCTGCTAGCGCTGTGCTTCTACACATGTATTTGCTGAACTGTGAAAGCGCAGAGTAATGCACTTTACTCCCAGCAAATACACTGTTTCTAAGGAAATGGGAACACACTGAGGAGACACTTGTGGGAGCTACTGTGACTAAAACTGAGCTTCCCTACGCACAGGGAAGCAAGAGAAATGCTGATTTCATCAAGCCCAGTTAAATACTCAGAATCTGTACTACTGCGCGAATAGGCATGTCTCTGTAGGCGAAAAACTCATTTCTGACAAAGTTGCCCAAATGCATCTCAGAAGTGTGCAACTTGTTCCCTGAGTTAGAAAACGTCGAGAAACGGTCGTATCTGCTAGTGCCGTGCATCTACACATGTATTTGCTGAACGGTGAAAGCTCACAGTAATGCACTTTTCTCCCAGCAAATACACTGTTTCTAAGGAACTGGGAACACACTGAGGAGACACTTGTGGGAGCTACTGTGACTAAAACTGAGCTTCCCTACGCACAGGGAAGCAAGAGAAATGCTGATTTCATCAAGCCCAGTTACATACTCAGAATCTGTACTACTGCGCAAATAGGCATGTCCCTTTAGGCAAAAAACTCATTTCTGACAAAGTTGCCCAAATGCATCTCAGAAGTGTGCAACTTGTTCCCTGAGTTAGAAAACGTCGAGAAACGGTTGTTTCTGCTAGCGCTGTGCTTCTACACATGTATTTGCTGAACGGTGAAAGCGCAGAGTAATGCACTTTTCTCCCAGCAAATACACTGTTTCCAAGGAAATGGGAACACACTGAGGAGACACTTGTGGGAGCTACTGTGACTAAAACTGAGCTTCGCTACACACAGGGAAGCAAGAGAAATGCTGGTTTCATCAAGCTCAGTTACATACTCAGAATCTGTACTACTGCGCAAATAGGCATGTCTCTGTAGGCAAAAAACTCATTTCTGACAAAGTTGCCCAAATGCATCTCAAAAGTGTGCAACTTGTTCCCTGAGTTAGAAAACGTCGAGAAATGGTCGTTTCTGCTAGCGCTGTGCTTCTACACATGTATTTGCTGAACGGTGAAAGCGCACAGTAAGGCACTTTTCTCCCAGCAAATACACTGTTTCTATGGAAATGGGAACACACTGAGGAGACACTTGTGGGAGCTACTGTGACTAAAACTGAGCTTCCCTACGCACAGGTTAGCAAGAGAAATGCTGATTTCATCAAGCCCAGTTACATACTCAGAATCTGTACTACTGCGCAAATAGGCATGTCTCTGTAGGCAAAAAACTCATTTCTGACAAAGTTGCCCAAATGCATCTCAGAAGTGTGCAACTTGTTCCCTGAGTTAGAAAACGTGGAGAAACGATCGTTTCAGCTAGCAATGTGCTTCTACACATGTATTTGCTGAACGGTGAAAGCGCACAGTAATGCACTTTTCTCCCAGCAAATACACTGTTTCTAAGGAAATGGGAAAACACTGAGGAGACACTTGTGGGAGCTACTGTGACTAAAACTGAGCTTCCCTACGCACAGGGAAGCAAGAGAAATGCTGATTTCATCAAGCCCAGTTACATACTCAGAATCTGTACTACTGCGCGAATAGGCATGTCTCTGTAGGCGAAAAACTCATTTCTGACAAAGTTGCCCAAATGCATCTCAAAAGTGTGCAACTTGTTCCCTGAGTTAGAAAACGTCGAGAAACGGTCGTTTCTGCTAGCGCTGTGCTTCTACACATGTATTTGCTGAACGGTGAAAGCGCACAGTAAGGCACTTTTCTCCCAGCAAATACACTGTTTCTAAGGAAATGGGAACACACTGAGGAGACACTTGTGGGAGCTACTGTGACTAAAACTGAGCTTCCCTACGCACAGTGAAGCAAGAGAAATGCTGATTTCACGAAGCCCAGTTACATACTCAGAATCTGTACTACTGCGCAAATAGGCATGTCTCTGTAGGCAAAAAACTCATTTCTGACAAAGTTGCCCAAATGCATCTCAGAAGTGTGCAACTTGTTCCCTGAGTTAGAAAACGTGGAGAAACGATCGTTTCAGCTAGCGCTGTGCTTCTACTCATGTATTTGCTGAACGGTGAAATCGCAGAGTAATGCACTTTTCTCCCAGCAAATACACTGTTTCTGAGGAAATGGGAACACACTGAGGAGACACTTGTGGGAGCTACTGTGACTAAAAGTGAGCTTCCCTTCGCACAGGGAAGCAAGAGAAATGCTGATTTCATCAAGCCCAGTTACATACTCAGAATCTGTACTACTGCGCAAATAGGCATGTCTCTTTAGGCAAAAAACTCATTTCTGACTATGTTGCCCAAATGCATCTCAGAAGTGTGCAACTTGTTCCCTGAGGTAGAAAACGTCGAGAAACGGTCGTTTCTGCTAGCGCTGTGCTTCTTCACATGTATTTGCTGAACGGTGAAAGCGCACAGTAAGGCACTTTTCTCCCAGCAAATACACTGTTTCTAAGGAAATGGGAACACACTGAGGAGACACTTGTGGGAGCTACTGTGACTAAAACTGGGCTTCCCTACGCACAGGGAAGCAAGAGAAATGCTGATTTCATCAAGCCCAGTTACATACTCAGAATCTGTACTACTGCGCAAATAGGCATGAATCTGTAGGCAAAAAACTCATTTCTGACAAAGTTGCCCAAATGCATCTCAGAAGTGTGCAACTTGTTCCCTGAGTTAGAAAACATCGAGAAACGTTCGTTTCTGCTACCGCTGTGCTTCTACACATGCATTTGCTGAACGGTGAAAGCGCACAGTAAGGCACTTTTCTCCCAGCAAATACACTGTTTCTAAGGAAATGGGAACACACTGAGGAGACACTTGTGGGAGCTACTGTGTCTAAAACTGAGCTTCCCTACGCACAGGGAAGCAAGAGAAATGCTGATTTCATCAAGCCCAGTTACATACTCAGAATCTGTACTACTGCGCAAATAGGCATGTCTCTGTAGGCAAAAAACTCATTTCTGACAAAGTTGCCCAAATGCATCTCAGAAGTGTGCAACTTGTTCCCTGAGTTAGAAAACGTCGAGAAACGTTCGTTTCTGCTAGCGCTGTGCTTCTACACATGTATTTGCTGAACGGTGAAAGCGCACAGTAATGCACTTTTCTCCCAGCAAATACACTGTTTCTAAGGAAATGGGAACACACTGAGGAGACACTTGTGGGAGCTACTGGGACTAAAACTGAGCTTCCCTACGCACAGGAAGCAAGAAAATGCTGATTTCATCAAGCCCAGTTACATACTCAGAATCTGTACTACTGCGCAAATAGGCATGTCTCTGTAGGCAAAAAACTCATTTCTGACAAAGTTGCCCAAATGCATCTCAGAAGTGTGCAACTTGTTCCCTGAGTTAGAAAATGTCGAGAAACGGTCGTTTCTGCTAGCGTTGTGCTTTTACACATGTATTTGCTGAACGGTGAAAGCACACAGTAATGCACTTTTCTCACAGCGAATACACTGTTTCTAAGGAAATGGGAACACACTGAGGAGACACTTGTGGGAGCTACTGGGACTAAAACTGAGCTTCCCTACGCACAGGGAAGCAAGAGAAATGCTGATTTCATCAAGCCCACTTACATACTCAGAATCTGTACTACTGCGCAAATAGGCATGTCTCTGTAGGCAAAAAACTCATTTCTGACAAAGTTGACCAAATGCATCTCAGAAGTGTGCAACTTGTTCTCTGAGTTAGAAAACGTCGGAAAACGGTCGTTTCTGCTAGCGCTGTGCTTCTACACATGTATTTGCTGAACGGTGAAAGCGCACAGTAATGCACTTTTCTCCCAGCAAATACACTGTTTCTAAGGAAATGGGAACACACTGAGGAGACACTTGTGGGAGCTACTGTGACTAAAACTGAGCTTCCCTACGCACAGGGAAGCAAGAGAAATGCTGATTTCATCAAGCCCAGTTACATACTCAGAATCTGTACTACTGCGCAAATAGGCATGTCTCTGTAGGCAAAAAACTCATTTCTGACAAAGTTGCCCAAATGCATCTCAGAAGTGTGTAACTTGTTCCCTGACTTAGAAAACGTCGAGAAACATTCGTTTCTGCTAGCGCTGTGCTTCTACACATGTATTTGCTGAACGGTGAAAGCGCAGAGTAATGCACTTTACTCCCAGCAAATACACTGTTTCTAAGGAAATGGGAACACACTGAGGAGACACTTGTGGGAGCTACTGGGACTAAAACTGTGCTTCCCTACGCACAGGGAAGCAAGAGAAATGCTGATTTCATCAAGCCCAGTTACATACTCAGAATCTGTACTACTGCGCAAATAGGGATGTCTCTTTAGGCAAAAAACTCATTTCTGACAAAGTTGCCCAAATGCATCTCAGAAGTGTGCCACTTGTTCCGTGAGTTAGAAAACGTCGAGAAACAGTCGTTTCAGCTAGCGCTGTGCTTCTACACATGTATTTGCTGAACGGTGAAAGCGCACAGTGATGCACTTTTCTCCCAGCAAATACACTGTTTCTAAGGAACTGGGAACACACTGAGGAGACACTTGTGGGAGCTACTGTGACTAAAACTGAGCTTCCCTACGCACAGGGAAGCAAGAGAAATGCTGATTTCATCAAGCCCAGTTACATACTCAGAATCTGTACTACTGCGCAAATAGGCATGTCTCTGTAGGCAAAAAACTCATTTTTGAGAAAGTTACCCAAATGCATCTCAGAAGTGTGCAACTTGTTCCCTGAGTTAGAAAACATCGAGAAACGTTCGTTTCTGCTAGCGCTGTGCTTCTACTCATGTATTTGCTGAACGGTGAAATCGCAGAGTAATGCACTTTTCTCCCAGCAAATACACTGTTTCTGAGGAAATGGGAACACACTGAGGAGACACTTGTGGGAGCTACTGTGACTAAAAGTGAGCTTCCCTTCGCACAGGGAAGCAAGAGAAATGCTGATTTCATCAAGCCCAGTTACATACTCAGAATCTGTACTACTGCGCAAATAGGCATGTCTCTTTAGGCAAAAAACTCATTTCTGACTATGTTGCCCAAATGCATCTCAGAAGTGTGCAACTTGTTCCCTGAGTTAGAAAACGTCGAGAAACGGTCGTTTCTGCTAGCGCTGTGCTTCTTCACATGTATTTGCTGAACGGTGAAAGCGCACAGTAAGGCACTTTTCTCCCAGCAAATACACTGTTTCTAAGGAAATGGGAACACACTGAGGAGACACTTGTGGGAGCTACTGTGACTAAAACTGGGCTTCCCTACGCACAGGGAAGCAAGAGAAATGCTGATTTCATCAAGCCCAGTTACATACTCAGAATCTGTACTACTGCGCAAATAGGCATGAATCTGTAGGGAAAAAACTCATTTCTGACAAAGTTGCCCAAATGCATCTCAGAAGTGTGCAACTTGTTCCCTGAGTTAGAAAACATCGAGAAACGTTCGTTTCTGCTACCGCTGTGCTTCTACACATGCATTTGCTGAACGGTGAAAGCGCACAGTAATGCACTTTTCTCCCAGCAAATACACTGTTTCTAAGGAACTGGGAACACACTGAGGAGACACTCTTGGGAGCTACTGTGACTAAAAGTGAGCTTCCCTTCGCACAGGGAAGCAAGAGAAATGCTGATTTCATCATGCCCAGTTACATACTCAGATTCTGTACTACTGCGCAAATAGGCATGTCTCTGTAGGCAAAAAACTCATTTCTGACAAAGTTGCCCAAATGCATCTCAGAAGTGTGCCACTTGTTCCCTGAGTTAGAAAACGTCGAGAAACGGTCGTTTCAGCTAGCGCTATGCTTCTACACATGTATTTGCTGAACGGTGAAAGCGCACAGTAATGCACTTTTCTCCCAGCAAATACACTGTTTCTAAGGAACTGGGAACACACTGAGGAGACACTTGTGGGAGCTACTGTGACTAAAACTGAGCTTCCCTACGCACAGGGAAGCAAGAGAAATGCTGATTTCATCAAGCCCAGTTACATACTCAGAATCTGTACTACTGCGCAAATAGGCATGTCTCTGTAGGCAAAAAACTCATTTTTGAGAAAGTTTCCCAAATGCATCTCAGAAGTGTGCAACTTGTTCCCTGAGTTAGAAAACATCGAGAAACTTTCGTTTCTGCTAGCGCTGTGCTTCTACACATGTATTTGCTGAACGGTGAAAGCGCACAGTAATGCACTTTCCTCCCAGCAAATACACTGTTTCTGAGGAAATGGGAACACACTGAGGAGACACTTGTGGGAGCTACTGTGACTAAAACTGAGCTTCCCTACGCACAGGGAAGCAAGAGAAATGCTGATTTCATCAAGCCCAGTTACATACTCAGAATCTGTACTACTGCGCAAATAGGCATGACTCTGTAGGCAAAAATCTCATTTCTGACAAAGTTGCCCAAATGCATCTCAGAAGTGTGCAACTTGTTCCCTGAGTTAGAAAATGTCGAGAAACATTCGTTTCTGCTAGCGCTGTGCTTCTACACATGTATTTGCTGAACGGTGAAAGCGCAGAGTAATGCACTTTACTCCCAGCAAATACACTGTTTCTAAGGAAATGGGAACACACTGAGGAGACACTCGTGGGAGCTACTGGGACTAAAACTGAGCTTCCCTACGCACAGGGAAGCAAGAGAAATGCTGATTTCATCAAGCCCAGTAACATACTCAGAATCTGTACTACTGCACAAATAGGCATGAATCTGTAGGCAAAAAACTCATTTCTGACAAAGTTTCCCAAATGCATCTCAGAAGTGTGCCACTTGTTCCCTGAGTTAGAAAACGTCGAGAAACGGTCGTTTCAGCTAGCGCTGTGCTTCTACACATGTATTTGCTGAACGGTGAAAGCGCACAGTAATGTACTTTTCTCCCAGCAAATACACTGTTTCTAAGGAACTGGGAACACACTGAGGAGACACTTGTGGGAGCTACTGTGACTAAAACTGAGCTTCCCTACGCACAGGGAAGCAAGAGAAATGCTGATTTCATCAAGCCCAGTTACATACTCAGAATCTGTACTACTGCGCAAATAGGCATGTCCCTTTAGGCAAAAAACTCATTTCTGACAAAGTTGCCCAAATGCATCTCAGAAGTGTGCAACTTGTTCCCTGAGTTAGAAAACGTCGAGAAACATTCGTTTCTGCTAGCGCTGTGCTTCTACACCTGTATTTGCTGAACGGTGGAAGCGCAGAGTAATGCACTTTACTCCCAGCAAATACACTGTTTCTAAGGAAATGGGAACACACTGAGGAGACACTTGTGGGAGCTACTGGGACTAAAACTGTGCTTCCCTACGCACAGGGAAGCAAGAGAAATGCTGATTTCATCAAGCCCAGTTACATACTCAGAATCTGTACTACTGCGCAAATAGGCATGAATCTGTAGGCAAAAAACTCATTTCTGACAAAGTTGCCCAAATGCATCTCAGAAGTGTGCCACTTGTTCCCTGAGTTAGAAAACATCGAGAAACGTTCGTTTCTGCTACCGCTGTGATTCTACACATGCATTTGCTGAACGGTGAAAGCGCACAGTAATGCACTTTTCTCCCAGCAAATACACTGTTTCTAAGGAACTGGGAACACACTGAGGAGACACTCTTGGGAGCTACTGTGACTAAAAGTGAGCTTCCCTTCGCACAGGGAAGCAAGAGAAATGCTGATTTCATCATGCCCAGTTACATACTCAGAATCTGTACTACTGCGCAAATAGGCATGTCTCTGTAGGCAAAAAACTCATTTCTGACAAAGTTGCCCAAATGCATCTCAGAAGTGTGCCACTTGTTCCCTGAGTTAGAAAACGTCGAGAAACGGTCGTTTCAGCTAGCGCTATGCTTCTACACATGTATTTGCTGAACGGTGAAAGCGCACAGTAATGCACTTTTCTCCCAGCAAATACACTGTTTCTAAGGAACTGGGAACACACTGAGGAGACACTTGTGGGAGCTACTGTGACTAAAACTGAGCTTCCCTACGCACAGGGAAGCAAGAGAAATGCTGATTTCATCAAGCCCAGTTACATACTCAGAATCTGTACTACTGCGCAAATAGGCATGTCTCTGTAGGCAAAAAACTCATTTTTGAGAAAGTTTCCCAAATGCATCTCAGAAGTGTGCAACTTGTTCCCTGAGTTAGAAAACATCGAGAAACTTTCGTTTCTGCTAGCGCTGTGCTTCTACACATGTATTTGCTGAACGGTGAAAGCGCACAGTAATGCACTTTCCTCCCAGCAAATACACTGTTTCTGAGGAAATGGGAACACACTGAGGAGACACTTGTGGGAGCTACTGTGACTAAAACTGAGCTTCCCTACGCACAGGGAAGCAAGAGAAATGCTGATTTCATCAAGCCCAGTTACATACTCAGAATCTGTACTACTGCGCAAATAGGCATGACTCTGTAGGCAAAAATCTCATTTCTGACAAAGTTGCCCAAATGCATCTCAGAAGTGTGCAACTTGTTCCCTGAGTTAGAAAATGTCGAGAAACATTCGTTTCTGCTAGCGCTGTGCTTCTACACATGTATTTGCTGAACGGTGAAAGCGCAGAGTAATGCACTTTACTCCCAGCAAATACACTGTTTCTAAGGAAATGGGAACACACTGAGGAGACACTCGTGGGAGCTACTGGGACTAAAACTGAGCTTCCCTACGCACAGGGAAGCAAGAGAAATGCTGATTTCATCAAGCCCAGTAACATACTCAGAATCTGTACTACTGCACAAATAGGCATGAATCTGTAGGCAAAAAACTCATTTCTGACAAAGTTTCCCAAATGCATCTCAGAAGTGTGCCACTTGTTCCCTGAGTTAGAAAACGTCGAGAAACGGTCGTTTCAGCTAGCGCTGTGCTTCTACACATGTATTTGCTGAACGGTGAAAGCGCACAGTAATGTACTTTTCTCCCAGCAAATACACTGTTTCTAAGGAACTGGGAACACACTGAGGAGACACTTGTGGGAGCTACTGTGACTAAAACTGAGCTTCCCTACGCACAGGGAAGCAAGAGAAATGCTGATTTCATCAAGCCCAGTTACATACTCAGAATCTGTACTACTGCGCAAATAGGCATGTCCCTTTAGGCAAAAAACTCATTTCTGACAAAGTTGCCCAAATGCATCTCAGAAGTGTGCAACTTGTTCCCTGAGTTAGAAAACGTCGAGAAACATTCGTTTCTGCTAGCGCTGTGCTTCTACACCTGTATTTGCTGAACGGTGGAAGCGCAGAGTAATGCACTTTACTCCCAGCAAATACACTGTTTCTAAGGAAATGGGAACACACTGAGGAGAAACTTGTGGGAGCTACTGTGACTAAAACTGAGCTTCCCTACACACAGGGAAGCAAGAGAAATGCTGATTTCATCAAGCCCAGTTACATACTCAGAATCTGTACTACTGCGCAAATAGGCATGTCTCTTTAGGCAAAAAACTCATTTCTGACAAAGTTGCCCAAATGCATCTCAGAAGTGTGCCACTTGTTCCCTGATTTAGAAAACGTCGAGAAACGGTCGTTTCAGCTAGCGCTGTGCTTCTACACATGTATTTGCTGAACGGTGAAAGCGCACAGTAATGCACTTTTCTCCCAGCAAATACACTGTTTCTAAGGAAATGGGAACACACTGAGGAGACACTTGTGGGAGCTACTGTGACTAAAACTGAGCTTCCCTACGCACAGGGAAGCAAGAGAAATGCTGATTTCATCAAGCCCAGTTACATACTCAGAATCTGTACTACTGCGCAAATAGGCATGTCTCTGTAGGCAAAAAACTCATTTTTGAGAAAGTTACCCAAATGCATCTCAGAAGTGTGCCACTTGTTCCCTGAGTTAGAAAACGTCGAGAAACGGTCGTTTCAGCTAGCGCTGTGCTTCTACACATGTATTTGCTGAACGGTGAAAGCGCACAGTAATGCACTTTTCTCCCAGCAAATACACTGTTTCTAAGGAACTGGGAACACACTGAGGAGACACTTGTGGGAGCTACTGTGACTAAAACTGAGCTTCCCTACGCACAGGGAAGCAAGAGAAATGCTGATTTCATCAAGCCCAGTTACATACTCAGAATCTGTACTACTGCGCAAATAGGCATGTCTCTGTAGGCAAAAAACTCATTTCTGACAAAGTTGCCCAAATGCATCTCAGAAGTGTGCAACTTATTCCCTGAGTTAGAAAACGTCGAGAAACATTCGTTTCTGCTAGCGCTGTGCTTCTACACCTGTATTTGCTGAACGGTGGAAGCGCAGAGTAATGCACTTTACTCCCAGCAAATACACTGTTTCTAAGGAAATGGGAACACACTGATGAGAAACTTGTGGGAGCTACTGTGACTAAAACTGAGCTTCCCTACGCACAGGGAAGCAAGAGAAATGCTGATTTCATCAAGCCCAGTTACATACTCAGAATCTGTACTACTGCGCAAATAGGCATGTCTCTTTAGGCAAAAAACTCATTTCTGACAAAGTTGCCCAAATGCATCTCAGAAGTGTGCCACTTGTTCCCTGAGTTAGAAAACGTCGAGAAACGGTCGTTTCAGCTAGCGCTGTGCTTCTACACATGTATTTGCTGAACGGTGAAAGCGCACAGTAATGCACTTTTCTCCCAGCAAATACACTGTTTCTAAGGAACTGGGAACACACTGATGAGAAACTTGTGGGAGCTACTGTGACTAAAACTGAGCTTCCCTACGCACAGGGAAGCAAGAGAAATGCTGATTTCATCAAGCCCAGTTACATACTCAGAAGCTGTACTACTGCGCAAATAGGCATGTCTCTGTAGGCAAAAAACTCATTTTTGAGAAAGTTACCCAAATGCATCTCAGAAGTGTGCAACTTGTTCCCTGAGTTAGAAAACATCGAGAAACGTTCGTTTCTGCTAGCGCTGTGCTTCTACACGTGTATTTGCTGAACGGTGAAAGCGCACAGTAATGCAATTTTCTCCCAGCAAATACACTGTTTCTGAGGAAATGGGAACACACTGAGGAGACACTTGTGGGAGCTACTCTGACTAAAACTGAGCTTCCCTACGCACAGGGAAGCAAGAGAAATGCTGATTTCATCAAGCCCAGTTACATACTCAGAATCTGTACTACTGCGCAAATAGGCATGTCTCTTTAGGCAAAAAACTCATTTCTGACAAAGTTGCCCAAATGCATCTCAGAAGTGTGCAACTTGTTCCCTGAGTTGGAAAACGTCGAGAAACGGTCGTATCTGCTAGCGCCGTGCATCTACACATGTATTTGCTGAACGGTGAAAGCTCACAGTAATGCACTTTTCTCCCAGCAAATACACTGTTTCTAAGGAAATGGGAACACACTGAGGAGACACTTGTGGGAGCTACTGTGATTAAAACTGAGCTTCCCTACGCACAGGGAAGCAAAAGAAATGCTGATTTCATCAAGCCCAGTTACATACTCAGAATCTGTACTACTGCGCAAATAGGCATGTCTCTGTAGGCAAAAAACTCATTTCTGACAATGTTGCCCAAATGCATCTCAGAAGTGTGCAAGTTGTTCCCTGAGTTAGAAAACGTCGAGAAACGTTCGTTTCTGCTAGGGCTGTGCTTCTACACATGTATTTGCTGAACGGTGAAAGCGCACAGTAATGCACTTTTCTCCCAGCAAATACACTGTTTCTAAGGAAATGGGAACACACTGAGGAGACACTTGTGGGAGCTACTGTGACTAAAACTGAGCTTCCCTACGCACAGGGAAGCAAGAGAAATGCTGATTTCATCAAGCCCAGTTACATACTCAGAATCTGTACTACTGCGCAAATAGGCATGTCTCTGTAGGCAAAAAACTCATTTCTGACAAAGTTGCCCAAATGCATCTCAGAAGTGTGCAACTTGTTCCCTGAGTTAGAAAACGTCGAGAAACGGTCGTTTCTGCTAGCGCTGTGCTTCTACACATGTATTTGCTGAACGGTGAAAGCGCACAGTAAGGCACTTTTCTCCCAGCAAATACACTGTTTCTAAGGATATGGGAACACACTGAGGAGACACTTGTGGGAGCTACAGTGACTAAAACTGAGCTTCCCTACGCACAGGGAAGCAAGAGAAATGCTGATTTCATCAAGCCCAGTTACATACTCAGAATCTGTACTACTGCGCAAATAGGCATGTCTCTGTAGGCAAAAAACTCATTTCTGACAAAGTTGCCCAAATGCATCTCAGAAGTGTGCCACTTGTTCCCTGAGTTAGAAAACGTCGAGAAACGGTCATTTCTGCTAGCGCTGTGCTTCTACACATGTATTTGCTGAACGGTGAAAGCGCACAGTAATGCACTTTTCTCCCAGCAAATACACTGTTTCTAAGGAAATGGCAACACACTGAGGAGACACTTGTGGGAGCTACTGTGACTAAAACTGAGCTTCCCTACGCACAGGGAAGCAAGAGAAATGCTGATTTCATCAAGCCCAGTTACATACTCAGAATCTGTACTACTGCGCAAATAGGCATGTCTCTTTAGGCAAAAAACTCATTTCTGACAAAGTTGCCCAAATGCATCTCAGAAGTGTGCAACTTGTTCCCTGAGTTGGAAAACGTCGAGAAACGGTCGTATCTGCTAGTGCCGTGCATCTACACATGTATTTGCTGAACGGTGAAAGCTCACAGTAATGCACTTTTCTCCCAGCAAATAAACTGTTCCTAGGAAATGGGAACACACTGAGGAGACACTTGTGGGAGCTACTGTGACTAAAACTGAGCTTCCCTACGCACAGGGAAGCAAAAGAAATGCTGATTTCATGAAGCCCAGTTACATACTCAGAATCTGTACTACTGCGCAAATAGGCATGTCTCTGTAGGCAAAAAACTCATTTCTGACAATGTTGCCCAAATGCATCTCAGAAGTGTGCAACTTGTTCCCTGAGTTAGAAAACGTCGAGAAACGTTCGTTTCTGCTAGCGCTGTGCTTCTACACATGTATTTGCTGAACGGTGAAAGCGCAGAGTAATGCACTTTACTCCCAGCAAATACACTGTTTCTAAGGAAATGGGAACACACTGAGGAGACACTTGTGGGAGCTACTGTGACTAAAACTGAGCTTCCCTATGCACAGGGAAGCAAGAGAAATGCTGATTTCATCAAGCCCAGTTACATACTCAGAATCTGTACTACTGCGCAAATAGGCATGAATCTGTAGGCAAAAAACTCATTTCTGACAACGTTGCCCAAATGCATCTCAGAAGTGTGCAACTTGTTCCCTGAGTTAGAAAACGTCGAGAAACGGTCGTTTCTGCTAGCGCTGTGCTTCTACACATGTATTTGCTGAACGGTGAAAGCGCACAGTAATGCACTTTTCTCCCAGCAAATACACTGTTTCTAAGGAACTGGGAACACACTGAGGAGACACTTGTGGGAGCTACTGTGACTAAAACTGAGCTTCCCTACGCACAGGGAAGCAAGAGAAATGCTGATTTCATCAAGCCCAGTTGCATACTCAGAATCTGTACAACTGCGCAAATAGGCATGTCTCTGGAGGCAAAAAACTCATTTCTGACAAAGTTGCCCAAATGCATCTCAGAAGTGTGCAGCTTGTTCCCTGAGCTAGAAAATGTCGAGAAACGTTCGTTTTTGCTAGCACTGTGCTTCTACACATGTATTTGCTGAACGGTGAAAGCGCACAGTAATGCACTTTTCTCCCAGCAAATACACTGTTTCTATGGAAATGGGAACACATTGAGGGGACACTTTTGGGAGCTACTGTGACTAAAACTGAGCTTCCCTACGCACAGGGAAGCAAGAGAAATGCTGATTTCATCAAGCCCAGTTACATACTCAGAATCTGTACTACTGCGCAAATAGGCATGTCTCTGTAGGCAAAAAACTCATTTCTGACAAAGTTGCCCAAATGCATCTCAGAAGTGTGCCACTTGTTCCTTGAGTTAGAAAACATCGAGAAACGTTCGTTTCTGCTAGCGCTGTGCTTCTACACATGTATTTGCTGAACGGTGAAAGCACACAGTAATGCACATTTCTCCCAGCAAAAACACTGTTTCTAAGGAACTGGGAACACACTGAGGAGACACTTGTGGGAGCTACTGTGACTAAAACTGAGCTTCCCTACGCACAGGGAAGCAAGAGAAATGCTGATTTCATCAAGCCCAGTTGCATACTCAGAATCTGTACTTCTGCGCAAATAGGCATGTCTCTTTAGGCAAAAAACTAATTTCTGACAAAGTTGTACAAATGCATCTCAGAAGTGTGCAACTTGTTCCCTGAGTTAGAAAACGTCGAGAAACGGTCGTTTCTGCTAGCGCTGTGCTTCTACACATGTATTTGCTGAACGGTGAAAGCGCACAGTGATGCACTTTTCTCTCAGCAAATACACTGTTTCTAAGGAAATGGGAACACACTGAGGAGACACTTGTGGGAGCTACTGTGACTAAAACTGAGCTTCCCTACGCACAGGGAAGCAAGAGAAATGCTGATTTCATCAAGCCGAGTTACATACTCAGAATCTGTACTACTGCGCAAATAGGCATGTCTCTGTAGGCAAAAAACTCATTTCTGACAAAGTTGAACAAATGCACCCAAGAAGTGTGCAACTTGTTCCCTGAGTTAGAAACGTCGAGAAACGGTCGTTTCTGCTAGCGCTGTGCTTCTACACATGTATTTGCTGAACGGTGAAAGCGCACAGTAATGCACTTTTCTCCCAGCAAATACACTGTTTCTAAGGAAATGGGAACACACTGAGGAGACACTTGTGGGAGCTACTGTGACTAAAACTGAGCTTCCCTACGCACAGGGAAGCAAGAGAAATGCTGATTTCATCAAGCCCAGTTGCATACTCAGAATCTGTACTACTGCGCAAATAGGCATGTCTCTGTAGGCAAAAAACTCATTTCTGACAAAGTTGCCCAAATGCACCTCAGAAGTGTGCAACTTGTTCCCTGAGTTAGAAAACATCGAAAACGGTCGTTTCTGCTAGCGCTGTGCTCCTACACATGTATTTGCTGAACGGTGAAAGCGCACAGTAATGCACTTTTCTCCCAGCAAATACACTGTTTCTCAGGAAATGGGAACACACTGAGGAGACACTTGTGGGAGCTACTGTGACTAAAACTGAGCTTCCCTACGCACAGGGAAGCAAGAGAAATGCTGATTTCATCAAGCCCAGTTGCATACTCAGAATCTGTACTACTGCGCAAATAGGCATGTCTCTGTAGGCAAAAAACTCATTTCTGACAAAGTTGCCCAAATGCATCTCAGAAGTGTGCAACTTGTTCCCTGAGCAAGAAAATGTCGAGAAACGTTCGTTTTTGCTAGCACTGTGCTTCTACACATGTATTTGCTGAACGGTGAAAGCGCACAGTAATGCACTTTTCTCCCAGCAAATACACTGTTTCTAAGGAAATGGGAACACATTGAGGGGACACTTGTGGGAGCTACTGTGACTAAAACTGAGCTTCCCTACGCACAGGGAAGCAAGAGAAATGCTGATTTCATCAAGCCCAGTTACATACTCAGAATCTGTACTACTGCGCAAATAGGCATGTCTCTGTAGGCAAAAAACTCATTTCTGACAAAGTTGCCCAAATGCATCTCAGAAGTGTGCCACTTGTTCCTTGAGTTAGAAAACATCGAGAAACGTTCGTTTCTGCTGGCGCTGTGCTTCTACACATGTATTTGCTGAACGGTGAAAGCGCACAGTAATGCACATTTCTCCCAGCAAAAACACTGTTTCTAAGGAACTGGGAACACACTGAGGAGACACTTGTGGGAGCTACTGTGACTAAAACTGAGCTTCCCTACGCACAGGGAAGCAAGAGAAATGCTGATTTCATCAAGCCCAGTTACATACTCAGAATCTGTACTTCTGCGCAAATAGGCATGTCTCTTTAGGCAAAAAACTAATTTCTGACAAAGTTGTACAAATGCATCTCAGAAGTGTGCAACTTGTTCCCTGAGTTAGAAAACGTCGAGAAACGGTCGTTTCTGCTAGCGCTGTGCTTCTACACATGTATTTGCTGAACGGTGAAAGCGCACAGTAATGCACTTTTCTCCCAGCAAATACACTGTTTCTAAGGAAATGGGAACACACTGAGGAGACACTTGTGGGAGCTACTGTGACTAAAACTGAGCTTCCCTACGCACAGGGAAGCAAGAGAAATGCTGATTTCATCAAGCCCAGTTGCATACTCAGAATCTGTACTACTGCGCAAATAGGCATGTCTCTGTAGGCAAAAAACTCATTTCTGACAAAGTTGCCCAAATGCATCTCAGAAGTGTGCAACTTGTTCCCTGAGTTAGAAAACGTAAAGAAACGGTCGTTTCTGCTAGCGCTGTGCTTCTACACATGTATTTGCTGAACGGTGAAAGCGCAGAGTAATGCAATTTTCTCCCAGCAAATACACTGTTTCTAAGGAAATGGGAACACACTGAGGAGACACTTGTGGGAGCTACTGTGACTAAAACTGAGCTTCCCTACGCACAGGGAAGCAAGAGAAATGCTGATTTCATCAAGCCCAGTTACATACTCAGAATCTGTACTACTGCGCAAATAGGCACGTCTCTATACGCAAAAAACTCATTTCTGACAAAGTTGCCCAAATGCACCTCAGAAGTGTGCAACTTGTTCCCTGAGTTAGAAAACATCGAAAACGGTCGTTTCTGCTAGCGCTGTGCTTCTACACATGTATTTGCTGAACGGTGAAAGCGCACAGTAATGCACTTTTCTCCCAGCAGATACACTGTTTCTCAGGAAATGGGAACACACTGAGGAGACACTTGTGGGAGCTACTGTGACTAAAACTGAGCTTCCCTACGCACAGGGAAGCAAGAGAAATGCTGATTTCATCAAGCCCAGTTGCATACTCAGAATCTGTACTACTGCGCAAATAGGCATGTCTCTGTAGGCAAAAAACTCATTTCTGACAAAGTTGCCCAAATGCATCTCAGAAGTGTGCAACTTGTTCCCTGAGCAAGAAAATGTCGAGAAACGTTCGTTTTTGCTAGCACTGTGCTTCTACACATGTATTTGCTGAACGGTGAAAGCGCACAGTAATGCACTTTTCTCCCAGCAAATACACTGTTTCTAAGGAATTGGGAACACATTGAGGGGACACTTGTGGGAGCTACTGTGACTAAAACTGAGCTTCCCTACGCACAGGGAAGCAAGAGAAATGCTGATTTCATCAAGCCCAGTTACATACTCAGAATCTGTACTACTGCGCAAATAGGCATGTCTCTGTAGGCAAAAAACTCATTTCTGACAAAGTTGCCCAAATGCATCTCAGAAGTGTGCCACTTGTTCCTTGAGTTAGAAAACATCGAGAAACGTTCGTTTCTGCTAGCGCTGTGCTTCTACACATGTATTTGCTGAACGGTGAAAGCGCACAGTAATGCACATTTCTCCCAGCAAAAACACTGTTTCTAAGGAACTGGGAACACACTGAGGAGACACTTGTGGGAGCTACTGTGACTAAAACTGAGCTTCCCTACGCACAGGGAAGCAAGAGAAATGCTGATTTCATCAAGCCCAGTTACATACTCAGAATCTGTACTTCTGCGCAAATAGGCATGTCTCTTTAGGCAAAAAACTAATTTCTGACAAAGTTGTACAAATGCATCTCAGAAGTGTGCAACTTGTTCCCTGAGTTAGAAAACGTCGAGAAACGGTCGTTTCTTCTAGCGCTGTGCTTCTACACATGTATTTGCTGAACGGTGAAAGCGCACAGTAATGCACTTTTCTCCCAGCAAATACACTGTTTCTAAGGAACTGGGAACACACTGAGGAGACACTTGTGGGAGCTACTGTGACTAAAACTGAGCTTCCCTACGCACAGGGAAGCAAGAGAAATGCTGATTTCATCAAGCCCAGTTACATACTCAGAATCTGTACTACTTCGCCAATAGGCATGTCTCTGTAGGCAAAAAACTCATTTCTGACAAAGTTGTCCAAATGCATCTCAGAAGTGTGCCACTTGTTCCCTGAGTTAGAAAACGTCGAGAAACGTTCGTTTCTGCTAGCGCTGTGCTTCTACACATGTATTTGCTGAACGGTGAAAGCGCACAGTAATGCACTTTTCTCCCAGCAAATACACTGTTTCTAAGGAAATGGGAACACACTGAGGAGACACTTGTGGGAGCTACTGTGACTAAAACTGAGCTTCCCTACGCACAGGGAAGCAAGAGAAATGCTGATTTCATCAAGCCCAGTTACATACTCAGAATCTGTACTACTGCGCAAATAGGCATGTCTCTGTAGGCAAAAAACTCATTTCTGACAACGTTGCCCAAATGCATCTCAGAAGTGTGCAACTTGTTCCCTGAGTTAGAAAACGTCGAGAAACGGTCGTTTCTGCTAGCGCTGTGCTTCTACACATGTATTTGCTGAACGGTGAAAGCGCACAGTAATGCACTTTTCTCCCAGCAAATACACTGTTTCTCAGGAAATGGGAACACACTGAGGAGACACTTGTGGGAGCTACTGTGACTAAAACTGAGCTTCCCTACGCACAGGGAAGCAAGAGAAATGCTGATTTCATCAAGCCCAGTTGCATACTCAGAATCTGTACTACTGCGCAAATAGGCATGTCTCTGTAGGCAAAAAACTCATTTCTGACAAAGTTGCCCAAATGCATCTCAGAAGTGTGCAACTTGTTCCCTGAGCAAGAAAATGTCGAGAAACGTTCGTTTTTGCTAGCACTGTGCTTCTACACATGTATTTGCTGAACGGTGAAAGCGCACAGTAATGCACTTTTCTCCCAGCAAATACACTGTTTCTAAGGAAATGGGAACACATTGAGGGGACACTTGTGGGAGCTACTGTGACTAAAACTGAGCTTCCCTACGCACAGGGAAGCAAGAGAAATGCTGATTTCATCAAGCCCAGTTACATACTCAGAATCTGTACTACTGCGCAAATAGGCATGTCTCTGTAGGCAAAAAACTCATTTCTGACAAAGTTGCCCAAATGCATCTCAGAAGTGTGCCACTTGTTCCTTGAGTTAGAAAACATCGAGAAACGTTCGTTTCTGCTAGCGCTGTGCTTCTACACATGTATTTGCTGAACGGTGAAAGCGCACAGTAATGCACATTTCTCCCAGCAAAAACACTGTTTCTAAGGAACTGGGAACACACTGAGGAGACACTTGTGGGAGCTACTGTGACTAAAACTGAGCTTCCCTACGCACAGGGAAGCAAGAGAAATGCTGATTTCATCAAGCCCAGTTACATACTCAGAATCTGTACTTCTGCGCAAATAGGCATGTCTCTTTAGGCAAAAAACTAATTTCTGACAAAGTTGTACAAATGCATCTCAGAAGTGTGCAACTTGTTCCCTGAGTTAGAAAACGTCGAGAAACGGTCGTTTCTGCTAGCGCTGTGCTTCTACACATGTATTTGCTGAACGGTGAAAGCGCACAGTAATGCACTTTTCTCCCAGCAAATACACTGTTTCTAAGGAACTGGGAACACACTGAGGAGACACTTGTGGGAGCTACTGTGACTAAAACTGAGCTTCCCTACGCACAGGGAAGCAAGAGAAATGCTGATTTCATCAAGCCCAGTTACATACTCAGAATCTGTACTACTTCGCCAATAGGCATGTCTCTGTAGGCAAAAAACTCATTTCTGACAAAGTTGTCCAAATGCATCTCAGAAGTGTGCCACTTGTTCCCTGAGTTAGAAAACGTCGAGAAACGTTCGTTTCTGCTAGCGCTGTGCTTCTACACATGTATTTGCTGAACGGTGAAAGCGCACAGTAATGCACTTTTCTCCCAGCAAATACACTGTTTCTAAGGAAATGGGAACACACTGAGGAGACACTTGTGGGAGCTACTGTGACTAAAACTGAGCTTCCCTACGCACAGGGAAGCAAGAGAAATGCTGATTTCATCAAGCCCAGTTACATACTCAGAATCTTTACTACTGCGCAAATAGGCATGAATCTGTAGGCAAAAAACTCATTTCTGACAACGTTGCCCAAATGCATCTCAGAAGTGTGCAACTTGTTCCCTGAGTTAGAAAACGTCGAGAAACGGTCGTTTCTGCTAGCGCTGTGCTTCTACACATGTATTTGCTGAACGGTGAAAGCGCACAGTAATGCACTTTTCTCCCAGCAAATACACTGTTTCTCAGGAAATGGGAACACACTGAGGAGACACTTGTGGGAGCTACTGTGACTAAAACTGAGCTTCCCTACGCACAGGGAAGCAAGAGAAATGCTGATTTCATCAAGCCCAGTTGCATACTCAGAATCTGTACTACTGCGCAAATAGGCATGTCTCTGTAGGCAAAAAACTCATTTCTGACAAAGTTGCCCAAATGCATCTCAGAAGTGTGCAGCTTGTTCCCTGAGCTAGAAAATGTCGAGAAACGTTCGTTTTTGCTAGCACTGTGCTTCTACACATGTATTTGCTGAACGGTGAAAGCGCACAGTAATGCACTTTTCTCCCAGCAAATACACTGTTTCTAAGGAAATGGGAACACATTGAGGGGACACTTTTGGGAGCTACTGTGACTAAAACTGAGCTTCCCTACGCACAGGGAAGCAAGAGAAATGCTGATTTCATCAAGCCCAGTTACATACTCAGAATCTGTACTACTGCGCAAATAGGCATGTCTCTGTAGGCAAAAAACTCATTTCTGACAAAGTTGCCCAAATGCATCTCAGAAGTGTGCCACTTGTTCCTTGAGTTAGAAAACATCGAGAAACGTTCGTTTCTGCTAGCGCTGTGCTTCTACACATGTATTTGCTGAACGGTGAAAGCGCACAGTAATGCACATTTCTCCCAGCAAAAACACTGTTTCTAAGGAACTGGGAACACACTGAGGAGACACTTGTGGGAGCTACTGTGACTAAAACTGAGCTTCCCTACGCACAGGGAAGCAAGAGAAATGCTGATTTCATCAAGCCCAGTTGCATACTCAGAATCTGTACTACTGCGCAAATAGGCATGTCTCTGTAGGCAAAAAACTCATTTCTGACAAAGTTGCCCAAATGCATCTCAGAAGTGTGCAACTTGTTCCCTGAGTTAGAAAACGTCAAGAAACGGTCGTTTCTGCTAGCGCTGTGCTTCTACACATGTATTTGCTGAACGGTGAAAGCGCAGAGTAATGCAATTTTCTCCCAGCAAATACACTGTTTCTAAGGAAATGGGAACACACTGAGGAGACACTTGTGGGAGCTACTGTGACTAAAACTGAGCTTCCCTACGCACAGGGAAGCAAGAGAAATGCTGATTTCTTCAAGCCCAGTTACATACTCAGAATCTGTACTACTGCGCAAATAGGCACGTCTCTATACGCAAAAAACTCATTTCTGACAAAGTTGCCCAAATGCACCTCAGAAGTGTGCAACTTGTTCCCTGAGTTAGAAAACATCGAAAACGGTCGTTTCTGCTAGCGCTGTGCTTCTACACATGTATTTGCTGAACGGTGAAAGCGCACAGTAATGCACTTTTCTCCCAGCAAATACACTGTTTCTCAAGAAATGGGAACACACTGAGGAGACACTTGTGGGAGCTACTGTGACTAAAACTGAGCTTCCCTACGCACAGGGAAGCAAGAGAAATGCTGATATCATCAAGCCCAGTTGCATACTCAGAATCTGTACTACTGCGCAAATAGGCATGTCTCTGTAGGCAAAAAACTCATTTCTGACAAAGTTGCCCAAATGCATCTCAGAAGTGTGCAACTTGTTCCCTGAGCAAGAAAATGTCGAGAAACGTTCGTTTTTGCTAGCACTGTGCTTCTACACATGTATTTGCTGAACGGTGAAAGCGCACAGTAATGCACTTTTCTCCCAGCAAATACACTGTTTCTAAGGAAATGGGAACACATTGAGGGGACACTTGTGGGAGCTACTGTGACTAAAACTGAGCTTCCCTACGCACAGGGAAGCAAGAGAAATGCTGATTTCATCAAGCCCAGTTACATACTCAGAATCTGTACTACTGCGCAAATAGGCATGTCTCTGTAGGCAAAAAACTCATTTCTGACAAAGTTGCCCAAATGCATCTCAGAAGTGTGCCACTTGTTCCTTGAGTTAGAAAACATCGAGAAACGTTCGTTTCTGCTAGCGCTGTGCTTCTACACATGTATTTGCTGAACGGTGAAAGCGCACAGTAATGCACATTTCTCCCAGCAAAAACACTGTTTCTAAGGAACTGGGAACACACTGAGGAGACACTTGTGGGAGCTACTGTGACTAAAACTGAGCTTCCCTACGCACAGGGAAGCAAGAGAAATGCTGATTTCATCAAGCCCAGTTACATACTCAGAATCTGTACTTCTGCGCAAATAGGCATGTCTCTTTAGGCAAAAAACTAATTTCTGACAAAGTTGTACAAATGCATCTCAGAAGTGTGCAACTTGTTCCCTGAGTTAGAAAACGTCGAGAAACGGTCGTTTCTGCTAGCGCTGTGCTTCTACACATGTATTTGCTGAACGGTGAAAGCGCACAGTAATGCACTTTTCTCCCAGCAAATACACTGTTTCTAAGGAACTGGGAACACACTGAGGAGACACTTGTGGGAGCTACTGGGACTAAAACTGAGCTTACCTACGCACAGGGAAGCAAGAGAAATGCTGATTTCATCAAGCCGAGTTACATACTCAGAATCTGTAATACTGCGCAATAGGCATGTCTCTGTAGGCAAAAAACTCATTTCTGACAAAGTTGAACAAATGCACCCAAGAAGTGTGCAACTTGTTCCCTGAGTTAGAAAACGTCGAGAAACGGTCGTTTCTGCTAGCGCTGTGCTTCTACACATGTATTTGCTGAACGGTGAAAGCGCACAGTAATGCACTTTTCTCCCAGCAAATACACTGTTTCTCAGGAAATGGGAACACACTGAGGAGACACTTGTGGGAGCTACTGTGACTAAAACTGAGCTTCCCTACGCACAGGGAAGCAAGAGAAATGCTGATATCATCAAGCCCAGTTGCATACTCAGAATCTGTACTACTGCGCAAATAGGCATGTCTCTGTAGGCAAAAAACTCATTTCTGACAAAGTTGCCCAAATGCATCTCAGAAGTGTGCAACTTGTTCCCTGAGCAAGAAAATGTCGAGAAACGTTCGTTTTTGCTAGCACTGTGCTTCTACACATGTATTTGCTGAACGGTGAAAGCGCACAGTAATGCACTTTTCTCCCAGCAAATACACTGTTTCTAAGGAAATGGGAACACATTGAGGGGACACTTGTGGGAGCTACTGTGACTAAAACTGAGCTTCCCTACGCACAGGGAAGCAAGAGAAATGCTGATTTAATCAAGCCCAGTTACATACTCAGAATCTGTACTACTGCGCAAATAGGCATGTCTCTGTAGGCAAAAATCTCATTTCTGACAAAGTTGCCCAAATGCATCTCAGAAGTGTGCCACTTGTTCCTTGAGTTAGAAAACATCGAGAAACGTTCGTTTCTGCTAGCGCTGTGCTTCTACACATGTATTTGCTGAACGGTGAAAGCGCACAGTAATGCACATTTCTCCCAGCAAAAACACTGTTTCTAAGGAACTGGGAACACACTGAGGAGACACTTGTGGGAGCTACTGTGACTAAAACTGAGCTTCCCTACGCACAGGGAAGCAAGAGAAATGCTGATTTCATCAAGCCCAGTTACATACTCAGAATCTGTACTTCTGCGCAAATAGGCATGTCTCTTTAGGCAAAAAACTAATTTCTGACAAAGTTGTACAAATGCATCTCAGAAGTGTGCAACTTGTTCCCTGAGTTAGAAAACGTCGAGAAACGGTCGTTTCTGCTAGCGCTGTGCTTCTACACATGTATTTGCTGAACGGTGAAAGCGCACAGTAATGCACTTTTCTCCCAGCAAATACACTGTTTCTAAGGAACTGGGAACACACTGAGGAGACACTTGTGGGAGCTACTGGGACTAAAACTGAGTCTACCTACGCACAGGGAAGCAAGAGAAATGCTGATTTCATCAAGCCGAGTTACATACTCAGAATCTGTAATACTGCGCAATAGGCATGTCTCTGTAGGCAAAAAACTCATTTCTGACAAAGTTGAACAAATGCACCCAAGAAGTGTGCAACTTGTTCCCTGAGTTAGAAAACGTCGAGAAACGGTCGTTTCTGCTAGCGCTGTGCTTCTACACATGTATTTGCTGAACGGTGAAAGCGCACAGTAATGCACTTTTCTCTCAGCAAATACACTGTTTCTAAGGAAATGGGAACACACTGAGGAGACACTTGTGGGAGCTACTGTGACTAAAACTGAGCTTCCCTACGCACAGGGAAGCAAGAGAAATGCTGATTTCACCATGCCCAGTTACATACTCAGAATCTGTACTACTGCGCAAATAGGCATGTCTCTTTAGGCAAAAAACTCATTTCTGACAAAGTTGCCCAAATGCATCTCAGAAGTGTGCAACTTGTTCCCTGAGTTAGAAAACGTCGAGAAACGGGCGTTTCTGCTAGCGCTGTGCTTCTACACATGTATTTGTTGAACGGTGAAAGCGCACAGTAATGCACTTTTCTCCCAGCAAATACACTGTTTCTAAGGAAATGGGAACACACTGAGGAGACACTTGTGGGAGCTACTGTGACTAAAACTGAGCTTCCCTACGCACAGGGAAGCAAGAGAAATTCTGATTTCACCAAGCCCAGTTACATACTCAGAATCTGTACTACTGCGCAAATAGGCATGTCTCTTTAGGCAAAAAACTCATTTCTGACAAAGTTGCCCAAATGCATCTCAGAAGTGTGCCACTTGTTCCCTGAGTTAGAAAACGTCGAGAAACGGTCGTTTCTGCTAGCGCTGTGCTTCTACACATGTATTTGCTGAACGGTGAAAGTGCACAGTAATGCACTCTTCTCCCAGCAAATACACTGTTTCTTAGGAAATGGGAACACACTGAGGAGACACTTGTGGGAGCTACTGTGACTAAAACTGAGCTTCCCTATGCACAGGGAAGCAAGAGAAATGCTGATTTCATCAAGCCCAGTTACATACTCAGAATCTGTACTACTGTGCAAATAGGCATGTCTCTGTAGGCAAAAAACTCATTTCTGACAAAGTTGCCCAAATGCATCTCAGAAGTGTGCCACTTGTTCCCTGAGTTAGAAAACATCGAGAAACGTTCGTTTCTGCTAGCGCTGTGCTTCTACACATGTATTTGCTGAACGGTGAAAGCGCTCAGTAATGCACTTTTCTCCCAGCAAATACACTGTTTCTAAGGAAATGGGAACACACTGAGGAGACACTTGTGGGAGCTACTGTGACTAAAACTGAGCTTCCCTACGCACAGGGAAGCAAGAGAAATGCTGATTTCATCAAGCCCAGTTACATACTCAGAATCTGTACTACTGCGCAAATAGGCATGTCTCTGTAGGCAAAGAACTTATTTCTGACAAAGTTGCCCAAATGCATCTCAGAAGTGTGCAACTTGTTCCCTGAGTTAGAAAACGTCGAGACACGGTCGTTTCTGCTAGCGCTGTGCTTCTACACATGTATTTGCTGAACGGTGAAAGCGCACAATAATGCACTTTTCTCCCAGCAAATACACTGTTTCTAAGGAAATGGGAACACACTGAGGAGACACTTGTGGGAGCTACTGTGACTAAAAATGAGCTTATCTACGCACAGGGAAGCTAGAGAAATGCTGATTTCATCAAGCCTAGTTACATACTCAGAATCTGTTCTACTGCGCAAATAGGCATGTCTCTGTAGGCAAAAAACTCATTTCTGACAAAGTTGCACAAATGCACCTCAGAAGTGTGCAACTTGTTCCCTGAGTTAGAAAACGTCAAGAAACGGTCGTTTCTGCTAGCGCTGTGCTTCTACACATGTATTTGCAGAACGGTGAAAGCGCACAGTAATGCACTTTTCTCCCAGCAAAAACACTGTTTCTAAGGAAATGGAAACACACTGAGGAGACACTTGTGGGAGCTACTGTGACTAAAACTGAGCTTCCCTACGCACAGGGAAGCAAGAGAAATGCTGATTTCATCAAGCCCAGTTACATACTCAGAATCTGTACTACTGCGCAAATAGGCATGTCTCTGTAGGCAAAAAACTCATTTCTGACAAAGTTGCCCAAATGCATCTCAGAAGTGTGCAACTTGTTCCCTGAGTTAGAAAACGTCGAGAAATGGTCGTTTCTGCTAGCGCTGTGCTTCTACACATGTATTTCCTGAACGGTGAAAGCCCACAGTAACGCACTTTTCTCCCAGCAAAAACGCTGTTTCTAAGGAAATGGGAACACACTGAGGAGACACTTGTGGGAGCTACTGTGACTAAAACTGAGCTTCCCTACGCACAGGGAAGCAAGAGAAATGCTGATTTCATCAAGCCCAGTTACATACTCAGAATCTGTACTACTGCGCAAATAGGCATGTCTCTGTAGGCAAAAAACTCATTTCTGACAAAGTTGCCCAAATGCATTTCAGAAGTGTGCAACTTGTTCCCTGAGATAGAAAACGTCGAGAAACGGTCGTTTTTGCTAGCACTGTGCTTCTACACATGTATTTGCTGAACGGTGAAAGCGCACAGTAATGCACTTTTCTCCCAGCAAATACACTGTTTCTAAGGAAATGGGAACACACTGAGGAGACACTTGTGGGAGCTACTGGGACTAAAACTGAGCTTCCCTACGCACAGGGAAGCAAGAGAAATGCTGATTTCATCAAGCCCAGTTACATACTCAGAATCTGTACTACTGCGCAAATAGGCATGTCTCTGTAGGCAAAAAACTCATTTCTGACAAAGTTGCCCAAATGCATCTCAGAAGTGTGCAACTTGTTCCCTGAGTTAGAAAACGTCGAGAAACGGTCGTTTCTGCTAGCACTGTGCTTCTACACATGTATTTGCTAAACGGTGAAAGCACACAGTAATGCATTTTTCTCCCAGCAAATACACTGTTTCTAAGGAAATGGGAACACACTGAGGAGACACTTGTGGGAGCTACTGTGACTAAAACTGAGCTTCCCTACGCACAGGGAAGCAAGAGAAATGCTGATTTCATCAAGCCCAGTTACATACTCAGAATCTGTACTACTGCGCAAATAGGCATGTCTCTGTAGGCAAAAAACTCATTTCTGACAAAGTTGCCCAAATGCATCTCAGAAGTGTGCCACTCGTTCCCTGATTTAGAAAACTTCGAGAAACTGTCGTTTCAGCTAGTGCTGTGCTTCTACACATGTATTTGCTGAACGGTGAAAGCGTACAGTAATGCACATTTCTCCCAGCAAAAAAACTGTTTCTAAGGAACAGGGAACACACTGAGGAGACACTTGTGGGAGCTACTGTGACTAAAACTGAGCTTCCCTATGCACAGGGAAGCAAGAGAAATGCTGATTTCATCAAGCCCAGTTACATACTCAGAATCTGTACTACTGCACAAATAGGCATGTCTCTTTAGGCAAAAAACTCATTTCTGACAAAGTTGCCCAAGTGCATCTCAGAAGTGTGCAACTTGTTCCCTGAGTTAGAAAACATCGAGAAACGGTCGTTTCTGCTAGCGCTGTGCTTCTACACATGTATTTGCTGAACGGTGAAAGCGCACAGTAATGCACTTTTCTCCCAGCAAATACACTGTTTCTAAGGAAATGGGAACACACTGAGGAGACACTTGTGGGAGCTACTGTGACTAAAACTGAGCTTCCCTACGCACAGGGAAGCAAGAGAAATGCTGATTTCATCAAGCCCAGTTACATACTCAGAATCTGTACTACTGCGCAAATAGGCATGTCTCTGTAGGCAAAAAACTCATTTCTGACAAACTTGCCCAAATGCACCTCAGAAGTGTGCAACTTGTTCCCTGATTTAGAAAACGTCGAGAAACGGTCGTTTCTGCTAGCGCTGTGCTTCTACACATGTATTTGCTGAACGGTGAAAGCGCACAGTAATGCACATTTCTCCCAGCAAATACACTGTTTCTAAGGAAATGGGAAAACACTGAGGAGACACTTGTGGGAGCTACTGTGACTAAAACTGAGCTTCCCTACGCACAGGGAAGCAAGAGAAATGCTGATTTCATCAAGCCCAGTTACATACTCAGAATCTGTACTACTGCGCAAATAGGCATGTCTCTTTAGGCAAAAAACTCATTTCTGACAAAGTTGCCCAAATGCATCTCAGAAGTGTGCAACTTGTTCCCTGATTTAGAAAACGTCAAGAAACGGTCGTTTCAGCTAGTGCTGTGCATCTACACATGTATTTGCTGAACGGTGAAAGCGCACAGTAATGCACATTTCTCCCAGCAAAAAAAATGTTTCTAAGGAAATGGGAACAAACTGAGGAGACACTTGTGGGAGCTACTGTGACTAAAACTGAGCTTCCCTACGCACAGGGAAGCAAGAGAAATGCTGATTTCATCAAGCCCAGTTACATACTCAGAATCTGTACTACTGCGCAAATAGGCATGTCTCTTTAGGCAAAAAACTCATTTCTGACAAAGTTGCCCAAATGCATCTCAGAAGTGTGCAACTTGTTCCCTGAGTTAGAAAACGTCGAGAAACGTTCGTTTCTGCTAGCGCTGTGCTTCTACACATGTATTTGCTGAACGGTGAAAGCGCACAGTAATGCACTTTACTCCCAGCAAATACACTGTTTCTAAGGAAATGGGAACACACTGAGGAGACACTTGTGGGAGCTACTGTGAATAAAACTGAGCTTCCCTACGCACAGGGAAGCTAGAGAAATGCTGATTTCATCAAGCCCAGTTACATACTCAGAATCTGTACTACTGCGCAAATAGGCATGTCTCTCTATGCAAAAAACTCATTTCTGACAAAGTTGCCCAAATGCATCTCAGAAGTGTGCAACTTTTTCCCTGAGTTAGAAAACATCGAGAAACGGTCGTTTCTGCTAGCGCTGTGCTTCTACACATGTATTTGCTGAACGGTGAAAGCGCACAGTAACGCACTTTTCTCCCAGCAAATACACTGTTTCTAAGGAAATGGGAACACACTGAGGAGACACTTTTGGCAGCTACTGTGACTAAAACTGAGCTTCCCTACGCACAGGGAAGCAAGAGAAATGCTGATTTCATCAAGCCCAGTTACATACTCAGAATCTGTACTACTGCGCAAATAGGCATGTCTCTGTAGGCAAAAAACTCATTTCTGACAAAGTTGCCCAAATGAATCTCAGAAGTGTGCAACTTGTTCCCTGAGTTAGAAAACGTCGAGACACGGTCGTTTCTGCTAGCGCTGTGCTTCTACACATGTATTTGCTGAACGGTGAAAGCGCACAATAATGCACTTTTCTCCCAGCAAATACACTGTTTCTAAGGAAATGGGAACACACTGAGGAGACACTTGTGGGAGCTACTGTGACTAAAAATGAGCTTATCTACGCACAGGGAAGCTAGAGAAATGCTGATTTCATCAAGCCTAGTTACATACTCAGAATCTGTTCTACTGCGCAAATAGGCATGTCTCTGTAGGCAAAAAACTCATTTCTGACAAAGTTGCACAAATGCACCTCAGAAGTGTGCAACTTGTGCCCTGAGTTAGAAAACGTCAAGAAACGGTCGTTTCTGCTAGCGCTGTGCTTTTACACATGTATTTGCAGAACGGTGAAAGCGCACAGTAATGCACTCTTCTCCCAGCAAAAACACTGTTTCTAAGGAAATGGAAACACACTGAGGAGACACTTGTGGGAGCTACAGTGACTAAAACTGAGCTTCCCTACGCACAGGGAAGCAAGAGAAATGCTGATTTCATCAAGCCCAGTTACATACTCAGAATCTGTACTACTGTGCAAATAGGCATGTCTCTGTAGGCAAAAAACTCATTTCTGACAAAGTTGCCCAAATGCATCTCAGAAGTGTGCAACTTGTTCCCTGAGTTAGAAAACGTCGAGAAATGGTCGTTTCAGCTAGTGCTGTGCTTCTACACATGTATTTGCTGAACGGTGAAAGCGTACAGTAATGCACATTTCTCCAAGCAAAAAAACTGTTTCTAAGGAACAGGGAACACACTGAGGAGACACTTGTGGGAGCTACTGTGACTAAAACTGAGCTTCCCTATGCACAGGGAAGCAAGAGAAATGCTGATTTCATCAAGCCCAGTTACATACTCAGAATCTGTACTACTGCACAAATAGGCATGTCTCTTTAGGCAAAAAACTCATTTCTGACAAAGTTGCCCAAGTGCATCTCAGAAGTGTGCAACTTGTTCCCTGAGTTAGAAAACATCGAGAAACGGTCGTTTCTGCTAGCGCTGTGCTTCTACACATGTATTTGCTGAACGGTGAAAGCGCACAGTAAGGCACTTTTCTCCCAGCAAATACACTGTTTCTAAGGAAATGGGAACACACTGAGGAGACACTTGTGGGAGCTACTGTGACTAAAACTGAGCTTCCCTACGCACAGGGAAGCAAGAGAAATGCTGATTTCATCAAGCCCAGTTACATACTCAGAATCTGTACTACTGCGCAAATAGGCATGTCTCTGTAGGCAAAAAACTCATTTCTGACAAACTTGCCCAAATGCACCTCAGAAGTGTGCAACTTGTTCCCTGATTTAGAAAACGTCGAGAAACGGTCGTTTCTGCTAGCGCTGTGCTTCTACACATGTATTTGCTGAACGGTGAAAGCGCACAGTAATGCACATTTCTCCCAGCAAAAAAAATGTTTCTAAGGAAATGGGAACAAACTGAGGAGACACTTGTGGGAGCTACTGTGACTAAAACTGAGCTTCCCTATGCACAGGGAAGCAAGAGAAATGCTGATTTCATCAAGCCCAGTTACATACTCAGAATCTGTACTACTGCGCAAATAGGCATGTCTCTGTAGGCAAAAAACTCATTTCTGACAAAGTTGCCCAAATGCATCTCAGAAGTGTGCAACTTGTTCCCTGATTTAGAAAACGTCGAGAAACGGTCGTTTCTGCTAGCACTGTGCTTCTACACATGTATTTGCTGAACGGTGAAAGCACACAGTAATGCATTTTTCTCCCAGCAAATACACTGTTTCTAAGGAAATGGGAACACACTGAGGAGACACTTGTGGGAGCTACTGTGACTAAAACTGAGCTTCCCTACGCACAGGGAAGCAAGAGAAATGCTGATTTCATCCAGCCCAGTTACATACTCAGAATCTGTACTACTGCGCAAATAGGCATGTCTCTGTAGGCAAAAAACTCATTTCTGACAAATTTGCCCAAATGCATCTCAGAAGTGTGCCACTCGTTCCCTGATTTAGAAAACTTCGAGAAACTGTCGTTTCAGCTAGTGCTGTGCTTCTACACATGTATTTGCTGAACGGTGAAAGCGTACAGTAATGCACATTTCTCCCAGCAAAAAAACTGTTTCTAAGGAACAGGGAACACACTGAGGAGACACTTGTGGGAGCTACTGTGACTAAAACTGAGCTTCCCTATGCACAGGGAAGCAAGAGAAATGCTGATTTCATCAAGCCCAGTTACATACTCAGAATCTGTACTACTGCACAAATAGGCATGTCTCTTTAGGCAAAAAACTCATTTCTGACAAAGTTGCCCAAGTGCATCTCAGAAGTGTGCAACTTGTTCCCTGAGTTAGAAAACATCGAGAAACGGTCGTTTCTGCTAGCGCTGTGCTTCTACACATGTATTTGCTGAACGGTGAAAGCACACAGTAATGCACTTTTCTCCCAGCAAATACACTGTTTCTAAGGAAATGGGAACACACTGAGGAGACACTTGTGGGAGCTACTGTGACTAAAACTGAGCTTCCCTACGCACAGGGAAGCAAGAGAAATGCTGATTTCATCAAGCCCAGTTACATACTCAGAATCTGTACTACTGCGCAAATAGGCATGTCTCTGTAGGCAAAAAACTCATTTCTGACAAACTTGCCCAAATGCACCTCAGAAGTGTGCAACTTGTTCCCTGATTTAGAAAACGTCGAGAAACGGTCGTTTCTGCTAGCGCTGTGCTTCTACACATGTATTTGCTGAACGGTGAAAGCGCACAGTAATGCACATTTCTCCCAGCAAATACACTGTTTCTAAGGAAATGGGAAAACACTGAGGAGACACTTGTGGGAGCTACTGTGACTAAAACTGAGCTTCCCTACGCACAGGGAAGCAAGAGAAATGCTGATTTCATCAAGCCCAGTTACATACTCAGAATCTGTACTACTGCGCAAATAGGCATGTCTCTTTAGGCAAAAAACTCATTTCTGACAAAGTTGCCCAAATGCATCTCAGAAGTGTGCAACTTGTTCCCTGATTTAGAAAACGTCAAGAAACGGTCGTTTCAGCTAGTGCTGTGCATCTACACATGTATTTGCTGAACGGTGAAAGCGCACAGTAATGCACATTTCTCCCAGCAAAAAAAATGTTTCTAAGGAAATGGGAACAAACTGAGGAGACACTTGTGGGAGCTACTGTGACTAAAACTGAGCTTCCCTACGCACAGGGAAGCAAGAGAAATGCTGATTTCATCAAGCCCAGTTACATATTCAGAATCTGTACTACTGCGCAAATAGGCATGTCTCTTTAGGCAAAAAACTCATTTCTGACAAAGTTGCCCAAATGCATCTCAGAAGTGTGCAACTTGTTCCCTGAGTTAGAAAACGTCGAGAAACGTTCGTTTCTGCTAGCGCTCTGCTTCTACACATGTATTTGCTGAACGGTGAAAGCGCACAGTAATGCACTTTACTCCCAGCAAATACACTGTTTCTAAGGAAATGGGAACACACTGAGGAGACACTTGTGGGAGCTACTGTGAATAAAACTGAGCTTCCCTACGCACAGGGAAGCTAGAGAAATGCTGATTTCATCAAGCCCAGTTACATACTCAGAATCTGTACTACTGCGCAAATAGGCATGTCTCTCTATGCAAAAAACTCATTTCTGACAAAGTTGCCCAAATGCATCTCAGAAGTGTGCAACTTTTTCCCTGAGTTAGAAAACATCGAGAAACGGTCGTTTCTGCTAGCGCTGTGCTTCTACACATGTATTTGCTGAACGGTGAAAGCGCACAGTAACGCACTTTTCTCCCAGCAAATACACTGTTTCTAAGGAAATGGGAACACACTGAGGAGACACTTTTGGCAGCTACTGTGACTAAAACTGAGCTTCCCTACGCACAGGGAAGCAAGAGAAATGCTGATTTCATCAAGCCCAGTTACATACTCAGAATCTGTACTACTGCGCAAATAGGCATGTCTCTGTAGGCAAAAAACTCATTTCTGACAAAGTTGCCCAAATGAATCTCAGAAGTGTGCAACTTTTTCCCTGAGTTAGAAAACATCGAGAAACGGTCGATTCTGCTAGCGCTGTGCTTCTACACATGTATTTGCTGAACGGTGAAAGCCCACAGTAACGCACTTTTCTCCCAGCAAATACACTGTTTTTAAGGAAATGGGAACACACTTAGGAGACACTTGTGGGAGCTACTGTGACTAAAACTGAGCTTCCCTACGCACAGGGAAGCAAGAGAAATGCTGATTTCATCCAGCCCAGTTACATACTCAGAATCTGTACTACTGCGCAAATAGGCATGTCTCTGTAGGCAAAAAACTCATTTCTGACAAAGTTGCCCAAATGCATCTCAGAAGTGTGCAACTTGTTCCCTGAGTTAGAAAACGTCGAGAAACGTTCGTTTCTGCTAGCGCTGTGCTTCTACACATGTATTTGCTGAACGGTGAATGCGCACAGTAATGCACATTTCTCCCAGCAAAAACACTGTTTCTGAGGAAATGGGAAAACACTGAGGAGACACTTGTGGGAGCTACTGTGACTAAAACTGAGCTTCCCTACGCACAGGGAAGCAAGAGAAATGCTGATTTCATCAAGCCCAGTTACATACTCAGAATCTGTACTACTGCGCAAATAGGCATGTCTCTTTAGGCAAAAAACTCATTTCTGACAAAGTTGCCCAAATACATTTCAGAAGTTTGCAACTTGTTCCCTGAGTTAGAAAACGTCGAGAAACGGTCGTTTCTGCTAGCGCTGTGCTTCTACACATGTATTTGCTGAACAGTGAAAGCGCACTGTAATGCACTTTTCTCCCAGCAAATACACTGTTTCTAAGGAAATGGGAACACACTGAGGAGACACTTGTGGGAGCTACTGTCACTAAAACTGAGCTTCCCTACGCACAGGGAACCAAGAGAAATGCTGATTTCATCAAGCCCAGTTACATACTCAAAATCTGTACTACTGCGCAAATAGGCATGTCTCTGTAGGCAAAAAACTCATTTCTGACAAAGTTTCCCAAATGCATCTCAGAAGTGTGCAACTTGTTCCCTGAGTTAGAAAACGTCGAGAAACGGTCGTTTCTGCTAGCGCTGTGTTTCTACACATGTATTTGCTGAACGGTAAAAGCGCACAGTAATGCACTTTTCTCCCAGCAAATACACTGTTTCTAAGGAAATGGGAACACACTGAGGAGACACTTGTGGGAGCTACTGTGACTAAAACTGTGCTTCCCTACGCACAGGGAAGCAAGAGAAATGCTGATTTCATCAAGTCCAGTTACATACTCAGAATCTGTACTACTGCGCAAATAGGCATGTCTCTGTAGGCAAAAAACTCATTTCTGACAAAGTTGCCCAAATGCATCTCAGGAGTGTGCAACTTGTTTCCTGAGTTAGAAAACGTCGAGAAACGTTCGTTTCTGCTAGCGCTGTGCTTCTACACATGTATTTTCTGAACGGTGAAAGCGCACAGTAACGCACCTTTCTCCCAGCAAATACACTGTTTCTGAGGAAATGGGAACACACTGAGGAGACACTTGTGGGAGCTACTGGGACTAAAACTGAGCTTCCCTACGCACAGGGAAGCAAGAGAAATGCTGATTTCATCAAGCCCAGTTACATACTCAGAATCTGTACTACTGCGCAAATAGGCATGTCTCTGTAGGCAAAAAACTCATTTCTGACAAAGTTGCCCAAATGCACCTCAGAAGTGTGCAATTTGTTCCCTGAGTTAGAAAACGTCCAGAAACGGTCGTTTCTGCTAGCGCTGTGCTTCTACACATGTATTTACTTTACGGTGAAAGCCCACAGTAACGCACTTTTCTCCCAGCAAATACACTGTTTCTAAGGAAATGGGAACACACTGAGGAGACACTTGTGGGAGCTACTGTGACTAAAACTGAGCTTCCCTTCGCACAGGGAAGCAAGAGAAAGGCTGATTTCATCAAGCCCAGTTACAAACTCAGAATCTGTACTACTGCGCAAATAGGCATGTCTCTGTAGGCAAAAACCTCATTTCGGACAAAGTTGCCCAAATGCATCTCAGAAGTGTGCAACTTGTTCCCTGAGTTAGAAAACATCGAGAACCGGTCGTTTCTGCTAGCGCTGTTCTTCTACACATTTATTTGCTGAACGGTGAAAGCACACAGTAATGCACTTTTCTCCCAGCAAATACACTGTTTCTAAGGAAATGGGAACACACTGAGGAGACACTTGTGGGAGCTACTGGGACTCAAACTGAGCTTCCCTACACACAGGGAAGCAAGAGAAATGCTGATTTCATCAAGCCCAGTTACATACTCAGAATCTGTACTACTGCGCAAATAGGCATGTCTCTTTAGGCAAAAAACTCATTTCTGACAAAGTTGCCCAAATGCATCTCAGAAGTGTGCAACTTGTTCCCTGAGTTAGAAAACATCGAGAAACGGTCGTTTCTGCTAGCGCTGTGCTTCTACACATGTATTTGCTGAACGGTGAAAGCGCACAGTAATGCAATTTTTTCCCAGCAAATACACTGTTTCTAAGGAAATGGGAACACACTGAGGAGACACTTGTGGGAGCTACTGTGACTAAAACTGAGCTTCCCTACGCACAGGGAAGCAAGAGAAATGCTGATTTCATCAAGCCCAGTTACATACTCAGAATCTGTACTACTGCGCAAATAGGCATGTCTCTTTAGGCAAAAAACTCATTTCTGACAAAGTTGCCCAAATGCATCTCAGAAGTGTGCAACTTGTTCCCTGAGTTAGAAAACATCGAGAAACGGTCGTTTCTGCTAGCGCTGTGCTTCTAAACATGTATTTGCTGAATGGTGAAAGCGCACAGTAATGCACTTTTCTCACAGCAAATACACTGTTTCTAAGGAAATGGGAACACACTGAGGAGACACTTGTGGGAGCTACTGTGACTAAAACTGAGCTTCCCTACGCACAGGGAACCAAGAGAAAGGCTGATTTCATCAAGCCCAGTTACATACTCAGAATCTGTACTACTGCGCAAATAGGCATGTCTCTTTAGGCAAAAAACTCATTTCTGACAAAGTTGCCCAAATGCATCTCAGAAGTGAGCAACTTGTTCCCTGAGATAGAAAACGTCGAGAAACGGTCGTTTCTGCTAGCGCTGTGCTTCTACACATGTATTTGCTGAACGGTGAAAGCACACAGTAATGCACTTTTCTCCCAGCAAATACACTGTTTCTAAGGAAATGGGAACACACTGAGGAGACACTTGTGGGAGCTACTGTCACTAAAACTGAGCTTCCCTACGCACAGGGAACCAAGAGAAATGCTGATTTCATCAAGCCCAGTTACATACTCAAAATCTGTACTACTGCGCAAATAGGCATGTCTCTGTAGGCAAAAAACTCATTTCTGACAAAGTTTCCCAAATGCATCTCAGAAGTGTGCAACTTGTTCCCTGAGTTAGAAAACGTCGAGAAATGGTCGTTTCTGCTAGCGCTGTGCTTCTACACATGTATTTGCTGAACGGTGAAAGCGCACAGTAATGCACTTTTCTCCCAGCAAATACACTGTTTCTAAGGAAATGGGAACACACTGAGGAGACACTTGTGGGAGCTACTGTGACTAAAACTGAGCTTCCCTACGCACAGCGAAGCAAGAGAAAGGCTGATTTCATCAAGCCCAGTTACATACTCAGAATCTGTACTACTGCGCAAACAGGCATGTCTCTGTAGGCAAAAACTCATTTCTGACAAAGTTGCCCAAATGCATCTCAGAAGTGTGCAACTTGTTCACTGAGTTAGAAAACGTCGAGAAACGTTCGTTTCTGCTAGCGCTGTGCTTCTACACATGTATTTGCTGAACGGTGAAAGCGCACAGTAATGCACTTTTCTCCCAGCAAATACACTGTTTCTAAGGAAATGGGAACACACTGAGGAGACACTTGTGGGAGCTACTGTGACTAAAACTGAGCTTCCCTACACACAGGGAAGCAAGAGAAATGCTGATTTCATCAAGCCCAGTTACATACTCAGAATCTGTACTACTGCGCAAATAGTCATGTCTCTTTCGGCAAAAAACTCATTTCTGACAAAGTTGCCCAAATGCATCTCAGAAGTGTTCAACTTGTTTCCTGAGTTAGAAAACGTCGAGAAATGTTCGTTTCTGCTAGCGCTGTGCTTCTACACATGTATTTGCTGAACGGTGAAAGCGCACAGTAACGCACTTTTCTCCCAGCAAATACACTGTTTCTAAGGAAATGGGAACACACTGAGGAGACACTTGTGGGAGCTACTGTGACTAAAACTGAGCTTCCCTACGCACAGGGAAGCAAGAGAAATGCTGATTTCATCAAGCCCAGTTACATACTCAGAATCTGTACTACTGCGCAAATAGGCATGTCTCTGTAGGCAAAAAACTCATTTCTGACAAAGTTGCCCAAATGCACCTCAGAAGTGTGTAACTTGTTCCCTGAGTTAGAAAACGTCGAGAAACGGTCGTTTCTGCTAGCGCTGTGCTTCTACACATGTATTTGCTGAACGGTGAAAGCCCACAGTAACGCACTTTTCTCCCAGAAAATACACTGTTTCTAAGGAAATGGGAACACACTGAGGAGACACTTGTGGGAGCTACTGTGACTAAAACTGAGCTTCCCTACGCACAGGGAAGCAAGAGAAATGCTGATTTCATCAAGCCCAGTTACATACTCAGAATCTGTACTACTGCGCAAATAGGCATATCTCTGTAGGCAAAAAACTCATTTCTGACAAAGTTGCCCAAATGCATATCAGAAGTGTGCAACTTGTTCCCTGAGTTAGAAAACGTCGAGAAACGGTCATATCTGCTAACGCTGTGCTTCTACACATGTATTTGCTGAACGGTGAAAGCGCACAGTAATGCACTTTTCTCCCAGCAAATACACTGTTTCTAAGGAAATGGGAACACACTGAGGAGACACTTGTGGGAGCTACTGGGACTAAAACTGAGCTTCCCTACGCACAGGGAAGCAAGAGAAATGCTGATTTCATCAAGCCCAGTTACATACTCAGAATCTGTACTACTGCGCAAATAGGCATGTCACTGTAGGCAAAAAACTCATTTCTGACAAAGTTGCCCAAATGCATCTCAGAAGTGTGCAACTTGTTCCCTGAGTTAGAAAACATCGAGAAACGGTCGTTTCTGCTAGCGCTGTGCTTCTACACATGTATTTGCTGAACGGTGAAAGCGCACAGTAATGCACTTTTCTCCCAGCAAATACACTGTTTCTAAGGAAATGTGAACACACTGAGGAGACACTTGTGGGAGCTACTGTGACTAAAACTGAGCTTCCCTACGCACAGGAAAGCAAGAGAAATGCTGATTTCATCAAGCCCAGTTACATACTCAGAATCTGTACTACTGCGCAAATAGGCATGTCTCTGTAGGCAAAAAACTCATTTCTGACAAAGTTGCCCAAATGCATCTCAGAAGTGTGCAACTTGTTCCCTGAGTTAGAAAACATGGAGAAACGGCCGTTTCTGCTAGCGCTGTGCTTCTACACATGTATTTGCTGAACTGTGAAAGCACACAGTAATGCAATTTTCTCCCAGCAAATACACTGTTTCTAAGGAAATGGGAACACACGGAGGAGACATTTGTGGGAGCTACTGTGACTAAAACTGAGCTTCCCTACGCACAGGGAAGCAAGAGAAATGCTGATTTCATCAAGCCCAGTTACATACTCAGAATCTGTACTACTGCGCAAATAGGCATGTCTCTGTAGGCAAAAAACTCATTTCTGACAAAGTTGCCCAAATGCATCTCAGAAGTGTGCAACTTGTTCCCTGAGTTAGAAAACGTCGAGAAACGTTCGTTTCTGCTAGCGCTGTGCTTCTACACATGTATTTGCTGAACGGTGAAAGCCCACAGTAACGCACTTTTCTCCCAGCAAATACACTGTTTCTAAGGAAATGGGAACACACTGAGGAGACACTTTTGGGAGCTACTGTGACTAAAACTGAGCTTCCCTACGCACAGGGAAGCAAGAGAAATGCTGATTTCATCAAGCCCAGTTACATACTCAGAATCTGTACTACTGCGCAAATAGGCATGTCTCTGTAGGCAAAAAACTCATTTCTGACAAAGTTGCCCAAATGCATCTCAGAAGTGTGCAACTTGTTCCCTGAGTTAGAAAACGTCGAGAAACGGTCGTTTCTGCTAGCGCTGTGCTTCTACACATGTATTTGCTGAACAGTGAAAGCGCACAGTAATGCACTTTTCGCCCAGCAAATACACTGTTTCTAAGGAAATGGGAAAACACTGAGGAGACACTTGTGGGAGCTACTGTGACTAAAACTGAGCTTCCCTACGCACAGGGAAGCAAGAGAAATGCTGATTTCATCCAGCCCAGTTACATACTTAGAATCTGTACTACTGCGCAAATAGGCATGTCTCTTTCGGCAAAAAACTCATTTCTGACAAAGTTGCCCAAATGCATCTCAGGAGTGTGCAACTTGTTTCCTGAGTTAGAAAACGTCGAGAAACGTTCGTTTCTGCTAGCGCTGTGCTTCTACACATGTATTTTCTGAACGGTGGATGCGCACAGTAACGCACCTTTCTCCCAGCAAATACACTGTTTCTAAGGAAATGGGAACACACTGAGGAGACACTTGTGGGAGCTACTGTGACTAAAACTGAGCTTCCCTACGCACAGGGAAGCAAGAGAAATGCTGATTTCATAAAGCCCAGTTACATACTTGAATCTGTACTACTGCGCAAATAGGCATGTCTCTTTAGGCAAAAAAACTCATTTCTGACAAAGTTGCCCAAATGCATCTCAGAAGTGTGCCACTTGTTCCCTGAGTTAGAAAACGTCGAGAAACGGTCGTTTCTGCTAGCGCTGTGCTTCTACACATGTATTTGCTGAACGGTGAAAGCGCACAGTAATGCACTTTTCTCCCAGCAAATACACTGTTTAAGGAAATGGGAACACACTGAGGAGACACTTGTGGGAGCTACTGTGACTAAAACTGAGCTTCCCTACGCACAGGGAAGCAAGAGAAATGCTGATTTCATCAAGCACAGTTACATACTCAGAATCTGTACTACTGCGCAAATAGGCATGTCTCTTTAGGCAAAAAACTCATTTCTGACAAAGTTGCCCAAATGCATCTCAGAAGTGTGCAACTTGTTCCCTGAGTTAGAAAACATCGAGAAACCGTCGTTTCTGCTAGCGCTGTGCTTCTACACATGTATTTGCTGAATGGTGAAAGCGCACAGTAATGCACTTTTCTCCCAGCAAAAACACTGTTTCTAAGGAAATGGGAACACACTGAGGAGACACTTGTGGGAGCTACTGTGACTAAAACTGAGCTTTCCTACGCACAGGAAGCTAGAGAAATGCTGATTTCATCAAGCCCAGTTACATACTCAGAATCTGTACTACTGCGCAAATAGGCATGTCTCTGTAGGCAAAAAACTCATTTCTGACAAAGTGGCCCAAATGCATCTCAGAAGTGAGCAACTTGTTCCCTGAGTTAGAAAACGTCGAGAAACGGTCGTTTCTGCTAGCGCTGTGCTTCTACACATGTATTTGCTGAACGGTGAAAGCGCACAGTAATGCACTTTTCTCCCAGCAAATACACTGTTTCTAAGGAAATGGGAACACACTGAGGAGACACTTGTGGGAGCTACTGTGACTAAAACTGAGCTTCCCTACGCACAGGGAAGCAAGAGAAAGGCTGATTTCATCAAGCCCAGTTACATACTCAGAATCTGTACTACTGCGCAAATAGGCATGTCTCTGTAGGCAAAAAACTCATTTCTGACAAAGTTTCCCAAATGCATCTCAGAAGTGTGCAACTTGTTCCTTGAGTTAGAAAACATCGATAAACGGTCGTTTCTGCTAGCGCTGTGCTTCTACACATGTATTTGCTGAACGGTGAAAGCGCACAGTAATGCACTTTTCTCCCAGCAAATACACTGTTTCTAAGGAAATGGGAACACACTGAGGAGACACTTGTGGGAGCTACTGTGACTAAAACTGAGCTTCCCTACGCACAGGGAAGCAAGAGAAATGCTGATGTCATCAAGCCCAGTTACATACTCACAATCTGTACTACTGCGCAAATAGGCATGTCTCTGTAGGCAAAAAACTCATTTCTGACAAAGTTGCCCAAATGCATCTCAGAAGTGTGCAACTTGTTTCCTGAGTTAGAAAACGTCGAGTAATGTTCGTTTCTGCTAGCGCTGTGCTTCTACACATGTATTTGCTGAACGGTGAAAGCGCACAGTAACGCACTTTTCTCCCAACAAATACACTGTTTCTAAGGAAATGGGAACACACTGAGGAGACACTTGTGGGAGCTACTGTGACTAAAACTGAGCTTCCCTACGCACAGGGAAGCAAGAGAAATGCTGATTTCATCAAGCCCAGTTACATACTCAGAATCTGTACTATTGCGCAAATAGGCATGAATCTGTAGGCAAAAAACTCATTTCTGACAAAGTTGCCCAAATGCACCTCAGAAGTGTGCAACCTGTTCCCTGAGTTAGAAAACGTCGAGAAACGGTCGTTTCTTTTAGCGCTGTGCTTCTACACATGTATTTGCTTAACGGTGAAAGCCCACAGTAACGCACTTTTCTCCCAGAAAATACACTGTTTCTAAGGAAATGGGAACACACTGAGGAGACACTTGTGGGAGCTACTGTGACTAAAACTGAGCTTCCCTACGCACAGGGAAGCAAGAGAAATGCTGATTTCATCAAGCCCAGTTACATACTCAGAATCTGTACTACTGCGCAAATAGGCATGTCTCTGTAGGCAAAAAACTCATTTCTGACAAAGTTTCCCAAATGCATCTCAGAAGTGTGCAACTTGTTCCCTGAGTTAGAAAACATCGAGAAACGGTCGTTTCTGCTAGCGCTGTGCTTCTACACATGTATTTGCTGAACGGTGAAAGCGCACAGTAATGCACTTTTCTCCCAGCAAATACACTGTTTCTAAGGAAATGGGAACACACTGAGGAGACACTTGTGGGAGCAACTGGGACTAAAACTGAGCTTCCCTACGTACAGGGAAGCAAGAGAAATGCTGATTTCATCAAGCCCAGTTACATACTCAGAATCTGTTCTACTGCGCAAATAGGCATCTCTCTGTAGGCAAAAAACTCATTTCTGACAAAGTTGCCCAAATGCATCTCAGAAGTGTGCAACTTGTTCCCTGAGTTAGAAAACGTCGAGAAACGTTCGTTTCTGCTAGCGCTGTGCTTCTACACATGTATTTGCTGAACGGTGAAAGCGCACAGTAATGCACTTTTCTCCCAGCAAATACACTGTTCCTAAGGAAATGGGAACACACTGAGGAGACACTTGTGGGAGCTACTGTGACTAAAACTGAGCTTCCCTACGCACAGGGAAGCAAGAGAAATGCTGATTTCATCAAGCCCAGTTACATACTCAGAATCTGTACTACTGCGCAAATAGGCATGTCTCTGTAGGCAAAAAACTCATTTCTGACAAAGTTTCCCAAATGCATCTCAGAAGTGTGCAACTTGTTCCCTGAGTTAGAAAACATCGAGAAACGGTCGTTTCTGCTAGCGCTGTGCTTCTACACATGTATTTGCTGAACGGTGAAAGCGCACAGTAATGCACTTTTCTCCCAGCAAATACACTGTTTCTAAGGAAATGGGAACACACTGAGGAGACACTTGTGGGAGCAACTGGGACTAAAACTGAGCTTCCCTACGTACAGGGAAGCAAGAGAAATGCTGATTTCATCAAGCCCAGTTACATACTCAGAATCTGTTCTACTGCGCAAATAGGCATCTCTCTGTAGGCAAAAAACTCATTTCTGACAAAGTTGCCCAAATGCATCTCAGAAGTGTGCAACTTGTTCCCTGAGTTAGAAAACGTCGAGAAACGTTCGTTTCTGCTAGCGCTGTGCTTCTACACATGTATTTGCTGAACGGTGAAAGCGCACAGTAATGCACTTTTCTCCCAGCAAATACACTGTTCCTAAGGAAATGGGAACACACTGAGGAGACACTTGTGGGAGCTACTGTGACTAAAACTGAGCTTCCCTATGCACAGGGAAGCAAGAGAAATGCTGATTTCATCAAGCCCAGTTACATACTCAGAATCTGTACTACTGCGCAAATAGGCATGTCTCTGTAGGCAAAAAACTCATTTCTGACAAAGTTGCCCAAATGCATCTCAGAAGTGTGCAACTTGTTCCCTGAGATAGAAAACGTCGAGAAACGGTCGTTTCTGCTAGCGCTGTGCTTCTACACATGTATTTGCTGAACGGTGAAAGCGCACAGTAATGCACTTTTCTCCCAGCAAATACACTGTTTCTAAGGAAATGGGAACACACTGAGGAGACACTTGTGGGAGCTACTGTGACTAAAACTGAGCTTCCCTACGCACAGGGAAGCAAGAGAAATGCTGATTTCATCAAGCCCAGTTACATACTCAGAATCTGTACTCTGCGCAAATAGGCATGTCTCTGTTGGCAAAAAACTCATTTCTGACAAAGTTGCCCAAATGCATCTCAGAAGTGTGCAACTTGTTCCCTGAGATAGAAAACGTCGAGAAACGTTCGTTTCTGCTAGCGCTGTGCTTCTACACATGTATTTGCTGAACGGTGAAAGCGCACAGTAATGCACTTTTCTCCCAGCAAATACACTGTTTCTAAGGAAATGGGAACACACTGAGGAGACACTTGTGGGAGCTACTGTGACTAAAACTGAGCTTCCCTACGCACAGGAAAGCAAGAAAAATGCTGATTTCATCACGCCCAGTTACATACTCAGAATCTGTACTACTGCGCAAATAGGCATGTCTCTGTAGGCAAAAAACTCATTTCTGACAAAGTTGCCCAAATGCATCTCAGAAGTGTGCAACTTGTTCCCTGAGTTAGAAAACGTCGAGAAACGGTCGTTTCTGCTAGCGCTGTGCTTCTACACATGTATTTGCTGAACAGTGAAAGCGCACAGTAATGCACTTTTCTCCCAGCAAATACACTGTTCCTAAGGAAATGGGAACACACTGAGGAGACACTTGTGGGAGCTACTGTGACTAAAACTGAGCTTCCCTACACACAGGGAAGCAAGAGAAATGCTGATTTCATCAAGCCCAGTTACATACTCAGAATCTGTACTATTGCACAAATAGGCATGTCTCTGTAGGCAAAAAACTCATTTCTGACAAAGTTGCCCAAATGCATCTCAGAAGTGTGCAACTTGTTTCCTGAGTTAGAAAACGTCGAGAAACGTTCGTTTCTGCTAGCGCTGTGCTTCTACACATGTATTTGCTGAACGGTGAAAGCGTACAGTAATGCACTTTTCTCCCAGCAAATACAATGTTTCTAAGGAAATGGGAACACACTGAGGAGACACTTGTGGGAGCTACTGTGACTAAAACTGAGCTTCCCTACGCACAGGGAAGCAAAAGAAATGCTGATTTCATCAAGCCCAGTTACATACTCAGAATCTGTACTACTGCGCAAATAGGCATGTCTCTGTAGGCAAAAAACTCATTTCTGACAAAGTTGCCCAAATGCACCTCAGAAGTGTGCAACTTGTTCCCTGAGTTAGAAAACGTCGAGAAACGGTCGTTTCTGCTAGCGCTGTGCTTCTACACATGTATTTGCTTAACGGTGAAAGCCCACAGTAACGCACTTTTCTCACAGAAAATACACTGTTTCTAAGGGAATGGGAACACACTGAGGAGACACTTGTGGGAGCTACTGTGACTAAAACTGAGCTTCCCTACGCACAGGAAAGCAAGAGAAATGCTGATTTCATCAAGCCCAGTTACATACTCAGAATCTGTACTACTGCGCAAATAGGCATGTCTCTGTAGGCAAAAAACTCATTTCTGACAAAGTTGCCCAAATGCATCTCAGAAGTGTGCAACTTGTTCCCTGAGTTAGAAAACGTCGAGAAACGGTCGTTTCTGCTAGCGCTGTGCTTCACCACATGTATTTGCTGAACAGTGAAAGCGCACAGTAATGCACTTTTCGCCCAGCAAATACACTGTTTCTAAGGAAATGGGAAAACACTGAGGAGACACTTGTGGGAGCTACTGTGACTAAAACTGAGCTTCCCTACGCACAGGGAAGCAAGAGAAATGCTGATTTCATCCAGCCCAGTTACATACTTAGAATCTGTACTACTGCGCAAATAGGCATGTCTCTTTCGGCAAAAAACTCATTTCTGACAAAGTTGCCCAAATGCATCTCAGGAGTGTGCAACTTGTTTCCTGAGTTAGAAAACGTCGAGAAACGTTCGTTTCTGCTAGCGCTGTGCTTCTACACATGTATTTTCTGAACGGTGAAAGCGCACAGTAACGCACCTTTCTCCCAGCAAATACACTGTTTCTAAGGAAATGGGAACACACTGAGGAGACACTTGTGGGAGCTACTGTGACTAAAACTGAGCTTCCCTACGCACAGGGAAGCAAGAGAAATGCTGATTTCATAAAGCCCAGTTACATACTTGAATCTGTACTACTGCGCAAATAGGCATGTCTCTTTAGGCAAAAAACTCATTTCTGACAAAGTTGCCCAAATGCATCTCAGAAGTGTGCCACTTGTTCCCTGAGTTAGAAAACGTCGAGAAACGGTCGTTTCTGCTAGCGCTGTGCTTCTACACATGTATTTGCTGAACGGTGAAAGCGCACAGTAATGCACTTTTCTCCCAGCAAATACACTGTTTCTAAGGAAATGGGAACACACTGAGGAGACACTTGTGGGAGCTACTGTGACTAAAACTGAGCTTCCCTACGCACAGGGAAGCAAGAGAAATGCTGATTTCATCAAGCCCAGTTACATACTCAGAATCTGTACTACTGCGCAAATAGGCATGTCTCTTTAGGCAAAAAACTCATTTCTGACAAAGTTGCCCAAATGCATCTCAGAAGTGTGCAACTTGTTCCCTGAGTTAGAAAACATCGAGAAACCGTCGTTTCTGCTAGCGCTGTGCTTCTACACATGTATTTGCTGAATGGTGAAAGCGCACAGTAATGCACTTTTCTCCCAGCAAAAACACTGTTTCTAAGGAAATGGGAACACACTGAGGAGACACTTGTGGGAGCTACTGTGACTAAAACTGAGCTTCCCTACGCACAGGGAAGCTAGAGAAATGCTGATTTCATCAAGCCCAGTTACAAACTCAGAATCTGTACTACTGCGCAAATAGGCATGTCTCTGTAGGCAAAAAACTCATTTCTGACAAAGTGGCCCAAATGCATCTCAGAAGTGAGCAACTTGTTCCCTGAGATAGAAAACGTCGAGAAACGGTCGTTTCTGCTAGCGCTGTGCTTCTACACATGTATTTGCTGAACGGTGAAAGCGCACAGTAATGCACTTTTCTCCCAGCAAATACACTGTTTCTAAGGAAATGGGAACACACTGAGGAGACACTTGTGGGAGCTACTGTGACTAAAACTGAGCTTCCCTACGCACAGGGAAGCAAGAGAAAGGCTGATTTCATCAAGCCCAGTTACATACTCAGAATCTGTACTACTGCGCAAATAGGCATGTCTCTGTAGGCAAAAAACTCATTTCTGACAAAGTTTCCCAAATGCATCTCAGAAGTGTGCAACTTGTTCCTTGAGTTAGAAAACATCGATAAACGGTCGTTTCTGCTATCGCTGTGCTTCTACACATGTATTTGCTGAACGGTGAAAGCGATGAGTAATGCACTTTTCTCCCAGCAAATACACTGTTTCTAAGGAAATGGGAACACACTGAGGAGACACTTGTGGGAGCTACTGTGACTAAAACTGAGCTTCCCTACGCACAGGGAAGCAAGAGAAATGCTGATGTCATCAAGCCCAGTTACATACTCAGAATCTGTACTACTGCGCAAATAGGCATGTCTCTGTAGGCAAAAAACTAATTTCTGACAAAGTTGCCCAAATGCATCTCAGAAGTGTGCAACTTGTTTCCTGAGTTAGAAAACGTCGAGTAATGTTCGTTTCTGCTAGCGCTTTGCTTCTACACATGTATTTGCTGAACGGTGAAAGCGCACAGTAACGCACTTTTCTCCCAACAAATACACTGTTTCTAAGGAAATGGGAACACACTGAGGAGACACTTGTGGGAGCTACTGTGACTAAAACTGAGCTTCCCTACGCACAGGGAAGCAAGAGAAATGCTGATTTCATCAAGCCCAGTTACATACTCAGAATCTGTACTACTGCGCAAATAGGTATGTCTCTGTAGGCAAAAAACTCATTTCTGACAAAGTTGCCCAAATGCACCTCAGAAGTGTGCAACCTGTTCCCTGAGTTAGAAAACGTCGAGAAACGGTCGTTTCTGCTAGCGCTGTGCTTCTACACATGTATTTGCTTAACGGTGAAAGCCCACAGTAACGCACTTTTCTCCCAGAAAATACACTGTTTCTAAGGAAATGGGAACACACTGAGGAGACACTTGTGGGAGCTACTGTGACTAAAACTGAGCTTCCCTACGCACAGGGAAGCAAGAGAAATGCTGATTTCATCAAGCCCAGTTACATACTCAGAATCTGTACTACTGCGCAAATAGGCATGTCTCTGTAGGCAAAAAACTCATTTCTGACAAAGTTTCCCAAATGCATCTCAGAAGTGTGCAACTTGTTCCCTGAGTTAGAAAACATCGAGAAACGGTCGTTTCTGCTAGCGCTGTGCTTCTACACATGTATTTGCTGAACGGTGAAAGCGCACAGTAATGCACTTTTCTCCCAGCAAATACACTGTTTCTAAGGAAATGGGAACACACTGAGGAGACACTTGTGGGAGCAACTGGGACTAAAACTGAGCTTCCCTACGTACAGGGAAGCAAGAGAAATGCTGATTTCATCAAGCCCAGTTACATACTCATAATCTGTACTACTGCGCAAATAGGCATCTCTCTGTAGGCAAAAAACTCATTTCTGACAAAGTTGCCCAAATGCATCTCAGAAGTGTGCAACTTGTTCCCTGAGTTAGAAAACGTCGAGAAACGTTCGTTTCTGCTAGCGCTGTGCTTCTACACATGTATTTGCTGAACGGTGAAAGCGCACAGTAATGCACTTTTCTCCCAGCAAATACACTGTTCCTAAGGAAATGGGAACACACTGAGGAGACACTTGTGGGAGCTACTGTGACTAAAACTGAGCTTCCCTATGCACAGGGAAGCAAGAGAAATGCTGATTTCATCAAGCCCAGTTACATACTCAGAATCTGTACTACTGCGCAAATAGGCATGTCTCTGTAGGCAAAAAACTCATTTCTGACAAAGTTGCCCAAATGCATCTCAGAAGTGTGCAACTTGTTCCCAGAGATAGAAAACGTCGAGAAACGGTCGTTTCTGCTAGCGCTGTGCTTCTACACATGTATTTGCTGAACGGTGAAAGCGCACAGTAATGCACTTTTCTCCCAGCAAATACACTGTTTCTAAGGAAATGGGAACACACTGAGGAGACACTTGTGGGAGCTACTGTGACTAAAACTGAGCTTCCCTACGCACAAGGAAGCAAGAGAAATGCTGATTTCATCAAGCCCAGTTACATACTCAGAATCTGTACTCTGCGCAAATAGGCATGTCTCTGTTGGCAAAAAACTCATTTCTGACAAAGTTGCCCAAATGCATCTCAGAAGTGTGCAACTTGTTCCCTGAGATAGAAAACGTTGAGAAACGTTCGTTTCTGCTAGGGCTGTGCTTCTACACATGTATTTGCTGAACGGTGAAAGCGCACAGTAATGCACTTTTCTCCCAGCAAATACACTGTTTCTAAGGAAATGGGAACACACTGAGGAGACACTTGTGGGAGCTACTGTGACTAAAACTGAGCTTCCCTACGCACAGGAAAGCAAGAGAAATGCTGATTTCATCAAGCCCAGTTACATACTCAGAATCTGTACTACTGCGCAAATAGGCATGTCTCTTTCGGCAAAAAACTCATTTCTGACAAAGTTGCCCAAATGCATCTCAGAAGTGTGCAACTTGTTCCCTGAGTTAGAAAACGTCGAGAAACGGTCGTTTCTGCTAGCGCTGTGCTTCTACACATGTATTTGCTGAACAGTGAAAGCGCACAGTAATGCACTTTTCTCCCAGCAAATACACTGTTTCTAAGGAAATGGGAACACACTGAGGAGACACTTGTGGGAGCTACTGTGACTAAAACTGAGCTTCCCTACGCACAGGGAAGCAAGAGAAATGCTGATTTCATCAAGCCCAGTTACATACTCAGAATCTGTACTACTGCGCAAATAGGAAAGTCTCTGTAGGCAAAAAACTCATTTCTGACAACGTTTCCCAAATGCACCTCAGAAGTGTGCAACCTGTTCCCTGAGTTAGAAAACGTCGAGAAAAGGTCGTTTCTGCTAGCGCTGTGCTTCCTCACATGTATTTGCTTAACGGTGAAAGCCCACAGTAACGCACTTTTCTCCCAGAAAATACACTGTTTCTAAGGAAATGGGAACACACTGAGGAGACACTTGTGGGAGCTACTGTGACTAAAACTGAGCTTCCCTGCGCACAGGGAAGCTAGAGAAATGCTGATTTCATCAAGCCCAGTTACATACTCAGAATCTGTACTACTGCGCAAATAGGCATCTCTCTGTAGGCAAAAAACTCATTTCTGACAAAGTTGCCCAAATGCATCTGAGAAGTGTGCAACTTGTTCCCTAAGTTAGAAAACGTCGAGAAACGTTCGTTTCAGCTAGCGCTGTGCTTCTACACATGTATTTGCTGAACAGTGAAAGCACACAGTAATGCACTTTTCTCCCAGCAAATACACTGTTCCTAAGGAAATGGGAACACACTGAGGAGACACTTGTGGGAGCTACTGTGACTAAAACTGAGCTTCCCTACGCACAGGGAAGCAAGAGAAATGCTGATTTCATCAAGCCCAGTTACATACTCAGAATCTGTACTACTGCACAAATAGGCATGTCTCTGTAGGAAAAAACTCATTTCTGACAAAGTTGCCCAAATGCATCTCAGAAGTGTGCAACTTGTTTCCTGAGTTAGAAAACGTCGAGAAACGTTCGTTTCTGCTAGCGCTGTGCTTCTACACATGTATTTGCTGAACGGTGAAAGCGTACAGTAATGCACTTTTCTCCCAGCAAATACACTGTTTCTAAGGAAATGGGAACACACTGAGGAGACACTTGTGGGAGCTACTGTGACTAAAACTGAGCTTCCCTACGCACAGGGAAGCAAAAGAAATGCTGATTTCATCAAGCCCAGTTACATACTCAGAATCTGTACTACTGCGCGAATAGGCATGTCTCTGTAGGCAAAAAACTCATTTCTGACAAAGTTGCCCAAATGCACCTCAGAAGTGTGCAACTTGTTCCCTGAGTTAGAAAACGTCGAGAAACGTTCGTTTCTGCTAGCGCTGTGCTTCTACACATGTATTTGCTTAACGGTGAAAGCCCACAGTAACGCACTTTTCTCCCAGAAAATACACTGTTTCTAAGGAAATGGGAACACACTGAGGAGACACTTGTGGGAGCTACTGTGACTAAAACTGAGCTTCCCTACGCACAGGAAAGCAAGAGAAATGCTGATTTCATCAAGCCCAGTTACATACTCAGAATCTGTACTACTGCGCAAATAGGCATGTCTCTTTCGGCAAAAAACTCATTTCTGACAAAGTGGCCCAAATGCATCTCAGAAGTGTGCAACTTGTTCCCTGAGTTAGAAAACGTCGAGAAACGTTCGTTTCTGCTAGCGCTGTGCTTCTACACATGTATTTGCTGAACGGTGAAAGCGCACAGTAAAGCACTTTTCTCCCAGCAAATACACTGTTTCTAAGGAAATGGGAACACACTGAGGAGACACTTGTGGGAGCTACTGTGACTAAAACTGAGCTTCCCTACGCACAGGGAAGCAAGAGAAATGCTGATTTCATCAAGCCCAGTTACATACTCAGAATCTGTACTACTGCGCAAATAGGCAGGTCTCTGTAGGCAAAAAACTCATTTCTGACAAAGTTTCCCAAAGGCACCTCAGAAGTGTGCAACCTGTTCCCTGAGTTAGAAAATGTCGAGAAACGGTCGTTTCTGCTAGCGCTGTGCTTCTACACATGTATTTGCTTAACGGTGAAAGCCCACAGTAACGCACTTTTCTCCCAGAAAATACACTGTTTCTAAGGAAATGGGAACACACTGAGGAGACACTTGTGGGAGCTACTGTGACTAAAACTGAGCTTCCCTACGCACAGGGAAGCAAGAGAAATGCTGATTTCATCAAGCCCAGTTACATACTCAGAATCTGTACTACTGCGCAAATAGGCATGTCTCTGTAGGCAAAAAACTCATTTCTGACAAAGTTTCCCAAATGCATCTCAGAAGTGTGCAACTTGTTCCCTGAGTTAGAAAACATCGAGAAACGGTCGTTTCTGCTAGCGCTGTGCTTCTACACATGTATTTGCTGAACGGTGAAAGCGCACAGTAATGCACTTTTCTCCCAGCAAATACACTGTTTCTAAGGAAATGGGAACACACTGAGGAGACACTTGTGGGAGCTACTGTGACTAAAACTGAGCTTCCCTACGCACAGGGAAGCAAGAGAAATGCTGATTTCATCAAGCCCAGTTACATACTCAGAATCTGTACTACTGCGCAAATAGGCATGTCTCTTTCGGCAAAAAACTCATTTCTGACAAAGTTGCCCAAATGCATCTCAGAAGTGTGCAACTTGTTCCCTGAGTTAGAAAACGTCGAGAAACGGTCGTTTCTGCTAGCGCTGTGCTTCTACACATGTATTTGCTGAACGGTGAAAGCGCACAGTAATGCACTTTTCTCCCAGCAAATACACTGTTTCTAAGGAAATGGGAACACACTGAGGAGACACTTGTGGGAGCTACTGTGACTAAAACTGAGCTTCCCTATGCACAGGGAAGCAAGAGAAATGCTGATTTCATCAAGCCCAGTTACATACTCAGAATCTGTACTACTGCGCAAATAGGCATGTCTCTGTAGGCAAAAAACTCATTTCTGACAAAGTTTCCCAAATGCATCTCAGAAGTGTGCAACTTGTTCCCTGAGTTAGAAAACGTCGAGAAACGTTCGTTTCTGCTAGGGCTGTGCTTCTACACATGTATTTGCTGAACGGTGAAAGCGCACAGTAACGCACTTTTCTCCCAGCAAATACACTGTTTCTAAGGAAATGGGAACACACTGAGGAGACACTTGTGGGAGCTACTGTGACTAAAACTGAGCTTCCCTACGCACAGGGAAGCAAGAGAAATGCTGATTTCATCAAGCCCAGTTACATACTCAGAATCTGTACTACTGCGCAAATAGGCATGTCTCTGTAGGCAAAAAACTCATTTCTGACAAAGTTGCCCAAATGCATCTCAGAAGTGTGCAACTTGTTCCCTGAGTTAGAAAACGTCGAGAAACGTTCGTTTCTGCTAGCGCTGTGCTTCTACACATGTATTTGCTGAACAGTGAAAGCGCACAGTAATGCACTTTTCTCCCAGCAAATACACTGTTTCTAAGGAAATGGGAACACACTGAGGAGACACTTGTGGGAGCTACTGGGACTAAAACTGAGCTTCCCTACGCACAGGGAAGCAAGAGAAAGGCTGATTTCATCAAGCCCAGTTACATACTCAGAATCTGTACTACTGCGCAAATAGGCATGTCTCTTTAGGCAAAAAACTCATTTCTGACAAAGTTGCCCAAATGCATCTCAGAAGTGTGCAACTTGTTCCCTGAGTTAGAAAACGTCGAGAAACGGTCGTTTCTGCTAGCGCTGTGCTTCTACACATGTATTTGCTGAACAGTGAAAGCGCACAGTAATGCACTTTTCTCCCAGCAAATACACTGTTTCTAAGGAAATGGGAACACACTGAGGAGACACTTGTGGGAGCTACTGTGACTAAAACTGAGCTTCCCTACGCACAGGGAAGCTAGAGAAATGCTGATTTCATCAAGCCCAGTTACATACTCAGAATCTGTACTACTGCGCAAATAGGCATGTCTCTTTAGGCAAAAAACTCATTTCTGACAAAGTTGCCCAAATGCATCTCAGAAGTGTGCAACTTGTTCCCTGAGTTAGAAAACATCGAGAAACGTTCGTTTCTGCTAGCGCTGTGCTTCTACACATGTATTTGCAGAACGGTGAAAGCGCACAGTAATGCACTTTTCTCCCAGCAAATACACTGTTTCTAAGGAAATGGGAACACATTGAGGAGACACTTGTGGGAGCTACTGGGACTAAAACTGAGCTTCCCTACGCACAGGGAAGCAAGAGAAATGCTGATTTCATCCAGCCCAGTTACATACTCAGAATCTGTACTACTGCGCAAATAGGCATGTCTCTTTAGGCAAAAAACTCATTTCTGACAAAGTTGCCCAAATGCATCTCAGAAGTGTGCAACTTGTTCCCTGAGTTAGAAAACATCGAGAAACGGTCGTTTCTGCTAGCGCTGTGCTTCTACACATGTATTTGCTGAACGGTGAAAGCCCACAGTAACGCACTTTTCTCCCAGCAAATACACTGTTTCTAAGGAAATGGGAACACACTGAGGAGACACTTGTGGGAGCTACTGTTACTAAAACTGAGCTTCCCTACGCACAGGGAAGCAAGAGAAATGCTGATTTCATCCAGCCCAGTTACATACTCAGAATCTGTACTACTGCGCAAATAGGCATGTCTCTTTAGGCAAAAAAATCATTTCTGACAAAGTTGCCCAAATGCATCTCAGAAGTGTGCAACTTGTTCCCTGAGTTAGAAAACATCGATAAACGGTCGTTTCTGCTAGCGCTGTGCTTCTACACATGTATTTGCTGAACGGTGAAAGCGCACAGTAATGCACTTTTCTCCCAGCAAATACACTGTTTCTAAGGAAATGGGAACACACTGAGGAGACACTTGTGGGAGCTACTGTGACTAAAACTGAGCTTCCCTACGCACAGGGGAGCAAGAAAAATGCTGATTTCATCAAGCCCAGTTACATACTCAGAATCTGTACTACTGCGCAAATAGGCATGTCTCTTTCGGCAAAAAACTCATTTCTGACAAAGTTGCCCAAATGCATCTCAGAAGTGTGCAACTTGTTCCCTGAGTTAGAAAACATGGAGAAACGGTCGTTTCTGCTAGCGCTGTGCTTCTACACATGTATTTGCTGAATGGTGAAAGCACACAGTAATGCACTTTTCTCCCAGAAAATACACTGTTTCTAAGGAAATGGGAACACACTGAGGAGACACTTGTGGGAGCTACTGGGACTAAAACTGAGCTTCCCTACGCACAGGGAAGCAAGAGAAATGCTGATTTCATCAAGCCCAGTTACATACTCAGAATCTGTACTACTGCGCAAATAGGCATGTCTCTGTAGGCAAAAAACTCATTTCTGACAAAGTTTCCCAAATGCATCTCAGAAGTGTGCAACTTGTTCCCTGAGTTAGAAAACGTCGAGAAACGGTCGTTTCTGCTAGCGCTGTGCTTCTACACATGTATTTGCTGAACGGTGAAAGCGCACAGTAATGCACTTTTCTCCCAGCAAATACACTGTTTCTAAGGAAATGGGAACACACTGAGGAGACACTTGTGGGAGCTACTGGGACTAAAACTGAGCTTCCCTACTCACAGGGAAGCAAGAGAAATGCTGATTTCATCAAGCCCAGTTACATACTCAGAATCTGTACTACTGCGCAAATAGGCATGTCTCTGTAGGCAAAAAACTCATTTCTGACAAAGTTGCCCAAATGCATCTCAGAAGTGTGCAACTTGTTCCCTTAGTTAGAAAACGTCGAGAAACGTTCGTTGCTGCTAGCGCTGTGATTCTACACATGTATTTGCTGAACGGTGAAAGCGCACAGTAATGCACTTTTCTCCCAGCAAATACACTGTTTCTAAGGAAATGGGAACACACTGAGGAGACACTTGTGGGAGCTACTGTGACTAAAACTGAGCTTCCCTACGCACAGGGAAGCAAGAGAAATGCTGATTTCATCAAGCCCAGTTACATACTCAGAATCTGTACTACTGCGCAAATAGGCATGTCTCTTTCGGCAAAAAACTCATTTCTGACAAAGTTGCCCAAATGCATCTCAGAAGAGTGCAACTTGTTTCCTGAGTTAGAAAACGTCGAGAAACGGTCGTTTCTGCTAGCGCTGTGCTTCTACACATGTATTTGCTGAACGGTGAAAGCGTACAGTAACACACTTTTCTCCCAGCAAATACACTGTTTCTAAGGAAATGGGAACACACTGAGGAGACACTTGTGGGAGCTACTGTGACTAAAACTGAGCTTCCCTACGCACAGGGAAGCAAGAGAAATGCTGATTTCATCAAGCCCAGTTACATACTCAGAATCTGTACTACTGCGCAAATAGGCATGTCTCTGTAGGCAAAAAACTCATTTCTGACAAAGTTGCCCAAATGCATCTCAGAAGTGTGCAACTTGTTCCCTGAGTTAGAAAACATCGAGAAACGGTCGTTTCTGCTAGCGCTGTGCTTCTACACATGTATTTGCTGAACGGTGAAAGCCCACAGTAACACACTTTTCTCCCAGCAAATACACTGTTTCTAAGGAAATGGGAACACACTGAGGAGACACTTGTGGGAGCTACTGGGACTAAAACTGAGCTTCCCTACGCACAGGGAAGCAAGAGAAAGGCTGATTTCATCAAGCCCAGTTACATACTCAGAATCTGTACTACTGCGCAAATAGGCATGTCTCTTTAGGCAAAAAACTCATTTCTGACAAAGTTGCCCAAATGCATCTCAGAAGTGTGCAACTTGTTCCCTGAGTTAGAAAACGTCGAGAAACGGTCGTTTCTGCTAGCGCTGTGCTTCTACACATGTATTTGCTGAACAGTGAAAGCGCACAGTAATGCACTTTTCTCCCAGCAAATACACTGTTTCTAAGGAAATGGGAACACACTGAGGAGACACTTGTGGGAGCTACTGGGACTAAAACTGAGCTTCCCTACGCACAGGGAAGCAAGAGAAATGCTGATTTCATCAAGCCCAGTTACATACTCAGAATCTGTACTACTGCGCAAATAGGCATGTCTCTGTAGGCAAAAAACTCATTTCTGACAAAGTTGCCCAAATGCATCTCAGAAGTGTGCAACTTGTTCCCTGAGTTAGAAAACGTCGAGAAACGTTCGTTTCTGCTAGCGCTGTGCTTCTACACATGTATTTGCTGAACAGTGAAAGCGCACAGTAATGCACTTTTCTCCCAGCAAATACACTGTTTCTAAGGAAATGGGAACACACTGAGGAGACACTTGTGGGAGCTACTGGGACTAAAACTGAGCTTCCCTACGCACAGGGAAGCAAGAGAAAGGCTGATTTCATCAAGCCCAGTTACATACTCAGAATCTGTACTACTGCGCAAATAGGCATGTCTCTTTAGGCAAAAAACTCATTTCTGACAAAGTTGCCCAAATGCATCTCAGAAGTGTGCAACTTGTTCCCTGAGTTAGAAAACGTCGAGAAACGGTCGTTTCTGCTAGCGCTGTGCTTCTACACATGTATTTGCTGAACAGTGAAAGCGCACAGTAATGCACTTTTCTCCCAGCAAATACACTGTTTCTAAGGAAATGGGAACACACTGAGGAGACACTTGTGGGAGCTACTGGGACTAAAACTGAGCTTCCCTACGCACAGGGAAGCAAGAGAAAGGCTGATTTCATCAAGCCCAGTTACATACTCAGAATCTGTACTACTGCGCAAATAGGCATGTCTCTTTAGGCAAAAAACTCATTTCTGACAAAGTTGCCCAAATGCATCTCAGAAGTGTGCAACTTGTTCCCTGAGTTAGAAAACATCGAGAAACGTTCGTTTCTGCTAGCGCTGTGCTTCTACACATGTATTTGCAGAACGGTGAAAGCGCACAGTAATGCACTTTTCTCCCAGCAAATACACTGTTTCTAAGGAAATGGGAACACATTGAGGAGACACTTGTGGGAGCTACTGGGACTAAAACTGAGCTTCCCTACGCACAGGGAAGCAAGAGAAATGCTGATTTCATCCAGCCCAGTTACATACTCAGAATCTGTACTACTGCGCAAATAGGCATGTCTCTTTAGGCAAAAAACTCATTTCTGACAAAGTTGCCCAAATGCATCTCAGAAGTGTGCAACTTGTTCCCTGAGTTAGAAAACATCGAGAAACGGTCGTTTCTGCTAGCGCAGTGCTTCTACACATGTATTTGCTGAACGGTGAAAGCCCACAGTAACGCACTTTTCTCCCAGCAAATACACTGTTTCTAAGGAAATGGGAACACACTGAGGAGACACTTGTGGGAGCTACTGTTACTAAAACTGAGCTTCCCTACGCACAGGGAAGCAAGAGAAATGCTGATTTCATCCAGCCCAGTTACATACTCAGAATCTGTACTACTGCGCAAATAGGCATGTCTCTTTAGGCAAAAAAATCATTTCTGACAAAGTTGCCCAAATGCATCTCAGAAGTGTGCAACTTGTTCCCTGAGTTAGAAAACATCGATAAACGGTCGTTTCTGCTAGCGCTGTGCTTCTACACATGTATTTGCTGAACGGTGAAAGCGCACAGTAATGCACTTTTCTCCCAGCAAATACACTGTTTCTAAGGAAATGGGAACACACTGAGGAGACACTTGTGGGAGCTACTGTGACTAAAACTGAGCTTCCCTACGCACAGGGGAGCAAGAAAAATGCTGATTTCATCAAGCCCAGTTACATACTCAGAATCTGTACTACTGCGCAAATAGGCATGTCTCTTTCGGCAAAAAACTCATTTCTGACAAAGTTGCCCAAATGCATCTCAGAAGTGTGCAACTTGTTCCCTGAGTTAGAAAACATGGAGAAACGGTCGTTTCTGCTAGCGCTGTGCTTCTACACATGTATTTGCTGAATGGTGAAAGCACACAGTAATGCACTTTTCTCCCAGAAAATACACTGTTTCTAAGGAAATGGGAACACACTGAGGAGACACTTGTGGGAGCTACTGGGACTAAAACTGAGCTTCCCTACGCACAGGGAAGCAAGAGAAATGCTGATTTCATCAAGCCCAGTTACATACTCAGAATCTGTACTACTGCGCAAATAGGCATGTCTCTGTAGGCAAAAAACTCATTTCTGACAAAGTTTCCCAAATGCATCTCAGAAGTGTGCAACTTGTTCCCTGAGTTAGAAAACGTCGAGAAACGGTCGTTTCTGCTAGCGCTGTGCTTCTACACATGTATTTGCTGAACGGTGAAAGCGCACAGTAATGCACTTTTCTCCCAGCAAATACACTGTTTCTAAGGAAATGGGAACACACTGAGGAGACACTTGTGGGAGCTACTGGGACTAAAACTGAGCTTCCCTACTCACAGGGAAGCAAGAGAAATGCTGATTTCATCAAGCCCAGTTACATACTCAGAATCTGTACTACTGCGCAAATAGGCATGTCTCTGTAGGCAAAAAACTCATTTCTGACAAAGTTTCCCAAATGCATCTCAGAAGTGTGCAACTTGTTCCCTGAGTTAGAAAACGTCGAGAAACGGTCGTTTCTGCTAGCGCTGTGCTTCTACACATGTATTTGCTGAACGGTGAAAGCGCACAGTAATGCACTTTTCTCCCAGCAAATACACTGTTTCTAAGGAAATGGGAACACACTGAGGAGACACTTGTGGGAGCTACTGGGACTAAAACTGAGCTTCCCTACGCACAGGGAAGCAAGACAAATGCTGATTTCATCAAGCCCAGTTACATACTCAGAATCTGTACTACTGCGCAAATAGGCATGTCTCTGTAGGCAAAAAACTCATTTCTGACAAAGTTGCCCAAATGCATCTCAGAAGTGTGCAACTTGTTCCCTTAGTTAGAAAACGTCGAGAAACGTTCGTTTCTGCTAGCGCTGTGATTCTACACATGTATTTGCTGAACGGTGAAAGCGCACAGTAATGCACTTTTCTCCCAGCAAATACACTGTTTCTAAGGAAATGGGAACACACTGAGGAGACACTTGTGGGAGCTACTGTGACTAAAACTGAGCTTCCCTACGCACAGGGAAGCAAGAGAAATGCTGATTTCATCAAGCCCAGTTACATACTCAGAATCTGTACTACTGCGCAAATAGGCATGTCTCTTTCGGCAAAAAACTCATTTCTGACAAAGTTGCCCAAATGCATCTCAGAAGAGTGCAACTTGTTTCCTGAGTTAGAAAACGTCGAGAAACGGTCGTTTCTGCTAGCGCTGTGCTTCTACACATGTATTTGCTGAACGGTGAAAGCGTACAGTAACACACTTTTCTCCCAGCAAATACACTGTTTCTAAGGAAATGGGAACACACTGAGGAGACACTTGTGGGAGCTACTGTGACTAAAACTGAGCTTCCCTACGCACAGGGAAGCAAGAGAAATGCTGATTTCATCAAGCCCAGTTACATACTCAGAATCTGTACTACTGCGCAAATAGGCATGTCTCTGTAGGCAAAAAACTCATTTCTGACAAAGTTGCCCAAATGCATCTCAGAAGTGTGCAACTTGTTCCCTGAGTTAGAAAACATCGAGAAACGGTCGTTTCTGCTAGCGCTGTGCTTCTACACATGTATTTGCTGAACGGTGAAAGCCCACAGTAACACACTTTTCTCCCAGCAAATACACTGTTTCTAAGGAAATGGGAACACAATGAGGAGACACTTGTGGGAGCTACTGTTACTAAAACTGAGCTTCCCTACGCACAGGGAAGCAAGAGAAATGCTGATTTCATCCAGCCCAGTTACATACTCAGAATCTGTACTACTGCGCAAATAGGCATGTCTCTTTAGGCAAAAAAATCATTTCTGACAAAGTTGCCCAAATGCATCTCAGAAGTGTGCAACTTGTTCCCTGAGTTAGAAAACATCGATAAACGGTCGTTTCTGCTAGCGCTGTGCTTCTACACATGTATTTGCTGAACGGTGAAAGCGCACAGTAATGCACTTTTCTCCCAGCAAATACACTGTTTCTAAGGAAATGGGAACACACTGAGGAGACACTTGTGGGAGCTACTGTGACTAAAACTGAGCTTCCCTACGCACAGGGAAGCAAGAAAAATGCTGATTTCATCAAGCCCAGTTACATACTCAGAATCTGTACTACTGCGCAAATAGGCATGTCTCTTTAGGCAAAAAACTCATTTCTGACAAAGTTGCCCAAATGCATCTCAGAAGTGTGCAACTTGTTCCCTGAGTTAGAAAACGTCGAGAAACATTCGTTTCTGCTAGCGCTGTGCTTCTACACATGTATTTGCTGAATGGTGAAAGCACACAGTAATGCACTTTTCTCCCAGAAAATACACTGTTTCTAAGGAAATGGGAACACACTGAGGAGACACTTGTGGGAGCTACTGGGACTAAAACTGAGCTTCCCTACGCACAGGGAAGCAAGAGAAATGCTGATTTCATCAAGCCCAGTTACATACTCAGAATCTGTACTACTGCGCAAATAGGCATGTCTCTGTAGGCAAAAAACTCATTTCTGACAAAGTTGCCCAAATGCATCTCAGAAGTGTGCAACTTGTTCCCTGAGTTAGAAAACGTCGAGAAACGTTCGTTTCTGCTATCGCTGTGCTTCTACACATGTATTTGCTGAACAGTGAAAGCGCACAGTAATGCACTTTTCTCCCAGCAAATACACTGTTTCTAAGGAATTGGGAACACACTGAGGAGACACTTGTGGGAGCTACTGGGACTAAAACTGAGCTTCCCTACGCACAGGGAAGCAAGAGAAATGCTGATTTCATCAAGCCCAGTTACATACTCAGAATCTGTACTACTGCGCAAATAGGCATGTCTCTGTAGGCAAAAAACTCATTTCTGACAAAGTATCCCAAATGCATCTCAGAAGTGTGCAACTTGTTCCCTGAGTTAGAAAACGTCGAGAAACGGTCGTTTCTGCTAGCGCTGTGCTTCTACACATGTATTTGCAGAACGGTAAAAGCCCACAGTAACGCACTTTTCTCCCAGCAAATACACTGTTTCAAAGGAAATGGGAACACACTGAGGAGACACTTGTGGGAGGTACTGTGACTAAAACTGAGCTTCCCTACGCACAGGGAAGCAAGAGAAATGCTGATTTCATCAAGCCCAGTTACATACTCAGAATCTGTACTACTGCGCCAATAGGCATGTCTCTGTAGGGAAAAAACTCATTTCTGACAAAGTTACCCAAATGCACCTCAGAAGTGTGCAACTTTTTCCCTGAGTTAGTAAACATCGAGAAACGGTCGTTTCTGCTAGCGCTGTGCTTCTACACATGTATTGGCTGAACGGTGAAAGCGCACAGTAATGCACTTTTCTCCCAGCAAATACACTGTTTCTAAGGAAATGGGAACACACTGAGGAGACACTTGTGGGAGCTACTGTGACTAAAACTGAGCTTCCCTACGCACAGGGAAGCAAGAGAAATGCTGATTTCATCAAGCCCAGTTACATACTCAGAATCTGTACTACTGCGCAAATAGGCATGTCTCTGTAGGCAAAAAACTCATTTCTGACAAAGTTGCCCAAATGCATCTCAGAAGTGTGCCACTTGTTCCCTGAGTTAGAAAACGTCGAGAAACGGTCGTTTCAGCTAGCGCTGTGCTTCTACACATGTATTTGCTGAACGGTGAAAGCGCACAGTAATGCACTTTTCTCCCAGCAAATACACTGTTTCTATGGAATTGGGAACACACTGAGGAGACACTTGTGGGAGCTACTGTGACTAAAACTGAGCTTCCCTACGCACAGGGAAGCAAGAGAAATGCTGATTTCATCAAGCCCAGTTACATATTCAGAATCTATACTACTGCGCAAATAGGCATGTCTCTGTAGGCAAAAAACTCATTTCTGACAAAGTTGCCCAAATGCATCTCAGAAGTGTGCCACTTTATCCCTGAGTTAGAAAACGTCGAGAAACGTTCGTTTCAGCTAGCGCTGTGCTTCTACACATGTATTTGCTGAACGGTGAAAGCGCACAGTAATGCACTTTTCTCCCAGCAAATACACTGTTCCTAAGGAAATGGGAACACACTGAGGAGACACTTGTGGGAGCTACTGTGACTAAAACTGAGCTTCCCTGCGCACAGGGAAGCTAGAGAAATGCTGATTTCATCAAGCCCAGTTACATACTCAGAATCTGTACTACTGCGCAAATAGGCATGTCTCTGTAGGCAAAAAACTCATTTCTGACAAAGTTGCCCAAATGCATCTCAGAAGTGTGCAACTTGTTCCCTGAGTTAGAAAACGTCGAGAAACCTTTGTTTCTGCTAGCGCTGTGCTTCTACACATGTATTTGCTGAACGGTGAAAGCGCACAGTAATGCACTTTTCTCCCAGCAAATACACTGTTTCTAAGGAAATGGGAACACACTGAGGAGACACTTGTGGGAGGTACTGTGACTAAAACTGAGCTTCCCTACGCACAGGGAAGCAAGAGAAATGCTGATTTCATCAAGCCCAGTTACATACTCAGAATCTGTACTACTGCGCCAATAGGCATGTCTCTGTAGGGAAAAAACTCATTTCTGACAAAGTTACCCAAATGCACCTCAGAAGTGTGCAACTTTTTCCCTGAGTTAGTAAACATCGAGAAACGGTCGTTTCTGCTAGCGCTGTGCTTCTACACATGTATTGGCTGAACGGTGAAAGCGCACAGTAATGCACTTTTCTCCCAGCAAATACACTGTTTCTAAGGAAATGGGAACACACTGAGGAGACACTTGTGGGAGCTACTGTGACTAAAACTGAGCTTCCCTACGCACAGGGAAGCAAGAGAAATGCTGATTTCATCAAGCCCAGTTACATACTCAGAATCTGTACTACTGCGCAAATAGGCATGTCTCTGTAGGCAAAAAACTCATTTCTGACAAAGTTGCCCAAATGCATCTCAGAAGTGTGCCACTTGTTCCCTGAGTTAGAAAACGTCGAGAAACGGTCGTTTCAGCTAGCGCTGTGCTTCTACACATGTATTTGCTGAACGGTGAAAGCGCACAGTAATGCACTTTTCTCCCAGCAAATACACTGTTTCTATGGAATTGGGAACACACTGAGGAGACACTTGTGGGAGCTACTGTGACTAAAACTGAGCTTCCCTACGCACAGGGAAGCAAGAGAAATGCTGATTTCATCAAGCCCAGTTACATATTCAGAATCTATACTACTGCGCAAATAGGCATGTCTCTGTAGGCAAAAAACTCATTTCTGACAAAGTTGCCCAAATGCATCTCAGAAGTGTGCCACTTTATCCCTGAGTTAGAAAACGTCGAGAAACGTTCGTTTCAGCTAGCGCTGTGCTTCTACACATGTATTTGCTGAACGGTGAAAGCGCACAGTAATGCACTTTTCTCCCAGCAAATACACTGTTCCTAAGGAAATGGGAACACACTGAGGAGACACTTGTGGGAGCTACTGTGACTAAAACTGAGCTTCCCTGCGCACAGGGAAGCTAGAGAAATGCTGATTTCATCAAGCCCAGTTACATACTCAGAATCTGTACTACTGCGCAAATAGGCATGTCTCTGTAGGCAAAAAACTCATTTCTGACAAAGTTGCCCAAATGCATCTCAGAAGTGTGCAACTTGTTCCCTGAGTTAGAAAACGTCGAGAAACCTTTGTTTCTGCTAGCGCTGTGCTTCTACACATGTATTTGCTGAACGGTGAAAGCGCACAGTAATGCACTTTTCTCCCAGCAAATACACTGTTTCTAAGGAAATGGGAACACACTGAGGAGACACTTGTGGGAGCTACTGTGACTAAAACTGAGCTTCCCTACGCACAGGGAAGCAAGAGAAATGCTGATTTCATCAAGCCCAGTTACATACTCAGAATCTGTACTACTGCGCAAATAGGCATGTCTCTTTCGGCAAAAAACTCATTTCTGACAAAGTTGCCCAAATGCATCTCAGAAGTGTGCAACTTGTTTCCTGAGTTAGAAAACGTGGAGAAACGGTCGTTTCTGCTAGCGCTGTGCTTCTACACATGTATTTGCTGAACGGTGAAAGCGCACAGTAACGCACTTTTCTCCCAGCAAATACACTGTTTTTAAGGAAATGGGAACACACTGAGGAGACACTTGTGGGAGCTACTGTGACTACAACTGAGCTTCCCTACGCACAGGGAAGCAAGAGAAATGCTGATTTCATCAAGCCCAGTTACATACTCAGAATCTGTACTACTGCGCAAATAGGCATGTCTCTGTAGGCAAAAAACTCATTTCTGACAAAGTTGCCCAAATGCATCTCAGAAGTGTGCAACTTGTTCCCTGAGTTAGAAAACGTCGAGAAACATTCGTTTCTGCTAGCGCTGTGCTTCTACACATGTATTTGCTGAATGGTGAAAGCACACAGTAATGCACTTTTCTCCCAGAAAATACACTGTTTCTAAGGAAATGGGAACACACTGAGGAGACACTTGTGGGAGCTACTGGGACTAAAACTGAGCTTCCCTACGCACAGGGAAGCAAGAGAAATGCTGATTTCATCAAGCCCAGTTACATACTCAGAATCTGTACTACTGCGCAAATAGGCATGTCTCTGTAGGCAAAAAACTCATTTCTGACAAAGTTGCCCAAATGCATCTCAGAAGTGTGCAACTTGTTCCCTGAGTTAGAAAACGTCGAGAAACGTTCGTTTCTGCTATCGCTGTGCTTCTACACATGTATTTGCTGAACAGTGAAAGCGCACAGTAATGCACTTTTCTCCCAGCAAATACACTGTTTCTAAGGAATTGGGAACACACTGAGGAGACACTTGTGGGAGCTACTGGGACTAAAACTGAGCTTCCCTACGCACAGGGAAGCAAGAGAAATGCTGATTTCATCAAGCCCAGTTACATACTCAGAATCTGTACTACTGCGCAAATAGGCATGTCTCTGTAGGCAAAAAACTCATTTCTGACAAAGTTTCCCAAATGCATCTCAGAAGTGTGCAACTTGTTCCCTGAGTTAGAAAACGTCGAGAAACGGTCGTTTCTGCTAGCGCTGTGCTTCTACACATGTATTTGCAGAACGGTAAAAGCCCACAGTAACGCACTTTTCTCCCAGCAAATACACTGTTTCAAAGGAAATGGGAACACACTGAGGAGACACTTGTGGGAGCTACTGTGACTAAAACTGAGCTTCCCTACGCACAGGGAAGCAAGAGAAATGCTGATTTCATCAAGCCCAGTTACATACTCAGAATCTGTACTACTGCGCCAATAGGCATGTCTCTGTAGGGGAAAAACTCATTTCTGACAAAGTTACCGAAATGCACCTCAGAAGTGTGCAACTTTTTCCCTGAGTTAGTAAACATCGAGAAACGGTCGTTTCTGCTAGCGCTGTGCTTCTACACATGTATTGGCTGAACGGTGAAAGCGCACAGTAATGCACTTTTCTCCCAGCAAATACACTGTTTCTAAGGAAATGGGAACACACTGAGGAGACACTTGTGGGAGCTACTGTGACTAAAACTGAGCTTCCCTACGCACAGGGAAGCAAGAGAAATGCTGATTTCATCAAGCCCAGTTACATACTCAGAATCTGTACTACTGCGCAAATAGGCATGTCTCTGTAGGCAAAAAACTCATTTCTGACAAAGTTGCCCAAATGCATCTCAGAAGTGTGCCACTTGTTCCCTGAGTTAGAAAACGTCGAGAAACGGTCGTTTCAGCTAGCGCTGTGCTTCTACACATGTATTTGCTGAACGGTGAAAGCGCACAGTAATGCACTTTTCTCCCAGCAAATACACTGTTTCTAAGGAATTGGGAACACACTGAGGAGACACTTGTGGGAGCTACTGTGACTAAAACTGAGCTTCCCTACGCACAGGGAAGCAAGAGAAATGCTGATTTCATCAAGCCCAGTTACATATTCAGAATCTATACTACTGCGCAAATAGGCATGTCTCTGTAGGCAAAAAACTCATTTCTGACAAAGTTGCCCAAATGCATCTCAGAAGTGTGCCACTTTATCCCTGAGTTAGAAAACGTCGAGAAACGTTCGTTTCAGCTAGCGCTGTGCTTCTACACATGTATTTGCTGAACGGTGAAAGCGCACAGTAATGCACTTTTCTCCCAGCAAATACACTGTTTCTAAGGAAATGGGAACACACTGAGGAGACACTTGTGGGAGCTACTGTGACTAAAACTGAGCTTCCCTGCGCACAGGGAAGCTAGAGAAATGCTGATTTCATCAAGCCCAGTTACATACTCAGAATCTGTACTACTGCGCAAATAGGCATGTCTCTGTAGGCAAAAAACTCATTTCTGACAAAGTTGCCCAAATGCATCTCAGAAGTGTGCAACTTGTTCCCTGAGTTAGAAAACGTCGAGAAACGTTCGTTTCTGCTAGCGCTGTGCTTCTACACATGTATTTGCTGAACGGTGAAAGCGCACAGTAACGCACTTTTCTCCCAGCAAATACACTGTTTTTAAGGAAATGGGAACACACTGAGGAGACACTTGTGGGAGCTACTGTGACTAAAACTGAGCTTCCCTACGCACAGGGAAGCAAGAGAAATGCTGATTTCATCAAGCCCAGTTACATACTCAGAATCTGTACTACTGCGCAAATAGGCATGTCTCTGTAGGCAAAAAACTCATTTCTGACAAAGATGCCCAAATGCATCTCAGAAGTGTGCAACTTGTTCCCTGAGTTAGAAAACATCGAGAAACGGTCGTTTCTGCTAGCGCTGTGCTTCTACACATGTATTTGCTGAACGGTGAAAGCGCACAGTAATGCACTTTTCTCCCAGCAAATACACTGTTTCTAAGGAAATGGGAACACACTGAGGAGACACTTGTGGGAGCTACTGTTACTAAAACTGAGCTTCCCTACGCACAGGGAAGCAAGAGAAATGCTGATTTCATCAAGCCCAGTTACATACTCAGAATCTGTACTACTGCGCAAATAGGCATGTCTCTGTAGGCAAAAAACTCATTTCTGACAAAGTTGCCCAAATGCATCTCAGAAGTGTGCAACTTGTTCCCTGAGTTAGAAAACGTCGAGAAACCTTCGTTTCTGCTAGCGCTGTGCTTCTACACATGTATTTGCTGAACGGTGAAAGCGCACAGTAATGCACTTTTCTCCCAGCAAATACACTGTTTCTAAGGAAATGGGAACACACTGAGGAGACACTTGTGGGAGCTACTGTGACTAAAACTGAGCTTCCATACGCACAGGGAAGCAAGAGAAATGCTGATTTCATCAAGCCCAGTTACATACTCAGAATCTGTACTACTGCGCAAATAGGCATGTCTCTTTCGGCAAAAAACTCATTTCTGACAAAGTTGCCCAAATGCATCTCAGAAGTGTGCAACTTGTTTCCTGAGTTAGAAAACGTCGAGAAACGGTCGTTTCTGCTAGCGCTGTGCTTCTACACATGTATTTGCTGAACGGTGAAAGCCCACAGTAACGCACTTTTCTCCCAGAAAATACACTGTTTCTAAGGAAATGGGAACACACTGAGGAGACACTTGTGGGAGCTACTGTGACTAAAACTGAGCTTCCCTACGCACAGGGAAGCAAGAGAAATGCTGATTTCATCAAGCCCAGTTACATACTCAGAATCTGTACTACTGCGCAAATAGGCATGTCTCTGTAGGCAAAAAACTCATTTCTGACAAAGTTGCCCAAATGCATCTCAGAAGTGTGCAACTTGTTCCCTGAGTTAGAAAACATCGAGAAACGGTCGTTTCTGCTAGCGCTGTGCTTCTACACATGTATTTGCTGAACGGTGAAAGCGCACAGTAATGCACTTTTCTCCCAGCAAATACACTGTTTCTAAGGAAATGGGAACACACTGAGGAGACACTTGTGGGAGCTACTGTTACTAAAACTGAGCTTCCCTACGCACAGGGAAGCAAGAGAAATGCTGATTTCATCAAGCCCAGTTACATACTCAGAATCTGTACTACTGCGCAAATAGGCCTGTCTCTGTAGGCAAAAAACTCATTTCTGACAAAGTTGCCCAAATGCATCTCAGAAGTGTGCAACTTGTTCCCTGAGATAGAAAACGTCGAGAAACGGTCGTTTCTGCTAGCGCTGTGCTTCTACACATGTATTTGCTGAACGGTGAAAGCGCACAGTAATGCACTTTTCTCCCAGCAAATACACTGTTTCTAAGGAAATAGGAACACACTGAGGAGACACTTGTGGGAGCTACTGTGACTAAAACTGAGCTTCCCTACGCACAGGGAAGCAAGAGAAATGCTGATTTCATCAAGCCCAGTTACATACTCAGAATCTGTACTACTGCGCAAATAGGCATGTCTCTGTAGGCAAAAAACTCATTTCTGACAAAGTTGCCCAAATGCATCTCAGAAGTGTGCAACTTGATCCCTGAGTTAGAAAACGTCGAGAAACGGTCGTTTCTGCTAGCGCTGTGCTTCTACACATGTATTTGCTGAACGGTGAAAGCGCACAGTAATGCACTTTTCTCCCAGCAAATACACTGTTTCTAAGGAAATGGGAACACACTGAGGAGACACTTGTGGGAGCTACTGGGACTAAAACTGAGCTTCCCTATGCACAGGGAAGCAAGAGAAAGGCTGATTTCATCAAGCCCAGTTACATACTCAGAATCTGTACTACTGCGCAAATAGGCATGTCTCTGTAGGCAAAAAACTCATTTCGGACAAAGTTTCCCAAATGCATCTCAGAAGTGTGCAACTTGTTCCCTGAGTTAGAAAATGTCGAGAAACGGTCGTTTCTGCTAGCGCTGTGCTTCTACACATGTATTTGCTGAACGGTGAAAGCGCACAGTAATGCACTTTTCTCCCAGCAAATACACTGTTTCTAAGGAAATGGGAACACACTGAGGAGACACTTGTGGGAGCTACTGGGACTAAAACTGAGGTTCCCTACGCACAGGGAAGCAAGAGAAATGCTGATTTCATCAAGCCCAGTTACATACTCAGAGTCTGTACTACTGCGCAAATAGGCATCTCTCTGTAGGCAAAAAACTCATTTCTGACAAAGTTGCCCAAATGCATCTCAGAAGTGTGCAAATTGTTCCCTGAGTTAGAAAACGTCGAGAAATGGTCGTTTCTGCTAGCGCTGTGCTTCTACACATGTATTTGCTGAACGGTAAAAGCCCACAGTAATGCACTTTTCTCCCAGCAAATACACTGTTTCTAAGGAAATGGGAACACACTGAGGAGACACTTGTGGGAGCTACTGTGACTAAAACTGAGTTTCCCTACGCACAGGGAAGCAAGAGAAATGCTGATTTCATCAAGCCCAGTTACATACTCAGAATCTGTACTACTGCGCAAATAGGCATGTCTCTTTCGGCAAAAAACTCATTTCTGACAAAGTTGCCCAAATTCATCTCAGAAGTGTGCAACTTGTTCCCTTAGTTAGAAAACGTCGAGAAACGGTCGTTTCTGCTAGCGCTGTGCTTCTACACATGTATTTGCTGAACGGTGAAAGCGCACAGTAATTCACTTTTCTCCCAGCAAATACACTGTTTCTAAGGAAATGGGAACACACTGAGGAGACACTTGTGGGAGCTACTGTTACTAAAACTGAGCTTCCCTACGCACAGGGAAGCAAGAGAAATGCTGATTTCATCCAGCCCAGTTACATACTCAGAATCTGTACTTCTGCGCAAATAGGCATGTCTCTGTAGGCAAAAAACTCATTTCTGACAAAGTTGCCCAAATGCATCTCAGAAGTGTGCAACTTGTTCCCTGAGATGGAAAACGTCGAGAAACGGTCGTTTCTGCTAGTGCTGTGCTTCTACACATGTATTTGCTGAACGGTGAAAGCGCACAGTAATGCACTTTTCTCCCAGCAAATACACTGTGTCTAAGGAAATGGGAACACACTGAGGAGACACTTGTGTGAGCTACTGGGACTAAAACTGAGCTTCCCTACGCACAGGGAAGCAAGAGAAATGCTGATTTCATCAAGCGCAGTTACATACTCAGAATTTGTACTACTGCGCAAATAGGCATGTCTCTGTAGGCAAAAAACTCATTTCTGACAAAGTTGCCCAAATGCATCTCAGAAGTGTACAACTTGTTCCCTGAGTTACAAAACATCGACAAATGGTCGTTTCTGCTAGCGCTGTGCTTCTACACATGTATTTGCTGAACGGTGAAAGCGCACAGTAATGCACTTTTCTCCCAGCAAATACACTGTTTCTAAGGAAATGGGAACACACTGAGGAGACACTTGTGGGAGCTACTGTGACTAAAACTGAGCTTCCCTACGCACAGGGAAGCAAGAGAAATGCTGATTTCATCAAGCCCAGTTACATACTCAGAATCTGTACTACTGCGCAAATAGGCATGTCTCTGTAGGCAAAAAACTCATTTCTGACAAAGTAGCCCAAATGCATTTCAGAAGTGTGCAACTTGTTCCCTGAGTTAGAAAACGTCGAGAAACGGTCGTTTCTGCTAGCGCTGTGCTTCTACACATGTATTTGCTGAACGGTGAAAGCACACAGTAATGCACTTTTCTCCCGGCAAAAACACTCTTTCTAAGGAAATGGGAACACACTGAGGAGACACTTGTGGGAGCTACTGTGAATAAAACTGAGCTTCCCTACGCACAGGGAAGCAAGAGAAATGCTGATTTCATCAAGCCCAGTTACATACTCAGAATCTGTACTACAGCGCAAATAGGCATGTCTCTTTAGGCAAAAAACTCATTTCTGACAAAGTTGCCCAAATGCACCTCAGAAGTGTGCAACTTGTTCCCTGACTTAGAAAACGTCGAGAAACGGTCGTTTCTGCTAGCGCTGTGCTTCTACACATGTATTTGCAGAACGGTAAAAGCCCACAGTAACGCACTTTTCTCCCAGCAAATACACTGTTTCTAAGGAAATGGGAACACACTGAGGAGACACTTGTGGGAGCTACTGTGACTAAAACTGAGCTTCCCTACGCACAGGGAAGCAAGAGAAATGCTGATTTCATCAAGCCCAGTTACATACTCAGAATCTGTACTACTGCGCCAATAGGCATGTCTCTGTAGGGAAAAAAATCATTTCTGACAAAGTTACCCAAATGCACCTCAGAAGTGTGCAACTTTTTCCCTGAGTTAGTAAACATCAAGAAACGGTCATTTCTGCTAGCGCTGTGCTTCTACACATGTATTGGCTGAACGGTGAAAGCGCACAGTAATGCACTTTTCTCCCAGCAAATACACTGTTTCTAAGGAAATGGGAACACACTGAGGAGACACTTCTGGGAGCTACTGTGACTAAAACTGAGCTTCCCTACGCAAAGGGAAGCAAGAGAAATGCTGATTTCATCAAGCCCAGTTACATACTCAGAATCTGTACTACTGCGCAAATAGGCATGTCTCTGTAGGCAAAAAACTCATTTCTGACAAAGTTGCCCAAATGCATCTCAGAAGTGAGCAACTTGTTCCCTGAGATAGAAAACGTCGAGAAACGGTCGTTTCTGCTAGCGCTGTGCTTCTACACATGTATTTGCTGAACGGTGAAAGCGCACAGTAATGCACTTTCTCCCAGCAAATACACTGTTTCTAAGGAAATGGGAACACACTGAGGAGACACTTGTGGGAGCTACTGTGACTAAAACTGAGCTTCCCTAAGCACAGGGAAGCAAGAGAAATGCTGATTTCATCAAGCCCAGTTACATACTCAGAATCTGTACTACTGCGCAAATAGGCATGTCTCTGTAGGCAAAAAACTCATTTCTGACAAAGTTGCCCAAATGCATCTCAGAAGTGTGCCACTTGTTCCCTGATTTAGAAAACGTCGAGAAAAGGTCGTTTCAGCTAGTGCTGTGCTTCTACACATGTATTTGCTGAACGGTGAAAGCGCACAGTAATGCACATTTCTCCCAGCAAAAACACTGTTTCTAAGGAAATGGGAACACACTGAGGAGACACTTGTGGGAGCTACTGTGACTAAAACTGAGCTTCCCTACGCACAGGGAGGCAAGAGAAATGCTGATTTCATCAAGCCCAGTTACATACTCAGAATATGTACTACTGCGCAAATAGTCATGTCTCTGTAGGCAAAAAACTCATTTCTGACAAAGTTGCCCAAATGCATCTCAGAAGTGTGCAACTTGTTTCCTGAGTTAGAAAACGTCGAGAAACGGTCGTTTCTGCTAGCGCTGTGCTTCTACACATGTATTTGCTGAACGGTGAAAGCGCACATTAATGCGCTTTTCTCCCATCAAATACACTGTTTCTAAGGAAATGGGAACACACTGAGGAGACACTTGTGGGAGCTACTGTGACTAAAACTGAGCTTCCCTACGCACAGGGAGGCAAGAGAAATGCTGATTTCATCAAGCCCAGTTACATACTCAGAATCTGTACTACTGCGCAATTAGGCATGTCTCTGTAGTCAAAAAACTCATTTCTGACAAAGTTGCCCAAATGCATCTCAGAAGTGTGCCACTTGTTCCCTGATTTAGAAAACGTCGAGAAAAGGTCGTTTCAGCTAGTGCTGTGCTTCTACACATGTATTTGCTGAACGGTGAAAGCGCACAGTAATGCACATTTCTCCCAGCAAAAACACTGTTTCTAAGGAAATGGGAACACACTGAGGAGACACTTGTGGGAGCTACTGTGACTAAAACTGAGCTTCCCTACGCACAGGGAGGCAAGAGAAATGCTGATTTCATCAAGCCCAGTTACATACTCAGAATCTGTACTACTGCGCAAATAGGCATGTCTCTTTCGGCAAAAAACTCATTTCTGACAAAGTTGCCCAAATGCATCTCAGAAGTGTGCAACTTGTTTCCTGAGTTAGAAAACGTCGAGAAACGGTCGTTTCTGCTAGCGCTGTGCTTCTACACATGTATTTGCTGAACGGTGAAAGCGCACAGTAACGCACTTTTCTCCCAGCAAATACACTGTTTTTAAGGAAATGGGAACACACTGAGGAGACACTTGTGGGAGCTACTGTGACTAAAACTGAGCTTCCCTACGCACAGGGAAGCAAGAGAAATGCTGATTTCATCAAGCCCAGTTACATACTCAGAATCTGTACTACTGCGCAAATAGGCATGTCTCTGTAGGCAAAAAACTCATTTCTGACAAAGATGCCCAAATGCATCTCAGAAGTGTGCAACTTGTTCCCTGAGTTAGAAAACATCGAGAAACGGTCGTTTCTGCTAGCGCTGTGCTTCTACACATGTATTTGCTGAACGGTGAAAGCGCACAGTAATGCACTTTTCTCCCAGCAAATACACTGTTTCTAAGGAAATGGGAACACACTGAGGAGACACTTGTGGGAGCTACTGTTACTAAAACTGAGCTTCCCTACGCACAGGGAAGCAAGAGAAATGCTGATTTCATCAAGCCCAGTTACATACTCAGAATCTGTACTACTGCGCAAATAGGCATGTCTCTGTAGGCAAAAAACTCATTTCTGACAAAGTTGCCCAAATGCATCTCAGAAGTGTGCAACTTGTTCCCTGAGTTAGAAAACGTCGAGAAACCTTCGTTTCTGCTAGCGCTGTGCTTCTACACATGTATTTGCTGAACGGTGAAAGCGCACAGTAATGCACTTTTCTCCCAGCAAATACACTGTTTCTAAGGAAATGGGAACACACTGAGGAGACACTTGTGGGAGCTACTGTGACTAAAACTGAGCTTCCATACGCACAGGGAAGCAAGAGAAATGCTGATTTCATCAAGCCCAGTTACATACTCAGAATCTGTACTACTGCGCAAATAGGCATGTCTCTTTCGGCAAAAAACTCATTTCTGACAAAGTTGCCCAAATGCATCTCAGAAGTGTGCAACTTGTTTCCTGAGTTAGAAAACGTCGAGAAACGGTCGTTTCTGCTAGCGCTGTGCTTCTACACATGTATTTGCTGAACGGTGAAAGCCCACAGTAACGCACTTTTCTCCCAGAAAATACACTGTTTCTAAAGAAATGGGAACACACTGAGGAGACACTTGAGGGAGCTACTGTGACTAGAACTGAGCTTCCCTACGCACAGGGAAGCAAGAGAAATGCTGATTTCATCAAGCCCAGTTACATACTCAGAATCTGTACTACTGCGCAAATAGGCATGTCTCTGTAGGCAAAAAACTCATTTCTGACAAAGTTGCCCAAATGCATCTCAGAAGTGTGCAACTTGATCCCTGAGTTAGAAAACGTCGAGAAACGGTCGTTTCTGCTAGCGCTGTGCTTCTACACATGTATTTGCTGAACGGTGAAAGCGCACAGTAATGCACTTTTCTCCCAGCAAATACACTGTTTCTAAGGAAATGGGAACACACTGAGGAGACACTTGTGGGAGCTACTGGGACTAAAACTGAGCTTCCCTATGCACAGGGAAGCAAGAGAAAGGCTGATTTCATCAAGCCCAGTTACATACTCAGAATCTGTACTACTGCGCAAATAGGCATGTCTCTGTAGGCAAAAAACTCATTTCGGACAAAGTTTCCCAAATGCATCTCAGAAGTGTGCAACTTGTTCCCTGAGTTAGAAAACGTCGAGAAACGGTCGTTTCTGCTAGCGCTGTGCTTCTACACATGTATTTGCTGAACGGTGAAAGCGCACAGTAATGCACTTTTCTCCCAGCAAATACACTGTTTCTAAGGAAATGGGAACACACTGAGGAGACACTTGTGGGAGCTACTGGGACTAAAACTGAGGTTCCCTACGCACAGGGAAGCAAGAGAAATGCTGATTTCATCAAGCCCAGTTACATACTCAGAGTCTGTACTACTGCGCAAATAGGCATCTCTCTGTAGGCAAAAAACTCATTTCTGACAAAGTTGCCCAAATGCATCTCAGAAGTGTGCAAATTGTTCCCTGAGTTAGAAAACGTCGAGAAATGGTCGTTTCTGCTAGCGCTGTGCTTCTACACATGTATTTGCTGAACGGTAAAAGCCCACAGTAATGCACTTTTCTCCCAGCAAATACACTGTTTCTAAGGAAATGGGAACACACTGAGGAGACACTTGTGGGAGCTACTGTGACTAAAACTGAGCTTCCCTACGCACAGGGAAGCAAGAGAAATGCTGATTTCATCAAGCCCAGTTACATACTCAGAATCTGTACTACTGCGCAAATAGGCATGTCTCTTTCGGCAAAAAACTCATTTCTGACAAAGTTGCCCAAATTCATCTCAGAAGTGTGCAACTTGTTCCCTTAGTTAGAAAACGTCGAGAAACGGTCGTTTCTGCTAGCGCTGTGCTTCTACACATGTATTTGCTGAACGGTGAAAGCGCACAGTTATGCACTTTTCTCCCAGCAAATACACTGTTTCTAAGGAAATGGGAACACACTGAGGAGACACTTGTGGGAGCTACTGTTACTAAAACTGAGCTTCCCTACGCACAGGGAAGCAAGAGAAATGCTGATTTCATCCAGCCCAGTTACATACTCAGAATCTGTACTTCTGCGCAAATAGGCATGTCTCTGTAGGCAAAAAACTCATTTCTGACAAAGTTGCCCAAATGCATCTCAGAAGTGTGCAACTTGTTCCCTGAGATAGAAAACGTCGAGAAACGGTCGTTTCTGCTAGTGCTGTGCTTCTACACATGTATTTGCTGAACGGTGAAAGCGCACAGTAATGCACTTTTCTCCCAGCAAATACACTGTGTCTAAGGAAATGGGAACACACTGAGGAGACACTTGTGTGAGCTACTGGGACTAAAACTGAGCTTCCCTACGCACAGGGAAGCAAGAGAAATGCTGATTTCATCAAGCGCAGTTACATACTCAGAATCTGTACTACTGCGCAAATAGGCATGTCTCTGTAGGCAAAAAACTCATTTCTGACAAAGTTGCCCAAATGCATCTCAGAAGTGTACAACTTGTTCCCTGAGTTAGAAAACATCGACAAATGGTCGTTTCTGCTAGCGCTGTGCTTCTACACATGTATTTGCTGAACGGTGAAAGCGCACAGTAATGCACTTTTCTCCCAGCAAATACACTGTTTCTAAGGAAATGGGAACACACTGAGGAGACACTTGTGGGAGCTACTGTGACTAAAACTGAGCTTCCCTACGCACAGGGAAGCAAGAGAAATGCTGATTTCGTCAAGCCCAGTTACATACTCAGAATCTGTACTACTGCGCAAATAGGCATGTCGCTTTAGGCAAAAAACTCATTTCTGACAAAGTTGCCCAAATGCACCTCAGAAGTGTGCAACTTGTTCCCTGACTTAGAAAACGTCGAGAAACGGTCGTTTCTGCTAGCGCTGTGCTTCTACACATGTATTTGCAGAACGGTAAAAGCCCACAGTAACGCACTTTTCTCCCAGCAAATACACTGTTTCTAAGGAAATGGGAACACACTGAGGAGACACTTGTGGGAGCTACTGTGACTAAAACTGAGCTTCCCTACGCACAGGGAAGCAAGAGAAATGCTGATTTCATCAAGCCCAGTTACATACTCAGAATCTGTACTACTGCGCCAATAGGCATGTCTCTGTAGGGAAAAAAATCATTTCTGACAAAGTTACCCAAATGCACCTCAGAAGTGTGCAACTTTTTCCCTGAGTTAGTAAACATCAAGAAACGGTCGTTTCTGCTAGCGCTGTGCTTCTACACATGTATTGGCTGAACGGTGAAAGCGCACAGTAATGCACTTTTCTCCCAGCAAATACACTGTTTCTAAGGAAATGGGAACACACTGAGGAGACACTTCTGGGAGCTACTGTGACTAAAACTGAGCTTCCCTACGCAAAGGGAAGCAAGAGAAATGCTGATTTCATCAAGCCCAGTTACATACTCAGAATCTGTACTACTGCGCAAATAGGCATGTCTCTGTAGGCAAAAAACTCATTTCTGACAAAGTTGCCCAAATGCATCTCAGAAGTGAGCAACTTGTTCCCTGAGATAGAAAACGTCGAGAAACGGTCGTTTCTGCTAGCGCTGTGCTTCTACACATGTATTTGCTGAACGGTGAAAGCGCACAGTAATGCACTTTCTCCCAGCAAATACACTGTTTCTAAGGAAATGGGAACACACTGAGGAGACACTTGTGGGAGCTACTGTGACTAAAACTGAGCTTCCCTAAGCACAGGGAAGCAAGAGAAATGCTGATTTCATCAAGCCCAGTTACATACTCAGAATCTGTACTACTGCGCAAATAGGCATGTCTCTGTAGGCAAAAAACTCATTTCTGACAAAGTTGCCCAAATGCATCTCAGAAATGTGCCACTTGTTCCCTGATTTAGAAAACGTCGAGAAAAGGTCGTTTCAGCTAGTGCTGTGCTTCTACACATGTATTTGCTGAACGGTGAAAGCGCACAGTAATGCACATTTCTCCCAGCAAAAACACTGTTTCTAAGGAAATGGGAACACACTGAGGAGACACTTGTGGGAGCTACTGTGACTAAAACTGAGCTTCCCTACGCACAGGGAGGCAAGAGAAATGCTGATTTCATCAAGCCCAGTTACATACTCAGAATATGTACTACTGCGCAAATAGTCATGTCTCTGTAGGCAAAAAACTCATTTCTGACAAAGTTGCCCAAATGCATCTCAGAAGTGTGCAACTTGTTTCCTGAGTTAGAAAACGTCGAGAAACGGTCGTTTCTGCTAGCGCTGTGCTTCTACACATGTATTTGCTGAACGGTGAAAGCGCACATTAATGCGCTTTTCTCCCATCAAATACACTGTTTCTAAGGAAATGGGAACACACTGAGGATACACTTGTGGGAGCTACTGTGACTAAAACTGAGCTTCCCTACGCACAGGGAGGCAAGAGAAATGCTGATTTCATCAAGCCCAGTTACATACTCAGAATCTGTACTACTGCGCAATTAGGCATGTCTCTGTAGTCAAAAAACTCATTTCTGACAAAGTTGCCCAAATGCATCTCAGAAGTGTGCCACTTGTTCCCTGATTTAGAAAACGTCGAGAAAAGGTCGTTTCAGCTAGTGCTGTGCTTCTACACATGTATTTGCTGAACGGTGAAAGCGCACAGTAATGCACTTTTCTCCCAGCAAATACACTGTTTCTAAGGAAATGGGAACACACTGAGGAGACACTTGTGGGAGCTACTGTGACTAAAACTGAGCTTCCCTACGCACAGGGAGGCAAGAGAAATGCTGATTTCATCAAGCCCAGTTACATACTCAGAATATGTACTACTGCGCAAATAGTCATGTCTCTGTAGGCAAAAAACTCATTTCTGACAAAGTTGCCCAAATGCATCTCAGAAGTGTGCAACTTGTTTCCTGAGTTAGAAAACGTCGAGAAACGGTCGTTTCTGCTAGCGCTGTGCTTCTACACATGTATTTGCTGAACGGTGAAAGCGCACATTAATGCGCTTTTCTCCCATCAAATACACTGTTTCTAAGGAAATGGGAACACACTGAGGAGACACTTGTGGGAGCTACTGTGACTAAAACTGAGCTTCCCTTCGCACAGGGAAGCAAGAGAAATGCTGATTTCATCAAGCCCAGTTACATACTCAGAATCTGTACTACTGCGCAATTAGGCATGTCTCTGTAGGCAAAAAACTCATTTCTGACAAAGTTGCCCAAATGCATCTCAGAAGTGTGCCACTTGTTCCCTGATTTAGAAAACGTCGAGAAAAGGTCGTTTCAGCTAGTGCTGTGCTTCTACACATGTATTTGCTGAACGGTGAAAGCGCACAGTAATGCACATTTCTCCCAGCAAAAACACTGTTTCTAAGGAAATGGGAACACACTGAGGAGACACTTGTGGGAGCTACTGTGACTAAAACTGAGCTTCCCTACGCACAGGGAGGCAAGAGAAATGCTGATTTCATCAAGCCCAGTTACATACTCAGAATCTGTACTACTGCGCAAATAGTCATGTCTCTGTAGGCAAAAAACTCATTTCTGACAAAGTTGCCCAAATGCATCTCAGAAGTGTGCAACTTGTTTCCTGAGTTAGAAAACGTCGAGAAACGGTCGTTTCTGCTAGCGCTGTGCTTCTACACATGTATTTGCTGAACGGTGAAAGCGCACATTAATGCGCTTTTCTCCCATCAAATACACTGTTTCTAAGGAAATGGGAACACACTGAGGAGACACTTGTGGGAGCTACTGTGACTAAAACTGAGCTTCCCTTCGCACAGGGAAGCAAGAGAAATGCTGATTTCATCAAGCCCAGTTACATACTCAGAATCTGTACTACTGCGCAATTAGGCATGTCTCTGTAGGCAAAAAACTCATTTCTGACAAAGATGCCCAAATGCATCTCAGAAGTGTGCCACTTGTTCCCTGAGTTAGAAAACGTCGAGAAACGTTCGTTTCTGCTAGCACTGTGCTTCTACACATGTGTTTGCTGAACGGTGAAAGCGCACAGTAATGCACTTTTCTCCCAGCAAATACACTGTTTCTAAGGAAATGGTAACACACTGAGGAGACACTTGTGGGAGCTACTATGACTAAAACTGAGCTTCCCTACGCACAGGGAAGCAAGAGAAATGCTGATTTCATCAAGCCCAGTTACATACTCAGAATCTGTACTACTGCGCAAATAGGCATGTCTCTGTAGGCAAAAAACTCATTTCTGACAAAGATGCCCAAATGCATCTCAGAAGTGTGCCACTTGTTCCCTGAGTTAGAAAACGTCGAGAAATGTTCGTTTCTGCTAGCGCTGTGCTTCTACACATGTGTTTGATGAACGGTGAAAGTGCACAGTAATGCACTTTTCTCCCAGCAAATACACTGTTTCTACGGAAATGGGAACACACTGAGGAGACACTTGTGGGAGCTACTGTGACTAGAACTGAGCTTCCCTACGCACTGGGAAGCAAGAGAAATGCTGATTTCATCAAGCCCAGTTACATACTCAGAATCTGTACTACTGCGCAAATAGGCATGTCTCTGTAGGCAAAAAACTCATTTTTGAGAAAGTTACCGAAATGCATCTCAGAAGTGTGCAACTTGTTCCCTGAGTTACAAAAAGGTCAAGAAACGTTCGTTTCTGCTAGCGCTGTGCTTCTACACATGTATTTGCCGAACGGTGAAAGCGCACAGTAATGCACTTTTCTCCCATCAAATACACTGTTTCTAAGGAAATGGGAACACACTGAGGAGACACTTGTGGGAGCTACTGTGACTAAAACTGAGCTTCCCTAAGCACAGGGAAGCAAGAGAAATGCTGATTTCATCAAGCCCAGTTACATACTCAGAATCTGTACTACTGCGCAAATAGGCATGTCTCTGTAGGCAAAAAACTCATTTCTGACAAAGTTGCCCAAATGCATCTCAGAAGTGTGCCACTTGTTCCCTGATTTAAAAAACGTCGAGAAAAGGTCGTTTCAGCTAGTGCTGTGCTTCTACACATGTATTTGCTGAACGGTGAAAGCGCACAGTAATGCACATTTCTCCCAGCAAAAACACTGTTTCTAAGGAAATGGGAACACACTGAGGAGACACTTGTGGGAGCTACTGTGACTAAAACTGAGCTTCCCTACGCACAGGGAAGCAAGAGAAATGCTGATTTCATCAAGCCCAGTTACATACTCAGAATCTGTACTACTGCGCAAATAGGCATGTCTGTGTAGGCAAAAAACTCATTTCTGACAAAGTTGCCCAAATTCATCTCAGAAGTGTGCAACTTGTTCCCTTAGTTAGAAAACGTCGAGAAACGGTCGTTTCTGCTAGCGCTGTGCTTCTACACATGTATTTGCTGAACGGTGAAAGCGCACAGTTATGCACTTTTCTCCCAGCAAATACACTGTTTCTAAGGAAATGGGAACACACTGAGGAGACACTTGTGGGAGCTACTGTTACTAAAACTGAGCTTCCCTACGCACAGGGAAGCAAGAGAAATGCTGATTTCATCAAGACCAGTTACATACTCAGAATCTGTACTACTGCGCAAATAGGCATGTCTCTGTAGGCAAAAAACTCCTTTCTGACAAAGTTGCCCAAATGCATCTCAGAAGTGTGCAACTTGTTCCCTGAGATAGAAAACGTCGAGAAACGGTCGTTTCTGCTAGTGCTGTGCTTCTACACATGTATTTGCTGAACGGTGAAAGCGCACAGTAATGCACTTTTCTCCCAGCAAATACACTGTGTCTAAGGAAATGGGAACACACTGAGGAGACACTTGTGTGAGCTACTGGGACTAAAACTGAGTTTCCCTACGCACAGGGAAGCAAGAGAAATGCTGATTTCATCAAGCGCAGTTACATACTCAGAATATGTACTACTGCGCAAATAGGCATGTCTCTGTAGGCAAAAAACTCATTTCTGACAAAGTTGCCCAAATGCATCTCAGAAGTGTACAACTTGTTCCCTGAGTTAGAAAACATCGACAAATGGTCGTTTCTGCTAGCGCTGTGCTTCTACACATGTATTTGCTGAACGGTGAAAGCGCACAGTAATGCACTTTTCTCCCAGCAAATACACTGTTTCTAAGGAAATGGGAACACACTGAGGAGACACTTGTGGGAGCTACTGTGACTAAAACTGAGCTTCCCTACGCACAGGGAAGCAAGAGAAATGCTGATTTCATCAAGCCCAGTTACATACTCAGAATCTGTACTACTGCGCAAATAGGCATGTCTCTGTAGGCAAAAAACTCATTTCTGACAAAGTAGCCCAAATGCATTTCAGAAGTGTGCAACTTGTTCCCTGAGTTAGAAAACGTCGAGAAACGGTCGTTTCTGCTAGCGCTGTGCTTCTACACATGTATTTGCTGAACGGTGAAAGCGCACAGTAATGCACTTTTCTCCCGGCAAAAACACTCTTTCTAAGGAAATGGGAACACACTGAGGAGACACTTGTGGGAGCTACTGTGACTAAAACTGAGCTTCCCTACGCACAGGGAAGCAAGAGAAATGCTGATTTCATCAAGCCCAGTTACATACTCAGAATCTGTACTACAGCGCAAATAGGCATGTCTCTTTAGGCAAAAAACTCATTTCTGACAAAGTTGCCCAAATGCACCTCAGAAGTGTGCAACTTGTTCCCTGACTTAGAAAACGTCGAGAAACGGTCGTTTCTGCTAGCGCTGTGCTTCTACACATGTATTTGCAGAACGGTAAAAGCCCACAGTAACGCACTTTTCTCCCAGCAAATACACTGTTTCTAAGGAAATGGGAACACACTGAGGAGACACTTGTGGGAGCTACTGTGACTAAAACTGAGCTTCCCTACGCACAGGGAAGCAACAGAAATGCTGATTTCATCAAGCCCAGTTACATACTCAGAATCTGTACTACTGCGCCAATAGGCATGTCTCTGTAGGGAAAAAAATCATTTCTGACAAAGTTACCCAAATGCACCTCAGAAGTGTGCAACTTTTTCCCTGAGTTAGTAAACATCAAGAAACGGTCGTTTCTGCTAGCGCTGTGCTTCTACACATGTATTGGCTGAATGGTGAAAGCGCACAGTAATGCACTTTTCTCCCAGCAAATACACTGTTTCTAAGGAAATGGGAACACACTGAGGAGACACTTCTGGGAGCTACTGTGACTAAAACTGAGCTTCTCTACGCAAAGGGAAGCAAGAGAAATGCTGATTTCATCAAGCCCAGTTACATACTCAGAATCTGTACTACTGCGCAAATAGGCATGTCTCTGTAGGCAAAAAACTCATTTCTGACAAAGTTGCCCAAATGCATCTCAGAAGTGAGCAACTTGTTCCCTGAGATAGAAAACGTCGAGAAACGGTCGTTTTTGCTAGCGCTGTGCTTCTACACATGTATTTGCTGAACGGTGAAAGCGCACAGTAATGCACTTTCTCCCAGCAAATACACTGTTTCTAAGGAAATGGGAACACACTGAGGAGACACTTGTGGGAGCTACTGTGACTAAAACTGAGCTTCCCTAAACACAGGGAAGCAAGAGAAATGCTGATTTCATCAAGCCCAGTTACATACTCAGAATCTGTACTACTGCGCAAATAGGCATGTCTCTGTAGGCAAAAAACTCATTTCTGACAAAGTTGCCCAAATGCATCTCAGAAGTGTGCCACTTGTTCCCTGATTTAGAAAACGTCGAGAAAAGGTCGTTTCAGCTAGTGCTGTGCTTCTACACATGTATTTGCTGAACGGTGAAAGCGCACAGTAATGCACATTTCTCCCAGCAAAAACACTGTTTCTAAGGAAATGGGAACACACTGAGGAGACACTTGTGGGAGCTACTGTGACTAAAACTGAGCTTCCCTACGCACAGGGAGGCAAGAGAAATGCTGATTTCCTCAAGCCCAGTTACATACTCAGAATATGTACTACTGCGCAAATAGTCATGTCTCTGTAGGCAAAAAACTCATTTCTGACAAAGTTGCCCAAATGCATCTCAGAAGTGTGCAACTTGTTTCCTGAGTTAGAAAATGTCGAGAAACGGTCGTTTCTGCTAGCGCTGTGCTTCTACACATGTATTTGCTGAACGGTGAAAGCGCACATTAATGCGCTTTTCTCCCATCAAATACACTGTTTCTAAGGAAATGGGAACACACTGAGGAGACACTTGTGGGAGCTACTGTGACTAAAACTGAGCTTCCCTTCACACAGGGAAGCAAGAGAAATGCTGATTTCATCAAGCCCAGTTACATACTCAGAATCTGTACTACTGCGCAATTAGGCATGTCTCTGTAGGCAAAAAACTCATTTCTGACAAAGATGCCCAAATGCATCTCAGAAGTGTGCCACTTGTTCCCTGAGTTAGAAAACGTCGAGAAACGTTCGTTTCTGCTAGCACTGTGCTTCTACACATGTGTTTGCTGAACGGTGAAAGCGCACAGTAATGCACTTTTCTCCCAGCAAATACACTGTTTCTAAGGAAATGGTAACACACTGAGGAGACACTTGTGGGAGCTACTATGACTAAAACTGAGCTTCCCTACGCACAGGGAAGCAAGAGAAATGCTGATTTCATCAAGCCCAGTTACATACTCAGAATCTGTACTACTGCGCAAATAGGCATGTCTCTGTAGGCAAAAAACTCATTTCTGACAAAGATGCCCAAATGCATCTCAGAAGTGTGCCACTTGTTCCCTGAGTTAGAAAACGTCGAGAAATGTTCGTTTCTGCTAGCGCTGTGCTTCTACACATGTGTTTGATGAACGGTGAAAGTGCACAGTAATGCACTTTTCTCCCAGCAAATACACTGTTTCTAAGGAAATGGGAACACACTGAGGAGACACTTGTGGGAGCTACTGTGACTAGAACTGAGCTTCCCTACGCACTGGGAAGCAAGAGAAATGCTGATTTCATCAAGCCCAGTTACATACTCAGAATCTGTACTACTGCGCAAATAGGCATGTCTCTGTAGGCAAAAAACTCATTTTTGAGAAAGTTACCGAAATGCATCTCAGAAGTGTGCAACTTGTTCCCTGAGTTACAAAAAGGTCAAGAAACGTTCGTTTCTGCTAGCGCTGTGCTTCTACACATGTATTTGCCGAACGGTGAAAGCGCACAGTAATGCACTTTTCTCCCATCAAATACACTGTTTCTAAGGAAATGGGAACACACTGAGGAGACACTTGTGGGAGCTACTGTGACTAAAACTGAGCTTCCCTAAGCACAGGGAAGCAAGAGAAATGCTGATTTCATCAAGCCCAGTTACATACTCAGAATCTGTACTACTGCGCAAATAGGCATGTCTCTGTAGGCAAAAAACTCATTTCTGACAAAGTTGCCCAAATGCATCTCAGAAGTGTGCCACTTGTTCCCTGATTTAAAAAACGTCGAGAAAAGGTCGTTTGAGCTAGTGCTGTGCTTCTACACATGTATTTGCTGAACGGTGAAAGCGCACAGTAATGCACATTTCTCCCAGCAAAAACACTGTTTCTAAGGAAATGGGAACACACTGAGGAGACACTTGTGGGAGCTACTGTGACTAAAACTGAGCTTCCCTACGCACAGGGAAGCAAGAGAAATGCTGGTTTCATCAAGCCCAGTTACATACTCAGAATATGTACTACTGCGCAAATAGTCATGTCTCTGTAGGCAAAAAACTCATTTCTGACAAAGTTGCCCAAATGCATCTCAGAAGTGTGCAACTTGTTTCCTGAGTTAGAAAACGTCGAGAAACGGTCGTTTCTGCTAGCGCTGTGCTTCTACACATGTATTTGCTGAACGGTGAAAGCGCACATTAATGCGCTTTTCTCCCATCAAATACACTGTTTCTAAGGAAATGGGAACACACTGAGGAAACACTTGTGGGAGCTACTGTGACTAAAACTGAGCTTCCCTTCGCACAGGGAAGCAAGAGAAATGCTGATTTCATCAAGCCCAGTTACATACTCAGAATCTGTACTACTGCGCAATTAGGCATGTCTCTGTAGGCAAAAAACTCATTTCTGACAAAGTTGCCCAAATGCATCTCAGAAGTGTGCCACTTGTTCCCTGAGTTACAAAACGTCGAGAAACGTTCGTTTCTGCTAGCACTGTGCTTCTACACATGTGTTTGCTGAACGGAGAAAGCGCACAGTAATGCACTTTTCTCCCAGCAAATACACTGTTTCTAAGGAAATGGGAACACACTGAGGAGACACTTGTGGGAGCTACTGTGACTAAAACTGAGCTTCCCTACGCACAGGGAAGCAAGAGAAATGCTGATTTCATCAAGCCCAGTTACATACTCAGAATCTGTACTACTGCGCAAATAGGCATGTCTCTGTAGGCAAAAAACTCATTTCTGACAAAGATGCCCAAATGCATCTCAGAAGTGTGCCACTTGTTCCCTGAGTTAGAAAACGTCGAGAAATGTTCGTTTCTGCTAGCGCTGTGCTTCTACACATGTGTTTGCTGAACGGTGAAAGCACACAGTAATGCACTTTTCTCCCAGCAAATACACTGTTTCTAAGGAAATGGGAACACACTGAGGAGACACTTGTGGGAGCTACTGTGACTAGAACTGAGCTTCCCTACGCACAGGGAAGCAAGAGAAATGCTGATTTCATCAAGCCCAGTTACATACTCAGAATCTGTACTACTGCGCAAATAGGCATGTCTCTGTAGGCAAAAAACTCATTTTTGAGAAAGTTACCGAAATGCATCTCAGAAGTGTGCAACTTGTTCCCTGAGTTAGAAAACGTCAAGAAACGTTCGTTTCTGCTAGCGCTGTGCTTCTACACATGTATTTGCCGAACGGTGAAAGCGCACAGTAATGCACTTTTCTCCCAGCAAATACACTGTTTCTAAGGAAATGGGAACACACGGAGGAGACACTTGTGGGAGCTACTGTGACTAAAAGTAAGCTTCCCTACGCACAGAAAAGCAAGAGAAATGCTGATTTCATCAAGCCCAGTTACATACTCAGAATCTGTACTATTGCGCAAATAGGCATGTCTCTGTAGGCAAAAAACTCATTACTGACAAAGTTGCCCAAATGCATCTCAGAAGTGTGCCACTTGTTCCCTGAGTTAGAAAACGTCGAGAAACGTTCGTTTCAGCTAGCGCTGTGCTTCTACACATGTATTTGCTGAACGGTGAAAGCGCACAGTAATGCACTTTTTTCCCAGCAAATACACTGTTTCTAAGGAAATGGGAACACACTGAGGAGACACTTGTGGGAGCTACTGTGACTAAAACTGAGCTTCCCTACGCACAGGGAAGCAAGAGAAATGCTGATTTCATCAAGCCCAGTTACATACTCAGAATCTGTACTACTGCGCAAATAGGCATGTCTCTGTAGGCAAAAAACTCATTTCTGACAAAGTTGCCCAAATGCATCTCAGAAGTGTGCAACTTGTTCCCTGAGTTAGAAAACGTCGAGAAACGTTCGTTTCTGCTAGCTCTGTGCTTCTACACATGTATTTGCTGAACGGTGAAAGCGCACAGTAATGCACTTTTCTCCCAGCAAATACACTGTTTCTAAGGAAATGGGAACACACTGAGGAGACACTTGTGGGAGCTACTGTGACTAAAAGTGAGCTTCCGTACACACAGGGAAGCAAGAGAAATGCTGATTTCATCAAGCCCAGTTACATACTCAGAATCTGTACTACTGCGCAAATAGGCATGTCTCTGTAGGCAAAAAACTCATTTTTGAGAAAGTTACCGAAATGCATCTCAGAAGTGTGCAACTTGTTCCCTGAGTTAGAAAACGTCAAGAAACGTTCGTTTCTGCTAGCGCTGTGCTTCTACACATGTATTTGCCGAACGGTGAAAGCGCACAGTAATGCACTTTTCTCCCATCAAATACACTGTTTCTAAGGAAATGGGAACACACTGAGGAGACACTTGTGGGAGCTACTGTGACTAAAACTGAGCTTCCCTAAGCACAGGGAAGCAAGAGAAATGCTGATTTCATCAAGCCCAGTTACATACTCAGAATCTGTACTACTGCGCAATTAGGCATGTCTCTGTAGGCAAAAAACTCATTTCTGACAAAGATGCCCAAATGCATCTCAGAAGTGTGCCACTTGTTCCCTGAGTTACAAAACGTCGAGAAACGTTCGTTTCTGCTAGCACTGTGCTTCTACACATGTGTTTGCTGAACGGAGAAAGCGCACAGTAATGCACTTTTCTCCCAGCAAATACACTGTTTCTAAGGAAATGGTAACACACTGAGGAGACACTTGTGGGAGCTACTATGACTAAAACTGAGCTTCCCTACGCACAGGGAAGCAAGAGAAATGCTGATTTCATCAAGCCCAGTTACATACTCAGAATCTGTACTACTGCGCCAATAGGCATCTCTCTGTAGGCAAAAAACTCATTTCTGACAAAGATGCCCAAATGCATCTCAGAAGTGTGCCACTTGTTCCCTGAGTTAGAAAACGTCGAGAAATGTTCGTTTCTGCTAGCGCTGTGCTTCTACACATGTGTTTGCTGAACGGTGAAAGTGCACAGTAATGCACTTTTCTCCCAGCAAATACACTGTTTCTAAGGAAATGGGAACACACTGAGGAGACACTTGTGGGAGCTACTGTGACTAGAACTGAGCTTCCCTACACACAGGGAAGCAAGAGAAATGCTGATTTCATCAAGCCCAGTTACATACTCAGAATCTGTACTACTGCGCAAATAGGCATGTCTCTGTAGGCAAAAAACTCATTTTTGAGAAAGTTACCGAAATGCATCTCAGAAGTGTGCAACTTGTTCCCTGAGTTAGAAAACGTCAAGAAATGTTCGTTTCTGCTAGCGCTGTGCTTCTACACATGTATTTGCCGAACGGTGAAAGCGCACAGTAATGCACTTTTCTCCCATCAAATACACTGTTTCTAAGGAAATGGGAACACACTGAGGAGACACTTGTGGGAGCTACTGTGACTAAAACTGAGCTTCCCTAAGCACAGGGAAGCAAGAGAAATGCTGATTTCATCAAGCCCAGTTACATACTCAGAATCTGTACTACTGCGCAAATAGGCATGTCTCTGTAGGCAAAAAACTCATTTCTGACAAAGTTGCCCAAATGCATCTCAGAAGTGTGCCACTTGTTCCCTGATTTAAAAAACGTCGAGAAAAGGTCGTTTCAGCTAGTGCTGTGCTTCTACACATGTATTTGCTGAACGGTGAAAGCGCACAGTAATGCACATTTCTCCCAGGAAAAACACTGTTTCTAAGGAAATGGGAACACACTGAGGAGACACTTGTGGGAGCTACTGTGACTAGAACTGAGCTTCCCTACGCACAGGGAAGCAAGAGAAATGCTGATTTCATCAAGCCCAGTTACATACTCAGAATCTGTACTACTGCGCAATTAGGCATGTCTCTGTAGGCAAAAAACTTATTTCTGACAAAGATGCCCAAACGCATCTCAAAAGTGTGCCACTCGTTCCCTGAGTTAGAAAACGTCGAGAAACGTTCGTTTCTGCTAGCACTGTGCTTCTACACATGTGTTTGCTGAACGGTGAAAGCGCACAGTAATGCACTTTTCTCCCAGCAAATACACTGTTTCTAAGGAAATGGGAACACACTGAGGAGACACTTGTGGGAGCTACTGTGACTAAAACTGAGCTTCCCTACGCACAGGGAAGCAAGAGAAATGCTGATTTCATCAAGCCCAGTTACATACTCAGAATCTGTACTACTGCGCAAATAGGCATGTCTCTGTAGGCAAAAAACTCATTTCTGACAAAGATGCCCAAATGCATCTCAGAAGTGTGCCACTTGTTCCCTGAGTTAGAAAACGTCGAGAAATGTTCGTTTCTGCTAGCGCTGTGCTTCTACACATGTGTTTGCTGAACGGTGAAAGCACACAGTAATGCACTTTTCTCCCAGCAAATACACTGTTTCTATGGAAATGGGAACACACTGAGGAGACACTTGTGGGAGCTACTGTGACTAGAACTGAGCTTCCCTACGCACAGGGAAGCAAGAGAAATGCTGATTTCATCAAGCCCAGTTACATACTCAGAATCTGTACTACTGCGCAAATAGGCATGTCTCTGTAGGCAAAAAACTCATTTTTGAGAAAGTTACCGAAATGCATCTCAGAAGTGTGCAACTTGTTCCCTGAGTTAGAAAACGTCAAGAAACGTTCGTTTCTGCTAGCGCTGTGCTTCTACACATGTATTTGCCGAACGGTGAAAGCGCACAGTAATGCACTTTTCTCCCAGCAAATACACTGTTTCTAAGGAAATGGGAACACACGGAGGAGACACTTGTGGGAGCTACTGTGACTAAAAGTAAGCTTCCCTACGCACAGAAAAGCAAGAGAAATGCTGATTTCATCAAGCCCAGTTACATACTCAGAATCTGTACTACTGCGCAAATAGGCATGTCTCTGTAGGCAAAAAACTCATTACTGACAAAGTTGCCCAAATGCATCTCAGAAGTGTGCCACTTGTTCCATGAGTTAGAAAACGTCGAGAAACGTTCGTTTCAGCTAGCGCTGTGCTTTTACACATGTATTTGCTGAACGGTGAAAGCGCACAGTAATGCACTTTTCTCCCAGCAAATACACTGTTTCTAAGGAAATGGGAACACACTGAGGAGACACTTGTGGGAGCTACTGTGACTAAAACTGAGCTTCCCTACGCACAGGGAAGCAAGAGAAATGCTGATTTCATCAAGCCCAGTTACATACTCAGAATCTGTACTACAGCGCAAATAGGCATGTCTCTGTAGGCAAAAAACTCATTTCTGACAAAGTTGCCCAAATGCATCTCAGAAGTGTGCAACTTGTTCCCTGAGTTAGAAAACGTCGAGAAACGTTCGTTTCTGCTAGCGCTGTGCTTCTACACATGTATTTGCTGAACGGTGAAAGCGCACAGTAATGCACTTTTCTCCCAGCAAATACACTGTTTCTAAGGAAATGGGAACACACTGAGGAGACACTTGTGGGAGCTACTGTGACTAAAACTGAGCTTCCGTACACACAGGGAAGCAAGAGAAATGCTGATTTCATCAAGCCCAGTTACATACTCAGAATCTGTACTACTGCGCAAATAGGCATGTCTCTTTAGGCAAAAAACTCATTTCTGACAAAGTTGCCCAAATGCATCTCAGAAGTGTGCCACTTGTTCCCTGAGTTAGAAAACGTCAAGAAACGGTCGTATCAGCTAGCGCTGTGATTCTACACATGTATTTGCTGAACGGTGAAAGCACACAGTGATGCACTTTTCTCCCAGCAAATACACTGTTTCTAAGGAACTGGGAACACACTGAGGAGACACTTGTGGGAGCTACTGTGAATAAACCTGAGCTTCCCTACGCACAGGGAAGCAAGAGAAATGCTGATTTCATCAAGCCCAGTTACATACTCAGAATCTGTACTACTGTGCAAATAGGCATGTCTCTGTAGGCAAAAAACTCATTTCTGACAAAGTTGCCCAAATGCACCTCAGAAGTGTGCAACTTGTTCCCTGAGTTAGAAAACGTCGAGAAACGGTCGTTTCTGCTAGCGCTGTGCTTCTACACATGTATTTGCTGAACGGTGAAAGCGCACAGTAATGCACTTTTCTCCCAGCAAATACACTGTTTCTAAGGAAATGGGAACACACTGAGGAGACACTTGTGGGAGCTACTGTGACTAAAACTGAGCTTCCCTACGCACAGGGAAGCAAGAGAAATGCTGATTTCATCAAGCCCAGTTACATACTCAGAATCTGTACTACAGCGCAAATAGGCATGTCTCTTTAGGCAAAAAACTCATTTCTGACAAAGTTGCCCAAATGCACCTCAGAAGTGTGCAACCTGTTCCCTGAGTTAGAAAACGTCGAGAAACGGTCGTTTCTGCTAGCGCTGTGCTTCTACACATGTATTTGCAGAACGGTAAAAGCCCACAGTAACGCACTTTTCTCCCAGCAAATACACTGTTTCTAAGGAAATGGGAACACACTGAGGAGACACTTGTGGGAGCTACTGTGACTAAAACTGAGCTTCCCTACGCACTGGGAAGCAAGAGAAATGCTGATTTCATCAAGCCCAGTTACATACTCAGAATCTGTACTACTGCGCCAATAGGCATGTCTCTGTAGGGAAAAAACTCATTTCTGACAAAGTTACCCAAATGCACCTCAGAAGTGTGCAACTTTTTCCCTGAGTTAGTAAACTTCGAGAAACGGTCGTTTCTGCTAGCGCTGTGCTTCTACACATGTATTGGCTGAACGGTGAAAGCGCACAGTAATGCACTTTTCTCCCAGCAAATACACTGTTTCTAAGGAAATGGGAACACACTGAGGAGACACTTGTGGGAGCTACTGTGACTAAAACTGAGCTTCCCTACGCACAGGGAAGCAAGAGAAATGCTGATTTCATCAAGCCCAGTTACATACTCAGAATCTGTACTACTGCGCAAATAGGCATGTCTCTGTAGGCAAAAAACTCATTTCTGACAAAGTTGCCCAAATGCATCTCAGAAGTGAGCAACTTGTTCCCTGAGATAGAAAACGTCGAGAAACGGTCGTTTCTGCTAGCGCTGTGCTTCTACACATGTATTTGCTGAACGGTGAAAGCGCACAGTAATGCACTTTCTCCCAGCAAATACACTGTTTCTAAGGAAATGGGAACACACTGAGGAGACACTTGTGGGAGCTACTGTGACTAAAACTGAGCTTCCCTAAGCACAGGGAAGCAAGAGAAATGCTGATTTCATCAAGCCCAGTTACATACTCAGAATCTGTACTACTGCGCAAATAGGCATGTCTCTGTAGGCAAAAAACTCATTTCTGACAAAGTTGCCCAAATGCATCTCAGAAGTGTGCCACTTGTTCCCTGAGTTAGAAAACGTCGAGAAACGTTCGTTTCTGCTAGCGCTGTGCTTCTACACATGTATTTGCTGAACGGTGAAAGCGCACAGTAATGCACTTTTCTCCCAGCAAATACACTGTTTCTAAGGAAATGGGAACACACTGAGGAGACACTTGTGGGAGCTACTGTGACTAAAACTGAGCTTCCGTACACACAGGGAAGCAAGAGAAATGCTGATTTCATCAAGCCCAGTTACATACTCAGAATCTGTACTACTGCGCAAATAGGCATGTCTCTTTAGGCAAAAAACTCATTTCTGACAAAGTTGCCCAAATGCATCTCAGAAGTGTGCCACTTGTTCCCTGAGTTAGAAAACGTCAAGAAACGGTCGTATCAGCTAGCGCTGTGATTCTACACATGTATTTGCTGAACGGTGAAAGCACACAGTGATGCACTTTTCTCCCAGCAAATACACTGTTTCTAAGGAACTGGGAACACACTGAGGAGACACTTGTGGGAGCTACTGTGAATAAACCTGAGCTTCCCTACGCACAGGGAAGCAAGAGAAATGCTGATTTCATCAAGCCCAGTTACATACTCAGAATCTGTACTACTGCGCAAATAGGCATGTCTCTGTAGGCAAAAAACTCCTTTCTGACAAAGTTGCCCAAATGCATCTCAGAAGTGTGCAACTTGTTCCCTGAGTTAGAAAACGTCGAGAAACGGTCGTTTCTGCTAGCGCTGTGCTTCTACACATGTATTTGCTGAATGGTGAAAGCGCAGAGTGATGCACTTTTCTCCCAGCAAATACATTGTTTCTAAGGAAATGGGAACACACTGAGGAGACATTTGTGGGAGCTACTGTGACTAAAACTGAGCTTCCCTACGCACAGGGAAGCAAGAGAAATGCTGATTTCATCAAGCCCAGTTACATACTCAGAATCTGTACTACTGCGCAAATAGGCATGTCTCTGTAGGCAAAAAACTCATTTCTGACAAAGTTGCCCAAATGCATCTCAGAAGTGTGCAGCTTGTTCCCTGAGTTAGAAAACATCGGGAAACGTTCGTTTCTGCTAGCGCTGTGCTTCTACACATGTATTTGCTGAACGGTGAAAGCGCACAGTAATGCTCTTTTCTCCCAGCAAATACACTGTTTCTAAGGAAATGGGAACACACTGAGGAGACACTTGTGAGAGCTACTGTGACTAAAACTGAGCTTCCCTACGCACATGGAAGCAAGAGAATGCTGATTTCATCAAGCCCAGTTAGCTACTCAGAATCTGTACTACTGCGCAAATAGGCATGTCTCTGTAGGCAAAAAACTCATTTCTGACAAAGTTGCCCAAATGCACCTCAGAAGTGTGCAACTTGTTCCCTGAGTTAGAAAACGTCGAGAAACGGTCGTTTCTGCTAGCGCTGTGCTTCTACACATGTATTTGCTGAACGGTGAAAGCGCACAGTAATGCACTTTTCTCCCAGCAAATACACTGTTTCTAAGGAAATGGGAACACACTGAGGAGACACTTGTGGGAGCTACTGTGACTAAAACTGAGCTTCCCTACGCACAGGGAAGCAAGAGAAATGCTGATTTCATCAAGCCCAGTTACATACTCAGAATCTGTACTACAGCGCAAATAGGCATGTCTCTTTAGGCAAAAAACTCATTTCTGACAAAGTTGCCCAAATGCACCTCAGAAGTGTGCAACCTGTTCCCTGAGTTAGAAAACGTGGAGAAACGGTCGTTTCTGCTAGCGCTGTGCTTCTACACATGTATTTGCAGAACGGTAAAAGCCCACAGTAACGCACTTTTCTCCCAGCAAATACACTGTTTCTAAGGAAATGGGAACACACTGAGGAGACACTTGTGGGAGCTACTGTGACTAAAACTGAGCTTCCCTACGCACTGGGAAGCAAGAGAAATGCTGATTTCATCAAGCCCAGTTACATACTCAGAATCTGTACTACTGCGCCAATAGGCATGTCTCTGTAGGGAAAAAACTCATTTCTGACAAAGTTACCCAAATGCACCTCAGAAGTGTGCAACTTTTTCCCTGAGTTAGTAAACTTCGAGAAACGGTCGTTTCTGCTAGCGCTGTGCTTCTACACATGTATTGGCTGAACGGTGAAAGCGCACAGTAATGCACTTTTCTCCCAGCAAATACACTGTTTCTAAGGAAATGGGAACACACTGAGGAGACACTTGTGGGAGCTACTGTGACTAAAACTGAGCTTCCCTACGCACAGGGAAGCAAGAGAAATGCTGATTTCATCAAGCCCAGTTACATACTCAGAATCTGTACTACTGCGCAAATAGGCATGTCTCTGTAGGCAAAAAACTCATTTCTGACAAAGTTGCCCAAATGCATCTCAGAAGTGAGCAACTTGTTCCCTGAGATAGAAAACGTCGAGAAACGGTCGTTTCTGCTAGCGCTGTGCTTCTACACATGTATTTGCTGAACGGTGAAAGCGCACAGTAATGCACTTTCTCCCAGCAAATACACTGTTTCTAAGGAAATGGGAACACACTGAGGAGACACTTGTGGGAGCTACTGTGACTAAAACTGAGCTTCCCTAAGCACAGGGAAGCAAGAGAAATGCTGATTTCATCAAGCCCAGTTACATACTCAGAATCTGTACTACTGCGCAAATAGGCATGTCTCTGTAGGCAAAAAACTCATTTCTGACAAAGTTGCCCAAATGCATCTCAGAAGTGTGCCACTTGTTCCCTGATTTAGAAAACGTCGAGAAAAGGTCGTTTCAGCTAGTGCTGTGCTTCTACACACGTATTGGCTGAACGGTGAAAGCGCACAGTAATGCACATTTCTCCCAGCAAAAACACTGTTTCTAAGGAAATGGGAACACACTGAGGAGACACTTGTGGGAGCTACTGTGACTAAAACTGAGCTTCCCTACGCACAGGGAAGCAAGAGAAATGCTGATTTCATCAAGCCCAGTTACATACACAGAATATGTACTACTGCGCAAATAGGCATGTCTCTGTAGGCAAAAAACTCATTTCTGACAAAGATGCCCAAATGCATCTCAGAAGTGTGCCACTTGTTCCCTGAGTTAGAAAACGTCGAGAAACGTTCGTTTCTGCTAGCGCTGTGCTTCTACACATGTATTTGCTGAACGGTGAAAGCGCACAGTAATGCACTTTTCTCCCAGCAAATACACTGTTTCTAAGGAAATGGGAACACACTGAGGAGACACTTGTGGGAGCTACTGTGACTAAAACTGAGCTTCCCTACGCACAGGGAAGCTAGAGAAATGCTGATTTCATCAAGCCCAGTTACATACTAAGAATCTGTACTACTGCGCAAATAGGCATGTCTCTTTAGGCAAAAAACTCATTTCTGACAAAGATGCCCAAATGCATCTCAGAAGTGTGCAACTTGTTCCCTGAGTTAGAAAACGTCGATAAATGTTCGTTTCTGCTAGCGCTGTGCTTCTACACATGTATTTGCTGAACGGTGAAAGCGCACAGTAATGCACTGTTCTCCCAGCAAATACACTGTTTCTAAGGAAATGGTAACACACTGAGGAGACACTTGTGGGAGCTATTGTGACTAAAACTGAGCTTCCCTACGCACAGGGAAGCAAGAGAATGCTGATTTCATCAAGCCCAGTTAGCTACTCAGAATCTGTACTACTGCGCAAATAGGCATGTCTCTGTAGACAAAAAACTCATTTCTGACAAAGTTGCCCAAATGCATCTCAGAAGTGTGCAACTTGTCCCCTGAGTTAGACAACGTCGAGAAACGTTCGTTTCTGCTAGCGCTGTGCTTCTACACATATATTTGCTGAACGGTGAAAGCGCACAGTAATGCACTTTTCTCCCAGCAAATACACTGTTTCTAAGGAAATGGGAACACACTGAGGAGACACTTGTGGGAGCTACTGTGACTAAAACTGAGCTTCCCTACGCACAGGGAAGCAAGAGAAATGCTGATTTCATCAAGCCCTGTTACATATTAAGAATCTGTACTACTGCGCAAATAGGGATGTCTCTGTAGGCAAAAAACTCCTTTCTGACAAAGTTGCCCAAATGCATCTCAGAAGTGTGCAACTTGTTCCCTGAGTGAGAAAACGTCGAGAAATGTTCGTTTCTACTAGCGCTGTGCTTCTACACATGTATTTGCTGAACGGTGAAAGCGCACAGTAATGCACTGTTCTCCCAGCAAATACACTGTTTCTAAGGAAATGGGAACACACTGAGGAGACACTTGTGGGAGCTACTGGGACTAAAACTGAGCTTCCCTATGCACAGGGAAGAAAGAGACATGCTGACTACATCAAGCCCAGTTACATACTCAGAATCTGTACTACTGCGCAAATAGGCATGTCTCTGTAGGCAAAAAACTCATTTCTGACAAAGTAGCCCAAATGCATTTCAGAAGTGTGCAACTTGTTCCCTGAGTTAGAAAACATCGGGAAACGTTCGTTTCTGCTAGCGCTGTGCTTCTACACATGTATTTGTGGACGGTGAAAGCGCACAGTAATGCTCTTTTCTCCCAGCCAATACACTGTTTCTAAGGAAATGGGAACACACTGAGGAGACACTTGTGGGAGCTACTGTGACTAAAACTGAGCTTCCCTACGCACATGGAAGCAAGAGAATGCTGATTTCATCAAGCCCAGTTAGCTACTAAGAATCTGTACTACTGCGCAAATAGGCATGTCTCTGTAGGCAAAAAACTCATTTCTGACAAAGTTGCCCAAATGCACCTCAGAAGTGTGCAACTTGTTCCCTGAGTTAGAAAACGTCGAGAAACGGTCGTTTCTGCTAGCGCTGTGCTTCTACACATGTATTTGCTGAACGGTGAAAGCGCACAGTAATGCACTTTTCTCCCAGCAAATACACTGTTTCTAAGGAAATGGGAACACACTGAGGAGACACTTGTGGGAGCTACTCTGAATAAAACTGAGCTTCCCTACGCACAGGGAAGCAAGAGAAATGCTGATTTCATCAAGCCCAGTTACATACTCAGAATCTGTACTACAGCGCAAATAGGCATGTCTCTTTAGGCAAAAAACTCATTTCTGACAAAGTTGCCCAAATGCACCTCAGAAGTGTGCAACCTGTTCCCTGAGTTAGAAAACGTCGAGAAACGGTCGTTTCTGCTAGCGCTGTGCTTCTACACATGTATTTGCAGAACGGTAAAAGCCCACAGTAACGCACTTTTCTCCCAGCAAATACACTGTTTCTAAGGAAATGGGAACACACTGAGGAGACACTTGTGGGAGCTACTGTGACTAAAACTGAGCTTCCCTACGCACTGGGAAGCAAGAGAAATGCTGATTTCATCAAGCCCAGTTACATACTCAGAATCTGTACTACTGCGCCAATAGGCATGTCTCTGTAGGGAAAAAACTCATTTCTGACAAAGTTACCCAAATGCACCTCAGAAGTGTGCAACTTTTTCCCTGAGTTAGTAAACATCGAGAAACGGTCGTTTCTGCTAGCGCTGTGCTTCTACACATGTATTGCCTGAACGGTGAAAGCGCACAGTAATGCACTTTTCTCCCAGCAAATACACTGTTTCTAAGGAAATGGGAACACACCGAGGAGACACTTGTGGGAGCTACTGTGACTAAAACTGAGCTTCCCTACGCACAGGGAAGCAAGAGAAATGCTGATTTCCTCAAGCCCAGTTACATACTCAGAATCTGTACTACTGCGCAAATAGGCATGTCTCTGTAGGCAAAAAACTCCTTTCTGACAAAGTTGCCCAAATGCATCTCAGAAGTGAGCAACTTGTTCCCTGAGATAGAAAACGTCGAGAAATGGTCGTTTCTGCTAGCGCTGTGCTTCTACACATGTATTTGCTGAACGGTGAAAGCGCACAGTAATGCACTTTCTCCCAGCAAATACACTGTTTCTAAGGAAATGGGAACACACTGAGGAGACACTTGTGGGAGCTACTGTGACTAAAACTGAGCTTCCCTAAGCACAGGGAAGCAAGAGAAATGCTGATTTCATCAAGCCCAGTTACATACTCAGAATCTGTACTACTGCGCAAATAGGCATGTCTCTGTAGGCAAAAAACTCATTTCTGACAAAGATGCCCAAATGCATCTCAGAAGTGTGCCACTTGTTCCCTGAGTTAGAAAACGTCGAGAAACGTTCGTTTCTGCTAGCGCTGTGCTTCTACACATGTATTTGCTGAACGGTGAAAGCGCACAGTAATGCACTTTTCTCCCAGCAAATACACTGTTTCTAAGGAAATGGGAACACACTGAGGAGACACTTGTGGGAGCTACTGTGACTAAAACTGAGCTTCCCTACGCACAGGGAAGCTAGAGAAATGCTGATTTCATCAAGCCCAATTACATACTCAGAATCTGTACTACTGCGCAAATAGGCATGTCTCTTTAGGCAAAAAACTCATTTCTGACAAAGATGCCCAAATGCATCTCAGAAGTGTGCAACTTGTTCCCTGAGTTAGAAAACGTCGAGAAATGTTCGTTTCTGCTAGCGCTGTGCTTCTACACATGTATTTGCTGAACGGTGAAAGCGCACAGTAATGCACTGTTCTCCCAGCAAATACACTGTTTCTAAGGAAATGGTAACACACTGAGGAGACACTTGTGGGAGCTATTGTGACTAAAACTGAGCTTCCCTACGCACAGGGAAGCAAGAGAATGCTGATTTCATCAAGCCCAGTTAGCTACTCAGAATCTGTACTACTGCGCAAATAGGCATGTCTCTGTAGACAAAAAACTCATTTCTGACAAAGTTGCCCAAATGCATCTCAGAAGTGTGCAACTTGTCCCCTGAGTTAGACAACGTCGAGAAACGTTCGTTTCTGCTAGCGCTGTGCTTCTACACATATATTTGCTGAACGGTGAAAGCGCACAGTAATGCACTTTTCTCCCAGCAAATACACTGTTTCTAAGGAAATGGGAACACACTGAGGAGACACTTGTGGGAGCTACTGTGACTAAAACTGAGCTTCCCTACGCACAGGGAAGCAAGAGAAATGCTGATTTCATCAAGCCCTGTTACATATTAAGAATCTGTACTACTGCGCAAATAGGGATGTCTCTGTAGGCAAAAAACTCCTTTCTGACAAAGTTGCCCAAATGCATCTCAGAAGTGTGCAACTTGTTCCCTGAGTTAGAAAACGTCGAGAAACGTTCGTTTCTACTAGCGCTGTGCTTCTACACATGTATTTGCTGAACGGTGAAAGCGCACAGTAACGCACTTTTCTCCCAGCAAATACACTGTTTCTAAGGAAATGGGAACACACTGAGGAGACACTTGTGGGAGCTACTGTGACTAAAACTGAGCTTCCCTACGCACAGGGAAGCAAGAGAAATGCTGATTTCATCAAGCCCAGTTACATACTCAGAATCTGTACTACTGCGCAAATAGGCATGTCTCTGTAGGCAAAAAACTCATTTCTGACAAAGATGCCCAAATGCATCTCAGAAGTGTGCCACTTGTTCCCTGAGTTAGAAAACGTCGAGAAACGTTCGTTTCTGCTAGCACTGTGCTTCTACACATGTGTTTGCTGAACGGTGAAAGCGCACAGTAATGCACTTCTCTCCCAGCAAATACACTGTTTCTAAGGAAATGGGAACACACTGAGGAGACACTTGTGGGAGCTACTGTGACTAGAACTGAGCTTCCCTACGCACAGGGAAGCAAGAGAAATGCTGATTTCATCAAGCCCAGTTACATACTCAGAATCTGTACTACTGCGCAAATAGGCATGTCTCTGTAGGCAAAAAACTCATTTTTGAGAAAGTTACCGAAATGCATCTCAGAAGTGTGCAACTTGTTCGCTGAGTTAGAAAACGTCAAGAAACGTTCGTTTCTGCTAGCGCTGTGCTTCTACACATGTATTTGCCGAACGGTGAAAGCGCACAGTAATGCACTTTTCTCCCAGCAAATACACTGTTTCTAAGGAAATGGGAACACACTGAGGAGACACTTGTGGGAGCTACTGTGACTAAAAGTAAGCTTCCCTACACACAGAAAAGCAAGAGAAATGCTGATTTCATCAAGCCCAGTTACATACTCAGAATCTGTACTACTGCGCAAATAGGCATGTCTCTGTAGGCAAAAAACTCATTTCTGACAAAGTTGCCCAAATGCATCTCAGAAGTGTGCCACTTGTTCCCTGAGTTAGAAAACGTCGAGAAACGGTCGTTTCTGCTAGCGCTGTGCTTCTACACATGTATTTGCTGAATGGTGAAAGCGCAGAGTGATGCACTTTTCTCCCAGCAAATACATTGTTTCTAAGGAAATGGGAACACACTGAGTAGACATTTGTGGGAGCTACTGTGACTAAAACTGAGCTTGCCTTCGCACAGGGAAGCAAGAGAAATGCTGATTTCATCAAGCCCAGTTACATACTCAGAATCTGTACTACTGCGCAAATAGGCATGTCTCTGTAGGCAAAAAACTCATTTCTGACAAAGTTGCCAAAAGCATCTCAGAAGTGTGCAACTTGTTCCCTGAGTTAGAAAACGTAGAGAAACGGTCGTTTCTGCTAGCGCTGTGCTTCTACACATGTATTTGCTGAACGGTGAAAGCGCACAGTAATGCACTTTTCTCCCAGCAAATACACTGTTTCTAAGGAAATGGGAACACACTGAGGAGACACTTGTGGGAGCTATTGTGACTAAAACTGAGCTTCCCTACGCACAGGGAAGCAAGAGAAATGCTGATTTCATCAAGCCCAGTTACATACTCAGAATCTGTACTACTGCGCAAATAGGCATGTCTCTGTAGGCAAAAAACTCATTTCTGACAAAGTTGCCCAAATGCATCTCAGAAGTGTGCAGCTTGTTCCCTGAGTTAGAAAACATCGAGAAACGTTCGTTTCTGCTAGCGCTGTGCTTCTACACATGTATTTGCTGAACGGTGAAAGCTCACAGTAATGCTCTTTTCTCCCAGCAAATACACTGTTTCTAAGGAAATGGGAACACACTGAGGAGACACTTGTGGGAGCGACTGTGACTAAAACTGAGCTTCCCTACGCACAGGGAAGCAAGAGAAATGCTGATTTCATCATGCCCAGTTACATACTCAGAATCTGTACTATTGCGCAAATAGGCATGTCTCTTTAGGCAAAAAACTCATTTCTGACAAAGTTGCCCAAATGCATCTCAGAAGTGTGCAACTTGTTCCCTGAGTTAGAAAACGTCGAGAAACGGTCGTTTCTGCTAGCGCTGTGCTTCTACACATGTATTTGCTGAACGGTGAAAGCGCACAGTGATGCACTTTTCTCCCTGCAAATACACTGTTTCTAAGGAACTGGGAACACACTGAGGAGACACTTGTGGGAGCTACTGTGACTAAAACTGAGCTTCCCTACGCACAGGGAAGCAAGAGAAATGCTGATTTCATCAAGCCCAGTTACATACTCAGAATCTGTACTACTGCGCAAATAGGCATGTCTCTTTAGGCAAAAAACTCATTTCTGACAAAGATGCCCAAATGCATCTCAGAAGTGTGCAACTTGTTCCCTGAGTTAGAAAACGTCGAGAAACGTTCGTTTCGGATAGCGCTGTGCTTCTACACATGTATTTGCTGAACGGTGAAAGCGCACAGTAATGCACTTTTCTCCCAGCAAATACACTGTTTCTAAGGAAATGGGAACACACTGAGGAGACACTTGTGGGAGCTACTGGGACTAAAACTGAGCTTCCCTACGCACAGGGAAGCAAGAGAATGCTGATTTCATCAAGCCCAGTTAGCTACTCAGAATCTGTACAACTGCGCAAATAGGCATGTCTCTGTAGGCAAAAAACTCATTTCTGACAAAGTTGCCCAAATGCATCTCAGAAGTGTGCAACTTGTCCCCTGAGTTAGAAAACGTCGAGAAACGTTCGTTTCTGCTAGCGCTGTGCTTCTACACATATATTTGCTGAACGGTGAAAGCGCACAGTAATGCACTTTTCTCCCAGCAAATACACTGTTTCTAAGGAAATGGGAACACACTGAGGAGACACTTGTGGGAGCTACTGTGACTAAAACTGAGCTTCCCTACGCACAGGGAAGCAAGAGAAATGCTGATTTCATCAAGCCCTGTTACATATTAAGAATCTGTACTACTGCGCAAATAGGGATGTCTCTGTAGGCAAAAAACTCATTTCTGAAAAAGTTGCCCAAATGCATCTCAGAAGTGTGCAACTTGTCCCCTGAGTTAGAAAACGTCGAAAAACGGTCGTTTCTGCTAGCGCTGTGCTTCTACACATATATTTGCTGAACGGTGAAAGCACACAGTAATGCACTTTTCTCCCAGCAAATACACTGTTTCTAAGGAAATGGGAACACACTGAGGAGACACTTGTGGGAGCTACTGTGACTAAAACTGAGCTTCCCTACGCACAGGGAAGCAAGAGAAATGCTGATTTCATCAAGCCCAGTTACATACTCAGAATCTGTACTACTGCGCAAATAGGCATGTCTCTGTAGGCAAAAAACTCATTTCTGACAAAGTTGCCCAAATGCATCTCAGAAGTGTGCAACTTGTTCCCTGAGTTAGAAAACGTCGAGAAACGTTCGTTTCGGATAGCGCTGTGCTTCTACACATGTATTTGCTGAACGGTGAAAGCGCACAGTAATGCACTTTTCTCCCAGCAAATACACTGTTTCTAAGGAAATGGGAACACACTGAGGAGACACTTGTGGGAGCTACTGGGACTAAAACTGAGCTTCCCTACGCACAGGGAAGCAAGAGAATGCTGATTTCATCAAGCCCAGTTAGCTACTCAGAATCTGTACTACTGCGCAAATAGGCATGTCTCTGTAGGCAAAAAACTCATTTCTGACAAAGTTGCCCAAATGCATCTCAGAAGTGTGCAACTTGTCCCCTGAGTTAGAAAACGTCGAGAAACGTTCGTTTCTGCTAGCGCTGTGCTTCTACACATATATTTGCTGAACGGTGAAAGCGCACAGTAATGCACTTTTCTCCCAGCAAATACACTGTTTCTAAGGAAATGGGAACACACTGAGGAGACACTTGTGGGAGCTACTGTGAATAAAACTGAGCTTCCCTACGCACAGGGAAGCAAGAGAAATGCTGATTTCATCAAGCCCTGTTACATATTAAGAATCTGTACTACTGCGCAAATAGGGATGTCTCTGTAGGCAAAAAACTCATTTCTGAAAAAGTTGCCCAAATGCATCTCAGAAGTGTGCAACTTGTCCCCTGAGTTAGAAAACGTCGAAAAACGGTTGTTTCTGCTAGCGCTGTGCTTCTACACATATATTTGCTGAACGGTGAAAGCACACAGTAATGCACTTTTCTCCCAGCAAATACACTGTTTCTAAGGAAATGGGAACACACTGAGGAGACACTTGTGGGAGCTACTGTGACTAAAACTGAGCTTCCCTACGCACAGGGAAGCAAGAGAAATGCTGATTTCATCAAGCCCAGTTACATACTCAGAATCTGTACTACTGCGCAAATAGGCATGTCTCTGTAGGCAAAAAACTCATTTCTGACAAAGTTGCCCAAATGCATCTCAGAAGTGTGCCACTTGTTCCCTGAGTTAGAAAACGTCAAGAAACGTTCGTTTCTGCTAGCGCTGTGCTTCTACACATGTATTTGCTGAACGGTGAAAGCACACAGTAATGCACATTTCTCCCAGCAAATACACTGTTTCTAAGGAAATGGGAACACACTGAGGAGACACTTGTGGGAGCTACTGGGACTAAAACTGAGCTTCCCTACGCACAGGGAAGCAAGAGAAATGCTGATTTCATCAAGCCCAGTTACATACTCAGAATCCGTACTACTGCGAAAATAGGCATGTCTCTGTAGGTAAAAAACTCATTTCTCACAAAGTTGCCCAAATGCATCTCAGAAGTGTGCAACTTGTTCCCTGAGTTAGAAAACGTCGAGAAACGTTCGTTTCTGCTAGCGCTGTGCTTCTACACATGTATTTGCTGAACGGTGAAAGCGCAGAGTAATGCACTTTTCTCCCAGCAAATACACTGTTTCTAGGGAAATGTGAACACACTGAGGAGACACTTGTGGGAGCTACTGTGAATAAAACTGAGCTTCCCTACGCACAGGGAAGCAAGAGAAATGCTGATTTCATCAAGCCCAGTTACATACACAGAATCTGTACTACTGCGCAAATAGGCATGTCTCTGTAGGCAAAAAACTCATTTCTGACAAAGTTGCCCAAATGCATCTCAGAAGTGTGCAACTTGTTCCCTGAGTTAGAAAACGTCGAGAAACGTTCGTTTCTGCTAGCGCTGTGCTTCTACACATGTATTTGCTGAACGGTGAAAGCGCACAGTAATGCACTTTTCTCCCAGCAAATACACTGTTTCTAAGGAAATGGGAACACACTGAGGAGACACTTGTGGGAGCTACTGGGACTAAAACTGAGCTTACCTACGCACAGGGAAGCAAGAGAAATGCTGATTTCATCAAGCCCAGTTACATACTCAGAATCTGTACTACTGCGCAAATAGGCATGTCTCTTTAGGCAAAAAAATCATTTCTGACAAAGTTGCCCAAATGCATCTCAGAAGTGTGCAACTTGTTCCCTGAGTTAGAAAATGTCGAGAATCTGTCGTTTCTGCTAGCGCTGTGCTTCTACACATGTATTTGCTGAACGGTGAAAGCGCACAGTAATGCACTTTTCTCCCAGCAAATACACTGTTTCTAAGGAAATGGGAACACACTGAGGAGACACTTGTGGGAGCTACTTTGACTAAAACTGAGCTTCCCTACGAACAGGGAAGCAAGAGAAATGCTGATTTCATCAAGCCCAGTTACATACTCAGAATCTGTACTACTGCGCAAATAGGCATGTCTCTGTAGGCAAAAAACTCATTTCTGACAAAGTTGCCCAAATGCATCTAGGAAGTGTGCAACTTGTTCCCTGAGTTAGAAAACGTCGAGAAACGTTCGTTTCTGCTAGCGCTGTGCTTCTACACATGTATTTGCTGAACGGTGAAAGCGCGCAGTAATGCACTTTTCTCCCAGCAAATACACTGTTTCTAAGGAAATGGGAACACACTGAGGAGACACTTGTGGGAGCTACTGTGACTAAAACTGAGCTTCTTTACACACAGGGAAGCAAGAGAAATGCTGATTTCATCAAGCACAGTTACATACTCAGAATCTGTACTACTGCGCAAATAGGCATGAATCTGTAGGCAAAAAACTCATTTCTGACAAAGTTGCCCAAATGCATCTCAGAAGTGTGCAACATGTTTCCTGAGTGAGAAAACGTCGAAAAACGGTCGTTTCTGCTAGCGCTGTGCTTCTACACATGTATTTGCTGAACGGTGAAAGCGCACAGTAATGCACTTTTCTCCCAGCAAATACACTGTTTCTAAGGAATAGGGAACACACTGAGGAGACACTTGTGGGAGATACTGTGACTAAAACTGAGTTTCCCTACGCACAGGGAAGCAAGAGAAATGCTGCTTTCATCAAGCCCAGGTACATACTCAGAATCTGTACTACTGCGCAAATAGGCATGTCTCTGTAGGCAAAAAACTCATTTCTAACAAAGTTGCCCAAATGCATCTCAGAAGTGTGCAACATGTTTCCTGAGTGAGAAAATGTCGAAAAACGGTCGTTTCTGCTAGCGCTGTGCTTCTACACATGTATTTGCTGAACGGTGAAAGCGCAGAGTAATGCACTTTTCTCCCAGCAAATACACTGTTTCTAAGGAATAGGGAACACACTGAGGAGACACTTGTGGGAGATACTGTGACTAAAACTGAGCTTCCCTACGCACAGGGAAGCAAGAGAAATGCTGCTTTCATCAAGCCCAGGTACATACTCAGAATCTGTACTACTGTGCAAATAGGCATGTCTCTTTAGGCAAAAAACTCATTTCTGACAAAGTTGCCCAAATGCATCTCAGAAGTGTGCAACTTGTTCCCTGAGTTAGAAAACGTCGAGAAACGGTCGTTTCTGCTAGCGCTGTGCTTCTACACATGTATTTGCAGAACGGTGAAAGCGCAGAGTAATGCACTTTTCTCCCAGCAAATACACTGTTTCTAAGGAAATGGGAACACACTGTGGAGACACTTGTGGGAGCTACTATGACTAAAACTGAGCTTCCCTACGCACAGGGAAGCAAGAGAAATGCTGATTTCATCAAGCCCAGTTACATACTCAGAATCTGAACTACTGCGCAAATAGGCATGTCTCTGTAGGCAAAAAACTCATTTCTGACAAAGTTACCCAAATGCATCTCAGAAGTGTGCAACTTGTTCCCTGAGTTAGAAAACGTCGAGAAACGGTCGTTACTGCTAGCGCTGTGCTTCTACACATGTATTTGCAGAACGGTGAAATCGCACAGTAATGTACTTTTCTCCCAGCAAATACACTGTTTCTAAGGAAATGGGAACACACTGAGGAGACACTTGTGGGAGCTACTGTGACTAAAACTGAGCTTCCCTACGCACAGGGAAGCAAGAGAAATGCTGATTTCATCAAGCCCAATTACATACTCAGAATCTGTACTGCTGCGCAAATAGGCATATCTCTGTAGGCAAAAAACTCATTTCTGACAAAGTTGCCCAAATGCATCTCAGAAGTGTGCAACTTGTTCCCTGAGTTAGAAAACGTCGAGAAACGGTCGTTTCTGCTAGCGCTGTGCTTCTACACATGTATTTGCTGAACGGTGAAAGCACACAGTAATGCACTTTTCTCCCAGCAAATACACTGTTTCTAAGGAAATGGGAACACACTGAGGAGACACTTGTGGGAGCTACAGTGACTAAAACTGAGCTTCCCTACGCACAGGGAAGCAAGAGAAATGCTGATTTCATCAAGCCCCGTTACATACTCAGAATCTGTACTACTGCGCAAATAGGCATGTCTCTGTAGGCAAAAAACTCATTTCTAACAAAGTTGCCCAAGGCATCTCAGAACTGTACAACTTGTTCCCTGAGTTAGAAAACATCGAGAAACGGTCGTTTCTGCTAGCGCTGTGCTTCTACACATGAATTTGCTGAACGGTGAAAGCGCACAGTAATGCACTTTTCTCCCAGCAAATACACTGTTTCTAAGGAACTGGGAACACACTGAGGAGACACTTGTGGGAGCTACTGTGACTAAAACTGAGCTTCCCTACGCACAGGGAAGCAAGAGAAATGCTGATTTCATCAAGCCTAGGTACATACTCAGAATCTGTACTACTGCGCAAATAGGCATGTCTCTGTAGGCAAAAAACTCATTTCTAACAAAGTTGCCCAAATGCATCTCAGAAGTGTGCAACATGTTTCCTGAGTGAGAAAACGTCGAAAAACGGTCGTTTCTGCTAGCGCTGTGCTTCTACACATGTATTTGCTGAACGGTGAAAGCGCACAGTAATGCACTTTTCTCCCAGCAAATACACTGTTTCTAAGGAATAGGGAACACACTGAGGAGACACTTGTGGGAGATACTGTGACTAAAACTGAGTTTCCCTACGCACAGGGAAGCAAGAGAAATGCTGCTTTCATCAAGCCCAGGTACATACTCAGAATCTGTACTACTGCGCAAATAGGCATGTCTCTGTAGGCAAAAAACTCATTTCTAACAAAGTTGCCCAAATGCATCTCAGAAGTGTGCAACATGTTTCCTGAGTGAGAAAATGTCGAAAAACGGTCGTTTCTGCTAGCGCTGTGCTTCTACACATGTATTTGCTGAACGGTGAAAGCGCAGAGTAATGCACTTTTCTCCCAGCAAATACACTGTTTCTAAGGAATAGGGAACACACTGAGGAGACACTTGTGGGAGATACTGTGACTAAAACTGAGCTTCCCTACGCACAGGGAAGCAAGAGAAATGCTGCTTTCATCAAGCCCAGGTACATACTCAGAATCTGTACTACTGTGCAAATAGGCATGTCTCTTTAGGCAAAAAACTCATTTCTGACAAAGTTGCCCAAATGCATCTCAGAAGTGTGCAACTTGTTCCCTGAGTTAGAAAACGTCGAGAAACGGTCGTTTCTGCTAGCGCTGTGCTTCTACACATGTATTTGCAGAACGGTGAAAGCGCACAGTAATGCACTTTTCTCCCAGCAAATACACTGTTTCTAAGGAAATGGGAACACACTGTGGAGACACTTGTGGGAGCTACTATGACTAAAACTGAGCTTCCCTACGCACAGGGAAGCAAGAGAAATGCTGATTTCATCAAGCCCAGTTACATACTCAGAATCTGAACTACTGCGCAAATAGGCATGTCTCTGTAGGCAAAAAACTCATTTCTGACAAAGTTACCCAAATGCATCTCAGAAGTGTGCAACTTGTTCCCTGAGTTAGAAAACGTCGAGAAACGGTCGTTACTGCTAGCGCTGTGCTTCTACACATGTATTTGCAGAACGGTGAAATCGCACAGTAATGTACTTTTCTCCCAGCAAATACACTGTTTCTAAGGAAATGGGAACACACTGAGGAGACACTTGTGGGAGCTACTGTGACTAAAACTGAGCTTCCCTACGCACAGGGAAGCAAGAGAAATGCTGATTTCATCAAGCCCAGTTACATACTCAGAATCTGTACTACTGCGCAAATAGGTATGTCTCTGTAGGCAAAAAACTCATTTCTGACAATGTTGCCCAAATGCATCTCAGAAGTGTGCAACTTGTTCCCTGAGTTAGAAAACATCGAGAAATGGTCGTTTCTGCTAGCGCTGTGCTTCTACACATGTATTTGCTGAACGGTGAAAGCGCACAGTAATGCACTTTTCTCCCAGCAAATACACTGTTTCTAAGAAAATGGGAACACACTGAGGAGACACTTGTGGGAGCTACTGGGACTAAAACTGAGCTTACCTACGCACAGGGAAGCAAGAGAAATGCTGATTTCATCAAGCCCAGTTACATACTCAGAATCTGTACTACTGCGCAAATAGGCATGTCTCTTTAGGCAAAAAAATCATTTCTGACAAAGTTGCCCAAATGCATCTCAGAAGTGTGCAACTTGTTCCCTGAGTTAGAAAACGTCGAGAATCTGTCGTTTCTGCTAGCGCTGTGCTTCTACACATGTATTTGCAGAACGGTGAAAGCGCACAGTAATGCACTTTTCTCCCAGCAAATACACTGTTTCTAAGGAAATGGAAACACACTGAGGAGACACTTGTGGGAGCTACTGTGACTAAAACTGAGCTTCCCTACGCACAGGGAAGCAAGAGAAATGCTGATTTCATCAAGCCCAATTACATACTCAGAATCTGTACTACTGCGCAAATAGGCATGTCTCTGTAGGCAAAAAACTCATTTCTGACAAAGTTGCCCAAATGCATCTCAGAAGTGTGCAACTTGATCCCTGAGTTAGAAAACATCGAGAAACGGTCGTTTCTGCTAGCGCTGTGCTTCTACACATGTATTTGCTGAACGGTGAAAGCGCACAGTAATGCACTTTTCTCCCAGCAAATACACTGTTTCTAAGGAAATGGGAACACACTGAGGAGACACTTGTGGGAGCTACTGTGACTAAAACTGAGCTTCCCTACGCACAGGGAAGCAAGAGAAATGCTGATTTCATCAAGCCCAATTACATACTCAGAATCTGTACTACTGCGCAAATAGGCATGTCTCTGTAGGCAAAAAACTCATTTCTGACAAAGTTGCCCAAATGCATCTCAGAAGTGTGCAACTTGATCCCTGAGTTAGAAAACGTCGAGAAACGGTCGTTTCTGCTAGCGCTGTGCTTCTACACATGTATTTGCTGAACGGTGAAAGCGCACAGTAATGCACTTTTCTCCCAGCAAATACACTGTTTCTAAGGAAATGGGAACACACTGAGGAGACACTTGTGGGAGCTAGAGTGACTAAAACTGAGCTTCCCTACGCACAGGGAAGCAAGGGAAATGCTGATTTCATCAAGCCCCGTTACATACTCAGAATCTGTACTACTGCGCAATTAGGCATGTCTCTGTAGGCAAAAAACTCATTTCTGACAAAGTTGCCCAAATGCATCTCAGAAGTGTACAACTCGTTCCCTGAGTTAGAAAACATCGAGAAACGGTCGTTTCTGCTAGCGCTGTGCTTCTACACATGAATTTGCTGAACGGTGAAAGCGCACAGTAATGCACTTTTCTCCCAGCAAATACACTGTTTCTAAGGAACTGGGAACACACTGAGGAGACACATGTGGGAGCTACTGTGACTAAAACTGAGCTTCCCTACGCACAGGGAAGCAAGAGAAATGCTGATTTCATCAAGCCTAGGTACATACTCAGAATCTGTACTACTGCGCAAATAGGCATGTCTCTGTAGGCAAAAAACTCATTTCTAACAAAGTTGCCCAAATGCATCTCAGAAGTGTGCAACATGTTTCCTGAGTGAGAAAACGTCGAAAAACGGTCGTTTCTGCTAGCGCTGTGCTTCTACACATGTATTTGCTGAACGGTGAAAGCGCACAGTAATGCACTTTTCTCCCAGCAAATACACTGTTTCTAAGGAATAGGGAACACACTGAGGAGACACTTGTGGGAGATACTGTGACTAAAACTGAGCTTCCCTACCCACAGGGAAGCAAGAGAAATGCTGCTTTCATCAAGCCCAGGTACATACTCAGAATCTGTACTACTGTGCAAATAGGCATGTCTCTTTAGGCAAAAAACTCATTTCTGACAAAGTTGCCCAAATGCATCTCAGAAGTGTGCCACTTGTTCCCTGAGTTAGAAAACGTCGAGAAACGGTCGTTTCTGCTAGCGCTGTGCTTCTACACATGTATTTGCAGAACGGTGAAAGCGCAGAGTAATGCACTTTTCTCCCAGCAAATACACTGTTTCTAAGGAAATGGGAACACACTGTGGAGACACTTGTGGGAGCTAGAGTGACTAAAACTGAGCTTCCCTACGCACAGGGAAGCAAGGGAAATGCTGATTTCATCAAGCCCCGTTACATACTCAGAATCTGTACTACTGCGCAATTAGGCATGTCTCTGTAGGCAAAAAACTCATTTCTGACAAAGTTGCCCAAATGCATCTCAGAAGTGTACAACTTGTTCCCTGAGTTAGAAAACATCGAGAAACGGTCGTTTCTGCTAGCGCTGTGCTTCTACACATGAATTTGCTGAACGGTGAAAGCGCACAGTAATGCACTTTTCTCCCAGCAAATACACTGTTTCTAAGGAACTGGGAACACACTGAGGAGACACATGTGGGAGCTACTGTGACTAAAACTGAGCTTCCCTACGCACAGGGAAGCAAGAGAAATGCTGATTTCATCAAGCCTAGGTACATACTCAGAATCTGTACTACTGCGCAAATAGGCATGTCTCTGTAGGCAAAAAACTCATTTCTAACAAAGTTGCCCAAATGCATCTCAGAAGTGTGCAACATGTTTCCTGAGTGAGAAAACGTCGAAAAACGGTCGTTTCTGCTAGCGCTGTGCTTCTACACATGTATTTGCTGAACGGTGAAAGCGCACAGTAATGCACTTTTCTCCCAGCAAATACACTGTTTCTAAGGAATAGGGAACACACTGAGGAGACACTTGTGGGAGATACTGTGACTAAAACTGAGCTTCCCTACCCACAGGGAAGCAAGAGAAATGCTGCTTTCATCAAGCCCAGGTACATACTCAGAATCTGTACTACTGTGCAAATAGGCATGTCTGTTTAGGCAAAAAACTCATTTCTGACAAAGTTGCCCAAATGAATCTCAGAAGTGTGCCACTTGTTCCCTGAGTTAGAAAACGTCGAGAAACGGTCGTTTCTGCTAGCGCTGTGCTTCTACACATGTATTTGCAGAACGGTGAAAGCGCAGAGTAATGCACTTTTCTCCCAGCAAATACACTGTTTCTAAGGAAATGGGAACACACTGTGGAGACACTTGTGGGAGCTACTGTGACTAAAACTGAGCTTCCCTACGCACAGGGAAGCAAGAGAAATGCTGATTTCATCAAGCCCAGTTACATACTCAGAATCTGAACTACTGCGCAAATAGGCATGTCTCTGTAGGCAAAAAACTCATTTCTGACAAAGTTACCCAAATGCATCTCAGAAGTGTGCAACTTGTTCCCTGAGTTAGAAAACGTCGAGAAACGGTCATTTCTGCTAGCGCTGTGCTTCTACACATGTATTTGCAGAACGGTGAAAGCGCACAGTAATGCACTTTTCTCCCAGCAAATACACTGTTTCTAAGGAAATGGGAACACACTGAGGAGACACTTGTGGGAGCTACTGTGACTAAAACTGAGCTTCCCTACGCACAGGGAAGCAAGAGAAATGCTGATTTCATCAAGCCCAGTTACATACTCAGAATCTGTACTACTGCGCAAATAGGCATGTCTCTGTAGGCAAAAAACTCATTTCTGACAATGTTGCCCAAATGCATCTCAGAAGTGTGCAACTTGTTCCCTGAGTTAGAAAACATCGAGAAATGGTCGTTTCTGCTAGCGCTGTGCTTCTACACATGTATTTGCTGAACGGTGAAAGCGCACAGTAATGCACTTTTCTCACAGCAAATACACTGTTTCTAAGGAAATGGGAACACACTGAGGAGACACTTGTGGGAGCTACTGGGACTAAAACTGAGCTTACCTACGCACAGGGAAGCAAGAGAAATGCTGATTTCATCAAGCCCAGTTACATACTCAGAATCTGTACTACTGCGCAAATAGGCATGTCTCTTTAGGCAAGAAAATCATTTCTGACAAAGTTGCCCAAATGCATCTCAGAAGTGTGCCACTTCTTCCCTGAGTTAGAAAACGTCGAGAAACGGTCGTTTCTGCTAGCGCTGTGCTTCTACACATGTATTTGCAGAACGGTGAAAGCGCACAGTAATGCACTTTTCTCCCAGCCAATACACTGTTTCTAAGGAAATGGGAACACACTGAGGAGACACTTGTGGGAGCTACTGTGACTAAAACTGAGCTTCCCTACGCACAGGAAAGCAAGAGAAATGCTGATTTCATCAAGCCCAGTTACATACTCAGAATCTGTACTACTGCGCAAATAGGCATGTCTCTGTAGGCAAAAAACTCATTTCTGACAAAGTTGCCCAAATGCATCTCAGAAGTGTGCAACTTGTTCCCTGAGTTAGAAAACATCGAGAAATGGTCGTTTCTGCTAGCGCTGTGCTTCTACACATGTATTTGCTGAACGGTGAAAGCGCACAGTAATCTACTTTTCTCCCAGCAAATACACTGTTTCTAAGGAAATGGGAACACACTGAGGAGACACTTGTGGGAGCTACTGTGACCAAAACTGAGCTTCCCTACGCACAGGGAAGCAAGAGAAATGCTGATTTCATCAAGCCCAGTTACATACTCAGAATCTGTACTACTGCGCAAATAGGCATGTCTCTTTAGGCAAAAAACTCATTTCTGACAAAGTTGCCCAAATGCATCTCAGAAGTGTGCAACTTGTTCCCTGAGTTAGAAAACGTCGAGAAACGGTCGTTTCTGCTAGCGCTGTGCTTCTACACATGTATTTGCTGAACGGTGAAAGCGCAGAGTAATGCACTTTTCTCCCAGCAAATACACTGTTTCTAAGGAAATGGGAACACACTGAGGAGACACTTGTGGGAGCTACTGTGACTAAAACTGAGCTTCCCTACGCACAGGGAAGCAAGAGAAATGCTGATTTCATCAAGCCCAGTTACATACTCAGAATCTGTACTACTGCGCAAATAGGCATGTCTCTGTAGGCAAAAAACTCATTTCTGACAAAGTTGCCCAAATGCATCTCAGAAGTGTGCAACTTTTTCCCTGAGTTAGAAAACGTCGAGAAACGGTCGTTTCTGCTAGCGCTGTGCTTCTACACATGTATTTGCAGAACGGTGAAATCGCACAGTAATGTACTTTTCTCCCAGCAAATACACTGTTTCTAAGGAAATGGGAACACACTGAGGAGACACTTGTGGGAGCTACTGTGACTAAAACTGAGCTTCCCTACGCACAGGGAAGCAAGAGAAATGCTGATTTCATCAAGCCCAGTTACATACTCAGAATCTGTACTACTGCGCAAATAGGTATGTCTCTGTAGGCAAAAAACTCATTTCTGACAATGTTGCCCAAATGCATCTCAGAAGTGTGCAACTTGTTCCCTGAGTTAGAAAACATCGAGAAATGGTCGTTTCTGCTAGCGCTGTGCTTCTACACATGTATTTGCTGAACGGTGAAAGCGCACAGTAATGCACTTTTCTCCCAGCAAATACACTGTTTCTAAGGAACTGGGAACACACTGAGGAGACACTTGTGGGAGCTACTGGGACTAAAACTGAGCTTACCTACGCACAGGGAAGCAAGAGAAATGCTGATTTCATCAAGCCCAGTTACATACTCAGAATCTGTACTACTGCGCAAATAGGCATGTCTCTTTAGGCAAAAAAATCATTTCTGACAAAGTTGCCCAAATGCATCTCAGAAGTGTGCAACTTGTTCCCTGAGTTAGAAAACGTCGAGAATCTGTCGTTTCTGCTAGCGCTGTGCTTCTACACATGTATTTGCAGAACGGTGAAAGCGCACAGTAATGCACTTTTCTCCCAGCAAATACACTGTTTCTAAGGAAATGGAAACACACTGAGGAGACACTTGTGGGAGCTACTGTGACTAAAACTGAGCTTCCCTACGCACAGGGAAGCAAGAGAAATGCTGATTTCATCAAGCCCAATTACATACTCAGAATCTGTACTACTGCGCAAATAGGCATGTCTCTGTAGGCAAAAAACTCATTTCTGACAAAGTTGCCCAAATGCATCTCAGAAGTGTGCAACTTGATCCCTGAGTTAGAAAACGTCGAGAAACGGTCGTTTCTGCTAGCGCTGTGCTTCTACACATGTATTTGCTGAACGGTGAAAGCGCACAGTAATGCACTTTTCTCCCAGCAAATACACTGTTTCTAAGGAAATGGGAACACACTGAGGAGACACTTGTGGGAGCTACTGTGACTAAAACTGAGCTTCCCTACGCACAGGGAAGCAAGAGAAATGCTGATTTCATCAAGCCCAATTACATACTCAGAATCTGTACTACTGCGCAAATAGGCATGTCTCTTTAGGCAAAAAACTCATTTCTGACAAAGTTGCCCAAATGCATCTCAGAAGTGTGCAACTTGATCCCTGAGTTAGAAAACGTCGAGAAACGGTCGTTTCTGCTAGCGCTGTGCTTCTACACATGTATTTGCTGAACGGTGAAAGCGCAGAGTAATGCACTTTTCTCCCAGCAAATACACTGTCTCTAAGGAAATGGGAACACACTGAGGAGACACTTGTGGGAGCTAGAGTGACTAAAACTGAGCTTCCCTATGCACAGGGAAGCAAGGGAAATGCTGATTTCATCAAGCCCCGTTATATACTCAGAATCTGTACTACTGCGCAAATAGGCATGTCTCTGTAGGCAAAAAACTCATTTCTGACAAAGTTGCCCAAATGCATCTCAGAAGTGTACAACTTGTTCCCTGAGTTAGAAAACATCGAGAAACGGTCGTTTCTGCTAGCGCTGTGCTTCTACACATGAATTTGCTGAACGGTGAAAGCGCACAGTAATGCACTTTTCTCCCAGCAAATACACTGTTTCTGAGGAACTGGGAACACACTGAGGAGACACATGTGGGAGCTACTGTGACTAAAACTGAGCTTCCCTACGCACAGGGAAGCAAGAGAAATGCTGATTTCATCAAGCCTAGGTACATACTCAGAATCTGTACTACTGCTCAAATAGGCATGTCTCTGTAGGCAAAAAACTCATTTCTAACAAAGTTGCCCAAATGCATCTCAGAAGTGTGCAACATGTTTCCTGAGTGAGAAAACGTCGAAAAACGGTCGTTTCTGCTAGCGCTGTGCTTCTACACATGTATTTGCTGAACGGTGAAAGCGCACAGTAATGCACTTTTCTCCCAGCAAATACACTGTTTCTAAGGAATAGGGAACACACTGAGGAGACACTTGTGGGAGATACTGTGACTAAAACTGAGCTTCCCTACCCACAGGGAAGCAAGAGAAATGCTGCTTTCATCAAGCCCAGGTACATACTCAGAATCTGTACTACTGTGCAAATAGGCATGTCTCTTTAGGCAAAAAACTCATTTCTGACAAAGTTGCCCAAATGCATCTCAGAAGTGTGCCACTTGTTCCCTGAGTTAGAAAACGTCGAGAAACGGTCGTTTCTGCTAGCGCTGTGCTTCTACACATGTATTTGCCGAACGGTGAAAGCGCAGAGTAATGCACTTTTCTCCCAGCAAATACACTGTTTCTAAGGAAATGGGAACACACTGTGGAGACACTTGTGGGAGCTACTGTGACTAAAACTGAGCTTCCCTACGCACAGGGAAGCAAGAGAAATGCTGATTTCATCAAGCCCAGTTACATACTCAGAATCTGAACTACTGCGCAAATAGGCATGTCTCTGTAGGCAAAAAACTCATTTCTGACAAAGTTACCCAAATGCATCTCAGAAGTGTGCAACTTGTTCCCTGAGTTAGAAAACGTCGAGAAACGGTCGTTTCTGCTAGCGCTGTGCTTCTACACATGTATTTGCAGAACGGTGAAAGCGCACAGTAATGCACTTTTCTCCCAGCAAATACACTGTTTCTAAGGAAATGGGAACACACTGAGGAGACACTTGTGGGAGCTACTGTGACTAAAACTGAGCTTCCCTACGCACAGGGAAGCAAGAGAAATGCTGATTTCATCAAGTCCAGTTACATACTCAGAATCTGTACTACTGCGCAAATAGGCATGTCTCTGTAGGCAAAAAACTCATTTCTGACAATGTTGCCCAAATGCATCTCAGAAGTGTGCAACTTGTTCCCTGAGTTAGAAAACATCGAGAAATGGTCGTTTCTGCTAGCGCTGTGCTTCTACACATGTATTTGCTGAACGGTGAAAGCGCACAGTAATGCACTTTTCTCACAGCAAATACACTGTTTCTAAGGAAATGGGAACACACTGAGGAGACACTTGTGGGAGCTACTGGGACTAAAACTGAGCTTACCTACGCACAGGGAAGCAAGAGAAATGCTGATTTCATCAAGCCCAGTTACATACTCAGAATCTGTACTACTGCGCAAATAGGCATGTCTCTTTAGGCAAGAAAATCATTTCTGACAAAGTTGCCCAAATGCATCTCAGAAGTGTGCCACTTCTTCCCTGAGTTAGAAAACGTCGAGAAACGGTCGTTTCTGCTAGCGCTGTGCTTCTACACATGTATTTGCAGAACGGTGAAAGCGCACAGTAATGCACTTTTCTCCCAGCAAATACACTGTTTCTAAGGAAATGGGAACACACTGAGGAGACACTTGTGGGAGCTACTGTGACTAAAACTGAGCTTCCCTACGCACAGGAAAGCAAGAGAAATGCTGATTTCATCAAGCCCAGTTACATACTCAGAATCTGTACTACTGCGCAAATAGGCATGTCTCTGTAGGCAAAAAACTCATTTCTGACAAAGTTGCCCAAATGCATCTCAGAAGTGTGCAACTTGTTCCCTGAGTTAGAAAACATCGAGAAATGGTCGTTTCTGCTAGCGCTGTGCTTCTACACATGTATTTGCTGAACGGTGAACGCGCACAGTAATCTACTTTTCTCCCAGCAAATACACTGTTTCTAAGGAAATGGGAACACACTGAGGAGACACTTGTGGGAGCTACTGTGACCAAAACTGAGCTTCCCTAAGCACAGGGAAGCAAGAGAAATGCTGATTTCATCAAGCCCAGTTACATACTCAGAATCTGTACTACTGCGCAAATAGGCATGTCTCTTTAGTCAAAAAACTCATTTCTGACAAAGTTGCCCAAATGCATCTCAGAAGTGTGCAACTTGTTCCCTGAGTTAGAAAACGTCGAGAAACGGTCGTTTCTGCTAGCGCTGTGCTTCTACACATGTATTTGCTGAACGGTGAAAGCGCACAGTAATGCACTTTTCTACCAGCAAATACACTGTTTCTAAGGAAATGGGAACACACTGAGGAGACACTTGTGGGAGGTACTGTGACTAAAACTGAGCTTCCCTACGCACAGGGAAGCAAGAGAAATGCTGTATTCATCAAGCCCAGTTACATACTCAGAATCTGTACTACTGCGCAAATAGGCATGTCTCTGTAGGCAAAAAACTCATTTCTGACAAAGTTGCCCAAATGCATCTCAGAAGTGTACAACTTGTTCCCTGAGTTAGAAAACATCGAGAAACGGTCGTTTCTGCTAGCGCTGTGCTTCTACACATGAATTTGCTGAACGGTGAAAGCGCACAGTAATGCACTTTTCTCCCAGCAAATACACTGTTTCTAAGGAACTGGGAACACACTGAGGAGACACATGTGGGAGCTACTGTGACTAAAACTGAGCTTCCCTACGCACAGGGAAGCAAGAGAAATGCTGATTTCATCAAGCCTAGGTACATACTCAGAATCTGTACTACTGCTCAAATAGGCATGTCTCTGTAGGCAAAAAACTCATTTCTAACAAAGTTGCCCAAATGCATCTCAGAAGTGTGCAACATGTTTCCTGAGTGAGAAAACGTCGAAAAACGGTCGTTTCTGCTAGCGCTGTGCTTCTACACATGTATTTGCTGAACGGTGAAAGCGCACAGTAATGCACTTTTCTCCCAGCAAATACACTGTTTCTAAGGAATAGGGAACACACTGAGGAGACACTTGTGGGAGATACTGTGACTAAAACTGAGCTTCCCTACCCACAGGGAAGCAAGAGAAATGCTGCTTTCATCAAGCCCAGGTACATACTCAGAATCTGTACTACTGTGCAAATAGGCATGTCTCTTTAGGCAAAAAACTCATTTCTGACAAAGTTGCCCAAATGCATCTCAGAAGTGTGCCACTTGTTCCCTGAGTTAGAAAACGTCGAGAAACGGTCGTTTCTGCTAGCGCTGTGCTTCTACACATGTATTTGCCGAACGGTGAAAGCGTAGAGTAATGCACTTTTCTCCCAGCAAATACACTGTTTCTAAGGAAATGGGAACACACTGTGGAGACACTTGTGGGAGCTACTGTGACTAAAACTGAGCTTCCCTACGCACAGGGAAGCAAGAGAAATGCTGATTTCATCAAGCCCAGTTACATACTCAGAATCTGAACTACTGCGCAAATAGGCATGTCTCTGTAGGCAAAAAACTCATTTCTGACAAAGTTACCCAAGTGCATCTCAGAAGTGTGCAACTTGTTCCCTGAGTTAGAAAACGTCGAGAAACGGTCGTTTCTGCTAGCGCTGTGCTTCTACACATGTATTTGCAGAACGGTGAAAGCGCACAGTAATGCACTTTTCTCCCAGCAAATACACTGTTTCTAAGGAAATGGGAACACACTGAGGAGACACTTGTGGGAGCTACTGTGACTAAAACTGAGCTTCCCTACGCACAGGGAAGCAAGAGAAATGCTGATTTCATCAAGTCCAGTTACATACTCAGAATCTGTACTACTGCGCAAATAGGCATGTCTCTGTAGGCAAAAAACTCATTTCTGACAATGTTGCCCAAATGCATCTCAGAAGTGTGCAACTTGTTCCCTGAGTTAGAAAACATCGAGAAATGGTCGTTTCTGCTAGCGCTGTGCTTCTACACATGTATTTGCTGAACGGTGAAAGCGCACAGTAATGCACTTTTCTCACAGCAAATACACTGTTTCTAAGGAAATGGGAACACACTGAGGAGACACTTGTGGGAGCTACTGGGACTAAAACTGAGCTTACCTACGCACAGGGAAGCAAGAGAAATGCTGATTTCATCAAGCCCAGTTACATACTCAGAATCTGTACTACTGCGCAAATAGGCATGTCTCTTTAGGCAAGAAAATCATTTCTGACAAAGTTGCCCAAATGCATCTCAGAAGTGTGCAACTTGTTCCCTGAGTTAGAAAACATCGAGAAATGGTCGTTTCTGCTAGCGCTGTGCTTCTACACATGTATTTGCTGAACGGTGAAAGCGCACAGTAATCTACTTTTCTCCCAGCAAATACACTGTTTCTAAGGAAATGGGAACACACTGAGGAGACACTTGTGGGAGCTACTGTGACCAAAACTGAGCTTCCCTACGCACAGGGAAGCAAGAGAAATGCTGATTTCATCAAGCCCAGTTACATACTCAGAATCTGTACTACTGTGCAAATAGGCATGTCTCTTTAGTCAAAAAACTCATTTCTGACAAAGTTGCCCAAATGCATCTCAGAAGTGTGCAACTTGTTCCCTGAGTTAGAAAACGTCGAGAAACGGTCGTTTCTGCTAGCGCTGTGCTTCTACACATGTATTTGCTGAACGGTGAAAGCGCAGAGTAATGCACTTTTCTCCCAGCAAATACACTGTTTCTAAGGAAATGGGAACACACTGAGGAGACACTTGTGGGAGCTACTGTGACTAAAACTGAGCTTCCCTACGCACAGGGAAGCAAGAGAAATGCTGATTTCATCAAGCCCAGTTACATACTCAGAATATGTACTACTGCGCAAATAGGCATGTCTCTGTAGGCAAAAAACTCATTTCTGACAAAGTTGCCCAAATGCATCTCAGAAGTGTGCAACTTGTTCCCTGAGTTAGAAAACATCGAGAAATGGTCGTTTCTGCTAGCGCTGTGCTTCTACACATGTATTTGCTGAACGGTGAAAGCGCACAGTAATGCACTTTTCTCACAGCAAATACACTGTTTCTAAGGAAATGGGAACACACTGAGGAGACACTTGTGGGAGCTACTGGGACTAAAACTGAGCTTACCTACGCACAGGGAAGCAAGAGAAATGCTGATTTCATCAAGCCCAGTTACATACTCAGAATCTGTACTACTGCGCAAATAGGCATGTGTCTTTAGGCAAGAAAATCATTTCTGACAAAGTTGCCCAAATGCATCTCAGAAGTGTGCCACTTCTTCCCTGAGTTAGAAAACGTCGAGAAACGGTCGTTTCTGCTAGCGCTGTGCTTCTACACATGTATTTGCAGAACGGTGAAAGCGCACAGTAATGCACTTTTCTCCCAGCAAATACACTGTTTCTAAGGAAATGGGAACACACTGAGGAGACACTTGTGGGAGCTACTGTGACTAAAACTGAGCTTCCCTACGCACAGGAAAGCAAGAGAAATGCTGATTTCATCAAGCCCAGTTACATACTCAGAATCTGTACTACTGCGCAAATAGGCATGTCTCTGTAGGCAAAAAACTCATTTCTGACAAAGTTGCCCAAATGCATCTCAGAAGTGTGCAACTTGTTCCCTGAGTTAGAAAACATCGAGAAATGGTCGTTTCTGCTAGCGCTGTGCTTCTACACATGTATTTGCTGAACGGTGAAAGCGCACAGTAATCTACTTTTCTCCCAGCAAATACACTGTTTCTAAGGAAATGGGAACACACTGAGGAGACACTTGTGGGAGCTACTGTGACCAAAACTGAGCTTCCCTACGCACAGGGAAGCAAGAGAAATGCTGATTTCATCAAGCCCAGTTACATACTCAGAATCTGTACTACTGCGCAAATAGGCATGTCTCTTTAGGCAAAAAACTCATTTCTGACAAAGTTGCCCAAATGCATCTCAGAAGTGTGCAACTTGTTCCCTGAGTTAGAAAACGTCGAGAAACGGTCGTTTCTGCTAGCGCTGTGCTTCTACACATGTATTTGCTGAACGGTGAAAGCGCAGAGTAATGCACTTTTCTCCCAGCAAATACACTGTTTCTAAGGAAATGGGAACACACTGAGGAGACACTTGTGGGAGCTACTGTGACTAAAACTGAGCTTCCCTACGCACAGGGAAGCAAGAGAAATGCTGATTTCATCAAGCCCAGTTACATACTCAGAATCTGTACTACTGCGCAAATAGGCATGTCTCTGTAGGCAAAAAACTCATTTCTGACAAAGTTGCCCAAATGCATCTCAGAAGTGTGCAACTTGTTCCCTGAGTTAGAAAACGTCGAGAAACGGTCGTTTCTGCTAGCGCTGTGCTTCTACACATTTATTTGCTGAACGGTGAAAGCGCAGAGTAATGCACTTTTCTCCCAGCAAATACACTGTTTCTAAGGAAATGGGAACACACTGAGGAGACACTTGTGGGAGCTACTGTGACTAAAACTGAGCTTCCCTACGCACAGGGAAGTAAGAGAAATGCTGATTTCATCAAGCCCAGTTACATACTCAGAATATGTACTACTGCGCAAATAGGCATGTCTCTGTAGGCAAAAAACTCATTTCTGACAAAGTTGCCCAAATGCATCTCAGAAGTGTGCAACTTGTTCCCTGAGTTAGAAAACATCGAGAAACGGTCGTTTCTGCTAGCGCTGTGCTTCTACACGTGCATTTGCTGAACAGTGAAAGCGCACAGTAATGCACTTTTCTCCCAGCAAATACACTGTTTCTAAGGAAATGGGAACACACTGAGGAGACACTTGTGGGAGCTACTGTGACTAAAACTGAGCTTCCCTACGCACAGGGAAGCAAGAGAAATGCTGATTTCATCAAGCCCAGTTACATACTCAGAATCTGTACTACTGCGCAAATAGGCATGTCTCTGTAGGCAAAAAACTCATTTCTGACAAAGTTGCCCAAATGCATCTCAGAAGTGTGCAACTTGTTCCCTGAGTTAGAAAACGTCGAGAAAAGTTCGTTTCTGCTAGCGCTGTGCTTCTACACATGTATTTGCAGAACGGTGAAAGCGCAGAGTAATGCACTTTTCTCCAAGCAAATACACTGTTTCTAAGGAAATGGGAACACACTGTGGAGACACTTGTGGGAGCTACTGTGACTAAAACTGAGCTTCCCTACGCACAGGGAAGCAAGAGAAATGCTGATTTCATCAAGCCCAGTTACATACTCAGAATCTGTACTACTGCGCAAATAGGCATGTCTCTTTAGGCAAAAAACTCATTTCTGACAAAGTTGCCCAAATGCATCTCAGAAGTGTGCAACTTGTTCCCTGAGTTAGAAAACGTCGAGAAACGGTCGTTTCTGCTAGCGCTGTGCTTCTACACATGTATTTGCTGAACGGTGAAAGCGCAGAGTAATGCACTTTTCTCCCAGCAAATACACTGTTTCTAAGGAAATGGGAACACACTGAGGAGACACTTGTGGGAGCTACTGTGACTAAAACTGAGCTTCCCTACGCACAGGGAAGCAAGAGAAATGCTGATTTCATCAAGCCCAGTTACATACTCAGAATCTGTACTACTGCGCAAATAGGCATGTCTCTGTAGGCAAAAAACTCATTTCTGACAAAGTTGCCCAAATGCATCTCAGAAGTGTGCAACTTGTTCCCTGAGTTAGAAAACGTCGAGAAACGGTCGTTTCTGCTAGCGCTGTGCTTCTACACATTTATTTGCTGAACGGTGAAAGCGCAGAGTAATGCACTTTTCTCCCAGCAAATACACTGTTTCTAAGGAAATGGGAACACACTGAGGAGACACTTGTGGGAGCTACTGTGACTAAAACTGAGCTTCCCTACGCACAGGGAAGTAAGAGAAATGCTGATTTCATCAAGCCCAGTTACATACTCAGAATATGTACTACTGCGCAAATAGGCATGTCTCTGTAGGCAAAAAACTCATTTCTGACAAAGTTGCCCAAATGCATCTCAGAAGTGTGCAACTTGTTCCCTGAGTTAGAAAACATCGAGAAACGGTCGTTTCTGCTAGCGCTGTGCTTCTACACGTGCATTTGCTGAACAGTGAAAGCGCACAGTAATGCACTTTTCTCCCAGCAAATACACTGTTTCTAAGGAAATGGGAACACACTGAGGAGACACTTGTGGGAGCTACTGTGACTAAAACTGAGCTTCCCTACGCACAGGGAAGCAAGAGAAATGCTGATTTCATCAAGCCCAGTTACATACTCAGAATCTGTACTACTGCGCAAATAGGCATGTCTCTGTAGGCAAAAAACTCATTTCTGACAAAGTTGCCCAAATGCATCTCAGAAGTGTGCAACTTGTTCCCTGAGTTAGAAAACGTCGAGAAAAGTTCGTTTCTGCTAGCGCTGTGCTTCTACACATGTATTTGCAGAACGGTGAAAGCGCAGAGTAATGCACTTTTCTCCCAGCAAATACACTGTTTCTAAGGAAATGGGAACACACTGTGGAGACACTTGTGGGAGCTACTGTGACTAAAACTGAGCTTCCCTATGCACAGGGAAGCAAGAGAAATGCTGATTTCATCAAGCCCAGTTACATACTCAGAATCTGTACTACTGCGCAAATAGGCATGTCTCTTTAGGCAAAAAACTCATTTCTGACAACGTTGCCGAAATGCATCTCAGAAGTGTGCAACTTGTTCCCTGAGTTAGAAAACGTCGAGAAACGGTCGTTTCTGCTAGCGCTGTGCTTCTACACATGTATTTGCTGAACGGTGAAAGCGCAGAGTAATGCAATTTTCTCCCAGCAAATACACTGTTTCTAAGGAAATGGGAACACACTGAGGAGACACTTGTGGGAGCTACTGTGACTAAAACTGAGCTTCCCTATGCACAGGGAAGCAAGAGAAAGGCTGATTTCATCAAGCACAGTTACATACTCAGAATCTGTACTACTGCGCAAATAGGCATGTCTCTGTAGGCAAAAAACTCATTTCTGACGAAGTTGCCCCAATGCATCTCAGAAGTGTGCAACTTGTTCCCTGAGTTAGAAAACGTCGAGAAACGGTCGTTTCTGCTAGCGCTGTGCTTCTACACATGTATTTGCAGAACGGTGAAAGCGCAGAGTAATGCAGTTTTCTCCCAGCAAATACACTGTTTCTAAGGAAATGGGAACACACTGTGGAGACACTTGTGGGAGCTACTGTGACTAAAACTGAGCTTCCCTACGCACAGGGAAGCAAAAGAAATGCTGATTTCATGAAGCCCAGTTACATACTCAGAATCTGTACTACTGCGCAAATAGGCATGTCTCTGTAGGCAAAAAACTCATTTCTGACAAAGTTGCCCAAATGCATCTCAGAAGTGTGCAACTTGTTCCCTGAGTTAGAAAACGTCGAGAAACGGTCGTTTCTGCTAGCGCTGTGCTTCTACACATGTATTTGCTGAACGGTGAAAGCGCAGAGTAATGCACTTTTCTCCCAGCAAATACACTGTTTCTAAGGAAATGGGAACACACTGAGGAGACACTTGTAGGAGCTACTGTGACTAAAACTGAGCTTCCCTACGCACAGGGAAGTAAGAGAAATGCTGATTTCATCAAGCCCAGTTACATACTCAGAATATGTACTACTGCGCAAATAGGCATGTCTCTGTAGGCAAAAAACTCATTTCTGACAAAGTTGCCCAAATGCATCTCAGAAGTGTGCCACTTGTTCCCTGAGTTAGAAAACATCGAGAAACGTTCGTTTCTGCTAGCGCTGTGCTTCTACACATGTATTTGCTGAACGGTGAAAGCGCACAGTAATGCACTTTTCTCCCAGCAAATACACTGTTTCTAAGGAAATGGGAACACACTGAGGAGACACTTGTGAGAGCTACAGTGACTAAAACTGAGCTTCCCTACGCACAGGGAAGCAAGAGAAATGCTGATTTCATCAAGCCCAGTTACATACTCAGAATCTGTACTACTGCGCAAATAGGCATTTCTCTGTAGGCAAAAAACTCATTTCTGACAAAGTTGCCCAAATGCATCTCAGAAGTGTGCAACTTGTTCCCTGAGTTAGAAAACGTCGAGAAACGGTCGTTTCTGCTAGCGCTGTGCTTCTACACATGTATTTGCTGAACGGTGAAAGCGCAGAGTAATGCACTTTTCTCCCAGCAAATACACTGTTTCTAAGGAAATGGGAACACACTGTGGAGACACTTGTGGGAGCTACTGTGACTAAAACTGAGCTTCCCTACGCACAGGGAAGCAAGAGAAATGCTGATTTCATCAAGCCCAGTTACATACTCAGAATCTGTACTACTGCGCAAATAGGCATGTCTCTGTAGGCAAAAAACTCATTTCTGACAAAGTTGCCCAAATGCATCTCAGAAGTGTGCAACTTGTTCCCTGAGTTAGAAAACGTCGAGAAACGGTCGTTTCTGCTAGCGCTGTGCTTCTACACATGTATTTGCTGAACGGTGAAAGCGCAGAGTAATGCACTTTTCTCCCAGCAAATACACTGTTTCTAAGGAAATGGGAACACACTGAGGAGACACTTGTGGGAGCTACTGTGACTAAAACTGAGCTTCCCTACGCACAGGGAAGCAAGAGAAATGCTCATTTCATCAAACCCAGTTACATACTCAGAATCTGAACTACTGCGCAAATAGGCATGTCTCTGTAGGCAAAAAACTCATTTCTGACAAAGTTGCCCAAATGCATCTCAGAAGTGTGCAACTTGTTCCCTGAGTTAGAAAACATCGAGAAATGGTCGTTTCTGCTAGCGCTGTGCTTCTACACATGTATTTGCTGAACGGTGAAAGCGCACAGTAATGCACTTTTCTCCCAGCAAATACACTGTTTCTAAGGAAATGGGAACACACTGAGGAGACACTTGTGGGAGCTACTGTGACTAAAACTGAGCTTCCCTACGCAAAGGGAAGCAAGAGAAATGCTGATTTCATCAAGCCCAGTTACATACGCAGAATCTGTACTACTGCGCAAATAGGCATGTCTCTTTAGGCAAAAAACTCATTTCTGACAAAGTTGCCCAAATGCATCTCAGAAGTGTGCAACTTGTTCCCTGAGTTAGAAAACGTGGAGAAACGGTCGTTTCTGCTAGTGCTGTGCTTCTACACATGTATTTTCTGAACGGTGAAAGCGCAGAGTAATGCACTTTTCTCCCAGCAAATACACTGTTTCTAAGGAAATGGGAACACACTGAGGAGACACTTGTGGGAGCTACTGTGACTAAAACTGAGCTTCCCTACGCACAGGGAAGCAAGAGAAATGCTCATTTCATCAAACCCAGTTACATACTCAGAATCTGAACTACTCCGCAAATAGGCATGTCTCTGTAGGCAAAAAACTCATTTCTGACAAAGTTGCCCAAATGCATCTCAGAAGTGTGCAACTTGTTCCCTGAGTTAGAAAACATCGAGAAATGGTCGTTTCTGCTAGCGCTGAGCTTCTACACATGTATTTGCTGAACGGTGAAAGCGCACAGTAATGCACTTTTCTCCCAGCAAATACACAGTTTCTAAGGAAATGGGAACACACTGAGGAGACACTTGTGGGAGCTACTGTGACTAAAACTGAGCTTCCCTACGCACAGGGAAGCAAGAGAAATGCTGATTTCATCAAGCCCAGTTACATACTCAGAATCTGTACTACTGCGCAAATAGGCATGTCTCTTTAGGCAAAAAACTCATTTCTGACAAAGTTGCCCAAATGCATCTCAGAAGTGTGCAACTTGTTCCCTGAGTTAGAAAACGTCGAGAAACGGTCGTTTCTGCTAGCGCTGTGCTTCTACACATGTATTTGCTGAACGGTGAAAGCGCAGAGTAATGCACTTTTCTCCCAGCAAATACACTGTTTCTAAGGAAATGGGAACACACTGAGGAGACACTTGTGGGAGCTACTGTGACTAAAACTGAGCTTCCCTATGCACAGGGAAGCAAGAGAAATGCTGATTTCATCAAGCCCAGTTACATACTCAGAATCTGTACTACTGCGCAAATAGGCATGTCTCTTTAGGCAAAAAACTCATTTCTGACAAAGTTGCCCAAATGCATCTCAGAAGTGTGCAACTTGTTGCCTGAGTTAGAAAACGTCGAGAAACGGTCGTTTCTGCTAGCGCTGTGCTTCTACACATGTATTTGCTGAACGGTGAAAGCGCAGAGGAATGCACTTTTCTCCCAGCAAATACACTGTTTCTAAGGAAATGGGAACACACTGAGGAGACACTTGTGGGAGCTACTGGGACTAAAACTGAGCTTCCCTACGCACAGGGAAGCAAGAGAAATGCTCATTTCATCAAACCCAGTTATATACTCAGAATCTGTACTACTGCGCAAATAGGCATGTCTCTGTAGGCAAAAAACTCATTTCTGACAAAGTTGCCCAAATGCATCTCAGAAGTGTGCAACTTGTTCCCTGAGTTAGAAAACGTCGAGAAACGGTCGTTTCTGCTAGCGCTGTGCTTCTACACATGTATTTGCAGAACGGTGAAAGCGCACAGTAATGCACTTTTCTCCCAGCAAATACACTGTTTCTAAGGAAATGGGAACACACTGAGGAGACACTTGTGGGAGCTACTGTGACTAAAACTGAGCTTCCCTACGCACAGGGAAGCAAGAGAAATGCTGATTTCATCAAGCCCAGTTACATACTCAGAATCTGTACTACTGCGCAAATAGGCATGTCGCTTTAGGCAAAAAACTCATTTCTGACAAAGTTGCCCAAATGCATCTCAGAAGTGTGCAACTTGTTCCCTGAGTTAGAAAACGTCGAGAAACGGTCGTTTCTGCTATCGCTGTGCTTCTACACATGTATTTGCTGAACGGTGAAAGCGCAGAGGAATGCACTTTTCTCCCAGCAAATACACTGTTTCTAAGGAAATGGGAACACACTGAGGAGACACTTGTGGGAGCTACTGTGACTAAAACTGAGCTTCCCTACGTACAGGGAAGCAAGAGAAATGCTCATTTCATCAAACCCAGTTATATACTCAGAATCTGTACTACTGCGCAAATAGGCATGTCTCTGTAGGCAAAAAACTCATTTCTGACAAAGTTGCCCAAATGCATGTCAGAAGTGTGCAACTTGTTCCCTGAGTTAGAAAACGTCGAGAAACGGTCGTTTCTGCTAGCGCTGTGCTTCTACAAATGTATTTGCAGAACGGTGAAAGCGCACAGTAATGCACTTTTCTCCCAGCAAATACACTGTTTCTAAGGAAATGGGAACACACTGAGGAGACACTTGTGGGAGCTATGGTGACTAAAACTGAGCTTCCCTACGCACAGAAAAGCAAGAGAAATGCTGATTTCATCAAGCCCAGTTACATACTCAGAATCTGTACTACTGCGCAAATAGGCATGTCTCTGTAGGCAAAAAACTCATTTCTGACAAAGTTGCCCAAATGCATCTCAGAAGTGTGCAACTTGTTCCCTGAGTTAGAAAACGTCGAGAAACGGTCGTTTCTGGTAGCGCTGTGCTTCTACACATGTATTTGCTGAACGGTGAGAGCTCACAGTAATGCACTTTTCTCCCAGCAAATACACTGTTTCTAAGGAAATGGGAACACACTGAGGAGACACTTGTGGGAGCTACTGTGACTAAAACTGAGCTTCCCTATGCACAGGGAAGCAAGAGAAATGCTGATTTCATCAAGCCCAGTTACATACTCAGAATCTGTACTACTGCGCAAATAGGCATGTCTCTTTAGGCATAAAACTCATTTCTGACAAAGTTGCCCAAAAGCATCTCAGAAGTGTGCAACTTGTTCCCTGAGTTAGAAAACATCGATAAACGGTCGTTTCTGCTAGCGCTGTGCTTCTACACATGTATTTGCTGAACGGTGAAAGCGCACAGTAATGCACTTTTCTCCCAGCAAATACACTGTTTCTAAGGAAATGGGAACACACTGAGGAGACACTTGTGGGAGCTACTGTGACTAAAACTGAGCTTCCCTACGCACAGGGAAGCAAGAGAAATGCTGATTTCATCAAGCCCAGTTACATACTCAGAATCTGTACTACTGCGCAAATAGGCATGTCTCTGTAGGCAAAAAACTCATTTCGGACAAAGTTGCCCAAATGCATCTCAGAAGTGTGCAACTTGTTCCCTGAGTTAGAAAACGTCGAGAAATGGTCGTTTCGGCTAGCGCTGTGCTTCTACACATGTATTTGCTGAACGGTGAAAGCGCACAGTGATGCACTTTTCTCCCAGCAAATACACTGTTTCTAAGGAACTGGGAACACACTGAGGAGACACTTGTGGGAGCTACTGTGACTAAAACTGAGCTTCCCTACGCACAGGGAAGCAAGAGAAATGCAGATTTCATCAAGCCCAGTTACATACTCAGAATCTGTACTACTGCGCAAATAGGCATGTCTCTGTAGGCAAAAAACTCATTTCTGACAACGTTGCCGAAATGCATCTCAGAAGTGTGCAACTTGTTCCCTGAGTTAGAAAACGTCGAGAAACGGTCGTTTCTGCTAGCGCTGTGCTTCTACACATGTATTTGCTGAACGGTGAAAGCGCACAGTGATGCACTTTTCTCCCAGCAAATACACTGTTTCTAAGGAACTGGGAACAAACTGAGGAGACACTTGTGGGAGCTACTGTGACTAAAACTGAGCTTCCCTACGCACAGGGAAGCAAGAGAAATGGTGATTTCATCAAGCCCAGTTACATACTCAGAATCTGTACTACTGCGCAAATAGGCATGTCTCTGTAGGCAAAAAACTCATTTTTGAGAAAGTTACCCAAATGCATCTCAGAAGTGTGCAACTTGTTCCCTGAGTTAGAAAACGTCGAGAAAGGTTCGTTTCTGCTAGCGCTGTGCTTCTACACATGTATTTGCTGAACGGTGAAAGCACACAGTAATGCACTTTTCTCCCAGCAAATACACTGTTTCTAAGGAAATGGGAACACACTGAGGAGACACTTGTGGGAGCTACTGTGACTAAAACTGAGCTTCCCTACACACAGGGAAGCAAGAGAAATGCTGATTTCATCAAGCCCAGTTACATACTCAGAATCTGTACTACTGCACAAATAGGCATGTCTCTGTAGGCAAAAAACTCATTTCTGACAAAGTTGCCCAAATGCATCTCAGAAGTGTGCAACTTGTTCCCTGAGTTAGAAAAAGTCGAGAAACGTTCGTTTCTGCTATCGCTGTGCTTCTACACATGTATTTGCTGAACGGTGAAAGCGCACAGTGATGCACTTTTCTCCCAGCAAATACACTGTTCCTAAGGAACTGGGAACACACTGAGGAGACACTTGTGGGAGCTACTGTGACTAAAACTGAGCTTCCCTACGCACAGAGAAGAAAGAGAAATGCTGATTTCATCAAGCGCAGTTACATACTCAGAATCTGTACTACTGCGCAAATAGGCATGTCTTTGTAGGCAAAAAACTCATTTCTGACAAAGTTGCCCAAATGCATCTCAGAAGTGTGCAACTTGTACCCTGACTTAGAAAACGTCGAGAAACGTTCGTTTCTGCTAGCGCTGTGCTTCTACACATGTATTTGCTGAACGGTGAAAGCGCACAGTAATGCACTTTTCTCCCAGCAAATACACTGTTTCTAAGGAAATAGGAACACACTGAGGAGACACTTGTGGGAGCTACTGTGACTAAAACTGAGCTTCCCTACGCACAGGGAAGCAAGAGAAATGCTGATTTCATCAAGCCCAGTTACATACTCAGAATCTGTACTACTGCGCAAATAGGCATGTCTCTGTAGGCAAAAAACTCATTTCTGACAAAGTTGCCCAAATGCATCTCAGAAGTCTGCAACTTGTTCCCTGAGTTAGAAAACGTCGAGAAACGTTCGTTTCTGCTAGCGCTGTGCTTCTACACATGTATTTGCTGAACGGTGAAAGCGCACAGTAATGCACTTTTCTCCCAGCAAATACACTGTTTCTAAGGAAATGGGAACACACTGAGGAGACACTTGTGGGAGCTACTGGGACTAAAACTGAGCTTCCCTACGCACAGGGAAGCAAGAGAAATGCTGATTTCATCAAGCCCAGTTACATACTCAGAATCTGTACTACTGCGCAAATAGGCATGTCTCTGTAGGCAAAAAACTCATTTCTGACAAAGTTGCCCAAATGCATCTCAGAAGTGTGCAACTTGTTCCCTGAGATAGAAAACGTCGAGAATCGGTCGTTTCTGCTAGCGCTATGCTTCTACACATGTATTTGCTGAACGGTGAAAGCACACAGTAATGCACTTTTCTCCCAGCAAATACACTGTTTCTAAGGAAATGGGAACACACTGAGGAGACACTTGTGGGAGCTACTGTGACTAAAACTGAGCTTCCCTACGCACAGGGAAGCAAGAGAAATGCTGATTTCATCAAGCCCAGTTACATACTCAGAATCTGTACTACTGCGCAAATAGGCATGTCTCTGTAGGCAAACAACTCATTTCTGACAAAGTTTCCCAAATGCATCTCAGAAGTGTGCAACTTGTTCCCTGAGTTAGACAACATCGAGAAACGGTCGTTTCTGCTAGCGCTGTGCTTCTACACATGTATTTGCTGAACGGTGAAAGCGCACAGTAATGCACTTTTCTCCCAGCAAATACACTGTTTCTAAGGAAATGGGAACACACTGAGGAGACACTTGTGGGAGCTACTGTGACTAAAACTGAGGTTCCCTACGCACAGGGAAGCAAGAGAAAGGCTGATTTCATCAAGCCCAGTTACATACTCAGAATCTGTACTACTGCACAAACAGGCATGTCTCTGTAGGCAAAAAACTCATTTCTGACAAAGTTGCCCAAATGCATCTCAGAAGTGTGCAACTTGTTCCCTGAGTTAGAAAACGTCGAGAAACGTTCGTTTCTGCTAGCCCTGTGCTTCTACACATGTATTTGCTGAACGGTGAAAGCGCACAGTAATGCACTTTTCTACCAGCAAATACACTGTTTCTAAGGAAATGGGAACACACTGAGGAGACACTTGTGGGAGCTACTGGGACTAAAACTGAGCTTACCTACGCACAGGGAAGCAAGAGAAATGCTGATTTCATCAAGCCCAGTTACATACTCAGAATCTGTACTACTGCGCAAATAGGCATGTCTCTGTAGGCAAAAAAATCATTTCTGACAAAGTTGCCCAAATGCATCTCAGAAGTGTGCAACTTGTTCCCTGAGTTAGAAAACGTCGAGAATCTGTCGTTTCTGCTAGCGCTGTGCTTCTACACATGAATTTGCTGAACGGTGAAAGCGCACAGTAATGCACTTTTCTCCCAGCAAATACACTGTTTCTAAGGAACTGGGAACACACTGAGGAGACACATGTGGGAGCTACTGTGACTAAAACTGAGCTTCCCTACGCACAGGGAAGCAAGAGAAATGCTGATTTCATCAAGCCTAGGTACATACTCAGAATCTGTACTACTGCGCAAATAGGCATGTCTCTGTAGGCAAAAAACTCATTTCTAACAAAGTTGCCCAAATGCATCTCAGAAGTGTGCAACATGTTTCATGAGTGAGAAAACGTCGAAAAACGGTCGTTTCTGCTAGCGCTGTGCTTCTACACATGTATTTGCTGAACGGTGAAAGCGCACAGTAATGCACTTTTCTCCCAGCAAATACACTGTTTCTAAGGAATAGGGAACACACTGAGGAGACACTTGTGGGAGATACTGTGACTAAAACTGAGCTTCCCTACGCACAGGGAAGCAAGAGAAATGCTGCTTTCAACAAGCCCAGGTACATACTCAGAATCTGTACTACTGTGCAAATAGGCATGTCTCTTTAGGCAAAAAACTCATTTCTGACAAAGTTGCCCAAATGCATCTCAGAAGTGTGCAACTTGTAACCTGAGTTAGAAAACGTCGAGAAACGGTCGTTTCTGCTAGCGCTGTGCTTCTACACATGTATTTGCAGAACGGTGAAAGCGCAGAGTAATGCACTTTTCTCCCAGCAAATACACTGTTTCTAAGGAAATGGTAACACACTGTGGAGACACTTGTGGGAGCTACTGTGACTAAAACTGAGCTTCCCTACGCACAGGGAAGCAAGAGAAATGCTGATTTCATCAAGCCCAGTTACATACTCAGAATCTGAACTACTGCGCAAATAGGCATGTCTCTGTAGGCAAAAAACTCATTTCTGACAAAGTTACCCAAATGCATCTCAGAAGTGTGCAACTTCTTCCCTGAGTTAGAAAACGTCGAGAAACGGTCGTTTCTGCTAGCGCTGTGCTTCTACACATGTATTTGCAGAACGGTGAAAGCGCACAGTAATGCACTTTTCTCCCAGCAAATACACTGTTTCTAAGGAAATGGGAACACACTGAGGAGACACTTGTGGGAGCTACTGTGACTAAAACTGAGCTTCCCTACGCACAGGGAAGCAAGAGAAATGCTGATTTCATCAAGCCCAGTTACATACTCAGAATCTGTACTACTGCGCAAATAGGCATGTCTCTGTAGGCAAAAAACTCATTTCTGACAATGTTGCCCAAATGCATCTCAGAAGTGTGCAACTTGTTCCCTGAGTTAGAAAACATCGAGAAATGGTCGTTTCTGCTAGCGCTGTACTTCTACACATGTATTTGCTGAACGGTGAAAGCGCACAGTAATGCACTTTTCTCCCAGCAAATACACTGTTTCTAAGTAAATGGGAACACACTGAGGAGACACTTGTGGGAGCTACTGGGACTAAAACTGAGCTTACCTACGCACAGGGAAGCAAGAGAAATGCTGATTTCATCAAGCCCAGTTACATACTCAGAATCTGTACTACTGCGCAAATAGGCATGTCTCTTTAGGCAAAAAAATCATTTCTGACAAAGTTGCCCAAATGCATCTCAGAAGTGTGCAACCTGTTCCCTGAGTTAGAAAACGTCGAGAAACGGTCGTTTCTGCTAGCGCTGTGCTTCTACACATGTATTTGCAGAACGGTGAATGCGCACAGTAATGCACTTTTCTCCCAGCAAATACACTGTTTCTAAGGAAATGGTAACACACTGAGGAGACACTTGTGGGAGCTACTGTGACTAAAACTGAGCTTCCCTACGCACAGGGAAGCAAGAGAAATGCTGATTTCATCAAGCCCAGTTACATACTCAGAATCGGTACTACTGCGCAAATAGGCATGTCTCTGTAGGCAAAAAACTCATTTCTGACAAAGTTGCCCAAATGCATCTCAGAAGTGTGCATCTTGTTCCCTGAGTTAGAAAACATCGAGAAATGGTCGTTTCTGCTAGCGCTGTGCTTCTACACATGTATTTGCTGAACGGTGAAAGCGCAGAGGAATGCACTTTTCTCCCAGCAAATACACTGTTTCTAAGGAAATGGGAACACACTGAGGAGACACTTGTGGGAGCTACTGTGACCAAAACTGAGCTTCCCTACGCACAGGGAAGCAAGAGAAATGCTGATTTCATCAAGCCCAGTTACATACTCAGAATCTGTACTACTGCGCAAATAGGCATGTCTCTTTAGGCAAAAAACTCATTTCTGACAAAGTTGCCCAAATGCATCTCAGAAGTGTGCAACTTGTTCCCTGAGTTAGAAAACGTCGAGAAACGGTCGTTTCTGCTAGCGCTGTGCTTCTACACATGTATTTGCTGAACGGTGAAAGCGCAGAGTAATGCACTTTTCTCCCAGCAAATACACTGTTTCTAAGGAAATGGGAACACACTGAGGAGACACTTGTGGGAGCTACTGTGACTAAAACTGAGCTTCCCTACGCACAGGGAAGTAAGAGAAATGCTGATTTCATCAAGCCCAGTTACATACTCAGAATATGTACTACTGCGCAAATAGACATGTCTCTGTAGGCAAAAAACTCATTTCTGACAAAGTTGCCCAAATGCATCTCAGAAGTGTGCAACTTGTTACCTGAGTTAGAAAACGTCGAGAATCTGTCGTTTCTGCTAGCGCTGTGCTTCTACACATGAATTTGCTGAACGGTGAAAGCGCACAGTAATGCACTTTTCTCCCAGCAAATACACTGTTTCTAAGGAACTGGGAACACACTGAGGAGACACATGTGGGAGCTACTGTGACTAAAACTGAGCTTCCCTACGCACAGGGAAGCAAGAGAAATGCTGATTTCATCAAGCCTAGGTACATACTCAGAATCTGTACTACTGCGCAAATAGGCATGTCTCTGTAGGCAAAAAACTCATTTCTAACAAAGTTGCCCAAATGCATCTCAGAAGTGTGCAACATGTTTCCTGAGTGAGAAAACGTCGAAAAACGGTCGTTTCTGCTAGCGCTGTGCTTCTACACATGTATTTGCTGAACGGTGAAAGCGCACAGTAATGCACTTTTCTCCCAGCAAATACACTGTTTCTAAGGAATAGGGAACACACTGAGGAGACACTTGTGGGAGCTACTGTGACTAAAACTGAGCTTCCCTACGCACAGGGAAGCAAGAGAAATGCTGCTTTCAACAAGCCCAGGTACATACTCAGAATCTGTACTACTGTGCAAATAGGCATGTCTCTTTAGGCAAAAAACTCATTTCTGACAAAGTTGCCCAAATGCATCTCAGAAGTGTGCAACTTGTTCCCTGAGTTAGAAAACGTCGAGAAACGGTCGTTTCTGCTAGCGCTGTGCTTCTACACATGTATTTGCAGAACGGTGAAAGCGCAGAGTAATGCACTTTTCTCCCAGCAAATACACTGTTTCTAAGGAAATGGGAACACACTGTGGAGACACTTGTGGGAGCTACTGTGACTAAAACTGAGCTTCCCTACGCACAGGGAAGCAAGAGAAATGCTGATTTCATCAAGCCCAGTTACATACTCAGAATCTGAACTACTGCGCAAATAGGCATGTCTCTGTAGGCAAAAAACTCATTTCTGACAAAGTTACCCAAATGCATCTCAGAAGTGTGCAACTTCTTCCCTGAGTTAGAAAACGTCGAGAAACGGTCGTTTCTGCTAGCGCTGTGCTTCTACACATGTATTTGCAGAACGGTGAAAGCGCACAGTAATGCACTTTTCTCCCAGCAAATACACTGTTTCTAAGGAAATGGGAACACACTGAGGAGACACTTGTGGGAGCTACTGTGACTAAAACTGAGCTTCCCTACGCACAGGGAAGCAAGAGAAATGCTGATTTCATCAAGCCCAGTTACATACTCAGAATCTGTACTACTGCGCAAATAGGCATGTCTCTGTAGGCAAAAAACTCATTTCTGACAATGTTGCCCAAATGCATCTCAGAAGTGTGCAACTTGTTCCCTGAGTTAGAAAACATCGAGAAATGGTCGTTTCTGCTAGCGCTGTGCTTCTACACATGTATTTGCTGAACGGTGAAAGCGCACAGTAATGCACTTTTCTCCCAGCAAATACACTGTTTCTAAGGAAATGGGAACACACTGAGGAGACACTTGTGGGAGCTACTGGGACTAAAACTGAGCTTACCTACGCACAGGGAAGCAAGAGAAATGCTGATTTCATCAAGCCCAGTTACATACTCAGAATCTGTACTACTGCGCAAATAGGCATGTCTCTGTAGGCAAAAACCTCATTTCTGACAAAGTTGCCCAAATGCATCTCAGAAGTGTGCAACTTGTTCCCTGAGTTAGAAAACGTCGAGAAACGGTCGTTTCTGCTAGCGCTGTGCTTCTACACATGTATTTGCTGAACGGTGAAAGCGCACAGTAATGCACTTTTCTCCCAGCAAATACAGTGTTTCTAAGGAAATGGGAACACACTGAGGAGACACTTGTGGGAGCTACTGTGACCAAAACTGAGCTTCCCTACGCACAGGGAAGCAAGAGAAATGCTGATTTCATCAAGCCCAGTTACATACTCAGAATCTGTACTACTGCGCAAATAGGCATGTCTCTTTAGGCAAAAAACTCATTTCTGACAAAGTTGCCCAAATGCATCTCAGAAGTGTGCAACTTGTTCCCTGAGTTAGAAAACATCGAGAAACGGTCGTTTCTGCTAGCGCTGTGCTTCTACACATGTATTTGCTGAACGGTGAAAGCGCACAGTAATGCACTTTTCTCCCAGCAAATACACTCTTTCTAAGGAAATGGGAACACACTGAGGAGACACTTGTGGGAGCTACTGTGACTAAAACTGAGCTTCCCTATGCACAGGGAAGCAAGAGAAATGCTGATTTCATCAAGCCCATTTACATACTCAGAATCTGTACTACTGCGCAAATAGGCATGTCTCTGTAGGCAAAAAACTCATTTCTGACAAAGTTGCCCAAATGCATCTCAGAAGTGTGCAACTTGTTCCCTGAGTTAGAAAACGTCGAGAAACGGTCGTTTCTGCTAGCGCTGTGCTTCCACACATGTATTTGCAGAACGGTGAAAGCGCACAGTAATGCACTTTTCTCCCAGCAAATACACTGTTTCTAAGGAAATGGGAACACACTGAGGAGACACTTGTGGGAGCTACTGTGACTAAAACTGAGCTTCCCTACGCACAGGGAAGCAAGAGAAAGGCTGATTTCATCAAGCACAGTTACATACTCAGAATCTGTACTACTGCGCAAATAGGCATGTCTCTGTAGGCAAAAAACTCATTTCTGACGAAGTTGCCCCAATGCATCTCAGAAGTGTGCAACTTGTTCCCTGAGTTAGAAAACGTCGAGAAACGGTCGTTTCTGCTAGCGCTGTGCTTCTACACATGTATTTGCAGAACGGTGAAAGCGCAGAGTAATGCACTTTTCTCCCAGCAAATACACTGTTTCTAAGGAAATGTGAACACACTGTGGAGACACTTGTGGGAGCTACTGTGACTAAAACTGAGCTTCCCTACGCACAGGGAAGCAAGAGAAATGCTGATTTCATCAAGCCCAGTTACATACTCAGAATCTGTACTACTGCGCAAATAGGCATGTCTTTGTAGGCTAAAAACTCATTTCTGACAAAGTTGCCCAAATGCATCTCAGAAGTGTGCAACTTGTTCCCTGAGTTAGAAAACATCGAGAAACGGTCGTTTCTGCTAGCGCTGTGCTTCTACACGTGTATTTGCTGAACGGTGAAAGCGCAGAGTAATGCACTTTTCTCCCAGCAAATACACTGTTTCTAAGGAAATGGGAACACACTGAGGAGACACGTGTGGGAGCTACTGTGACTAAAACTGAGCTTCCCTACGCACAGGGAAGTAAGAGAAATGCTGATTTCATCAAGCGCAGTTACATACTCAGAATATGTACTACTGCGCAAATAGGCATGTCTCTGTAGGCAAAAAACTCATTTCTGACAAAGTTGCCCAAATGCATCTCAGAAGTGTGCCACTTGTTCCCTGAGTTAGAAAACATCGAGAAACGGTCGTTTCTGCTAGCGCTGTGCTTCTACACATGTATTTGCTGAACGGTGAAAGCGCACATTAATGCACTATTCTCCCAGCAAATACACTGTTTCTAAGGAAATGGGAACACACTGAGGAGACACTTGTGGGAGCTACTGTGACTAAAACTGAGCTTCCCTACGCACAGGGAAGCAAGAGAAATGCTGATTTCATCAAGCCCAGTTACATACTCAGAATCTGTACTACTGCGCAAATAGGCATGTCTCTTTAGGCAAAAAACTCATTTCTGACAAAGTTGCCCAAATGCATCTCAGAAGTGTGCAACCTGTTCCCTGAGTTAGAAAACGTCGAGAAACGGTCGTTTCTGCTAACGCTGTGCTTCTACACATGTATTTGCTGAACGGTGAAAGCGCAGAGTAATGTACTTTTCTCCCAGCAAATACACTGTTTCTAAGGAAATGGGAACACACTGAGGAGACACTTGTGGGAGCTACTGTGACTAAAACTGAGCTTCCCTACGCACAGGGAAGCAAGAGAAATGCTGATTTCATCAAGCCCAGTTACATACTCAGAATCTGTACTACTGCGCAAATAGGCATGTCTCTTTAGGCATAAAACTCATTTCTGACAAAGTTGCCCAAATGCATCTCAGAAGTGTGCAACTTGTTCCCTGAGTTAGAAAACGTCGAGTAACGTTCTTTTCTGCTAGCGCTGTGCTTCTACACATGTATTTGCTGAACGGTGAAAGCGCACAGTAATGCACTTTTCTCCCAGCAAATACACTGTTTCTAAGGAAATGGGAACACACTGAGGAGACACTTGTGGGAGCTACTGTGACTAAAACTGAGCTTCCCTACGCACAGGGAACCAAGAGAAATGCTGATTTCATCAAGCCCAGTTACATACTCAGAATCTGTACCTCTGCGCAAATAGACATGTCTCTGTAGGCAAAAAACTCATTTCGGACAAAGTTGCCCAAATGCATCTCAGAAGTGTGCAACCTGTTTCCTGAGTTAGAAAACGTCGAGAAACGTTCGTTTCTGCTAGCGCTTTGCTTCTACACATGTATTTGCTGATTGGTGAAAGCGCACAGTAATGCAATTTACTCCCAGCAAATACACTGTTTCTAAGGATCTGGGAACACACTGAGGAGACACTTGTGGGAGCTACTGTGACTAAAACTGAGCTTCCCTACGCACAGGGAAGCAAGAGAAATGCTGATTTCATCAAGCCCAGTTACATACTCAGAATTTGTACTACTGCGCAAATAGGCATGTCTCTGTAGGCAAAAAACTCATTTCTGACAAAGTTGCCCAAATGCATCTCAGAAGTGTGCAACTTGTTCCCTGAGTTAGAAAACATCGAGAAACGGTCGTTTCTGCTAGCGCTGTGCTTCTACACATGTATTTGCTGAACGGTGAAAGCGCACAGTAATGCACTTTTCTCCCAGCAAATACACTGTTTCTAAGGAAATGGGAACACACTGAGGAGACACTTGTGGGAGCTACTGTGACTAAAACTGAGCTTCCCTACGCACAGGGAAGCAAGAGAAATGCTGATTTCATCAAGAACAGTTACATACTCAGAATCTGTACTACTGCGCAAATAGGCATGTCTCTGTAGGAAAAAACTCATTTCTGACAAAGTTGCCCAAATGCATCTCAGAAGTGTGCAACCTGTTCCCTGAGTTAGAAAACGTCGAGAAACGTTCGTTTCTGCTAGCGCTGTGCTTCTACACATGTATTTGCTGAATGGTGAAAGCGCACAGTAATGCACTTTTCTCCCAGCAAATACACTGTTTCTAAGGAACCGGGAACACACTGAGGAGACACTTGTGGGAGCTACTGTGACTAAAACTGAACTTCCCTACGCACAGCGAAGCAAGAGAAATGCTGATTTCATCAAGCCCAGTTACACACTCAGAATCTGTACTACTGCGAAAATAGGCATGTCTCTTTAGGCAAAAAACTCATTTCTGACAAAGTTGCCCAAATGCATCTCAGAAGTGTGCAACTTGTTCCCTGAGTTAGAAAACGTCGAGAAACGTTCGTTTCTGCTAGCGCTGTGCTTCTACACATGTATTTGCTGAACGGTGAAAGCGCACAGTAATGCACTTTTCTCCCAGCAAATACACTGTTTCTAAGGAACCGGGAACACACTGAGGAGACACTTGTGGGAGCTACTGTGACTAAAACTGAGCTTCCCTACGCACAGGGAAGCAAGAGAAATGCTGATTTCATCAAGCCCAGTTACATACTCAGAATCTGTACACCTGCGCAAATAGACATGTCTCTGTAGGCAAAAATCTCATTTCTGACAAAGTTACCCAAATGCATCTCAGAGTGTGCAACCTGTTCCCTGAGTTAGAAAACGTCGAGAAACGGTCGTTTCTGCTAGCGCTGTGCTTCTACACATGTATTTGCTGAATGGTGAAAGCACACAGTAATGCACTTTTCTCCCAGCAAATACACTGTTTCTAAGGAAATGGGAACACACTGAGGAGACACTTGTGGGAGCTACTGTGATTAAAACTGAGCTTCCTTACGCACAGGGAAACAAGAGAAATGCTGATTTCATCAAGAACAGTTACATACTCAGAATCTGTACTACTGCGCAAATAGGCATGTCTCTGTAGGCAAAAAACTCATTTCTGACAAAGTTGCCCAAATGCATCTCAGAAGTGTGCAACCTGTTCCCTGAGTTATAAAACGTCGAGAAACGTTCGGTTCTGCTAGCGCTGTGCTTCTACACATGTATTTGCTGAACGGTGAAAGCGCACAGTAATGCACTTTTCTCCCAGCAAATACACTGTTTCTAAGGAACTGGGAACACACTGAGGAGACACTTGTGGGAGCTACTGTGACTAAAACTGAGCTTCCCTACGAACAGGGAACCAAGAGAAATGCTGATTTCATCAAGCCCAGTTACATAAACAGAATCTGTACCTCTGCGCAAATAGACATGTCTCTGTAGGCAAAAAACTCATTTCGGACAAAGTTGCCCAAATGCATCTCAGAAGTGTGCAACCTGTTTCCTGAGTTAGAAAATGTCGAGAAACGTTCGTTTCTGCTAGCGCTTTGCTTCTACACATGTATTTGCTGATTGGTGAAAGCGCACAGTAATGCACTTTACTCCCAGCAAATACACTGTTTCTAAGGAACTGGGAACACACTGAGGAGACACTTGTGGGAGCTACTGTGACTAAAACTGAGCTTCCCTACGCACAGGGAAGCAAAGGAATGCTGATTTCATCAGCCCAGTTACATACTCAGAATCTGTACTACTGCGCAAATAGGCATGTCTCTGTAGGAAAAAAACTCATTTCTGACAAAGTTGCCCACATGCATCTCAGAAGTGTGCCACTTGTTCCCTGAGTTATAAAACGTCGAGAAACGTTCGGTTCTGCTAGCGCTGTGCTTCTACACATGTATTTGCTGAACGGTGAAAGCGCACAGTAATGCACTTTTCTCCAAGCAAATACACTGTTTCTAAGGAACTGGGAACACACTGAGGAGACACTTGTGGGAGCTACTGTGACTAAAACTGAGCTTCCCTACGAACAGGGAACCAAGAGAAATGCTGATTTCATCAAGCCCAGTTACATAAACAGAATCTGTACCTCTGCGCAAATAGACATGTCTCTGTAGGCAAAAAACTCATTTCGGACAAAGTTGCCCAAATGCATCTCAGAAGTGTGCAACCTGTTTCCTGAGTTAGAAAATGTCGAGAAACGTTCGTTTCTGCTAGCGCTTTGCTTCTACACATGTATTTGCTGATTGGTGAAAGCGCACAGTAATGCACTTTACTCCCAGCAAATACACTGTTTCTAAGGAACTGGGAACACACTGAGGAGACACTTGTGGGAGCTACTGTGACTAAAACTGAGCTTCCCTACGCACAGGGAAGCAAGAGAAATGCTGATTTCATCAGCCCAGTTACATACTCAGAATCTGTACTACTGCGCAAATAGGCATGTCTCTGTAGGAAAAAAACTCATTTCTGACAAAGTTGCCCAAATGCATCTCAGAAGTGTGCAACTTGTTCCCTGAGTTAGAAAACGTCGAGAAACGATCGTTTCTGCTAGCGCTGTGCTTCTACACATGTATTTGCTGAACGGTGAAAGCGCACAGTAATGCACTTTTCTCCCAGCAAATACACTGTTTCTAAGGAAATGGGAACACACTGAGGAGACACTTGTGGGAGCTACTGTGACTAAAACTGAGCTTCCCTACGCACAGGGAAGCAAGAGAAATGCTGATTTCATCAAGAACAGTTACATACTCAGAATCTGTACTACTGCGCAAATAGGCATGTCTCTGTAGGAAAAAACTCATTTCTGACAAAGTTGCCCAAATGCATCTCAGAAGTGTGCAACCTGTTCCCTGAGTTAGAAAACGTCGAGAAACGTTCGTTTCTGCTAGCGCTGTGCTTCTACACATGTATTTGCTGAATGGTGAAAGCGCACAGTAATGCACTTTTCTCCCAGCAAATACACTGTTTCTAAGGAACCGGGAACACACTGAGGAGACACTTGTGGGAGCTACTGTGACTAAAACTGAGCTTCCCTACGCACAGCGAAGCAAGAGAAATGCTGATTTCATCAAGCCCAGTTACACACTCAGAATCTGTACTACTGCGAAAATAGGCATGTCTCTTTAGGCAAAAAACTCATTTCTGACAAAGTTGCCCAAATGCATCTCAGAAGTGTGCAACTTGTTCCCTGAGTTAGAAAACGTCGAGAAACGTTCGTTTCTGCTAGCGCTGTGCTTCTACACATGTATTTGCTGAACGGTGAAAGCGCACAGTAATGCACTTTTCTCCCAGCAAATACACTGTTTCTAAGGAACCGGGAACACACTGAGGAGACACTTGTGGGAGCTACTGTGACTAAAACTGAGCTTCCCTACGCACAGGGAAGCAAGAGAAATGCTGATTTCATCAAGCCCAGTTACATACTCAGAATCTGTACACCTGCGCAAATAGACATGTCTCTGTAGGCAAAAAACTCATTTCTGACAAAGTTACCCAAATGCATCTCAGAGTGTGCAACCTGTTCCCTGAGTTAGAAAACGTCGAGAAACGGTCGTTTCTGCTAGCGCTGTGCTTCTACACATGTATTTGCTGAATGGTGAAAGCACACAGTAATGCACTTTTCTCCCAGCAAATACACTGTTTCTAAGGAACTGGGAACACACTGAGGAGACACTTGTGGGAGCTACTGTGACTAAAACTGAGCTTCCTTACGCACAGGGAAGCAAGAGAAATGCTGATTTCATCAAGCCCAGTTACATACTCAGAATCTGTACTACTGCGCAAATAGGCATGTCTCTGTAGGCAAAAAACTCATTTCTGACAAAGTTGCCCAAATGCATCTCAGAAGTGTGCAACCTGTTCCCTGAGTTAGAAAACGTCGAGAAACGTTCGGTTCTGCTAGCGCTGTGCTTCTACACATGTATTTGCTGAACGGTGAAAGCGTACAGTAATGCACTTTTCTCCCAGCAAATACACTGTTTCTAAAGGACTGGGAACACACTGAGGAGACACTTGTGGGAGCTGCTGTGACTAAAACTGAGCTTCCCTACGCACAGGGAAGCAAGAGAAATGCTGATTTCATCCTGCCCAGTTACATACTCAGAATCCGTACTAATGCGCAAATAGGCATGTCTCTGTAGGCAAAAAACTCATTTCTGACAAAGTTGCCCAAATGCATCTTAGAAGTGTGCAACTTCTTCCCTGAGTTAGAAAACGTCGAGAAACGGTCGTTTCTGCTAGCGCTGTGCTTCTACACATGTATTTGCTGAACGGTGAAAGCGCACAGTAATGCACTTTTATCCCAGCAAATACACTGTTTCTAAGGAACTGGGAACACACTGAGGAGACACTTGTGGGAGCTACTGTGACTAAAACTGAGCTTCCCTACGCACAGGGAACCAAGAGAAATGCTGATTTCATCAAGCCCAGTTACATACTCAGAATCTGTACCTCTGCGCAAATAGACATGTCTCTGTAGGCAAAAAACTCATTTCTGACAAAGTTGCCCAAATGCATCTCAGAAGTGTGCAACCTGTTTCCTGAGTTAGAAAACGTCGAGAAACGTTCGTTTCTGCTAGCGCTTTGCTTCTACACATGTATTTGCTGATTGGTGAAAGCGCACAGTTATGCACTTTACTCCCAGCAAATACACTGTTTCTAAGGAACTGGGAACACACTGAGGAGACACTTGTGGGAGCTACTGTGACTAAAACTGAGCTTCCCTACGCACAGGGAAGCAAGAGAAATGCTGATTTCATCAGCCCAGTTACATACTCAGAATCTGTACTACTGCGCAAATAGGCATGTCTCTGTAGGAAAAAAACTCATTTCTGACAAAGTTGCCCAAATGCATCTCAGAAGTGTGCAACTTGTTCCCTGAGTTAGAAAACGTCGAGAAACGATCGTTTCTGCTAGCGCTGTGCTTCTACACATGTATTTGCTGAACGGTGAAAGCGCACAGTAATGCACTTTTCTCCCAGCAAATACACTGTTTCTAAGGAAATGGGAACACACTGAGGAGACACTTGTGGGAGCTACTGTGACTAAAACTGAGCTTCCCTACGCACTGGGAAGCACGAGAAATGCTGATTTCATCAAGCCCAGTTACATACTCAGAATCTGTACTACTGCGCAAATAGGCATGTCTCTGTAGGCAAAAAAACTCATTTCGGACAAAGTTGCCCAAATGCATCTCAGAAGTGTGCAACTTGTTCCCTGAGTTAGAAAACGTCGAAAAACGTTCGTTTCTGCTAGCTCTGTGCTTCTGCACATGTATTTGCTGAACGGTGAATGCGCACAGTAATGCACTTTTCTCCCAGCAAATACACTGTTTCTAAGGAACTGGGAACACACTGAGGAGACACTTGTGGGAGCTACTGTGACTAAAACTGAGCTTCCCTACGCACAGGGAAGCAAGAGAAATGCTGATTTCATCAAGCCCAGTTACATACTCAGAATCTGTACTACTGCACAAATAGGCATGTCTCTGTAGGAAAAAACTCATTTCTGACAAAGTTGCCCAAATGCATCTCAGCAGTGTGCAACTTGTTCCCTGAGTTAGAAAACGTTGAGAAACGTTCATTTCTGCTAGCGCTGTGCTTCTACACATGTATTTGCTGAACGGTGAAAGCGCACAGTAATGCACTTTTCTCCCAGCAAATACACTGTTTCTAAGGAAATGGGAACACACTGAGGAGACACTTGTGGGAGCTACTGTGACTAAAACTGAGCTTCCCTACGCACAGGGAAGCAAGAGAAATGCTGATTTCATCAAGCCCAGTTACATACTCAGAATCTGTAGTACTGCGCAAATAGGCATGTCTCTGTAGGAAAAAACTCATTTCTGACAAAGTTGCCCAAATGCATCTCAGAAGTGTGCAACTTGTTCCCTGAGTTAGAAAACGTCGAGAAACGGTCGTTTCTGCTAGCGCTGTGCTTCTACCCATGTATTTGCTGAACGGTGATAGCGCACAGTAATGCACTTTCCTCCCAGCAAATACACTGTTTCTAAGGAAATGGGAACACACTGAGGAGACACTTGTGGGAGCTACTGTGACTAAAACTGAGCTTCCCTACGCACAGGGAAGCAAGAGAAATGCTGATTTCATCAAGCCCAGTTACATACTCAGAATCTGTACTACTGCGCAAATAGGCATGTCTCTGTAGGCAAAAAACTCATTTCTGACAAAGTTGCCCAAATGCATCTTAGAAGTGTGCAACTTGTTCCCTGAGTTAGAAAACTTCGAGAAACGGTCGTTTCAGCTAGCGCTGTGCTTCTACACATGTATTTGCTGAACGGTGAAAGAGCACAGTAATGCACTTTTCTCCCAGCAAATACACTGTTTCTAAGGAAATGGGAACACACTGAGGAGACACTTGTAGGAGCTACTGTGACTAAATCTGAGCTTCCCTACGCACAGGGAAGCAAGAGAAATGCTGATTTCATCAAGCCCAGTTACATACTCAGAATCTGTACTACTGCACAAATAGGCATGTCTCTGTAGGCAAAAAACTCATTTCTGACAAAGTTTCCCAAATGCATCTCAGAAGTGTGCAACTTGTTCCCTGAGTTAGAAAACATCGAGAAACGTTCGTTTCTGCTAGCGCTGTGCTTCTACACATGTATTTGCTGAACGGTGAAAGCGCACAGTGATGCACTTTTCTCCCAGCAAATACACTGTTTCTAAGGAAATGGGAACACACTGAGGGGACACTTGTGGGAGCTACTGTGACTAAAACTGAGCTTCCCTACGCACAGGGAAGCAAGAGAAATGCTGATTTCATCAAGCCCAGTTACATACTCAGAATCTGTACTACTGCGCAAATAGGCATGTCTCTTTAGGCAAAAACTCATTTCTGACAAAGTTGCCCAAATGCATCTCAGAAGTGGGCATCTTGTTCCCTGAGTGAAAAATCGTTAAGAAACGGTCGTTTCTGCTAGCGCTGTGCTTCTACACATGTTTTTGCTGAACGGTGAAAGCGCACATTAATGCACTTTTCTCCCAGCAAATACACTGTTTCTAAGGAAATGGGAACACACTGAGGAGACACTTGTGGGAGCTACTGTGACTAAAACTGAGCTTCCCTACGCACAGGGAAGCAAGAGAAATGCTGATTTCATCAAGCCCAGTTACATACTCAGAATCTGTACTACTGCGCAAATAGGCATGTCTCTGTAGGCAAAAAACTCATTTCTGACAAAGTTGCCCAAATGCATCTCAGAAGTGTGCAACCTGTTCCCTGAGTTAGAAAACGTCGAGAAACGGTCGTTTCTGCTAACGCTGTGCTTCTACACATATATTTGCTGAACGGTGAAAGCGCACAGTAATGCACTTTTCTCCCAGCAAATACACTGTTTCTAAGGAAATGGGAACAAACTGAGGAGACACTTGTGGGAGCTACTGTGACTAAAACTGAGCTTCCCTACGCACAGGGAAGCAAGACAAATGCTGATTTCATCAAGCCCAGTTACATACTCAGAATCTGTAGTACTGCGCAAATAGGCATGTCTCTGTAGGAAAAAACTCATTTCTGACAAAGTTGCCCAAATGCATCTCAGAAGTGTGCAACTTGTTCCCTGAGTTAGAAAACGTCGAGAAACGGTCGTTTCTGCTAGCGCTGTGCTTCTACCCATGTATTTGCTGAACGGTGAAAGCGCACAGTAATGCACTTTCCTCCCAGCAAATACACTGTTTCTAAGGAAATGGGAACACACTGAGGAGACACTTATGGGAGCTACCGTGACTAAAACTGAGCTTCCCTACGCACAGGGAAGCATGAGAAATGCTGATTTCATCAAGCCCAGTTACATACTCAGAATCTGTACTACTGCGCAAATAGGCATGTCTCTGTAGGCAAAAAACTCATTTCTGACAAAGTTGCCCAAATGCATCTGAGAAGTGTGCAACTTGTTCCCTGAGTTAGAAAACGTCGAGAAACGGTCGTTTCAGCTAGCACTGTGCTTCTACACATGTATTTGCTGAACGGTGAAAGAGCACAGTAATGCACTTTTCTCCCAGCAAATACACTGTTTCTAAGGAAATGGGAACACACTGAGGAGACACTTGTGGGAGCTACTGTGACTAAAGCTGAGCTTCCCTACGCACAGGGAAGCAAGAGAAATGCTGATTTCATCAAGCCCAGTTACATACTCAGAATCTGTACTACTGCGCAAATAGGCATGTCTCTGTAGGCAAAAAACTCATTTCTGAGAAAGTTACACAAATGCATCTCCGAAGTGTGCAACTTGTTCCCTGAGTTAGAAAACATCGAGAAACGTTCGTTTCTGCTAGCGCTGTGCTTCTACACATGTATTTGCTGAACGGTGAAAGCGCACATTAATGCACTTTTCTCCCAGCAAATACACTGTTTCTAAGAAAATGGGAACACACTGAGGAGACACTTGTGGGAGCTACTGTGACTAAAACTGAGCTTCCCTACGCACAGGGAAGCAAGAGAAATGCTGATTTCATCAAGCCCAGTTACGTACTCAGAATCTGTACTACTGCGCAAATAGGCATGTCTCTTTAGGCAAAAAACTCATTTCTGACAAAGTTGCCCAAATGCATCTCAGAAGTGTGCAACTTGTTCCCTGAGTTAGAAAACGTCGAGAAACGTTCGTTTCTGCTAGCGCTGTGCTTCTACACATGTATTTGCTGAACGGTGAAAGCGCACAGTAATGCACTTTTCTCCCAGCAAATACACTGTTTCTAAGGAAATGGGAACACACTGAGGAGACACTTGTGGGATCTACAGTGACTAAAACTGAGCTTCCCTACGCACCGGGAAGCAAGAGAAATGCTGATTTCATCAAGCCCAGTTACATACTCAGAATCTGTACTACTGCGCAAATAGGCATGTCTCTTTAGGCAAAAAACTCATTTCTGACAAAGTTGCCCAAATGCATCTCAGAAGTGTGCAACTTGTTCCCTGAGTTAGAAAACGTCGAGAAACGGTCGTTTCTGCTAGCGCTGTGCTTCTACACATGTATTTGTGAACGGTGAAAGCACACAGTAATGCACTTTTCTCCCAGCAAATACACTGTGTCTAAGGAAAGGGGAACACACTGAGGAGACACTTGTGGGAGCTACTGTGACTAAAACTGAGCTTCCCTACACACAGGGAAGCCAGAGAAATGCTGATTTCATCAAGCCCAGTTACATACTAAGAATCTGTACTACTGCGCAAATAGGCATGTCTCTTTAGGCAAAAAACTCATTTCTGACAAAGTTGCCCAAATGCATCTCAGAAGTGTGCAACTTGTTCCCTGAGTTAGAAAACGTCGAGAAACGGTCGTTTCTGCTAGCGCTGTGCTTCTACACATGTATTTGCTGAACGGTGAAAGCGCACAGTAATGCACTTTTCTCACAGCAAATACACTGTTTCTAAGGAAATGGCAACACACTGAGGAGACACTTGTGGGAGCTACTGTGACTAAAACTGAGCTTCCCTACGCACAGGGAAGCAAGAGAAATGCTGATTTCATCAAGCCCAGTTACATACTCAGAATCTGTACTACTGCGCAAATAGGCATGTCTCTTTAGGCAAAAAACTCATTTCTGACAAAGTTGCCCGAATGCATCTCAGAAGTGTGCAACTTGTTCCCTGAGTTAGAAAACGTCGAGAAACGTTCGTTTCTGCTAACACTGTGCTTCTACACATGTATTTGCTGAACGGTGAAAGCGCACAGTAATGCACTTTTCTCCCAGCAAATACACTGTTTCTAAGGAAATGGGAACACACTGAGGAGACACTTGTGGGAGCTACTGTGACTAAAACTGAGCTTCCCTACGCACAGGGAAGCAAGAGAAATGCTGATTTCATCAAGCCGAGTTACATACTCAGACTCTGTACTACTGCGCAAATAGGCATGTCTCTGTAGGCAAAAAACTCATTTCTGACAAAGTTTCCCAAATGCATCTCAGAAGTGTGCAACTTGTTCCCTGAGTTAGAAAACGTCGAGAAACGTTCGTTTCTGCTAGCGCTGTGCTTCTACACATGTATTTGCTGAACGGTGAAAGCGCACAGTAATGCACTTTTCTCCCAGCAAATACACTGTTTCTAAGGAATGGGGACACACTGAGGAGACACTTGTGGGAGCTACTGTGACTAAAACTGAGCTTCCCTACACACAGGGAAGCAAGAAAAATGCTGATTTCATGAAGCCCAGTTACATACTAAGAATCTGTACTACTGCGCAAATAGGCATGTCTCTTTAGGCAAAAAACTCATTTCTGACAAAGTTGCCCAAATGCATCTCAGAAGTATGCAACTTGTTCCCTGAGTTAGAAAACGTCGAGAAACAGTCGTTTCTGCTAACGCTGTGCTTCTACACATATATTTGCTGAACGGTGAAAGCGCACAGTAATGCACTTTTCTCCCAGCAAATACACTGTTTCTAAGGAAATGGGAACAAACTGAGGAGACACTTGTGGGAGCTACTGTGACTAAAACTGAGCTTCCCTACGCACAGGGAAGCAAGAGAAATGCTGATTTCATCAAGCCCAGTTACATACTCAGAATCTATACTACTGCGCAAATAGGCATGTCTCTTTAGGCAAAAAACTCATTTCTGACAAAGTTGCCCAAATGCATCTCAGAAGTGTGCAACTTGTTCCCTGAGTTAGAAAACGTCGAGAAACGGTCGTTTCTGCTAGCGCTGTGCTTCTACACATGTATTTGCTGAACGGTGAAAGCGCACAGTAATGCACTTTTCTCCCAGCAAATACACTGTTTCTAAGGAAATGGGAACACACTGAGGAGAGACTTGTGGGAGCTACTGTGACTAAAACTGAGCTTCCCTACGCACAGGGAAGCAAGAGAAATGCTGATTTCATCAAGCCCAGTTACATACTCAGAATCTGTACTACTGCGCAAATAGGCATGTCTCTGTAGGCAAAAAACTCATTTCTGACAAAGTTGCCCAAATGCATCTCAGAAGTGTGCAACTTGTTCCCTAAGTTAGAAAACGTCGAGAAACCGTCGTTTCTGCTAGCGCTGTGCTTCTACACATGTATTTGCTGAACGGTGAAAGCGCACAGTAATGCACTTTTCTCCCAGCAAATACACTGTTTCTAAGGAAATGGGAACACACTGAGGAGACACTTGTGGGATCTACAGTGACTAAAACTGAGCTTCCCTACGCACCGGGATGCAAGAGAAATGCTGATTTCATCAAGCCCAGTTACATACTCAGAATCTGTACTACTGCGCAAATAGGCATGTCTCTTTAGGCAAAAAACTCATTTCTGACAAAGTTGCCCAAATGCATCTCAGAAGTGTGCAACTTGTTCCCTGAGTTAGAAAACGTCGAGAAACGGTCGTTTCTGCTAGCGCTGTGCTTCTACACATGTATTTGTGAACGGTGAAAGCACACAGTAATGCACTTTTCTCCCAGCAAATACACTGTGTCTAAGGAAAGGGGAACACACTGAGGAGACACTTGTGGGAGCTACTGTGACTAAAACTGAGCTTCCCTACACACAGGGAAGCCAGAGAAATGCTGATTTCATCAAGCCCAGTTACATACTAAGAATCTGCACTACTGCGGAAATAGGCATGTCTCTTTAGGCAAAAAACTCATTTCTGACAAAGTTGCCCAAATGCATCTCAGAAGTGTGCAACTTGTTCCCTGAGTTAGAAAACGTCGAGAAACGGTCGTTTCTGCTAACGCTGTGCTTCTACACATATATTTGCTGAACGGTGAAAGCGCACAGTAATGCACTTTTCTCCCAGCAAATACACTGTTTCTAAGGAAATGGGAACAAACTGAGGAGACACTTGTGGGAGCTACTGTGACTAAAACTGAGCTTCCCTACGCACAGGGAAGCAAGAGAAATGCTGATTTCATCAAGCCCAGTTACATACTCAGAATCTGTACTACTGCGCAAATAGGCATGTCTCTTTAGGCAAAAAACTCATTTCTGACAAAGTTGCCCAAATGCATCTCAGAAGTGTGCAACTTGTTCCCTGAGTTAGAAAACGTCGAGAAACGTTCGTTTCTGCTAGCGCTGTGCTTCTACACATGTATTTGCTGAACGGTGAAAGCGCACAGTAATGCACTTTTCTCCCAGCAAATACACTGTTTCTAAGGAAATGGGAACACACTGAGGAGACATTTGTGGGAGCTACTGTGACTAAAACTGAGCTTCCCTACGCACAGGGAAGCAAGAGAAATGCTGATTTCATCAAGCCCAGTTACATACTCAGAATCTGTACTACTGCGCAAATAGGCATGTCTCTGTAGGCAAAAAACTCATTTCTGACAAAGTTGCCCAAATGCATCTCAGAAGTGTGCAACTTGTTCCCTGAGTTAGAAAACGTCGAGAAACGGTCGTTTCTGCTAGCGCTGTGCTTCTACACATGTATTTGCTGAACGGTGAAAGCACACAGTAATGCACTTTTCTCCCAGCAAATACACTGTGTCTAAGGAAAGGGGAACACACTGAGGAGACACTTGTGGGAGCTACTGTGACTAAAACTGAGCTTCCCTACACACAGGGAAGCCAGAGAAATGCTGATTTCATCAAGCCCAGTTACATACTAAGAATCTGCACTACTGCGCAAATAGGCATGTCTCTTTAGGCAAAAAACTCATTTCTGACAAAGTTGCCCAAATGCATCTCAGAAGTGTGCAACTTGTTCCCAGAGTAAGAAAACGTCGAGAAACGTTCGTTTCTGCTAGCGCTGTGCTTCTACACATGTATTTGCTGAACGGTGAAAGCGCACAGTAATGCACTTTTCTCCCAGCAAATACAATAAATCTGAGGAACTGGGAACACACTGAGGAGACACTTGTGGGAGCTACTGTGACTAAAACTGAGCTTCCCTACGCACAGGGAAGCAAGAGAAATGCTGATTTCATCAAGCCCAGTTACATACTCAGAATCTGTACTACTGCGCAAATAGGCATGTCTCTGTACGCAAAAACTCATTTCTGACAAAGTTGCCCAAATGCATCTCAGAAGTGTGCAACTTGTTCCCTGAGTTAGAAAACATCGAGAAACGGTCGTTTCTGCTAGCGCTGTGCTTCTACACATGTATTTGCTGAACAGTGAAAGCGCACAGTAATGCACTTTTCTCACAGCAAATACACTGTTTCTAAGGAAATGGGAACACACTGAGGAGACACTTGTGGGAGCTACTGTGACTAAAACTGAGCTTCCCTACTCACAGGGAAGGAAGAGAAATGCTGATTTCATCAAGCCCAGTTACATACTCAGAATCTGTACTACTGCGCTAATAGGCATGTCTCTGTAGGCAAAAAACTCATTTCTGACAAAGTTGCCCAAATGCATCTCAGAAGTGTGCAACTTGTTCCCTGAGTTAGAAAACGTCGAGAAACGTTCGTTTCTGGTAGCGCTGTGCTTCTACACATGTATTAGCCGAACGGTGAAAGCGCAAAGTAATGCACTTTTCTCCCAGCAAATACACTGTTTCTAAGGAAATGGGAACACACTGAGGAGACACTTGTGGGAGCTACTGTGACTAAAACTGAGCTTCCCTACGCACAGGGAAGCAAGAGAAATGCTGATTTCATCAAACCCAGTTACATACTCAGAATCTGTACTACTGCGCAAATAGGCATGTCTCTGTAGGCAAAAAACTCATTTCTGACAAAGTTGCCCAAATGCATCTCAGAAGTGTGCAACTTGTTCCCTGAGTTAGAAAACGTCGAGAAACGGTCGTTTCAGCTAGCGCTGTGCTTCTACACATGTATTTGCTGAACGGTGAAAGCGCACAGTAATGCACTTTTCTCCCAGCAAATACACTGTTTCTAAGGAAATGGGAACACACTGAGGAGACACTTGTGGGAGCTACTGTGACTAAAACTGAGCTTCCCTACGCACAGGGAAGCAAGAGAAATGCTGATTTCATCAAGCCCAGTTACATACTCAGAATCTGTACTACTGCGCAAATAGGCATGTCTCCTTAGGCAAAAAACTCATTTCTGACAAAGTTACCCAAATGCATCTCAGAAGAGTGCAACTTGTTCCCTGAGTTAGAAAACGTCGAGAAACGTTCGTTTCTGCTAGCGCTGTGCTTCTACACATGTACTTGCTGAACGGTGAAAGCGCACAGTAATGCACTTTTCTCCCAGCAAATACACTGTTTCTAAGGAAATGGGAACACACTGAGGAGACACTTGTGGGAGCTACTGTGACTAAAACTGAGCTTCCCTACGCACAGGGAAGCAAGAGAAATGCTGATTTCATCAAGCCCAGTTACATACTCAGAATCTGTACTACTGCGCAAATAGGCATGTCTCCTTAGGCAAAAAACTCATTTCTGACAAAGTTGCCCAAATGCATCTCAGAAGAGTGCAACTTGTTCCCTGAGTTAGAAAACGTCGAGAAACGTTAGTTTCTGCTAGCGCTGTGCTTCTACACATGTACTTGCTGAATGGTGAAAGCTCACAGTAATGCACTTTTCTCCCAGCAAATACACTGTTTCTAAGGAAATGGGAACACACTGAGGAGACACTTGTGGGAGCTACTGTGACTAAAACTGAGCTTCCCTATGCACAGGGAAGCAAGAGAAATGCTGATTTCATCAAGCCCAGTTACATACTCAGAATCTGTACTACTGCGCAAATAGGCATGTCTCTGTAGGCAAAAAACTCATTTCTGACAAAGTTGCCCAAATGCATCTCAGAAGTGTGCAACTTGTTCCCTGAGTTAGAAAACGTCGAGAAACGGTCGTTTCTGCTAGCGCTGTGCTTCTACACATGTATTAGCCGAACGGTGAAAGCGCACAGTAATGCACTTTTCTCCCAGCAAATACACTGTTTCTAAGGAAATGGGAACACACTGAGGAGACACTTGTGGGAGCTACTGTGACTAAAACTGAGCTTCCCTACTCATAGGGAAGCAAGAGAAATGCTGATTTCATCAAGCCCAGTTACATACTCAGAATCTGTACTACTGCGCAAATAGGCATGTCTCTGTAGGCAAAAAACTCATTTCTGACAAAGTTGCCCAAATGCATCTCAGAAGAGTGCAACTTGTTCCCTGAGTTAGAAAAAGTCGAGAAACGTTCGTTTCTGCTAGCGCTGTGCTTCTACACATGTACTTGCTGAACGGTGAAAGCGCACAGTAATGCACTTTTCTCCCAGCAAATACACTGTTTCTAAGGAAATGGGAACACACTGAGGAGACACTTGTGGGAGCTACTGTGACTAAAACTGAGCTTCCCTACGCACAGGGAAGCAAGAGAAATGCTGATTTCATCAAGCCCAGTTACATACTCAGAATCTGTACTACTGCGCAAATAGGCATGTCTCCTTAGGCAAAAAACTCATTTCTGACAAAGTTGCCCAAATGCATCTCAGAAGAGTGCAACTTGTTCCCTGAGTTAGAAAACGTCGAGAAACGTTAGTTTCTGCTAGCGCTGTGCTTCTACACATGTACTTGCTGAATGGTGAAAGCTCACAGTAATGCACTTTTCTCCCAGCAAATACACTGTTTCTAAGGAAATGGGAACACACTGAGGAGACACTTGTGGGAGCTACTGTGACTAAAACTGAGCTTCCCTATGCACAGGGAAGCAAGAGAAATGCTGATTTCATCAAGCCCAGTTACATACTCAGAATCTGTACTACTGCGCCAATAGGCATGTCTCCTTAGGCAAAAAACTCATTTCTGACAAAGTTGCCCAAATGCATCTCAGAAGAGTGCAACTTGTTCCCTGAGTTAGAAAACGTCGAGAAACGTTCGTTTCTGCTAGCGCTGTGCTTCTACACATGTATTTGCTGAACGGTGAAAGCGCACAGTAATGCACTTTTCTCCCAGCAAATACACTGTTTCTAAGGAAATGGGAACACACTGAGGAGACACTTGTGGGATCTACAGTGACTAAAACTGAGCTTCCCTACGCACCGGGAAGCAAGAGAAATGCTGATTCCATCAAGCCCAGTTACATACTCAGAATCTGTACTACTGCGCAAATAGGCATGTCTCTTTAGGCAAAAAACTCATTTCTGACAAAGTTGCCCAAATGCATCTCAGAAGTGTGCAACTTGTTCCCTGAGTTAGAAAACGTCGAGAAACGGTCGTTTCTGCTAGCGCTGTGCTTCTACACATGTATTTGCTGAACGGTGAAAGCACACAGTAATGCACTTTTCTCCCAGCAAATACACTGTGTCTAAGGAAAGGGGAACACACTGAGGAGACACTTGTGGGAGCTACTGTGACTAAAACTGAGCTTCCCTACACACCGGGAAGCCAGAGAAATGCTGATTACATCAAGCCCAGTTACATACTAAGAATCTGCACTACTGCGAAAATAGGCATGTCTCTGTAGGCAAAAAAGTCATTTCGGACAAGGTTGCCCAAATGCATATCAGAAGTTTGCCACTTGTTCCCTGAGTTAGAAAACGTCCAGAAACGGTCGTTTCTGCTAGCGCTGTGCTTCTATACATGTATTTGCTGAACGGTGAAAACGCACAGTAATGCACTTTTCTCCCAGCAAATACACTGTTTCTAAGGAACTGGGAACACACTGAGGAGACACTTGTGGGAGCTACTGTGACTAAAACTGAGCTTCCCTACGCACAGGGAAGCAAGAGAAATGCTGATTTCATCAAGCCCAGTTACATACTCAGAATCTGTACTACTGCGCAAATAGGCATGTCTCCTTAGACAAAAAACTCATTTCTGACAAAGTTGCCCAAATGGATCTCAGAAGAGTGCAACTTGTTCCCTGAGTTAGAAAACGTCGAGAAACGTTCGTTTCTGCTAGCGCTGTGCTTCTACACATGTACTTGCTGAATGATGAAAGCTCACAGTAATGCACTTTTCTCCCAGCAAATACACTGTTTCTAAGGAAATGGGAACACACTGAGGAGACACTTGTGGGAGCTACTGTGACTAAAACTGAGCTTCCCTACGCACAGGGAAGCAAGAGAAATGCTGATTTCATCAAGCCCAGTTACATACTCAGAATCTGTACTACTGCGCAAATAGGCATGAATCTGTAGGCAAAAAACTCATTTCTGACAAAGTTGCCCAAATGCATCTCAGAAGTGTGCAACTTGTTCCCTGAGTTAGAAAACGTCGAGAAACGGTCGTTTCTGCTAGCGCTGTGCTTCTACACATGTATTTGCTGAACGGTGAAAGCGCACAGTAATGCACTTTTCTCCCAGCAAATACACTGTTTCTAAGGAAATGGGAACACACTGAGGAGACACTTGTGGGAGCTACTGTGACTAAACCTGAGCTTCCCTACGCACAGGGAAGCAAGAGAAATGCTGATTTCATCAAGCCCAGTTACGTACTCAGAATCTGTACTACTGCGCAAATAGGCATGTCTCTTTAGGCAAAAAACTCATTTCTGACAAAGTTGCCCAAATGCATCTCAGAAGTGTGCAACTTGTTCCCTGAGTTAGAAAACGTCGAGAAACGTTCGTTTCTGCTAGTGCTGTGCTTCTACACATGTATTTGCTGAACGGTGAAAGCGCACAGTAATGCACTTTTCTCCCAGCAAATACACTGTTTCTAAGGAAATGGGAACACACTGAGGAGACACTTGTGGGATCTACAGTGACTAAAACTGAGCTTCCCTACGCACCGGGAAGCAAGAGAAATGCTGATTTCATCAAGCCCAGTTACATACTCAGAATCTGTACTACTGCGCAAATAGGCATGTCTCTTTAGGCAAAAAACTCATTTCTGACAAAGTTGCCCAAATGCATCTCAGAAGTGTGCAACTTGTTCCCTGAGTTAGAAAACGTCGAGAAACGGTCGTTTCTGCTAGCGCTGTGCTTCTACACATGTATTTGTGAACGGTGAAAGCACACAGTAATGCACTTTTCTCCCAGCAAATACACTGTGTCTAAGGAAAGGGGAACACACTGAGGAGACACTTGTGGGAGCTACTGTGACTAAAACTGAGCTTCCCTACACACAGGGAAGCCAGAGAAATGCTGATTTCATCAAGCCCAGTTACATACTAAGAATCTGTACTACTGCGCAAATAGGCATGTCTCTTTAGGCAAAAAACTCATTTCTGACAAAGTTGCCCAAATGCATTTCAGAAGTGTGCAACTTGTTCCCTGAGTTAGAAAACGTCGAGAAACGGTCGTTTCTGCTAGCGCTGTGCTTCTACACATGTATTTGCTGAACGGTGAAAGCGCACAGTAATGCACTTTTCTCACAGCAAATACACTGTTTCTAAGGAAATGGCAACACACTGAGGAGACACTTGTGGGAGCTACTGTGACTAAAACTGAGCTTCCCTACGCACAGGGAAGCAAGAGAAATGCTGATTTCATCAAGCCCAGTTACATACTCAGAATCTGTACTACTGCGCAAATAGGCATGTCTCTTTAGGCAAAAAACTCATTTCTGACAAAGTTGCCCAAATGCATCTCAGAAGTGTGCAACTTGTTCCCTGAGTTAGAAAACGTCGAGAAACGTTCGTTTCTGCTAACACTGTGCTTCTACACATGTATTTGCTGAACGGTGAAAGCGCACAGTAATGCACTTTTCTCCCAGCAAATACACTGTTTCTAAGGAAATGGGAACACACTGAGGAGACACTTGTGGGAGCTACTGTGACTAAAACTGAGCTTCCCTATGCACAGGGAAGCAAGAGAAATGCTGATTTCATCAAGCCGAGTTACATACTCAGACTCTGTACTACTGCGCAAATAGGCATGTCTCTGTAGGCAAAAAACTCATTTCTGACAAAGTTTCCCAAATGCATCTCAGAAGTGTGCAACTTGTTCCCTGAGTTAGAAAACGTCGAGAAACGTTCGTTTCTGCTAGCGCTGTGCTTCTACACATGTATTTGCTGAACGGTGAAAGCGCACAGTAATGCACTTTTCTCCCAGCAAATACACTGTTTCTAAGGAATGGGGACACACTGAGGAGACACTTGTGGGAGCTACTGTGACTAAAACTGAGCTTCCCTACACACAGGGAAGCAAGAAAAATGCTGATTTCATGAAGCCCAGTTACATACTAAGAATCTGTACTACTGCGCAAATAGGCATGTCTCTTTAGGCAAAAAACTCATTTCTGACAAAGTTGCCCAAATGCATCTCAGAAGTATGCAACTTGTTCCCTGAGTTAGAAAACGTCGAGAAACAGTCGTTTCTGCTAACGCTGTGCTTCTACACATATATTTGCTGAACGGTGAAAGCGCACAGTAATGCACTTTTCTCCCAGCAAATACACTGTTTCTAAGGAAATGGGAACAAACTGAGGAGACACTTGTGGGAGCTACTGTGACTAAAACTGAGCTTCCCTACGCACAGGGAAGCAAGAGAAATGCTGATTTCATCAAGCCCAGTTACATACTCAGAATCTATACTACTGCGCAAATAGGCATGTCTCTTTAGGCAAAAAACTCATTTCTGACAAAGTTGCCCAAATGCATCTCAGAAGTGTGCAACTTGTTCCCTGAGTTAGAAAACGTCGAGAAACGGTCGTTTCTGCTAGCGCTGTGCTTCTACACATGTATTTGCTGAACGGTGAAAGCGCACAGTAATGCACTTTTCTCCCAGCAAATACACTGTTTCTAAGGAAATGGGAACACACTGAGGAGAGACTTGTGGGAGCTACTGTGACTAAAACTGAGCTTCCCTACGCACAGGGAAGCAAGAGAAATGCTGATTTCATCAAGCCCAGTTACATACTCAGAATCTGTACTACTGCGCAAATAGGCATGTCTCTGTAGGCAAAAAACTCATTTCTGACAAAGTTGCCCAAATGCATCTCAGAAGTGTGCAACTTGTTCCCTAAGTTAGAAAACGTCGAGAAACCGTCGTTTCTGCTAGCGCTGTGCTTCTACACATGTATTTGCTGAACGGTGAAAGCGCACAGTAATGCACTTTTCTCCCAGCAAATACACTGTTTCTAAGGAAATGGGAACACACTGAGGAGACACTTGTGGGATCTACAGTGACTAAAACTGAGCTTCCCTACGCACCGGGAAGCAAGAGAAATGCTGATTTCATCAAGCCCAGTTACATACTCAGAATCTGTACTACTGCGCAAATAGGCATGTCTCTTTAGGCAAAAAACTCATTTCTGACAAAGTTGCCCAAATGCATCTCAGAAGTGTGCAACTTGTTCCCTGAGTTAGAAAACGTCGAGAAACGGTCGTTTCTGCTAGCGCTGTGCTTCTACACATGTATTTGTGAACGGTGAAAGCACACAGTAATGCACTTTTCTCCCAGCAAATACACTGTGTCTAAGGAAAGGGGAACACACTGAGGAGACACTTGTGGGAGCTACTGTGACTAAAACTGAGCTTCCCTACACACAGGGAAGCCAGAGAAATGCTGATTTCATCAAGCCCAGTTACATACTAAGAATCTGCACTACTGCGGAAATAGGCATGTCTCTTTAGGCAAAAAACTCATTTCTGACAAAGTTGCCCAAATGCATCTCAGAAGTGTGCAACTTGTTCCCTGAGTTAGAAAACGTCGAGAAACGGTCGTTTCTGCTAACGCTGTGCTTCTACACATATATTTGCTGAACGGTGAAAGCGCACAGTAATGCACTTTTCTCCCAGCAAATACACTGTTTCTAAGGAAATGGGAACAAACTGAGGAGACACTTGTGGGAGCTACTGTGACTAAAACTGAGCTTCCCTACGCACAGGGAAGCAAGAGAAATGCTGATTTCATCAAGCCCAGTTACATACTCAGAATCTGTACTACTGCGCAAATAGGCATGTCTCTTTAGGCAAAAAACTCATTTCTGACAAAGTTGCCCAAATGCATCTCAGAAGTGTGCAACTTGTTCCCTGAGTTAGAAAACGTCGAGAAACGTTCGTTTCTGCTAGCGCTGTGCTTCTACACATGTATTTGCTGAACGGTGAAAGCGCACAGTAATGCACTTTTCTCCCAGCAAATACACTGTTTCTAAGGAAATGGGAACACACTGAGGAGACATTTGTGGGAGCTACTGTGACTAAAACTGAGCTTCCCTACGCACAGGGAAGCAAGAGAAATGCTGATTTCATCAAGCCCAGTTACATACTCAGAATCTGTACTACTGCGCAAATAGGCATGTCTCTGTAGGCAAAAAACTCATTTCTGACAAAGTTGCCCAAATGCATCTCAGAAGTGTGCAACTTGTTCCCTGAGTTAGAAAACGTCGAGAAACGGTCGTTTCTGCTAGCGCTGTGCTTCTACACATGTATTTGCTGAACGGTGAAAGCACACAGTAATGCACTTTTCTCCCAGCAAATACACTGTGTCTAAGGAAAGGGGAACACACTGAGGAGACACTTGTGGGAGCTACTGTGACTAAAACTGAGCTTCCCTACACACAGGGAAGCCAGAGAAATGCTGATTTCATCAAGCCCAGTTACATACTAAGAATCTGCACTACTGCGCAAATAGGCATGTCTCTTTAGGCAAAAAACTCATTTCTGACAAAGTTGCCCAAATGCATCTCAGAAGTGTGCAACTTGTTCCCAGAGTAAGAAAACGTCGAGAAACGTTCGTTTCTGCTAGCGCTGTGCTTCTACACATGTATTTGCTGAACGGTGAAAGCGCACAGTAATGCACTTTTCTCCCAGCAAATACAATAAATCTGAGGAACTGGGAACACACTGAGGAGACACTTGTGGGAGCTACTGTGACTAAAACTGAGCTTCCCTACGCACAGGGAAGCAAGAGAAATGCTGATTTCATCAAGCCCAGTTACATACTCAGAATCTGTACTACTGCGCAAATAGGCATGTCTCTGTACGCAAAAACTCATTTCTGACAAAGTTGCCCAAATGCATCTCAGAAGTGTGCAACTTGTTCCCTGAGTTAGAAAACATCGAGAAACGGTCGTTTCTGCTAGCGCTGTGCTTCTACACATGTATTTGCTGAACAGTGAAAGCGCACAGTAATGCACTTTTCTCACAGCAAATACACTGTTTCTAAGGAAATGGGAACACACTGAGGAGACACTTGTGGGAGCTACTGTGACTAAAACTGAGCTTCCCTACTCACAGGGAAGGAAGAGAAATGCTGATTTCATCAAGCCCAGTTACATACTCAGAATCTGTACTACTGCGCTAATAGGCATGTCTCTGTAGGCAAAAAACTCATTTCTGACAAAGTTGCCCAAATGCATCTCAGAAGTGTGCAACTTGTTCCCTGAGTTAGAAAACGTCGAGAAACGTTCGTTTCTGGTAGCGCTGTGCTTCTACACATGTATTAGCCGAACGGTGAAAGCGCAAAGTAATGCACTTTTCTCCCAGCAAATACACTGTTTCTAAGGAAATGGGAACACACTGAGGAGACACTTGTGGGAGCTACTGTGACTAAAACTGAGCTTCCCTACGCACAGGGAAGCAAGAGAAATGCTGATTTCATCAAACCCAGTTACATACTCAGAATCTGTACTACTGCGCAAATAGGCATGTCTCTGTAGGCAAAAAACTCATTTCTGACAAAGTTGCCCAAATGCATCTCAGAAGTGTGCAACTTGTTCCCTGAGTTAGAAAACGTCGAGAAACGGTCGTTTCAGCTAGCGCTGTGCTTCTACACATGTATTTGCTGAACGGTGAAAGCGCACAGTAATGCACTTTTCTCCCAGCAAATACACTGTTTCTAAGGAAATGGGAACACACTGAGGAGACACTTGTGGGAGCTACTGTGACTAAAACTGAGCTTCCCTACGCACAGGGAAGCAAGAGAAATGCTGATTTCATCAAGCCCAGTTACATACTCAGAATCTGTACTACTGCGCAAATAGGCATGTCTCCTTAGGCAAAAAACTCATTTCTGACAAAGTTACCCAAATGCATCTCAGAAGAGTGCAACTTGTTCCCTGAGTTAGAAAACGTCGAGAAACGTTCGTTTCTGCTAGCGCTGTGCTTCTACACATGTACTTGCTGAACGGTGAAAGCGCACAGTAATGCACTTTTCTCCCAGCAAATACACTGTTTCTAAGGAAATGGGAACACACTGAGGAGACACTTGTGGGAGCTACTGTGACTAAAACTGAGCTTCCCTACGCACAGGGAAGCAAGAGAAATGCTGATTTCATCAAGCCCAGTTACATACTCAGAATCTGTACTACTGCGCAAATAGGCATGTCTCCTTAGGCAAAAAACTCATTTCTGACAAAGTTGCCCAAATGCATCTCAGAAGAGTGCAACTTGTTCCCTGAGTTAGAAAACGTCGAGAAACGTTAGTTTCTGCTATCGCTGTGCTTCTACACATGTACTTGCTGAATGGTGAAAGCTCACAGTAATGCACTTTTCTCCCAGCAAATACACTGTTTCTAAGGAAATGGGAACACACTGAGGAGACACTTGTGGGAGCTACTGTGACTAAAACTGAGCTTCCCTATGCACAGGGAAGCAAGATAAATGCTGATTTCATCAAGCCCAGTTACATACTCAGAATCTGTACTACTGCGCAAATAGGCATGTCTCTGTAGGCAAAAAACTCATTTCTGACAAAGTTGCCCAAATGCATCTCAGAAGTGTGCAACTTGTTCCCTGAGTTAGAAAACGTCGAGAAACGGTCGTTTCTGCTAGCGCTGTGCTTCTACACATGTATTAGCCGAACGGTGAAAGCGCACAGTAATGCACTTTTCTCCCAGCAAATACACTGTTTCTAAGGAAATGGGAACACACTGAGGAGACACTTGTGGGAGCTACTGTGACTAAAACTGAGCTTCCCTACTCATAAGGAAGCAAGAGAAATGCTGATTTCATCAAGCCCAGTTACATACTCAGAATCTGTACTACTGCGCAAATAGGCATGTCTCTGTAGGCAAAAAACTCATTTCTGACAAAGTTGCCCAAATGCATCTCAGAAGAGTGCAACTTGTTCCCTGAGTTAGAAAACGTCGAGAAACGTTCGTTTCTGCTAGCGCTGTGCTTCTACACATGTACTTGCTGAACGGTGAAAGCGCACAGTAATGCACTTTTCTCCCAGCAAATACACTGTTTCTAAGGAAATGGGAACACACTGAGGAGACACTTGTGGGAGCTACTGTGACTAAAACTGAGCTTCCCTACGCACAGGGAAGCAAGAGAAATGCTGATTTCATCAAGCCCAGTTACATACTCAGAATCTGTACTACTGCGCAAATAGGCATGTCTCCTTAGGCAAAAAACTCATTTCTGACAAAGTTGCCCAAATGCATCTCAGAAGAGTGCAACTTGTTCCCTGAGTTAGAAAACGTCGAGAAACGTTAGTTTCTGCTAGCGCTGTGCTTCTACACATGTACTTGCTGAATGGTGAAAGCTCACAGTAATGCACTTTTCTCCCAGCAAATACACTGTTTCTAAGGAAATGGGAACACACTGAGGAGACACTTGTGGGAGCTACTGTGACTAAAACTGAGCTTCCCTATGCACAGGGAAGCAAGAGAAATGCTGATTTCATCAAGCCCAGTTACATACTCAGAATCTGTACTACTGCGCAAATAGGCATGTCTCTGTAGGCAAAAAACTCATTTCTGACAAAGTTGCCCAAATGCATCTCAGAAGTGTGCAACTTGTTCCCTGAGTTAGAAAACGTCGAGAAACGGTCGTTTCTGCTAGCGCTGTGCTTCTACACATGTATTAGCCGAACGGTGAAAGCGCACAGTAATGCACTTTTCTCCCAGCAAATACACTGTTTCTAAGGAAATGGGAACACACTGAGGAGACACTTGTGGGAGCTACTGTGACTAAAACTGAGCTTCCCTACTCATAGGGAAGCAAGAGAAATGCTGATTTCATCAAGCCCAGTTACATACTCAGAATCTGTACTACTGCGCAAATAGGCATGTCTCTGTAGGCAAAAAACTCATTTCTGACAAAGTTGCCCAAATGCATCTCAGAAGAGTGCAACTTGTTCCCTGAGTTAGAAAACGTCGAGAAACGTTCGTTTCTGCTAGCGCTGTGCTTCTACACATGTACTTGCTGAACGGTGAAAGCGCACAGTAATGCACTTTTCTCCCAGCAAATACACTGTTTCTAAGGAAATGGGAACACACTGAGGAGACACTTGTGGGAGCTACTGTGACTAAAACTGAGCTTCCCTACGCACAGGGAAGCAAGAGAAATGCTGATTTCATCAAGCCCAGTTACATACTCAGAATCTGTACTACTGCGCAAATAGGCATGTCTCCTTAGGCAAAAAACTCATTTCTGACAAAGTTGCCCAAATGCATCTCAGAAGAGTGCAACTTGTTCCCTGAGTTAGAAAACGTCGAGAAACGTTAGTTTCTGCTAGCGCTGTGCTTCTACACATGTACTTGCTGAATGGTGAAAGCTCACAGTAATGCACTTTTCTCCCAGCAAATACACTGTTTCTAAGGAAATGGGAACACACTGAGGAGACACTTGTGGGAGCTACTGTGACTAAAACTGAGCTTCCCTATGCACAGGGAAGCAAGAGAAATGCTGATTTCATCAAGCCCAGTTACATACTCAGAATCTGTACTACTGCGCCAATAGGCATGTCTCCTTAGGCAAAAAACTCATTTCTGACAAAGTTGCCCAAATGCATCTCAGAAGAGTGCAACTTGTTCCCTGAGTTAGAAAACGTCGAGAAACGTTCGTTTCTGCTAGCGCTGTGCTTCTACACATGTATTTGCTGAACGGTGAAAGCGCACAGTAATGCACTTTTCTCCCAGCAAATACACTGTTTCTAAGGAAATGGGAACACACTGAGGAGACACTTGTGGGATCTACAGTGACTAAAACTGAGCTTCCCTACGCACCGGGAAGCAAGAGAAATGCTGATTCCATCAAGCCCAGTTACATACTCAGAATCTGTACTACTGCGCAAATAGGCATGTCTCTTTAGGCAAAAAACTCATTTCTGACAAAGTTGCCCAAATGCATCTCAGAAGTGTGCAAATTGTTCCCTGAGTTAGAAAACGTCGAGAAACGGTCGTTTCTGCTAGCGCTGTGCTTCTACACATGTATTTGCTGAACGGTGAAAGCACACAGTAATGCACTTTTCTCCCAGCAAATACACTGTGTCTAAGGAAAGGGGAACACACTGAGGAGACACTTGTGGGAGCTACTGTGACTAAAACTGAGCTTCCCTACACACCGGGAAGCCAGAGAAATGCTGATTACATCAAGCCCAGTTACATACTAAGAATCTGCACTACTGCGAAAATAGGCATGTCTCTGTAGGCAAAAAAGTCATTTCGGACAAGGTTGCCCAAATGCATATCAGAAGTTTGCCACTTGTTCCCTGAGTTAGAAAACGTCCAGAAACGGTCGTTTCTGCTAGCGCTGTGCTTCTATACATGTATTTGCTGAACGGTGAAATCGCACAGTAATGCACTTTTCTCCCAGCAAATACACTGTTTCTAAGGAACTGGGAACACACTGAGGAGACACTTGTGGGAGCTACTGTGACTAAAACTGAGCTTCCCTACGCACAGGGAAGCAAGAGAAATGCTGATTTCATCAAGCCCAGTTACATACTCAGAATCTGTACTACTGCGCAAATAGGCATGTCTCCTTAGACAAAAAACTCATTTCTGACAAAGTTGCCCAAATGGATCTCAGAAGAGTGCAACTTGTTCCCTGAGTTAGAAAACGTCGAGAAACGTTCGTTTCTGCTAGCGCTGTGCTTCTACACATGTACTTGCTGAATGATGAAAGCTCACAGTAATGCACTTTTCTCCCAGCAAATACACTGTTTCTAAGGAAATGGGAACACACTGAGGAGACACTTGTGGGAGCTACTGTGACTAAAACTGAGCTTCCCTACGCACAGGGAAGCAAGAGAAATGCTGATTTCATCAAGCCCAGTTACATAATCAGAATCTGTAGTACTGCGCAAATAGGCATGTCTCCTTAGGCAAAAAACTCATTTCTGACAAAGTTGCCCAAATGCATCTCAGAAGAATGCAACTTGTTCCCTGAGTTAGAAAACGTCGACAAACGTTCGTTTCTGCTAGCGCTGTGCTTCTACACATGTACTAGCTGAACGGTGAAAGCTCACAGTAATGCACTTTTCTCCCAGCAAATACACTGTTTCTAAGGAAATGGGAACACACTGAGGAGACACTTGTGGGAGCTACTGTGACTAAAACTGAGCTTCCCTACGCACAGGGAAGCAAGAGAAATGCTGATTTCATCAAGCCCAGTTACATACTCAGAATCTGTACTACTGCGCAAATAGGCATGTCTCTGTAGGCAAAAAACTCATTTCTGACAAAGTTGCCCAAATGCATCTCAGAAGTGTGCAACTTGTTCCCTGAGTTAGAAAACGTCGAGAAAGGTTCGTTTCTGCTAGCGCTGTGTTTCTACACATGTATTTGCTGAACGGTGAAAGCGCACAGTAATGCACTTTTCTCCCAGCAAATACACTGTTTCTAAGGAAATGGGAACACACTGAGAAGACATTTGTGGGAGCTACTGTGACTAAAACTGAGCTTCTCTACGCACAGGGAAGCAAGAGAAATGCTGATTTCATCAAGCCCAGTTACATACTCAGAATCTGTACTACTGCACAAATAGGCATGTCTCTGTAGGCAAAAAACTCATTTCTGACAAAGTTGCCCAAATGCATCTCAGAAGTGTGCAACTTGTTTCCTGATTTAGAAAACGTCGAGAAACGGTCGTTTCAGCTAGCGCTGTGCTTCTACACATGTATTTGCTGAACGGTGAAAGCGCAGAGTAATGTACTTTTCTCCCAGCAAATACACTCTTTCTAAGGAAATGGGAACACATTGAGGAGACACTTGTGGGAGCTACTGTGACTAAAACTGAGCTTCCCTACGCACAGGGAAGCAAGAGAAATGCTGATTTCATCAAGCCCAGTTACATACTCAGAATCTGTACTACTGCGCAAATAGGCTTGTCTCTGTAGGCAAAAAAGTCATTTCGGAGAAAGTTGCCCAAATGCATATCAGAAGTTTGCCACTTGTTCCCTGAGTTAGAAAACGTCGAGAAACGGTCGTTTCTGCTAGCGCTGTGCTTCTACACATGTATTTGCTGAACGGTGAAAGCGCACAGTAATGCACTTTTCTCCCAGCAAATATACTGTTTCTAAGGAAATGGGAACACACTGAGGAGACACTTGTGGGAGCTACTGTGACTAAAACTGAGCTTCCCTACGCACAGGGAAGCAAGAGATATGCTGATTTCATCAAGCCCAGTTACATACTCAGAATCTGTACTACTGAGCCAATAGGCATGTCTCTGTAGGTAAAAAAATCATTTCTGACAAAGTTGCCCAAATGCATCTCAGAAGTGTGCAACTTGTTCCCTGAGTTAGAAAACGTCGAGAAACGTTCGTTTCTGCTAGCGCTGTGTTTCTACACATGTATTTGCTGAACGGTGAAAGCGCACAGTAATGCACTTTTCTCCCAGCAAATACACTGTTTCTAAGGAAATGGGAACACACTGAGAAGACACTTGTGGGAGCTACTGTGACTAAAACTGAGCTTCCCTACGCACAGGGAAGCAAGAGAAATGCTGATTTCATCAAGCCCAGTTACATACTCAGAATCTGTACTACTGCACAAATAGGCATGTCTCCTTAGCCAAAAAACTCATTTCTGACAAAGTTGCCCAAATGCATCTCAGAAGTGTGCAACTTTTTCCCTGAGTTAGAAAACGTCGAGAAACGGTCGTTTCAGCTAGCGCTGTGCTTCTACACATGTATTTGCTGAACGGTGAAAGCGTAGAGTAATGCACTTTTCTCCCAGCAAATACACTGTTTCTAAGGAAATGGGAACACACTAAGGAGACACTTGTGGGAGGTACTGTGACTAAAACTGAGCTTCCCTACGCACAGGGAAGCAAGAGAAATGCTGATTTCATCAAGCCCAGTTACATACTCAGAATCTGTACTACTGCGCAAATAGGCATGTCTCTGTAGGCAAAAAAGTCATTTCGGACAAAGTTGCCCAAATGCATATCAGAAGTTTGCCACTTGTTCCCTAAGTTAGAAAACGTCGAGAAACGGTCGTTTCTGCTAGCGCTGTGCTTCTACACATGTATTTGCTGAACGGTGAAAGCGCACAGTAATTCATTTTTCTCCCAGCAAATACACTGTTTCTAAGGAACTGGGAACGCACTGAGGAGACACTTGTGGGAGCTACTGTGACTAAAACTGAGCTTCCCTACACACAGGGAAGCAAGAGAAATGGTGATTTCATCAAGCCCAGTTACATACTCAGAATCTGTACTACTGCGCGAATAGGCATGTCTCTGTAGGCAAAAAACTCATTTTTGACAAAGTTGCCCAAATGCATCTCAGAAGTGTGCAACTTGTTCTCTGAGTTAGACAACGTCGAGAAAGGGTCTTTTCTGCTAGCGCTGTGCGTCTACACATGTATTTGCTGAACGGTGAAAGCGCACAGTAATGCACTTTTCTCCCAGCAAATACACTGCTTCTAAGGAACTGGAACACACTGAGGAGACAATTGTGGGCGCAACTGTGACTAAAACTGAGCTTCCCTATGCACAGGGAAGCAAGAGAAATGCTGATTTCATCCAGCCCAGTTACATACTCAGAATCTGTACTACTGCGCAAATAGGCATGTCTCTGTAGGCAAAAAACTCATTTCTGACAAAGTTGCCCAAATGCATCTCAGAAGAGTGCAACTTGTTCCCTGAGTTAGAAAACGTCGAGAAACGGTCGTTTCTGCTAGCGCTGTGCTTCTACACATGTATTTGCTGAACGGTGAAAGCGCACAGTAATGCACTTTTCTCCCAGCAAATACACTGTGTCTAAGGAAATGGGAACACACTGAGGAGACACTTGTGGGAGCTACTGTGACTAAAACTGAGCTTCCCTACGCACAGGGAAGCAAGAGAAATGCTGATTTCATCAAGCCCAGTTACATACTCAGAATCTGTACTACTGCGCAAATAGGCATGTCTCTGTAGGCAAAAAACTCATTTCTGACAAAGTTGCCTAAATGCATCTCAGAAGTGTGCAACTTGTTCCCTGAGTTAGAAAACGTCGAGAAACGTTAGTTTCTGCTAGCGGTGTGCTTCTACACATGCATTTGCTGAACGGTGAAAGCGCACAGTAATGCACTTTTCTCCCAGCAAATACACTGTTTCTAAGGAAATGGGAACACACTGAGGAGACACTTGTGGGAGCTACTGTGACTAAAACTGTGCTTCCCTACGCACAGGGAAGCAAGAGAAATACTGATTTCATCAAGCCCAGTTACATGCTCAGAATCTGTACTACTGCGCAAATAGGCATGTCTCTGTACGCAAAAAACTCATTTCTGACAAAGTTGCCCAAATGCATCTCAGAAGTGTGCAACTTGTTCCCTGAGTTAGAAAACGTCAAGAAACGTTCGTTTCTGCTAGCGCTGTGCTTCTACACATGTATTTGCTGAACGGTGAAAGCGCACAGTAATGCACTTTTCTCCCAGCAAATACACTGTTTCTAAGGAAACGGGAACACACTGAGGAGACACCTTTGGGAGCTACTGGGACAAAACTGAGCTTCCCTACGCACATGGAAGCAAGAGAAATGCTGATTTCATCAAGCCCAGTTACATACTAAGAATCTGTACTACTGGGCAAATAGGCATGTCTCTGTAGGCAAAAAACTCATTTCTGACAAAGTTGCCCAAATGCATCTCAGAAGTGTGCAATTTGTTCCCTGAGTTAGAAAACGTCGAGAAACGGTCGTTTCAGCTAGCGCTGTGCTTCTACACATGTATTTACTGAACGGTGAAAGCGCACAGTAAAGCATTTTTCTCCCAGCAAATACACTACTTCTAAGGAAATGGGAACACACTGAGGAGACACTTGTGGGAGCTACTGTGACTAAAACTGAGCTTCCCTACTCACAGGGAAGCAAGAGAAATGCTGATGTCATCAAGCCCAGTTACATACTCAGAATCTGTACTACTGCGCAAATAGGCATGTCTCTTTAGGCAAAAAACTCATTTCTGACAAAGTTGCCCAAATGCATCTCAGAAGTTTGCCACTTGTTCCCTGAGTTAGAAAACGTCTAGAAACGGTCGTTTCAGCTAGCGCTGTGCTTCTACACATGTATTTGCTGAACGGTGAAAGCGCACAGTGATGCACTTTTCTCCCAGCAAATACACTGTTTCTAAGGAACTGGGAACACACTGAGGAGACACATGTGGGAGCTACTGTGACTAAAACTGAGCTTCCCTACGCACAGGGAAGCAAGAGAAATGCTGAATTCATCAAGCCCTGTTACATACTCAGAATCTGTACTACTGCGCAAACAGGCATGTCTCTTCTGTAGGCAAAAAACTCATTTTTGAGAAAGTTACCGAAATGCATCTCAGAAGTGTGCAACTTGTTCCCTGAGTTAGAAAACGTCGAGAAACGTTCGTTTCTGCTAGCGCTGTGCTTCTACACATGTATTTGCTGAACGGTGAAAGCACACAGTAATGCACTTTTCTCCCAGCAAATACACTGTTTCTAAGGCACTGGGAACACACTGAGGAGACACTTGTGGGAGCTACTGTGACTAAAACTGAGCTTCCCTACGCACAGGGAAGCAAGAGAAATGCTGATTTCATCAAGCCCAGTTACATACTCAGAATCTGTACTACTGCGCAAATAGGCATGTCTCTGTACGCAAAAAAACTCATTTCTGACAAAGTTGCCCAAATGCATCTCAGAAGTGTGCAATTGTTCCCTGAGTTAGAAAACGTCGAGAAACGTTCGTTTCTGCTAGCGCTGTGCTTCTACACATGTATTTGCTGAACGGTGAAAGCGCACAGTAATGCACTTTTCTCCCAGCAAATACACTGTTTCTAAGGAAACGGGAACACACTGAGGAGACACCTGTGGGAGCTACTGGGACAAAACTGAGCTTCCCTACGCACAGGGAAGCAAGAGAAATGCTGATTTCATCAAGCCCAGTTACATACTCAGAATCTGTACTACTGCGCAAATAGGCATGTCTCTGTAGGCAAAAAATTCATTTCTGACAAAGTTGCCCAAATGCATCTCAGAAGTGTGCAACTTGTTCCCTGAGTTAGAAATCGTCGAGAAACGTTCGTTTCTGCTAGCGCTGTGCTTCTACACATGTATTTGCTGAACGGTGAAAGCGCACAGTAATGCACTTTTCTCCCAGCAAATACACTGTTTCTAAGGAAATGGGAACACACTGAGGAGACACTTGTGGGAGCTACAGTGACTAAAACTGAGCTTCCCTACGCACAGGGAAGCAAGAGAAATGCTGATTTCATCAAGCCCAGTTACATACTCAGAATCTGTACTACTGCGCAAATAGGCATGTCTCTGTAGGCAAAAAACTCATTTCTGACAAAGTTGCCTAAATGCATCTCAGAAGTGTGCAACTTGTTCCCTGAGTTAGAAAACGTCGAGAAACGTTAGTTTCTGCTAGCGCTGTGCTTCTACACATGTATTTGCTGAACGGTGAAAGCGCACAGTAATGCACTTTTCTCCCAGCAAATACACTGTTTCTAAGGAAATGGGAACACACTGAGGAGACACTTGTGGGAGCTACTGTGACTAAAACTGAGCTTCCCTACGCACAGGGAAGCAAGAGAAATGCTGATTTCATCAAGCCCAGTTACATACTCAGAATCTGTACTACTGCGCAAATAGGCATGTCTCTGTAGGATAAAAACTCATTTCTGACAAAGTTGCCCAAATGCATTTCAGAAGTGTGCCACTTGTTCCCTGAGTTAGAAAACGTCGAGAAACGGTCGTTTCAGCTAGCGTTGTGCTTCTACACATGTATTTGCTGAACGGTGAAAGCGCATAGTAATGCACTTTTCTCCCAGCAAATACACTGTTTCTAAGGAACTGGGAACACACTGAGGAGACACTTGTGGGAGCTACTGTGACTAAAACTGAGCTTCCCTACGCACAGGGAAGCAAGAGAAATGCTGATTTCATCAAGCCCAGTTACATACTCAGAATCTGTACTTCTGCGCCAATTGGCATGTCTCTGTAGGCAAAAAACTCATTTTTGAGTAAGTTACCCAAATGCATCTCAGAAGTGTGCAACTTGTTCCCTGAGTTAGAAAACGTCGAGAAACGTTCGTTTCTGCTAGCGCTGTGCTTCTACACATGTATTTGCTGAACGGTGAAAGCGCACAGTAACGCACTTTTCTCCCAGCAAATACACTGTTTCTAAGGAAATGGGAACACACTGAGGAGACACTTGTGGGAGCTACTGTGACTAAAACTGAGCTTCCCTACGCACAGGGAAGCAAGAGAAATGCTGATTTCATCAAGCCCAGTTACATACTCAGAATCTGTACTACTGCGCAAATAGGCATGTCTCTGTAGGCAAAAAACTCATTTCTGACAAAGTTGCCCAAATGCATCTCAGAAGTGTGCCACTTGTTCCCTGAGTTAGAAAACGTCGAGAAACGGTCGTTTCAGCTAGCGCTGTGCTTCTACACATGTATTTGCTGAATGGTGAAAGCGCACAGTAATGCACTTTTCTCCCAGTAAATACACTGTTTCTAAGGAACTGGGAACACACTGAGGAGACACTTGTGGGAGCTACTGTGACTAAAACTGAGCTTCCCTACGCACAGGGAAGCAAGAGAAATGCTGATTTCATCAAGCCCAGTTACATACTCAGAATCTGTACTACTGCGCAAATAGGCATGTCTCTATAGGCAAAAAACTCATTTCTGACAATGTTGCCCAAATGCATCTCAGAAGTGTGCCACTTGTTCCCTGAGTTAGAAAACGTCGAGCAACGGTCGTTTCAGCTAGCGCTGTGCTTCTACACATGTATTTGCTGAACGGTGAATGCGCACCGTGATGCACTTTTCTCCCAGCAAATACACTGTTTCTAAGGAACTGGGAACACACTGAGGAGACACTTGTGGGAGCTACTGTGACTAAAACTGAGCTTCCCTACGCACAGGGAAGCAAGAGAAATGCTGATTTCATCAAGCCCAGTTACATACTCAGAATCTGTACTAGTGCCCAAATAGGCATGTCTGTTTAGGCAAAAAACTCATTTCTGACATAGTTGCCCAAATGCATCTCAGAAGTGTGCCACTTGTTCCCTGAGTTAGAAAACGTCGAGAAACGGTCGTTCCTGCTAGTGCTGTGCTTCTACACATGTATTTGCTGAACGGTGAAAGCGCACAGTAATGCACTTTTCTCCCAGCAAATACACTGTTTCTAAGGAACTGGGAACACACTGAGGAGACACTTGTGGGAGCTACTGGGACTAAAACTGAGCTTCTCTACGCACAGGGAAGCAAGAGAAATGCTGATTTCATCAAGCCTAGTTACATACTCAGAATCTGTACTACTGCGCAAATAGGCATGTCTCTGTAGGCAAAAAACTCATTTCTGACAAAGTTTCCCAAATGAATCTCAGAAGTGTGCAACTTGTTCCCTGAGTTAGAAAACGTCGAGAAACGTTCGTTTCTGCTAGCGCTGTGCTTCTACACATGTATTTGCTGAACGGTGAAAGCACACAGTGATGCACTTTTCTCCCAGCAAATACACTGTTTCTAAGGAAATGGGAACACACTGAGGAGACACTTGTGGGAGCTACTGGGACTACAACTGAGCTTCCCTACGCACAGGGAAGCAAGAGAAATGCTGATTTCATCAAGCACAGTTACATACTCAGAATCTGTACTTCTGCGCCAATAGGCATGTCTCTGTAGGCAAAAAACTCATTTTTGAGTAAGTTACCCAATGCATCTCAGAAGTGTGCAACTTGTTCCCTGAGTTAGAAAACGTCGAGAAACGTTCGTTTCTGCTAGCGCTGTGCTTCTACACATGTATTTGCTGAACGGTGAAAGCGCACAGTAATGCACTTTTCTCCCAGCAAATACACTGTTTCTAAGGAAATGGGAACACACTGAGGAGACACTTGTGGGAGCTACTGTGACTAAAACTGAGCTTCCCTACACACAGGGAAGCAAGAGAAATGCTGATTTCATCACCCCAGTTACATACTCAGAATCTGTACTACTGCGCAAATAGGCATGTCTCTGTAGGCAAAAAACTAATTTCTGACAAAGTTGCCCACATGCATCTCAGAAGTGTGCAACTTGTTCCCTGAGTTAGAAAACGTCGAGAAACGGTCGTTTCAGCTAGCGCTGTGCTTCTACACATGTATTTGCTGAATGGTGAAAGCGCACAGTAATGCACTTTTCTCCCAGTAAATACACTGTTTCTAAGGAACTGGGAACACACTGAGGAGACACTTGTGGGAGCTACTGTGACTAAAACTGAGCTTCCCTACGCACAGGGAAGCAAGAGAAATGCTGATTTCATCAAGCCCAGTTACATACTCAGAATCTGTACTACTGCGCAAATAGGCATGTCTCTATAGGCAAAAAACTCATTTCTGACAATGTTGCCCAAATACATCTCAGAAGTGTGCCACTTGTTCCCTGAGTTAGAAAACGTCGAGCAACGGTCCTTTCAGCTAGCGCTGTGCTTCTACACATGTATTTGCTGAACGGTGAATGCGCACCGTAATGCACTTTTCTCCCAGCAAATACACTGTTTCTAAGGAACTGGGAACACACTGAGGAGACACTTGTGGGAGCTACTGTGACTAAAACTGAGCTTCCCTACGCACAGGGAAGCAAGAGAAATGCTGATTTCATCAAGCCCAGTTACATACTCAGAATCTGTACTAGTGCCCAAATAGGCATGTCTGTTTAGGCTAAAAACTCATTTCTGACATAGTTGCCCAAATTCATCTCAGAAGTGTGCCAATTCTTCCCTGAGTTAGAAAACGTCGAGAAACGGTCGTTTCAGCTAGCGCTGTGCTTCGACACATGTATTTACTGAACGGTGAAAGTGCACAGTGATGCACTTTTCTCCCAGCAAATACACTGTTTCTAAGGAACTGGGAACACACTGAGGAGACACTTGTGGGAGCTACTGTGATTAAAACTGAGCTTCCCTACGCACAGGGAAGCAAGAGAAATGCTGATTTCATCAATCCCAGTTACATACTCAGAATCTGTACTACTGCGCAAATAGGCATGTCTCTGTAGGCAAAAAACTCATTTCTGACAAAGTTGCCCAAATGCATCTCAGAAGTGTGCAACTTGTTCCCTGAGTTAGAAAACGTCGAGAAACGTTCGTTTCTGCTAGTGCTGTGCTTCTACACATGTATTTGCTGAACGGTGAAAGCGCACAGTAATGCACTTTTCTCCCAGCAAATACACTGTTTCTAAGGAAATGGGAACACACTGAGGAGACACTTGTGGGAGCTACTGGGAATAAAACTGAGCTTCCCTACGCACAGGGAAGCAAGAGAAATGCTGATTTCATCAAGCCTAGTTACATACTCAGAATCTGTACTACTGCCCAAATAGGCATGTCTCTGTAGGCAAAAAACTCATTTCTGACAAAGTTGCCCAAATGCATCTCAGAAGTGTGCAACTTGTTCCCTGAGTTAGAAAACGTCGAGAAACGTTCGTTTCTGCTAGCGCTGTGCTTCTACACATGTATTTGCTGAACGGTGAAAGCGCACAGTAATGCACTTTTCTCCCAGCAAATACACTGTTTCTAAGGAAATGAGAACACACTGAGGAGACACTTGTGGGAGCTACTGTGACTAAAACTGAGCTTCCCTACGCACAGGGAAGCAAGAGAAATGCTGATTTCATCAAGCCCAGTTACATACTCAGAATCTGTACTCCTGCGCAAATAGGCATGTCTCTTTAGGCAAAAAACTCATTTCTGACAAAGTTGCCCAAATGCATCTCAGAAGTGTGCAACTTGTTCCCTGAGTTAGAAAACGTCGAGAAACGGTCGTTTCTGCTAGCGCTGTGCTTCTACACATGTATTTGCTGAACGGTGAAAGCGCACAGTAATGCACTTTTCTCCCAGCAAATACACTGTTTCTAAGGAAATGGGAACACACTGAGGAGACACTTGTGGGAGCTACTGTGACTAAAACTGAGCTTCCCTACACACAGGGAAGCAAGAGAAATGCTGATTTCATCACCCCAGTTACATACTCAGAATCTGTACTACTGCGCAAATAGGCATGTCTCTGTAGGCAAAAAACTAATTTCTGACAAAGTTGCCCACATGCATCTCAGAAGTGTGCCACTTGTTCCCTGAATTAGAAAACGTCGAGAAACGGTCGTTTCAGCTAGCGCTGTGCTTCTACACATGTATTTGCTGAATGGTGAAAGCGCACAGTAATGCACTTTTCTCCCAGTAAATACACTGTTTCTAAGGAACTGGGAACACACTGAGGAGACACTTGTGGGAGCTACTGGGACTAAAACTGAGCTTCCCTACGCACAGGGAAGCAAGAGAAATGCTGATTTCATAAAACCGAGTTACATAGTCAGAATCTGTACTACTGAGCAAATAGGCATGTCTCTGTAGGCAAAACACTCATTTCTCACAAAGTTGCCCAAATGCATCTCAGAAGTGTGCAACTTGTTCCCTGAGTTAGAAAACGTCGAGAAACGGTCGTTTCTGCTAGCGCTGTGCTTCTACACACGTATTTGCTGAACGGTGAAAGCGCACAGCAACGCACTTTTCTCCCAGCAAATACACTGTTTCTAAGGAAATGGGAACACACTGAGGAGACACTTGTGGGAGCTACTGTGACTAAAACTGAGCTTCCCTACGCACAGGGAAGCAGGAGAAATGCTGATTTCATCAAGCCCAGGTACATACTCAGAATCTGTACTACTGCGCAAATAGGCATGTCTCTGTAGGCAAAAAACTCATTTCTGACAAAGTTGCCCAAATGCATCTCAGAAGTGTGCAATTTGTTCCCTGAGTTAGAAAACGTCGAGAAACGTTCGTTTCTGCTAGCGCTGTGCTTCTACATATGTATTTGCTGAACGGTGAAAGCGCACAGTAATGCACTTTTCTCCCAGCAAATACACTGTTTCTAAGGAAATGGGAACACACTGAGGAGACACTTGTGGGAGCTACTGTGACTAAAACTGAGCTTCCCTACGCACATGGAAGCAAGAGAAATGCTGATTTCATCAAGCACAGTTACATACTCAGAATCTGTACTACTGCGCAAATAGGCATGTCTCTTTAGGCAAAAAACTCATTTCTGACAAAGTTGCCCAAATGCATCTCAGAAGTGTGCAACTTGTTCCCTGAGTTAGAAAACGTCGAGAAACGGTCGTTTCTGCTAGCGCTGTGCTTCTTCACATGTATTTGCTGAACGGTGAAAGCGCACAGTAATGCACTTTTCTCCCAGCAAATACACTGTGTCTAAGGAAATGGGAACACACTGATGAGACACTTGTGGGAGCTACTGTGACTAAAACTGAGCTTCCCTACGCACAGGGAAGCAAGAGAAATGCTGATTACATCAAACCGAGTTACATACTCAGAATCTGTACTACTGCGCAAATAGGCATGTCTCTGTAGGCAAAAAACTCATTTCTGACAAAGTTGCCCAAATGCATCTCAGAAGTGTGCAACTTGTTCCCTGAGTTAGAAAACGTCGAGAAACGGTTGTTTCTGCTAGCGCTGTGCTTCTACACACGTATTTGCTGAACGGTGAAAGCGCACAGCAACGCACTTTTCTCCCAGCAAATACACTGTTTCTAAGGAAATGGGAACACACTGAGGAGACCCTTGTGGGAGCTACTGTGACTAAAACTGAGCTTCCCTACGCACAGGGAAGCAAGAGAAATGCTGATTTCATCAAGCCCAGGTACATACTCAGAATCTGTACTACTGCGCAAATAGGCATGTCTCTGTAGGCAAAAAACTCATTTCTGACAAAGTTGCCCAAATGCATCTCAGAAGTGTGCAATTTGTTCCCTGAGTTAGAAAACGTCGAGAAACGGTCGTTTCTGCTAGCGCTGTGCTTCTACACATGTATTTGCTGAACGGTGAAAGCGCACAGTAATGCACTTTTCTCCCAGCAAATACACTATTTCTAAGGAAATGGGAACACACTGAGGAGACACTTGTGGGAGCTACTGTGACTAAAACTGAGCTTCCCTATGCACAGGGAAGCAAGAGAAATGCTGATTTCATCAAGCCCAGTTACATACTCAGAATCTGTACTACTGCGCAAATAGGCATGTCTCTGTAGGCAAAAAACTCATTTCTGACAAAGTTGCCCAAATGCATCTCAGAAGTGTGCAACTTGTTCCCTGAGTTAGAAAACGTCGAGAAACGGTCGTTTCTGCTAGCGCTGTCCTTCTACACATGTATTTGCTGAACGGTGAAAGCGCACAGTAATGCACTTTTCTCCCAGCAAATACACTGTTTCTAAGGAAATGGGAACACACTGAGGAGACACTTGTGGGAGCTACTGTGACTAAAACTGAGCTTCCCTACGCACAGGGAAGCAAGAGAAATGCTGATTTCATCAAGCGCAGTTACATACTCAGAATCTGTACTACTGCGCAAATAGGCATGTCTCTGTAGGCAAAAAACTCATTTCTGACAAAGTTGCCCAAATGCATCTCAGAAGTGAGCAATTTGTTCCCTGAGTTAGAAAACGTCGAGAAACGTTCGTTTCTGCTAGCGCTGTGCTTCTACACATGTATTTGCTGAACGGTGAAAGCGCACAGTAATGCACTTTTCTCCCAGCAAATACACTATTTCTAAGGAAATGGGAACACACTGAGGAGACACTTGTGGGAGCTACTGTGACTAAAACTGAGCTTCCCTATGCACAGGGAAGCAAGAGAAATGCTGATTTCATCAAGCCCAGTTACATACTCAGAATCTGTACTACTGCGCAAATAGGCATGTCTCTGTAGGCAAAAAACTCATTTCTGACAAAGTTGCCCAAATGCATCTCAGAAGTGTGCAACTTGTTCCCTGAGTTAGAAAACGTCGAGAAACGTTCGTTTCTGCTAGTGCTGTGCTTCTACACATGTATTTGCTGAACGGTGAAAGCGCACAGTAATGCACTTTTCTCCCAGCAAATACACTGTTTCTAAGGAACTGGGAACACACTGAGGAGACACTTGTGGGAGCTACTGGGACTAAAACTGAGCTTCCCTACGCACAGGGAAGCAAGAGAAATGCTGATTTCATCAAGCCTAGTTACATACTCAGAATCTGTACTACTGCGCAAATAGGCATGTCTCTGTAGGCAAAAAACTCATTTCTGACAAAGTTGCCCAAATGCATCTCAGAAGTGTGCAACTTGTTCCCTGAGTTAGAAAACGTCGAGAAACGGTCGTTTCAGCTAGCGCTGTGCTTCTACACATGTATTTACTGAACGGTGAAAGTGCACAGTGATGCACTTTTCTCCCAGCAAATACACTGTTTCTAAGGAACTGGGAACACACTGAGGAGACACTTGTGGGAGCTACTGTGATTAAAACTGAGCTTCCCTACGCACAGGGAAGCAAGAGAAATGCTGATTTCATCAAGCCCAGTTACATACTCAGAATCTGTACTACTGCGCAAATAGGCATGTCTCTGTAGGCAAAAAACTAATTTCTGACAAAGTTGCCCAAATGCATCTCAGAAGTGTGCAACTTGTTCCCTGAGTTAGAAAACGTCGAGAAACGGTCGTTTCTGCTAGCGCTGTGCTTCTTCACATGTATTTGCTGAACGGTGAAAGCGCACAGTAATGCACTTTTCTCCCAGCAAATACACTGTTCCTAAGGATATGGGAACACACTGAGGAGACACTTGTGGGAGCTACTGTGACTAAAACTGAGCTTCCCTACGCACAGGGAAGCAAGAGAAATGCTGATTTCATAAAACCGAGTTACATACTCAGCATCTGTACTACTGCGCAAATAGGCATGTCTCTGTAGGCAAAAAAATCATTTCTGACAAAGTTGCCCAAATGCATCTCAGAAGTGTGCAATTTGTTCCCTGAGTTAGAAAACGTCGAGAAACGGTCGTTTCTGCTAGCGCTGTGCTTCTACACATGTATTTGCTGGACGGTGAAAGCGCACAGTAATGCACTTTTCTCCCAGCAAATACACTGTTTCTAAGGAAATGGGAACACACTGAGGAGACACTTGTGGGAGCTACTGTGACTAAAACTGAGCTTCCCTACGCACAGGGAAGCAAGAGAAATGCTGATTTCATCAAGCCCAGTTACATACTCAGAATCTGTACTACTGCGCAAATAGGCATGTCTCTGTAGGCAAAAAACTCATTTCCTACAAAGTTGCCCAAATGCATCTCAGAAGTGTGCAACTTGTTCCCTGAGTTAGAAAACGTCCAGAAACGTTCGTTTCTGCTAGCGCTGTGCTTCTACACATGTATTTGCTGAACGGTGAAAGCGCACAGTAATGCACTTTTCTCCCAGCAAATACACTGTTTCTAAGGAAATGGGAACACACTGAGGAGACACTTGTGGGAGCTACTGTGACTAAAACTGAGCTTCCCTACGCACAGGGAAGCAAGAGAAATGCTGATTTCATCAAGCGCAGTTACATACTCAGAATCTGTACTACTGCGCAAATAGGCATGTCTCTGTAGGCAAAAAACTAATTTCTGACAAAGTTGCCCAAATGCATCTCAGAAGTGTGCAACTTGTTCCCTGAGTTAGAAAACGTCGAGAAACGGTCGTTTCTGCTAGCTCTGTGCTTCTACACATGTATTTGCTGAACGGTGAAAGCGCACAGTAATGCACTTTTCTCCCAGCAAATACACTGTTTCTAAGGAAATGGTAACACACTGAGGAGACACTTGTGGGAGCTACTGTGACTAAAACTGAGCTTCCCTATGCACAGGGAAGCAAGAGAAATGCTGATTTCATCAAGCCCAGTTACATACTCAGAATCTGTACTACTGCGCAAATAGGCATGTCTCTGTAGGCAAAAAACTCATTTCTGACAAAGTTGCCCAAATGCATCTCAGAAGTGTGTAACTTGTTCCCTGAGTTAGAAAACGTCGAGAAACATTCGTTTCCGCTAGCGCTGTGCTTCTACACATGTATTTGCTGAACGGTGAAAGCGCACAGCAATGCACTTTTCTCCCAGCAAATACACTGTTTCTAAGGAAATGGGAACACACTGAGGAGACACTTGTGGGAGCTACTGTGACTAAAACTGAGCTTCCCTACGCACAGGGAAGCAAGAGAAATGCTGATTTCATCAAGCCCAGTTACATACTCAGAATCTGTACTACTGCGAATATAGGCATGTCTCTGTAGGCAAAAAACTCATTTCTGACAAAGTTGCCCAAATGCATCTCAGAAGTGTGCCACTTGTTCCCTGAGTTAGAAAACGTCGAGAAACGTTCGTTTCAGCTAGCGCTGTGCTTCTACACATGTATTTGCTGAACGGTGAAAGCACACAGTAATGCACTTTTCTCCCAGCAAATACACTGTTCCTAAAGAAATGGGAACACACTGAGGAGACACTTGTGGGAGCTACTGTGACTAAAACTGAGCTTCCCTACGCACAGGGAAGCAAGAGAAATGCTGATTTCATCAAGCCCAGTTACATACTCAGAATCTGTACTACTGCGCAAATAGGCATGTCTCTGTAGGCAAAAAACTCATTTCTGACAAAGTTGCCCAAATGCATCTCAGAAGTGTGCAACTTGTTCCCTGAGTTTGAAAACGTCGAGAAACAGTCGTTTCTGCTAGCGCTGTGCTTCTACACATGTATTTGCTGAACGGTGAAAGCGCACAGTAATGCACTTTTCTCCCAGCAAATACACTGTTTCTAAGGAAATGGGAACACACTGAGGAGACACTTGTGGGAGCTACTGTGACTAAAACTGAGCTTCCCTATGCACAGGGAAGCAAGAGAAATGCTGATTTCATTAAGCCCAGTTACATACTCAGAATCTGTACTACTGCGCAAATAGGCATGTCTCTGTAGGCAAAAAACTCATTTCTGACAAAGTTGCCCAAATGCATCTCAGAAGTGTGCAACTTGTTCCCTGAGTTAGAAAACGTCGAGAAACGGTCGTTTCTGCTAGCGCTGTGCTTCTTCACATGTATTTGCTGAACGGTGAAAGCGCACAGTAATGCACTTTTCTCCCAGCAAATACACTGTTTCTAAGGAAATGGGAACACACTGAGGAGACACTTGTGGGAGCTACTGTGACTAAAACTGAGCTTCCCTACGCACAGGGAAGCAAGAGAAATGCTGATTTCATCAAGCCCAGTTACATACTCAGAATCTGTACTACTGCGCAAATAGGCATGTCTCTGTAGGCAAAAAACTCATTTCGGACAAAGTTGCCCAAATGCATCTCAGAAGTGTGCAACTTGTTCCCTGAGTTAGAAAACGTCGAGAAACGTTCGTTTCTGCTAGCGCTGTGCTTCTACACATGTATTTGCTGAACGGTGAAAGCGCACAGTAATGCACTTTTCTCCCAGCAAATACACTGTTTCTAAGGAAATGGGAACACACTGAGGAGACACTTGTGGGAGCTACTGTGACTAAAACTGAGCTTCCCTACGCACAGGGAAGCAAGAGAAATGCTGATTTCATCAAGCCCAGTTACATACTCAGAATCTGTACTACTGCGCAAATAGGCATGTCTCTGTAGGCAAAAAACTCATTTCTGACAAAGTTGCCCAAATGCATCTCAGAAGTGTGCAACTTGTTCCCTGAGTTAGAAAACGTCGAGAAACGTTCGTTTCTGCTAGCGCTGTGCTTCTACACATGTATTTGCTGAACGATGAAAGCGCACAGCAACGCACTTTTCTCCCAGCAAATACACTGTTTCTAAGGAAATGGGAACACACTGAGGAGACACTTGTGGGAGCTACTGGGACTAAAACTGAGCTTCCCTACGCACAGGGAAGCAAGAGAAATGCTGATTTCATCAAGCCCAGTTACATACTCAGAATCTGTACTACTGCGCAAATAGGCATGTCCCTTTAGGCAAAAAACTCATTTCTGACAAAGTTGCCCAAATGCCTCTCAGAAGTGTGCAACTTGTTCCCTGAGTTAGAAAACGTCGAGAAACGGTCGTTTCTGCTAGCGCTGTGCTTCTACACATGTATTTGCTGAACGGTGAAAGCGCACAGTAATGCACTTTTCTCCCAGCAAATACACTGTCCCTAAGGAAATGGGAACACACTGAGGAGACACTTGTGGGAGCTACTGTGACTAAAACTGAGCTTCCCTACGCACAGGGAAGCAAGAGAAATGCTGATTTCTTCAAACCGAGTTACATACTCAGAATCTGTACTACTGCGCAAATAGGCATGTCTCTGTAGGCAAAAAACTCATTTCTCACAAAGTTGCCCAAATGCATCTCAGAAGTGTGCAACTTGTTCCCTGAGTTAGAAAACGTCGAGAAACGGTCGATTCTGCTAGCGCTGTGCTTCTACACATGTATTTGCTGAACGGTGAAAGCGCACAGTAATGCACTTTTCTCCCAGCAAATACACTGTTTCTAAGGAAATGGGAACACACTGAGGAGACACTTGTGGGAGCTACTGTGACTAAAACTGAGCTTCCCTACGCACAGGGAAGCAAGAGAAATGCTGATTTCATCAAGCCCAGTTACATACTCAGAATCTGTACTACTGGGCAAATAGGCATGTCTCTGTAGGCAAAAAACTCATTTCTGACAAAGTTGCCCAATTGCATCTCAGAAGTGTGCAACTTGTTCCCTGAGTTAGAAAACGTCGAGAAACGTTCGTTTCTGCTAGCGCTGTGCTTCTACACATGTATTTGCTGAACGGTGAAAGCGCACAGCAACGCACTTTTCTCCCAGCAAATACACTGTTTCTAAGGAAATGGGAACACACTGAGGAGACACTTGTGGGAGCTACTGTGACTAAAACTGAGCTTCCCTACGCACAGGGAAGCAAGAGAAATGCTGATTTCATCAAGCCCAGGTACATACTCAGAATCTGTACTACTGCGCAAATAGGCATGTCTCTGTAGGCAAAAAACTCATTTCTGACAAAGTTGCCCAAATGCATCTCAGAAGTGTGCAACTTGTTCCCTGAGTTAGAAAACGTCGAGAAACGGTCGTTTCTGCTAGCGCTGTGCTTCTACACATGTATTTGCTGAACGGTGAAAGCGCACAGTAATGCACTTTTCTCCCAGCAAATACACTGTTTCTAAGGAAATGGGAACACACTGAGGAGACACTTGTGGGAGCTACTGTGACTAAAACTGAGCTTCCCTACGCACAGGGAAGCAAGAGAAATGCTGATTTCATCAAGCCCAGTTACATACTCAGAATCTGTACTACTGCGCAAATAGGCATGTCTCTGTAGGCAAAAAACTCATTTCTGACAAAGTTGCCCAAATGCATCTCAGAAGTGTGCCACTTATTCCCTGAGTTAGAAAACATCGAGAAACGGTCGTTTCAGCTAGCGCTGTGCTTCTACACATGTATTTGCTGAACGGTGAAAGCGCACAGTAATGCACTTTTCTCCCAGCAAATACACTGTTTCTAAGGAAATGGGAACACACTGAGGAGACACTTGTGGGAGCTACTGTGACTAAAACTGAGCTTCCCTACGCACAGGGAAGCAAGAGAAATGCTGATTTCATCAAGCCCAGTTACATACTCAGAATCTGTACTACTGCGCAAATAGGCATGTCTCTGTAGGCAAAAAACTCATTTCTGACAAAGTTGCCCAAATGCATCTCAGAAGTGTGCAACTTGTTCTCTGAGTTAGAAAACGTTGAGAAACGGTCGTTTCAGCTAGCGCTGTGCTTCTACACATGTATTTGCTGAACGGTGAAAGCGCACAGTAATGCACTTTTCTCCCAGCAAAAACACTGTTTCTAAGGAAATGGGAACACACTGAGGAGACACTTGTGGGAGCTACTGTGACTAAAACTGAGCTTCCCTATGCACAGAGAAGCAAGAGAAATGCTGATTTCATCATGACCAGGTACATACTCAGAATCTGTACTACTGCGCAAATAGGCATGTCTCTGTAGGCAAAAAACTCATTTCTGACAAAGTTGCCCAAATGCATCTCAGAAGTGTGCAACTTGTTCCCTGAGTTAGAAAACGTCGAGAAACGTTCGTTTCTGCTAGCGCTGTGCTTCTACACATGTATTTGCTGAACGGTGAAAGCGCACAGTAATGCACTTTTCTCCCAGCAAATACACTGTTTCTAAGGAAATGGGAACACACTGAGGAGACACTTGTGGGAGCTACTGTGACTAAAACTGAGCTTCCCTACGCACAGGGAAGCAAGAGAAATGCTGATTTCATCAAGCCCAGGTACATACTCAGAATCTGTACTACTGCGCAAATAGGCATGTCTCTGTAGGCAAAAAACTCATTTCTGACAAAGTTGCCCAAATGCATCTCAGAAGTGTGCAACTTGTTCCCTGAGTTAGAAAACGTCGAGAAACGTTCGTTTCTGCTAGCGCTGTGCTTCTACACATGTATTTCCTGAAAGGTGAAAGCGCACAGTAATGCACTTTTCTCCCAGCAAATACACTGTTTCTAAGGAAATGGGAACACACTGAGGAGACACTTGTGGGAGCTACTGTGACTAAAACTGAGCTTCCCTACGCACAGGGAAGCAAGAGAAATTCTGATTTCATCAAGCCCAGTTACATACTCAGAATCTGTACTACTGCGCAAATAGGCATGTCTCTGTAGGAAAAAAACTCATTTCTGACAAAGTTACCCAAATGCATCTCAGAAGTGTGCAACTTGTTCCCTGAGTTAGAAAACGTCGAGAAACGGTCGTTTCAGCTAGCGCTGTGCTTCTACACATGTAATTGCTGAACGGTGAAAGCGCACAGTAATGCACATTTCTCCCAGCAAAAACACTGTTTCTAAGGAAATGGGAACACACTGAGGAGACACTTGTGGGAGTTACTGTGACTAAAATTGAGCTTCCCTACGCACAGGGAAGCAAGAGAAATGCTGATTTCATCAAGCCCAGTTACATACTCAGAATCTGTACTACTGCGCAAATAGGCATGTCTCTGTAGGCAAAAAACTCATTTCTGACATAGTTGCCCAAATGCATCTCAGAAGTGTGCAACTTGTTCCCTGAGTTAGAAAACGTCGAGAAACGGTCATTTCTGCTAGCGCTGTGCTTCTACACATGTATTTGCTGAACGGTGAAAGCGCACAGTAATGCACTTTTCTCCCAGCAAATACACTGTTTCTAAGGAAATGGGAACACACTGAGGAGACACTTGTGGGAGCTACTGTGACTAAAACTGAGCTTCCCTACGCACAGGGAAGCAAGAGAAATGCTGATTTCATCAAGCCCAGTTACATACTCAGAATCTGTACTACTGCGCAAATAGGCATGTCTCTGTAGGCAAAAACCTCATTTCTGACAAAGTTGCCCAAATGCATCTCAGAAGTGTGCAACTTGTTCCCTGAGTTAGAAAACGTTGAGAAACGGACGTTTCAGCTAGCGCTGTGCTTCTACACATGTATTTGCTGAACGGTGAAAGCGCACAGTAATGCACATTTCTCCCAGCAAAAACACTGTTTCTAAGGAAATGGGAACACACTGAGGAGACACTTGTGGGAGTTACTGTGACTAAAATTGAGCTTCCCTACGCACAGGGAAGCAAGAGAAATGCTGATTTCATCCAGCCCAATTACATACTCAGAATCTGTACTACTGCGCAAATAGGCATGTCTCTGTAGGCAAAAAACTCATTTCTGACATAGTTGCCCAAATGCATCTCAGAAGTGTGCAACTTGTTCCCTGAGTTAGAAAACGTCGAGAAACGGTCATTTCTGCTAGCGCTGTGCTTCTACACATGTATTTGCTGAACGGTGAAAGCGCACAGTAATGCACTTTTCTCCCAGCAAATACACTGTTTCTAAAGAAATGGGAACACACTGAGGAGACACTTGTGGGAGCTACTGTGACTAAAACTGAGCTTCCCTACGCACAGGGAAGCAAGAGAAATGCTGATTTCATCAAGCCCAGTTACATACTCAGAATCTGTACTACTGCGCAAATAGGCATGTCTCTGTAGGCAAAAACCTCATTTCTGACAAAGTTGCCCAAATGCATCTCAGAAGTGTGCAACTTGTTCCCTGAGTTAGAAAACGTTGAGAAACGGTCGTTTCAGCTAGCGCTGTGCTTCTACACATGTATTTGCTGAACGGTGAAAGCGCACAGTAATGCACATTTCTCCCAGCAAAAACACTGTTTCTAAGGAAATGGGAACACACTGAGGAGACACTTGTGGGAGTTACTGTGACTAAAATTGAGCTTCCCTACGCACAGGGAAGCAAGAGAAATGCTGATTTCATCCAGCCCAATTACATACTCAGAATCTGTACTACTGCGCAAATAGGCATGTCTCTGTAGGCAAAAAACTCATTTCTGACAAAGTTGCCCAAATGCATCTCAGAAGTGTGCAACTTGTTCCCTGAGTTAGAAAACGTCGAGAAACGTTCGTTTCTGCTAGCGCTGTGCTTCTACACATGTATTTGCTGAACGGTGAAAGCGCACAGTAATGCACTTTTCTCCCAGCAAATACACTGTTTCTAAGGAAATGGGAACACACTGAGGAGACACTTGTGGGAGCTACTGTGACTAAAACTGAGCTTCCCTACGCACAGGGAAGCAAGAGATGTGCTGATTTCATCAAGCCCAGTTACATACTCAGAATCTGTACTACTGCGCAAATAGGCATGTCTCTGTAGGCAAAAAACTCATTTCTGACAAAGTTGCCCAAATGCATCTCAGAAGTGTGCCACTTATTCCCTGAGTTAGAAAACGTCGAGAAACGGTCGTTTCAGCTAGCGCTGTGCTTCTACACATGTATTTGCTGAACGGTGAAAGCGCACAGTGATACACTTTTCTCCCAACAAATACTCTGTTTCTAAGGAACTGTGAACACACTGAGGAGACACTTGTGGGAGCTACTGTGACTAAAACTGAGCTTCCCTACGCACAGGGAAGCAAGAGAAATGCTGATTTCATCAAGCCCAGTTACATACTCAGAATCTGTACTACTGCGCAAATAGGCATGTCTCTGTAGGCAAAAAACTCATTTCTGACAAAGTTACCCATATGCATCTCAGAAGTGTGCAACTTGTTCCCTGAGTTAGAAAACGTCGAGAAACGGTCGTTTCTACTAGCGCTGTGCTTCTACACATGTATTTGCTGAACGGTGAAAGCGCACAGTAATGCACTTTTCTCCCAGCAAATACACTGTTTCTAAGGAAATGGGAACACACTGAGGAGACACTTGTGGGAGCTGCTGTGACTAAAACTGAGCTTCCCTACGCACAGGGAAGCAAGAGAAATGCTGATTTCATCAAGCCCAGTTACATACTCAGAATCTGTACTACTGCGCAATTAGGCATGTCTCTGTAGGCAAAAAACTCATTTCTGACAAAGTTGCCCAAATGCATCTCAGAAGTGTGAAACTTGTTCCCTGAGTTAGAAAACGTCGAGAAACGGTCGTTTCTGCTAGCGCTGTGCTTCTACACATGTATTTGCTGAACGGTGAAAGCGCACAGTAATGCACTTTTCTCCCAGCAAATACACTGTTTCTAAGGAAATGGGAACACACTGAGGAGACACTTGTGGGAGCTACTGTGACTAAAACTGAGCTTCCCTACGCACAGGGAAGCAAGAGAAATGCTGATTTCATCAAGCCCAGTTACATACTCAGAATCTGTACTACTGCGCAAATAGGCATGTCTCTGTAGGCAAAAAACTCATTTCGGACAAAGTTGCCCAAATGCATCTCAGAAGTGTGCAACTTGTTCCCTGAGTTAGAAAACGTCGAGAAACGGTCGTTTCTGCTAGCGCTATGCTTCTACACATGTATTTGCTGAACGGTGAAAGCGCACAGTAATGCACTTTTCTCCCAGCAAATACAATGTTTCTAAGGAAATGGGAACACACTGAGGAGACACTTGTGGGAGCTACTGTGACTAAAACTGAGCTTCCCTACGCACAGGGAAGCTAGAGAAATGCTGATTTCATCAAGCCCAGTTACATACTCAGAATCTGTACCACTGCGCAAATAGGCATGTCTCTGTAGGCAAAAAAAACTCATTTCTGACAAAGTTGCCCAAATGCACCTCAGAAGTGTGCAACTTGTTCCCTGATTTAGAAAACGTCGAGAAACGGTCGTTTTTGCCAGCGCTGTGCTTCTACACATGTATTTGCTGAACGGTGAAAGCGCACAGTAATGCACTTTTCTCCCAGCAAATACACTGTTTCTAAGGAAATGGGAACACACTGAGGAGACACTTGTGGGAGCTACTGTGACTAAAACTGAGCTTCCCTACGCACAGGGAAGCAAGAGAAATGCTGATTTCATCAAGCCCAGTTACATACTCAGAATCTGTACTACTGCGCAAATAGGCATGTCTCTGTAGGCAAAAAACTCATTTCGGACAAAGTTGCCCAAATGCATCTCAGAAGTGTGCAACTTGTTCCCTGAGTTAGAAAACGTCGAGAAACGGTCGTTTCTGCTAGCGCTATGCTTCTACACATGTATTTGCTGAACGGTGAAAGCGCACAGTAATGCACTTTTCTCCCAGCAAATACACTGTTTCTAAGGAAATGGGAACACACTGAGGAGACACTTGTGGGAGCTACTGTGACTAAAACTGAGCTTCCCTACGCACAGGGAAGGTAGAGAAATGCTGATTTCATCAAGCCCAGTTACATACTCAGAATCTGTACCACTGCGCAAATAGGCATGTCTCTGTAGGCAAAAAAAACTCATTTCTGACAAAGTTGCCCAAATGCACCTCAGAAGTGTGCAACTTGTTCCCTGATTTAGAAAACGTCGAGAAACGGTCGTTTTTGCCAGCGCTGTGCTTCTACACATGTATTTGCTGAACGGTGAAAGCGCACAGTAATGCACTTTTCTCCCAGCAAATACACTGTTTCTAAGGAAATGGGAACACACTGAGGAGACACTTGTGGGAGCTACTGTGACTAAAACTGAGCTTCCCTACGCACAGGGAAGCAAGAGAAATGCTGATTTCATCAAGCCCAGTTACATACTCAGAATCTGTACTACTGCGCAAATAGGCATGTCTCTGTAGGCAAAAAACTCATTTCGGACAAAGTTGCCCAAATGCATCTCAGAAGTGTGCAACTTGTTCCCTGAGTTAGAAAACGTCGAGAAACGTTCGTTTCTGCTAGCGCTGTGCTTCTACACATGTATTTGCTGAACGGTGAAAGCGCACAGTAATGCACATTTCTCCCAGCAAATACACTGTTTCTAAGGAAATGGGGACACACTGAGGAGACACTTGTGGGAGCTACTGTGACTAAAACTGAGCTTCCCTACGCACAGGGAAGCAAGAGAAATGCTGATTTCATCAAGCCCAGTTACATACTCAGAATCTGTACTACTGCGCAAATAGGCATGTCTATGTAGGCAAAAAACTCATTTCTGACAAAGTTGCCCAAATGCATCTCAGAAGTGTGCAACTTGTTCCTTGAGTTAGAAAACATCGAGAAACGGTCGTTTCTGCTAGCGCTGTGCTACTACACATGTATTTGCTGAACGGTGAAAGCGCACAGTAATGCACTTTTCTCCCAGCAAATACACTGTTTCTAAGGAAATGGGAACACACTGAGGAGACACTTGTGGGAGCTACTGTGACTAAAACTGAGCTTCCCTACGCACAGGGAAGCAAGAGAAATGCTGATTTCATCAAGCCCAGTTACATACTCAGAATCTGTACTACTGCGCAAATAGGCATGTCTCTGTAGGCAAAAAACACATTTCTGACAAAGTTGCCCAAATTCATCTCAGAAGTGTGCAACTTGTTCCCTGAGTTAGAAAACATCGAGAAACAGTAGTTTCTGCTAGCGCTGTGCTTCTACACATGTATATGCTGAACGGTGAAAGCGCACAGTAATGCACTTTTCTCCCAGCAAATACACTGTTTCTAAGGAAATGGGAACACACTGAGGAGACACTTGTGGGAGCTACTGTGACTTAAACTGAGCTTCCCTATGCACAGGGAAGCAAGAGAAATGCTGATTTCATCAAGCCCAGTTACATACTCAGAATCTGTACTACTGCGCAAATAGGCATGTCTCTGTAGGCAAAAAACTCATTTCTGACAAAGTTGCCCAAATGCATCTCAGAAGTGTGCAACTTGTTCCCTGAGTTAGAAAACGTCGAGAAACGGTCGTTTCTGCTAGCGTTGTGCTTCTACACATGTATTTTCTGAACAGTGAAAGCGCACAGTAATGCACTTTTCTCCCCCCCGCAAATACACTGTTTCTAAGGAAATGGGAATACACTGAGGAGACACTTGTGGGAGCTACTGTGACTAATACTGAGCTTCCCTACGCACAGGGAAGCAAGAGAAATGCTGATTTCATCAAGCCCAGTTACATACTCAGAATCTGTACTACTGCGCAAATAGGCATGTCTCTTTAGGCAAAAAACTAATTTCTGACACAGTTGCCCAAATGCATCTCAGAAGTGTGCAACTTGTTCCCTGAGTTAGAAAACGTCGAGAAACCTTCGTTTCTGCTAGCGCTGTGCTTCTACACATGTATTTGCTGAACGGTGAAAGCGCACAGTAATGCACTTTTCTCCCAGCAAATACACTGTTTCTAAGGAAATGGGAACACACTGAGGAGACACTTGTGGGAGCTACTGTGACTAAAACTGACCTTCCCTACGCACAGGGAAGCAAGAGAAATGCTGATTTCATCAAGCCCAGTTACATACTCAGAATCTGTACTACTGCGCAAATAGGCATGTCTCTGTAGGCAAAAAACTCATTTCGGACAAAGTTGCCCAAATGCATCTCAGAAGTGTGCAACTTGTTCCCTGAGTTAGAAAACGTCGAGAAACGGGCGTTTCTGCTAGCGCTATGCTTCTACACATGTATTTGCTGAACGGTGAAAGCGCACAGTAATGCACTTTTCTCCCAGCAAATAGACTGTTTCTAAGGAAATGGGAACACACTGAGGAGACACTTGTGGGAGCTACTGTGACTAAAACTGAGCTTCCCTACGCACAGGGAAGCTAGAGAAATGCTGATTTCATCAAGCCCAGTTACATACTCAGAATCTGTACTACTGCGCAAAGAGGCATGTCTCTGTAGGCAAAAAAACTCATTTCTGACAAAGTTGCCCAAATGCACCTCAGAAGTGTGCAACTTGTTCCCTGATTTAGAAAACGTCTAGAAACGGTCGTTTCTGCTAGCGCTGTGCTTCTACACATGTATTTGCTGAACGGTGAAAGCGCACAGTAATGCACTTTTCTCCCAGCAAATACACTGTTTCTAAGGAAATGGGAACACACTGAGGAGACACTTGTGGGAGCTACTGTGACTAAAACTGAGCTTCCCTACGCACAGGGAAGCAAGAGAAATGCTGATTTCATCAAGCCGAGTTACATACTCAGAATCTGTACTACTGCGCAAATAGGCATGTCTCTGTAGGCAAAAAACACATTTCTGACAAAGTTGCCCGAATGCATCTCAGAAGTGTGCAACTTGTTCCCTGAGTTAGAAAACGTCGAGATACGGTCGTTTCAGCTAGCGCTGTGCTTCTACACATGTATTTGCTGAACGGTGAAAGCGCACAGTAATGCACTTTTCTCCCAGCAAATACACTGTCCCTAAGTAAATGGGAACACACTGAGGAGACACTTGTGGGAGCTACTGTGACTAAAACTGAGCTTCGCTACGCACAGGGAAGCAAGAGAAATGCTGATTTCATCAAGCCCAGTTACATATTCAGAATCTGTACTATTGTGCAAATAGGCATGTCTCTGTAGGCAAAAAACTCATTTCGGACAAAGTTGCCCAAATGCATCTCAGAAGTGTGCAACTTGTTCCCTGAGTTAGAAAACGTCGAGAAACGTTCGTTTCTGCTAGCGCTGTGCTTCTACACATGTATTTGCTGAACGGTGAAAGCGCACAGTAATGCACTTTTCTCCCAGCAAATACACTGTTTCTAAGGAAATGGGAACACACTGAGGAGACACTTGTGGGAGCTACTGTGACTAAAACTGAGCTTCCCTACGCACAGGGAAGCAAGAGAAATGCTGATTTCATCAAACCGATTTACATACTCAGAATCTGTACTACTGCGCAAATAGGCATGTCTTTATAGGCAAAAAACTCATTTCTGACAAATTTGCCCAAATGCATCTCAGAAGTATGCATCTTGTTCCCTGAGTTAGAAAACATCGAGAAACGGTCGTTTCTGCTAGCGCTGTGCTTCTACACATGTATTTGCTGAACGGTGAAAGCGCACAGTAATGCACTTTTCTCCCAGCAAATACACTGTTTCTAAGGAAATGGGAACACACTGAGGAGACACTTGTGGGAGCTACTGTGACTAAAACTGAGCTTCCCTACGCACAGGGAAGCAAGAGAAATGCTGATTTCATCAAGCCCAGTTACATACTCAGAATCTGTACTACTGCGCAAATAGGCATGTCTCTGTAGGCAAAAAACACATTTCTGACAAAGTTGCCCAAATTCATCTCAGAAGTGTGCAACTTGTTCCCTGAGTTAGAAAACATCGAGAAACAGTCGTTTCTGCTAGCGCTGTGCTTCTACACATGTATTTGCTGAACGGTGAAAGCGCACAGTAATGCACTTTTCTCCCAGCAAATACACTGTTTCTAAGGAAATGGGAACACACTGAGGAGACACTTGTGGGAGCTACTGTGACTAAAACTGAGCTTGCCTATGCACAGGGAAGCAAGAGAAATGCTGATTTCATCAAGCCCAGTTACATACTCAGAATCTGTACTACTGCGCAAATAGGCATGTCTCTGTAGTCAAAAAACTCATTTCTGACAAAGTTGCCCAAATGCATCTCAGAAGTGTGCAACTTGGTCCCTGAGTTAGAAAACATCGAGAAACGGTCGTTTCTGCTAGCGCTGTGCTTCTACACATGTATTTGCTGAACGGTGAAAGCGCACAGTAATGCACTTTTCTCCCAGAAAATACACTGTTTCTAAGGAAATGGGAACACACTGAGGAGACACTTGTGGGAGCTACTGTGACTAAAACGGAGCTTCCCTACGCACAGGGAAGCAAGAGAAATGCTGATTTCATCAAGCCCAGTTACATACTCAGAATCTGTACTACTGCGCAAATAGGCATGTCTCTGTAGGCAAAAAACTCATTTCTGACAAAGTTGCCCAAATGCATCTCAGAAGTGTGCCACTTGTTCCCTGAGTTAGAAAACGTCGAGAAACGTTCGTTTCTGCTAGCGCTGTGCTTCTACACATGTATTTGCTGAACGGTGAATGCGCACAGTAATGCACTTTTCTACCAGCAAATACACTGTTTCTAAGGAAATGGGAACACACTGAGGAGACACTTGTGGGAGCTACTGTGACTAAAACTGAGCTTCGCTACGCACAGGGAAGCAAGAGAAATGCTGATTTCATCAAGCCCAGTTACATATTCAGAATCTGTACTATTGTGCAAATAGGCATGTCTCTGTAGGCAAAAAACTCATTTCGGACAAAGTTGCCCAAATGCATCTCAGAAGTGTGCAACTTGTTCCCTGAGTTAGAAAACGTCGAGAAACGTTCGTTTCTGCTAGCGCTGTTCTTCTACACATGTATTTGCTGAACGGTGAAAGCGCACAGTAATGCACTTTTCTCCCAGCAAATACACTGTTTCTAAGGAAATGGGAACACACTGAGGAGACACTTGTGGGAGCTACTGTGACTAAAACTGAGCTTCCCTACGCACAGGGAAGCAAGAGAAATGCTGATTTCATCAAACCGATTTACATACTCAGAATCTGTACTACTGCGCAAATAGGCATGTCTTTATAGGCAAAAAACTCATTTCTGACAAATTTGCCCAAATGCATCTCAGAAGTATGCATCTTGTTCCCTGAGTTAGAAAACATCGAGAAACGGTCGTTTCTGCTAGCGCTGTGCTTCTACACATGTATTTGCTGAACGGTGAAAGCGCACAGTAATGCACTTTTCTCCCAGCAAATACACTGTTTCTAAGGAAATGGGAACACACTGAGGAGACACTTGTGGGAGCTACTGTGACTAAAACTGAGCTTCCCTACGCACAGGGAAGCAAGAGAAATGCTGATTTCATCAAGACCAGTTACATACTCAGAATCTGTACTACTGCGCAAATAGGCATGTCTCTGTAGGCAAAAAACACATTTCTGACAAAGTTGCCCAAATTCATCTCAGAAGTGTGCAACTTGTTCCCTGAGTTAGAAAACATCGAGAAACAGTCGTTTCTGCTAGCGCTGTGCTTCTACACATGTATTTGCTGAACGGTGAAAGCGCACAGTAATGCACTTTTCTCCCAGCAAATACACTGTTTCTAAGGAAATGGGAACACACTGAGGAGACACTTGTGGGAGCTACTGTGACTAAAACTGAGCTTGCCTATGCACAGGGAAGCAAGAGAAATGCTGATTTCATCAAGCCCAGTTACATACTCAGAATCTGTACTACTGCGCAAATAGGCATGTCTCTGTAGGCAAAAAACTCATTTCTGACAAAGTTGCCCAAATGCATCTCAGAAGTGTGCAACTTGGTCCCTGAGTTAGAAAACATCGAGAAACGGTCGTTTCTGCTAGCGCTGTGCTTCTACACATGTATTTGCTGGACGGTGAAAGCGCACAGTAATGCACTTTTCTCCCAGAAAATACACTGTTTCTAAGGAAATGGGAACACACTGAGGAGACACTTGTGGGAGCTACTGTGACTAAAACGGAGCTTCCCTACGCACAGGGAAGCAAGAGAAATGCTGATTTCATCAAGCCCTGTTACATACTCAGAATCTGTACTTCTCTGTAGGCAAAAAACTCATTTCAGACAAAGTTGCCCAAGTGCATCTCAGAAGTGTGCAACTTGTTCCCTGAGTTAGAAAACGTCGAGAAACGGTCGTTTCTGCTAGCGCTGTGCTTCTACACATGTATTTGCTGAACGGTGAAAGCGCACAGTAATGCACTTTTCTCCCAGCAAATACACTGTTTCTAAGGAAATGGGAACACACTGAGAAGACACTTGTGGGAGCTACTGTGACTAAAACTGAGCTTCCCTACGCACAGGGAAGCAAGAGAAATGCTGATTTCATCCAGCCCAGTTACATCCTCAGAATCTGTACTACTGCGCAAATAGGCATGTCTCTGTAGGCAAAAAAATCATTTCTGACAAAGTTGCCCAAATTCATCTCAGAAGTGTGCAACTTGTTCCCTGAGTTAGAAAACGTCGAGAAACGTTCGTTTCTGCTAGCGCTGTGCTTCTACACATGTATTTGCTGAACGGTGAAAGCGCACAGTAATGCACTTTTCTCCCAGCAAAAACACTGTTTCTAAGGAAATGGGAACACACTGAGGAGACACTTGTGGGAGCTACTGTGACTAAAACTGAGCTTCTCTACGCACAGGGAAGCAAGAGAAATGCTGATTTCATCAAGCCCAGTTACATACTCAGAATCTGTACTTCTCTGTAGGCAAAAAACTCATTTCAGACAAAGTTGCCCAAATGCATCTCAGAAGTGTGCAACTTCTTCCCTGAGTTAGAAAACGTCGAGAAACGTTCGTTTCTGCTAGCGCTGTGCTTCTACACATGTATTTGCTGAACGGTGAAAGCGCACAGTAATGCACTTTTCTCCCAGCAAAAACACTGTTTCTAAGGAAATGGGAACACACTGAGGAGACACTTGTGGGAGCTACTGTGACTAAAACTGAGCTTCCCTACGCACAGGGAAGGAAGAAAAATGCTGATTTCATCAAGCCCAGTTACATACTCAGAATCTGTACTACTGCGCAAATAGGCATGTCTCTGTAGGCAAAAAACTCATTTCTGACAAAGTTGCCCAAATGCATCTCAGAAGTGTGCAACTTGTTCCCTGAGTTAGAAAACGTGGAGAAACGTTCGTTTCTGCTAGCGCTGTGCTTCTACACATGTATTTGCTGAACGGTGAAAGCGCACAGTAATGCACTTTTCTCCCAGCAAATACACTGTTTCTAAGGAAATGGGAACACACTGAGGAGACACTTGTGGGAGCTACTGTGACTAAAACTGAGCTTCCCTACGCACAGGGAAGCAAGAGAAATGCTGATTTCATCAAGCCCAGTTACATACTCAGAATCTGTACTACTGCGCAAATAGGCATGTCTCTGTAGGCAAAAAACTCATTTCTGACAAAGTTGCCCAAATGCATCTCAGAAGTGTGCAACTTGTTCCCTGAGTTAGAAAACGTCGAGAAACGTTCGTTTCTGCTAGCGCTGTGCTTCTACACATGTATTTGCTGAACGGTGAAAGCGCACAGTAACGCACTTTTCTCCCAGCAAATTCACTGTTTCTAAGGAAATGGGAACACACTGAGGAGACACTTGTGGGAGCTACTGTGACTAAAACTGAGCTTCCCTACGCACAGGGAAGCAAGAGAAATGCTGATTTCATCAAGCCCAGTTACATAATCAGAATCTGTACTACTGCGCAAATAGGCATGCCTCTGAGGCAAAAAACTCATTTCTGACAAAGTTGCCCAAATGCATCTCAGAAGTGTGCAACTTGTTCCCTGAGTTAGAAAACGTCGAGAAACTTTCATATCTGCTAACGCTGTGCTTCTACACATGTATTTGCTGAACGGTGAAAGCGCACAGTAATGCACTTTTCTCCCAGCAAATACACTGTTTCTAAGGAAATGGGAACACACTGAGGAGACACTTGTGGGAGCTACTGTGACTAAAACTGAGCTTCCCTACGCACAGGGAAGCAAGAGAAATGCTGATTTCATCAAGACCAGTTACATACTCAGAATCTGTACTACTGCGCAAATAGGCATGTCTCTGTAGGCAAAAAACTCATTTCTGACAAAGTTGCCCAAATTCATCTCAGAAGTGTGCAACTTGTTCCCTGAGTTAAAAAACGTGGAGAAACGTTTGTTTCTGCTAGCGCTGTGCTTCTACACATGTATTTGCTGAACGGTGAAAGCGCACAGTAATGCACTTTTCTCCCAGCAAATACACTGTTTCTACGGAAATGGGAACACACTGAGGAGACACTTGTGGGAGCTACTGTGACTAAAACTGAGCTTCCCTACGCACAGGGAAGGAAGAGAAATGCTGATTTCATCAAGCCCAGTTACATACTCAGTATCTGTACTACTGCGCAAATAGGCATGTCTCTGTAGGCAAAAAACTCATTTCTGACAAAGTTGCCCAAATGCATCTCAGAAGTGTGCAACTTGTTCCCTGATTTAGAAAACGTCGAGAAACGTTCGTTTCTGCTAGCACTGTGCTTCTATAAATGTATTTGCTGAACGGTGAAAGCGCACAGTAATGCACTTTTCTCCCAGCAAATACACTGTTTCTAAGGAAATGGGAACACACTGAGGAGACACTTGTGGGAGCTACTGTGACTAAAACTGAGCTTCCCTACGCACAGGGAAGCAAGAGAAATGCTGATTTCATCAAGCCCAGTTACATACTCAGAATCTGTACTACTGCGCAAATAGGCATGTCTCTGTAGGCAAAAAACTCATTTCTGACAAAGTTGCCCAAATGCATCTCAGAAGTGTGCAACTTGTTCCCTGAGTTAGAAAACGTGGAGAAACGTTTGTTTCTGTTAGCGCTGTGCTTCTACACATGTATTTGCTGAACGGTGAAAGCGCAAAGTAATGCACTTTTTTCCCAGCAAATACACTGTTTCTAAGGAACTGGGAACACACTGAGGAGACACTTGTGGGAGCTACTGTGACTAAAACTGAGCTTCCCTACGCACAGGGAAGCAAGAGAAATGCTGATTTCATCAAGCCCAGTTACATACTCAGAATCTGTACTACTGCGCAAATAGGCATGTCTCTGTAGGCAAAAAACTCATTTCTGACAAAGTTGCCCAAATGCATCTCAGAAGTGTGCAACTTGTTCCCTGAGTTAGAAAACGTCGAGAAACGTTCGTTTCTCTTAGCGCTGCGCTTCTACACATGTATTTGCTGAACGGTGAAAGCGCACAGTGATGCACTTTTCTCCCAGCAAATACACTGTTTCTAAGGAAATGGGAACACACTGAGGAGACACTTGTGGGAGCTACTGTGACTAAAACTGAGCTTGCCTATGCACAGGGAAGCAAGAGAAATGCTGATTTCATCAAGCCCAGTTACATACTCAGAATCTGTACTACTGCGCAAATAGGCATGTCTCTGTAGTCAAAAAACTCATTTCTGACAAAGTTGCCCAAATGCATCTCAGAAGTGTGCAACTTGGTCCCTGAGTTAGAAAACATCGAGAAACGGTCGTTTCTGCTAGCGCTGTGCTTCTACACATGTATTTGCTGAACGGTGAAAGCGCACAGTAATGCACTTTTCTCCCAGAAAATACACTGTTTCTAAGGAAATGGGAACACACTGAGGAGACACTTGTGGGAGCTACTGTGACTAAAACGGAGCTTCCCTACGCACAGGGAAGCAAGAGAAATGCTGATTTCATCAAGCCCAGTTACATACTCAGAATCTGTACTACTGCGCAAATAGGCATGTCTCTGTAGGCAAAAAACTCATTTCTGACAAAGTTGCCCAAATGCATCTCAGAAGTGTGCCACTTGTTCCCTGAGTTAGAAAACGTCGAGAAACGTTCGTTTCTGCTAGCGCTGTGCTTCTACACATGTATTTGCTGAACGGTGAATGCGCACAGTAATGCACTTTTCTACCAGCAAATACACTGTTTCTAAGGAAATGGGAACACACTGAGGAGACACTTGTGGGAGCTACTGTGACTAAAACTGAGCTTCGCTACGCACAGGGAAGCAAGAGAAATGCTGATTTCATCAAGCCCAGTTACATATTCAGAATCTGTACTATTGTGCAAATAGGCATGTCTCTGTAGGCAAAAAACTCATTTCGGACAAAGTTGCCCAAATGCATCTCAGAAGTGTGCAACTTGTTCCCTGAGTTAGAAAACGTCGAGAAACGTTCGTTTCTGCTAGCGCTGTTCTTCTACACATGTATTTGCTGAACGGTGAAAGCGCACAGTAATGCACTTTTCTCCCAGCAAATACACTGTTTCTAAGGAAATGGGAACACACTGAGGAGACACTTGTGGGAGCTACTGTGACTAAAACTGAGCTTCCCTACGCACAGGGAAGCAAGAGAAATGCTGATTTCATCAAACCGATTTACATACTCAGAATCTGTACTACTGCGCAAATAGGCATGTCTTTATAGGCAAAAAACTCATTTCTGACAAATTTGCCCAAATGCATCTCAGAAGTATGCATCTTGTTCCCTGAGTTAGAAAACATCGAGAAACGGTCGTTTCTGCTAGCGCTGTGCTTCTACACATGTATTTGCTGAACGGTGAAAGCGCACAGTAATGCACTTTTCTCCCAGCAAATACACTGTTTCTAAGGAAATGGGAACACACTGAGGAGACACTTGTGGGAGCTACTGTGACTAAAACTGAGCTTCCCTACGCACAGGGAAGCAAGAGAAATGCTGATTTCATCAAGCCCAGTTACATACTCAGAATCTGTACTACTGCGCAAATAGGCATGTCTCTGTAGGCAAAAAACACATTTCTGACAAAGTTGCCCAAATTCATCTCAGAAGTGTGCAACTTGTTCCCTGAGTTAGAAAACATCGAGAAACAGTCGTTTCTGCTAGCGCTGTGCTTCTACACATGTATTTGCTGAACGGTGAAAGCGCACAGTAATGCACTTTTCTCCCAGCAAATACACTGTTTCTAAGGAAATGGGAACACACTGAGGAGACACTTGTGGGAGCTACTGTGACTAAAACTGAGCTTGCCTATGCACAGGGAAGCAAGAGAAATGCTGATTTCATCAAGCCCAGTTACATACTCAGAATCTGTACTACTGCGCAAATAGGCATGTCTCTGTAGGCAAAAAACTCATTTCTGACAAAGTTGCCCAAATGCATCTCAGAAGTGTGCAACTTGGTCCCTGAGTTAGAAAACATCGAGAAACGGTCGTTTCTGCTAGCGCTGTGCTTCTACACATGTATTTGCTGGACGGTGAAAGCGCACAGTAATGCACTTTTCTCCCAGAAAATACACTGTTTCTAAGGAAATGGGAACACACTGAGGAGACACTTGTGGGAGCTACTGTGACTAAAACGGAGCTTCCCTACGCACAGGGAAGCAAGAGAAATGCTGATTTCATCAAGCCCTGTTACATACTCAGAATCTGTACTTCTCTGTAGGCAAAAAACTCATTTCAGACAAAGTTGCCCAAGTGCATCTCAGAAGTGTGCAACTTGTTCCCTGAGTTAGAAAACGTCGAGAAACGGTCGTTTCTGCTAGCGCTGTGCTTCTACACATGTATTTGCTGAACGGTGAAAGCGCACAGTAATGCACTTTTCTCCCAGCAAATACACTGTTTCTAAGGAAATGGGAACACACTGAGAAGACACTTGTGGGAGCTACTGTGACTAAAACTGAGCTTCCCTACGCACAGGGAAGCAAGAGAAATGCTGATTTCATCCAGCCCAGTTACATCCTCAGAATCTGTACTACTGCGCAAATAGGCATGTCTCTGTAGGCAAAAAAATCATTTCTGACAAAGTTGCCCAAATTCATCTCAGAAGTGTGCAACTTGTTCCCTGAGTTAGAAAACGTCGAGAAACGTTCGTTTCTGCTAGCGCTGTGCTTCTACACATGTATTTGCTGAACGGTGAAAGCGCACAGTAATGCACTTTTCTCCCAGCAAAAACACTGTTTCTAAGGAAATGGGAACACACTGAGGAGACACTTGTGGGAGCTACTGTGACTAAAACTGAGCTTCTCTACGCACAGGGAAGCAAGAGAAATGCTGATTTCATCAAGCCCAGTTACATACTCAGAATCTGTACTTCTCTGTAGGCAAAAAACTCATTTCAGACAAAGTTGCCCAAATGCATCTCAGAAGTGTGCAACTTCTTCCCTGAGTTAGAAAACGTCGAGAAACGTTCGTTTCTGCTAGCGCTGTGCTTCTACACATGTATTTGCTGAACGGTGAAAGCGCACAGTAATGCACTTTTCTCCCAGCAAAAACACTGTTTCTAAGGAAATGGGAACACACTGAGGAGACACTTGTGGGAGCTACTGTGACTAAAACTGAGCTTCCCTACGCACAGGGAAGGAAGAAAAATGCTGATTTCATCAAGCCCAGTTACATACTCAGAATCTGTACTACTGCGCAAATAGGCATGTCTCTGTAGGCAAAAAACTCATTTCTGACAAAGTTGCCCAAATGCATCTCAGAAGTGTGCAACTTGTTCCCTGAGTTAGAAAACGTGGAGAAACGTTCGTTTCTGCTAGCGCTGTGCTTCTACACATGTATTTGCTGAACGGTGAAAGCGCACAGTAATGCACTTTTCTCCCAGCAAATACACTGTTTCTAAGGAAATGGGAACACACTGAGGAGACACTTGTGGGAGCTACTGTGACTAAAACTGAGCTTCCCTACGCACAGGGAAGCAAGAGAAATGCTGATTTCATCAAGCCCAGTTACATACTCAGAATCTGTACTACTGCGCAAATAGGCATGTCTCTGTAGGCAAAAAACTCATTTCTGACAAAGTTGCCCAAATGCATCTCAGAAGTGTGCAACTTGTTCCCTGAGTTAGAAAACGTCGAGAAACGTTCGTTTCTGCTAGCGCTGTGCTTCTACACATGTATTTGCTGAACGGTGAAAGCGCACAGTAACGCACTTTTCTCCCAGCAAATTCACTGTTTCTAAGGAAATGGGAACACACTGAGGAGACACTTGTGGGAGCTACTGTGACTAAAACTGAGCTTCCCTACGCACAGGGAAGCAAGAGAAATGCTGATTTCATCAAGCCCAGTTACATAATCAGAATCTGTACTACTGCGCAAATAGGCATGCCTCTGAGGCAAAAAACTCATTTCTGACAAAGTTGCCCAAATGCATCTCAGAAGTGTGCAACTTGTTCCCTGAGTTAGAAAACGTCGAGAAACTTTCATATCTGCTAACGCTGTGCTTCTACACATGTATTTGCTGAACGGTGAAAGCGCACAGTAATGCACTTTTCTCCCAGCAAATACACTGTTTCTAAGGAAATGGGAACACACTGAGGAGACACTTGTGGGAGCTACTGTGACTAAAACTGAGCTTCCCTACGCACAGGGAAGCAAGAGAAATGCTGATTTCATCAAGACCAGTTACATACTCAGAATCTGTACTACTGCGCAAATAGGCATGTCTCTGTAGGCAAAAAACTCATTTCTGACAAAGTTGCCCAAATTCATCTCAGAAGTGTGCAACTTGTTCCCTGAGTTAAAAAACGTGGAGAAACGTTTGTTTCTGCTAGCGCTGTGCTTCTACACATGTATTTGCTGAACGGTGAAAGCGCACAGTAATGCACTTTTCTCCCAGCAAATACACTGTTTCTACGGAAATGGGAACACACTGAGGAGACACTTGTGGGAGCTACTGTGACTAAAACTGAGCTTCCCTACGCACAGGGAAGGAAGAGAAATGCTGATTTCATCAAGCCCAGTTACATACTCAGTATCTGTACTACTGCGCAAATAGGCATGTCTCTGTAGGCAAAAAACTCATTTCTGACAAAGTTGCCCAAATGCATCTCAGAAGTGTGCAACTTGTTCCCTGAGTTAGAAAACGTCGAGAAACGTTCGTTTCTGCTAGCACTGTGCTTCTATAAATGTATTTGCTGAACGGTGAAAGCGCACAGTAATGCACTTTTCTCCCAGCAAATACACTGTTTCTAAGGAAATGGGAACACACTGAGGAGACACTTGTGGGAGCTACTGTGACTAAAACTGAGCTTCCCTACGCACAGGGAAGCAAGAGAAATGCTGATTTCATCAAGCCCAGTTACATACTCAGAATCTGTACTACTGCGCAAATAGGCATGTCTCTGTAGGCAAAAAACTCATTTCTGACAAAGTTGCCCAAATGCATCTCAGAAGTGTGCAACTTGTTCCCTGAGTTAGAAAACGTGGAGAAACGTTTGTTTCTGTTAGCGCTGTGCTTCTACACATGTATTTGCTGAACGGTGAAAGCGCAAAGTAATGCACTTTTTTCCCAGCAAATACACTGTTTCTAAGGAACTGGGAACACACTGAGGAGACACTTGTGGGAGCTACTGTGACTAAAACTGAGCTTCCCTACGCACAGGGAAGCAAGAGAAATGCTGATTTCATCAAGCCCAGTTACATACTCAGAATCTGTACTACTGCGCAAATAGGCATGTCTCTGTAGGCAAAAAACTCATTTCTGACAAAGTTGCCCAAATGCATCTCAGAAGTGTGCAACTTGTTCCCTGAGTTAGAAAACGTCGAGAAACGTTCGTTTCTCTTAGCGCTGCGCTTCTACACATGTATTTGCTGAACGGTGAAAGCGCACAGTGATGCACTTTTCTCCCAGCAAATACACTGTTTCTAAGGAAATGGGAACACACTGAGGAGACACTTGTGGGAGCTACTGTGACTAAAACTGAGCTTCCCTACGCACAGGGAAGCAAGAGAAATGCTGATTTCATCAAGCCCAGTTACATACTCAGAATCTGTACTACTGCGCAAATAGGCATGTCTCTGTAAGCAAAAAACTCATTTCTGACAAAGTTGCCCAAATGCATCTCAGAAGTGTGCAACTTGTTCCCTGAGTTAGAAAACGTTGAGAAACGGTCGTTTCAGCTAGCGCTGTGCTTCTACACATGTATTTGCTGAACGGTGAAAGCGCAGAGTAATGCACTTTTCTCCCAGCAAATACACTGTTTCTAAGGAAATGGGGACACACTGAGGAGACACTTGTGGGAGCTACTGTGACTAAAACTGAGCTTCCCTACGCACAGGGAAGCAAGAGAAATGCTGATTTAATCAAGCCCAGTTACATACTCAGAATCTGTACTACTGCGCAAATAGGCATGTCTCTGTAGGCAAAAAACTCATTTCTGACAAAGTTGCCCAAATGCATCTCAGAAGTGTGCAACTTGTTCCCTGAGTTAGAAAACGTGGAGAAACGTTTGTTTCTGCTAGCGCTGTGCTTCTACACATGTATTTGCTGAACGGTGAAAGCGCAAAGTAATGCACTTTTTTCCCAGCAAATACACTGTTTCTAAGGAACTGGGAACACACTGAGGAGACACTTGTGGGAGCTACTGTGACTAAAACTGAGCTTCCCTACGCACAGGGAAGCAAGAGAAATGCTGATTTCATCAAGCCCAGTTACATACTCAGAATCTGTACTACTGCGCAAATAGGCATGTCTCTGTAGGCAAAAAACTCATTTCTGACAAAGTTGCCCAAATGCATCTCAGAAGTGTGCAACTTGTTCCCTGAGTTAGAAAACGTCGAGAAACGTTCGTTTATGCTAGCGCTGTGCTTCTACACATGTATTTGCTGAACGGTGAAAGCGCACAGTGATGCACTTTTCTCCCAGCAAATACACTGTTTCTAAGGAAATGGGAACACACTGAGGAGACACTTGTGGGAGCTACTGTGACTAAAACTGAGCTTCCCTACGCACAGGGAAGCAAGAGAAATGCTGATTTCATCAAGCCCAGTTACATACTCAGAATCTGTACTATTGCGCAAATAGGCATGTCTCTGTAAGCAAAAAACTCATTTCTGACAAAGTTGCCCAAATGCATCTCAGAAGTGTGCAACTTGTTCCCTGAGTTAGAAAACGTTGAGAAACGGTCGTTTCTGCTAGCGCTGTGCTTCTACACATGTATTTGCTGAACGGTGAAAGCGCAAAGTAATGCACTTTTCTCCCAGCAAATACACTGTTTCTAAGGAACTGGGAACACACTGAGGAGACACTTGTGGGAGCTACTGTGACTAAAACTGAGCTTCTCTACGCACAGGGAAGCAAGAGAAATGCTGATTTCATCAAGCCCAGTTACATACTCAGAATCTGTACTTCTCTGTAGGCAAAAAACTCATTTCAGACAAAGTTGCCCAAATGCATCTCAGAAGTGTGCAACTTGTTCCCTGAGTTAGAAAACGTCGAGAAACGTTCGTTTCTGCTAGCGCTGTGCTTCTACACATGTATTTGCTGAACGGTGAAAGCGCACAGTAATGCACTTTTCTCCCAGCAAAAACACTGTTTCTAAGGAAATGGGAACACACTGAGGAGACACTTGTGGGAGCTACTGTGACTAAAACTGAGCTTCCCTACGCACAGGGAAGGAAGAAAAATGCTGATTTCATCAAGCCCAGTTACATACTCAGAATCTGTACTACTGCGCAAATAGGCATGTCTCTGTAGGCAAAAAACTCATTTCTGACAAAGTTGCCCAAATGCATCTCAGAAGTGTGCAACTTGTTCCCTGAGTTAGAAAACGTGGAGAAACGTTCCTTTCTGCTAGCGCTGTGCTTCTACACATGTATTTGCTGAACGGTGAAAGCGCACAGTAATGCACTTTTCTCCCAGCAAATACACTGTGTCTAAGGAAATGGGAACACACTGAGGAGACACTTGTGGGAGCTACTGTGACTAAAACTGAGCTTCCCTACGCACAGGGAAGCAAGAGAAATGCTGATTTCATCAAGCCCAGTTACATACTCAGAATCTGTACTACTGCGCAAATAGGCATGTCTCTGTAGGCAAAAAACTCATTTCTGACAAAGTTGCCCAAATGCATCTCAGAAGTGTGCAACTTGTTCCCTGAGTTAGAAAACGTCGAGAAACGTTCGTTTCTGCTAGCGCTGTGCTTCTACACATGTATTTGCTGAACGGTGAAAGCGCACAGTAACGCACTTTTCTCCCAGCAAATTCACTGTTTCTAAGGAAATGGGAACACACTGAGGAGACACTTGTGGGAGCTACTGTGACTAAAACTGAGCTTCCCTACGCACAGGGAAGCAAGAGAAATGCTGATTTCATCAAGCCCAGTTACATAATCAGAATCTGTACTACTGCGCAAATAGGCATGTCTCTGTAGGCAAAAAACTCATTTCGGACAAAGTTGCCCAAATGAATCTCAGAAGTGTGCAACTTGTTCCCTGAGTTAGAAAACGTCGAGAAACGGTCGTTTCTCCTAGCGCTGTGCTTCTACACATGTATTTGCTGAACGGTGAAAGCGCACAGTAATGCACTTTTCTCCCAGCAAATACACTGTTTCTACGGAAATGGGAACACACTGAGGAGACACTTGTGGGAGCTACTGTGACTAAAACTGAGCTTCCCTACGCACAGGGAAGCAAGAGAAATGCTGATTTCATCAAGCCCAGTTACATACTCAGAATCTGTACTACTGCGCAAATAGGCATGCCTCTGAGGCAAAAAACTCATTTCTGACAAAGTTGCCCAAATGCATCTCAGAAGTGTGCAACTTGTTCCCTGAGTTAGAAAACGTCGGAAACTTTCATATCTGCTAACGCTGTGCTTCTACACATGTATTTGCTGAACGGTGAAAGCGCACAGTAATGCACTTTTCTCCCAGCAAATACACTGTTTCTAAGGAAATGGGAACACACTGAGGAGACACTTGTGGGAGCTACTGTGACTAAAACTGAGCTTCCCTACGCACAGGGAAGCAAGAGAAATGCTGATTTCATCAAGCCCAGTTACATACTCAGAATCTGTACTACTGCGCAAATAGGCATGTCTCTGTAGGCAAAAAACTCATTTCTGACAAAGTTGCCCAAATTCATCTCAGAAGTGTGCAACTTGTTCCCTGAGTTAAAAAACGTGGAGAAACGTTTGTTTCTGCTAGCGCTGTGCTTCTACACATGTATTTGCTGAACGGTGAAAGCGCACAGTAATGCACTTTTCTCCCAGCAAATACACTGTTTCTACGGAAATGGGAACACACTGAGGAGACACTTGTGGGAGCTACTGTGACTAAAACTGAGCTTCCCTACGCACAGGGAAGGAAGAGAAATGCTGATTTCATCAAGCCCAGTTACATACTCAGTATCTGTACTACTGCGCAAATAGGCATGTCTCTGTAGGCAAAAAACTCATTTCTGACAAAGTTGCCCAAATGCATCTCAGAAGTGTGCAACTTGTTCCCTGTGTTAGAAAACGTCGAGAAACGTTCGTTTCTGCTAGCACTGTGCTTCTACAAATGTATTTGCTGAACGGTGAAAGCGCACAGTAATGCACTTTTCTCCCAGCAAATACACTGTTTCTAAGGAAATGGGAACACACTGAGGAGACACTTGTGGGAGCTACTGTGACTAAAACTGAGCTTCCCTACGCACAGGGAAGCAAGAGAAATGCTGATTTCATCAAGCCCAGTTACATACTCAGAATCTGTACTACTGCGCAAATAGGCATGTCTCTGTAGGCAAAAAACTCATTTCTGACAAAGTTGCCCAAATGCATCTCAGAAGTGTGCAACTTGTTCCCTGAGTTAGAAAACGTGGAGAAACGTTTGTTTCTGCTAGCGCTGTGCTTCTACACATGTATTTGCTGAACGGTGAAAGCGCAAAGTAATGCACTTTTTTCCCAGCAAATACACTGTTTCTAAGGAACTGGGAACACACTGAGGAGACACTTGTGGGAGCTACTGTGACTAAAACTGAGCTTCCCTACGCACAGGGAAGCAAGAGAAATGCTGATTTCATCAAGCCCAGTTACATACTCAGAATCTGTACTACTGCGCAAATAGGCATGTCTCTGTAGGCAAAAAACTCATTTCTGACAAAGTTGCCCAAATGCATCTCAGAAGTGTGCAACTTGTTCCCTGAGTTAGAAAACGTCGAGAAACGTTCGTTTCTCTTAGCGCTGTGCTTCTACACATGTATTTGCTGAACGGTGAAAGCGCACAGTGATGCACTTTTCTCCCAGCAAATACACTGTTTCTAAGGAAATGGGAACACACTGAGGAGACACTTGTGGGAGCTACTGTGACTAAAACTGAGCTTCCCTACGCACAGGGAAGCAAGAGAAATGCTGATTTCATCAAGCCCAGTTACATACTCAGAATCTGTACTACTGCGCAAATAGGCATGTCTCTGTAAGCAAAAAACTCATTTCTGACAAAGTTGCCCAAATGCATCTCAGAAGTGTGCAACTTGTTCCCTGAGTTAGAAAACGTTGAGAAACGGTCGTTTCTGCTAGCGCTGTGCTTCTACACATGTATTTGCTGAACGGTGAAAGCGCAGAGTAATGCACTTTTCTCCCAGCAAATACACTGTTTCTAAGGAAATGGGGACACACTGAGGAGACACTTGTGGGAGCTACTGTGACTAAAACTGAGCTTCCCTACGCACAGGGAAGCAAGAGAAATGCTTATTTAATCAAGCCCAGTTACATACTCAGAATCTGTACTACTGCGCAAATAGGCATGTCTCTGTAGGCAAAAAACTCATTTCTGACAAAGTTGCCCAAATGCATCTCAAAAGTGTGCAACTTGTTCCCTGAGTTAGAAAACGTGGAGAAACGTTTGTTTCTGCTAGCGCTGTGCTTCTACACATGTATTTGCTGAACGGTGAAAGCGGAAAGTAATGCACTTTTTTCCCAGCAAATACACTGTTTCTAAGGAACTGGGAACACACTGAAGAGACACTTGTGGGAGCTACTGTGACTAAAACTGAGCTTCCCTACGCACAGGGAAGCAAGAGAAATGCTGATTTCATCAAGCCCAGTTACATACTCAGAATCTGTACTACTGCGCAAATAGGCATGTCTCTGTAGGCAAAAAACTCATTTCTGACAAAGTTGCCCAAATGCATCTCAGAAGTGTGCAACTTGTTCCCTGAGTTAGAAAACGTCGAGAAACGTTCGTTTCTGTTAGCGCTGTGCTTGTACACATGTATTTGCTGAACGGTGAAAGCGCACAGTGATGCACTTTTCTCCCAGCAAATACACTGTTTCTAAGGAAATGGGAACACACTGAGGAGACACTTGTGGGAGCTACTGTGACTAAAACTGAGCTTCCCTACGCACAGGGAAGCAAGAGAAATGCTGATTTCATCAAGCCCAGTTACATACTCAGAATCTGTACTATTGCGCAAATAGGCATGTCTCTGTAAGCAAAAAACTCATTTCTGACAAAGTTGCCCAAATGCATCTCAGAAGTGTGCAACTTGTTCCCTGAGTTAGAAAACGTTGAGAAACGGTCGTTTCTGCTAGCGCTGTGCTTCTACACATGTATTTGCTGAACGGTGAAAGCGCAGAGTAATGCACTTTTCTCCCAGCAAATACAATGTTTCTAAGGAAATGGGAACACACTGAGGAGACACTTGTGGGAGCTACTGTGACTAAAACTGAGCTTCCCTACGCACAGGGAAGCTAGAGAAATGCTGATTTCATCAAGCCCAGTTACATACTCAGAATCTGTACCACTGCGCAAATAGGCATGTCTCTGTAGGCAAAAAAAACTCATTTCTGACAAAGTTGCCCAAATGCACCTCAGAAGTGTGCAACTTGTTCCCTGATTTAGAAAACGTCGAGAAACGGTCGTTTTTGCCAGCGCTGTGCTTCTACACATGTATTTGCTGAACGGTGAAAGCGCACAGTAATGCACTTTTCTCCCAGCAAATACACTGTTTCTAAGGAAATGGGAACACACTGAGGAGACACTTGTGGGAGCTACTGTGACTAAAACTGAGCTTCCCTACGCACAGGGAAGCAAGAGAAATGCTGATTTCATCAAGCCCAGTTACATACTCAGAATCTGTACTACTGCGCAAATAGGCATGTCTCTGTAGGCAAAAAACTCATTTCGGACAAAGTTGCCCAAATGCATCTCAGAAGTGTGCAACTTGTTCCCTGAGTTAGAAAACGTCGAGAAACGGTCGTTTCTGCTAGCGCTATGCTTCTACACATGTATTTGCTGAACGGTGAAAGCGCACAGTAATGCACTTTTCTCCCAGCAAATACACTGTTTCTAAGGAAATGGGAACACACTGAGGAGACACTTGTGGGAGCTACTGTGACTAAAACTGAGCTTCCCTACGCACAGGGAAGGTAGAGAAATGCTGATTTCATCAAGCCCAGTTACATACTCAGAATCTGTACCACTGCGCAAATAGGCATGTCTATGTAGGCAAAAAACTCATTTCTGACAAAGTTGCCCAAATGCATCTCAGAAGTGTGCAACTTGTTCCCTGAGTTAGAAAACATCGAGAAACGGTCGTTTCTGCTAGCGCTGTGCTTCTACACATGTATTTGCTGAACGGTGAAAGCGCACAGTAATGCACTTTTCTCCCAGCAAATACACTGTTTCTAAGGAAATGGGAACACACTGAGGAGACACTTGTGGGAGCTACTGGGACTAAAACTGAGCTTCCCTACGCACAGGGAAGCAAGAGAAATGCTGATTTCATCAAGCCCAGTTACATACTCAGAATCTGTACTACTGCGCAAATAGGCATGTCTCTGTAGGCAAAAAACTCATTTCTGACAAAGTTGCCCAAATGCATCCCAGAAGTGTACAACTTGTGCCCTGAGTTAGAAAATGTCGAGAAACGGTCGTTTCTGCTAGCGCTGTGCTTCTACACGTGTATTTGCTGAACAGTGAAAGCACAAAGTGATGCATTTTTCTCCCAGCAAATACACTGTTTCTAAGGAAATGGGAACACACTGAGGAGACACTTGTGGGAGCTACTGTGACTAAAACTGAGCTTCAATACGCACAGGGAAGCAAGAGAAATGCTGATTTCATCAAGCCCAGTTACATACTCAGAATCTGTACTACTGCGCAAATAGGCATGTCTCTGTAGGCAAAAAACTCATTTCTGACAAAGTTGCCCAAATGCATCTCAGAAGTGTGCAACTTGTTCCCTGATTTAGAAAACGTCGAGAAACGTTCGTTTCTGCTAGCGCTGTGCTTCTACACATGTATTTGCTGAACGGTGAAAGCGCACAGTAATGCACTTTTCTCCCAGCAAATACACTGTTTCTAAGGAAATGGGAACACACTGAGGAGACACTTGTGGGAGCTACTGTGACTAAAACAGAGCTTCCCTACGCACAGGGAAGCAAGAGAAATGCTGATTTCATCAAGCCCAGTTACATACTCAGAATCTGTACTACTGCGCAAATAGGCATGTCTCTGTAGGCAAAAAACTCATTTCTGACAAAGTTGCCCAAATGCATCTCAGAAGTGTGCAACTTGTTCCCTGAGTTAGAAAACTTCGAGAAACGGTCGTTTCAGCTAGCGCTGTGCTTCTACACATGTATTTGCTGAACGGTGAAAGCGCACAGTAATGCACTTTTCTCCCAGCAAATACACTGTTTCTAAGGAAATGGGAACACACTGAGGAGACCCTTGTGGGAGCTACTGTGACTAAAACTGAGCTTCCCTACGCACAGGGAAGCAAGAGAAATGCTGATTTCATCAAGCCCAGTTACATACTCAGAATCTGTACTACTGCGCAAATTGGCATGTCTCTGTAAGCAAAAAACTCATTTTTGAGATAGTTACACAATTGCACCTCAGAAGTGTGCAACTTGTTCCCTGAGTTAGAAAACGTCGAGAAACGTTCGTTTCTGCTAGCGCTGTGCTTCTACACATGTATTTGCTGAACGGTGAATGCGCACAGTAATGCACTTTTCTCCCAGCAAATACACTGTTTCTAAGGAAATGGGAACACACTGAGGAGACACTTGTGGGAGCTACTGTGACTAAAACTGAGCTTCCCTACGCACAGGGAAGCAAGAGAAATGCTGATTTCATCAAGCCCAGTTACATACTCAGAATCTGTACTACTGCGCAAATAGGCATGTCTCTGTAGGCAAAAAACTCATTTCTGACAAAGTTGCCCAAATGCATCCCAGAAGTATACAACTTGTTCCCTGAGTTAGAAAACGTCGAGAAACGGTCGTTTCTGATAGCGCTGTGCTTCTACACATGTATTTGCTGAACGGTGAAAGCGCACAGTAATGCACTTTTCTCCCAGCAAATACACTGTTTCTAAGGAAATGGGAACACACTGAGGAGACACTTGTGGGAGCTACTGGGACTAAAACTGAGCTTCCCTATGCACAGGGAAGCAAGAGAAATGCTGATTTCATCAAGCCCAGTTACATACTCAGAATCAGTACTACTGCGCAAATAGGCATGTCTCTGTAGGCAAAAAACTCATTTCTGACAAAGTTGCCCAAATGCAACTCAGAAGTGTGCAACTTGTTCCCCGAGTTAGAAAACGTCGAGAAACGGTCGTTTCTGCTAGCGCTGTGCTTCTACACATGTATTTGCTGAACGGTGAAAGCACAAAGTGATGCACTTTTCTCCCAGCAAATACACTGTTTCTAAGGAAATGGGAACACACTGAGGAGACACTTGTGGGAGCTACTGTGACTAAACTGAGCTTCCCTATGCACAGGGAAGCAAGAGAAATGCTGATTTCATCAAGCCCAGTTACATACTCAGAATCTGTACTACTGCGCAAATAGGCATGTCTCTGTAGGCAAAAAACTCATTTCTGACAAAGTTTCCCAAATGCATCTCAGAAGTGTGCAACTTGTTCCCTGAGTTAGAAAACGTTGAGAAACGGTCGTTTCTGCTAGCGCTGTGCTTCTACACATGTATTTGCTGAACGGTGAAAGCGCAGAGTAATGCACTTTTCTCCCAGCAAATACACTGTTTCTAAGGAAATGGGAACACACTGAGGAGACACTTGTGGGAGCTACTGTGACTAAAACTGTGCTTCCCTACGCACAGGGAAGCAAGAGAAATGCTGATTTCATCAAGCCCAGTTACATACACAGAATCTGTACTACTGCGCAAATAGGCATGTCTCTGTAGGCAAAAAACTCATTTCTGACAAAGTTGCCCAAATGCATCTCAGAAGTGTGCAACTTGTTCCCTGAGTTAGAAAACATCGAGTAACGTTCGTTTCTGCTAGCGCTGTGCTTCTACACATGTATTTGCTGAACGGTGAAAGCGCACAGTGATGCACTTTTCTCCCAGCAAATACACTGTTTCTAAGGAACTGGGAACACACTGAGGAGACACTTGTGGGAGCTACTGTGACTCAAACTGAGCTTCCCTACGCACAGGGAAGCAAGAGAAATGCTGATTTCATCAAGCCCAGTTACATACTCAGAATCTGTACTACTGCGCAAATAGGCATGTCTCTGTAGGCAAAAAACTCATTTGTGACAAAGTTTCCCAAATGCATATCAGAAGTGTGCCACTTGTTCCCTGAGTTAGAAAACGTCGAGAAACGGTCGTTTCAGCTAGCGCTGTGCTTCTACACATGTATTTGCTGAACGGTGAATGCGCACAGTAATGCACTTTTCTCCAAGCAAATACACTGTTTCTAAGGAACTGGGAACACACTGAGGAGACACTTGTGGGAGCTACTGTGACTAAAACTGAGCTTCCCTACGCACAGGGAAGCAAGAGAAATGCTGATTTCATCAAGCCCAGTTACATACTCAGAATCTGTACTATTGCGCTAATAGGCATGTCTCTGTAGGCAAAAAACTCATTTCTGACAAAGTTGCCCAAATGCATCTCAGAAGTGTGCCACATGTTCCCTGAGTTAGAAAACATCGAGAAATGGTCGTTTCAGCTAGCTCTGTGCTTCTACACATGTATTTGCTGAACGGTGAAAGCGCACAGTAATGCACTTTTCTCCCAGCAAATACACTGTTTCTAAGGAAATGGGAACACACTAAGGAGACACTTGTGGGAGCTACTGTGACTAAAACTGAGCTTGCCTACGCACAGGGAAGCAAGAGAAATGCTGATTTCATCAAGCCCAGTTACCTACTCAGAATCTGTACTACTGCGCAAATAGGCATGTCTCTGTAGGCAAAAAACTCATTTCTGACAAAGTTGCCCAAATGCATCTCAGAAGTGTGCAACTTGTTCCCTGAGTTAGAAAACATCGAGAAACGTTCGTTTCTGCTAGCGCTGTGCTTCTACACATGTATTTGCTGAACGGTGAAAGCGCACAGTAATGCACTTTTCTCCCAGCAAATACACTGTTTCTAAGGAAATGGGAACACACTGAGGAGACACTTGTGGGAGCTACTGTGACTAAAAGTGAGCTTCCCTACGCACAGGGAATCAAGAGAAATGCTGATTTCATCAAGCCCAGTTACATACTCAGAATCTGTACTACTGCGCAAATAGGCATGTCTCTGTAGGCAAAAAACTCATTTCTGACAAAGTTGCCCAAATGCACCTCAGAAGTGTGCAACTTGTTCCCTGAGTTAGAAAACGTCGAGAAACGGTCGTTTCAGCTAGCGCTGTGCTTCTACACATGTATTTGCTGAACGGTGAAAGCACACAGTAATGCACTTTTCTCCCAGCAAATACACTGTTTCTAAGGAACTGGGAACACACTGAGGAGACACTTGTGGGAGCTACTGTGACTAAAACTGAGCTTCCCTACGCACAGGGAAGCAAGAGAAATGCTGATTTCATCAAGCCCAGTTACATACTCAGAATCTGTACTACTGCGCAAATTGGCATGTCTCTGTAAGCAAAAAACTCATTTTTGAGATAGTTACACAATTGCACCTCAGAAGTGTGCAACTTGTTCCTTGAGTTAGAAAACGTCGAGAAACGTTCGTTTCTGCTAGCGCTGTGCTTCTACACATGTATTTGCTGAACGGTGAAAGCGCACAATAATGCACTTTTCTCCCAGCAAATACACTGTTTCTAAGGAACTTGGAACACACTGAGGAGACACTTGTGGGAGCTACTGTGACTAAAACTGAGCTTCCCTACGCACAGGGAAGCAAGAGAAATGCTGATTTCATCAAGCCCAGTTACATACTCAGAATCTGTACTACTGCGCAAATAGGCATGTCTCTGTAGGCAAAAAACTCATTTCTGACAAAGTTGCCCAAAGGCATCCCAAAAGGGTACAACTTGTTCCCTGAGTTAGAAAATGTCGAGAAACGGTCGTTTCTGCTAGCGCTGTGCTTCTACACATGTATTTGCTGAACAGTGAAAGCACAAAGTGATGCACTTTTCTCCCAGCAAATACACTGTTTCTAAGGAAATGGGAACATACTGAGGAGACACTTGTGGGAGCTACTGTGACTAAAATTGAGCTTCCCTACGCACAGGGAAGCAAGAGAAATGCTGATTTCATCAAGCCCAGTTACATACTCAGAATCTGTACTACTGCGCAAATAGGCATGTCTCTGTAGGCAAAAAACTCATTTCTGACAAAGTTGCCCAAATGCATCTCAGAAGTGTGCAACTTGTTCCCTGATTTAGAAAACGTCGAGAAACGTTCGTTTCTGCTAGCGCTGTGCTTCTACACATGTATTTGCTGAACGGTGAAAGCGCACAGTAATGAACTTTCCTCCCAGCAAATACACTGTTTCTAAGGTAAGTGGAACACACTGAGGAGACACTTGTGGGAGCTACTGGGACTAAAACTGAGCTTCCCTATGCACAGGGAAGCAAGAGAAATGCTGATTTCATCAAGCCCAGTTACATACTCAGAATCTGTACTACTGCGCAAATAGGCATGTCTCTGTAGGCAAAAAACTCATTTCTGACAAAGTTGCCCAAATGCAAGTCAGAAGTGTGCAACTTATTCCCTGAGTTAGAAAACGTCGAGAAACGGTCGTTTCTGCTAGCGCTGTGCTTCTACACATGTATTTGCTGAACGGTGAAAGCACAAAGTGATGCACTTTTCTCCCAGCAAATACACTGTTTCTAAGGAAATGGGAACACACTGAGGAGACACTTGTGGGAGCTACTGTGACTAAACTGAGCTTCCCTACGCACAGGGAAACAAGAGAAATGCTGATTTCATCAAGCCCAGTTACATACTCAGAATCTGTACTACTGCGCAAATAGGCATGTCTCTGTAGGCAAAAACTCATTTCTGACAAAGTTGCCCAAATGCATCTCAGAAGTGTGCAACTTGTTCCCTGAGTTAGAAAACGTCGAGAAACGGTCGTTTCAGCTAGCGCTGTGCTTCTACACATGTATTTGCTGAACGGTGAAAGCGCACAGTAATGCACTTTTCTCCCAGCAAATACACTGTTTCAAAGGAACTGGGAACACACTGAGGAGACACTTGTGGGAGCTACTGGGACTAAAACTGAGCTTCCCTACGCATAGGGAAGCAAGAGAAATGCTGATTTCATCAAGACCAGTTACATACTCAGAATCTGTACTACTGCGCAAATTGGCATGTCTCTGTAAGCAAAAAACTCATTTTTGAGATATTTACACAATTGCACCTCAGAAGTGTGCAACTTGTTCCCTGAGTTAGAAAACGTCGAGAAACGTTCGTTTCTGCTAGCGCTGTGCTTCTACACATGTATTTGCTGAACGGTGAAAGCGCACAGTAATGCACTTTTCTCCCAGCAAATACACTGTTTCTAAGGAAAGTGGAACACACTGAGGAGACACTTGTGGGAGCTACTGGGACTAAAACTGAGCTTCCCTATGCACAGGGAAGCAAGAGAAATGCTGATTTCATCAAGCCCAGTTACATACTCAGAATCTGTACTACTGCGCAAATAGGCATGTCTCTGTAGGCAAAAAACTCATTTCTGACAAAGTTGCCCAAATGCAAGTCAGAAGTGTGCAACTTATTCCCTGAGTTAGAAAACGTCGAGAAACGGTCGTTTCTGCTAGCGCTGTGCTTCTACACATGTATTTGCTGAACGGTGAAAGCACAAAGTGATGCACTTTTCTCCCAGCAAATACACTGTTTCTAAGGAAATGGGAACACACTGAGGAGACACTTGTGGGAGCTACTGTGACTAAACTGAGCTTCCCTATGCACAGGGAAACAAGAGAAATGCTGATTTCATCAAGCCCAGTTACATACTCAGAATCTGTACTACTGCGCAAATAGGCATGTCTCTGTAGGCAAAAAACTCATTTCTGACAAAGTTTCCCAAATGCATCTCAGAAGTGTGCAACTTGTTCCCTGAGTTAGAAAACGTCGAGAAACGGTCGTTTCAGCTAGCGCTGTGCTTCTACACATGTATTTGCTGAACGGTGAAAGCGCACAGTAATGCACTTTTCTCCCAGCAAATACACTGTTTCTAAGGAACTGGGAACACACTGAGGAGACACTTGTGGGAGCTACTGTGACTAAAACTGAGCTTCCCTACACACAGGGAAGCAAGAGAAATGCTGATTTCATCAAGCCCAGTTACATACTCAGAATCTGTACTACTGCGCAAATTGGCATGTCTCTGTAAGCAAAAAACTCATTTTTGAGATAGTTACACAATTGCACCTCAGAAGTGTGCAACTTGTTCCCTGAGTTAGAAAACGTCGAGAAACGTTCGTTTCTGCTAGCGCTGTGCTTCTACACATGTATTTGCTGAACGGTGAAAGCGCACAGTAATGCACTTTTCTCCCAGCAAATACACTGTTTCTAAGGAAATGGGAACACACTGAGGAGACACTTGTGGGAGCTACTGTGACTAAAACTGAGCTTCCCTACGCACAGGGAAGCAAGAGAAATGCTGATTTCATCAAGCCCAGTTACATACTCAGAATCTGTACTACTGCGCAAATAGGCATGTCTCTGTAGGCAAAAAACTCATTTCTGACAAAGTTGCCCAAATGCATCCCAGAAGTGTACAACTTGTTCCCTGAGTTAGAAAATGTCGAGAAACGGTCGTTTCTGCTAGCGCCGGGCTTCTACACATGTATTTGCTGAACAGTGAAAGCACAAAGTGATGCACTTTTCTCCCAGCAAATACACTGTTTCTAAGGAAATGGGAACACACTGAGGAGACACTTGTGGGAGCTACTGTGACTAAAACTGAGCTTCCCTATGCACAGGGAAGCAAGAGAAATGCTGATTTCATCAAGCCCAGTTACATACTCAGAATCTGTACTACTGCGCAAATAGGCATGTCTCTGTAGGCAAAAAACTCATTTCTGACAAAGTTGCCCAAATGCATCTCAGAAGTGTGCAACTTGTTCCCTGAGTTAGAAAACGTCGAGAAACGTTCGTTTCTGCTAGCGCTGTGCTTCTACACATGTATTTGCTGAACGGTGAAAGCGCACAGTAATGCACTTTTCTCCCAGCAAATACACTGTTTCTAAGGAAAGGGGAACACACTGAGGAGACACTTGTGGGAGCTACTGGGACTAAAACTGAGCTTCCCTATGCACAGGGAAGCAAGAGAAATGCTGATTTCATCAAGCCCAGTTACATACTCAGAATCTGTACTACTGCGCAAATAGGCATGTCTCTGTAGGCAAAAAACTCATTTCTGACAAAGTTGCCCAAATGCAACTCAGAAGTGTGCAACTTGATCCCTGAGTTAGAAAACGTCGAGAAACGGTCGTTTCTGCTAGCGCTGTGCTTCTACACATGTATTTGCTGAACGGTGAAAGCACAAAGTGATGCACTTTTCTCCCAGCAAATACACTGTTTCTAAGGAAATGGGAACACACTGAAGAGACACTTGTGGGAGCTACTGTGACTAAACTGACCTTCCCTATGCACAGGGAAACAAGAGAAATGCTGATTTCATCAAGCCCAGTTACATACTCAGAATCTGTACTACTGCGCAAATAGGCATGTCTCTGTAGGCAAAAAACTCATTTCTGACAAAGTTGCCCAAATGCATCTCAGAAGTGTGCAACTTTTTCCCTGAGTTAGAAAACGTCGAGAAACGTTCGTTTCTGCTAGCGCTGTGCTTCTACACATGTATTTGCTGAACGGTGAAAGCGCACAGTAATGCACTTTTCTCCCAGCAAATACACTGTGTCTAAGGAAATGGGAACACACTGAGGAGACACTTGTGGGAGCTACTGTGACTAAAACTGAGCTTCCCTATGCACAGGGAAGCAAGAGAAATGCTGATTTCATCAAGCCCAGTTACATACTCAGAATCTGTACTACTGCGCAAATAGGCATGAATCTGTAGGCAAAAAACTCATTTCTGACAAAGTTGCCCAAATGCATCTCAGAAGTGTGCAACTTGTTCCCTGAGTTAGAAAACGTCGAGAAACGTTCGTTTCTGCTAGCGCTGTGCTTCTACACATGTATTTGCTGAACGGTGAAAGCGCACAGTGATGCACTTTTCTCCCAGCAAATACACTGTTTCTAAGGAAATGGGAACACACTGAGGAGACACTTGTGGGAGCTACTGTGACTAAAACTGAGCTTCCCTACGCACAGGGAAGCAAGAGAAATGCTGATTTCATCAAGCCCAGTTACATACTCAGAATCTGTACAACTGCGCAAATAGGCATGTCTCTGTAGGCAAAAAACTCATTTCTGACAAAGTTGCCCAAATGCATCTCAGAAGTGTGCAACTTGCTCCCTGAGTTAGAAAATGTCGAGAAACGGTCGTTTCTGCTAGCGCTGTGCTTCTACACATGTATTTGCTGAACGGTGAAAGCGCACAGTAATGCACTTTTCTCCCAGCAAATACACTGTTTCTAAGGAAATGGGAACACACTGAGGAGACACTTGTGGGAGCTACTGTGACTAAAACTGAGCTTCCCTACGCACAGGGAAGCAAGAGAAATGCTGATTTCATCAATCCCAGTTACATACTCAGAATCTGTACTACTGCGCAAATAGGCATGAATCTGTAGGCAAAAAAATCATTTCTGACAAAGTTGCCCAAATGCATCTCAGAAGTGTGCAACTTGTTCCCTGAGTTAGAAAACGTCGAGAAACGTTCGTTTCTGCTAGCGCTGTGCTTCTACACATGTATTTGCTGAACGGTGAAAGCGCACAGTGATGCACTTTTCTCCCAGCAAATACACTGTTTCTAAGGAACTGGGAACACACTGAGGAGACACTTGTGGGAGCTACTGTGACTAAAACTGAGCTTCCCTACGCACAGTGAAGCAAGAGAAATGCTGATTTCATCAAGCCCAGTTACATACTCAGAATCTGTACTACTGCGCAAATAGGCATGTCTCTGTAGGCAAAAAACTCATTTCTGACAAAGTTGCCCAAATGCATCTCAGAAGTCTGCAACTTGTTCCCTGATTTAGAAAACGTCAAGAAACGGTCATATCTTCTAACGCTGTGCTTCTACACATGTATTTGCTGAACGGTGAAAGCGCACAGTAATGCACTTTTCTCCCAGCAAATACACTGTTTCTAAGGAAATGGGAACACACTGAGGAGACACTTGTGGGAGCTACTGTGACTAAAACTGAGCTTCCCTACGCACAGGGAAGCAAGAGAAATGCTGATTTCATCAAGCCCAGTTACATACTCAGAATCTGTACTACTGCGCAAATAGGCATGTCTCTGTAAGCAAAAAACTCATTAATGACAAAGTTGCCCAAATGCATCTCAGAAGTGTGCAACTTGTTTCCTGAGTTAGAAAATGTCGAGAAACGGTCGTTTCTGCTAGCGCTGTGCTTCTACACATGTATTTGCTGAACGGTGAAAGCACAAAGTGATGCACTTTTCTCCCAGCAAATACACTGTTTCTAAGGAAATGGGAACACACTGAAGAGACACTTGTGGGAGCTACTGTGACTAAACTGACCTTCCCTATGCACAGGAAAACAAGAGAAATGCTGATTTCATCAAGCCCAGTTACATACTCAGAATCTGTACTACTGCGCAAATAGGCATGTCTCTGTAGGCAAAAAACTCATTTCTGACAAAGTTGCCCAAATGCATCTCAGAAGTGTGCAACTTGTTCCCTGAGTTAGAAAACGTCGAGAAACGTTCGTTTCTGCTAGCGCTGTGCTTCTACACATGTATTTGCTGAACGGTGAAAGCGCACAGTAATGCACTTTTCTCCCAGCAAATACACTGTGTCTAAGGAAATGGGAACACACTGAGGAGACACTTGTGGGAGCTACTGTGACTAAAACTGAGCTTCCCTACGCACAGGGAAGCAAGAGAAATGCTGATTTCATCAAGCCCAGTTACCTACTCAGAATCTGTACTACTGCGCAAATAGGCATGAATCTGTAGGCAAAAAACTCATTTCTGACAAAGTTGCCCAAATGCATCTCAGAAGTGTGCAACTTGTTCCCTGAGTTAGAAAACGTCGAGAAACGTGCGTTTCTGCTAGCGCTGTGCTTCTACACATGTATTTGCTGAACGGTGAAAGCGCACAGTGATGCACTTTTCTCCCAGCAAATACACTGTTTCTAAGGAAATGGGAACACACTGAGGAGACACTTGTGGGAGCTACTGTGACTAAAACTGAGCTTCCCTACGCACAGGGAAGCAAGAGAAATGCTGATTTCATCAAGCCCAGTTACATACTCAGAATCTGTACTACTGCGCAAATAGGCATGCCTCTGTAGGCAAAAAACTCATTTCTGACAAAGTTGCCCAAATGCATCTCAGAAGTCTGCAACTTGTTCCCTGATTTAGAAAACGTCAAGAAACGGTCATATCTTCTAACGGTGTGCTTCTACACATGTATTTGCTGAACGGTGAAAGCGCACAGTAATGCACTTTTCTCCCAGCAAATACACTGTTTCTAAGGAAATGGGAACACACTGAGGAGACACTTGTGGGAGCTACTGTGACTAAAACTGAGCTTCCCTACGCACAGGGAAGCAAGAGAAATGCTGATTTCATCAAGCCCAGTTACATACTCAGAATCTGTACTACTGCGCAAATAGGCATGTCTCTGTAAGCAAAAAACTCATTTCTGACAAAGTTGCCCAAATGCATCTCAGAAGTGTGCAACTTGTTTCCTGAGTTAGAAAATGTCGAGAAACGGTCGTTTCTGCTAGCGCTGTGCTTCTACACGTGTATTTGCTGAACGGTGAAAGCGCACAGTAATGCACTTTTCTCCCAGCAAATACACTGTTTCTAAGGAAATGGGAACACACTGAGGAGACACTTGTAGGAGCTACTGTGACTAAAACTGAGCTTCCCTACGCACAGGGAAGCAAGAGAAATGCTGATTTCATCAAGCCCAGTTACATACTCAGAATCTGTACTACTGCGCAAATAGGCATGTCTCTGTAGGCAAAAAACTCATTTCTGACAAAGTTGCCCAAATGCATCTCAGAAGTGTGCAACTTGTTCCCTGAGTTAGAAAACGTCGAGAAACGGTCGTTTCTGCTAGTGCTGTGCTTCTACACATGTATTTGCTGAACGGTGAAAGCGCACAGTAATGCACTTTTCTCCCAGCAAATACACTGTTTCTAAGGAAATGGGAACACACTGAGGAGACACTTGTGGGAGCTACTGTGACTAAAACTGAGCTTCCCTACGCACAGGGAAGCAAGAGAAATGCTGATTTCATCAAGCCCAGTTACCTACTCAGAATCTGTACTACTGCGCAAATAGGCATGAATCTGTAGGCAAAAAACTCATTTCTGACAAAGTTGCCCAAATGCATCTCAGAAGTGTGCAACTTGTTCCCTGAGTTAGAAAACGTCGAGAAACGTGCGTTTCTGCTAGCGCTGTGCTTCTACACATGTATTTGCTGAACGGTGAAAGCGCACAGTGATGCACTTTTCTCCCAGCAAATACACTGTTTCTAAGGAAATGGGAACACACTGAGGAGACACTTGTGGGAGCTACTGTGACTAAAACTGAGCTTCCCTACGCACAGGGAAGCAAGAGAAATGCTGATTTCATCAAGCCCAGTTACATACTCAGAATCTGTACTACTGCGCAAATAGGCATGCCTCTGTAGGCAAAAAACTCATTTCTGACAAAGTTGCCCAAATGCATCTCAGAAGTCTGCAACTTGTTCCCTGATTTAGAAAACGTCAAGAAACGGTCATATCTTCTAACGGTGTGCTTCTACACATGTATTTGCTGAACGGTGAAAGCGCACAGTAATGCACTTTTCTCCCAGCAAATACACTGTTTCTAAGGAAATGGGAACACACTGAGGAGACACTTGTGGGAGCTACTGTGACTAAAACTGAGCTTCCCTACGCACAGGGAAGCAAGAGAAATGCTGATTTCATCAAGCCCAGTTACATACTCAGAATCTGTACTACTGCGCAAATAGGCATGTCTCTGTAAGCAAAAAACTCATTTCTGACAAAGTTGCCCAAATGCATCTCAGAAGTGTGCAACTTGTTTCCTGAGTTAGAAAATGTCGAGAAACGGTCGTTTCTGCTAGCGCTGTGCTTCTACACGTGTATTTGCTGAACGGTGAAAGCGCACAGTAATGCACTTTTCTCCCAGCAAATACACTGTTTCTAAGGAAATGGGAACACACTGAGGAGACACTTGTAGGAGCTACTGTGACTAAAACTGAGCTTCCCTACGCACAGGGAAGCAAGAGAAATGCTGATTTCATCAAGCCCAGTTACATACTCAGAATCTGTACTACTGCGCAAATAGGCATGTCTCTGTAGGCAAAAAACTCATTTCTGACAAAGTTGCCCAAATGCATCTCAGAAGTGTGCAACTTGTTCCCTGAGTTAGAAAACGTCGAGAAACGGTCGTTTCTGCTAGTGCTGTGCTTCTACACATGTATTTGCTGAACGGTGAAAGCGCACAGTAATGCACTTTTCTCCCAGCAAATACACTGTTTCTAAGGAAATGGGAACACACTGAGGAGACACTTGTGGGAGCTACTGTGACTAAAACTGAGCTTCCCTACGCACAGGGAAGCAAGAGAAATGCTGATTTCATCAAGCCCAGTTACATACTCAGAATCTGTACTACTCTGCAAATAGGCATGTCTCTGTAGGCAAAAAACTCATTTCTGACAAAGTTGCCCAAATGCATCTCAGAAGTCTGCAACTTGTTCCCTGATTTAGAAAACGTCGAGAAACGGTCATATCTTCTAACGCTGTGCTTCTACACATGTATTTGCTGAACGGTGAAAGCGCACAGTAATGCACTTTTCTCCCAGCAAATACACTGTTTCTAAGGAAATGGGAACACACTGAGGAGACACTTGTGGGAGCTACTGTGACTAAAACTGAGCTTCCCTACGCACAGGGAAGCAAGAGAAATGCTGATTTCATCAAGCCCAGTTACATACTCAGAATCTGTACTACTGTGCAAATTGGCATGTCTCTGTAAGCACAAAACTCATTTTTGAGATAGTTACACAATTGCACCTCAGAAGTGTGCAACTTGTTCCCTGAGTTAGAAAACGTCGAGAAACGTTCGTTTCTGCTAGCGCTGTGCTTCTACACATGTATTTGCTGAACGGTGAAAGCGCACAGTAATGCACTTTTCTCCCAGCAAATACACTGTTTCAAAGGAACTGGGAACACACTGAGGAGACACTTGTGGGAGCTACTGTGACTAAAACTGAGCTTCCCTACGCACAGGGAAGCAAGAGAAATGCTGATTTCATCCAGCCCAGTTACATACTCAGAATCTGTACTACTGCGCAAATAGGCATGTCTCTGTAGGCAAAAAACTCATTTCTGACAAAGTTGCCCAAATGCAACTCAGAAGTGTGCAACTTGTTCCCTGAGTTAGAAAACGTCGAGAAACGGTCGTTTCTGCTAGCGCTGTGCTTCTACACATGTATTTGCTGAACGGTGAAACCGCACAGTAATGCACTTTTCTCCCAGCAAATACACTGTTTCTAAGGAACTGGGAACACACTGAGGAGACACTTGTGGGAGCTACTGTGACTAAAACTGAGCTTCCCTACGCACAGGGAAGCAAGAGAAATGCTGATTTCATCAAGCCCAGTTACATACTCAGAATCTGTACTACTGCGCAAATTGGCATGTCTCTGTAAGCAAAAAACTCATTTTTGAGATAGTTACACAATTGCACCTCAGAAGTGTGCAACTTGTTCCCTGAGTTAGAAAACGTCGAGAAACGTTCGTTTCTGCTAGCGCTGTGCTTCTACACATGTATTTGCTGAACGGTGAAAGCGCACAGTAATGCACTTTTCTCCCAGCAAATACACTGTTTCTAAGGAACTGAGAACACACTGAGGAGACACTTGTGGGAGCTACTGTGATTAAAACTGAGCTTCCCTACGCACAGGGAAGCAAGAGAAATGCTGATTTCATCAAGCCCAGTTACATACTCAGAATCTGTACTACTGCGCAAATAGGCATGTCTCTGTAGGCAAAAAACTCATTTCTGACAAAGTTGCCCAAATGCATCCCAGAAGTGTACAACTTGTTCCCTGAGTTAGAAAATGTCGAGAAACGGTCGTTTCTGCTAGCGCTGTGCTTCTACACATGTATTTGCTGAACAGTGAAAGCACAAAGTGATGCACTTTTCTCCCAGCAAATACACTGTTTCTAAGGAAATGGGAACACACTGAGGAGACACTTGTGGGAGCTACTGTGACTAAAACTGAGCTTCCCTACGCACATGGAAGCAAGAGAAATGCTGATTTCATCAAGCCCAGTTACATACTCAGAATCTGTACTACTGCGCAAATAGGCATGTCTCTGTAGGCAAAAAACTCATTTCTGACAAAGTTGCCCAAATGCATCTCAGAAGTGTGCAACTTGTTCCCTGCGTTAGAAAACGTCGAGAAACGGTCGTTTCAGCTAGCGCTGTGCTTCTACACATGTATTTGCTGAACGGTGAAAGCGCACAGTAATGCACTTTTCTCCCAGCAAATACACTGTTTCTAAGGAACTGGGAACACACTGAGGAGACACTTGTGGGAGCTACTGTGACTAAAACTGAGCTTCCCTACGCACAGGGAAGCAAGAGAAATGCTGATTTCATCAAGCCCAGTTACATACTCAGAATCTGTACTACTGCGCAAATTGGCATGTCTCTGTAAGCACAAAACTCATTTTTGAGATAGTTACAAAATTGCACCTCAGAAGTGTGCAACTTGTTCCCTGAGTTAGAAAACGTCGAGAAACGTTCGTTTCTGCTAGCGCTGTGCTTCTACACATGTATTTGCTGAACGGTGAAAGCGCACTGTAATGCACTTTTCTCCCAGCAAATACACTGTGTCTAAGGAAATGGGAACACACTGAGGAGACACTTGTGGGAGCTACTGTGACTAAAACTGAGCTTCCCTACGCACAGGGAAGCAAGAGAAATGCTGATTTCATCCAGCCCAGTTACATACTCAGAATCTGTACTACTGCGCAAATAGGCATGTCTCTGTAGGCAAAAAACTCATTTCTGACAAAGTTGCCCAAATGCATCTCAGAAGTGTGCAACTTGTTCCCTGAGTTAGAAAACGTCGAGAAACATTCATTTCTGCTAGCGCTGTGCTTCTACACATGTATTTGCTGAACGGTGAAAGCGCACAGTAATGCACTTTTCTCCCAGCAAATACACTGTTTCTAAGGAAATGGGAACACACTGAGGAGACACTTGTGGGAGCTACTGTGACTAAAACTGAGCTTCCCTACGCACAGGGAAGCAAGAGTAATGCTGATTTCATCAGGCCCAGTTACATACTCAGAATCTGTACTACTGCGCAAATAGGCATGTCTCTGTAGGCAAAAAACTCATTTCTGACAAAGTTGCCCAAATGCATCTCAGAAGTGTGCAACTTGTTCCCTGCGTTAGAAAACGTCGAGAAACGGTCGTTTCAGCTAGCGCTGTGCTTCTACACATGTATTTGCTGAACGGTGAAAGCGCACAGTAATGCACTTTTCTCCCAGCAAATACACTGTGTCTAAGGAAATGGGAACACACTGAGGAGACACTTGTGGGAGCTACTGTGACTAAAACTGAGCTTCCCTACGCACAGGGAAGCAAGAGAAATGCTGATTTCATCCAGCCCAGTTACATACTCAGAATCTGTACTACTGCGCAAATAGGCATGTCTCTGTAGGCAAAAAACTCATTTCTGACAAAGTTGCCCAAATGCATCTCAGAAGTGTGCAACTTGTTCCCTGAGTTAGAAAACGTCGAGAAACATTCATTTCTGCTAGCGCTGTGCTTCTACACATGTATTTGCTGAACGGTGAAAGCGCACAGTAATGCACTTTTCTCCCAGCAAATACACTGTTTCTAAGGAAATGGGAACACACTGAGGAGACACTTGTGGGAGCTACTGTGACTAAAACTGAGCTTCCCTACGCACAGGGAAGCAAGAGTAATGCTGATTTCATCAAGCCCAGTTACATACTCAGAATCTGTACTACTGCGCAAATAGGCATGTCTCTGTAGGCAAAAAACTCATTTCTGACAAAGTTGCCCAAATGCATCTCAGAAGTGTGCAACTTGTTCCCTGCGTTAGAAAACGTCGAGAAACGGTCGTTTCAGCTAGCGCTGTGCTTCTACACATGTATTTGCTGAACGGTGAAAGCGCACAGTAATGCACTTTTCTCCCAGCAAATACACTGTTTCTAAGGAACTGGGAACACACTGAGGAGACACTTGTGGGAGCTACTGTGACTAAAACTGAGCTTCCCTACGCACAGGGAAGCAAGAGAAATGCTGATTTCATCAAGCCCAGTTACATACTCAGAATCTGTACTACTGCGCAAATTGGCATGTCTCTGTAAGCACAAAACTCATTTTTGAGATAGTTACAAAATTGCACCTCAGAAGTGTGCAACTTGTTCCCTGAGTTAGAAAACGTCGAGAAACGTTCGTTTCTGCTAGCGCTGTGCTTCTACACATGTATTTGCTGAACGGTGAAAGCGCACAGTAATGCACTTTTCTCCCAGCAAATACACTGTTTCTAAGGAACTGGGAACACACTGAGGAGACACTTGTGGGAGCTACTGTGACTAAAACTGAGCTTCCCTACGCACAGGGAAGCAAGAGAAATGCTGATTTCATCAAGCCCAGTTACATACTCAGAATCTGTACTTCTCTGTAGGCAAAAAACTCATTTCAGACAAAGTTGCCCAAATGCATCTCAGAAGTGTGCAACTTGTTCCCTGAGTTAGAAAATGTCGAGAAACGGTCGTTTCAGCTAGCGCTGTGCTTCTACACATGTATTTGCTGAACGGTGAAAGCGCAGAGTAATGCACTTTTCTACCAGCAAATACACTGTTTCTAAGTAACTGGGAACACACTGAGGAGACACTTGTGGGAGCTACTGTGATTAAAACTGAGCTTCCCTACGCACAGGGAAGCAAGAGAAATGCTGATTTCATCAAGCCCAGTTACATACTCAGAATCTGTACTACTGCGCAAATAGGCATGTCTCTGTAGGCAAAAAACTCATTTCTGACAAAGTTGCCCAAATGCATCTCAGAAGTGTGCAACTTGTTCCCTGAGTTAGAAAACGTCGAGAAACGTTCGTTTCTGGTAGCGCTGTGCTTCTACACATGTATTTGCTGAACGGTGAAAGCGCACAGTAATGCACTTTTCTCCCAGCAAATACACTGTGTCTAAGGAAATGGGAACACACTGAGGAGACACTTGTGGGAGCTACTGTGACTAAAACTGAGCTTCCCTACGCACAGGGAAGCAAGAGAAATGCTGATTTCATCCAGCCCAGTTACATACTCAGAATCTGTACTACTGCGCAAATAGGCATGTCTCTGTAGGCAAAAAACTCATTTCTGACAAAGTTGCCCAAATGCATCTCAGAAGTGTGCAACTTGTTCCCTGAGTTAGAAAACGTCGAGAAACATTCATTTCTGCTAGCGCTGTGCTTCTACACATGTATTTGCTGAACGGTGAAAGCGCACAGTAATGCACTTTTCTCCCAGCAAATACACTGTTTCTAAGGAAATGGGAACACACTGAGGAGACACTTGTGGGAGCTACTGTGACTAAAACTGAGCTTCCCTACGCACAGGGAAGCAAGAGTAATGCTGATTTCATCAGGCCCAGTTACATACTCAGAATCTGTACTACTGCGCAAATAGGCATGTCTCTGTAGGCAAAAAACTCATTTCTGACAAAGTTGCCCAAATGCATCTCAGAAGTGTGCAACTTGTTCCCTGCGTTAGAAAACGTCGAGAAACGGTCGTTTCAGCTAGCGCTGTGCTTCTACACATGTATTTGCTGAACGGTGAAAGCGCACAGTAATGCACTTTTCTCCCAGCAAATACACTGTTTCTAAGGAACTGGGAACACACTGAGGAGACACTTGTGGGAGCTACTGTGACTAAAACTGAGCTTCCCTACGCACAGGGAAGCAAGAGAAATGCTGATTTCATCAAGCCCAGTTACATACTCAGAATCTGTACTACTGTGCAAATTGGCATGTCTCTGTAAGCACAAAACTCATTTTTGAGATAGTTACAAAATTGCACCTCAGAAGTGTGCAACTTGTTCCCTGAGTTTGAAAACGTCGAGAAACGTTCGTTTCTGCTAGCGCTGTGCTTCTACACATGTATTTGCTGAACGGTGAAAGCGCACAGTAATGCCCTTTTCTCCCAGCAAATACACTGTTTCTAAGGAACTGGGAACACACTGAGGAGACACTTGTGGGAGCTACTGTGACTAAAACTGAGCTTCCCTACGCACAGGGAAGCAAGAGAAATGCTGATTTCATCAAGCCCAGTTACATACTCAGAATCTGTACTTCTCTGTAGGCAAAAAACTCATTTCAGACAAAGTTGCCCAAATGCATCTCAGAAGTGTGCAACTTGTTCCCTGAGTTAGAAAATGTCGAGAAACGGTCGTTTCAGCTAGCGCTGTGCTTCTACACACGTATTTGCTGAACGGTGAAAGCGCAGAGTAATGCACTTTTCTACCAGCAAATACACTGTTTCTAAGTAACTGGGAACACACTGAGGAGACACTTGTGGGAGCTACTGTGATTAAAACTGAGCTTCCCTACGCACAGGGAAGCAAGAGAAATGCTGATTTCATCAAGCCCAGTTACATACTCAGAATCTGTACTACTGCGCAAATAGGCATGTCTCTGTAGGCAAAAAACTCATTTCTGACAAAGTTGCCCAAATGCATCTCAGAAGTGTGCAACTTGTTCCCTGAGTTAGAAAACGTCGAGAAACGTTCGTTTCTGCTAGCGCTGTGCTTCTACACATGTATTTGCTGAACGGTGAAAGCGCACAGTGATGCACTTTTCTCCCAGCAAATACACTGTTTCTAAGGAAATGGGAACACACTGAGTAGTCACTTGTGGGAGCTACTGTGACTAAAACTGAGCTTCCCTACGCACAGGGAAGCAAGAGAAATGCTGATTTCATCAAGCCCAGGTACATACTCAGAATCTGTACTATTGCGCTAATAGGCATGTCTCTGTAGGCAAAAAACTCATTTCAACAAAGTTGCCCAAATGCATCTCAGAAGTGTGCAACTTGTTCCCTGAGTTAGAAAACATCGAGAAACGTTCGTTTCTGCTAGCGCTGTGCTTCTACACATGTATTTGCTGAACGGTGAAAGCGCACAGTGATGCACTTTTTTCCCAGCAAATACACTGTTTCTAAGGAAATGGGAACACACTGAGGAGACACTTGTGGGAGCTACTGTGACTAAAACTGAGCTTCCCTACGCACAGGGAAGCAAGAGAAATGCTGATTTCATCAAGCCCAGTTACATACTCAGAGTCTGTACTACTGCGCAAATAGGCATGTCTCTGTAGGCAAAAAACTCATTTCTGACAAAGTTGCCCAAATGCATCCCAGAAGTGTCCAACTTGTGCCCTGAGTTAGAGAATGTCGAGAAACGGTCGTTTCTGCTAGCGCTGTGCTTCTACACATGTATTTGCTGAACAGTGAAAGCACAAAGTGATGCACTTTTCTCCCAGCAAATACACTGTTTCTAAGGAAATGGGAACACACTGAGGAGACACTTGTGGGAGCTACTGCTACTAAAACTGAGCTTCCCTACGTACAGGGAAGCAAGAGAAATGCTGATTTCATCAAGCCCAGTTACATACTCAGAATCTGTACTACTGCGCAAATAGGCATGTCTCTGTAGGCAAAAAACTCATTTCTGACAAAGTTGCCCAAATGCATCTCAGAAGTGTGCAACTTGTTCCCTGATTTAGAAAACGTCGAGAAACGTTCGTTTCTGCCAGCGCTGTGCTTCTACACATGTATTTGCTGAACGGTGAAAGCGCACAGTAATGCACTTTTCTCCCAGCAAATACACTGTTTCTAAGGAAATGGGAACACACTGAGGAGACACTTGTGGGAGCTACTGTGACTAAAACAGAGCTTCCCTACGCACAGGGAAGCAAGAGAAATGCTGATTTCATCAAGCCCAGTTACATACTCAGAATCTGTACTACTGCGCAAATAGGCATGTCTCTGTAGGCAAAAAACTCATTTCTGACAAAGTTGCCCAAATGCAACTCAGAAGTGTGCAACTTGTTCCCTGAGTTAGAAAACGTTGAGAAACGGTCGTTTCTGCTAGCGCTGTGCTTCTACACATGTATTTGCTGAACGGTGAAAGCACAAAGTGATGCACTTTTCTCCCAGCAAATACACTGTTTCTAAGGAAATGGGAACACACTGAGGAGACACTTGTGGGAGCTACTGTGACTAAACTGAGCTTCCCTATGCACAGGGAAACAAGAGAAATGCTGATTTCATCAAGCCCAGTTACATACTCAGAATCTGTACTACTGCGCAAATAGGCATGTCTCTGTAGGCAAAAAACTCATTTCTGACAAAGTTGCCCAAATGCATCTCAGAAGTGTGCAACTTGTTCCCTGAGTTAGAAAACGTCGAGAAACGTTCGTTTCTGCTAGCGCTGTGCTTCTACACATGTATTTGCTGAACGGTGAAAGCGCACAGTAATGCACTTTTCTCCCAGCAAATACACTGTTTCTAAGGAAAGTGGAACACACTGAGGAGACACTTGTGGGAGCTACTGGGACTAAAACTGAGCTTCCCTATGCAGAGGGAAGCAAGAGAAATGCTGATTTCATCAAGCCCAGGTACATACTCAGAATCTGTACTACTGCGCAAATAGGCATATCTCTGTAGGCAAAAAACTCATTTCTGACAAAGTTGCCCAAATGCAAGTCAGAAGTGTGCAACTTATTCCCTGAGTTAGAAAACGTCGAGAAACGGTCGCTTCTGCTAGCGCTGTGCTTCTACACATGTATTTGCTGAACGATAAAAGCACAAAGTGATGCACTTTTCTCCCAGCAAATACACTGTTTCTAAGAAATGGGAACACACTGAGGAGACACTTGTGGGAGCTACTGTGACTAAACTGAGCTTCCCTATGCACAGGGAAACAAGAGAAATGCTGATTTCATCAAGCCCAGTTACATACTCAGAATCTGTACTACTGCGCAAATAGGCATGTCTCTGTAGGCAAAAAACTCATTTCTGACAAAGTTGCCCAAATGCATCTCAGAAGTGTGCGACTTGTTCCCTGAGTTAGAAAACGTCGAGAAACGTTCGTTTCTGCTAGCGCTGTGCTTCTACACATGTATTTGCTGAACGGTGAAAGCGCACAGTAATGCACTTTTCTCCCAGCAAATACACTGTTTCTAAGGAAATGGGAACACACTGAGGAGACACTTGTGGGAGCTACTGTGACTAAAACTGAGCTTCCCTACGCACAGGGAAGCAAGAGAAATGCTGATTTCATCAAGCCCAGTTACATACTCAGAATCTGTACTACTGCGCAAATAGGCATGTCTCTGTAGGCAAAAAACTCATTTCTGACAAAGTTGCCCAAATGCATCTCAGAAGTGTGCAACTTGTTCCCTGAGTTAGAAAACGTCGAGAAACGTTCGTTTCTGCTAGCGCTGTGCTTGTACACATGTATTTGCTGAACGGTGAAAGCGCACAGTGATGCACTTTTCTCCCAGCAAATACACTGTTTCTAAGGAAATGGGAACACACTGAGGAGTCACTTGTGGGAGCTACTGTGACTAAAACAGAGCTTCCCTACGCACAGGGAAGCAAGAGAAATGCTGATTTCATCAAGCCCAGTTACATACTCAGAATCTGTACTATTGCGCTAATAGGCATGTCTCTGTAGGCAAAAAACTCATTTCAACAAAGTTGCCCAAATGCATCTCAGAAGTGTGCCACTTGTTCCCTCAGTTAGAAAACATCGAGAAACGGTCGTTTCAGCTAGCGCTGTGCTTCTACACATGTATTTGCTGAACGGTGAAAGCGCACAGTAATGCACTTTTCTCCCAGCAAATACACTGTTTCTAAGGAAATGGGAACACACTAAGGAGACACTTGTGGGAGCTACTGTGACTAAAACTGAGCTTGCCTACGCACAGGGAAGCAAGAGAAATGCTGATTTCATCAAGCCCAGTTACCTACTCAGAATCTGTACTACTGCGCAAATAGGCATGTCTCTGTAGGCAAAAAACTCATTTCTGACAAAGTTGCCCAAATGCATCTCAGAAGTGTGCAACTTGTTCCCTGAGTTATAAAACATCGAGAAACGTTCGTTTCTGCTAGCGCTGTGCTTCTACACATGTATTTGCTGAACGGTGAAAGCGCACAGTAATGCACTTTTCTCCCAGCAAATACACTGTTTCTAAGGAAATGGGAACACACTGAGGAGACACTTGTGGGAGCTACTGTGACTAAAACTGAGCTTCCCTACGCACAGGGAAGCAAGAGAAATGCTGATTTCATCAAGCCCAGTTACATACTCAGAATCTGTACTACTGCGCAAATAGGCATGTCTCTGTAGGCAAAAAACTCATTTCTGACAAAGTTGCCCAAATGCATCTCAGAAGTGTGCAACTTGTTCCCTGAGTTAGAAAACGTCGAGAAACGTTCGTTTCTGCTAGCGCTGTGCTTGTACACATGTATTTGCTGAACGGTGAAAGCGCACAGTGATGCACTTTTCTCCCAGCAAATACACTGTTTCTAAGGAAATGGGAACACACTGAGGAGTCACTTGTGGGAGCTACTGTGACTAAAACTGAGCTTCCCTACGCACAGGGAAGCAAGAGAAATGCTGATTTCATCAAGCCCAGTTACATACTCAGAATCTGTACTATTGCGCTAATAGGCATGTCTCTGTAGGCAAAAAACTCATTTCAACAAAGTTGCCCAAATGCATCTCAGAAGTGTGCCACTTGTTCCCTGAGTTAGAAAACATCGAGAAACGGTCGTTTCAGCTAGCGCTGTGCTTCTACACATGTATTTGCTGAAGGGTGAAAGCGCACAGTAATGCACTTTTCTCCCAGCAAATACACTGTTTCTAAGGAAATGGGAACACACTAAGGAGACACTTGTGGGAGCTACTGTTACTAAAACTGAGCTTGCCTACGCACAGGGAAGCAAGAGAAATGCTGATTTCATCAAGCCCATTTACCTACTCAGAATCTGTACTACTGCGCAAATAGGCATGTCTCTGTAGGCAAAAAACTCATTTCTGACAAAGTTGCCCAAATGCATCTCAGAAGTGTGCAACTTGTTCCCTGAGTTAGAAAACATCGAGAAACGTTCGTTTCTGCTAGCGCTGTGCTTCTACACATGTATTTGCTGAACGGTGAAAGCGCACAGTGATGCACTTTTTTCCCAGCAAATACACTGTTTCTAAGGAAATGGGAACACACTGAGGAGACACTTGTGGGAGCTACTGTGACTAAAACTGAGCTTCCCTACGCACAGGGAAGCAAGAGAAATGCTGATTTCATCAAGCCCAGTTACATACTCAGAATCTGTACTACTGCGCAAATAGGCATGTCTCTGTAGGCAAAAAACTCATTTCTGACAAAGTTGCCCAAATGCATCCCAGAAGTGTACAACTTGTGCCCTGAGTTAGAGAATGTCGAGAAACGGTCGTTTCTGCTAGCGCTGTGCTTCTACACATGTATTTGCTGAACAGTGAAAGCACAAAGTGATGCACTTTTCTCCCAGCAAATACACTGTTTCTAAGGAAATGGGAACACACTGAGGAGACACTTGTGGGAGCTACTGTGACTAAAACTGAGCTTCCCTACGTACAGGGAAGCAAGAGCAATGCTGATTTCATCAAGCCCAGTTACATACTCAGAATCTGTACTACTGCGCAAATAGGCATGTCTCTGTAGGCAAAAAACTCATTTCTGACAAAGTTGCCCAAATGCAACTCAGAAGTGTGCAACTTGTTCCCTGAGTTAGAAAACGTCGAGAAACGGTCGTTTCTGCTAGCGCTGTGCTTCTACACATGTATTTGCTGAACGGTGAAAGCACAAAGTGATGCACTTTTCTCCCAGCAAATACACTGTTTCTAAGGAAATGGGAACACACTGAGGAGACACTTGTGGGAGCTACTGTGACTAAAGTGAGCTTCCCTATGCACAGGGAAACAAGAGAAATGCTGATTTCATCAAGCCCAGTTACATACTCAGAATCTGTACTACTGCGCAAATCGGCATGTCTCTGTAGGCAAAAAACTCATTTCTGACAAAGTTGCCCAAATGCATCTCAGAAGTGTGCAACTTGTTCCCTGAGTTAGAAAACGTCGAGAAACGTTCGTTTCTGCTAGCGCTGTGCTTCTACACATGTATTTGCTGAACGGTGAAAGCGCACAGTAATGCACTTTTCTCCCAGCAAATACACTGTGTCTAAGGAAATGGGAACACACTGAGGAGACACTTGTGGGAGCTACTGTGACTAAAACTGAGCTTCCCTACGCACAGGGAAGCAAGAGAAATGCTGATTTCATCCAGCCCAGTTACATACTCAGAATCTGTACTACTGCGCAAATAGGCATGTCTCTGTAGGCAAAAAACTCATTTCTGACAAAGTTGCCCAAATGCATCTCAGAAGTGTGCAACTTGTTCCCTGAGTTAGAAAACGTCGAGAAACATTCATTTCTGCTAGCGCTGTGCTTCTACACAAGTATTTGCTGAACGGTGAAAGCGCACAGTAATGCACTTTTCTCCCAGCAAATACACTGTTTCTAAGGAAATGGGAACACACTGAGGAGACACTTGTGGGAGCTACTGTGACTAAAACTGAGCTTCCCTACGCACAGGGAAGCAAGAGTAATGCTGATTTCATCAAGCCCAGTTACATACTCAGAATCTGTACTACTGCGCAAATAGGCATGTCTCTGTAGGCAAAAAACTCATTTCTGACAAAGTTGCCCAAATGCATCTCAGAAGTGTGCAACTTGCTCCCTGAGTTAGAAAATGTCGAGAAACGGTCGTTTCAGCTAGCGCTGTGCTTCTACACATGTATTTGCCGAACGGTGAAAGCGCACAGTAATGCACTTTTCTCCCAGCAAATACACTGTTTCTAAGGAACTGGGAACACACTGAGGAGACACTTGTGGGAGCTACTGTGACTAAAACTGAGCTTCCCTACGCACAGGGAAGCAAGAGAAATGCTGATTTCATCAAGCCCAGTTACATACTCAGAATCTGTACTACTGCGCAAATTGGCATGTCTCTGTAAGCAAAAAACTCATTTTTGATATAGTTACACAATTGCACCTCAGAAGTGTGCAACTTGTTCCCTGAGTTAGAATACGTCGAGAAACGTTCGTTTCTGCTAGCGCTGTGCTTCTACACATGTATTTGCTGAACGGTGAAAGCGCACAGTAATGCACTTTTCTCCCAGCAAATACACTGTTTCTAAGGAACTGAGAACACACTGAGGAGACACTTGTGGGAGCTACTGTGATTAAAACTGAGCTTCCCTACGCACAGGGAAGCAAGAGAAATGCTGATTTCATCAAGCCCAGTTACATACTCAGAATCTGTACTACTGCGCAAATAGGCATGTCTCTGTAGGCAAAAAACTCATTTCAGACAAAGTTGCCCAAATGCATCCCAGAAGTGTACAACTTGTTCCCTGAGTTAGAAAATGTCGAGAAACGGTCGTTTCTGCTAGCGCTGTGCTTCTACACATGTATTTGCTAAACAGTGAAAGCACAAAGTGATGCACTTTTCTCCCAGCAAATACACTGTTTCTAAGGAAATGGGAACACACTGAGGAGACACTTTTGGGAGCTACTTTGACTAAAACTGAGCTTCCCTACGCACAGGGAAGCAAGAGAAATGCTGATTTCATCAAGCCCAGTTACATACTCAGAATCTGTAATACTGCGCAAATAGGCATGTCTCTGTAGGCAAAAAACTCATTTCTGACAAAGTTGCCCAAATGCATCTCAGAAGTGTGCAACTTGTTCCCTGATTTAGAAAACGTCGAGAAACGTTCGTTTCTGCTAGCGCTGTGCTTCTACACATGTATTTGCTGAACGGTGAAAGCGCACAGTAATGCACTTTTCTCCCAGCAAATACACTGTTTCTAAGGAAAGTGGAACACACTGAGGAGACACTTGTGGGAGCTACTGGGACTAAAACTGAGCTTCCCTATGCAGAGGGAAGCAAGAGAAATGCTGATTTCATCAAGCCCAGGTACATACTCAGAATCTGTACTACTGCGCAAATAGGCATATCTCTGTAGGCAAAAAACTCATTTCTGACAAAGTTGCCCAAATGCAAGTCAGAAGTGTGCAACTTATTCCCTGAGTTAGAAAACGTCGAGAAACGGTCGCTTCTGCTAGCGCTGTGCTTCTACACATGTATTTGCTGAACGATGAAAGCACAAAGTGATGCACTTTTCTCCCAGCAAATACACTGTTTCTAAGAAATGGGAACACACTGAGGAGACACTTGTGGGAGCTACTGTGACTAAACTGAGCTTCCCTATGCACAGGGAAACAAGAGAAATGCTGATTTCATCAAGCCCAGTTACATACTCAGAATCTGTACTACTGCGCAAATAGGCATGTCTCTGTAGGCAAAAAACTCATTTCTGACAAAGTTGCCCAAATGCATCCCAGAAGTGTACAACTTGTGCCCTGCGTTAGAGAATGTCGAGAAACGGTCGTTTCTGCTAGCGCTGTGCTTCTACACATGTATTTGCTGAACAGTGAAAGCACAAAGTGATGCACTTTTCTCCCAGCAAATACACTGTTTCTAAGGAAATGGGAACACACTGAGGAGACACTTGTGGGAGCTACTGTGACTAAAACTGAGCTTCCCTACGTACAGGGAAGCAAGAGAAATGCTGATTTCATCAAGCCCAGTTACATACTCAGAATCTGTACTACTGCGCAAATAGGCATGTCTCTGTAGGCAAAAAACTCATTTCTGACAAAGTTGCCCAAATGCATCTCAGAAGTGTGCAACTTGTTCCCTGATTTAGAAAACGTCGAGAAACGTTCGTTTCTGCCAGCGCTGTGCTTCTACACATGTATTTGCTGAACGGTGAAAGCGCACAGTAATGCACTTTTCTCCCAGCAAATACACTGTTTCTAAGGAAATGGGAACACACTGAGGAGACACTTGTGGGAGCTACTGTGACTAAAACAGAGCTTCCCTACGCACAGGGAAGCAAGAGAAATGCTGATTTCATCAAGCCCAGTTACATACTCAGAATCTGTACTACTGCGCAAATAGGCATGTCTCTGTAGGCAAAAAACTCATTTCTGACAAAGTTGCCCAAATGCATCTCAGAAGTGTGCAACTTGTTCCCTGAGTTAGAAAACGTCGAGAAACGGTCGTTTCTGCTAGCGCTGTGCTTCTACACATGTATTTGCTGAACGGTGAAAGCGCACAGTAATGCACTTTTCTCCCAGCAAATACACTGTTTCTAAGGAAATGGGAACACACTGAGGAGACACTTGTGGGAGCTACTGTGACTAAAACTGAGCTTCCCTACGCACAGGGAAGCAAGAGAAATGCTGATTTCATCAAGCCCAGTTACATACTCAGAATCTGTACTACTGCGCAAATTGGCATGTCTCTGTAAGCAAAAAACTCATTTTTGAGATAGTTACACAATTGCACCTCAGAAGTGTGCAACTTGTTCCCTGAGTTAGAAAACGTCGAGAAACGTTCGTTTCTGCTAGCGCTGTGCTTCTACACATGTATTTGCTGAACGGTGAAAGCGCACAGTAATGCACTTTTCTCCCAGCAAATACACTGTTTCTAAGGAAATGGGAACACACTGAGGAGACACTTGTGGGAGCTACTGTGACTAAAACTGAGCTTCCCTACGCACAGGGAAGCAAGAGAAATGCTGATTTCATCAAGCCCATTTACATACTCAGAATCTGTACTACTGCGCAAATAGGCATGTCTCTGTAGGCAAAAAACTCATTTCTGACAAAGTTGCCCAAATGCATCTCAGAAGTGTACAACTTGTTCCCTGAGTTAGAAAATGTCGAGAAACGGTCGTATCTGCTAGCGCTGTGCTTCTACACATGTATTTGCTGAACAGTGAAAGCACAAAGTGATGCACTTTTCTCCCAGCAAATACACTGTTTCTAAGAAAATGGGAACACACTGAGGAGACACTTGTGGGAGCTACTGTGACTAAAACTGAGCTTCCCTACGCACAGGGAAGCAAAGAAATGCTGATTTCATCAAGCCCAGTTACATACTCAGAATCTGTACTACAGCGCAAATAGGCATGTCTCTGTAGGCAAAAAACTCATTTTTGAGAAAGTTGCCCAAATGCATCTCAGAAGTGTGGAACTTGTTCCCTGGGTTAGAAAACGTCGAGAAACGTTCGTTTCTGCTAGCGCTGTGCTTCTACACATGTATTTGCTGAACGGTGAAAGCACAAAGTGATGCACTTTTCTCCCAGCAAATACACTGTTTCTAAGGAAATGGGAACACACTGAGGAGACACTTGTGGGAGCTACTGTGACTAAAACTGAGCTTGCCTACGCACAGGGAAGCAAGAGAAATGCTGATTTCATCAAGCCCAGTTACCTACTCAGAATCTGTACTACTGCGCAAATAGGCATGTCTCTGTAGGCAAAAAACTCATTTCTGACAAAGTTTCCCAAATGCATCTCAGAAGTGTGCAACTTGTTCCCTGAGTTAGAAAACGTTGAGAAACGGTCGTTTCTGCTAGAGCTGTGCTTCTACACATGTATTTGCTGAACGGTGAAAGCGCAGATTAATGCACTTTTCTCCCAGCAAATACACTGTTTCTAAGGAAATGGGAACACACTGAGGAGACACTTGTGGGAGCTACTGTGACTAAAACTGAGCTTCCCTACGCACAGGGAAGCTAGAAATGCTGATTTCATCAAGCCCAGTTACATACTCAGAATCTGTACTACTGCGCAAATAGGCATGTCTCTGTAGGCAAAAAACCCATTTCTGACAAAGTTGCCCAAATGCATCTCAGAAGTATGCCACTTGTTCCCTGAGTTAGAAAACGTCGAGAAACGGTCGTTTCAGCTAGCGCTGTGCTTCTACACATGTATTTGCTGAACGGTGAAAGCGCACAGTAATGCACTTTTCTCCCAGCAAATACACTGTTTCTAAGCAAATGGTAACACACTGAGGAGACACTTGTGGGAGCTACTGTGACTAAAACTGAGCTTCCCTACGCACAGGGAAGCAAGAGAAATGCTGATTTCATCAAGCCCAGTTACATACTCAGAATCTGTACTACTGCGCAAATAGGCATGTCTCTGTAGGCAAAAAACTCATTTCTGACAAAGTTGCCCAAATGCATCTCAGAAGTGTGCAAATTGTTCCCTGAGTTAGAAAACGTCGAGAAACGTTCGTTTCTGCTAGCGCTGTGCTTCTACACATGTATTTGCTGAACGGTGAAAGCGCACAGTGATGCACTTTTCTCCCAGCAAATACACTGTTTCTAAGGAAATGGGAACACACTGAGGAGACACTTGTGGGAGCTACTGTGACTAAAACTGAGCTTCCCTACGCACAGGGAAGCAAGAGAAATGCTGATTTCATCCAGCCCAGTTACATACTCAGAATCTGTACTACTGCGCAAATAGGCATGTCTCTGTAGGCAAAAAACTCATTTCTGACAAAGTTGCCCAAATGCATCTCAGAAGTGTGCAACTTGTTCCCTGAGTTAGAAAACGTCGAGAAACATTCATTTCTGCTAGCGCTGTGCTTCTACACATGTATTTGCTGAACGGTGAAAGCGCACAGTTATGCACTTTTCTCCCAGCAAAAATACTGTTTCTAAGGAAATGGGAACACACTGAGGAGACACTTGTGGGAGCTACTGTGACTAAAACTGAGCTTCCCTACGCACAGGGAAGCAAGAGTAATGCTGATTTCATCAAGCCCAGTTACATACTCAGAATCTGTACTACTGCGCAAATAGGCATGTCTCTGTAGGCAAAAAACTCATTTCTGACAAAGTTGCCCAAATGCATCTCAGAAGTGTGCAACTTGCTCCCTGAGTTAGAAAATGTCGAGAAACGGTCGTTTCTGCTAGCGCTGTGCTTCTACACATGTATTTGCTGAACGGTGAAAGCGCACAGTAATGCACTTTTCTCCCAGCAAATACACTGTTTCTAAGGAAATGGGAACACACTGAGGAGACACTTGTGGGAGCTACTGTGACTAAAACTGAGCTTCCCTACGCACAGGGAAGCAAGAGAAATGCTGATTTCATCAAGCCCAGTTACATACTCAGAATCTGTACTACTGCGCAAATAGGCATGTCTCTGTAAGCACAAAACTCATTTTTGAGATAGTTACACAATTGCACCTCAGAAGTGTGCAACTTGTTCCCTGAGTTAGAAAACGTCGAGAAACGTTCGTTTCTGCTAGCGCTGTGCTTCTACACATGTATTTGCTGAACGGTGAAGGCGCACAGTAATGCACTTTTCTCCCAGCAAATACACTGTTTCTAAGGAACTGGGAACACACTGAGGAGACACTTGTGGGAGCACTGTGACTAAAACTGAGCTTCCCTACGCACAGGGAAGCAAGAGAAATGCTGATTTCATCAAGCCCAGTTACATACTCAGAATCTGTACTACTGCGCAAATAGGCATGTCTCTGTAGGCAAAAAACTCATTTCTGACAAAGTTGCCCAAATGCATCTCAGAAGTGTGCAACTTGTTCCCTGCGATAGAAAACGTCGAGAAACGGTCGTTTCAGCTAGCGCTGTGCTTCTACACATGTATTTGCTGAACGTTGAAAGCGCACAGTAATGCACTTTTCTCCCAGTAAATACACTGTTTCTAAGGAACTGGGAACACACTGAGGAGACCCTTGTGGGAGCTACTGTGACTAAAACTGAGCTTCCCTACGCACAGGGAAGCAAGAGAAATGCTGATTTCATCAAGCCCAGTTACATACTCAGAATCTGTACTACTGCGCAAATTGGCATGTCTCTGTAAGCACAAAACTCATTTTTGAGATAGTTACACAATTGCACCTCAGAAGTGTGCAACTTGTTCCCTGAGTTAGAAAACGTCGAGAAACGTTCGTTTCTGCTAGCGCTGTGCTTCTACACATGTATTTGCTGAACGGTGAAGGCGCACAGTAATGCACTTTTCTCCCAGCAAATACACTGTTTCTAAGGAAATGGGAACACACTGAGGAGACACTTGTGGGAGCTACTGTGACTAAAACTGAGCTTCCCTACGCACAGGGAAGCAAGAGAAATGCTGATTTCATCAAGCCCAGTTACATACTCAGAATCTGTACTACTGCGCAAATAGGCATGTCTCTGTAGGCAAAAAACTCATTTCTGACAAAGTTGCCCAAATGCATCTCAGAAGTGTGCAACTTGTTCCCTGCGTTAGAAAACGTCGAGAAACGGTCGTTTCAGCTAGCGCTGTGCTTCTACACATGTATTTGCTGAACGTTGAAAGCGCACAGTAATGCACTTTTCTCCCAGCAAATACACTGTTTCTAAGGAACTGGGAACACACTGAGGAGACACTTGTGGGAGCTACTGTGACTAAAACTGAGCTTCCCTACGCACAGGGAAGCAAGAGAAATGCTGATTTCATCAAGCCCAGTTACATACTCAGAATCTGTACTACTGCGCAAATTGGCATGTCTCTGTAAGCACAAAACTCATTTTTGAGATAGTTACACAATTGCACCTCAGAAGTGTGCAACTTGTTCCCTGAGTTAGAAAACGTCGAGAAACGTTCGTTTCTGCTAGCGCTGTGCTTCTACACATGTATTTGCTGAACGGTGAAGGCGCACAGTAATGCACTTTTCTCCCAGCAAATACACTGTTTCTAAGGAACTGGGAACACACTGAGGAGACACTTGTGGGAGCACTGTGACTAAAACTGAGCTTCCCTACGCACAGGGAAGCAAGAGAAATGCTGATTTCATCAAGCCCAGTTACATACTCAGAATCTGTACTACTGCGCAAATAGGCATGAATCTGTAGGCAAAAAACTCATTTCTGACAAAGTTGCCCAAATGCATCTCAGAAGTGTGCAACTTGTTCCCTGAGTTAGAAAACGTCGAGAAACGTTCGTTTCTGCTAGCGCTGTGCTTCTACACATGTATTTGCTGAACGGTGAAAGCGCACAGTGATGCACTTTTCTCCCAGCAAATACACTGTTTCTAAGGAAATGGGAACACACTGAGGAGACACTTGTGGGAGCTACTGTGACTAAAACTGAGCTTCCCTACGCACAGGGAAGCAAGAGAAATGCTGATTTCATCAAGCCCAGTTACCAGCTCAGAATCTGTACTACTGCGCAAATAGGCATGTCTCTGTAGGCAAAAAACTCATTTCTGACAAAGTTGCCCAAATGCATCTCAGAAGTGTGCAACTTGTTCCCTGAGTTAGAAAATGTCGAGAAACGGTCGTTTCAGCTAGCGCTGTGCTTCTACACATGTATTTGCTGAACAGTGAAAGCGCACAGTAATGCACTTTTCTCCCAGCAAATACACTGTTTCTAAGGAACTGAGAACACACTGAGGAGACACTTGTGGGAGCTACTGTGATTAAAACTGAGCTTCCCTACGCACAGGGAAGCAAGAGAAATGCTGATTTCATCCAGCCCAGTTACATACTCAGAATCTGTACTACTGCACAAATAGGCATGTCTCTGTAGGCAAAAAACTCATTTCAGACAAAGTTGCCCAAATGCATCCCAGAAGTGTACAACTTGTTCCCTGAGTTAGAAAATGTCGAGAAACGGTCGTATCTGCTGGCGCTGTGCTTCTACACATGTATTTGCTGAACAGTGAAAGCACAAAGTGATGCACTTTTCTCCCAGCAAATACACTGTTTCTAAGGAAATGGGAACACACTGAGGAGACACTTTTGGGAGCTACTTTGACTAAAACTGAGCTTCCCTACGCACAGGGAAGCAAGAGAAATGCTGATTTCATCAAGCCCAGTTACATACTCAGAATCTGTAATACTGCGCAAATAGGCATGTCTCTGTAGGCAAAAAACTCATTTCTGACAAAGTTGCCCAAATGCATCTCAGAAGTGTGCAACTTGTTCCCTGATTTAGAAAACGTCGAGAAACGTTCGTTTCTGCTAGCGCTGTGCTTCTACACATGTATTTGCTGAACGGTGAAAGCGCACAGTAATGCACTTTTCTCCCAGCAAATACACTGTTTCTAAGGAAAGTGGAACACACTGAGGAGACACTTGTGGGAGCTACTGGGACTAAAACTGAGCTTCCCTATGCACAGGGAAGCAAGAGAAATGCTGATTTCATCAAGCCCAGTTACATACTCAGAATCTGTACTACTGCGCAAATAGGCATATCTCTGTAGGCAAAAAACTCATTTCTGACAAAGTTGCCCAAATGCAAGTCAGAAGTGTGCAACTTATTCCCTGAGTTAGAAAACGTCGAGAAACGGTCGCTTCTGCTAGCGCTGTGCTTCTACACATGTATTTGCTGAACGATGAAAGCACAAAGTGATGCACTTTTCTCCCAGCAAATACACTGTTTCTAAGAAATGGGAACACACTGAGGAGACACTTGTGGGAGCTACTGTGACTAAACTGAGCTTCCCTATGCACAGGGAAGCAAGAGAAATGCTGATTTCATCAAGCCCTGTTACATACTCAGAATCTGTACTACTGCGCAAATAGGCATGTCTCTGTAGGCAAAAAACTCATTTCTGACAAAGTTGCCCAAATGCATCTCAGAAGTGTGCAACTTGTTCCCTGAGTTAGAAAACGTCGAGAAACGGTCGTTTCAGCTAGCGCTGTGCTTCTACACATGTATTTGCTGAACGGTGAAAGCGCACAGTAATGCACTTTTCTCCCAGCAAATACACTGTTTCTAAGGAACTGGGAACACACTGAGGAGACACTTGTGGGAGCTACTGTGACTAAAACTGAGCTTCCCTACGCACACGGAAGCAAGAGAAATGCTGATTTCATCAAGCCCAGTTACATACTCAGAATCTGTACTACTGCGCAAATAGGCATGTCTCTGTAGGCAAAAAACTCATTTCTGACAAAGTTGCCCAAATGCATCTCAGAAGTGTGCAACTTGTTCCCTGCGTTAGAAAACGTCGAGAAACGGTCGTTTCAGCTAGCGCTGTGCTTCTACACATGTATTTGCTGAACGTTGAAAGCGCACAGTAATGCACTTTTCTCCCAGCAAATACACTGTTTCTAAGGAACTGGGAACACACTGAGGAGACACTTGTGGGAGCTACTGTGACTAAAACTGAGCTTCCCTACGCACAGGGAAGCAAGAGAAATGCTGATTTCATCAAGCCCAGTTACATACTCAGAATCTGTACTACTGCGCAAATTGGCATGTCTCTGTAAGCACAAAACTCATTTTTGAGATAGTTACACAATTGCACCTCAGAAGTGTGCAACTTGTTCCCTGAGTTAGAAAACGTCGAGAAACGTTCGTTTCTGCTAGCGCTGTGCTTCTACACATGTATTTGCTGAACGGTGAAGGCGCACAGTAATGCACTTTTCTCCCAGCAAATACACTGTTTCTAAGGAACTGGGAACACACTGAGGAGACACTTGTGGGAGCACTGTGACTAAAACTGAGCTTCCCTACGCACAGGGAAGCAAGAGAAATGCTGATTTCATCCAGCCCAGTTACATACTCAGAATCTGTACTACTGCGCAAATAGGCATGAATCTGTAGGCAAAAAACTCATTTCTGACAAAGTTGCCCAAATGCATCTCAGAAGTGTGCAACTTGTTCCCTGAGTTAGAAAACGTCGAGAAACGTTCGTTTCTGCTAGCGCTGTGCTTCTACACATGTATTTGCTGAACGGTGAAAGCGCACAGTGATGCACTTTTCTCCCAGCAAATACACTGTTTCTAAGGAAATGGGAACACACTGAGGAGACACTTGTGGGAGCTACTGTGACTAAAACTGAGCTTCCCTACGCACAGGGAAGCAAGAGAAATGCTGATTTCATCAAGCCCAGTTACCAGCTCAGAATCTGTACTACTGCGCAAATAGGCATGTCTCTGTAGGCAAAAAACTCATTTCTGACAAAGTTGCCCAAATGCATCTCAGAAGTGTGCAACTTGTTCCCTGAGTTAGAAAATGTCGAGAAACGGTCGTTTCAGCTAGCGCTGTGCTTCTACACATGTATTTGCTGAACAGTGAAAGCGCACAGTAATGCACTTTTCTCCCAGCAAATACACTGTTTCTAAGGAACTGAGAACACACTGAGGAGACACTTGTGGGAGCTACTGTGATTAAAACTGAGCTTCCCTACGCACAGGGAAGCAAGAGAAATGCTGATTTCATCCAGCCCAGTTACATACTCAGAATCTGTACTACTGCACAAATAGGCATGTCTCTGTAGGCAAAAAACTCATTTCAGACAAAGTTGCCCAAATGCATCCCAGAAGTGTACAACTTGTTCCCTGAGTTAGAAAATGTCGAGAAACGGTCGTATCTGCTGGCGCTGTGCTTCTACACATGTATTTGCTGAACAGTGAAAGCACAAAGTGATGCACTTTTCTCCCAGCAAATACACTGTTTCTAAGGAAATGGGAACACACTGAGGAGACACTTTTGGGAGCTACTTTGACTAAAACTGAGCTTCCCTACGCACAGGGAAGCAAGAGAAATGCTGATTTCATCAAGCCCAGTTACATACTCAGAATCTGTAATACTGCGCAAATAGGCATGTCTCTGTAGGCAAAAAACTCATTTCTGACAAAGTTGCCCAAATGCATCTCAGAAGTGTGCAACTTGTTCCCTGATTTAGAAAACGTCGAGAAACGTTCGTTTCTGCTAGCGCTGTGCTTCTACACATGTATTTGCTGAACGGTGAAAGCGCACAGTAATGCACTTTTCTCCCAGCAAATACACTGTTTCTAAGGAAAGTGGAACACACTGAGGAGACACTTGTGGGAGCTACTGGGACTAAAACTGAGCTTCCCTATGCACAGGGAAGCAAGAGAAATGCTGATTTCATCAAGCCCAGTTACATACTCAGAATCTGTACTACTGCGCAAATAGGCATATCTCTGTAGGCAAAAAACTCATTTCTGACAAAGTTGCCCAAATGCAAGTCAGAAGTGTGCAACTTATTCCCTGAGTTAGAAAACGTCGAGAAACGGTCGCTTCTGCTAGCGCTGTGCTTCTACACATGTATTTGCTGAACGATGAAAGCACAAAGTGATGCACTTTTCTCCCAGCAAATACACTGTTTCTAAGAAATGGGAACACACTGAGGAGACACTTGTGGGAGCTACTGTGACTAAACTGAGCTTCCCTATGCACAGGGAAGCAAGAGAAATGCTGATTTCATCAAGCCCAGTTACATACTCAGAATCTGTAGTACTGCGCAAATAGGCATGTCTCTGTAGGAAAAAACTCATTTCTGACAAAGTTGCCCAAATGCATCTCAGAAGTGTGCAACTTGTTCCCTGAGTTAGAAAACGTCGAGAAACGGTCGTTTCAGCTAGCGCTGTGCTTCTACACATGTATTTGCTGAACGGTGAAAGCGCACAGTAATGCACTTTTCTCCCAGCAAATACACTGTTTCTAAGGAACTGGGAACACACTGAGGAGACACTTGTGGGAGCTACTGTGACTAAAACTGAGCTTCCCTACGCACAGGGAAGCAAGAGAAATGCTGATTTCATCAAGCCCAGTTACATACTCAGAATCTGTACTACTGCGCAAATTGGCATGTCTCTGTAAGCAAAAAACTCATTTTTGAGATAGTTACACAATTGCACCTCAGAAGTGTGCAACTTGTTCCCTGAGTTAGAAAACGTCGAGAAACGTTCGTTTCTGCTAGCGCTGTGCTTCTACACATGTATTTGCTGAACGGTGAAAGCGCACAGTAATGCACTTTTCTCCCAGCAAATACACTGTTTCTAAGGAAATGGGAACACACTGAGGAGACACTTGTGGGAGCTACTGTGACTAAAACTGAGCTTCCCTACGCACAGGGAAGCAAGAGAAATGCTGATTTCATCAAGCCCAGTTACATACTCAGAATCTGTACTACTGCGCAAATAGGCATGTCTCTGTAGGCAAAAAACTCATTTCTGACAAAGTTGCCCAAATGCATCCCAGAAGTGTACAACTTGTTCCCTGAGTTAGAAAATGTCGAGAAACGGTCGTTTCTGCTAGCGTTGTGCTTCTACACATGTATTTGCTGAACAGTGAAAGCACAAAGTGATGCACTTTTCTCCCAGCAAATACACTGTTTCTAAGGAAATGGGAACACACTGAGGAGACACTTGTGGGAGCTACTGTGACTAAAACTGAGCTTCCCTATGCACAGGGAAGCAAGAGAAATGCTGATTTCATCAAGCCCAGTTACATACTCAGAATCTGTACTACTGCGCAAATAGGCATGTCTCTGTAGGCAAAAAACTCATTTCTGACATAGTTGCCAAATGCATCTCAGAAGTGTGCAACTTGTTCCCTGATTTAGAAAACGTCGAGAAACGTTCGTTTCTGCTAGCGCTGTGCTTCTACACATGTATTTGCTGAATGGTGAAAGCGCACAGTAATGCACTTTTCTCCCAGCAAATACACTGTTTCTAAGGAAATGGGAACACACTGAGGAGACACTTGTGGGAGCTACTGGGAGTAAAACTGAGCTTCCCAATGCACAGGGAAGCAAGAGAAATGCTGATTTCATCAAGCCCAGTTACATACTCAGAATCTGTACTACTGCGCAAATAGGCATGTCTCTGTAGGCAAAAAAATCATTTCTGACAAAGTTGCCCAAATGCAACTCAGAAGTGTGCAACTTGTTCCCTGAGTTAGAAAACGTCGAGAAACGGTCGTTTCTGCTAGCGCTGTGCTTCTACACATGTATTTGCTGAACGGTGAAAGCACAAAGTGATGCACTTTTCTCCCAGCAAATACACTGTTTCTAAGGAAATGGGAACACACTGAGGAGACACTTGTGGGAGCTACTGTGACTAAACTGACCTTCCCTATGCACAGGGAAACAAGAGAAATGCTGATTTCATCAAGCCCAGTTACATACTCAGAATCTGTACTACTGCGCAAATAGGCATGTCTCTGTAGGCAAAAAACTCATTACTGACAAAGTTGCCCAAATGCATCTCAGAAGTGTACAACTTGTTCCCTGAGTTAGAAAACGTCGAAAAATGTTCGTTTCTGCTAGCGCTGTGCTTCTACACATGTATTTGCTGAACGGTGAAAGCGCACAGTAATGCACTTTTCTCCCAGCAAATACACTGTTTCTAAGGAACTGGGAACACACTGAGGAGACACTTGTGGGAGCTACTGTGACTAAAACTGAGCTTCCCTACGCACAGGGAAGCAAGAGGAATGCTGATTTCATCCAGCCCAGTTACATACTCAGAATCTGTACTACTGCGCAAATAGGCATGTCTCTGTAGGCAAAAAACTCATTTCTGACAAAGTTGCCCAAATGCATCTCAGAAAAGTGCAACTTGTTCCCTGAGTTAGAAAACGTCGAGAAACATTCATTTCTGCTAGCGCTGTGCTTCTACACATGTATTTGCTGAACGGTGAAAGCGCACAGTAATGCACTTTTCTCCCAGCAAATACACTGTTTCTAAGGAAATGGGAACACACTGAGGAGACACTTGTGGGAGCTACTGTGACTAAAACTGAGCTTCCCTACGCACAGGGAAGCAAGAGTAATGCTGATTTCATCAAGCCCAGTTACATACTCAGAATCTGTACTACTGCGCAAATAGGCATGTCTCTGTAGGCAAAAAACTCATTTCTGACAAAGTTGCCCAAATGCATCTCAGAAGTGTGCAACTTGCTCCCTGAGTTAGAAAATGTCGAGAAACGGTCGTTTCTGCTAGCGCTGTGCTTCTACACATGTATTTGCTGAACGGTGAAAGCGCACAGTAATGCACTTTTCTCCCAGCAAATACACTGTTTCTAAGGAAATGGGAACACACTGAGGAGACACTTGTGGGAGCTACTGTGACTAAAACTGAGCTTCCCTACGCACAGGGAAGCAAGAGAAATGCTGATTTCATCAAGCCCAGTTACATACTCAGAATCTGTACTACTGCGCAAATAGGCATGTCTCTGTAGGCAAAAAACTCATTTCTGACAAAGTTGCCCAAATGCATCCCAGAAGTGTACAACTTGTTCCCTGAGTTAGAAAATGTCGAGAAACGGTCGTTTCTGCTAGCGTTGTGCTTCTACACATGTATTTGCTGAACAGTGAAAGCACAAAGTGATGCACTTTTCTCCCAGCAAATACACTGTTTCTAAGGAAATGGGAACACACTGAGGAGACACTTGTGGGAGCTACTGTGACTAAAACTGAGCTTCCCTATGCACAGGGAAGCAAGAGAAATGCTGATTTCATCAAGCCCAGTTACATACTCAGAATCTGTACTACTGCGCAAATAGGCATGTCTCTGTAGGCAAAAAACTCATTTCTGACAAAGTTGCCAAATGCATCTCAGAAGTGTGCAACTTGTTCCCTGATTTAGAAAACGTCGAGAAACGTTCGTTTCTGCTAGCGCTGTGCTTCTACACATGTATTTGCTGAATGGTGAAAGCGCACAGTAATGCACTTTTCTCCCAGCAAATACACTGTTTCTAAGGAAATGGGAACACACTGAGGAGACACTTGTGGGAGCTACTGGGAGTAAAACTGAGCTTCCCAATGCACAGGGAAGCAAGAGAAATGCTGATTTCATCAAGCCCAGTTACATACTCAGAATCTGTACTACTGCGCAAATAGGCATGTCTCTGTAGGCAAAAAAATCATTTCTGACAAAGTTGCCCAAATGCAACTCAGAAGTGTGCAACTTGTTCCCTGAGTTAGAAAACGTCGAGAAACGGTCGTTTCTGCTAGCGCTGTGCTTCTACACATGTATTTGCTGAACGGTGAAAGCACAAAGTGATGCACTTTTCTCCCAGCAAATACACTGTTTCTAAGGAAATGGGAACACACTGAGGAGACACTTGTGGGAGCTACTGTGACTAAACTGACCTTCCCAATGCACAGGGAAACAAGAGAAATGCTGATTTCATCAAGCCCAGTTACATACTCAGAATCTGTACTACTGCGCAAATAGGCATGTCTCTGTAGGCAAAAAACTCATTACTGACAAAGTTGCCCAAATGCATCTCAGAAGTGTACAACTTGTTCCCTGAGTTAGAAAACGTCGAAAAATGTTCGTTTCTGCTAGCGCTGTGCTTCTACACATGTATTTGCTGAACGGTGAAAGCGCACAGTAATGCACTTTTCTCCCAGCAAATACACTGTTTCTAAGGAACTGGGAACACACTGAGGAGACACTTGTGGGAGCTACTGTGACTAAAACTGAGCTTCCCTACGCACAGGGAAGCAAGAGGAATGCTGATTTCATCCAGCCCAGTTACATACTCAGAATCTGTACTACTGCGCAAATAGGCATGTCTCTGTAGGCAAAAAACTCATTTCTGACAAAGTTGCCCAAATGCATCTCAGAAAAGTGCAACTTGTTCCCTGAGTTAGAAAACGTCGAGAAACATTCATTTCTGCTAGCGCTGTGCTTCTACACATGTATTTGCTGAACGGTGAAAGCGCACAGTAATGCACTTTTCTCCCAGCAAATACACTGTTTCTAAGGAAATGGGAACACACTGAGGAGACACTTGTGGGAGCTACTGTGACTAAAACTGAGCTTCCCTACGCACAGGGAAGCAAGAGTAATGCTGATTTCATCAAGCCCAGTTACATACTCAGAATCTGTACTACTGCGCAAATAGGCATGTCTCTGTAGGCAAAAAACTCATTTCTGACAAAGTTGCCCAAATGCATCTCAGAAGTGTGCAACTTGCTCCCTGAGTTAGAAAATGTCGAGAAACGGTCGTTTCTGCTAGCGCTGTGCTTCTACACATGTATTTGCTGAACGGTGAAAGCGCACAGTAATGCACTTTTCTCCCAGCAAATACACTGTTTCTAAGGAAATGGGAACACACTGAGGAGACACTTGTGGGAGCTACTGTGACTAAAACTGAGCTTCCCTACGCACAGGGAAGCAAGAGAAATGCTGATTTCATCAAGCCCAGTTACATACTCAGAATCTGTACTACTGCGCAAATAGGCATGAATCTGTAGGCAAAAAACTCATTTCTGACAAAGTTGCCCAAATGCATCTCAGAAGTGTGCAACTTGTTCCCTGAGTTAGAAAACGTCGAGAAACGTTCATTTCTGCTAGCGCTGTGCTTCTACACATGTATTTGCTGAACGGTGAAAGCGCACAGTGATGCACTTTTCTCCCAGCAAATACACTGTTTCTAAGGAAATGGGAACACACTGAGGAGACACTTGTGGGAGCTACTGTGACTAAAACTGAGCTTCCCTACGCACAGGGAAGCAAGAGAAATGCTGATTTCATCAAGCCCAGTTACATACTCAGAATCTGTACTACTGCGCAAATCGGCATGTCTCTGTAGGCAAAAAACTCATTTCTGACAAAGTTGCCCAAATGCATCCCAGAAGTGTACAACTTGTTCCCTGAGTTAGAAAATGTCGAGAAACGGTCGTTTCTGCTAGCGCTGTGCTTCTACACATGTATTTGCTGAACAGTGAAAGCACACAGTAATGCACTTTTCTCCCAGCAAATACACTGTTTCTAAGGAAAGTGGAACACACTGAGGAGACACTTGTGGGAGGTACTGGGACTAAAACTGAGCTTCCCTATGCACAGGGAAGCAAGAGAAATGCTGATTTCATCAAGCCCAGTTACATACTCAGAATCTGTACTACTGCGCAAATAGGCATGTCTCTGTAGGCAAAAAACTCATTTCTGACAAAGTTGCCCAAATGCAAGTCAGAAGTGTGCAACTTATTCCCTGAGTTAGAAAACGTCGAGAAACGGTCGTTTCTGCTAGCGCTGTGCTTCTACACATGTATTTGCTGAACGGTGAAAGCACAAAGTGATGCACTTTTCTCCCAGCAAATACACTGTTTCTAAGGAAATGGGAACACACTGAGGAGACACTTGTGGGAGCTACTGTGACTAAAACTGAGCTTCCCTACGCACAGGGAAACAAGAGAAATGCTGATTTCATCAAGCCCAGTTACATACTCAGAATCTGTACTACTGCGCAAATAGGCATGTCTCTGTAGGCAAAAAACTCATTTCTGACAAAGTTGCCCAAATGCATCTCAGAAGTGTGCAACTTGTTCCCTGAGTTAGAAAACGTCGAGAAACGGTCGTTTCAGCTAGCGCTGTGCTTCTACACATGTATTTGCTGAACGGTGAAAGCGCACAGTAATGCACTTTTCTCCCAGCAAATACACTGTTTCTAAGGAACTGGGAACACACTGAGGAGACACTTGTGGGAGCTACTGTGACTAAAACTGAGCTTCCCTACGCACAGGGAAGCAAGAGAAATGCTGATTTCATCAAGCCCAGTTACATACTCAGAATCTGTACTACTGCGCAAATTGGCATGTCTCTGTAAGCAAAAAACTCATTTTTGAGATAGTTACACAATTGCACCTCAGAAGTGTGCAACTTGTTCCCTGAGTTAGAAAACGTCGAGAAACGTTCGTTTCTGCTAGCGCTGTGCTTCTACACATGTATTTGCTGAACGGTGAAAGCGCACAGTAATGCACTTTTCTCCCAGCAAATACACTGTTTCTAAGGAAAGGGGAACACACTGAGGAGACACTTGTGGGAGCTACTGGGACTAAAACTGAGCTTCCCTATGCACAGGGAAGCAAGAGAAATGCTGATTTCATCAAGCCCTGTTACATACTCAGAATCTGTACTACTGCGCAAATAGGCATGTCTCTGTAGGCAAAAAACTCATTTCTGACAAAGTTGCCCAAATGCAACTCAGAAGTGTGCAACTTGTTCCCTGAGTTAGAAAACGTCGAGAAACGTTCGTTTCTGCTAGCGCTGTGCTTCTACACATGTATTTGCAGAACAGTGAAAGCACAAAGTGATGCACTTTTCTCCCAGCAAATACACTGTTTCTAAGGAAATGGGAACACACTGAGGAGACACTTGTGAGAGCTACTGTGACTAAACTGACCTTCCCTATGCACAGGGAAGCAAGAGAAATGCTGATTTCATCAAGCCCAGTTACATACTCAGAATCTGTACTACTGCGCAAATAGGCATGTCTCTGTAGGCAAAAAACTCATTTCTGACAAAGTTGCCGAAATGCATCTCAGAAGTGTGCAACTTGTTCCCTGAGTTAGAAAACGTCGAGAAACGTTCGTTTCTGCTAGCGCTGTGCTTTTACACATGTATTTGCTGAACTGTGAAAGTGCACAGTAATGCACTTTTCTCCCAGCAAATACACTGTTTCTAAGGAACTGGGAACACACTGAGGAGACACTTGTTGGAGCTACTGTGACTAAAACTGAGCTTCCCTACGCACAGGGAAGCAAGAGAAATGCTGATTTCATCCAGCCCAGTTACATACTCAGAATCTGTACTACTGCGCAAATCGGCCTGTCTCTGTAGGCAAAAAACTCATTTCTGACAAAGTTGCCCAAATGCATCTCAGAAGTGTGCAACTTGTTCCCTGAGTTAGAAAACGTCGAGAAACGTTCGTTTCTGCTAGCGCTGTGCTTCTACACATGTATTTGCTGAACGGTGAAAGCGCACAGTAATGCACTTTTCTCCCAGCAAATACACTGTTTCTAAGGAAATGGGAACACACTGAGGAGACACTTGTGGGAGCTACTGTGACTAAAACTGAGCTTCCCTACGCACAGGGAAGCAAGAGAAATGCTGATTTCATCAAGCCCAGTTACATACTCAGAATCTGTACTACTGCGCAAATAGGCATGTCTCTGTAGGCAAAAAACTCATTTCTGACAAAGTTGCCCAAATGCATCTCAGAAGTGTGCAACTTGTTTTCTGAGTTAGAAAACGTCGAGAAACGGTCGTTTCAGCTAGCGCTGTGCTTCTACACATGTATTTGCTGAACGGTGAAAGCGCACAGTAATGCACTTTTCTCCCAGCAAATACACTGTTTCTAAGGAACTGGGAACACACTGAGGAGACACTTGTTGGAGCTACTGTGACTAAAACTGAGCTTCCGTACGCACAGGGAAGCAAGAGAAATGCTGATTTCATCCAGCCCAGTTACATACTCAGAATCTGTACTACTGAGCAAATAGGCATGTCTCTGTAGGCAAAAAACTCATTTCTGACAAAGTTGCCCAAATGCATCTCAGAAGTGTGCAACTTGTTCCCTGAGTTAGAAAACGTCGAGGAACATTCCTTTCTGCTAGTGCTGTGCTTCTACACATGTATTTGCTGAACGGTGAAAGCACACAGTAATGCACTTTTCTCCCAGCAAATACACTGATTCTAAGGAAATGGGAACACACTGAGGAGACACTTGTGGGAGCTACTGTGACTAAAACTGAGCTTCCCTACGCACAGGGAAGCAAGAGAAATGCTGATTTCATCAAGCCCAGTTACATACTCAGAATCTGTACTACTGCGCAAATTGACATGTCTCTGTAAGCAAAAAACTCATTTTTGAGATAGTTACACAATTGCACCTCAGAAGTGTGCAACTTGTTCCCTGAGTTAGAAAACGTCGAGAAACGTTCGTTTCTGCTAGCGCTGTGCTTCTACACATGTATTTGCTGAACGGTGAAAGCGCACAGTAATGCACTTTTCTCCCAGCAAATACACTGTTTCTAAGGAAAGGGGAACACACTGAGGAGACACTTGTGGGAGCTACTGGGACTAAAACTGAGCTTCCCTATGCACAGGCAAGCAAGAGAAATGCTGATTTCATCAGCCCAGTTACATACTCAGAATCTCTACTACTGCGCAAATAGGCATGTCTCTGTAGGCAAAAAACTCATTTCTGACAAAGTTGCCCAAATGCATCTCAGAAGTGTGCAACTTGTTCCCTGAGTTAGAAAACGTCGAGAAACGGTCGTTTCTGCTAGCGCTGTGCTTTTACACATGTATTTGCTGAACTGTGAAAGTGCACAGTAATGCACTTTTCTCCCAGCAAATACACTGTTTCTAAGGAACTGGGAACACACTGAGGAGACACTTGTGGGAGCTACTGTGACTAAAACTGAGCTTCCCTACGCACAGGGAAGCAAGAGAAATGCTGATTTCATCCAGCCCAGTTACATACTCAGAATCTGTACTACTGCGCAAATCGGCATGTCTCTGTAGGCAAAAAACTCATTTCTGACAAAGTTGCCCAAATGCATCTCAGAAGTGTGCAACTTGTTCCCTGAGTTAGAAAACGTCGAGAAACATTCGTTTCTGCTAGTGCTGTGCTTCTACACATGTATTTGCTGAACGGTGAAAGCACACAGTAATGCACTTTTCTCCCAGCAAATACACTGCTTCTAAGGAAATGGGAACACACTGAGGAGACACTTGTGGGAGCTACTGTGACTAAAACTGAGCTTCCCTACGCACAGGGAAGCAAGAGAAATGCTGATTTCATCAAGCCCAGTTACATACTCAGAATCTGTACTACTGCGCAAATAGGCATGTCTCTGTAGGCAAAAAACTCATTTCTGACAAAGTTGCCCAAATGCATCTCAGAAGTGTGCAACTTGTTCCCTGAGTTAGAAAACGTCGAGAAACGTTCGTTTCTGCTAGCGCTGTGCTTCTACACATGTATTTGCTGAACGGTGAAAGCGCACAGTAATGCACTTTTCTCCCAGCAAATACACTGTTTCTAAGGAACTGGGAACACACTGAGGAGACACTTGTGGGAGCTACTGTGACTAAAACTGAGCTTCCCTACGCACAGGGAAGCAAGAGAAATGCTGATTTCATCAAGCCCAGTTACATACTCAGAATCTGTACTACTGCGCAAATAGGCATGTCTCTGTAGGCAAAAAACTCATTTCTGATAAAGTTGCCCAAATGCATCTCAGAAGTGTGCAACTTGTTTTCTGAGTTAGAAAACGTCGAGAAACGTTCGTTTCTGTTAGCGCTGTGCTTCTACAAATGTATTTGCTGAACGGTGAAAGCGCACAGTGATGCACTTTTCTCCCAGCAAATACACTGTTTCTAAGGAAATGGTAACACACTGAGGAGACACTTGTGGGAGCTACTGTGACTAAAACTGAGCTTCCCTACGCACAGGGAAGCAAGAGAAATGCTGATTTCATCAAGCCCAGTTACATACTCAGAATCTGTACGACTGCGCAAATAGGCATGTCTCTGTAGGCAAAAAACCCATTTCTGACAAAGTTGCCCAAATGCATCTCAGAAGTATGCCACTTGTTCCCTGAGTTAGAAAACGTCGAGAAACGGTCGTTTCAGCTAGCGCTGTGCTTCTACACATGTATTTGCTGAACGGTGAAAGCGCACAGTAATGCACTGTTCTCCCAGCAAATACACTGTTTCTAAGGAAATGGTAACACACTGAGGAGACACTTGTGGGAGCTACTGTGACTAAAACTGAGCTTCCCTAATCACAGGGAAGCAAGAGAAATGCTGATTTCATCAAGCCCAGTTACATACTCAGAATCTGTACTACTGCGCAAATAGGCATGTCTCTGTAGGCAAAAAACTCATTTCTGTCAAAGTTGCCCAAATGCATCTCAGAAGTGTGCAACTTGTTCCCTGAGTTAGAAAACGTCGAGAAATGTTCGTTTCTGCTAGCGCTGTGCTTCTACACATGTATTTGCTGAACGGTGAAAGCGCACAGTGATGCACTTTTCTCCCAGCAAATACACTGTTTCTAAGGAAATGGGAACACACTGAGGAGTCACTTGTGGGAGCTACTGTGACTAAAACTGAGCTTCCCTACGCACAGGGAAGCAAGAGAAATGCTGATTTCATCAAGCCCAGATACATACTCTGAATCTGTACTACTGCGCAAATAGGCATGTCTCTGTAGGCAAAAAACTCATTTCTGACAAAGTTGCCCAAATGCATATCAGAAGTGTGCCACTTGTTCCCTGAGTTAGAAAACGTCGAGAAACGGTCGTTTCTGCTAGCGCTGTGCTTCTACACATGTATTTGCTGAACGGTGAATGCGCACAGTAATGCACTTTTCTCCAAGCAAATACACTGTTTCTAAGGAACTGGGAACACACTGAGGAGACACTTGTGGGAGCTACTGTGACTAAAACTGAGCTTCCCTACGCACAGGGAAGCAAGAGAAATGCTGATTTAATCAAGCCCAGTTACATACTCAGAATCTGTACTACTGCGCAAATAGGCATGTCTCTGTAGGCAAAAAACTCATTTCTGACAAAGATGCCCAAATGCATCTCAGAAGTGTGCAACTTGTTCCCTGAGTTAGAAAACGTCGAGAAACGGTCGTTTCAGCTAGCGCTGTGCTTCTACACATGTATTTGCTGAACGGTGAAAGCACACAGTAATGCACTTTTCTCCCAGCAAATACACTGTTTCTAAGGAAATGGTAACACACTGAGGAAACACTTGTTGGAGCTACTGTGACTAAATCTGAGCTTCCCTAATCACAGGGAAGCAAGAGAAATGCTGATTTCATCAAGCCCAGTTACATACTCAGAATCTGTACTACTGCGCAAATAGGCATGTCTCTGTAGGCAAAAAACTCATTTCTGACAAAGTTGCCCAAATGCATCTCAGAAGTGTGCAACTTGTTCCCTGAGTTAGAAAACGTCGAGAAACGTTCGTTTCTGCTAGCGCTGTGCTTCTACACATGTATTTGCTGAACGGTGAAAGCGCAGATTGATGCACTTTTCTCCCAGCAAATACACTGTTTCTAAGGAAATGGGAACACACTGAGGAGTCACTTGTGGGAGCTACTGTGACTAAAACTGAGCTTCCCTACGCACAGGGAAGCAAGAGAAATGCTGATTTCATCAAGCCCAGTTACATACTCAGAATCTGTACTACTGCGCAAATAGGCATGTCTCTGTAGGCAAAAAACTCATTTCTGACAAAGTTTCCCAAATGCATCTCAGAAGTGTGCAACTTGTTCCCTGAGTTAGAAAACGTCGAGAAACGGTCGTTTCAGCTAGCGCTGTGCTTCTACACATGTATTTGCTGAACGGTGAAAGCACACAGTAATGCATTTTCTCCCAGCAAATACACTGTTTCTAAGGAAATGGTAACACACTGAGGAAACACTTGTGGGAGCTACTGTGACTAAAACTGAGCTTCCCTAATCACAGGGAAGCAAGAGAAATGCTGATTTCATCAAGCCCAGTTACATACTCAGAATCTGTACTACTGCGCAAATAGGCATGTCTCTGTAGGCAAAAAACTCATTTCTGACAAAGTTGCCCAAATGCATCTCAGAAGTGTGCAACTTGTTTTCTGAGTTAGAAAACGTCGAGAAACGTTCGTTTCTGTTAGCGCTGTGCTTCTACACATGTATTTGCTGAACGATGAAAGCGCACAGTGATGCACTTTTCTCCCAGCAAATACACTGTTTCTAAGGAAATGGGAACACACTGAGGAGACACTTGTGGGAGCTACTGTGACTAAAACTGAGCTTCCCTACGCACAGGGAAGCAAGAGAAATGCTGATTTCATCAAGCCCAGTTACATACTCAGAATCTGTACGACTGCTCAAATAGGCATGTCTCTGTAGGCAAAAAACCCATTTCTGACAAAGTTGCCCAAATGCATCTCAGAAGTATGCCACTTGTTCCCTGAGTTAGAAAACGTCGAGAAACGGTCGTTTCAGCTAGCGCTGTGCTTCTACACATGTATTTGCTGAACGGTGAAAGCGCACAGTAATGCACTTTTCTCCCAGCAAATACACTGTTTCTAAGGAAATGGTAACACACTGAGGAGACACTTTTGGGAGCTACTGTGACTAAAACTGAGCTTCCCTAATCACAGGGAAGCAAGAGAAATGCTGATTTCATCAAGCCCAGTTACATACTCAGAATCTGTACTACTGCGCAAATAGGCATGTCTCTGTAGGCAAAAAACTCATTTCTGACAAAGTTGCCCAAATGCATCTCAGAAGTGTGCAACTTGTTCCCTGAGTTAGAAAACGTCGAGAAACGTTCGTTTCTGCTAGCGCTGTGCTTCTACACATGTATTTGCTGAACGGTGAAAGCGCACAGTGATGCACTCTTCTCCCAGCAAATACACTGTTTCTAAGGAAATGGGAACACACTGAGGAGTCACTTGTGGGAGCTACTGTGACTAAAACTGAGCTTCCCTACGCACAGGGAAGCAAGAGAAATGCTGATTTCATCAAGCCCAGATACATACTCTGAATCTGTACTACTGCGCAAATAGGCATGTCTCTGTAGGCAAAAAACTCATTTCTGACAAAGTTGCCCAAATGCATATCAGAAGTGTGCCACTTGTTCCCTGAGTTAGAAAATGTCGAGAAACGGTCGTTTCAGCTAGCGCTGTGCTTCTACACATGTATTTGCTGAACGGTGAATGCGCACAGTAATGCACTTTTCTCCAACCAAATACACTGTTTCTAAGGAACTGGGAACACACTGAGGAGACACTTGTGGGAGCTACTGTGACTAAAACTGAGCTTCCCTACGCACAGGTAAGCAAGAGAAATGCTGATTTCATCAAGCCCATTTACATACTAAGAATCTGTACTATTGCGCTAATAGGCATGTCTCTGTAGGCAAAAAACTCATTTCTGACAAAGTTGCCCAAATGCATCTCAGAAGTGTGCCACTTGTTCCCTGAGTCAGAAAACATCGAGAAACGGTCGTTTCAGCTAGCGGTGTGCTTCTACACATGTATTTGCTGAACGGTGAAAGCGCACAGTAATGCACTTTTCTCCCAGCAAAAACACTGTTTCTAAGGAAATGGGAACACACTGAGGAGACACTTGTGGGAACTATTGTGACTAAAACTGAGCTTCCCTACGCACAGGGAAGCAAGAGAAATGCTGATTTCATCAAGCCCAGTTACATACTCAGAATCTGTACTACTGCACAAATAGGCATGTCTCTGTAGGCAAAAAACTCATTTCTGTCAAAGTTGCCCAAATGCATCTCAGAAGTGTGCAACTTGTTCCCTGAGTTAGAAAACGTCGAGAAACGGTCGTATCTGCTAGCGCTGTGCTTCTACACATGTATTTGCTGAACGGTGAAAGCGCACAGTAATGCACTTTTCTCCCAGCAAATATACTGTTTCTACGGAAATAGGAACACACTGAGGAGACACTTGTGGGAGCTACTGTGACTAAAACTGAGCTTCCCTACGCACAGGGAAGCAAGAGAAATGCTGATTTCATCAAGCCCAGTTACATACTCAGAATCTGTACTACTGCGCAAATAGGCATGTCTCTGTAGGCAAAACACTCATTTCTGACAAAGTTGCCCAAATGCATCTCAGAAGTGTGCAACTTGTTCCCTGAGTTAGAAAACGTCGAGAAACGTTCGAATCTGCTAGCACTGTGCTTCTACAAATGTATTTGTTGAACGGTGAAGCGCACAGTAATGCACTTTTCTCCCAGCAAATACACTGTTTCTAAGGAAATGGTAACACACTGAGGAGACACTTGTGGGAGCTACTGTGACTAAAACTGAGCTTCCCTACGCACAGGGTAGCAAGAGAAATGCTGATTTAATCAAGCCCAGTTACATACTCAGAATCTGTACTACTGCGCAAATAGGCATGTCTCTGTAGGCAAAAAACTCATTTCTGACAAAGATGCCCAAATGCATCTCAGAAGTGTGCAACTTGTTCCCTGAGTTAGAAAACGTCGAGAAACGTTCGTTTCTGCTAGCGCTGTGCTTCTACACATGTATTTGCTGAAAGGTGAAAGCGCACAGTAATGCACTTCTCTCCCAGCAAATACACTGTTTCTAAGGAAATGGGAACACACTGAGGAGACACTTGTGGGAGCTACTGTGACTAAAACTGAGCTTCCCTACGCACAGGGAAGCAAGAGAAATGCTGATTTCATCAAGCCCAGTTACATACTCAGAATCTGTACTACTGCACAAATAGGCATGTCTCTGTAGGCAAAAAACTCATTTTTGAGAAAGTTACCCAAATGCATCTCAGAAGTGTGGAACTTGTTCCCTGAGTTAGAAAACGTCGAGAAACGTTTGTTTCTGCTAGCGCTGTGCTTCTACACATGTATTTGCTGAACGGTGAAAGCGCAAAGTAATGCACTTTTCTCCCAGCAAATACACTGTTTCTAAGGAACTGGGAACACACTGAGGAGACACTTGTGGGAGCTACTGTGACTAAAACTGAGCTTCCCTACGCACAGGGAAGCAAGAGAAATGCTGATTTCATCAAGCCCAGTTACATACTCAGAATCTGTACTACTGCGCAAATAGGCATGTCTCTGTAGGCAAAAAACTCATTTCTGACAAAGTTGCCCAAATGCATCTCAGAAGTGTGCAACTTGTTCCCTGAGTTAGAAAACGTCGAGAAACGGTCGTTTCTGTTAGCGCTGTGCTTCTACACATGTATTTGCTGAACGGTGAAAGCACACAGTGATGCACTTTTCTTTCAGGAAATACACTGTTTCTAAGGAAATGGGAACACACTGAGGAGACACTTGTGGGAGCTACTGTGACTAAAACTGAGCTTCCCTACGCACAGGGAAGCAAGAGAAATGCTGATTTCATCAAGCCCAGTTACATACTCTGAATCTGTACTACTGCGCAAATAGGCATGTCTCTGTAGGCAAAAAACTCATTTCTGACAAAGTTGCCCAAATGCATATCAGAAGTGTGCCACTTGTTCCCTGAGTTAGAAAACGTCGAGAAACGGTCGTTTCAGCTAGCGCTGTGCTTCTACACATGTATTTGCTGAACGGTGAATGCGCACAGTAATGCACTTTTCTCCAAGCAAATACACTGTTTCTAAGGAACTGGGAACACACTGAGGAGACACTTGTGGGAGCTACTGTGACTAAAACTGAGCTTCCCTACGCACAGGGAAGCAAGAGAAATGCTGATTTCATCAAGCCCATTTACATACTAAGAATCTGTACTATTGCGCTAATAGGCATGTCTCTGTAGGCAAAAAACTCATTTCTGACAAAGTTTCACAAATGCATCTCAGAAGTGTGCAACTTGTTCCCTGAGTTAGAAAACGTCGAGAAACGTTCGTTTCTGCTAGCGCTGTGCTTCTACACATGTATTTGCTGAACGGTGAAAGCGCACAGTAATGCACTTTTCTCCCAGCAAATACACTGTTTCTAAGGAACTGGGAACACACTGAGGAGACACTTGTGGGACCTACTGTGACTAAAACTGAGCTTCCCTACGCACAGGGAAGCAAGAGAAATGCTGATTTCATCAAGCCGAGTTACATACTCAGAATCTGTACTACTGTGAAAACAGGCATATCTCTGTAGGCAAAAAACTCATTTCTGAAAAAGTTGCCCAAATGCATCTCAGAAGTGTGCAACTTGTACCCTGAGTTAGAAAACGTCGAGAAACGGTCGTTTCTGCTAACGCTGTGCTTCTACACATGTATTTGCTGAACGGTGAAAGCGCACAGTAATGCACTTTTCTCCCAGCAAATACACTGTTTCTAAGGAAATGGGAACACACAGAGGAGACACTTGTGGGAGCTACTGTCACTAAAACTGAGCTTCCCTACGCACAGGGAAGCAAGAGAAATGCTGATTTCATCAAGCCCAGTTACATACTCAGAATCTGTACTACTGCGCAAATAGGCATGTCTCTGTAGGCAAAAAACTCATTTCTGACAAAGTTGCCCAAATGCATCTCAGAAGTGTGCAACTTGTTCCCTGAGTTAGAAAACGTCGAGAAACGTTCGTTTCTGCTAGCGCTGTGCTTCTACAAATGTATTTGCTGAACGGTGAAAGCGCACAGTAATGCACTTTTCTCCCAGCAAATACACTGTTTCTAAGGAAATGGGAACACACTGAGGAGACACTTGTGGGAGCTACTGTGACTAAAACTGAGCTTCCCTACGCACAGGGAAGCTAGAGAAATGCTGATTTCATCAAGCCCAGTTACATACTCAGAATCTGTACTACTGCGCAAATAGGCATGTCTCTGTAGGCAAAAAACTCATTTCTGACAAAGTTGCCCAAATGCATCTCAGAAGTGTGCAACTTGTTCCCTGAGTTAGAAAACGTGGAGAAACGTTTGTTTCTGCTAGCGCTGTGCTTCTACACATGTATTTGCTGAACGGTGAAAGCACACAGTAATGCACTTTTCTCCCAGCAAATACACTGTTTCTAAGGAACTGGGAACACACTGAGGAGACACTTGTGGGAGCTACTGTGACTAAACTGACGTTCCCTATGCACAGGGAAACAAGAGAAATGCTGATTTCATCAAGCCCAGTTACATACTCAGAATCTGTACTACTGCGCAAATAGGCATGTCTCTGTAGGCAAAAAACTCATTTCTGACAAAGTTGCCCAAATGCATCTCAGAAGTGTGCAACTTGTTCCCTGAGTTAGAAAACGTCGAGAAACGGTCGTTTCTGCTAGCGCTGTGCTTCTACACATGTATTTGCTGAACGGTGAAAGCGCACAGTAATGCACTTTTCTCCCAGCAAATACACTGTTTCTAAGGAAAGGGGAACACACTGAGGAGACACTTGTGGGAGCTACTGTGACTAAAACTGAGCTTCCCTATGCACAGGGAAACAAGAGAAATGCTGATTTCATCAAGCCCAGTTACATACTCAGAATCTGTACTACTACGCAAATAGGCATGTCTCTGTAGGCAAAAAACTCATTTCTGACAAAGTTGCCCAAATGCATCTCAGAAGTGTGCAACTTGTTCCCTGAGTTAGAAAACGTCGAGAAACGTTCGTTTCTGCTAGCGCTGTGCTTCTACACATGTATTTGCTGAACGGTGAAAGCGCACAGTAATGCACTTTTCTCCCAGCAAATACACTGTTTCTAAGGAAATGGGAACACACTGAGGAGACACTTGTGGGAGCTACTGTGACTACAACTGAGCTTCCCTACGCACAGGGAAGCAAGAGAAATGCTGATTTCATCAAGCCCAGTTACATACTCAGAATCTGTACTACTGCGCAAATAGGCATGTCTCTGTAGGCAAAAAACTCATTTCTGACAAAGTTGCCCAAATGCATCTCAGAAGTGTGCAACTTGTTCCCTGAGTTAGAAAACGTCCAGAAACGGTCGTTTCAGCTAGCGCTTTGCTTCTACACATGTATTTGCTGAACGGTGAAAGCGCACAGTAATGCACTTTTCTCCCAGCAAATACACTGTTTCTAAGGAACTGGGAACACACTGAGGAGACACTTGTGGGAGCTACTGTGACTAAAACTGAGCTTCCCTACGCACAGGGAAGCAAGAGAAATGCTGATTTCATGAAGCCCAGTTACATACTCAGAATCTGTACTACTGCGCAAATTGGCATGTCCCTGTAAGCAAAAAACTCATTTTTGAGATAGTTACACAATTGCACCTCAGAAGTGTGCAACTTGTTCCCTGAGTTAGAAAACGTCGAGAAACGTTCGTTTCTGCTAGCGCTGTGCTTCTACACATGTATTTGCTGAACGGTGAAACCGCACAGTAATGCACTTTTCTCCCAGCAAATACACTGTTTCTAAGGAAATGGGAACACACTGAGGAGACACTTGTGGGAGCTACTGTGACTAAAACTGAGCTTCCCTACGCACAAGGAAGCAAGAGAAATGCTGATTTCATCAAGCCCAGTTACATACTCAGAATCTGTACTACTGAGCAAATAGGCATGTCTCTGTAGGCAAAAAACTCATTTCTGACAAAGTTGCCCAAATGCATCCCAGAAGTGTACAACTTGTTCCCTGAGTTAGAAAATGTCGAGAAACGGTCGTTTCTGCTAGCGCTGTGCTTCTACACATGTATTTGCTGAACAGTGAAAGCACAAAGTGATGCACTTTTCTCCCAGTAAATACACTGTTTCTAAGGAAATGGGAACACACTGAGGAGACACTTGTGGGAGCTACTGTGATTAAAACTGAGCTTCCCTACGCACAGGGTAGCAAGAGAAATGCTGATTTCATCAAGCCCAGTTACATACTCAGAATCTGTACTACTGCGCAAATAGGCATGTCTCTGTAGGCAAAAAACTCATTTCTGACAAAGTTGCCCAAATGCATCTCAGAAGTGTGCAACTTGTTCCCTGAGTTAGAAAACGTCGAGAAACGTTCGTTTCTGCTAGCGCTGTGCTTCTACACATGTATTTGCTGAACGGTGAAAGCGCACAGTAATGCACTTTTCTCCCAGAAAATACACTGTTTCTAAGGAAATGGGAACACACTGAGGAGACACTTGTGGGAGCTACTGTGACTAAAACTGAGCTTCCCTACGCACAGGGAAGCAAGAGAAATGCTGATTTCATCCAGCCCAGTTACATACTCAGAATATGTACTACTGCGCAAATAGGCATGTCTCTGTAGGCAAAAACCTCATTTCTGACAAAGTTGCCCAAATGCATCTCAGAAGTGTGCAACTTGTTCCCTGAGTTAGAAAACGTCGAGAAACATTCATTTCTGCTAGCGCTGTGCTTCTACACATGTATTTGCTGAACGGTGAAAGCGCAAAGTAATGCACTTTTCTCCCAGCAAATACACTGTTTCTAAGGAAATGGGAACACACTGAGGAGACACTTGTGGGAGCTACTGTGACTAAAACTGAGATTCCCTACGCACAGGGAAGCAAGAGTAATGCTGATTTCATCAAGCCCAGTTACATACTCAGAATCTGTACTACTGCTCAAATAGGCATGTCTCTGTAGGCAAAAAACTCATTTCTGACAAAGTTGCCCAAATGCATCTCAGAAGTGTGCAACTTGCTCCCTGAGTTAGAAAATGTCGAGAAACGGTCGTTTCTGCTAGCGCTGTGCTTCTACACATGTATTTGCTGAACGGTGAAAGCGCACAGTGATGCACTTTTCTCCCAGCAAATACACTATTTCTAAGGAAATGGGAACACACTGAGGAGACACTTGTGGGAGCTACTGTGACTAAAACTGAGCTTCCCTACGCACAGGGAAGCAAGAGAAATGCTGATTTCATCAAGCCCAGTTACATACTCAGAATCTGTACTACTCTGCAAATAGGCATGTCTCTGTAGGCAAAAAACTCATTTCTGACAAAGTTGCCCAAATGCATCTCAGAAGTCTGCAACTTGTTCCCTGATTTAGAAAACGTCGAGAAACAGTCATATCTTCTAACGCTGTGCTTCTACACATGTATTTGCTGAACGGTGAAAGCGCACAGTAATGCACTTTTCTCCCAGCAAATACACTGTTTCTAAGGAAATGGGAACACACTGAGGAGACACTTGTGGGAGCTACTGTGACTAAAACTGAGCTTCCCTACGCACAGGGAAGCAAGAGAAATGCTGATTTCATCAAGCCCAGTTACATACTCAGAATCTGTACTACTGCGCAAATAGGCATGTCTCTGTAGGCAAAAAACTCATTTCTGACAAAGTTGCCCAAATGCATCTCAGAAGTGTGCAACTTGTTTCCTGAGTTAGAAAATGTCGAGAAACGGTCGTTTCTGCTAGCGCTGTGCTTCTACACGTGTATTTGCTGAACGGTGAAAGCGCACAGTAATGCACTTTTCTCCCAGCAAATACACTGTTTCTAAGGAAACGGGAACACACTGAGGAGACACTTGTGGGAGCTACTGGGACTAAAACTGAGCTTCCCTACGCACAGGGAAGCAAGAGAAATGCTGATTTCATCAAGCCCAGTTACATACTCAGAATCTGTACTACTGCGCAAATAGGCATGTCTCTGTAGGCAAAAAACTCATTTCTGACAAAGTTGCCCAAAAGCATCTCAGAAGTGTGCAACTTGTTCCCTGAATTAGAAAACATCGAGAAACGGTCATATCTGCTAACGCTGTGCTTCTACACATGTATTTGCTGTCTCTGTAGGCAAAAAACTCATTTCTGACAAAGTTGCCCAAATGCATCTCAGAAGTGTGCAACTTGTTCCCTGAGTTAGAAAAAGACGAGAAACATTCGTTTCTGCTAGCGCTGTGATTCTACACATGTATTTGCTGAACGGTGAAAGCGCACAGTAATGCACTTTACTCCCAGCAAATACACTGTTTCTAAGGAAATGGGAACACACTGAGGAGTCACTTGTGGGAGCTACTGTGACTAAAACTGAGCTTCCCTATGCACAGGGAAGCAAGAGAAATGCTGATTTCATCAAGCCCAGTTACATACTCAGAATCTGTACTACTGCGCAAATAGGCATGTCTCTGTAGGCAAAAAACTCGTTTCTGACAATGTTGCCCAAATGCATCTCAGAAGTGTGCAACTTGTTCCCTGAGTTAGAAAACGTCGTGAAACATTCGTTTCTGCTAGTGCTGTGCTTCTACACATGTATTTGCTGAACGGTGAAAGCGCACAGTAATGCACTTTTCTCCCAGCAAATACACTGCTTCTAAGGAAATGGGAACACACTGAGGAGACACTTGTGGGAGCTACTGTGACTAAAACTGAGCTTCCCTACGCACAGGGAAGCAAGAGAAATGCTGATTTCATCAAGCCCAGTTACATACTCAGAATCTGTACTACTGCGCAAATAGGCATGTCTCTGTAGGCAAAAAACTCATTTCTGACAAAGTTGCCCAAATGCATCTCAGAAGTGTGCAACTTGTTCCCTGAGTTAGAAAACGTCGAGAAACGGTCATATCTGCTAACGCTGTGCTTCTACACATGTATTTGCTGAACGGTGAAAGCGCACAGTAATGCATTTTTCTCCCAGTAAATACACTGTTTCTAAGGAAATGGGAACACACTGAGGAGACACTTGTGGGATCTACTGTGACTAAAAGTGAGCTTCCCTACGCACAGGGAAGCAAGAGAAATGCTGATTTCATCAAGCCCAGTTACATACTCAGAATCTGTACTACTGCGCAAATAGGCATGTCTCTGTAGGCAAAAAACTCATTTCTGACAAAGATGCCCAAATGCATCTCAGAAGTGTGCAACTTGTTTTCTGAGTTAGAAAACGTCGAGAAACGGTCGTTTCAGCTAGCGCTGTGCTTCTACACATGTATTTGCTGAACGGTGAAAGCGCACAGTAATGCACTTTTCTCCCAGCAAATACACTGTTTCTAAGGAACTGGGAACACACTGAAGAGACACTTGTGGGACCTACTGTGACTAAAACTGAGGTTCCCTACGCACAGGGAAGCAAGAGAAATGCTGATTTCATCAAGCCTAGTTACATACTCAGAATCTGTACTACTGCGCAAATAGGCATATCTCTGTAGGCAAAAAACTCATTTCTGACAAAGTTGCCCAAATGCATCTCAGAAGTGTGCAACTTGTTCCCTGAGTTAGAAAACGTCGAGAAACGGTCATATCTGCTAGCGCTGTGCTTCTACACATGTATTTGCTGAACGGTGAAAGCGCACAGTAATGCACTTTTCTCCCAGCAAATACACTGTTTCTAAGGAACTGGGAACACACTAAGGAGACACTTGTGGGACCTACTGTGACTAAAACTGAGCTTCCCTACGCACAGGGAAGCAAGAGAAATGCTGATTTCATCAAGCCTAGTTACATACTCAGAATCTGTACTACTGTGCAAACAGGCATATCTCTGTAGGCAAAAAACTCATTTCTGAAAAAGTTGCCCAAATGCATCTCAGAAGTGTGCAACTTGTACCCTGAGTTAGAAAATGTCGAGAAACGGTCATATCTGCTAACACTGTGCTTCTACACATGTATTTGCTGAACGGTGAAAGCGCACAGTAATGCACTTTTCTCCCAGCAAATACACTGTTTCTAAGGAAATGGGAACACACTGAGGAGACACTTGTGGGAGCTACTGTGACTAAAACTGAGCTTCCCTACGCACAGGGAAGCAAGAGAAATGCTGATTTCATCAAGCCCAGTTACATACTCAGAATCTGTACTACTGCGCAAATAGGCATGAATCTGTAGGCAAAAAACTCATTTCTGACAAAGTTGCCCAAATGAATCTCAGAAGTGTGCAACTTGTTCCCTGAGTTAGAAAACGTCGAGAAACGTTCGTTTATGCTAGCGCTGTGCTTCTACACATGTATTTGCTGAACGGTGAAAGCGCACAGTGATGCACTTTTCTCCCAGCAAATACACTGTTTCTAAGGAAATGGGAACACACTGAGGAGACACTTGTGGGAGCTACTGTGACTAAAACTGAGCTTCCCTACGCACAGGGAAGCAAGAGAAATGCTGATTTCATCAAGCCCAGTTACATACTCAGAATCTGTACTACTGCGCAATTAGGCATGTCTCTGTAGGCAAAAAACTCATTTCTGACAAAGTTGCCCAAATGCATCTCAGAAGTGTGCAACTTGTTCCCTGATTTAGAAAACGTCGAGAAACTGTCATATCTTCTAACGCTGTGCTTCTACACATGTATTTGTGAACGGTGAAATCGCACAGTAATGCACTTTTCTCCCAGCAAATACACTGTTTCTAAGGAAATGGGAACACACTGAGAAGACACTTGTGGGAGCTACTGTGACTAAAACTGAGCTTCGCTACGCACAGGGAAGCAAGAGAAATGCTGATTTCATCAAGCCCAGTTACATACTCAGAATCTGTACTACTGCACAAATAGGCATGAATCTGTAGGCAAAAAACTCATTTCTGACAAAGTTGCCCAAATGCATCTCAGAAGTGTGCAACTTTTTCCCTGATTTAGAAAACGTCGAGAAACTTTCGTTTCTGCTAGCGCTGTGCTTCTACACATGCATTTGCTGAACGGTGAAAGCGCACAGTAATGCACTTTTCTCCCAGCAAATACACTGTTTCTAAGGAACTGGGAACACACTGAGGAGACACTTGTGGGACCTACTGTGACTAAAACTGAGGTTCCCTACGCACAGGGAAGCAAGAGAAATGCTGATTTCATCAAGCCTAGTTACATACTCAGAATCTGTACTACTGCGCAAATAGGCATATCTCAGTAGGCAAAAAACTCATTTCTGACAAAGTTGCCCAAATGCATCTCAGAAGTGTGCAACTTGTTCCCTGAGTTAGAAAACGTCGAGAAACGGTCATATCTGCTAGCGCTGTGCTTCTACACATGTATTTGCTGAACGGTGAAAGCGCACAGTAATGCACTTTTCTCCCAGCAAATACACTGTTTCTAAGGAACTGGGAACACACTGAGGAGACACTTGTGGGACCTACTGTGACTAAAACTGAGCTTCCCTACGCACAGGGAAGCAAGAGAAATGCTGATTTCATCAAGCCTAGTTACATACTCAGAATCTGTACTACTGTGCAAACAGGCATATCTCTGTAGGCAAAAAACTCATTTCTGAAAAAGTTGCCCAAATGCATCTCAGAAGTGTGCAACTTGTTCCCTGAGTTAGAAAATGTCGAGAAACGGTCATATCTGCTAACACTGTGCTTCTACACATGTATTTGCTGAACGGTGAAAGCGCACAGTAATGCACTTTTCTCCCAGCAAATACACTGTTTCTAAGGAAATGGGAACACACTGAGGAGACACTTGTGGGAGCTACTGTGACTAAAACTGAGCTTCCCTACGCACAGGGAAGCAAGAGAAATGCTGATTTCATCAAGCCCAGTTACATACTCAGAATCTGTACTACTGCGCAAATAGGCATGAATCTGTAGGCAAAAAACTCATTTCTGACAAAGTTGCCCAAATGAATCTCAGAAGTGTGCAACTTGTTCCCTGAGTTAGAAAACGTCGAGAAACATTCGTTTATGCTAGCGCTGTGCTTCTAAACATGTATTTGCTGAACGGTGAAAGCGCACAGTGATGCACTTTTCTCCCAGCAAATACACTGTTTCTAAGGAAATGGGAACACACTGAGGAGACACTTGTGGGAGCTACTGTGACTAAAACTGAGCTTCCCTACGCACAGGGAAGCAAGAGAAATGCTGATTTCATCAAGCCCAGTTACATACTCAGAATCTGTACTACTACGCAAATAGGCATGTCTCTGTAGGCAAAAAACTCATTTCTGACAAAGTTGCCCAAATGCATCTCAGAAGTGTGCAACTTGTTCCCTGATTTAGAAAACGTCGAGAAATGGTCATATCTTCTAACGCTGTGCTTCTACACATGTATTTGTGAACGGTGAAATCGCACAGTAATGCACTTTTCTCCCAGCAAATACACTGTTTCTAAGGAAATGGGAACACACTGAGAAGACACTTGTGGGAGCTACTGTGACTAAAACTGAGCTTCGCTACGCACAGGGAAGCAAGAGAAATGCTGATTTCATCAAGCCCAGTTACATACTCAGAATCTGTACTACTGCACAAATAGGCATGAATCTGTAGGCAAAAAACTCATTTCTGACATAGTTGCCCAAATGCATCTCAGAAGTGTGCAACTTTTTCCCTGATTTAGAAAACGTCGAGAAACTTTCGTTTCTGCTAGCGCTGTGCTTCTACACATGCATTTGCTGAACGGTGAAAGCGCACACTAATGCACTTTTCGCCCAGCAAATACACTGTTTCTAAGGAAATGGGAACACACTGAGGAGACACTTGTGGGAGCTACTGTGACTAAAACTGAGCTTCCCTACGCACAGGGAAGCAAGAGAAATGCTGATTTCATCAAGCCCAATTACATACTCAGAATCTGTACTACTGCGCGAATAGGCATGTCTCTGTAGGCAAAAAACTCATCTGACAAAGTTGCCCAAAGGCATCTCAGAAGTGTGCAACTTGTTCTCTGAGTTAGAAAACGTCGAGAAACGGTCTTTTCTGCTAGAGCTGTGCTTCTACACATGTATTTGCTGAACGGTGAATGCTCACAGTAATGCACTTTTCTCCCAGCAAATACACTGTTTCTATGGAAATGGGAACACACTGAGGAGACACTTGTGGGAGCTACTGTGACTAAAACTGAGCTTCCCTACGCACAGGGAAGCAAGAGAAATGCTGATTTCATAAAGCCAAGTTACATACTCAGAATCTGTACTACTGCGCAAATAGGCATGTCTCTGTAGGCAAAAAACTCATTTCTGACAATGTTGCCCTAATGCATCCCAGAAGTGTGCAACTTGTTCCCTGAGTTAGAAAACGTCGAGAAACATTCGTTTCTGCTAGCGCTGTGCTTCTACACATGTATTTGCTGAACGGTGAAAGCGCACAGTAATGCACTTTTCTACCAGCAAATACACTGTTTCTAAGGAAATGGGAACACACTGAGGAGACACTTGTGGGAGCTACTGTGACTAAAACTGAGCTTCCCTACGCACAGGGAAGCAAGAGAAATGCTGATTTCATCAACCCCAGTTACATACTCAGAATCTGTACTACTGCGCAAATAGGCATGTCTCTGTAGGCAAAAAACTCATTTCTGACAAAGTTGCCCAAATGCATCTCAGAAGTGTGCAACTTGTTCCCTGAGTTAGAAAACGTCGAGAAACGGTCATATCTGCTAACGCTGTGCTTCTACACATGTATTTGCTGAACGGTGAAAGCTCACAGTAATGCACTTTTCTCCCAGCAAAAACACTGTTTCTAAGGAAATGGGAACACACTGAGGAGACACTTGTGGGAGCTACTGTGACTAAAACTGAGCTTCCCTACGCACAGGGAAGCAAGAGAAATGCTGATTTCATCAAGCCCAGTTACATACTCAGAATCTGTACTACTGCGTAAATAGGCATGTCTCTGTAGGCAAAAAACTCATTTCTGTCAAAGTTGCCCAAATGCATCTCAGAAGTGTGCAACTTGTTCCCTGAGTTAGAAAACGTCGAGAAACGGTCGTATCTGCTAGCGCTGTGCTTCTACACATGTATTTGCTGAACGGTGAAAGCGCACAGTAATGCACTATTCTCCCAGCAAATACACTGTTTCTAAGGAAATGGGAACACACTGAGGAGACACTTGTGGGAGCTACTGTGACTAAAACTGAGCTTCCCTACGCACAGGGAAGCAAGAGAAATGCTGATTTCATCAAGCCCAGTTGCAAACTCAGAATCTGTACTACTGCGCAAATAGGCATGTCTCTGTAGGCAAAAAACTCATTTCTGTCAAAGTTGCCAAAATGCATCTCAGAAGTGTGTAACTTGTTCCCTGAGTTAGAAAACGTCGAGAAAGGGTCATATCTGCTAGCGCTGTGCTTCTACACATGTATTTGCTGAACGGTGAAAGCGCACAGTAATGCACTTTTCTCCCAGCAAATACACTGTTTCTAAGGAAATGTGAACACACTGAGGAGACACTTGTGGGAGCTACTGTGACTAAAACTGAGCTTCGCTACGCACAGGGAAGCAAGAGAAATGCTGATTTCATCAAGCCCAGTTACATACTCAGAATCTCTACTACTGCGCAAATAGGCATGTCTCTATAGGCAAAAAACTCATTTCTGACAAAGTTGCCCAAATGCATCTCAGAAGTGTGCAACTTGTTCCCTGAGTTAGAAAACGTCGAGAAACGTTTGTTTCTGCTAGCGCTGTGCTTCTACACATGTATTTGCTGAACGGTGAAAGCGTACAGTAATGCACTTTTCTCCCAGCAAATACACAGTTTCTAAGGAAATGGGAACACACTGAGGAGACACTTGTGGGAGCTACTGTGACTAAAACTGAGCTTCCCTACGCACAGGGAAGCAAGAGAAATGCTGATTTCATCAAGCCCAGTTACATACTCAGAATCTGTACTACTGCGCAAATAGGCATGTCTCTGTAGGCAAAAAACTCATTTCTGACAAAGTTGCCCAAATGCATCTCAGAAGTGTGCAACTTGTTCCCTGATTTAGAAAACGTCGAGAAACGGTCATATCTTCTAACGCTGTGCTTCTACACATGTATTTGTGAACGGTGAAAGCGCACAGTAATGCACTTTTCTCCCAGCAAATACACTGTTTCTAAGGAAATGGGAACACACTGAGAAGACACTTGTGGGAGCTACTGTGACTAAAACTGAGCTTCGCTACGCACAGGGAAGCAAGAGAAATGCTGATTTCATCAATCTCAGTTACATACTCAGAATCTGTACTACTGCGCAGATAGGCATGAATCTGTAGGCAAAAAACTCATTTCTGACAAAGTTGCCCAAATGCATCTCAGAAGTGTGCAACTTTTTCCCTGATTTAGAAAACGTCGAGAAACTTTCGTTTCTGCTAGCGCTGTGCTTCTACACATGCATTTGCTGAACGGTGAAAGCGCACACTAATGCACTTTTCGCCCAACAAATACACTGTTTCTAAGGAAATGGGAACACACTGAGGAGACACTTGTGGGAGCTACTGTGACTAAAACTGAGCTTCCCTCCGCACAGGGAAGCAAGAGAAATGCTGATTTCATCAAGCCCAATTACATACTCAGAATCTGTATTACTGCGCGAATAGGCATGTCTCTGTAGGCAAAAAACTCATCTGACAAAGTTGCCCAAAGGCATCTCAGAAGTGTGCAACTTGTTCTCTGAGTTAGAAATCGTCGAGAAACGGTCTTTTCTGCTAGAGCTGTGCTTCTACACATGTATTTGCTGAACGGTGAATGCTCACAGTAATGCACTTTTCTCCCAGCAAATACACTGTTTCTATGGAAATGGGAACACACTGAGGAGACACTTGTGGGAGCTACTGTGACTAAAACTGAGCATCCCTACGCACAGGGAAGCAAGAGAAATGCTGATTTCATCAAGCCCAGTTACATACTCAGAATCTGTACTACTGCGCAAATAGGCATGTCTCTGTAGGCAAAAAACTAATTTCTGACAAAGTTGCCCAAATGCATCTCAGAAGTGTGCAACTTGTTCCCTGAGTTAGAAAACGTCGAGAAACGTTCGTTTTTGCTAGTGCTGTGCTTCTACACATGTATTTGCTGAACGGTGAAAGCGCCCATTAATGCACTTTTCTCCCAGCAAATACACTGTTTCTAAGGAAATGGGAACACACTGAGGAGACACTTGTGGGAGCTACTGTGACTAAAACTGAGCTTCCCTACGCACAGGGAAGCAAGAGAAATGCTGATTTCATCAAGCCCAGTTACATACTCAGAATCTGTACTACTGCGCAATTAGGCATGTCTCTGTAGGCAAAAAACTCATTTCTGACAAAGTTGCCCAAATGCATCTCAGAAGTGTGAAACTTGTTCCCTGAGTTAGAAAACGTCGAGAAACGGTCGTTTCTGCTAGCGCTGTGCTTCTACACATGTATTTGCTGAACGGTGAAAGCGCACAGTAATGCACTTTTCTCCCAGCAAATACACTGTTTCTAAGGAAATGGGAACACACTGAGGAGACACTTGTGGGAGCTACTGTGACTAAAACTGAGCTTCCCTACGCACAGGGAAGCAAGAGAAATGCTGATTTCATCAAGCCCAGTTACATACTCAGAATCTGTACTACTGCGCAAATAGGCATGTCTCTGTAGGCAAAAAACTCATTTAGGACAAAGTTGCCCAAATGCATCTCAGAAGTGTGCAACTTGTTCCCTGAGTTAGAAAACGTCGAGAAACGTTCGTTTCTGCTAGCGCTGTGCTTCTACACATGTATTTGCTGAACGGTGAAAGCGCACAGTAATGCACATTTCTCCCAGCAAATACACTGTTTCTAAGGAAATGGGGACACACTGAGGAGACACTTGTGGGAGCTACTGTGACTAAAACTGAGCTTCCCTACGCACAGGGAAGCAAGAGAAATGCTGATTTCATCAAGCCCAGTTACATACTCAGAATCTGTACTACTGCGCAAATAGGCATGTCTCTGTAGGCAAAAAACACATTTCTGACAAAGTTGCCCAAATTCATCTCAGAAGTGTGCAACTTGTTCCCTGAGTTAGAAAACATCGAGAAACAGTAGTTTCTGCTAGCGCTGTGCTTCTACACATGTATTTGCTGAACGGTGAAAGCGCACAGTAATGCACTTTTCTCCCAGCAAATACACTGTTTCTAAGGAAATGGGAACACACTGAGGAGACACTTGTGGGAGCTACTGTGACTTAAACTGAGCTTCCCTATGCACAGGGAAGCAAGAGAAATGCTGATTTCATCAAGCCCAGTTACATACTCAGAATCTGTACTACTGCGCAAATAGGCATGTCTCTGTAGGCAAAAAACTCATTTCTGACAAAGTTGCCCAAATGCATCTCAGAAGTGTGCAACTTGTTCCCTGAGTTAGAAAACGTCGAGAAATGGTCGTTTCTGCTAGCGTTGTGCTTCTACACATGTATTTGCTGAACGGTGAAAGCGCACAGTAATGCACTTTTCTCCCAGCAAATACACTGTTTCTAAGGAAATGGGAACACACTGAGGAGACACTTGTGGGAGCTACTGTGACTAATACTGAGCTTCCCTACGCACAGGGAAGCAAGAGAAATGCTGATTTCATCAAGCCCAGTTACATACTCAGAATCTGTACTACTGCGCAAATAGGCATGTCTCTTTAGGCAAAAAACTAATTTCTGACACAGTTGCCCAAATGCATCTCAGAAGTGTGCAACTTGTTCCCTGAGTTAGAAAACGTCGAGAAACTTTCGTTTCTGCTAGCACTGTGCTTCTACACATGTATTTGCTGAACGGTGAAAGCGCACAGTAATGCACTTTTCTCCCAGCAAATACACTGTTTCTAAGGAAATGGGAACACACTGAGGAGACACTTGTGGGAGCTACTGTGACTAAAACGGAGCTTCCCTTCGCACAGGGAAGCAAGAGAAATGCTGATTCCATCAAGCCCAGTTACATACTCAGAATCTGTACTACTGCGCAAATAGGCATGTCTCTGTAGGCAAAAAACTCATTTCGGACAAAGTTGCCCAAATGCATCTCAGAAGTGTGCAACTTGTTCCCTGAGTTAGAAAACGTCGAGAAACGGGCGTTTCTGCTAGCGCTATGCTTCTACACATGTATTTGCTGAACGGTGAAAGCGCACAGTAATGCACTTTTCTCCCAGCAAATAGACTGTTTCTAAGGAAATGGGAACACACTGAGGAGACACTTGTGGGAGCTACTGTGACTAAAACTGAGCTTCCCTACGCACAGGGAAGCTAGAGAAATGCTGATTTCATCAAGCCCAGTTACATACTCAGAATCTGTACTACTGCGCAAATAGGCATGTCTCTGTAGGCAAAAAAACTCATTTCTGACAAAGTTGCCCAAATGCACCTCAGAAGTGTGCAACTTGTTCCCTGATTTAGAAAACGTCTAGAAACGGTCGTTTCTGCTAGCGCTGTGCTTCTACACATGTATTTGCTGAACGGTGAAAGCGCACAGTAATGCACTTTTCTCCCAGCAAATACACTGTTTCTAAGGAAATGGGAACACACTGAGGAGACACTTGTGGGAGCTACTGTGACTAAAACTGAGCTTCCCTACGCACAGGGAAGCAAGAGAAATGCTGATTTCATCAAGCCGAGTTACATACTCAGAATCTGTACTACTGCGCAAATAGGCATGTCTCTGTAGGCAAAAAACACATTTCTGACAAAGTTGCCCGAATGCATCTCAGAAGTGTGCAACTTGTTCCCTGAGTTAGAAAACGTCGAGAAACGGTCGTTTCAGCTAGCGCTGTGCTTCTACACATGTATTTGCTGAACGGTGAAAGCGCACAGTAATGCACTTTTCTCCCAGCAAATACACTGTTTCTAAGGAAATGGGAACACACTGAGGAGACACTTGTGGGAGCTACTGTGACTAAAACTGAGCTTCGCTACGCACAGGGAAGAAAGAGAAATGCTGATTTCATCAAGCCCAGTTACATACTCAGAATCTGTACTACTGCGCAAATAGGCATGTCTCTGTAGGCAAAAAACACATTTCTGACAAAGTTGCCCAAATTCATCTCAGAAGTGTGCAACTTGTTCCCTGAGTTAGAAAACATCGAGAAACAGTCGTTTCTGCTAGCGCTGTGCTTCTACACATGTATTTGCTGAACGGTGAAAGCGCACAGTAATGCACTTTTCTCCCAGCAAATACACTGTTTCTAAGGAAATGGGAACACACTGAGGAGACACTTGTGGGAGCTACTGTGACTAAAACTGAGCTTGCCTATGCACAGGGAAGCAAGAGAAATGCTGATTTCATCAAGCCCAGTTACATACTCAGAATCTGTACTACTGCGCAAATAGGCATGTCTCTGTAGGCAAAAAACTCATTTCTGACAAAGTTGCCCAAATGCATCTCAGAAGAGTGCAACTTGGTCCCTGAGTTAGAAAACATCGAGAAACGGTCGTTTCTGCTAGCGCTGTGCTTCTACACATGTATTTGCTGAACGGTGAAAGCGCACAGTAATGCACTTTTCTCCCAGAAAATACACTGTTTCTAAGGAAATGGGAACACACTGAGGAGACACTTGTGGGAGCTACTGTGACTAAAACGGAGCTTCCCTACGCACAGGGAAGCAAGAGAAATGCTGATTTCATCAAGCCCAGTTACATACTCAGAATCTGTACTACTGCGCAAATAGGCATGAATCTGTAGGCAAAAAACTCATTTCTGACAAAGTTGCCCAAATGCCTCTCAGAAGTTTGCAACTTGTTCCCTGAGTTAGAAAACGTCGAGAAACGGTCTTTTCTGCTAGCGCTGTGCTTCCACACATGTATTTGCTTAACGGTGAAAGCGCACAGTAATGCACTTTTCTCCCAGCAAATACACTGTTTCTAAGGAAATGGGAACACACTGAGGAGACACTTGTGGGAGCTACTGTGACTAAAACTGAGCTTCCCTACACACAGGGAAGCAAGAGAAATGCTGATTTCATCCAGCCCAGTTACATACTCAGAATCTGTACTACTGCGCAAATAGGCATGTCTCTGTAGGCAAAAAACTCATTTCTGACAAAGTTGCCCAAATGCATCTCAGAAGTGTGCAACTGGTTCCCTGAGTTAGAAAACTTCGAGAAACTGTCATATCTGGTAACGCTGTGCTTCTACACATGTATTTGCTGAACGGTGAAAGCGCACAGTAATGCACTTTTCTCCCAGCAAATACACTGTTTCTAAGGAAATGTGAACTCACTGAGGAGACACTTGTGGGAGCTACTGTGACTAAAACTGAGCTTCCCTACGCACAGGGAAGCAAGAGAAATGCTGATTTCATCAAGCCCTGTTACATACTCAGAATTTGTACTACTGCGCAAATAGGCATGAATCTGTAGTCAAAAAACTCATTTCTGACAAAGTTGCCCAAATGCATCTCAGAAGTTTGCAACTTGTTCCCTGAGTTAGAAAACGTCGAGAAACGGTCGTTTCTGCTAGCGCTGTGCTTCTACAGATGTATTTGCTGAACGGTGAAAGCGCACAGTAATGCACTTTTCTCCCAGCAAATACACTGTTTCTAAGGAAATGGGAACACACTGAGGAGACACTTGTGGGAGCTACTGTGACTAAAACTGAGCTTCCCTACGCACAGGGAAGCAAGAGAAATGCTGATTTCATCAAGCCCAGTTACATACTCAGAATCTGTACTACTGCACAAATAGGCATGTCTCTGTAGGCAAAAAACTCATTTCTGACAAAGTTGCCCAAATGCATCTCAGAAGTGTGCAACTTGTTCCCTGAGTTAGAAAACGTCGAGAAACGGTCATATCTGCTAACGCTGTGCTTCTACACATGTATTTGCTGAACGGTGAAAGCGCACAGTAATGCACTTTTCTCCCAGCAAATACACTGTTTCTAAGGAAATGGGAACACACTGAGGAGACACTTGTGGGAGCTACTGTGACTAAAACTGATCTTCCCTACGCACAGGGAAGCAAGAGAAATGCTGATTTCATCAAGCCCAGTTACATACTCAGAATCTGTACTACTGCGCAAATAGGCATGTCTTTGTAGGCAAAAAACTCATTTCTGACAATGTTTCCCAAATGCATCTCAGAAGTGTGCAACTTGTTCCCTGAGTTAGAAAACGTCGAGAAACCGTCGTTTCTGCTAGCGCTGTGCTTCTAAACATGTATTTTCTGAACGGTGAAAGCGCACAGTAATGCACTTTTCTCCCAGCAAATACACTGTTTCTAAGGAAATGGGAACACACTGAGGAGACACTTGTGGGAGCTACTGTGACTAAAACTGAGCTTCCCTACGCACAGGGAAACAAGAGAAATGCTGATTTCATCAAGCCCAGTTACATACTCAGAATATGTACTACTGCGCAAATAGGCATGTCTCTTTAGGCAAAAAACTTATTTCTGACAAAGTTGCCCAAATGCATCTCAGAAGTGTGCAACTTGTTCCCTGAGTTAGAAAACTTCGAGAAACGTTCGTTTCTGCTAGCGCTGTGCTTCTACACATGTATTTGCTTAACGGTGAAAGCGCACAGTAATGCACTTTTCTCCCAGCAAATACACTGTTTCTAAGGAAATGGGAACACACTGAGGAGACGCTTGTGGGAGCTACTGTGACTAAAACTGAGCTTCCCTACGCACAGGGAAGCAAGAGAAATGCTGATTTCATCCAGCCCAGTTACATAATCAGAATCTGTACTACTGCGCAAATAGGCATGTCTCTGTAGGCAAAAAACTCATTTCTGACAAAGTTGCCCAAATGCATCTCAGAAGTGTGCAACTTGTTCCCTGAGTTAGAAAACGTCGAGAAACGGTCGTTTCTGGTAGCGCTGTGCTTCTACACACGTATTTGCTGAACGGTGAAAGCGCACAGTAATGCACTTTTCTCCCAGCAAATACACTGTTTCTAAGGAAATGGGAACACACTGAGGAGACACTAGTGGGAGCTACTGTGACTAAAACTGAGCTTCCCTACGCACAGGGAAGCAAGAGAAATGCTGATTTCATCCAGCCCAGTTACATACTCAGAATCTGTACTACTGCGCAAATAGGCATGTCTCTGTAGGCAAAAAACTCATTTCTGACAAAGTTGCCCAAATGCATCTCAGAAGTGTGCAACTTGTTCCCTGAGTTAGAAAACGTCGAGAAACGGTCATATCTGCTAACGCTGTGCTTCTACACATGTATTTGCTGAACGGTGAAAGCGCACAGTAATGCACTTTTCTCCCAGCAAATACACTGTTTCTAAGGAAATGGGAACACACTGAGGAGACACTTGTGGGAGCTACTGTGAATAAAACTGAGCTTCCCTACGCACAGGGAAGCAAGAGAAATGCTGATTTCATCAAGCCCAGTTACATACTCAGAATCTGTACTACTGCGCAAATAGGCATGAATCTGTAGGCAAAAAACTCATTTCTGACAAAGTTGCCCAAATGCCTCTCAGAAGTTTGCAACTTGTTCCCTGAGTTAGAAAACGTCGAGAAACGGTCTTTTCTGCTAGCGCTGTGCTTCCACACATGTATTTGCTGAACGGTGAAAGCGCACAGTAATGCACTTTTCTCCCAGCAAATACACTGTTTCTAAGGAAATGGGAACACACTGAGGAGACGCTTGTGGGAGCTACTGTGACTAAAACTGAGCTTCCCTACGCACAGGGAAGCAAGAGAAATGCTGATTTCATCCAGCCCAGTTACATACTCAGAATCTGTACTACTGCGCAAATAGGCATGTCTCTGTAGGCAAAAAACTCATTTCTGACAAAGTTGCTCAAATGCATCTCAGAAGTGTGCATCTTGTTCCCTGAGTTAGAAAACGTCGAGAAAAGTTCGTTTCAGCTAGTGCTGTGTTTCTACACATGTATTTGTTGAACGGTGAAAGCGCACGGTAATGCACTTTTCTCCCAGCAAATACACTGTTTCTAAGGAAATGGGAACACACTGAGGAGACACTTGTGGGAGCTACTGTGACTAAAACTGAGCTTCCCTATGCACAGGGAAGCAAGAGAAATGCTGATTTCATCAAGCCCAGTTACATACTCAGAATCTGTACTACTGCGCAAATAGGCATGTCTCTGTAGGCAAAAAACTCATTTCTGACAAAGTTGCCCAAATGCATCTCGGAAGTGTGCAACTTGTTCCCTGAGTTAGAAAACGTCGAGAAACGGTCGTTTCTGCTAGCGCTGTGCTTCTACACATGTATTTGCTGAACGGTGAAAGCGCACAGTAATGCACTTTTCTCCCAGCAAATACACTGTTTCTAAGGAAATGGGAACACACTGAGGAGACACTTGTGGGAGCTACTGTGACTAAAACTGAGCTTCCCTACGCACAGGGAAGCAAGAGAAATGCTGATTTCATCAAGCCCAGTTACATACTCAGAATCTGTACTACTGCGCAAATAGGCATGTCTCTGTAGGCAAAAAACTCATTTCTGACAAAGTTGCCCAAATGCATCTCAGAAGTGTGCATCTTGTTCCCTGAGTGAGAATTCGTCAAGAAACGGTCGTTTCTGCTAGCGCTGTGCTTCTACACATGTATTTGCTGAACGGTGAAAGCGCACAGTAATGCACTTTTTTCACAGCAAATACACTGTTTCTAAGGAAATGGGAACACACTGAGGAGACACTTGTGGGAGCTACTGTGACTAAAACTGAGCTTCCCTACGCACAGGGAAGCAAGAGAAATGCTGATTTCATCCAGCCCAGTTACATACTCAGAATCTGTACTACTGCGCAAATAGGCATGTCTCTTTAGGCAAAAAACTCATTTCTGACAAAGTTGCCCAAATGCATCTCAGAAGTGTGCAACTTGTTCTCTGAGTTAGAAAACGTCGAGAAACGTTCGTTTCTGCTAGCGCTGTGCATCTTCACATGTACTTGCTGAACGGTGAAAGCGCACAGTAATTTACTTTTCTCCCAGCAAATGCACTGTTTCTAAGGAAATGGGAACACACTGAGGAGACACTTGTGGGAGCTACGGTGACTAAAACTGAGCTTCCCTACACACAGGGAAGCAAGAGAAATGCTGATTTCGTCAAGGCCAGTTACATACTCAGAATCTGTACTACTGCGAAAATAGGCATGTCTCTGTAGGCAAAAAACTCATTTCTGACAAAGTTGCCCAAATGCATCTCAAAGGGTGCAACTTGTTCCCTGAGTTAGAAAACGTAGAGAAACGGTCGTTTCTGCTAGCGCTGTGCTTCTACACATGTACTTGCTGAACGGTGAAAGCGCACAGTAATGCACTTTTCTCCCAGCAAATACACTGTTTCTAAGGAAATGGGAACACACTGAGGAGACACTTGTGGGAGCTACTGTGACTAAAACTGAGCTTCCCTACGCACAGGGAAGCAAGAGAAATGCTGATTTCATCAAGCCCAGTTACATACTCAGAATCTGTACTACTGCGCAAATAGGCATGTCTCTTTAGGCAAAAAACTCATTTCTGACAAAGTTGCCCAAATGCATCTCAGAAGTGTGCAACTTGTTCCCTGAGTGAGAAATCGTCAAGAAACGGTCGTTTCTGCTAGCGCTGTGCTTCTACACATGTATTTGCTGAACGGTGAAAGCGCACAGTAATGCACTTTTTTCCCAGCAAATACACTGTTTCTAAGGAAATGGGAACACACTGAGGAGACACTTGTGGGAGCTACTGTGACTAAAACTGAGCTTCCCTACGCACAGGGAAGCAAGAGAAATGCTGATTTCATCAAGCCCAGTTACATACTCAGAATCTGTACTACTGCGCAAATAGGCATGTCTCTTTAGGCAAAAAACTCATTTCTGACAAAGTTGCCCAAATGCATCTCAGAAGTGTGCAACTTGTTCCCTGAGTTAGAAAACGTCGAGAAACGGTCGTTTCTGCTAGCGCTGTGCTTCTACACATGTATTTGCTGAACAGTGAAAGCGCACAGTAATGCACTTTTCTCCCAGCAAATACACTGTTTCTAAGGAAATGGGAACACACTGAGGAGACACTTGTGGGAGCTACTGTGACTAAAACTGAGCTTCCCTACGCACAGGGAAGCAAGAGAAATGCTGATTTCATCCAGCCCAGTTACATACTCAGAATCTGTACTACTGCGCAAATAGGCATGTCTCTTTAGGCAAAAAACTCATTTCTGACAATGTTGCCCAAATGCATCTCAGAAGTGTCCCACTTGTTCCCTGAGTTAGAAAATGTCGAGAAACGGTCGTTTCAGCTAGCGCTGTGCTTCTACACATGTATTTGCTGAACGGTGAAAGCGCACAGTAATGCACTTTTCTCCCAGCAAATACTCTGTTTCTAAGGAAATGGGAACACAATGAGGAGACACTTGTCGGAGCTACTGTGACTAAAACTGAGCTTCCCTACGCACAGGGAAGAAAGAGAAATGCTAATTTCATCTAGCCCAGTTACATACTCAGTATCTGTACTACTGCGCAAATAGGCATGTCTCTGTAGGCAAAAAACTCATTTTTGAGAAAGTTACCGAAATGCATCTCAGAAGTGTGCAATTTGTTCCATGAGTTAGAAAACGTCGAGAAACGTTCGTTACTGCTAGCGCTGTGCTTCTACACATGTATTTGCAGAACGGTGAAAGCACACAGTAATGCACTTTTCTCCCAGCAAATACACTGTTTCTAAAGAAATGGGAACACACTGAGGAGACACTTGTGGGAGCTACTGTGAGTAAAACTGAGCTTCCCTACGCACAGGGAAGCAAGAGAAATGCTGATTTCATCAAGCCCAGTTACATACTCAGAATCTGTACTACTGCGCAAATAGGCATGTCTCTGTAGGCAAAAAAATCATTTCTGACAAAGTTGCCCAAATGCATCTCAGAAGTGTGCAACTTGTTCCCTGAGTTAGAAAACGTCGAGAAACGGTCGTTTCAGCTAGCGCTGTGCTTCTACACATGTATTTACTGAACGGTGAAAGCGCACAGTAATGCACTTTTCTCCCAGCAAATACACTGTTTCTAAGGAAATGGGAACACACTGAGGAGACACTTATGGGAGCTACTGTGACTAAAACTGAGCTTCCCTACGCACAGGGAAGCAAGAGAAATGCTGATTTCATCAAGCCCAGTTACATACTCAGAATCTGTACTACTGCGCAAATAGGCATGTCTCTTTAGGCAAAAAACTCATTTCTGACAAAGTTGCCCAAATGCATCTCAGAAGTGTGCAACTTGTTCCCTGAGTTATAAAACGTCGAGAAACGGTCGTTTCTGCTAGCGCTGTGCTTCTACACATGTAGTTGCTGAACGGTGAAAGCGCACAGTAATGCACTTTTCTCCCAGCAAATACACTGTTTCTAAGGAACTGGGAACACACTGAGGAGACACTTGTGGGAGCTACTGTGACTAAAACTGAGCTTCCCTACGCACAGGGAAGCAAGAGAAATGCTGATTTCATCAAGCCCAGTTACATACTCAGAATCTGTACTACTGCGCAAATAGGCATGTCTCTGTAGGCAAAAAACTCATTTCGGACAAAGTTGCCCAAATGCATCTCAGAAGTGTGCAACTTGTTCCCTGAGTTAGAAAACGTCGAGAAACTTTCGTTACTGCTAGCGCTGTGCTTCTACACATGTATTTGCTGAACGGTGAAAGCGCACAGTAATGCACTTTTCTCCCAGCAAATACACTGTTTCTAAGGAAATGGGAACACACTGAGGAGATACTTGTGGCAGCTACTGTGACTTAAACTGAGCTTCCCTACGCACAAGGAAGCAAGAGAAATGCTGATTTCATCAAGCCCAGTTACATACTCAGAAACTGTAGTACTGTGCAAATAGGCATGCCTCTGTAGGCAAAAAAATCATTTGTGACAAAGTTGCCCAAATGCATCTCAGAAGTGTGCAACTTGTTCCCTGAGTTAGAAAACGTCGAGAAACGTTCGTTTCTGCTAGTGCTGTGCTTCTACACATGTATTTGCTGAACGGTGAAAGCGCACAGTAATGCACTTTTCTCCCAGCAAATACACTGTTTCTAAGGAAATGGGAACACACTGAGGAGACACTTGTGGGAGCTACTGTGACTAAAACTGAGCTTCCCTACGCACAGGGAAGCAAGAAAAATGCTGATTTCATCAAGCCCAGTTACATACTCAGTATCTGTACTACTGCGCAAATAGGCATGTCTCTGTAGGCAAAAAACTCATTTTTGAGAAAGTTACCGAAATGCATCTCAGAAGTGTGCAATTTGTTCCATGAGTTAGAAAACGTCGAGAAACGTTCGTTACTGCTAGCGCTGTGCTTCTACACATGTATTTGCTGAACGGTGAAAGCACACAGTAATGCACTTTTCTCCCAGGAAATACACTGTTTCTAAAGAAATGGGAACACACTGAGGAGACACTTGTGGGAGCTACTGTGAGTAAAACTGAGCTTCCCTACGCACAGGGAAGCAAGAGAAATGCTGATTTCATCAAGCCCAGTTACATACTCAGAATCTGTGGTACTGTGCAAATAGGCATGCCTCTGTAGGCAAAAAACTCATTTGTGACAAAGTTGCCCAAATGCATCTCAGAAGTGTGCAACTTTTTCCCTGAGTTAGAAAACGTCGAGAAACGTTCGTTTCTGCTAGCGCTGTGCTTCTACACATGTATTTGCTGAACGGTGAAAGCGCACAGTAATGCACTTTTCTCCCAGCAAATACACTGTTTCTAAGGAAATGGGAACACACTGAGGAGACACTTATGGGAGGTACTGTGACTAAAACTGAGCTTCCCTATGCACAGGGAAGCAAGAGACATGCTGATTTCATCAAGCCCAGTTACATACTCAGAATCTGTACTACTGCGCAAATAGGCATGTCTCTGAAGGCAAAAAACTCATTTCTGACAAAGTTGCCCAAATGCATCTCAGAAGTGTGCAACTTGTTCCCTGAGTTAGAAAACGTCGAGAAACGGTCGTTTCTGCTAGCGCTGTGCTTCTACACATGTATTTGCTGAACGGTGAAAGCGCACAGTAATGCACTTTTCTCCCAGTAAATACAGTGTTTCTAAGGAACTGGGAACACACTGAGGAGACACTTGTGGGAGCTACTGTGACTAAAACTGAGCTTCCCTACGAAGAGGGAAGCAAGAGAAATGCTGATTTCATCAAGCCCAGTTACATACTCAGAATCTGTACTACTGCGCAAATAGGCATGTCTCTGTAGGCAAAAAACTCATTTCTGACAAAGTTGCCCAAATGCATCTCAGAAGTGTGCAACTTGTTCCCTGAGTTAGAAAACTTCGAGAAACGGTCGTTTCTGCTAGCGCTGTGCTTCTACACATGTATTTGCTGAACGGTGAAAGCGCACAGTAATGCACTTTTCTCCCAGCAAATACACTGTTTCTAAGGAAATGGGAACACACTGAGGAGACACTTGTGGGAGCTACTGTGACTAAAACTGAGCTTCCCTACGCACAGGGAAGCAAGAGAAATGCTGATTTCATCAAAACCAGTTACATACTCAGAATCTGTACTACTGCGCAAATAGGCATGTCTCTGTAGGCAAAAAACTCATTTCGGACAAAGTTGCCCAAATGCATCTCAGAAGTGTGCAACTTGTTCCCTGAGTTAGAAAACGTCGAGAAACTTTCGTTACTGCTAGCGCTGTGCTTCTACACATGTATTTGCTGAACGGTGAAAGCGCACAGTAATGCACTTTTCTCCCAGCAAATACACTGTTTCTAAGGAAATGGGAACACACTGAGGAGATACTTGTGGCAGCTACTGTGACTTAAACTGAGCTTCCATACGCACAAGGAAGCAAGAGAAATGCTGATTTCATCAAGCCCAGTTACATACTCAGAATCTGTGGTACTGTGCAAATAGGCATGCCTCTGTAGGCAAAAAACTCATTTGTGACAAAGTTGCCCAAATGCATCTCAGAAGTGTGCAACTTTTTCCCTGAGTTAGAAAACGTCGAGAAACGTTCGTTTCTGCTAGCGCTGTGCTTCTACACATGTATTTGCTGAACGGTGAAAGCGCACAGTAATGCACTTTTCTCCCAGCAAATACACTGTTTCTAAGGAAATGGGAACACACTGAGGAGACACTTGTGGGAGCTACTGGGACTAAAACTGAGCTTCCCTACACACAGGGAAGCAAGAGAAATGCTGATTTCATCAAGCCCAGTTACACACTCAGAATCTGTACTACTGCGCAAATAGGCATGAATCTGTAGGCAAAAAACTCATTTCTGACAAAGTTGCCCAAATGCATCTCAGAAGTGTGCAACTTGTTCCCTGAGTTAGAAAACGTCGAGAAACGTTCGTTTCTGCTAGCGCTGTGCTTCTACACATGTATTTGCTGAACGGTGAAAGCGCACAGTAATGCACTTTTCTCCCAGCAAATACACTGTTTCTAAGGAAATGGGAACACACTGAGGAGACACTTGTGGGAGCTACTGTGACTAAAACTGAGCTTCCCTACGCACAGGGAAGCAAGAGAAATGCTGATTTCATCAAGCCCAGTTACATACTCAGAATCTGTACTACTGCGCAAATAGGCATGTCTCTGTAGGCAAAAAACTCATTTTGGACAAAGTTGCCCAAATACATCTCAGAAGTGTGCAACTTGTTCCCTGAGTTAGAAAACGTCGAGAAACGGTCGTTTCTGCTAGCGCTGTGCTTCTACACATGTATTTGCTGAACGGTGAAAGCGCACAGTAATGCACTTTTCTCCCAGTAAATACAGTGTTTCTAAGGAACTGGGAACAAACTGAGGAGACACTTATGGGAGGTACTGTGACTAAAACTGAGCTTCCCTATGCACAGGGAAGCAAGAGACATGCTGATTTCATCAAGCCCAGTTACATACTCAGAATCTGTACTACTGCGCAAATAGGCATGTCTCTGAAGGCAAAAAACTCATTTCTGACAAAGTTGCCCAAATGCATCTCAGAAGTGTGCAACTTGTTCCCTGAGTTAGAAAACGTCGAGAAACGGTCGTTTCTGCTAGCGCTGTGCTTCTACACATGTATTTGCTGAACGGTGAAAGCGCACAGTAATGCACTTTTCTCCCAGTAAATACAGTGTTTCTAAGGAACTGGGAACACACTGAGGAGACACTTGTGGGAGCTACTGTGACTAAAACTGAGCTTCCCTACGAAGAGGGAAGCAAGAGAAATGCTGATTTCATCAAGCCCAGTTACATACTCAGAATCTGTACTACTGCGCAAATAGGCATGTCTCTGTAGGCAAAAAACTCATTTCTGACAAAGTTGCCCAAATGCATCTCAGAAGTGTGCCACTTGTTCCCTGAGTTAGAAAACGTCGAGAAACTGTCGTGTCAGCTAGCGCTGTGCTTCTACACATGTATTTGCTGAACGGTGAAAGCACACAGTAATGCACTTTTCTCCCAGCAAATACACTGTTTCTAAGGAAATGGGAACACACTGAGGAGACACCTGTGGGAGCTAATGTGACTAAAACTGAGCTTCCCTACGCACAGGGAAGCAAGAGAAATGCTGATTTCATCAAGCCCAGTTACATACTCAGAATCTGTACTACTGCGCAAATAGGCATGTCTCTGTAGGCAAAAAAATCATTTCTGACAAAGTTGCCCAAATGCATCTCAGAAGTGTGCCACTTGTTCCCTGAGTTAGAAAACGTCGAGAAACGGTCGTTTCAGCTAGCACTGTGCTTCTACACATGTATTTGCTGAACGGTGAAAGCGCACAGCAATGCACATTTCTCCCAGCAAATACACTGTTTCTAAGGAACTGGGAACACACTGAGGAGACACTTGTAGGAGCTACTGTGACTAAAACTGAGCTTCCCTACGCACAGGGAAGCAAGAGAAATGCTTATTTCATCAAGCCCAGTTACATACTCAGAATCTGTACTAATGCGCAAATAGGCATGAATCTGTAGGCAAAAAACTCATTTCGGACAAAGTTGCCCAAATGCATCTCAGAAGTGTGCAACTTGTTCCCTGAGTTAGAAAACGTCGAGAAACTTTCGTTACTGCTAGCGCTGTGCTTCTACACATGTATTTGCTGAACGGTGAAAGCGCACAGTAATGCACTTTTCTCCCAGCAAATACACTGTTTCTAAGGAAATGGGAACACACTGAGGAGATACTTGTGGCAGCTACTGTGACTTAAACTGAGCTTCCCTACGCACAAGGAAGCAAGAGAAATGCTGATTACATCAAGCCCAGTTACATACTCAGAATCTGTAGTACTGTGCAAATAGGCATGCCTCTGTAGGCAAAAAACTCATTTGTGACAAAGTTGCCCAAATGCATCTCAGAAGTGTGCAACTTTTTCCCTGAGTTAGAAAACGTCGAGAAACGTTCGTTTCTGCTAGCGCTGTGCTTCTACACATGTATTTGCTGAATGGTGAAAGCGCACAGTAATGCACTTTTCTCCCAGCAAATACACTGTTTCTAAGGAAAAGGGAACACACTGAGGAGACACTTGTGGGAGCTACCTGGACTAAAACTGAGCTTCCCTACACACAGGGAAGCAAGAGAAATGCTGATTTCATCAAGCCCAGTTACACACTCAGAATCTGTACTACTGCGCAAATAGGCATGAATCTGTAGGCAAAAAACTCATTTCTGACAAAGTTGCCCAAATGCATCTCAGAAGTGTGCAACTTGTTCCCTGAGTTAGAAAACGTCGAGAAACGTTCGTTTCTGCTAGCGCTGTGCTTCTACACATGTATTTGCTGAATGGTGAAAGCGCACAGTAATGCACTTTTCTCCCAGCAAATACACTGTTTCTAAGGAAATGGGAACACACTGAGGAGACACTTGTGGGAGCTACTGTGACTAAAACTGAGCTTCCGTACACACAGGGAAGCAAGAGAAATGCTGATTTCATCAAGCCCAGTTACATACTCAGAATCTGTACTACTGCGCAAATAGGCATGTCTCTGTAGGCAAAAAACTCATTTTGGACAAAGTTGCCCAAATACATCTCAGAAGTGTGCAACTTGTTCCCTGAGTTAGAAAACGTCGAGAAACGGTCGTTTCTGCTAGCGCTGTGCTTCTACACATGTATTTGCTGAACGGTGAAAGCGCACAGTAATGCACTTTTCTCCCAGTAAATACAGTGTTTCTAAGGAACTGGGAACAAACTGAGGAGACACTTGTGGGAGGTACTGTGACTAAAACTGAGCTTCCCTATGCACAGGGAAGCAAGAGAAATGCTGATTTCATCAAGCCCAGTTACATACTCAGAATCTGTACTACTGCGCAAATAGGCATGTCTCTGAAGGCAAAAAACTCATTTCTGACAAAGTTGCCCAAATGCATCTCAGAAGTGTGCAACTTGTTCCCTGAGTTAGAAAACATCGAGAAACGGTCGTTTCTGCTAGCGCTGTGCTTCTACACATGTATTTGCTGAACGGTGAAAGCGCACAGTAATGCACTTTTCTCCCAGCAAATACACTGTTTCTAAGGAAATGGGAACACACTGAGGAGACAGTTGTGGGAGCTACTGTGAATAAAACTGAGCTTCCCTACGCACAGGGAAGCAAGAGAAATGCTGATTTCATCAAGCCCAGTTACATACTCAGAATCTGTACTACTGCGCAAATAGGCATGTCTCTGTAGGCAAAAAACTCATTTGTGACAAAGTTGCCCAAATGCATCTCAGAAGTGTGCAACTTGTTCCCTGAGTTAGAAAACGTCGAGAAACGGTCGTTTCTGCTAGCGCTGTGCTTCAACACATGTATTTGCTGAACGGTGAAAGCGCACAGTAATGCACTTTTCTCCCAGCAAATACACTGTTTCTAAGGAACTGGGAACACACTGAGGAGACACTTGTGGGAGCTACTGGGACTAAAACTGAGCTTCCCTACACACAGGGAAGCAAGAGAAATGCTGATTTCATCAAGCCCAGTTACACACTCAGAATCTGTACTACTGCGCAAATAGGCATGAATCTGTAGGCAAAAAACTCATTTCTGACAAAGTTGCCCAAATGCATCTCAGAAGTGTGCAACTTGTTCCCTGAGTTAGAAAACGTCGAGAAAAGTTCGTTTCTGCTAGCGCTGTGCTTCTACACATGTATTTGCTGAATGGTGAAAGCGCACAGTAATGCACTCTTCTCCCAGCAAATACACTGTTTCTAAGGAAATGGGAACACACTGAGGAGACACTTGTGGGAGCTACTGTGACTAAAACTGAGCTTCCGTACACACAGGGAAGCAAGAGAAATGCTGATTTCATCAAGCCCAGTTACATACTCAGAATCTGTACTACTGCGCAAATAGGCATGTCTCTGTAGGCAAAAAACTCATTTTGGACAAAGTTGCCCAAATGCATCTCAGAAGTGTGCTACTTGTTCCCTGAGTTAGAAAACGTCGAGAAACGGTCGTTTCTGCTAGCGCTGTGCTTCTACACATGTATTTGCTGAACGGTGAAAGCGCACAGTAATGCACTTTTCTCCCAGTAAATACAGTGTTTCTAAGGAACTGGGAACACACTGAGGAGACACTTGTGGGAGGTACTGTGACTAAAACTGAGCTTCCCTACGCACAGGGAAGCAAGAGAAATGCTGATTTCATCAAGCCCAGTTACATACTCAGAATCTGTACTACTGCGCAAATAGGCATGTCTCTGTAGGCAAAAAACTCATTTTGGACAAAGTTGCCCAAATGCATCTCAGAAGTGTGCAACTTGTTCCCTGAGTTAGAAAACGTCGAGAAACGGTCGTTTCTGCTAGCGCTGTGCTTCAACACATGTATTTGCTGAACGGTGAAAGCGCACAGTAATGCACTTTTCTCCCAGCAAATACACTGTTTCTAAGGAACTGGGAACACACTGAGGAGACACTTGTGGGAGCTACTGGGACTAAAACTGAGCTTCCCTACACACAGGGAAGCAAGAGAAATGCTGATTTCATCAAGCCCAGTTACACACTCAGAATCTGTACTACTGCGCAAATAGGCATGAATCTGTAGGCAAAAAACTCATTTCTGACAAAGTTGCCCAAATGCATCTCAGAAGTGTGCAACTTGTTCCCTGAGTTAGAAAACGTCGAGAAAAGTTCGTTTCTGCTAGCGCTGTGCTTCTACACATGTATTTGCTGAATGGTGAAAGCGCACAGTAATGCACTCTTCTCCCAGCAAATACACTGTTTCTAAGGAAATGGGAACACACTGAGGAGACACTTGTGGGAGCTACTGTGACTAAAACTGAGCTTCCGTACACACAGGGAAGCAAGAGAAATGCTGATTTCATCAAGCCCAGTTACATACTCAGAATCTGTACTACTGCGCAAATAGGCATGTCTCTGTAGGCAAAAAACTCATTTTGGACAAAGTTGCCCAAATGCATCTCAGAAGTGTGCTACTTGTTCCCTGAGTTAGAAAACGTCGAGAAACGGTCGTTTCTGCTAGCGCTGTGCTTCTACACATGTATTTGCTGAACGGTGAAAGCGCACAGTAATGCACTTTTCTCCCAGTAAATACAGTGTTTCTAAGGAACTGGGAACACACTGAGGAGACACTTGTGGGAGGTACTGTGACTAAAACTGAGCTTCCCTACGCACAGGGAAGCAAGAGAAATGCTGATTTCATCAAGCCCAGTTACATACTCAGAATCTGTACTACTGCGCAAATAGGCATGTCTCTGTAGGCAAAAAACTCATTTTGGACAAAGTTGCCCAAATGCATCTCAGAAGTGTGCTACTTGTTCCCTGAGTTAGAAAACGTCGAGAAACGGTCGTTTCTGCTAGCGCTGTGCTTCTACACATGTATTTGCTGAACGGTGAAAGCGCACAGTAATGCACTTTTCTCCCAGCAAATACACTGTTTCTAAGGAAATGGGAACACACTGAGGAGATACTTGTGGCAGCTACTGTGACTTAAACTGAGCTTCCATACGCACAAGGAAGCAAGAGAAATGCTGATTTCATCAAGCCCAGTTACATACTCAGAATCTGTGGTACTGTGCAAATAGGCATGCCTCTGTAGGCAAAAAACTCATTTGTGACAAAGTTGCCCAAATGCATCTCAGAAGTGTGCAACTTTTTCCCTGAGTTAGAAAACGTCGAGAAACGTTCGTTTCTGCTAGCGCTGTGCTTCTACACATGTATTTGCTGAACGGTGAAAGCGCACAGTAATGCACTTTTCTCCCAGCAAATACACTGTTTCTAAGGAAATGGGAACACACTGAGGAGACACTTGTGGGAGCTACTGGGACTAAAACTGAGCTTCCCTACACACAGGGAAGCAAGAGAAATGCTGATTTCATCAAGCCCAGTTACACACTCAGAATCTGTACTACTGCGCAAATAGGCATGAATCTGTAGGCAAAAAACTCATTTCTGACAAAGTTGCCCAAATGCATCTCAGAAGTGTGCAACTTGTTCCCTGAGTTAGAAAACGTCGAGAAACGTTCGTTTCTGCTAGCGCTGTGCTTCTACACATGTATTTGCTGAACGGTGAAAGCGCACAGTAATGCACTTTTCTCCCAGCAAATACACTGTTTCTAAGGAAATGGGAACACACTGAGGAGACACTTGTGGGAGCTACTGTGACTAAAACTGAGCTTCCCTACGCACAGGGAAGCAAGAGAAATGCTGATTTCATCAAGCCCAGTTACATACTCAGAATCTGTAGTACTGTGCAAATAGGCATGTCTCTGTAGGCAAAAAACTAATTTCTGACAAAGTTGCCCAAATGCATCTCAGAAGTGTGCAACTTGTTCCCTGAGTTAGAAAACGTCGAGAAACTTTCGCTACTGCTAGCGCTGTGCTTCTACACATGTATTTGCTGAACGGTGAAAGCACACAGTAATGCACTTTTCTCCCAGCAAATACACTGTTTCTAAGGAAATGGGAACACACTGAGGAGATACTTGTGGGAGCTACTGTGACTTAAACTGAGCTTCCCTACGCACAGGGAAGCAAGAGAAATGCTGATTTCATCAAGCCCAGTTACATACTCAGAATCTGTACTACTGCGCAAATAGGCATGTCTCTGTAGGCAAAAAACTCATTTGTGACAAAGTTGCCCAAATGCATCTCAGAAGTGTGCAACTTGTTCCCTGAGTTAGAAAACGTCGAGAAACGGTCGTTTCTGCTAGCGCTGTGCTTCAACACATGTATTTGCTGAACGGTGAAAGCGCACAGTAATGCACTTTTCTCCCAGCAAATACACTGTTTCTAAGGAACTGGGAACACACTGAGGAGACACTTGTGGGAGCTACTGGGACTAAAACTGAGCTTCCCTACACACAGGGAAGCAAGAGAAATGCTGATTTCATCAAGCCCAGTTACACACTCAGAATCTGTACTACTGCGCAAATAGGCATGAATCTGTAGGCAAAAACTCATTTCTGACAAAGTTGCCCAAATGCATCTCAGAAGTGTGCAACTTGTTCCCTGAGTTAGAAAACGTCGAGAAAAGTTCGTTTCTGCTAGCGCTGTGCTTCTACACATGTATTTGCTGAATGGTGAAAGCGCACAGTAATGCACTCTTCTCCCAGCAAATACACTGTTTCTAAGGAAATGGGAACACACTGAGGAGACACTTGTGGGAGCTACTGTGACTAAAACTGAGCTTCCGTACACACAGGGAAGCAAGAGAAATGCTGATTTCATCAAGCCCAGTTACATACTCAGAATCTGTACTACTGCGCAAATAGGCATGTCTCTGTAGGCAAAAAACTCATTTTGGACAAAGTTGCCCAAATGCATCTCAGAAGTGTGCTACTTGTTCCCTGAGTTAGAAAACGTCGAGAAACGGTCGTTTCTGCTAGCGCTGTGCTTCTACACATGTATTTGCTGAACGGTGAAAGCGCACAGTAATGCACTTTTCTCCCAGTAAATACAGTGTTTCTAAGGAACTGGGAACACACTGAGGAGACACTTGTGGGAGGTACTGTGACTAAAACTGAGCTTCCCTACGCACAGGGAAGCAAGAGAAATGCTGATTTCATCAAGCCCAGTTACATACTCAGAATCTGTACTACTGCGCAAATAGGCATGTCTCTGAAGGCAAAAAACTCATTTCTGACAAAGTTGCCCAAATGCATCTCAGAAGTGTGCAACTTGTTCCCTGAGTTAGAAAACGTCGAGAAACGGTCTTTTCTGCTAGCGCTGTGCTTCTACACATGTATTTGCTGAACGGTGAAAGCGCACAGTAATGCACTTTTCTCCCAGCAAATACACTGTTTCTAAGGAAATGGGAACACACTGAGGAGACACTTGTGGGAGCTACTGTGACTAAAACTGAGCTTCCCTACGCACAGGGAAGCAAGAGAAATGCTGATTTCATCAAGCCCAGTTACATACTCAGAATCTGTACTACTGTGCAAATAGGCATGTCTCTGTAGGCAAAAAAATCATTTCTGACAAAGTTGCCCAAATGCATCTCAGAAGTGTGCCACTTGTTCCCTCAGTTAGAAAACGTCGAGAAACGGTCGTGTCAGCTAGCGCTGTGCTTCTACACATGTATTTGCTGAACGGTGAAAGCGCACAGTAATGCACTTTTCTCCCAGCAAATACACTGTTTCTAAGGAACTGGGAACACACTGAGGAGACACTTGTGGGAGCTACTGTGACTAAAACTGAGCTTCCCTACGCACAGGGAAGCAAGAGAAATGCTGATTTCATCAAGCCCAGTTACATACTCAGAATCTGTACTACTGCGCAAATAGGCATGTCTCTGTAGGCAAAAAACTCATTTCTGACAAAGTTGCCCAAATGCATCTCAGAAGTGTGCCACTTGTTCCCTGAGTTAGAAAACGTCGAGAAACGGTCGTTTCAGCTAGCACTGTGCTTCTACACATGTATTTGCTGAACGGTGAAAGCGCACAGCAATGCACTTTTCTCCCAGCAAATACACTGTTTCTAAGGAACTGGGAACACACTGAGGAGACACTTGTAGGAGCTACTGTGACTAAAACTGAGCTTCCCTACGCACAGGGAAGCAAGAGAAATGCTTATTTCATCAAGCCCAGTTACATACTCAGAATCTGTACTAATGCGCAAATAGGCATGTCTCTTTAGGCAAAAAACTCATTTTTGAGAAAGTTACCCAAATGCATCTCAGAAGTGTGCAACTTGTTTTCTGAGTTAGAAAACGTCGAGAAACGTTCCTTTCTGCTAGCGCTGTGCTTCTACACATGTATTTGCTGAACGGTGAAAGCGCAGAGTAATGCACTTTTCTCCCAGCAAATACACTGTTTCTAAGGAAATGGGAACACACTGAGGAGACACTTGTGGGAGCTACTGTGACTAAAACTGAGCTTCCCTACGCACAGGGAAGCAAGAGAAATGCTGATTTCATCAAGCCCAGTTACATACTCAGAATCTGTACTACTGCGCAAATAGGCATGTCTCTGTAGGCAAAAAACTCATTTCTGACAAAGTTGCCCAAATGCATCTCAGATGTGTGCAACTTGTTCCCTGAGTTAGGAAACGTCGAGAAACGATCGTTTCTGCTAGCGCTGTGCTTCTACACATGTATTTGCTTAACGGTGAAAGCGCACAGTAATGCACTTTTCTCCCAGCAAATACACTGTTTCTAAGGAACTGGGAACACACTGAGGAGACACTTGTGGGAGCTACTGTGACTAAAACTGAGCTTCCCTACGCACAGGGAAGCAAGAGAAATGCTTATTTCATCAAGCCCAGTTACATACTCAGAATCTGTACTAATGCGCAAATAGGCATGTCTCTGTAGGCAAAAAACTCATTTTTGAGAAAGTTACCCAAATGCATCTCAGAAGTGTGCAACTTGTTCCCTGAGTTAGAAAACGTCGAGAAACTTTCGTTACTGTTAGCGATGTGCTTCTACACATGTATTTGCTGAACGGTGAAAGCGCACAGTAATGCACTTTTCTCCCAGCAAATACACTGTTTCTAAGGAAATGGGAACACACTGAGGAGACACTTGTGGGAGCTACTGTGACTAAAACTGAGCTTCCCTACGCACAGGGAAGCAAGAGAAATGCTGATTTCATCAAAACCAGTTACATACTCAGAATCTGTACTACTGCGCAAATAAGCATGTCTCTGTAGGCAAAAAACTCATTTCTGACAAAGTTGCCCAAATGCATCTCAGAAGTGTGCAACTTGGTCCCTGAGTTAGAAAACATCGAGAAACGGTCGTTTCTGCTAGCGCTGTGCTTCTACACATGTATTTGCTGAACGGTGAAAGCGCACAGTAATGCACTTTTCTCCCAGCAAATACACTGTTTCTAAGGAAATGGGAACACACTGAGGAGACACTTGTGGGAGCTACTGTGACTAAAACTGAGCTTCCCTACACACAGGGAAGCAAGAGAAATGCTGATTTCATCAAGCCCAGTTACATACACTGAATCTGTACTACTGCGCAAATAGGCATGTCTCTTTAGGCAAAAAACTCATTTTTTAGAAAGTTACCCAAATGCATCTCAGAAGTGTGCAACTTGTTTTCTGAGTTAGAAAACGTCGAGAAACGTTCCTTTCTGCTAGCGCTGTGCTTCTACACATGTATTTGCTGAACGGTGAAAGCGCAGAGTAATGCACTTTTCTCCCAGCAAATACACTGTTTCTAAGGAACTGGGAACACACTGAGGAGACACTTGTGGGAGCTACTGTGACTAAAACTGAGCTTCCCTACGCACAGGGAAGCAAGAGAAATGCTGATTTCATCAAGCCCAGTTACATACTCAGAATCTGTACTACTGCGCAAATAGGCATGTCTCTGTAGGCAAAAAACTCATTTCTGACAAAGTTGCCCAAATGCATCTCAGATGTGTGCAACTTGTTCCCTGAGTTAGGAAACGTCGAGAAACGATCGTTTCTGCTAGCGCTGTGCTTCTACACATGTATTTGCTTAACGGTGAAAGCGCACAGTAATGCACTTTTCTCCCAGCAAATACACTGTTTCTAAGGAACTGGGAACACACTGAGGAGACACTTGTGGGAGCTACTGGGACTAAAACTGAGCTTCCCTACGCACAGGGAAGCAAGAGTAATGCTGATTTCATCAAGCCCAGTTACATACTCAGAATCTGTACTACTGCGCAAATAGGCATGTCTCTGTAGGCAAAAAACTCATTTCTGACAAAGTTGCCCAAATGCATCTCAGAAGTGTGCAACTTGTTCCCTGAGTTAGAAAACGTCGAGAAACGGTCGTTTCTGCTAGCGCTGTGCTTCTACACATGTATTTACTGAACGGTGAAAGCGCACAGTAATGCACTTTTCTCCCAGCAAATACAGTGTTTCTAAGGAAATGGGAACACACTGAGGAGACACTTGTGGGAGCTACTGTGACTAAAACTGAGCTTCCCTACGCACAGGGAAGCAAGAGAAATGCTGATTTCATCAAGCCCAGTTACATACTCAGAATCTGTACTACTGCACAAATAGGCATGTCTCTGTTGGCAAAAAACTCATTTCTGACAAAGTTGCCCAAATGCATTTCAGAAGTGTGCCACTTGTTCCCTGAGTTAGAAAACGTCGAGAAACGTTCGTTTCAGCTAGCGCTGTGCTTCTACACATGTATTTGCTGAACGGTGAAAGCGCACAGTAATGCACTTTTCTCACAGCAAATACACTGTTTCTAAGGAAATGGGAAAACACTGAGGAGACACTTGTGGGAGCTACTGTGACTAAAACTGAGCTTCCCTACACACAGGGAAGCAAGAGAAATGCTGATTTCATCAAGCCCAGTTACATACACTGAATCTGTACTACTGCGCAAATAGGCATGTCTCTTTAGGCAAAAAACTCATTTTTGAGAAAGTTACCCAAATGCATCTCAGAAGTGTGCAACTTGTTCCCTGAGTTAGAAAACGTCGAGAAACGTTCCTTTCTGCTAGCGCTGTGCTTCTACACATGTATTTGCTGAACGGTGAAAGCGCAGAGTAATGCACTTTTCTCCCAGCAAATACACTGTTTCTAAGGAACTGGGAACACACTGAGGAGACACTTGTGGGAGCTACTGTGACTAAAACTGAGCTTCCCTATGCACAGGGAAGCAAGAGAAATGCTGATTTCATCAAGCCCAGTTACATACTCAGAATCTGTACTACTGCGCAAATAGGCATGTCTCTGTAGGCAAAAAACTCATTTCTGACAAAGTTGCCCAAATGCATCTCAGATGTGTGCAACTTGTTCCCTGAGTTAGGAAACGTCGAGAAACGGTCGTTTCTGCTAGCGCTGTGCTTCTACACATGTATTTGCTTAACGGTGAAAGCGCACAGTAATGCACTTTTCTCCCAGCAAATACACTGTTTCTAAGGAACTGGGAACACACTGAGGAGACACTTGTGGGAGCTACTGTGACTAAAACTGAGCTTCCCTACGCACAGGGAAGCAAGAGAAATGCTGATTTCATCAAGCCCAGTTACATACTCAGAATCTGTACTACTGCGCAAATAGGCATGTCTCTGTAGGGAAAAAACTCATTTTGGACAAAGTTGCCCAAATGCATTTCAGAAGTGTGCAACTTGTTCCCTGAGTTAGAAAACGTCGAGAAACGGTCGTTTCAGCTAGCGCTGTGCTTCTACACATGTATTTGCTGAACGGTGAAAGCGCACAGTAATGCACTTTTCTCCCAGCAAATACACTGTTTCTAAGGAAATGGGAACACACTGAGGAGACACTTGTGGGAGCTACTGTGACTAAAACTGAGCTTCCCTACACACAGGGAAGCAAGAGAAATGCTGATTTCATCAAGCCCAGTTACATACTCAGAATCTGTACTACTGCGCAAATAGGCATGTCTCTTTAGGCAAAAAACTCATTTTTGAGAAAGTTACCCAAATGCATCTCAGAAGTGTGCAACTTGTTCCCTGAGTTAGAAAACGTCGAGAAACGTTCGTTTCTGCTAGCGCTGTGCTTCTACACATGTATTTGCTGAACGGTGAAAGCGCAGAGTAATGCACTTTTCTCCCAGCAAATACACTGTTTCTAAGGAACTGGGAACACACTGAGGAGACACTTGTGGGAGCTACTGTGACTAAAACTGAGCTTCCCTACGCACAGGGAAGCAAGAGAAATGCTGATTTCATCAAGCCCAGTTACATACTCAGAATCTGTACTACTGCGCAAATAGGCATGTCTCTGTAGGCAAAAAACTCATTTCTGACAAAGTTGCCCAAATGCATCTCAGATGTGTGCAACTTGTTCCCTGAGTTAGAAAACGTCGAGAAACGGTCGTTTCTGCTAGCGCTGTGCTTCTACACATGTATTTGCTGAACGGTGAAAGCGCACAGTAATGCACTTTTCTCCCAGCAAATACACTGTTTCTAAGGAAATGGGAACACACTGAGGAGACACTTGTGGGAGCTACTGTGACTAAAACTGAGCTTCCCTACGCACAGGGAAGCAAGAGAAATGCTGATTTCATCAAGCCCAGTTACATACTCAGAATCTGTACTACTGCGCAAATAGGCATGTCTCTGTAGGCAAAAAACTCATTTCTAACAAAGTTGCCCAAATGCATCTCAGAAGTGTGCAACTTGTTCCCTGAGTTAGAAAACGTCGAGAAACGTTCGTTTCTGCTAGCGCTGTGCTTCTACACATGTATTTGCTGAACGGCGAAAGCGCACATTAATGCACTTTTCTCCCAGCAAATACACTGTTTCTAAGGAAATGGGAACACACTGAGGAGACACTTGTGGGAGCTACTGTGACTAAAACTGAGCTTCCCTACGCACAGGGAAGCAAGAGAAATGCTGATTTCATCAAGCCCAGTTACATACTCAGAATCTGTACTACTGCGCAAATAGGCATGTCTCTTTAGGCAAAAAACTCATTTCTGACAAAGTTGCCCAAATGCATCTCAGAAGTGTGCAACTTGTTCCCTGAGTTAGAAAACGTCGAGAAACGGTCGTTTCTGCTAGCGCTGTGCTTCTACACATGTATTTGCTGAACGGTGAAAGCGCACAGTAATGCACTTTTCTCCCAGCAAATACACTGTTTCTAAGGAAATGGGAACACACTGAGGAGACACTTGTGGGAGCTACTGTGACTAAAACTGAGCTTCCCTGTGCACAGGGAAGCAAGAGAAATGCTGATTTCATCAAGCCCAGTTACATAATCAGAATCTGTACTACTGGGCAATTAGGCATGTCTCTGTAGGCAAAAAACTCATTTTGGACAAAGTTTCCCAAATGCATCTCAGAAGTGTGCAAGTTCTTCCCTGAGTTAGAAAACGTCGAGAAACGGTCGTTTCTGCTAGCGCTGTGCTTCTACACATGTATTTGCTGAACGGTGAAAGCGCACAGTAATTCACTTTTCTCCCAGCAAATACAGTGTTTCTAAGGAACTGGGAACACACTGAGGAGACACTTGTCGGAGCTACTGTGACTAAAACTGAGCTTCCCTCCGCACAGGGAAGAAAGAGAAATGCTGATTTCATCAAGCCCAGTTACATACTCAGAATCTGTACTACTGTGCAAATAGGCATGTCTCTGTAGGCAAAAAACTCATTTCTAACAAAGTTGCCCAAATGCATCTCAGAAGTGTGCCACTTGTTCCCTGAGTTAGAAAACGTCGAGAAACGGTCGTTTCAGCTAGCGCTGTGCTTCTACACATGTATTTGCTGAACGGTGAAAGCGCACAGTAATGCACTTTTCTCCCAGCAAATACACTGTTTCTAAGGAAATGGGAACACACTGAGGAGACACTTGTGGGAGCTACTGTGACGAAAACTGAGCTTCCCTACGCACAGGGAAGCAAGAGCAATGCTGATTTCATCAAGCCCAGTTATATACTCAGAATCTGTACTACTGCGCAAATAGGCATGTCTCTTTAGGCAAAAAACTCATTTCTGACAATGTTGCCCAAATGCATCTCAGAAGTGTGCCACTTGTTCCCTGAGTTAGAAAACGTCGAGAAACGGTGGCTTCATCTAGCGCTGTGCTTCTACACATGTATTTGCTGAACGGTGAAAGCGCACAGTAATGCACTTTTCTCCCAGCAAATACACTGTTTCTAAGGAAATGGGAACACACTGAGGAGACACTTGTGGGAGCTACTGTGAGTAAAACTGAGCTTCCCTACGCACAGGGAAGCAAGAGAAATGCTGATTTCATCAAGCCCAGTTACATACTCAGAATCTGTACTACTGCGCAAATAGGCATGTCTCTGTAGGCAAAAAACTCATTTCTGACAAAGTTGCCCAAATGCATCTCAGAAGTGTGCAACTTGTTCCCTGAGTTAGAAAACGTCGAGAAACGGTCGTTTCTGCTAGCGCTGTGCTTCTACACATGTATTTGCTGAACGGTGAAAGCGCACAGTAATGCACTTTACTCCCAGCAAATACACTGTTTCTAAGGAACTGGGAACACACTGAGGAGACACTTGTGGGAGCTACTGTGACTAAAACTGAGCTTCCCTACGCACAGGGAAGCAAGAGAAATGCTGATTTCATCAAGCCCAGTTACATACTCAGAATCTGTACTACTGCGCAAATAGGCATGTCTCTGTAGGGAAAAAACTCATTTTGGACAAAGTTGCCCAAATGCATTTCAGAAGTGTGCCACTTGTTCCCTGAGTTAGAAAACGTCGAGAAACGGTCGTTTCAGCTAGCGCTGTGCTTCTACACATGTATTTGCTGAACGGTGAAAGCGCACAGTAATGCACTTTCCTCCCAGCAAATACACTGTTTCTAAGGAAATGGGAACACACTGAGGAGACACTTATGGGAGCTACTGTGACTAAAACTGAGCTTCCCCACGCACAGGGAAGCAAGAGAAATGCTGATTTCATCAAGCCCAGTTACATACTCAGAATCTGTACTACTGCGCAAATAGGCATGTCTCTTTAGGCAAAAAACTCATTTCTGACAAAGTTGCCCAAATGCATCTCAGAAGTGTGCAACTTGTTCCCTGAGTTAGAAAACGTCGAGAAACGGTCGTTTCTGCTAGCGCTGTGCTTCTACACATGTATTTGCTGAACGGTGAAAGCGCACAGTAATGCACTTTTCTCCCAGCAAATACACTGTTTCTAAGGAAATGGGAACACACTGAGGAGACACTTGTGGGAGCTACTGTGACTAAAACTGAGCTTCCCTACGCACAGGGAAGCAAGAGAAATGCTGATTTCATCAAGCCCAGTTACATAATCAGAATCTGTACTACTGGGCAAATAGGCATGTCTCTGTAGGCAAAAAACTCATTTTGGACAAAGTTGCCCAAATGCATCTCAGAAGTGTGCAACTTGTTCCCTGAGTTAGAAAACGTCGAGAAACGGTCGTTTCTGCTAGCGCTGTGCTTCTACACATGTATTTGCTGAACGGTGAAAGCGCACAGTAATGCACTTTTCTCCCAGCAAATACACTGTTTCTAAGGAACTGGGAACACACTGAGGAGACAATTGTGGGAGCTACTGTGACTAAAACTGAGCTTCCCTACGCACAGGGAAGAAAGAGAAATGCTGATTTCATCAAGCCCAGTTACATACTCAGAATCTGTACTACTGCGCAAATAGGCATGTCTCTGTAGGCAAAAAACTCATTTCTAACAAAGTTGCCCAAATGCATCTCAGAAGTGTGCCACTTGTTCCCTGAGTTAGAAAACGTCGAGAAACGGTCGTTTCAGCTAGCACTGTGCTTCTACACATGTATTTGCTGAACGGTGAAAGCGCACAGTAATGCACTTTTCTCCCAGCAAATACACTGTTTCTAAGGAAATGGGAACACACAGAGGAGACACTTGTGGGAGCTACTGTGACTAAAACTGAGCTTCCCTACGCACATGGAAGCAAGAGCAATGCTGATTTCATCAAGCCCAGTTATATACTCAGAATCTGTACTACTGCGCAAATAGGCATGTCTCTTTAGGCAAAAAACTCATTTCTGACAATGTTGCCCAAATGCATCTCAGAAGTGTGCCACTTGTTCCCTGAGTTAGAAAATGTCGAGAAACGGTCGTTTCAGCTAGCGCTGTGTTTCTACACATGTATTTGCTGAACGGTGAAAGCGCACAGGAATGCACTTTTCTCCCAGCAAATACACTGTTTCTAAGGAAATGGGAACACACTGAGGAGACACTTGTCGGAGCTACTGTGACTAAAACTGAGCTTCCCTACGCCCAGGGAAGAAAGAGAAATGCTGATTTCATCAAGCCCAGTTACATACTCAGTATCTGTACTACTGCGCAAATAGGCATGTCTCTGTAGGCAAAAAACTCATTTCTGACAAAGTTGCCCAAATGCATCTCAGAAGTGTGCAACTTGTTCCCTGAGTTAGAAAACGTCGAGAAATGGTCGTTTCTGCTAGCGCTGTGCTTCTACACATGTATTTGCTGAACGGTGAAAGCGCACAGTAATGCACTTTTCTCCCAGCAAATACACTGTTTCTAAGGAACTGGGAACACACTGAGGAGACACTTGTGGGAGCTACTGTGACTAAAACTGAGCTTCCCTACGCACAGGGAAGCAAGAGAAATGCTGATTTCATCAAGCCCAGTTACATACTCAGAATCTGTACTACTGCGCAAATAGGCATGTCTCTGTAGGGAAAAAACTCATTTTGGACAAAGTTGCCCAAATGCATTTCAGAAGTGTGCAACTTGTTCCCTGAGTTAGAAAACGTCGAGAAACTGTCGTTTCAGCTAGCGCTGTGCTTCTACACATGTATTTGCTGAACGGTGAAAGCGCACAGTAATGCACTTTTCTCCCAGCAAATACACTGTTTCTAAGGAAATGGGAACACACTGAGGAGACACTTATGGGAGCTACTGTGACTAAAACTGAGCTTCCCTACGCACAGGGAAGCAAGAGAAATGCTGATTTCATCAAGCCCAGTTACATACTCAGAATCTGTACTACTGCGCAAATAGGCATGTCTCTTTAGGCAAAAAACTCATTTCTGACAAAGTTGCCCAAATGCATCTCAGAAGTGTGCAACTTGTTCCCTGAGTTATAAAACGTCGAGAAACGGTCGTTTCTGCTAGCGCTGTGCTTCTACACATGTATTTGCTGAACGGTGAAAGCGCACAGTAATGCACTTTTCTCCCAGCAAATACACTGTTTCTAAGGAAATGGGAACACACTGAGGAGACACTTGTGGGAGGTACTGTGACTAAAACCGAGCTTCCCTAAGCACAGGGAAGCAAGAGAAATGCTGATTTCATCAAGCCCAGTTACATACTCAGAATCTGTACTACTGCGCAAATAGGCATGTCTCTGTAGGCAAAAAACTCATTTCGGACAAAGTTGCCCAAATGCATCTCAGAAGTGTGCAACTTGTTCCCTGAGTTAGAAAACGTCGAGAAACTTTCGTTACTGCTAGCGCTGTGCTTCTACACATGTATTTGCTGAACAGTGAAAGCGCACAGTAATGCACTTTTCTCCCTGCAAATACACTGTTTCTAAGGAAATGGGAACACACTGAGGAGATACTTGTGGCAGCTACTGTGACTTAAACTGAGCTTCCCTACGCACAAGGAAGCAAGAGAAATGCTGATTTCATCAAGCCCAGTTACATACTCAGAATCTGTAGTACTGTGCAAATAGGCATGCCTCTGTAGGCAAAAAACTCATTTGTGACAAAGTTGCCCAAATGCATCTCAGAAGTGTGCAACTTGTTCCCTGAGTTAGAAAACGTCGAGAAACGGTCGTTTCTGCTAGCGCTGTGCTTCTACACATGTATTTGCTGAACGGTGAAAGCGCACAGTAATGCACTTTTCTCCCAGCAAATACACTGTTTCTAAGGAAATGGGAACACACTGAGGAGACACTTGTGGGAGCTACTGTGAGTAAAACTGATCTTCCCTACGCACAGGGAAGCAAGAGAAATGCTGATTTCATCAAGCCCAGTTACATACTCAGAATCTGTACTACTGCGCAAATAGGCATGTCTCTTTAGGCAAAAAACTCATTTCTGACAACGTTGCCCAAATGCATCTCAGAAGTGTGCTACTTGCTCCCTGAGTTAGAAAACGTCGAGAAACGGTCGTTTCTGCTAGCGCTGTGCTTCTACACATGTATTTGCTGAACGGTGAAAGCGCACAGTAATGCACTTTTCTCCCAGCAAATACACTGTTTCTAAGGAACTGGGAACACACTGAGGAGACACTGGTGGGAGCTACTGTGACTAAAACTGAGCTTCCCTACGCACAGGGAAGCAAGAGAAATGCTGATTTCATCAAAACCAGTTACATACTCAGAATCTGTACTACTGCGCAAATAGGCATGTCTCTGTAGGGAAAAAACTCATTTTGGACAAAGTTGCCCAAATGCATTTCAGAAGTGTGCAACTTGTTCCCTGAGTTAGAAAACGTCGAGAAACGGTCGTTTCTGCTAGCGCTGTGCTTCTACACATGTATTTGCTGAACGGTGAAAGCGCACAGTAATGCACTTTTCTCCCAGCAAATACACTGTTTCTAAGGAAATGGGAACACACTGAGGAGACACTTGTGGGAGCTACTGTGACTAAAACTGAGCTTCCCTACGCACAGGGAAGCAAGAGAAATGCTGATTTCATCAAGCCCAGTTACATACTCAGAATCTGTACTACTGCGAAAATAGGCATGTCTCTGTAGGCAAAAACCTCATTTCTGACAAAGTTGCCCAAATGCATCTCAGAAGTGTGCAACTTGTTCCCTGAGTTATAAAACGTCGAGAAACGGTCGTTTCTGCTAGCGCTGTGCTTCTACACATGTATTTGCTGAACGGTGAAAGCGCACAGTAATGCACTTTTCTCCCAGCAAATACACTGTTTCTAAGGAAATGGGAACACACTGAGGAGACACTTGTAGGAGCTACTGTGACTAAAACTGAGCTTCCCTACGCACAGGGAAGCAAGAGAAATGCTGATTTCATTAAGCCCAGTTACATACTCAGAATCTGTAGTACTGTGCAAATAGGCATGTCTCTGTAGGCAAAAAACTCATTTCTGACAAAGTTGCCCAAATGCATCTCAGAAGTGTGCAACTTGTTCCCTGAGTTAGAAAACGTCGAGAAACGTTCGTTTCTGCTAGCGCTGTGCTTCTACACATGTATTTGCTGAACGGTGAAAGCGCACAGTAATGCACTTTTCTCCCAGCAAATACACTGTTTCTAAGGAAATGGGAACACACTGAGGAGACACTTGTGGGAGCTACTGGGACTAAAACTGAGCTTCCCTACACACAGGGAAGCAAGAGAAATGCTGATTTCATCAAGCCCAGTTACACACTCAGAATCTGTACTACTGCGCAAATAGGCATGAATCTGTAGGCAAAAAACTCATTTCTGACAAAGTTGCCCAAATGCATCTCAGAAGTGTGCAACTTGTTCCCTGAGTTAGAAAACGTCGAGAAACGTTCGTTTCTGCTAGCGCTGTGCTTCTACACATGTATTTGCTGAATGGTGAAAGCGAACAGTAATGCACTTTTCTCCCAGCAAATACACTGTTTCTAAGGAAATGGGAACACACTGAGGAGACACTTTTGGGAGCTACTGTGACTAAAACTGAGCTTCCGTACACACAGGGAAGCAAGAGAAATGCTGATTTCATCAAGCCCAGTTACATACTCAGAATCTGTACTACTGCGCAAATAGGCATGTCTCTGTAGGCAAAAAACTCATTTCTGACAAAGTTGCCCAAATGCATCTCAGAAGTGTGCAACTTGTTCCCTGAGTTAGAAAACGTCGAGAAACGTTCGTTTCTGCTAGCGCTGTGCTTCAACACATGTATTTGCTGAACGTTGAAAGCGCACAGTAATGCACTTTTCTCCCAGCAAATACACTGTTTCTAAGGAAATGGGAACACACTGAGGAGACACTTGTGGGAGCTACTGTGACTAAAACTGAGCTTCCCTACGCACAGGGAAGCAAGAGAAATGCTGATTTCATCAAGCCCAGTTACATACTTAGAATCTGTACTACTGCGCAAATAGACATGTCTCTGTAGGCAAAAAACTCATTTTGGACAAAGTTGCCCAAATGCATCTCAGAAGTGTGCAACTTGTTCCCTGAATTAGAAAACGTCGAGAAACGGTCGTTTCTGCTAGCGCTGTGCTTCTACACATGTATTTGCTGAACGGTGAAAGGGCACAGTAATGCACTTTTCTCCCAGTAAATACAGTGTTTCTAAGGAACTGGTAACACACTGAGGAGACACTTGTGGGAGGTACTGTGACTAAAACTGAGCTTCCCTATGCACAGGGAAGCAAGAGAAATGCTGATTTCATCAAGCCCAGTTACATACTCAGAATCTGTACTACTGCGCAAATAGGCATGTCTCTGAAGGCAAAAAACTCATTTCTGACAAAGTTGCCCAAATGCATCTCAGAAGTGTGCAACTTGTTCCCTGAGTTAGAAAACGTCGAGAAACGGTCGTTTCAGCTAGCGCTGTGCTTCTACACATGTATTTGCTGAACGGTGAAAGCGCACAGTAATGCACTTTTCTCCCAGCAAATACACTGTTTCTAAGGAACTGGGAACACACTGAGGAGACACTTGTGGGAGCTACTGTGACTAAAACTGAGCTTCCCTACGCACAGGGAAGCAAGAGCAATGCTGATTTCATCAAGCCCAGTTATATACTCAGAATCTGTACTACTGCGCAAATAGGCATGTCTCTTCAGGCAAAAAACTCATTTCTGACAATGTTGCCCAAATGCATCTCAGAAGTGTGCCACTTGTTCCCTGAGTTAGAAAACGTCGAGAAACGGTCATTTCAGCTAGCGCTGTGCTTCTACACATGTATTTGCTGAACGGTGAAAGCGCACAGTAATGCACTTTTCTCCCAGCAAATACACTGTTTCTAAAGAAATGGGAACACACTGAGGAGAAACTTGTGGGAGCTACTGTGAGTAAAACTGAGCTTCCCTACGCACAGGGAAGCAAGAGAAATGCTGATTTCATCAAGCCCAGTTACATACTCAGAATCTGTACTACTGCGCAAATAGGCGTGTCTCTGTAGGCAAAAAAATCATTTCTGACAAAGTTGCCCAAATGCATCTCAGAAGTGTGCAACTTGTTCCCTGAGTTAGAAAACGTCGAGAAACGGTCGTTTCTGCTAGCGCTGTGCTTCTACACATGTATTTGCTGAACGGTGAAAGCGCACAGTAATGCACTTTTCTCCCAGCAAATACACTGTTTCTAAGGAACTGGGAACACACTGAGGAGACACTTGTGGGAGCTACTGTGACTAAAACTGAGCTTCCCTACGCACAGGGAAGCAAGAGAAATGCTGATTTCATCAAAACCAGTTACATACTCAGAATCTGTACTACTGCGCAAATAGGCATGACTCTGTAGGGAAAAAACTCATTTTGGACAAAGTTGCCCAAATGCATTTCAGAAGTATGCAACTTGTTCCCTGAGTTAGAAAACGTCGAGAAACGGTCGTTTCAGCTAGCGCTGTGCTTCTACACATGTATTTGCTGAACGGTGAAAGCGCACAGTAATGCACTTTTCTCCCAGCAAATACACTGTTTCTAAGGAAATGGGAACACACTGAGGAGACACTTATGGGAGCTACTGTTACTAAAACTGAGCTTCCCTACGCACAGGGAAGCAAGAGAAATGCTGATTTCATCAAGCCCAGTTACATACTCAGAATCTGTACTACTGCGCAAATAGGCATGTCTCTTTAGGCAAAAAACTCATTTCGGACAAAGTTGCCCAAATGCATCTCAGAAGTGTGCAACTTGTTCCCTGAGTTAGAAAACGTCGAGAAACTTTCGTTACTGCTAGCGCTGTGCTTCTACACATGTATTTGCTGAACGGTGAAAGCGCACAGTAATGCACTTTTCTCCCTGCAAATACACTGTTTCTAAGGAAATGGGAACACACTGAGGAGATACTTGTGGCAGCTACTGTGACTTAAACTGAGCTTCCCTACGCACAAGGAAGCAAGAGAAATGCTGATTTCATCAAGCCCAGTTACATACTCAGTATCTGTACTACTGCGCAAATAGGCATGTCTCTGTAGGCAAAAAACTCATTTTTGAGAAAGTTACTGAAATGCATCTCAGAAGTGTGCAATTTGTTCCATGAGTTAGAAAACGTCGAGAAACGTTCGTTACTGCTAGCGCTGTGCTTCTACACATGTATTTGCTGAACGGTGAAAGCACACAGTAATGCACTTTTCTCCCAGCAAATACAATGTTTCTAAAGAAATGGGAACACACTGAGGAGACACTTGTGGGAGCTACTGTGAGTAAAACTGAGCTTCCCTACGCACAGGGAAGCAAGAGAAATGCTGATTTCATCAAGCCCAGTTACATACTCAGAATCTGTACTACTGCGCAAATAGGCATGTCTCTTTAGGCAAAAAACTCATTTCTGAAAGTTGCCCAAATGCATCTCAGAAGTGTGCAACTTGTTCCCTGAGTTAGAAAACGTCGAGAAACGGTCGTTTCTGCTAGCGCTGTGCTTCTACACATGTATTTGCTGAACGGTGAAAGCGCACAGTAATGCACTTTTCTCCCAGCAAATACACTGTTTCTAAGGAACTGGGAACACACTGAGGAGACACTTGTGGGAGCTACTGTGACTAAAACTGAGCTTCCCTACGCACAGGGAAGCAAGAGCAATGCTGATTTCATCAAAACCAGTTACATACTCAGAATCTGTACTACTGCGCAAATAGGCATGTCTCTGTAGGGAAAAAACTCATTTTGGACAAAGTTGCCCAAATGCATTTCAGCAGTGTGCAACTTGTTCCCTGAGTTAGAAAACGTCGAGAAACGGTCGTTTCAGCTAGCGCTGTGCTTCTACACATGTATTTGCTGAACGGTGAAAGCGCACAGTAATGCACTTTTCTCCCAGCAAATACACTGTTTCTAAGGAAATGGGAACACACTGAGGAGACACTTGTGGGAGCTACTGTGACTAAAACTGAGCTTCCCTACGCACAGGGAAGCAAGAGAAATGCTGATTTCATCAAGCCCAGTTACATACTCAGAATCTGTACTACTGCGCAAATAGGCATGTCTCTGTAGGCAAAAAACTCATTTCTGACAAAGTTGCCCAAATGCATCTCAGAAGTGTGCAACTTGTTCCCTGAGTTATAAAACGTCGAGAAACGGTCGTTTCTGCTAGCGCTGTGCTTCTACACATGTATTTGCTGAACGGTGAAAGCGCACAGTAATGCACTTTTCTCCCAGCAAATACACTGTTTCTAAGGAAATGGGAACACACTGAGGAGACACTTGTAGGAGCTACTGTGACTAAAACTGAGCTTCCCTAAGCACAGGGAAGCAAGAGAAATGCTGATTTCATTAAGCCCAGTTACATACTCAGAATCTGTACTACTGCGCAAATAGGCAGGTCTCTGTAGGCAAAAAACTCATTTCGGACAAAGTTGCCCAAATGCATCTCAGAAGTGTGCAACTTGTTCCCTGAGTTAGAAAACGTCGAGAAACTTTCGTTACTGCTAGCGCTGTGCTTCTACACATGTATTTGCTGAACGGTGAAAGCGCACAGTAATGCACTTTTCTCCCAGCAAATACACTGTTTCTAAGGAAATGGGAACACACTGAGGAGATACTTGTGGCAGCTACTGTGACTTAAACTGAGCCTCCATACGCACAAGGAAGCAAGAGAAATGCTGACTTCATCAAGCCCAGTTACATACTCAGAATCTGTAGTACTGTGCAAATAGGCATGCCTCTGTAGGCAAAAAACTCATTTCTGACAAAGTTGCCCAAATGCATCTCAGAAGTGTGCAACTTGTTCCCTGAGTTAGAAAACGTCGAGAAACGGTCGTTTCTGCTAGCGCTGTGCTTCTACACATGTATTTGCTGAACGGTGAAAGCGCACAGTAATGCACTTTTCTCCCAGCAAATACACTGTTTCTAAGGAAATGGGAACACACTGAGGAGACACTTGTGGGAGCTACTGGGACTAAAACTGAGCTTCCCTACACACAGGGAAGCAAGAGAAATGCTGATTTCATCAAGCCCATTTACACACTCAGAATCTGTACTACTGCGCAAATAGGCATGAATCTGTAGGCAAAAAACTCATTTCTGACAAAGTTGCCCAAATGCATCTCAGAAGTGTGCAACTTGTTCCCTGAGTTAGAAAACGTCGAGAAACGTTCGTTTCTGCTAGCGCTGTGCTTCTACACATGTATTTGCTGAATGGTGAAAGCGAACAGTAATGCACTTTTCTCCCAGCAAATACACTGTTTCGAAGGAAATGGGAACACACTGAGGAGACACTTGTGGGAGCTACTGTGACTAAAACTGAGCTTCCGTACACACAGGGAAGCAAGAGAAATGCTGATTTCTTCAAGCCCAGTTACATACTCAGAATCTGTACTACTGCGCAAATAGGCATGTCTCTGTAGGCAAAAAACTCATTTCTGACAAAGTTGCCCAAATGCATCTCAGAAGTGTGCAACTTGTTCCCTGAGTTAGAAAACGTCGAGAAACGTTCGTTTCTGCTAGCGCTGTGCTTCAACACATGTATTTGCTGAACGGTGAATGCGCACAGTAATGCACTTTTCTCCCAGCAAATACACTGTTTCTAAGGAAATGGGAACACACTGAGGAGACACTTGTGGGAGCTACTGTGACTAAAACTGAGCTTCCCTACGCACAGGGAAGCAAGAGAAATGCTGATTTCATCAAGCCCAGTTACATACTTAGAATCTGTACTACTGCGCAAATAGGCATGTCTCTGTAGGCAAAAAACTCATTTTGGACAAAGTTGCCCAAATGCATCTCAGAAGTGTGCAACTTGTTCCCTGAGTTAGAAAACGTCGAGAAACGGTCGTTTCTGCTAGCGCTGTGCTTCTACACATGTATTTGCTGAACGGTGAAAGGGCACAGTAATGCACTTTTCTCCCAGTAAATACAGTGTTTCTAAGGAACTGGTAACACACTGAGGAGACACTTGTGGGAGGTACTGTGACTAAAACTGAGCTTCCCTACGCACAGGGAAGCAAGAGAAATGCTGATTTCATCAAGCCCAGTTACATACTCAGAATCTGTACTACTGCGCAAATAGGCATGTCTCTGAAGGCAAAAAACTCATTTCTGACAAAGTTGCCCAAATGCATCTCAGAAGTGTGCAACTTGTTCCCTGAGTTAGAAAACGTCGAGAAACGGTCGTTTCCGCTAGCGCTGTGCTTCTACACATGTATTTGCTGAACGGTGAAAGCGCACAGTAATGCACTTTTCTCCCAGCAAATACACTGTTTATAAGGAACTGGGAACACACTGAGGAGACACTTGTGGGAGCTACTGTGACTAAAACTGAGCTTCCCTACGCACAGGGAAGCAAGAGCAATGCTGATTTCATCAAGCCCAGTTATATACTCAGAATCTGTACTACTGCGCAAATAGGCATGTCTCTTCAGCCAAAAAACTCATTTCTGACAATGTTGCCCAAATGCATCTCAGAAGTGTGCAACTTGTTCCCTGAGTTAGAAAACGTCGAGAAACGGTCATTTCAGCTAGCGCTGTGCTTCTACACATGTATTTGCTGAACGGTGAAAGCGCACAGTAATGCACTTTTCTCCCAGCAAATACACTGTTTCTAAAGAAATGGGAACACACTGAGGAGACACTTGTGGGAGCTACTGTGAGTAAAACTGAGCTTCCCTACGCACAGGGAAGCAAGAGAAATGCTGATTTCATCAAGCCCAGTTACATACTCAGAATCTGTACTACTGCGCAAATAGGCATGTCTCTTTAGGCAAAAAACCCATTTCTGACAAAGTTGCCCAAATGCATCGCAGAAGTGTGCAACTTGTTCCCTGAGTTAGAAAACGTCCAGAAACGGTCGTTTCTGCTAGCGCTGTGCTTCTACACATGTATTTGCTGAACGGTGAAAGCGCACAGTAATGCGCTTTTCTCCCAGCAAATACAGTGTTTCTAAGGAAATGGGAACACACTGAGGAGACACTTGTGGGAGCTACTGTGACTAAAACTGAGCTTCCCTACGCACAGGGAAGCAAGAGAAATGCTGATTTCATCAAGCCCAGTTACATACTCAGAATCTGTACTACTGCGCAAATAGGCATGTCTCTGTAGGCAAAAAACTCATTTTTGAGAAAGTTACCCAAATGCATCTCAGAAGTGTGCAACTTGTTCCCTGAGTTAGAAAACGTCGAGATACGTTCGTTTCTGCTAGCGCTGTGCTTCTACACATGTATTTGCTGAACGGTGAAAGCGCACAGTAATGCACTTTTCTCCCAGCAAATACACTGTTTCTAAGGAAATGGGAACACACTGAGGAGACACTTGTGGGAGCTACTGTGACTAAAACTGAGCTTCCCTACGCACAGGGAAGCAAGAGAAATGCTGATTTCATCAAGCCCAGTTACATACTTAGAATCTGTACTACTGCGCAAATAGGCATGTCTCTGTAGGCAAAAAACTCATTTCTGACAAAGTTGCCCAAATGCATCTCAGAAGTGTGCAACTTGTTCCCTGAGTTAGAAAACGTCGAGAAACCGTCGTTTCTGCTAGCGCTGAGCTTCTACACATGTATTTGCTGAACGGTGAAAGCGCACAGTAATGCACTTTTCTCCCAGCAAATACACTGTTTCTAAGGAAATGGGAACACACTGAGGAGAGACTTGTGGGAGCTACTGGGACTAAAACTGAGCTTCCCTACGCACAGGGAATCAAGAGAAATGCTGATTTCATCAAGCCCAGTTACATACTCAGAATCTGTACTACTGCGCAAATAGGCATGTCTCTGTAGGCAAAAAACTCATTTTTGAGAAAGTTACCCAAATGCATCTCAGAAGTGTGCAACTTGTTCCCTGAGTTAGAGAACGTCGAGAAACGGTCGTTACTGCTAGCGCTGTGCTTCTAAACAAGTATTTGCTGAACGGTGAAAGCGCACAGTAATGCACTTTTCTCCCAGCAAATACACTGTTTCTAAAGAAATGGGAACACACTGAGGAGACACTTGTGGGAGCTACTGTGAGTAAAACTGAGCTTCCCTACGCACAGGGAAGCAAGAGAAATGCTGATTTCATCAAGCCCAGTTACATACTCAGAATCTGTACTACTGCGCAAATAGGCATGTCTCTTTAGGCAAAAAACTCATTTCTGACAAAGTTGCCCAAATGCATCTCAGAAGTGTGCAACTTGTTCCCTGAGTTAGAAAACGTCGAGAAACGGTCGTTTCTGCTAGCGCTGTGCTTCTACACATGTATTTGCTGAACGGTGAAAGCGCACAGTAATGCACTTTTCTCCCAGCAAATACACTGTTTCTAAGGAACTGGGAACACACTGAGGAGACACTTGTGGGAGCTACTGTGACTAAAACTGAGCTTCCGTACGCACAGGGAAGCAAGAGAAATGCTGATTTCATCAAGCACAGTTACATACTCAGAATCTGTACTACTGCGCAAATAGGCATGTCTCTGTAGGCAAAAAACTCATTTCTGACAAAGCTGCCCAAATGCATCTCAGAAGTGTGCAACTTGTTCCCTTAGTTCAAAAACGTCGAGAAACGGTCGTTTCTGCTAGCGCTGTGCTTCTACACATGTATTTGATGAACGATGAAAGCGCACAGTAATGCACTTTTCTCCCAGCAAATACACTGTTTCTAAGGAACTGGGAACCCACTGAGGAGACACTTGTGGGAGCTACTGTGACTAAAACTGAGCTTCCCTACGCACAGGGAAGCAAGAGAAATGCTGATTTCATCAAGCCCAGTTACATACTCAGAATCTGTACTACTGCGCAAATAGGCATGTCTCTGTAGGCAAAAAACTCATTTTTGAGAAAGTTACCAAAATGCATCTCAGAAGTGTGCAACTTGTTCCCTGAGTTAGAAAACGTCGAGAAACGTTCGTTTCTGCTAGCGCTGTGCTTCTACACATGTATTTGCTGAACGGTGAAAGCGCACAGTAATGCACTTTTCTCCCAGCAAATATACTGTTTCTAAAGAAATGGCAACACACTGAGGAGACACTTGTGGGAGCTACTGTGACTAAAACTGAGCTTCCCTACGCACAGGGAAGCAAGAGAAATGCTGATTTCATCAAGCCCAGTTACATACTCAGAATCTGTACTACTGCGCATATAGGCATAAAACTCATTTCTGACAAAGCTGCCCAAATGCATCTCAGAAGTGTGCCACTTGTTCCCTGAGTTAGAAAACGTCGAGAAACGGTCATTTCAGCTAGCGCTGTGCTTCTACACATGTATTTGCTGAACGGTGAAAGTGCACAGTAATGCACTCTTCTCCCAGCAAATACACTGTTTCTAAGGAAATGGGAACACACTGAGGAGACACTTGTGGGAGCTACTGTGACTAAAACTGAGCTTCCCTTCGCATAGGGAAGCAAGAGAAATGCTGATTTCATCAAGTCCAGTTACATACTCAGTATCTGTACTACTGCGCAAATAGGCATGTCTCTGTAGGCAAAAAATTCATTTTTGAGAAAGTTACCGAAATGCATCTCAGAAGTGTGCAACTTGTTCCCTGAGTTAGAAAATGACGAGAAACGTTCGTTACTGCTAGCGCTGTGCTTCTACACATGTATTTGCTGAACGGTGAAAGCGCACAGTAATGCACTTTTCTCCCAGCAAATACACTGTTTCTAAAGAAATGGGAACACACTGAGGAGACGCTTGTGGGAGCTACTGTGAGTAAAACTGAGCTTCCCTACGCACAGGGAAGCAAGAGAAATGCTGATTTCATCAAGCCCAGTTACATACTCAGAATCTGTACTACTGCGCAAATAGGCATGTCTCTTTAGGGAAAAAACTCATTTCTGACAAAGTTGCCCAAATGCATCTCAGAAGTGTGCAACTTGTTCCCTGAGTTAGAAAACGTCGAGAAACGGTCGTTTCTGCTAGCGCTGTGCTTCTACACATGTATTTGCTGAACGGTGAAAGCGCACAGTAATGCACTTTTCTCCCAGCAAATACACTGTTTCTAAGGAAATGGGAACACACTGAGGAGACACTTGTGGGAGCTACTGTGACTAAAACTGAGCTTCCCTACGCACAGGGAAGCAAGAGAAATGCTGATTTCATCAAGCCCAGTTACATACTCAGAATCTGTACTACTGCGCAAATAGGCATGTCTCTGTAGGCAAAAAACTCATTTCTGACAAAGCTGCCCAAATGCATCTCAGAAGTGTGCAACTTGTTCCCTTAATTCGAAAACGTCGAGAAACGGTCGTTTCTGCTAGCGCTGTGCTTCTACACATGTATTTGCTGAACGGTGAAAGCGCACAGTAATGCACTTTTCTCCCAGCAAATACACTGTTTCTAAAGAAATGGCAACACACTGAGGAGACACTTGTGGGAGCTACTGTGACTAAAACTGAGCTTCCCGACGCACAGGAAAGCAAGAGAAATGCTGATTTCATCAAGCACAGTTACATACTCAGAATCTGTACTACTGCGCTAAAAGGCATGTCTCTTTAGGCAAAAAACTCATTTCTGACAAATTTGCCCAAATGCATCTCAGAAGTGTGCCACTTGTTCCCTCAGTTAGAAAACATCGAGAAACGGTCATTTCAGCTAGCGCTGTGCTTCTACACATGTATTTGCTGAACGGTGAAAGCGCACAGTGATGCACTTTTCTCCCAGCAAATACACTGTTTCTAAGGAAATGGGAACACACTGAGGAGACACTTGTGGGAGCTACTGTGACTAAAACTGAGCTTCCCTACGCACAGGGTAGCAAGAGAAATGCTGATTTCATCAAGCCCAGTTACATACTCAGAATCTGTACTACTGCGCAAATAGGCATGTCTCTGTAGGCAAAAAACTCATTTCTGACAAAGTTGCCCAAATGCATCTCAGAAGTGTGCAACTTGTTCCCTGAGATAGAAAACGTCGTGAAACGTTCGTTTCTGCTAGCGATGTGATTCTACACATGTATTTGCTGAACGGTGAAAGCGCACAGTAATGCACTTTTCTCCCAGCAAATATACTGTTTCTAAGGAACTGGGAACACACTGAGGAGACACTTGTGGGAGCTACTGTGACTAAAACTGAGCTTCCCTACGCACAGGGAAGCAAGAGAATGCTGATTTCATCAAGCCCAGTTACCTACTCAGAATCTGTACTACTGCGCAAATAGGCATGTCTCTGTAGGCAAAAAACTCATTTCTGACAAAGTTGCCCAAATGCATCTCAGAAGTGTGCCACTTGTTCCCTGAGTTAGAAAACGTCGAGAAACGTTCGTTTCTGCTAGCGCTGTGCTTCTACACATGTATTTGCTGAGCGGTGAAAGCGCACACTAATGCACTTTTCTCCCAGCTAATACACTGTTTCTAAGGAACTGGGAACACACTGAGGAGACACTTGTGGGAGCTACTGTGACTAAAACTGAGCTTCCCTACGCACAGGGAAGCAAGAGAAATGCTGATGTCATCAAGCCCAGTTACATATTCAGAATCTGTACTACTGCGCAAATAGGCATGTCTACGTAGGCAAAAAACTCATTTCTGACAAAGTTGCCCAAATGCATCTCAGAAGAGTGCCACTTGTTCCCTGAGTTAGAAAACGTCGAGAAACATTCGTTGCTGCTAGCGCTGTGCTTCTACACATGTATTTGCTGAACGTTGAAAGCGCACAGTAATGCACTTTTCTCCCAGCAAATACACTGTTTCTAAGGAAATGGGAACACACGGAAGAGACACTTGTGGGAGCTACTGTGACTAAAACTGAGCTTCCCTACGCACAGGGAAGCAAGAGAAATGCTGATTTCATCAAGCCCAGTTACATACTCAGAATCTGTACTACTGCGCAAATAGGCATGTCTCTGTAGGCAAAAAACTCATTTCTGACAAAGTTGCCCAAATGCATCTCAGAAGTGTGCCACTTGTTCCCTGAGTTAGAAAACGTCGAGAAACGTTCGTTTCTGCTAGCGCTGTGCTTCTACACATGTATTTGCTGAACGGTGAAAGCGCACAGTAATGCACTTTTCTCCCAGCAAATACACTGTTTCTAAGGAAATGGGTACACACTGAGGAGACACTTGTGGGAGCTACTGGGACTAAAACTGAGCTTCCCTACGCACAGGGAAGCAAGAGAAATGATGATTTCATCAAGCCAAGTTACATACTCAGAATCTGTACTACTGCGCAAATAGGCATGTCTCTGTAGGCAAAAAACTCATTTCTGACAAAGTTGGCCAAATGCATTCCAGAAGTGTGCAACTTGTTCCATGAGTTAGAAAACGTCGAGAAACGGTAGTTTCTGCTAGCGCTGTGCTTCTACACATGTATTTGCTGAACGGTGAAAGCGCACAGTAATGCACTTTTCTCCCAGCAAATACACTGTTTCTAAGGAACTGGGAACCCACTGAGGAGACACTTGTGGGAGCTACTGTGACTAAAACTGAGCTTCCCTACGCACAGGGAAGCAAGAGAAATGCTGATTTCATCAAGCCCAGTTACATACTCAGAATCTGTACTACTGCGCAAATAGACATGTCTCTGTAGGCAAAAAACTCATTTCTGACAAAGTTGCCCAAATGCATCTCAGAAGTGTGCCACTTGTTCCCTGAGTTAGAAAACGTCGAGAAACGTTCGTTTCTGCTAGCGCTGTGCTTCTACACATGTATTTGCTGAACGGTGAACGCGCACAGTAATGCACTTTTCTCCCAGCAAATACACTGTTTCTAAAGAAATGGCAACACACTGAGGAGACACTTGTGGGAGCTACTGTGACTAAAACTGAGCTTCCCGACGCACAGGAAAGCAAGAGAAATGCTGATTTCATCAAGCACAGTTACATACTCAGAATCTGTACTACTGCGCTAAAAGGCATGTCTCTTTAGGCAAAAAACTCATTTCTGACAAAGTTGCCCAAATGCATCTCAGAAGTGTGCCACTTGTTCCCTCAGTTAGAAAACATCGAGAAACGGTCATTTCAGCTAGCGCTGTGCTTCTACACATGTATTTGCTGAACGGTGAAAGCGCACAGTGATGCACTTTTCTCCCAGCAAATACACTGTTTCTAAGGAAATGGGAACACACTGAGGAGACACTTGTGGGAGCTACTGTGACTAAAACTGAGCTTCCCTACGCACAGGGTAGCAAGAGAAATGCTGATTTCATCAAGCCCAGTTACATACTCAGAATCTGTACTACTGCGCAAATAGGCATGTCTCTGTAGGCAAAAAACTCATTTCTGACAAAGTTGCCCAAATGCATCTCAGAAGTGTGCAACTTGTTCCCTGAGATAGAAAACGTCGTGAAACGTTCGTTTCTGCTAGCGATGTGATTCTACACATGTATTTGCTGAACGGTGAAAGCGCACAGTAATGCACTTTTCTCCCAGCAAATATACTGTTTCTAAGGAACTGGGAACACACTGAGGAGACACTTGTGGGAGCTACTGTGACTAAAACTGAGCTTCCCTACGCACAGGGAAGCAAGAGAATGCTGATTTCATCAAGCCCAGTTACCTACTCAGAATCTGTACTACTGCGCAAATAGGCATGTCTCTGTAGGCAAAAAACTCATTTCTGACAAAGTTGCCCAAATGCATCTCAGAAGTGTGCCACTTGTTCCCTGAGTTAGAAAACGTCGAGAAACGTTCGTTTCTGCTAGCGCTGTGCTTCTACACATGTATTTGCTGAGCGGTGAAAGCGCACACTAATGCACTTTTCTCCCAGCTAATACACTGTTTCTAAGGAACTGGGAACACACTGAGGAGACACTTGTGGGAGCTACTGTGACTAAAACTGAGCTTCCCTACGCACAGGGAAGCAAGAGAAATGCTGATGTCATCAAGCCCAGTTACATATTCAGAATCTGTACTACTGCGCAAATAGGCATGTCTACGTAGGCAAAAAACTCATTTCTGACAAAGTTGCCCAAATGCATCTCAGAAGAGTGCCACTTGTTCCCTGAGTTAGAAAACGTCGAGAAACATTCGTTGCTGCTAGCGCTGTGCTTCTACACATGTATTTGCTGAACGTTGAAAGCGCACAGTAATGCACTTTTCTCCCAGCAAATACACTGTTTCTAAGGAAATGGGAACACACGGAAGAGACACTTGTGGGAGCTACTGTGACTAAAACTGAGCTTCCCTACGCACAGGGAAGCAAGAGAAATGCTGATTTCATCAAGCCCAGTTACATACTCAGAATCTGTACTACTGCGCAAATAGGCATGTCTCTGTAGGCAAAAAACTCATTTCTGACAAAGTTGCCCAAATGCATCTCAGAAGTGTGCCACTTGTTCCCTGAGTTAGAAAACGTCGAGAAACGTTCGTTTCTGCTAGCGCTGTGCTTCTACACATGTATTTGCTGAACGGTGAAAGCGCACAGTAATGCACTTTTCTCCCAGCAAATACACTGTTTCTAAGGAAATGGGTACACACTGAGGAGACACTTGTGGGAGCTACTGGGACTAAAACTGAGCTTCCCTACGCACAGGGAAGCAAGAGAAATGCTGATTTCATCAAGCCCAGTTACATACTCAGAATCTGTACTACTGCGCAAATAGGCATGTCTCTGTAGGCAAAAAACTCATTTTGGACAAAGTTGCCCAAATACATCTCAGAAGTGTGCAACTTGTTCCCTGAGTTAGAAAACGTCGAGAAACGGTCGTTTCTGCTAGCGCTGTGCTTCTACACATGTATTTGCTGAACGGTGAAAGCGCACAGTAATGCACTTTTCTCCCAGCAAATACACTGTTTCTAAGGAACTGGGAACCCACTGAGGAGACACTTGTGGGAGCTACTGTGACTAAAACTGAGCTTCCCTACGCACAGGGAAGCAAGAGAAATGCTGATTTCATCAAGCCCAGTTACATACTCAGAATCTGTACTACTGCGCAAATAGACATGTCTCTGTTGGCAAAAAACTCATTTCTGACAAAGTTGCCCAAATGCATCTCAGAAGTGTGCCACTTGTTCCCTGAGTTAGAAAACGTCGAGAAACGTTCGTTTCTGCTAGCGCTGTGCTTCTACACATGTATTTGCTGAGCGGTGAACGCGCACACTAATGCACTTTTCTCCCAGCTAATACACTGTTTCTAAGGAAGTGGGAACACACTGAGGAGACACTTGTGGGAGCTACTGTGACTGAAACTGAGCTTCCCTACGCACAGGGAAGCAAGAGAAATGCTGATGTCATCAAGCCCAGTTACATATTCAGAATCTGTACTACTGCGCAAATAGGCATGTCTACGTAGGCAAAAAACTCATTTCTGACAAAGTTGCCCAAATGCATCTCAGAAGAGTGCCACTTGTTCCCTGAGTTAGAAAACGTCGAGAAACATTCGTTGCTGCTAGCGCTGTGCTTCTACACATGTATTTGCTGAACGGTGAAAGCGCAGAGTAATGCACTTTTCTCCCAGCAAATACACTGTTTCTAAGGAAATGGGAACACACGGAGGAGACACTTGTGGGAGCTACTGTGACTAAAACTGAGCTTCCCTACGCACAGGGAAGCAAGAGAAATGCTGATTTCATCAAGCCCAGTTACATACTCAGAATCTGTACTACTGCGCAAATAGGCATGTCTCTTTAGGGAAAAAACTCATTTCTGACAAAGTTGCCCAAATGCATCTCAGAAGTGTGCAACTTGTTCCCTGAGTTAGAAAACGTCGAGAAACGGTCGTTTCTGCTAGCGCTGTGCTTCTACACATGTATTTGCTGAACGGTGAAAGCGCACAGTAATGCACTTTTCTCCCAGCAAATACACTGTTTCTAAGGAAATGGGAACACACTGAGGAGACACTTGTGGGAGCTACTGTGACTAAAACTGAGCTTCCCTACGCACAGGGAAGCAAGAGAAATGCTGATTTCATCAAGCCCAGTTACATACTCAGAATCTGTACTACTGCGCAAATAGGCATGTCTCTGTAGGCAAAAAACTCATTTCTGACAAAGCTGCCCAAATGCATCTCAGAAGTGTGCAACTTGTTCCCTTAATTCGAAAACGTCGAGAAACGGTCGTTTCGGCTAGCGCTGTGCTTCTACACATGTATTTGCTGAACGGTGAAAGCGCACAGTAATGCACTTTTCTCCCAGCAAATACACTGTTTCTAAAGAAATGGCAACACACTGAGGAGACACTTGTGGGAGCTACTGTGACTAAAACTGAGCTTCCCGACGCACAGGAAAGCAAGAGAAATGCTGATTTCATCAAGCACAGTTACATACTCAGAATCTGTACTACTGCGCTAAAAGGCATGTCTCTTTAGGCAAAAAACTCATTTCTGACAAAGTTGCCCAAATGCATCTCAGAAGTGTGCCACTTATTCCCTCAGTTAGAAAACATCGAGAAACGGTCATTTCAGCTAGCGCTGTGCTTCTACACATGTATTTGCTGAACGGTGAAAGCGCACAGTGATGCACTTTTCTCCCAGCAAATACACTGTTTCTAAGGAAATGGGAACACACTGAGGAGACACTTGTGGGAGCTACTGTGACTAAAACTGAGCTTCCCTACGCACAGGGTAGCAAGAGAAATGCTGATTTCATCAAGCCCAGTTACATACTCAGAATCTGTACTACTGCGCAAATAGGCATGTCTCTGTAGGCAAAAAACTCATTTCTGACAAAGTTGCCCAAATGCATCTCAGAAGTGTGCAACTTGTTCCCTGAGATAGAAAACGTCGTGAAACGTTCGTTTCTGCTAGCGATGTGATTCTACACATGTATTTGCTGAACGGTGAAAGCGCACAGTAATGCACTTTTCTCCCAGCAAATATACTGTTTCTAAGGAACTGGGAACACACTGAGGAGACACTTGTGGGAGCTACTGTGACTAAAACTGAGCTTCCCTACGCACAGGGAAGCAAGAGAATGCTGATTTCATCAAGCCCAGTTACCTACTCAGAATCTGTACTACTGCGCAAATAGGCATGTCTCTGTAGGCAAAAAACTCATTTCTGACAAAGTTGCCCAAATGCATCTCAGAAGTGTGCCACTTGTTCCCTGAGTTAGAAAACGTCGAGAAACGTTCGTTTCTGCTAGCGCTGTGCTTCTACACATGTATTTGCTGAGCGGTGAAAGCGCACACTAATGCACTTTTCTCCCAGCTAATACACTGTTTCTAAGGAACTGGGAACACACTGAGGAGACACTTGTGGGAGCTACTGTGACTAAAACTGAGCTTCCCTACGCACAGGGAAGCAAGAGAAATGCTGATGTCATCAAGCCCAGTTACATATTCAGAATCTGTACTACTGCGCAAATAGGCATGTCTACGTAGGCAAAAAACTCATTTCTGACAAAGTTGCCCAAATGCATCTCAGAAGAGTGCCACTTGTTCCCTGAGTTAGAAAACGTCGAGAAACATTCGTTGCTGCTAGCGCTGTGCTTCTACACATGTATTTGCTGAACGTTGAAAGCGCACAGTAATGCACTTTTCTCCCAGCAAATACACTGTTTCTAAGGAAATGGGAACACACGGAAGAGACACTTGTGGGAGCTACTGTGACTAAAACTGAGCTTCCCTACGCACAGGGAAGCAAGAGAAATGCTGATTTCATCAAGCCCAGTTACATACTCAGAATCTGTACTACTGCGCAAATAGGCATGTCTCTGTAGGCAAAAAACTCATTTCTGACAAAGTTGCCCAAATGCATCTCAGAAGTGTGCCACTTGTTCCCTGAGTTAGAAAACGTCGAGAAACGTTCGTTTCTGCTAGCGCTGTGCTTCTACACATGTATTTGCTGAACGGTGAAAGCGCACAGTAATGCACTTTTCTCCCAGCAAATACACTGTTTCTAAGGAAATGGGTACACACTGAGGAGACACTTGTGGGAGCTACTGGGACTAAAACTGAGCTTCCCTACGCACAGGGAAGCAAGAGAAATGATGATTTCATCAAGCCAAGTTACATACTCAGAATCTGTACTACTGCGCAAATAGGCATGTCTCTGTAGGCAAAAAACTCATTTCTGACAAAGTTGGCCAAATGCATTCCAGAAGTGTGCAACTTGTTCCATGAGTTAGAAAACGTCGAGAAACGGTAGTTTCTGCTAGCGCTGTGCTTCTACACATGTATTTGCTGAACGGTGAAAGCGCACAGTAATGCACTTTTCTCCCAGCAAATACACTGTTTCTAAGGAACTGGGAACCCACTGAGGAGACACTTGTGGGAGCTACTGTGACTAAAACTGAGCTTCCCTACGCACAGGGAAGCAAGAGAAATGCTGATTTCATCAAGCCCAGTTACATACTCAGAATCTGTACTACTGCGCAAATAGACATGTCTCTGTTGGCAAAAAACTCATTTCTGACAAAGTTGCCCAAATGCATCTCAGAAGTGTGCCACTTGTTCCCTGAGTTAGAAAACGTCGAGAAACGTTCGTTTCTGCTAGCGCTGTGCTTCTACACATGTATTTGCTGAGCGGTGAACGCGCACACTAATGCACTTTTCTCCCAGCTAATACACTGTTTCTAAGGAAGTGGGAACACACTGAGGAGACACTTGTGGGAGCTACTGTGACTGAAACTGAGCTTCCCTACGCACAGGGAAGCAAGAGAAATGCTGATTTCATCAAGCCCAGTTACATATTCAGAATCTGTACTACTGCGCAAATAGGCATGTCTACGTAGGCAAAAAACTCATTTCTGACAAAGTTGCCCAAATGCATCTCAGAAGAGTGCCACTTGTTCCCTGAGTTAGAAAACGTCGAGAAACATTCGTTGCTGCTAGCGCTGTGCTTCTACACATGTATTTGCTGAACGGTGAAAGCGCAGAGTAATGCACTTTTCTCCCAGCAAATACACTGTTTCTAAGGAAATGGGAACACACGGAGGAGACACTTGTGGGAGCTACTGTGACTAAAACTGAGCTTCCCTACGCACAGGGAAGCAAGAGAAATGCTGATTTCATCAAGCCCAGTTACATACTCAGAATCTGTACTACTGCGCAAATAGGCATGTCTCTGTAGGCAAAAAACTCATTTCTGACAAAGTTGCCCAAATGCATCTCAGAAGTGTGCCACTTGTTCCCTGAGTTAGAAAACGTCGAGAAACGTTCGTTTCTGCTAGCGCTGTGCTTCTACACATGTATTTGCTGAACGGTGAAAGCGCACAGTAATGCACTTTTCTCCCAGCAAATACACTGTTTCTAAGGAAATGGGAACACACTGAGGAGACACTTGTGGGAGCTACTGTGACTAAAACTGAGCTTCCCTACGCACAGGGAAGCATGCGAAATGCTGATTTCTTCAAGCCCAGTTACATACTCAGTATCTGTACTACTGCGCATATAGGCATGTCTCTGTAGGCAAAAAACTCATTTTTGAGAAAGTTACCGAACTGCATCTCAGAAGTGTGCAACTTGTTCCCTGAGTTAGAAAACGTCGAGAAACGTTCGTTACTGCTAGCGCTGTGCTTCTACACATGTATTTGCTGAACGGTGAAAGCGCACAGTAATGCACTTTTCTCCCAGCAAATACACTTTTTCTAAAGAAATGGGAACACACTGAGGAGACACTTGTGGGAGCTACTGTGAGTAAAACTGAGCTTCCCTACGCACAGGGAAGCAAGAGAAATGCTGATTTCATCAAGCCCAGTTACATACTCAGAATCTGTACTACTGCGCAAATGGGCATGTCTCTGTAGGCAAAAAACTCATTTCTGACAAAGTTGGCCAAATGCATCCCAGAAGTGTGTAACTTGTTCCATGAGTTAGAAAACGTCGAGAAACGGTCGTTTCTGCTAGCGCTGTGCTTCTACACATGTATTTGCTGAACGGTGAAAGCGCACAGTAATGCACTTTTCTCCCAGCAAATACACTGTTTCTAAGGAAATGGGAACACACTGAGGAGACACTTGTGGGAGCTACTGTGACTAAAACTGAGCTTCCCTACACACAGGGAAGCAAGAGAAATGCTGATTTCATCAAGCCCAGTTACATACTCAGAATCTGTACTACTGCGCAAATAGACATGTCTCTGTAGGCAAAAAACTCATTTCTGACAAAGTTGCCCAAATGCATCTCAGAAGTGTGCCACTTGTTCCCTGAGTTAGAAAACGTCGAGAAACGTTCGTTTCTGCTAGCGCTGTGCTTCTACACATGTATTTGCTGAGCGGTGAAAGCGCACAGTAATGCACTTTACTCCCAGCAAATACACTGTTTCTAAGGAAATGGGAACACACGGAGGAGACATTTGTGGGAGCTACTGTGACTAAAACTGAGCTTCCCTACGCACAGGGAAGCAAGAGAAATGCTGATTTCATCAAGCCTCGTGACATACTCAGAATCTGTACTACTGCGCAAATAGGCATGTCTCTGTAGGCAAAAAACTCATTTCTGACAAAGTTGCCCAAATGCATCTCAGAAGTGTGCCACTTTTTCCCTGAGTTAGAAAACGTCGAGAAACGTTCGTTTCTGCTAGCGCTGTGCTTCTACACATGTATTTGCTGAACGGTGAAAGCGCACAGTAATGCACTTTTCTCCCAGCAAATACACTGTTTATAAGGAAATGGGAACACACTGAGGAGACACTTGTGGGAGCTACTGTGACTAAAACTGAGCTTCCCTACGCACAGGGAAGCAAGAGAATGCTGATTTCATCAAGCCCAGTTACCTACTCAGAATCTGTACTACTGCGCAAATAGGCATGTCTCTGTAGGCAAAAAACTCATTTCTGACAAAGTTGGCCAAATGCATTCCAGAAGTGTGCAACTTGTTCCATGAGTTAGAAAACGTCGAGAAACGGTAGTTTCTGCTAGCGCTGTGCTTCTACACATGTATTTGCTGAACGGTGAAAGCGCACAGTAATGCACTTTTCTCCCAGCAAATACACTGTTTCTAAGGAACTGGGAACCCACTGAGGAGAAACTTGTGGGAGCTACTGTGACTAAAACTGAGCTTCCCTACGCAAAAGGAAGCAAGAGAAATGCTGATTTCATCAAGCCCAGTTACATACTCAGAATCTGTACTACTGCGCAAATAGACATGTCTCTGTTGGCAAAAAACTCATTTCTGACAAAGTTGCCCAAATGCATCTCAGAAGTGTGCCACTTGTTCCCTGAGTTAGAAAACGTCGAGAAACGTTCGTTTCTGCTAGCGCTGTGCTTCTACACATGTATTTGCTGAGCGGTGAACGCGCACACTAATGCACTTTTCTCCCAGCTAATACACTGTTTCTAAGGAACTGGGAACACACTGAAGAGACACTTGTGGGAGCTACTGTGACTGAAACTGAGCTTCCCTACGCACAGGGAAGCAAGAGAAATGCTGATGTCATCAAGCCCAGTTACATATTCAGAATCTGTACTACTGCGCAAATAGGCATGTCTACGTAGGCAAAAAACTCATTTCTGACAAAGTTGCCCAAATGCATCTCAGAAGAGTGCCACTTGTTCCCTGAGTTAGAAAACGTCGAGAAACATTCGTTGCTGCTAGCGCTGTGCTTCTACACATGTATTTGCTGAACGGTGAAAGCGCAGAGTAATGCACTTTTCTCCCAGCAAATACACTGTTTCTAAGGAAATGGGAACACGCGGAGGAGACACTTGTGGGAGCTACTGTGACTAAAACTGAGCTTCCCTACGCACAGGGAAGCAAGAGAAATGCTGATTTCATCAAGCCCAGTTACATACTCAGAATCTGTACTACTGCGCAAATAGGCATGTCTCTGTAGGCAAAAAACTCATTTCTGACAAAGTTGCCCAAATGCATCTCAGAAGTGTGCCACTTGTTCCCTGAGTTAGAAAATGTCGAGAAACGGTCGTTTCAGCTAGCGCTGTGCTTCTACACATGTATTTGCTGAACGGTGAAAGCGCACAGTAATGCACTTTTCTCCCAGCAAATACACTGTTTCTAAGGAAATGGGAACACACTGAGGAGACACTTGTGGGAGCTACTGTGACTAAAACTGAGCTTCCCTACGCACAGGGAAGCAAGCGAAATGCTGATTTCATCAAGCCCAGTTACATACTCAGTATCTGTACTACTGCGCATATAGGCATGTCTCTGTAGGCAAAAAACTCATTTTTGAGAAAGTTACCGAACTGCATCTCAGAAGTGTGCAACTTGTTCCCTGAGTTAGAAAACGTCGAGAAACGTTCGTTACTGCTAGCGCTGTGCTTCTACACATGTATTTGCTGAACGGTGAAAGCGCACAGTAATGCACTTTTCTCCCAGCAAATACACTGTTTCTAAAGAAATGGGAACACACTGAGGAGACACTTGTGGGAGCTACTGTGAGTAAAACTGAGCTTCCCTACGCACAGGGAAGCAAGAGAAATGCTGATTTCATCAAGCCCAGTTACATACTCAGAATCTGTACTACTGCGCAAATAGGCATGTCTCTCTGTAGGCAAAAAACTCATTTCTGACAAAGTTGCCCAAATGCATCTCAGAAGTGTGCAACTTGTTCCCTGAGTTAGAAAACGTTGAGAAACGTTCGTTTCTTCTAGCGATGTGCTTCTACACATGTATTTGCTGAACGGTGAAAGCGCACAGTAATGCACTTTTCTCCCAGCAAATACACTGTTTCTAAGGAACTGGGAACACACCGAGGAGACAGTTGTGGGAGCTACTGTGACTAAAACTGAGCTTCCCTACGCACAGGGAAGCAAGAGAAATGCTGATTTCATCAAGCCCAGTTATATACTCAGAATCTGTACTACTGCGCAAATAGGCATGTCTCTTTAGGCAAAAAACTCATTTCTGACAATGTTGCCCAAATGCATCTCAGAAGTGTGCCACTTGTTCCCTGAGTTAGAAAATGTCGAGAAACGGTCGTTTCAGCGAGCGCTGTGCTTCTACACATGTATTTGCTGAACGGTGAAAGCGCACAGTAATGCACTTTTCTCCCAGCAAATACACTGTTTCTAAGGAACTGGGAACACACTGAGGAGACACTTGTGGGAGCTACTGTGACTAAAACTGTGCTTCCCGACGCACAGGGAAGCAAGAGAAATGCTGATTTCATCAAGCCCAGTTACATACTCAGAATCTGTACTACTGCGCTAAAAGGCATGTCTCTTTAGGCAAAAAACTCATTTCTGACAAAGTTGCCCAAATGCATCTCAGAAGTGTGCCACTTGTTCCCTGACTTAGAAAACATCGAGAAACGGTCATTTCAGCTAGCGCTGTGCTTCTACACATGTATTTGCTGAACGGTGAAAGCGCAGAGTAATGCACTTTTCTCCCAGCAAATACACTGTTTCTAAGGAACTGAGAACACACTGAGGAGACACTTGTGGGAGCTACTGTGACTAAAACTGAGCTTCCCTACGCACAGGGAAACAAGAGAATGCTGATTTCATCAAGCCCAGTTACATACTCAGAATCTGTACTACTGCGCAAATGGGCATGTCTCTGTAGGCAAAAAACTCATTTCTGACAAAGTTGGCCAAATGCATCCCAGAAGTGTGCAACTTGTTCCATGAGTTAGAAAACGTCGAGAAACGGTCGTTTCTGCTAGCGCTGTGCTTCTACACATGTATTTGCTGAACGGTGAAAGCGCACAGTAATGCACTTTTCTCCCAGCAAATACACTGTTTCTAAGGAAATGGGAACACACTGAGGAGATACTTGTGGCAGCTACTGTGACTTAAACTGAGCTTCCCTACGCACAGGGAAGCAAGAGAAATGATGATTTCATCAAGCCAAGTTACATACTCAGAATCTGTACTACTGTGCAAATAGGCATGTCTCTGTAGGCAAAAAACTCATTTGTGACAAAGTTGCCCAAATGCATCTCAGAAGTGTGCAACTTGTTCCCTGAGTTAGAAAACGTCGAGAAACGTTCGTTTCTGCTAGCGCTGTGCTTCTACACATGTATTTGCTGAGCGGTGAAAGCGCACAGTAATGCACTTTTCTCCCAGCAAATACACTGTTTCTAAGGAAATGGGAACACACGGAGGAGACACTTGTGGGAGCTACTGTGACTAAAACTGAGCTTCCCTACGCACAGTGAAGCAAGAGAAATGCTGATTTCATCAAGCCCAGTTACATACTCAGAATCTGTACTACTGCGCAAATAGGCATGTCTCTGTAGGCAAAAAACTCATTTCTGACAAAGTTGCCCAAATGCATCTCAGAAGTGTGCCACTTGTTCCCTGAGTTAGAAAACGTCGAGAAACGTTCGTTTCTGCTAGCGCTGTGCTTCTACACATGTATTTGCTGAACGGTGAAAGCGCACAGTAATGCACTTTTCTCCCAGCAAATACACTGTTTCTAAGGAAATGGGAACACACTGAGGAGATACTTGTGGCAGCTACTGTGACTTAAACTGAGCTTCCCTACGCACAGGGAAGCAAGAGAAATGATGATTTCATCAAGCCCAGTTACATACTCAGTATCTGTACTACTGCGCAAATAGGCATGTCTCTGTAGGCAAAAAACTCATATTTGAGAAAGTTACCGAAATGCATCTCAGAAGTGTGCAACTTGTTCCCTGAGTTAGAAAACGTCGAGAAACGTTCGTTACTGCTAGCGCTGTGCTTCTACACATGTATTTGCTGAACGGTGAAAGCGCACAGTAATGCACTTTTCTCCCAGCAAATACACTGTTTCTAAAGAAATGGGAACACACTGAGGAGACACTTGTGGGAGCTACTGTGACTAAAACTGAGCTTCCCTACGCACAGGGAAGCAAGAGAAATGCTGATTTCATCAAGCCCAGTTACATACTCAGAATCTGTACTACTGCGCAAATAGTCATGTCTCTGTAGGCAAAAAACTCATTTTTGAGAAAGTTACCAAAATCCATCTCTGAAGTGTGCAACTTTTTCCCTGAGTTAGAAAACGTCGAGAAACGTTCGTTACTGCTAGCGCTGTGATTCTACACATGTATTTGCTGAACGGTGAAAGCGCACAGTAATGCACTTTTCTCCCAGCAAATACACTGTTTCTAAAGAAATGGAAACACACTGAGGAGACACTTGTGGGAGCTACTGTGACTAAAACTGAGCTTCCCTACGCACAGGGAAGCAAGAGAAATGCCGATTTCATCAAGCCCAGTTACATACTCAGAATCTGTACTACTGCGCAAATAGGCATGTCTCTTTAGGCAAAAAACCCATTTATGACAAAGTTGCCCAAATGCATCTCAGAAGTGTGCAACTTGTTCCCTGAGTTAGAAAACGTCGAGAAACGGTCGTTTCTGCTAGCGCTGTGCTTCTACACATGTATTTGCTGAACGGTGAAAGCGCACAGTAATGCACTTTTCTCCCAGCAAATACACTGTTTCTAAGGAAATGGGAACACACTGAGGAGACACTTGTGGGAGCTACTGTGACTAAAACTGAGCTTCCCTACGCACAGGGAAGCAAGAGAAATGCTGATTTCATCAAGCCCAGTTACATACTCAGAATCTGTACTACTGCGCAAATAGGCATGTCTCTGTAGGCAAAATCTCATTTATGACAAAGTTGCCCAAATGCATCTCAGAAGTGTGGAACTTGTTCCCTGAGTTAGAAAACGTCGAGAAACGGTCGTTTCTGCTAGCGCTGTGCTTCTACACATGTATTTGCTGAACGGTGAAAGCGCACAGTAATGCACTTTTCTCCCAGCAAATACACTGTTTCTAAGGAAATGGGAACACACTGAGGAGACACTTGTGGGAGCTACTGTGACTAAAACTGAGCTTCCCTACGCACAGGGAAGCAAGAGAAATGCTGATTTCATCAAGCCCAGTTATATACTCAGAATCTGTACTACTGCGCAAATAGGCATGTCTCTTTAGGCAAAAAACTCATTTCTGACAATGTTGCCCAAATGCATCTCAGAAGTGTGCCACTTGTTCCCTGAGTTAGAAAACGTCGAGAAACGGTCGTTTCAGCTAGCGCTGTGCTTCTACACATGTATTTGCTGAACGGTGAAAGCACACAGTAATGCACTTTTCTCCCAGCAAATACACTGTTTCTAAGGAACTGGGAACACACTGAGGAGACACTTGTGGGAGCTACTGTGACTAAAACTGAGCTTCCCTACGCACAGGGAAGCAAGAGAAATGCTGATTTCATCAAGCCCAGTTACATACTCAGTATCTGTACTACTGCGCAAATAGGCATGTCTCTGTAGGCAAAAAACTCATATTTGAGAAAGTTACCGAAATGCATCTCAGAAGTGTGCAACTTGTTCCCTGAGTTAGAAAACGTCGAGAAACGTTCGTTACTGCTACCGCTGTGCTTCTACACATGTATTTGCTGAACGGTGAAAGCGCACAGTAATGCACTTTTCTCCCAGCAAATACACTGTTTCTAAAGAAATGGGAACACACTGAGGAGACACTTGTGGGAGCTACTGTGACTAAAACTGAGCTTCCCTACGCACAGGGAAGCAAGAGAAATGCTGATTTCATCAAGCCCAGTTACATACTCAGAATCTGTACTACTGCGCAAATAGTCATGTCTCTGTAGGCAAAAAACTCATTTTTGAGAAAGTTACCAAAATCCATCTCTGAAGTGTGCAACTTTTTCCCTGAGTTAGAAAACGTCGAGAAACGTTCGTTACTGCTAGCGCTGTGATTCTACACATGTATTTGCTGAACGGTGAAAGCGCACAGTAATGCACTTTTCTCCCAGCAAATACACTGTTTCTAAAGAAATGGAAACACACTGAGGAGACACTTGTGGGAGCTACTGTGACTAAAACTGAGCTTCCCTACGCACAGGGAAGCAAGAGAAATGCCGATTTCATCAAGCCCAGTTACATACTCAGAATCTGTACTACTGCGCAAATAGGCATGTCTCTTTAGGCAAAAAACCCATTTCTGAGAAAGTTGCCCAAATGCATCTCAGAAGTGTGCAACTTGTTCCCTGAGTTAGAAAACGTCGAGAAACGGTCGTTTCTGCTAGCGCTGTGCTTCTACACATGTATTTGCTGAACGGTGAAAGCGCACAGTAATGCACTTTTCTCCCAGCAAATACACTGTTTCTAAGGAAATGGGAACACACTGAGGAGACACTTGTGGGAGCTACTGTGACTAAAACTGAGCTTCCCTACGCACAGGGAAGCAAGAGAAATGCTGATTTCATCAAGCCCAGTTACATACTCAGAATCTGTACTACTCCGCAAATAGGCATGTCTCTGTAGGCAAAAAACTCATTTTTGAGAAAGTTACCCAAATGCATCTCAGAAGTGTGCAACTTGTTCCCTGAGTTAGAAAACGTCGAGAAACGGTCGTTTCTGCTAGCGCTGTGCTTCTACACATGTATTTGCTGAACGGTGAAAGCGCACAGTAATGCACTTTTCTCCCAGCAAATACACTGTTTCTAAGGAAATGGGAACACACTGAGGAGACACTTGTGGGAGCTACTGTGACTAAAACTGAGCTTCCCTACGCACAGGGAAGCAAGAGAAATGCTGATTTCATCAAGCCCAGTTATATACTCAGAATCTGTACTACTGCGCAAATAGGCATGTCTCTTTAGGCAAAAAACTCATTTCTGACAATGTTGCCCAAATGCATCTCAGAAGTGTGCAACTTGTTCCCTGAGTTAGAAAACGTCGAGAAACGGTCGTTTCAGCTAGCGCTGTGCTTCTACACATGTATTTGCTGAACGGTGAAAGCGCACAGTAATGCACTTTTCTCCCAGCAAATACACTGTTTCTAAAGAAATGGAAACACACTGAGGAGACACTTGTGGGAGCTACTGTGACTAAAACTGAGCTTCCCTACGCACAGGGAAGCAAGAGAAATGCCGATTTCATCAAGCCCAGTTACATACTCAGAATCTGTACTACTGCGCAAATAGGCATGTCTCTTTAGGCAAAAAACCCATTTCTGACAAAGTTGCCCAAATGCATCTCAGAAGTGTGCAACTTGTTCCCTGAGTTAGAAAACGTCGAGAAACGGTCGTTTCTGCTAGCGCTGTGCTTCTACACATGTATTTGCTGAACGGTGAAAGCGCACAGTAATGCACTTTTCTCCCAGCAAATACACTGTTTCTAAGGAAATGGGAACACACTGAGGAGACACTTGTGGGAGCTACTGTGACTAAAACTGAGCTTCCCTACGCACAGGGAAGCAAGAGAAATGCTGATTTCATCAAGCCCAGTTACATACTCAGAATCTGTACTACTGCGCAAATAGGCATGTCTCTGTAGGCAAAATCTCATTTCTGACAAAGTTGCCCAAATGCATCTCAGAAGTGTGCAACTTGTTCCCTGAGTTAGAAAACGTCGAGAAACGGTCGTTTCTGCTAGCGCTGTGCTTCTACACATGTATTTGCTGAACGGTGAAAGCGCACAGTAATGCACTTTTCTCCCAGCAAATACACTGTTTCTAAGGAAATGGGAACACACTGAGGAGACACTTGTGGGAGCTACTGTGACTAAAACTGAGCTTCCCTACGCACAGGGAAGCAAGAGAAATGCTGATTTCATCAAGCCCAGTTATATACTCAGAATCTGTACTACTGCGCAAATAGGCATGTCTCTTTAGGCAAAAAACTCATTTCTGACAATGTTGCCCAAATGCATCTCAGAAGTGTGCCACTTGTTCCCTGAGTTAGAAAACGTCGAGAAACGGTCGTTTCAGCTAGCGCTGTGCTTCTACACATGTATTTGCTGAACGGTGAAAGCACACAGTAATGCACTTTTCTCCCAGCAAATACACTGTTTCTAAGGAACTGGGAACACACTGAGGAGACACTTGTGGGAGCTACTGTGACTAAAACTGAGCTTCCCTACGCACAGGGAAGCAAGAGAAATGCTGATTTCATCAAGCCCAGTTACATACTCAGTATCTGTACTACTGCGCAAATAGGCATGTCTCTGTAGGCAAAAAACTCATATTTGAGAAAGTTACCGAAATGCATCTCAGAAGTGTGCAACTTGTTCCCTGAGTTAGAAAACGTCGAGAAACGTTCGTTACTGCTACCGCTGTGCTTCTACACATGTATTTGCTGAACGGTGAAAGCGCACAGTAATGCACTTTTCTCCCAGCAAATACACTGTTTCTAAAGAAATGGGAACACACTGAGGAGACACTTGTGGGAGCTACTGTGACTAAAACTGAGCTTCCCTACGCACAGGGAAGCAAGAGAAATGCTGATTTCATCAAGCCCAGTTACATACTCAGAATCTGTACTACTGCGCAAATAGTCATGTCTCTGTAGGCAAAAAACTCATTTTTGAGAAAGTTACCAAAATCCATCTCTGAAGTGTGCAACTTTTTCCCTGAGTTAGAAAACGTCGAGAAACGTTCGTTACTGCTAGCGCTGTGATTCTACACATGTATTTGCTGAACGGTGAAAGCGCACAGTAATGCACTTTTCTCCCAGCAAATACACTGTTTCTAAAGAAATGGAAACACACTGAGGAGACACTTGTGGGAGCTACTGTGACTAAAACTGAGCTTCCCTACGCACAGGGAAGCAAGAGAAATGCCGATTTCATCAAGCCCAGTTACATACTCAGAATCTGTACTACTGCGCAAATAGGCATGTCTCTTTAGGCAAAAAACCCATTTCTGAGAAAGTTGCCCAAATGCATCTCAGAAGTGTGCAACTTGTTCCCTGAGTTAGAAAACGTCGAGAAACGGTCGTTTCTGCTAGCGCTGTGCTTCTACACATGTATTTGCTGAACGGTGAAAGCGCACAGTAATGCACTTTTCTCCCAGCAAATACACTGTTTCTAAGGAAATGGGAACACACTGAGGAGACACTTGTGGGAGCTACTGTGACTAAAACTGAGCTTCCCTACGCACAGGGAAGCAAGAGAAATGCTGATTTCATCAAGCCCAGTTACATACTCAGAATCTGTACTACTCCGCAAATAGGCATGTCTCTGTAGGCAAAAAACTCATTTTTGAGAAAGTTACCCAAATGCATCTCAGAAGTGTGCAACTTGTTCCCTGAGTTAGAAAACGTCGAGAAACGGTCGTTTCTGCTAGCGCTGTGCTTCTACACATGTATTTGCTGAACGGTGAAAGCGCACAGTAATGCACTTTTCTCCCAGCAAATACACTGTTTCTAAGGAAATGGGAACACACTGAGGAGACACTTGTGGGAGCTACTGTGACTAAAACTGAGCTTCCCTACGCACAGGGAAGCAAGAGAAATGCTGATTTCATCAAGCCCAGTTATATACTCAGAATCTGTACTACTGCGCAAATAGGCATGTCTCTTTAGGCAAAAAACTCATTTCTGACAATGTTGCCCAAATGCATCTCAGAAGTGTGCAACTTGTTCCCTGAGTTAGAAAACGTCGAGAAACGGTCGTTTCAGCTAGCGCTGTGCTTCTACACATGTATTTGCTGAACGGTGAAAGCACACAGTAATGCACTTTTCTCCCAGCAAATACACTGTTTCTAAGGAACTGGGAACACACTGAGGAGACACTTGTGGGAGCTACTGTGACTAAAACTGAGCTTCCCTACGCACAGGGAAGCAAGAGAAATGCTGATTTCATCAAGCCCAGTTACATACTCAGTATCTGTACTACTGCGCAAATAGGCATGTCTCTGTAGGCAAAAAACTCATTTTTGAGAAAGTTACCGAAATGCATCTCAGAAGTGTGCAACTTGTTCTCTGAGTTAGAAAACGTCGAGAAACGTTCGTTACTGCTAGCGCTGTGCTTCTACACATGTATTTGCTGAACGGTGAAAGCGCACAGTAATGCACTTTTCTCCCAGCAAATACACTGTTTCTAAAGAAATGGGAAAACACTGAGGAGACACTTGTGGGAGCTACTGTGACTAAAACTGAGCTTCCCTACGCACAGGGAAGCAAGAGAAATGCTGATTTCATCAAGCTCAGTTACATACTCAGAATCTGTACTACTGCGCAAATAGTCATGTCTCTGTAGGCAAAAAACTCATTTTTGAGAAAGTTACCAAAATCCATCTCAGAAGTGTGCAACTTTTTCCCTGAGTTAGAAAACGTCGAGAAACGTTCGTTACTGCTAGCGCTGTGATTCTACACATGTATTTGCTGAACGGTGAAAGCGCACAGTAATGCACTTTTCTCCCAGCAAATACACTGTTTCTAAAGAAATGGAAACACACTGAGGAGACACTTGTGGGAGCTACTGTGACTAAAACTGAGCTTCCCTACGCACAGGGAAGCAAGAGAAATGCTGATTTCATCAAGCCCAGTTACATACTCAGAATCTGTACTACTGCGCAAATAGGCATGTCTCTGTAGGCAAAAAACTCATTTCTGACAAAGTTGCCCAAATGCATCCCAGAAGTGTGCAACTTGTTCCATGAGTTAGAAAACGTCGAGAAACGGTCGTTTCTGCTAGCGCTGTGCTTCTACACATGTATTTGCTGAACGGTGAAAGCGCACAGTAATGCACTTTTCTCCCAGCAAATACACTGTTTCTAAGGAAATGGGAACACACTGAGGAGACACTTGTGGGAGCTACTGGGACTAAAACTGAGCTTCCCTACGCACAGGGAAGAAAGAGAAATGCTGATTTCATCAAGCCCAGTTACATACTCAGAATCTGTACTACTGCGCAAATAGGCATGTCTCTGTAGGCAAAAAACTCATTTTTGAGAAAGTTACCCAAATGCATCTCAGAAGTGTGCAACTTGTTCCCTGAGTTAGAAAACGTTGAGAAACCTTCGTTTCTGCTAGCGCTGTGCTTCTACACATGTATTTGCTGAACGGTGAAAGCACACAGTAATGCACTTTTCTCCCAGCAAATACACTGTTTCTAAGGAAATGGGAACACACGGAGGAGACACTTGTGGGAGCTACTGGGACTAAAACTGAGCTTCCCTACGCACAGGGAAGCAAGAGAAATGCTGATTTCATCAAGTCCAGTTACATACTCAGAATCTGTACTACTGCGCAAATAGGCATGTCTCTGTAGGCAAAAAACTCATTTCTGACAAAGTTGCCCAAATGCATCTCAGAAGTGTGCAACTTGTTCCCTGAGTTAGAAAACGTCGAGAAACGTTCGTTTCTGCTAGCGCTGTGCTTCTACACATGTATTTGCTGAACGGTGAAAGCGCACAGTAATGCACTTTTCTCCCAGCAAATACACTGTTTCTAAGGAAATGGGAACACACTGAGGAGACACTTGTGGGAGCTACTGTGACTAAAACTGAGCTTCCCTACGCACAGGGAAGCAAGAGAAATGCTGATTTCATCAAGCCCAGTTACATACTCAGAATCTGTACTACTGCACAAATAGGCATGTCTCTGTAGGCAAAAAACTCATTTCTGACAAAGCTGCCCAAATGCATCTCAGAAGTGTGCAACTTGTTCCCTTAGTTCGAAAACGTCGAGAAACGGTCGTTTCTGCTAGCGCTGTGCTTCTACACATGTATTTGCTGAACGGTGCAAGCGCACAGTAATGCACTTTTCTCCCAGCAAATACACTGTTTCTAAGGAAATGGGAACACACTGAGGAGACACTTGTGGGAGCTACTGTGACTAAAACTGAGCTTCCCTACGCACAGGGAAGCAAGAGAAATGCTGATTTCATCAAGCCCAGTTACATACTCAGAATCTGTACTACTGCGCAAATAGGCATGTCTCTGTAGGCAAAAAACTCATTTCTGACAAAGTTGCCCAAATGCATCTCAGAAGTGTGCAACTTATTCCCTGAGTTAGAAAACGTCGAGAAACGTTCGTTTCTGCTAGCGCTGTGCTTCTACACATGTATTTGCTGAACGGTGAAAGCGCACAGTAATGCACTTTTCTCCCAGCAAATACACTGTTTCTAAGGAAATGGGAACACACTGAGGAGACACTTGTGGGAGCTACTGTGACTAAAACTGAGCTTCCCTACGCACAGGGAAGCAAGAGAAATGCTGATTTCATCAAGCCCAGTTACATACTCAGAATCTGTACTACTGCACAAATAGGCATGTCTCTGTAGGCAAAAAACTCATTTCTGACAAAGCTGCCCAAATGCATCTCAGAAGTGTGCAACTTATTCCCTGAGTTAGAAAACGTCGAGAAACGTTCGTTTCTGCTAGCGCTGTGCTTCTACACATGTATTTGCTGAACGGTGAAAGCGCACAGTAATGCACTTTTCTCCCAGCAAATACACTGTTTCTAAGGAAATGGGAACACACTGAGGAGACACTTGTGGGAGCTACTGTGACTAAAACTGAGCTTCCCTACGCACAGGGAAGCAAGAGAAATGCTGATTTCATCAAGCCCAGTTACATACTCAGAATCTGTACTACTGCATAAATAGGCATGTCTCTGTAGACAAAAAACTCATTTCTGACAAAGCTGCCCAAATGCATCTCAGAAGTGTGCAACTTGTTCCCTTAGTTCGAAAACGTCGAGAAACGGTCGTTTCTGCTAGCGCTGTGCTTCTACACATGTATTTGCTGAACGGTGCAAGCGCACAGTAATGCACTTTTCTCCCAGCAAATACACTGTTTCTAAGGAAATGGGAACACACTGAGGAGACACTTGTGGGAGCTACTGTGACTAAAACTGAGCTTCCCTACGCACAGGGAAGCAAGAGAAATGCTGATTTCATCAAGCCCAGTTACATACTCAGAATCTGTACTACTGTGCAAATAGTCATGTCTCTGTAGGCAAAAAACTCATTTTTGAGAAAGTTACCAAAATCCATCTCAGAAGTGTGCAACTTTTTCCCTGAGTTAGAAAACGTCGAGAAACGTTCGTTACTGCTTGCGCTGTGATTCTACACATGTATTTGCTAAACGGTGAAAGCGCACAGTAATGCACTTTTCTCCCAGCAAATACACTGTTTCTAAAGAAATGGCAACACACTGAGGAGACACTTGTGGGAGCTACTGTGTCTCAAACTGAGCTTCCCTACGCACAGGGAAGCAAGAGAATGCTGATTTCATCAAGCCCAGTTACCTACTCAGAATCTGTACTACTGCGCAAATAGGCATGTCTCTGTAGGCAAAAAACTCATTTCTGACAAAGTTGACCAAATGCATCCCAGAAGTGTGCAACTTATTCCATGAGTTAGAAAACGTCGAGAAACGGTCGTTTCTGCTAGCGCTGTGCTTCTACACATGTATTTGCTGAACGGTGAAAGCGCACAGTAATGCACTTTTCTCCCAGCAAATACACTGTTTCTAAGGAAATGGGACCACACTGAGGAGACACTTGTGGGAGCTACTGTGACTAAAACTGAGCTTCCCTACGCACAGGGAAGCAAGAGAAATGCTGATTTCATCAAGCCCAGTTACATACTCAGAATCTGTACTACTGCGCAAATAGACATGTCTCTGTAGGCAAAAAACTCATTTCTGACAAAGTTGCCCAAATGCATCTCAGAAGTGTGCAACTTGTTCCCTAAGTTAGAAAACGTTGAGAAACGTTCGTTTCTGCTAGCGCTGTGCTTCTACACATGTATTTGCTGAACGGTGAAAGCGCACAGTCATAAACTTTTCTGCCAGCAAATACACTGTTTCTAAGGAAATGGGAACACACTGAGGAGACACTTGTGGGAGCTACTGGGACTAAAACTGAGCTTCCCTACGCACAGGGAAGCAAGAGACAGGCTGATTTCATCAAGCCCAGTTACATACTCAGAATCTGTACTACTGCGCAAATAGGCATGTCTCTGTAGGCAAAAAACTCATTTCTGACTAAGTTGCCCAAATACATCTCAGAAGTGTGCAACTTGTTCCCTGAGTTAGAAAACGTCGAGAAACGGTCGTTTCTGCTAGCGCTGTGCTTCTACACATGTATTTGCTGAACGGTGAAAGCACACAGTAATGCACTTTTCTCCCAGCAAATACACTGTTTCTAAGGAAATGGGAACACACTGAGGAGACACTTGTGGGAGCTACTGTGACTAAAACTGAGCTTCCCTACGCACAGGGAAGCAAGAGAAATGCTGATTTCATCAAGCCCAGTTACATACTCAGAATCTGTACTACTGCGCAAATAGGCATGTCTCTGTAGGCAAAAAACTCATTTCTGACAAAGTTGCCAAAATGCATCTCAGAAGTGTGCAACTTGTTCCCTGAGTTAGAAAACGTCGAGAAACGGTCGTTTCAGCTAGTGCTGTGCTTCTACACATGTATTTGCTGAACGGTGAAAGCTCACAGTAATGCACTTTTCTCCCAGCAAATACACTGTTTCTAAGGAAATGGGAACACACTGAGGAGACACTTGTGGGAGCTACTGTGACTAAATCTGAGCTTCCCTATGCACAGGGAAGCAAGAGAAATGCTGATTTCATCAAGCCCAGTTACATACTCAGAATCTGTACTACTGCGCGAATAGGCATGTCTCTGTAGGCAAAAAACTCATTTCTGACAAAGTTGCCCAAATGCATCTCAGAAGTGTGCACCTTGTTCTCTGAGTTAGAAAACGTCGAGAAACGGTCTTTTCTGCTAGCGCTGTGCTTCTACACATGTATTTGCTGAACGGTGAAAGCACACAGTAATGCACTTTTCTCCCAGCAAATACACTGTTTCTAAGGAAATGGGAACACACTGAGGAGACACTTGTGGGAGCTACTGTGACTAAAACTGAGCTTCCCTGCGCACAGGGAAGCAAGAGAAATGCTGATTTCATCAAGCCCAGTTACATACTCAGAATCTGTACTACTGCGCAAATAGGCATGAATCTGTAGGCAAAAAACTCATTTCTGACAAAGTTGCCCAAATGCACCTCAGAAGTGTGCCACTTGTTCCTTGAGTTAGAAAACGTCGAGAAACGGTCATATCTGCTAACGCTGTGCTTCTACACATGTATTTGCTGAACGGTGAAAGCGCACAGTAATGCACATTTCTCCCAGCAAATACACTGTTTCTAAGGAAATGGGAACACACTGAGGAGACACTTGTGGGAGCTACTGTGACTAAAACTGAGCTTCCCTACGCACAGGGAAGCAAGAGAAATGCTGATTTCATCAAGCCCAGTTACATACTCAGAATCTGTACTACTGCGCAAATAGGCATGAATCTGTAGGCAAAAAACACATTTCTGACAAAGTTGCCCAAATGCAACTCAGAAGTGTGCAACTTGTTCCCTGAGTTAGAAAACGTCGAAAAACGTTCGTTTCTGCTAGCGCTGTCCTTCTACACATGTATTTGCTGAACGGTGAAAGCGAACAGTATGCACTTTTCTCCCAGCAAATACACTATTTCTAAGGAAATGGGAACACACTGAGGAGACACTTGTGGGAGCTACTGTGACTAAAACTGAGCTTCCCTACGCACAGGGAAGCAAGAGAAATGCTGATTTCATCAAGCCCAGTTACATACTCAGAAGCTGTACTACTGTGCAAATAGGCATGTCTCTGTAGGCAAAAAACTCATTTCTGACAAAGTTGCCCAAATGCATCTCAGAAGTGTGCAACTTGTTCCCTGAGTTAGAAAACGTCGAGAAACGGTCGTTTCTGATAGCGCTGTGCTTCTACACATGTATTTGCTGAACGGTGAAAGCGCACAGTAATGCACTTTTCTCCCAGCAAATACACTGTTTCTAAGGAAATGGGAACACACTGAGGAGACACTTGTAGGAGCTACTGTGACTAAAACTGAGCTTCCCTACGCACAGGGAAGCAAGAGAAATGCTGATTTCATCAAGCCCAGTTACATACTCAGAATCTGTACTACTGCGCAAATAGGCATGAATCTGTAGGCAAAAAACTCATTTCTGACAAAGTTGCCCAAATGCATCTCAGAAGTGTGCAACTTGTTCCCTGAGTTAGAAAACGTCGAGAAACGTTCGTTTCTGCTAGCGCTGTGCTTCTACACATGTATTTGCTGAACGGTGAAAGCGCACAGTAATGCACTTTTCTCCCAGCAAATACACTGTTTCTAAGGAAATGGGAACACACTGAGGAGACACTTGTGGGAGCTACTGTGACTAAAACTGAGCTTCCCTAGGCACAGGGAAGCAAAAGAAATGCTGATTTCATCAAGCCCAGTTACATACTCAAAATCTGTACTACTGCGAAAATAGGCATTTCTCTGTAGGCAAAAAACTCATTTCTGACAAAGTTGCCCAAATGCATCTCAGAAGTGTGCAACTTGTTCCCTGAGTTAGAAAACGTCGAGAACCGGTCGTTTCTCCTAGCGCTGTGCTTCTACACATGTATTTGCTGAACGGTGAAAGCGCACAGTAATGCACTTTTCTCCCAGCAAATACACTGTTTCTAAGGAAATGGGAACACACTGAGGAGACACTTGTGGGAGCTACTGTGACTAAAACTGAGCTTCCCTATGCACAGGGAAGCAAGAGAAATGCTGATTTCATCAAGCCCAGTTACATACTCAGAATCTGTACTACTGCGCAAATAGGCATGTCTCTGTAGGCAAAAAACTCATTTCTGACAAAGTTTCCCAAATGCATCTCAGAAGTGTGCAACTTGTTCCCTGAGTTAGAAAACGTCGAGAAACATTCGTTTCTGCTAGCGCTTTGCTTCTACACATGTATTTGCTGAACGGTGAAAGCGCACAGTAATGCACTTTTCTCCCAGCAAATACACTGTTTCTAAGGAACTGGAAACACACTGAGGAGACACTTGTGAGAGCTACTGTGACTAAAACTGAGCTTCCCTACGCACAGGGAAGCAAGAGAAATGCTGATTTCATCAAGCCCAGTTACATACTCAGAATCTGTACTACTGCGCAAATAGGCATGTCTCTGTAGGCAAAAAACTCATTTCTGACAAAGTTGCCCAAATGCATCTCAGAAGTGTGCAACTTGTTCCCTGAGTTAGAAAACGTCGAGAAACGGTCATATCTGCTAACGCTGTGCTTCTACACATGTATGTGCTGAACGGTGAAAGCGCACAGTAATGCACTTTTCTCCCAGCAAATACACTGTTTCTAAGGAAATGGGAACACACTGAGGAGACACTTGTGGGAGCTACTATGACTAAAACTGAGCTTCCCTACGCACAGGGAAGCAAGAGAAATGCTGATTTCATCAAGCCCAGTATCATACTCAGAATCTGTACTACTGCGCAAATAGGCATGTCTCTGTAGGCAAAAAACTCATTTCTGACAAAGTTGCCCAAATGCATCTCAGAAGTGTGCAACTTGTTCCCTGAGTTAGAAAACGTCGAGAAACGGTCGTTTCTGCTAGCGCTGTGCTTCTACACATGTATTTGCTGAACGGTGAAAGCGCACAGTAATGCACTTTTCTCCCAGCAAATACACTGTTTCTAAGGAAATGGGAACACACTGAGGAGACACTTGTGGGAGCTACCGTGACTAAAACTGAGCTTCCCTACGCACAGGGAAGCAAGAGAAATGCTGATTTCATCAAGCCCAGTTACATACTCAGAATCTGTACTACTGCGCAAATAGGCATGTCTCTGTAGGCAAAAAACTCATTTTTGAGAAAGTTACCCAAATGCATTTCAGAAGTGTGCAACTTGTTCCCTGAGTTAGAAAACATCGAGAAACGTTCGTTTCTGCTAGCGCTGTGCTTCTACACATGTATTTGCTGAACGGTGAAAGCGCACAGTAATGCACTTTTCTCCGAGCAAATACACTGTTTCTGAGGAAATGTGAACACACTGAGGAGACACTTGTGGGAGCTACTGTGACTAAAACTGAGCTTCCCTACGCACAGGGAAGCAAGAGAAATGCTGATTTCATCAAGCCCAGTTACATACTCAGAATCTGTACTACTGCGCAAATAGGCATGTCTCTTTAGGCAAAAAACTCATTTTTGAGATAGTTACACAAATGCATCTCAGAAGTGTGCAACTTGTTCCCTGAGTTAGAAAACGTCGAGAAACGTTCGTTTCTGCAAGCGCTGTGCTTCTACACATGTATGTGCTGAACGGTGAAAGCGCACAGTAATGCACTTTTCTCCCAGCAAATACACTGTTTCTAAGGAAATGGGAACACACTGAGGAGACACTTGTGGGAGCTACTGTGACTAAAACTGAGCTTCCCTACACACAGGGAAGAAAGAGAAATGCTGATTTCATCAAGCCCAGTTACATACTCAGAATCTGTACTACTGCGCAAATAGGCATGTCTCTGTAGGCAAAAAACTCATTTTTGAGAAAGTTACCCAAATGCATTTCAGAAGTGTGCAACTTGTTCCCTGAGTTAGAAAACATCGAGAAACGTTCGTTTCTGCTAGCGCTGTGCTTCTACACATGTATTTGCTGAACGGTGAAAGCGCACAGTAATGCACTTTTCTCCCAGCAAATACACTGTTTCTGAGGAAATGGGAACACACTAAGGAGACACTTGTGGGAGCTACTGTGACTAAAACTGAGCTTCCCTACGCACAGGGAAGCAATAGAAATGCTGATTTCATCAAGCCCAGTTACATACTCAGAATCTGTACTACTGGGCAAATAGGCATGTCTCTTTAGGCAAAAAACTCATTTTTGAGATAGTTACACAAATGCATCTCAGAAGTGTGCAACTTGTTCCCTGAGTTAGAAAACGTCGAGAAACGGTCGTTTCTGCTAGCGCTGTGCTTCTACACATGTATTTGCTGAACGGTGAAAGCGCACAGTAATGGACTTTTCTCCCAGCAAATACACTGTTTCTAAGGAAATGTGAACACACTGAGGAGACACTTGTGGGAGCTACTGTGACTAAAACTGAGCTTCCCTACGCACAGGGAAGCAAGAGAAATGCTGATTTCACCAAGCCCAGTTACATACTCAGAATCTGTACTACTGCGCAAATAGGCATGTCTCTGTAGGCAAAAAACTCATTTCTGACAAAGTTGCCCAAATGCATCTCAGAAGTGTGCAACTTGTTCCCTGTGTTAGAAAACATCGAGAAACGTTCGTTTCTGCTAGCGCTGTGCTTCTACACATGTATTTGCTGAACGGTGAAAGCGCACAGTAATGCACTTTTCTCCCAGCAAATACACTGTTTCTAAGGAACTGGGAACACACTGAGGAGACACTTGTGGGAGCTACTGTGACTAAAAGTGAGCTTCCCTACGCACAGGGAAGCAAGAGAAATGCTGATTTCATCAAGCCCAGTTACATACTCAGAATCTGTACTACTGCGCAAATAGGCATGTCTCTGTAGGCAAAAAACTCATTTCAGACAAAGTTGCCCAAATGCATCTCAGAAGTGTGCAACTTGTTCCCTGATTTAGAAAACGTGGAGAAACGATCGTTTCAGCTAGCGCTGTGCTTCTACACATGTATTTGCTGAACGGTGAAAGCGCACAGTAATGCACTTTTCTCCCAGCAAATACACTGTTTCTAAGGAAATGGGAAAACACTGAGGAGACACTTGTGGGAGCTACTGTGACTAAAACTGAGCTTCCCTACGCACAGGGAAGCAAGAGAAATGCTGATTTCATCAAGCCCAGTTACATACTCAGAATCTGTACTACTGCGCAAATAGGCATGTCTCTGCAGGCAAAAAACTCATTTCTGACAAAGTTGCCCAAATGCATCTCAGAAGTGTGCAACTTGTTCCCTGAGTTAGAAAACGTCGAGAAACGGTCGTATCTGCTAGTGCCGTGCATCTACACATGTATTTGCTGAACGGTGAAAGCTCACAGTAATGCACTTTTCTCCCAGCAAATACACTGTTTCTAAGGAACTGGGAACACACTGAGGAGACACTTGTGGGAGCTACTGTGACTAAAACTGAGCTTCCCTACGCACAGGGAAGCAAGAGAAATGCTGATTTCATCAAGCCCAGTTACATACTCAGAATCTGTACTACTGCGCAAATAGGCATGTCCCTTTAGGCAAAAAACTCATTTCTGACAAAGTTGCCCAAATGCATCTCAGAAGTGTGCAACTTGTTCCCTGAGTTAGAAAACGTGGAGAAACGATCGTTTCAGCTAGCAATGTGCTTCTACACATGTATTTGCTGAACGGTGAAAGCGCACAGTAATGCACTTTTCTCCCAGCAAATACACTGTTTCTAAGGAAATGGGAACACACTGAGGAGACACTTGTGGGAGCTACTGTGACTAAAACTGAGCTTCCCTACGCACAGGGAAGCAAGAGAAATGCTGATTTCATCAAGCCCAGTTACATACTCAGAATCTGTACTACTGCGCGAATAGGCATGTCTCTGTAGGCGAAAAACTCATTTCTGACAAAGTTGCCCAAATGCATCTCAGAAGTGTGCAACTTGTTCCCTGAGTTAGAAAACGTCGAGAAACATTCGTTTCTGCTAGCGCTGTGCTTCTACACATGTATTTGCTGAACAGTGAAAGCGCAGAGTAATGCACTTTACTCCCAGCAAATACACTGTTTCTAAGGAAATGGGAACACACTGAGGAGACACTTGTGGGAGCTACTGTGACTAAAACTGAGCTTCCCTACGCACAGGGAAGAAAGAGAAATGCTGATTTCATCAAGCCCAGTTACATACTCAGAATCTGTACTACTGCGCAAATAGGCATGTCTCTTTAGGCAAAAAACTCATTTCTGACAAAGTTGCCCAAATGCATCTCAGAAGTGTGCAACTTGTTCCCTGAGTTAGAAAACGTCGAGAAACGGTTGTTTCTGCTTGCGCTGTGCTTCTACACATGTATTTGCTGAAAGGTGAAAGCGCACAGTAATGCACTTTTCTCCCAGCAAATACACTGTTTCTAAGGAAATGGGAACACACTGAGGAGACACTTGTGGGAGCTACTGTGACTAAAACTGAGCTTCCCTACACACAGGGAAGCAAGAGAAATGCTGGTTTCATCAAGCCCAGTTACATACTCAGAATCTGTACTACTGCGCAAATAGGCATGTCTCTGTAGGCAAAAAACTCATTTCTGACAAAGTTGCCCAAATGCATCTCAGAAGTGTGCAACTAGTTCCCTGAGTTAGAAAACGTCGAGAAACGGTCGTTTCTGCTAGCGCTGTGCTTCTACACATGTATTTGCTGAACGGTGAAAGCGCACAGTAAGGCACTTTTCTCCCAGCAAATACACTGTTTCTAAGGAAATGGGAACACACTGAGGAGACACTTGTGGGAGCTACTGGGACTAAAACTGAGCTTCCCTACGCACAGGGAAGCAAGAAAATGCTGATTTCATCAAGCCCAGTTACATACTCAGAATCTGTACTACTGCGCAAATAGGCATGTCTCTGTAGGCAAAAAACTCATTTCTGACAAAGTTGCCCAAATGCATCTCAGAAGTGTGCAACTTGTTCCCTGAGTTAGAAAATGTTTAGAAACGGTCGTTTCTGCTAGCGTTGTGCTTTTACACATGTATTTGCTGAACGGTGAAAGCACACAGTAATGCACTTTTCTCACAGCAAATACACTGTTTCTAAGGAAATGGGAACACACTGAGGAGACACTTGTGGGAGCTACTGGGACTAAAACTGAGCTTCCCTACGCACAGGGAAGCAAGAGAAATGCTGATTTCATCAAGCCCAGTTACATACTCAGAATCTGTACTACTGCGCAAATAGGCATGTCTCTGTAGGCAAAAAACTCATTTCTGACAAAGTTGACCAAATGCATCTCAGAAGTGTGCAACTTGTTCTCTGAGTTAGAAAACGTCGGAAAACGGTCGTTTCTGCTAGCGCTGTGCTTCTACACATGTATTTGCTGAACGGTGAAAGCGCACAGTAATGCACTTTTCTCCCAGCAAATACACTGTTTCTAAGGAAATGGGAACACACTGAGGAGACACTTGTGGGAGCTACTGTGACTAAAACTGAGCTTCCCTACACACAGGGAAGCAAGAGAAATGCTGATTTCATCAAGCCCAGTTACATACTCAGAATCTGTACTACTGCGTAAATAGGCATGTCTCTGTAGGCAAAAAACTCATTTTTGAGAAAGTTACCCAAATGCATCTCAGAAGTGTGCAACTTGTTCCCTGAGTTAGAAAGCACCGAGAAACGTTCGTTTCTGCTAGTGCTGTGCTTCTACACATGTATTTGCTGAACGGTGAAAGCGCACAGTAATGCACTTTTCTCCCAGCAAATACACTGTTTCTGAGGAAATGTGAACACACTGAGGAGACACATGTGGGAGCTAATGTGACTAAAACTGAGCTTCCTTACGCACAGGGAAGCAAGAGAAATGCTGATTTCATCAAGCCCAGTTACATACTCAGAATCTGTACTACTGCGCAAATAGGCATGAATCTGTAGGCAAAAAACTCATTTCTGACAAAGTTGCCCAAATGCATCTCAGAAGTGTGCCACTTGTTCCCTGAGTTAGAAAACATCGATAAACGGTCGTTTCAGCTAGCGCTGTGCTTCTACACATGTATTTGCTGAACGGTGAAAGCGCACAGTAATGCACTTTTCTCCCAGCAAATACACTGTTTCTGAGGAAATGTGAACACACTGAGGAGACACTTTTGGGAGCTACTGTGACTAAAACTGAGCTTCCCTACGCACAGGGAAGCAAGAGAAATGCTGATTTCATCAAGCCCAGTTACATACTCAGAATCTGTACTACTGCGCAAATAGGCATGTCTCTGTAGGCAAAAAACTCATTTCTGACAAAGTTGCCCAAATGCATCTCAGAAGTGTGCAACTTGTTCCCTGAGTTAGAAAACGTCGAGAAACGTTCGTTTCTGCTAGCGCTGTGCTTCTACACATGTATTTGCTGAACGGTGAAAGCGCACAGTAATGCACTTTTCTCCCAGCAAATACACTGTTTCTAAGGAAATGGGAACACACTGAGGAGACACTTGTGGGAGCTACTGGGACTAAAACTGAGCTTCCCTACGCACAGGGAAGCAAGAAAATGCTGATTTCATCAAGCCCAGTTACATACTCAGAATCTGTACTACTGCGCAAATAGGCATGTCTCTGTAGGCAAAAAACTCATTTCTGACAAAGTTGCCCAAATGCATCTCAGAAGTGTGCAACTTGTTCCCTGAGTTAGAAAATGTCGAGAAACGGTCGTTTCTGCTAGCGTTGTGCTTTTACACATGTATTTGCTGAACGGTGAAAGCACACAGTAATGCACTTTTCTCACAGCAAATACACTGTTTCTAAGGAAATGGGAACACACTGAGGAGACACTTGTGGGAGCTACTGGGACTAAAACTGAGCTTCCCTACGCACAGGGAAGCAAGAGAAATGCTGATTTCATCAAGCCCAGTTACATACTCAGAATCTGTACTACTGCGCAAATAGGCATGTCTCTGTAGGCAAAAAACTCATTTCTGACAAAGTTGACCAAATGCATCTCAGAAGTGTGCAACTTGTTCTCTGAGTTAGAAAACGTCGGAAAACGGTCGTTTCTGCTAGCGCTGTGCTTCTACACATGTATTTGCTGAACGGTGAAAGCGCACAGTAATGCACTTTTCTCCCAGCAAATACACTGTTTCTAAGGAAATGGGAACACACTGAGGAGACACTTGTGGGAGCTACTGTGACTAAAACTGAGCTTCCCTACACACAGGGAAGCAAGAGAAATGCTGATTTCATCAAGCCCAGTTACATACTCAGAATCTGTACTACTGCGTAAATAGGCATGTCTCTGTAGGCAAAAAACTCATTTTTGAGAAAGTTACCCAAATGCATCTCAGAAGTGTGCAACTTGTTCCCTGAGTTAGAAAGCACCGAGAAACGTTCGTTTTTGCTAGTGCTGTGCTTCTACACATGTATTTGCTGAACGGTGAAAGCGCACAGTAATGCACTTTTCTCCCAGCAAATACACTGTTTCTGAGGAAATGTGAACACACTGAGGAGACACATGTGGGAGCTAATGTGACTAAAACTGAGCTTCCTTACGCACAGGGAAGCAAGAGAAATGCTGATTTCATCAAGCCCAGTTACATACTCAGAATCTGTACTACTGCGCAAATAGGCATGAATCTGTAGGCAAAAAACTCATTTCTGACAAAGTTGCCCAAATGCATCTCAGAAGTGTGCCACTTGTTCCCTGAGTTAGAAAACATCGATAAACGGTCGTTTCAGCTAGCGCTGTGCTTCTACACATGTATTTGCTGAACGGTGAAAGCGCACAGTAATGCACTTTTCTCCCAGCAAATACACTGTTTCTGAGTAAATGTGAACACACTGAGGAGACACTTTTGGGAGCTACTGTGACTAAAACTGAGCTTCCCTACGCACAGGGAAGCAAGAGAAATGCTGATTTCATCAAGCCCAGTTACATACTCAGAATCTGTACTACTGCGCAAATAGGCATGAATCTGTAGGCAAAAAAATCATTTCTGACAATGTTGCCCAAATGCATCTCAGAAGTGTGCAACTTGTTCCCTGAGTTAGAAAACGTCGAGAAACGGTCGTTTCTGCTAGCGCTGTGCTTCTTCACATGTATTTGCTGAACGGTGAAAGCGCACAGTAATGCACTTTTCTCCCAGCAAATACACTGTTTCTAAGGAACTGGGAACACACTGAGGAGACACTCTTGGGAGGTACTGTGACTAAATCTGAGCTTCCCTACGCACAGGGAAGCAAGAGAAATGCTGATTTCATCAAGCCCAGTTACATACTCAGAATCTGTACTACTGCGCAAATAGGCATGTCTCTGTAGGCAAAAAACTCATTTCTGACAAAGTTGCCCAAATGCATCTCAGAAGTGTGTAACTTGTTCCCTGACTTAGAAAACGTCGAGAAACATTCGTTTCTGCTAGCGCTGTGCTTCTACACATGTATTTGCTGAACGGTGAAAGCGCAGAGTAATGCACTTTACTCCCAGCAAATACACTGTTTCTAAGGAAATGGGAACACACTGAGGAGACACTTGTGGGAGCTACTGGGACTAAAACTGAGCTTCCCTACGCACAGGGAAGCAAAAGAAATGCTGATTTCATGAAGCCCAGTTACATACTCAGAATCTGTACTACTGCGCAAATAGGCATGTCTCTGTAGGCAAAAAACTCATTTCTGACAATGTTGCCCAAATGCATCTCAGAAGTGTGCAAGTTGTTCCCTGAGTTAGAAAACGTCGAGAAACGTTCGTTTCTGCTAGGGCTGTGCTTCTACACATGTATTTGCTGAACGGTGAAAGCGCACAGTAATGCACTTTTCTCCCAGCAAATACACTGTTTCTAAGGAAATGGGAACACACTGAGGAGACACTTGTGGGAGCTACTGTGACTAAAACTGAGCTTCCCTACGCACAGGGAAGCAAGAGAAATGCTGATTTCATCAAGCCCAGTTACATACTCAGAATCTGTACTACTGCGCAAATAGGCATGTCTCTGTAGGCAAAAAACTCATTTCGGACAAAGTTGCCCAAATGCATCTCAGAAGTGTGCAACTTGTTCCCTGAGTTAGAAAACGTCGAGAAACGGTCGTTTCTGCTAGCGCTGTGCTTCTACACATGTATTTGCTGAACGGTGAAAGCGCACAGTAAGGCACTTTTCTCCCAGCAAATACACTGTTTCTAAGGATATGGGAACACACTGAGGAGACACTTGTGGGAGCTACAGTGACTAAAACTGAGCTTCCCTACGCACAGGGAAGCAAGAGAAATGCTGATTTCATCAAGCCCAGTTACATACTCAGAATCTGTACTACTGCGCAAAAAGGCATGTCTCTGTAGGCAAAAAACTCATTTCTGACAAAGTTGCCCAAATGCATCTCAGAAGTGTGCCACTTGTTCCCTGAGTTAGAAAACGTCGAGAAACGGTCATTTCTGCTAGCCCTGTGCTTCTACACATGTATTTGCTGAACGGTGAAAGCGCACAGTAATGCACTTTTCTCCCAGCAAATACACTGTTTCTAAGGAAATGGGAACACACTGAGGAGACACTTGTGGGAGCTACTGTGACTAAAACTGAGCTTCCCTACGCACAGGGAAGCAAGAGAAATGCTGATTTCATCAAGCCCAGTTACATACTCAGAATCTGTACTACTGCGCAAATAGGCATGTCTCTTTAGGCAAAAAACTCATTTCTGACAAAGTTGCCCAAATGCATCTCAGAAGTGTGCAACTTGTTCCCTGAGTTGGAAAACGTCGAGAAACGGTCGTATCTGCTAGCGCCGTGCATCTACACATGTATTTGCTGAACGGTGAAAGCTCACAGTAATGCACTTTTCTACCAGCAAATAAACTGTTTCTAAGGAAATGGGAACACACTGAGGAGACACTTGTGGGAGCTACTGTGACTAAAACTGAGCTTCCCTACGCACAGGGAAGCAAAAGAAATGCTGATTTCATGAAGCCCAGTTACATACTCAGAATCTGTACTACTGCGCAAATAGGCATGTCTCTGTAGGCAAAAAACTCATTTCTGACAATGTTGCCCAAATGCATCTCAGAAGTGTGCAACTTGTTCCCTGAGTTAGAAAACGTCGAGAAACGTTCGTTTCTGCTAGGGCTGTGCTTCTACACATGTATTTGCTGAACGGTGAAAGCGCACAGTAATGCACTTTTCTCCCAGCAAATACACTGTTTCTAAGGAAATGGGAACACACTGAGGAGACACTTGTGGGAGCTACTGTGACTAAAACTGAGCTTCCCTACGCACAGGGAAGCAAGAGGAATGCTGATTTCATCAAGCCCAGTTACATACTCAGAATCTGTACTACTGCGCAAATAGGCATGTCTCTGTAGGCAAAAAACTCATTTCTGACAAAGTTGCCCAAATGCATCTCAGAAGTGTGCAACTTGTTCCCTGAGTTAGAAAACGTCGAGAAACGGTCGTTTCTGCTAGCGCTGTGCTTCTACACATGTATTTGCTGAACGGTGAAAGCGCACAGTAAGGCACTTTTCTCCCAGCAAATACACTGTTTCTAAGGATATGGGAACACACTGAGGAGACACTTGTGGGAGCTACAGTGACTAAAACTGAGCTTCCCTACGCACAGGGAAGCAAGAGAAATGCTGATTTCATCAAGCCCAGTTACATACTCAGAATCTGTACTACTGCGCAAATAGGCATGTCTCTGTAGGCAAAAAACTCATTTCTGACAAAGTTGCCCAAATGCATCTCAGAAGTGTGCAACTTGTTCCCTGAGTTGGAAAACGTCGAGAAACGGTCGTATCTGCTAGCGCCGTGCATCTACACATGTATTTGCTGAACGGTGAAAGCTCACAGTAATGCACTTTTCTCCCAGCAAATAAACTGTTTCTAAGGAAATGGGAACACACTGAGGAGACACTTGTGGGAGCTACTGTGACTAAAACTGAGCTTCCCTACGCACAGGGAAGCAAGAGAAATGCTGATTTCATGAAGCCCAGTTACATACTCAGAATCTGTACTACTGCGCAAATAGGCATGTCTCTGTAGGCAAAAAACTCATTTCTGACAATGTTGCCCAAATGCATCTCAGAAGTGTGCAACTTGTTCCCTGAGTTAGAAAACGTCGAGAAACGTTCGTTTCTGCTAGGGCTGTGCTTCTACACATGTATTTGCTGAACGGTGAAAGCGCACAGTAATGCACTTTTCTCCCAGCAAATACACTGTTTCTAAGGAAATGGGAACACACTGAGGAGACACTTGTGGGAGCTACTGTGACTAAAACTGAGCTTCCCTACGCACAGGGAAGCAAGAGAAATGCTGATTTCATCAAGCCCAGTTACATACTCAGAATCTGTACTACTGCGCAAATAGGCATGTCTCTGTAGGCAAAAAACTCATTTCTGACAAAGTTGCCCAAATGCATCTCAGAAGTGTGCAACTTGTTCCCTGAGTTAGAAAACATGGAGAAACGGTCGTTTCTGCTAGCGCTGTGCTTCTACACATGTATTTGCTGAACGGTGAAAGCGCACAGTAAGGCACTTTTCTCCCAGCAAATACACTGTTTCTAAGGATATAGGAACACACTGAGGAGACACTTGTGGGAGCTACTGTGACTAAAACTGAGCTTCCCTACGCACAGGGAAGCAAGAGAAATGCTGATTTCATCAAGCCCAGTTACATACTCAGAATCTGTACTACTGCGCAAATAGGCATGTCTCTGTAGGCAAAAAACTCATTTCTGACAAAGTTGCCCAAATGCATCTCAGAAGTGTGCAACTTGTTCCCTGAGTTAGAAAACGTCGAGAAACGGTCATTTCTGCTAGCGCTGTGCTTCTACACATGTATTTGCTGAACGGTGAAAGCGCACAGTAATGCACTTTTCTCCCAGCAAATACACTGTTTCTAAGGAAATGGGAACACACTGAGGAGACACTTGTGGGAGCTACTGTGACTAAAACTGATCTTCCCTACGCACAGGGAAGCAAGAGAAATGCTGATTTCATCAAGCCCAGTTACATACTCAGAATCTGTACTACTGCGCAAATAGGCATGTCACTTTAGGCAAAAAACTCATTTCTGACAAAGTTGCCCAAATGCATCTCAGAAGTGTGCATCTTGTTCCCTGAGTTAGAAAACGTCGAGAAACGGTCGTTTCAGCTAGCGCTGTGTTTCTACACATGTATTTGCTGAACGGTGAAAGCGCACAGTAATGCACTTTTCTCCCAGCAAATACACTGTTTCTAAGGAACTGGGAACACACTGAGGAGACACTTGTGGGAGCTACTGTGACTAAAACTGAGCTTCCCTACACACAGGGAAGCAAGAGAAATGCTGATTTCATCAAGCCCAGTTACATACTCAGAATCTGTACTACTGCGCAAATAGGCATGTCTCTGTAGGCAAAAAACTCATTTTTGAGAAAGTTACCCAAATGCATCTCAGAAGTGTGCAACTTGTTCCATGAGTTAGAAAACATCGAGAAACGTTCGTTTCTGCTAGCGCTGTGCTTCTACACATGTATTTGCTGAACGGTGAATGCACACAGTAATGCACTTTTCTCCCAGCAATTACACTGTTTCTGAGGAAATGTGAACACACTGAGGAGACACATGTGGGAGCTAATGTGAATAAAACTGAGCTTCCCTACACACAGGGAAGCAAGAAAATGCTGATTTCATCAAGCCCAGTTACATACTCAGAATCTGTACTACTGTGCAAATAGGCATGTCTCTGTAGGCAAAAAACTCATTTCTGACAATGTTGCCCAAATGCATCTCAGAAGTGTGCAACTTGTTCCCTGAGTTAGAAAACGTCGAGAAACATTCGTTTCTGCTAGCGCTGTGCTTCTACACATGTATTTGCTGAACGGTGAAAGCGCAGAGTAATGCACTTTACTCCCAGCAAATACACTGTTTCTAAGGAAATGGGAACACACTGAGGAGACACTTGTGGGAGCTACTGTGACTAAAACTGAGCTTCCCTACGCACAGGGAAGCAAGAGAAATGCTGATTTCATCAAGCCCAGTTACATACTCAGAATCTGTACTACTGCGCAAATAGGCATGTCTCTTTAGGCAAAAAACTCATTTCTGACAAAGTTGCCCAAATGCATCTCAGAAGTGTGCCACTTGTTCCCTGAGTTAGAAAACGTCGAAAAACGGTCGTTTCAGCTAGCGCTGTGCTTCTACACATGTATTTGCTGAACGGTGAAAGCTCACAGTAATGCACTTTTCTCCCAGCAAATACACTGTTTCTAAGGAACTGGGAACACACTGAGGAGACACTTGTGGGAGATACTGTGACAAAAACTGAGCTTCCCTACGCACAGGGAAGCAAGAGAAATGCTGATTTCATCAAGCCCAGTTACATACTCAGAATCTGTACTACTGCGCAAATAGGCATGTCTCTGTAGGCAAAAAACTCATTTTTGAGAAAGTTACCCAAATGCATCTCAGAAGTGTGCAACTTGTTCCCTGAGTTAGAAAACATCGATAAACGGTCGTTTCTGCTAGAGCTGTGCTTCTACACATGTATTTGCTGAACGGTGAAAGCCCACAGTAATGCACTTTTCTCCCAGCAAATACACTGTTTCTAAGGAAATGGGAACACACTGAGGAGACACTTGTGGGAGCTACTGTGACTAAAACTGAGCTTCCCTACGCACAGGGAAGCAAGAGAAATGCTGATTTCATCAAGCCCAGTTACATACTCAGAATCTGTACTACTGCGCAAATAGGCATGTCTCTGTAGGCAAAAAACTCATTTCTGACAATGTTGCCCAAATGCATCTCAGAAGTGTGCAACTTGTTCCCTCAGTTAGAAAACGTCGAGAAACATTCGATTCTGTTAGCGCTGTGCTTCTACACATGTATTTGCTGAACGGTGAAAGCGCAGAGTAATGCACTTTACTCCCAGCAAATACACTGTTTCTAAGGAAATGGGAACACACTGAGGAGACACTTGTGGGAGCTACTGTGACTAAAACTGAGCTTCCCTACGCACAGGGAAGCAAGAGAAATGCTGATTTCATCAAGCCCGGTTACATACTCAGAATCTGTACTACTGCGCAAATAGGCATGTCTCTGTAGGCAAAAAACTCATTTCTGACAAAGTTGCCCAAATGCATCTCAGAAGTGTGCAACTTGTTCCCTGAGTTAGAAAACGTCGAGAAACGGTCATATCTGCTAACACTGTGCTTCTACACATGTATTTGCTGAACGGTGAAAGCGCACAGTAATGCACTTTTCTCCCAGCAAATACACTGTTTCTAAGGAAATGGGAACACACTGAGGAGACACTTGTGGGAGCTACTGTGACTAAAACTGAGCTTCCCTACGCACAGGGAAGCAAGAGAAATGCTGATTTCATCAAGCCCAGTTACATACTCAGAATCTGTACTACTGCGGAAATAGGCATGTCTCTGTAGGCAAAAAACTCATTTCTGACAAAGTTGCCCAAATGCATCTCAGAAGGGTGCAACTTGTTACCTGAGTTAGAAAACGTCGAGAAATGGTCTTTTCTGCTAGCGCTGTGCTTCTACACATGTATTTGCTGAACGGTGAAAGCGCACAGTAATGCACTTTTCTCCCAGGAAATACACTGTTTCTAAGGAACTAAGAACACACTGAGGAGACCCTTGTGGGAGCTACTGTGACTAAAACTGAGCTTCCCTACGCACAGGGAAGCAAGAGAAATGCTGATTTCATCAAGCCCAGTTACATACTCAGAATCTGTACTACTTCGCCAATAGGCATGTCTCTGTAGGCAAAAAACTCATTTCTGACAAAGTTGTCCAAATGCATCTCAGAAGTGTGCCACTTGTTCCCTGAGTTAGAAAACGTCGAGAAACGTTCGTTTCTGCTAGCGCTGTGCTTCTACACATGTATTTGCTGAACGGTGAAAGCGCAGAGTAATGCACTTTACTCCCAGCAAATACACTGTTTCTAAGGAAATGGGAACACACTGAGGAGACACTTGTGGGAGCTACTGTGACTAAAACTGAGCTTCCCTACGCACAGGGAAGCAAGAGAAATGCTGATTTCATCAAGCCCGGTTACATACTCAGAATCTGTACTACTGCGCAAATAGGCATGTCTCTGTAGGCAAAAAACTCATTTCTGACAAAGTTGCCCAAATGCATCTCAGAAGTGTGCAACTTGTTCCCTGAGTTAGAAAACGTCGAGAAACGGTCATATCTGCTAACACTGTGCTTCTACACATGTATTTGCTGAACGGTGAAAGCGCACAGTAATGCACTTTTCTCCCAGCAAATACACTGTTTCTAAGGAAATGGGAACACACTGAGGAGACACTTGTGGGAGCTACTGTGACTAAAACTGAGCTTCCCTACGCACAGGGAAGCAAGAGAAATGCTGATTTCATCAAGCCCAGTTACATACTCAGAATCTGTACTACTGCGGAAATAGGCATGTCTCTGTAGGCAAAAAACTCATTTCTGACAAAGTTGCCCAAATGCATCTCAGAAGGGTGCAACTTGTTACCTGAGTTAGAAAACGTCGAGAAATGGTCTTTTCTGCTAGCGCTGTGCTTCTACACATGTATTTGCTGAACGGTGAAAGCGCACAGTAATGCACTTTTCTCCCAGGAAATACACTGTTTCTAAGGAACTAAGAACACACTGAGGAGACCCTTGTGGGAGCTACTGTGACTAAAACTGAGCTTCCCTACGCACAGGGAAGCAAGAGAAATGCTGATTTCATCAAGCCCAGTTACATACTCAGAATCTGTACTACTTCGCCAATAGGCATGTCTCTGTAGGCAAAAAACTCATTTCTGACAAAGTTGTCCAAATGCATCTCAGAAGTGTGCCACTTGTTCCCTGAGTTAGAAAACGTCGAGAAACGTTCGTTTCTGCTAGCGCTGTGCTTCTACACATGTATTTGCTGAACGGTGAAAGCGCACAGTAATGCACTTTTCTCCCAGCAAATACACTGTTTCTAAGGAAATGGGAACACACTGAGGAGACACTTGTGGGAGGTACTGTGACTAAAACTGAGCTTCCCTACGCAGAGGGAAGCAAGAGAAATGCTGATTTCATCAAGCCCAGTTACATACTCAGAATCTGTACTACTGCGCAAATAGGCATGAATCTGTAGGCAAAAAACTCATTTCTGACAACGTTGCCCAAATGCATCTCAGAAGTGTGCAACTTGTTCCCTGAGTTAGAAAACGTCGAGAAACGGTCGTTTCTGCTAGCGCTGTGCTTCTACACATGTATTTGCTGAACGGTGAAAGCGCACAGTAATGCACTTTTCTCCCAGCAAATACACTGTTTCTCAGGAAATGGGAACACACTGAGGAGACACTTGTGGGAGCTACTGTGACTAAAACTGAGCTTCCCTACGCACAGGGAAGCAAGAGAAATGCTGATTTCATCAAGCCCAGTTGCATACTCAGAATCTGTACTACTGCGCAAATAGGCATGTCTCTGGAGGCAAAAAACTCATTTCTGACAAAGTTGCCCAAATGCATCTCAGAAGTGTGCAGCTTGTTCCCTGAGCTAGAAAATGTCGAGAAACGTTCGTTTTTGCTAGCACTGTGCTTCTACACATGTATTTGCTGAACGGTGAAAGCGCACAGTAATGCACTTTTCTCCCAGCAAATACACTGTTTCTAAGGAAATGGGAACACATTGAGGGGACACTTTTGGGAGCTACTGTGACTAAAACTGAGCTTCCCTACGCACAGGGAAGCAAGAGAAATGCTGATTTCATCAAGCCCAGTTACATACTCAGAATCTGTACTACTGCGCAAATAGGCATGTCTCTGTAGGCAAAAAACTCATTTCTGACAAAGTTGCCCAAATGCATCTCAGAAGTGTGCCACTTGTTCCTTGAGTTAGAAAACATCGAGAAACGTTCGTTTCTGCTAGCGCTGTGCTTCTACACATGTATTTGCTGAACGGTGAAAGCGCACAGTAATGCACATTTCTCCCAGCAAAAACACTGTTTCTAAGGAACTGGGAACACACTGAGGAGACACTTGTGGGAGCTACTGTGACTAAAACTGAGCTTCCCTACGCACAGGGAAGCAAGAGAAATGCTGATTTCATCAAGCCCAGTTGCATACTCAGAATCTGTACTACTGCGCAAATAGGCATGTCTCTTTAGGCAAAAAACTAATTTCTGACAAAGTTGTACAAATGCATCTCAGAAGTGTGCAACTTGTTCCCTGAGTTAGAAAACGTCGAGAAACGGTCGTTTCTGCTAGCGCTGTGCTTCTACACATGTATTTGCTGAACGGTGAAAGCGCACAGTAATGCACTTTTCTCCCAGCAAATACACTGTTTCTAAGGAAATGGGAACACACTGAGGAGACACTTGTGGGAGCTACTGTGACTAAAACTGAGCTTCCCTACGCACAGGGAAGCAAGAGAAATGCTGATTTCATCAAGCCGAGTTACATACTCAGAATCTGTACTACTGCGCAAATAGGCATGTCTCTGTAGGCAAAAAACTCATTTCTGACAAAGTTGAACAAATGCACCCAAGAAGTGTGCAACTTGTTCCCTGAGTTAGAAACGTCGAGAAACGGTCGTTTCTGCTAGCGCTGTGCTTCTACACATGTATTTGCTGAACGGTGAAAGCGCACAGTAATGCACTTTTCTCCCAGCAAATACACTGTTTCTAAGGAAATGGGAACACACTGAGGAGACACTTGTGGGAGCTACTGTGACTAAAACTGGGCTTCCCTACGCACAGGGAAGCAAGAGAAATGCTGATTTCATCAAGCCCAGTTGCATACTCAGAATCTGTACTACTGCGGAAATAGGCATGTCTCTGTAGGCAAAAAACTCATTTCTGACAAAGTTGCCCAAATGCATCTCAGAAGGGTGCAACTTGTTACCTGAGTTAGAAAACGTCGAGAAATGGTCTTTTCTGCTAGCGCTGTGCTTCTACACATGTATTTGCTGAACGGTGAAAGCGCACAGTAATGCACTTTTCTCCCAGGAAATACACTGTTTCTAAGGAACTAAGAACACACTGAGGAGACCCTTGTGGGAGCTACTGTGACTAAAACTGAGCTTCCCTACGCACAGGGAAGCAAGAGAAATGCTGATTTCATCAAGCCCAGTTACATACTCAGAATCTGTACTACTTCGCCAATAGGCATGTCTCTGTAGGCAAAAAACTCATTTCTGACAAAGTTGTCCAAATGCATCTCAGAAGTGTGCCACTTGTTCCCTGAGTTAGAAAACGTCGAGAAACGTTCGTTTCTGCTAGCGCTGTGCTTCTACACATGTATTTGCTGAACAGTGAAAGCCCACAGTAATGCACTTTTCTCCCAGCAAATACACTGTTTCTAAGGAAATGGGAACACACTGAGGAGACACTTGTGGGAGCTACTGTGACTAAAACTGAGCTTCCCTACGCACAGGGAAGCAAGAGAAATGCTGATTTCATCAAGCCCAGTTACATACTCAGAATCTGTACTACTGCGCAAATAGGCATGTCTCTGTAGGCAAAAAACTCATTTCTGACAATGTTGCCCAAATGCATCTCAGAAGTGTGCAACTTGTTCCCTCAGTTAGAAAACGTCGAGAAACATTCGATTCTGTTAGCGCTGTGCTTCTACACATGTATTTGCTGAACGGTGAAAGCGCAGAGTAATGCACTTTACTCCCAGCAAATACACTGTTTCTAAGGAAATGGGAACACACTGAGGAGACACTTGTGGGAGCTACTGTGACTAAAACTGAGCTTCCCTACGCACAGGGAAGCAAGAGAAATGCTGATTTCATCAAGCCCGGTTACATACTCAGAATCTGTACTACTGCGCAAATAGGCATGTCTCTGTAGGCAAAAAACTCATTTCTGACAAAGTTGCCCAAATGCATCTCAGAAGTGTGCAACTTGTTCCCTGAGTTAGAAAACGTCGAGAAACGGTCATATCTGCTAACACTGTGCTTCTACACATGTATTTGCTGAACGGTGAAAGCGCACAGTAATGCACTTTTCTCCCAGCAAATACACTGTTTCTAAGGAAATGGGAACACACTGAGGAGACACTTGTGGGAGCTACTGTGACTAAAACTGAGCTTCCCTACGCACAGGGAAGCAAGAGAAATGCTGATTTCATCAAGCCCAGTTACATACTCAGAATCTGTACTACTGCGGAAATAGGCATGTCTCTGTAGGCAAAAAACTCATTTCTGACAAAGTTGCCCAAATGCATCTCAGAAGGGTGCAACTTGTTACCTGAGTTAGAAAACGTCGAGAAATGGTCTTTTCTGCTAGCGCTGTGCTTCTACACATGTATTTGCTGAACGGTGAAAGCGCACAGTAATGCACTTTTCTCCCAGGAAATACACTGTTTCTAAGGAACTAAGAACACACTGAGGAGACCCTTGTGGGAGCTACTGTGACTAAAACTGAGCTTCCCTACGCACAGGGAAGCAAGAGAAATGCTGATTTCATCAAGCCCAGTTACATACTCAGAATCTGTACTACTTCGCCAATAGGCATGTCTCTGTAGGCAAAAAACTCATTTCTGACAAAGTTGTCCAAATGCATCTCAGAAGTGTGCCACTTGTTCCCTGAGTTAGAAAACGTCGAGAAACGTTCGTTTCTGCTAGCGCTGTGCTTCTACACATGTATTTGCTGAACGGTGAAAGCGCACAGTAATGCACTTTTCTCCCAGCAAATACACTGTTTCTAAGGAAATGGGAACACACTGAGGAGACACTTGTGGGAGGTACTGTGACTAAAACTGAGCTTCCCTACGCACAGGGAAGCAAGAGAAATGCTGATTTCATCAAGCCCAGTTACATACTCAGAATCTGTACTACTGCGCAAATAGGCATGAATCTGTAGGCAAAAAACTCATTTCTGACAACGTTGCCCAAATGCATCTCAGAAGTGTGCAACTTGTTCCCTGAGTTAGAAAACGTCGAGAAACGGTCGTTTCTGCTAGCGCTGTGCTTCTACACATGTATTTGCTGAACGGTGAAAGCGCACAGTAATGCACTTTTCTCCCAGCAAATACACTGTTTCTCAGGAAATGGGAACACACTGAGGAGACACTTGTGGGAGCTACTGTGACTAAAACTGAGCTTCCCTACGCACAGGGAAGCAAGAGAAATGCTGATTTCATCAAGCCCAGTTGCATACTCAGAATCTGTACTACTGCGCAAATAGGCATGTCTCTGGAGGCAAAAAACTCATTTCTGACAAAGTTGCCCAAATGCATCTCAGAAGTGTGCAGCTTGTTCCCTGAGCTAGAAAATGTCGAGAAACGTTCGTTTTTGCTAGCACTGTGCTTCTACACATGTATTTGCTGAACGGTGAAAGCGCACAGTAATGCACTTTTCTCCCAGCAAATACACTGTTTCTAAGGAAATGGGAACACATTGAGGGGACACTTTTGGGAGCTACTGTGACTAAAACTGAGCTTCCCTACGCACAGGGAAGCAAGAGAAATGCTGATTTCATCAAGCCCAGTTACATACTCAGAATCTGTACTACTGCGCAAATAGGCATGTCTCTGTAGGCAAAAAACTCATTTCTGACAAAGTTGCCCAAATGCATCTCAGAAGTGTGCCACTTGTTCCTTGAGTTAGAAAACATCGAGAAACGTTCGTTTCTGCTAGCGCTGTGCTTCTACACATGTATTTGCTGAACGGTGAAAGCGCACAGTAATGCACATTTCTCCCAGCAAAAACACTGTTTCTAAGGAACTGGGAACACACTGAGGAGACACTTGTGGGAGCTACTGTGACTAAAACTGAGCTTCCCTACGCACAGGGAAGCAAGAGAAATGCTGATTTCATCAAGCCCAGTTGCATACTCAGAATCTGTACTACTGCGCAAATAGGCATGTCTCTTTAGGCAAAAAACTAATTTCTGACAAAGTTGTACAAATGCATCTCAGAAGTGTGCAACTTGTTCCCTGAGTTAGAAAACGTCGAGAAACGGTCGTTTCTGCTAGCGCTGTGCTTCTACACATGTATTTGCTGAACGGTGAAAGCGCACAGTAATGCACTTTTCTCCCAGCAAATACACTGTTTCTAAGGAAATGGGAACACACTGAGGAGACACTTGTGGGAGCTACTGTGACTAAAACTGAGCTTCCCTACGCACAGGGAAGCAAGAGAAATGCTGATTTCATCAAGCCGAGTTACATACTCAGAATCTGTACTACTGCGCAAATAGGCATGTCTCTGTAGGCAAAAAACTCATTTCTGACAAAGTTGAACAAATGCACCCAAGAAGTGTGCAACTTGTTCCCTGAGTTAGAAACGTCGAGAAACGGTCGTTTCTGCTAGCGCTGTGCTTCTACACATGTATTTGCTGAACGGTGAAAGCGCACAGTAATGCACTTTTCTCCCAGCAAATACACTGTTTCTAAGGAAATGGGAACACACTGAGGAGACACTTGTGGGAGCTACTGTGACTAAAACTGAGCTTCCCTACGCACAGGGAAGCAAGAGAAATGCTGATTTCATCAAGCCCAGTTGCATACTCAGAATCTGTACTACTGCGCAAATAGGCATGTCTCTGTAGGCAAAAAACTCATTTCTGACAAAGTTGCCCAAATGCATCTCAGAAGTGTGCAACTTGTTCCCTGAGTTAGAAAACGTCAAGAAACGGTCGTTTCTGCTAGCGCTGTGCTTCTACACATGTATTTGCTGAACGGTGAAAGCGCAGAGTAATGCAATTTTCTCCCAGCAAATACACTGTTTCTAAGGAAATGGGAACACACTGAGGAGACACTTGTGGGAGCTACTGTGACTAAAACTGAGCTTCCCTACGCACAGGGAAGCAAGAGAAATGCTGATTTCATCAAGCCCAGTTACATACTCAGAATCTGTACTACTGCGCAAATAGGCACGTCTCTATACGCAAAAAACTCATTTCTGACAAAGTTGCCCAAATGCACCTCAGAAGTGTGCAACTTGTTCCCTGAGTTAGAAAACATCGAAAACGGTCGTTTCTGCTAGCGCTGTGCTTCTACACATGTATTTGCTGAACGGTGAAAGCGCACAGTAATGCACTTTTCTCCCAGCAAATACACTGTTTCTCAGGAAATGGGAACACACTGAGGAGACACTTGTGGGAGCTACTGTGACTAAAACTGAGCTTCCCTACGCACAGGGAAGCAAGAGAAATGCTGATTTCATCAAGCCCAGTTGCATACTCAGAATCTGTACTACTGCGCAAATAGGCATGTCTCTGTAGGCAAAAAACTCATTTCTGACAAAGTTGCCCAAATGCATCTCAGAAGTGTGCAACTTGTTCCCTGAGCAAGAAAATGTCGAGAAACGTTCGTTTTTGCTAGCACTGTGCTTCTACACATGTATTTGCTGAACGGTGAAAGCGCACAGTAATGCACTTTTCTCCCAGCAAATACACTGTTTCTAAGGAAATGGGAACACATTGAGGGGACACTTGTGGGAGCTACTGTGACTAAAACTGAGCTTCCCTACGCACAGGGAAGCAAGAGAAATGCTGATTTCATCAAGCCCAGTTACATACTCAGAATCTGTACTACTGCGCAAGTAGGCATGTCTCTGTAGGCAAAAAACTCATTTCTGACAAAGTTGCCCAAATGCATCTCAGAAGTGTGCCACTTGTTCCTTGAGTTAGAAAACATCGAGAAACGTTCGTTTCTGCTAGCGCTGTGCTTCTACACATGTATTTGCTGAACGGTGAAAGCGCACAGTAATGCACATTTCTCCCAGCAAAAACACTGTTTCTAAGGAACTGGGAACACACTGAGGAAACACTTGTGGGAGCTACTGTGACTAAAACTGAGCTTCCCTACGCACAGGGAAGCAAGAGAAATGCTGATTTCATCAAGCCCAGTTACATACTCAGAATCTGTACTTCTGCGCAAATAGGCATGTCTCTTTAGGCAAAAAACTAATTTCTGACAAAGTTGTACAAATGCATCTCAGAAGTGTGCAACTTGTTCCCTGAGTTAGAAAACGTCGAGAAACGGTCGTTTCTGCTAGCGCTGTGCTTCTACACATGTATTTGCTGAACGGTGAAAGCGCACAGTAATGCACTTTTCTCCCAGCAAATACACTGTTTCTAAGGAACTGGGAACACACTGAGGAGACACTTGTGGGAGCTACTGTGACTAAAACTGAGCTTCCCTACGCACAGGGAAGCAAGAGAAATGCTGATTTCATCAAGCCCAGTTACATACTCAGAATCTGTACTACTTCGCCAATAGGCATGTCTCTGTAGGCAAAAAACTCATTTCTGACAAAGTTGTCCAAATGCATCTCAGAAGTGTGCCACTTGTTCCCTGAGTTAGAAAACGTCGAGAAACGTTCGTTTCTGCTAGCGCTGTGCTTCTACACATGTATTTGCTGAACGGTGAAAGCGCACAGTAATGCACTTTTCTCCCAGCAAATACACTGTTTCTAAGGAAATGGGAACACACTGAGGAGACACTTGTGGGAGCTACTGTGACTAAAACTGAGCTTCCCTACGCACAGGGAAGCAAGAGAAATGCTGATTTCATCAAGCCCAGTTACATACTCAGAATCTGTACTACTGCGCAAATAGGCATGAATCTGTAGGCAAAAAACTCATTTCTGACAACGTTCCCCAAATGCATCTCAGAAGTGTGCAACTTGTTCCCTGAGTTAGAAAACGTCGAGAAACGGTCGTTTCTGCTAGCGCTGTGCTTCTACACATGTATTTGCTGAACGGTGAAAGCGCACAGTAATGCACTTTTCTCCCAGCAAATACACTGTTTCTCAGGAAATGGGAACACACTGAGGAGACACTTGTGGGAGCTACTGTGACTAAAACTGAGCTTCCCTACGCACAGGGAAGCAAGAGAAATGCTGATTTCATCAAGCCCAGTTGCATACTCAGAATCTGTACTACTGCGCAAATAGGCATGTCTCTGTAGGCAAAAAACTCATTTCTGACAAAGTTGCCCAAATGCATCTCAGAAGTGTGCAGCTTGTTCCCTGAGCTAGAAAATGTCGAGAAACGTTCGTTTTTGCTAGCACTGTGCTTCTACACATGTATTTGCTGAACGGTGAAAGCGCACAGTAATGCACTTTTCTCCCAGCAAATACACTGTTTCTAAGGAAATGGGAACACATTGAGGGGACACTTTTGGGAGCTACTGTGACTAAAACTGAGCTTCCCTACGCACAGGGAAGCAAGAGAAATGCTGATTTCATCAAGCCCAGTTACATACTCAGAATCTGTACTACTGCGCAAATAGGCATGTCTCTGTAGGCAAAAAACTCATTTCTGACAAAGTTGCCCAAATGCATCTCAGAAGTGTGCCACTTGTTCCTTGAGTTAGAAAACATCGAGAAACGTTCGTTTCTGCTAGCGCTGTGCTTCTACACATGTATTTGCTGAACGGTGAAAGCGCACAGTAATGCACATTTCTCCCAGCAAAAACACTGTTTCTAAGGAACTGGGAACACACTGAGGAGACACTTGTGGGAGCTACTGTGACTAAAACTGAGCTTCCCTACGCACAGGGAAGCAATAGAAATGCTGATTTCATCAAGCCCAGTTGCATACTCAGAATCTGTACTACTGCGCAAATAGGCATGTCTCTGTAGGCAAAAACCTAATTTCTGACAAAGTTGCCCAAATGCATCTCAGAAGTGTGCAACTTGTTCCCTGAGTTAGAAAACGTCAAGAAACGGTCGTTTCTGCTAGCGCTGTGCTTCTACACATGTATTTGCTGAACGGTGAAAGCGCAGAGTAATGCAATTTTCTCCCAGCAAATACACTGTTTCTAAGGAAATGGGGACACACTGAGGAGACACTTGTGGGAGCTACTGTGACTAAAACTGAGCTTCCCTACGCACAGGGAAGCAAGAGAAATGCTGATTTCTTCAAGCCCAGTTACATACTCAGAATCTGTACTACTGCGCAAATAGGCACGTCTCTATACGCAAAAAACTCATTTCTGACAAAGTTGCCCAAATGCACCTCAGAAGTGTGCAACTTGTTCCCTGAGTTAGAAAACATCGAAAACGGTCGTTTCTGCTAGCGCTGTGCTTCTACACATGTATTTGCTGAACGGTGAAAGCGCACAGTAATGCACTTTTCTCCCAGCAAATACACTGTTTCTCAAGAAATGGGAACACACTGAGGAGACACTTGTGGGAGCTACTGTGACTAAAACTGAGCTTCCCTACGCACAGGGAAGCAAGAGAAATGCTGATATCATCAAGCCCAGTTGCATACTCAGAATCTGTACTACTGCGCAAATAGGCATGTCTCTGTAGGCAAAAAACTCATTTCTGACAAAGTTGCCCAAATGCATCTCAGAAGTGTGCAACTTGTTCCCTGAGCAAGAAAATGTCGAGAAACGTTCGTTTTTGCTAGCACTGTGCTCTACACATGTATTTGCTGAACGGTGAAAGCGCACAGTAATGCACTTTTCTCCCAGCAAATACACTGTTTCTAAGGAAATGGGAACACATTGAGGGGACACTTGTGGGAGCTACTGTGACTAAAACTGAGCTTCCCTACGCACAGGGAAGCAAGAGAAATGCTGATTTCATCAAGCCCAGTTACATACTCAGAATCTGTACTACTGCGCAAATAGGCATGTCTCTGTAGGCAAAAAACTCATTTCTGACAAAGTTGCCCAAATGCATCTCAGAAGTGTGCCACTTGTTCCTTGAGTTAGAAAACATCGAGAAACGTTCGTTTCTGCTAGCGCTGTGCTTCTACACATGTATTTGCTGAACGGTGAAAGCGCACAGTAATGCACATTTCTCCCAGCAAAAACACTGTTTCTAAGGAACTGGGAACACACTGAGGAGACACTTGTGGGAGCTACTGTGACTAAAACTGAGCTTCCCTACGCACAGGGAAGCAAGAGAAATGCTGATTTCATCAAGCCCAGTTACATACTCAGAATCTGTACTACTGCGCAAATAGGCATGTCTCTGTAGGCAAAAAACTCATTTCTGACAAAGTTGCCCAAATGCATCTCAGAAGTGTGCCACTTGTTCCCTGAGTAAGAAAACGTCGAGAAACGTTCGTTTCTGCTAGCGCTGTGCTTCTACACATGTATTTGCTGAACGGTGAATGCGCACAGTAATGCACTTTTCTACCAGCAAATACACTGTTTCTAAGGAAATGGGAACACACTGAGGAGACACTTGTGGGAGCTACTGTGACTAAAACTGAGCTTCCCTACGCACAGGGAAGCAAGAGAAATGCGGATTTCATCAAGCCCAGTTACATACTCAGAATCTGTACTACTGAGCAAATAGGCATGTCTCTGTAGGCAAAAAACTCATTTCTGACAAAGTTGCCCAAATGCATCTCAGAAGTGTGCAACTTGTTCCCTGAGTTAGAAAACGTCGAGAAACGGTCGTTTCTGCTAGCTCTGTGCTTCTACACATGTATTTGCTGAACGGTGAAAGCGCACAGTAATGCACTTTACTCCCAGCAAATACACTGTTTCTAAGGAAATGGGAACACACTGAGGAGACACTTGTGGGAGCTACTGTGAATAAAACTGAGCTTCCCTACGCACAGGGAAGCTAGAGAAATGCTGATTTCATCAAGCCCAGTTACATACTCAGAATCTGTACTACTGCGCAAATAGGCATGTCTCTCTATGCAAAAAACTCATTTCTGACAAAGTTGCCCAAATGCATCTCTGAAGTGTGCAACTTTTTCCCTGAGTTAGAAAACATCGAGAAACGGTCGTTTCTGCTAGCGCTGTGCTTCTACACATGTATTTGCTGAATGGTGAAAGCGCACAGTAACGCACTTTTCTCCCAGCAAATACACTGTTTCTAAGGAAATGGGAACACACTGAGGAGACACTTTTGGCAGCTACTGTGACTAAAACTGAGCTTCCCTACGCACAGGGAAGCAAGAGAAATGCTGATTTCATCAAGCCCAGTTACATACTCAGAATCTGTACTACCGCGCAAATAGGCATGTCTCTGTAGGCAAAAAACTCATTTCTGACAAAGTTGCCCAAATGCATCTCAGAAGTGTGCAACTTGTTCCCTGAGTTAGAAAACATCGAGAAACGGTCGTTTCTGCTAGCGCTGTGCTTCTACACATGTATTTGCTGAACGGTGAAAGCGCACAGTAATGCACTTTTCTCCCAGCAAATACACTGTTTCTAAGGAAATGGGAACACACTGAGGAGACACTTGTGGGAGCTACTGTGACTAAAACTGAGCTTCCCTACGCACAGGGAAGCAAGAGAAATGCTGATTTCATAAAGCCCAGTTACATACTCAGAATCTGTACTACTGCGCAAATAGACATGTCTCTGTAGGCAAAAAACTCATTTCTGACAAAGTTGCCCAAATGCATCTCAGAAGTGTGCAACCTGTTCCCTGAGATAAAAAACGTCGAGAAACGTTCGTTTCTGCTAGCGCTGTGCTTCTACACATGTATTCTCTGAACGGTGAAAGCGCACAGTAATGCACTTTTCTCCCAGCAAATACACTGTTTCTAAGGAACTGGGAACACACTGAGGAGACACTTGTGGGAGCTACTGTGACTAAAACTGAGCTTCCCTACGCACAGGGAAGCAAGAGAAATTCTGATTTCACCAAGCCCAGTTACATACTCAGAATCTGTACTACTGCGCAAATAGGCATGTCTCTTTAGGCAAAAAACTCATTTCTGACAAAGTTGCCCAAATGCATCTCAGAAGTGTGCCACTTGTTCCCTGAGTTAGAAAACGTCGAGAAACGGTCGTTTCTGCTAGCGCTGTGCTTCTACACATGTATTTGCTGAACGGTGAAAGTGCACAGTAATGCACTCTTCTCCCAGCAAATACACTGTTTCTTAGGAAATGGGAACACACTGAGGAGACACTTGTGGGAGCTACTGTGACTAAAACTGAGCTTCCCTATGCACAGGGAAGCAAGAGAAATGCTGATTTCATCAAGCCCAGTTACATACTCAGAATCTGTACTACTGTGCAAATAGGCATGTCTCTGTAGGCAAAAAACTCATTTCTGACAAAGTTGCCCAAATGCATCTCAGAAGTGTGCCACTTGTTCCCTGAGTTAGAAAACATCGAGAAACGTTCGTTTCTGCTAGCGCTGTGCTTCTACACATGTATTTGCTGAACGGTGAAAGCGCACAGTAATGCACTTTTCTCCCAGCAAATACACTGTTTCTAAGGAAATGGGAACACACTGAGGAGACACTTGTGGGAGCTACTGTGACTAAAACTGAGCTTCCCTATGCACAGGGAAGCAAGAGAAATGCTGATTTCATCAAGCCCAGTTACATACTCAGAATCTGTACTACTGCGCAAATAGGCATGTCTCTGTAGGCAAAGAACTTATTTCTGACAAAGTTGCCCAAATGCATCTCAGAAGTGTGCAACTTGTTCCCTGAGTTAGAAAACGTCGAGAAACGGTCGTTTCTGCTAGCACTGTGCTTCTACACATGTATTTGCTGAACGGTGAAAGCACACAGTAATGCATTTTTCTCCCAGCAAATACACTGTTTCTAAGGAAATGGGAACACACTGAGGAGACACTTGTGGGAGCTACTGTGACTAAAACTGAGCTTCCCTACGCACAGGGAAGCAAGAGAAATGCTGATTTCATCAAGCCCAGTTACATACTCAGAATCTGTACTACTGCGCAAATAGGCATGTCTCTGTAGGCAAAAAACTCATTTCTGACAAACTTGCCCAAATGCACCTCAGAAGTGTGCAACTTGTTCCCTGAGTTAGAAAACGTCGAGAAACGGTCGTTTCTGCTAGCACTGTGCTTCTACACATGTATTTGCTGAACGGTGAAAGCACACAGTAATGCATTTTTCTCCCAGCAAATACACTGTTTCTAAGGAAATGGGAACACACTGAGGAGACACTTGTGGGAGCTACTGTGACTAAAACTGAGCTTCCCTACGCACAGGGAAGCAAGAGAAATGCTGATTTCATCAAGCCCAGTTACATACTCAGAATCTGTACTACTGCGCAAATAGGCATGTCTCTGTAGGCAAAAAACTCATTTCTGACAAACTTGCCCAAATGCACCTCAGAAGTGTGCAACTTGTTCCCTGATTTAGAAAACGTCGAGAAACGGTCGTTTCTGCTAGCGCTGTGCTTCTACACATGTATTTGCTGAACGGTGAAAGCGCACAGTAATGCACATTTCTCCCAGCAAATACACTGTTTCTAAGGAAATGGGAAAACACTGAGGAGACACTTGTGGGAGCTACTGTGACTAAAACTGAGCTTCCCTACGCACAGGGAAGCAAGAGAAATGCTGATTTCATCAAGCCCAGTTACATACTCAGAATCTGTACTACTGCGCAAATAGGCATGTCTCTTTAGGCAAAAAACTCATTTCTGACAAAGTTGCCCAAATGCATCTCAGAAGTGTGCAACTTGTTCCCTGAGTTAGAAAACGTCGAGAAACGTTCGTTTCTGCTAGCGCTGTGCTTCTACACATGTATTTGCTGAACGGTGAAAGCGCACAGTAATGCACTTTACTCCCAGCAAATACACTGTTTCTAAGGAAATGGGAACACACTGAGGAGACACTTGTGGGAGCTACTGTGAATAAAACTGAGCTTCCCTACGCACAGGGAAGCTAGAGAAATGCTGATTTCATCAAGCCCAGTTACATACTCAGAATCTGTACTACTGCGCAAATAGGCATGTCCCTTTAGGCAAAAAACTCATTTCTGACAAAGTTGCCCAAATGACTCTCAGAAGTGTGCAACTTGTTCCCTGAGTTAGAAAACGTCGAGAAACGGTCGTTTCTGCTAGCGCTGTGCTTCTACACATGTATTTGCTGAACGGTGAAAGCGCACAGTAATGCACTTTTCTCCCAGCAAATACACTGTCCCTAAGGAAATGGGAACACACTGAGGAGACACTTGTGGGAGCTACTGTGACTAAAACTGAGCTTCCCTACGCACAGGGAAGCAAGAGAAATGCTGATTTCTTCAAACCGAGTTACATACTCAGAATCTGTACTACTGCGCAAATAGGCATGTCTCTGTAGGCAAAAAACTCATTTCTCACAAAGTTGCCCAAATGCATCTCAGAAGTGTGCAACTTGTTCCCTGAGTTAGAAAACGTCGAGAAACGGTCGATTCTGCTGGCGCTGTGCTTCTACACATGTATTTGCTGAACGGTGAAAGCGCACAGTAATGCACTTTTCTCCCAGCAAATACACTGTTTCTAAGGAAATGGGAACACACTGAGGAGACACTTGTGGGAGCTACTGTGACTAAAACTGAGCTTCCCTACGCACAGGGAAGCAAGAGAAATGCTGATTTCATCAAGCCCAGTTACATACTCAGAATCTGTACTACTGGGCAAATAGGCATGTCTCTGTAGGCAAAAAACTCATTTCTGACAAAGTTGCCCAAATGCATCTCAGAAGTGTGCAACTTGTTCCCTGAGTTAGAAAACGTCGAGAAACGTTCGTTTCTGCTAGCGCTGTGCTTCTACACATGTATTTGCTGAACGGTTAAAGCGCACAGCAACGCACTTTTCTCCCAGCAAATACACTGTTTCTAAGGAAATGGGAACACACTGAGGAGACACTTGTGGGAGCTACTGTGACTAAAACTGAGCTTCCCTACGCACAGGGAAGCAAGAGAAATGCTGATTTCATCAAGCCCAGGTACATACTCAGAATCTGTACTACTGCGCAAATAGGCATGTCTCTGTAGGCAAAAAACTCATTTCTGACAAAGTTGCCCAAATGCATCTCAGAAGTGTGCAACTTGTTCCCTGAGTTAGAAAACGTCGAGAAACGGTCGTTTCTGCTAGCGCTGTGCTTCTACACATGTATTTGCTGAACGGTGAAAGCGCACAGTAATGCACTTTTCTCCCAGCAAATACACTGTTTCTAAGGAAATGGGAACACACTGAGGAGACACTTGTGGGAGCTACTGTGACTAAAACTGAGCTTCCCTACGCACAGGGAAGCAAGAGAAATGCTGATTTCATCAAGCCCAGTTACATACTCAGAATCTGTACTACTGCGCAAATAGGCATGTCTCTGTAGGCAAAAAACTCATTTCTGACAAAGTTGCCCAAATGCATCTCAGAAGTGTGCCACTTATTCCCTGAGTTAGAAAACATCGAGAAACGGTCGTTTCAGCTAGCGCTGTGCTTCTACACATGTATTTGCTGAACGGTGAAAGCGCACAGTAATGCACTTTTCTCCCAGCAAATACACTGTTTCTAAGGAAATGGGAACACACTGAGGAGACACTTGTGGGAGCTACTGTGACTAAAACTGAGCTTCCCTACGCACAGGGAAGCAAGAGAAATGCTGATTTCATCAAGCCCAGTTACATACTCAGAATCTGTACTACTGCGCAAATAGGCATGTCTCTGTAGGCAAAAAACTCATTTCTGACAAAGTTGCCCAAATGCATCTCAGAAGTGTGCAACTTGTTCCCTGAGTTAGAAAACGTTGAGAAACGGTCGTTTCAGCTAGCGCTGTGCTTCTACACAAGTATTTGCTGAACGGTGAAAGCGCACAGTAATGCACTTTTCTCCCAGCAAAAACACTGTTTCTAAGGAAATGGGAACACACTGAGGAGACACTTGTGGGAGCTACTGTGACTAAAACTGAGCTTCCCTATGCACAGAGAAGCAAGAGAAATGCTGATTTCATCATGACCAGGTACATACTCAGAATCTGTACTACTGCGCAAATAGGCATGTCTCTGTAGGCAAAAAACTCATTTCTGACAAAGTTGCCCAAATGCATCTCAGAAGTGTGCAACTTGTTCCCTGAGTTAGAAAACGTCGAGAAACGTTCGTTTCTGCTAGCGCTGTGCTTCTACACATGTATTTGCTGAACGGTGAAAGCGCACAGTAATGCACTTTTCTCCCAGCAAATACACTGTTTCTAAGGAAATGGGAACACACTGAGGAGACACTTGTGGGAGCTACTGTGACTAAAACTGAGCTTCCCTACGCACAGGGAAGCAAGAGAAATGCTGATTTCATCAAGCCCAGGTACATACTCAGAATCTGTACTACTGCGCAAATAGGCATGTCTCTGTAGGCAAAAAACTCATTTCTGACAAAGTTGCCCAAATGCATCTCAGAAGTGTGCAACTTGTTCCCTGAGTTAGAAAACGTCGAGAAACGTTCGTTTCTGCTAGCGCTGTGCTTCTACACATGTATTTCCTGAACGGTGAAAGCGCACAGTAATGCACTTTTCTCCCAGCAAATACACTGTTTCTAAGGAAATGGGAACACACTGAGGAGACACTTGTGGGAGCTACTGTGACTAAAACTGAGCTTCCCTACGCACAGGGAAGCAAGAGAAATTCTGATTTCATCAAGCCCAGTTACATACTCAGAATCTGTACTACTGCGCAAATAGGCATGTCTCTGTAGGCAAAAAACTCATTTCTGACAAAGTTGCCCAAATGCATCTCAGAAGTGTGCAACTTGTTCCCTGAGTTAGAAAACGTCGAGAAACGTTCGTTTCTGCTAGCGCTGTGCTTCTACACATGTATTTGCTGAACGATGAAAGCGCACAGCAACGCACTTTTCTCCCAGCAAATACACTGTTTCTAAGGAAATGGGAACACACTGAGGAGACACTTGTGGGAGCTACTGGGACTAAAACTGAGCTTCCCTACGCACAGGGAAGCAAGAGAAATGCTGATTTCATCAAGCCCAGTTACATACTCAGAATCTGTACTACTGCGCAAATAGGCATGTCCCTTTAGGCAAAAAACTCATTTCTGACAAAGTTGCCCAAATGCCTCTCAGAAGTGTGCAACTTGTTCCCTGAGTTAGAAAACGTCGAGAAACGGTCGTTTCTGCCAGCGCTGTGCTTCTACACATGTATTTGCTGAACGGTGAAAGCGCACAGTAATGCACTTTTCTCCCAGCAAATACACTGTCCCTAAGGAAATGGGAACACACTGAGGAGACACTTGTGGGAGCTACTGTGACTAAAACTGAGCTTCCCTACGCACAGGGAAGCAAGAGAAATGCTGATTTCTTCAAACCGAGTTACATACTCAGAATCTGTACTACTGCGCAAATAGGCATGTCTCTGTAGGCAAAAAACTCATTTCTCACAAAGTTGCCCAAATGCATCTCAGAAGTGTGCAACTTGTTCCCTGAGTTAGAAAACGTCGAGAAACGGTCGATTCTGCTAGCGCTGTGCTTCTACACATGTATTTGCTGAACGGTGAAAGCGCACAGTAATGCACTTTTCTCCCAGCAAATACACTGTTTCTAAGGAAATGGGAACACACTGAGGAGACACTTGTGGGAGCTACTGTGACTAAAACTGAGCTTCCCTACGCACAGGGAAGCAAGAGAAATGCTGATTTCATCAAGCCCAGTTACATACTCAGAATCTGTACTACTGGGCAAATAGGCATGTCTCTGTAGGCAAAAAACTCATTTCTGACAAAGTTGCCCAAATGCATCTCAGAAGTGTGCAACTTGTTCCCTGAGTTAGAAAACGTCGAGAAACGTTCGTTTCTGCTAGCGCTGTGCTTCTACACATGTATTTGCTGAACGGTGAAAGCGCACAGCAACGCACTTTTCTCCCAGCAAATACACTGTTTCTAAGGAAATGGGAACACACTGAGGAGACACTTGTGGGAGCTACTGTGACTAAAACTGAGCTTCCCTACGCACAGGGAAGCAAGAGAAATGCTGATTTCATCAAGCCCAGGTACATACTCAGAATCTGTACTACTGCGCAAATAGGCATGTCTCTGTAGGCAAAAAACTCATTTCTGACAAAGTTGCCCAAATGCATCTCAGAAGTGTGCAACTTGTTCCCTGAGTTAGAAAACGTCGAGAAACGGTCGTTTCTGCTAGCTCTGTGCTTCTACACATGTATTTGCTGAACGGTGAAAGCGCACAGTAATGCACTTTTCTCCCAGCAAATACACTGTTTCTAAGGAAATGGGAACACACTGAGGAGACACTTGTGGGAGCTACTGTGACTAAAACTGAGCTTCCCTACGCACAGGGAAGCAAGAGAAATGCTGATTTCATCAAGCCCAGTTACATACTCAGAATCTGTACTACTGCGCAAATAGGCATGTCTCTGTAGGCAAAAAACTCATTTCTGACAAAGTTGCCCAAATGCATCTCAGAAGTGTGCCACTTATTCCCTGAGTTAGAAAACATCGTGAAACGGTCGTTTCAGCTAGCGCTGTGCTTCTACACATGTATTTGCTGAACGGTGAAAGCGCACAGTAATGCACTTTTCTCCCAGCAAATACACTGTTTCTAAGGAAATGGGAACACACTGAGGAGACACTTGTGGGAGCTACTGTGACTAAAACTGAGCTTCCCTACGCACAGGGAAGCAAGAGAAATGCTGATTTCATCAAGCCCAGTTACATACTCAGAATCTGTACTACTGCGCAAATAGGCATGTCTCTGTAGGCAAAAAACTCATTTCTGACAAAGTTGCCCAAATGCATCTCAGAAGTGTGCAACTTGTTCCCTGAGTTAGAAAACGTCGAGAAACGGTCGTTTCTGCTAGCACTGTGCTTCTACACATGTATTTGCTGAACGGTGAAAGCACACAGTAATGCATTTTTCTCCCAGCAAATACACTGTTTCTAAGGAAATGGGAACACACTGAGGAGACACTTGTGGGAGCTACTGTGACTAAAACTGAGCTTCCCTACGCACAGGGAAGCAAGAGAAATGCTGATTTCATCAAGCCCAGTTACATACTCAGAATCTGTACTACTGCGCAAATAGGCATGTCTCTGTAGGCAAAAAACTCATTTCTGACAAACTTGCCCAAATGCACCTCAGAAGTGTGCAACTTGTTCCCTGATTTAGAAAACGTCGAGAAACGGTCGTTTCTGCTAGCGCTGTGCTTCTACACATGTATTTGCTGAACGGTGAAAGCGCACAGTAATGCACATTTCTCCCAGCAAATACACTGTTTCTAAGGAAATGGGAAAACACTGAGGAGACACTTGTGGGAGCTACTGTGACTAAAACTGAGCTTCCCTACGCACAGGGAAGCAAGAGAAATGCTGATTTCATCAAGCCCAGTTACATACTCAGAATCTGTACTACTGCGCAAATAGGCATGTCTCTTTAGGCAAAAAACTCATTTCTGACAAAGTTGCCCAAATGCATCTCAGAAGTGTGCAACTTGTTCCCTGAGTTAGAAAACGTCGAGAAACGTTCGTTTCTGCTAGCGCTGTGCTTCTACACATGTATTTGCTGAACGGTGAAAGCGCACAGTAATGCACTTTACTCCCAGCAAATACACTGTTTCTAAGGAAATGGGAACACACTGAGGAGACACTTGTGGGAGCTACTGTGAATAAAACTGAGCTTCCCTACGCACAGGGAAGCTAGAGAAATGCTGATTTCATCAAGCCCAGTTACATACTCAGAATCTGTACTACTGCGCAAATAGGCATGTCTCTCTATGCAAAAAACTCATTTCTGACAAAGTTGCCCAAATGCATCTCTGAAGTGTGCAACTTTTTCCCTGAGTTAGAAAACATCGAGAAACGGTCGTTTCTGCTAGCGCTGTGCTTCTACACATGTATTTGCTGAATGGTGAAAGCGCACAGTAACGCACTTTTCTCCCAGCAAATACACTGTTTCTAAGGAAATGGGAACACACTGAGGAGACACTTTTGGCAGCTACTGTGACTAAAACTGAGCTTCCCTACGCACAGGGAAGCAAGAGAAATGCTGATTTCATCAAGCCCAGTTACATACTCAGAATCTGTACTACCGCGCAAATAGGCATGTCTCTGTAGGCAAAAAACTCATTTCTGACAAAGTTGCCCAAATGCATCTCAGAAGTGTGCAACTTGTTCCCTGAGTTAGAAAACATCGAGAAACGGTCGTTTCTGCTAGCGCTGTGCTTCTACACATGTATTTGCTGAACGGTGAAAGCGCACAGTAATGCACTTTTCTCCCAGCAAATACACTGTTTCTAAGGAAATGGGAACACACTGAGGAGACACTTGTGGGAGCTACTGTGACTAAAACTGAGCTTCCCTACGCACAGGGAAGCAAGAGAAATGCTGATTTCATAAAGCCCAGTTACATACTCAGAATCTGTACTACTGCGCAAATAGACATGTCTCTGTAGGCAAAAAACTCATTTCTGACAAAGTTGCCCAAATGCATCTCAGAAGTGTGCAACCTGTTCCCTGAGATAAAAAACGTCGAGAAACGTTCGTTTCTGCTAGCGCTGTGCTTCTACACATGTATTCTCTGAACGGTGAAAGCGCACAGTAATGCACTTTTCTCCCAGCAAATACACTGTTTCTAAGGAACTGGGAACACACTGAGGAGACACTTGTGGGAGCTACTGTGACTAAAACTGAGCTTCCCTACGCACAGGGAAGCAAGAGAAATTCTGATTTCACCAAGCCCAGTTACATACTCAGAATCTGTACTACTGCGCAAATAGGCATGTCTCTTTAGGCAAAAAACTCATTTCTGACAAAGTTGCCCAAATGCATCTCAGAAGTGTGCCACTTGTTCCCTGAGTTAGAAAACGTCGAGAAACGGTCGTTTCTGCTAGCGCTGTGCTTCTACACATGTATTTGCTGAACGGTGAAAGTGCACAGTAATGCACTCTTCTCCCAGCAAATACACTGTTTCTTAGGAAATGGGAACACACTGAGGAGACACTTGTGGGAGCTACTGTGACTAAAACTGAGCTTCCCTATGCACAGGGAAGCAAGAGAAATGCTGATTTCATCAAGCCCAGTTACATACTCAGAATCTGTACTACTGTGCAAATAGGCATGTCTCTGTAGGCAAAAAACTCATTTCTGACAAAGTTGCCCAAATGCATCTCAGAAGTGTGCCACTTGTTCCCTGAGTTAGAAAACATCGAGAAACGTTCGTTTCTGCTAGCGCTGTGCTTCTACACATGTATTTGCTGAACGGTGAAAGCGCACAGTAATGCACTTTTCTCCCAGCAAATACACTGTTTCTAAGGAAATGGGAACACACTGAGGAGACACTTGTGGGAGCTACTGTGACTAAAACTGAGCTTCCCTATGCACAGGGAAGCAAGAGAAATGCTGATTTCATCAAGCCCAGTTACATACTCAGAATCTGTACTACTGCGCAAATAGGCATGTCTCTGTAGGCAAAGAACTTATTTCTGACAAAGTTGCCCAAATGCATCTCAGAAGTGTGCAACTTGTTCCCTGAGTTAGAAAACGTCGAGACACGGTCGTTTCTGCTAGCGCTGTGCTTCTACACATGTATTTGCTGAACGGTGAAAGCGCACAATAATGCACTTTTCTCCCAGCAAATACACTGTTTCTAAGGAAATGGGAACACACTGAGGAGACACTTGTGGGAGCTACTGTGACTAAAAATGAGCTTATCTACGCACAGGGAAGCTAGAGAAATGCTGATTTCATCAAGCCTAGTTACATACTCAGAATCTGTTCTACTGCGCAAATAGGCATGTCTCTGTAGGCAAAAAACTCATTTCTGACAAAGTTGCACAAATGCACCTCAGAAGTGTGCAACTTGTTCCCTGAGTTAGAAAACGTCAAGAAACGGTCGTTTCTGCTAGCGCTGTGCTTCTACACATGTATTTGCAGAACGGTGAAAGCGCACAGTAATGCACTTTTCTCCCAGCAAAAACACTGTTTCTAAGGAAATGGAAACACACTGAGGAGACACTTGTGGGAGCTACTGTGACTAAAACTGAGCTTCCCTACGCACAGGGAAGCAAGAGAAATGCTGATTTCATCAAGCCCAGTTACATACTCAGAATCTGTACTACTGTGCAAATAGGCATGTCTCTGTAGGCAAAAAACTCATTTCTGACAAAGTTGCCCAAATGCATCTCAGAAGTGTGCAACTTGTTCCCTGAGTTAGAAAACGTCGAGAAATGGTCGTTTCTGCTAGCGCTGTGCTTCTACACATGTATTTCCTGAACGGTGAAAGCCCACAGTAACGCACTTTTCTCCCAGCAAAAAAGCTGTTTCTAAGGAAATGGGAACACACTGAGGAGACACTTGTGGGAGCTACTGTGACTAAAACTGAGCTTCCCTACGCACAGGGAAGCAAGAGAAATGCTGATTTCATCAAGCCCAGTTACATACTCAGAATCTGTACTACTGCGCAAATAGGCATGTCTCTGTAGGCAAAAAACTCATTTCTGACAAAGTTGCCCAAATGCATCTCAGAAGTGTGCAACTTGTTCCCTGAGTTAGAAAACGTCGAGAAATGGTCGTTTCTGCTAGCGCTGTGCTTCTACACATGTATTTCCTGAACGGTGAAAGCCCACAGTAACGCACTTTTCTCCCAGCAAAAACGCTGTTTCTAAGGAAATGGGAACACACTGAGGAGACACTTGTGGGAGCTACTGTGACTAAAACTGAGCTTCCCTACGCACAGGGAAGCAAGAGAAATGCTGATTTCATCAAGCCCAGTTACATACTCAGAATCTGTACTACTGCGCAAATAGGCATGTCTCTGTAGGCAAAAAACTCATTTCTGACAAAGTTGCCCAAATGCATTTCAGAAGTGTGCAACTTGTTCCCTGAGATAGAAAACGTCGAGAAACGGTCGTTTTTGCTAGCACTGTGCTTCTACACATGTATTTGCTGAACGGTGAAAGCGCACAGTAATGCACTTTTCTCCCAGCAAATACACTGTTTCTAAGGAAATGGGAACACACTGAGGAGACACTTGTGGGAGCTACTGGGACTAAAACTGAGCTTCCCTACGCACAGGGAAGCAAGAGAAATGCTGATTTCATCAAGCCCAGTTACATACTCAGAATCTGTACTACTGCGCAAATAGGCATGTCTCTGTAGGCAAAAAACTCATTTCTGACAAAGTTGCCCAAATGCATCTCAGAAGTGTGCCACTCGTTCCCTGATTTAGAAAACTTCGAGAAACTGTCGTTTCAGCTAGTGCTGTGCTTCTACACATGTATTTGCTGAACGGTGAAAGCGTACAGTAATGCACATTTCTCCCAGCAAAAAAACTGTTTCTAAGGAACAGGGAACACACTGAGGAGACACTTGTGGGAGCTACTGTGACTAAAACTGAGCTTCCCTATGCACAGGGAAGCAAGAGAAATGCTGATTTCATCAAGCCCAGTTACATACTCAGAATCTGTACTACTGCACAAATAGGCATGTCTCTTTAGGCAAAAAACTCATTTCTGACAAAGTTGCCCAAGTGCATCTCAGAAGTGTGCAACTTGTTCCCTGAGTTAGAAAACATCGAGAAACGGTCGTTTCTGCTAGCGCTGTGCTTCTACACATGTATTTGCTGAACGGTGAAAGCGCACAGTAATGCACTTTTCTCCCAGCAAATACACTGTTTCTAAGGAAATGGGAACACACTGAGGAGACACTTGTGGGAGCTACTGTGACTAAAACTGAGCTTCCCTACGCACAGGGAAGCAAGAGAAATGCTGATTTCATCAAGCCCAGTTACATACTCAGAATCTGTACTACTGCGCAAATAGGCATGTCTCTGTAGGCAAAAAACTCATTTCTGACAAACTTGCCCAAATGCACCTCAGAAGTGTGCAACTTGTTCCCTGATTTAGAAAACGTCGAGAAACGGTCGTTTCTGCTAGCGCTGTGCTTCTACACATGTATTTGCTGAACGGTGAAAGCGCACAGTAATGCACATTTCTCCCAGCAAATACACTGTTTCTAAGGAAATGGGAAAACACTGAGGAGACACTTGTGGGAGCTACTGTGACTAAAACTGAGCTTCCCTACGCACAGGGAAGCAAGAGAAATGCTGATTTCATCACGCCCAGTTACATACTCAGAATCTGTACTACTGCGCAAATAGGCATGTCTCTTTAGGCAAAAAACTCATTTCTGACAAAGTTGCCCAAATGCATCTCAGAAGTGTGCAACTTGTTCCCTGATTTAGAAAACGTCAAGAAACGGTCGTTTCAGCTAGTGCTGTGCATCTACACATGTATTTGCTGAACGGTGAAAGCGCACAGTAATGCACATTTCTCCCAGCAAAAAAAATGTTTCTAAGGAAATGGGAACAAACTGAGGAGACACTTGTGGGAGCTACTGTGACTAAAACTGAGCTTCCCTACGCACAGGGAAGCAAGAGAAATGCTGATTTCATCAAGCCCAGTTACATACTCAGAATCTGTACTACTGCGCAAATAGGCATGTCTCTTTAGGCAAAAAACTCATTTCTGACAAAGTTGCCCAAATGCATCTCAGAAGTGTGCAACTTGTTCCCTGAGTTAGAAAACGTCGAGAAACGTTCGTTTCTGCTAGCGCTGTGCTTCTACACATGTATTTGCTGAACGGTGAAAGCGCACAGTAATGCACTTTACTCCCAGCAAATACACTGTTTCTAAGGAAATGGGAACACACTGAGGAGACACTTGTGGGAGCTACTGTGAATAAAACTGAGCTTCCCTACGCACAGGGAAGCTAGAGAAATGCTGATTTCATCAAGCCCAGTTACATACTCAGAATCTGTACTACTGCGCAAATAGGCATGTCTCTCTATGCAAAAAACTCATTTCTGACAAAGTTGCCCAAATGCATCTCAGAAGTGTGCAACTTTTTCCCTGAGTTAGAAAACATCGAGAAACGGTCGTTTCTGCTAGCGCTGTGCTTCTACACATGTATTTGCTGAACGGTGAAAGAGCACAGTAACGCACTTTTCTCCCAGCAAATACACTGTTTCTAAGGAAATGGGAACACACTGAGGAGACACTTTTGGCAGCTACTGTGACTAAAACTGAGCTTCCCTACGCACAGGGAACCAAGAGAAATGCTGATTTCATCAAGCCCAGTTACATACTCAGAATCTGTACTACTGCGCAAATAGGCATGTCTCTGTAGGCAAAAAACTCATTTCTGACAAAGTTGCCCAAATGAATCTCAGAAGTGTGCAACTTTTTCCCTGAGTTAGAAAACATCGAGAAACGGTCGTTTCTGCTAGCGCTGTGCTTCTACACATGTATTTGCTGAACGGTGAAAGCGCACAGTAACGCACTTTTCTCCCAGCAAATACACTGTTTCTAAGGAAATGGGAACACACTGAGGAGACACTTGTGGGAGCTACTGTGACTAAAACTGAGCTTCCCTACGCACAGGGAAGCAAGAGAAATGCTGATTTCATCAAGCCCAGTTACATACTCAGAATCTGTACTACTGCGCAAATAGGCATCTCTCTGTAGGCAAAGAACTTATTTCTGACAAAGTTGCCCAAATGCATCTCAGAAGTGTGCAACTTGTTCCCTGAGTTAGAAAACGTCGAGACACGGTCGTTTCTGCTAGCGCTGTGCTTCTACACATGTATTTGCTGAACGGTGAAAGCGCACAATAATGCACTTTTCTCCCAGCAAATACACTGTTTCTAAGGAAATGGGAACACACTGAGGAGACACTTGTGGGAGCTACTGTGACTAAAAATGAGCTTATCTACGCACAGGGAAGCTAGAGAAATGCTGATTTCATCAAGCCTAGTTACATACTCAGAATCTGTTCTACTGCGCAAATAGGCATGTCTCTGTAGGCAAAAAACTCATTTCTGACAAAGTTGCACAAATGCACCTCAGAAGTGTGCAACTTGTGCCCTGAGTTAGAAAACGTCAAGAAACGGTCGTTTCTGCTAGCGCTGTGCTTCTACACATGTATTTGCAGAACGGTGAAAGCGCACAGTAATGCACTTTTCTCCCAGCAAAAAGACTGTTTCTAAGGAAATGGAAACACACTGAGGAGACACTTGTGGGAGCTACAGTGACTAAAACTGAGCTTCCCTACGCACAGGGAAGCAAGAGAAATGCTGATTTCATCAAGCCCAGTTACATACTCAGAATCTGTACTACTGTGCAAATAGGCATGTCTCTGTAGGCAAAAAACTCATTTCTGACAAAGTTGCCCAAATGCATCTCAGAAGTGTGCAACTTGTTCCCTGAGTTAGAAAACGTCGAGAAATGGTCGTTTCAGCTAGTGCTGTGCTTCTACACATGTATTTGCTGAACGGTGAAAGCGTACAGTAATGCACATTTCTCCCAGCAAAAAAACTGTTTCTAAGGAACAGGGAACACACTGAGGAGACACTTGTGGGAGCTACTGTGACTAAAACTGAGCTTCCCTATGCACAGGGAAGCAAGAGAAATGCTGATTTCATCAAGCCCAGTTACATACTCAGAATCTGTACTACTGCACAAATAGGCATGTCTCTTTAGGCAAAAAACTCATTTCTGACAAAGTTGCCCAAGTGCACCTCAGAAGTGTGCAACTTGTTCCCTGATTTAGAAAACGTCGAGAAACGGTCGTTTCTGCTAGCGCTGTGCTTCTACACATGTATTTGCTGAACGGTGAAAGCGCACAGTAATGCACATTTCTCCCAGCAAATACACTGTTTCTAAGGAAATGGGAAAACACTGAGGAGACACTTGTGGGAGCTACTGTGACTAAAACTGAGCTTCCCTACGCACAGGGAAGCAAGAGAAATGCTGATTTCATCAAGCCCAGTTACATACTCAGAATCTGTACTACTGCGCAAATAGGCATGTCTCTTTAGGCAAAAAACTCATTTCTGACAAAGTTGCCCAAATGCATCTCAGAAGTGTGAAACTTGTTCCCTGATTTAGAAAACGTCAAGAAACGGTCGTTTCAGCTAGTGCTGTGCATCTACACATGTATTTGCTGAACGGTGAAAGCGCACAGTAATGCACATTTCTCCCAGCAAAAAAAATGTTTCTAAGGAAATGGGAACAAACTGAGGAGACACTTGTGGGAGCTACTGTGACTAAAACTGAGCTTCCCTATGCACAGGGAAGCAAGAGAAATGCTGATTTCATCAAGCCCAGTTACATACTCAGAATCTGTACTACTGCGCAAATAGGCATGTCTCTGTAGGCAAAAAACTCATTTCTGACAAAGTTGCCCAAATGCATCTCAGAAGTGTGCAACTTGTTCCCTGAGTTAGAAAACGTCGAGAAACGGTCGTTTCTGCTAGCACTGTGCTTCTACACATGTATTTGCTGAACGGTGAAAGCACACAGTAATGCATTTTTCTCCCAGCAAATACACTGTTTCTAAGGAAATGGGAACACACTGAGGAGACACTTGTGGGAGCTACTGTGACTAAAACTGAGCTTCCCTACGCACAGGGAAGCAAGAGAAATGCTGATTTCATCCAGCCCAGTTACATACTCAGAATCTGTACTACTGCGCAAATAGGCATGTCTCTGTAGGCAAAAAACTCATTTCTGACAAAGTTGCCCAAATGCATCTCAGAAGTGTGCCATTCGTTCCCTGATTTAGAAAACTTCGAGAAACTGTCGTTTCAGCTAGTGCTGTGCTTCTACACATGTATTTGCTGAACGGTGAAAGCGTACAGTAATGCACATTTCTCCCAGCAAAAAAACTGTTTCTAAGGAACAGGGAACACACTGAGGAGACACTTGTGGGAGCTACTGTGACTAAAACTGAGCTTCCCTATGCACAGGTAAGCAAGAGAAATGCTGATTTCATCAAGCCCAGTTACATACTCAGAATCTGTACTACTGCACAAATAGGCATGTCTCTTTAGGCAAAAAACTCATTTCTGACAAAGTTGCCCAAGTGCATCTCAGAAGTGTGCAACTTGTTCCCTGAGTTAGAAAACATCGAGAAACGGTCGTTTCTGCTAGCGCTGTGCTTCTACACATGTATTTGCTGAACGGTGAAAGCACACAGTAATGCACTTTTCTCCCAGCAAATACACTGTTTCTAAGGAAATGGGAACACACTGAGGAGACACTTGTGGGAGCTACTGTGAATAAAACTGAGCTTCCCTACGCACAGGGAAGCTAGAGAAATGCTGATTTCATCAAGCCCAGTTACATACTCAGAATCTGTACTACTGCGCAAATAGGCATGTCTCTCTATGCAAAAAACTCATTTCTGACAAAGTTGCCCAAATGCATCTCAGAAGTGTGCAACTTTTTCCCTGAGTTAGAAAACATCGAGAAACGGTCGTTTCTGCTAGCGCTGTGCTTCTACACATGTATTTGCTGAACGGTGAAAGCGCACAGTAACGCACTTTTCTCCCAGCAAATACACTGTTTCTAAGGAAATGGGAACACACTGAGGAGACACTTTTGGCAGCTACTGTGACTAAAACTGAGCTTCCCTACGCACAGGGAAGCAAGAGAAATGCTGATTTCATCAAGCCCAGTTACATACTCAGAATCTGTACTACTGCGCAAATAGGCATGTCTCTGTAGGCAAAAAACTCATTTCTGACAAAGTTGCCCAAATGAATCTCAGAAGTGTGCAACTTTTTCCCTGAGTTAGAAAACATCGAGAAACGGTCGATTCTGCTAGCGCTGTGCTTCTACACATGTATTTGCTGAACGGTGAAAGCCCACAGTAACGCACTTTTCTCCCAGCAAATACACTGTTTTTAAGGAAATGGGAACACACTTAGGAGACACTTGTGGGAGCTACTGTGACTAAAACTGAGCTTCCCTACGCACAGGGAAGCAAGAGAAATGCTGATTTCATCCAGCCCAGTTACATACTCAGAATCTGTACTACTGCGCAAATAGGCATGTCTCTGTAGGCAAAAAACTCATTTCTGACAAAGTTGCCCAAATGCATCTCAGAAGTGTGCAACTTGTTCCCTGAGTTAGAAAACGTCGAGAAACGTTCGTTTCTGCTAGCGCTGTGCTTCTACACATGTATTTGCTGAACGGTGAAAGCGCACAGTAATGCACATTTCTCCCAGCAAAAACACTGTTTCTGAGGAAATGGGAAAACACTGAGGAGACACTTGTGGGAGCTACTGTGACTAAAACTGAGCTTCCCTACGCACAGGGAAGCAAGAGAAATGCTGATTTCATCAAGCCCAGTTACATACTCAGAATCTGTACTACTGCGCAAACAGGCATGTCTCTGTAGGCAAAAAACTCATTTCTGACAAAGTTTCCCAAATGCATCTCAGAAGTGTGCAACTTGTTCCCTGAGTTAGAAAACGTCGAGAAACGGTCGTTTCTGCTAGCGCTGTGTTTCTACACATGTATTTGCTGAACGGTAAAAGCGCACAGTAATGCACTTTTCTCCCAGCAAATACACTGTTTCTAAGGAAATGGGAACACACTGAGGAGACACTTGTGGGAGCTACTGTGACTAAAACTGAGCTTCCCTACGCACAGGGAAGCAAGAGAAATGCTGATTTCATCAAGTCCAGTTACATACTCAGAATCTGTACTACTGCGCAAATAGGCATGTCTCTGTAGGCAAAAAACTCATTTCTGACAAAGTTGCCCAAATGCATCTCAGGAGTGTGCAACTTGTTTCCTGAGTTAGAAAACGTCGAGAAACGTTCGTTTCTGCTAGCGCTGTGCTTCTACACATGTATTTTCTGAACGGTGAAAGCGCACAGTAACGCACCTTTCTCCCAGCAAATACACTGTTTCTGAGGAAATGGGAACACACTGAGGAGACACTTGTGGGAGCTACTGGGACTAAAACTGAGCTTCCCTACGCACAGGGAAGCAAGAGAAATGCTGATTTCATCAAGCCCAGTTACATACTCAGAATCTGTACTACTGCGCAAATAGGCATGTCTCTGTAGGCAAAAAACTCATTTCTGACAAAGTTGCCCAAATGCACCTCAGAAGTGTGCAATTTGTTCCCTGAGTTAGAAAACGTCCAGAAACGGTCGTTTCTGCTAACGCTGTGCTTCTACACATGTATTTACTTTACGGTGAAAGCCCACAGTAACGCACTTTTCTCCCAGCAAATACACTGTTTCTAAGGAAATGGGAACACACTGAGGAGACACTTGTGGGAGCTACTGTGACTAAAACTGAGCTTCCCTACGCACAGGGAAGCAAGAGAAAGGCTGATTTCATCAAGCCCAGTTACAAACTCAGAATCTGTACTACTGCGCAAATAGGCATGTCTCTGTAGGCAAAAACCTCATTTCGGACAAAGTTGCCCAAATGCATCTCAGAAGTGTGCAACTTGTTCCCTGAGTTAGAAAACATCGAGAACCGGTCGTTTCTGCTAGCGCTGTGCTTCTACTCATTTATTTGCTGAACGGTGAAAGCACACAGTAATGCACTTTTCTCCCAGCAAATACACTGTTTCTAAGGAAATGGGAACACACTGAGGAGACACTTGTGGGAGCTACTGTGACTAAAACTGAGCTTCCCTACGCACAGGGAAGCAAGAGAAAGGCTGATTTCATCAAGCCCAGTTACAAACTCAGAATCTGTACTACTGCGCAAATAGGCATGTCTCTGTAGGCAAAAACCTCATTTCGGACAAAGTTGCCCAAATGCATCTCAGAAGTGTGCAACTTGTTCCCTGAGTTAGAAAACATCGAGAACCGGTCGTTTCTGCTAGCGCTGTGCTTCTACACATTTATTTGCTGAACGGTGAAAGCACACAGTAATGCACTTTTCTCCCAGCAAATACACTGTTTCTAAGGAAATGGGAACACACTGAGGAGACACTTGTGGGAGCTACTGGGACTAAAATTGAGCTTCCCTACACACAGGGAAGCAAGAGAAATGCTGATTTCATCAAGCCCAGTTACATACTCAGAATCTGTACTACTGCGCAAATAGGCATGTCTCTTTAGGCAAAAAACTCATTTCTGACAAAGTTGCCCAAATGCATCTCAGAAGTGTGCAACTTGTTCCCTGAGTTAGAAAACATCGAGAAACGGTCGTTTCTGCTAGCGCTGTGCTTCTACACATGTCTTTGCTGAACGGTGAAAGCGCACAGTAATGCAATTTTTTCCCAGCAAATACACTGTTTCTAAGGAAATGGGAACACACTGAGGAGACACTTGTGGGAGCTACTGTGACTAAAACTGAGCTTCCCTACGCACAGGGAAGCAAGAGAAATGCTGATTTCATCAAGCCCAGTTACATACTCAGAATCTGTACTACTGCGCAAATAGGCATGTCTCTTTAGGCAAAAAACTCATTTCTGAAAAAGTTGCCCAAATGCATCTCAGAAGTGTGCAACTTGTTCCCTGAGTTAGAAAACATCGAGAAACGGTCGTTTCTGCTAGCGCTGTGCTTCTAAACATGTATTTGCTGAATGGTGAAAGCGCACAGTAATGCACTTTTCTCACAGCAAATACACTGTTTCTAAGGAAATGGGAACACACTGAGGAGACACTTGTGGGAGCTACTGTGACTAAAACTGAGCTTCCCTACGCACAGGGAACCAAGAGAAAGGCTGATTTCATCAAGCCCAGTTACATACTCAGAATCTGTACTACTGCGCAAATAGGCATGTCTCTTTAGGCAAAAAACTCATTTCTGACAAAGTTGCCCAAATGCATCTCAGAAGTGAGCAACTTGTTCCCTGAGATAGAAAACGTCGAGAAACGGTCGTTTCTGCTAGCGCTGTGCTTCTACACATGTATTTGCTGAACGGTGAAAGCACACAGTAATGCACTTTTCTCCCAGCAAATACACTGTTTCTAAGGAAATGGGAACACACTGAGGAGACACTTGTGGGAGCTACTGTCACTAAAACTGAGCTTCCCTACGCACAGGGAACCAAGAGAAATGCTGATTTCATCAAGCCCAGTTACATACTCAAAATCTGTACTACTGCGCAAATAGGCATGTCTCTGTAGGCAAAAAACTCATTTCTGACAAAGTTTCCCAAATGCATCTCAGAAGTGTGCAACTTGTTCCCTGAGTTAGAAAACGTCGAGAAATGGTCGTTTCTGCTAGCGCTGTGCTTCTACACATGTATTTGCTGAACGGTGAAAGCGCACAGTAATGCACTTTTCTCCCAGCAAATACACTGTTTCTAAGGAAATGGGAACACACTGAGGAGACACTTGTGGGAGCTACTGTGACTAAAACTGAGCTTCCCTACGCACAGCGAAGCAAGAGAAAGGCTGATTTCATCAAGCCCAGTTACATACTCAGAATCTGTACTACTGCGCAAACAGGCATGTCTCTGTAGGCAAAAACTCATTTCTGACAAAGTTGCCCAAATGCATCTCAGAAGTGTGCAACTTGTTCACTGAGTTAGAAAACGTCGAGAAACGTTCGTTTCTGCTAGCGCTGTGCTTCTACACATGTATTTGCTGAACGGTGAAAGCGCACAGTAATGCACTTTTCTCCCAGCAAATACACTGTTTCTAAGGAAATGGGAACACACTGAGGAGACACTTGTGGGAGCTACTGTGACTAAAACTGAGCTTCCCTACACACAGGGAAGCAAGAGAAATGCTGATTTCATCAAGCCCAGTTACATACTCAGAATCTGTACTACTGCGCAAATAGTCATGTCTCTTTCGGCAAAAAACTCATTTCTGACAAAGTTGCCCAAATGCATCTCAGAAGTGTTCAACTTGTTTCCTGAGTTAGAAAACGTCGAGAAATGTTCGTTTCTGCTAGCGCTGTGCTTCTACACATGTATTTGCTGAACGGTGAAAGCGCACAGTAACGCACTTTTCTCCCAGCAAATACACTGTTTCTAAGGAAATGGGAACACACTGAGGAGACACTTGTGGGAGCTACTGTGACTAAAACTGAGCTTCCCTACGCACAGGGAAGCAAGAGAAATGCTGATTTCATCAAGCCCAGTTACATACTCAGAATCTGTACTACTGCGCAAATAGGCATATCTCTGTAGGCAAAAAACTCATTTCTGACAAAGTTGCCCAAATGCATATCAGAAGTGTGCAACTTGTTCCCTGAGTTAGAAAACGTCGAGAAACGGTCATATCTGCTAACGCTGTGCTTCTACACATGTATTTGCTGAACGGTGAAAGCGCACAGTAATGCACTTTTCTCCCAGCAAATACACTGTTTCTAAGGAAATGGGAACACACTGAGGAGACACTTGTGGGAGCTACTGGGACTAAAACTGAGCTTCCCTACGCACAGGGAAGCAAGAGAAATGCTGATTTCATCAAGCCCAGTTACATACTCAGAATCTGTACTACTGCGCAAATAGGCATGTCACTGTAGGCAAAAAACTCATTTCTGACAAAGTTGCCCAAATGCATCTCAGAAGTGTGCAACTTGTTCCCTGAGTTAGAAAACATCGAGAAACGGTCGTTTCTGCTAGCGCTGTGCTTCTACACATGTATTTGCTGAACGGTGAAAGCGCACAGTAATGCACTTTTCTCCCAGCAAATACACTGTTTCTAAGGAAATGTGAACACACTGAGGAGACACTTGTGGGAGCTACTGTGACTAAAACTGAGCTTCCCTACGCACAGGAAAGCAAGAGAAATGCTGATTTCATCAAGCCCAGTTACATACTCAGAATCTGTACTACTGCGCAAATAGGCATGTCTCTGTAGGCAAAAAACTCATTTCTGACAAAGTTGCCCAAATGCATCTCAGAAGTGTGCAACTTGTTCCCTGAGTTAGAAAACATGGAGAAACGGTCGTTTCTGCTAGCGCTGTGCTTCTACACATGTATTTGCTGAACGGTGAAAGCACACAGTAATGCAATTTTCTCCCAGCAAATACACTGTTTCTAAGGAAATGGGAACACACGGAGGAGACATTTGTGGGAGCTACTGTGACTAAAACTGAGCTTCCCTACGCACAGGGAAGCAAGAGAAATGCTGATTTCATCAAGCCCAGTTACATACTCAGAATCTGTACTACTGCGCAAATAGGCATGTCTCTGTAGGCAAAAAACTCATTTCTGACAAAGTTGCCCAAATGCATCTCAGAAGTGTGCAACTTGTTCCCTGAGTTAGAAAACGTCGAGAAACGTTCGTTTCTGCTAGCGCTGTGCTTCTACACATGTATTTGCTGAACGGTGAAAGCCCACAGTAACGCACTTTTCTCCCAGCAAATACACTGTTTCTAAGGAAATGGGAACACACTGAGGAGACACTTTTGGGAGCTACTGTGACTAAAACTGAGCTTCCCTACGCACAGGGAAGCAAGAGAAATGCTGATTTCATCAAGCCCAGTTACATACTCAGAATCTGTACTACTGCGCAAATAGGCATGTCTCTGTAGGCAAAGAACTCATTTCTGACAAAGTTGCCCAAATGCATCTCAGAAGTGTGCAACTTGTTCCCTGAGTTAGAAAACGTCGAGAAACGGTCGTTTCTGCTAGCGCTGTGCTTCTACACATGTATTTGCTGAACAGTGAAAGCGCACAGTAATGCACTTTTCGCCCAGCAAATACACTGTTTCTAAGGAAATGGGAAAACACTGAGGAGACACTTGTGGGAGCTACTGTGACTAAAACTGAGCTTCCCTACGCACAGGGAAGCAAGAGAAATGCTGATTTCATCCAGCCCAGTTACATACTTAGAATCTGTACTACTGCGCAAATAGGCATGTCTCTTTCGGCAAAAAACTCATTTCTGACAAAGTTGCCCAAATGCATCTCAGGAGTGTGCAACTTGTTTCCTGAGTTAGAAAACGTCGAGAAACGTTCGTTTCTGCTAGCGCTGTGCTTCTACACATGTATTTTCTGAACGGTGGATGCGCACAGTAACGCACCTTTCTCCCAGCAAATACACTGTTTCTAAGGAAATGGGAACACACTGAGGAGACACTTGTGGGAGCTACTGGGACTAAAACTGAGCTTCCCTACGCACAGGGAAGCAAGAGAAATGCTGATTTCATAAAGCCCAGTTACATACTTGAATCTGTACTACTGCGCAAATAGGCATGTCTCTTTAGGCAAAAAAACTCATTTCTGACAAAGTTGCCCAAATGCATCTCAGAAGTGTGCCACTTGTTCCCTGAGTTAGAAAACGTCGAGAAACGGTCGTTTCTGCTAGCGCTGTGCTTCTACACATGTATTTGCTGAACGGTGAAAGCGCACAGTAATGCACTTTTCTCCCAGCAAATACACTGTTTCTAAGGAAATGGGAACACACTGAGGAGACACTTGTGGGAGCTACTGTGACTAAAACTGAGCTTCCCTACGCACAGGGAAGCAAGAGAAATGCTGATTTCATCAAGCACAGTTACATACTCAGAATCTGTACTACTGCGCAAATAGGCATGTCTCTTTAGGCAAAAAACTCATTTCTGACAAAGTTGCCCAATGCATCTCAGAAGTGTGCAACTTGTTCCCTGAGTTAGAAAACATCAAGAAACCGTCGTTTCTGCTAGCGCTGTGCTTCTACACATGTATTTGCTGAATGGTGAAAGCGCACAGTAATGCACTTTTCTCCCAGCAAAAACACTGTTTCTAAGGAAATGGGAACACACTGAGGAGACGCTTGTGGGAGCTACTGTGACTAAAACTGAGCTTCCCTACGCACAGGGAAGCTAGAGAAATGCTGATTTCATCAAGCCCAGTTACATACTCAGAATCTGTACTACTGCGCAAATAGGCATGTCTCTGTAGGCAAAAAACTCATTTCTGACAAAGTGGCCCAAATGCATCTCAGAAGTGAGCAACTTGTTCCCTGATAGAAAACGTCGAGAAACGGTCGTTTCTGCTAGCGCTGTGCTTCTACACATGTATTTGCTGAACGGTGAAAGCGCACAGTAATGCACTTTTCTCCCAGCAAATACACTGTTTCTAAGGAAATGGGAACACACTGAGGAGACACTTGTGGGAGCTACTGTGACTAAAACTGAGCTTCCCTACGCACAGGGAAGCAAGAGAAAGGCTGATTTCATCAAGCCCAGTTACATACTCAGAATCTGTACTACTGCGCAAATAGGCATGTCTCTGTAGGCAAAAAACTCATTTCTGACAAAGTTTCCCAAATGCATCTCAGAAGTGTGCAACTTGTTCCTTGAGTTAGAAAACATCGATAAACGGTCGTTTCTGCTAGCGCTGTGCTTCTACACATGTATTTGCTGAACGGTGAAAGCGCACAGTAATGCACTTTTCTCCCAGCAAATACACTGTTTCTAAGGAAATGGGAACACACTGAGGAGACACTTGTGGGAGCTACTGTGACTAAAACTGAGCTTCCCTACGCACAGGGAAGCAAGAGAAATGCTGATGTCATCAAGCCCAGTTACATACTCAGAATCTGTACTACTGCGCAAATAGGCATGTCTCTGTAGGCAAAAAACTCATTTCTGACAAAGTTGCCCAAATGCATCTCAGAAGTGTGCAACTTGTTTCCTGAGTTAGAAAACGTCGAGTAATGTTCGTTTCTGCTAGCGCTGTGCTTCTACACATGTATTTGCTGAACGGTGAAAGCGCACAGTAACGCACTTTTCTCCCAACAAATACACTGTTTCTAAGGAAATGGGAACACACTGAGGAGACACTTGTGGGAGCTACTGTGACTAAAACTGAGCTTCCCTACGCACAGGGAAGCAAGAGAAATGCTGATTTCATCAAGCCCAGTTACATACTCAGAATCTGTACTACTGCGCAAATACGTATGTCTCTGTAGGCAAAAAACTCATTTCTGACAAAGTTGCCCAAATGCACCTCAGAAGTGTGCAACCTGTTCCCTGAGTTAGAAAACGTCGAGAAACGGTCGTTTCTTTTAGCGCTGTGCTTCTACACATGTATTTGCTTAACGGTGAAAGCCCACAGTAACGCACTTTTCTCCCAGAAAATACACTGTTTCTAAGGAAATGGGAACACACTGAGGAGACACTTGTGGGAGCTACTGTGACTAAAACTGAGCTTCCCTACGCACAGGGAAGCAAGAGAAATGCTGATTTCATCAAGCCCAGTTACATACTCAGAATCTGTACTACTGCGCAAATAGGCATGTCTCTGTAGGCAAAAAACTCATTTCTGACAAAGTTTCCCAAATGCATCTCAGAAGTGTGCAACTTGTTCCCTGAGTTAGAAAACATCGAGAAACGGTCGTTTCTGCTAGCGCTGTGCTTCTACACATGTATTTGCTGAACGGTGAAAGCGCACAGTAATGCACTTTTCTCCCAGCAAATACACTGTTTCTAAGGAAATGGGAACACACTGAGGAGACACTTGTGGGAGCAACTGGGACTAAAACTGAGCTTCCCTACGTACAGGGAAGCAAGAGAAATGCTGATTTCATCAAGCCCAGTTACATACTCAGAATCTGTTCTACTGCGCAAATAGGCATCTCTCTGTAGGCAAAAAACTCATTTCTGACAAAGTTGCCCAAATGCATCTCAGAAGTGTGCAACTTGTTCCCTGAGTTAGAAAACGTCGAGAAACGTTCGTTTCTGCTAGCGCTGTGCTTCTACACATGTATTTGCTGAACGGTGAAAGCGCACAGTAATGCACTTTTATCCCAGAAAATACACAGTTCCTAAGGAAATGGGAACACACTGAGGAGACACTTGTGGGAGCTACTGTGACTAAAACTGAGATTCCCTATGCACAGGGAAGCAAGAGAAATGCTGATTTCATCAAGCCCAGTTACATACTCAGAATCTGTACTACTGCGCAAATAGGCATGTCTCTGTAGGCAAAAAACTCATTTCTGACAAAGTTGCCCAAATGCATCTCAGAAGTGTGCAACTTGTTCCCTGAGATAGAAAACGTCGAGAAACGGTCGTTTCTGCTAGCGCTGTGCTTCTACACATGTATTTGCTGAACGGTGAAAGCGCACAGTAATGCACTTTTCTCCCAGCAAATACACTGTTTCTAAGGAAATGGGAACACACTGAGGAGACACTTGTGGGAGCTACTGTGACTAAAACTGAGCTTCCCTACGCACAGGGAAGCAAGAGAAATGCTGATTTCATCAAGCCCAGTTACATACTCAGAATCTGTACTCTGCGCAAATAGGCATGTCTCTGTTGGCAAAAAACTCATTTCTGACAAAGTTGCCCAAATGCATCTCAGAAGTGTGCAACTTGTTCCCTGAGATAGAAAACGTCGAGAAACGTTCGTTTCTGCTAGCGCTGTGCTTCTACACATGTATTTGCTGAACGGTGAAAGCGCACAGTAATGCACTTTTCTCCCAGCAAATACACTGTTTCTAAGGAAATGGGAACACACTGAGGAGACACTTGTGGGAGCTACTGTGACTAAAACTGAGCTTCCCTACGCACAGGAAAGCAAGAAAAATGCTGATTTCATCACGCCCAGATACATACTCAGAATCTGTACTACTGCGCAAATAGGCATGTCTCTTTCGGCAAAAAACTCATTTCTGACAAAGTTGCCCAAATGCATCTCAGAAGTGTGCAACTTGTTCCCTGAGTTAGAAAACGTCGAGAAACGGTCGTTTCTGCTAGCGCTGTGCTTCTACACATGTATTTGCTGAACAGTGAAAGCGCACAGTAATGCACTTTTCTCCCAGCAAATACACTGTTCCTAAGGAAATGGGAACACACTGAGGAGACACTTGTGGGAGCTACTGTGACTAAAACTGAGCTTCCCTACACACAGGGAAGCAAGAGAAATGCTGATTTCATCAAGCCCAGTTACATACTCAGAATCTGTACTACTGCACAAATAGGCATGTCTCTGTAGGCAAAAAACTCATTTCTGACAAAGTTGCCCAAATGCATCTCAGAAGTGTGCAACTTGTTTCCTGAGTTAGAAAACGTCGAGAAACGTTCGTTTCTGCTAGCGTTGTGCTTCTACACATGTATTTGCTGAACGGTGAAAGCGTACAGTAATGCACTTTTCTCCCAGCAAATACACTGTTTCTAAGGAAATGGGAACACACTGAGGAGACACTTGTGGGAGCTACTGTGACTAAAACTGAGCTTCCCTACGCACAGGGAAGCAAAAGAAATGCTAATTTCATCAAGCCCAGTTACATACTCAGAATCTGTACTACTGCGCAAATAGGCATGTCTCTGTAGGCAAAAAACTCATTTCTGACAAAGTTGCCCAAATGCACCTCAGAAGTGTGCAACTTGTTCCCTGAGTTAGAAAACGTCGAGAAACGGTCGTTTCTGCTAGCGCTGTGCTTCTACACATGTATTTGCTTAACGGTGAAAGCCCACAGTAACGCACTTTTCTCACAGAAAATACACTGTTTCTAAGGGAATGGGAACACACTGAGGAGACACTTGTGGGAGCTACTGTGACTAAAACTGAGCTTCCCTACGCACAGGAAAGCAAGAGAAATGCTGATTTCATCCAGCCCAGTTACATACTTAGAATCTGTACTACTGCGCAAATAGGCATGTCTCTTTCGGCAAAAAACTCATTTCTGACAAAGTTGCCCAAATGCATCTCAGGAGTGTGCAACTTGTTTCCTGAGTTAGAAAACGTCGAGAAACGTTCGTTTCTGCTAGCGCTGTGCTTCTACACATGTATTTTCTGAACGGTGAAAGCGCACAGTAACGCACCTTTCTCCCAGCAAATACACTGTTTCTAAGGAAATGGGAACACACTGAGGAGACACTTGTGGGAGCTACTGTGACTAAAACTGAGTTCCCTACGCACAGGGAAGCAAGAGAAATGCTGATTTCATAAAGCCCAGTTACATACTTGAATCTGTACTACTGCGCAAATAGGCATGTCTCTTTAGGCAAAAAACTCATTTCTGACAAAGTTGCCCAAATGCATCTCAGAAGTGTGCCACTTGTTCCCTGAGTTAGAAAACGTCGAGAAACGGTCGTTTCTGCTAGCGCTGTGCTTCTAAACATGTATTTGCTGAACGGTGAAAGCGCACAGTAATGCACTTTTCTCCCAGCAAATACACTGTTTCTAAGGAAATGGGAACACACTGAGGAGACACTTGTGGGAGCTACTGTGACTAAAACTGAGCTTCCCTACGCACAGGGAAGCAAGAGAAATGCTGATTTCATCAAGCCCAGTTACATACTCAGAATCTGTACTACTGCGCAAATAGGCATGTCTCTTTAGGCAAAAAACTCATTTCTGACAAAGTTGCCCAAATGCATCTCAGAAGTGTGCAACTTGTTCCCTGAGTTAGAAAACATCGAGAAACCGTCGTTTCTGCTAGCGCTGTGCTTCTACACATGTATTTGCTGAATGGTGAAAGCGCACAGTAATGCACTTTTCTCCCAGCAAATACACTGTTTCTAAGGAAATGGGAACACACTGAGGAGACACTTGTGGGAGCTACTGTGACTAAAACTGAGCTTCCCTACGCACAGGGAAGCTAGAGAAATGCTGATTTCATCAAGCCCAGTTACAAACTCAGAATCTGTACTACTGCGCAAATAGGCATGTCTCTGTAGGCAAAAAACTCATTTTTGGCAAAGTGGCCCAAATGCATCTCAGAAGTGAGCAACTTGTTCCCTGAGATAGAAAACGTCGAGAAACGGTCGTTTCTGCTAGCGCTGTGCTTCTACACATGTATTTGCTGAACGGTGAAAGCGCACAGTAATGCACTTTTCTCCCAGCAAATACACTGTTTCTAAGGAAATGGGAACACACTGAGGAGACACTTGTGGGAGCTACTGTGACTAAAACTGAGCTTCCCTACGCACAGGGAAGCAAGAGAAAGGCTGATTTCATCAAGCCCAGTTACATACTCAGAATCTGTACTACTGCGCAAATAGGCATGTCTCTGTAGGCAAAAAACTCATTTCTGACAAAGTTTCCCAAATGCATCTCAGAAGTGTGCAACTTGTTCCTTGAGTTAGAAAACATCGATAAACGGTCGTTTCTGCTATCGCTGTGCTTCTACACATGTATTTGCTGAACGGTGAAAGCGATGAGTAATGCACTTTTCTCCCAGCAAATACACTGTTTCTAAGGAAATGGGAACACACTGAGGAGACACTTGTGGGAGCTACTGTGACTAAAACTGAGCTTCCCTACGCACAGGGAAGCAAGAGAAATGCTGATGTCATCAAGCCCAGTTACATACTCAGAATCTGTACTACTGCGCAAATAGGCATGTCTCTGTAGGCAAAAAACTAATTTCTGACAAAGTTGCCCAAATGCATCTCAGAAGTGTGCAACTTGTTTCCTGAGTTAGAAAACGTCGAGTAATGTTCGTTTCTGCTAGCGCTTTGCTTCTACACATGTATTTGCTGAACGGTGAAAGCGCACAGTAACGCACTTTTCTCCCCACAAATACACTGTTTCTAAGGAAATGGGAACACACTGAGGAGACACTTGTGGGAGCTACTGTGACTAAAACTGAGCTTCCCTACGCACAGGGAAGCAAGAGAAATGCTGATTTCATCAAGCCCAGTTACATACTCAGAATCTGTACTACTGCGCAAATAGGTATGTCTCTGTAGGCAAAAAACTCATTTCTGACAAAGTTGCCCAAATGCACCTCAGAAGTGTGCAACCTGTTCCCTGAGTTAGAAAACGTCGAGAAACGGTCGTTTCTGCTAGCGCTGTGCTTCTACACATGTATTTGCTTAACGGTGAAAGCCCACAGTAACGCACTTTTCTCCCAGAAAATACACTGTTTCTAAGGAAATGGGAACACACTGAGGAGACACTTGTGGGAGCTACTGTGACTAAAACTGAGCTTCCCTATGCACAGGGAAGCAAGAGAAATGCTGATTTCATCAAGCCCAGTTACATACTCAGAATCTGTACTACTGCGCAAATAGGCATGTCTCTGTAGGCAAAAAACTCATTTCTGACAAAGTTTCCCAAATGCATCTCAGAAGTGTGCAACTTGTTCCCTGAGTTAGAAAACATCGAGAAACGGTCGTTTCTGCTAGCGCTGTGCTTCTACACATGTATTTGCTGAACGGTGAAAGCGCACAGTAATGCACTTTTCTCCCAGCAAATACACTGTTTCTAAGGAAATGGGAACACACTGAGGAGACACTTGTGGGAGCTACTGGGACTAAAACTGAGCTTCCCTACGTACAGGGAAGCAAGAGAAATGCTGATTTCATCAAGCCCAGTTACATACTCAGAATCTGTACTACTGCGCAAATAGGCATCTCTCTGTAGGCAAAAAACTCATTTCTGACAAAGTTGCCCAAATGCATCTCAGAAGTGTGCAACTTGTTCCCTGAGTTAGAAAACGTCGAGAAACGTTCGTTTCTGCTAGCGCTGTGCTTCTACACATGTATTTGCTGAACGGTGAAAGCGCACAGTGATGCACTTTTCTCCCAGCAAATACACTGTTCCTAAGGAAATGGGAACACACTGAGGAGACACTTGTGGGAGCTACTGTGACTAAAACTGAGCTTCCCTATGCACAGGGAAGCAAGAGAAATGCTGATTTCATCAAGCCCAGTTACATACTCAGAATCTGTACTACTGCGCAAATAGGCATGTCTCTGTAGGCAAAAAACTCATTTCTGACAAAGTTGCCCAAATGCATCTCAGAAGTGTGCAACTTGTTCCCAGAGATAGAAAACGTCGAGAAACGGTCGTTTCTGCTAGCGCTGTGCTTCTACACATGTATTTGCTGAACGGTGAAAGCGCACAGTAATGCACTTTTCTCCCAGCAAATACACTGTTTCTAAGGAAATGGGAACACACTGAGGAGACACTTCTGGGAGCTACTGTGACTAAAACTGAGCTTCCCTACGCACAAGGAAGCAAGAGAAATGCTGATTTCATCAAGCCCAGTTACATACTCAGAATCTGTACTCTGCGCAAATAGGCATGTCTCTGTTGGCAAAAAACTCATTTCTGACAAAGTTGCCCAAATGCATCTCAGAAGTGTGCAACTTGTTCCCTGAGATAGAAAACGTTGAGAAACGTTCGTTTCTGCTAGGGCTGTGCTTCTACACATGTATTTGCTGAACGGTGAAAGCGCACAGTAATGCACTTTTCTCCCAGCAAATACACTGTTTCTAAGGAAATGGGAACACACTGAGGAGACACTTGTGGGAGCTACTGTGACTAAAACTGAGCTTCCCTACGCACAGGAAAGCAAGAGAAATGCTGATTTCATCAAGCCCAGTTACATACTCAGAATCTGTACTACTGCGCAAATAGGCATGTCTCTGTAGGCAAAAAACTCATTTCTGACAAAGTTGCCCAAATGCATCTCAGAAGTGTGCAACTTGTTCCCTGAGTTAGAAAACATGGAGAAACGGTCGTTTCTGCTAGCGCTGTGCTTCTACACATGTATTTGCTGAACAGTGAAAGCGCACAGTAACGCACTTTTCTCCCAGCAAATACACTGTTTCTAAGGAAATGGGAACACACTGAGGAGACACTTGTGGGAGCTACTGTGACTAAAACTGAGCTTCCCTACGCACAGGGAAGCAAGAGAAATGCTGATTTCATCAAGCCCAGTTACATACTCAGAATCTGTACTACTGCGCAAATAGGAAAGTCTCTGTAGGCAAAAAACTCATTTCTGACAAAGTTTCCCAAATGCACCTCAGAAGTGTGCAACCTGTTCCCTGAGTTAGAAAACGTCGAGAAAAGGTCGTTTCTGCTAGCGCTGTGCTTCCTCACATGTATTTGCTTAACGGTGAAAGCCCACAGTAACGCACTTTTCTCCCAGAAAATACACTGTTTCTAAGGAAATGGGAACACACTGAGGAGACACTTGTGGGAGCTACTGTGACTAAAACTGAGCTTCCCTGCGCACAGGGAAGCTAGAGAAATGCTGATTTCATCAAGCCCAGTTACATACTCAGAATCTGTACTACTGCGCAAATAGGCATCTCTCTGTAGGCAAAAAACTCATTTCTGACAAAGTTGCCCAAATGCATCTGAGAAGTGTGCAACTTGTTCCCTAAGTTAGAAAACGTCGAGAAACGGTCGTTTCTGCTAGCGCTGTGCTTCTACACATGTATTTGCTGAACAGTGAAAGCACACAGTAATGCACTTTTCTCCCAGCAAATACACTGTTCCTAAGGAAATGGGAACACACTGAGGAGACACTTGTGGGAGCTACTGTGACCAAAACTGAGCTTCCCTACGCACAGGGAAGCAAGAGAAATGCTGATTTCATCAAGCCCAGTTACATACTCAGAATCTGTACTACTGCACAAATAGGCATGTCTCTGTAGGAAAAAACTCATTTCTGACAAAGTTGCCCAAATGCATCTCAGAAGTGTGCAACTTGTTTCCTGAGTTAGAAAACGTCGAGAAACGTTCGTTTCTGCTAGCGCTGTGCTTCTACACATGTATTTGCTGAACGGTGAAAGCGTACAGTAATGCACTTTTCTCCCAGCAAATACACTGTTTCTAAGGAAATGGGAACACACTGAGGAGACACTTGTGGGAGCTACTGTGACTAAAACTGAGCTTCCCTACGCACAGGGAAGCAAAAGAAATGCTGATTTCATCAAGCCCAGTTACATACTCAGAATCTGTACTACTGCGCGAATAGGCATGTCTCTGTAGGCAAAAAACTCATTTCTGACAAAGTTTCCCAAAGGCACCTCAGAAGTGTGCAACCTGTTCCCTGAGTTAGAAAATGTCGAGAAACGGTCGTTTCTGCTAGCGCTGTGCTTCTACACATGTATTTGCTTAACGGTGAAAGCCCACAGTAACGCACTTTTCTCCCAGCAAATACACTGTTTCTAAGGAAATGGGAACACACTGAGGAGACACTTGTGGGAGCTACTGTGACTAAAACTGAGCTTCCCTACGCACAGGGAAGCAAGAGAAATGCTGATTTAATCAAGCCCAGTTACATACTCAGAATCTGTACTACTGCGCAAATAGGCATGTCTCTGTAGGCAAAAAACTCATTTCTGACAAAGTTTCCCAAATGCATCTCAGAAGTGTGCAACTTGTTCCCTGAGTTAGAAAACATCGAGAAACGGTCGTTTCTGCTAGCGCTGTGCTTCTACACATGTATTTGCTGAACGGTGAAAGCGCACAGTAATGCACTTTTCTCCCAGCAAATACACTGTTTCTAAGGAAATGGGAACACAATGAGGAGACACTTGTGGGAGCTACTGTGACTAAAACTGAGCTTCCCTACGCACAGGGAAGCAAAAGAAATGCTGATTTCATCAAGCCCAGTTACATACTCAGAATCTGTACTACTGCGCAAATAGGCATGTCTCTGTAGGCAAAAAACTCATTTCTGACAAAGTTGCCCAAATGCACCTCAGAAGTGTGCAACTTGTTCCCTGAGTTAGAAAACGTCGAGAAACGGTCGTTTCTGCTAGCGCTGTGCTTCTACACATGTATTTGCTGAACGGTGAAAGCCCACAGTAACGCACTTTTCTCCCAGAAAATACACTGTTTCTAAGGAAATGGGAACACACTGAGGAGACACTTGTGGGAGCTACTGTGACTAAAACTGAGCTTCCCTACGCACAGGGAACCAAGAGAAAGGCTGATTTCATCAAGCCCAGTTACATACTCAGAATCTGTACTACTGCGCTAATAGGCATGTCTCTGTAGGCAAAAAACTCATTTCTGACAAAGTTGCCCAAATGCATCTCAGAAGTGTGCAACTTGTTCCCTGAGATAGAAAACGTCGAGAAACGGTCGTTTCTGCTAGCTCTGTGCTTCTACACATGTATTTGCTGAACAGTGAAAGCGCACAGTAATGCACTTTTCTCCCAGCAAATACACTGTTTCTAAGGAAATGGGAACACACTGAGGAGACACTTGTGGGAGCTACTGTGACTAAAACTGAGCTTCCCTACGCACAGGGAAGCAAGAGAAAGGCTGATTTCATCAAGCCCAGTTACATACTCAGAATCTGTACTACTGCGCAAACAGGCATGTCTCTGTAGGCAAAAAACTCATTTCAGACAATGTTGCCCAAATGCATCTCAGAAGTGTGCAACTTGTTCCCTGAGTTAGAAAACATCGAGAAACGGTCGTTTCTGCTAGCGCTGTGCTTCTACACATGTATTTGCTGAACGGTGAAAGCGCACAGTAATGCACTTTTCTCCCAGCAAATACACTGTTTCTAAGGAAATGGGAACACACTGAGGAGACACTTGTGGGAGCTACTGTGACTAAAACTGAGCTTCCCTACGCACAGGGAAGCAAGAGAAATGCTGATTTCATCAAGCCCAGTTACATACTCAGAATCTGTACTACTGCGCAAATAGGCATGTCTCTTTCGGCAAAAAACTCATTTCTGACAAAGTTGCCCAAATGCATCTCAGAAGTGTGCAACTTGTTCCCTGAGTTAGAAAACGTCGAGAAACGGTCGTTTCTGCTAGCGCTGTGCTTCTACACATGTATTTGCTGAACGGTGAAAGCGCACAGTAATGCACTTTTCTCCCAGCAAATACACTGTTTCTAAGGAAATGGGAACACACTGAGGAGACACTTGTGGGAGCTACTGTGACTAAAACTGAGCTTCCCTATGCACAGGGAAGCAAGAGAAATGCTGATTTCATCAAGCCCAGTTACATACTCAGAATCTGTACTACTGCGCAAATAGGCATGTCTCTGTAGGCAAAAAACTCATTTCTGACAAAGTTTCCCAAATGCATCTCAGAAGTGTGCAACTTGTTCCCTGAGTTAGAAAACGTCGAGAAACGTTCGTTTCTGCTAGGGCTGTGCTTCTACACATGTATTTGCTGAACGGTGAAAGCGCACAGTAACGCACTTTTCTCCCAGCAAATACACTGTTTCTAAGGAAATGGGAACACACTGAGGAGACACTTGTGGGAGCTACTGTGACTAAAACTGAGCTTCCCTACGCACAGGGAAGCAAGAGAAATGCTGATTTCATCAAGCCCAGTTACATACTCAGAATCTGTACTACTGCGCAAATAGGCATGTCTCTGTAGGCAAAAAACTCATTTCTGACAAAGTTGCCCAAATGCATCTCAGAAGTGTGCAACTTGTTCCCTGAGTTAGAAAACGTCGAGAAACGTTCGTTTCTGCTAGCGCTGTGCTTCTACACATGTATTTGCTGAACAGTGAAAGCGCACAGTAATGCACTTTTCTCCCAGCAAATACACTGTTTCTAAGGAAATGGGAACACACTGAGGAGACACTTGTGGGAGCTACTGGGACTAAAACTGAGCTTCCCTACGCACAGGGAAGCAAGAGAAAGGCTGATTTCATCAAGCCCAGTTACATACTCAGAATCTGTACTACTGCGCAAATAGGCATGTCTCTTTAGGCAAAAAACTCATTTCTGACAAAGTTGCCCAAATGCATCTCAGAAGTGTGCAACTTGTTCCCTGAGTTAGAAAACGTCGAGAAACGGTCGTTTCTGCTAGCGCTGTGCTTCTACACATGTATTTGCTGAACAGTGAAAGCGCACAGTAATGCACTTTTCTCCCAGCAAATACACTGTTTCTAAGGAAATGGGAACACACTGAGGAGACACTTGTGGGAGCTACTGGGACTAAAACTGAGCTTCCCTACGCACAGGGAAGCAAGAGAAAGGCTGATTTCATCAAGCCCAGTTACATACTCAGAATCTGTACTACTGCGCAAATAGGCATGTCTCTTTAGGCAAAAAACTCATTTCTGACAAAGTTGCCCAAATGCATCTCAGAAGTGTGCAACTTGTTCCCTGAGTTAGAAAACATCGAGAAACGTTCGTTTCTGCTAGCGCTGTGCTTCTACACATGTATTTGCAGAACGGTGAAAGCGCACAGTAATGCACTTTTCTCCCAGCAAATACACTGTTTCTAAGGAAATGGGAACACATTGAGGAGACCCTTGTGGGAGCTACTGGGACTAAAACTGAGCTTCCCTACGCACAGGGAAGCAAGAGAAATGCTGATTTCATCCAGCCCAGTTACATACTCAGAATCTGTACTACTGCGCAAATAGGCATGTCTCTTTAGGCAAAAAACTCATTTCTGACAAAGTTGCCCAAATGCATCTCAGAAGTGTGCAACTTGTTCCCTGAGTTAGAAAACATCGAGAAACGGTCGTTTCTGCTAGCGCTGTGCTTCTACACATGTATTTGCTGAACGGTGAAAGCCCACAGTAACGCACTTTTCTCCCAGCAAATACACTGTTTCTAAGGAAATGGGAACACACTGAGGAGACACTTGTGGGAGCTACTGTTACTAAAACTGAGCTTCCCTACGCACAGGGAAGCAAGAGAAATGCTGATTTCATCAAGCCCAGTTACATACTCAGAATCTGTACTACTGCGCAAATAGGCATGTCTCTTTCGGCAAAAAACTCATTTCTGACAAAGTTGCCCAAATGCATCTCAGAAGTGTGCAACTTGTTCCCTGAGTTAGAAAACGTCGAGAAACGGTCGTTTCTGCTAGCGCTGTGCTTCTACACATGTATTTGCTGAACGGTGAAAGCGCACAGTAATGCACTTTTCTCCCAGCAAATACACTGTTTCTAAGGAAATGGGAACACACTGAGGAGACACTTGTGGGAGCTACTGTGACTAAAACTGAGCTTCCCTATGCACAGGGAAGCAAGAGAAATGCTGATTTCATCAAGCCCAGTTACATACTCAGAATCTGTACTACTGCGCAAATAGGCATGTCTCTGTAGGCAAAAAACTCATTTCTGACAAAGTTTCCCAAATGCATCTCAGAAGTGTGCAACTTGTTCCCTGAGTTAGAAAACGTCGAGAAACGTTCGTTTCTGCTAGGGCTGTGCTTCTACACATGTATTTGCTGAACGGTGAAAGCGCACAGTAACGCACTTTTCTCCCAGCAAATACACTGTTTCTAAGGAAATGGGAACACACTGAGGAGACAATTGTGGGAGCTACTGTTACTAAAACTGAGCTTCCCTACGCACAGGGAAGCAAGAGAAATGCTGATTTCATCCAGCCCAGTTACATACTCAGAATCTGTACTACTGCGCAAATAGGCATGTCTCTGTAGGCAAAAAACTCATTTCTGACAAAGTTGCCCAAATGCATCTCAGAAGTGTGCAACTTGTTCCCTGAGTTAGAAAACGTCGAGAAACGTTCATTTCTGCTAGCGCTGTGCTTCTACACATGTATTTGCTGAACAGTGAAAGCGCACAGTAATGCACTTTTCTCCCAGCAAATACACTGTTTCTAAGGAAATGGGAACACACTGAGGAGACACTTGTGGGAGCTACTGGGACTAAAACTGAGCTTCCCTACGCACAGGGAAGCAAGAGAAAGGCTGATTTCATCAAGCCCAGTTACATACTCAGAATCTGTACTACTGCGCAAATAGGCATGTCTCTTTAGGCAAAAAACTCATTTCTGACAAAGTTGCCCAAATGCATCTCAGAAGTGTGCAACTTGTTCCCTGAGTTAGAAAACGTCGAGAAACGGTCGTTTCTGCTAGCGCTGTGCTTCTACACATGTATTTGCTGAACAGTGAAAGCGCACAGTAATGCACTTTTCTCCCAGCAAATACACTGTTTCTAAGGAAATGGGAACACACTGAGGAGACACTTGTGGGAGCTACTGGGACTAAAACTGAGCTTCCCTACGCACAGGGAAGCAAGAGAAAGGCTGATTTCATCAAGCCCAGTTACATACTCAGAATCTGTACTACTGCGCAAATAGGCATGTCTCTTTAGGCAAAAAACTCATTTCTGACAAAGTTGCCCAAATGCATCTCAGAAGTGTGCAACTTGTTCCCTGAGTTAGAAAACATCGAGAAACGTTCGTTTCTGCTAGCGCTGTGCTTCTACACATGTATTTGCAGAACGGTGAAAGCGCACAGTAATGCACTTTTCTCCCAGCAAATACACTGTTTCTAAGGAAATGGGAACACATTGAGGAGACACTTGTGGGAGCTACTGGGACTAAAACTGAGCTTCCCTACGCACAGGGAAGCAAGAGAAATGCTGATTTCATCCAGCCCAGTTACATACTCAGAATCTGTACTACTGCGCAAATAGGCATGTCTCTTTAGGCAAAAAACTCATTTCTGACAAAGTTGCCCAAATGCATCTCAGAAGTGTGCAACTTGTTCCCTGAGTTAGAAAACATCGAGAAACGGTCGTTTCTGCTAGCGCTGTGCTTCTACACATGTATTTGCTGAACGGTGAAAGCCCACAGTAACGCACTTTTCTCCCAGCAAATACACTGTTTCTAAGGAAATGGGAACACACTGAGGAGACACTTGTGGGAGCTACTGTTACTAAAACTGAGCTTCCCTACGCACAGGGAAGCAAGAGAAATGCTGATTTCATCCAGCCCAGTTACATACTCAGAATCTGTACTACTGCGCAAATAGGCATGTCTCTTTAGGCAAAAAAATCATTTCTGACAAAGTTGCCCAAATGCATCTCAGAAGTGTGCAACTTGTTCCCTGAGTTAGAAAACATCGATAAACGGTCGTTTCTGCTAGCGCTGTGCTTCTACACATGTATTTGCTGAACGGTGAAAGCGCACAGTAATGCACTTTTCTCCCAGCAAATACACTGTTTCTAAGGAAATGGGAACACACTGAGGAGACACTTGTGGGAGCTACTGTGACTAAAACTGAGCTTCCCTACGCACAGGGGAGCAAGAAAAATGCTGATTTCATCAAGCCCAGTTACATACTCAGAATCTGTACTACTGCGCAAATAGGCATGTCTCTTTCGGCAAAAAACTCATTTCTGACAAAGTTGCCCAAATGCATCTCAGAAGTGTGCAACTTGTTCCCTGAGTTAGAAAACATGGAGAAACGGTCGTTTCTGCTAGCGCTGTGCTTCTACACATGTATTTGCTGAATGGTGAAAGCACACAGTAATGCACTTTTCTCCCAGAAAATACACTGTTTCTAAGGAAATGGGAACACACTGAGGAGACACTTGTGGGAGCTACTGGGACTAAAACTGAGCTTCCCTACGCACAGGGAAGCAAGAGAAATGCTGATTTCATCAAGCCCAGTTACATACTCAGAATCTGTACTACTGCGCAAATAGGCATGTCTCTGTAGGCAAAAAACTCATTTCTGACAAAGTTTCCCAAATGCATCTCAGAAGTGTGCAACTTGTTCCCAGAGATAGAAAACGTCGAGAAACGGTCGTTTCTGCTAGCGCTGTGCTTCTACACATGTATTTGCTGAACGGTGAAAGCGCACAGTAATGCACTTTTCTCCCAGCAAATACACTGTTTCTAAGGAAATGGGAACACACTGAGGAGACACTTGTGGGAGCTACTGGGACTAAAACTGAGCTTCCCTACGCACAGGGAAGCAAGAGAAATGCTGATTTCATCAAGCCCAGTTACATACTCAGAATCTGTACTACTGCGCAAATAGGCATGTCTCTGTAGGCAAAAAACTCATTTCTGACAAAGTTTCCCAAATGCATCTCAGAAGTGTGCAACTTGTTCCCTGAGTTAGAAAACGTCGAGAAACGGTCGTTTCTGCTAGCGCTGTGCTTCTACACATGTATTTGCTGAACGGTGAAAGCGCACAGTAATGCACTTTTCTCCCAGCAAATACACTGTTTCTAAGGAAATGGGAACACACTGAGGAGACACTTGTGGGAGCTACTGGGACTAAAACTGAGCTTCCCTACGCACAGGGAAGCAAGACAAATGCTGATTTCATCAAGCCCAGTTACATACTCAGAATCTGTACTACTGCGCAAATAGGCATGTCTCTGTAGGCAAAAAACTCATTTCTGACAAAGTTGCCCAAATGCATCTCAGAAGTGTGCAACTTGTTCCCTTAGTTAGAAAACGTCGAGAAACGTTCGTTTCTGCTAGCGCTGTGATTCTACACATGTATTTGCTGAACGGTGAAAGCGCACAGTAATGCACTTTTCTCCCAGCAAATACACTGTTTCTAAGGAAATGGGAACACACTGAGGAGACACTTGTGGGAGCTACTGTGACTAAAACTGAGCTTCCCTACGCACAGGGAAGCAAGAGAAATGCTGATTTCATCAAGCCCAGTTACATACTCAGAATCTGTACTACTGCGCAAATAGGCATGTCTCTTTCGGCAAAAAACTCATTTCTGACAAAGTTGCCCAAATGCATCTCAGAAGAGTGCAACTTGTTTCCTGAGTTAGAAAACGTCGAGAAACGGTCGTTTCTGCTAGCGCTGTGCTTGTACACATGTATTTGCTGAACGGTGAAAGCGTACAGTAACACACTTTTCTCCCAGCAAATACACTGTTTCTAAGGAAATGGGAACACACTGAGGAGACACTTGTGGGAGCTACTGTGACTAAAACTGAGCTTCCCTTCGCACAGGGAAGCAAGAGAAATGCTGATTTCATCAAGCCCAGTTACATACTCAGAATCTGTACTACTGCGCAATTAGGCATGTCTCTGTAGGCAAAAAAATCATTTCTGACAAGTTGCCCAAATGCATCTCAGAAGTGTGCCACTTGTTCCCTGAGTTAGAAAACGTCGAGAAAAGGTCGTTTCAGCTAGTGCTGTGCTTCTACACATGTATTTGCTGAACGGTGAAAGCGCACAGTAATGCACATTTCTCCCAGCAAAAACACTGTTTCTAAGGAAATGGGAACACACTGAGGAGACACTTGTGGGAGCTACTGTGACTAAAACTGAGCTTCCCTACGCACAGGGAGGCAAGAGAAATGCTGATTTCATCAAGCCCAGTTACATACTCAGAATATGTACTACTGCGCAAATAGTCATGTCTCTGTAGGCAAAAAACTCATTTCTGACAAAGTTGCCCAAATGCATCTCAGAAGTGTGCAACTTGTTTCCTGAGTTAGAAAACGTCGAGAAACGGTCGTTTCTGCTAGCGCTGTGCTTCTACACATGTATTTGCTGAACGGTGAAAGCGCACATTAATGCGCTTTTCTCCCATCAAATACACTGTTTCTAAGGAAATGGGAACACACTGAGGAGACACTTGTGGGAGCTATTGTGACTAAAACTGAGCTTCCCTTCGCACAGGGAAGCAAGAGAAATGCTGATTTCATCAAGCCCAGTTACATACTCAGAATCTGTACTACTGCGCAATTAGGCATGTCTCTGTAGGCAAAAAACTCATTTCTGACAAAGATGCCCAAATGCATCTCAGAAGTGTGCCACTTGTTCCCTGAGTTAGAAAACGTCGAGAAACGTTCGTTTCTGCTAGCACTGTGCTTCTACACATGTGTTTGCTGAACGGTGAAAGCGCACAGTAATGCACTTTTCTCCCAGCAAATACACTGTTTCTAAGGAAATGGTAACACACTGAGGAGACACTTGTGGGAGCTACTATGACTAAAACTGAGCTTCCCTACGCACAGGGAAGCAAGAGAAATGCTGATTTCATCAAGCCCAGTTACATACTCAGAATCTGTACTACTGCGCAAATAGGCATGTCTCTGTAGGCAAAAAACTCATTTCTGACAAAGATGCCCAAATGCATCTCAGAAGTGTGCCACTTGTTCCCTGAGTTAGAAAACGTCGAGAAATGTTCGTTTCTGCTAGCGCTGTGCTTCTACACATGTGTTTGATGAACGGTGAAAGTGCACAGTAATGCACTTTTCTCCCAGCAAATACACTGTTTCTAAGGAAATGGGAACACACTGAGGAGACACTTGTGGGAGCTACTGTGACTAGAACTGAGCTTCCCTACGCACTGGGAAGCAAGAGAAATGCTGATTTCATCAAGCCCAGTTACATACTCAGAATCTGTACTACTGCGCAAATAGGCATGTCTCTGTAGGCAAAAAACTCATTTTTGAGAAAGTTACCGAAATGCATCTCAGAAGTGTGCAACTTGTTCCCTGAGTTACAAAAAGGTCAAGAAACGTTCGTTTCTGCTAGCGCTGTGCTTCTACACATGTATTTGCCGAACGGTGAAAGCGCACAGTAATGCACTTTTCTCCCATCAAATACACTGTTTCTAAGGAAATGGGAACACACTGAGGAGACACTTGTGGGAGCTACTGTGACTAAAACTGAGCTTCCCTAAGCACAGGGAAGCAAGAGAAATGCTGATTTCATCAAGCCCAGTTACATACTCAGAATCTGTACTACTGCGCAAATAGGCATGTCTCTGTAGGCAAAAAACTCATTTCTGACAAAGTTGCCCAAATGCATCTCAGAAGTGTGCCACTTGTTCCCTGATTTAAAAAACGTCGAGAAAAGGTCGTTTCAGCTAGTGCTGTGCTTCTACACATGTATTTGCTGAACGGTGAAAGCGCACAGTAATGCACATTTCTCCCAGCAAAAACACTGTTTCTAAGGAAATGGGAACACACTGAGGAGACACTTGTGGGAGCTACTGTGACTAAAACTGAGCTTCCCTACGCACAGGGAAGCAAGAGAAATGCTGATTTCATCAAGCCCAGTTACATACTCAGAATCTGTACTACTGCGCAAATAGGCATGTCTCTGTAGGCAAAAAACTCATTTCTGACAAAGTTGCCCAAATTCATCTCAGAAGTGTGCAACTTGTTCCCTTAGTTAGAAAACGTCGAGAAACGGTCGTTTCTGCTAGCGCTGTGCTTCTACACATGTATTTGCTGAACGGTGAAAGCGCACAGTTATGCACTTTTCTCCCAGCAAATACACTGTTTCTAAGGAAATGGGAACACACTGAGGAGACACTTGTGGGAGCTACTGTTACTAAAACTGAGCTTCCCTACGCACAGGGAAGCAAGAGAAATGCTGATTTCATCAAGACCAGTTACATACTCAGAATCTGTACTACTGCGCAAATAGGCATGTCTCTGTAGGCAAAAAACTCATTTCTGACAAAGTTGCCCAAATGCATCTCAGAAGTGTACAACTTGTTCCCTGAGTTAGAAAACATCGACAAATGGTCGTTTCTGCTAGCGCTGTGCTTCTACACATGTATTTGCTGAACGGTGAAAGCGCACAGTAATGCACTTTTCTCCCAGCAAATACACTGTTTCTAAGGAAATGGGAACACACTGAGGAGACACTTGTGGGAGCTACTGTGATTAAAACTGAGCTTCCCTACGCACAGGGAAGCAAGAGAAATGCTGATTTCATCAAGCCCAGTTACATACTCAGAATCTGTACTACTGCGCAAATAGGCATGTCTCTGTAGGCAAAAAACTCATTTCTGACAAAGTAGCCCAAATGCATTTCAGAAGTGTGCAACTTGTTCCCTGAGTTAGAAAACGTCGAGAAACGGTCGTTTCTGCTAGCGCTGTGCTTCTACACATGTATTTGCTGAACGGTGAAAGCGCACAGTAATGCACTTTTCTCCCGGCAAAAACACTCTTTCTAAGGAAATGGGAACACACTGAGGAGACACTTGTGGGAGCTACTGTGAATAAAACTGAGCTTCCCTACGCACAGGGAAGCAAGAGAAATGCTGATTTCATCAAGCCCAGTTACATACTCAGAATCTGTACTACAGCGCAAATAGGCATGTCTCTTTAGGCAAAAAACTCATTTCTGACAAAGTTGCCCAAATGCACCTCAGAAGTGTGCAACTTGTTCCCTGACTTAGAAAACGTCGAGAAACGGTCGTTTCTGCTAGCGCTGTGCTTCTACACATGTATTTGCAGAACGGTAAAAGCCCACAGTAACGCACTTTTCTCCCAGCAAATACACTGTTTCTAAGGAAATGGGAACACACTGAGGAGACACTTGTGGGAGCTACTGTGACTAAAACTGAGCTTCCCTACGCACAGGGAAGCAAGACAAATGCTGATTTCATCAAGCCCAGTTACATACTCAGAATCTGTACTACTGCGCCAATAGGCATGTCTCTGTAGGGAAAAAAATCATTTCTGACAAAGTTACCCAAATGCACCTCAGAAGTGTGCAACTTTTTCCCTGAGTTAGTAAACATCAAGAAACGGTCGTTTCTGCTAGCGCTGTGCTTCTACACATGTATTGGCTGAACGGTGAAAGCGCACAGTAATGCACTTTTCTCCCAGCAAATACACTGTTTCTAAGGAAATGGGAACACACTGAGGAGACACTTCTGGGAGCTACTGTGACTAAAACTGAGCTTCCCTACGCAAAGGGAAGCAAGAGAAATGCTGATTTCATCAAGCCCAGTTACATACTCAGAATCTGTACTACTGCGCAAATAGGCATGAATCTGTAGGCAAAAAACTCATTTCTGACAAAGTTGCCCAAATGCATCTCAGAAGTGAGCAACTTGTTCCCTGAGATAGAAAACGTCGAGAAACGGTCGTTTCTGCTAGCGCTGTGCTTCTACACATGTATTTGCTGAACGGTGAAAGCGCACAGTAATGCACTTTCTCCCAGCAAATACAATGTTTCTAAGGAAATGGGAACACACTGAGGAGACACTTGTGGGAGCTACTGTGACTAAAACTGAGCTTCCCTAAACACAGGGAAGCAAGAGAAATGCTGATTTCATCAAGCCCAGTTACATACTCAGAATCTGTACTACTGCGCAAATAGGCATGTCTCTGTAGGCAAAAAACTCATTTCTGACAAAGTTGCCCAAATGCATCTCAGAAGTGTGCCACTTGTTCCCTGATTTAGAAAACGTCGAGAAAAGGTCGTTTCAGCTAGTGCTGTGCTTCTACACATGTATTTGCTGAACGGTGAAAGCGCACAGTAATGCACATTTCTCCCAGCAAAAACACTGTTTCTAAGGAAATGGGAACACACTGAGGAGACACTTGTGGGAGCTACTGTGACTAAAACTGAGCTTCCCTACGCACAGGGAGGCAAGAGAAATGCTGATTTCATCAAGCCCAGTTACATACTCAGAATATGTACTACTGCGCAAATAGTCATGTCTCTGTAGGCAAAAAACTCATTTCTGACAAAGTTGCCCAAATGCATCTCAGAAGTGTGCAACTTGTTTCCTGAGTTAGAAAACGTCGAGAAACGGTCGTTTCTGCTAGCGCTGTGCTTCTACACATGTATTTGCTGAACGGTGAAAGCGCACATTAATGCGCTTTTCTCCCATCAAATACACTGTTTCTAAGGAAATGGGAACACACTGAGGAGACACTTGTGGGAGCTACTGTGACTAAAACTGAGCTTCCCTTCGCACACGGAAGCAAGAGAAATGCTGATTTCATCAAGCCCAGTTACATACTCAGAATCTGTACTACTGCGCAATTAGGCATGTCTCTGTAGGCAAAAAACTCATTTCTGACAAAGTTGCCCAAATGCATCTCAGAAGTGTGCCACTTGTTCCCTGATTTAGAAAACGTCGAGAAAAGGTCGTTTCAGCTAGTGCTGTGCTTCTACACATGTATTTGCTGAACGGTGAAAGCGCACAGTAATGCACATTTCTCCCAGCAAAAACACTGTTTCTAAGGAAATGGGAACACACTGAGGAGACACTTGTGGGAGCTACTGTGACTAAAACTGAGCTTCCCTACGCACAGGGAGGCAAGAGAAATGCTGATTTCATCAAGCCCAGTTACATACTCAGAATATGTACTACTGCGCAAATAGTCATGTCTCTGTAGGCAAAAAACTCATTTCTGACAAAGTTGCCCAAATGCATCTCAGAAGTGTGCAACTTGTTTCCTGAGTTAGAAAACGTCGAGAAACGGTCGTTTCTGCTAGCGCTGTGCTTCTACACATGTATTTGCTGAACGGTGAAAGCGCACATTAATGCGCTTTTCTCCCATCAAATACACTGTTTCTAAGGAAATGGGAACACACTGAGGAGACACTTGTGGGAGCTACTGTGACTAAAACTGAGCTTCCCTTCGCACAGGGAAGCAAGAGAAATGCTGATTTCATCAAGCCCAGTTACATACTCAGAATCTGTACTACTGCGCAATTAGGCATGTCTCTGTAGGCAAAAAACTCATTTCTGACAAAGATGCCCAAATGCATCTCAGAAGTGTGCCACTTGTTCCCTGAGTTAGAAAACGTCGAGAAACGTTCGTTTCTGCTAGCACTGTGCTTCTACACATGTGTTTGCTGAACGGTGAAAGCGCACAGTAATGCACTTTTCTCCCAGCAAATACACTGTTTCTAAGGAAATGGTAACACACTGAGGAGACACTTGTGGGAGCTACTATGACTAAAACTGAGCTTCCCTACGCACAGGGAAGCAAGAGAAATGCTGATTTCATCAAGCCCAGTTACATACTCAGAATCTGTACTACTGCGCAAATAGGCATGTCTCTGTAGGCAAAAAACTCATTTCTGACAAAGATGCCCAAATGCATCTCAGAAGTGTGCCACTTGTTCCCTGAGTTAGAAAACGTCGAGAAATGTTCGTTTCTGCTAGCGCTGTGCTTCTACACATGTGTTTGATGAACGGTGAAAGCACACAGTAATGCACTTTTCTCCCAGCAAATACACTGTTTCTAAGGAAATGGGAACACACTGAGGAGACACTTGTGGGAGCTACTGTGACTAGAACTGAGCTTCCCTACGCACTGGGAATCAAGAGAAATGCTGATTTCATCAAGCCCAGTTACATACTCAGAATCTGTACTACTGCGCAAATAGGCATGTCTCTGTAGGCAAAAAACTCATTTTTGAGAAAGTTACCGAAATGCATCTCAGAAGTGTGCAACTTGTTCCCTGAGTTACAAAAAGGTCAAGAAACGTTCGTTTCTGCTAGCGCTGTGCTTCTACACATGTATTTGCCGAACGGTGAAAGCGCACAGTAATGCACTTTTCTCCCATCAAATACACTGTTTCTAAGGAAATGGGAACACACTGAGGAGACACTTGTGGGAGCTACTGTGACTAAAACTGAGCTTCCCTAAGCACAGGGAAGCAAGAGAAATGCTGATTTCATCAAGCCCAGTTACATACTCAGAATCTGTACTACTGCGCAAATAGGCATGTCTCTGTAGGCAAAAAACTCATTTCTGACAAAGTTGCCCAAATGCATCTCAGAAGTGTGCCACTTGTTCCCTGATTTAAAAAACGTCGAGAAAAGGTCGTTTCAACTAGTGCTGTGCTTCTACACATGTATTTGCTGAACGGTGAAAGCGCACAGTAATGCACATTTCTCCCAGCAAAAACACTGTTTCTAAGGAAATGGGAACACACTGAGGAGACACTTGTGGGAGCTACTGTGACTAAAACTGAGCTTCCCTACGCACAGGGAAGCAAGAGAAATGCTGGTTTCATCAAGCCCAGTTACATACTCAGAATATGTACTACTGCGCAAATAGTCATGTCTCTGTAGGCAAAAAACTCATTTCTGACAAAGTTGCCCAAATGCATCTCAGAAGTGTGCAACTTGTTTCCTGAGTTAGAAAACGTCGAGAAACGGTCGTTTCTGCTAGCGCTGTGCTTCTACACATGTATTTGCTGAACGGTGAAAGCGCACATTAATGCGCTTTTCTCCCATCAAATACACTGTTTCTAAGGAAATGGGAACACACTGAGGAAACACTTGTGGGAGCTACTGTGACTAAAACTGAGCTTCCCTTCGCACAGGGAAGCAAGAGAAATGCTGATTTCATCAAGCCCAGTTACATACTCAGAATCTGTACTACTGCGCAATTAGGCATGTCTCTGTAGGCAAAAAACTCATTTCTGACAAAGATGCCCAAATGCATCTCAGAAGTGTGCCACTTGTTCCCTGAGTTACAAAACGTCGAGAAACGTTCGTTTCTGCTAGCACTGTGCTTCTACACATGTGTTTGCTGAACGGAGAAAGCGCACAGTAATGCACTTTTCTCCCAGCAAATACACTGTTTCTAAGGAAATGGGAACACACTGAGGAGACACTTGTGGGAGCTACTGTGACTAAAACTGAGCTTCCCTACGCACAGGGAAGCAAGAGAAATGCTGATTTCATCAAGCCCAGTTACATACTCAGAATCTGTACTACTGCGCAAATAGGCATGTCTCTGTAGGCAAAAAACTCATTTCTGACAAAGATGCCCAAATGCATCTCAGAAGTGTGCCACTTGTTCCCTGAGTTAGAAAACGTCGAGAAATGTTCGTTTCTGCTAGCGCTGTGCTTCTACACATGTGTTTGCTGAACGGTGAAAGCACACAGTAATGCACTTTTCTCCCAGCAAATACACTGTTTCTAAGGAAATGGGAACACACTGAGGAGACACTTGTGGGAGCTACTGTGATTAAAACTGAGCTTCCCTACGCACAGGGAAGCAAGAGAAATGCTGATTTCATCAAGCCCAGTTACATACTCAGAATCTGTACTACTGCGCAAATAGGCATGTCTCTGTAGGCAAAAAACTCATTTCTGACAAAGTAGCCCAAATGCATTTCAGAAGTGTGCAACTTGTTCCCTGAGTTAGAAAACGTCGAGAAACGGTCGTTTCTGCTAGCGCTGTGCTTCTACACATGTATTTGCTGAACGGTGAAAGCGCACAGTAATGCACTTTTCTCCCGGCAAAAACACTCTTTCTAAGGAAATGGGAACACATTGAGGAGACACTTGTGGGAGCTACTGTGAATAAAACTGAGCTTCCCTACGCACAGGGAAGCAAGAGAAATGCTGATTTCATCAAGCCCAGTTACATACTCAGAATCTGTACTACTGCGCAAATAGGCATGTCTCTGTAGGCAAAAAACTCATTTCTGACAAAGTAGCCCAAATGCATTTCAGAAGTGTGCAACTTGTTCCCTGAGTTAGAAAACGTCGAGAAACGGTCGTTTCTGCTAGCGCTGTGCTTCTACACATGTATTTGCTGAACGGTGAAAGCGCACAGTAATGCACTTTTCTCCCGGCAAAAACACTCTTTCTAAGGAAATGGGAACACACTGAGGAGACACTTGTGGGAGCTACTGTGACTAAAACTGAGCTTCCCTACGCACAGGGAAGCAAGAGAAATGCTGATTTCATCAAGCCCAGTTACATACTCAGAATCTGTACTACTGCGCCAATAGGCATGTCTCTGTAGGGAAAAAAATCATTTCTGACAAAGTTACCCAAATGCACCTCAGAAGTGTGCAACTTTTTCCCTGAGTTAGTAAACATCAAGAAACGGTCGTTTCTGCTAGCGCTGTGCTTCTACACATGTATTGGCTGAACGGTGAAAGCGCACAGTAATGCACTTTTCTCCCAGCAAATACACTGTTTCTAAGGAAATGGGAACACACTGAGGAGACACTTCTGGGAGCTACTGTGACTAAAACTGAGCTTCCCTACGCAAAGGGAAGCAAGAGAAATGCTGATTTCATCAAGCCCAGTTACATACTCAGAATCTGTACTACTGCGCAAATAGGCATGAATCTGTAGGCAAAAAACTCATTTCTGACAAAGTTGCCCAAATGCATCTCAGAAGTGAGCAACTTGTTCCCTGAGATAGAAAACGTCGAGAAACGGTCGTTTCTGCTAGCGCTGTGCTTCTACACATGTATTTGCTGAACGGTGAAAGCGCACAGTAATGCACTTTCTCCCAGCAAATACACTGTTTCTAAGGAAATGGGAACACACTGAGGAGACACTTGTGGGAGCTACTGTGACTAAAACTGAGCTTCCCTAAACACAGGGAAGCAAGAGAAATGCTGATTTCATCAAGCCCAGTTACATACTCAGAATCTGTACTACTGCGCAAATAGGCATGTCTCTGTAGGCAAAAAACTCATTTCTGACAAAGTTGCCCAAATGCATCTCAGAAGTGTGCCACTTGTTCCCTGATTTAGAAAACGTCGAGAAAAGGTCGTTTCAGCTAGTGCTGTGCTTCTACACATGTATTTGCTGAACGGTGAAAGCGCACAGTAATGCACATTTCTCCCAGCAAAAACACTGTTTCTAAGGAAATGGGAACACACTGAGGAGACACTTGTGGGAGCTACTGTGACTAAAACTGAGCTTCCCTACGCACAGGGAGGCAAGAGAAATGCTGATTTCATCAAGCCCAGTTACATACTCAGAATATGTACTACTGCGCAAATAGTCATGTCTCTGTAGGCAAAAAACTCATTTCTGACAAAGTTGCCCAAATGCATCTCAGAAGTGTGCAACTTGTTTCCTGAGTTAGAAAACGTCGAGAAACGGTCGTTTCTGCTAGCGCTGTGCTTCTACACATGTATTTGCTGAACGGTGAAAGCGCACATTAATGCGCTTTTCTCCCATCAAATACACTTTTTCTAAGGAAATGGGAACACACTGAGGAGACACTTGTGGGAGCTACTGTGACTAAAACTGAGCTTCCCTTCGCACACGGAAGCAAGAGAAATGCTGATTTCATCAAGCCCAGTTACATACTCAGAATCTGTACTACTGCGCAATTAGGCATGTCTCTGTAGGCAAAAAACTCATTTCTGACAAAGTTGCCCAAATGCATCTCAGAAGTGTGCCACTTGTTCCCTGATTTAGAAAACGTCGAGAAAAGGTCGTTTCAGCTAGTGCTGTGCTTCTACACATGTATTTGCTGAACGGTGAAAGCGCACAGTAATGCACATTTCTCCCAGCAAAAACACTGTTTCTAAGGAAATGGGAACACACTGAGGAGACACTTGTGGGAGCTACTGTGACTAAAACTGAGCTTCCCTTCGCACAGGGAAGCAAGAGAAATGCTGATTTCATCAAGCCCAGTTACATACTCAGAATCTGTACTACTGCGCAATTAGGCATGTCTCTGTAGGCAAAAAACTCATTTCTGACAAAGATGCCCAAATGCATCTCAGAAGTGTGCCACTTGTTCCCTGAGTTTGAAAACGTCGAGAAACGTTCGTTTCTGCTAGCACTGTGCTTCTACACATGTGTTTGCTGAACGGTGAAAGCGCACAGTAATGCACTTTTCTCCCAGCAAATACACTGTTTCTAAGGAAATGGTAACACACTGAGGAGACACTTGTGGGAGCTACTATGACTAAAACTGAGCTTCCCTACGCACAGGGAAGCAAGAGAAATGCTGATTTCATCAAGCCCAGTTACATACTCAGAATCTGTACTACTGCGCAAATAGGCATGTCTCTGTAGGCAAAAAACTCATTTCTGACAAAGATGCCCAAATGCATCTCAGAAGTGTGCCACTTGTTCCCTGAGTTAGAAAACGTCGAGAAATGTTCGTTTCTGCTAGCGCTGTGCTTCTACACATGTGTTTGATGAACGGTGAAAGCACACAGTAATGCACTTTTCTCCCAGCAAATACACTGTTTCTAAGGAAATGGGAACACACTGAGGAGACACTTGTGGGAGCTACTGTGACTAGAACTGAGCTTCCCTACGCACTGGGAAGCAAGAGAAATGCTGATTTCATCAAGCCCAGTTACATACTCAGAATCTGTACTACTGCGCAAATAGGCATGTCTCTGTAGGCAAAAAACTCATTTTTGAGAAAGTTACCGAAATGCATCTCAGAAGTGTGCAACTTGTTCCCTGAGTTACAAAAAGGTCAAGAAACGTTCGTTTCTGCTAGCGCTGTGCTTCTACACATGTATTTGCCGAACGGTGAAAGCGCACAGTAATGCACTTTTCTCCCATCAAATACACTGTTTCTAAGGAAATGGGAACACACTGAGGAGACACTTGTGGGAGCTACTGTGACTAAAACTGAGCTTCCCTAAGCACAGGGAAGCAAGAGAAATGCTGATTTCATCAAGCCCAGTTACATACTCAGAATCTGTACTACTGCGCAAATAGGCATGTCTCTGTAGGCAAAAAACTCATTTCTGACAAAGTTGCCCAAATGCATCTCAGAAGTGTGCCACTTGTTCCCTGATTTAAAAAACGTCGAGAAAAGGTCGTTTCAGCTAGTGCTGTGCTTCTACACATGTATTTGCTGAACGGTGAAAGCGCACAGTAATGCACATTTCTCCCAGCAAAAACACTGTTTCTAAGGAAATGGGAACACACTGAGGAGACACTTGTGGGAGCTACTGTGACTAAAACTGAGCTTCCCTACGCACAGGGAAGCAAGAGAAATGCTGGTTTCATCAAGCCCAGTTACATACTCAGAATATGTACTACTGCGCAAATAGTCATGTCTCTGTAGGCAAAAAACTCATTTCTGACAAAGTTGCCCAAATGCATCTCAGAAGTGTGCAACTTGTTTCCTGAGTTAGAAAACGTCGAGAAACGGTCGTTTCTGCTAGCGCTGTGCTTCTACACATGTATTTGCTGAACGGTGAAAGCGCACATTAATGCGCTTTTCTCCCATCAAATACACTGTTTCTAAGGAAATGGGAACACACTGAGGAAACACTTGTGGGAGCTACTGTGACTAAAACTGAGCTTCCCTTCGCACAGGGAAGCAAGAGAAATGCTGATTTCATCAAGCCCAGTTACATACTCAGAATCTGTACTACTGCGCAATTAGGCATGTCTCTGTAGGCAAAAAACTCATTTCTGACAAAGATGCCCAAATGCATCTCAGAAGTGTGCCACTTGTTCCCTGAGTTACAAAACGTCGAGAAACGTTCGTTTCTGCTAGCACTGTGCTTCTACACATGTGTTTGCTGAACGGAGAAAGCGCACAGTAATGCACTTTTCTCCCAGCAAATACACTGTTTCTAAGGAAATGGGAACACACTGAGGAGACACTTGTGGGAGCTACTGTGACTAAAACTGAGCTTCCCTACGCACAGGGAAGCAAGAGAAATGCTGATTTCATCAAGCCCAGTTACATACTCAGAATCTGTACTACTGCGCAAATAGGCATGTCTCTGTAGGCAAAAAACTCATTTTTGGGAAAGTTACCGAAATGCATCTCAGAAGTGTGCAACTTGTTCCCTGAGTTAGAAAACGTCAAGAAACGTTCGTTTCTGCTAGCGCTGTGCTTCTACACATGTATTTGCCGAACGGTGAAAGCGCACAGTAATGCACTTTTCTCCCAGCAAATACACTGTTTCTAAGGAAATGGGAACACACGGAGGAGACACTTGTGGGAGCTACTGTGACTAAAAGTAAGCTTCCCTACGCACAGAAAAGCAAGAGAAATGCTGATTTCATCAAGCCCAGTTACATACTCAGAATCTGTACTACTGCGCAAATAGGCATGTCTCTGTAGGCAAAAAACTCATTACTGACAAAGTTGCCCAAATGCATCTCAGAAGTGTGCCACTTGTTCCCTGAGTTAGAAAACGTCGAGAAACGTTCGTTTCAGCTAGCGCTGTGCTTCTACACATGTATTTGCTGAACGGTGAAAGCCCACAGTAATGCACTTTTTTCCCAGCAAATACACTGTTTCTAAGGAAATGGGAACACACTGAGGAGACACTTGTGGGAGCTACTGTGACTAAAACTGAGCTTCCCTACGCACAGGGAAGTAAGAGAAATGCTGATTTCATCAAGCCCAGTTACATACTCAGAATCTGTACTACTGCGCAAATAGGCATGTCTCTGTAGGCAAAAAACTCATTTCTGACAAAGTTGCCCAAATGCATCTCAGAAGTGTGCAACTTGTTCCCTGAGTTAGAAAACGTCGAGAAACGTTCGTTTCTGCTAGCTCTGTGCTTCTACACATGTATTTGCTGAACGGTGAAAGCGCACAGTAATGCACTTTTCTCCCAGCAAATACACTGTTTCTAAGGAAATGGGAACACACTGAGGAGACACTTGTGGGAGCTACTGTGACTAAAAGTGAGCTTCCGTACACACAGGGAAGCAAGAGAAATGCTGATTTCATCAAGCCCAGTTACATACTCAGAATCTGTACTACTGCGCAAATAGGCATGTCTCTGTAGGCAAAAAACTCATTTTTGAGAAAGTTACCGAAATGCATCTCAGAAGTGTGCAACTTGTTCCCTGAGTTAGAAAACGTCAAGAAACGTTCGTTTCTGCTAGCGCTGTGCTTCTACACATGTATTTGCCGAACGGTGAAAGCGCACAGTAATGCACTTTTCTCCCATCAAATACACTGTTTCTAAGGAAATGGGAACACACTGAGGAGACACTTGTGGGAGCTACTGTGACTAAAACTGAGCTTCCCTAAGCACAGGGAAGCAAGAGAAATGCTGATTTCATCAAGCCCAGTTACATACTCAGAATCTGTACTACTGCGCAAATAGGCATGTCTCTGTAGGCAAAAAACTCATTTCTGACAAAGTTGCCCAAATGCATCTCAGAAGTGTGCCACTTGTTCCCTGATTTAAAAAACGTCGAGAAAAGGTCGTTTCAGCTAGTGCTGTGCTTCTACACATGTATTTGCTGAACGGTGAAAGCGCACAGTAATGCACATTTCTCCCAGGAAAAACACTGTTTCTAAGGAAATGGGAACACACTGAGGAGACACTTGTGGGAGCTACTGTGACTAAAACTGAGCTTCCCTACGCACAGGGAAGCAAGAGAAATGCTGGTTTCATCAAGCCCAGTTACATACTCAGAATATGTACTACTGCGCAAATAGTCATGTCTCTGTAGGCAAAAAACTCATTTCTGACAAAGTTGCCCAAATGCATCTCAGAAGTGTGCAACTTGTTTCCTGAGTTAGAAAACGTCGAGAAACGGTCGTTTCTGCTAGCGCTGTGCTTCTACACATGTATTTGCTGAACGGTGAAAGCGCACATTAATGCGCTTTTCTCCCATCAAATACACTGTTTCTAAGGAAATGGGAACACACTGAGGAGACACTTGTGGGAGCTACTGTGACTAAAACTGAGCTTCCCTTCGCACAGGGAAGCAAGAGAAATGCTGATTTCATCAAGCCCAGGTACATACTCAGAATCTGTACTACTGCGCAATTAGGCATGTCTCTGTAGGCAAAAAACTCATTTCTGACAAAGATGCCCAAATGCATCTCAGAAGTGTGCCACTTGTTCCCTGAGTTACAAAACGTCGAGAAACGTTCGTTTCTGCTAGCACTGTGCTTCTACACATGTGTTTGCTGAACGGAGAAAGCACACAGTAATGCACTTTTCTCCCAGCAAATACACTGTTTCTAAGGAAATGGTAACACACTGAGGAGACACTTGTGGGAGCTACTATGACTAAAACTGAGCTTCCCTACGCACAGGGAAGCAAGAGAAATGCTGATTTCATCAAGCCCAGTTACATACTCAGAATCTGTACTACTGCGCAAATAGGCATCTCTCTGTAGGCAAAAAACTCATTTCTGACAAAGATGCCCAAATGCATCTCAGAAGTGTGCCACTTGTTCCCTGAGTTAGAAAACGTCGAGAAATGTTCGTTTCTGCTAGCGCTGTACTTCTACACATGTGTTTGCTGAACGGTGAAAGTGCACAGTAATGCACTTTTCTCCCAGCAAATACACTGTTTCTAAGGAAATGGGAACACACTGAGGAGACACTTGTGGGAGCTACTGTGACTAGAACTGAGCTTCCCTACGCACAGGGAAGCAAGAGAAATGCTGATTTCATCAAGCCCAGTTACATACTCAGAATCTGTACTACTGCGCAAATAGGCATGTCTCTGTAGGCAAAAAACTCATTTTTGAGAAAGTTACCGAAATGCATCTCAGAAGTGTGCAACTTGTTCCCTGAGTTAGAAAACGTGAAGAAACGTTCGTTTCTGCTAGCGCTGTGCTTCTACACATGTATTTGCCGAACGGTGAAAGCGCACAGTAATGCACATTTCTCCCAGCAAAAACACTGTTTCTAAGGAAATGGGAACACACTGAGGAGACACTTGTGGGAGCTACTGTGACTAAAACTGAGCTTCCCTACGCACAGGGAAGCAAGAGAAATGCTGGTTTCATCAAGCCCAGTTACATACTCAGAATATGTACTACTGCGCAAATAGTCATGTCTCTGTAGGCAAAAAACTCATTTCTGACAAAGTTGCCCAAATGCATCTCAGAAGTGTGCAACTTGTTTCCTGAGTTAGAAAACGTCGAGAAACGGTCGTTTCTGCTAGCGCTGTGCTTCTACACATGTATTTGCTGAACGGTGAAAGCGCACATTAATGCGCTTTTCTCCCATCAAATACACTGTTTCTAAGGAAATGGGAACACACTGAGGAAACACTTGTGGGAGCTACTGTGACTAAAACTGAGCTTCCCTTCGCACAGGGAAGCAAGAGAAATGCTGATTTCATCAAGCCCAGTTACATACTCAGAATCTGTACTACTGCGCAATTAGGCATGTCTCTGTAGGCAAAAAACTCATTTCTGACAAAGATGCCCAAATGCATCTCAGAAGTGTGCCACTTGTTCCCTGAGTTACAAAACGTCGAGAAACGTTCGTTTCTGCTAGCACTGTGCTTCTACACATGTGTTTGCTGAACGGAGAAAGCGCACAGTAATGCACTTTTCTCCCAGCAAATACACTGTTTCTAAGGAAATGGGAACACACTGAGGAGACACTTGTGGGAGCTACTGTGACTAAAACTGAGCTTCCCTACGCACAGGGAAGCAAGAGAAATGCTGATTTCATCAAGCCCAGTTACATACTCAGAATCTGTACTACTGCGCAAATAGGCATGTCTCTGTAGGCAAAAAACTCATTTTTGGGAAAGTTACCGAAATGCATCTCAGAAGTGTGCAACTTGTTCCCTGAGTTAGAAAACGTCAAGAAACGTTCGTTTCTGCTAGCGCTGTGCTTCTACACATGTATTTGCCGAACGGTGAAAGCGCACAGTAATGCACTTTTCTCCCAGCAAATACACTGTTTCTAAGGAAATGGGAACACACGGAGGAGACACTTGTGGGAGCTACTGTGACTAAAAGTAAGCTTCCCTACGCACAGAAAAGCAAGAGAAATGCTGATTTCATCAAGCCCAGTTACATACTCAGAATCTGTACTACTGCGCAAATAGGCATGTCTCTGTAGGCAAAAAACTCATTACTGACAAAGTTGCCCAAATGCATCTCAGAAGTGTGCCACTTGTTCCCTGAGTTAGAAAACGTCGAGAAACGTTCGTTTCAGCTAGCGCTGTGCTTCTACACATGTATTTGCTGAACGGTGAAAGCCCACAGTAATGCACTTTTTTCCCAGCAAATACACTGTTTCTAAGGAAATGGGAACACACTGAGGAGACACTTGTGGGAGCTACTGTGACTAAAACTGAGCTTCCCTACGCACAGGGAAGTAAGAGAAATGCTGATTTCATCAAGCCCAGTTACATACTCAGAATCTGTACTACTGCGCAAATAGGCATGTCTCTGTAGGCAAAAAACTCATTTCTGACAAAGTTGCCCAAATGCATCTCAGAAGTGTGCAACTTGTTCCCTGAGTTAGAAAACGTCGAGAAACGTTCGTTTCTGCTAGCTCTGTGCTTCTACACATGTATTTGCTGAACGGTGAAAGCGCACAGTAATGCACTTTTCTCCCAGCAAATACACTGTTTCTAAGGAAATGGGAACACACTGAGGAGACACTTGTGGGAGCTACTGTGACTAAAAGTGAGCTTCCGTACACACAGGGAAGCAAGAGAAATGCTGATTTCATCAAGCCCAGTTACATACTCAGAATCTGTACTACTGCGCAAATAGGCATGTCTCTGTAGGCAAAAAACTCATTTTTGAGAAAGTTACCGAAATGCATCTCAGAAGTGTGCAACTTGTTCCCTGAGTTAGAAAACGTCAAGAAACGTTCGTTTCTGCTAGCGCTGTGCTTCTACACATGTATTTGCCGAACGGTGAAAGCGCACAGTAATGCACTTTTCTCCCATCAAATACACTGTTTCTAAGGAAATGGGAACACACTGAGGAGACACTTGTGGGAGCTACTGTGACTAAAACTGAGCTTCCCTAAGCACAGGGAAGCAAGAGAAATGCTGATTTCATCAAGCCCAGTTACATACTCAGAATCTGTACTACTGCGCAAATAGGCATGTCTCTGTAGGCAAAAAACTCATTTCTGACAAAGTTGCCCAAATGCATCTCAGAAGTGTGCCACTTGTTCCCTGATTTAAAAAACGTCGAGAAAAGGTCGTTTCAGCTAGTGCTGTGCTTCTACACATGTATTTGCTGAACGGTGAAAGCGCACAGTAATGCACATTTCTCCCAGGAAAAACACTGTTTCTAAGGAAATGGGAACACACTGAGGAGACACTTGTGGGAGCTACTGTGACTAAAACTGAGCTTCCCTACGCACAGGGAAGCAAGAGAAATGCTGGTTTCATCAAGCCCAGTTACATACTCAGAATATGTACTACTGCGCAAATAGTCATGTCTCTGTAGGCAAAAAACTCATTTCTGACAAAGTTGCCCAAATGCATCTCAGAAGTGTGCAACTTGTTTCCTGAGTTAGAAAACGTCGAGAAACGGTCGTTTCTGCTAGCGCTGTGCTTCTACACATGTATTTGCTGAACGGTGAAAGCGCACATTAATGCGCTTTTCTCCCATCAAATACACTGTTTCTAAGGAAATGGGAACACACTGAGGAGACACTTGTGGGAGCTACTGTGACTAAAACTGAGCTTCCCTTCGCACAGGGAAGCAAGAGAAATGCTGATTTCATCAAGCCCAGGTACATACTCAGAATCTGTACTACTGCGCAATTAGGCATGTCTCTGTAGGCAAAAAACTCATTTCTGACAAAGATGCCCAAATGCATCTCAGAAGTGTGCCACTTGTTCCCTGAGTTACAAAACGTCGAGAAACGTTCGTTTCTGCTAGCACTGTGCTTCTACACATGTGTTTGCTGAACGGAGAAAGCACACAGTAATGCACTTTTCTCCCAGCAAATACACTGTTTCTAAGGAAATGGTAACACACTGAGGAGACACTTGTGGGAGCTACTATGACTAAAACTGAGCTTCCCTACGCACAGGGAAGCAAGAGAAATGCTGATTTCATCAAGCCCAGTTACATACTCAGAATCTGTACTACTGCGCAAATAGGCATCTCTCTGTAGGCAAAAAACTCATTTCTGACAAAGATGCCCAAATGCATCTCAGAAGTGTGCCACTTGTTCCCTGAGTTAGAAAACGTCGAGAAATGTTCGTTTCTGCTAGCGCTGTACTTCTACACATGTGTTTGCTGAACGGTGAAAGTGCACAGTAATGCACTTTTCTCCCAGCAAATACACTGTTTCTAAGGAAATGGGAACACACTGAGGAGACACTTGTGGGAGCTACTGTGACTAGAACTGAGCTTCCCTACGCACAGGGAAGCAAGAGAAATGCTGATTTCATCAAGCCCAGTTACATACTCAGAATCTGTACTACTGCGCAAATAGGCATGTCTCTGTAGGCAAAAAACTCATTTTTGAGAAAGTTACCGAAATGCATCTCAGAAGTGTGCAACTTGTTCCCTGAGTTAGAAAACGTGAAGAAACGTTCGTTTCTGCTAGCGCTGTGCTTCTACACATGTATTTGCCGAACGGTGAAAGCGCACAGTAATGCACTTTTCTCCCATCAAATACACTGTTTCTAAGGAAATGGGAACACACTGAGGAGACACTTGTGGGAGCTACTGTGACTAAAACTGAGCTTCCCTAAGCACAGGGAAGCAAGAGAAATGCTGATTTCATCAAGCCCAGTTACATACTCAGAATCTGTACTACTGCGCAAATAGGCATGTCTCTGTAGGCAAAAAACTCATTTCTGACAAAGTTGCCCAAATGCATCTCAGAAGTGTGCCACTTGTTCCCTGATTTAAAAAACGTCGAGAAAAGGTCGTTTCAGCTAGTGCTGTGCTTCTACACATGTATTTGCTGAACGGTGAAAGCGCACAGTAATGCACATTTCTCCCAGGAAAAACACTGTTTCTAAGGAAATGGGAACACACTGAGGAGACACTTGTGGGAGCTACTGTGACTAAAACTGAGCTTCCCTACGCACAGGGAAGCAAGAGAAATGCTGGTTTCATCAAGCCCAGTTACATACTCAGAATATGTACTACTGCGCAAATAGTCATGTCTCTGTAGGCAAAAAACTCATTTCTGACAAAGTTGCCCAAATGCAACTCAGAAGTGTGCAACTTGTTTCCTGAGTTAGAAAACGTCGAGAAACGGTCGTTTCTGCTAGCGCTGTGCTTCTACACATGTATTTGCTGAACGGTGAAAGCGCACATTAATGTGCTTTTCTCCCATCAAATACACTGTTTCTAAGGAAATGGGAACACACTGAGGAGACACTTGTGGGAGCTACTGTGACTAAAACTGAGCTTCCCTTCGCACAGGGAAGCAAGAGAAATGCTGATTTCATCAAGCCCAGTTACATACTCAGAATCTGTACTACTGCGCAATTAGGCATGTCTCTGTAGGCAAAAAACTCATTTCTGACAAAGATGCCCAAATGCATCTCAGAAGTGTGCCACTTGTTCCCTGAGTTACAAAACGTCGAGAAACGTTCGTTTCTGCTAGCACTGTGCTTCTACACATGTGTTTGCTGAACGGAGAAAGCGCACAGTAATGCACTTTTCTCCCAGCAAATACACTGTTTCTAAGGAAATGGTAACACACTGAGGAGACACTTGTGGGAGCTACTATGACTAAAACTGAGCTTTCCTACGCACAGGGAAGCAAGAGAAATGCTGATTTCATCAAGCCCAGTTACATACTCAGAATCTGTACTACTGCGCAAATAGGCATCTCTCTGTAGGCAAAAAACTCATTTCTGACAAAGATGCCCAAATGCATCTCAGAAGTGTGCCACTTGTTCCCTGAGTTAGAAAACGTCGAGAAATGTTCGTTTCTGCTAGCGCTGTGCTTCTACACATGTGTTTGCTGAACGGTGAAAGTGCACAGTAATGCACTTTTCTCCCAGCAAATACACTGTTTCTAAGGAAATGGGAACACACTGAGGAGACACTTGTGGGAGCTACTGTGACTAGAACTGAGCTTCCCTACGCACAGGGAAGCAAGAGAAATGCTGATTTCATCAAGCCCAGTTACATACTCAGAATCTGTACTACTGCGCAATTAGGCATGTCTCTGTAGGCAAAAAACTTATTTCTGACAAAGATGCCCAAACGCATCTCAAAAGTGTGCCACTCGTTCCCTGAGTTAGAAAACGTCGAGAAACGTTCGTTTCTGCTAGCACTGTGCTTCTACACATGTGTTTGCTGAACGGTGAAAGCGCACAGTAATGCACTTTTCTCCCAGCAAATACACTGTTTCTAAGGAAATGGGAACACACTGAGGAGACACTTGTGGGAGCTACTGTGACTAAAACTGAGCTTCCCTACGCACAGGGAAGCAAGAGAAATGCTGATTTCATCAAGCCCAGTTACATACTCAGAATCTGTACTACTGCGCAAATAGGCATGTCTCTGTAGGCAAAAAACTCATTTCTGACAAAGATGCCCAAATGCATCTCAGAAGTGTGCCACTTGTTCCCTGAGTTAGAAAACGTCGAGAAATGTTCGTTTCTGCTAGCGCTGTGCTTCTACACATGTGTTTGCTGAACGGTGAAAGCACACAGTAATGCACTTTTCTCCCAGCAAATACACTGTTTCTAAGGAAATGGGAACACACTGAGGAGACACTTGTGGGAGCTACTGTGACTAGAACTGAGCTTCCCTACGCACAGGGAAGCAAGAGAAATGCTGATTTCATCAAGCCCAGTTACATACTCAGAATCTGTACTACTGCGCAAATAGGCATGTCTCTGTAGGCAAAAAACTCATTTTTGAGAAAGTTACCGAAATGCATCTCAGAAGTGTGCAACTTGTTCCCTGAGTTAGAAAACGTCAAGAAACGTTCGTTTCTGCTAGCGCTGTGCTTCTACACATGTATTTGCCGAACGGTGAAAGCGCACAGTAATGCACTTTTCTCCCAGCAAATACACTGTTTCTAAGGAAATGGGAACACACGGAGGAGACACTTGTGGGAGCTACTGTGACTAAAAGTAAGCTTCCCTACGCACAGAAAAGCAAGAGAAATGCTGATTTCATCAAGCCCAGTTACATACTCAGAATCTGTACTACTGCGCAAATAGGCATGTCTCTGTAGGCAAAAAACTCATTACTGACAAAGTTGCCCAAATGCATCTCAGAAGTGTGCCACTTGTTCCATGAGTTAGAAAACGTCGAGAAACCTTCGTTTCAGCTAGCGCTGTGCTTTTACACATGTATTTGCTGAACGGTGAAAGCGCACAGTAATGCACTTTTCTCCCAGCAAATACACTGTTTCTAAGGAAATGGGAACACACTGAGGAGACACTTGTGGGAGCTACTGTGACTAAAACTGAGCTTCCCTACGCACAGGGAAGCAAGAGAAATGCTGATTTCATCAAGCCCAGTTACATACTCAGAATCTGTACTACAGCGCAAATAGGCAAGTCTCTGTAGGCAAAAAACTCATTTCTGACAAAGTTGCCCAAATGCATCTCAGAAGTGTGCAACTTGTTCCCTGAGTTAGAAAACGTCGAGAAACGTTCGTTTCTGCTAGCGCTGTGCTTCTACACATGTATTTGCTGAACGGTGAAAGCGCACAGTAATGCACTTTTCTCCCAGCAAATACACTGTTTCTAAGGAAATGGGAACACACTGAGGAGACACTTGTGGGAGCTACTGTGACTAAAACTGAGCTTCCGTACACACAGGGAAGCAAGAGAAATGCTGATTTCATCAAGCCCAGTTACATACTCAGAATCTGTACTACTGCGCAAATAGGCATGTCTCTTTAGGCAAAAAACTCATTTCTGACAAAGTTGCCCAAATGCATCTCAGAAGTGTGCCACTTGTTCCCTGAGTTAGAAAACGTCAAGAAACGGTCGTATCAGCTAGCGCTGTGATTCTACACATGTATTTGCTGAACGGTGAAAGCACACAGTGATGCACTTTTCTCCCAGCAAATACACTGTTTCTAAGGAACTGGGAACACACTGAGGAGACACTTGTGGGAGCTACTGTGAATAAACCTGAGCTTCCCTACGCACAGGGAAGCAAGAGAAATGCTGATTTCATCAAGCCCAGTTACATACTCAGAATCTGTACTACTGCGCAAATAGGCATGTCTCTGTAGGCAAAAAACTCATTTCTGACAAAGTTGCCCAAATGCATCTCAGAAGTGTGCAACTTGTTCCCTGAGTTAGAAAACGTCGAGAAACGGTCGTTTCTGCTAGCGCTGTGCTTCTACACATGTATTTGCTGAATGGTGAAAGCGCAGAGTGATGCACTTTTCTCCCAGCAAATACATTGTTTCTAAGGAAATGGGAACACACTGAGGAGACATTTGTGGGAGCTACTGTGACTAAAACTGAGCTTCCCTACGCACAGGGAAGCAAGAGAAATGCTGATTTCATCAAGCCCAGTTACATACTCAGAATCTGTACTACTGCGCAAATAGGCATGTCTCTGTAGGCAAAAAACTCATTTCTGACAAAGTTGCCCAAATGCATCTCAGAAGTGTGCAGCTTGTTCCCTGAGTTAGAAAACATCGGGAAACGTTCGTTTCTGCTAGCGCTGTGCTTCTACACATGTATTTGCTGAACGGTGAAAGCGCACAGTAATGCTCTTTTCTCCCAGCAAATACACTGTTTCTAAGGAAATGGGAACACACTGAGGAGACACTTGTGAGAGCTACTGTGACTAAAACTGAGCTTCCCTACGCACATGGAAGCAAGAGAATGCTGATTTCATCAAGCCCAGTTAGCTACTCAGAATCTGTACTACTGCGCAAATAGGCATGTCTCTGTAGGCAAAAAACTCATTTCTGACAAAGTTGCCCAAATGCACCTCAGAAGTGTGCAACTTGTTCCCTGAGTTAGAAAACGTCGAGAAACGGTCGTTTCTGCTAGCGCTGTGCTTCTACACATGTATTGGCTGAACGGTGAAAGCGCACAGTAATGCACTTTTCTCCCAGCAAATACACTGTTTCTAAGGAAATGGGAACACACTGAGGAGACACTTGTGGGAGCTACTGTGACTAAAACTGAGCTTCCCTACGCACAGGGAAGCAAGAGAAATGCTGATTTCATCAAGCCCAGTTACATACTCAGAATCTGTACTACTGCGCAAATAGGCATGTCTCTGTAGGCAAAAAACTCATTTCTGACAAAGTTGCCCAAATGCATCTCAGAAGTGAGCAACTTGTTCCCTGAGATAGAAAACGTCGAGAAACGGTCGTTTCTGCTAGCGCTGTGCTTCTACACATGTATTTGCTGAACGGTGAAAGCGCACAGTAATGCACTTTCTCCCAGCAAATACACTGTTTCTAAGGAAATGGGAACACACTGAGGAGACACTTGTGGGAGCTACTGTGACTAAAACTGAGCTTCCCTAAGCACAGGGAAGCAAGAGAAATGCTGATTTCATCAAGCCCAGTTACATACTCAGAATCTGTACTACTGCGCAAATAGGCATGTCTCTGTAGGCAAAAAACTCATTTCCGACAAAGTTGCCCAAATGCATCTCAGAAGTGTGCCACTTGTTCCCTGATTTAGAAAACGTCGAGAAAAGGTCGTTTCAGCTAGTGCTGTGCTTCTACACACGTATTTGCTGAACGGTGAAAGCGCACAGTAATGCACATTTCTCCCAGCAAAAACACTGTTTCTAAGGAAATGGGAACACACTGAGGAGACACTTGTGGGAGCTACTGTGACTAAAACTGAGCTTCCCTACGCACAGGGAAGCAAGAGAAATGCTGATTTCATCAAGCCCAGTTACATACACAGAATATGTACTACTGCGCAAATAGGCATGTCTCTGTAGGCAAAAAACTCATTTCTGACAAAGTTGCCCAAATGCATCTCAGAAGTGTGCCACTTGTTCCCTGAGTTAGAAAACGTCGAGAAACGTTCGTTTCTGCTAGCGCTGTGCTTCTACACATGTATTTGCTGAACGGTGAAAGCGCACAGTAATGCACTTTTCTCCCAGCAAATACACTGTTTCTAAGGAAATGGGAACACACTGAGGAGACACTTGTGGGAGCTACTGTGACTAAAACTGAGCTTCCCTACGCACAGGGAAGCTAGAGAAATGCTGATTTCATCAAGCCCAGTTACATACTCAGAATCTGTACTACTGCGCAAATAGGCATGTCTCTTTAGGCAAAAAACTCATTTCTGACAAAGATGCCCAAATGCATCTCAGAAGTGTGCAACTTGTTCCCTGAGTTAGAAAACGTCGATAAATGTTCGTTTCTGCTAGCGCTGTGCTTCTACACATGTATTTTCTGAACGGTGAAAGCGCACAGTAATGCACTGTTCTCCCAGCAAATACACTGTTTCTAAGGAAATGGTAACACACTGAGGAGACACTTGTGGGAGCTATTGTGACTAAAACTGAGCTTCCCTACGCACAGGGAAGCAAGAGAAATGCTGATTTCATCAAGCCCTGTTACATATTAAGAATCTGTACTACTGCGCAAATAGGGATGTCTCTGTAGGCAAAAAACTCCTTTCTGACAAAGTTGCCCAAATGCATCTCAGAAGTGTGCAACTTGTTCCCTGAGTGAGAAAACGTCGAGAAATGTTCGTTTCTACTAGCGCTGTGCTTCTACACATGTATTTGCTGAACGGTGAAAGCGCACAGTAATGCACTGTTCTCCCAGCAAATACACTGTTTCTAAGGAAATGGGAACACACTGAGGAGACACTTGTGGGAGCTACTGGGACTAAAACTGAGCTTCCCTATGCACAGGGAAGAAAGAGACATGCTGACTACATCAAGCCCAGTTACATACTCAGATTCTGTACTACTGCGCAAATAGGCATGTCTCTGTAGGCAAAAAACTCATTTCTGACAAAGTAGCCCAAATGCATTTCAGAAGTGTGCAACTTGTTCCCTGAGTTAGAAAACATCGGGAAACGTTCGTTTCTGCTAGCGCTGTGCTTCCACACATGTATTTGCTGAACGGTGAAAGCGCACAGTAATGCTCTTTTCTCCCAGCAAATACACTGTTTCTAAGGAAATGGGAACACACTGAGGAGACACTTGTGTGAGCTACTGGGACTAAAACTGAGCTTCCCTACGCACAGGGAAGCAAGAGAAATGCTGATTTCATCAAGCGCAGTTACATACTCAGAATTTGTACTACTGCGCAAATAGGCATGTCTCTGTAGGCAAAAAACTCATTTCTGACAAAGTTGCCCAAATGCACCTCAGAAGTGTGCAACTTGTTCCCTGAGTTAGAAAACGTCGAGAAACGGTCGTTTCTGCTAGCGCTGTGCTTCTACACATGTATTTGCTGAACGGTGAAAGCGCACAGTAATGCACTTTTCTCCCAGCAAATACACTGTTTCTAAGGAAATGGGAACACACTGAGGAGACACTTGTGGGAGCTACTGTGAATAAAACTGAGCTTCCCTACGCACAGGGAAGCAAGAGAAATGCTGATTTCATCAAGCCCAGTTACATACTCAGAATCTGTACTACAGCGCAAATAGGCATGTCTCTTTAGGCAAAAAACTCATTTCTGACAAAGTTGCCCAAATGCACCTCAGAAGTGTGCAACCTGTTCCCTGAGTTAGAAAACGTCGAGAAACGGTCGTTTCTGCTAGCGCTGTGCTTCTACACATGTATTTGCAGAACGGTAAAAGCCCACAGTAACGCACTTTTCTCCCAGCAAATACACTGTTTCTAAGGAAATGGGAACACACTGAGGAGACACTTGTGGGAGCTACTGTGACTAAAACTGAGCTTCCCTACGCACTGGGAAGCAAGAGAAATGCTGATTTCATCAAGCCCAGTTACATACTCAGAATCTGTACTACTGCGCCAATAGGCATGTCTCTGTAGGGAAAAAACTCATTTCTGACAAAGTTACCCAAATGCACCTCAGAAGTGTGCAACTTTTTCCCTGAGTTAGTAAACATCGAGAAACGGTCGTTTCTGCTAGCGCTGTGCTTCTACACATGTATTGGCTGAACGGTGAAAGCGCACAGTAATGCACTTTTCTCCCAGCAAATACACTGTTTCTAAGGAAATGGGAACACACTGAGGAGACACTTGTGGGAGCTACTGTGACTAAAACTGAGCTTCCCTACGCACAGGGAAGCAAGAGAAATGCTGATTTCATCAAGCCCAGTTACATACTCAGAATCTGTACTACTGCGCAAATAGGCATGTCTCTGTAGGCAAAAAACTCATTTCTGACAAAGTTGCCCAAATGCATCTCAGAAGTGAGCAACTTGTTCCCTGAGATAGAAAACGTCGAGAAACGGTCGTTTCTGCTAGCGCTGTGCTTCTACACATGTATTTGCTGAACGGTGAAAGCGCACAGTAATGCACTTTCTCCCAGCAAATACACTGTTTCTAAGGAAATGGGAACACACTGAGGAGACACTTGTGGGAGCTACTGTGACTAAAACTGAGCTTCCCTAAGCACAGGGAAGCAAGAGAAATGCTGATTTCATCAAGCCCAGTTACATACTCAGAATCTGTACTACTGCGCAAATAGGCATGTCTCTGTAGGCAAAAAACTCATTTCTGACAAAGTTGCCCAAATGCATCTCAGAAGTGTGCCACTTGTTCCCTGATTTTGAAAACGTCGAGAAAAGGTCGTTTCAGCTAGTGCTGTGCTTCTACACACGTATTTGCTGAACGGTGAAAGCGCACAGTAATGCACATTTCTCCCAGCAAAAACACTGTTTCTAAGGAAATGGGAACACACTGAGGAGACACTTGTGGGAGCTACTGTGACTAAAACTGAGCTTCCCTACGCACAGGGAAGCAAGAGAAATGCAGATTTCATCAAGCCCAGTTACATACACAGAATATGTACTACTGCGCAAATAGGCATGTCTCTGTAGGCAAAAAACTCATTTCTGACAAAGATGCCCAAATGCATCTCAGAAGTGTGCCACTTGTTCCCTGAGTTAGAAAACGTCGAGAAACGTTCGTTTCTGCTAGCGCTGTGCTTCTACACATGTATTTGCTGAACGGTGAAAGCGCACAGTAATGCACTTTTCTCCCAGCAAATACACTGTTTTTAAGGAAATGGGAACACACTGAGGAGACACTTGTGGGAGCTACTGTGACTAAAACTGAGCTTCCCTACGCACAGTGAAGCTAGAGAAATGCTGATTTCATCAAGCCCAGTTACATACTCAGAATCTGTAGTACTGCGCAAATAGGCATGTCTCTTTAGGCAAAAAACTCATTTCTGACAAAGATGCCCAAATGCATCTCAGAAGTGTGCAACTTGTTCCCTGAGTTAGAAAACGTCGAGAAATGTTCGTTTCTGCTAGCGCTGTGCTTCTACACATGTATTTGCTGAACGGTGAAAGCGCACAGTAATGCACTGTTCTCCCAGCAAATACACTGTTTCTAAGGAAATGGTAACACACTGAGGAGACACTTGTGGGAGCTATTGTGACTAAAACTGAGCTTCCCTACGCACAGGGAAGCAAGAGAATGCTGATTTCATCAAGCCCAGTTAGCTACTCAGAATCTGTACTACTGCGCAAATAGGCATGTCTCTGTAGACAAAAAACTCATTTCTGACAAAGTTGCCCAAATGCATCTCAGAAGTGTGCAACTTGTCCCCTGAGTTAGACAACGTCGAGAAACGTTCGTTTCTGCTAGCGCTGTGCTTCTACACATATATTTGCTGAACGGTGAAAGCGCACAGTAATGCACTTTTCTCCCAGCAAATACACTGTTTCTAAGGAAATGGGAACACACTGAGGAGACACTTGTGGGAGCTACTGTGACTAAAACTGAGCTTCCCTACGCACAGGGAAGCAAGAGAAATGCTGATTTCATCAAGCCCAGTTACATACTCAGAATCTGTACTACAGCGCAAATAGGCATGTCTCTTTAGGCAAAAAACTCATTTCTGACAAAGTTGCCCAAATGCACCTCAGAAGTGTGCAACTTGTTCCCTGAGTTAGAAAACATCGAGAAACGGTCGTTTCTGCTAGCGCTGTGCTTCTACACATGTATTTGCAGAACGGTAAAAGCCCACAGTAACGCACTTTTCTCCCAGCAAATACACTGTTTCTAAGGAAATGGGAACACACTGAGGAGACACTTGTGGGAGCTACTGTGACTAAAACTGAGCTTCCCTACGCACAGGGAAGCAAGAGAAATGCTGATTTCATCAAGCCCATTTACATACTCAGAATCTGTACTACTGCGCCAATAGGCATGTCTCTGTAGGGAAAAAAATCATTTCTGACAAAGTTACCCAAATGCACCTCAGAAGTGTGCAACTTTTTCCCTGAGTTAGTAAACATCAAGAAACGGTCGTTTCTGCTAGCGCTGTGCTTCTACACATGTATTGGCTGAACGGTGAAAGCGCACAGTAATGCACTTTTCTCCCAGCAAATACACTGTTTCTAAGGAAATGGGAACACACTGAGGAGACACTTGTGGGAGCTACTGTGACTAAAACTGAGCTTCCCTACGCACAGGGAAGCAAGAGAAATGCTGATTTCATCAAGCCCAGTTACATACTCAGAATCTGTACTACTGCGCAAATAGGCATGTCTCTGTAGGCAAAAAACTCATTTCTGACAAAGTTGCCCAAATGCATCTCAGAAGTGTGCAACTTGTTCCCTGAGTTAGAAAACGTCGAGAAACGTTCGTTTTTGCTAGCGCTGTGCTTCTACACATGTATTTGCTGAACGGTGAAAGCGCACAGTAATGCACTTTTCTCCCAGCAAATACACTGTTTCTAAGGAAATGGGAACACACTGAGGAGACACTTGTGGGAGCTACTGTGACTAAAACTGAGCTTCCCTACGCACAGGGAAGCAAGAGAAATGCTGATTTCATCAAGCCCAGTTACATACTCAGAATCTGTACTACTGCGCAAATAGGCATGTCTCTGTAGGCAAAAAACTCATTTCTGACAAAGTTGCCCAAATGCATCTCAGAAGTGTGCAACTTGTTCCCTGAGTTAGAAAACGTCGAGAAACGTTCGTTTCATCTAGCGCTGTGCTTCTACACATGTATTTGCTGAACGGTGAAAGCGCACAGTAACGCACTTTTCTCCCAGCAAATACACTGTTTCTAAGGAAATGGGAACACACTGAGGAGACACTTGTGGGAGCTACTGTGACTAAAACTGAGCTTCCCTACGCACAGGGAAGCAAGAGAAATGCTGATTTCATCAAGCCCAGTTACATACTCAGAATCTGTACTACTGCGCAAATAGGCATGTCTCTGTAGGCAAAAAACTCATTTCTGACAAAGATGCCCAAATGCATCTCAGAAGTGTGCCACTTGTTCCCTGAGTTAGAAAACGTCGAGAAACGTTCGTTTCTGCTAGCACTGTGCTTCTACACATGTGTTTGCTGAACGGTGAAAGCGCACAGTAATGCACTTCTCTCCCAGCAAATACACTGTTTCTAAGGAAATGGGAACACACTGAGGAGACACTTGTGGGAGCTACTGTGACTAGAACTGAGCTTCCCTACGCACAGGGAAGCAAGAGAAATGCTGATTTCATCAAGCCCAGTTACATACTCAGAATCTGTACTACTGCGCAAATAGGCATGTCTCTGTAGGCAAAAAACTCATTTTTGAGAAAGTTACCGAAATGCATCTCAGAAGTGTGCAACTTGTTCGCTGAGTTAGAAAACGTCAAGAAACGTTCGTTTCTGCTAGCGCTGTGCTTCTACACATGTATTTGCCGAACGGTGAAAGCGCACAGTAATGCACTTTTCTCCCAGCAAATACACTGTTTCTAAGGAAATGGGAACACACTGAGGAGACACTTGTGGGAGCTACTGTGACTAAAAGTAAGCTTCCCTACACACAGAAAAGCAAGAGAAATGCTGATTTCATCAAGCCCAGTTACATACTCAGAATCTGTACTACTGCGCAAATAGGCATGTCTCTGTAGGCAAAAAACTCATTTCTGACAAAGTTGCCCAAATGCATCTCAGAAGTGTGCCACTTGTTCCCTGAGTTAGAAAACGTCGAGAAACGGTCGTTTCTGCTAGCGCTGTGCTTCTACACATGTATTTGCTGAATGGTGAAAGCGCAGAGTGATGCACTTTTCTCCCAGCAAATACATTGTTTCTAAGGAAATGGGAACACACTGAGTAGACATTTGTGGGAGCTACTGTGACTAAAACTGAGCTTGCCTTCGCACAGGGAAGCAAGAGAAATGCTGATTTCATCAAGCCCAGTTACATACTCAGAATCTGTACTACTGCGCAAATAGGCATGTCTCTGTAGGCAAAAAACTCATTTCTGACAAAGTTGCCAAATGCATCTCAGTAGTGTGCAACTTGTTCCCTTAGTTAGAAAACGTAGAGAAACGGTCGTTTCTGCTAGCGCTGTGCTTCTACACATGTATTTGCTGAACGGTGAAAGCGCACAGTAATGCACTTTTCTCCCAGCAAATACACTGTTTCTAAGGAAATGGGAACACACTGAGGAGACACTTGTGGGAGCTACTGTGACTAAAACTGAGCTTCCCTACGCACAGGGAAGCAAGAGAAATGCTGATTTCATCAAGCCCAGTTACATACTCAGAATCTGTACTACTGCGCAAATAGGCATGTCTCTGTAGGCAAAAAACTCATTTCTGACAAAGTTGCCCAAATGCATCTCAGAAGTGTGCCACTTGTTCCCTGAGTTAGAAAACGTCGAGAAACGGTCGTTTCTGCTAGCGCTGTGCTTCTACACATGTATTTGCTGAATGGTGAAAGCGCAGAGTGATGCACTTTTCTCCCAGCAAATACATTGTTTCTAAGGAAATGGGAACACACTGAGGAGACATTTGTGGGAGCTACTGTGACTAAAACTGAGCTTGCCTTCGCACAGGGAGGCAAGAGAAATGCTGATTTCATCAAGCCCAGTTACATACTCAGAATCTGTACTACTGCGCAAATAGGCATGTCTCTGTAGGCAAAAAACTCATTTCTGACAAAGTTGCCAAAAGCATCTCAGAAGTGTGCAACTTGTTCCCTGAGTTAGAAAACGTAGAGAAACGGTCGTTTCTGCTAGCGCTGTGCTTCTACACATGTATTTGCTGAACGGTGAAAGCGCACAGTAATGCACTTTTCTCCCAGCAAATACACTGTTTCTAAGGAAATGGGAACACACTGAGGAGACACTTGTGGGAGCTATTGTGACTAAAACTGAGCTTCCCTACGCACAGGGAAGCAAGAGAAATGCTGATTTCATCAAGCCCAGTTACATACTCAGAATCTGTACTACTGCGCAAATAGGCATGTCTCTGTAGGCAAAAAACTCATTTCTGACAAAGTTGCCCAAATGCATCTCAGAAGTGTGCAGCTTGTTCCCTGAGTTAGAAAACATCGAGAAACGTTCGTTTCTGCTAGCGCTGTGCTTCTACACATGTATTTGCTGAACGGTGAAAGCTCACAGTAATGCTCTTTTCTCCCAGCAAATACACTGTTTCTAAGGAAATGGGAACACACTGAGGAGACACTTGTGGGAGCGACTGTGACTAAAACTGAGCTTACCTACGCACAGGGAAGCAAGAGAAATGCTGATTTCATCATGCCCAGTTACATACTCAGAATCTGTACTACTGCGCAAATAGGGATGTCTCTGTAGGCAAAAAACTCATTTCTGAAAAAGTTGCCCAAATGCATCTCAGAAGTGTGCAACTTGTCCCCTGAGTTAGAAAACGTCGAAAAACGGTCGTTTCTGCTAGCGCTGTGCTTCTACACATATATTTGCTGAACGGTGAAAGCACACAGTAATGCACTTTTCTCCCAGCAAATACACTGTTTCTAAGGAAATGGGAACACACTGAGGAGACACTTGTGGGAGCTACTGTGACTAAAACTGAGCTTCCCTACGCACAGGGAAGCAAGAGAAATGCTGATTTCATCAAGCCCAGTTACATACTCAGAATCTGTACTACTGCGCAAATAGGCATGTCTCTGTAGGCAAAAAACTCATTTCTGACAAAGTTGCCCAAATGCATCTCAGAAGTGTGCAACTTGTTCCCTGAGTTAGAAAACGTCGAGAAACGTTCGTTTCTACTAGCGCTGTGCTTCTACACATGTATTTGCTGAACGGTGAAAGCGCACAGTAAAGCACTTTTCTCCCAGCAAATACACTGTTTCTAAGGAAATGGGAACACACTGAGGAGACACTTGTGGGAGCTACTGTGACTAAAACTGAGCTTCCCTACGCACAGGGAAGCAAGAGAAATGCTGATTTCATCAAGCCCAGTTACATACTCAGAATCTGAACTACTGCGCAAATAGGCATGTCTCTGTAGGCAAAAAACTCATTTCTGACAAAGTTACCCAAATGCATCTCAGAAGTGTGCAACTTGTTCCCTGAGTTAGAAAACTTCGAGAAACGGTCGTTTCTGCTAGCGCTGTGCTTCTACACATGTATTTGCAGAACGGTGAAAGCGCACAGTAATGCACTTTTCTCCCAGCAAATACACTGTTTCTAAGGAAATGGGAACACACTGAGGAGACACTTGTGGGAGCTACTGTGACTAAAACTGAGCTTCCCTACGCACAGGGAAGCAAGAGAAATGCTGATTTCATCAAGCCCAGTTACATACTCAGAATCTGTACTACTGCGCAAATAGGCATGTCTCTGTAGGCAAAAAACTCTTTTCTGACAATGTTGCCCAAATGCATCTCAGAAGTGTGCAACTTGTTCCCTGAGTTAGAAAACATCGAGAAATGGTCGTTTCTGCTAGCGCTGTGCTTCTACACATGTATTTGCTGAACGGTGAAAGCGCACAGTAATGCACTTTTCTCCCAGCAAATACACTGTTTCTAAGGAAATGGGAACACACTGAGGAGACACTTGTGGGAGCTACTGGGACTAAAATTGAGCTTACCTACGCACAGGGAAGCAAGAGAAATGCTGATTTCATCAAGCCCAGTTACATACTCAGAATCTGTACTACTGCGCAAATAGGCATGTCTCTTTAGGCAAAAAAATCATTTCTGACAAAGTTGCCCAAATGCATCTCAGAAGTGTGCAACTTGTTCCCTGAGTTAGAAAATGTCGAGAATCTGTCGTTTCTGCTAGCGCTGTGCTTCTACACATGTATTTGCAGAACGGTGAAAGCGCACAGTAATGCACTTTTCTCCCAGCAAATACACTGTTTCTAAGGAAATGGGAACACACTGAGGAGACACTTGTGGGAGCTACTGTGACTAAAACTGAGCTTCCCTACGCACAGGGAAGCAAGAGAAATGCTGATTTCATCAAGCCCAATTACATACTCAGAATCTGTACTACTGCGCAAATAGGCATATCTCTGTAGGCAAAAAACTCATTTCTGACAAAGTTGCCCAAATGCATCTCAGAAGTGTGCAACTTGTTCCCTGAGTTAGAAAACGTCGAGAAACGGTCGTTTCTGCTAGCGCTGTGCTTCTACACATGTATTTGCTGAACGGTGAAAGCACACAGTAATGCACTTTTCTCCCAGCAAATACACTGTTTCTAAGGAAATGGGAACACACTGAGGAGACACTTGTGGGAGCTACAGTGACTAAAACTGAGCTTCCCTACGCACAGGGAAGCAAGAGAAATGCTGATTTCATCAAGCCCCGTTACATACTCAGAATCTGTACTACTGCGCAAATAGGCATGTCTCTGTAGGGAAAAAACTCATTTCTAACAAAGTTGCCCAAGGCATCTCAGAACTGTACAACTTGTTCCCTGAGTTAGAAAACATCGAGAAACGGTCGTTTCTGCTAGCGCTGTGCTTCTACACATGAATTTGCTGAACGGTGAAAGCGCACAGTAATGCACTTTTCTCCCAGCAAATACACTGTTTCTAAGGAACTGGGAACACACTGAGGAGACACTTGTGGGAGCTACTGTGACTAAAACTGAGCTTCCCTACGCACAGGGAAGCAAGAGAAATGCTGATTTCATCAAGCCTAGGTACATACTCAGAATCTGTACTACTGCGCAAATAGGCATGTCTCTGTAGGCAAAAAACTCATTTCTAACAAAGTTGCCCAAATGCATCTCAGAAGTGTGCAACATGTTTCCTGAGTGAGAAAACGTCGAAAAACGGTCGTTTCTGCTAGCGCTGTGCTTCTACACATGTATTTGCTGAACGGTGAAAGCGCACAGTAATGCACTTTTCTCCCAGCAAATACACTGTTTCTAAGGAATAGGGAACACACTGAGGAGACACTTGTGGGAGATACTGTGACTAAAACTGAGTTTCCCTACGCACAGGGAAGCAAGAGAAATGCTGCTTTCATCAAGCCCAGGTACATACTCAGAATCTGTACTACTGCGCAAATAGGCATGTCTCTGTAGGCAAAAAACTCATTTCTAACAAAGTTGCCCAAATGCATCTCAGAAGTGTGCAACATGTTTCCTGAGTGAGAAAATGTCGAAAAACGGTCGTTTCTGCTAGCGCTGTGCTTCTACACATGTATTTGCTGAACGGTGAAAGCGCAGAGTAATGCACTTTTCTCCCAGCAAATACACTGTTTCTAAGGAATAGGGAACACACTGAGGAGACACTTGTGGGAGATACTGTGACTAAAACTGAGCTTCCCTACGCACAGGGAAGCAAGAGAAATGCTGCTTTCATCAAGCCCAGGTACATACTCAGAATCTGTACTACTGTGCAAATAGGCATGTCTCTTTAGGCAAAAAACTCATTTCTGACAAAGTTGCCCAAATGCATCTCAGAAGTGTGCAACTTGTTCCCTGAGTTAGAAAACGTCGAGAAACGGTCGTTTCTGCTAGCGCTGTGCTTCTACACATGTATTTGCAGAACGGTGAAAGCGCAGAGTAATGCACTTTTCTCCCAGCAAATACACTGTTTCTAAGGAAATGGGAACACACTGTGGAGACACTTGTGGGAGCTACTATGACTAAAACTGAGCTTCCCTACGCACAGGGAAGCAAGAGAAATGCTGATTTCATCAAGCCCAGTTACATACTCAGAATCTGAACTACTGCGCAAATAGGCATGTCTCTGTAGGCAAAAAACTCATTTCTGACAAAGTTACCCAAATGCATCTCAGAAGTGTGCAACTTGTTCCCTGAGTTAGAAAACGTCGAGAAACGGTCGTTACTGCTAGCGCTGTGCTTCTACACATGTATTTGCAGAACGGTGAAATCGCACAGTAATGTACTTTTCTCCCAGCAAATACACTGTTTCTAAGGAAATGGGAACACACTGAGGAGACACTTGTGGGAGCTACTGTGACTAAAACTGAGCTTCCCTACGCACAGGGAAGCAAGAGAAATGCTGATTTCATCAAGCCCAGTTACATACTCAGAATCTGTACTACTGCGCAAATAGGTATGTCTCTGTAGGCAAAAAACTCATTTCTGACAATGTTGCCCAAATGCATCTCAGAAGTGTGCAACTTGTTCCCTGAGTTAGAAAACATCGAGAAATGGTCGTTTCTGCTAGCGCTGTGCTTCTACACATGTATTTGCTGAACGGTGAAAGCGCACAGTAATGCACTTTTCTCCCAGCAAATACACTGTTTCTAAGAAAATGGGAACACACTGAGGAGACACTTGTGGGAGCTACTGGGACTAAAACTGAGCTTACCTACGCACAGGGAAGCAAGAGAAATGCTGATTTCATCAAGCCCAGTTACATACTCAGAATCTGTACTACTGCGCAAATAGGCATGTCTCTTTAGGCAAAAAACTCATTTCTGACAAAGTTGCCCAAATGCATCTCAGAAGTGTGCAACTTGATCCCTGAGTTAGAAAACATCGAGAAACGGTCGTTTCTGCTAGCGCTGTGCTTCTACACATGTATTTGCTGAACGGTGAAAGCGCACAGTAATGCACTTTTCTCCCAGCAAATACACTGTTTCTAAGGAAATGGGAACACACTGAGGAGACACTTGTGGGAGCTAGAGTGACTAAAACTGAGCTTCCCTACGCACAGGGAAGCAAGGGAAATGCTGATTTCATCAAGCCCCGTTACATACTCAGAATCTGTACTACTGCGCAAATAGGCATGTCTCTGTAGGCAAAAAACTCATTTCTGACAAAGTTGCCCAAATGCATCTCAGAAGTGTACAACTTGTTCCCTGAGTTAGAAAACATCGAGAAACGGTCGTTTCTGCTAGCGCTGTGCTTCTACACATGAATTTGCTGAACGGTGAAAGCGCACAGTAATGTACTTTTCTCCCAGCAAATACACTGTTTCTAAGGAACTGGGAACACACTGAGGAGACACATGTGGGAGCTACTGTGACTAAAACTGAGCTTCCCTACGCACAGGGAAGCAAGAGAAATGCTGATTTCATCAAGCCTAGGTACATACTCAGAATCTGTACTACTGCGCAAATAGGCATGTCTCTGTAGGCAAAAAACTCATTTCTAACAAAGTTGCCCAAATGCATCTCAGAAGTGTGCAACATGTTTCCTGAGTGAGAAAACGTCGAAAAACGGTCGTTTCTGCTAGCGCTGTGCTTCTACACATGTATTTGCTGAACGGTGAAAGCGCACAGTAATGCACTTTTCTCCCAGCAAATACACTGTTTCTAAGGAATAGGGAACACACTGAGGAGACACTTGTGGGAGATACTGTGACTAAAACTGAGCTTCCCTACCCACAGGGAAGCAAGAGAAATGCTGCTTTCATCAAGCCCAGGTACATACTCAGAATCTGTACTACTGTGCAAATAGGCATGTCTCTTTAGGCAAAAAACTCATTTCTGACAAAGTTGCCCAAATGCATCTCAGAAGTGTGCCACTTGTTCCCTGAGTTAGAAAACGTCGAGAAACGGTCGTTTCTGCTAGCGCTGTGCTTCTACACATGTATTTGCAGAACGGTGAAAGCGCAGAGTAATGCACTTTTCTCCCAGCAAATACACTGTTTCTAAGGAAATGGGAACACACTGTGGAGACACTTGTGGGAGCTACTGTGACTAAAACTGAGCTTCCCTACGCACAGGGAAGCAAGAGAAATGCTGATTTCATCAAGCCCAGTTACATACTCAGAATCTGAACTACTGCGCAAATAGGCATGTCTCTGTAGGCAAAAAACTCATTTCTGACAAAGTTACCCAAATGCATCTCAGAAGTGTGCAACTTGTTCCCTGAGTTAGAAAACGTCGAGAAACGGTTGTTTCTGCTAGCGCTGTGCTTCTACACATGTATTTGCAGAACGGTGAAAGCGCAGAGTAATGCACTTTTCTCCCAGCAAATACACTGTTTCTAAGGAAATGGGAACACACTGAGGAGACACTTGTGGGAGCTACTGTGACTAAAACTGAGCTTCCTTACGCACAGGGAAGCAAGAGAAATGCTGATTTCATCAAGCCCAGTTACATACTCAGAATCTGTACTACTGCGCAAATAGGCATGAATCTGTAGGCAAAAAACTCATTTCTGACAAAGATTCCCAAATGCATCTCAGAAGTGTGCAACTTGTTCCCTGAGTTAGAAAACGTCGAGAAACGTTCGTTTCTGCTAGCACTGTACTTCTTCACATGTATTTGCTGAACGGTGAAAGCGCACAGTAATGCACTTTTCTCCCAGCAAATACACTGTTTCTAAGGAAATGGGAAGACACTGAGGAGACACTTGTGGGAGCTACTGTGACTAAAACTGAGCTTCCCTACGCACAGGGAAGCAAGAGAAATGCTGATTTCATCAAGCCCAGTTACATGCTCAGAATCTGTACTACTGCGCAAATAGGCATGTCTCTGTAGGCAAAAAACTCATTTCTGACAATGTTGCCCAAATGCATCTCAGAAGTGTGCAACTTGTTCCCTGAGTTAGAAAACATCGAGAAATGGTCGTTTCTGCTAGCGCTGTGCTTCTACACATGTATTTGCTGAACGGTGAAAGCGCACAGTAATGCACTTTTCTCACAGCAAATACACTGTTTCTAAGGAAATGGGAACACACTGAGGAGACACTTGTGGGAGCTACTGGGACTAAAACTGAGCTTACCTACGCACAGGGAAGCAAGAGAAATGCTGATTTCATCAAGCCCAGTTACATACTCAGAATCTGTACTACTGCGCAAATAGGCATGTCTCTTTAGGCAAGAAAATCATTTCTGACAAAGTTGCCCAAATGCATCTCAGAAGTGTGCAACTTGTTCCCTGAGTTAGAAAACATCGAGAAACGGTCGTTTCTGCTAGCGCTGTGCTTCTACACATGTATTTGCTGAACGGTGAAAGCGCACAGTAATGCACTTTTCTCCCAGCAAATACACTGTTTCTAAGGAAATGGGAACACACTGAGGAGACACTTGTGGGAGCTACTGTGACTAAAACTGAGCTTCCCTACGCACAGGAAAGCAAGAGAAATGCTGATTTCATCAAGCCCAGTTACATACTCAGAATCTGTACTACTGCGCAAATAGGCATGTCTCTGTAGGCAAAAAACTCATTTCTGACAAAGTTGCCCAAATGCATCTCAGAAGTGTGCAACTTGTTCCCTGAGTTAGAAAACATCGAGAAATGGTCGTTTCTGCTAGCGCTGTGCTTCTACACATGTATTTCCTGAACGGTGAAAGCGCACAGTAATCTACTTTTCTCCCAGCAAATACACTGTTTCTAAGGAAATGGGAACACACTGAGGAGACACTTGTGGGAGCTACTGTGACCAAAACTGAGCTTCCCTACGCACAGGGAAGCAAGAGAAATGCTGATTTCATCAAGCCCAGTTACATACTCAGAATCTGTACTACTGCGCAAATAGGCATGTCTCTTTAGGCAAAAAACTCATTTCTGACAAAGTTGCCCAAATGCATCTCAGAAGTGTGCAACTTGTTCCCTGAGTTAGAAAACGTCGAGAAACGGTCGTTTCTGCTAGCGCTGTGCTTCTACACATGTATTTGCTGAACGGTGAAAGCGCAGAGTAATGCACTTTTCTCCCAGCAAATACACTGTTTCTAAGGAAATGGGAACACACTGAGGAGACACTTGTGGGAGCTACTGTGACTAAAACTGAGCTTCCCTACGCACAGGGAAGCAAGAGAAATGCTGATTTCATCAAGCCCAGTTACATACTCAGAATCTGTACTACTGCGCAAATAGGCATGTCTCTGTAGGCAAAAAACTCATTTCGGACAAAGTTGCCCAAATGCATCTCAGAAGTGTGCAACTTGTTCCCTGAGTTAGAAAACGTCGAGAAACAGTCGTTTCTGCTAGCGCTGTGCTTCTACACATGTATTTGCAGAACGGTGAAATCGCACAGTAATGTACTTTTCTCCCAGCAAATACACTGTTTCTAAGGAAATGGGAACACACTGAGGAGACACTTGTGGGAGCTACTGTGACTAAAACTGAGCTTCCCTACGCACAGGGAAGCAAGAGAAATGCTGATTTCATCAAGCCCAGTTACATACTCAGAATCTGTACTACTGCGCAAATAGGTATGTCTCTGTAGGCAAAAAACTCATTTCTGACAATGTTGCCCAAATGCATCTCAGAAGTGTGCAACTTGTTCCCTGAGTTAGAAAACATCGAGAAATGGTCGTTTCTGCTAGCGCTGTGCTTCTACACATGTATTTGCTGAACGGTGAAAGCGCACAGTAATGCACTTTTCTCCCAGCAAATACACTGTTTCTAAGGAACTGGGAACACACTGAGGAGACACTTGTGGGAGCTACTGGGACTAAAACTGAGCTTACCTACGCACAGGGAAGCAAGAGAAATGCTGATTTCATCAAGCCCAGTTACATACTCAGAATCTGTACTACTGCGCAAATAGGCATGTCTCTTTAGGCAAAAAAATCATTTCTGACAAAGTTGCCCAAATGCATCTCAGAAGTGTGCAACTTGTTCCCTGAGTTAGAAAACGTCGAGAATCTGTCGTTTCTGCTAGCGCTGTGCTTCTACACATGTATTTGCTGAACGGTGAAAGCGCACAGTAATGCACTTTTCTCCCAGCAAATACACTGTTTCTAAGGAAATGGGAACACACTGAGGAGACACTTGTGGGAGCTAGAGTGACTAAAACTGAGCTTCCCTATGCACAGGGAAGCAAGGGAAATGCTGATTTCATCAAGCCCCGTTACATACTCAGAATCTGTACTACTGCGCAAATAGGCATGTCTCTGTAGGCAAAAAACTCATTTCTGACAAAGTTGCCCAAATGCATCTCAGAAGTGTACAACTTGTTCCCTGAGTTAGAAAACATCGAGAAACGGTCGTTTCTGCTAGCGCTGTGCTTCTACACATGAATTTGCTGAACGGTGAAAGCGCACAGTAATGCACTTTTCTCCCAGCAAATACACTGTTTCTGAGGAACTGGGAACACACTGAGGAGACACATGTGGGAGCTACTGTGACTAAAACTGAGCTTCCCTACGCACAGGGAAGCAAGAGAAATGCTGATTTCATCAAGCCTAGGTACATACTCGGAATCTGTACTACTGCTCAAATAGGCATGTCTCTGTAGGCAAAAAACTCATTTCTAACAAAGTTGCCCAAATGCATCTCAGAAGTGTGCAACATGTTTCCTGAGTGAGAAAACGTCGAAAAACGGTCGTTTCTGCTAGCGCTGTGCTTCTACACATGTATTTGCTGAACGGTGAAAGCGCACAGTAATGCACTTTTCTCCCAGCAAATACACTGTTTCTAAGGAATAGGGAACACACTGAGGAGACACTTGTGGGAGATACTGTGACTAAAACTGAGCTTCCCTACCCACAGGGAAGCAAGAGAAATGCTGCTTTCATCAAGCCCAGGTACATACTCAGAATCTGTACTACTGTGCAAATAGGCATGTCTCTTTAGGCAAAAAACTCATTTCTGACAAAGTTGCCCAAATGCATCTCAGAAGTGTGCCACTTGTTCCCTGAGTTAGAAAACGTCGAGAAACGGTCGTTTCTGCTAGCGCTGTGCTTCTACACATGTATTTGCTGAACGGTGAAAGCGCAGAGTAATGCACTTTTCTCCCAGCAAATACACTGTTTCTAAGGAAATGGGAACACACTGTGGAGACACTTGTGGGAGCTACTGTGACTAAAACTGAGCTTCCCTACGCACAGGGAAGCAAGAGAAATGCTGATTTCATCAAGCCCAGTTACATACTCAGAATCTGAACTACTGCGCAAATAGGCATGTCTCTGTAGGCAAAAAACTCATTTCTGACAAAGTTACCCAAATGCATCTCAGAAGTGTGCAACTTGTTCCCTGAGTTAGAAAACGTCGAGAAACGGTCGTTTCTGCTAGCGCTGTGCTTCTACACATGTATTTGTAGAACGGTGAAAGCGCACAGTAATGCACTTTTCTCCCAGCAAATACACTGTTTCTAAGGAAATGGGAACACACTGAGGAGACACTTGTGGGAGCTACTGTGACTAAAACTGAGCTTCCCTACGCACAGGGAAGCAAGAGAAATGCTGATTTCATCAAGTCCAGTTACATACTCAGAATCTGTACTACTGCGCAAATAGGCATGTCTCTGTAGGCAAAAAACTCATTTCTGACAATGTTGCCCAAATGCATCTCAGAAGTGTGCAACTTGTTCCCTGAGTTAGAAAACATCGAGAAATGGTCGTTTCTGCTAGCGCTGTGCTTCTACACATGTATTTGCTGAACGGTGAAAGCGCACAGTAATGCACTTTTCTCACAGCAAATACACTGTTTCTAAGGAAATGGGAACACACTGAGGAGACACTTGTGGGAGCTACTGGGACTAAAACTGAGCTTACCTACGCACAGGGAAGCAAGAGAAATGCTGATTTCATCAAGCCCAGTTACATACTCAGAATCTGTACTACTGCGCAAATAGGCATGTCTCTTTAGGCAAGAAAATCATTTCTGACAAAGTTGCCCAAATGCATCTCAGAAGTGTGCCACTTCTTCCCTGAGTTAGAAAACGTCGAGAAACGGTCGTTTCTGCTAGCGCTGTGCTTCTACACATGTATTTGCAGAACGGTGAAAGCGCACAGTAATGCACTTTTCTCCCAGCAAATACACTGTTTCTAAGGAAATGGGAACACACTGAGGAGACACTTGTGGGAGCTACTGTGACTAAAACTGAGCTTCCCTACGCACAGGAAAGCAAGAGAAATGCTGATTTCATCAAGCCCAGTTACATACTCAGAATCTGTACTACTGCGCAAATAGGCATGTCTCTGTAGGCAAAAAACTCATTTCTGACAAACTTGCCCAAATGCATCTCAGAAGTGTGCAACTTGTTCCCTGAGTTAGAAAACATCGAGAAATGGTCGTTTCTGCTAGCGCTGTGCTTCTACACATGTATTTGCTGAACGGTGAAAGCGCAGAGTAATCTACTTTTCTCCCAGCAAATACACTGTTTCTAAGGAAATGGGAACACACTGAGGAGACACTTGTGGGAGCTACTGTGACCAAAACTGAGCTTCCCTACGCACAGGGAAGCAAGAGAAATGCTGATTTCATCAAGCCCAGTTACATACTCAGAATCTGTACTACTGCGCAAATAGGCATGTCTCTTTAGTCAAAAAACTCATTTCTGACAAAGTTGCCCAAATGCATCTCAGAAGTGTGCAACTTGTTCCCTGAGTTAGAAAACGTCGAGAAACGGTCGTTTCTGCTAGCGCTGTGCTTCTACACATGTATTTGCTGAACGGTGAAAGCGCAGAGTAATGCACTTTTCTCCCAGCAAATACACTGTTTCTAAGGAAATGGGAACACACTGAGGAGACACTTGTGGGAGCTACTGTGACTAAAACTGAGCTTCCCTACGCACAGGGAAGCAAGAGAAATGCTGATTTCATCAAGCCCAGTTACATACTCAGAATCTGTACTACTGCGCAAATAGGCATGTCTCTGTAGTCAAAAAACTCATTTCTGACAAAGTTGCCCAAATGCATCTCAGAAGTGTACAACTTGTTCCCTGAGTTAGAAAACATCGAGAAACGGTCGTTTCTGCTAGCGCTGTGCTTCTACACATGAATTTGCTGAACGGTGAAAGCGCACAGTAATGCACTTTTCTCCCAGCAAATACACTGTTTCTAAGGAACTGGGAACACACTGAGGAGACACATGTGGGAGCTACTGTGACTAAAACTGAGCTTCCCTACGCACAGGGAAGCAAGAGAAATGCTGATTTCATCAAGCCTAGGTACATACTCAGAATCTGTACTACTGCTCAAATAGGCATGTCTCTGTAGGCAAAAAACTCATTTCTAACAAAGTTGCCCAAATGCATCTCAGAAGTGTGCAACATGTTTCCTGAGTGAGAAAACGTCGAAAAACGGTCGTTTCTGCTAGCGCTGTGCTTCTACACATGTATTTGCTGAACGGTGAAAGCGCACAGTAATGCACTTTTCTCCCAGCAAATACACTGTTTCTAAGGAATAGGGAACACACTGAGGAGACACTTGTGGGAGATACTGTGACTAAAACTGAGCTTCCCTACCCACAGGGAAGCAAGAGAAATGCTGCTTTCATCAAGCCCAGGTACATACTCAGAATCTGTACTACTGTGCAAATAGGCATGTCTCTTTAGGCAAAAAACTCATTTCTGACAAAGTTGCCCAAATGCATCTCAGAAGTGTGCCACTTGTTCCCTGAGTTAGAAAACGTCGAGAAACGGTCGTTTCTGCTAGCGCTGTGCTTCTACACATGTATTTGCCGAACGGTGAAAGCGCAGAGTAATGCACTTTTCTCCCAGCAAATACACTGTTTCTAAGGAAATGGGAACACACTGTGGAGACACTTGTGGGAGCTACTGTGACTAAAACTGAGCTTCCCTACGCACAGGGAAGCAAGAGAAATGCTGATTTCATCAAGCCCAGTTACATACTCAGAATCTGAACTACTGCGCAAATAGGCATGTCTCTGTAGGCAAAAAACTCATTTCTGACAAAGTTACCCAAGTGCATCTCAGAAGTGTGCAACTTGTTCCCTGAGTTAGAAAACGTCGAGAAACGGTCGTTTCTGCTAGCGCTGTGCTTCTACACATGTATTTGCAGAACGGTGAAAGCGCACAGTAATGCACTTTTCTCCCAGCAAATACACTGTTTCTAAGGAAATGGGAACACACTGAGGAGACACTTGTGGGAGCTACTGTGACTAAAACTGAGCTTCCCTACGCACAGGGAAGCAAGAGAAATGCTGATTTCATCAAGTCCAGTTACATACTCAGAATCTGTACTACTGCGCAAATAGGCATGTCTCTGTAGGCAAAAAACTCATTTCTGACAAAGTTGCCCAAATGCATCTCAGAAGTGTGCAACTTGTTCCCTGAGTTAGAAAACGTCGAGAAACGGTCGTTTCTGCTAGCGCTGTGCTTCTACACATTTATTTGCTGAACGGTGAAAGCGCAGAGTAATGCACTTTTCTCCCAGCAAATACACTGTTTCTAAGGAAATGGGAACACACTGAGGAGACACTTGTGGGAGCTACTGTGACTAAAACTGAGCTTCCCTACGCACAGGGAAGTAAGAGAAATGCTGATTTCATCAAGCCCAGTTACATACTCAGAATATGTACTACTGCGCAAATAGGCATGTCTCTGTAGGCAAAAAACTCATTTCTGACAAAGTTGCCCAAATGCATCTCAGAAGTGTGCACCTTGTTCCCTGAGTTAGAAAACATCGAGAAACGGTCGTTTCTGCTAGCGCTGTGCTTCTACACATGTATTTGCTGAACGGTGAAAGCGCACAGTAATGCACTTTTCTCACAGCAAATACACTGTTTCTAAGGAAATGGGAACACACTGAGGAGACACTTGTGGGAGCTACTGGGACTAAAACTGAGCTTACCTACGCACAGGGAAGCAAGAGAAATGCTGATTTCATCAAGCCCAGTTACATACTCAGAATCTGTACTACTGCGCAAATAGGCATGTCTCTTTAGGCAAGAAAATCATTTCTGACAAAGTTGCCCAAATGCATCTCAGAAGTGTGCCACTTCTTCCCTGAGTTAGAAAACGTCGAGAAACGGTCGTTTCTGCTAGCGCTGTGCTTCTACACATGTATTTGCAGAACGGTGAAAGCGCACAGTAATGCACTTTTCTCCCAGCAAATACACTGTTTCTAAGGAAATGGGAACACACTGAGGAGACACTTGTGGGAGCTACTGTGACTAAAACTGAGCTTCCCTACGCACAGGAAAGCAAGAGAAATGCTGATTTCATCAAGCCCAGTTACATACTCAGAATCTGTACTACTGCGCAAATAGGCATGTCTCTGTAGGCAAAAAACTCATTTCTGACAAAGTTGCCCAAATGCATCTCAGAAGTGTGCAACTTGTTCCCTGAGTTAGAAAACATCGAGAAATGGTCGTTTCTGCTAGCGCTGTGCTTCTACACATGTATTTGCTGAACGGTGAAAGCGCACAGTAATCTACTTTTCTCCCAGCAAATACACTGTTTCTAAGGAAATGGGAACACACTGAGGAGACACTTGTGGGAGCTACTGTGACCAAAACTGAGCTTCCCTACGCACAGGGAAGCAAGAGAAATGCTGATTTCATCAAGCCCAGTTACATACTCAGAATCTGAACTACTGCGCAAATAGGCATGTCTCTTTAGGCAAAAAACTCATTTCTGACAAAGTTGCCCAAATGCATCTCAGAAGTGTGCAACTTGTTCCCTGAGTTAGAAAACGTCGAGAAACGGTCGTTTCTGCTAGCGCTGTGCTTCTACACATGTATTTGCTGAACGGTGAAAGCGCAGAGTAATGCACTTTTCTCCCAGCAAATACACTGTTTCTAAGGAAATGGGAACACACTGAGGAGACACTTGTGGGAGCTACTGTGACTAAAACTGAGCTTCCCTACGCACAGGGAAGCAAGAGAAATGCTGATTTCATCAAGCCCAGTTACATACTCAGAATCTGTACTACTGCGCAAATAGGCATGTCTCTGTAGGCAAAAAACTCATTTCTGACAAAGTTGCCCAAATGCATCTCAGAAGTGTGCAACTTGTTCCCTGAGTTAGAAAACGTCGAGAAACGGTCGTTTCTGCTAGCGCTGTGCTTCTACACATTTATTTGCTGAACGGTGAAAGCGCAGAGTAATGCACTTTTCTCCCAGCAAATACACTGTTTCTAAGGAAATGGGAACACACTGAGGAGACACTTGTGGGAGCTACTGTGACTAAAACTGAGCTTCCCTACGCACAGGGAAGTAAGAGAAATGCTGATTTCATCAAGCCCAGTTACATACTCAGAATATGTACTACTGCGCAAATAGGCATGTCTCTGTAGGCAAAAAACTCATTTCTGACAAAGTTGCCCAAATGCATCTCAGAAGTGTGCACCTTGTTCCCTGAGTTAGAAAACATCGAGAAACGGTCGTTTCTGCTAGCGCTGTGCTTCTACACGTGCATTTGCTGAACAGTGAAAGCGCACAGTAATGCACTTTTCTCCCAGCAAATACACTGTTTCTAAGGAAATGGGAACACACTGAGGAGACACTTGTGGGAGCTACTGTGACTAAAACTGAGCTTCCCTACGCACAGGGAAGCAAGAGAAATGCTGATTTCATCAAGCCCAGTTACATACTCAGAATCTGTACTACTGCGCAAATAGGCATGTCTCTGTAGGCAAAAAACTCATTTCTGACAAAGTTGCCCAAATGCATCTCAGAAGTGTGCAACTTGTTCCCTGAGTTAGAAAACGTCGAGAAAAGTTCGTTTCTGCTAGCGCTGTGCTTCTACACATGTATTTGCAGAACGGTGAAAGCGCAGAGTAATGCACTTTTCTCCCAGCAAATACACTGTTTCTAAGGAAATGGGAACACACTGAGGAGACACTTGTGGGAGCTACTGTGACTAAAACTGAGCTTCCCTACGCACAGGAAAGCAAGAGAAATGCTGATTTCATCAAGCCCAGTTACATACTCAGAATCTGTACTACTGCGCAAATAGGCATGTCTCTGTAGGCAAAAAACTCATTTCTGACAAAGTTGCCCAAATGCATCTCAGAAGTGTGCAACTTGTTCCCTGAGTTAGAAAACATCGAGAAATGGTCGTTTCTGCTAGCGCTGTGCTTCTACACATGTATTTGCTGAACGGTGAAAGCGCACAGTAATCTACTTTTCTCCCAGCAAATACACTGTTTCTAAGGAAATGGGAACACACTGAGGAGACACTTGTGGGAGCTACTGTGACCAAAACTGAGCTTCCCTACGCACAGGGAAGCAAGAGAAATGCTGATTTCATCAAGCCCAGTTACATACTCAGAATCTGAACTACTGCGCAAATAGGCATGTCTCTTTAGGCAAAAAACTCATTTCTGACAAAGTTGCCCAAATGCATCTCAGAAGTGTGCAACTTGTTCCCTGAGTTAGAAAACGTCGAGAAACGGTCGTTTCTGCTAGCGCTGTGCTTCTACACATGTATTTGCTGAACGGTGAAAGCGCAGAGTAATGCACTTTTCTCCCAGCAAATACACTGTTTCTAAGGAAATGGGAACACACTGAGGAGACACTTGTGGGAGCTACTGTGACTAAAACTGAGCTTCCCTACGCACAGGGAAGCAAGAGAAATGCTGATTTCATCAAGCCCAGTTACATACTCAGAATCTGTACTACTGCGCAAATAGGCATGTCTCTGTAGGCAAAAAACTCATTTCTGACAAAGTTGCCCAAATGCATCTCAGAAGTGTGCAACTTGTTCCCTGAGTTAGAAAACGTCGAGAAACGGTCGTTTCTGCTAGCGCTGTGCTTCTACACATTTATTTGCTGAACGGTGAAAGCGCAGAGTAATGCACTTTTCTCCCAGCAAATACACTGTTTCTAAGGAAATGGGAACACACTGAGGAGACACTTGTGGGAGCTACTGTGACTAAAACTGAGCTTCCCTACGCACAGGGAAGTAAGAGAAATGCTGATTTCATCAAGCCCAGTTACATACTCAGAATATGTACTACTGCGCAAATAGGCATGTCTCTGTAGGCAAAAAACTCATTTCTGACAAAGTTGCCCAAATGCATCTCAGAAGTGTGCACCTTGTTCCCTGAGTTAGAAAACATCGAGAAACGGTCGTTTCTGCTAGCGCTGTGCTTCTACACGTGCATTTGCTGAACAGTGAAAGCGCACAGTAATGCACTTTTCTCCCAGCAAATACACTGTTTCTAAGGAAATGGGAACACACTGAGGAGACACTTGTGGGAGCTACTGTGACTAAAACTGAGCTTCCCTACGCACAGGGAAGCAAGAGAAATGCTGATTTCATCAAGCCCAGTTACATACTCAGAATCTGTACTACTGCGCAAATAGGCATGTCTCTGTAGGCAAAAAACTCATTTCTGACAAAGTTGCCCAAATGCATCTCAGAAGTGTGCAACTTGTTCCCTGAGTTAGAAAACGTCGAGAAAAGTTCGTTTCTGCTAGCGCTGTGCTTCTACACATGTATTTGCAGAACGGTGAAAGCGCAGAGTAATGCACTTTTCTCCCAGCAAATACACTGTTTCTAAGGAAATGGGAACACACTGTGGAGACACTTGTGGGAGCTACTGTGACTAAAACTGAGCTTCCCTACGCACAGGGAAGCAAGAGAAATGCTGATTTCATCAAGCCCAGTTACATACTCAGAATCTGTACTACTGCGCAAATAGGCATGTCTCTTTAGGCAAAAAACTCATTTCTGACAAAGTTGCCCAAATGCATCTCAGAAGTGTGCAACTTGTTCCCTGAGTTAGAAAACGTCGAGAAACGGTCGTTTCTGCTAGCGCTGTGCTTCTACACATGTATTTGCTGAACGGTGAAAGCGCAGAGTAATGCACTTTTCTCCCAGCAAATACACTGTTTCTAAGGAAATGGGAACACACTGAGGAGACACTTGTGGGAGCTACTGTGACTAAAACTGAGCTTCCCTACGCACAGGGAAGCAAGAGAAATGCTGATTTCATCAAGCCCAGTTACATACTCAGAATCTGTACTACTGCGCAAATAGGCATGTCTCTGTAGGCAAAAAACTCATTTCTGACAAAGTTGCCCAAATGCATCTCAGAAGTGTGCAACTTGTTCCCTGAGTTAGAAAACGTCGAGAAACGGTCGTTTCTGCTAGCGCTGTGCTTCTACACATTTATTTGCTGAACGGTGAAAGCGCAGAGTAATGCACTTTTCTCCCAGCAAATACACTGTTTCTAAGGAAATGGGAACACACTGAGGAGACACTTGTGGGAGCTACTGTGACTAAAACTGAGCTTCCCTACGCACAGGGAAGTAAGAGAAATGCTGATTTCATCAAGCCCAGTTACATACTCAGAATATGTACTACTGCGCAAATAGGCATGTCTCTGTAGGCAAAAAACTCATTTCTGACAAAGTTGCCCAAATGCATCTCAGAAGTGTGCAACTTGTTCCCTGAGTTAGAAAACATCGAGAAACGGTCGTTTCTGCTAGCGCTGTGCTTCTACACGTGCATTTGCTGAACAGTGAAAGCGCACAGTAATGCACTTTTCTCCCAGCAAATACACTGTTTCTAAGGAAATGGGAACACACTGAGGAGACACTTGTGGGAGCTACTGTGACTAAAACTGAGCTTCCCTACGCACAGGGAAGCAAGAGAAATGCTGATTTCATCAAGCCCAGTTACATACTCAGAATCTGTACTACTGCGCAAATAGGCATGTCTCTGTAGGCAAAAAACTCATTTCTGACAAAGTTGCCCAAATGCATCTCAGAAGTGTGCAACTTGTTCCCTGAGTTAGAAAACGTCGAGAAAAGTTCGTTTCTGCTAGCGCTGTGCTTCTACACATGTATTTGCAGAACGGTGAAAGCGCAGAGTAATGCACTTTTCTCCCAGCAAATACACTGTTTCTAAGGAAATGGGAACACACTGTGGAGACACTTGTGGGAGCTACTGTGACTAAAACTGAGCTTCCCTACGCACAGGGAAGCAAGAGAAATGCTGATTTCATCAAGCCCAGTTACATACTCAGAATCTGTACTACTGCGCAAATAGGCATGTCTCTTTAGGCAAAAAACTCATTTCTGACAAAGTTGCCCAAATGCATCTCAGAAGTGTGCAACTTGTTCCCTGAGTTAGAAAACGTCGAGAAACGGTCGTTTCTGCTAGCGCTGTGCTTCTACACATGTATTTGCTGAACGGTGAAAGCACAGAGTAATGCACTTTTCTCCCAGCAAATACACTGTTTCTAAGGAAATGGGAACACACTGAGGAGACACTTGTGGGAGCTACTGTGACTAAAACAGAGCTTCCCTATGCACAGGGAAGCAAGAGAAAGGCTGATTTCATCAAGCACAGTTACATACTCAGAATCTGTACTACTGCGCAAATAGGCATGTCTCTGTAGGCAAAAAACTCATTTCTGACAAAGTTGCCCAAATGCATCTCAGAAGTGTGCAACTTGTTCCCTGAGTTAGAAAACATCGAGAAATGGTCGTTTCTGCTAGCGCTGTGCTTCTACACATGTATTTGCTGAACGGTGAAAGCGCACAGTAATGCACTTTTCTCCCAGCAAATACACTGTTTCTAAGGAAATGGGAACACACTGAGGAGACACTTGTGGGAGCTACTGTGACTAAAACTGAGCTTCCCTACGCACAGGGAAGCAAGAGAAATGCTGATTTCATCAAGCCCAGTTACATACGCAGAATCTGTACTACTGCGCAAATAGGCATGTCTCTTTAGGCAAAAAACTCATTTCTGACAAAGTTGCCCAAATGCATCTCAGAAGTGTGCAACTTGTTCCCTGAGTTAGAAAACGTGGAGAAACGGTCGTTTCTGCTAGCGCTGTGCTTCTACACATGTATTTTCTGAACGGTGAAAGCGCAGAGTAATGCACTTTTCTCCCAGCAAATACACTGTTTCTAAGGAAATGGGAACACACTGAGGAGACACTTGTGGGAGCTACTGTGACTAAAACTGAGCTTCCCTACGCACAGGGAAGCAAGAGAAATGCTCATTTCATCAAACCCAGTTACATACTCAGAATCTGAACTACTCCGCAAATAGGCATGTCTCTGTAGGCAAAAAACTCATTTCTGACAAAGTTGCCCAAATGCATCTCAGAAGTGTGCAACTTGTTCCCTGAGTTAGAAAACATCGAGAAATGGTCGTTTCTGCTAGCGCTGAGCTTCTACACATGTATTTGCTGAACGGTGAAAGCGCACAGTAATGCACTTTTCTCCCAGCAAATACACTGTTTCTAAGGAAATGGGAACACACTGAGGAGACACTTGTGGGAGCTACTGTGACTAAAACTGAGCTTCCCTACGCACAGGGAAGCAAGAGAAATGCTGATTTCATCAAGCCCAGTTACATACTCAGAATCTGTACTACTGCGCAAATAGGCATGTCTCTTTAGGCAAAAAACTCATTTCTGACAAAGTTGCCCAAATGCATCTCAGAAGTGTGCAACTTGTTCCCTGAGTTAGAAAACGTCGAGAAACGGTCGTTTCTGCTAGCGCTGTGCTTCTACACATGTATTTGCAGAACGGTGAAAGCGCAGAGTAATGCACTTTTCTCCCAGCAAATACACTGTTTCTAAGGAAATGGGAACACACTGTGGAGACACTTGTGGGAGCTACTGTGACTAAAACTGAGCTTCCCTACGCACAGGGAAGCAAGAGAAATGCTGATTTCATCAAGCCCAGTTACATACTCAGAATCTGTACTACTGCGCAAATAGGCATGTCTCTTTAGGCAAAAAACTCATTTCTGACAAAGTTGCCCAAATGCATCTCAGAAGTGTGCAACTTGTTCCCTGAGTTAGAAAACGTCGAGAAACGGTCGTTTCTGCTAGCGCTGTACTTCTACACATGTATTTGCTGAACGGTGAAAGCGCAGAGTAATGCACTTTTCTCCCAGCAAATACACTGTTTCTAAGGAAATGGGAACACACTGAGGAGACACTTGTGGGAGCTACTGTGACTAAAACTGAGCTTCCCTACGCACAGGGAAGCAAGAGAAATGCTCATTTCATCAAACCCAGTTACATACTCAGAATCTGAACTACTGCGCAAATAGGCATGTCTCTGTAGGCAAAAAACTCATTTCTGACAAAGTTGCCCAAATGCATCTCAGAAGTGTGCAACTTGTTCCCTGAGTTAGAAAACATCGAGAAATGGTCGTTTCTGCTAGCGCTGTGCTTCTACACATGTATTTGCTGAACGGTGAAAGCGCACAGTAATGCACTTTTCTCCTAGCAAATACACTGTTTCTAAGGAAATGGGAACACACTGAGGAGACACTTGTGGGAGCTACTGTGACTAAAACTGAGCTTCCCTACGCACAGGGAAGCAAGAGAAATGCTGATTTCATCAAGCCCAGTTACATACGCAGAATCTGTACTACTGCGCAAATAGGCATGTCTCTTTAGGCAAAAAACTCATTTCTGACAAAGTTGCCCAAATGCATCTCAGAAGTGTGCAACTTGTTCCCTGAGTTAGAAAACGTGGAGAAACGGTCGTTTCTGCTAGCGCTGTGCTTCTACACATGTATTTTCTGAACGGTGAAAGCGCAGAGTAATGCACTTTTCTCCCAGCAAATACACTGTTTCTAAGGAAAAGGGAACACACTGAGGAGACACTTGTGGGAGCTACTGTGACTAAAACTGAGCTTCCCTACGCACAGGGAAGCAAGAGAAATGCTCATTTCATCAAACCCAGTTACATACTCAGAATCTGAACTACTCCGCAAATAGGCATGTCTCTGTAGGCAAAAAACTCATTTCTGACAAAGTTGCCCAAATGCATCTCAGAAGTGTGCAACTTGTTCCCTGAGTTAGAAAACATCGAGAAATGGTCGTTTCTGCTAGCGCTGAGCTTCTACACATGTATTTGCTGAACGGTGAAAGCGCACAGTAATGCACTTTTCTCCCAGCAAATACACAGTTTCTAAGGAAATGGGAACACACTGAGGAGACACTTGTGGGAGCTACTGTGACTAAAACTGAGCTTCCCTACGCACAGGGAAGCAAGAGAAATGCTGATTTCATCAAGCCCAGTTACATACTCAGAATCTGTACTACTGCGCAAATAGGCATGTCTCTTTAGGCAAAAAACTCATTTCTGACAAAGTTGCCCAAATGCATCTCAGAAGTGTGCAACTTGTTCCCTGAGTTAGAAAACGTCGAGAAACGGTCGTTTCTGCTAGCGCTGTGCTTCTACACATGTATTTGCTGAACGGTGAAAGCGCAGAGTAATACACTTTTCTCCCAGCAAATACACTGTTTCTAAGGAAATGGGAACACACTGAGGAGACACTTGTGGGAGCTACTGTGACTAAAACTGAGCTTCCCTACGCACAGGGAAGCAAGAGAAATGCTGATTTCATCAAGCCCAGTTACATACTCAGAATCTGTACTACTGCGCAAATAGGCATGTCTCTTTAGGCAAAAAACTCATTTCTGACAAAGTTGCCCAAATGCATCTCAGAAGTGTGCAACTTGTTCCCTGAGTTAGAAAACGTCGAGAAACGGTCGTTTCTGCTATCGCTGTGCTTCTACACATGTATTTGCTGAACGGTGAAAGCGCAGAGGAATGCACTTTTCTCCCAGCAAATACACTGTTTCTAAGGAAATGGGAACACACTGAGGAGACACTTGTGGGAGCTACTGTGACTAAAACTGAGCTTCCCTACGTACAGGGAAGCAAGAGAAATGCTCATTTCATCAAACCCAGTTATATACTCAGAATCTGTACTACTGCGCAAATAGGCATGTCTCTGTAGGCAAAAAACTCATTTCTGACAAAGTTGCCCAAATGCATGTCAGAAGTGTGCAACTTGTTCCCTGAGTTAGAAAACGTCGAGAAACGGTCGTTTCTGCTAGCGCTGTGCTTCTACAAATGTATTTGCAGAACGGTGAAAGCGCACAGTAATGCACTTTTCTCCCAGCAAATACACTGTTTCTAAGGAAATGGGAACACACTGAGGAGACACTTGTGGGAGCTATGGTGACTAAAACTGAGCTTCCCTACGCACAGAAAAGCAAGAGAAATGCTGATTTCATCAAGCCCAGTTACATACTCAGAATCTGTACTACTGCGCAAATAGGCATGTCTCTGTAGGCAAAAAACTCATTTCTGACAAAGTTGCCCAAATGCATCTCAGAAGTGTGCAACTTGTTCCCTGAGTTAGAAAACGTCGAGAAACGGTCGTTTCTGGTAGCGCTGTGCTTCTACACATGTATTTGCTGAACGGTGAAAGCTCACAGTAATGCACTTTTCTCCCAGCAAATACACTGTTTCTAAGGAAATGGGAACACACTGAGGAGACACTTGTGGGAGCTACTGTGACTAAAACTGAGCTTCCCTATGCACAGGGAAGCAAGAGAAATGCTGATTTCATCAAGCCCAGTTACATACTCAGAATCTGTACTACTGCGCAAATAGGCATGTCTCTTTAGGCATAAAACTCATTTCTGACAAAGTTGCCCAAAAGCATCTCAGAAGTGTGCAACTTGTTCCCTGAGTTAGAAAACATCGATAAACGGTCGTTTCTGCTAGCGCTGTGCTTCTACACATGTATTTGCTGAACGGTGAAAGCGCACAGTAATGCACTTTTCTCCCAGCAAATACACTGTTTCTAAGGAAATGGGAACACACTGAGGAGACACTTGTGGGAGCTACTGTGACTAAAACTGAGCTTCCCTACGCACAGGGAAGCAAGAGAAATGCTGATTTCATCAAGCCCAGTTACATACTCAGAATCTGTACTACTGCGCAAATAGGCATGTCTCTGTAGGCAAAAAACTCATTTCGGACAAAGTTGCCCAAATGCATCTCAGAAGTGTGCAACTTGTTCCCTGAGTTAGAAAACGTCGAGAAACGGTCGTTTCGGCTAGCGCTGTGCTTCTACACATGTATTTGCTGAACGGTGAAAGCGCACAGTGATGCACTTTTCTCCCAGCAAATACACTGTTTCTAAGGAACTGGGAACACACTGAGGAGACACTTGTGGGAGCTACTGTGACTAAAACTGAGCTTCCCTACGCACAGGGAAGCAAGAGAAATGCAGATTTCATCAAGCCCAGTTACATACTCAGAATCTGTACTACTGCGCAAATAGGCATGTCTCTGTAGGCAAAAAACTCATTTCTGACAACGTTGCCGAAATGCATCTCAGAAGTGTGCAACTTGTTCCCTGAGTTAGAAAACGTCGAGAAACGGTCGTTTCTGCTAGCGCTGTGCTTCTACACATGTATTTGCTGAACGGTGAAAGCGCACAGTGATGCACTTTTCTCCCAGCAAATACACTGTTTCTAAGGAACTGGGAACAAACTGAGGAGACACTTGTGGGAGCTACTGTGACTAAAACTGAGCTTCCCTACGCACAGGGAAGCAAGAGAAATGCTGATTTCATCAAGCCCAGTTACATACTCAGAATCTGTACTACTGCGCAAATAGGCATGTCTCTGTAGGCAAAAAACTCATTTTTGAGAAAGTTACCCAAATGCATCTCAGAAGTGTGCAACTTGTTCCCTGAGTTAGAAAACGTCGAGAAAGGTTCGTTTCTGCTAGCGCTGTGCTTCTACACATGTATTTGCTGAACGGTGAAAGCACACAGTAATGCACTTTTCTCCCAGCAAATACACTGTTTCTAAGGAAATGGGAACACACTGAGGAGACACTTGTGGGAGCTACTGTGACTAAAACTGAGCTTCCCTACACACAGGGAAGCAAGAGAAATGCTGATTTCATCAAGCCCAGTTACATACTCAGAATCTGTACTACTGCACAAATAGGCATGTCTCTGTAGGCAAAAAACTCATTTCTGACAAAGTTGCCCAAATGCATCTCAGAAGTGTGCAACTTGTTCCCTGAGTTAGAAAAAGTCGAGAAACGTTCGTTTCTGCTATCGCTGTGCTTCTACACATGTATTTGCTGAACGGTGAAAGCGCACAGTGATGCACTTTTCTCCCAGCAAATACACTGTTCCTAAGGAACTGGGAACACACTGAGGAGACACTTGTGGGAGCTACTGTGACTAAAACTGAGCTTCCCTACGCACAGAGAAGAAAGAGAAATGCTGATTTCATCAAGCGCAGTTACATACTCAGAATCTGTACTACTGCGCAAATAGGCATGTCTTTGTAGGCAAAAAACTCATTTCTGACAAAGTTGCCCAAATGCATCTCAGAAGTGTGCAACTTGTACCCTGACTTAGAAAACGTCGAGAAACGTTCGTTTCTGCTAGCGCTGTGCTTCTACACATGTATTTGCTGAACGGTGAAAGCGCACAGTAATGCACTTTTCTCCCAGCAAATACACTGTTTCTAAGGAAATAGGAACACACTGAGGAGACACTTGTGGGAGCTACTGTGACTAAAACTGAGCTTCCCTACGCACAGGGAAGCAAGAGAAATGCTGATTTCATCCAGACCAGTTACATACTCAGAATCTGTACTACTGCGCAAATAGGCATGTCTCTGTAGGCAAAAAACTCATTTCTGACAAAGTTGCCCAAATGCATCTCAGAAGTCTGCAACTTGTTCCCTGAGTTAGAAAACGTCGAGAAACGTTCGTTTCTGCTAGCGCTGTGCTTCTACACATGTATTTGCTGAACGGTGAAAGCGCAGAGTAATGCACTTTTCTCCCAGCAAATACACTGTTTCTAAGGAAATGGGAACACACTGAGGAGACACTTGTGGGAGCTACTGTGACTAAAACTGAGCTTCCCTACACACAGGGAAGCAAGAGAAATGCTGATTTCATCAAGCCCAGTTACATACTCAGAATCTGTACTACTGCGCAAATAGGCATGTCTCTGTAAGGCAAAAAACTCATTTCTGACAAAGTTGCCCAAATGCATCTCAGAAGTGTGCAACTTGTTCCCTGAGTTAGAAAACGTCGAGAAACGTTCGATTCTGCTAGCGCTGTGCTTCTACACATGTATTTGCTGAACGGTGAAAGCGCACAGTAATGCACTTTTCTCCCAGCAAATACACTGTTTCTAAGGAAATGGGAACACACTGAGGAGACACTTGTGGGAGCTACTGTGACTAAAACTGAGCTTCCCTATGCACAGGGAAGCAAGAGAAATGCTGATTTCATCCAGCCTAGTTACATACTCAGAATCTGTACTACTGCGCAAAAGGCATGTCTCTGTAGGCAAAAAACTCATTTCTGACAAAGTTGCCCAAATGCATCTCAGAAGTGTGCAACTTGTTCCCTGAGTTAGAAACCGTTGAGCAACGTTCGTTTCTGCTAGCGCTGTGCTTCTACACATGTATTTGCTGAACGGTGAAAGCGCACAGTAATGCACTTTTCTCCCAGCAAATACACTGTTTCTAAGGAAATGGGAACACACTGAGGAGACACTTGTGGGAGCTACTGGGACTAAAACTGAGCTTCCCTACGCACAGGGAAGCAAGAGAAATGCTGATTTCATCAAGCCCAGTTACATACTCAGAATCTGTACTACTGCGCAAATAGGCATGTCTCTGTAGGCAAAAAACTCATTTCTGACAAAGTTGCCCAAATGCATCTCAGAAGTGTGCAACTTGTTCCCTGAGATAGAAAACGTCGAGAATCGGTCGTTTCTGCTAGCGCTATGCTTCTACACATGTATTTGCTGAACGGTGAAAGCACACAGTAATGCACTTTTCTCCCAGCAAATACACTGTTTCTAAGGAAATGGGAACACACTGAGGAGACACTTGTGGGAGCTACTGTGACTAAAACTGAGCTTCCCTACGCACAGGGAAGCAAGAGAAATGCTGATTTCATCAAGCCCAGTTACATACTCAGAATCTGTACTACTGCGCAAATAGGCATGTCTCTGTAGGCAAACAACTCATTTCTGACAAAGTTTCCCAAATGCATCTCAGAAGTGTGCAACTTGTTCCCTGAGTTAGACAACATCGAGAAACGGTCGTTTCTGCTAGCGCTGTGCTTCTACACATGTATTTGCTGAACGGTGAAAGCGCACAGTAATGCACTTTTCTCCCAGCAAATACACTGTTTCTAAGGAAATGGGAACACACTGAGGAGACACTTGTGGGAGCTACTGTGACTAAAACTGAGGTTCCCTACGCACAGGGAAGCAAGAGAAAGGCTGATTTCATCAAGCCCAGTTACATACTCAGAATCTGTACTACTGCACAAACAGGCATGTCTCTGTAGGCAAAAAACTCATTTCTGACAAAGTTGCCCAAATGCATCTCAGAAGTGTGCAACTTGTTCCCTGAGTTAGAAAACGTCGAGAAACGTTCGTTTCTGCTAGCGCTGTGCTTCTACACATGTATTTGCTGAACGGTGAAAGCGCACAGTAATGCACTTTTCTCCCAGCAAATACACTGTTTCTAAGGAAATGGGAACACACTGAGGAGACACTTGTGGGAGCTACTGTGACTAAAACTGAGCTTACCTACGCACAGGGAAGCAAGAGAAATGCTGATTTCATCAAGCCCAGTTACATACTCAGAATCTGTACTACTGCGCAAATAGGCATGTCTCTGTAGGCAAAAAACTCATTTCTGACAAAGTTGCCCAAATGCATCTCAGAAGTGTGCAACTTGTTACCTGAGTTAGAAAACGTCGAGAATCTGTCGTTTCTGCTAGCGCTGTGCTTCTACACATGAATTTGCTGAACGGTGAAAGCGCACAGTAATGCACTTTTCTCCCAGCAAATACACTGTTTCTAAGGAACTGGGAACACACTGAGGAGACACATGTGGGAGCTACTGTGACTAAAACTGAGCTTCCCTACGCACAGGGAAGCAAGAGAAATGCTGATTTCATCAAGCCTAGGTACATACTCAGCATCTGTACTACTGCGCAAATAGGCATGTCTCTGTAGGCAAAAAACTCATTTCTAACAAAGTTGCCCAAATGCATCTCAGAAGTGTGCAACATGTTTCCTGAGTGAGAAAACGTCGAAAAACGGTCGTTTCTGCTAGCGCTGTGCTTCTACACATGTATTTGCTGAACGGTGAAAGCGCACAGTAATGCACTTTTCTCCCAGCAAATACACTGTTTCTAAGGAATAGGGAACACACTGAGGAGACACTTGTGGGAGCTACTGTGACTAAAACTGAGCTTCCCTACGCACAGGGAAGCAAGAGAAATGCTGCTTTCAACAAGCCCAGGTACATACTCAGAATCTGTACTACTGTGCAAATAGGCATGTCTCTTTAGGCAAAAAACTCATTTCTGACAAAGTTGCCCAAATGCATCTCAGAAGTGTGCAACTTGTTCCCTGAGTTAGAAAACGTCGAGAAACGGTCGTTTCTGCTAGCGCTGTGCTTCTACACATGTATTTGCAGAACGGTGAAAGCGCAGAGTAATGCACTTTTCTCCCAGCAAATACACTGTTTCTAAGGAAATGGGAACACACTGTGGAGACACTTGTGGGAGCTACTGTGACTAAAACTGAGCTTCCCTACGCACAGGGAAGCAAGAGAAATGCTGATTTCATCAAGCCCAGTTACATACTCAGAATCTGAACTACTGCGCAAATAGGCATGTCTCTGTAGGCAAAAAACTCATTTCTGACAAAGTTACCCAAATGCATCTCAGAAGTGTGCAACTTCTTCCCTGAGTTAGAAAACGTCGAGAAACGGTCGTTTCTGCTAGCGCTGTGCTTCTACACATGTATTTGCAGAACGGTGAAAGCGCACAGTAATGCACTTTTCTCCCAGCAAATACACTGTTTCTAAGGAAATGGGAACACACTGAGGAGACACTTGTGGGAGCTACTGTGACTAAAACTGAGCTTCCCTACGCACAGGGAAGCAAGAGAAATGCTGATTTCATCAAGCCCAGTTACATACTCAGAATCTGTACTACTGCGCAAATAGGCATGTCTCTGTAGGCAAAAAACTCATTTCTGACAATGTTGCCCAAATGCATCTCAGAAGTGTGCAACTTGTTCCCTGAGTTAGAAAACATCGAGAAATGGTCGTTTCTGCTAGCGCTGTGCTTCTACACATGTATTTGCTGAACGGTGAAAGCGCACAGTAATGCACTTTTCTCCCAGCAAATACACTGTTTCTAAGGAAATGGGAACACACTGAGGAGACACTTGTGGGAGCTACTGGGACTAAAACTGAGCTTACCTACGCACAGGGAAGCAAGAGAAATGCTGATTTCATCAAGCCCAGTTACATACTCAGAATCTGTACTACTGCGCAAATAGGCATGTCTCTGTAGGCAAAAAACTCATTTCTGACAAAGTTGCCCAAATGCATCTCAGAAGTGTGCAACTTGTTCCCTGAGTTAGAAAACATCGAGAAACGGTCGTTTCTGCTAGCGCTGTGCTTCTACACATGTATTTGCTGAACGGTGAAAGCGCACAGTAATGCACTTTTCTCCCAGCAAATACACTGTTTCTAAGGAAATGGGAACACACTGAGGAGACACTTGTGGGAGCTACTGTGACCAAAACTGAGCTTCCCTACGCACAGGGAAGCAAGAGAAATGCTGATTTCATCAAGCCCAGTTACATACTCAGAATCTGTACTACTGCGCAAATAGGCATGTCTCTTTAGGCAAAAAACTCATTTCTGACAAAGTTGCCCAAATGCATCTCAGAAGTGTGCAACTTGTTCCCTGAGTTAGAAAACGTCGAGAAACGGTCGTTTCTGCTAGCGCTGTGCTTCTACACATGTATTTGCTGAACGGTGAAAGCGCACAGTAATGCACTTTTCTCCCAGCAAATACACTGTTTCTAAGGAAATGGGAACACACTGAGGAGACACTTGTGGGAGCTACTGTGACTAAAACTGAGCTTCCCTACGCACAGGGAAGCAAGAGAAATGCTGATTTCATCAAGCCCAGTTACATACTCAGAATCTGTACTACTGCGCAAATAGGCATGTCTCTGTAGGCAAAAAACTCATTTCTGACAAAGTTGCCCAAATGCATCTCAGAAGTGTGCAACTTGTTCCCTGAGTTAGAAAACGTCGAGAAACGGTCGTTTCTGCTAGCGCTGTGCTTCTACACATGTATTTGCAGAACGGTGAAAGCGCACAGTAATGCACTTTTCTCCCAGCAAATACACTGTTTCTAAGGAAATGGGAACACACTGAGGAGACACTTGTGGGAGCTACTGTGACTAAAACTGAGCTTCCCTACGCACAGGGAAGCAAGAGAAAGGCTGATTTCATCAAGCACAGTTACATACTCAGAATCTGTACTACTGCGCAAATAGGCATGTCTCTGTAGGCAAAAAACTCATTTCTGACGAAGTTGCCCCAATGCATCTCAGAAGTGTGCAACTTGTTCCCTGAGTTAGAAAACGTCGAGAAACGGTCGTTTCTGCTAGCGCTGTGCTTCTACACATGTATTTGCAGAACGGTGAAAGCGCAGAGTAATGCACTTTTCTCCCAGCAAATACACTGTTTCTAAGGAAATGTGAACACACTGTGGAGACACTTGTGGGAGCTACTGTGACTAAAACTGAGCTTCCCTACGCACAGGGAAGCAAGAGAAATGCTGATTTCATCAAGCCCAGTTACATACTCAGAATCTGTACTACTGCGCAAATAGGCATGTCTTTGTAGGCTAAAAACTCATTTCTGACAAAGTTGCCCAAATGCATCTCAGAAGTGTGCAACTTGTTCCCTGAGTTAGAAAACGTCGAGAAACGGTCGTTTCTGCTAGCGCTGTGCTTCTACACGTGTATTTGCTGAACGGTGAAAGCGCAGAGTAATGCACTTTTCTCCCAGCAAACACAGTGTTTCTAAGGAAATGGGAACACACTGAGGAGACACGTGTGGGAGCTACTGTGACTAAAACTGAGCTTCCCTACGCACAGGGAAGTAAGAGAAATGCTGATTTCATCAAGCCCAGTTACATACTCAGAATATGTACTACTGCGCAAATAGGCATGTCTCTGTAGGCAAAAAACTCATTTCTGACAAAGTTGCCCAAATGCATCTCAGAAGTGTGCCACTTGTTCCCTGAGTTAGAAAACATCGAGAAACGGTCGTTTCTGCTAGCGCTGTGCTTCTACACATGTATTTGCTGAACGGTGAAAGCGCACATTAATGCACTATTCTCCCAGCAAATACACTGTTTCTAAGGAAATGGGAACACACTGAGGAGACACTTGTGGGAGCTACTGTGACTAAAACTGAGCTTCCCTACGCACAGGGAAGCAAGAGAAATGCTGATTTCATCAAGCCCAGTTACATACTCAGAATCTGTACTACTGCGCAAATAGGCATGTCTCTTTAGGCAAAAAACTCATTTCTGACAAAGTTGCCCAAATGCATCTCAGAAGTGTGCAACCTGTTCCCTGAGTTAGAAAACGTCGAGAAACGGTCGTTTCTGCTAACGCTGTGCTTCTACACATGTATTTGCTGAACGGTGAAAGCGCAGAGTAATGTACTTTTCTCCCAGCAAATACACTGTTTCTAAGGAAATGGGAACACACTGAGGAGACACTTGTGGGAGCTACTGTGACTAAAACTGAGCTTCCCTACGCACAGGGAAGCAAGAGAAATGCTGATTTCATCAAGCCCAGTTACATACTCAGAATCTGTACTACTGCGCAAATAGGCATGTCTCTTTAGGCATAAAACTCATTTCTGACAAAGTTGCCCAAATGCATCTCAGAAGTGTGCAACTTGTTCCCTGAGTTAGAAAACGTCGAGTAACGTTCTTTTCTGCTAGCGCTGTGCTTCTACACATGTATTTGCTGAACGGTGAAAGCGCACAGTAATGCACTTTTCTCCCAGCAAATACACTCTTTCTAAGGAAATGGGAACACACTGAGGAGACACTTGTGGGAGCTACTGTGACTAAAACTGAGCTTCCCTACGCACAGGGAAGCAAGAGAAATGCTGATTTCATCAAGCCCAGTTACATACTCAGAATCTGTACTACTGCGCAAATAGGCATGTCTCTGTAGGCAAAAAACTCATTTCGGACAAAGTTGCCCAAATGCATCTCAGAAGTGTGCAACTTGTTCCCTGAGTTAGAAAACGTCGAGAAACGGTCGTTTCTGCTAGCGCTGTGCTTCTACACATGTATTTGCTGAACGGTGAAAGCGCACAGTGATGCACTTTTCTCCCAGCAAATACACTGTTTCTAAGGAACTGGGAACACACTGAGGAGACACTTGTGGGAGCTACTGTGACTAAAACTGAGCTTCCCTACGCACAGGGAAGCAAGAGAAATGCTGATTTCATCAAGCCCAGTTACATACTCAGAATCTGTACTACTGCGCAAATAGGCATGTCTCTGTAGGCAAAAAACTCATTTCTGACAACGTTGCCCAAATGCATCTCAGAAGTGTGCAACTTGTTCCCTGAGATAGAAAACGTCGAGAAACGGTCGTTTCTGCTAGCGCTGTGCTTCTACACATGTATTTGCTGAACGGTGAAAGCGCAGAGTAATGCACTTTTCTCCCAGCAAATACACTGTTTCTAAGGAACTGGGAACAAACTGAGGAGACACTTGTGGGAGCTACTGCGACTAAAACTGAGCTTCCCTACGCACAGGGAAGCAAGAGAAATGCTGATTTCATCAAGCCCAGTTACATACTCAGAATCTGTACTACTGCGCAAATAGGCATGTCTCTGTAGGCAAAAAACTCATTTTTGAAAAAGTTACCCAAATGCATCTCAGAAGTGTGCAACTTGTTCCCTGAGTTAGAAAACGTCGAGAAAGGTTCGTTTCTGCTAGCGCTGTGCTTCTACACATGTATTTGCTGAACGGTGAAAGCACACAGTAATGCACTTTTCTCCCAGCAAATACACTGTTTCTAAGGAAATGGGAACACACTGAGGAGACTCTTGTGGGAGCTACTGTGACTAAAACTGAGCTTCCCTACACACAGGGAAGCAAGAGAAATGCTGATTTCATCAAGCCCAGTTACATACTCAGAATCTGTACTACTGCACAAATAGGCATGTCTCTGTAGGCAAAAAACTCATTTCTGACAAAGTTGCCCAAATGCATCTCAGAAGTGTGCAACTTGTTCCCTGAGTTAGAAAACGTCGAGAAACGTTCGTTTCTGCTATCGCTGTGCTTCTACACATGTATTTGCTGAACGGTGAAAGCGCACAGTGATGCACTTTTCTCCCAGCAAATACACTGTTCCTAAGGAACTGGGAACACACTGAAGAGACACTTGTGGGAGCTACTGTGACTAAAACTGAGCTTCCCTACGCACAGAGAAGAAAGAGAAATGCTGATTTCATCAAGCGCAGTTACATACTCAGAATCTGTACTACTGCGCAAATAGGCATGTCTTTGTAGGCATAAAACTCATTTCTGACAAAGTTGCCCAAATGCAACTCAGAAGTGTGCAACTTGTTCCCTGACTTAGAAAACGTCGAGAAACGTTCGTTTCTGCTAGCGCTGTGCTTCTACACATGTATTTGCTGAACGGTGAAAGCGCACAGTAATGCACTTTTCTCCCAGCAAATACACTGTTTCTAAGAAAATGGGAACACACTGAGGAGACACTTGTGGGAGCTACTGGGACTAAAACTAAGCTTCCCTATGCACAGGGAAGCAAGAGAAATGCTGATTTCATCAAGCCCAGTTACATACTCAGAATCTGTACTACTGCGCAAATAGGCATGTCTCTGTAGGCAAAAAACTCATTTCTGACAAAGTTGCCCAAATGCATCTCAGAAGTGTGCAACTTGTTCCCTGAGTTAGAAAACATCGATAAACGGTCGTTTCTGCTAGCGCTGTGCTTCTACACATGTATTTGCTGAACGGTGAAAGCACACAGTAATGCACTTTTCTCCCAGCAAATACACTGTTTCTAAGGAAATGGGAACACACTGAGGAGACACTTGTGGGAGCTACTGCGACTAAAACTGAGCTTCCCTACGCACAGGGAAGCAAGAGAAATGCTGATTTCATCAAGCCCAGTTACATACTCAGAATCTGTACTACTGCGCAAATAGGCATGTCTCTGTAGGCAAAAAACTCATTTTTGAGAAAGTTACCCAAATGCATCTCAGAAGTGTGCAACTTGTTCCCTGAGTTAGAAAACGTCGAGAAAGGTTCGTTTCTGCTAGCGCTGTGCTTCTACACATGTATTTGCTGAACGGTGAAAGCACACAGTAATGCACTTTTCTCCCAGCAAATACACTGTTTCTAAGGAAATGGGAACACACTGAGGAGACTCTTGTGGGAGCTACTGTGACTAAAACTGAGCTTCCCTACACACAGGGAAGCAAGAGAAATGCTGATTTCATCAAGCCCAGTTACATACTCAGAATCTGTACTACTGCACAAATAGGCATGTCTCTGTAGGCAAAAAACTCATTTCTGACAAAGTTGCCCAAATGCATCTCAGAAGTGTGCAACTTGTTCCCTGAGTTAGAAAACGTCGAGAAACGTTCGTTTCTGCTATCGCTGTGCTTCTACACATGTATTTGCTGAACGGTGAAAGCGCACAGTGATGCACTTTTCTCCCAGCAAATACACTGTTCCTAAGGAACTGGGAACACACTGAGGAGACACTTGTGGGAGCTACTGTGACTAAAACTGAGCTTCCCTACGCACAGAGAAGAAAGAGAAATGCTGATTTCATCAAGCGCAGTTACATACTCAAAATCTGTACTACTGCGCAAATAGGCATGTCTTTGTAGGCATAAAACTCATTTCTGACAAAGTTGCCCAAATGCATCTCAGAAGTGTGCAACTTGTTCCCTGACTTAGAAAACGTCGAGAAACGTTCGTTTCTGCTAGCGCTGTGCTTCTACACATGTATTTGCTGAACGGTGAAAGCGCACAGTAATGCACTTTTCTCCCAGCAAATACACTGTTTCTAAGAAAATGGGAACACACTGAGGAGACACTTGTGGGAGCTACTGGGACTAAAACTAAGCTTCCCTATGCACAGGGAAGCAAGAGAAATGCTGATTTCATCAAGCCCAGTTACATACTCAGAATCTGTACTACTGCGCAAATAGGCATGTCTCTGTAGGCAAAAAACTCATTTCTGACAAAGTTGCCCAAATGCATCTCAGAAGTGTGCAACTTGTTCCCTGAGTTAGAAAACATCGATAAACGGTCGTTTCTGCTAGCGCTGTGCTTCTACACATGTATTTGCTGAACGGTGAAAGCACACAGTAATGCACTTTTCTCCCAGCAAATACACTGTTTCTAAGGAAATGGGAACACACTGAGGAGACACTTGTGGGAGCTACTGTGACTAAAACTGAGCTTCCCTACGCACAGGGAAGCAAGAGAAATGCTGATTTCATCAAGCCCAGTTACATACTCAGAATCTGTACTACTGCGCAAATAGGCATGTCTCTTTAGGCAAAAAACTCATTTCTGACAAAGTTGCCCAAATGCATCTCAGAAGTGTGCAACTTGTTCCCTGAGTTAGAAAACATCGAGAAACGGTCGTTTCTGCTAGCGCTGTGCTTCTACACATGTATTTGCTGAATGGTGAAAGCACACAGTAATGCACTTTTCTCCCAGCAAATACCCTGTTTCTAAGGAAATGGGAACACACTGAGGAGACACTTGTGGGAGCTACTGTGACTAAAACTGAGCTTCCCTACGCACAGGGAAGCAAGAGAAATGCTGATTTCATCAAGCCCAGTTACATACTCAGAATCAGTACTACTGCGCAAATAGGCATGTCTCTGTAGGCAAAAAACTCATTTCTGACAAAGTTGCCCAAATGCATCTCAGAAATGTGCAACTTGTTCCCTGAGTTAGAAAACATCGAGAAACGGTCGTTTCTGCTAGCGCTGTGCTTCCACACATGTATTTGCTGAACGGTGAAAGCGCACAGTAATGCATTTTTCTCCCAGCAAATACAGTGTTTCTAAGGAAATGGGAACACACTGAGGAGACACTTGTGGGAGCTACTGGGACTAAAACTGAGCTTCCCTACGCACAGGGAAGCAAGAGAAATGCTGATTTCATCAAGCCCAGTTACATACTCAGAATCTGTACTACAGCGCAAATAGGCATGTCTCTGTAGGCAAAAAACTCATTTCTGACAAAGTTGCCCAAATGCATCTCAGAAGTGTGCAACTTGTTGCCTGAGTTAGAAAACGTCGAGAAACGTTCGTTTCTGCTAGCGCTGTGCTTCTACACATGTATTTGCTGAACGGTGAAAGCGCACAGTAATGCACTTTTCTCCCAACAAATACCCTGTTTCTAAGGAAATGGGAACACACTGAGGAGACGCTTGTGGGAGCTACTGTGACTAAAACTGAGCTTCCCTACGCACAGGGAAGCAAGAGAAATGCTGATTTCATCAAGCCCAGTTACATACTCAGAATCAGTACTACTGCGCAAATAGGCATGTCTCTTTAGGCAAAAAACTCATTTATGACAAAGTTGCCCAAATGCATCTCAGAAATGAGCAACTTGTTCCCTGAGTTAGAAAACATCGAGAAACGGTCGTTTCTGCTAGCGCTGTGCTTCCACACATGTATTTGCTGAACGGTGAAAGCGCACAGTAATGCATTTTTCTCCCAGCAAATACAGTGTTTCTAAGGAAATGGGAACACACTGAGGAGACACTTGTGGGAGCTACTGGGACTAAAACTGAGCTTCCCTACGCACAGGGAAGCAAGAGAAATGCTGATTTCATCAAGCCCAGTTACATACTCAGAATCTGTACTACTGCGCAAATAGGCATGTCTCTGTAGGCAAAAAACTCATTTCTGACAAAGTTGCCCAAATGCATCTCAGAAGTGTGCAACTTGTTGCCTGAGTTAGAAAACGTCGAGAAACGTTCGTTTCTGCTAGCGCTGTGCTTCTACACATGTATTTGCTGAACGGTGAAAGCGCACAGTAATGCACTTTTCTCCCAGCAAATACACTGTTTCTAAGGAAATGGGAACACACTGAGGAGACACTTGTGGGAGCTACTGTGACTAAAACTGAGCTTCCCTACGCACAGGGAAGCAAGAGAAATGCTGATTTCATCAAGCCCAGTTACATACTCAGATTCTGTACTACTGCGCAAATAGGCATGTCTCTGTAGGCAAAAAACTCATTTCTGACAAAGTTGCCCAAATGCATCTCAGAAGTGTGCAACTTGTTTCCTGAGTTAGAAAACGTCGAGAAACGTTCGTTTCTGCTAGCGCTGTGCTTCTACACATGTATTTGCTGAACGGTGAAAGCGCACAGTAACGCACTTTTCTCCCAGCAAATATACTGTTTCTAAGGAAATGGGAACACACTGAGGAGACACTTGTGGGAGCTACCGTGACTAAAACTGAGCTTCCCTACGCACAGGGAAGCAAGAGAAATGCTGATTTCATCAAGCCCAGTTACATACTCAGAATCTGTACTACTGCGCAAATAGGCATGTCTCTGTAGGCAAAAAACTCATTTCTGACAAAGTTGCCCAAATGCATCTCCGAAGTGTGAAACTTGTTCCCTGAGTTAGAAAACATCGAGAAACGGTCGTTTCTGCTAGCACTGTGCTTCTACACATGTATTTCCTGAACGATGAAAGCGCACAGTAATGCACTTTTCTCCCAGCAAATACACTGTTTCTAAGGAAATGGGAACACACTGAGGAGACACTTGTGGGAGCTACTGTGACTAAAACTGAGCTTCCCTACGCACAGGGAAGCAAGAGAAATGCTGATTTCATCAAGCCCAGTTACATACTCAGAATCTTTACTACTGCGCAAATAGGCATGTCTCTTTAGGCAAAAAACTCATTTCTGACAAAGTTGCTCAAATGCATCTCAGAAGTGTGCAACTTGTTCCCTGAGATAGAAAACGTCGAGAAACGGTCGTTTCTGCTAGCGCTGTGCTTCTACACATGTATTTGCTGAACGGTGAAAGCGCACAGTAATGCACTTTTCTCCCAGCAAATACACTGTTTCTAAGGAAATGGGAACACACTGAGGAGACACTTGTGGGAGCTACTGTGACTAAAACTGAGCTTCCCTACACACAGGGAAGCAAGAGAAATGCTGATTTCATCAAGCCCAGTTACATACTCAGAATCTGTACTACTGCACAAATAGGCATGTCTCTTTCGGCAAAAAACTCATTTCTGACAAAGTTGCCCAAATGCATCTCAGAAGTGTGCAACTTTTTCCTGAGTTAGAAAACGTCGAGAAAGGTTCGTTTCTGCTAGCGCTGTGCTTCTACACATGTATTTGCTGAATGGTGAAAGCGCACAGTAACCCACTTTAATCCCAGCAAATACACAGTTTCTAAGGAAATGGGAACACACTGAGGAGACACTTGTGGGAGCTACTGTGACTAAAACTGACCTTCCCTACGCACAGGGAAGCAAGAGAAATGCTGATTTCATCAAGCCCAGTTACATACTCAGAATCTGTACTACTGCGCAAATAGGCATGTCTCTTTAGGCAAAAAACTCATTTCTGACAAAGTTGCCCAAATGCATCTCAGAAGTGTGCAACTTGTTCCCTGAGTTAGAAAACATCGAGAAACGGTCGTTTCTGCTAGCGCTGTGCTTCTACACATGTATTTGCTGAATGGTGAAAGGACACAGTAATACACTTTTCTCCCAGCAAATACCCTGTTTCTAAGGAAATGGGAACACACTGAGGAGACACTTGTGGGAGCTACTGTGACTAAAACTGAGCTTCCCTACACACAGGGAAGCAAGAGAAATGCTGATTTCATCAAGCCCAGTTACATACTCAGAATCTGTACTACTGCACAAATAGGCATGTCTCTTTCGGCAAAAAACTCATTTCTGACAAAGTTGCCCAAATGCATCTCAGAAGTGTGCAACTTTTTCCTGAGTTAGAAAACGTCGAGAAACGTTCGTTTCTGCTAGCGCTGTGCTTCTACACATGTATTTGCTGAACGGTGAAAGCGCACAGTAACGCACTTTAATCCCAGCAAATATACTGTTTCTAAGGAAATGGGAACACACTGAGGAGACACTTGTGGGAGCTACCGTGACTAAAACTGAGCTTCCCTACGCACAGGGAAGCAAGAGAAATGCTGATTTCATCAAGCCCAGTTACATACTCAGAATCTGTACTACTGCCCAAATAGGCATGTCTCTGTAGGCAAAAAACTCATTTCTGACAAAGTTGCCCAAATGCATCTCAGAAGTGTGCAACTTTTTCCCTGAGTTAGAAAACATCGAGAAACGGTCGTTTCTGCTAGTGCTGTGCTTCTACACATGTATTTGCTGAATGGTGAAAGCACACAGTAATGCACTTTTCTCCCAGCAAATACACTGTTTCTAAGGAAATGGGAACACACTGAGGAGACACTTGTGGGAGCTACTGTGACTAAAACTGAGCTTCCCTACTCACAGAGAAGCAAGAGAAATGCTGATTTCATCAAGCCCAGTTACATACTCAGAATCTGTACTACTGCGCAAATAGGCATGTCTCTGTAGGCAAAAAACTCATTTCTGACAAAGTTGCCCAAATGCATCTCCGAAGTGTGCAACTTGTTCCCTGAGTTAGAAAACAACGAGAAACGGTCGTTTCTGCTAGCGCTGTGCTTCTACACATGTATTTTCTGAACGATGAAAGCGCACAGTAATGCACTTTTCTCCCAGCAAATACACTGTTTCTAAGGAAATGGGAACACACTGAGGAGACACTTGTGGGAGCTACTGTGACTAAAACTGAGCTTCCCTACGCACAGGGAAGCAAGAGAAATGCTGATTTCATCAAGCCCAGTTACATACTCAGAATCTGTACTACTGCGCAAATAGGCATGTCTCTTTAGGCAAAAAACTCATTTCTGACAAAGTTGCCCAAATGCATCTCAGAAGTGTGCAACTTGTTCCCTGAGATAGAAAACGTCGAGAAACGGTCGTTTCTGCTAGCGCTGTGCTTCTACACATGTATTTGCTGAACGGTGAAAGCGCACAGTAATGCACTTTTCTCCCAGCAAATACACTGTTTCTAAGGAAATGGGAACACACTGAGGAGACACTTGTGGGAGCTACTGTGACTAAAACTGAGCTTCCCTACACACAGGGAAGCAAGAGAAATGCTGATTTCATCAAGCCCAGTTACATACTCAGAATCTGTACTACTGCACAAATAGGCATGTCTCTTTCGGCAAAAAACTCATTTCTGACAAAGTTGCCCAAATGCATCTCAGAAGTGTGCAACTTTTTCCTGAGTTAGAAAACGTCGAGAAACGTTCGTTTCTGCTAGCGCTGTGCTTCTACACATGTATTTGCTGAACGGTGAAAGCGCACAGTAACGCACTTTAATCCCAGCAAATACACTGTTTCTAAGGAAATGGGAACACACTGAGGAGACACTTGTGGGAGCTACTGTGACTAAAACTGACCTTCCCTACGCACAGGGAAGCAAGAGAAATGCTGATTTCATCAAGCCCAGTTACATACTCAAAACCTGTACTACTGCGCAAATAGGCATGTCTCTGTAGGCAAAAAACTCATTTCTGACAAAGTTGCCCAAATGCACCTCAGAAGTGTGCAACTTGTTCCCTGAGTTAGAAAACGTCGAGAAACGGTCGTTTCTGCTAGCGCTGTGCTTCTACACATGTATTTGCTTAACGGTGAAAGCCCACAGTAATGCACTTTTCTCCCAGCAAATACACTGTTTCTAAGGAAATGGGAACACACTGAGGAGACACTTGTGGGAGCTACTGTGACTAAAACTGAGCTTCCCTACGCACAGGGAAGCAAGAGAAATGCTGATTTCATCAAGCCCAGTTACATACTCAGAATCTGTACTACTGCGCAAATAGGCATGTCTCTGTAGGCAAAAAACTCATTTCGGACAAAGTTGCCCAAATGCATCTCAGAAGTGTACAACTTGTTCCCTGAGTTAGAAAACATCGATAAACGGTCGTTTCTGCTAGCGCTGTGCTTCTACACATGTATTTGCTGAACGGTGAAAGCGCACAGTAATGCACTTTTCTCCCAGCAAATACACTGTTTCTAAGGAAATGGGAACACACTGAGGAGACACTTGTGGGAGCTACTGTGACTAAAACTGAGCTTCCCTACGCACAGGGAAGCAAGAGAAATGCTGATTTCATCAAGCCCAGTTACATACTCAGAATCTGTACTACTGCGCAAATAGGCATATCTCTTTAGTCAAAAAACTCATTTCTGACAAAGTTGCCCAAATGCATCTCAGAAGTGTGCAACTTGTTCCCTGAGTTAGAAAACATGGAGAAACGGTCGTTTCTGCTAGCGCTGTGCTTCTACACATGTATTTGCTGAACGGTGAAAGCGCACAGTAATGCACTTTTCTCCCAGCAAATACACTGTTTCTAAGGAAATGGGAACACACTGAGGAGACACTTGTGGGAGCTACTGTGACTAAAACTGAGCTTCCCTACGCACAGGGAAGCAAGAGAAATGCTGATTTCATCACGCCCAGTTACATACTCAGAATCTGTACTACTGCGCAAATAGGCATGTCTCTGTAGGCAAAAAACTCATTTCTGACAAAGTTGCCCAAATGCATCTCAGAAGTGTGCAACTTGTTCCCTGAGTTAGAAAACGTCGAGAAACGTTCGTTTCTGCTAGCGCTGTGCTTCTACACATGTATTTGCTGAACGGTGAAAGCGCACAGTAATGCATTTTCTCCCAGCAAATACACTGTTTCTAAGGAAATGGGAACACACTGAGGAGACACTTGTGGGAGCTACTGGGACTAAAACTGAGCTTCCCTACGCACAGGGAAGCAAGAGAAATGCTGATTTCATCAAGCCCAGTTACATACTCAGAATCTGTACTACTGCGCAAATAGGCATGTCTCTGTAGGCAATAAACTCATTTCTGACAAAGTTGCCCAAATGCATCTCAGAAGTGTGCAACTTGTTCCCTGAGTTAGAAAACATCGAGAAACGGTCGTTTTTGCTAGTGCTGTGCTTCTACACATGTATTTGCTGAATGGTGAAAGCACACAGTAATGCACTTTTCTCCCAGCAAATACACTGTTTCTAAGGAAATGGGAACACACTGAGGAGACACTTGTGGGAGCTACTGTGACTAAAACTGAGCTTCCCTACGCACAGGGAAGCAAGAGAAATGCTGATTTCATCAAGCCCAGTTACATACTCAGAATCTGTACTACTGCGCAAATAGGCATGTCTCTGTAGGCAAAAAACTCATTTCTGACAAAGTTGCCCAAATGCATCTCAGAAGTGTGCAACTTGTTCCCTGAGTTAGAAAACATCGAGAAACGGTCGTTTCAGCTAGCGCTGTGCTTCTACACATGTATTTGCTGAACGGTGAAAGCGCACAGTAATGCACTTTTCTCCCAGCAAATACACTGTTTCTAAGGAAATGGGAACACACTGAGGAGACACTTGTGGGAGCTACTGTGACTAAAACTGAGCTTCCCTACGCACAGGGAAGCAAGAGAAATGCTGATTTCATCAAGCCCAGTTACATACTCAGAATCTGTACTACTGCGCAAATAGGTATGTCTCTTTAGGCAAAAAACTCATTTCTGACAAAGTTGCCCAAATGCATCTCAGAAGTGTGCAACTTGTTCCCTGAGATAGAAAACGTCGAGAAACGGTCGTTTCAGCTAGCGCTGTGCTTCTACACATGTATTTGCTGAACGGTGAAAGCGCACAGTAACGCACTTTTCTCCCAGCAAATACACTGTTTCTAAGGAAATGGGAACACACTGAGGAGACACTTGTGGGAGCTACTGTGACTAAAACTGAGCTTCCCTACGCACAGGGAAGCAAGAGAAATGCTGATTTCATCAAGCCCAGTTACATACTCAGAATCTGTACTACTGCGCAAATAGGCATGTCTCTTTAGGCAAAAAACTCATTTCTGACAAAGTTGCCCAAATGCATCTCAGAAGTGTGCAACTTGTTCCCTGAGTTAGAAAACGTCGAGAAACGGTCGTTTCTGCTAGCGCTGTGCTTCTACACATGTATTTGCTGAACGGTGAAAGCGCACAGTAACGCACTTTTTTCCCAGCAAATACACTGTTACTAAAGAAATGGGAACACACTGAGGAGACACTTGTGGGAGCTACTGTGACTAAACCTGAGCTTCCCTACGCACAGGGAAGCAAGAGAAATGCTGATTTCATCAAGCCCAGTTACATACTCAGAATCTGTACTACTGCGCAAATAGGCATATCTCTGTAGGCAAAAAACTCATTTCTGACAAAGTTGCCCAAATGCATCTCCGAAGTGTGCAACTTGTTCCCTGAGTTAGAAAACATCGAGAAACGGTCGTTTCTGCTAGCGCTGTGCTTCTACACATGTATTTTCTGAACGGTGAATGCGCACAGTAATGCACTTTTCTCCCAGCAAATACACTGTTTCTAAGGAAATGGGAACACACTGAGGAGACACTTGTGGGAGCTACTGTGACTAAAACTGAGCTTCCCTACGCACAGGGAAGCAAGAGAAATGCTGATTTCATCAAGCCCAGTTACATACTCAGAATCTGTACTACTGCGCAAATAGGCATGTCTCTGTAGGCAAAAAACTCATTTCTGACAAAGTTGCCCAAATGCATCTCAGAAGTGTGCAACTTGTTCCCTGAGATAGAAAACGTCGAGAAACGGTCGTTTCTGCTAGCGCTGTGCTTCTACACATGTATTTGCTGAACGGTGAAAGCGCACAGTAATGCACTTTTCTCCCAGCAAATACACTGTTTCTAAGGAAATGGGAACACACTGAGGAGACACTTGTGGGAGCTACTGTGACTAAAACTGAGCTTCCCTACACACAGGGAAGCAAGAGAAATGCTGATTTCATCAAGCCCAGTTACATACTCAGAATCTGTACTACTGCGCAAATAGGCATGTCTCTTTCGGCAAAAAACTCATTTCTGACAAAGTTGCCCAAATGCATCTCAGAAGTGTGCAACTTTTTCCTGAGTTAGAAAACGTCGAGAAACGTTCGTTTCTGCTAGCGCTGTGCTTCTACACATGTATTTGCTGAACGGTGAAAGCGCACAGTAACGCACTTTAATCCCAGCAAATACACCGTTTCTAAGGAAATGGGAACACACTGAGGAGACACTTGTGGGAGCTACTGTGACTAAAACTGACCTTCCCTACGCACAGGGAAGCAAGAGAAATGCTGATTTCATCAAGCCCAGTTACATACTCATAATCTGTACTACTGCGCAAATAGGCATGTCTCTGTAGGCAAAAAACTCATTTCTGACAAAGTTGCCCAAATGCACCTCAGAAGTGTGCAACTTGTTCCCTGAGTTAGAAAACGTCGAGAAACGGTCGTTTCTGCTAGCGCTGTGCTTCTACACATGTATTTGCTTAACGGTGAAAGCCCACAGTAACGCACTTTTCTCCCAGCAAATACACTGTTTCTAAGGAAATGGGAACACACTGAGGAGACACTTGTGGGAGCTACTGTGACTAAAACTGAGCTTCCCTACGCACAGGGAAGCAAGAGAAATGCTGATTTCATCAAGCCCAGTTACATACTCAGAATCTGTACTACTGCGCAAATAGGCATGTCTCTGTAGGCAAAAAACTCATTTCAGACAAAGTTGCCCAAATGCATCTCAGAAGTGTACAACTTGTTCCCTGAGTTAGAAAACATCGATAAACGGTCGTTTCTGCTAGCGCTGTGCTTCTACACATGTATTTGCTGAACGGTGAAAGCGCACAGTAATGCACTTTTCTCCCAGCAAATACACTGTTTCTAAGGAAATGGGAACACACTGAGGAGACACTTGTGGGAGCTACTGTGACTAAAACTGAGCTTCCCTACGCACAGGGAAGCAAGAGAAAGGCTGATTTCATCAAGCCCAGTTACATACTCAGAATCTGTACTACTGCGCAAATAGGCATGTCTCTGTAGGCAAAAAACTCATTTCTGACAAAGTTGCCCAAATGCATCTCAGAAGTGTGCAACTTGTTCCCTGAGTTAGAAAACGTCGAGAAACGGTCGTTTCTGCTAGCGCTGTGCTTCTACACATGTATTTGCAGAACGGTGAAAGCGCACAGTAATGCACTTTTCTCCCAGCAAATACACTGTTTCTAAGAAAATGGGAACACACTGAGGAGACACTTGTGGGAGCTACCGTTACTAAAACAGAGCTTCCCTACGCACAGGGAAGCAAGAGAAATGCTGATTTCATAAAGCCCAGTTACATACTCAGAATCTGTACTACTGCGCAAATAGGCATGTCTCTGTAGGCAAAAAACTCATTTCTGACAAAGTTGCCCAAATGCATCTCAGAAGTGTGCAACTTGTTCCCTGAGTTAGAAAACATCGAGAAACGGTCGTTTGTGCTAGCGCTGTGCTTCTACACATGTATTTGCTGAACGGTGAAAGCGCACAGTAACGCACTTTAATCCCAGCAAATACACTGTTTCTAAGGAAATGGGAACACACTGAGGAGACACTTGTGGGAGCTACTGTGACTAAAACTGACCTTCCCTACGCACAGGGAAGCAAGAGAAATGCTGATTTCATCAAGCCCAGTTACATACTCAAAACCTGTACTACTGCGCAAATAGGCATGTCTCTGTAGGCAAAAAACTCATTTCTGACAAAGTTGCCCAAATGCACCTCAGAAGTGTGCAACTTGTTCCCTGAGTTAGAAAACGTCGAGAAACGGTCGTTTCTGCTAGCGCTGTGCTTCTACACATGTATTTGCTTAACGGTGAAAGCCCACAGTAACGCACTTTTCTCCCAGCAAATACACTGTTTCTAAGGAAATGGGAACACACTGAGGAGACACTTGTGGGAGCTACTGTGACTAAAACTGAGCTTCCCTACGCACAGGGAAGCAAGAGAAATGCTGATTTCATCAAGCCCAGTTACATACTCAGAATCTGTACTACTGCGCAAATAGGCATGTCTCTGTAGGCAAAAAACTCATTTCGGACAAAGTTGCCCAAATGCATCTCAGAAGTGTACAACTTGTTCCCTGAGTTAGAAAACATCGATAAACGGTCGTTTCTGCTAGCGCTGTGCTTCTACACATGTATTTGCTGAACGGTGAAAGCGCACAGTAATGCACTTTTCTCCCAGCAAATACACTGTTTCTAAGGAAATGGGAACACACTGAGGAGACACTTGTGGGAGCTACTGTGACTAAAACTGAGCTTCCCTACGCACAGGGAAGCAAGAGAAATGCTGATTTCATCAAGCCCAGTTACATACTCAGAATCTGTACTACTGCGCAAATAGGCATATCTCTTTAGTCAAAAAACTCATTTCTGACAAAGTTGCCCAAATGCATCTCAGAAGTGTGCAACTTGTTCCCTGAGTTAGAAAACATGGAGAAACGGTCGTTTCTGCTAGCGCTGTGCTTCTACACATGTATTTGCTGAACGGTGAAAGCGCACAGTAATGCACTTTTCTCCCAGCAAATACACTGTTTCTAAGGAAATGGGAACACACTGAGGAGACACTTGTGGGAGCTACTGTGACTAAAACTGAGCTTCCCTACGCACAGGGAAGCAAGAGAAATGCTGATTTCATCACGCCCAGTTACATACTCAGAATCTGTACTACTGCGCAAATAGGCATGTCTCTGTAGGCAAAAAACTCATTTCTGACAAAGTTGCCCAAATGCATCTCAGAAGTGTGCAACTTGTTCCCTGAGTTAGAAAACGTCGAGAAACGTTCGTTTCTGCTAGCGCTGTGCTTCTACACATGTATTTGCTGAACGGTGAAAGCGCACAGTAATGCATTTTCTCCCAGCAAATACACTGTTTCTAAGGAAATGGGAACACACTGAGGAGACACTTGTGGGAGCTACTGGGACTAAAACTGAGCTTCCCTACGCACAGGGAAGCAAGAGAAATGCTGATTTCATCAAGCCCAGTTACATACTCAGAATCTGTACTACTGCGCAAATAGGCATGTCTCTGTAGGCAAAAAACTCATTTCTGACAAAGTTGCCCAAATGCATCTCAGAAGTGTGCAACTTGTTCCCTGAGTTAGAAAACATCGAGAAACGGTCGTTTTTGCTAGTGCTGTGCTTCTACACATGTATTTGCTGATGGTGAAAGCACACAGTAATGCACTTTTCTCCCAGCAAATACACTGTTTCTAAGGAAATGGGAACACACTGAGGAGACACTTGTGGGAGCTACTGTGACTAAAACTGAGCTTCCCTACGCACAGGGAAGCAAGAGAAATGCTGATTTCATCAAGCCCAGTTACATACTCAGAATCTGTACTACTGCGCAAATAGGCATGTCTCTGTAGGCAAAAAACTCATTTCTGACAAAGTTGCCCAAATGCATCTCAGAAGTGTGCAACTTGTTCCCTGAGTTAGAAAACATCGAGAAACGGTCGTTTCAGCTAGCGCTGTGCTTCTACACATGTATTTGCTGAACGGTGAAAGCGCACAGTAATGCACTTTTCTCCCAGCAAATACACTGTTTCTAAGGAAATGGGAACACACTGAGGAGACACTTGTGGGAGCTACTGTGACTAAAACTGAGCTTCCCTACGCACAGGGAAGCAAGAGAAATGCTGATTTCATCAAGCCCAGTTACATACTCAGAATCTGTACTACTGCGCAAATAGGTATGTCTCTTTAGGCAAAAAACTCATTTCTGACAAAGTTGCCCAAATGCATCTCAGAAGTGTGCAACTTGTTCCCTGAGATAGAAAACGTCGAGAAACGGTCGTTTCAGCTAGCGCTGTGCTTCTACACATGTATTTGCTGAACGGTGAAAGCGCACAGTAACGCACTTTTCTCCCAGCAAATACACTGTTTCTAAGGAAATGGGAACACACTGAGGAGACACTTGTGGGAGCTACTGTGACTAAAACTGAGCTTCCCTACGCACAGGGAAGCAAGAGAAATGCTGATTTCATCAAGCCCAGTTACATACTCAGAATCTGTACTACTGCGCAAATAGGCATGTCTCTTTAGGCAAAAAACTCATTTCTGACAAAGTTGCCCAAATGCATCTCAGAAGTGTGCAACTTGTTCCCTGAGTTAGAAAACGTCGAGAAACGTTCGTTTCTGATAGCGCTGTGCTTCTACACATGTATTTGCTGAACGGTGAAAGCGCACAGTAACGCACTTTTCTCCCAGCAAATACACTGTTACTAAAGAAATGGGAACACACTGAGGAGACACTTGTGGGAGCTACTGTGACTAAACCTGAGCTTCCCTACACACAGGGAAGCAAGAGAAATGCTGATTTCATCAAGCCCAGTTACATACTCAGAATCTGTACTACTGCGCAAATAGGCATATCTCTGTAGGCAAAAAACTCATTTCTGACAAAGTTGCCCAAATGCATCTCCGAAGTGTGCAACTTGTTCCCTGAGTTAGAAAACATCGAGAAACGGTCGTTTCTGCTAGCGCTGTGCTTCTACACATGTATTTTCTGAACGGTGAAAGCGCACAGTAATGCACTTTTCTCCCAGCAAATACACTGTTTCTAAGGAAATGGGAACACACTGAGGAGACACTTGTGGGAGCTACTGTGACTAAAACTGAGCTTCCCTACGCACAGGGAAGCAAGAGAAATGCTGATTTCATCAAGCCCAGTTACATACTCAGAATCTGTACTACTGCGCAAATAGGCATGTCTCTGTAGGCAAAAAACTCATTTCTGACAAAGTTGCCCAAATGCATCTCAGAAGTGTGCAACTTGTTCCCTGAGATAGAAAACGTCGAGAAACGGTCGTTTCAGCTAGCGCTGTGCTTCTACACATGTATTTGCTGAACGGTGAAAGCGCACAGTAACGCACTTTTCTCCCAGCAAATACACTGTTTCTAAGGAAATGGGAACACACTGAGGAGACACTTGTGGGAGCTACTGTGACTAAAACTGAGCTTCCCTACGCACAGGGAAGCAAGAGAAATGCTGATTTCATCAAGCCCAGTTACATACTCAGAATCTGTACTACTGCGCAAATAGGCATGTCTCTTTAGGCAAAAAACTCATTTCTGACAAAGTTGCCCAAATGCATCTCAGAAGTGTGCAACTTGTTCCCTGAGTTAGAAAACATCGAGAAACGGTCGTTTCTGCTAGCGCTGTGCTTCTACACATGTATTTGCTGAACGGTGAAAGCGCAGAGTAATGTACTTTTCTCCCAGCAAATACACTGTTTCTACGGAAATGGGAACACACTGAGGAGACACTTGTGGGAGCTACTGTGACTAAAACTGAGCTTCCCTACGCACAGGGAAGCAAGAGAAATGCTGATTTCATCAAGCCCAGTTACATACTCAGAATCTGTACTACTGCGCAAATAGGCATGTCTCTTTAGGCAAAAAACTCATTTCTGACAAAGTTGCCCAAATGCATCTCAGAAGTGTGCAACTTGTTCCCTGAGTTAGAAAACATCGAGAAACTGTCGTTTCTGCTAGTGCTGTGCTTCTACACATGTATTTGCTGAACGGTGAAAGCGCACAGTAATGCACTTTTCTCCCAGCAAATACACTGTTTCTAAGGAAATGGGAACACACTGAGGAGACACTTGTGGGAGCTACTGTGACTAAAACTGAGCTTCCCTACGCACAGGGAAGCAAGAGAAATGCTGATTTCATCAAGCCCAGTTACATACTCAGAATCTGTACTACTGCGCAAATAGGCATGTCTCTGTAGGCAAAAAACTCATTTCGGACAAAGTTGCCCAAATGCATCTCAGAAGTGTGCAACTTGTTCCCTGAGTTAGAAAACGTCGAGAAACGTTCGTTTCTGCTAGCGCTGTGCTTCTACACATGTATTTGCTGAACGGTGAAAGCGCACAGTAACGCACTTTTCTCCCAGCAAATACACTGTTTCTAAGGAAATGGGAACACACTGAGGAGACACTTGTGGGAGCTACTGTGACTAAAACTGAGCTTCCCTACGCACAGGGAAGCAAGAGAAATGCTGATTTCATCAAGCCCAGTTACATACTCAGAATCTGTACTACTGCACAAATAGGCATGTCTCTTTAGGCAAAAAACTCATTTCTGACAAAGTTGCCCAAATGCATCTGAGAAGTGTGCAACTTGTTCCCTGAGATAGAAAACGTCGAGAAACGGTCGTTTCTGCTAGCTCTGTGCTTCTACACATGTATTTGCTGAACGGTGAAAGCGCAGAGTAATGCACTTTTCTACCAGCAAATACACTGTTTCTAAGGAAATGGGAACACACTGAGGAGACACTTGTGGGAGCTACTGTGACTAAAACTGAGCTTCCCTACACACAGGGAAGCAAGAGAAATGCTGATTTCATCACGCCCAGTTACATACTCAGAATCTGTACTACTGCGCAAATAGGCATGTCTCTGTAGGCAAAAAACTCATTTCTGACAAAGTTGCCCAAATGCATCTCAGAAGTGTGCAACTTTTTCCTGAGTTAGAAACGTCGAGAAACGTTCGTTTCTGCTAGCGCTGTGCTTCTACACATGTATTTGCTGAACGGTGAAAGCGCACAGTAACGCACTTTAATCCCAGCAAATACACTGTTTCTAAGGAAATGGGAACACACTGAGGAGACACTTGTGGGAACTACTGTGACTAAAACTGAGCTTCCCTACGCACAGGGAAGCAAGAGAAATGCTGATTTCATCAAGCCCAGTTACATACTCAAAATCTGTACTACTGCGCAAATAGGCATGTCTCTGTAGGCAAAAAACTCATTTCTGACAAAGTTGCCCAAATGCACTTCAGAAGTGTGCAACTTGTTCCCTGAGTTAGAAAACATCGAGAAACGGTCGTTTCTGCTAGCACTGTGCTTCTACACATGTATTTGCTTAACGGTGAAAGCCCACAGTAACGCACTTTTCTCCCAGCAAATACACTGTTTCTAAGGAAATGGGAACACACTGAGGAGACACTTGTGGGAGCTACTGTGACTAAAACTGAGCTTCCCTACGCACAGGGAAGCAAGAGAAAGGCTGATTTCATCAAGCCCAGTTACATACTCAGAATCTGTACTACTGCGCAAATAGGCATGTCTCTGTAGGCAAAAAACTCATTTCGGACAAAGTTGCCCAAATGCATCTCAGAAGTGTACAACTTGTTCCCTGAGTTAGAAAACATCGATAAACGGTCGTTTCTGCTAGCGCTGTGCTTCTACACATGTATTTGCTGAACGGTAAAAGCGCACAGTAATGCACTTTTCTCCCAGCAAATACACTGTTTCTAAGGAAATGGGAACACACTGAGGAGACACTTGTGGGAGCTACTGGGACTAAAACTGAGCTTCCCTACGCACAGGGAAGCAAGAGAAATGCTGATTTCATCAAGCCCAGTTACATACTCAGAATCTGTACTACTGCGCAAATAGGCATATCTCTTTAGGCAAAAAACTCATTTCTGACAAAGTTGCCCAAATGCATCTCAGAAGAGTGCAACTTGCTTCCTGAGTTAGAAAACGTCGAGAAACGTTCGTTTCTGCTAGCGCTGTGCTTCTACACATGTATTTGCTGAACGGTGAAAGCGCACAGTAACGCACTTTTCTCCCAGCAAATACAATGTTTCTAAGGAAATGGGAACACACTGAGGAGACACTTGTGGGAGCTACTGTGACTAAAACTGAGCTTCCCTACGCACAGGGAAGCAAGAGAAATGCTGATTTCATCAAGCCCAGTTACATACTCAGAATCTGTACTACTGCGCAAATAGGCATGTCTCTTTCGAAAAAAACTCATTTCTGACAAAGTTGCCCAAATGCATCTCAGAAGTGTGCAACTTGTTCCCTGAGTTAGAAAACGTCGAGAAACGGTCGTTTCTGCTAGCGCTGTGCTTCTACACATGTATTTGCTGAACGGTGAAAGCGCACAGTAATGCACTTTTCTCCCAGCAAATACACTGTTTCTAAGAAAATGGGAACACACTGAGGAGACACTTGTGGGAGCTACTGTGACTAAAACTAAGCTTCCCTACGCACAGGGAAGCAAGAGAAATGCTGATTTCATCAAGCCCAGTTACATACTCAGAATGTGTACTACTGCGCAAATAGGCATGTCTCTGTAGGCAAAAAACTAATTTCTGACAAAGTTGCCCAAATACATCTCAGAAGTGTGCAACTTGTTCCCTGAGTTAGAAAACATCGAGAAACGGTCGTTTCTGCTAGCGCTGTGCTTCTACACATGTATTTGCTGAACGGTGAAAGCGCACAGTAATGCACTTTTCTCCCAGCAAATACACTGTTTCTAAGGAACTGGAAACACACTGAGGAGACACTTGTGGGAGCTACTGTGACTAAAACTGAGCTTCCCTACGCACAGGGAAGCAAGAGAAATGCTGATTTCATCAAGCCCAGTTACATACTCAGAATCTGTACTACTGCGCAGATAGGCATGTCTCTGTAGGCAAAAAACTCATTTCTGACAAAGTTGCCCAAATGCATCTCAGAAGTGTGCAACTTTTTCCTGAGTTAGAAAACGTCGATAAACGTTCGTTTCTGCTAGCGCTGTGCTTCTACACATGTACTTGCTGAACGGTGAAAGCGCACAGTAACGCACTTTAATCCCAGCAAATACACTGTTTCTAAGGAAATGGGAACACACTGAGGAGACACTTGTGGGAACTACTGTGACTAAAACTGAGCTTCCCTACGCACAGGGAAGCAAGAAAAATGCTGATTTCATCAAGCCCAGTTACATACTCAAAATCTGTACTACTGCGCAAATAGGCATGTCTCTGTAGGCAAAAAACTCATTTCTGACAAAGTTGCCCAAATGCACCTCAGAAGTGTGCAACTTGTTCCCTGAGTTAGAAAACATCGAGAAACGGTCGTTTCTGCTAGCGCTGTGCTTCTACACATGTATTTGCTTAACGGTGAAAGCCCACAGTAACGCACTTTTCTCCCAGCAAATACACTGTTTCTAAGGAAATGGGAACACACTGAGGAGACACTTGTGGGAGCTACTGTGACTAAAACTGAGCTTCCCTACGCACAGGGAAGCAAGAGAAAGGCTGATTTCATCAAGCCCAGTTACATACTCAGAATCTGTACTACTGCGCAAATAGGCATGTCTCTGTGGGCAAAAAACTCATTTCGGACAAAGTTGCCCAAATGCATCTCAGAAGTGTACAACTTGTTCCCTGAGTTAGAAAACATCGATAAACGGTCGTTTCTGCTAGCGCTGTGCTTCTACACATGTATTTGCTGAACGGTGAAAGCGCACAGTAATGCACTTTTCTCCCAGCAAATACACTGTTTCTAAGGAAATGGGAACACACTGAGGAGACACTTGTGGGAGCTACTGGGACTAAAACTGAGCTTCCCTACGCACAGGGAAGCAAGAGAAATGCTGATTTCATCAAGCCCAGTTACATACTCAGAATCTGTACTACTGCGCAAATAGGCATATCTCTTTAGGCAAAAAACTCATTTCTGACAAAGTTGCCCAAATGCATCTCAGAAGAGTGCAACTTGTTTCCTGAGTTAGAAAACGTCGAGAAACATTCGTTTCTGCTAGCGCTGTGCTTCTACACATGTATTAGCTGAACGGTGAAAGCGCACAGTAACGCACTTTTCTCCCAGCAAATACAATGTTTCTAAGGAAATGGGAACACACTGAGGAGACACTTGTGGGAGCTACTGTGACTAAAACTGAGCTTCCCTACGCACAGGGAAGCAAGAGAAATGCTGATTTCATCAAGCCCAGTTACATACTCAGAATCTGTACTACTGCGCAAATAGGCATGTCTCTGTAGGCAAAAAACTCATTTCTGACAAAGTTGCCCAAATGCATCTCAGAAGTGTGCAACTTGTTCCCTGAGTTAGAAAACGTCGAGAAACGGTCGTTTCTGCTAGCGCTGTGCTTCTACACATGTATTTGCTGAACGGTGAAATTGCACAGTAATGCACTTTTCTCCCAGCAAATACACTGTTTCTAAGAAAATGGGAACACACTGAGGAGACACTTGTGGGAGCTACTGTGACTAAAACTGAGCTTCCCTACGCACAGGGAAGCAAGAGAAATGCTGATTTCATCAAGCCCAGTTACATACTCAGAATATGTACTACTGCGCAAATAGGCATGTCTCTGTAGGCAAAAAACTCATTTCTGACAAAGTTTCCCAAATGCATCTCAGAAGTGTGCAACTTGTTCCCTGAGTTAGAAAACGTCGAGAAACGGTCGTTTCTGCTAGCGCTGTGCTTTTACACATGTATTTGCTGAACGGTGAAAGCGCACAGTAATGCACTTTTCTCCCAGCAAATACACTGTTTCTAAGGAAATGGAAACACACTGAGGAGACACTTGTGGGAGCTACTGTGACTAAAACTGAGCTTCCCTACGCACAGGGAAGCAAGAGAAATGCTGATTTCATCAAGCCCAGTTACATACTCAGAATCTGTACTACTGCGCAAATAGGCATGTCTCTTTAGGCAAAAAACTCATTTCTGACAAAGTTGCCCAAATGCATCTCAGAAGTGTGCAACTTGTTCCCTGAGTTAGAAAACGTCGAGAAACGTTCGTTTCTGCTAGCGCTGTGCTTCTACACATGTATTTGCTGAACGGTGAAAGCGCACAGTAATGCACTTTTCTCCCAGCAAATACACTGTTTCTAAGCAAATGGGAACACACTGAGGAGACACATGTGGGAGCTACAGTGACTAAAACTGAGCTTCCCTACGCACAGGGAAGCAATAGAAATGCGGATTTCATCAAGCCCAGTTACATACTCAGAATCTGTACTACTGCGCAAATAGGCATGTCTCTGTAGGCAAAAAACTCATTTCTGACAAAGTTGCCCAAATGCATCTCAGAAGTGTGCAACTTGTTCCCTGAGTTAGAAAACGTCGAGAAACGGTCGTTTCTGCTAGCGCTGTGCTTCTACACATGTATTTGCTGAACGGTGAAAGCACACAGTATTGCACTTTTCTCCCAGCAAATACACTGTTTCTAAGGAAATGGGAGCACACTGAGGAGACACTTGTGGGAGCTACTGTGACTAAAACTGAGCTTTCCTACGCACAGGGAAGCAAGAGAAATGCTGATTTCATCAAGCCCAGTTACATACTCAGAATCTGTACTACTGCGCAAACAGGCATGTCTCTGTAGGAAAAAATTCAATTCTGACAAAGTTGCCCAAATGCAACTCAGAAGTGTGCAACTTGTTCCCTGATTTAGAAAACATCAAGAAACGGTCGTTTCTGCTAGCGCTGTGCTTCTACACATGTATTTGCTGAACGGTGAAAGCGCACAGTAATGCACTTTTCTCCCAGCAAATACACTGTTTCTAAGGAAATGGGAACACACTGAGGAGACACTTGTGGGAGCTACTGTGACTAAAACTGAGCTTCCCTACGCACAGCGAAGCAAGAGAAATGCTGATTTCATCAAGCCCAGTTACATACTCAGAATCTGCACTACTGCGCAAATAGGCATGTCTCTGTAGGCAAAAAACTCATTTCTGACAAAGTTGCCCAAATACATCTCAGAAGTGTGCAACTTGTTCCCTGAGTTAGAAAACATCGAGAAACAGTCGTTTCTGCTAGCGCTGTGCTTCTACACATGTATTTGCTGAACGGTGAAAGCGCACAGTAATGCACTTTTCTCCCAGCAAATATACTGTTTCTAAGGAAATGGGAACACACTGAGGAGACACTTTTGGGAGCTACAGTGACTAAAACTGAGCTTCCCTACGCACAGGGAAGCAAGAGAAATGCTGATTTCATCAAGCCCAGTTACATACTCAGAATCTGTACTACTGCGCAAATAGGCATGTCTCTGTAGGCAAAAAACTCATTTCTGACAAAGTTTCCAAAATGCATCTCAGAAGTGTGCAACTTGTTCCCTGAGTTAGAAAACGTCGAGAAACGGTCGTTTCTGCTAGCGCTGTGCTTCTACACATGTATTTGCTGAACGGTGAAAGCGCACAGTAATGCACTTTTCTCCCAGCAAATACACTGTTTCTAAGGAAATGGGAACACACTGAGGAGACACTTGTGGGAGCTACTGTGACTAAAACTGAGCTTCCCAACGCACAGGGAAGCAAGAGAAATGCTGATTTCATAAAGCCCAGTTACATACTCAGAATCTGTACTACTGCGCAAATAGGCATGTCTCTTTCGGCAAAAAACTCATTTCTGACAAAGTTGCCCAAATGCATCTCAGAAGTGTGCAACTTGTTCCCTGAGTTAGAAAACGTCGAGAAACGTTCGTTTCTGCTAGCGCTGTGCTTCTACACATGTATTTGCTGAACGGTGAAAGCGCACAGTAATGCACTTTTCTCCCAGCAAATACACTGTTTCTAAGGAAATCTGAACACACTGAGGAGACACTTGTGGGATCTACTGTGACTAAAACTGAGCTTCCCTACGCACAGGGAAGCAAGAGAAATGCTGATTTCATCAAGCCCAGTTACATACTCAGAATCTGTACTACTGCGCAAATAGGCATGTCTCTGTAGGCAAAAAACTCATTTCTGACAAAGTTGCCCAAATGCATCTCAGAAGTGTGCAACTTGTTCCCTGAGTTAGAAAACGTCGAGAAACGGTCGTTTCTGCTAGCGCTGTGCTTCTACACATGTATTTGCTTAACGGTCAAAGCCCACAGTATTGCACTTTTCTCCCAGCAAATACACTGTTCCTAAGGAAATGGGAGCACACTGAGGAGACACTTGTGGGAGCTACTGTGACTAAAACTGAGCTTCCCTATGCACAGGGAAGCAAGAGAAATGCTGATTTCATAAAGCCCAGTTACATACTCAGAATCTGTACTACTGTGCAAATAGGCATGTCTCTTTCGGCAAAAAACTCATTTCTGACAAAGTTGCCCAAATGCATCTCAGAAGTGTGCAACTTGTTCCCTGAGTTAGAAAACGTCGAGAAACGTTCGTTTCTGCTAGCGCTGTGCTTCTACACATGTATTTGCTGAACGGTGAAAGCGCACAGTAATGCACTTTTCTCCCAGCAAATACACTGTTTCTAAGAAAATGGGAACACACTGAGGAGACACATGTGGGAGCTACAGTGACTAAAACTGAGCTTCCCTACGCACAGGGAAGCAAGGGAAATGCTGATTTCATCAAGCCCAGTTACGTACTCAGAATCTGTACTACTGTGCAAATAGCCATGTCTCTTTCGGCAAAAAACTCATTTCTGACAAAGTTGCCCAAATGCATGTCAGAAGTGTGCAACTTGTTTCCTGAGTTAGAAAACGTCGAGAAACGTTCGTTTCTGCTAGCGCTGTGCTTCTACACATGTATTTGCTGAACGGTGAAAGCACACAGTAACGCACTTTTCTCCCAGCAAATACACTGTTTCTAAGGAAATCTGAACACACTGAGGAGACACTTGTGGGAGCTACTGTGACTAAAACTGAGCTTCCCTACGCACAGGGAAGCAAGAGAAATGCTGATTTCATCAAGCCCAGTTACATACTCAGAATCTGTACTACTGCGCAAATAGGCATGTCTCTGTAGGCAAAAAACTCATTTCTGACAAAGTTGCCCAAATGCATCTCAGAAGTGTGCAACTTGTTCCCTGAGTTAGAAAACGTCGAGAAACGGTCGTTTCTGCTAGCGCTGTGCTTCTACACATGTATTTGCTTAACGGTCAAAGCCCACAGTATTGCACTTTTCTCCCAGCAAATACACTGTTTCTAAGGAAATGGGAGCACACTGAGGAGACACTTGTGGGAGCTACTGTGACTAAAACTGAGCTTTCCTACGCACAGGGAAGCAAGAGAAATGCTGATTTCATCAAGCCCAGTTACATACTCAGAATCTGTACTACTGCGCAAACAGGCATGTCTCTGTAGGCAAAAAACTCATTTCTGACAAAGTTGCCCAAATGCAACTCAGAAGTGTGCAACTTGTTCCCTGATTTAGAAAACATCAAGAAACGGTCGTTTCTGCTAGCGCTGTGCTTCTACACATGTATTTGCTGAATGGTGAAAGCGCACAGTAATGCATTTTTCTACCAGCAAATACACTGTTTCTAAGGAAATGGGAACACACTGAGGAGACACTTGTGGGAGCTACTGTGACTAAAATTGAGCTTCCCTACGCACAGGGAAGCAAGAGAAATGCTGATTTCATCAAGCCCAGTTACATACTCAGAATCTGTACTACTGCGCAAATAGGCATGTCTCTGTAGGCAAAAAACTCATTTCTGACAAAGTTGCCCAAATGCATCTCAGAAGTGTGCAACTTGTTCCCTGAGTTAGAAAACGTCGAGAAACGGTCGTTTCTGCTAGCGCTGTGCTTCTACACATGTATTTGCTTAACGGTCAAAGCCCACAGTATTGCACTTTTCTCCCAGCAAATACACTGTTTCTAAGGAAATGGGAGCACACTGAGGAGACACTTGTGGGAGCTACTGTGACTAAAACTGAGCTTTCCTACGCACAGGGAAGCAAGAGAAATGCTGATTTCATCAAGCCCAGTTACATACTCAGAATCTGTACTACTGCGCAAACAGGCATGTCTCTGTAGGCAAAAAACTCATTTCTGACAAAGTTGCCCAAATGCAACTCAGAAGTGTGCAACTTGTTCCCTGATTTAGAAAACATCAAGAAACGATCGTTTCTGCTAGCGCTGTGCTTCTACACATGTATTTGCTGAATGGTGAAAGCTCACAGTAATGCATTTTTCTCCCAGCAAATACACTGTTTCTAAGGAAATGGGAACACACTGAGGAGACACTTGTGGGAGCTACTGTGACTAAAACTGAGCTTCCCTACGCACAGGGAAGCAAGAGAAATGCTGATTTCATCAAGCCCAGTTACATACTCAGAATCTGTACTACTGCGCAAATAGGCATGTCTCTTTAGGCAAAAAACTCATTTCTGACAAAGTTGCCCAAATGCATCTCAGAAGTGTGCAACTTGTTCCCTGAGTTAGAAAACATCGAGAAACGGTCGTTTCTGTTAGCGCTGTGCTTCTACACATATATTTGCTGAACGGTGAATGCGCACAGTAATGCACTTTTCTCCCAGCAAATACACTGTTTCTAAGGAAATGGGAACACACTGAGGAGACACTTGTGGGAGCTACTGGGACTAAAACTGAGCTTCCCTACGCACAGGGAAGCAAGAGAAATGCTGATTTCATCAAGCCCATTTACATACTCAGAATCTGTACTACTGCGCAAATAGGCATGTCTCTGTAGGCAAAAAACTCATTTCTGACAAAGTTGCCCAAATGCATCTCAGAAGTGTGCAACTTGTTCCCTGAGATAGAAAACTTCGAGAAACGGTAGTTTCTGCTAGCGCTGTGCTTCTACACATGTATTTGCTGAACGGTGAAAGCACACAGTAATGCACTTTTCTCCCAGCAAATACATTGTTTCTAAGGAAATGGGAACACACTGAGGAGACACTTGTGGGAGCTACTGTGACTAAAACTGAGCTTCCCTACGCACAGGGAAGCAAGAGAAATGCTGATTTCATCAAGCCCAGTTACATACTCAGAATCTGTACTACTGCGCAAACAGGCATGTCTCTGTAGGCAAAAAACTCATTTCTGACAAAGTTGCCCAAATGCAACTCAGAAGTGTGCAACTTGTTCCCTGATTTAGAAAACATCAAGAAACGGTCGTTTCTGCTAGCGCTGTGCTTCTACACATGTATTTGCTGAATGGTGAAAGCGCACAGTAATGCATTTTTCTCCCAGCAAATACACTGTTTCTAAGGAAATGGGAACACACTGAGGAGACACTTGTGGGAGCTACTGTGACTAAAATTGAGCTTCCCTACGCACAGGGAAGCAAGAGAAATGCTGATTTCATCAAGCCCAGTTACATACTCAGAATCTGTACTACTGCGCAAATAGGCATGTCTCTGTAGGCAAAAAACTCATTTCTGACAAAGTTGCCCAAATGCATCTCAGAAGTGTGCAACTTGTTCCCTGAGATAGAAAACGTCGAGAAACGGTCGTTTCTGCTAGCGCTGTGCTTCTACACATGTATTTGCTTAACGGTCAAAGCCCACAGTATTGCACTTTTCTCCCAGCAAATACACTGTTTCTAAGGAAATGGGAGCACACTGAGGAGACACTTGTGGGAGCTACTGTGACTAAAACTGAGCTTTCCTACGCACAGGGAAGCAAGAGAAATGCTGATTTCATCAAGCCCAGTTACATACTCAGAATCTGTACTACTGCGCAAACAGGCATGTCTCTGTAGGCAAAAAACTCATTTCTGACAAAGTTGCCCAAATGCATCTCAGAAGTGTGCAACTTGTTCCCTGAGTTAGAAAACGTCGAGAAACGTTCGTTTCTGCTAGCGCTGTGCTTCTACACATGTATTTGCTGAACGGTGAAAGCGCACAGTAATGCACTTTTCTCCCAGCAAATACACTGTTTCTAAGAAAATGGGAACACACTGAGGAGACACATGTGGGAGCTACAGTGACTAAAACTGAGCTTCCCTACGCACAGGGAAGCAAGGGAAATGCTGATTTCATCAAGCCCAGTTACGTACTCAGAATCTGTACTACTGTGCAAATAGCCATGTCTCTTTCGGCAAAAAACTCATTTCTGACAAAGTTGCCCAAATGCATGTCAGAAGTGTGCAACTTGTTTCCTGAGTTAGAAAACGTCGAGAAACGTTCGTTTCTGCTAGCGCTGTGCTTCTACACATGTATTTGCTGAACGGTGAAAGCACACAGTAACGCACTTTTCTCCCAGCAAATACACTGTTTCTAAGGAAATCTGAACACACTGAGGAGACACTTGTGGGAGCTGCTGTGACTAAAACTGAGCTTCCCTACGCACAGGGAAGCAAGAGAAATGCTGATTTCATCAAGCCCAGTTACATACTCAGAATCTGTACTACTGCGCAAATAGGCATGTCTCTGTAGGCAAAAAACTCATTTCTGACAAAGTTGCCCAAATGCATCTCAGAAGTGTGCAACTTGTTCCCTGAGTTAGAAAACGTCGAGAAACGGTCGTTTCTGCTAGCGCTGTGCTTCTACACATGTATTTGCTTAACGGTCAAAGCCCACAGTATTGCACTTTTCTCCCAGCAAATACACTGTTTCTAAGGAAATGGGAGCACACTGAGGAGACACTTGTGGGAGCTACTGTGACTAAAACTGAGCTTTCCTACGCACAGGGAAGCAAGAGAAATGCTGATTTCATCAAGCCCAGTTACATACTCAGAATCTGTACTACTGCGCAAACAGGCATGTCTCTGTAGGCAAAAAACTCATTTCTGACAAAGTTGCCCAAATGCAACTCAGAAGTGTGCAACTTGTTCCCTGATTTAGAAAACATCAAGAAACGATCGTTTCTGCTAGCGCTGTGCTTCTACACATGTATTTGCTGAATGGTGAAAGCTCACAGTAATGCATTTTTCTCCCAGCAAATACACTGTTTCTAAGGAAATGGGAACACACTGAGGAGACACTTGTGGGAGCTACTGTGACTAAAACTGAGCTTCCCTACGCACAGGGAAGCAAGAGAAATGCTGATTTCATCAAGCCCAGTTACATACTCAGAATCTGTACTACTGCGCAAATAGGCATGTCTCTTTAGGCAAAAAACTCATTTCTGACAAAGTTGCCCAAATGCATCTCAGAAGTGTGCAACTTGTTCCCTGAGTTAGAAAACATCGAGAAACGGTCGTTTCTGTTAGCGCTGTGCTTCTACACATATATTTGCTGAACGGTGAATGCGCACAGTAATGCACTTTTCTCCCAGCAAATACACTGTTTCTAAGGAAATGGGAACACACTGAGGAGACACTTGTGGGAGCTACTGGGACTAAAACTGAGCTTCCCTACGCACAGGGAAGCAAGAGAAATGCTGATTTCATCAAGCCCATTTACATACTCAGAATCTGTACTACTGCGCAAATAGGCATGTCTCTGTAGGCAAAAAACTCATTTCTGACAAAGTTGCCCAAATGCATCTCAGAAGTGTGCAACTTGTTCCCTGAGATAGAAAACTTCGAGAAACGGTAGTTTCTGCTAGCGCTGTGCTTCTACACATGTATTTGCTGAACGGTGAAAGCACACAGTAATGCACTTTTCTCCCAGCAAATACATTGTTTCTAAGGAAATGGGAACACACTGAGGAGACACTTGTGGGAGCTACTGTGACTAAAACTGAGCTTCCCTACGCACAGGGAAGCAAGAGAAATGCTGATTTCATCAAGCCCAGTTACATACTCAGAATCTGTACTACTGCGCAAACAGGCATGTCTCTGTAGGCAAAAAACTCATTTCTGACAAAGTTGCCCAAATGCAACTCAGAAGTGTGCAACTTGTTCCCTGATTTAGAAAACATCAAGAAACGGTCGTTTCTGCTAGCGCTGTGCTTCTACACATGTATTTGCTGAATGGTGAAAGCGCACAGTAATGCATTTTTCTCCCAGCAAATACACTGTTTCTAAGGAAATGGGAACACACTGAGGAGACACTTGTGGGAGCTACTGTGACTAAAATTGAGCTTCCCTACGCACAGGGAAGCAAGAGAAATGCTGATTTCATCAAGCCCAGTTACATACTCAGAATCTGTACTACTGCGCAAATAGGCATGTCTCTGTAGGCAAAAAACTCATTTCTGACAAAGTTGCCCAAATGCATCTCAGAAGTGTGCAACTTGTTCCCTGAGAAAGAAAACGTCGAGAAACGGTCGTTTCTGCTAGCGCTGTGCTTCTACACATGTATTTGCTTAACGGTCAAAGCCCACAGTATTGCACTTTTCTCCCAGCAAATACACTGTTTCTAAGGAAATGGGAGCACACTGAGGAGACACTTGTGGGAGCTACTGTGACTAAAACTGAGCTTTCCTACGCACAGGGAAGCAAGAGAAATGCTGATTTCATCAAGCCCAGTTACATACTCAGAATCTGTACTACTGCGCAAACAGGCATGTCTCTGTAGGCAAAAAACTCATTTCTGACAAAGTTGCCCAAATGCATCTCAGAAGTGTGCAACTTGTTCCCTGATTTAGAAAACATCAAGAAACGGTCGTTTCTGCTAGCGCTGTGCTTCTACACATGTATTTGCTGAATGGTGAAAGCGCACAGTAATGCATTTTTCTCCCAGCAAATACACTGTTTCTAAGGAAATGGGAACACACTGAGGAGACACTTGTGGGAGCTACTGTGACTAAAACTGAGCTTCCCTACGCACAGGGAAGCAAGAGAAATGCTGATTTCATCAAGCCCAGTTACATACTCAGAATCTGTACTACTGCGCAAATAGGCATGTCTCTGTAGGCAAAAAACTCATTTCTGACAAAGTTGACCAAATGCATCTCAGAAGTGTGCAACTTGTTCCCTGAGATAGAAAACGTCGAGAAACGGTCGTTTCTGCTAGCGCTGTGCTTCTACACATGTATTTGCAGAACGGTGAAAGCGCACAGTAATGCACTTTTCTCCCAGCAAATACACTGTTTCTAAGGAAATGGGAACACACTGAGGAGACACTTGTGGGAGCTACTGTGACTAAAACTGAGCTTCCCTACGCACAGGGAAGCAAGAGAAATGCTGATTTCATCAAGCCCAGTTACATACTCAGAATCTGTACTACTGCGCAAATAGGCATGTCTCTGTAGGCAAAAAACTCATTTCTGACAAAGTTGACCAAATGCATCTCAGAAGTGTGCAACTTGTTCCCTGAGATAGAAAACGTCGAGAAACGGTCGTTTCTGCTAGCGCTGTGCTTCTACACATGTATTTGCTGAACGGTGAAAGCACACAGTAACGCACTTTTCTCCCAGCAAATACACTGTTTCTAAGGAAATCTGAACACACTGAGGAGACACTTGTGGGATCTACTGTGACTAAAACTGAGCTTCCCTACGCACAGGGAAGCAAGAGAAATGCTGATTTCATCAAGCCCAGTTACATACTCAGTATCTGTACTACTGCGCAAATAGGCATGTCTCTGTAGGCAAAAAACTCATTTCTGACAAAGTTGCCCAAATGCATCTCAGAAGTGTGCAATTTGTTCCCTGAGGTAGAAAACGTCGAGAAACGGTCGTTTCTGCTAGCGCTGTGCTTCTACACATGTATTTGCTTAACGGTCAAAGCCCACAGTATTGCACTTTTCTCCCAGCAAATACACTGTTTCTAAGGAAATGGGAGCACACTGAGGAGACACTTGTGGGAGCTACTGGGACTAAAACTGAGCTTCCCTACGCACAGGGAAGCAAGAGAAATGCTGATTTCATAAAGCCCAGTTACATACTCAGAATCTGTACTACTGTGCAAATAGGCATGTCTCTTTCGGCAAAAAACTCATTTCTGACAAAGTTGCCCAAATGCATCTCAGAAGTGTGCAACTTGTTCCCTGAGTTAGAAAACGTCGAGAAACGTTCGTTTCTGCTAGCGCTGTGTTTCTACACATGTATTTGCTTAACGGTGAAAGCTCACAGTAATGCACTTTTCTCCCAGCAAATACACTGTTTCTAAGAAAATGGGAACACACTGAGGAGACACATGTGGGAGCTACAGTGACTAAAACTGAGCTTCCCTACGCACAGGGAAGCAAGGGAAATGCTGATTTCATCAAGCCCAGTTACGTACTCAGAATCTGTACTACTGTGCAAATAGCCATGTCTCTTTCGGCAAAAAACTCATTTCTGACAAAGTTGCCCAAATGCATGTCAGAAGTGTGCAACTTGTTTCCTGAGTTAGAAAACGTCGAGAAACGTTCGTTTCTGCTAGCGCTGTGCTTCTACACATGTATTTGCTGAACGGTGAAAGCACACAGTAACGCACTTTTCTCCCAGCAAATACACTGTTTCTAAGGAAATCTGAACACACTGAGGAGACACTTGTGGGAGCTACTGTGACTAAAACTGAGCTTCCCTACGCACAGGGAAGCAAGAGAAATGCTGATTTCATCAAGCCCAGTTACATACTCAGAATCTGTACTACTGCGCAAATAGGCATGTCTCTGTAGGCAAAAAACTCATTTCTGACAAAGTTGCCCAAATGCATCTCAGAAGTGTGCAACTTGTTCCCTGAGTTAGAAAACGTCGAGAAACGGTCGTTTCTGCTAGCGCTGTGCTTCTACACATGTATTTGCTTAACGGTCAAAGCCCACAGTATTGCACTTTTCTCCCAGCAAATACACTGTTTCTAAGGAAATGGGAGCACACTGAGGAGACACTTGTGGGAGCTACTGTGACTAAAACTGAGCTTTCCTACGCACAGGGAAGCAAGAGAAATGCTGATTTCATCAAGCCCAGTTACATACTCAGAATCTGTACTACTGCGCAAACAGGCATGTCTCTGTAGGCAAAAAACTCATTTCTGACAAAGTTGCCCAAATGCAACTCAGAAGTGTGCAACTTGTTCCCTGATTTAGAAAACATCAAGAAACGATCGTTTCTGCTAGCGCTGTGCTTCTACACATGTATTTGCTGAATGGTGAAAGCTCACAGTAATGCATTTTTCTCCCAGCAAATACACTGTTTCTAAGGAAATGGGAACACACTGAGGAGACACTTGTGGGAGCTACTGTGACTAAAACTGAGCTTGACTACGCACAGGGAAGCAAGAGAAATGGTGATTTCATCAAGCCCAGTTACATACTCAGAATCTGTACTACTGCGCAAATAGGCATGTCTCTTTAGGCAAAAAACTCATTTCTGACAAAGTTGCCCAAATGCATCTCAGAAGTGTGCAACTTGTTCCCTGAGTTAGAAAACATCGAGAAACGGTCGTTTCTGTTAGCGCTGTGCTTCTACACATATATTTGCTGAACGGTGAATGCGCACAGTAATGCACTTTTCTCCCAGCAAATACACTGTTTCTAAGGAAATGGGAACACACTGAGGAGACACTTGTGGGAGCTACTGGGACTAAAACTGAGCTTCCCTACGCACAGGGAAGCAAGAGAAATGCTGATTTCATCAAGCCCAGTTACATACTCAGAATCTGTACTACTGCGCAAATAGGCATGTCTCTTTAGGCAAAAAACTCATTTCTGACAAAGTTGCCCAAATGCATCTCAGAAGTGTGCAACTTGTTCCCTGAGATAGAAAACTTCGAGAAACGGTAGTTTCTGCTAGCGCTGTGCTTCTACACATGTATTTGCTGAATGGTGAAAGCACACAGTAATGCACTTTTCTCCCAGCAAATACATTGTTTCTAAGGAAATGGGAACACACTGAGGAGACACTTGTGGGAGGTACTGTGACTAAAACTGAGCTTCCCTACGCACAGGGGAGCAAGAGAAATGCTGATTTCATCAAGCCCAGTTACATACTCAGAATCTGTACTACTGCGCAAACAGGCATGTCTCTGTAGGCAAAAAACTCATTTCTGACAAAGTTGCCCAAATGCAACTCAGAAGTGTGCAACTTGTTCCCTGATTTAGAAAACATCAAGAAACGGTCGTTTCTGCTAGCGCTGTGCTTCTACACATGTATTTGCTGAATGGTGAAAGCGCACAGTAATGCATTTTTCTCGCAGCAAATACACTGTTTCTAAGGAAATGGGAACACACTGAGGAGACACTTGTGGGAGCTACTGTGACTAAAATTGAGCTTCCCTACGCACAGGGAAGCAAGAGAAATGCTGATTTCATCAAGCCCAGTTACATACTCAGAATCTGTACTACTGCGCAAATAGGCATGTCTCTGTAGGCAAAAAACTCATTTCTGACAAAGTTGCCCAAATGCATCTCAGAAGTGTGCAACTTGTTCCCTGAGATAGAAAACGTCGAGAAACGGTCGTTTCTGCTAGCGCTGTGCTTCTACACATGTATTTGCTTAACGGTCAAAGCCCACAGTATTGCACTTTTCTCCCAGCAAATACACTGTTTCTAAGGAAATGGGAGCACACTGAGGAGACACTTGTGGGAGCTACTGTGACTAAAACTGAGCTTTCCTACGCACAGGGAAGCAAGAGAAATGCTGATTTCATCAAGCCCAGTTACATACTCAGAATCTGTACTACTGCGCAAACAGGCATGTCTCTGTAGGCAAAAAACTCATTTCTGACAAAGTTGCCCAAATGCAACTCAGAAGTGTGCAACTTGTTCCCTTATTTAGAAAACATCAAGAAACGGTCGTTTCTGCTAGCGCTGTGCTTCTACACATGTATTTGCTGAATGGTGAAAGCGCACAGTAATGCATTTTTCTCCCAGCAAATACACTGTTTCTAAGGAAATGGGAACACACTGAGGAGACACTTGTGGGAGCTACTGTGACTAAAACTGAGCTTCCCTACGCACAGGGAAGCAAGAGAAATGCTGATTTCATCAAGCCCAGTTACATACTCAGAATCTGTACTACTGCGCAAATAGGCATGTCTCTGTAGGCAAAAAACTCATTTCTGACAAAGTTGACCAAATGCATCTCAGAAGTGTGCAACTTGTTCCCTGAGATAGAAAACGTCGAGAAACGTTCGTTTCTGCTAGCGCTGTGCTTCTACACATGTATTTGCAGAACGGTGAAAGCGCACAGTAATGCACTTTTCTCCCAGCAAATACACTGTTTCTAAGGAAATGGGAACACACTGAGGAGACACTTGTGGGAGCTACTGTGACTAAAACTGAGCTTCCCTACGCACAGGGAAGCAAGAGAAATGCTGATTTCATCAAGCCCAGTTACATACTCAGAATCTGTACTACTGTGCAAATAGCCATGTCTCTGTAGGCAAAAAACTCATTTCTGACAAAGTTGCCCAAATGCATCTCAGAAGAGTGCAACTTGTTTCCTGAGTTAGAAAACGTCGAGAAACATTCGTTTCTGCTAGCGCTGTGCTTCTACACATGTATTTGCTGAACGGTGAAAGCGCACAGTAACCCACTTTTCTCCCAGCAAATACACTGTTTCTAAGGAAATGGGAACACACTGAGGAGACACTTGTGGGAGCTACTGGGACTAAAACTGAGCTTCCCTACGCACAGGGAAGCAAGAGAAAGGCTGATTTCATCAAGCCCAGTTACATACTCAGAATCTGTACTACTGCGCAAATAGGCATGTCTCTGTAGGCAAAAAACTCATGTCTGACAAAGTTGCCCAAATGCATCTCAGAAGTGTGCAACTTGTTCCCTGAGATAGAAAACGTCGAGAAACGGTCGTTTCTGCTAGCGCTGTGCTTCTACACATGTATTTGCAGAACGGTGAAAGCGCACAGTAATGCACTTTTCTCCCAGCAAATACACTGTTTCTAAGGAAATGGGAACACACTGAGGAGACACTTGTGGGAGCTACTGTGACTAAAACTGAGCTTCCCTACGCACAGGGAAGGAAGAGAAATGCTGATTTCATCAAGCCCAGTTACATACTCAGAATCTGTACTACTGCGCAAATAGGCATGTCTCTGTAGGCAAAAAACTCATTTCTGACAAAGTTGCCCAAATGCATCTCAGAAGTGTGCAACTTGTTCCCTGAGTTGGAAAACGTCGAGAAACGTTCGTTTCTGCTAGCGCTGTGCTTCTACACATGCATTTGCTGAACGGTGAAAGCGCACAGTAATGCATTTTTCTCCCAGCAAATACACTGTTTCTAAGGAACTGGGAACACACTGAGGAGACACTCTTGGGAGCTACTGGGACTAAAACTGAGCTTCCCTACGCACAGGGAAACAAGAGAAATGCTGATTTCATCAAGCCCAGTTACATACTCAGAATCTGTACTACTGCGCAAATAGGCATGTCTCTGTAGGCAAAAAACTCATTTCTGACAAAGTTGCCCAAATGCATCTCAGTAGTGTTCAACTTGTTCCCTGAGTTAGAAAACGTCGAGAAACGGTCGTTTCTGCTACTGCTGTGCTTCTACACATGTATTTGCTTAACGGTGAAAGCGCACAGTAATGCACTTTTCTCCCAGCAAATACAGTGTTTCTAAGGAAATGGGAACACACTGAGGAGACACTTGTGGGAGCTACTGTGACTAAAACTGAGCTTCCCTACGCACAGGGAAGCAAGAGAAATGCTGATTTCATCCAGCCCAGTTACATACTCAGAATCTGTACTACTGCGCAAATAGGCATGTCTCTGTAGGCAAAAAACTCATTTCTGACAAAGTTGCCCTAGTGCATCTCAGAAGTGTGCAACTTGTTCCCTGAGTTAGAAAACGTCGAGAAACGGTCGTTTCTGCTAGCGCTGTGCTTCTTGACATGTATTTGCTGAACGGTGAAAGCGCACAGTAATGCACTTTTCTCCCAGCAAATACACTGTTTCTAAGGAAATGGGAACACACTGAGGAGACACTTGTGGGAGCTACTGTGACTAAAACTGAGCTTCCCTACGCACAGGGAAGCAAGAGAAATGCTGATTTCATCAAGCCCAGTTACATACTCAGAATCTGTACTACTTTGCAAATAGCCACGTCTCTGTAGGCAAAAAACTCATTTCTGACAAAGTTGCCCAAATGCATCTCAGAAGAGTGCAACTTGTTTCCTGAGTTAGAAAACGTCGAGAAACATTCGTTTCTGCTAGCGCTGTGCTTCTACACATGTATTTGCTGAACGGTGAAAGCGCACAGTAACGCACTTTTCTCCCAGCAAATACACTGTTTCTAAGGAAATGGGAACACACTGAGGAGACACTTGTGGGAGCTACTGGGACTAAAACTGAGCTTCCCTACGCACAGGGAAGCAAGAGAAAGGCTGATTTCATCAAGCCCAGTTACATACTCAGAATCTGTACTACTGCGCAAATAGGCATGTCTCTGTAGGCAAAAAACTCATGTCTGACAAAGTTGCCCAAATGCATCTCAGAAGTGTGCAACTTGTTCCCTGAGATAGAAAACGTCGAGAAACGGTCGTTTCTGCTAGCGCTGTGCTTCTACACATGTATTTGCAGAACGGTGAAAGCGCACAGTAATGCACTTTTCTCCCAGCAAATACACTGTTTCTAAGGAAATGGGAACACACTGAGGAGACACTTGTGGGAGCTACTGTGACTAAAACTGAGCTTCCCTACGCACAGGGAAGCAAGAGAAATGCTGATTTCATCAAGCCCAGTTACATACTCAGAATCTGTACTACTGCGCAAATAGGCATGTCTCTGTAGGCAAAAAACTCATTTCTGACAAAGTTGCCCAAATGCATCTCAGAAGTGTGCAACTTGTTCCCTGAGTTAGAAAACGTCGAGAAACGGTCGTTTCCGCTAGCGCTGTGCTTCTACACATGTATTTGCTGAACGGTGAAAGCGCACAGTAATGTACTTTTCTACCAGCAAATACACTGCTTCTAAGGAAATGGGAACACACTGAGGAGACACTTGTGGGAGCTACTGTGACTAAAACTGAGCTTCCCTACGCACAGGGAAGCAAGAGAAATGCTGATTTCATCAAGCCCAGTTACATACTCAGAATCTGTACTGCAGCGCAAATAGGCATGTCTCTGTAGGCAAAAAACTCATTTCTGACAAAGATGCCCAAAGCATCTCAGAAGTGTGCAACTTGTTCCCTGAGTTAGAAAACGTCGAGAAACGGTCGTTTCTGCTAGCGCTGTGCTTCTACACATGTATTTGCTGAACGGTGAAAGCGCACAGTAATGCACTTTTCTCCCAGCAAATACACTGCTTCTAAGGAACGGGAACACACTGAGGAGACACTTGTGGGAGCTACTGTGACTAAAACTGAGCTTCCCTACGCACAGGGAAGCTAGAGAAATGCTGATTTCATCAAGCCCAGTTACATACTCAGAATCTGTACTACTGCGCAAATAGGCATGTCTCTGTAGGCAAAAAACTCATTTCTGACAAAGTTGCCCAAATGCATCTCAGAAGTGTGCAACTTGTTCCCTGAGTTAGAAAACGTCGAGAAACGGTCGTTTCTGCTAGCGCTGTGCTTCTACACATGTATTTGCTGAACGGTGAAAGCGCACAGTAATGCACTTTTCTCCCAGCAAATACACTGTTTCTAAGGAAATGGGAACACACTGAGGAGACACTTGTGGGAGCTACTGTGACTAAAACTGAGCTTCCCTACGCACAGGGAAGCAAGAGAAAGGCTGATTTCATCAAGCCCAGTTACATACTCAGAATCTGTACTACTGTGCAAATAGCCATGTCTCTGTAGGCAAAAAACTCATTTCTGACAAAGTTGCCCAAATGCATCTCAGAAGAGTGCAACTTGTTTCCTGAGTTAGAAAACGTCGAGAAACATTCGTTTCTGCTAGCGCTGTGCTTCTACACATGTATTTGCTGAACGGTGAAAGCGCACAGTAACGCACTTTTCTCCCAGCAAATACACTGTTTCTAAGGAAATGGGAACACACTGAGGAGACACTTGTGGGAGCTACTGGGACTAAAACTGAGCTTCCCTACGCACAGGGAAGCAAGAGAAAGGCTGATTTCATCAAGCCCAGTTACATACTCAGAATCTGTACTACTGCGCAAATAGGCATGTCTCTGTAGGCAAAAAACTCATTTCTGACAAAGTTGCCCAAATGCATCTCAGAAGTGTGCAACTTGTTCCCTGAGATAGAAAACGTCGAGAAACGGTCGTTTCTGCTAGCGCTGTGCTTCTACACATGTATTTGCAGAACGGTGAAAGCACACAGTAATGCACTTTTCTCCCAGCAAATACACTGTTTCTAAGGAAATGGGAACACACTGAGGAGACACTTGTGGGAGCTACTGTGACTAAAACTGAGCTTCCCTACGCACAGGGAAGCAAGAGAAATGCTGATTTCATCAAGCCCAGTTACATACTCAGAATCTGTACTACTGCGCAAATAGGCATGTCTCTGTAGGCAAAAAACTCATTTCTGACAAAGTTGCCCAAATGCATCTCAGAAGTGTGCCACTTGTTCCCTGAGTTAGAAAACGTCTAGAAACGGTCGTTTCAGCTAGCGCTGTGCTTCTACACATGTATTTGCTGAACGGTGAAAGCGCACAGTGATGCACTTTTCTCCCAGCAAATACACTGTTTCTAAGGAACTGGGAACACACTGAGGAGACACTTGTGGGAGCTACTGTGAGTAAAACTGAGCTTCCCTACGCACAGGGAAGCAAGAGAAATGCTGATTTCATCAAGCCCAGTTACATACTCAGAATCTGTACTGCTGCACAAATAGGCATGTCTCTGTAGGCAAAAAACTCATTTCTGACAAAGTTGCCCAAATGCATCTCAGAAGTGTGCAACTTGTTCCCTGAGTTAGAAAACGTCGAGAAACGGTCGTTTCCGCTAGCGCTGTGCTTCTACACATGTATTTGCTGAACGGTGAAAGCGCACAGTAATGCACTTTTCTCCCAGCAAATACACTGCTTCTAAGGAACGGGAACACACTGAGGAGACACTTGTGGGAGCTACTGTGACTAAAATTGAGCTTCCCTACGCACAGGGAAGCTAGAGAAATGCTGATTTCATCAAGCCCAGTTACATACTCAGAATCTGTACTACTGCGCAAATAGGCATGTCTCTGTAGGCAAAAAATCATTTCTGACAAAGTTGCCCAAATGCATCTCAGAAGTGTGCAACTTGTTCCCTGAGTTAGAAAACATCGATAAACGGTCGTTTCTGCTAGCGCTGTGCTTCTACACATGTATTTGCTGAACGGTGAAAGCGCACAGTAATGCACTTTTCTCCCAGCAAATACACTGTTTCTAAGGAAATGGGAACACACTGAGGAGACACTTGTGGGAGCTACTGTGACTAAAACTGAGCTTCCCTACGCACAGGGAAGCAAGAGAAATGCTGATTTCATCAAGCCCAGTTACATACTCAGAATCTGTACTACTGTGCAAATAGCCATGTCTCTGTAGGCAAAAAACTCATTTCTGACAAAGTTGCCCAAATGCATCTCAGAAGAGTGCAACTTGTTTCCTGAGTTAGAAAACGTCGAGAAACATTCGTTTCTGCTAGCGCTGTGCTTCTACACATGTATTTGCTGAACGGTGAAAGCGCACAGTAACGCACTTTTCTCCCAGCAAATACACTGTTTCTAAGGAAATGGGAACACACTGAGGAGACACTTGTGGGAGCTACTGGGACTAAAACTGAGCTTCCCTACGCACAGGGAAGCAAGAGAAAGGCTGATTTCATCAAGCCCAGTTACATACTCAGAATCTGTACTACTGCGCAAATAGGCATGTCTCTGTAGGCAAAAAACTCATTTCTGACAAAGTTGCCCAAATGCATCTCAGAAGTGTGCAACTTGTTCCCTGAGATAGAAAACGTCGAGAAACGGTCGTTTCTGCTAGCGCTGTGCTTCTACACATGTATTTGCAGAACGGTGAAAGCGCACAGTAATGCACTTTTCTCCCAGCAAATACACTGTTTCTAAGGAAATGGGAACACACTGAGGAGACACTTGTGGGAGCTACTGTGACTAAAACTGAGCTTCCCTACGCACAGGGAAGCAAGAGAAATGCTGATTTCATCAAGCCCAGTTACATACTCAGAATCTGTACTACTGCGCAAATAGGCATGTCTCTGTAGGCAAAAAACTCATTTCTGACAAAGTTGCCCAAATGCATCTCAGAAGTGTGCAACTTGTTCCCTGAGATAGAAAACGTCGAGAAACGGTCGTTTCTGCTAGCGCTGTGCTTCTACACATGTATTTGCAGAACGGTGAAAGCGCACAGTAATGCACTTTTCTCCCAGCAAATACACTGTTTCTAAGGAAATGGGAACACACTGAGGAGACACTTGTGGGAGCTACTGTGACTAAAACTGAGCTTCCCTACGCACAGGGAAGCAAGAGAAATGCTGATTTCATCAAGCCCAGTTACATACTCAGAATCTGTACTACTGCGCAAATAGGCATGTCTCTGTAGGCAAAAAACTCATTTCTGACAAAGTTGCCCAAATGCATCTCAGAAGTGTGCCACTTGTTCCCTGAGTTAGAAAACGTCTAGAAACGGTCGTTTCAGCTAGCGCTGTGCTTCTACACATGTATTTGCTGAACGGTGAAAGCGCACAGTGATGCACTTTTCTCCCAGCAAATACACTGTTTCTAAGGAACTGGGAACACACTGAGGAGACACTTGTGGGAGCTACTGTGAGTAAAACTGAGCTTCCCTACGCACAGGGAAGCAAGAGAAATGCTGATTTCATCAAGCCCAGTTACATACTCAGAATCTGTACTGCTGCACAAATAGGCATGTCTCTGTAGGCAAAAAACTCATTTCTGACAAAGTTGCCCAAATGCATCTCAGAAGTGTGCAACTTGTTCCCTGAGTTAGAAAACGTCGAGAAACGGTCGTTTCCGCTAGCGCTGTGCTTCTACACATGTATTTGCTGAACGGTGAAAGCGCACAGTAATGTACTTTTCTACCAGCAAATACACTGCTTCTAAGGAAATGGGAACACACTGAGGAGACACTTGTGGGAGCTACTGTGACTAAAACTGAGCTTCCCTACGCACAGGGAAGCTAGAGAAATGCTGATTTCACCAAGCCCAGTTACATACTCAGAATCTGTACTACTGCGCAAATAGGCATGTCTCTGTAGGCAAAAAACTCATTTCTGACAAAGTTGCCCAAATGCATCTCAGAAGTGTGCAACTTGTTCCCTGAGTTAGAAAACGTCGAGAAACGGTCATTTCTGCTAGCGCTGTGCTTCTTCACATGTATTTGCTGAACGGTGAAAGCGCACAGTAATGCACTTTTCTCCCAGCAAATACACTGTTTCTAAGGAAATGGGAACACAGTGAGGAGACTCTTGTGGGAGCTACTGTGACTAAAACTGAGCTTCCCTACGCACAGGGAAGCAAGAGAAATGCTGATTTCATCAAGCCCAGTTACATACTCAGAATCTGTACTACTGCGCAAATAGGCATGAATCTGTAGGCAAAAAACTCATTTCTGACAAAGTTGCCCAAATGCATCTCAGAAGTGTGCAACTTGTTCCCTGAGTTAGAAAACATCGAGAAACGTTCGTTTCTGCTAGTGCTGTGCTTCTACACATGCATTTGCTGAACGGTGAAAGCGCACAGTAACGCACTTTTCACCCAGCAAATACACTGTTTCTAAGGAAATGGGAACACACTGAGGAGACACTTGTGGGAGCTACTGGGACTAAAACTGAGCTTCCCTACGCACAGGGAAGCAAGAGAAAGGCTGATTTCATCAAGCCCAGTTACATACTCAGAATCTGTACTACTGCGCAAATAGGCATGTCTCTGTAGGCAAAAAACTCATTTCTGACAAAGTTGCCCAAATGCATCTCAGAAGTGTGCAACTTGTTCCCTGAGATAGAAAACGTCGAGAAACGGTCGTTTCTGCTAGCGCTGTGCTTCTACACATGTATTTGCAGAACGGTGAAAGCACACAGTAATGCACTTTTCTCCCAGCAAATACACTGTTTCTAAGGAAATGGGAACACACTGAGGAGACACTTGTGGGAGCTACTGTGACTAAAACTGAGCTTCCCTACGCACAGGGAAGCAAGAGAAATGCTGATTTCATCAAGCCCAGTTACATACTCAGAATCTGTACTGCTGCACAAATAGGCATGTCTCTGTAGGCAAAAAACTCATTTCTGACAAAGTTGCCCAAATGCATCTCAGAAGTGTGCAACTTGTTCCCTGAGATAGAAAACGTCTAGAAACGGTCGTTTCAGCTAGCGCTGTGCTTCTACACATGTATTTGCTGAACGGTGAAAGCGCACAGTGATGCACTTTTCTCCCAGCAAATACACTGTTTCTAAGGAACTGGGAACACACTGAGGAGACACTTGTGGGAGCTACTGTGAGTAAAACTGAGCTTCCCTACGCACAGGGAAGCAAGAGAAATGCTGATTTCATCAAGCCCAGTTACATACTCAGAATCTGTACTGCTGCACAAATAGGCATGTCTCTGTAGGCAAAAAACTCATTTCTGACAAAGTTGCCCAAATGCATCTCAGAAGTGTGCAACTTGTTCCCTGAGTTAGAAAACGTCGAGAAACGGTCGTTTCCGCTAGCGCTGTGCTTCTACACATGTATTTGCTGAACGGTGAAAGCGCACAGTAATGCACTTTTCTCCCAGCAAATACACTGCTTCTAAGGAACGGGAACACACTGAGGAGACACTTGTGGGAGCTACTGTGACTAAAACTGAGCTTCCCTACGCACAGGGAAGCTAGAGAAATGCTGAATTCATCAAGCCCAGTTACATACTCAGAATCTGTACTACTGCGCAAATAGGCATGTCTCTGTAGGCAAAAAATCATTTCTGACAAAGTTGCCCAAATGCATCTCAGAAGTGTGCAACTTGTTCCCTGAGTTAGAAAACATCGATAAACGGTCGTTTCTGCTAGCGCTGTGCTTCTACACATGTATTTGCTGAACGGTGAAAGCGCACAGTAATGCACTTTTCTCCCAGCAAATACACTGTTTCTAAGGAAATGGGAACACACTGAGGAGACACTTGTGGGAGCTACTGTGACTAAAACTGAGCTTCCCTACGCACAGGGAAGCAAGAGAAATGCTGATTTCATCAAGCCCAGTTACATACTCAGAATCTGTACTACTGTGCAAATAGCCATGTCTCTGTAGGCAAAAAACTCATTTCTGACAAAGTTGCCCAAATGCATCTCAGAAGAGTGCAACTTGTTTCCTGAGTTAGAAAACGTCGAGAAACATTCGTTTCTGCTAGCGCTGTGCTTCTACACATGTATTTGCTGAACGGTGAAAGCGCACAGTAACGCACTTTTCTCCCAGCAAATACACTGTTTCTAAGGAAATGGGAACACACTGAGGAGACACTTGTGGGAGCTACTGGGACTAAAACTGAGCTTCCCTACGCACAGGGAAGCAAGAGAAAGGCTGATTTCATCAAGCCCAGTTACATACTCAGAATCTGTACTACTGCGCAAATAGGCATGTCTCTGTAGGCAAAAAACTCATTTCTGACAAAGTTGCCCAAATGCATCTCAGAAGTGTGCAACTTGTTCCCTGAGATAGAAAACGTCGAGAAACGGTCGTTTCTGCTAGCGCTGTGCTTCTACACATGTATTTGCAGAACGGTGAAAGCGCACAGTAATGCACTTTTCTCCCAGCAAATACACTGTTTCTAAGGAAATGGGAACACACTGAGGAGACACTTGTGGGAGCTACTGTGACTAAAACTGAGCTTCCCTACGCACAGGGAAGCAAGAGAAAGGCTGATTTCATCAAGCCCAGTTACATACTCAGAATCTGTACTACTGCGCAAATAGGCATGTCTCTGTAGGCAAAAAACTCATTTCTGACAAAGTTGCCCAAATGCATCTCAGAAGTGTGCAACTTGTTCCCTGAGATAGAAAACGTCGAGAAACGGTCGTTTCTGCTAGCGCTGTGCTTCTACACATGTATTTGCAGAACGGTGAAAGCGCACAGTAATGCACTTTTCTCCCAGCAAATACACTGTTTCTAAGGAAATGGGAACACACTGAGGAGACACTTGTGGGAGCTACTGTGACTAAAACTGAGCTTCCCTACGCACAGGGAAGCAAGAGAAATGCTGATTTCATCAAGCCCAGTTACATACTCAGAATCTGTACTACTGCGCAAATAGGCATGTCTCTGTAGGCAAAAAACTCATTTCTGACAAAGTTGCCCAAATGCATCTCAGAAGTGTGCCACTTGTTCCCTGAGTTAGAAAACGTCTAGAAACGGTCGTTTCAGCTAGCGCTGTGCTTCTACACATGTATTTGCTGAACGGTGAATGCGCACAGTGATGCACTTTTCTCCCAGCAAATACACTGTTTCTAAGGAACTGGGAACACACTGAGGAGACACTTGTGGGAGCTACTGTGAGTAAAACTGAGCTTCCCTACGCACAGGGAAGCAAGAGAAATGCTGATTTCATCAAGCCCAGTTACATACTCAGAATCTGTACTACTGCGCAAATAGGCATGAATCTGTAGGCAAAAAACTCATTTCTGACAAAGTTGCCCAAATGCATCTCAGAAGTGTGCAACTTGTTCCCTGAGTTAGAAAACATCGAGAAACGTTCGTTTCTGCTAGTGCTGTGCTTCTACACATGTATTTGCTGAACGGTGAAAGCGCACAGTAATGCACTTTTCTCCCAGCAAATACACTGTTTCTAAGGAAATGGGAACACACTGAGGAGACACTTGTGGGAGCTACTGTGACTAAAACTGAGCTTCCCTACGCACAGGGAAGCAAGAGAAATGCTGATTTCATCCAGCCCAGTTACATACTCAGAATCTGTACTACTGCGCAAATAGGCATGTCTCTGTAGGCAAAAAACTCATTTCTGACAAAGTTGCCCAAATGCATCTCAGAAGTGTGCCACTTGTTCCCTGACTTAGAAAACGTCGAGAAACGTTCGTTTCTGCTAGCGCTGTGCTTCTACACATGTATTTGCTGAACGGTGAAAGCGCACAGTAATGCACTTTTCTCCCAGCAAATACACTGTTTCTAAGGAAATGGGAACACACTGAGGAGACACTTGTGGGAGCTACTGTGACTAAAACTGAGCTTCCCTACGCACAGGGAAGCAAGAGAAATGCTGATTTCATCAAGCCCAGTTACATACTCAGAATCTGTACTACTGCGCAAATAGGCATGTCTCTGTAGGCAAAAAACTCATTTCTGACAAAGCTGCCCAAATGCATCTCAGAAGTGGGCAACTCGTTCCCTGAGTTAGAAAATGTCGAGAAACGTTCGTTTCTGCTAGCGCTGTGGTTCTCCACATGTATTTGCTGAACAGTGAAAGCGCACAGTAATGCACTATTCTCCCAGCAAATACAGTGTTTCTAAGGAAATGGGAACACACTGAGGAGACACTTGTGGGAGCTACTGTGACTAAAACTGAGCTTCCCTACGCACAGGGAAGCAAGAGAAATGCTGATTTCATCCAGCCCAGTTACATACTCAGAATCTGTACTACTGCGCAAATAGGCATGTCTCTGTAGGCAAAAAACTCATTTCTGACAAAGTTGCCCAAATGCATCTCAGAAGTGTGCCACTTGTTCCCTGACTTAGAAAACGTCGAGAAACGTTCGTTTCTGCTAGCGCTGTGCTTCTACACATGTATTTGCTGAACGGTGAAAGCGCACAGTAACGCACTTTTCTCCCAGCAAATACACTGTTTCTAAGGAAATGGGAACACACTGAGGAGACACTTGTGGGAGCTACTGTGACTAAAACTGAGCTTCCCTACACACAGGGAAGCAAGAGAAATGCTGATTTCATCAAGCCCAGTTACATACTCAGAATCTGTACTACTGCGCAAATAGGCATGTCTCTGTAGGCAAAAAACTCATTTCTGACAAAGTTGCCCAAATGCATCTCAGAAGTGTGCAATATGTTCCCTGAGTTAGAAAACGTCGAGAAACGTTCATTTCTGCTAGCGCTGTTCTTCTACACATGTATTTGCTGAACGGTGAAAGCGCACAGTAATGCACTTTTCTCCCAGCAAATACACTGTTTCTAAGGAAATGGGAACACACTGAGGAGACACTTGTGGGAGCTACTGTGACTAAAACTGAGCTTCCCTATGCACAGGGAAGCAAGAGAAATGCTGATTTCATCCAGCCCAGTTACATACTCAGAATCTGTACTACTGCGCTAATAGGCATGTCTCTGTAGGCAAAAAACTCATTTCTGACAAAGTTGCCCAAATGCATCTCAGAAGTGTGCAACTTGTTCCCTGAGTTAGAAACCGTTGAGCAACGTTCGTTTCTGCTAGCGCTGTGCTTCTACACATGTATTTGCTGAACGGTGAAAGCGCACAGTAATGCACTTTTCTCCCAGCAAATACACTGTTTCTAAGGAAATGGGAACACACTGAGGAGACACTTGTGGGAGCTACTGTGACTAAAACTGAGCTTCCCTACGCACAGGGAAGCAAGAGAAATGCTGATTTCATCAAGCCCAGTTACATACTCAGAATCTGTACTACTGCGCAAATAGGCATGTCTCTTTTGGCAAAAAACTCATTTCTGACAAAGTTGCCCAAATGCATCTCAGAAGTGTGCAACTTGTTTCCTGAGTTAGAAAACGTCGAGAAACGTTCGTTTCTGCTAGCGCTGTGCTTCTACACATGTATTTGCTGAACGGTGAAAGCGAACAGTAACGCACTTTTCTCCCAGCAAATACACTGTTTCTAAGGAAATGGGAACACACTGAGGAGACACTTGTGGGAGCTACTGGGACTAAAACTGAGCTTCCCTACGCACAGGGAAGCAAGAGAAATGCTGATTTCATCAAGCCCAGTTACATACTCAGAATCTGTACTACTGCGCAAATAGGCATGTCTCTGTAGGCAAAAAACTCATTTCTGACAAAGTTGCCCAAATGCATCTCAGAAGTGTGCAACTTGTTCCCTGAGTTAGAAAACATCGAGAAACGGTCGTTTCTGCTAGCGCTGTGCTTCTACACATGTATTTGCTGAATGGTGAAAGCACAGAGTAATGCACTTTTCTCCCAGCAAATACACTGTTTCTAAGGAAATGGGAACACACTGCGGAGACACTTGTGGGAGCTACTGTGACTAAAACTGAGCTTCCCTACGCACAGGGAAGCAAGAGAAATGCTGATTTCATCAAGCCCAGTTACATACTCAGAATCTGTACTACTGCGCAAATAGGTATGTCTCTTTAGGCAAAAAACTTATTTCTGACAAAGTTGCCCAAATGCATCTCAGAAGTGTGCAACTTGCTCCCTGAGATAGAAAACGTCGAGAATCGGTCGTTTCTGCTAGCGCTGTGCTTCTACACTTTTATTTGCTGAACGGTGAAAGCGCACAGTAAAGCACTTTTCTCCCAGCAAATACACTCTTTCTAAGGAAATGGGAACACACTGAGGAGACACTTGTGGGAGCTACTGTGACTAAAACTGAGCTTCCCTATGCACAGGGAAGCAAGAGAAATGCTGATTTCATCAAGCCCAATTACATACTCAGAATCTGTACTACTGCGCAAATAGGCATGTCTCTTTAGGCAAAAAACTCATTTCTGACAAAGTTGCCCAAATGCATCTCAGAAGTGTGCAACTTGTTCCCTGAGTTAGAAAACATCGAGAAACGGTCGTTTCTGCTAGCGCTGTGCTTCTACACATGTATTTGCAGAACGGTGAAAGCGCACAGTAACGCACTTTTCTCCCAGCAAATACACTGTTTCTAAGGAAATGGGAACACACTGAGGAGACACTTGTGGGAGCTACTGTGACTAAAACTGAGCTTCCCTACGCACAGGGAAGCAAGAGACATGCTGATTTCATCAAACCCAGTTACATACTCGGAATCTGTACTACTGCGCAAATAGGCTTGTCTCTTTCGGCAAAAAACTCATTTCTGACAAAGTTGCCCAAAGCATCTCAGAAGATTGCAACTTGTTTCCTGAGTTAGAAAACGTCGAGAAACGTTCATTTCTGCTAGCGCTGTGCTTCTACACATGTATTTGCTGAACGGTGAAAGCACACAGTAACGCACTTTTCTCCCAGCAAATACACTGTTTCTAAGGAAATGGGAACACACTGAGGAGACACTTGTGGGAGCTACTGTGACTAAACCTGAGCTTCCCTACGCACAGGGAAGCAAGAGAAATGCTGATTTCATCAAGCCCAGTTACATACTCAGAATCTGTACTACTGCGCAAATAGGCATGTCTCTTTCGGCAAAAAACTCATTTCTGACAAAGTTGCACAAATGCATCTCAGAAGTGTGCAACTTTTTCCTGAGTTAGAAAACGTCGAGAAACGTTCGTTTCTGCTAGCGCTGTGCTTCTACACATGTATTTGCTGAACGGTGAAAGCGCACAGTAACGCACTTTAATCCCAGCAAAAACACTGTTTCTAAGGAAATGGGAACACACTGAGGAGACACTTGTGGGAGCTACTGTGACTAAAACTGAGCTTCCCTACGCACAGGGAAGCAAGAGAAATGCTGATTTCATCAAGCCCAGTTACATACTCAGAATCTGTACTACTGCGCAAATAGGCATGTCTCTGTAGGCAAAAAACTCATTTCTGACAATGTTGCCCAAATGCGCCTCAGAAGTGTGCAACTTGTTCCCTGAGTTAGAAAACGTCGAGAAACGGTCGTTTCTGCTAGCGCTGTGCTTCTACACATGTATTTGCTTAACGGTGAAAGCCCACAGTAACGCACATTTCTCCCAGCAAATACACTGTTTCTAAGGAAATGGGAACACACTGAGGAGACACTTGTGGGAGCTACTGTGACTAAAACTGAGCTTCCCTATGCACAGGGAAGCAAGAGAAAGGCTGATTTCATCAAGCCCATTTACATACTCAGAATCTGTACTACTGCGCAAATAGGCATGTCTCTTTAGGCAAAAAACTCATTTCGGACAAAGTTGCCCAAATGCATCTCAGAAGTGTACAACTTGTTCCCTGAGTTAGAAAACATTGATAAACGGTCGTTTCTGCTAGCGCTGTGCTTCTACACATGTATTTGCTGAACGGTGAAAGCGCACAGTAACGCACTTTTCTCCCAGCAAATACAATGTTTCTAAGGAAATGGGAACACACTGAGGAGACACTTGTGGGAGCTACTGTGACTAAAACTGAGCTTCCCTACGCACAGGGAAGCAAGAGAAATGCTGATTTCATCAAGCCCAGTTACATACTCAGAATCTGTACTACTGCGCAAATAGGCATGTCTCTGTAGGCAAAAAACTCATTTCTGACAAAGTTTCCCAAATGCATCTCAGAAGTGTGCAACTTGTTCCCTGAGTTAGAAAACGTCGAGAAACGGTCGTTTCTGCTAGCGCTGTGCTTCTACACATCTATTTGCAGAACGGTGAAAGCGCACAGTAATGCAATTTTCTCCCAGCAAATACACTGTTTCTAAGAAAATGGGAACACACTGAGGAGACACTTGTGGGAGCTACCGTGACTAAAACAGAGCTTCCCTACGCACAGGGAAGCAAGAGAAATGCTGATTTCATCAAGCCCAGTTACATACTCAGAATCTGTACTACTGCGCAAATAGGCATGTCTCTGTAGGCAAAAAACTCATTTCTGACAAAGTTGCCCAAATGCATCTCAGAAGTGTGCAACTTGTTCCCTGAGTTAGAAAACATCGAGAAACGGTCGTTTCTGCTAGCGCTGTGCTTCTACACATGTATTTGCTGAATGGTGAAAGCACACAGTAATGCACTTTTCTCCCAGCAAATACACTGTTTCTAAGGAAATGGGAACACACTGAGGAGACACTTGTGGGAGCTACTGTGACTAAAACTGAGCTTCCCTACGCACAGGGAAGCAAGAGAAATGCTGATTTCATCAAGCCCAGTTACATACTCAGAATCTGTACTACTGCGCAAATAGGCATGTCTCTTTAGGCAAAAAACTCATTCCTGACAAAGGTGCCCAAATGCATCTCAGAAGTGTGCAACTTGTTCCCTGAGTTAGAAAACGTCGAGAAACGTTCGTTTCTGCTAGCGCTGTGCTTCTACACATGTATTTGCTGAACGGTGAAAGCACACAGTAACGCACTTTTCTCCCAGCAAATACACTGTTTCTAAGGAAATGGGAACACACTGAGGAGACACTTGTGGGAGCTACTGTGACTAAAACTGAGCTTCCCTACGCACAGGGAAGCAAGAGAAATGCTGATTTCATCAAGCCCAGTTACATACTCAGAATCTGTACTACTGCGCAAATAGGCATGTCTCTGTAGGCAAAAAACTCATTTCTGACAAAGTTGCCCAAATGCATCTCAGAAGTGTGCAACTTGTTCCCTGAGTTAGAAAACATCGATAAACGTTCGTTTCTGCTAGCGCTGTGCTTCCACACATGTATTTGCTGAACGGTGAAAGCGCACAGTAATGCATTTTTCTCCCAGCAAATACAGTGTTTCTAAGGAAATGGGAACACACTGATTAGACACTTGTGGGAGCTACTGGGACTAAAACTGAGCTTCCCTATGCACAGGGAAGCAAGAGAAATGCTGATTTCATCAAGCCCAGTTACATACTCAGAATCTGTACTACTGCGCAAATAGGCATATCTCTGTAGGCAAAAAACTCATTTCTGACAAAGTTGCCCAAATGCATCTCAGAAGTGTGCAACTTGTTCCCTGAGTTAGAAAACATCGATAAACGGTCGTTTCTGCTAGCGCTGTGCTTCTACACATGTATTTGCTGAACGGTGAAAGCGCACAGTAACGCACTTTTCTCTCAGCAAATACACTGTTTCTAAGGAAATGGGAACACACTGAGGAGACACTTGTGGGAGCTACTGTGGTAAAACTGAGCTTCCCTACGCACAGGGAAGCAAGAGAAATGCTGATTTCATCAAGCCCAGTTACATACTCAGAATCTGTACTACTGCGCAAATAGGCATGTCTCTTTAGGTAAAAAACTCATTTCTGATAATGTTGCCCAAATGCATCTCAGAAGTGTGCAACTTGTTCCCTGAGTTAGAAAACGTCGAGAAACGGTCATTTCTGCTAGCGCTGTGCTTCTTCACATGTATTTGCTGACCGGTGAAAGCGCACAGTAATGCACTTTTCTCCCAGCAAATACACTGTTTCTAAGGAAATGGGAACACACTGAGGAGACACTTGTGGGAGCTACTGTGACTAAAACTGAGCTTCCCTACGCACAGGGAAGCAAGAGAAATGCTGATTTCATCAAGCCCAGTTACATACTCAGAATCTGTACTACTGCGCAAATAGGCATGAATCTGTAGGCAAAAAACTCATTTCTGACAAAGTTGCCCAAATGCATCTCAGAAGTGTGCAACTTGTTCCCTGAGTTAGAAAACATCGAGAAACGTTCGTTTCTGCTAGTGCTGTGCTTCTACACATGCATTTGCTGAACGGTGAAAGCGCACAGTAATGCACTTTTCTCCCAGCAAATACACTGTTTCTAAGGAACTGGGAACACACTGAGGAGACACTCTTGGGAGCTACTGGGACTAAAACTGAGCTTCCCTACGCACAGGGAAGCAAGAGAAATGCTGATTTCATCAAGCCCAGTTACATACTCAGAATCTGTACTACTGCGCAAATAGGCATGTCTCTGTAGGCAAAAAACTCATTTCTGACAAAGTTGCCCAAATGCATCTCAGTAGTGTTCAACTTGTTCCCTGAGTTAGAAAACGTCGAGAAACGGTCGTTTCTGCTAGCGCTGTGCTTCTACACATGTATTTGCTGAACGGTGAAAGCGCACAGTAATGCACTTTTCTCCCAGCAAATACACTGTTTCTAAGGAAATGGGAACACACTGAGGAGACACTTGTGGGAGCTACTGTGACTAAAACTGAGCTTCCCTACGCACAGGGAAGCAAGAGAAATGCTGATTTCATCCAGCCCAGTTACATACTCAGAATCTGTACTACTGCGCAAATAGGCATGTCTCTTTAGGCAAAAAACTCATTTCTGACAATGTTGCCCAAATGCATCTCAGAAGTGTGCAACTTGTTCCCTGAGTTAGAAAACGTCGAGAAACGGTCGTTTCTGCTAGCGCTGTGCTTCTTGACATGTATTTGCTGAACGGTGAAAGCGCACAGTAACACACTTTTCTCCCAGCATATACACTGTTTCTAAGGAAATGGGAACACACTGAGGAGACACTTGTGGGAGCTACTGTGACTAAAACTGAGCTTCCCTACGCACAGGGAAGCAAGAGAAATGCTGATTTCATCAAGCCCAGTTACATACTCAGAATCTGTACTACTGCGCAAATAGGCATGAATCTGTAGGCAAAAAACTCATTTCTGACAAAGTTGCCCAAATGCATCTCAGAAGTGTGCAACTTGTTCCCTGAGTTAGAAAACATCGAGAAACGTTCGTTTCTGCTAGTGCTGTGCTTCTACACATGCATTTGCTGAACGGTGAAAGCGCACAGTAATGCACTTTTCTCCCAGCAAATACACTGTTTCTAAGGAACTGGGAACACACTGAGGAGACACTTGTGGGAGCTACTGTGAAAAAAACTGAGCTTCCCTATGCACAGGGAAGCAAGAGAAATGCTGATTTCATCCAGCCCAGTTACATATTCAGAATCTGTTCTACTGCGCAAATAGGCATGTCTCTGTAGGCAAAAAACTCATTTCTGACAAAGTTGCCCAAATGCATCTCAGAAGTGTGCAACTTGTTCCCTGAGTTAGAAACCGTTGAGCAACGTTCGTTTCTGCTAGCGCTGTGCTTCTACACATGTATTTGCTGAACGGTGAAAGCGCACAGTAATGCACTTTTCTCCCAGCAAATACACTGTTTCTAAGGAAATGGGAACACACTGAGGAGACACTTGTGGGAGCTACTGTGACTAAAACTGAGCTTCCCTACGCACAGGGAAGCAAGAGAAATGCTGATTTCATCAAGCCCAGTTACATACTCAGAATCTGTACTACTGCGCAAATAGGCATGTCTCTGTAGGCAAAAAACTCATTTCTGACAAAGCTGCCCAAATGCATCTCAGAAGTGTGCAACTAGTTCCCTGAGTTAGAAAATGTCGAGAAACGTTCGTTTCTGCTAGCGCTGTGCTTCTCCACATGTATTTGCTGAACAGTGAAAGCACACAGTAATGCACTTTTCTCCCAGCAAATACAGTGTTTCTAAGGAAATGGGAACACACTGAGGAGACACTTGTGGGAGCTACTGTGACTAAAACTGAGCTTCCCTACGCACAGGGAAGCAAGAGAAATGCTGATTTCATCCAGCCCAGTTACATACTCAGAATCTGTACTACTGCGCAAATAGGCATGTCTCTTTAGGCAAAAAACTCATTTCTGACAATGTTGCCCAAATGCATCTCAGAAGTGTGCAACTTGTTCCCTGAGTTAGAAAACGTCGAGAAACGGTCGTTTCTGCTAGCGCTGTGCTTCTTGACATGTATTTGCTGAACGGTGAAAGCGCACAGTAATACACTTTTCTCCCAGCAAATACACTGTTTCTAAGGAAATGGGAACACACTGAGGAGACACTTGTGGGAGCTACTGTGACTAAAACTGAGCTTCCCTACGCACAGGGAAGCAAGAGAAATGCTGATTTCATCAAGCCCAGTTACATACTCAGAATCTGTACTACTGCGCAAATAGGCATGAATCTGTAGGCAAAAAACTCATTTCTGACAAAGTTGCCCAAATGCATCTCAGAAGTGTGCAACTTGTTCCCTGAGTTAGAAAACATCGAGAAACGTTCGTTTCTGCTAGTGCTGTGCTTCTACACATGCATTTGCTGAACGGTGAAAGCGCACAGTAATGCACTTTTCTCCCAGCAAATACACTGTTTCTAAGGAACTGGGAACACACTGAGGAGACACTTGTGGGAGCTACTGTGACTAAAACTGAGCTTCCCTACGCACAGGGAAGCAAGAGAAATGCTGATTTCATCAAGCCCAGTTACATACTCAGAATCTGTACTACTGCGCAAATAGGCATGTCTCTGTAGGCAAAAAAATCATTTTTGACAAAGTTGCCCAAATGCATCTCAGAAGTGTGCAACTTGTTTCCTGAGTTAGAAAACGTCGAGAAACGTTCGTTTCTGCTAGCGCTGTGCGTCTACAAATGTATTTGCTGAACGGTGAAAGCGCATAGTAACGCACTTTTCTCCCAGCAAATACACTGTTTCTAAGGAAATGGGAACACACTGAGGAGACACTTGTGGGAGCTACTGTGACTAAAACTGAGCTTCCCTACGCACAGGGAAGCAAGAGAAAGGCTGATTTCTCCAGCCCAGTTACATACTCAGAATCTGTACTACTGCGCAAATAGGCATGTCTCTGTAGGCAAAAAACTCATTTCTGACAAAGCTGCCCAAATGCATCTCAGAAGTGTGCAACTAGTTCCCTGAGTTAGAAAATGTCGAGAAACGTTCGTTTCTGCTAGCGCTGTGCTTCTCCACATGTATTTGCTGAACAGTGAAAGCACACAGTAATGCACTTTTCTCCCAGCAAATACAGTGTTTCTAAGGAAATGGGAACACACTGAGGAGACACTTGTGGGAGCTACTGTGACTAAAACTGAGCTTCCCTACGCACAGGGAAGCAAGAGAAATGCTGATTTCATCCAGCCCAGTTACATACTCAGAATCTGTACTACTGCGCAAATAGGCATGTCTCTTTAGGCAAAAAACTCATTTCTGACAATGTTGCCCAAATGCATCTCAGAAGTGTGCAACTTGTTCCCTGAGTTAGAAAACGTCGAGAAACGGTCGTTTCTGCTAGCGCTGTGCTTCTTGACATGTATTTGCTGAACGGTGAAAGCGCACAGTAATACACTTTTCTCCCAGCAAATACACTGTTTCTAAGGAAATGGGAACACACTGAGGAGACACTTGTGGGAGCTACTGTGACTAAAACTGAGCTTCCCTACGCACACGGAAGCAAGAGAAATGCTGATTTCATCAAGCCCAGTTACATACTCAGAATCTGTACTACTGCGCAAATAGGCATGAATCTGTAGGCAAAAAACTCATTTCTGACAAAGTTGCCCAAATGCATCTCAGAAGTGTGCAACTTGTTCCCTGAGTTAGAAAACATCGAGAAACGTTCGTTTCTGCTAGTGCTGTGCTTCTACACATGCATTTGCTGAACGGTGAAAGCGCACAGTAATGCACTTTTCTCCCAGCAAATACACTGTTTCTAAGGAACTGGGAACACACTGAGGAGACACTTGTGGGAGCTACTGTGACTAAAACTGAGCTTCCCTACGCACAGGGAAGCAAGAGAAATGCTGATTTCATCAAGCCCAGTTACATACTCAGAATCTGTACTACTGCGCAAATAGGCATGTCTCTGTAGGCAAAAAAATCATTTTTGACAAAGTTGCCCAAATGCATCTCAGAAGTGTGCAACTTGTTTCCTGAGTTAGAAAACGTCGAGAAACGTTCGTTTCTGCTAGCGCTGTGCGTCTACAAATGTATTTGCTGAACGGTGAAAGCGCATAGTAACGCACTTTTCTCCCAGCAAATACACTGTTTCTAAGGAAATGGGAACACACTGAGGAGACACTTGTGGGAGCTACTGTGACTAAAACTGAGCTTCCCTACGCACAGGGAAGCAAGAGAAAGGCTGATTTCTCCAGCCCAGTTACATACTCAGAATCTGTACTACTGCGCAAATAGGCATGTCTCTGTAGGCAAAAAACTCATTTCGGACAAAGTTGCCCAAATGCATCTCAGAAGTGTGCAACTTGTTCCCTAAGTTAGAAAACATCGAGAAACGGTCGTTTCTGCTAGCGCTGTGCTTCTACACATGTATTTGCTGAACGGTGAAAGCGCACAGTAATGCACTTTTCTCCCAGCAAATACACTGTTTCTAAGGAAATGGGAACACACTGAGGAGACACTTGTGGGAGCTACTGGGACTAAAACTGAGCTTCCCTATGCACAGGGAAGCAAGAGAAATGCTGATTTCATCAAGCCCAGTTACATACTCAGAATCTGTACTACTGCGCAAATAGGCATGTCTCTGTAGGCAAAAAACTCATTTCTGACAAAGTTGCCCAAATGCATCTCAGAAGTGTGCAACTTGTTCCCTGAGTTAGAAAACATCGATAAACGGTCGTTTCTGCTAGCGCTGTGCTTCTACACATGTATTTGCTGAACGGTGAAAGCGCACAGTAATGCACTTTTCTCCCAGCAAATACACTGTTTCTAAGGAAATGGGAACACACTGAGGAGACACTTGTGGGAGCTACTGTGACTAAAACTGAGCTTCCCTACGCACAGGGAAGCAAGAGAAATGCTGATTTCATCAAGCCCAGTTACATACTCAGAATCTGTACTACTGCGCAAATAGGCATGTCTCTTTAGGCAAAAAACTCATTTCTGACAAAGTTGCCCAAATGCATCTCAGAAGTGTGCAACTTGTTCCCTGAGTTAGAAAACATCGAGAAACGGTCGTTTCTGCTAGCGCTGTGCTTCTACACATGTATTTGCTGAATGGTGAAAGCACACAGTAATGCACTTTTCTCCCAGAAAATACCCTGTTTCTAAGGAAATGGGAAAACACTGAGGAGACACTTGTGGGAGCTACTGGGACTAAAACTGAGCTTCCCTACGCACAGGGAAGCAAGAGAAATGCTGATTTCATCAAGCCCAGTTACATACTCAGAATCAGTACTACTGCGCAAATAGGCATGTCTCTTTAGGCAAAAAACTCATTTCTGACAAAGTTGCCCAAATGCATCTCAGAAGTGTGCAACTTGTTCCCTGAGTTAGAAAACATCGAGAAATGGTCGTTTCTGCTAGCGCTGTGCTTCCACACATGTATTTGCTGAACGGTGAAAGCGCACAGTAATGCATTTTTCTCCCAGCAAATACAGTGTTTCTAAGGAAATGGGAACACACTGAGGAGACACTTGTGGGAGCTACTGGGACTAAAACTGAGCTTCCCTACGCACAGGGAAGCAAGAGAAATGCCTATTTCATCAAGCCCAGTTACATACTCAGAATCTGTACTACTGCGCAAATAGGCATGTCTCTGTAGGCAAAAAACTCATTTCTGACAAAGTTGCCCAAATGCATCTCAGAAGTGTGCAACTTGTTCCCTGAGTTAGAAAACGTCGAGAAACGTTCGCTTCTGCTAGCCCTGTGCTTCTACACATGTATTTGCTGAACGGTGAAAGCGCACAGTAATGCACTTTTCTCCCAGCAAATACACTGTTTCTAAGGAAATGGGAACACACTGAGGAGACACTTGTGGGAGCTACTGGGACTAAAACTGAGCTTCCCTACGCACAGGGAAGCAAGAGAAATGCTGATTTCATCAAGCCCAGTTACATACTCAGAATCTGTACTACTGCGCAAATAGGCATGTCTCTGTAGGCAAAAAACTCATTTCGGACAAAGTTGCCCACATGCATCTCAGAAGTGTGCAACTTGTTCCCTGAGTTAGAAAACGTCGAGAAACGGTCGTTTCTGCTAGCGCTGTGCTTCTACACATGTATTTGCTGAACGGTGAATGCGCACAGTAACGCACTTTTCTCCCAGCAAATACAATGTTTCTAAGGAAATGGGAACACACTGAGGAGACACTTGTGGGAGCTACTGTGACTAAAACTGAGCTTCCCTACGCACAGGGAAGCAAGAGAAATGCTGATTTCGTCAAGCCCAGTTACATACTCAGAATCTGTACTACTGCGCAAATAGGCATGTCTCTTTAGGCAAAAAACTCATTCCTGACAAAGGTGCCCAAATGCATCTCAGAAGTGTGCAACTTGTTCCCTGAGTTAGAAAACGTCGAGAAACGGTCTTTTCTGCTAGCGCTGTGCTTCTACACATGTATTTGCTGAACGGTGAAAGCGCACAGTAATGTACTTTTCTCCCAGCAAATACACTGTTTCTAAGGAAATGGGAACACACTGCGGAGACACTTGTGGGAGCTACTGTGACTAAAACTGAGCTTCCCTACGCACAGGGAAGCAAGAGAAATGCTGATTTCATCAAGCCCAGTTACATACTCAGAATCTGTACTACTGCGCAAATAGGCATGTCTCTTTAGGCAAAAAACTCATTTCTGACAAAGTTGCCCAAATGCATCTCAGAAGTGTGCAACTTGTTCCCTGAGTTAGAAAACGTCGAGAAACGTTCGTTTCTGCTAGCGCTGTGCTTCTACACATGTATTTGCTGAACGGTGAAAGCGCACAGTAACGCACTTTTCTCCCAGCAAATACACTGTTTCTAAGGAAATGGGAACACACTGAGGAGACACTTGTGGGAGCTACTGTGACTAAAACTGAGCTTCCCTACGCACAGGGAAGCAAGAGAAATGCTGATTTCATCAAGCCCAGTTACATACTCAGAATCTGTACTACTGCGCAAATAGGCATGTCTCTGTAGGCAAAAAACTCATTTCTGACAAAGTTGCCCAAATGCATCTCAGAAGTGTGCAACTTGTTCCCTGAGTTAGAAAACATCGAGAAACGGTCGTTTCTGCTAGCGCTGTGCTTCTACACATGTATTTGCTGAATGGTGAAAGCACACAGTAATGCACTTTTCTCCCAGCAAATACACTGTTTCTAAGGAAATGGGAACACACTGCGGAGACACTTGTGGGAGCTACTGTGACTAAAACTGAGCTTCCCTACGCACAGGGAAGCAAGAGAAATGCTGATTTCATCAAGCCCAGTTACATACTCAGAATCTGTACTACTGCGCAAATAGGCATGTCTCTGTAGGCAAAAAACTCATTTCGGACAAAGTTGCCCACATGCATCTCAGAAGTGTGCAACTTGTTCCCTGAGTTAGAAAACGTCGAGAAACGGTCGTTTCTGCTAGCGCTGTGCTTCTACACATGTATTTGCTGAACGGTGAATGCGCACAGTAACGCACTTTTCTCCCAGCAAATACAATGTTTCTAAGGAAATGGGAACACACTGAGGAGACACTTGTGGGAGCTACTGTGACTAAAACTGAGCTTCCCTACGCACAGGGAAGCAAGAGAAATGCTGATTTCATCAAGCCCAGTTACATACTCAGAATCTGTACTACTGCGCAAATAGGCATGTCTCTTTAGGCAAAAAACTCATTCCTGACAAAGGTGCCCAAATGCATCTCAGAAGTGTGCAACTTGTTCCCTGAGTTAGAAAACGTCGAGAAACGGTCTTTTCTGCTAGCGCTGTGCTTCTACACATGTATTTGCTGAACGGTGAAAGCGCACAGTAATGTACTTTTCTCCCAGCAAATACACTGTTTCTAAGGAAATGGGAACACACTGCGGAGACACTTGTGGGAGCTACTGTGACTAAAACTGAGCTTCCCTACGCACAGGGAAGCAAGAGAAATGCTGATTTCATCAAGCCCAGTTACATACTCAGAATCTGTACTACTGCGCAAATAGGCATGTCTCTTTAGGCAAAAAACTCATTTCTGACAAAGTTGCCCAAATGCATCTCAGAAGTGTGCAACTTGTTCCCTGAGTTAGAAAACGTCGAGAAACGTTCGTTTCTGCTAGCGCTGTGCTTCTACACATGTATTTGCTGAACGGTGAAAGCGCACAGTAACGCACTTTTCTCCCAGCAAATACACTGTTTCTAAGGAAATGGGAACACACTGAGGAGACACTTGTGGGAGCTACTGTGACTAAAACTGAGCTTCCCTACGCACAGGGAAGCAAGAGAAATGCTGATTTCATCCAGCCCAGTTACATACTCAGAATCTGTACTACTGCGCAAATAGGCATGTCTCTGTAGGCAAAAAACTCATTTCTGACAAAGTTGCCCAAATGCATCTCAGAAGTGTGCAACTTGTTCCCTGAGTTAGAAAACGTCGAGAAACGGTCGTTTCTGCTAGCGCTGTGCTTCTACACATGTATTTGCTGAACGGTGAAAGCGCACAGTAATGCACTTTTCTCCCAGCAAATACACTGTTTCTAAGGAAATGGGAATACACTGAGGAGACACTTGTGGGAGCTACTGGGACTAAAACTGAGCTTCCCTACGCACAGGGAAGCAAGAGAAATGCTGATTTCATCAAGCCCAGTTACATACTCAGAATCTGTACTACTGCGCAAATAGGCATGTCTCTGTAGGCAAAAAACTCATTTCTGACAAAGTTGCCCAAATGCATCTCAGAAGTGTGCAACTTGTTCCCTGAGTTAGAAAACGTCGAGAAACGTTCGTTTCTGCTAGCGCTGTGCTTCTACACATGTATTTGCTGAGCGGTGAAAGCACACAGTAACGCACTTTTCTCCCAGCAAATACACTGTTTCTAAGGAAATGGGAACACACTGAGGAGACACTTGTGGGAGCTACTGTGACTAAAACTGAGCTTCCCTACGCACAGGGAAGCAAGAGAAATGCTGATTTCATCAAGCCCAGTTACATACTCAGAATCTGTACTACTGCGCAAATAGGCATGTCTCTGTAGGCAAAAATCTCATTTCTGACAAAGTTGCCCAAATGTACCTCAGAAGTGTGCAACTTGTTCCCTGAGTTAGAAAACGTCGAGAAACGGTGGTTTCTGCTAGCACTGTGCTTCTACACATGTATTTGCTGAACGGTGAAAGCCCACAGCAACGCACTTTTCTCCCAGCAAATACACTGTTTCTAAGGAAATGGGAACACACTGAGGAGACACTTGTGGGAGCTACTGTGACTAAAACTGAGCTTCCCTACGCACAGGGAAGCAAGAGAAATGCTGATTTCTTCAAGCCCAGTTACATACTCAGAATCTGTACTACTGCGCAAATAGGCATGTCTCTGTAGGCAAAAAACTCATTTCTGACAAAGTTGCCCAAATGCATCTCAGAAGTGTGCAACTTGTTCCCTGAGTTAGAAAACATCGATAAACGGTCGTTTCTGCTAGCGCTGTGCTTCTACACATGTATTTGCTGAACGGTGAAAGCGCACAGTAATGCACTTTTCTCCCAGCAAATACACTGTTTCTAAGGAAATGGGAACACACTGAGGAGACACTTGTGGGAGCTACTGTGACTAAAACTGAGCTTCCCTACGCACAGGGAAGCAAGAGAAATGCTGATTTCATCAAGCCCAGTTACATACTCAGAATCTGTACTACTGCGCAAATAGGCATGTCTCTTTCGGCAAAAAACTCATTTCTGACAAAGTTGCCCAAATGCACCTCAGAAGTGTGCAACTTGTTCCCTGAGTTAGAAAACGTCGAGAAACGTTCATTTCTGCTAGCGCTGTGCTTCTACACATGTATTTTCTGAACAGTGAAAGCGCACAGTAATGCACTTTTCTCCCAGCAAATACACTGTTTCTAAGGAAATGGGAACACACTGAGGAGACACTTGTGGGAGCTTCTGTGACTAAAACTGAGCTTCCCTACGCACAGGGAAGCGAGAGAAATGCTGATTTCATCAAGCCCAGTTACATACTCAGAATCTGTACTACTGTGCAAATAGCCATGTCTCTTTAGGCAAAAAACTCATTTCTGACAAAGTTGCCCAAATGCATCTCAGAAGAGTGCAACTTGTTTCCTGAGTTAGAAAACGTCGAGAAACATTCGTTTCTGCTAGCGCTGTGCTTCTACACATGTATTTGCTGAACGGTGAAAGCGCACAGTAACGCACTTTTCTCCCAGCAAATACACTGTTTCTAAGGAAATGGGAACACACTGAGGAGACACTTGTGGGAGCTACTGTGACTAAAACTGAGCTTCCCTATGCACAGGGAAGCTAGAGAAATGCTGATTTCATCAAGCCCAGTTACATACTCAGAATCTGTACTACTGCGCAAATAGGCATGTCTCTTTCGGCAAAAAACTCATTTCTGACAAAGTTGCCCAAATGCATCTCAGAAGTGTCCAACTTGTTCCCTGAGTTAGAAAACGTCGAGAAACGGTCGTTTCTGCTAGTGCTGTGCTTCTACACATGTATTTGCTGAACGGTGAAAGCCCACAGGAACGCACTTTTCTCCCAGCAAAAACACTGTTTCTAAGGAAATGGGAACACACTGAGGAGACACTTGTGGGAGCTACTGGGACTAAAACTGAGCTTCCCTACGCACAGGGAAGCAAGAGAAATGCTGATTTCATCAAGCCCAGTTACATACTCAGAATCTGTACTACTGCGCAAATAGGCATGTCTCTGTAGGCAAAAAACTCATTTCTGACAAAGTTGCCCAAATGCATCTCAGAAGTGTACAACTTGTTCCCTGAGTTAGAAAACATCGATAAACGGTCGTTTCTGCTAGCGCTGTGCTTCTACACATGTATTTGCTGAACGGTGAAAGCGCACAGTAATGCACTTTTCTCCCAGCAAATACACTGTTTCTAAAAAAATGGGAACACACTGAGGAGACACTTGTGGGAGCTACTGTGACTAAAACTGAGCTTCCCTACGCACAGGGAAGCAAGACAAATGCTGATTTCATCAAGCCCAGTTACAACTCAGAATCTGTACTACTTCGCAAATAGGCATGTCTCTTTCGGCAAAAAACTCATTTCTGACAAAGTTGCCCAAAGGCATCTCAGAAGTGTGCAACTTGTTCCCTGAGTTAGAAAACGTCGAGAAACGTTCGTTTCTGTTAGCGCTGTGCTTCTACACATGTATTTTCTGAACGGTGAAAGCGCACAGTAATGCACTTTTCTCCCAGCAAATACTCTGTTTCTAAGGAAATGGGAACACACTGAGGAGACACTTGTGGGAGCTACTGTGACTAAAACTGAGCTTCCCTACGCACAGGGAAGCAAGAGAAATGCTGATTTCATCAAGCCCAGTTACATACTCAGAATCTGTACTACTGCGCAAATAGGCATGTCTCTGTAGGCAAAAAACTCATTTCTGACGAAGTTGCCCCAATGCATCTCAGAAGTGTGCAACTTGTTCCCTGAGTTAGAATACGTCGAGAAACGGTCGTTTCTGCTAGCGCTGTGCTTCTACACATATATTTGCTGAACGGTGAAAGCGCACAGTAGTGCACTTTTCTCCCAGCAAATACACTGTTTTTAAGGAAATGGGAACACACTGAGGAGACACTTGTGGGAGCTACTGTGACTAAAACTGAGCTTCCCTACGCACAGGGAAGCAAGAGAAATGCTGATTTCATCAAGCCCAGTTACATATTCAGAATCTGTACTACTGCGCAAATAGGCATGTCTCTGTAGGCAAAAAACTCATTTCTGACAAAGTTGCCCAAATGCATCTCAGAAGTGTGCAACTTGTTCCCTGAGTTAGAAAACGTCGAGAAACGGTCGTTTCTGCTAGCGCTGTGCTTCTACACATGTATTTGCAGGACGGTGAAAGCGCACAGTAATGCACTTTTCTCCCATCAAATACACTGTTTCTAAGGAAATGGGAACACACTGAGGAGACACTTGTGGGAGCTACTGTGATTAAAACTGAGCTTCCCTACGCACAGGGAAGTAAGAGAAATGCTGATTTCATCAAGCCCAGTTACATACTCAGAATCTGTACTACTGCGCAAATAGACATGTCTCTGTAGGCAAAAAACTCATTTCTGACAAAGTTGCCCAAATGCATCTCAGAAGTGTGCAACTTGTTTCCTGAGTTAGAAAACATTGAGAAACGGTCGTTTCTGCTAGCGCTGTGCTTCTACACAAGTATTAGCTGAACGGTGAAAGCACACCGTAATGCACTTTTCTCCCAGCAAATACACTGTTTCTAAGGAAATGGGAACACACTGAGGAGACACTTGTGGGAGCTACTGTGACTAAAACTGAGCTTCCCTACGCACAGGGAAGCAAGAGAAATGCTGATTTCATCAAGCCCAGTTACATACTCAGAATCTGTACTACTGCGCAAATAGGCATGTCTCTGTAGGCAAAAAACTCATTTCTGACAACGTTGCCCAAATGCATCTCAGAAGTGTGCAACTTGTTCCCTGAGTTAGAAAACGTCGAGAAATGTTCGTTTCTGCTAGCGCTGTGCTTCTACACATGTATTTGCTGAACGGTGAAAGCGCACAGTAATGCACTTTTTTCCCAGCAAATACACTGTTTCTAAGGAACTGGGAACACACTGAGGAGACACTTGTGGGAGCTACTGTGACTAAAACTGAGCTTCCCTACGCACAGGGAAGCAAGAGAAATGCTGATTTCATCAAGCCCAGTTACATACTCAGAATCTGTACTACTGCGCAATTAGGCATGTCTCTTTAGGCAAAAAACTCATTTCTGACAAAGTTGCCCAAATGCATCTCAGAAGTGTGCAACTTGTTCCCTGAGTTAGAAAACGTCGAGAAACGGTCGTTTCTGCTAGCGCTGTGCTTCTACACATGTATTTGCTTAATGGTGAAAGCGCACAGTATTGCACTTTTCTCCCAGCAAATACACTGTTTCTAAGGAAATGGGAGCACACTGAGGAGACACTTGTGGGAGCTACTGTGACTAAAACTGAGCTTTCCTACGCACAGGGAAGCAAGAGAAATGCTGATTTCATCCAGCCCAGTTACATACTCAGAATCTGTACTACTGCGCAAATAGGCATGTCTCTGTAGGCAAAAAACTCATTTCTGACAAAGTTGCCCAAATGCACCTCAGAAGTGTGCAACTTGTTCCCTGAGTTAGAAAACGTCGAGAAACGGTCGTTTCTGCTAGCGCTGTGCTTCTACACATGTATTTGCTGAACGGTGAAAGCGCACAGTAATGCACCTTTCTCCCAGCAAATAAACTGTTTCTAAGGAACTGGGAACACACTGAGGAGACACTTGTGGGAGCTACTGTGACTAAAACTGAGCTTCCCTACACACAGGGTAGCAAGAGAAATGCTGATTTCATCAAGCCCTGTTACATACTCAGAATCTGTACTACTGCGCAAATAGGCATGTCTCTGTAGGCAAAAAACTCATTTTTGAGAAAGTTACCCAAATGCATATCAGAAGTGTGCAACTTGTTCCCTGAGTTAGAAAACGTCGAGAAATGGTCGTTTCTGCTAGCGCTGTGCTTCTACACATGTATTTGCTGAACGGTGAAAGCACACAGTAATGCACTTTTCTCCCAGCAAATACACTGTTTCTAAGGAAATGGGAACACACTGAGGAGACACTTGTGGGAGCTACTGTGACTAAAACTGAGCTTCCCTACGCACAGGGAAGCAAGAGAAATGCTGATTTCATCAAGCCCAGTTACATACTCAGAATCTGTACTACTGCGCAAATAGGCATGTCTCTGTAGGCAAAAAACTCATTTCTGACAAAGTTGCCCAAATGCACCTCAGAAGTGTGCAACTTGTTCCCTGAGTTAGAAAACGTCGAGAAACGGTCGTTTCTGCTAGCGCTGTGCTTCTACACATGTATTTGCAGAACGGTGAAAGCGCACAGTAATGCACCTTTCTCCCAGCAAATAAACTGTTTCTAAGGAACTGGGAACACACTGAGGAGACACTTGTGGGAGCTACTGTGACTAAAACTGAGCTTCCCTACACACAGGGAAGCAAGAGAAATGCTGATTTCATCAAGCCCTGTTACATACTCAGAATCTGTACTACTGCGCAAATAGGCATGTCTCTGTAGGCAAAAAACTCATTTTTGAGAAAGTTACCCAAATGCATATCAGAAGTGTGCAACTTGTTCCCTGAGTTAGAAAACGTCGAGAAACGTTCGTTTCTGCTAGCGCTGTGCTTCTACACATGTATTTGCTGACCGGTGAAAGCGCACAGTAATGCACATTTCTCCCAGCAAAAACACTGTTTCTAAGGAAATGGGAACACAGTGAGGAGACTTGTGGGAGCTACTGTGACTAAAACTTAGCTTCCCTACGCACAGGGAAGCAAGAGAAATGCTGATTTCATCAACCCCAGTTAAATACTCAGAATCTGTACTACTGCGCAAATAGGCATGTCTCTGTAGGCAAAAAACTCATTTCTGACAGAGTTGCCCAAATGCATCTCAGAAGTGTGCAACTTGTTCCCTGAGTTAGAAAACGTCGAGAAACGGTCGTTTCTGCTAGCGCTGCGCTTCTACACATCTATTTGCTGAACGGTGAAAGCGCACAGTAAGGCACTTTTCTCCCAGCAAATACACTGTTTCTAAGGAAATGGGAACACACTGAGGAGACACTTGTGGGAGCTACTGTGACTAAAACTGAGCTTCCCTACGCACAGCGAAGCAAGAGAAATGCTGATTTTATCAAGCCCAGTTACATACTCAGAATCTGTACTACTGCGCAAATAGGCATGAATCTGTAGGCAAAAAACTCATTTCTGACAAAGTTGCCCAAATGCATCTCAGAAGTGTGCAACTTGTTCCCTGAGTTAGAAAACGTCGAGAAACAGTCGTTTCTGCTAGCGCTGTGCTTCTACACATGTATTTGCTGAACGGTGAAAGCGCAAAGTAATGCACATTTCTCCCATCAAATACACTGTTTCTAAGGAAATGGGAACACACTGAGGAGACACTTGTGGGAGCTACTGTGACTAAAACTGAGCTTCCCTACGCACAGGGAAGCAAGAGAAATGCTGATTTCATCAAGCCTAGTTACATACTCAGAATCTGTACTACTGCGCAAATAGGTGTGTCTCTTTAGGCAAAAACCTCATTTCTGACAAAGTTGCCCAAATGCATCTCAGAAGTGTGCAACTTGTTCCCTGAGTTAGAAAACGTCGAGAAACGTTCGTTTCTGCTAGCGCTGTGCTTCTACACATGTATTTGCTGAACGGTAAAAGCGCACAGTAATGCACTTTTCTCCCAGCAAATACACTGTTTCTAAGGAAATGGGAACACACTGAGGAGACACTTGTGGGAGCTACTGTGACTAAACCTGAGCTTCCCTACGCACAGGGAAGCAAGAGAAATGCTGATTTCATCAAGCCTAGTTACATACTCATAATCTGTACTACTGCGCAAATAGGCATGTCTCTTTAGGCAAAAAACTCATTTCTGACAACGTTGCCCAAATGCACCTCAGAAGTATGCAACTTGTTCTCTGAGTTAGAAAACGTCGAGAAACGTTCGTTTCTGCTAGCGCTGTGCTTCTACACATGTATTTGCTGAACGGTGAAAGCGCACAGTAATGCACTTTTCTCCCATCAGATACACTGTTTCTAAGGAAATGGGAACACACTGAGGAGACACTTGTGGGAGCGACTGTGACTAAAACTGAGCTTCCCTATGCACAGGGAAGCAAGAGAAATGCTGATTTCATCAAGGCTAGTTACATACTCAGAATCTGTACTACTGCGCAAATGGGCATGTCCCTTTAGGCAAAAAACTCATTTCTGACAAAGTTGCCCAAATGCATCTCAGAAGTGTGCAACTTGTTCCCTGAGTGAGAAAACGACGAGTAACGGTCGTTTCTGCTAGCGCTGTGCTTCTACACATGTATTTGCTGAACGGTGAAAGCGCACAGTAATGCACTTTTCTCCCAGCAAATACACTGTTTCTAAAGAAATGGGAACACACTGAGGAGACACTTGTGGGAGCTACTGTGACTAAAACTGAGCTTCCCTATGCACAGGGAAGCAAGAGAAATGCTGATTTCATCAAGCCCAGTTACATACTCAGAATCTGTACTACTGCGCAAATAGGCATGAATCTGTAGGCAAAAAACTCATTTCTGACAAAGTTGCCCAAATGCATCTCAGAAGTGTGCAACTTGTTCCCTGAGTTAGAAAACGTCGAGAAACGGTCGTTTCTGCTAGCGCTGCGCTTCTACACATGTATTTGCTGAACGGTGAAAGCGCACAGCAATGCACTTTTCTCCCAGCAAATAACTGTTTCTAAGGAAATCGGAACACACTGAGGAGACACTTGTGGGAGCTACTGTGACTAAAACTGAGCTTCCCTTGCACAGGGAAGCAAGAGAAATGCTGATTTCATCAAGCCCAGTTACATACTCAGAATCTGTACTACTGCGCAAATAGGCATGAATCTGTAGGCAAAAAACGCATTTCTGACAAAGTTGCCCAAATGCATCTCAGAAGTGTGCAACTTGTTCCCTGAGTTAGAAAACGTCGAGAAACGTTCGTTTCTGCTAGCGCTGTGCTTCTACACATGTATTTGCTGAACGGTGAAAGCGCACAGTAATGCACTTTTCTCCCAGCAAATACACTGTTTCTAAGGAAATGGGAACACACTGAGGAGACACTTGTGGGAGCTACTGTGACTAAAACTGAGCTTCCCTACGCACAGGGAAGCAAGAGAAATGCTGATTTCATCAAGCCCAGTTACATACTCAGAATCTGTACTACTGCGCAAATAGGCATGAATCTGTAGGCAAAAAACTCATTTCTGACAAAGTTGCCCAAATGCATCTCAGAAGTGTGCAACTTGTTCCCTGAGTTAGAAAACGTCGAGAAACGTTCGTTTCTGCTAGCGCTGTGCTTCTACACATGTATTTGCTGAACGGTAAAAGAGCACAGTAATGCACTTTTCTCCCAGCAAATACACTGTTTCTAAGGAAATGGGAACACACTGAGGAGACACTTGTGGGAGCTACTGTGACTAAAACTGAGCTTCCCTACGCACAGGGAAGCAAGAGAAATGCTGATTTCATCAAGCCTAGTTACATACTCAGAATCTGTACTACTGCGCAAATGGGCATGTCTCTTTAGGTAAAAAACTCATTTCTGAAAAAGTTGCCCAAATGCATCTCAGAAGTGTGCAACTTGTTCCCTGAGTGAGAAAACGACGAGAAACGGTCGTTTCTGCTAGCGCTGTGCTTCTACACATGTATTTGCTGAACGGTGAAAGCGCACAGTAATGCACTTTTCTCCCAGCAAATACACTGTTTCTAAAGAAATGGGAACACACTGAGGAGACACTTGTGGGAGCTACTGTGACTAAAACTGAGCTTCCCTATGCACAGGGAAGCAAGAGAAATGCTGATTTCATCAAGCCCAGTTAAATACTCAGAATCTGTACTACTGCGCAAATAGGCATGAATCTGTAGGCAAAAAACTCATTTCTGACAAAGTTGCCCAAATGCATCTCAGAAGTGTGCAACTTGTTCCCTGAGTTAGAAAACGTCGAGAAACGGTCGTTTCTGCTAGCGCTGTGCTTCTACACATGTATTTGCTGAACGATGAAAGCGCACAGCAATGCACTTTTCTCCCAGCAAATAACTGTTTCTAAGGAAATCGGAACACACTGAGGAGACACTTGTGGGAGCTACTGTGACTAAAACTGAGCTTCCCTTGCACAGGGAAGCAAGAGAAATGCTGATTTCATCAAGCCCAGTTACATACTCAGAATCTGTACTACTGCGCAAATAGGCATGAATCTGTAGGCAAAAAACGCATTTCTGACAAAGTTGCGCAAATGCATCTCAGAAGTGTGCAACTTGTTCCCTGAGTTAGAAAACGTCGAGAAACGTTCGTTTCTGCTAGCGCTGTGCTTCTACACATGTATTTGCTGATCGGTGAAAGCGCACAGTAATGCACTTTTCTCCCAGCAAATACACTGTTTCTAAGGAACTGGGAACACACTGAGGAGACACTTGTGGGAGCTACTGTGACTAAAACTGAGCTTCCCTACGCACAGGGAAGCAAGAGAAATGCTGATTTCATCAAGCCCAGTTACATACTCAGAATCTGTACTACTGCGCAAATAGGCATGAATCTGTAGGCAAAAAACTCATTTCTGACAAAGATGCCCAAATGCATCTCAGAAGTGTGCAACTTGTTCCCTGAGTTAGAAAACGTCGAGAAACGTTCGTTTCTGCTAGCACTGTGCTTCTACACATGTATTTGCTGAACGGTGAAAGCGCACAGTAATGCACTTTTCTCCCAGCAAATACACTGTTTCTAAGGAAATGGGAACACACTGAGGAGACACTTGTGGGAGCTACTGTGACTAAAACTGAGCTTCCCTACGCACAGGGAAGCAAGAGAAATGCTGATTTCATCAAGCACAGTTACATACTCAGAATCTGTACTACTGCGCAAATAGGCATGTCTCTTTAGGCAAAAAACTCATTTCTGACAAAGTTGCCCAAATGCATCTCAGAAGTGTGCAACTTGTTCCCTGAGTTAGAAAACGTCGAGAAACAGTCGTTTCTGCTAGCGCTGTGCTTCTACACATGTATTTGCTGAGCGGTGAAAGCACACAGTAATGCACTTTTCTCCCAGCAAATACACTGTTTCTAAGGAAATGGGAACACACTGAGGAGACAATTGTGGGAGCTACTGTGACTAAAACTGAGCTTCCCTACGCACAGGGAAGCAAGAGAAATGCTGATTTCATCAAGCCTAGTTACATACTCAGAATCTGTACTACTGCGCAAATAGGCATGTCTCTTTAGGCAAAAAACTCATTTCTGACAAAGTTGCCCAAATGCACCTCAGAAGTATGCAACTTGTTCTCTGAGTTAGAAAACGTCGAGAAACGTTCATTTATGCTAGCGCTGTGCTTCTACACATGTATTTGCTGAACGGTGAAAGCGATCAGTAATGCACTTTTCTCCCAGCAAATACACTGTTTCTAAGGAACTGGGAACACACTGAGGAGACACTTGTGGGAGCTACTGTGACTAAAACTGAGCTTCCCTACGCACAGGGAAGCAAGAGAAATGCTGATTTCATCAAGCCCAGTTACATACTCAGAATCTGTACTACTGCGCAAATAGGCATGTCTCTGTAGGCAAAAAACTCATTTCTGACAAAGTTGCCCAAATGCATCTCAGAAGTGTGCAACATGTTCCCTGAGTTAGAAAACGTCGAGAAACGTTCGTTTCTGCTAGCGCTGTGCTTCTACACATGTATTTGCTGAACGGTGAAAGCGCAGAGTAATGCACTTTTCTCCCAGCAAATACACTGTTTCTAAGGAAATGGGAGCACACTGAGGAGACACTTGTGGGAGCTACTGTGACTAAAACTGAGCTTCCCTACGCACAGGGAAGCAAGAGAAATGCTGATTTCATCAAGCCCAGTTACATACTCAGAATATGTACTACTGCGCAAATAGACATGTCTCTGTAGGCAAAAAACTCATTTCTGACAAAGTTGCCCAAATGCATCTCAGAAGTGTGCAACCTGTTCCCTGAGTTAGAAAACGTCAAGAAACGTTCGTTTCTGCTAGCGCTGTGCTTCTACACATGTATTTGCTGAACGGTGAAAGCACACTGTGATGCACTTTTCTCCCAGCAAATACACTGTTTCTAAGGAACTGGGAACACACTGAGGAGACACTTTTGGGAGCTACTGTGAGTAAAACTGAGCTTCCCTACGCACAGGGAAGCAAGAGAAATGCTGATTTCATCAAGCCCAGTTACATACTCAGTATCTGTACTACTGCGCAAATAGGCATGTCTCTGTAGGCAAAAAACTCATTTTTGAGAAAGTTACCGAAATGCATCTCAGAAGTGTGCAACTTGTTCCCTGAGTTAGAAAACGTCGAGAAACGTTCGTTACTGCTAGTGCTGTGCTTCTACACATGTATTTGCTGAACGGTGAAAGCGCAGAGTAATGCACTTTTCTCCCAGCAAATACACTGTTTCTAAGGAAATGGGAGCACACTGAGGAGACACTTGTGGGAGCTACTGTGACTAAAACTGAGCTTCCATACGCACAGGGAAGCAAGAGAAATGCTGATTTCATCAAGCCCAGTTACATACTCAGAATATGTACTACTGCGCAAATAGACATGTCTCTGTAGGCAAAAAACTCATTTCTGACAAAGTTGCCCAAATGCATCTCAGAAGTGTGCAACCTGTTCCCTGAGTTAGAAAACGTCGAGAAACGTTCGTTTCTGCTAGCGCTGTGCTTCTACACATGTATTTGCTGAACGGTGAAAGCGCAGAGTGATGCACTTTTCTCCCAGCAAATACACTGTTTCTAAGGAAATGGGAACACACTGAGGAGACACTTGTGGGAGCTACTGTGACTAAAACTGAGCTTCCCTACGCACAGGGAAGCAAGAGAAATGCTGATTTCATCAAGCCCAGTTACATACTCAGAATCTGTACTACTGCGCAAATAGACTTGTCTCTGTAGGCAAAAAACTCATTTCTGACAAAGTTGCCCAAATGCATCTCAGAAGTGTGCCACTTGTTCCCTGAGTTAGAAAACGTCGAGAAACGGTCGTTTCAGCTAGCGCTGTGCTTCTACACATGTATTTGCTGAACGGTGAAAGCGCACAGTAATGCACTTTTCTCCCAGCAAATACACTGTTTCTAAGGAACTGGGAACACACTGAGGAGACACTTGTGGGAGCTACTGTGACTAAAAGTGAGCTTCCCTACGCACAGGGAAGCAAGAGAAATGCTGAATTCATCAAGCCCAGTTACATACTCGGAATCTGTACTACTGCGCAAAAAGGCATGTCTCTGTAGGCAAAAAACTCATTTTTGAGAAAGTTACCGAAATGCATCTCAGAAGTGTGCAACTTGTTCCCTGAGTTAGAAAACGTCGAGAAACATTCGTTACTGCTAGTGCTGTGCTTCTACACATGTATTTGCTGAACGGTGAAAGCGCAGAGTAATGCATTTTCTCCCAGCAAATACACTGTTTCTAAGGAAATGGGAGCACACTGAGGAGACACTTGTGGGAGCTACTGTGACTAAAACTGAGCTTCCCTACGCACAGGGAAGCAAGAGAAATGCTGATTTCATCAAGCCCAGTTACATACTCAGAATATGTACTACTGCGCAAATAGACATGTCTCTGTAGGCAAAAAACTCATTTCTGACAAAGTTGCACAAATGCATCTCAGAAGTTTGCAACCGGTTCCCTGAGTTAGTAAACGTCGAGAAACGTTCGTTTCTGCTAGCGCTGTGCTTCTACACATGTATTTGCTGAACGGTCAAAGCGCACAGTAATGCACTTTTCTCCCAGCAAATACACTGTTTCTAAGGAACTGGGAACACACTGAGGAGACACTTGTAGGAGCTACTGTGACTAAAACTGAGCTTACCTACGCACAGGGAAGCAAGAGAAATGCTGATTTCATCAAGCCCAGTTAAATACTCAGAATCTGTACTACTGCGCAAATAGGCATGTCTCTGTAGGCAAAAAACTAATTTTTGAGAAAATTACCCAAATGCATCTCAGAAGTGTGCAACTTGTTCCCTGAGTTAGAAAACGTCGAGAAACGGTCGTTTCTGCTAGCGCTGTGCTTCTACACATGTATTTGCTGAACGGTGAAAGCGCACAGTAATGCACTTTTCTCCCAGCAAATACACTGTTTCTAAGGAAATGGGAACACACTGAGGAGACACTTGTGGGAGCTACTGGGACTAAAACTGAGCTTCCCTATGCACAGGGAAGCAAGAGCACTGCTGATTTCATCAAGACCAGTTACATACTCAAAATCTGTACTACTGCGCAAATAGGCATGTCTCTTTAGGCAAAAAACTCATTTCTGACAAAGTTGCCCAAATGCATCTCAGAAGTGTGCCACTTGTTCGCTGAGTTAGAAAACGTCGAGAAACGGTGGTCTCAGCTAGCACTGTGCTTCTACACATGTATTTGCTGAACGGTGAAAGCGCACAGTAATGCACTTTTCTTCCAGCAAATACACTGTTTCTAAGGAACTGGGAACACACTGAGGAGACACTTGTGGGAGCTACTGTGACTAAAACTGAGCTTCCCTACGCACAGGGAATCAAGAGAAATGCTGATTTCATCAAGCCCAGGTACATACTCAGAATCTGTACTACTGCACAAATAGGCATGTCTCTGTAGGCAAAAAACTCATTTCTGACAAAGTTGCCCAAATGCATCTCAGAAGTGTGCAACTTGTTCCCTGAGTTAGAAAACGTCGAGAAACGTTCGTTACTGCTAGCGCTGTGCTTCTACACATGTATTTGCTGAACGGTGAAAGCGCACAGTAATGCACTTTTCTCCCAGCAAATACACTGTTTCTAAGGAAATGGGAACACACTGAGGAGACACTTGTGGGAGCTCCTGTGACTAAAACTGAGCTTTTCTATGAACAGGGAAGCAAGAGAAATGCTGAGTTCATCAAGCCCAGTTACATACTCAGAATCTGTACTACTGCGCAAATAGGCATGTCTCTTTAGGGAAAAAACTCATTTCTGACAAAGTTGCCCAAATGCATCTCAGAAGTGTGCAACTTGTTCCGTGAGTTAGAAAATGTCGAGAAACGTTTGTTTCTGTTAGCGCTGTGCCTCTACACATGTATTTGCTGAACGGTGAAAGCGCACAGTAATGCACTTTTCTCCCAGCAAATACAATGTTTCTAAGGAAATGGGAACACACTGAGGAGACACTTGTGGGAGCTACTGTGACTAAAACTGAGCTTCCCTACGCACAGGGAAGCAAGAGAAATGCTGATTTCATCAAGCCCAGTTACATACTCAGAATCTGTACTACTGCGCAAATAGGCATGTCTCTGTAGGCAAAAAACTCATTTCTGACAAAGTTGCCCAAATGCATCTCAGAAGTGTGCAACTTGTTCCCTGTGTTAGAAAACGTCGAGAAACGGTCGTTTCTGCTAGCGCTGTGCTTCTACACATGTATTTGCTAAACGGTGAAAGCGCACAGTAATGCACTTTTCTCCCAGCAAATACACTGTTTCTAAGGAAATGGGAACACACTGAGGAGACACTTGTGGGAGCTACTGTGGTAAAACTGAGCTTCCCTACGCACAGGGAAGCAAGAGAAATGCTGATTTCATCAAGCCCAGTTACATACTCAGAATCTGTACTACTGCGCAAATAGGCATGTCTCTGTAGGCAAAAAACTCATTTCTGAGAAAGTTGCCCAAATGCATCTCAGAAGTGTGCAACTTGTTCCCTGAGTTAGAAAACGTCGAGAAACGTTCGTTTCTGCTAGCGCTGTGCTTCTACACATGTATTTGCTGAACGGTGAAAGCGCACAGTAATGCACTTTTCTCCCAGCAAATACACTGTTTCTAAGAAAATGGGAACACACTGAGGAGACACTTGTGGGAGCTACTGGGACTAAAACTGAGCTTCCCTACGCACAGGGAACCAAGAGAAATGCTGATATCATCAAGCCCAGTTACATACTCAGAATCTGTACTACTGCGCAAATAGGCATGTCTCTGTAGGCAAAAAACTCATTTCTGACAAAGTTGCCCAAATGCATCTCAGAAGTGTGCAACTTGTTCTCTGAGTTAGAAAACGTCGAGAAACATTCGTTTCTGCTAGCGCTGTGCTTCTACACATGTATTTGCTGAACGGTGAAAGCGCACAGTAATGCACTTTTCTCCCAGCAAATACACTGTTTCTAAGGAAATGGGAACACACTGAGGAGACACTTGTGGGAGCTACTGTGACTAAAACTGAGCTTCCCTACGCACAGGGAAGCAAGAGAAACGCTGATTTCATCAAGCCCAGTTACATACTCAGAATCTGTACTACTGCGCAAATAGGCATGTCTCTGTAGGCAAAAAACTCATTTCTGACAAAGTTGCCCAAATGCATCTCAGAAGTGTGCAACTTGTTCCCTGAGTTAGAAAACGTCGAGAAACGGTTGTTTCTGCTAGCACTGTGCTTTTACACATGTATTTGCTGAACGGTGAAAGCGCACAGTAATGCACTTTTCTCCCAGCAAATACACTGTTTCTAAGGAAATGGGAACACACTGAGGAGACACTTGTGGGAGCTACTGTGACTAAAACTGAGCTTCCCTACGCACAGGGAAGCAAGAGAAATGCTGATTTCATATGGCCCAGTTACATACTCAGAATCTGTACTAGTGCGCAAATAGACATGTCTCTGTAGGCAAAAAACTCATTTCTGACAAAGTTGCCCAAATGCATCTCAGAAGCGTGCCACTTGTTCCCTGAGTTAGAAAACGTCGAGAAACGGTCGTTTCAGCTAGCGCTGTGCTTCTACACATGTATTTGCTGAACAGTGAAAGCGCACAGTAATGCACTTTTCTCCCAGCAAATACACTGTTTCTAAGGAACTGGGAACACACTGAGGAGACACTTGTGGGAGCTACTGTGACTAAAACTGAGCTTCCCTACGCACAGGGAAGCAAGAGAAATGCTGATTTCATCAAAGCCAGTTACATACTCAGAATCTGTACTACTGCGCAAATAGGCATGTCTCTGTAGGCAAAAAACTCATTTCTGACAAAGTTGCCCAAATGCATCTCAGAAGTGTGCCACTTGTTCCCTGAGTTAGAAAACGTCGAGAAATGGTCGTTTCAGCTAGCGCTGTGCTTCTACACAGGTATTTGCTGAACGGTGAAAGCGCACAGTAATGCACTTTTCTCCCAGCAAATACACTGTTTCTAAGGAAATGGGAACACACTGAGGAGACACTTGTGGGAGCTACTGTGACTAAAACTGAGCTTCCCTACGCACAGGGAAGCAAGAGAAATGCTGATTTCATCAAGCCCAGTTACATACTCAGAATCTGTACTACTGCGCAAATAGGCATGAATCTGTAGGCAAAAAACTCATTTCTGACAAAGTTGCCCAAATGCATCTCAGAAGTGTGCCACTTGTTCTCTGAGTTAGAAAACGTCGAGAAACGGTCCTTTCAGCTAGTGCTGTGCATCTACACATGTATTTGCTGAACGGTGAAAGCGCACAGTAATGTACTTTTCTCCCAGCAAACACACTGTTTCTAAGGAAATGGGAACACACTGAGGAGACACTTGTGGGAGCTACTGTGACTAAAACTGAGCTTCCCTACGCACAGGGAAGCAAGAGAAATGCTGATTTCATCAAACCCAGTTACATACTCAGAATCTGTACTACTGCGCAAATAGGCATGTCTCTTTAGGCAAAAAACTCATTTCTGACAAAGTTGCCCAAATGCATCTCAGAAGTGTGCCACTTGTTCCCTGAGTTAGAAAACGTCGAGAAACGGTCATTTCAGCTAGCGCTGTGCTTCTACACATGTAGTTGCTGAACGGTGAAAGCGCACAGTGATGCACTTTTCTCCCAGCAAATACTCTGTTTCTAAGGAAATGGGAACACACTGAGGAGACACTTGTGGGAGCTACTGTGACTAAAACTGAGCTTCCCTACGCACAGGGAAGCAAGAGAAATGCTGATTTCATCAAGCCCAGTTACATACTCAGAATCTGTACTACTTCTCAAATAGGCATGTCTCTGTAGGCAAAAAACTCATTTTTGAGAAAGTTACCCAAATGCATCTCAGAAGTGTGCAACTTGTTCCCTGAGTTATAAAACATCGAGAAACGTTCGTTTCTGCTAGCGCTGTGCTTCTACACATGTATTTGCTGAACGGTGAAAGCGCACAGTAATGCACTTTTCTCCCAGCAAATACACTGTTTCTAATGAAATGGGAACACACTGAGGAGACACTTGTGGGAGCTACTGTGACTAAAACTGAGCTTCCCTACGCACAGGGAAGCAAGAAAATGCTGATTTCATTAAGCCCAGTTACCTACTCAGAATCTGTACTACTGCGCAAATAGGCATGTCTCTTTAGGCAAAAAACTCATTTCTGACAAAGTTGCCCAAATGCATCCCAGAAGTGTGCAACTTGTTCCCTGAGTTAGAAAACGTCGAGAAACGGTCGTTTCTGCTAGCGCTGTGCTTCTACACATGTATTTGCTGAACGGTGAAATCGCACAGTAATGCACTTTTCTCCCAGCAAATACACTGTTTCTAAGGAACTGGGAACACACTGAGGAGACACTTGTGGGAGCTACTGTGACTAAAACTGAGCTTCCCTACGCACAGGGAAGCAAGAGAAATGCTGATTTCATCAAGCCCAGTTACATACTCAGAATCTGTACTACTGCGCAAATAGGCATGTCTCTGTAGACAAAAAACTCATTTCTGACAAAGTTGCCCAAATGCATCTCAGAAGTGTGCAACTTGTTCCCTGTGTTAGAAAACGTCGAGAAACGGTCATTTCTGCTAGCGCTGTGCTTCTACACATGTATTTGCTAAACGGTGAAAGCGCACAGTAATGCACTTTTCTCCCAGCAAATACACTGTTTCTAAGAAAATGGGAACACACTGAGGAGACACTTGTGGGAGCTACTGGGACTAAAACTGAGCTTCCCTACGCACAGGGAAGCAAGAGAAATGCTGATTTCATCAAGCCCAGTTACATACTCAGAATCTGTACTACTGCGCAAATAGGCATGTCTCTGTAGGCAAAAAACTCATTTCTGACAAAGTTGCCCAAATGCATCTCAGAAGTGTGCAACTTGTTCCCTGAGTTAGAATACGTCGAGAAACGTTCGTTTCTGCTAGTGCTGTGCTTCTACACATGTATTTGCTGAACGGTGAAAGCGCACAGTAATGCACTTTTCTCCCAGCAAATACACTGTTTCTAAGAAAATGGGAACACACTGAGGAGACACTTGTGGGAGCTCCTGGGACTAAAACTGAGCTTCCCTACGCACAGGGAACCAAGAGAAATGCTGATTTCATCAAGCCCAGTTACATACTCAGAATCTGTACTACTGCGCAAATAGGCATGTCTCTGTAGGCAAACAACTCATTTCTGACAAAGTTGCCCAAATGCATCTCAGAAGTGTGCAACTTGTTCTCTGAGTTAGAAAACGTCGAGAAACATTCGTTTCTGCTAGCGCTGTGCTTCTACACATGTATTTGCTGAACAGTGAAAGCGCACAGTAATGCACTTTTCTCCCAGCAAATACACTGTTTCTAAGGAAATGGGAACACACTGAGGAGACACTTGTGGGAGCTACTGTGACTAAAACTGAGCTTCCATACGCACAGGGAACCAAGAGAAATGCTGATTTCATCAAGCCCAGTTACATACTCAGAATCTGTACTACTGCGCAAATAGGCATGTCTCTGTAGGCAAAAAACTCATTTCTGACAGAGTTGCCCAAATGCATCTCAGAAGTGTGCAACTTGTTCCCTGAGTTAGAAAACGTCGAGAAACGTTGGTTTCTGCTAGCGCTGTGCTTCTACACATGTATTTGCTGAATGGTGAAAGCGCACAGTAATGCACTTTTCTCCCAGCAAATACACTGTTTCTAAGGAAATGGGAACACACTGAGGAGACACTTGTGTGAGCTACTGTGACTAAAACTGAGCTTCCCTACGCACAGGGAAGCAAGAGAAATGCTGATTTCATATAGCCCAGTTACATACTCAGAATCTGTAGTACTGCGCAAATAGGCATGCCACTGTAGACAAAAAACTCATTTCTGACAAAGTTGCCCAAATGCATCTCAGAAGTGTGCAACTTGTTCCCTGAGTTAGAAAACGTCGAGAAACGGTCGTTTCTGCTAGCACTGTGCTTCTACACATGTATTTGCTGAACGGTGAAAGCGCACAGTAATGCACTTTTCTCCCAGCAAATACACTGTTTCTAAGGAAATGGGAACACACTGAGGAGACACTTGTGGGAGCTACTGTGACTAAAACTGAGCTTCCCTACGCACAGGGAAGCAAGAGAAATGCTGATTTCATCAAGACCAGTTACATACTCAGAATCTGTACTACTGCGCAAATAGGCATGTCTCTGTAGGCAAAAAACTCATTTCTGACAAAGTTGCCCAAATGCATCTCAGAAGTGTGCCACTTGTTCCCTGAGTTAGAAAACGTCGAGAAATGTTCGTTTCTGCTAGCGCTGTGCTTATACACATGTATTTGCTGAACGGTGAAAGCGTACAGTAATGCACTTTTCTCCCACCAAACACACTGTTTCTAAGGAACTGGGAACACACTGAGGAGACACTTGTGGGAGCTACTGTGACTAAAACTGAGCTTCCCTACGCACAGGGAAGCAAGAGAAATGCTGATTTCATCAAGCCCAGTTACAAACTCAGAATCTGTACTACTGCGCAAATAGACATGTCTCTGTAGGCAAAAAACTCATTTCTGACAAAGTTGCCCAAATGCATCTCAGAAGCGTGCCACTTGTTCCCTGAGTTAGAAAACGTCGAGAAACGGTCGTTTCAGCTAGCGCTGTGCTTCTACACATGTATTTGCTGAACGGTGAAAGCGCACAGTAATGCACTTTTCTCCCAGCAAATACACTGTTTCTAAGGAAATGGGAACACACTGAGGAGACACTTGTGGGAGCTACTGTGACTAAAACTGAGCTTCCCTACGCACAGGGAAGCAAGAGAAATGCTGATTTCATCAAGGCCAGTTACATACTCAGAATCTGTACTACTGCGCAAATAGGCATGTCTCTGTAGGCAAAAAACTCATTTCTGACAAAGTTGCCCAAATGCATCTCAGAAGTGTGCCACTTGTTCCCTGAGTTAGAAAACGTCGAGAAACGGTCGTTTCAGCTATCGCTGTGCTTCTACACATGTATTTGCTGAACGGTGAAAGCGCACAGTAGTGCACTTTTCTCCCAGCAAATACACTGTTTCTAAGGAAATAGGAACACACTGAGGAGACACTTGTGGGAGCTACTGTGACTAAAACGGAGCTTCGCTACACACAGGGAAGCAAGAGAAATGCTTATTTCAACAAGCCCAGTTACATACTCAGAATCTGTACTACTGCGCAAATAGGCATGTCTCTGTAGGCAAAAAACTAATTTTTGAGAAAGTTACCCAAATGCATCTCAGAAGAGTGCAACTTGTTCCCTGAGTTAGAAAACGTCGAGTAACGTTCGTTTCTGCTAGCGCTGTGCTTCTACACATGTATTTGCTGAACGGTGAAAGCACACAGTAATGCACTTTTCTCCCAGCATATACACTGTTTCTAAGGAACTGGGAACACACTGAGGAGACAGTTGTGGGAGCTACTGTGACTAAAACTGAGCTTCCCTACGCACAGGGAAGCAAGAGAAATGCTGATTTCATCAAGCCCAGTTACATACTCAGAATCTGTACTACTGCGCAAATAGGCATGTCTCTGTAGGCAAAAAACTCATTTCTGACAAAGTTGCCCAAATGCATCTCAGAAGTGTGCCACTTGTTCCCTGAGTTAGAAAACGTCGAGAAACGGTCGTTTCAGCTATCGCTGTGCTTCTGCACATGTATTTGCTGAACGGTGAAAGCGCACAGTAGTGCACTTTTCTCCCAGCAAATACACTGTTTCTAAGGAAATGGGAACACACTGAGGAGACACTTGTGGGAGCTACTGTGATTAAAACTGAGCTTCCCTACGCACAGGGAAGCAAGAGAAATGCTGATTTCATCAAGCCCAGTTACATACTCAGAATCTGTACTACTGCGCAAATAGGCATGTCTCTGTAGGCAAAAAACTCATTTTTGACAAAGTTGCACAAATGCATCTCAGAAGTGTGCCACTTGTTCCCTGAGTTTGAAAACGTCGAGAAACGGTCGTTTCAGCTAGCGCTGTGCTTCTACACATGTATTTGCTGAACGGTGAAAGCGCACAGTAATGTACTTTTCTCCCAGCAAATACACTGTTTCTAAGGAAATGGGAACACACTGAGGAGACACTTGTGGGAGCTACTGTGACTAAAACTGAGCTTCCCTACGCACAGGGAAGCAAGAGAAATGCTGATTTCATCAAGCCCAGTTACATACTCAGAATCTGTACTACTGCGCAAATAGGCATGTCTCTGTAGGCAAAAAACTCATTTCTGACAAAGTTGCCCAAATGCATCTCAGAAGTGTGCAACTTGTTCCCTGAGTTAGAAAACGTGGAGAAACGTTCGTTTCTGCTAGCGCTGTGCTTCTACACATGTATTTGCTGAACGGTGAAAGCGCACAGTGATGCACTTTTCTCCCAGCAAATACACTGTTTCTAAGGAAATGGGAACACACTGAGGAGACACTTGTGGGAGCTACCGTGACTAAAACTGAGCTTCCCTACGCACAGGGAAGCAAGAGAAATGCTGATTTCATCAAGCCCAGTTACATACTCAGAATCTGTACTACTGCGCAAATAGGCATGTCTCTGTAGGCAAAAAACTCATTTCTGACAAAGTTGCCCAAATGCATCTCAGAAGTGTGCCACTTGTTCCCTGAGTTAGAAAACGTCGAGAAACATTCGTTTCTGCTAGCGATGTGCTTCTACACTTGTATTTGCTGAACGGTGAAAGCACACAGTAATGCACTTTTCTCCCAGCAAATACAATGTTTCTAAGGAAATGGGAACACACTGAGGAGACACTTGTGGGAGCTACTGTGCCTAAAACTGAGCTTCCCTACGCACAGGGAAGCAAGAGAAATGCTGATTTCATCAAGCCCAGTTACATACTCAGAATCTGTACTACTGCGCAAATAGGCATGTCTCTGTAGGCAAAAAACTCATTTCTGAGAAAGATGCCCAAATGCATCTCAGAAGTGTGCAACTTGTTCCCTGAGTTAGAAAACGTCGAGAAACATTCGTTTCTGCTAGCGATGTGCTTCTACACTTGTATTTGCTGAACGGTGAAAGCACACAGTAATGCACTTTTCTCCCAGCAAATACACTGTTTTTAAGGAAATGGGACCACACTGAGGAGACACTTGTGGGAGCTACTGTGACTAAAACTGAGCTTCCCTACGCACAGGGAAGCAAGAGAAATGCTGATTTCATCAAGCCCAGTTACATACTCAGAATCTGTACTACTGCGCAAATAGGCATGTCTCTGTAGGCAAAAAACTCATTTCTGACAAAGTTGCCCAAATGCATCTCAGAAGTGTGCCACTTGTTCCCTGAGTTAGAAAACGTCGAGAAACGGTCGTTTCAGCTAGCGCTGTGCTTCTACACATGTATTTGCTGAACGGTGAAAGCGCACAGTAACGCACTTTTCTCCCAGCAAATGCACTGTTTCTAAGGAAATGGGAACACACTGAGGAGACACTTGTGGGAGCTACTGTTACTAAAACTGAGCTTCCCTACGCACAGGGAAGCAAGAGAAATGCTGATTTCATCAAGCCCAGTTACATACTCAGAATCTGTACTACTGCGCAAATAGGCATGTCTCTTTAGGCAAAAAACTCATTTCTGACAAAGTTGCCCAAATGCATCTCAGAAGTGTGCAACTTGTTCCCTGAGTTAGAAAACGTTGAGAAACGGTCGTTTCTGCTAGCGCTGTGCTTCTACACATGTATTTGCTGAACGGTGAAAGCACACAGTAATGCACTTTTCTCCCAGAAAATACACTGTTTCTAAGGAACTGGGAACACACTGAGGAGACACTTGTGGGAGCTACTGTGACTAAAACTGAGCTTCCCTACGCACAGGGAAGCAAGAGAAATGCTGATTTCATCAAGCCCAGTTACATACTCAGAATCTGTACTACTGCGCAAATAGGCATGTCTCTGTAGGCAAAAAACTCATTTCTGACAAAGTTGCCCAAATGCATCTCAGAAGTGTGCAACTTGTTCCCTGAGTTAGAAAACGTCGAGAAACATTCGTTTCTGCTAGCGATGTGCTTCTACACTTGTATTTGCTGAACGGTGAAAGCACACAGTAATGCACTTTTCTCCCAGCAAATACACTGTTTCTAAGGAAATGGGAACACACTGAGGAGACACTTGTGGGAGCTACTGTGCCTAAAACTGAGCTTCCCTAAGCACAGGGAAGCAAGGGAAATGCTGATTTCATCAAGCCCAGTTACATACTCAGAGTCTGTACTACTGGGCAAATAGGCATGTCTCTGTAGGCAAAAACTCATTTCTGTCAAAGTTGCCCAAATGCATCTCAGAAGTGTGCAACTTGTTCCCTGAGATAGAAAACGTCGAGAAACGTTCGTTTCTGCTAGCGCTGTGCTTCTACTCATGTATTTGCTGAACGGTGAAAGCGCACATTAATGCACTTTTCTCCCAGCAAATACACTGTTTCTAAGGAAATGGGAACACACTGAAGAGACACTTGTGGGAGCTACTGTGACTAAAACTGAGCTTCCCTTCGCACAGGGAAGCAAGAGAAATGCTGATTTCATCAAGCCCAGTTACATACTCAGAATCTGTACTACTGCGCAAATAGGCATGTCTCTGTAGGCAAAAAACTCATTTTTGAGAAAGCTACCCAAATGCATCTCAGAAGTGTGCAACTTGTACCCTGAGTTAGAAAACGTCGAGAAACGGTCGTTTCTGCTAGCGCTGTGCTTCTACACATGTATTTGCTGAACGGTGAAAGCGCACAGTAATGCACTTTTCTCCCAGCAAATACACTGTTTCTACGGAAATGGGAACACACTGAGGAGACACTTGTGGGAGCTACTGAGACTTAAACTGAGCTTCCCTACGCACAGGGAAGCAAGAGAAATGCTGATTTCATCAAGCCCAGTTACATACTCAGAATCTGTACTACTGCGCAAATAGGCATGTCTCTGTAGGCAAAAAACTCATTTCTGACAAAGTTGCCCAAATGCATCTCAGAAGTGTGCAACTTGTTCCCTGAGTTAGAAAACTTCGAGAAACGTTCGTTTCTGCTAGCGCTGTGCTTCTACACATGTATTTGCTGAACGGTGAAAGCGCACAGTAATGCACTTTTCTCCCAGCAAATACACTGTTTCTAAGGAAATGGGAACACACTGAGGAGACACTTGTGGGAGCTACTGTGACTAAAACTGAGCTTCCCTACGCACAGGGAAGCAAGAGAAATGCTGATTTCATCAAGCCCAGTTACATACTCAGAATCTGTACTACTGCGCAAATAGGCATGTCTCTGTAGGCAAAAAACTCATTTCTGACAAAGTTGCCCAAATGCATCTCAGAAGTGTGCAACTTGTTCCCTGAGTTAGAAAACATCGAGAAACGGTCATATCTACTAACCCTGTGCTTCTACACATGTATTTGCTGAACGGTTAAAGCGCACAGTAATGCACTTTTCTCCCAGCAAATACACTGTTTCTAAGGAAATGGGAACACACTGAGGAGACACTTGTGGGAGATACTGTGACTAAAACTGAGCTTCCCTACGCACAGGGAAGCAAGAGAAATGCTGATTTCATCAAGCCCAGTTACATACTCAGAATCTGTACTTCTCTGTAGGCAAAAAACTCATTTCTGACAAAGTTGCCCAAATGCATCTCAGAAGTGTGCAACTTGTTCCCTGAGTTAGAAAACGTCAAGAAACGTTGGTTTCTGCTAGCGCTGTGCTTCTACACATGTATTTGCTGAACGGTGAAAGCGCACAGTAATGCACTTTTCTCCCAGCAAATACACTGTTTCTAAGGAAATGGGAACACACTGAGGAGACACTTGTGGGAGCTACTGTGACTAAAACTGAGCTTCCCTACGCACAGGGAAGCAAGAGAAATGCTGATTTCATCAAGCCCAGTTACATACTCAGAATCTGTACTACTGCGCAAATAGGCATGTCTCTGTAGGCAAAAAACTCATTTCTGACAAAGTTGCCCAAATGCATCTCAGAAGTGTGCAACTTGTTCCCTGAGTTAGAAAACGTCGAGAAACCGTCGTTTCTGCTAGCGCTGTGCTTCTACACATGTATTTGCTGAACGGTGAAAGCACACAGTAATGCACTTTTCTCCCAGCAAATACACTGTTTCTAAGAAAATGGGAACACACTGAGGAGACACTTGTGGGAGCTACTGTGACTAAAACTGAGCTTCTCTACGCACAGGGAAGCAAGAGAAATGCTGATTTCATCAAGCCCAGTTACATACTCAGAATCTGTACTTCTCTGTAGGCAAAAAACTCATTTCTGACAAAGTTGCCCAAATGCATCTCAGAAGTGTGCAACTTGTTCCCTGAGTTAGAAAACGTCGAGAAACTTGGTTTCTGCTAGCGCTGTGCTTCTACACATGTATTTGCTGAATGGTGAAAGCGCACAGTAATGCACTTTTCTCCCAGCAATACACTGTTTCTAAGGAAATGGGAACACACTGAGGAGACACTTGTGGGAGCTAGTGTGACTAAAACTGAGCTTCCCTACGCACAGGGAAGCAAGAGAAATGCTGATTTCATCAAGCCCAGTTACATACTCAGAATCTGTACTACTGCGCAAATAGGCATGTCTCTGTAGGCAAAAAACTCATTTCTGACAAAGTTGCCCAAATGCATCTCAGAAGTGTGCAACTTGTTCCCTGAGTTAGAAAACGTCGAGAAACGGTCGTTTCTGCTAGCGCTGTGCTTCTACACATGTATTTGCTGAACGGTGAAAGCACACAGTAATGCACTTTTCTCCCAGCAAATACACTGTTTCTAAGGAAATGGGAACACACTGAGGAGACACTTGTGGGAGCTACTGTGACTAAAACTGAGCTTCCCTACGCACAGGAAAGCAAGAAAAATGCTGATTTCATCCAGCCCATTTACATACTCAGAATCTGCACTACTGCGCAAATAGGCATGTCTCTGTAGGCAAAAAACTCATTTCTGACAAAGTTGCCCAAATGCATCTCAGAAGTGTGCAACTTGTTCCCTGAGTTAGAAAACGTCGAGAAACGGTCGTTTCTGCTAGCGCTGTGCTTCTACACATGTATTTGCTGAACGGTGAAAGCGCACAGTAATGCACTTTTCTCCCAGCAAATACACTGTTTCTAAGGAAATGGGAACACACTGAGGAGACACTTGTGGGAGCTACTGTGACTAAAACTGAGCTTCCCTACGCACAGGGAAGCAAGAAAAATGCTGATTTCATCCAGCCCAGTTACATACTCAGAATCTGAACTACTGCGCAAATAGGCATGTCTCTGTAGGCAAAAATCTCATTTCTGACAAAGTTGCCCAAATGCATCTCAGAAGTGTGCAACTTGTTCCCTGAGTTAGAAAACATCGAGAAACGGTCGTTTCTGCTAGCGCTGTGCTTCTACACATGTATTTGCTGAACGGTGAAAGCACACAGTAATGCACTTTTCTCCCAGCAAATACACTGTTTCTAAGGAAATGGGAACACACTGAGGAGACACTTGTGGGAGCTACTGTGACTAAAACTGAGCTTCCCTACGCACAGGAAAGCAAGAAAAATGCTGATTTCATCCAGCCCATTTACATACTCAGAATCTGCACTACTGCGCAAATAGGCATGTCTCTGTAGGCAAAAAACTCATTTCTGACAAAGTTGCCCAAATGCATCTCAGAAGTGTGCAACTTGTTCCCTGAGTTAGAAAACGTCGAGAAACGGTCGTTTCTGCTAGCGCTGTGCTTCTACACATGTATTTGCTGAACGGTGAAAGCGCACAGTAATGCACTTTTCTCCCAGCAAATACACTGTTTCTAAGGAAATGGGAACACACTGAGGAGACACTTGTGGGAGCTACTGTGACTAAAACTGAGCTTCCCTATGCACAGGGAAGCAAGAAAAATGCTGATTTCATCCAGCCCAGTTACATACTCAGAATCTGAACTACTGCGCAAATAGGCATGTCTCTGTAGGCAAAAATCTCATTTCTGACAAAGTTGCCCAAATGCATCTCAGAAGTGTGCAACTTGTTCCCTGAGTTAGAAAACATCGAGAAACGGTCGTTTCTGCTAGCGCTGTGCTTCTACACATGTATTTGCTGAACGGTGAAATCGCACAGTAATGTACTTTTCTCCCAGCAAATACACTGTTTCTAAGGAAATGGGAACACACTGAGGAGACACTTGTGGGAGCTACTGTGACTAAAACTGAGCTTCCCTATGCACAGGGAAGCAAGAGAAATGCAGATTTCATCCAGCCCAGTTACATACTCAGAATCTGTACTACTGCGCAAATAGGCATGTCTCTGTAGGCAAAAAACTCATTTCTGACAAAGTTGCCCAAATGCATCTCAGAAGTGTGCAACTTGTTCCCTGAGCTAGAATACGTCAAGAAACGTTCGTTTCTGCTAGCGCTGTGCTTCTACACATGTATTTGCTGAACGGTGAAAGCGCACAGTAATGCACTTTTCTCCTAGCAAATACACTGTTTCTACGGAAATGGGAACACACTGAGGAGACACTTGTGGGAGCTACTGAGACTTAAACTGAGCTTCCCTACGCACAGGGAAGCAAGAGAAATGCTGATTTCATCAAGCCCAGTTACATACTCAGAATCTGTACTACTGCGCAAATAGGCATGTCTCTGTAGGCAAAAAACTCATTTCTGACAAAGTTGCCCAAATGCATCTCAGAAGTGTGCAACTTGTTCCTTGAGTTAGAAAACTTCGAGAAACGTTCGTTTCTGCTAGCGCTGTGCTTCTACACATGTATTTGCTGAACGGTTAAAGCGCACAGTAATGCACTTTTCTCCCAGCAAATACACTGTTTCTAAGGAAATGGGAACACACTGAGGAGACACTTGTGGGAGCTACTGTGACTAAAACTGAGCTTCCCTACGCACAGGGAAGCAAGAGAAATGCTGATTTCATCAAGCCCAGTTACATACTCAGAATCTGTACTACTGCGCAAATAGGCATGTCTCTGTAGGCAAAAAACTCATTTCTGACAAAGTTGCCCAAATGCATCTCAGAAGTGTGCAACTTGTTCCCTGAGTTAGAAAACATCGAGAAACGGTCATATCTACTAACGCTGTGCTTCTACACATGTATTTGCTGAACGGTTAAAGCGCACAGTAATGCACTTTTCTCCCAGCAAATACACTGTTTCTAAGGAAATGGGAACACACTGAGGAGACACTTGTGGGAGATACTGTGACTAAAACTGAGCTTCCCTACGCACAGGGAAGCAAGAGAAATGCTGATTTCATCAAGCCCAGTTACATACTCAGAATCTGTACTACTGCGCAAATAGGCATGAATCTGTAGGCAAAAAACTCATTTCTGACAAAGTTGCCCAAATGCATCTCAGAAATGTGCAACTTGTTCCCTGAGTTAGAAAACGTCGAGAAACCGTCGTTTCTGCTAGCGCTGTGCTTCTACACATGTATTTGCTGAACGGTGAAAGCACACAGTAATGCACTTTTCTCCCAGCAAATACACTGTTTCTAAGAAAATGGGAACACACTGAGGAGACACTTGTGGGAGCTACTGTGACTAAAACTGAGCTTCTCTACGCACAGGGAAGCAAGAGAAATGCTGATTTCATCAAGCCCAGTTACATACTCAGAATCTGTACTTCTCTGTAGGCAAAAAACTCATTTCTGACAAAGTTGCCCAAATGCATCTCAGAAGTGTGCAACTTGTTCCCTGAGTTAGAAAACGTCGAGAAACTTGGTTTCTGCTAGCGCTGTGCTTCTACACATGTATTTGCTGAATGGTGAAAGCGCACAGTAATGCACTTTTCTCCCAGCAATACACTGTTTCTAAGGAAATGGGAACACACTGAGGAGACACTTGTGGGAGCTACTGTGACTAAAACTGAGCTTCCCTACGCACAGGGAAGCAAGAGAAATGCTGATTTCATCAAGTCCAGTTACATACTCAGAATCTGTACTACTGCGCAAATAGGCATGTCTCTGTAGGCAAAAAACTCATTTCTGACAAAGTTGCCCAAATGCATCTCAGAAGTGTGCAACTTGTTCCCTGAGTTAGAAAACGTCGAGAAACGGTCGTTTCTGCTAGCGCTGTGCTTCTACACATGTATTTGCTGAACGGTGAAAGCACACAGTAATGCACTTTTCTCCCAGCAAATACACTGTTTCTAAGGAAATGGGAACACACTGAGGAGACACTTGTGGGAGCTACTGTGACTAAAACTGAGCTTCCCTACGCACAGGAAAGCAAGAAAAATGCTGATTTCATCCAGCCCATTTACATACTCAGAATCTGCACTACTGCGCAAATAGGCATGTCTCTGTAGGCAAAAAACTCATTTCTGACAAAGTTGCCCAAATGCATCTCAGAAGTGTGCAACTTGTTCCCTGAGTTAGAAAACGTCGAGAAACTTGGTTTCTGCTAGCGCTGTGCTTCTACACATGTATTTGCTGAATGGTGAAAGCGCACAGTAATGCACTTTTCTCCCAGCAATACACTGTTTCTAAGGAAATGGGAACACACTGAGGAGACACTTGTGGGAGCTAGTGTGACTAAAACTGAGCTTCCCTACGCACAGGGAAGCAAGAGAAATGCTGATTTCATCAAGCCCAGTTACATACTCAGAATCTGTACTACTGCGCAAATAGGCATGTCTCTGTAGGCAAAAAACTCATTTCTGACAAAGTTGCCCAAATGCATCTCAGAAGTGTGCAACTTGTTCCCTGAGTTAGAAAACGTCGAGAAACGGTCGTTTCTGCTAGCGCTGTGCTTCTACACATGTATTTGCTGAACGGTGAAAGCACACAGTAATGCACTTTTCTCCCAGCAAATACACTGTTTCTAAGGAAATGGGAACACACTGAGGAGACACTTGTGGGAGCTACTGTGACTAAAACTGAGCTTCCCTACGCACAGGAAAGCAAGAAAAATGCTGATTTCATCCAGCCCATTTACATACTCAGAATCTGCACTACTGCGCAAATAGGCATGTCTCTGTAGGCAAAAAACTCATTTCTGACAAAGTTGCCCAAATGCATCTCAGAAGTGTGCAACTTGTTCCCTGAGTTAGAAAACGTCGAGAAACGGTCGTTTCTGCTAGCGCTGTGCTTCTACACATGTATTTGCTGAACGGTGAAAGTGCACAGTAATGCACTTTTCTCCCAGCAAATACACTGTTTCTAAGGAAATGGGAACACACTGAGGAGACACTTGTGGGAGCTACTGTGACTAAAACTGAGCTTCCCTACGCACAGGGAAGCAAGAAAAATGCTGATTTCATCCAGCCCAGTTACATACTCAGAATCTGAACTACTGCGCAAATAGGCATGTCTCTGTAGGCAAAAATCTCATTTCTGACAAAGTTGCCCAAATGCATCTCAGAAGTGTGCAACTTGTTCCCTGAGTTAGAAAACATCGAGAAACGGTCGTTTCTGCTAGCGCTGTGCTTCTACACATGTATTTGCTGAACGGTGAAAGCACACAGTAATGCACTTTTCTCCCAGCAAATACACTGTTTCTAAGGAAATGGGAACACACTGAGGAGACACTTGTGGGAGCTACTGTGACTAAAACTGAGCTTCCCTACGCACAGGAAAGCAAGAAAAATGCTGATTTCATCCAGCCCAGTTACATACTCAGAATCTGTACTACTGCGCAAATAGGCATGAATCTGTAGGCAAAAAACTCATTTCCGACAAAGTTGCCCAAATGCATCTCAGAAGTGTGCAACTTGTTCCCTGAGTTAGAAAACGTCGAGAAACGTTCGTTTCTGCTAGCGCTGTGCTTCTACACATGTATTTGCTGAACGGTGAAAGCGCACAGTAATGCACTTTTCTCCCAGCAAATACAGTTTATAAAGAAATGGGAACACACTGAGGAGACACCTGTGGGAGCTACTGTGACTAAAACTGAGCTTCCCTACACACAGGGAAGCAAGAGAAATGCTGATTTCATCAAGCCCAGTTACATACTCAGAATCTGTACTACTGCGCAAATAGGCATGAATCTGTAGGCAAAAAACTCATTTCTGACAAAGTTGCCCAAATGCATCTCAGAAGTGTGCAACTTGTTCCCTGAGCTAGAATACGTCAAGAAACGTTCGTTTCTGCTAGCGCTGTGCTTCTACACATGTATTTGCTGAACGGAGAAAGCGCACAGTAATGCACTTTTCTCCCAGCAAATACACTGTTTCTAAGGAAATGGGAACACACTGAGGAGACACTTGTGGGAGCTACTGTGACTAAAACTGAGCTTCCCTACGCACAGGGAAGCAAGAGAAATGCTGATTTCATCAAGCCCAGTTACATACTCAGAATCTGTACTACTGCGCAAATAGGCATGTCTCTGTAGGCAAAAAACTCATTTCTGACAAAGTTGCCCAAATGCATCTCAGAAGTGGGCAACTTGTTCCCTGAGTTAGAAAACATCGAGAAACGGTCGTTTCTGCTAGCGCTGTGCTTCTACACATGTATTTGCTGAACGGTGAAAGCGCACAGTAATGCACTTTTCTCCCAGCAAATACACCGTTTCTAAGGAAATGGGAACACACTCAGGAGACACTTGTGGGAGCTACTGTGACTAAAACTGAGCTTCTCTACGCACAGGGAAGCAAGAGAAATGCTGATTTCATCAAGCCCAGTTCCATACTCAGAATCTGTACTTCTCTGAAGGCAAAAAACTCATTTCTGACAAAGTTGCCCAAATGCATCTCAGAAGTGTGCAACTTGTTCCCTGAGTTAGAAAACGTCGAGAAACTTTCGTTTCTGCTAGCGCTGTGCTTCTACACATGTATTTGCTGAACGGTGAAAGCGCACAGTAATGCACTTTTCTCCCAGCAAATACAATGTTTCTAAGGAAATGGGAACACACTGAGGAGACACTTGTGGGAGCTACTGTGACTAAAACTGAGCTTCCCTACGCACAGGGAAGCAAGAGAAATGCAGATTTCATGCAGCCCAGTTACGTACTCAGAATCTGTACTACTGCGCAAATAGGCATGTCTCTGTAGGCAAAAAACTCATTTTGACAAAGTTGCACAAATGCATCTCAGAAGTGTGCAACTTGTTCCCTGAGTTAGAATACGTCAAGAAATGTTCGTTTCTGCTAGCGCTGTGCTTCTACACATGTATTTGCTGAACGGTGAAAGCGCACAGTAATGCACTTTTCTCCCAGCAAATACACTGTTTCTAAGGAAATGGGAACACACTGAGGAGACACTTGTGGGAGCTACTGTGACTAAAACTGAGCTTCCCTACGCACAGGGAAGCAAGAGAAATGCTGATTTCATCAAGCCCAGTTACATACTCAGAATCTGTACTACTGCGCAAATAGGCACGAATCTGTAGGCAAAAAACTCATTTCTGACAAAGTTGCCCAAATGCATCTCAGAAGTGTGCAACTTGTTTCCTGAGTTAGAAAACGTCGAGAAAAGGTCGTATCTGCTAGCGCTGTGCTTCTACACATGTATTTGCTGAACGGTGAAAGCGCACAGTAATGCACTTTTCTCCCAGCAAATACACTGTTTCTAAGGAAATGGGAACACACTGAGGAGACACTTGTGGGAGCTACTGTGACTAAAACTGAGCTTCCCTACGCACAGGGAAGCAAGAGAAATGCTGATTTCATCAAGCCCAGTTACATTCAAAGAATCTGTACTACTGTGCAAATCGCATGTCTCTGTAGGCAAAAAACTCATTTCTGACAAAGTTGCCCAAATGCATCTCAGAAGTGTGCAACTTGTTCCATGAGTTAGAAAACGTCGAGAAACGGTCGTTTCTGCTAGCGCTGTGCTTCTACACATGTATTTGCTGAACGGTGAAAGCGCACAGTAATGCACTTTTCTCCCAGCAAATACACTGTTTCTAAGGAAATGGGAACACACTGAGGAGACACTTGTGGGAGCTACTGTGACTAAAACTGAGCTTCCCTACGCTCAGGAAAGCAAGAGAAATGCTGATTTCATCAAGCCCAGTTACATACTCAGAATCTGTACTACTGCGCAAATAGGCCTGTCTCTGTAGGCATAAAACTCATTTCTGACAAAGTTGCCCAAATGCATCTCAGAAGTGTGCAACTTGTTCCCTGAGTTAGAAAACGTCGAGAAACGTTCGTTTCTGCTAGCGCTGTGCTTCTACACATGTATTTGCTGAATGGTAAAAGCGCACCGTAATGCACTTTTCTCCCAGCAAATACACTGTTTCTAAGGAAATGGGAACACACTGAGGAGACACTTGTGGGAGCTACTGTGACTAAAACTGAGCTTCCCTACGCACAGGGAAGCAAGAGAAATCCTGATTTCATCAAGCCCAGTTACATACTCAGAATCTGTACTACTGCGCAAATAGGCATGTCTCTGTAGGCAAAAAACTCATTTCTGACAAAGTTGCCCAAATGCATCTCAGAAGTGTGAAACTTGTTCCCTGAGTTAGAAAATGTCGAGAAACGGTTATATCTGCTAACGCTGTGCTTCTACACATGTATTTATTTGCTGAACGGTGAAAGCGCACAGTAATGCACTTTTCTCCCAGCAAATACACTGTTTCTAAGGAAATGGGAACACACTGAGGAGACACTTGTGGGAGCTACTGTGACTAAAACTGAGCTTCCCTACGCACAGGGAAGCAAGAGAAATGCTGATTTCATCAAGCCCAGTTACATACTCAGAATTTGTACTACTGCGCAAATAGGCATGAATCTGTAGGCAAAAAACTCATTTCCGACAAAGTTGCCCAAATGCATCTCAGAAGTGTGCAACTTGTTCCCTGAGTTAGAAAACGTCGAGAAACGTTCGTTTCTGCTAGCGCTGTGCTTCTGCACATGTATTTGCTGAACGGTGAAAGCGCACAGTAATGCACTTTTCTCCCAGCAAATACAGTTTCTAAGGAAATGGGAACACACTGAGGAGACACTTGTGGGAGCTACTGTGACTAAAACTGAGCTTCCCTACGCACAGGGAAGCAAGAGAAATGCTGATTTCATTAAGCCCAGTTACATACTCAGAATCTGTACTACTGGCAAATAGGCATGTCTCTGTAGGAAAATACTCATTTCTGACAAAGTTGCCCAAATGCATCTCAGAAGTGTGCACCTTGTTCCCTGAGTTAGAAAACTTCGAGAAACGGTCATATCTGCTAACGCTGTGCTTCTACACATGTATTTGCTGAACGGTGAAAGCGCACAGTAATGCACTTTTCTCCCAGTAAATACACTGTTTATAAGGAAATGGGAACACACTGAGGAGACACTTGTGGGAGCTACTGTGACTAAAACTGAGCTTCCCTACACACAGGGAAGCAAGAGAAATGCTGATTTCATCAAGCCCAGTTACATACTCAGAATCTGTACTACTGCGCAAATAGGCATGAATCTGTAGGTAAAAAACTCATTTCTGACAAAGTTGCCCAAATGCATCTCAGAAGTGTGCAACTTGTTCCCTGAGTTAGAAAACTTCGAGAAACGGTCGTATCTGCTAGCGCTGTGCTTCTACACATGTATTTGCTGAACGGTGAAAGCGCACAGTAATGCACTTTTCTCCCAGCAAATACCCTGTTTCTCAGGAAATGGGAACACACTGAGCAGACACTTGTGTGCGCTACTGGGACTAAAACGGAGCTTCCCTACGCACAGGGAAGCAGGAGAAATGCTGATTTCATCAAGCCCAGTTACATACTCAGAATCTGTACTACTGCGCAAATAGGCATGTCTCTGTAGGCAAAAAACTCATTTCTGACAAAGATGCCCAAATGCATCTCAGAAGTGTGCAACTTGTTCCCTGAGTTAGAAAACGTCGAGAAACGTTCGTTCTGCTTGCACTGTGCTTCTACACATGTATTTGCTGAACGGTGAAAGCGCACAGTAATGCACTTTTCTCCCAGCAAATACACTGTTTCTAAGGAAATGGGAACACACTGAGGAGACACTTGTGGGAGCTACTGTGACTAAAACTGAGCTTCCCTACGCACAGGGAAGCAAGAGTAATGCCTATTTCATCAAGCCCAGTTACAGACTCAGAATCTGTACTACTGCGCAAATAGGCATGTCTCTGTAGGCAAAAAACTCATTTCTGACAAAGTTGCCCAAATGCATCTCAGAAGTGTGCAACTTGTTCCCTGAGTTAGAAAACGTCGAGAAACGTTCGTTTCTGCTTGCACTGTGCTTCTACACATGTATTTGCTGAACGGTGAAAGCGCACAGTAATGCACTTTTCTCCCAGCAAATACACTGTTTCTAAGGAAATGGGAACACACTGAGGAGACACTTGTGGGAGCTACTGTGACTAAAACTGAGCTTCCCTACGCACAGGGAAGCAAGAGAAATGCTGATTTCATCCAGCCCAGTTACATTCTCAGAATCTGTTCTACTGCGCAAATAGGCATGTCTCTTTAGGCAAAAAACTCATTTCTGACAAAGTTGCCCAAATGCATCTCAGAAGTGTGCAACTTGTTCCCTGAGTTAGAAAACGTCGAGAAATGTTGATTTCTGCTAGCGCTGTGCTTCTACACATGTATTTGCTGAACGGTGAAAGCGCACAGTAATGCACTTTTCTCCCAGCAAAAACACTGTTTCTAAGGAAATGGGAACACACTGAGGAGACACTTGTGGGAGCTACTGGGACTAAAACTGAGCTTCCCTACGCACAGGGAAGCAATAGAAATGCTGATTTCATCCAACCCAGTTACAGACTCAGAATCTGTACTACTGCGCAAATAGGCATGTCTCTGTAGGCAAAAAACTCATTTCTGACAAAGTTGCCCAAATGCATCTCTGAAGTGTGCAACTTGTTCCCTGAGTTAGAAAACATCGAGAAACGTTCGTTTCTGCTAGCGCTGTGCTTCTACACATATATTTGCTGAACGGTGAAAGCGCAGTAATGCACTTTTCTCCCAGCAAATACACTGTTTCTAAGGAAATGGGAACACACTGAGGAGACACTTGTGGGAGCTACTGGGACTAAAACTGAGCTTCCCTACGCACAGGGAAGCAAGAGAAATGCTGATTTCATCAAGCCCAGTTACATACTCAGAATCTGTACTACTGCGCAAATAGGCATGTCTCTTTAGGCAAAAAACTCATTTCTGACAAAGTTGCCCAAATGCATCTCAGAAGTGTGCAACTTGTTCCCTAAGTTAGAAAACGTCGAGAAACGGTCGTTTCTGCTACCGCTGTGCTTCTACACATGTATTTGCTGAACGGTGAAAGCGCACAGTAATGCACTTTTCTCCCAGCAAATACATTGTTTCTAAGGAAATGGGAACACACTGAGGAGACACTTGTGGGAGCTACTGTGACTAAAACTGAGCTTCGCTACGCACAGGGAAGCAAGAGAAATGCTGATTTCATCAAGCCCAGTTACATACTAAGAATCTGTACTACTTCGCAAATAGGCATGAATCTGTAGGCAAAAAACTCATTTCCGACAAAGTTGCCCAAATGCATCTCAGAAGTGTGCAACTTGTTCCCTTAGTTAGAAAACGTCGAGAAACGTTCGTTTCTGCTAGCGCTGTGCTTCTACACATGTATTTGCTGAACGGTGAAAGCGCACAGTAATGCACTTTTCTCCCAGCAAATACAGTTTCTAAGGAAATGGGAACACACTGAGGAGACACTTGTGGGAGCTACTGTGACTAAAACTGAGCTTCCCTACGCTCAGGAAAGCAAGAGAAATGCTGATTTCATCAAGCCCAGTTACATACTCAGAATCTGTACTACTGCGAAAATAGGCATGTCTCTGTAGGCATAAAACTCATTTCTGACAAAGTTGCCCAAATGCATCTCAGAAGTGTGCAACTTGTTCCCTGAGTTAGAAAACATCGAGAAACGTTCGTTTCTGCTAGCGCTGTGCTTCTACACATGTATTTGCTGAACGGTAAAAGCGCACAGTAATGCACTTTTCTCCCAGCAAATACACTGTTTCTAAGGAAATGGGAACACACTGAGGAGACACTTGTGGGAGCTACTGTGACTAAAACTGAGCTTCCCTACGCACAGGGAAGCAAGAGAAATCCTGATTTCATCAAGCCCAGTTACATACTCAGAATCTGTACTACTGCGCAAATAGGCATGTCTCTGTAGGCAAAAAACTCATTTCTGACAAAGTTGCCCAAATGCATCTCAGAAGTGTGAAACTTGTTCCCTGAGTTAGAAAACGTCGAGAAACGGTTATATCTGCTAACGCTGTGCTTCTACACATGTATTTATTTGCTGAACGGTGAAAGCGCACAGTAATGCACTTTTCTCCCAGCAAATACACTGTTTCTAAGGAAATGGGAACACACTGAGGAGACACTTGTGGGAGCTACTGTGACTAAAACTGAGCTTCCCTACGCACAGGGAAGCAAGAGAAATGCTGATTTCATCAAGCCCAGTTACATACTCAGAATTTGTACTACTGCGCAAATAGGCATGAATCTGTAGGCAAAAAACTCATTTCCGACAAAGTTGCCCAAATGCATCTCAGAAGTGTGCAACTTGTTCCCTGAGTTAGAAAACGTCGAGAAACGTTCGTTTCTGCTAGCGCTGTGCTTCTGCACATGTATTTGCTGAACGGTGAAAGCGCACAGTAATGCACTTTTCTCCCAGCAAATACAGTTTCTAAGGAAATGGGAACACACTGAGGAGACACTTGTGGGAGCTACTGTGACTAAAACTGAGCTTCCCTACGCACAGGGAAGCAAGAGAAATGCTGATTTCATCAAGCCCAGTTACATACTCAGAATCTGTACTACTGGCAAATAGGCATGTCTCTGTAGGAAAATACTCATTTCTGACAAAGTTGCCCAAATGCATCTCAGAAGTGTGCACCTTGTTCCCTGAGTTAGAAAACTTCGAGAAACGGTCATATCTACTAACGCTGTGCTTCTACACATGTATTTGCTGAACGGTGAAAGCGCACACTAATGCACTTTTCTCCCAGTAAATACACTGTTTATAAGGAAATGGGAACACACTGAGGAGACACTTGTGGGAGCTATTGTGACTAAAACTGAGCTTCCCTACGCACAGGGAAGCAAGAGAAATGCTGATTTCATCAAGCCCAGTTACATACTCAGAATCTGTACTACTGCGCAAATAGGCATGAATCTGTAGGCAAAAAACTCATTTCCGACAAAGTTGCCCAAATGCATCTCAGAAGTGTGCAACTTGTTCCCTGAGTTAGAAAACGTCGAGAAACGTTCGTTTCTGCTAGCGCTGTGCTTCTACACATGTATTTGCTGAACGGTGAAAGCGCACAGTAATGCACTTTTCTCCCAGCAAATACAGTTTATAAAGAAATGGGAACACACTGAGGAGACACTTGTGGGAGCTACTGTGACTAAAACTGAGCTTCCCTACACACAGGGAAGCAAGAGAAATGCTGATTTCATCAAGCCCAGTTACATACTCAGAATCTGTACTACTGCGCAAATAGGCATGCATCTGTAGGCAAAAAACTCATTTCTGACAAAGTTGCCCAAATGCATCTCAGAAGTGTGCAACTTGTTCCCTGAGCTAGAATACGTCAAGAAACGTTCGTTTCTGCTAGCGCTGTGCTTCTACACATGTATTTGCTGAACGGTGAAAGCGCACAGTAATGCACTTTTCTCCCAGCAAATACACTGTTTCTAAGGAAATGGGAACACACTGAGGAGACACTTGTGGGAGCTACTGTGACTAAAACTGAGCTTCCCTACGCACAGGGAAGCAAGAGAAATGCTGATTTCATCAAGCCCAGTTACATACTCAGAATCTGTACTACTGCGCAAATAGGCATGTCTCTGTAGGCAAAAAACTCATTTCTGACAAAGTTGCCCAAATGCATCTCAGAAGTGGGCAACTTGTTCCCTGAGTTAGAAAACGTCGAGAAACGGTCGTTTCTGCTAGCGCTGTGCTTCTACACATGTATTTGCTGAACGGTGAAAGCGCACAGTAATGCACTTTTTTCCCAGCAAATACACCGTTTCTAAGGAAATGGGAACACACTGAGGAGACACTTGTGGGAGCTACTGTGACTAAAACTGAGCTTCTCTACGCACAGGGAAGCAAGAGAAATGCTGATTTCATCAAGCCCAGTTCCATACTCAGAATCTGTACTTCTCTGAAGGCAAAAAACTCATTTCTGACAAAGTTGCCCAAATGCATCTCAGAAGTGTGCAACTTGTTCCCTGAGTTAGAAAACGTCGAGAAACTTTCGTTTCTGCTAGCGCTGTGCTTCTACACATGTATTTGCTGAACGGTGAAAGCGCACAGTAATGCACTTTTCTCCCAGCAAATACAATGTTTCTAAGGAAATGGGAACACACTGAGGAGACACTTGTGGGAGCTACTGTGACTAAAACTGAGCTTCCCTACGCACAGGGAAGCAAGAGAAATGCAGATTTCATGCAGCCCAGTTACGTACTCAGAATCTGTACTACTGCGCAAATAGGCATGTCTCTGTAGGCAAAAAACTCATTTTGACAAAGTTGCACAAATGCATCTCAGAAGTGTGCAACTTGTTCCCTGAGTTAGAATACGTCAAGAAATGTTCGTTTCTGCTATCGCTGTGCTTCTACACATGTATTTGCTGAACGGTGAAAGCGCACAGTAATGCACTTTTCTCCCAGCAAATACACTGTTTCTAAGGAAATGGGAACACACTGAGGAGACACTTGTGGGAGCTACTGTGACTAAAACTGAGCTTCCCTACGCACAGGGAAGCAAGAGAAATGCTGATTTCATCAAGCCCAGTTACATACTCAGAATCTGTACTACTGCGCAAATAGGCACGAATCTGTAGGCAAAAAACTCATTTCTGACAAAGTTGCCCAAATGCATCTCAGAAGTGTGCAACTTGTTTCCTGAGTTAGAAAACGTCGAGAAAAGGTCGTATCTGCTAGCGCTGTGCTTCTACACATGTATTTGCTGAACGGTGAAAGCGCACAGTAATGCACTTTTCTCCCAGCAAATACACTGTTTCTAAGGAAATGGGAACACACTGAGGAGACACTTGTGGGAGCTACTGTGACTAAAACTGAGCTTCCCTACGCACAGGGAAGCAAGAGAAATGCTGATTTCATCAAGCCCAGTTACATTCAAAGAATCTGTACTACTGTGCAAATCGCATGTCTCTGTAGGCAAAAAACTCATTTCTGACAAAGTTGCCCAAATGCATCTCAGAAGTGTGCAACTTGTTCCATGAGTTAGAAAACGTCGAGAAACGGTCGTTTCTGCTAGCGCTGTGCTTCTACACATGTATTTGCTGAACGGTGAAAGCGCACAGTAATGCACTTTTCTCCCAGCAAATACACTGTTTCTAAGGAAATGGGAACACACTGAGGAGACACTTGTGGGAGCTACTGTGACTAAAACTGAGCTTCCCTACGCTCAGGAAAGCAAGAGAAATGCTGATTTCATCAAGCCCAGTTACATACTCAGAATCTGTACTACTGCGCAAATAGGCATGTCTCTGTAGGCATAAAACTCATTTCTGACAAAGTTGCCCAAATGCATCTCAGAAGTGTGCAACTTGTTCCCTGAGTTAGAAAACGTCGAGAAACGTTCGTTTCTGCTAGCGCTGTGCTTCTACACATGTATTTGCTGAATGGTAAAAGCGCACAGTAATGCACTTTTCTCCCAGCAAATACACTGTTTCTAAGGAAATGGGAACACACTGATGAGACACTTGTGGGAGCTACTGTGACTAAAACTGAGCTTCCCTACGCACAGGGAAGCAAGAGAAATCCTGATTTCATCAAGCCCAGTTACATACTCAGAATCTGTACTACTGCGCAAATAGGCATGTCTCTGTAGGCAAAAAACTCATTTCTGACAAAGTTGCCCAAATGCATCTCAGAAGTGTGAAACTTGTTCCCTGAGTTAGAAAATGTCGAGAAACGGTTATATCTGCTAACGCTGTGCTTCTACACATGTATTTATTTGCTGAACGGTGAAAGCGCACAGTAATGCACTTTTCTCCCAGCAAATACACTGTTTCTAAGGAAATGGGAACACACTGAGGAGACACTTGTGGGAGCTACTGTGACTAAAACTGAGCTTCCCTACGCACAGGGAAGCAAGAGAAATGCTGATTTCTTCAAGCCCAGTTACATACTCAGAATTTGTACTACTGCGCAAATAGGCATGAATCTGTAGGCAAAAAACTCATTTCCGACAAAGTTGCCCAAATGCATCTCAGAAGTGTGCAACTTGTTCCCTGAGTTAGAAAATGTCGAGAAACGTTCGTTTCTGCTAGCGCTGTGCTTCTGCACATGTATTTGCTGAACGGTGAAAGCGCACAGTAATGCACTTTTCTCCCAGCAAATACAGTTTCTAAGGAAATGGGAACACACTGAGGAGACACTTGTGGGAGCTACTGTGACTAAAACTGAGCTTCCCTACGCACAGGGAAGCAAGAGTAATGCTGATTTCATCAAGCCCAGTTACATACTCAGAATCTGTACTATTGGCAAATAGGCATGTCTCTGTAGGAAAATACTCATTTCTGACAAAGTTGCCCAAATGCATCTCAGAAGTGTGCACCTTGTTCCCTGAGTTAGAAAACTTCGAGAAACGGTCATATCTGCTAACGCTGTGCTTCTACACATGTATTTGCTGAACGGTGAAAGCGCACAGTAATGCACTTTTCTCCCAGTAAATACACTGTTTATAAGGAAATGGGAACACACTGAGGAGACACTTGTGGGAGCTACTGTGACTAAAACTGAGCTTCCCTACGCACAGGGAAGCAAGAGAAATGCTGATTTCATCAAGCCCAGTTACATACTCAGAATCTGTACTACTGCGCAAATAGGCATGAATCTGTAGGCAAAAAACTCATTTCCGACAAAGTTGCCCAAATGCATCTCAGAAGTGTGCAACTTGTTCCCTGAGTTAGAAAACGTCGAGAAACGTTCGTTTCTGCTAGCGCTGTGCTTCTACACATGTATTTGCTGAACGGTGAAAGCGCACAGTAATGCACTTTTCTCCCAGCAAATACAGTTTATAAAGAAATGGGAACACACTGAGGAGACACTTGTGGGAGCTACTGTGACTAAAACTGAGCTTCCCTACACACAGGGAAGCAAGAGAAATGCTGATTTCATCAAGCCCAGTTACATACTCAGAATCTGTACTACTGCGCAAATAGGCATGAATCTGTAGGCAAAAAACTCATTTCTGACAAAGTTGCCCAAATGCATCTCAGAAGTGTGCAACTTGTTCCCTGAGTTAGAAAACTTCGAGAAACGGTCGTATCTGCTAGCGCTGTGCTTCTACACATGTATTTGCTGAACGGTGAAAGCGCACAGTAATGCACTTTTCTCCCAGCAAATACCCTGTTTCTCAGGAAATGGGAACACACTGAGCAGACACTTGTGTGCGCTACTGGGACTAAAACGGAGCTTCCCTACGCACAGGGAAGCAAGAGAAATGCTGATTTCATCAAGCCCAGTTACATACTCAGAATCTGTACTACTGCGCAAATAGGCATGTCTCTGTAGGCAAAAAACTCATTTCTGACAAAGATGCCCAAATGCATCTCAGAAGTGTGCAACTTGTTCCCTGAGTTAGAAAACGTCGAGAAACGTTCGTTCTGCTTGCACTGTGCTTCTACACATGTATTTGCTGAACGGTGAAAGCGCACAGTAATGCACTTTTCTCCCAGCAAATACACTGTTTCTAAGGAAATGGGAACACACTGAGGAGACACTTGTGGGAGCTACTGTGACTAAAACTGAGCTTCCCTACGCACAGGGAAGCAAGAGAAATGCTGATTTCATCCAGCCCAGTTACATTCTCAGAATCTGTACTACTGCGCAAATAGGCATGTCTCTTTAGGCAAAAAACTCATTTCTGACAAAGTTGCCCAAATGCATCTCAGAAGTGTGCAACTTGTTCCCTGAGTTAGAAAACGTCGAGAAATGTTGATTTCTGCTAGCGCTGTGCTTCTACACATGTATTTGCTGAACGGTGAAAGCGCACAGTAATGCACTTTTCTCCCAGCAAATACACTGTTTCTAAGGAAATGGGAACACACTGAGGAGACACTTGTGGGAGCTACTGGGACTAAAACTGAGCTTCCCTATGCACAGGGAAGCAATAGAAATGCTGATTTCATCCAACCCAGTTACAGACTCAGAATCTGTACTACTGCGCAAATAGGCATGTCTCTGTAGGCAAAAAACTCATTTCTGACAAAGTTGCCCAAATGCATCTCTGAAGTGTGCAACTTGTTCCCTGAGTTAGAAAACATCGAGAAACGTTCGTTTCTGCTAGCGCTGTGCTTCTACACATATATTTGCTGAACGGTGAAAGCGCAGTAATGCACTTTTCTCCCAGCAAATACACTGTTTCTAAGGAAATGGGAACACACTGAGGAGACACTTGTGGGAGCTACTGTGACTAAAACTGAGCTTCCCTACGCACAGGGAAGCAAGAGAAATGCTGATTTCATCAAGCCCAGTTACATTCTCAGAATCTGTACTACTGCGCAAATAGGCATGTCTCTCTAGGCAAAAAACTCATTTCTGACAAAGTTGCCCAAATGCATCTCAGAAGTGTGCAACTTGTTCCCTGAGTTAGAAAACGTCGAGAAACGGTCGTTTCTGCTAGCGCTGTGCTTCTACATATGTATTTGCTGAATGGTGAAAGCGCACAGTAATGCACTTTTCTCTCAGCAAATACACTGTTTCTAAGGAAATGGGAACACACTGAGGAGACACTTGTGGGAGCTACTGTGACTAAAACTGAGCTTCCCTACGCACAGGGAAGCAAGAGAAATGCTGATTTCATCAAGCCCAGGTACATACTCAGCATCTGTACTACTGCACAAATAGGCATGTCTCTTTAGGCAAAAAACTCATTTCTGACAAAGTTGCCCAAATGCATCTCAGAAGTGTGCAACTTGTTCCCTGAGTTAGAAAACGTCGAGAAACGTTCGTTTCGGCTAGCGCTGTGCTTCTACACATGTATTTGCTGAACGGTGAAAGCGCACAGTAATGCACTTTTCTCCCAGCAAATACACTGTTTCTAAGGAAATGGGAACACACTGAGGAGACACTTGTGGGAGCTACTGTGACTAAAACTGAGCTTCCCTACGCACAGGGAAGCAAGAGAAATGCTGATTTCATCAAGCCCAGTTACATACTCAGAATCTGTACTACTGCGCAAATAGGCATGTCTCTGCAGGTAAAAAACTCATTTCTGGCAAAGTTGCCCAAATGCATCTCAGAAGTGTGCAACTTGTTCCCTGAGTTAGAAAACATCGAGAAACGGTCGTATCTGCTAGCGCTGTGCTTCTACACATGTATTTGCTGAACGGTGAAAGCGCACAGTAATGCACTTTTCTCCCAGCTAATACACTGTTTCTAAGGAAATGGGAACACACTGAGGAGACACTTGTGGGAGCTACTGTGACTAAAACTGAGCTTCCCTACGCACAGGGAAGCAAGAGAAATGCTGATTTCATCAAGCCCAGTTATATACTCAGAATCTGTACTACTGGGCAAATAGGCATGTCTCTGTAGGCAAACAACTCATTTCTGACAAAGTTGCCCAAATGCATCTCAGAAGTGTGCAACTTGTTCCCTGAGTTAGAAAACGTCGAGAAACGGTCGTTTCTGCTAGCGCTGTGCTTCTACACATGTATTTGCTGAACGGTGAAAGCGCACAGTAATGCACTTTTCTCCCAGCAAATACACTGTTTCTAAGGAAATGGGAACACACTGAGGAGACACTTGTGGGAGCTACTGTGACTAAAACTGAGCTTCCCTACGCACAGGGAAGCAAGAGAAATGCTGATTTCATCAAGCCCAGTTACATACTCAGAATCTGTACTACTGCGCAAATAGGCATGAATCTGTAGGCAAAAAACTCATTTCTGACAAAGTTGCCCAAATGCATCTCAGAAGTGTGCAACTTGTTCCCTGAGTTAGAAAACGTCGAGAAACATTCGTTTCTGCTAGCGCTGTGCTTCTACACATGTATTTGCTGAACGGTGAAAGTACACAGTAATGCACTTTTCTCCCAGCAAATACACTGTTTCTAAGGAAATGGGAACACACTGAGGAGACACTTGTGGGAGCTACTGTGACTAAAACTGAGCTTCCCTATGCACAGGGAAGCAAGAGAAATGCTGATTTCATCCAGCCCAGTTACATACTCAGAATCTGTACTACTGCGCAAATAGGCATGTCTCTGTAGGAAAAAGACTCATTTCTGAGAAAGTTACCCAAATGAATCTCAGAAGTGTGCAACTTGTTCCCTGAGTTAGAAAACGTCGAAAAACGTTCGTTTCTGCTAGCGCTGTGCTTCTACACATGTATTTGCTGAACGGTGAAAGCGCACAGTAATGCACTTTTCTCCCAGCAAATACACTGTTTCTAAGGAAATGGGAACACACTGAGGAGACACTTGTGGGAGCTACTGTGACTAAAACTGAGCTTCCCTACGCACAGGGAAGCAAGAGAAATGCTGATTTCATCAAGCCCAGTTACATACTCAGAATCTGTACTACTTCGCAAATAGGCATGAATCTGTAGGCAAAAAACTCATTTCCGAGAAAGTTGCCCAAATGCATCTCAGAAGTGTGCAACTTGTTCCCTGAGTTAGAAAACGTCGAGAAATGGTCGTTTCTGCTAGCGCTGTGCTTCTACACATGTATTTGCTGAACGCTGAAAGCCCACAGTAACGCACTTTTCTCCCAGCAAAAACACTGTTTCTAAGGAAATGGGAACACACTGAGGAGACACTTGTGGGAGCTACTGGGACTAAAACTGAGCTTCCCTACGCACAGGGAAGCAAGAAAAATGCTGATTTCATCCAGCCCAGTTACATACTCAGAATCTGTACTACTGCGCAAATAGGCATGTCTCTGTAGGCAAAAAACTCATTTCTGACAAAGTTGCCCAAATGCACCTCAGAAGTGTGCAACTTGTTCCCTGAGTTAGAAAATGTCGAGAAACGGTCGTTTCTGCTAGCGCTGTGCTTCTACACATGTATTTGATGAACAGTGAAAGCCCACAGTAACGCACTTTTCTCCCACCAATTACACTGTTTCTAAGGAAATGGGAACACACTGAGGAGACACTTGTGGGAGCTACTGTGACTAAAACTGAGCTTCCCTACGCACAGGGAAGCAAGAGAAATGCTGATTTCATCAAGCCCAGTTACATACTCAGAATCTGTACTACTGCGCAAATAGGCATGTCTCTGTAGGCAAAAAACTCATTTCTGACAAAGTTGCCCAAGTGCATCTCAGAAGTGTGCAACTTTTTCCCTGAGTTAGAAAACGTCGAGAAACGGTCGTTTCTGCTAGCGCTGTGCTTCTACACATGTATTTGCTGAACGGTGAAAGCGCACAGTAATGCACTTTTCTCCCAGCAAATACACTGTTTCTAAGGAAATGGGAACACACAGAGGAGACACTTGTGGGAGCTACTGTGACTAAAACTGAGCTTCCCTACGCACAGCGAAGCAAGAGAAATGCTGATTTCATCAAGCCCAGTTACATACTCAGAATCTTTACTACTGCGCAAACAGGCATGTCTCTGTAGGCAAAAAACTCATTTCTGACAAAGTTGCCCAAATGCACCTCAGAAGTGTGCAACTTGTTCCCTGAGTTAGAAAACTTCGAGAAACGGTCGTTTCTGCCAGCGCTGTGCTTCTACACATGTATTTGCTGAACGGTGAAAGCGCACAGTAATGCACTTTTCTCCCAGCAAATACACTGTTTCTAAGGAAATGGGAACACACTGAGGAGACACTTGTGGGAGCTACTGTGACTAAAACTGAGCTTCCCTACGCACAGGGAAGCAAGAGAAATGCTGATTTCATCAAGCCCAGTTACATACTCAGAATCTGTACTACTGCGCAAATAGGCATGTCTCTGTAGGCAAAAAACTCATTTCTGACAAAGTTGCCCAAATGCATCTCAGAAGTGTGCAACTTGTTCCCTGAGTTAGAAAACGTCGAGAAACGGTCGTTTCTGCTAGCGCTGTGCTTCTACACATGTATTTGCTGAACGGTGAAAGCGCACAGTAACGCACTTTTCTCCCAGCAAATACACTGTTTCTAAGGAAATGGGAACACACTGAGGAGACACTTGTGGGAGCTACTGTGACTAAACTGAGCTTCCCTCCGCACAGGGAAGCAAGAGAAATGCGGATTTCATCAAGCCCAGTTACATACTCAGAATCTGTACTACTGCACAAATAGGCATGTCTCTGTAGGCAAAAAACTCATTTCGGACAAAGTTGCCCAAATGCATCTCAGAAGTGTGCAACTTGTTCCCTGATTTAGAAAACGTCGAGAAACGGTCGTTTCTGCTAGCGCTGTGCTTCTACACATGTATTTGCTGAACGGTGAAAGCGCACAGTAATGCACATTTCTCCCAGCAAAAACACTGTTTCTAAGGAAATGGGAAAACACTGAGGAGACACTTGTGGGAGCTACTGTGACTAAAACTGAGCTTCCCTACGCACAGGGAAGCAAGAGAAATGCTGATTTCATCAAGCCCAGTTACATACTCAGAATCTTTACTACTGCGCAAATAGGCATGTCTCTGTAGGCTAAAATTCATTTCTGACAAAGTTGCCCAAATGCATCTCAGAAGTGTGCAACTTGTTCGCTGATTTAGAAAACGTCGAGAAACAGTATTTTCTGCTAGCGCTGTGCTTCTACACATGTATTTGCTGAACGATGAAAGCGCACAGTAATGCACATTTCTCCCAGGAAAAACACTGTTTCTAAGGAAATGGGAAAACACTGAGGAGACACTTGTGGGAGCTACTGTGACTAAAACTGAACTTCCCTACGCACAGGGAAGCAAGAGAAATGCTGATTTCATCAAGCCCAGTTACATACTCAGAATCTGTACTACTGCGCAAATAGGCATGTCTCTTTAGGCAAAAAACTCATTTCTGACAAAGTTGCCCAAATGCATCTCAGAAGTGTGCAACTTGTTCCCTGAGTTAGAAAACGTCGAGAAACGGTCGTTTCTGCTAGCGCTGTGCTTCTACACATGTATTTGCTGAACGGTGAAAGCGCACAGTAACGCACTTTACTCCCAGCAAATACACTGTTTCTAAGGAAATGGGAACACACTGAGGATACACTTGTGGGAGCTACTGTGACTAAAACTGAGCTTCCCTACGCACAGGGAAGCTAGAGAAATGCTGATTTCATCAAGCCCAGTTACATACTCAGAATCTGTACTACTGCGCAAACAGGCATGTCTCTGTAGGCAAAAAACTCATTTCTGACAAAGTTGCCCAAATGCACCTCAGAAGTGTGCAACTTGTTCCCTGAGTTAGAAAACGTCGAGAAACGGTCGTTTCTGCCAGCGCTGTGCTTCTACACATGTATTTGCTGAACGGTGAAAGCGCACAGTAATGCACTTTTCTCCCAGCAAATACACTGTTTCTAAGGAAATGGGAACACACTGAGGAGACACTTGTGGGAGCTACTGTGACTAAACTGAGCTTCCCTACGCACAGGGAAGCAAGAGAAATGCGGATTTCATCAAGCCCAGTTACATACTCAGAATCTGTACTACTGCACAAATAGGCATGTCTCTGTAGGCAAAAAACTCATTTCGGACAAAGTTGCCCAAATGCATCTCAGAAGTGTGCAACTTGTTCCCTGAGTTAGAAAACGTCAAGAAACGGTCGTTTCTGCTAGCGCTGTGCTTCTACACATGTATTTGCTGAACGGTGAAAGCGCACAGTAATGCACATTTCTCCCAGCAAAAACACTGTTTCTAAGGAAATGGGAACACACTGAGGAGACACTTGTGGGAGCTACTGTGACTAAAACTGAGCTTCCCTACGCACAGGGAAGCAAGAGAAATGCTGATTTCATCAAGCCCTGTTACATACTCAGAATCTGTACTACTGCGCAAATAGGCATGTCTCTGTAGGCAAAAAACTCATTTCTGACAAAGTTGCCCAAATGCATTTCAGAAGTGTGCAACTTGTTCCCTGAGTTAGAAAACGTCGACAAACGGTCGTTTCTGCTAGCGCTGTGCTTCTACACATGTATTTGCTGAACGGTGAAAGCGCACAGTAACGCACTTTTCTCCCAGCAAATACACTGTTTCTAAGGAAATGGGAACACACTGAGGAGACACTTGTGGGAGCTACTGTGACTAAAACTGAGCTTCCCTACGCACAGGGAAGCAAGAGAAATGCTGATTTCATCAAGCCCAGTTACATACTCAGAATCTGTACTACTGCGCAAATAGGCATGTCTCTTTAGGCAAAAACCTCATTTCTGACAAAGTTGCAAAAATGCATTTCAGAAGTGTGCAACTTGTTCCCTGAGTTAGAAAACGTCGAGAAACGGTCGTTTCAGCTAGCGCTGTGCTTCTACACATGTATTTGCTGAACGGTGAAAGCGCACAGTAATGCACATTTCTCCCAGCAAAAACACTGTTTCTAAGGAAATGGGAACACACTGAGGAGACACTTGTGGGAGCTACTGTGACTAAAACTGAGCTTCCCTACGCACAGGGAAGAAAGAGAAATGCTGATTTCATCAAGCCCTGTTACATACTCAGAATCTGTACTACTGCGCAAATAGGCATGTCTCTGTAGGCAAAAAACTCATTTCTGACAAAGTTGCCCAAATGCATTTCAGAAGTGTGCAACTTGTTCCCTGAGTTAGAAAACGTCGAGAAACGGTCGTTTCTGCTAGCGCTGTGCTTCTACACATGTATTTGCTGAACGGTGAAAGCGCACAGTAACGCACTTTTCTCCCAGCAAATACACTGTTTCTAAGGAAATGGGAACACACTGAGGAGACACTTGTGGGAGCTACTGTGACTAAACTGAGCTTCCCTACGCACAGGGAAGCAAGAGAAATGCGGATTTCATCAAGCCCAGTTACATACTCAGAATCTGTACTACTGCACAAATAGGCATGTCTCTGTAGGCAAAAAACTCATTTCGGACAAAGTTGCCCAAATGCATCTCAGAAGTGTGCAACTTGTTCCCTGAGTTAGAAAACGTCAAGAAACGGTCGTTTCTGCTAGCGCTGTGCTTCTACACATGTATTTGCTGAACGGTGAAAGCGCACAGTAATGCACATTTCTCCCAGCAAAAACACTGTTTCTAAGGAAATGGGAACACACTGAGGAGACACTTGTGGGAGCTACTGGGACTAAAACTGAGCTTCCCTACGCACAGGGAAGCAAGAGAAATGCTGATTTCATCAAGCCCTGTTACATACTCAGAATCTGTACTACTGCGCAAATAGGCATGTCTCTTTAGGCAAAAAACTCATTTCTGACAAAGTTGCCCAAATGCATTTCAGAAGTGTGCAACTTGTTCCCTGAGTTAGAAAACGTCGACAAACGGTCGTTTCTGCTAGCGCTGTGCTTCTACACATGTATTTGCTGAACGGTGAAAGCGCACAGTAACGCACTTTTCTCCCAGCAAATACACTGTTTCTAAGGAAATGGGAACACACTGAGGAGACACTTGTGGGAGCTACTGTGACTAAAACTGAGCTTCCCTACGCACAGGGAAGCAAGAGAAATGCTGATTTCATCAAGCCCAGTTACATACTCAGAATCTGTTCTACTGCGCAAATAGGCATGTCTCTGTAGGCAAAAAACTCATTTCTGACAAAGTTGCCCAAATGCATCTCAGAAGTGTGCAACTTTTTCCCTGAGTTAGAAAACATCGAGAAACGGTCGTTTCTGCTAGCGCTGTGCTTCTACACATGTATTTGCTGAACGGTGAAAGCCCACAGTAACGCACTTTTCTCCCAGCAAATACACTGTTTCTAAGGAAATGGGAACACACTGAGGAGACACTTGTGGGAGCTACTGTGACTAAAAGTGAGCTTCCCTACGCACAGGGAAGCAAGAGAAATGCTGATTTCATCAAGTCCAGTTACATACTCAGAATCTGTACTACTGCGCAAATAGGCATGTCTCTGTAGGCAAAAAACTCATTTCGGACAAAGTTGCCCAAATGCATCTCAGAAGTGTGCAACTTGTTCCCTGAGTTAGAAAACGTCGAGAAACGGTCATTTCTGCTAGCGCTGTGCTTCTACACATGTATTTGCTGAACGGTGAAAGCGCACAGTAATGCACATTTCTCCCAGCAAAAACACTGTTTCTAAGGAAATGGGAAAACACTGAGGAGACACTTGTGGGAGCTACTGTGACTAAAACTGAGCTTCCCTACGCACAGGGAAGCAAGAGAAATGCTGATTTCATCAAGCCCAGTTACATACTCAGAATCTGTACTACTGCGCAAATAGGCATGTCTCTTTAGGCAAAAAACTCATTTCTGACAAAGTTGCAAAAATGCATTTCAGAAGTGTGCAACTTGTTCCCTGAGTTAGAAAACGTCGAGAAACGGTCGTTTCTGCTAGCGCTGTGCTTCTACACATGTATTTGCTGAACGGTGAAAGCGCACAGTAATGCACTTTTCTCCCAGCAAATACACTGTTTCTAAGGAAATGGGAACACACTGAGGAGACACTTGTGGGAGCTACTGTGACTAAAACTGAGCTTCCCTACGCACAGGGAAGCTAGAGAAATGCTGATTTCATCAAGACCAGTTACATACTCAGAATCTGTACTACTGCGCAAATAGGCATGTCTCTGTAGGCAAAAAACTCATTTCTGACAAAGTTGCACAAATGCATCTCAGAAGTGTGCAACCTGTTCCCTGAGTTAGAAAAGGTCGAGAAACGGTCGTTTCTGCTAGCGCTTTGCTTCTCCACATGTATTTGCTGAACGGTGAAAGCGCACAGTAATGCACTTTTTTCCCAGCAAATACACTGTTTCTAAGGAAATGGGAACACACTGAGGAGACACTTGTGGGAGCTACTGTGACTAAAACTGAGGTTCCCTACGCACGGGGAAGCAAGAGAAATGCTGATTTCATCAAGCCCAGTTACATACTCAGAATCTGTACTACTGCGCAAATAGGCATGTCTCTGTAGGCAAAAAACTCATTTCTGACAAAGTTGCCCAAATGCATCTCAGAAGTGTGCAACTTGTTCCCTGAGTTAGAAAACACCGAGAAACGGTCGTTTCTGCTAGCGCTGTGCTTCTACACATGTATTTGCTGAACGGTGAAAGCGCACAGTAGTGCACATTTCTCCCAGAAAAAACACTATTTCTAAGGAAATGGGAAAACACTGAGGAGACACTTGTGGGAGCTACTGTGAGTAAAACTAAGCTTCCCTACGCACAGGGAAGCAAGAGAAATGCTGATTTCATCAAGCCCAGTTACATACTCAGAATCTGTACTACTGGGCAAATAGGCATGTCTCTTTAGGCAAAAAACTCATTTCTGACAAAGTTGCCCAAATGCACCTCAGAAGTATGCAACTTGTTCCCTGAGTTAGAAAACGTCGAGAAACGGTCGTTTCTGCTAGCGATGTGCTTCTACACATGTATTTGCTGAACGGTGAAAGCACACAGTAATGCACTTTTCTCCCAGCAAATACACTGTTTCTAAGGAAATGGGAACACACTGAGGAGACACTTGTGGGAGCTACTGTGACTAAAACTGAACTTCGCTACGCACAGGGAAGCTAGAGAAATGCTGATTTCATCAAGCCCAGTTACATACTCAGTATCTGTACTACTGCGCAAATAGGCATGTCTCTGTAGGCAAAAAACTCATTTCTGACAAAGTTGCCCAAATGCACCTAAGAAGTGTGCAACCTGTTCCCTGAGTTAGAAAACGTCGAGAAACGTTCGTTTCTGCTAGCGCTGTGCTTCTCCACACGTATTTGCTGAACGGTGAAAGCGCACAGTAATGCACTTTTCTCCCAGCAAATACACTGTTTCTAAGGAACTGGGAACACACTGAAGAGACACTTGTGGGAGCTACTGTGACTAAAACTGAGCTTCCCTACGCACAGGGAAGCAATAGAAATGTAGATTTCATCAAGCCCAGTTACATACTCAGAATCTGTACTACTGCACAAATAGGCATGTCTCTGTAGGCAAAAAACTCATTTCGGACAAAGTTGCCCAAATGCATCTCAGAAGTGTGCAACTTGTTCCCTGAGTTAGAAAACGTCAAGAAACGGTCGTTTCTGCTAGTGCTGTGCTTCTACACATGTATTTGCTGAACGGTGAAAGCGCACAGTAATGCAGTTTTCTACCAGCAAATACACTGTTTCTAAGGAAATGGGAACACACTGAGGAGACACTTGTGGGAGCTACTGTGACTAAACCTGAGCTTCCCTACGTACAGGGAAGCAAGAGAAATGCTGATTTCATCAAGCCCAGTTACATACTCAGAATCTGTAATACTGCGCAAATAGGCATGTCTTTGTAGGCAAAAAACTCATTTCTGACAAAGTTGCCCAAATGCATCTCAGAAGTGTGCATCTTGTTCTCTGAGTTAGAAAACGTCGAGAAACGGTCGTTTCTGCTAGCGCTGTGCTTCTACACATGTATTTGCTGAACGGTGAAAGCACACAGTAATGCACTTTTCTCCCAGCAAATACACTGTTTCTAAGGAAATGGGAACACACTGAGGAGACACTTGTGGGAGCTACTGTGACTAAAACTGAGCTTCCCTACGCACAGGGAAGCAAGAGAAATGCTGATTTCATCAAGCCCAGTTACATACTCAGAATCTGTACTACCGCGCAAATAGGCATGTCTCTCTGTAGGCAAAAAACTCATTTCTGACAAAGTAGCCCAAATGCATTTCAGAAGTGTGCAACTTGTTCCCTGAGTTAGAAAACGTCGAGAAACGGTCGTTTCTGCTAGCGCTGTGCTTCTACAAATGCATTTGCTGAACGGCGAAAGTGCACAGTAATGCACTTTTCTCCCAGCAAAAACACTGTTTCTAAGGAAATGGGAACACACTGAGGAGACACTTGTGGGAGCTACTGGGACTAAAAATGAGCTTCCCTACGCACAGGGAAGCAAGAGAAATGCTGATTTCATCAAGCCCAGTTACATACTCAGAATCTGTACTACTGCGCAAATAGGCATGTCTCTTTAGGCAAAAAACTCATTTCTGACAAAGTTGCCCAAATGCACCTCAGAAGTGTGCAACTTGTTCCCTGAGTTAGAAAACGTCGAGAAACGGTCGTTTCTGCTAGCGCTGTGCTTCTACACATGTATTTGCAGAACGGTGAAAGCCCACAGTAACGCACTTTTCTCCCAGCAAATACACTGTTTCTAAGGAAATGGGAACACACTGAGGAGACACTTGTGGGAGCTACTGTGACTAAAACTGAGCTTCCCTACGCACAGGGAAGCAAGAGAAATGCTGATTTCATCAAGCCCAGTTACATACTCAGAATCTGTACTACTGCGCCAATAGGCATATCTCTGTAGGGAAAAAATTCATTTCTGACAAAGTTACCCACATGCATCTCAGAAGTGTGCAACTTTTTCCCTGAGTTAGAAAACATCGAGAAACGGTCGTTTCTGCTAGCGCTGTGCTTCTACACATGTATTTGCTGAACGGTGAAAGCGCACAGTAATGCACTTTTCTCCCAGCAAATACACTGTTTCTAAGGAAATGGGAACACACTGAGGAGACACTTGTGGGAGCTACTGTGACTAAAACTGAACTTCCCTACGCACAGGGAAGCAAGAGAAATGCTGATTTCATCAAGCCCAGTTACATACTCAGAATCTGTACTACTGCACAAATAGGCATGTCTCTGTAGGCAAAAAACTCATTTCGGACAAAGTTGCCCAAATGCATCTCAGAAGTGTGCAACTTGTTCCCTGAGTTAGAAAACGTGAAGAAACGGTCGTTTCTGCTAGTGCTGTGCTTCTACACATGTATTTGCTGAACGGTGAAAGCGCACAGTAATGCAGTTTTCTACCAGCAAATACACTGTTTCTAAGGAAATGGGAACACACTGAGGAGACACTTGTGGGAGCTACTGTGACTAAACCTGAGCTTCCCTACGTACAGGGAAGCAAGAGAAATGCTGATTTCATCAAGCCCAGTTACATACTCAGAATCTGTAATACTGCGCAAATAGGCATGTCTTTGTAGGCAAAAAACTCATTTCTGACTAAGTTGCCCAAATGCATCTCAGAAGTGTGCAACTTGTTCCCTGAGTTAGAAAACGTCGAGAAACGGTCGTTTCTGCTAGCGCTGTGCTTCTACACATGTATTTGCTGAACGGTGAAAGCACACAGTAATGCACTTTTCTCCCAGCAAATACACTGTTTCTAAGGAAATGGGAACACACTGAGGAGACACTTGTGGGAGCTACTGTGACTAAAACTGAGCTTCCCTACGCACAGGGAAGCAACAGAAATGCTGATTTCATCAAGCCCAGTTACATACTCAGAATCTGTACTACTGCGCAAATAGGCATGTCTCTGTAGGCAAAAAACTCATTTCTGACAAAGTAGCCCAAATGCATTTCAGAAGTGTGCAACTTGTTCCCTGAGTTAGAAAACGTCGAGAAACGGTCGTTTCTGCTAGCGCTGTGCTTCTACACATGCATTTGCTGAACGGCGAAAGTGCACAGTAATGCACTTTTCTCCCAGCAAAAACACTGTTTCTAAGGAAATGGGAACACACTGAGGAGACACTTGTGGGAGCTACTGGGACTAAAACTGAGCTTCCCTACGCACAGGGAAGCAAGAGAAATGCTGATTTCATCAAGCCCAGTTACATACTCAGAATCTGTACTACTGCGCAAATAGGCATGTCTCTTTAGGCAAAAAACTCATTTCTGACAAAGTTGCCCAAATGCACCTCAGAAGTGTGCAACTTGTTCCCTGAGTTAGAAAACGTCGAGAAACGGTCGTTTCTGCTAGCGCTGTACTTCTACACATGTATTTGCAGAACGGTGAAAGCCCACAGTAACGCACTTTTCTCCCAGCAAATACACTGTTTCTAAGGAAATGGGAACACACTGAGGAGACACTTGTGGGAGCTACTGGGACTAAAACTGAGCTTCCCTACGCACAGGGAAGCAAGAGAAATGCTGATTTCATCAAGCCCAGTTACATACTCAGAATCTGTTCTACTGCGCAAATAGGCATGTCTCTGTAGGCAAAAAACTCATTTCTGACAAAGTTGCCCAAATGCATCTCAGAAGTGTGCAACTTTTTCCCTGAGTTAGAAAACATCGAGAAACGGTCGTTTCTGCTAGCGCTGTGCTTCTACACATGTATTTGCTGAACGGTGAAAGCCCACAGTAACGCACTTTTCTCCCAGCAAATACACTGTTTCTAAGGAAATGGGAACACACTGAGGAGACACTTGTGGGAGCTACTGTGACTAAAAGTGAGCTTCCCTACGCACAGGGAAGCAAGAGAAATGCTGATTTCATCAAGTCCAGTTACATACTCAGAATCTGTACTACTGCGCAAATAGGCATGTCTCTGTAGGCAAAAAACTCATTTCGGACAAAGTTGCCCAAATGCATCTCAGAAGTGTGCAACTTGTTCCCTGAGTTAGAAAACGTCGAGAAACGGTCATTTCTGCTAGCGCTGTGCTTCTACACATGTATTTGCTGAACGGTGAAACGCACAGTAATGCACATTTCTCCCAGCAAAAACACTGTTTCTAAGGCAATGGGAAAACACTGAGGAGACACTTGTGGGAGCTACTGTGACTAAAACTGAGCTTCCCTATGCACAGGGAAGCAAGAGAAATGCTGATTTCATCAAGCCCAGTTACATACTCAGAATCTGTACTACTGCGCAAATAGGCATGTCTCTTTAGGCAAAAAACTCATTTCTGACAAAGTTGCAAAAATGCATTTCAGAAGTGTGCAACTTGTTCCCTGAGTTAGAAAACGTCGAGAAACGGTCGTTTCTGCTAGCGCTGTGCTTCTACACATGTATTTGCTGAACGGTGAAAGCGCACAGTAATGCACTTTTCTCCCAGCAAATACACTGTTTCTAAGGAAATGGGAACACACTGAGGAGACACTTGTGGGAGCTACTGTGACTAAAACTGAGCTTCCCTACGCACAGGGAAGCTAGAGAAATGCTGATTTCATCAAGACCAGTTACATACTCAGAATCTGTACTACTGCGCAAATAGGCATGTCTCTGTAGGCAAAAAACTCATTTCTGACAAAGTTGCACAAATGCATCTAAGAAGTGTGCAACCTGTTCCCTGAGTTAGAAAACGTCGAGAAACGGTCGTTTCTGCTAGCGCTTTGCTTCTCCACATGTATTTGCTGAACGGTGAAAGCGCACAGTAATGCACTTTTTTCCCAGCAAATACACTGTTTCTAAGGAAATGGGAACACACTGAGGAGACACTTGTGGGAGCTACTGTGACTAAAACTGAGGTTCCCTACGCACGGGGAAGCAAGAGAAATGCTGATTTCATCAAGCCCAGTTACATACTCAGAATCTGTACTACTGCGCAAATAGGCATGTCTCTGTAGGCAAAAAACTCATTTCTGACAAAGTTGCCCAAATGCATCTCAGAAGTGTGCAACTTGTTCCCTGAGTTAGAAAACACCGAGAAACGGTCGTTTCTGCTAGCGCTGTGCTTCTACACATGTATTTGCTGAACGGTGAAAGCGCACAGTAGTGCACATTTCTCCCAGCAAAAACACTATTTCTAAGGAAATGGGAAAACACTGAGGAGACACTTGTGGGAGCTACTGTGAGTAAAACTAAGCTTCCCTACGCACAGGGAAGCAAGAGAAATGCTGATTTCATCAAGCCCAGTTACATACTCAGAATCTGTACTACTGCGCAAATAGGCATGTCTCTTTAGGCAAAAAACTCATTTCTGACAAAGTTGCCCAAATGCACCTCAGAAGTATGCAACTTGTTCCCTGAGTTAGAAAACGTCGAGAAACGGTCGTTTCTGCTAGCGATGTGCTTCTACACATGTATTTGCTGAACGGTGAAAGCACACAGTAATGCACTTTTCTCCCAGCAAATACACTGTTTCTAAGGAAATGGGAACACACTGAGGAGACACTTGTGGGAGCTACTGTGACTAAAACTGAACTTCCCTACGCACAGGGAAGCTAGAGAAATGCTGATTTCATCAAGCCCAGTTACATACTCAGAATCTGTACTACTGCGCAAATAGGCATGTCTCTGTAGGCAAAAAACTCATTTCTGACAAAGTTGCCCAAATGCACCTAAGAAGTGTGCAACCTGTTCCCTGAGTTAGAAAACGTCGAGAAACGTTCGTTTCTGCTAGCGCTGTGCTTCTCCACACGTATTTGCTGAACGGTGAAAGCGCACAGTAATGCACTTTTCTCCCAGCAAATACACTGTTTCTAAGGAACTGGGAACACACTGAAGAGACACTTGTGGGAGCTACTGTGACTAAAACTGAGCTTCCCTACGCACAGGGAAGCAATAGAAATGTAGATTTCATCAAGCCCAGTTACATACTCAGAATCTGTACTACTGCACAAATAGGCATGTCTCTGTAGGCAAAAAACTCATTTCGGACAAAGTTGCCCAAATGCATCTCAGAAGTGTGCAACTTGTTCCCTGAGTTAGAAAACGTCAAGAAACGGTCGTTTCTGCTAGTGCTGTGCTTCTACACATGTATTTGCTGAACGGTGAAAGCGCACAGTAATGCAGTTTTCTACCAGCAAATACACTGTTTCTAAGGAAATGGGAACACACTGAGGAGACACTTGTGGGAGCTACTGTGACTAAAACTGAGCTTCCCTACTCACAGGGAAGCAAGAGAAATGCTGATTTCATCAAGCCCAGTTACATACTCAGAATCTGTAATACTGCGCAAATAGGCATGTCTTTGTAGGCAAAAAACTCATTTCTGACTAAGTTGCCCAAATGCATCTCAGAAGTGTGCATCTTGTTCTCTGAGTTAGAAAACGTCGAGAAACGGTCGTTTCTGCTAGCGCTGTGCTTCTACACATGTATTTGCTGAACGGTGAAAGCACACAGTAATGCACTTTTCTCCCAGCAAATACACTGTTTCTAAGGAAATGGGAACACACTGAGGAGACACTTGTGGGAGCTACTGTGACTAAAACTGAGCTTCCCTACACACAGGGAAGCAATAGAAATGCAGATTTCATCAAGCCCAGTTACATACTCAGAATCTGTACTACTGCACAAATAGGCATGTCTCTGTAGGCAAAAAACTCATTTCGGACAATGTTGCCCAAATGCATCTCAGAAGTGTGCAACTTGTTCCCTGAGTTAGAAAAGACAAGAAACGGTCGTTTCTGCTAGTGCTGTGCTTCTACACATGTATTTGCTGAACGGTGAAAGCGCACAGTAATGCACTTTTCTACCAGCAAATACACTGTTTCTAAGGAAATGGGAACACACTGAGGAGACACTTGTGGGAGCTACTGTGACTAAAACTGAGCTTCCCTACGTCCAGGGAAGCAAGAGAAATGCTGATTTCATCAAGCCCAGTTACATACTCAGAATCTGTAATACTGCGCAAATAGGCATGTCTCTGTAGGCAAAAAACTCATTTCTGACTAAGTTGCCCAAATGCATCTCAGAAGTGTGCAACTTGTTCTCTGAGTTAGAAAACGTCGAGAAACGGTCGTTTCTGCTAGTGCTGTGCTTCTACACATGTATTTGCTGAACGGTGAAAGCACACAGTAATGCACTTTTCTCCCAGCAAATACACTGTTTCTAAGGAAATGTGAACACACTGAGGAGACACTTGTGGGAGCTACTGTGACTAAAACTGAGCTTCCCTACGCACAGGGAAGCAAGAGAAATGCTGATTTCATCAAGCCCAGTTACATACTCAGAATCTGTACTACTGCGCAAATAGGCATGTCTCTGTAGGCAAAAAACTCATTTCTGACAAAGTTGCCCAAATGCATCTCAGAAGTGTGCAACCTGTTCCCTGAGTTAGAAAACGTCGAGAAACGTTCGTTTCTGCTAGCGCTGTGCTTCTACACATGTATTTGCTGAACGGTGAAAGCGCACAGTAATGCACTTTTCTCCCAGCAAATACACTGTTTCTAAGGAACTAGGAACACACTGAAGAGACACTTGTGGGAGCTACTGTGACTAAAACTGAGCTTCCCTACGCACAGGGAAGCAATAGAAATGCAGATTTCATCAAGCCCAGTTACATACTCAGAATCTGTACTACTGCACAAATAGGCATGTCTCTGTAGGCAAAAAACTCATTTCGGACAAAGTTGCCCAAATGCATCTCAGAAGTGTGCAACTTGTTCCCTGAGTTAGAAAACGTCAAGAAACGGTCGTTTCTGCTAGTGCTGTGCTTCTACACATGTATTTGCTGAACGGTGAAAGCGCACAGTAATGCAGTTTTCTACCAGCAAATACACTGTTTCTAAGGAAATGGGAACACACTGAGGAGACACTTGTGGGAGCTACTGTGACTAAAACTGAGCTTCCCTACGCACAGGGAAGCAAGAGAAATGCTGATTTCATCAAGCCCAGTTACATACTCAGAATCTGTACTACTGCGCAAATAGGCATGTCTCTGTAGGCAAAAAACTCATTTCTGACAAAGTAGCCCAAATGCATTTCAGAAGTGTGCAACTTGTTCCCTGAGTTAGAAAACGTCAAGAAACGGTCGTTTCTGCTAGCGATGTGCTTCTACACATGCATTTGCTGAACGGTGAAAGCGCACAGTAATGCACTTTTCTCCCAGCAAATACACTGTTTCTAAAGAACTGGGAACACACTGAGGAGACACTTGTGGGAGCTACTGTGACTAAAACTGAGCTTCTCTACGGACAGGGAAGCAAGAGAAATGCTGATTTCATCAAGCCCTCTGACATACTCAGAATCTGTAGTACTGCGCATACAGGCATGTCTCTGTAGGCAAAAAACTCATTTTTGAGAAAGTTACCCAAATGCATCTCAGAAGTGTGCAACTTGTTCCCTGAGTTAGAAAACGTCGAGAAACGTTCGTTTCTGCTAGTGCTGTGCTTCTACACATGTATTTGCTGAACGGTGAAAGCGCACAGTAATGCACTTTTCTCCCAGCAAATACACTGTTTCTAAGGAAATGGGAACACACTGAGGAGACACTTGTGGGAGCCACTGGGACTAAAACTGAGCTTCCCTACGCACAGGGAAGCAAGAGAAATGCTGATTTCATCAAGCCCTGTTACATACTCAGAATCTGTACTACTTCGCAAATAGGCATGTCTCTGTAGGCAAAAAACTCATTTCTGACAAAGTTGCCCAAATGCATCTCAGAAGTGTGCAACTTGTTCCCTGAGTTAGAAAACGTCGAGAAACGTTCGTTTCTGCTATCGCTGTGCTTCTACACATGTATTTGCTGAACGGTGAAAGCGCACAGTAATGCACTTTTCTCCCAGCAAATACACTGTTTCTAAGGAAATGGGAACACACTGAGGAGACACTTGTGGGAGCTACTGTGACTAAAACTGAGCTTCCCTACGCACAGGGAAGCAAGAGAAATGCTGATTTCATCAAGCCCAGTTACATACTCAGAATCTGTACTACTGCGCAAATAGGCATGTCTCTTTAGGCAAAAAATTCATTTCTGACAAAGTTGCCCAAATGCATCTCAGAAGTGTGCCACTTGTTCCCTGAGTTAGAAAACGTCGAGAAACGGTCGTTTCTGCCAGCGCTGTGCTTCTACACATGTATTTGCTGAACGGTGAAAGCGCACAGTGATGCACTTTTCTCCCAGCAAATACACTGTTTCTAAGGAAATGGGAACACACTGAGGAGACACTTGTGGGAGCTACTGTGACTAAAACTGAGCTTCCCTACGCACAGGGAAGCAAGAGAAATGCTGATTTCATCAAGCCCAGTTACATACTCAGAATCTGTACTACTGCGCAAATAGGCATGTTTCTGTAGGCAAAAAACTCATTTCTGACAAAGTTACGCAATTGCATCTCAGAAGTGTGCAACTTGTTCCCTGAGTTAGAAAACGTCGAGAAATGTTCGATTCTGCTAGCGCTGTGCTTCTACACATGTATTTGATGAACGGTGAAAGCGCAAAGTAATGCACTTTTCTCCCAGCAAATACACTGTTTCTAAGGAAATGGGAACACACTGAGGAGACACTTGTGGGAGCTACTGTGACTAAAAGTGAGCTTCCCTACGCACAGGGAAGCAAGAGAAATGCTGATTTCATCAAGCCCAGTTACATACTCAGAATCTGTACTACTGCGCCAATAGGCATGTCTCTGTAGGGAAAAAATTCATTTCTGACAAAGTTACCCACATGCATCTCAGAAGTGTGCAACTTTTTCCCTGAGTTAGAAAACATCGAGAAACGGTCGTTTCTGCTAGCGCTGTGCTTCTACACATGTATTTGCTGAACGGTGAAAGCACACAGTAATGCACTTTTCTCCCAGCAAATACACTGTTTCTAAGGAAATGGGAACACACTGAGGAGACACTTGTGGGAGCTACTGTGACTAAAACTGAACTTCCCTACGCACAGGGAAGCAAGAGAAATGCTGATTTCATCAAGCCCAGTTACATACTCAGAATCTATACTACTGCGCAAATAGGCATGTCTCTGTAGGCAAAAAACTCATTTCTGACAAAGTTGCCCAAATGCATCTCAGAAGTGTGCAACTTGTTCCCTGAGTTAGAAAACGTCGAGAAACGTTCGTTTCTGCTAGCGCTGTGCTTCTACACATGTATTTGCTGAACGGTGAAAGCGCACAGTAATACACTTTTCTCCCAGCAAATACACTGTTTCTAAGGAAATGGGAACACACTGAGGAGACACTTGTGGGAGCTACTGTGACAAAAACTGAGCTTCCCTACGCACAGGGAAGCAAGAGAAATGCTGATTTCATCAAGCCCAGTTACATACTCAGAATCTGTAGTACTGCGCAAATAGGCATGTCTCTGTAGGCAAAAAACTCATTTCTGACAAAGTTGCCCAAATGCATCTCAGAAGTGTGCAACCTGTTCCCTGAGTTAGAAAACGTCGAGAAACGTTCGTTTCTGCTAGCGCTGTGCTTCTACACATGTATTTGCTGAACGGTGAAAGCGCACAGTAATGCACTTTTCTCCCAGCAAATACACTGTTTCTAAGGAACTGGGAACACACTGAAGAGACACTTGTGGGAGCTACTGTGACTAAAACTGAGCTTCCCTACACACAGGGAAGCAATAGAAATGCAGATTTCATCAAGCCCAGTTACATACTCAGAATCTGTACTACTGCACAAATAGGCATGTCTCTGTAGGCAAAAAACTCATTTCGGACAATGTTGCCCAAATGCATCTCAGAAGTGTGCAACTTGTTCCCTGAGTTAGAAAAGTCAAGAAACGGTCGTTTCTGCTAGTGCTGTGCTTCTACACATGTATTTGCTGAACGGTGAAAGCGCACAGTAATGCAGTTTTCTACCAGCAAATACACTGTTTCTAAGGAAATGGGAACACACTGAGGAGACACTTGTGGGAGCTACTGTGACTAAAACTGAGCTTCCCTACGTCCAGGGAAGCAAGAGAAATGCTGATTTCATCAAGCCCAGTTACATACTCAGAATCTGTAATACTGCGCAAATAGGCATGTCTCTGTAGGCAAAAAACTCATTTCTGACTAAGTTGCCCAAATGCATCTCAGAAGTGTGCAACTTGTTCTCTGAGTTAGAAAACGTCGAGAAACGGTCGTTTCTGCTAGTGCTGTGCTTCTACACATGTATTTGCTGAACGGTGAAAGCACACAGTAATGCACTTTTCTCCCAGCAAATACACTGTTTCTAAGGAAATGTGAACACACTGAGGAGACACTTGTGGGAGCTACTGTGACTAAAACTGAGCTTCCCTACGCACAGGGAAGCAAGAGAAATGCTGATTTCATCAAGCCCAGTTACATACTCAGAATCTGTACTACTGCGCAAATAGGCATGTCTCTGTAGGCAAAAAACTCATTTCTGACAAAGTTGCCCAAATGCATCTCAGAAGTGTGCAACCTGTTCCCTGAGTTAGAAAACGTCGAGAAACGTTCGTTTCTGCTAGCGCTGTGCTTCTACACATGTATTTGCTGAACGGTGAAAGCGCACAGTAATGCACTTTTCTCCCAGCAAATACACTGTTTCTAAGGAACTAGGAACACACTGAAGAGACACTTGTGGGAGCTACTGTGACTAAAACTGAGCTTCCCTACGCACAGGGAAGCAATAGAAATGCAGATTTCATCAAGCCCAGTTACATACTCAGAATCTGTACTACTGCACAAATAGGCATGTCTCTGTAGGCAAAAAACTCATTTCGGACAAAGTTGCCCAAATGCATCTCAGAAGTGTGCAACTTGTTCCCTGAGTTAGAAAACGTCAAGAAACGGTCGTTTCTGCTAGTGCTGTGCTTCTACACATGTATTTGCTGAACGGTGAAAGCGCACAGTAATGCAGTTTTCTACCAGCAAATACACTGTTTCTAAGGAAATGGGAACACACTGAGGAGACACTTGTGGGAGCTACTGTGACTAAAACTGAGCTTCCCTACGCACAGGGAAGCAAGAGAAATGCTGATTTCATCAAGCCCAGTTACATACTCAGAATCTGTACTACTGCGCAAATAGGCATGTCTCTGTAGGCAAAAAACTCATTTCTGACAAAGTAGCCCAAATGCATTTCAGAAGTGTGCAACTTGTTCCCTGAGTTAGAAAACGTCGAGAAACGGTCGTTTCTGCTAGCGATGTGCTTCTACACATGCATTTGCTGAACGGTGAAAGCGCACAGTAATGCACTTTTCTCCCAGCAAATACACTGTTTCTAAAGAACTGGGAACACACTGAGGAGACACTTGTGGGAGCTACTGTGACTAAAACTGAGCTTCTCTACGGACAGGGAAGCAAGAGAAATGCTGATTTCATCAAGCCCTCTGACATACTCAGAATCTGTAGTACTGCGCAAACAGGCATGTCTCTGTAGGCAAAAAACTCATTTTTGAGAAAGTTACCCAAATGCATCTCAGAAGTGTGCAACTTGTTCCCTGAGTTAGAAAACGTCGAGAAACGTTCGTTTCTGCTAGTGCTGTGCTTCTACACATGTATTTGCTGAACGGTGAAAGCGCACAGTAATGCACTTTTCTCCCAGCAAATACACTGTTTCTAAGGAAATGGGAACACACTGAGGAGACACTTGTGGGAGCTACTGGGACTAAAACTGAGCTTCCCTACGCACAGGGAAGCAAGAGAAATGCTGATTTCATCAAGCCCTGTTACATACTCAGAATCTGTACTACTTCGCAAATAGGCATGTCTCTGTAGGCAAAAAACTCATTTCTGACAAAGTTGCCCAAATGCATCTCAGAAGTGTGCAACTTGTTCCCTGAGTTAGAAAACGTCGAGAAACGTTCGTTTCTGCTATCGCTGTGCTTCTACACATGTATTTGCTGAACGGTGAAAGCGCACAGTAATGCACTTTTCTCCCAGCAAATACACTGTTTCTAAGGAAATGGGAACACACTGAGGAGACACTTGTGGGAGCTACTGTGACTAAAACTGAGCTTCCCTACGCACAGGGAAGCAAGAGAAATGCTGATTTCATCAAGCCCAGTTACATACTCAGAATCTGTACTACTGCGCAAATAGGCATGTCTCTTTAGGCAAAAAATTCATTTCTGACAAAGTTGCCCAAATGCATCTCAGAAGTGTGCCACTTGTTCCCTGAGTTAGAAAACGTCGAGAAACGGTCGTTTCTGCCAGCGCTGTGCTTCTACACATGTATTTGCTGAACGGTGAAAGCGCACAGTGATGCACTTTTCTCCCAGCAAATACACTGTTTCTAAGGAAATGGGAACACACTGAGGAGACACTTGTGGGAGCTACTGTGACTAAAACTGAGCTTCCCTACGCACAGGGAAGCAAGAGAAATGCTGATTTCATCAAGCCCAGTTACATACTCAGAATCTGTACTACTGCGCAAATAGGCATGTTTCTGTAGGCAAAAAACTCATTTCTGACAAAGTTACGCAATTGCATCTCAGAAGTGTGCAACTTGTTCCCTGAGTTAGAAAACGTCGAGAAATGTTCGATTCTGCTAGCGCTGTGCTTCTACACATGTATTTGATGAACGGTGAAAGCGCAAAGTAATGCACTTTTCTCCCAGCAAATACACTGTTTCTAAGGAAATGGGAACACACTGAGGAGACACTTGTGGGAGCTACTGTGACTAAAAGTGAGCTTCCCTACGCACAGGGATGCAAGAGAAATGCTGATGTCATCAAGCTCAGTTACATAATCAGAATCTGTACTACTGCGCAAATAGGCATGTCTCTGTAGGCAAAAAACTCATTTCTGACAAAGTTGCCCAAATGCATCTCAGAAGTGTGCCACTTGTTCCCTGAGTTAGAAAACGTCGAGAAACGTTCGTTTCTGCTAGTGCTGTGCTTCTACACATGTATTTGCTGAACGGTGAAAGCGCACAGTAATGTACTTTATCCCAGCAAATACACTGTTTCTAAGGAACTGGGAACCCACTGAGGAGACACTTGTAGGAGCTACTGTGACTAAAACTGAGCTTCCCTACGCACAGGGAAGCAAGAGAAATGCTGATTTCATCAAGCCCAGTTACATACTCAGAATCTGTACTACTGCGCAAATAGGCATGTCTCTGTATGCAAAAAACTCTTTTTTGTGAAAGTTACCCAAATGCATCTCAGAAGTGTGCAACTTGTTCCCTGAGTTAGAAAACGTCGAGAAACGTTCGTTTCTGCTAGCGCTGTGCTTCTACACATGTATTTGCTGAACGGTGAAAGCGCACAGTAATGCACTTTTCTCCCAGCAAATACACTGTTTCTAAGGAAATGGGAACACACTGAGGAGACACTTGTGGGAGCTACTGGGACTAAAACTGAGCTTCCCTACGCACAGGGAAGCAAGAGAAATGCTGATTTCATCAAGCCCAGTTACATACTCAGAATCTGTACTACTGCGCAAATAGGCATGTCTCTGTAGGCAAAAAACTCATTTCTGACAAAGTTACGCAATTGCATCTCAGAAGTGTGCAACTTGTTCCCTGAGTTAGAAAACGTCGAGAAATGTTCGATTCTGCTAGCGCTGTGCTTCTACACATGTATTTGCTGAACGGTGAAAGCGCACAGTAATGCACTTTTCTCCCAGCAAATACACTGTTTCTAAGGAAATGGGAACACACTGAGGAGACACTTGTGGGAGCTACTGTGACTAAAAGTGAGCTTCCCTACGCACAGGGAAGCAAGAGAAATGCTGATGTCTTCAAGCTCAGTTACATAATCAGAATCTGTACTACTGTGCAAATAGGCATGTCTCTGTAGGCAAAAAACTCATTTCTGACAAAGTTGCCCAAATGCATCTCAGAAGTGTGCCACTTGTTCCCTGAGTTAGAAAACGTCGAGAAACGTTCGTTTCTGCTTGTGCTGTGCTTCTACACATGTATTTGCTGAACGGTGAAAGCGCACAGTAATGTACTTTTATCCCAGCAAATACACTGTTTCTAAGGAAATGGGAACACACTGAGGAGACACTTGTGGGAGCTACTGTGACTAAAACTGAGCTTCCCTACGCACAAGGAAGCAAGAGAAATGCTGATTTCATCAAGCCCAGTTACATACTCAGAATCTGTACTACTGCGCAAATAGGCATGTCTCTGTAGGCAAAAAACTCATTTCTGACAAAGTTGCCCAAATGCATCTCAGAAGTGTGCCACTTGTTCCCTGAGTTAGAAAACGTTGAGAAACGGTCGTTTCTGCTAGCGCTGTGCTTCTACACATGTATTTGCTGAACGGTGAAAGTGCACAGTAATGCACTTTTCTCCCAGCAAATACAGTGTTTCTAAGGAAAAGGGAACACACTGAGGAGACACTTGTGGGAGCTACTGTGACTAAAACTAAGCTTCCCTACGCACAGGGAAGCAAGAGAAATGCTGATTTCATCAAGCCCAGTTACATACTCAGAATCTGTACTACTGCGCAAATAGGCATGTCTCTGTAGGCAAAAAACTCATTTCTGACAAAGTTGCCAAAATGCATTTCAGAAGTGTGCCACTTATTCCCTGAGTTAGAAAACATCGAGAAACGGTCGTTTCAGCTAGCGCTGTGCTTCTACACATGTATTTGCTGAACGGTGAAAGCGCACAGTAATGCACTTTTCTCCCAGCAAATACACTGTTTCTAAAGAACTGGGAACACACTGAGGAGACACTTGTGGGAGCTACTGTGACTAAAACTGAGCTTCTCCCATGGACAGGGAAGCAAGAGAAATGCTGATTTCATCAAGCCCTGTTACATACTCAGAATCTGTAGTACTGTGCAAACAGGCATGTCTCTGTAGGCAAAAAACTCATTTTTGAGAAAGTTACCCAAATGCATCTCAGAAGTGTGCAACTTGTTCCCTGAGTTAGAAAACGTCGAGAAACGTTCGTTTCAGCTAGCGCTGTGCTTCTACACATGTATTTGCTGAACGGTAAAACGCACAGTAATGCACTTTTCTCCCAGCAAATACACTGTTTCTAAGGAAATGGGAACATACTGAGGAGACACTTGTGGGAGCTACTGGGACTAAAACTGAGCTTCCCTACGCACAGGGAAGCAAGAGAAATGCTGATTTCATCAAGCCCAGTTACATACTCAGAATCTGTACTACTGCGCAAATAGGCATGTCTCTGTAGGCAAAAAACTCATTTCTGTCAAAGTTGCCCAAATGCATCTCAGAAGTGTGCAACTTGTTCCCTGAGTTAGAAAACGTCGAGAAACGTTCGTTTCTGCTAGCGCTGTGCTTCTACACATGTATTTGCTGAACGGTGAAAGCGCACAGTAATGCACTTTTCTCCCAGCAAATACAGTGTTTCTAAAGAAATGGGAACACACTGAGGAGACACTTGTGGGAGCTACTGGGACTAAAACTGAGCTTCCCTACGCACAGGGAAGCAAGAGGAATGCTGATTTCATCAAGCCCAGTTACATACTCAGAATCTGTACTACTGCGCAAATAGGCATGTCTCTGTAGGGAAAAAACTCATTTCTGACAAAGTTGCCCAAATGTATCTCAGAAGTGTGCAACTTGTTCCCTGAGTTAGAAAACGTCGAGAAACGTTCGTTTCTACTAGCGCTGTGCTTCTACACATGTATTTGCTGAACGGTGAAAGCGCACAGTAATGCACTTTTCTCCCAGCAAATACAGTGTTTCTAAGGAAATCGGAACACACTGAGGAGACACTTGTGGGAGCTACTGTGACTAAAACTGAGCTTCCCTACGCACAGGGAAGCAAGAGAAATGCTGATTTCATCAAGCCCAGTTACATACTCAGAATCTGTACTACTGCGCAAATAGGCATGTCTCTGTAGGCAAAAAACTCATTTTTGAGAAAGTTACCCAAATGCATCTCAGAAGTGTGCAACTTGTTCCCTGAGTTAGAAAACGTCGAGAAACATTCGTTTCTGCTAGCGCTGTGCTTCTGCACATGTATTTGCTGAACGGTGAAAACGCACAGTAATGCACTTTTCTCCCAGCAAATACACTGTTTCTAAGGAAATGGGAACACACTGAGGAGACACTTGTGGGAGCTACTGTGACTAAAACTGAGCTTCCCTACGCACAGGGAAGCAAGAGAATTGCTGATTTCATCAAGCCCAGTTACATACTCAGAATCTGTACTACTGCGCAAATAGGCATGTCTCTGTAGGCAAAAAACTCATTTCTGACAAAGTTGCCCAAATGCATCTCAGAAGTGTGCCACTTGTTCCCTGAGTTAGAAAACGTCGAGAAACGGTCGTTTCAGCTAGCGCTGCGCTTCTACACATGTATTTGCTGAACGGTGAAAGCGCACAGTAATGCACTTTTCTCCCAGCAAATACACTGTTTCTAAAGAAATGGGAACACACTGAGGAGACACTTGTGGGAGCTACTGTGACTAAAACTGAGCTTCCCTACGCACAGGGAAGCAAGAGAAATGCTGATTTCATCAAGCCCAGTTACATACTCAGAATCTGTACGACTGCGCAAATAGACATGTCTCTTTAGGCAAAAAACTCATTTCTGACAAAGTTGCCCAAATGCATCTCAGAAGTGTGCCACTTGTTCCCTGAGTTAGAAAACGTCGAGAAACGTTCGTTTCTGCTAGCGCTGTGCTTCTACACATGTATTTGCTGAACGGTGAAAGCGCACAGTAATGCACTTTTCTCCCAGCAAATACACTGTTTCTAAGGAACTGGCAACACACTGAGGAGACACTTGTGGGAGCTACTGTGACTAAAACTGAGCTTCCCTACGCACAGGGAAGCAAGAGAAATGCTGATTTCATCAAGCCCAGTTACATACTCAGTATCTGTCCTACTGCGCAAATAGGCATGTCTCTGTAGGCAAAAAACTCATTTTTGAGAAAGTTACCGAAATGCATCTCAGAAGTGTGCAACTTGTTCCTTGAGTTAGAAAACGTCGAGAAACGTTCGTTACTGCTAGCGCTGTGATTCTACACATGTATTTGCTGAACGGTGAAAGCGCACAGTAATGCACTTTTCTCCCAGCAAATACACTGCTTCTAAAGAAATGGGAACACACTGAGGAGACACTTGTGGGAGCTACTGTGAGTAAAACTGAGCTTCCCTACGCACAGGGAAGCAAGAGAAATGCTGATTTCATCAAGCCCAGTTACATACTCAGAATCTGTACTACTGCGCAAATAGGCATGTCTCTGTAGGCAAAAAACTCATTTTTGAGAAAGTTACCAAAATGCATCTCAGAAGTGTGCCACTTGTTCCCTGAGTTAGAAAACGTCGAGAAACGGTCGTTTCAGCTAGCGCTGTGCTTCTACACATGTATTTGCTGAACGGTGAAAGCGCACAGTAATGCACTTTTCTCCCAGCAAATACACTGTTTCTAAGGAAATGGTAACACACTGAGGAGACACTTGTAGGAGCTACTGTGACTAAAACTGAGCTTACCTATGCCCAGGTAAGCAAGAGAAATGCTGATTTCACCAAGCCCATTTACATACTCAGAATCTGTACTACTGCGCAAATAGGCATGTCTCTGTAGGCAAAAAACTCATTTTCGAGAAAGTTACCCAAATGCATCTCAGAAGTGTGCAACTTGTTCCCTGAGTTAGAAAACGTCGAGAAACGTTCGTTACTGTTAGCGCTGTGCTTCTGCACATGTATTTGCTGAACGGTGAAAGTGCACAGTAACGCACTTTTCTCCCAGCAAATACACTGCTTCTAAAGAAATGGGAACACACTGAGGAGACACTTGTGGGAGCTACTGTGAGTAAAACTGAGCTTCCCTACGCACAGGGAAGCAAGAGAAATGCTGATTTCATCAAGCCCAGTTACATACTCAGAATCTGTACTACTGCGCAAATAGGCATGTCTCTGTAGGCAAAAAACTCATTTTTGAGAAAGTTACCAAAATGCATCTCAGAAGTGTGCCAATTGTTCCCTGAGTTAGAAAACGTCGAGAAACGGTCGTTTCAGCTAGCGCTGTGCTTCTACACATGTATTTGCTGAACGGTGAAAGCGCACAGTAATGCACTTTTCTCCCAGCAAATACACTGTTTCTAAGGAACTGGGAACACACTGAGGAGACACTTGTAGGAGCTACTGTGACTAAAACTGAGCTTACCTATGCCCAGGTAAGCAAGAGAAATGCTGATTTCACCAAGCCCATTTACATACTCAGAATCTGTACTACTGCGCAAATAGGCATGTCTCTGTAGGCAAAAAACTCATTTTCGAGAAAGTTACCCAAATGCATCTCAGAAGTGTGCAACTTTTTCCCTGAGTTAGAAAACGTCGAGAAACGTTCGTTACTGCTAGCGCTGTGCTTCTGCACATGTATTTGCTGAACGGTGAAAGTGCACAGTAACGCACTTTTCTCCCAGCAAATACACTGTTTCTAAGGAAATGGGAACACACTGAGGAGACACTTGTGGGAGCTACTGTGACTAAAACTGAGCTTCCCTACGCACAGGGAAGCAAGAGAAATGCTGATTTCATCAAGCCCAGTTATATACTCAGAATCTGTACTACTGCGCAAATAGGCATGTCTCTTTTGGCGAAAAACTCATTTCTGACAATGTTGCCCAAATGCATCTCAGAAGTGTGCCACTTGTTCCCTGAGTTAGAAAACGTCGAGAAACGGTCGTTTCAGCTAGCGCTGTGCTTCTACACATGTGTTTGCTGAACGGTGAAAGCGCACAGTAATGCACTTTTCTCCCAGCAAATACACTGTTTCTAAGGAACTGGGAACACACTGAGGAGACACTTGTGGGAGCTACTGTGACTAAAACTGAGCTTCCCTACGCACAGGGAAGGAAGAGAAATGCTGATTTCATCAAGCCCAGTTACATACTCAGAATCTGTACTACTGCGCAAATAGGCATGTCTCTTTAGGCAAAAAACTCATTTCTGACAAAGTTGCCCAAATGCATCTCAGAAGTGTGCAACTTGTTCCCTGAGTTAGAAAACGTCGAGAAACGGTCGTTTCTGCTAGCGCTGTGCTTCTACACATGTATTTGCTGAACGGTGAAAGCGCACAGTAATGCACTTTTCTCCCAGCAAATACACTGTTTCTAAGGAAATGGTAACACACTGAGGAGACACTTCTGGGAGCTACTGTGACTAAAACTGAGCTTCCCTACGCACAGGGAAGCAAGAGAAATGCTGATTTCATCAAGCCCATTTACATACTCAGAATCTGTACTACTGCGCAAATAGGCATGTCTCTTTAGGCAAAAAACTCATTTCTGACAAAGTTGCCCAAATGCATCTCAGAAGTGTGCCACTTGTTCCCTGAGTTAGAAAACGTCGAGAAACGGTCGTTTCAGCTAGCGCTGTGCTTCTACACATGTATTTGCTGAACGGTGAAAGCGCACAGTAATGCACTTTTCTCCCAGCAAATACACTGTTTCTAAGGAAATGGGAACACACTGAGGAGACACTTGTGGGAGCTACTGTGACTAAAACTGAGCTTCCCTACGCACAGGGAAGCAAGAGAAATGCTGATTTCATCAAGCCCAGTTACATACTCAGTATCTGTACTACTGCGCAAATAGGCATGTCTCTGTAGGCAAAAAACTCATTTCTGACAAAGTTGCCCAAATGCATCTCAGAAGTGTGCAACTTGTTCTCTGAGTTAGAAAACGTCGAGAAACGGTCGTTTCTGCTAGCGCTGTGCTTCTACACATGTATTTGCTGAACGGTGAAAGCGCACAGTAATGCACTTTTCTCCCAGCAAATACACTGTTTCTAAAGAAATGGGAACACACTGAGGAGACACTTGTGGGAGCTACTGTGAGTAAAACTGAGCTTCCCTACGCACAGGGAAGCAAGAGAAATGCTGATTTCATCAAGCCCATTTACATACTCAGAATCTGTACCACTGTGCAAATAGGCATGTCTCTTTAGGCAAAAAACTCATTTCTGACAAAGTTGCCCAAATGCATCTCAGAAGTGTGCCACTTGTTAACTGATTTAGAAAACGTCGAGAAACGGTCATTTCAGCTAGCGCTGTGCTTCTACACATGTATTTGCTGAACGGTGAAAGCGCACAGTGATGCACTTTTCTCCCAGCAAATACACGGTTTCTAAGGAAATGGGAACACACTGAGGAGACACTTGTGGGAGCTACTTTGACTAAAACTGAGCTTCCCTACGCACAGGGAAGCAAGAGAAATGCTGATTTCATCAAGCCCAGTTACATACTCAGAATCTGTACTACTGCGCAAATAGGCATGTCTCTGTAGGCAAAAAACTCATTTCTGACAAAGTTGCCCAAATGCATCTCAGAAGTGTGCAACTTGTTCCCTGAGTTAGAAAACGTCGAGAAACATTCGTTTCTACTAGCGATGTGCTTCTACACATGTATTTGCTGAACGGTGAAAGCGCCGAGTAATGCACTTTTCTCCCAGCAAATACACTGTTTCTAAGGAAGTGGGAACACACTGAGGAGACACATGTGGGAGCTACTGGGACTAAAACTGAGCTTCCCTACGCACAGGGAAGCAAGAAAAATGCTGATTTCATCAAGCCCAGTTACATACTCAGAATCTGTACTACTGCGCAAATAGGCATGTCTCTGTAGGCAAAAAACTCATTTCTGACAAAGTTGCCCAAATGCATCTCAGAAGTGTGCCACTTGTTCCCTGAGTTAGAAAACGTCGAAAAACGGTCGTTTCAGCTAGCGCTGTGCTTCTACACATGTATTTGCTGAACGGTGAAAGCGCACAGTAATGCAGTTTTCTCCTAGTAAATACACTGTTTCTAAGGAACTGGGAACACACTGAGGAGACACTTGTAGGAGCTACTGTGACTAAAACTGAGCTTACCTACGCACAGGTAAGCAAGAGAAATGCTGATTTCACCAAGCCCATTTACATACTCAGAATCTGTACTACTGCGCAAATAGGCATGTCTCTGTAGGCAAAAAACTCATTTTTGAGAAAGTTACCCAAATGCATCTCAGAAGTGTGCAACTTGTTCCCTGAGTTAGAAAACGTCGAGAAACGTTCGTTACTGCTAGCGCTGTCCTTCTACACATGTATTTGCTGAACGGTGAAAGCGCACAGTAACGCACTTTTCTCCCAGCAAATACACTGTTTTTAAGGAAATGGGAACACACTGAGGAGACACTTGTGGGAGCTACTGTGAGTAAAACTGAGCTTCCCTACGCACAGGGAAGCAAGAGAAATGCTGATTTCCTCAAGCCCAGTTACATACTCAGAATCTGTACTACTGCGCAAATAGGCATGTCTCTTTAGGCAAAAAACTCATTTCTGACAAAGTTGCCCAAATGCATCTCAGAAGTGTGCCACTTGTTCCCTGAGTTAGAAAACGTCGCGAAACGGTCGTTTCAGCTAGCGCTGTGCTTCTACACATGTATTTGCTGAACGGTGAAAGCGCACAGTAATGCACTTTTCTCCCAGCAAATACACTGTTTCTAAGGAAAAGGGAACACACTGAGGAGACACTTGTGGGAGCTACTGTGACTAAAACTGAGCTTCCCTACGCACAGGGAAGCAAGAGAAATGCTGATTTCATCAAGCCCAGTTACATACTCAGAATCTGTACTACTGCGCAAATAGGCATGTCTCTGTAGGCAAAAAACTCATTTTTGAGAAAGTTACCAAAATGCATCTCAGAAGTGTGCAACTTTTTCCCTGAGTTAGAAAACGTCGAGAAACGTTCGTTACTGCTAGCGCTGTGCTTTACACATGTATTTGCTGAACGGTGAAAGCGCACAGTAGTGCACTTTTCTCCCAGCAAATACACTGTTTCTAAGGAAATGGTAACACACTGAGGAGACACTTGTGGGAGCTACTGTGACTAAAACTGAGCTTCCCTACGTACAGGGAAGCAAGAGAAATGCTGATTTCATCAAGCCCATTTACATACTCAGAATCTGTACTACTGCGCAAATAGGCATGTCTCTTTAGGCAAAAAACTCATTTCTGACAAAGTTGCCCAAATGCATCTCAGAAGTGTGCCACTTGTTCCCTGAGTTAGAAAACGTCGAGAAACGGTCATTTCAGCTAGCGCTGTGCTTCTACACATGTATTTGCTGAACGGTGAAAGCGCACTTGATGCACTTTTCTCCCAGCAAATACACGGTTTCTAAGGAAATGGGAACACACTGAGGAGACACTTGTGGGAGCTACTGTGACAAAAACTGAGCTTCCCTACGCACAGGGAAGCAAGAGAAATGCTGATTTCATCAAGCCCAGTTACATACTCAGAATCTGTACTACTGCGCAAATAGGCATGTCTCTGTAGGCAAAAAACTCATTTCTGACAAAGTTGCCCAAATGCATCTCAGAAGTGTGCCACTTGTTCCCTGAGTTAGAAAACGTCGAGAAACGGTAGTTTCTGCTAGCGCTGTGCTTCTACACATGTATTTGCTGAACGGTGAAAGCGCACAGTAATGCACTTTTCTCCCAGCAAATACACTGTTTCTAAGGAAATGGAAACACACTGAGGAGACATTTGTGGGAGCTACTGGGACTAAAACTGGGCTTCCCTACGCACAGGGAAGCAAGAGAAATGCTGATTTCATCAAGCCCAGTTACATACTCAGAATCTGTACTACTGCGCAAATAGGCATGTCTCTGTAGGCAAAAAACTCATTTCTGACAAAGTTGCCCAAATGCATCTCAGAAGTGTGCCACTTGTTCCCTGAGTTAGAAAACGTCGAGAAACGGTCGTTTCAGCTAGCGCTGTGCTTCTACACATGTATTTGCTGAACGGTGAAAGCGCACAGTAATGCACTTTTCTCCCAGCAAATACACTGTTTCTAAGGAAATGGGAACACACTGAGGAGTCACTTGTGGGAGCTACTGTGACTAAAACTGAGCTTCCCTACGCACAAGGAAGCAAGAGAAATGCTGATTTCATCAAGCCCAGTTACATACTCAGAATCTGTACTACTGCGCAAATAGGCATGTCTCTGTAGGCAAAAAACTCATTTCTGACAAAGTTGCCCAAATGCATCTCAGAAGTGTGCCACTTGTTCCCTGAGTTAGAAAACGTCGAAAAACGGTCATTTCAGCGAGCGCTGTGCTTCTACACATGTATTTGTTGAACGGTGAAAGCACACAGTAATGCACTTTTCTCCCAGCAAATACACTGTCTCTAAGGAAATGGGAACACACTGAGGAGACACTTGTGGGAGCTACTGTGACTAAAACTGAGCTTCCCTACGCACAGGGAAGCAAGAGAAATGCTGATTTCATCAAGCCCAGTTACATACTCAGAATCTGTACTACTGCGCAAATAGGCATGTCTCTGTAGGCAAAAAACTCATTTTTGAGAAAGTTACCAAAATGCATCTCAGAAATGTGCAACTTTTTCCCTGAGTTAGAAAACGTCGAGAAACGTTCGTTACTGCTAGCGCTGTGCTTCTACACATGTATTTGCTGAACGGTGAAGGCGCAAAGTAATGCACTTTTCTCCCAGCAAATACACTGTTTCTAAAGAAATGGGAACACACTGAGGAGACACTTGTGGGAGCTACTGTGACTAAAACTGAGCTTCCCTACGCACAGGGAAGCAAGAGAAATGCTGATTTCATCAAGCCCAGTTACATACTCAGAATCTGTACTACTGCGCAAATAGGCATGTCTCTTTAGGCAAAAAACTCATTTCTGACAAAGTTGCCCAAATGCATCTCAGAAGTGTGCCACTTGTTCCCTGAGTTAGAAAACGTCGAGAAACGGTCATTTCAGCTAGCGCTATGCTTCTACACATGTATTTGCTGAACGGTGAAAGCGCACAGTGATGCACTTTTCTCCCAGCAAATACACGGTTTCTAAGGAAATGGGAACACACTGAGGAGACACTTGTGGGAGCTACTGTGACTAAAACTGAGCTTCCCTAAGCACAGGGTAGCAAGAGAAATGCTGATTTCATCAAGCCCAGTTACATACTCAGAATCTGTACTACTGCGCAAATAGGCATGTCTCTGTAGGCAAAAAACTCATTTCTGACAAAGTTGCCCAAACGCATCTCAGAAGTGTGCAACTTGTTCCCTGAGTTAGAAAACGTCGAGAAACGTTCGTTTCTGCTAGCGATGTGCTTTTACACATGTATTTGCTGAACGGTGAAAGCGCACAGTAATGCACTTTTCTCCCAGCAAATACACTGTTTCTAAGGAACTGGGAACACACTGAGGAGACACTTGTGGGAGCTACTGTGACTAAAACTGAGCTTCCCTACGCACAGGGAAGCAAGAGAAATGCTGATTTCATCAAGCCCCGTTACATACTCAGTATCTGTACTACTGCGCAAATAGGCATGTCTCTGTAGGCAAAAAACTCATTTTTGAGAAAGTTACCGAAATGCATCTCAGAAGTGTTCAACTTGTTCCCTGAGTTAGAAAACGTCGAGAAACGTTCGTTACTGCTAGCGCTGTGCTTCTATACATGTATTTGCTGAATGGTGAAAGCGCACAGTAATGCACTTTTCTCCCAGCAAATACACTGTTTCTTAGGAACTGGGAACACACTGAGGAGACACTTGTGGGAGCTACTGTACTAAAACTGAGCTTCCCTACGCACAGGGAAGCAAGAGAAATGCTGATTTCATCAAGCTCAGTTACATAGTCAGAATCTGTCCTACTGCGCAAATAGGCATGTCTCTGTAGGCAAAATACTCATTTCTGACAAAGTTGCCCAAATGCATCTAGGAAGTGTGCAACTTGTTCCCTGAGTTAGAAAACGTCGAGAAACGGTCGTTTCTGCTAGCGCTGTGCTTCTACACATGTATTTGCTGAACGGTGAAAGCGCACAGTAATGCACTTTTCTCCCAGCAAATACACTGTTTCTAAGGAACTGGGAACACACTGAGGAGACACTTGTGGGAGCTACTGTGACTAAAACTGAGCTTCCCTACGCACAGGGAAGCAAGAGAAATGCTGATTTCATCAAGCCCAGTTACATACTCAGAATCTGTACTACTGCGCAAATAGGCATGTCTCTTTAGGCAAAAAACTCATTTCTGACAAAGTTGCCCAAATGCATCTCAGAAGTGTGCCACTTGTTCCCTGAGTTAGAAAACGTCGAGAAACGGTCATTTCAGCTAGCGCTGTGCTTCTACACATGTATTTGCTGAACGGTGAAAGCGCACAGTGATGCACTTTTCTCCCAGCAAATACACGGTTTCTAAGGAAATGGGAACACACTGAGGAGACAATTGTGGGAGCTACTGTGACAAAAACTGAGCTTCCCTACGCACAGGGAAGCAAGAGAAATGCTGATTTCATCAAGCCCAGTTACATACTCAGAATCTGTACTACTGCGCAAATAGGCATGTCTCTGTAGGCAAAAAACTCATTTCTAACAAAGTTGCCCAAATGCATCTCAGAAGTGTGCCACTTGTTCCCTGAGTTAGAAAACGTCGAGAAACGGTCGTTTCTGCTAGCGCTGTGCTTCTACACATGTATTTGCTGAACGGTGAAAGCGCACAGTAATGCACTTTTCTCCCAGCAAATACACTGTTTCTAAGGAAATGGGAACACACTGAGGAGACACTTGTGGGAGCTACTGTGACTAAAACTGGGCTTCCCTACGCACAGGGAAGCAAGAGAAATGCTGATTTCATCAAGCCCAGTTACATACTCAGAATCTGTACTACTGCGCAAATAGGCATGTCTCTTTAGGCAAAAAACTCATTTCTGACAAAGTTGCCCAAATGCATCTCAGAAGTGTGCCACTTGTTCCCTGAGTTAGAAAACGTCGAGAAACGGTCATTTCAGCTAGCGCTGTGCTTCTACACATGTATTTGCTGAACGGTGGAAGCGCACAGTGATGCACTTTTCTCCCAGCAAATACACGGTTTCTAAGGAAATGGGAACACACTGAGGAGACAATTGTGGGAGCTACTGTGACAAAAACTGAGCTTCCCTACGCACAGGGAAGCAAGAGAAATGCTGATTTCATCAAGCCCAGTTACATACTCAGAATCTGTACTACTGCGCAAATAGGCATGTCTCTGTAGGCAAAAAACTCATTTCTGACAAAGTTGCCCAAATGCATCTCATATGTGTGCCACTTGTTCCCTGAGTTAGAAAACGTCGAGAAACGGTCGTTTCTGCTAGCGCTGTGCTTCTACACATGTATTTGCTGAACGGTGAAAGCGCACAGTAATGCACTTTTCTCCCAGCAAATACACTGTTTCTAAGGAAATGGGAACACACTGAGGAGACACTTGTGGGAGCTACTGTGACTAAAACTGGGCTTCCCTACGCACAGGGAAGCAAGAGAAATGCTGATTTCATCAAGCCCAGTTACATACTCAGAATCTGTACTACTGCGCAAATAGGCATGTCTCTGTAGGCAAAAAACTCATTTCTGACAAAGTTGCCCAAATGCATCTCAGAAGTGTGCCACTTGTTCCCTGAGTTAGAAAACGTCAAGAAACGGTCATTTCAGCTAGCGCTGTGCTTCTACACATGTATTTGTTGAACGGTGAAAGCACACAGTAATGCACTTTTCTCCCAGCAAATACACTGTTTCTAAGGAAATGGGAACACACTGAGGAGACACTTGTGGGAGCTACTGTGACTAAAACTGAGCTTCCCTACGCACAGGGAAGCAAGAGAAATGCTGATTTCATCAAGCCCAGTTACATACTCAGAATCTGTACTACTGCGCAAATAGGCATGTCTCTGTAGGCAAAAAACTCATTTTTGAGAAAGTTACCAAAATGCATCTCAGAAGTGTGCAACTTTTTCCCTGAGTTAGAAAACGTCGAGAAACGTTCGTTACTGCTAGCGCTGTGCTTCTACACATGTATTTGCTGAACGGTGAAAGCGCAAAGTAATGCACTTTTCTCCCAGCAAATACACTGTTTCTAAGGAAATGGGAACACACTGAGGAGACACTTGTGGGAGCTACTGTGACTAAAACTGAGCTTCCCTACGCACAGGGAAGCAAGAGAAATGCTGATTTCATCCAGCCCATTTACATACTCAGAATCTGTACTACTGCGCAAATAGGCATGTCTCTTTAGGCAAAAAACTCATTTCTGACAAAGTTGCCCAAATGCATCTCAGAAGTGTGCAACTTGTTCCCTGAGTTAGAAAACGTCGAGAAACGTTCGTTTCTGCTAGCGCTGTGCTTCTACACATGTATTTGCTGAACGGTGAAAGCGCAATGTAATGCACTTTTCTCCCAGCAAATACACTGTTTCTAAGGAAATGGGAACACACTGAGGAGACACTTGTGGGAGCTACTGTGACTAAAACTGAGCTTCCCTACGCACAGGGAAGCAAGAGAAATGCTGATTTCATCAAGCCCAGTTACATAGTCAGAATGTGTACTACTGCGCAAATAGGCATGTCTCTTTAGGCAAAAAACTCATTTCTGACAAAGTTGCCCAAATGCATCTAGGAAGTGTGCAACTTGTTCCCTGAGTTAGAAAACGTCGAGAAACGTTCGTTTCTGCTAGCGCTGTGCTTCTACACATGTATTTGTTGAACGGTGAAGGCGCACAGTAATGCACTTTTCTCCCAGCAAATACACTGTTTCTAAGGAAATGGGAACACACTGAGGAGACACTTGTGGGAGCTACTGTGACTAAAACTGAGCTTCCCTACGCACAGGGAAGCAAGAGAAATGCTGATTTCATCCAGCCCAGTTACATACTCAGAATCTGTACTACTGCGCAAATAGGCATGTCTCTGTAGGCAAAAAACTCATTTCTGACAAAGTTGCCCAAATGCATCTCAGAAGTGTGCAACTTGTTCCCTGAGTTAGAAAACGTCGAGAAACGTTCTTTTCTGCTAGCGCTGTGCTTCTACACATGTATTTGCTGAACGGTGAAAGCGCATAGTAACGCACTTTTCTCCCAGCAAATACACTGTTTCTAAGGAAATGAAAACACACTGAGGAGACACTTGTGGGAGCTATTGTGACTAAAAGTGAGCTTCCCTACGCACAGGGAAGCAAGAGAAATGCTGATTTCATCAAGCCCAGTTACATACTCAGAATCTGTACTACTGCGCAAATAGGCATGAATCTGTAGACAAAAAACTCATTTCTGACAAAGTTGCCCAAATGCATCTCAGAAGTGTGCAACTTGTTCCCTGAGTTAGAAAACGTCGAGAAACGGTCGTTTCTGCTAGCGCTGTGCTTCTACACATGTATTTGCTGAACGGTGAAAGCGCACAGTAATGCACTTTTCTCCCAGCAAATACACTGTTTCTAAGGAAATGGGAACACACTGAGGAGACCCTAGTGGGAGCTACTGTGACTAAAACTGAGCTTCCCTACGCACAGGGAAGCAAGAGAAATGCTGATTTCATCAAGCACAGTTACATACTCAGAATCTGTACTACTGCGCAAATAGGCATGTCTCTGTAGGCAAAAAACTCATTTCTGACAAAGTTGCCCAAATGCATCTCAGAAGTGTGCAACTTGTTCCCTGAGTTAGAAAACGTCGAGAAACTTTCGTTTCTGCTAGCGCTGTGCTTCTACACATGTATTTGCTGAACGGTGAAAGCGCACAGTAATGCACTTTTCTCCCAGCAAATACACTGTTTCTAAGGAAATGGGAACACACTGAGGAGACACTTGTGGGAGCTACTGTGACTAAAACTGAGCTTCCCTACGCACAGGGAAGCAAGAGAAATGCTGATTTCATCAAGCCCAGTTACATACTCAGAATCTGTACTACTGCGCAAATAGGCATGTCTCTGTAGGCAAAAAACTCATTTCTGACAAAGTTGCCCAAATGCATCTCAGAAGTGTGCAACTTGTTCCCTGAGTTAGAAAACGTCGAGAAACGGTCGTTTCTGCTAACGCTGTGCTTCTACACATGTATTTGCTGAACGGTGAAAGCGCACAGTAATGCACTTTTCTCCCAGGAAATACACTGTTTCTAGGGAAATGGGAACACACTGAGGAGACACTTGTGGGAGCTACTGTGACTAAAAGTGAGCTTCCCTACGCACAGGGAAGCAAGAGAAATGCTGATTTCATCAAGCCCAGTTACATACTCAGAATCTGTACTACTGCGCAAATAGGCATGTCTCTTTAGGCAAAAAACTCATTTCTGACAAAGTTGCCCAAATGCATCTCAGAAGTGTGCAACTTGTTCTCTGAGTTAGAAAACGTCGAGAAACGGTCGTTTCTGCTAACGCTGTGCTTCTACACATGTATTTGCTGAACGGTGAAAGCGCAAAGTAATGCACTTTTCTCCCAGAAAATACATTGTTTCTAGGGAAATGGGAACACACTCAGGAGACACTTGTGGGAGCTACTGTGACTAAAACTGAGCTTCCCTACGCACAGGGAAGCAAGAGAAATGCTGATTTCATCAAGCCCAGTTACATACTCAGAATCTGTACTACTGCGCAAATAGGCATGTCTCTGTAGGCAAAAAACTCATTTCTGACAAAGTTGCCCAAATGCATCTCAGAAGTGTGCCACTTGTTCCCTGAGTTAGAAAACGTCGAGAAACGTTCCTTTCTGCTAGCGCTGTGCTTCTACACATGTTGCTGAACGGTGAAAGCGCACAGTAATGCACTTTTCTCCCAGCAAATACACTGTTTCTACGGAAATGGGACCACACTGAGGAGACCCTAGTGGGAGCTACTGTGACTAAAACTGAGCTTCCCTACGCACAGGGAAGCAAGAGAAATGCTGATTTCATCCAGCCCAGTTACATACTCAGAATCTGTACTACTGCGCAAATAGGCATGTCTCTGTAGGCAAAAAACTCATTTCTGACAAAGTTGCCCAAATGCATCTCAGAAGTGTGCAACTTGTTCCCTGAGTTAGAAAACGTCGAGAAACGGTCGTTTCTGCTAGCGCTGTGCTTCTACACATGTATTTGCTGAACGGTGAAAGCGCACAGTAATGCACTTTTCTCCCAGCAAATACACTGTTTCTAAGGAAATGGGAACACACTGAGGAGACACTTGTGGGAGCTACTGTGACTAAAAGTGAGCTTCCCTACGCACAGGGAAGCAAGAGAAATGCTGATTTCGTCAAGCCCAGTTACATACTCAGAATCTGTACTACTGCGCAAATAGGCATGAATCTGTAGGCAAAAAACTCATTTCTGAGAAAGTTGCCCAAATGCATCTCAGAAGTGTGCAACTTGTTCCCTGAGTTAGAAAACGTCGAGAAACGGTCGTTTCTGCTAGCGCTGTGCTTCTACACATGTATTAGACGAACAGTGAAAGCGCAGGGTAATGCACTTTTCTCCCAGCAAATACACTGTTTCTAAGGAAATGGGAACACATTGAGGAGACACTTGTGGGAGCTACTGTGACTAAAACTGAGCTTCCCTACGCACAGGGAAGCAAGAGAAATGCTGATTTCATCAAGCCCAGTTACAAACTCAGAATCTGTACTACTGCGGAAATAGGCATGTCTCTTTAGGCAAAAAACTCATTTCTGACAAAGTTGCCCAAATGCATCTCAGAAGTGTGCAACTTGTTCCATGAGTTAGAAAACATCGAGAAATGGTCGTTTCTGCTAGCGCTGTGCTTCTACACATGTATTTGCTGAACGGTGAAAGCGCACAGTAATGCACTTTTCTCCCAGCAAATACACTGTTTCTAAGGAAATGGGAACACACAGAGGAGACACTTGTGGGAGCTACTGTGACTAAAACTGAGCTTCCCTACTCACAGGGAAGCAAGAGATATGCTGATTTCATCAAGCCCAGTTACATACTCAGAATCTGTACTACTGCGCAAATAGGCATGTCTCTGTAGGCAAAAAACTCATTTCTGACAAAGTTGCCCAAATGCATCTCAGAAGTGTGCAACTTGTTCCCTGAGTTAGAAAACGTCGAGAAACGGTCGTTTCTGCTAGCGCTGTGCTTCTACACATGTATTAGACGAACAGTGAAAGCGCAGGGTAATGCACTTTTCTCCCAGCAAATACACTGTTTCTAAGGAAATGGGAACACACTGAGGAGACACTTGTGGGAGCTACTGTGACTAAAACTGAGCTTCCCTACGCACAGGGAAGCAAGAGAAATGCTGATTTCATCAAGCCCAGTTACATACACAGAATCTGTACTACTGCGCAAATAGGCATGTCTCTGTAGGCAAAAAACTCATTTCTGACAAAGTTGCCCAAATGCATCTCAGAAGTGTGCAACTTGTTCCCTGAATTAGGAAACGTCGAGAAACGGTCGTTTCTGCTAGCACTGTGCTTCTACACATGTATTAGACGAACAGTGAAAGCGCAGGGTAATGCACTTCTCTCCCAGCAAATACACTGTTTCTAAGGAAATGGGAACACATTGAGGAGACACTTGTGGGAGCTACTGTGACTAAAACTGAGCTTCCCTACGCATAGGGAAGCAAGAGAAATGCTGATTTCATCAAGCCCAGTTACAAACTCAGAATCTGTACTACTGCGGAAATAGGCATGTCTCTTTAGGCAAAAAACTCACTTCTGACAAAGTTGCCCAAATGCATCTCAGAAGTGTGCAACTTGTTCCATGAGTTAGAAAACATCGAGAAATGGTCGTTTCTGCTGGCGCTGTGCTTCTACACATGTATTTGCTGAACGGTGAAAGCGCACAGTAATGCACTTTTCTCCCAGCAAATACACTGTTTCTAAGGAAATGGGAACACACTGAGGAGACACTTGTGGGAGCTACTGTGACTAAAACTGAGCTTCCCTACGCACAGGGAAGCAAGAGAATGCTGATTTCATCAAGCCCAGTTACATACTCAGAATCTGTACTACTGCGCAAATAGGCATGTCTCTGTAGGCAAAAACTCATTTCTGACAAAGTTTCCCAAATGCATCTCAGAAGTGTGCAACTTGTTCCCTGAGTAAGAAAACGTCGAGAAAGGGTCGTTTCTGCTAGCGCTGTGCTTCTACACATGTATTAGCCGAACGGTGAAAGCACACAGTAATGCACTTTTCTCCCAGCAAATACACTGTTTCTAAGGAAATGGGAACACACTGAGGAGACACTTGTGGGAGCTACTGTGACTAAAACTGAGCTTCCCTACGCATAGGGAAGCAAGAGAAATGCTGATTTCATCAAGCCCAGGTACATACTCAGAATCTGTACTACTGCGCAAATAGGCATGTCTCTTTAGGTAAAAAACTCATTTCTGACAAAGTTGCCCAAATGCATCTCAGAAGTGTGCATCTTGTTCCCTGAGTTAGAAAACGTCGAGAAACGGTCGTTTCTGCTAGCGCTGTGCTTCTACACATGTATTTGCTGAACGGTGATAGCCCACAGTAATGCACTTTTCTCCCAGCAAATACACTGTGTCTAAGGAAATGGGAACACACTGAGGAGACACTTGTGGGAGCTACTGTGACTAAAACTGAGCTTCCCTACGCACAGAGAAGCAAGAGAAATGCTGATTTCATCAAGCCCAGTTACATACTCAGAATCTGTACTACTGCGCAAATAGGCATGTCTCTTTAGGCAAAAAACTCATTTCTGACAAAGTTGCCCAAATGCATCTCAGAAGTGTGCAACTTGATCCCTGAGTTAAAAAACATCGAGAAGCGGTCGTTTCTGCTAGCGCTGTGCTTCTACACATGTATTTGCTGAACGGTGAAAGCGCACAGTAATGCACTTTTCTCCCAGCAAATACACTGTTTCTAAGGAAATGGGAACACACTGAGGAGACACTTGTGGGAGCTACTGTGACTAAAACTGAGCTTCCCTACTCACAGGGAAGCAAGAGATATGCTGATTTCATCAAGCCCAGTTACATACTCAGAATCTGTACTACTGCGCAAATAGGCATGTCTCTGTAGGCAAAAAACTCATTTCTGACAAAGTTGCCCAAATGCATCTCAGAAGTGTGCAACTTGTTCCCTGAGTTAGAAAACGTCGAGAAACGGTCGTTTCTGCTAGCGCTGTGCTTCTACACATGTATTAGACGAACAGTGAAAGCGCAGGGTAATGCACTTTTCTCCCAGCAAATACACTGTTTCTAAGGAAATGGGAACACATTGAGGAGACACTTGTGGGAGCTACTGTGACTAAAACTGAGCTTCCCTACGCACAGGGAAGCAAGAGAAATGCTGATTTCATCAAGCCCAGTTACAAACTCAGAATCTGTACTACTGCGGAAATAGGCATGTCTCTTTAGGCAAAAAACTCATTTCTGACAAAGTTGCCCAAATGCATCTCAGAAGTGTGCAACTTGTTCCATGAGTTAGAAAACATCGAGAAATGGTCGTTTCTGCTAGCGCTGTGCTTCTACACATGTATTTGCTGAACGGTGAAAGCGCACAGTAATGTACTTTTCTCCCAGCAAATACACTGTTTCTAAGGAAATGGGAACACACAGAGGAGACACTTGTGGGAGCTACTGTGACTAAAACTGAGCTTCCCTACTCACAGGGAAGCAAGAGATATGCTGATTTCATCAAGCCCAGTTACATACTCAGAATCTGTACTACTGCGCAAATAGGCATGTCTCTGTAGGCAAAAAACTCATTTCTGACAAAGTTGCCCAAATGCATCTCAGAAGTGTGCAACTTGTTCCCTGAGTTAGAAAACGTCGAGAAACGGTCGTTTCTGCTAGCGCTGTGCTTCTACACATGTATTAGACGAACAGTGAAAGCGCAGGGTAATGCACTTTTCTCCCAGCAAATACACTGTTTCTAAGGAAATGGGAACACACTGAGGAGACACTTGTGGGAGCTACTGTGACTAAAACTGAGCTTCCCTACGCACAGGGAAGCAAGAGAAATGCTGATTTCATCAAGCCCAGTTACATACACAGAATCTGTACTACTGCGCAAATAGGCATGTCTCTGTAGGCAAAAAACTCATTTCTGACAAAGTTGCCCAAATGCATCTCAGAAGTGTGCAACTTGTTCCCTGAGTTAGGAAACGTCGAGAAACGGTCGTTTCTGCTAGCACTGTGCTTCTACACATGTATTAGACGAACAGTGAAAGCGCAGGGTAATGCACTTCTCTCCCAGCAAATACACTGTTTCTAAGGAAATGGGAACACATTGAGGAGACACTTGTGGGAGCTACTGTGACTAAAACTGAGCTTCCCTACGCATAGGGAAGCAAGAGAAATGCTGATTTCATCAAGCCCAGTTACAAACTCAGAATCTGTACTACTGCGGAAATAGGCATGTCTCTTTAGGCAAAAAACTCACTTCTGACAAAGTTGCCCAAATGCATCTCAGAAGTGTGCAACTTGTTCCATGAGTTAGAAAACATCGAGAAATGGTCGTTTCTGCTAGCGCTGTGCTTCTACACATGTATTTGCTGAACGGTGAAAGCGCACAGTAATGCACTTTTCTCCCAGCAAATACACTGTTTCTAAGGAAATGGGAACACACTGAGGAGACACTTGTGGGAGCTACTGTCACTAAAACTGAGCTTCCCTATGCACAAGGAAGCAAGAGAAATGCTGATTTCATCAAGCCCTGTTACATACTCAGAATCTGTACTACTGCGCAAATAGGCATGTCTCTTTAGGCAAAAAACTCATTTCTGACAAAGTTGCCCAAATGCATCTCAGAAGTGTGCAACTTGTTCCCTGAGTTAGAAAATGTCGAGAAACGGTCGTTTCTGCTAGCGCTGTGCTTCTACACATGTATTTGCTGAACGGTGAAAGCGCACAGTAATGCACTTTTCTCCCAGCAAATACACTGTTTCTAAGGAAATGGGAACACACTGAGGAGACACTTGTGGGAGCTACTGTGACTAAAACTGAGCTTCCCTACGCACAGGGAAGCAAGAGAATGCTGATTTCATCAAGCCCAGTTACATACTCAGAATCTGTACTACTGCGCAAATAGGCATGTCTCTGTAGGCAAAAACTCATTTCTGACAAAGTTTCCCAAATGCATCTCAGAAGTGTGCAACTTGTTCCCTGAGTAAGAAAACGTCGAGAAAGGGTCGTTTCTGCTAGCGCTGTGCTTCTACACATGTATTAGCCGAACGGTGAAAGCGCACAGTAATGCACTTTTCTCCCAGCAAATACACTGTTTCTAAGGAAATGGGAACACACTGAGGAGACACTTGTGGGAGCTACTGTGACTAAAACTGAGCTTCCCTACGCATAGGGAAGCAAGAGAAATGCTGATTTCATCAAGCCCAGTTACATACTCAGAATCTGTACTACTGCGCAAATAGGCATGTCTCTTTAGGTAAAAAACTCATTTCTGACAAAGTTGCCCAAATGCATCTCAGAAGTGTGCATCTTGTTCCCTGAGTTAGAAAACGTCGAGAAACGGTCGTTTCTGCTAGCGCTGTGCTTCTACACATGTATTTGCTGAACGGTGATAGCCCACAGTAATGCACTTTTCTCCCAGCAAATACACTGTGTCTAAGGAAATGGGAACACACTGAGGAGACACTTGTGGGAGCTACTGTGACTAAAACTGAGCTTCCCTACGCACAGAGAAGCAAGAGAAATGCTGATTTCATCAAGCCCAGTTACATACTCAGAATCTGTACTACTGCGCAAATAGGCATGTCTCTTTAGGCAAAAAACTCATTTCTGACAAAGTTGCCCAAATGCATCTCAGAAGTGTGCAACTTGATCCCTGAGTTAAAAAACGTCGAGAAGCGGTCGTTTCTGCTAGCGCTGTGCTTCTACACATGTATTTGCTGAACGGTGAAAGCGCACAGTAATGCACTTTTCTCCCAGCAAATACACTGTTTCTAAGGAAATGGGAACACACTGAGGAGACACTTGTGGGAGCTACTGTGACTAAAACTGAGCTTCCCTACTCACAGGGAAGCAAGAGATATGCTGATTTCATCAAGCCCAGTTACATACTCAGAATCTGTACTACTGCGCAAATAGGCATGTCTCTGTAGGCAAAAAACTCATTTCTGACAAAGTTGCCCAAATGCATCTCAGAAGTGTGCAACTTGTTCCCTGAGTTAGAAAACGTCGAGAAACGATCGTTTCTGCTAGCGCTGTGCTTCTACACATGTATTAGACGAACAGTGAAAGCGCACAGTAATGCACTTTTCTCCCAGCAAATACACTGTTTCTAAGGAACTGGGAATACACTGAGGAGACACTTGTGGGAGCTACTGTGACTAAAACTGAGCTTCCCTACGCACAGGGAAGCAAGAGAAATGCTGATTTCATCAAGCCCAGTTACATACTCAGAATCTGTACTACTGCGCAAATAGGCATGTCTCTGTAGGCAAAAAAGTCATTTCGGACAAAGTTGCCAAAATGCATATCAGAAGTTTGCCACTTGTTCCCTGAGTTAGAAAACGTCGAGAAACGGTCGTTTCTGCTAGCGCTGTGCTTCTACACATGTATTTGCTGAACGGTGAAAGCACACAGTAATGCACTTTTCTCCCAGCAAATACACTGTTTCTAAGGAAATGGGAACACACTGAGGAGACACTTGTGGGAGCTACTGTGACTAAAACTGAGCTTCCCTACGCACAGGGAAGCAAGAGAAATGCTGATGTCATCAAGCCCAGTTACATACTCAGAATCTGTACTACTGCGCAAATAGGCATGTCTCTTTATGCAAAAAAGTCATTTCTGACAAAGTTTCCCAAATGCATCTCAGAAGTGTGCAACTTCTTCCCTGAGTTAGAAAACGTCGAGAAACGTTCGTTTCTGCTAGCGCTGTGCTTCTACACATGTATTTGCTGAACGGTGAAAGCGCACAGTAATGCACTTTTCTCCCAGCAAATACACTGTTTCTAAGGAAATGGGAACACACTGAGGAGACACTTGTGGGAGCTACTGTGACTAAAACTGAGCTTCCCTACGCACAGGGAAGCAAGAGAATGCTGATTTCATCAGGCCCAGTTACATACTCAGAATCTGTACTACTGCGCAAATAGGCATGTCTCTGTAGGCAAAAACTCATTTCTGACAAAGTTGCCCAAATGCATCTCAGAAGTGTGCAACTTGTTCCCTGAGTAAGAAAACGTCGAGAAAGGGTCGTTTCTGCTAGCGCTGTGCTTCTACACATGTATTAGCCGAACGGTGAAAGCGCACAGTAATGCACTTTTCTCCCAGCAAATACACTGTTTCTAAGGAAATGGGAACACACTGAGGAGACACTTGTGGGAGCTACTGTGACTAAAACTGAGCTTCCCTACGCATAGGGAAGCAAGAGAAATGCTGATTTCATCAAGCCCAGTTACATACTCAGAATCTGTACTACTGCGCAAATAGGCATGTCTCTTTAGGTAAAAAACTCATTTCTGACAAAGTTGCCCAAATGCATCTCAGAAGTGTGCATCTTGTTCCCTGAGTTAGAAAACGTCGAGAAACGGTCGTTTCTGCTAGCGCTGTGCTTCTACACATGTATTTGCTGAACGGTGATAGCGCACAGTAATGCACTTTTCTCCCAGCAAATACACTGTGTCTAAGGAAATGGGAACACACTGAGGAGACACTTGTGGGAGCTACTGTGACTAAAACTGAGCTTCCCTACGCACAGAGATGCAAGAGAAATGCTGATTTCATCAAGCCCAGTTACATACTCAGAATCTGTACTACTGCGCAAATAGGCATGTCTCTTTAGGCAAAAAACTCATTTCTGACAAAGTTGCCCAAATGCATCTCAGAAGTGTGCAACTTGATCCCTGAGTTAAAAAACGTCGAGAAGCGGTCGTTTCTGCTAGCGCTGTGCTTCTACACATGTATTTGCTGAACGGTGAAAGCGCACAGTAATGCACTTTTCTCCCAGCAAATACACTGTTTCTAAGGAAATGGGAACACACTGAGGAGACACTTGTGGGAGCTACTGTGACTAAAACTGAGCTTCCCTACTCACAGGGAAGCAAGAGATATGCTGATTTCATCAAGCCCAGTTACATACTCAGAATCTGTACTACTGCGCAAATAGGCATGTCTCTGTAGGCAAAAAACTCATTTCTGACAAAGTTGCCAAAATGCATCTCAGAAGTGTGCAACTTGTTCCCTGAGTTAGAAAACGTCGAGAAACGATCGTTTCTGCTAGCGCTGTGCTTCTACACATGTATTAGACGAACAGTGAAAGCGCAGGGTAATTCACTTTTCTCCCAGCAAATACACTGTTTCTAAGGAAATGGGAACACACTGAGTAGACACTTGTGGGAGCTACTGTGATTAAAACTGAGCTTCCCTACGCATAGGGAAGCAAGAGAAATGCTGATTTCATCAAGCCCAGTTACATACTCAGAATCTGTACTACTGCGCAAATAGGCATGTCTCTTTAGGCAAAAAACTCATTTCTGACAAAGTTGCCCAAATGCATCTCAGAAGTGTGCAACTTGTTCCATGAGTTAGAAAACATCGAGAAATGGTCGTTTCTGCTAGCGCTGTGCTTCTACACATGTATTTGCTGAACGGTGAAAGCGCACAGTAATGCACTTTTCTCCCAGCAAATACACTGTTTCTAAGGAAATGGGAACACACTGAGGAGACACTTGTGGGAGCTACTGTGACTAAAACTGAGCTTCCCTACGCACAGAGAAGCAAGAGAAATGCTGATTTCATCAAGCCCAGTTACATACACAGAATCTGTACTACTGCGCAAATAGGCATGTCTCTGTAGGCAAAAAACTCATTTCTGACAAAGTTGCCCAAATGCATCTCAGAAGTGTGCAACTTCTTCCCTGAGTTAGGAAACGTCGAGAAACGGTCGTTTCTGCTAGCGCTGTGTTTCAACACATGTATTTGCTGAACGGTGAAAGCGCACAGTAATGCACTTTTCTCCCAGCAAATACACTGTTTCTAAGGAACTGGGAATACACTGAGGAGACACTTGTGGGAGCTACTGTGACTAAAACTGAGCTTCCCTACGCACAGGGAAGCAAGAGAAATGCTGATTTCATCAAGCCCAGTTACATACTCAGAATCTGTACTACTGCGCAAATAGGCATGTCTCTGTAGGCAAAAAAGTCATTTCGGACAAAGTTGCCAAAATGCATATCAGAAGTTTGCCACTTGTTCCCTGAGTTAGAAAACGTCGAGAAACGGTCGTTTCTGCTAGCGCTGTGCTTCTACACATGTATTTGCTGAACGGTGAAAGCACACAGTAATGCACTTTTCTCCGAGCAAATACACTGTTTCTAAGGAAATGGGAACACACTGAGGAGACACTTGTGGGAGCTACTGTGACTAAAACTGAGCTTCCCTACGCACAGGGAAGCAAGAGAAATGCTGATGTCATCAAGCCCAGTTACATACTCAGAATCTGTACTACTGCGCAAATAGGCATGTCTCTTTATGCAAAAAAGTCATTTCTGACAAAGTTTCCCAAATGCATCTCAGAAGTGTGCAACTTCTTCCCTGAGTTAGAAAACGTCGAGAAACGTTCGTTTCTGCTAGCGCTGTGCTTCTACACATGTATTTGCTGAACGGTGAAAGCGCACAGTAATGCACTTTTCTCCCAGCAAATACACTGTTTCTAAGGAAATGGGAACACACTGAGGAGACACTTGTGGGAGCTACTGTGACTAAAACTGAGCTTCCCTACGCACAGGGAAGCAAGAGAAATGCTGATTTCATCAAGCCCAGTTACATACTCAGAATCTGTACTACTGCGCAAATAGGCATGTCTCTGTAGACAAAAAACTCATTTCTGACAAAGTTGCCCAAATGCATCTCAGAAGTGTGCCACTTGTTCCCTGAGTTAGAAAACGTCGAGAAACGATCGTTTCAGCTAGCGCTGTGCTTCTACACATGTATTTGCTGAACGGTGAAAGCGCACAGTAATGCACTTTTCTCCCAGCAAATACACTGTTTCTAAGGAACTGGGAACACACTGAGGAGACACTTGTGGGCGCTACTGTGACTAAAACTGAGCTTCCCTATGCACAGGGAAGCAAGAGAAATGCTGATTTCATCAAGCCCAGTTACATACTCAGAATCTGTACTACTGCGCAAATAGGCATGTCTCTTTAGGCAAAAAACTCATTTCTGACAAAGTTGCCCAAATGCATCTCAGAAGTGTGCAACTTGTTCCCTGAGTTAGAAAACGTCGAGAAACGGTCGTTTCTGCTAGCGCTATGCTTCTACACATGTATTTGCTGAACGGTGAAAGCGCACAGTAATGCACTTTTCTCCCAGCAAATACACTGTTTCTAAGGAACTGGGAACACACTGAGGAGACACTTGTGGGAGCTACTGTGACTAAAACTGAGCTTCCCTACGCACAGGGAAGCAAGAGAAATGCTGATTTCATCAAGCCCAGTTACATTCTCAGAATCTGTACTACTGCGCAAATAGGCATGTCTCTGTAGGCAAAAAACTCATTTCTGACAAAGTTGCCCAAATGCATCTCAGAAGTGTGCAACTTCTTCCCTGAGTTAGAAAACGAAGATAAATGTTTGTTTCAGCTAGCGCTGTGCTTCTACACATGTATTTGCTGAACGGTGAAAGCACACAGTAATGCACTTTTTTCCCAGCAAATACACTGTTTCTAAGGAAATGGGAACACACTGAGGAGACACTTGTGGGAGCTACTGTGACTAAAACTGAGCTTCCCTACGCACAGGGAAGCAAGAGAAATGCTGATGTCATCAAGCCCAGTTACATACTCAGAATATGTACTACTGCGCAAATAGGCATGAATCTGTAGGCAAAAAAGTCATTTCGGACAAAGTTGCCCAAATGTATATCAGAAGTTTGCCACTTGTTCCCTGAGTTAGAAAACGTCGAGAAACGGTCGTTTCTGCTAGCGCTGTGCTTCTACACATGAATTTGCTGAACGGTGAAAGCGCACAGTAATGCACTTTTCTCCCAGCAAATACACTGTTTCTAAGGAAATGGGAACACACTGAGGAGACACTTGTGGGAGCTACTCTGACTAAAACTGAGCTTCCCTACGCACAGGGAAGCAAGAGAAATGCTGATTTCATCAAGCCCAGTTACATACTCAGAATCTGTACTACCGCGCAAATAGGCATGTCTCTTTAGGCAAAAAACTCATTTCTGACAAAGTTGCCCAAATGCACCTCAGAAGTGTGCAACTTGTTCCCTGAGTTAGAAAACGTCGAGAAACGGTCATTTCTGCTAGCGCTATGCTTCTACACATGTATTTGCTGAACGGTGAAAGCGCACAGTAATGCACTTTTCTCCCAGCAAATACACTGTTTCTAAGGAAATGGGAACACACTGAGGAGACACTTGTGGGAGCTACTGTGACTAAAACTGAGCTTCCCTACGCACAGGGAAGCAAGAGAAATGCTGATTTCATCAAGCCCAGTTACATACTCAGAATCTGTACTACTGCGCAAATAGGCATGTCTCTGTAGACAAAAAACTCATTTCTGACAAAGTTGCCCAAATGCATCTCAGAAGTGTGCCACTTGTTCCCTGAGTTAGAAAACGTCGAGAAACGATCGTTTCAGCTAGCGCTGTGCTTCTACACATGTATTTGCTGAACGGTGAAAGCGCACAGTAATGCACTTTTCTCCCAGCAAATACACTGTTTCTAAGGAACTGGGAACACACTGAGGAGAGACTTGTGGGCGCTACTGTGACTAAAACTGAGCTTCCCTATGCACAGGGAAGCAAGAGAAATGCTGATTTCATCAAGCCCAGTTACATACTCAGAATCTGTACTACTGCGCAAATAGGCATGTCTCTTTAGGCAAAAAACTCATTTCTGACAAAGTTGCCCAAATACATCTCAGAAGTGTGCAACTTGTTCCCTGAGTTAGAAAACGTCGAGAAACGGTCGTTTCTGCCAGCGCTATGCTTCTACACATGTATTTGCTGAACGGTGAAAGCGCACAGTAATGCACTTTTCTCCCAGCAAATACACTGTTTCTAAGGAACTGGGAACACACTGAGGAGACACTTGTGGGAGCTACTGTGACTAAAACTGAGCTTCCCTACGCACAGGGAAGCAAGAGAAATGCTGATTTCATCAAGCCCAGTTACATTCTCAGAATCTGTACTACTGCGCAAATAGGCATGTCTCTGTAGGCAAAAAACTCATTTCTGACAAAGTTGCCCAAATGCATCTCAGAAGTGTGCAACTTCTTCCCTGAGTTAGAAAACGAAGATAAACGTTTGTTTCAGCTAGCGCTGTGCTTCTACACATGTATTTGCTGAACGGTGAATGCACACAGTAATGCACTTTTTTCCCAGCAAATACACTGTTTCTAAGGAAATGGGAACACACTGAGGAGACACTTGTGGGAGCTACTGTGACTAAAACTGAACTTCCCTACGCGCAGGGAAGCAAGAGAAATGCTGATGTCATCAAGCCCAGTTACATACTCAGAATATGTACTACTGCGCAAATAGGCATGAATCTGTAGGCAAAAAAGTCATTTCGGACAAAGTTGCCCAAATGTATATCAGAAGTTTGCCACTTGTTCCCTGAGTTAGAAAACGTCGTGAAACGGTCGTTTCTGCTAGCACTGTGCTTCTACACATGAATTTGCTGAACGGTGAAAGCGCACAGTAATGCACTTTTCTCCCAGCAAATACACTGTTTCTAAGGAAATGGGAACACACTGAGGAGACACTTGTGGGAGCTACTCTGACTAAAACTGAGCTTCTCTACGCACAGGGAAGCAAGAGAAATGCTGATTTCATCAAGCCCAGTTACATACTCAGAATCTGTACTACCGCGCAAATAGGCATGTCTCTTTAGGCAAAAAACTCATTTCTGACAAAGTTGCCCAAATGCACCTCAGAAGTGTGCAACTTGTTCCCTGAGTTAGAAAACGTCGAGAAACGGTCGTTTCTGCTAGCGCTATGCTTCTACACATGTATTTGCTGAACGGTGAAAGCGCACAGTAATGCACTTTTCTCCCAGCAAATACACTGTTTCTAAGGAACTGGGAACACACTGAGGAGACACTTGTGGGAGCTACTGTGACTAAAACTGAGTTTCCCTACGCACAGGGAAGCAAGAGAAATGCTGATTTCATCAAGCCCAGTTACATTCTCAGAATCTGTACTAATGTGCAAATAGGCATGTCTCTGTAGGCAAAAAACTCATTTCGGACAAAGTTGCCCAAATGCATCTCAGAAGTGTGCAACTTGTTCCCTGAGTTAGAAAACGTCGAGAAACGGTCGTTTCTGCTAGCGCTGTGCTTCTACACATGTATTTGCTGAATGGTGAAAGCGCACAGTAATGCACTTTTCTCCCAGCAAATACACTGTTTCTAAGGAAATGGGAACACACTGAGGAGCCACTTTTGGGAGCTACTGTGACTAAAACTAAGCTTCCCGACTCACAGGGAAGCAAGAGAAATGCTGATTTCATCAAGCCCAGTTACATACTCAGAATCTGTACTACTGCGCAAATAGGCATGTCTCTTTAGGCAAAAAACTCATTTCTGACAAAGATGCCCAAATGCATCTCAGAAGTGTGCAACTTGTTCCCTGAGATAGAAAACGGCGAGAAACGGTCGTTTCTGCTAGCGCTGTGCTTCTACACATGTATTTGCTGAACGGTGAAAGCGCACAGTAATGCACTTTTCTCCCAGCAAATACACTGTTTCTAAGGAAATGGGAACACACTGAGGAGACACTTGTGGGAGCTACTGTGACTAAAACTGAGCTTCCCTACGCACAGGGAAGCAAGAGTAATGCTGATTTCATCAAGCCCAGTTACATACTCAGAATCTGTACTACTGCTCAAATAGGCATGTCTCTGTAGGCAAAAAACTCATTTCTGACAAAGTTGCCCAAATGCATCTCAGAAGTGTGCAACTTGTTCCCTGAGTTAGAAAACGTCGAGAAACGGTCGTTTCTCCTAGCGCTGTGCTTCTACACATGTATTTGCTGAACAGTGAAAGCGCACAGTAATGCACTTTTCTCCCAGCAAATACACTGTTTCTAAGGAAATGGGAACACACTGAGGAGACACTTGTGGGAGCTACTGTGACTAAAACTGAGCTTCCCTACGCACAGGGAAGCAAGAGAAATGCTGATTTCATCAAGCCCACTTACAAACTCAGAATCTGTACTACTGCGCAAATAGGCATGTCTCTTTAGGCAAAAAACTCATTTCTGACAAAGTTGCCCAAATGCATCTCAGAAGTGTGCAACTTGTTCCCTGAGTTAGAAAACGTCGAGAAACGGTCGTTTCTGCTAGCGCTATGCTTGTACACATGTATTTGCTGAACGGTGAAAGCGCACAGTAATGCACTTTTCTCCCAGCAAATACACTGTTTCTAAGGAAATGGGAACACACTGAGGAGACACTTGTGGGAGCTACTGTGACTAAAACTGAGGTTCCCTACGCACAGGGAAGCAAGAGAAATGCTGATTTCATCAAGCCCAGTTACATACTCAGAATCTGTACTACTGCGCAAATAGGCATGTCTCTAGGCAAAAAACTCATTTCTGACAAAGTTGCCCAAATGCATCTCAGAAGTGTGCAACTTCTTCCCTGAGTTAGAAAACGTCGAGAAACGGTCGTTTCTGCTAGCGCTGTGCTTCTACACATGTATTTGCTGAACGGTGAAAGCGCACAGTAATGCACTTTTCTCCCAGCAAATACACTGTTTCTAAGGAAATGGGAACACACTGAGGAGACACTTGTGGGAGCTACTGTGACTAAAACTGAGCTTCCCTACGCACAGGGAAGCAAGAGAAATGCTGATTTCATCAAGCCCAGTTACATTCTCAGAATCTGTACTACTGTGCAAACAGGCATGTCTCTTTAGGCAAAAAACTCATTTCTGACACAGTTGCCCAAATGCATCTCAGAAGTGTGCAACTTGTTCCCTGAGTTAGAAAACGTCGAGAAACGGTCGTTTCTGCTAGCGCTGTGCCTCTACACATGTATTTGCTGAACGTTGAAAGCGCACAGTAATGCACTTTTCTCCCAGCAAATACACTGTTTCTAAGGAACTGGGAACACACTGAGGAGACACTTGTGGGAGCTACTGTGACTAAAACTGAGCTTCCCTACGCACAGGGAAGCAAGAGAAATGCTGATTTCATCAAGCCCAGTTACATACTCAGAATCTGTACTACTGCGCAAATAGGCATGTCTCTGTAGGCAAAAAACTAATTTCTGACAAAGTTGCCCAAATGCATCTCAGAAGTGTGCAACTTGTTCCCTGAGTTAGAAAACGTCGAGAAACGGTCGTTTCTGCTAGCGCTGTGCTTCTACACATGTATTTGCTGAACGGTGAAAGCGCACAGTAATGCACTTTTCTCCCAGCAAATACACTGTTTCTAAGGAAATGGGAACACACTGAGGAGCCACTTGTGGGAGCTACTGTGACTAAAACTGAGCTTCCCTACGCACAGGGAAGCAAGAGAAATGCTGATTTCATCAAGCCCAGTTACATACTCAGAATATGTACTACTGCGCAAATAGGCATGTCTCTTTAGGCAAAAAACTCATTTCTGACAAAGTTGCCCAAATGCACCTCAGAAGTGTGCAACTTGTTCCCTGAGTTAGAAAACGTTGAGAAACGGTCGTTTCTGCTAGCGCTGTGCTTCTACACATGTATTTGCTGAACGGTGAAAGCGCACAGTAATGGACTTTTCTCCCAGCAAATACACTGTTTCTAAGGAAATGGGAACACACTGAGGAGACACTTGTGGGAGCTACTGTGACTAAAACTGAGCTTCCCTACGCACTGGGAAGCAAGAGAAATGCTGATTTCATCAAGCCCAGTTACATACTCAGAATCTGTACTACTGCGCAAATAGGCATGTCTCTGTAGGCAAAAAACTCATTTCTGACAAAGTTGCCCAAATGCATCTCAGAAGTGTGCAACTTGTTCCCTGAGTTAGAAAAAGGCCAAAAACGGTCGTTTCTGCTAGCGCTGTGCTTCTACACATGTATTTGCTGAACGGTGATAGCGCACAGTAATGCACTTTTCTCCCAGCAAATACACTGTTTCTAAGGAAATGGGAACACACTGAGGAGACACTTGTGGGAGCTACTGTGACTAAAACTGAGCTTCCCTACGCACAGGGAAGCAAGAGAAATGCTGATTTCATCAAGCCCAGTTACATACTCAGAATCTGTACTACTGCGCAAATAGGCATGTCTCTGTAGGCAAAAAACTCATTTCTGACAAAGTTGCCCAAATGCATCTCAGAAGTGTGCAACTTGTTCCCTGAGTTAGAAAAAGGCCAAAAACGGTCGTTTCTGCTAGCGCTGTGCTTCTACACATGTATTTGCTGAACGGTGAAAGCGCACAGTAATGCACTTTTCTCCCAGCAAATACACTGTTTCTAAGGAAACGGGAACACACTGAGGAGACACTTGTGGGAGCTACTGTGACTAAAACTGAGCTTCCCTACGCACAGGGAAGCAAGAGAAATGCTGATTTCATCAAGCCCAGTTACATACTCAGAATCTGTACTACTGCGCAAATAGGCATGACTCTGTAGACAAAAAAACTCATTTTTGAGAAAGTTACCCAAATGCATCTCAGAAGTGTGCAACTTGTTCCCTGAGTTAGAAAACGTCGAGAAACGTTCGTTACTGCTAGCGATGTGCTTCTACACATGTATTTGCTGAACGGTGAAAGCGCACAGTAATGCACTTTTCTCCCAGCAAATACACTGTTTCTAAAAAATGGGAACACACTGAGGAGACACTTGTGGGAGCTACTGTGACTAAAACTGAGCTTCCCTACGCACAGGGAAGCAAGAGAAATGCTGATTTCATCAAGCCCAGTTACATACTCAGAATCTGTACTACTGCGCAAATAGGCATGTCTCTTTAGGCAAAAAACTCATTTCTGACAAAGTTTCCCAAATGCATCTCAGAAGTGTGCAACTTGTTCCCTGAGTTAGAAAACGTCGAGAAAAAGTCGTTTCTGCTAGCGCTGTGCCTCTACACATGTATTTGCTGAACGTTGAAAGCGCACAGTAATTCACTTTTCTCCCAACAAATACACTGTTTCTAAGGAAATGGGAACACACTGAGGAGACACTTGTGGGAGCTACTGTGACTAAAACTGAGCTTCCCTACGCACAGGGAAGCAAGAGAAATGCTGATTTCATCAAGCACAGTTACATACTCAGAATCTGTACTACTGCGCAAATAGGCATGTCTCTGTAGGCAAAAAACTCATTTCTGACAAAGTTGCCCAAATGCATCTCAGAAGTGTGCAACTTGTTCCCTGAGTTAGAAAACGTCGAGAAACGTTCGTTTCTGCTAGTGCTGTGCTTCTACACATGTATTTGCTGAACGGTGAAAGCGCACAGTAATGCACGTTTCTCCCAGCAAATACACTGTTTCTAAGGAAATGGGAACACACTGAGGAGACACTTGTGGGAGCTACTGTGACTAAAACTGAGCTTCCCTACGCACAGGGAAGCAAGAGAAATGCTGATTTCATCAAGCCCAGTTACATACTCAGAATCTGTACTACTGCGCAAATAGGCATGACTCTGTAGGCAAAAAAACTCATTTTTGAGAAAGTTACCCAAATGCATCTCAGAAGTGTGCAACTTGTTCCCTGAGTTAGAAAACGTCGAGAAACGTTCGTTACTGCTAGCGTTGTGCTTCTACACATGTATTTGCTGAACGGTGAAAGCGCACAGTGATGCACTTTTCTCCCAGCAAATACACTGTTTCTAAGGAACTGGGAACACAATGAGGAGACACTTGTGGGAGCTACTGTGACTAAAACTGAGCTTCCCTACGCAAAGGGAAGCAAGAGAAATGCTGATTTCATCAAACCCAGTTACATACTCAGAATCTGTACTACTGCGCAAATAGGCATGTCTCTTTGGCCAAAAACTCATTTTTGAGAAAGTTACCGAAATGCATCTCAGAAGTGTGCAACTTGTTCCCTGAGTTAGAAAACGTCGAGAAACGGTCGTTTCTGCTAGCGCTGTGCTTCTACACATGTATTTGCTGAACGGTGAAAGCGCACAGTAATGCACTTTTTTCCCAGCAAATACACTGTTTCTAAGGAAATGGGAACACACTGAGGAGACACTTGTGGGAGCTACTGTGACTAACACTGAGCTTCCCTACGCACAGGGAAGCAAGAGGAATGCTGATTTCATCAACCCCAGTTACATACTCAGAATCTGTACTACTGCGCAAATAGGCATGTCTCTGTAGGCAAAAAACTCATTTCTGACAAAGTTGCCCAAATGCATCTCAGAAGTGTGCAACTTGTTCCCTGAGTTAGAAAACATCAAGAAACATTCGTTTCTGCTAGCGCTGTGCTTCTACACATGTATTTGCTGAACGGTGAAAGCGCATAGTAATGCACGTTTCTCCCAGCAAATACACTGTTTCTAAGGAAATGGGAACACACTGAGGAGACACTTGTGGGAGCTACTGTGACTAAAACTTAGCTTCCCTACACACAGGGAAGCAAGAGAAATGCTGATTTCATCAAGCCCAGTTACATACTCAGAATCTGTACTACTGCGCAAATAGGCATGTCTCTGTAGGCAAAAAACTCATTTTTGAGAAAGTTACCGAAATGCATCTCAGAAGTGTGCAACTTGTTCCCTGAGTTAGAAAACGTCGAGAAACGGTCGTTTCTGCTAGCGCTGTGCTTCTACACATGTATTTGCTGAACGGTGAAAGCGCACAGTAATGCACTTTTTTCCCAGCAAATACACTGTTTCTAAGGAAATGGGAACACACTGAGGAGACACTTGTGGGAGCTACTGTGACTAAAACTGAGCTTCCCTACGCACAGGGAAGCAAGAGAAATGCTGATTTCATCAAGCCCAGTTACATACTCAGTATCTGTACTACTGCGCAAATAGGCATGTCTCTGTAGGCAAAAAACTCATTTTTGAGAAAGTTACTGAAATGCATCTCAGAAGTGTGCAACTTCTTCCCTGAGTTAGAAAACGTCGTGAAACGGTCGTTTCTGCTAGCACTGTGCTTCTACACATGTATTTGCTGAACGGTGAAAGCACACAGTAATGCACTTTTCTCCCAGCAAATACACTGTTTCTAAGGAACTGGGAACACACTGAGGAGACACTTGTGGGAGCTACTGTGACTAACACTGAGCTTCCCTACACACAGGGAAGCAAGAGAAATGCTAATTTCATCAAGCCCAGTTACATACTCAGAATCTGTACTACTGCGCAAACAGGCATGTCTCTGTAGGCAAAAAACTCATTTCTGACAAAGTTGCCCAAATGCATCTCAGAAGTGTGCAACTTGTTCCCTGAGTTAGAAAACATCAAGAAACATTCGTTTCTGCTAGCGCTGTGCTTCTACACATGTATTTGCTGAACGGTGAAAGCGCATAGTAATGCACTTTTCTCCCAGCAAATACACTGTTTCTAAGGAACTGGGAACACACTGAGGAGACACTTGTGGGAGCTACTGTGACTAAAACTGAGCTTCCCTACGCACAGGGAAGCAAGAGAATGCTGATTTCATCAAGCCCAGTTACCTACTCAGAATCTGTACTACTGCGCAAATAGGCATGTCTCTGTAGGCAAAATACTCATTTCTGACAAAGTTGCCCAAATGCATCCCAGAAGTGTGCAACTTGTTCCATGAGTTAGAAAACGTCGAGAAACGGTCGTTTCTGCTAGCGCTGTGCTTCTACACATGTATTTGCTGAACGGTGAAAGGGCACAGTAATGCACTTTTCACCCAGCAAATACACTGTTTCTAAGGAAATGGGAACACACTGAGGAGACACTTGTGGGAGCTACTGTGACTAAAACTGAGCTTCCCTACGCACAGGGAAGCAAGAGAAATGCTGATTTCATCAAGCCCAGTTACATACTCAGAATATGTACTACTGCGCAAATAGGCATGTCTCTGTAGGCAAAAAACTCATATCTGACAAAGCTGCCCAAATGCATCTCAGAAGTGTGCAACTTGTTCCCTTAGTTCGAAAACGTCGAGAAACGGTCGTTTCTGCTAGCGCTGTGCTTCTACACATGTATTTGCTGAACGGTGAAAGCACACAGTAATGCACTTTTCTCCCAACAAATACACTGTTTCTAAAAAAATGGCAACACACTGAGGAGACACTTGTGGGAGCTACTGAGACTAAAACTGAGCTTCCCTACGCACAGAGAAGCAAGAGAAATGCTGATTTCATCAAGCCCAGTTACATACTCAGAATCTGTACTACTGCGCAAATAGGCATGTCTCTGTAGGCAAAAAACTCATTTCTGACAAAGTTGCCCAAATGCATCTCAGAAGTGTGCCACTTGTTCCCTGAGTTAGAAAACGTCGAGAAACGGTCGTTTCTGCTAGCGCTGTGCTTCAACACATGTATTTGCTGAACGGTGAAAGCGCACAGTAATGCACTTTTCTCCCAGCAAATACACTGTTTCTAAGGAAATGGGAACACACTGAGGAGACACTTGTGGGAGCTACTGTGACTAAAACTGAGCTTCCCTACGCACAGGGAAGCAAGAGAAATGCTGATTTCATCAAGCCCAGTTACATACTCAGAATCTGTACTACTGCGCAAATAGGCATGTCTCTGTAGGCAAAAAACTCATTTTGGACAAAGTTGCCCAAATGCATCTCAGAAGTGTGCAACTTGTTCCCTGAGTTAGAAAACGTCGAGAAACGGTCGTTTCTGCTAGCGCTGTGCTTCTACACATGTATTTGCTGAACGGTGAAAGCGCACAGTAATGCACTTTTCTCCCAGCAAATACACTGTTTCTAAGGAAATGGGAACACACTGAGGAGACACTTGTGGGAGCTACTGTGACTAAAACTGAGCTTCCCTACGCACAGGGAAGCAAGAGAAATGCTGATGTCATCAAGCCCAGTTACATACTCAGAATCTGTACTACTGCGCAAATAGGCATGTCTCTTTAGGCAAAAAACTCATTTCTGACAAAGATGCCCAAATGCATCTCAGAAATGTGCAACTTGTTCCCTGAGTTAGAAAACGTCGAGAAACGGTCGTTTCTGCTAGCGCTGTGCTTCTACACATGTATTTGCTGAACGGTGAAAGCGCACAGTAATGCACTTTTCTCCCAGCAAATACACTGTTTCTAAGGAAATGGGAACACACTGAGGAGACACTTGTGGGAGCTACTGTGACTAAAACTGAGCTTCCCTACGCACAGGGAAGGAAGAGAAATGCTGATTTCATCAAGCCCAGTTACATACTCAGAATCTGTACTACTACGCAAATAGGCATGTCTCTCTGTAGGCAAAAAACTCATTTCTGACAAAGTTGCACAAATGCATCTCAGAAGTGTGCAACTTGTTCCCTGAGTTAGAAAACGTCGAGAAACGTTCGTTTCTTCTAGCGATGTGCTTCTACACATGTATTTGCTGAACGGTGAAAGCGCACAGTAATGCACTTTTCTCCCAGCAAATACACTGTTTCTAAGGAACTGGGAACACACTGAGGAGACACTTGTGGGAGCTACTGTGACTAAAACTGAGCTTCCCTACGCACAGGGAAGCAAGAGAATGCTGATTTCATCAAGCCCAGTTACCTACTCAGAATCTGTACTACTGCGCAAATAGGCATGTCTCTGTAGGCAAAATACTCATTTCTGACAAAGTTGCCCAAATGCATCCCAGAAGTGTGCAACTTGTTCCATGAGTTAGAAAACGTCGAGAAACGGTCGTTTCTGCTAGCGCTGTGCTTCTACACATGTATTTGCTGAACGGTGAAAGTGCACAGTAATGCACTTTTCTCCCAGCAAATACACTGTTTCTAAGGAACTGGGAACACACTGAGGAGACACTTGTGGGAGCTACTGTGACTAAAACTGAGCTTCCCTACGCACAGGGAAGCAAGAGTAATGCTGATTTCTTCAAGCCCAGTTACATACTCAGAATCTGTACTACTGCGCAAATAGACATGTCTCTGTAGGCAAAAAACTCATTTCTGACAAAGTTGCCCAAATGCATCTCAGAAGTGTGCCACTTGTTCCCTGAGTTAGAAAACGTCGAGAAACGTTCGTTTCTGCTAGCGCTGTGCTTCTACATATGTATTTGCTGAGCAGTGAAAGCGAACAGTCATGCACTTTTCTCCCAGCAAATACACTGTTTCTAAGGAACTGGGAACACACTGAGGAGACACTTGTGGGAGCTACTGTGACTAAAACTGAGCTTCCCTACGCACAGGGAAGCAAGAGAAATGCTGATTTCATCAAGCCCAGTTATATACTCAGAATCTGTACTACTGCGCAAATAGGCATGTCTCTGTAGGCAAAAAACTCATTTCTGACAATGTTGCCCAAATGCATCTCAGAAGTGTGCCACTTGTTCCCTGAGTTAGAAAATGTCGAGAAACGGTCGTTTCAGTGAGCGCTGTGCTTCTACACATGTATTTGCTGAACGGTGAAAGCGCACAGTAATGCACTTTTCTCCCAGCAAATACACTGTTTCTAAGGAACTGGGAACACATTGAGGAGACACTTGTGGGAGCTACTGTGACTAAAACTGAGCTTCCCTACGCACAGGGAAGCAAGAGAAATGCTGATTTCTTCAAGCCCAGTTACATACTCAGAATCTGTACAACTGCGCAAATAGGCATGTCTCTTTAGGCAAAAAACTCATTTCTGACAAAGTTGCCCAAATGCATCTCAGAAGTGTGCAGCTTGTTCCCTGAGTTAGAAAACGTCGAGAAACGGTCGTTTCTGCTAGCGCTGTGCTTCTACACATGTATTTGCTGAACGGTGAAAGGGCACAGTAATGCACTTTTCTCCCAGCAAATACACTGTTTCTAAGGAAATGGGAACACACTGAGGAGACACTTGTGGGAGCTACTGTGACTAAAACTGAGCTTCCCTACGCACAGGGAAGCAAGAGAAATGCTGATTTCATCAAGCCCAGTTACATACTCAGAATCTGTACTACTGCGCAAATAGGCATGTCTCTGTAGGCAAAAAACTCATATCTGACAAAGCTGCCCAAATGCATCTCAGAAGTGTGCAACTTGTTCCCTTAGTTCGAAAACGTCGAGAAACGGTCGTTTCTGCTAGCGCTGTGCTTCTACACATGTATTTGCTGAACGGTGAAAGCGCACAGTAATGCACTTTTCTCCCAACAAATACACTGTTTCTAAAAAAATGGCAACACACTGAGGAGACACTTGTGGGAGCTACTGAGACTAAAACTGAGCTTCCCTACGCACAGAGAAGCAAGAGAAATGCTGATTTCATCAAGCCCAGTTACATACTCAGAATCTGTACTACTGCGCAAATAGGCATGTCTCTGTAGGCAAAAAACTCATTTCTGACAAAGTTGCCCAAATGCATCTCAGAAGTGTGCCACTTGTTCCCTGAGTTAGAAAACGTCGAGAAACGGTCGTTTCTGCTAGCGCTGTGCTTCAACACATGTATTTGCTGAACGGTGAAAGCGCACAGTAATGCACTTTTCTCCCAGCAAATACACTGTTTCTAAGGAAATGGGAACACACTGAGGAGACACTTGTGGGAGCTACTGTGACTAAAACTGAGCTTCCCTACGCACAGGGAAGCAAGAGAAATGCTGATTTCATCAAGCCCAGTTACATACTCAGAATCTGTACTACTGCGCAAATAGGCATGTCTCTGTAGGCAAAAAACTCATTTTGGACAAAGTTGCCCAAATGCATCTCAGAAGTGTGCAACTTGTTCCCTGAGTTAGAAAACGTCGAGAAACGGTCGTTTCTGCTAGCGCTGTGCTTCTACACATGTATTTGCTGAACGGTGAAAGCGCACAGTAATGCACTTTTCTCCCAGCAAATACACTGTTTCTAAGGAAATGGGAACACACTGAGGAGACACTTGTGGGAGCTACTGTGACTAAAACTGAGCTTCCCTACGCACAGGGAAGCAAGAGAAATGCTGATGACATCAAGCCCAGTTACATACTCAGAATCTGTACTACTGCGCAAATAGGCATGTCTCTTTAGGCAAAAAACTCATTTCTGACAAAGATGCCCAAATGCATCTCAGAAGTGTGCAACTTGTTCCCTGAGTTAGAAAACGTCGAGAAACGGTCGTTTCTGCTAGCGCTGTGCTTCTACACATGTATTTGCTGAACGGTGAAAGCGCACAGTAATGCACTTTTCTCCCAGCAAATACACTGTTTCTAAGGAAATGGGAACACACTGAGGAGACACTTGTGGGAGCTACTGTGACTAAAACTGAGCTTCCCTACGCACAGGGAAGCAAGAGAAATGCTGATTTCATCAAGCCCAGTTACATACTCAGAATCTGTACTACTGCGCAAATAGGCATGTCTCTGTAGGCAAAAAACTCATATCTGACAAAGCTGCCCAAATGCATCTCAGAAGTGTGCAACTTGTTCCCTTAGTTCGAAAACGTCGAGAAACGGTCGTTTCTGCTAGCGCTGTGCTTCTACACATGTATTTGCTGAACGGTGAAAGCGCACAGTAATGCACTTTTCTCCCAACAAATACACTGTTTCTTAAAAAAATGGCAACACACTGAGGAGACACTTGTGGGAGCTACTGAGACTAAAACTGAGCTTCCCTACGCACAGGGAAGCAAGAGAAATGCTGATTTCATCAAGCCCAGTTACATACTCAGAATCTGTACTACTGCGCAAATAGGCATGTCTCTGTAGGCAAAAAACTCATTTTGGACAAAGTTGCCCAAATGCATCTCAGAAGTGTGCAACTTGTTCCCTGAGTTAGAAAACGTCGAGAAACGGTCGTTTCTGCTAGCGCTGTGCTTCTACACATGTATTTGCTGAACGGTGAAAGCGCACAGTAATGCACTTTTCTCCCAGCAAATACACTGTTTCTAAGGAAATGGGAACACACTGAGGAGACACTTGTGGGAGCTACTGTGACTAAAACTGAGCTTCCCTACGCACAGGGAAGCAAGAGAAATGCTGATGTCATCAAGCCCAGTTACATACTCAGAATCTGTACTACTGCGCAAATAGGCATGTCTCTTTAGGCAAAAAACTCATTTCTGACAAAGATGCCCAAATGCATCTCAGAAGTGTGCAACTTGTTCCCTGAGTTAGAAAACGTCGAGAAACGGTCGTTTCTGCTAGCGCTGTGCTTCTACACATGTATTTGCTGAACGGTGAAAGCGCACAGTAATGCACTTTTCTCCCAGCAAATACACTGTTTCTAAGGAAATGGGAACACACTGAGGAGACACTTGTGGGAGCTACTGTGACTAAAACTGAGCTTCCCTACGCACAGGGAAGCAAGAGAAATGCTGATTTCATCAAGCCCAGTTACATACTCAGAATCTGTACTACTGCGCAAATAGGCATGTCTCTGTAGGCAAAAAACTCATTTCTGACAAAGTTGCCCAAATGCATCTCAGAAGTGTGCAACTTGTTCCCTGAGTTAGAAAACGGCGAGAAACGGTCGTTTCTGCTAGCGCTGTGCTTCTACACATGTATTTGCTGAACGGTGAAAGCGCACAGTAATGCACTTTTCTCCCAGCAAATACACTGTTTCTAAGGAAATGGGAACACACTGAGGAGACACTTGTGGGAGCTACTGTGACTAAAACTGAGCTTCCCTACGCACAGGGAAGCAAGAGAAATGCTGATGTCATCAAGCCCAGTTACATACTCAGAATCTGTACTACTGCGCAAATAGGCATGTCTCTGTAGGCAAAAAACTCATTTCTGACAAAGTTGCCCAAATGCATCTCAGAAGTGTGCAACTTGTTCCCTGAGTTAGAAAACGTCGAGAAACGTTCGTTTCTGCTAGCGCTGTGCTTCTACACATGTATTTTTTGAACGGTGAAAGCGCACAGTAATGCACGTTTCTCCCAGCAAATACACTGTTTCTAAGGAAATGGGAACACACTGAGGAGACACTTGTGGGAGCTACTGTGACTAAAACTGAGCTTCCCTACGCACAGGGAAGCAAGAGAAATGCTGATTTCATCAAGCCCAGTTACATACTCAGAATCTGTACTACTGCGCAAATAGGCATGACTCTGTAGGCAAAAAAACTCATTTTTGAGAAAGTTGCCCAAATGCATCTCAGAAGTGTGCAACTTGTTCCCTGAGTTAGAAAACGTCGAGAAACGTTCGTTACTGCTAGCGATGTGCTTCTACACATGTATTTGCTGAACGGTGAAAGCGCACTGTAATGCACTTTTCTCCCAGCAAATACACTGTTTCTAAGGAAATGGGAACACACTGAGGAGACACTTGTGGGAGCTACTGTGACTAAAACTGAGCTTCCCTACGCACAGGGAAGCAAGAGAAATGCTGATTTCATCAAGCCCAGTTACATACTCAGAATCTGTACTACTGCGCAAATAGGCATGTCTCTGTAGGCAAAAAACTCATTTCTGACAAAGTTGCCCAAATGCATCTCAGAAGTGTGCCACTTGTTCCCTGAGTTAGAAAACGTCGAGAAACGGTCGTTTCTGCTAGCGCTGTGCTTCAACACATGTATTTGCTGAACGGTGAAAGCGCACAGTAATGCACTTTTCTCCCAGCAAATACACTGTTTCTAAGGAAATGGGAACACACTGAGGAGACACTTGTGGGAGCTACTGTGACTAAAACTGAGCTTCCCTACGCACAGGGAAGCAAGAGAAATGCTGATTTCATCAAGCCCAGTTACATACTCAGAATCTGTACTACTGCGCAAATAGGCATGTCTCTGTAGGCAAAAAACTCATTTCTGACAAAGTTGCCCAAATGCATCTCAGAAGTGTGCAACTTGTTCCCTGAGTTAGAAAACGTCGAGAAACGTTCGTTTCTGCTAGCGCTGCGCTTCTACACATGTATTTGTTGAACGGTGAAAGCGCACAGTAATGCACGTTTCTCCCAGCAAATACACTGTTTCTAAGGAAATGGGAACACACTGAGGAGACACTTGTGGGAGCTACTGTGACTAAAACTGAGCTTCCCTACGCACAGGGAAGCAAGAGAAATGCTGATTTCATCAAGCCCAGTTACATACTCAGAATCTGTACTACTGCGCAAATAGGCATGACTCTGTAGGCAAAAAAACTCATTTTTGAGAAAGTTACCCAAATGCATCTCAGAAGTGTGCAACTTGTTCCCTGAGTTAGAAAACGTCGAGAAACGTTCGTTACTGCTAGCGATGTGCTTCTACACATGTATTTGCTGAACGGTGAAAGCGCACTGTAATGCACTTTTCTCCCAGCAAATACACTGTTTCTAAGGAAATGGGAACACACTGAGGAGACACTTGTGGGAGCTACTGTGACTAAAACTGAGCTTCCCTACGCACAGGGAAGCAAGAGAAATGCTGATTTCATCAAGCCCAGTTACATACTCAGAATCTGTACTACTGCGCAAATAGGCATGTCTCTGTAGGCAAAAAACTCATTTCTGACAAAGTTGCCCAAATGCATCTCAGAAGTGTGCCACTTGTTCCCTGAGTTAGAAAACGTCGAGAAACGGTCGTTTCTGCTAGCGCTGTGCTTCAACACATGTATTTGCTGAACGGTGAAAGCGCACAGTAATGCACTTTTCTCCCAGCAAATACACTGTTTCTAAGGAAATGGGAACACACTGAGGAGACACTTGTGGGAGCTACTGTGACTAAAACTGAGCTTCCCTACGCACAGGGAAGCAAGAGAAATGCTGATTTCATCAAGCCCAGTTACATACTCAGAATCTGTACTACTGCGCAAATAGGCATGTCTCTGTAGGCAAAAAACTCATTTTGGACAAAGTTGCCCAAATGCATCTCAGAAGTGTGCAACTTGTTCCCTGAGTTAGAAAACGTCGAGAAACGGTCGTTTCTGCTAGCGCTGTGCTTCTAGACATGTATTTGCTGAACGGTGAAAGCGCACAGTAATTCACTTTTCTCCCAGCAAATACACTGTTTCTAAGGAAATGGGAACACACTGAGGAGACACTTGTGGGAGCTACTGTGACTAAAACTGAGCTTCCCTACGCACAGGGAAGCAAGAGAAATGCTGATGTCATCAAGCCCAGTTACATACTCAGAATCTGTACTACTGCGCAAATAGGCATGTCTCTTTAGGCAAAAAACTCATTTCTGACAAAGATGCCCAAATGCATCTCAGAAGTGTGCAACTTGTTCCCTGAGTTAGAAAACGTCGAGAAACGGTCGTTTCTGCTAGCGCTGTGCTTCTACACATGTATTTGCTGAACGGTGAAAGCGCACAGTAATGCACTTTTCTCCCAGCAAATACACTGTTTCTAAGGAAATGGGAACACACTGAGGAGACACTTGTGGGAGCTACTGTGACTAAAACTGAGCTTCCCTACGCACAGGGAAGCAAGAGAAATGCTGATTTCATCAAGCCCAGTTACATACTCAGAATCTGTACTACTGCGCAAATAGGCATGTCTCTTTAGGCAAAAAACTCATTTCGGACAAAGTTGCCCAAATGCATCTCCGAAGTGTGCAACTTGTTCCCTGAGTTAGAAAACGTCGAGAAACGGTCGTTTCTGCTAGCGCTGTGCTTCTACACATGTATTTGCTGAACGGTGAAAGCACACAGTAATGCACTTTTCTCCCAGCAAATACACTGTTTCTAAGGAAATGGGAACACACTGAGGAGACACTTGTGGGAGCTACTGTGACTAAAACTGAGCTTCCCTACGCACAGGGAAGCAAGAGAAATGCTGATTTCATCAAGCCCAGTTACATACTCAGAATCTGTACTACTGCGCAAATAGGCATGTCTCTTTAGGCAAAAAACTCATTTCTGACAAAGTTGCCCAAATGCACCTCAGAAGTGTGCAACTTGTTCCCTGAGTTAGAAAACGTCGAGAAACGGTCGTTTCTGCTAGCGCTATGCTTCTACACATGTATTTGCTGAACGGTGAAAGCGCACAGTAATGGACTTTTCTCCCAGCAAATACACTGTTTCTAAGGAAAAGGGAACACACTGAGGAGACACTTGTGGGAGCTACTGTGACTAAAACTGAGCTTCCCTACGCACAGGGAAGCAAGAGAAATGCTGATTTCATCAAGCCCAGTTACATACTCAGAATCTGTACTATTGCGCAAATAGGCATGTCTCTGTAGGCAAAAAACTCATTTCTGACAAAGTTGCCCAAATGCATCTCAGAAGTGTGCAACTTGTTCCCTGAGTTAGAAAACGTCGAGAAACGTTCGTTTCTGCTAGCGCTGTGCTTCTACACATGTATTTGCTGAACGGTGAAAGCGCACAGTAATGCACTTTTCTCCCAGCAAATACACTGTTTCTAAGGAAATGGGAACACACTGAGGAGACACTTGTGGGAGCTACTGTGACTAAAACTGAGCTTCCCTACGCACGGGGAAGCAAGAGAAATGCTGATTTCATCAAGCCCAGTTACATACTCAGAATCTGTACTACTGCGCAAATAGGCATGTCTCTGTAGGCAAAAAACTCATTTCTGACAAAGTTGCCCAAATGCATCTCAGAAGTGTGCAACTTGTTCCCTGAGTTAGAAAACGTCGAGAAACGTTCGTTTCTGCTAGCGCTGTGCTTCTACACATGTATTTGTTGAACGGTGAAAGCGCACAGTAATGCACGTTTCTCCCAGCAAATACACTGTTTCTAAGGAAATGGGAAAACACTGAGGAGACACTTGTGGGAGCTACTGTGACTAAAACTGAGCTTCCCTACGCACAGGGAAGCAAGAGAAATGCTGATTTCATCAAGCCCAGTTACATACTCAGAATCTGTACTACTGCGCAAATAGGCATGACTCTGTAGGCAAAAAAACCCATTTTTGAGAAAGTTACCCAAATGCATCTCAGAAGTGTGCAACTTGTTCCCTGAGTTAGAAAACGTCGAGAAACGTTCGTTACTGCTGGCGCTGTGCTTCTACACATGTATTTGCTGAACGGTGAAAGCGCACAGTAATGCACTTTTCTCCCAGCAAATACACTGTTTCTAAGGAAATGGGAACACACTGAGGAGACTCTTGTGGGAGCTACTGTGACTAAAACTGAGCTTCCCTACGCACAGGGAAACAAGAGAAATGCTGATTTCATCAAGCCCAGTTACATACTCAGAATCTGTACTACTGCGCAAATAGGCATGTCTCTTTAGGCAAAAAACTCATTTCTGACAAAGTTGCCCAAATGCATCTCAGAAGTGTGCCACTTGTTCCCTGAGTTAGAAAACGTCGAGAAACGGTCGTTTGTGCTAGCGCTGTGCTTCTACACATGTATTTGCTGAACGGTGAAAGCGCACAGTGATGCACTTTTCTCCCAGCAAATACACTGTTTCTAAGGAAATGGGAACACACTGAGGAGACACTTGTGGGAGCTACTGTGACTAAAACTGAGCTTCCCTACGCACAGGGAAGCAAGAGAAATGCTGATTTCATCAAACCCAGTTACATACTCAGAATCTGTACTACTGCGCAAATAGGCATGTCTCTGTAGGCAAAAAACTCATTTTTGAGAAAGTTACCGAAATGCATTCAGAAGTGTGCTACTTGTTCCCTGAGTTAGGAAACGTCGAGAAACGGTCGTTTCTGCTAGCGCTGTGCTTCTACACATGTATTTGCTGAACGGTGAAAGCGCACAGTGATGCACTTTTCTCCCAGCAAATACACTGTTTCTAAGGAAATGGGAACACACTGAGGAGACACTTGTGGGAGCTACTGTGACTAAAACTGAGCTTCCCTACGCACAGGGAAGCAAGAGAATGCTGATTTCATCAAGCCCAGTTACCTACTCAGAATCTGTACTACTGCGCAAATAGGCATGTCTCTGTAGGCAAAAAACTCATTTTGGACAAAGTTGCCCAAATGCATCTCAGAAGTGTGCAACTTGTTCCCTGAGTTAGAAAACGTCGAGAAACGGTCGTTTCTGCTAGCGCTGTGCTTCTACACATGTATTTGCTGAACGGTGAAAGCGCACAGTAATGCACTTTTCTCCCAGCAAATACACTGTTTCTAAGGAAATGGGAACACACTGAGGAGACACTTGTGGGAGCTACTGTGACTAAAACTGAGCTTCCCTACGCAAAGGGAAGCAAGAGAAATGCTGATTTCATCAAACCCAGTTACATACTCAGAATCTATACTACTGCGCAAATAGGCATGTCTCTGTAGGCAAAAAACTCATTTTTGAGAAAGTTACCGAAAGGCATCTCAGAAGTGTGCAACTTGTTCCCTGAGTTAGAAAACGTCGAGAAACGGTCGTTTCTGCTAGCGCTGTGCTTCTACACATGTATTTGCTGAACGGTGAAAGCTCAGAGTAATGCACTTTTCTCCCAGCAAATACACTGTTTCTAAGGAAATGGGAACACACTGAGGAGACACTTGTGGGAGCTACTGTGACTAAAACTGAGCTTCTCTACGCACAAGGAAGCAAGAGAATGCTGATTTCATCAAGCCCAGTTACATACTCAGAATCTGTACTACTGCGCAAATAGGCATGTCTCTGTAGGCAAAAAACTCATTTTTGAGAAAGTTACCGAAATGCATCTCAGAAGTGTGCAACTTGTTCCCTGAGTTCGAAAACGTCGAGAAACGTTCGTTTCTGCTAGCGCTGTGCTTCTACACATGTATTTGCTGAACGGTGAAAGCACACAGTAATGCACTTTTCTCCCAGCAAATACACTGTTTCTAAGGAAATGGGAACACACTGAGGAGACACTTGTGGGAGCTACAGTGACTAAAACTGAGCTTCCCTACGCACAGGGAAGCAAGAGAAATGCTGATTTCATCAAGCCCAGTTACATACTCAGAATCTGTACTACTGCGCAAATAGGCATGACTCTGTAGGCAAAAAAACTCATTTTTGAGAAAGTTACCCAAATGCATCTCAGAAGTGTGCAACTTGTTCCCTGAGTTAGAAAACGTCGAGAAACGTTCGTTACTGCTGGCGCTGTGCTTCTACACATGTATTTGCTGATCGGTGAAAGCGCACAGTAATGCACTTTTCTCCCAGCAAATACACTGTTTCTAAGGAAATGGGAACACACTGAGGAGACACTTGTGGGAGCTACTGTGACTAAAACTGAGCTTCCCTACGCACAGGGAAGCAAGAGAAATGCTGATTTCATCAAGCCCAGTTACATACTCAGAATCTGTACTACTGCGCAAATAGGCATGTCTCTTTAGGCAAAAAACTCATTTCTGACAAAGTTGCCCAAATGCATCTCAGAAGTGTGCCACTTGTTCCCTGAGTTAGAAAACGTCGAGAAACGGTCGTTTGTGCTAGCGCTGTGCTTCTACACATGTATTTGCTGAACGGTGAAAGCGCACAGTGATGCACTTTTCTCCCAGCAAATACACTGTTTCTAAGGAAATGGGAAAACACTGAGGAGACACTTGTGGGAGCTACTGTGACTAAAACTGAGCTTCCCTACGCACAGGGAAGCAAGAGAAATGCTGATTTCATCAAACCCAGTTACATACTCAGAATCTGTACTACTGCGCAAATAGGCATGTCTCTGTAGGCAAAAAACTCATTTTTGAGAAAGTTACCGAAATGCATTCAGAAGTGTGCTACTTGTTCCCTGAGTTAGGAAACGACGAGAAACGGTCGTTTCTGCTAGCGCTGTGCTTCTACACATGTATTTGCTGAACGGTGAAAGCGCACAGTGATGCACTTTTCTCCCAGCAATTACACTGTTTCTAAGGAAATGGGAACACACTGAGGAGACACTTGTGGGAGCTACTGTGACTAAAACTGAGCTTCCCTACGCACAGGGAAGCAAGAGAATGCTGATTTCATCAAGCCCAGTTACCTACTCAGAATCTGTACTACTGCGCAAATAGGCATGTCTCTGTAGGCAAAAAACTCATTTTGGACAAAGTTGCCCAAATGCATCTCAGAAGTGTGCAACTTGTTCCCTGAGTTAGAAAACGTCGAGAAACGGTCGTTTCTGCTAGCGCTGTGCTTCTACACATGTATTTGCTGAACGGTGAAAGCGCACAGTAATGCACTTTTCTCCCAGCAAATACACTGTTTCTAAAAAATGGGAACACACTGAGGAGACACTTGTGGGAGCTACTGTGACTAAAACTGAGCTTCCCTACGCAAAGGGAAGCAAGAGAAATGCTGATTTCATCAAACCCAGTTACATACTCAGAATCTATACTACTGCGCAAATAGGCATGTCTCTGTAGGCAAAAAACTCATTTTTGAGAAAGTTACCGAAATGCATCTCAGAAGTGTGCAACTTGTTCCCTGAGTTAGAAAACGTCGAGAAACGGTCGTTTCTGCTAGCGCTGTGCTTCTACACATGTATTTGCTGAACGGTGAAAGCTCACAGTAATGCACTTTTCTCCCAGCAAATACACTGTTTCTAAGGAAATGGGAACACACTGAGGAGACACTTGTGGGAGCTACTGTGACTAAAACTGAGCTTCTCTACGCACAAGGAAGCAAGAGAATGCTGATTTCATCAAGCCCAGTTACATACTCAGAATCTGTACTACTGCGCAAATAGGCATGTCTCTGTAGGCAAAAAACTCATTTTTGAGAAAGTTACCGAAATGCATCTCAGAAGTGTGCAACTTGTTCCCTGAGTTCGAAAACGTCGAGAAACGTTCGTTTCTGCTAGCGCTGTGCTTCTACACATGTATTTGCTGAACGGTGAAAGCACACAGTAATGCACTTTTCTCCCAGCAAATACACTGTTTCTAAGGAAATGGGAACACACTGAGGAGACACTTGTGGGAGCTACAGTGACTAAAACTGAGCTTCCCTACGCACAGGGAAGCAAGAGAAATGCTGATTATATCAAGCCCAGTTACATACTCAGAATCTGTACTACTATGCAAATATGCATGTCTCTGTAGGCAAAAAACTCATTTTTGAGAAAGTTACCGAAGTGCATCTCAGAAGTGTGCAAGTTCTTCCCTGAGTTAGAAAACGTCGAGAAACGGTCGTTTCTGCTAGCTCTGTGCTTCTACACATGTATTTGCTGAACGGTGAAAGCGCACAGTAATGCACTTTTCTCCCAGCAAATACACTGTTTCTAAGGAAATGGGAACACACTGAGGAGACACTTGTGGGAGCTACTGTGACTAAAACTGAGCTTCCCTACGCACAGGGAAGCAAGAGAAATGCTGATTTCATCAAGCCCAGTTACATACTCAGAATCTGTACTACTGCGCAAATAGGCATGTCTCTGTAGGCAAAAAACTCATTTCTGACAAAGTTGCCCAAATGCATCTCAGAAGTGTGAAACTTGTTCCCTGAGTTAGAAAACGTCGAGAAACGGTCGTTTCTGCTAGCGCTGTGCTTCTACACATGTATTTGCTCATCGGTGGAAGTGCACAGTAATGCACTTTTCTCCCAGCAAATACACTGTTTCTAAGGAAATGGGAACACACTGAGGAGACACTTGTGGGAGCTACTGTGACTAAAACTGAGCTTCTCTACGCACAAGGAAGCAAGAAAATGCTGATTTCATCAAGCCCAGTTACATACTCAGAATCTGTATTACTTCGCAAATAGGCATGTCTCTGTAGGCAAAAAACTCATTTCTGACAAAGTTGCCCAAATGCATCTCAGAAGTGTGCAACTTGTTCCCTGAGTTAGAAAACGTCGAGAAACGGTCGTTTCTGCTAGCGCTGTGCTTCTACACATGTATTTGCTGAACGGTGAAAGCACACAGTAATGCACTTTTCTCCCAGCAAATACATTGTTTCTAAGGAAATGGGAACACACTGAGGAGACACTTGTGGGAGGTACTGTGACTAAAACTGAGCTTCCCTACGCACAGGGAAGCAAGAGAATGCTGATTTCATCAAGCACTGTTACATACTCAGAATCTGTACTACTGCGCAAATAGGCATGTCTCTGTAGGCAAAAAACTCATTTCTGACAAAGTTGCCCAAATTCATCTCAGAAGTGTGCAACTTGTTCCCTGAGTTAGAAAACGTCGAGAAACGGTCGTTTCTGCTAGCGCTGTGCTTCTACACATATATTTGCTGAACGGTGAAAGCTCACAGTAATGCACTTTTCTCCCAGCAAATACACTGTTTCTAAGGAAATGGGAACACACTGAGGAGACACTTGTGGGAGCTACTGTGACTAAAACTGAGCTTCGCTATGCACAAGGAAGCAAGAGAATGCTGATTTCATCAAGCCCAGTTACATACTCAGAATCTGTACTACTGCGCAAATAGGCATGTCTCTGTAGGCAAAAAACTCATTTCTGACAAAGTTGCCCAAATGCATCTCAGAAGTGTGCAACTTCTTCCCTGAGTTAGAAAACGTCGAGAAACGTTCGTTTCTGCTAGCGCTGTGCTTCTACACATGTATTTGCTGAACGGTGAAAGCGCACAGTAATGCACTTTTCTCCCAGCAAATACACTGTTTCTAAGGAACTGGGAACACACTGAGGAGACACTTGTGGGAGCTACTGTGACTAAAACTGAGCTTCCCTACGCACAGGGAAGCAAGAGAAATGCTGATTTCATCAAGCCCAGTTACATACTCAGAATCTGTACTACTACGCAAATATGCATGTCTCTGTAGTCAAAAAACTCATTTTTGAGAAAGTTACCGAAATGCATCTCAGAAGTGTGCAAGTTCTTCCCTGAGTTAGAAAACGTCGAGAAACGGTCGTTTCTGCTAGCGCTGTGCTTCTACACATGTATTTGCTGAACGGTGAAAGCGCACAGTAATGCACTTTTCTCCCAGCAAATACACTGTTTCTAAGGAAATGGGAACACACTGAGGAGACACTTGTGGGAGCTACTGAGAATAAAACTGAGCTTCCCTACGCACAGGGAAGCAAGAGAAATGCTGATTTCATCAAGCCCATTTACATACTCAGAATCTGTACTACTATGCAAATATGCATGTCTCTGTAGGCAAAAAACTCATTTTTGAGAAAGTTACCGAAGTGCATCTCAGAAGTGTGCAACTTCTTCCCTGAGTTAGAAAACGTCGAGAAACGGTCGTTTCTGCTAGCTCTGTGCTTCTACACATGTATTTGCTGAACGGTGAAAGCGCACAGTAATGCACTTTTCTCCCAGCAAATACACTGTTTCTAAGGAAATGGGAACACACTGAGGAGACACTTGTGGGAGCTACTGTGACTAAAACTGAGCTTCCCTACGCACAGGGAAGCAAGAGAAATGCTGATTTTATCAAGCCCAGTTACATACTCAGATTCTGTACTACTGCGCAAATAGGCATGTCTCTGTAGGCAAAAAACTCATTTCTGACAAAGTTGCCCAAATGCACCTCAGAAGTGTGCAACTCATTCCCTGTGTTAGAAAACGTCGAGAAACGGTCGTTTCTGCTAGCGCTGTGCTTCTACACATGTATTTGCTTAACGGTGAAAGCCCACAGTAACGCACTTTTCTCCCAGAAAATACACTGTTTCTAAGGAAATGGGAACACACTGAGGAGACACTTGTGGGAGCTACTGTGACTAAAACTGAGCTTCCCTACGCACAGGGAACCAAGAGAAAGGCTGATTTCGTCAAGCCCAGTTACATACTCAGAATCTGTACTACTGCGCAAATAGGCATGTCTGTGTAGGCAAAAAACTCATTTCTGACAAAGTTGCCCAAATGCATCTCAGAAGTGTGCAACTTGTTCCCTGAGAGAGAAAACGTCGAGAAACGGTCGTTTCTGCTAGCGCTGTGCTTCTACACATGTATTTGCTGAACGGTGAAAGCACACAGTAATGCACTTTTCTCCCAGCAAATACACTGTTTCTAAGGAAATGGGAACACACTGAGGAGACACTTGTGGGAGCTACTGTGACTAAAACTGAGCTTCCCTACGCACAGGGAAGCAAGAGAATGCTGATTTCATCAAGCCCTGTTACATACTCAGAATCTGTACTACTGCGCAAATAGGCATGTCTCTGTAGGCAAAAAACTCATTTCTGACAAAGTTGCCCAAATTCATCTCAGAAGTGTGCAACTTGTTCCCTGAGTTAGAAAACGTCGAGAAACGGTCGTTTCTGCTAGCGCTGTGCTTCTACACGTGTATTTGCTGAACGGTGAATGCGCACAGTAATGCACTTTTCTCCCAGCAAATACACTGTTTCTAAGGAAATGGGAACACAATGAGGAGACACTTGTGGGAGCTACTGTGACTAAAACTGAGCTTCCCTACGCACAGGGAAGCAAGAGAAATGCTGATTTCATCAAGCCCAGTTACATACTCAGAATCTGTACTACTGCGCAAATAGGCATGTCTCTGTAGGCAAAAAACTCATTTTTGAGAAAGTTATCGAAATGCATCTCAGAAGTGTGCAACTTCTTCCCTGAGTTAGAAAACGTCGAGAAACGGTCGTTTCTGCTAGCGCTGTGCTTCTACACATGTATTTGCTGAACGGTGAAAGCGCACAGTAATGCACTTTTCTCCCAGCAAATACACTGTTTCTAAGGAAATGGGAACACACTGAGGAGACACTTGTGGGAGCTACTGTGACTAAAACTGAGCTTCCCTTCGCACAGGGAAGCAAGAGACATGCTGATTTCATCAAGCCCAGTTAAATACTCAGAATCTGTACTACTACTCAAATATGCATGTCTCTGTAGTCAAAAAACTCATTTTTGAGAAAGTTACCGAAATGCATCTCAGAAGTGTGCAAGTTCTTCCCTGAGTTAGAAAACGTCGAGAAACGGTCGTTTGTGCTAGCGCTGTGCTTCTACACATGTATTTGCTGAACGGTGAAAGCGCACAGTAATGCACTTTTCTCCCAGCAAATACACTGTTTCTAAGGAAATGGGAACACACTGAGGAGACACTTGTGGGAGCTACTGAGACTAAAACTGAGCTTCCCTACGCACAGGGAAGCAAGAGAAATGCTGATTTCATCAAGCCCAGTTACATACTCAGAATCTGTACTACTGCGCAAATAGGCATGTCTCTGTAGGCAAAAAACTCATTTCTGACAAAGTTGCCCAAATACATCTCAGAAGTGTGCAACTTGTTCCCTGAGTTAGTAAACGTCGAGAAACGGTCGTTTCTGCTAGCGCTGTGCTTCTACACATGTATTTGCTGAACGGTGAAAGCGCACAGTAATGCACTTTTCTCCCAGCAAATACACTGTTTCTAAGGAAATGGGAACTCACTGAGGAGACACTTGTGGGAGCTACTGAGACTAAAACTGAGCTTCCCTATGCACAGGGAAGCAAGAGAAATGCTGAATTCATCAAGCCCAGTTACATACTCAGAATCTGTACTACTGCGCAAATAGGCATGTCTCTGTAGGCAAAAAACTCATTTCTGACAAAGTTGCCCAAATGCATCTCAGAAGTGTGCAACCTGTTCCCTGAGTTAGAAAACGTCGAGAAACGGTCGTTTCTGCTAGCGCTGTGTTTCTACACATGTATTTGCTGAACGGTGAAAGCGCACAGTAATGCACTTTTCTCCCAACAAATACACTGTTTCTAAGGAACTGGGAACACACTGAGGAGACACTTGTGGGAGCTACTGTGACTAAAACTGAGCTTCCCTATGCACAGGGAAGCAAGAGAAATGCTGATTTCATCAAGCCCAGTTACATACTCAGAATCTGTACTACTGCGCAAATAGGCATGTCTCTGTAGGCAAAAAACTCATTTCTGACAAAGTTGCCCAAATGCATCTCACAAGTGTGCAACTTGTTCCCTGAGTTAGAAAACGTCGAGAAACGGTCGTTTCCGCTAGCGCTGTGCTTCTACACATGTATTTGCTGAACGGTGGAAGTGCACAGTAATGCACTTTTCTCCCAGCAAATACACTGTTTCTAAGGAAATGGGAACACACTGAGGAGACACTTGTGGGAGCTACTGTGACTAAAACTGAGCTTCGCTATGCACAAGGAAGCAAGAGAATGCTGATTTCATCAAGCCCAGTTACATACTCAGAATCTGTACTACTGCGCAAATAGGCATGTCTCTGTAGGCAAAAAACTCATTTCTGACAAAGTTGCCCAAATGCATCTCAGAAGTGTACAACTTGTTCCCTGAGTTAGAAAACGTCGAGAAACGTTCGTTTCTGCTAGCGCTGTGCTTCTAGACATGTATTTGCTGAACGGTGAAAGCGCACAGTAATGCACTTTTCTCCCAGCAAATACACTGTTTCTAAGGAACTGGGAACACACTGAGGAGACACTTGTGGGAGCTACTGTGACTAAAACTGAGCTTCCCTACGCACAGGGAAGCAAGAGAAATGCTGATTCCATCAAGCCCAGTTACATACTCAGAATCTGTACTACTGCGCAAATAGGCATGTCTGTGTAGGCAAAAAACTCATTTCTGACAAAGTTGCCCAAATGCATCTCAGAAGTGTGCAACTTGTTCTCTTAGATAGAAAACGTCGAGAAACGGTCGTTTCTGCTAGCGCTGTGCTTCTACACGTGTATTTGCTGAACGGTGAATGCGCACAGTAATGCACTTTTCTCCCAGCAAATACACTGTTTCTAAGGAAATGGGAACACAATGAGGAGACACTTGTGGGAGCTACTGTGACTAAAACTGAGCTTCCCTACGCACAGGGAAGCAAGAGAAATGCTGATTTCATCAAGCCCAGTTACATACTCAGAATCTGTACTACTGCGCAAATAGGCATGTCTCTGTAGGCAAAAAACTCATTTTTGAGAAAGTTATCGAAATGCATCTCAGAAGTGTGCAACTTCTTCCCTGAGTTAGAAAACGTCGAGAAACGGTCGTTTCTGCTAGCGCTGTGCTTCTACACATGTATTTGCTGAACGGTGAAAGCGCACAGTAATGCACTTTTCTCCCAGCAAATACACTGTTTCTAAGGAAATGGGAACACACTGAGGAGACACTTGTGGGAGCTACTGTGACTAAAACTGAGCTTCCCTACGCACAGGGAAGCAAGAGACATGCTGATTTCATCAAGCCCAGTTAAATACTCAGAATCTGTACTACTACGCAAATATGCATGTCTCTGTAGTCAAAAAACTCATTTTTGAGAAAGTTACCGAAATGCATCTCAGAAGTGTGCAAGTTCTTCCCTGAGCTAGAAAACGTCGAGAAACGGTCGTTTCTGCTAGCGCTGTGCTTCTACACATGTATTTGCTGAACGGTGAAAGCGCACAGTAATGCACTTTTCTCCCAGCAAATACACTGTTTCTAAGGAAATGGGAACACACTGAGGAGACACTTGTGGGAGCTACTGAGACTAAAACTGAGCTTCCCTACGCACAGGGAAGCAAGAGAAATGCTGATTTCATCAAGCCCAGTTACATACTCAGAATCTGTACTACTGCGCAAATAGGCATGTCTCTGTAGGCAAAAAACTCATTTCTGACAAAGTTGCCCAAATGCATCTCAGAAGTGTGCAACCTGTTCCCTGAGTTAGAAAACGTCGAGAAACGGTCGTTTCTGCTAGCGCTGTGTTTCTACACATGTATTTGCTGAACGGTGAAAGCTCACAGTAATGCACTTTTCTCCCAACAAATACACTGTTTCTAAGGAACTGGGAACACACTGAGGAGACACTTGTGGGAGCTACTGTGACTAAAACTGAGCTTCCCTACGCACAGGGAAGCAAGAGAAATGCTGATTTCATCAAGCCCAGTTACATACTCAGAATCTGTACTACTGCGCGAATAGGCATGTCTCTGTAGGCAAAAAACTCATTTCTGACAAAGTTGCCCAAATGCATCTCAGAAGTGTGCGACTTGTTCCCTGAGTTAGAAAACATCGAGAAACGTTCGTTTCTGCTAGCGCTGTGCTTCTACACATGTATTTGCTGAACGGTGAAAGCGCACAGTAATGCACTTTTCTCCCAGCAAATACACTGTTTCTAAGGAACTGGGAACACACTGAGGAGACACTTGTGGGAGCTACTGTGACTAAAACTGAGCTTCTCTACGCACAAGGAAGCAAGAGAATGCTGATTTCATCAAGCCCAGTTACATACTCAGAATCTGTACTACTGCGCAAATAGGCATGTCTCTGTAGGCAAAAAACTCATTTCTGACAAAGTTGCCCAAATGCATCTCAGAAGTGTGCAACTTGTTCCCTGAGTTAGTAAACGTCGAGAAACGTTCGTTTCTGCTAGCGCTGTGCTTCTACACATGTATTTGCTGAACGGTGAAAGCGCACAGTAATGCACTTTTCTCCCAGCAAATACACTGTTTCTAAGGAAATGGGAACACACTGAGGAGAGACTTGTGGGAGCTACTGAGACTAAAACTGAGCATCCCTACGCACAGGGAAGCAATAGAAATGCTGATTTCATCAAGCCCAGTTACATACTCAGAATCTGTACTACTGCGCAAATAGGCATGTCTCTGTAGGCAAAAAACTCATTTCTGACAAAGTTGCCCAAATGCATCTCAGAAGTGTGCAACCTGTTCCCTGAGTTAGAAAACGTCGAGAAACGGTCGTTTCTGCTAGCGCTGTGCTTCTACACATGTATTTGCTGAACGGTGAAAGCGCACAGTAAGGCACTTTTTTCCCAGCAAATACACTGTTTCTAAGGAAATGGGAACACACTGAGGAGACACTTGTGGGAGCTACTGTGACTAAAACTGAGCTTCCCTACGCACAGGGAAGCAAGAGAAATGCTGATTTCATCAAGCCCAGTTACATACTCAGAATCTGTACTACTGCGCAAATAGGCATGTCTCTGTAGGCAAAAAACTCATTTCTGACAAAGTTGCCCAAATGCATCTCAGAAGTGTGCAACGTGTTCCCTGAGTTAGAAAACGTCGAGAAACGGTCGTTTCTGCTACCGCTGTGCTTCTACACATGTATTTGCTGAACGGTGAAAGCGCACAGTAATGTATTTTTCTCTCAGCTAATACACTGTTTCTAAGGAACTGGGAACACACTGAGGAGACACTTTTGGGAGCTACTGTGACTAAAACTGAGCTTCCCTACGCACAGGGAAGCAAGAGAAATGCTGATTTCATCAAGCCCAGTTACATACTCAGAATCTGTACTACTGCGCAAATAGGCATGTCTCTGTAGGCAAAAAACTCATTTCTGACAAAGTTGCCCAAATGCATCTCAGAAGTGTGCAACTTGTTCCCTGAGTTAGAAAACGTCGAGAAACATTCGTTTCTGCGAGCGCTGTGCTTCTACACATGTATTTGCAGAACGGTGAAAGCGCACAGTAATGCACTTTTCTCCCAGCAAATACACTGTTTCTAAGGAACTGGGAACACACTGAGGAGACACTTGTGGGAGCTACTGTGACTAAAACTGAGCTTCCCTACGCACAGGGAAGCAAGAGAAATGCTGATTTCATCAAGCCCAGTTACATACTCAGAATCTGTACTACTGCGCAAATAGGCATGTCTCTGTAGGCAAAAAACTCATTTCTGACAAAGTTGCCCAAATGCATCTCAGAAGTGTGCAACTTGTTCCCTGAGTTAGAAAACATCGAGAAACGTTCGTTTCTGCTAGCGCTGTGCTTCTACACATGTATTTGCTGAATGGTGAAAGCGCACAGTAATGCACTTTTCTCCCAGCAAATACACTGTTTCTAATGAACTGGGAACACACTGAGGAGACACTTGTGGGAGCTACTGTTACTAAAACTGAGCTTCTCTACGCACAAGGAAGCAAGAGAATGCTGATTTCATCAAGCCCAGTTACATACTCAGAATCTGTACTACTGCGCAAATAGGCATGTCTCTGTAGGCAAAAAACTCATTTCTGACAAAGTTGCTCAAATGCATCTCAGAAGTGTGCAACTTGTTCCCTGAGTTAGTAAACGTCGAGAAACGGTCGTTTCTGCTAGCGCTGTGCTTCTACACATGTATTTGCTGAACGGTGAAAGCGCACAGTAATGCACTTTTCTCCCAGCAAATACACTGTTTCTAAGGAAATGGGAACACACTGAGGAGAGACTTGTGGGAGCTACTGAGACTAAAACTGAGCTTCCCTACGCACAGGGAAGCAAGAGAAATGCTGATTTCATCAAGCCCAGTTACATACTCAGAATCTGTACTACTGCGCAAATAGGCATGTCTCTGTAGGCAAAAAACTCACTTCTGACAAAGTTGCCCAAATGCATCTCAGAAGTGTGCAACCTGTTCCCTGAGTTAGAAAACGTCGAGAAACGGTCGTTTCTGCTAGCGCTGTGCTTCTACACATGTATTTGCTGAACGGTGAAAGCGCACAGTAATGCACTTTTCTCCCAACAAATACACTGTTTCTAAGGAACTGGGAACACACTGAGGAGACATTTGTGGGAGCTACTGTGACTAAAACTGAGCTTCTCTACGCACAGGGAAGCAAGAGAAATGCTGATTTCATCAAGCCCAGTTACATACTCAGAATCTGTACTACTGCGCAAATAGGCATGTCTCTGTAGGCAAAAAACTCATTTGTGACAAAGTTGCCCAAATGCATCTCAGAAGTGTGCAACTTGTTCCCTGAGTTAGAAAACATCGAGAAACGTTCGTTTCTGCTAGCGCTGTGCTTCTACACATGTATTTGCTGAACGGTGAAAGCGCACAGTAATGCACTTTTCTCCCAGCAAATACACTGTTTATAATGAACTGGGAACACACTGAGGAGACACTTGTGGGAGCTACTGTTACTAAAACTGAGCTTCTCTACGCACAAGGAAGCAAGAGAATGCTGATTTCATCAAGCCCAGTTACATACTCAGAATCTGTACTACTGCGCAAATAGGCATGTCTCTGTAGGCAAAAAACTCATTTCTAACAAAGTTGCCCAAATGCGTCTCAGAAGTGTTCAACTTGTTCCCTGAGTTAGAAAACATCGAGAAACGTTCGTTTCTCCTAGCGCTGTGCTTCTACACATGTATTTGCTGAACGGTGAAAGCGCACAGCAATGCACTTTTCTCCCAGCAAATACACTGTTTCTAAGGAAATGGGAACACACTGAGGAGACACTTGTGGGAGCTACTGTGACTAAAACTGAGCTTCCCTACGCACAGGGAAGCAAGAGAAATGCTGATTTCATCAAGCCCAGTTACATACTCAGAATCTGTACTACTGCGCAAATAGGCATGTCTCTGTAGGCAAAAAACTCATTTCTGACAAAGTTGCCCAAATGCATCTCAGAAGTGTGCAACTTCTTCCCTGAGTTAGAAAACGTCGAGAAACGGTCGTTTCTGCTACCGCTGTGCTTCTACACATGTATTTGCTGAACGGTGAAAGCGCACAGTAATGTATTTTTCTCTCAGCTAATACACTGTTTCTAAGGAACTGGGAACACACTGAGGAGACACTTTTGGGAGCTACTGTGACTAAAACTGAGCTTCCCTACGCACAGGGAAGCAAGAGAAATGCTAATTTCAACAAGCCCAGTTACATACTCAGAATCTGTACTACTGCGCAAATAGGCATGTCTCTGTAGGCAAAAAACTCATTTCTGACAAAGTTGCCCAAATGCATCTCAGAAGTGTGCAACTTGTTCCCTGAGTTAGAAAACGTCGAGAAACATTCGTTTCTGCGAGCGCTGTGCTTCTACACATGTATTTGCAGAACGGTGAAAGCGCACAGTAATGCACTTTTCTCCCAGCAAATACACTGTTTCTAAGGAACTGGGAACACACTGAGGAGACACTTGTGGGAGCTACTGTGACTAAAAGTGAGCTTCCCTACGCACAGGGAAGCAAGAGAAATGCTGATTTCATCAAGCCCAGTTACATACTCAGAATCTGTACTACTGTGAAAATAGGCATGTCTCTGTAGGCAAAAAACTCATTTCTGACAAAGTTGCCCAAATGCATCTCAGAAGTGTGCAACTTGTTCCCTGAGTTAGAAAACGTCGAGAAACGGTCGTTTCTGCTAGCGTTGTGCTTCTACACATGTATTTGCTGAACGGTGAAAGCGCAGAGTAATGCACTTTTCTCCCAGCAAATACACTGTTTCTAAGGAAATGGGAACACACTGAGGAGACACTTGTGGGAGCTACTGTGACTAAAACTGAGCTTCCCTACGCACAGGGAAGCAAGAGAAATGCTGATTTCATCAAGCCCAGTTACATACTCAGAATCTGTACTACTGCGCAAATAGGCATGTCTCTGTAGGCAAAAAACTCATTTCTGACAAAGTTGCCCAAATGCATCTCAGAAGTGTGCAACTTGTTCCCTGAGTTAGAAAACGTCGAGAAACGGTCGTTTCTGCTAGTGCTGTACTTCTACACATGTATTTGCTGAACGGTGAAAGCGCACAGTAATGCACTTTTCTCCGAGCAAATACACTGTTTCTAAGGAAATGGGAACACACTGAGGAGACACTTGTGGGAGCTACTGTGACTAAAACTGAGCTTCCCTACGCACAGGGAAGCAAGAGAAATGCTGATTTCATCAAGCCCAGTTACATACTCAGAATCTGTACTACTGCGCAAATAGGCATGTCTCTGTAGGCAAAAAACTCATTTCTGACAATGTTGCCCAAATTCATCTCAGAAGTGTGCAACTTGTTCCCTGAGTTAGAAAACATCGAGAAACGGTCGTTTCTGCTAGCGCTGTGCTTCTACACATGTATTTGCTGAACGGTGAAAGCGCACAGTAATGTATTTTTCTCTCAGCAAATACACTGTTTCTAAGGAACTGGGAACACACTGAGGAGACACTTTTGGGAGCTACTGTGACTAAAACTGAGCTTCCCTACGCACAGGGAAGCAAGAGAAATGCTGATTTCATCAAGCCCAGTTACATACTCAGAATCTGTACTACTGCGCAAATAGGCATATCTCTGTAGGTAAAAAACTCATTTCTGACAAAGTTGCCCAAATGCATCTCAGAAGTGTGCAACTTGTTCCCTGAGTTAGAAAACATCGAGAAACGGTCGTTTCTGCTAGCGCTGTGCTTCTACGCATGTATTTGTTGAACGGTGAAAGCGCAGAGTAATGCACTTTTCTCCCAGCAAATACACTGTTTCTAAGGAACTGGGAACACACTGAGGAGACACTTGTGGGAGCTACTGTGACTAAAACTGAGCTTCCCTACGCACAGGGAAGCAAGAGAAATGCTGATTTCATCAAGCCCAGTTACATACTCAGAATCTGTACTACTGCGCAAATAGGCATGTCTCTTTAGGCAAAAAACTCATTTCTGACAAAGTTGCCCAAATGCATCTCAGAAGTGTGCAACTTGTTCCCTGAGTTAGAAAACGTCGAGAAACGGTCGTTTCTGCTAGCGCTGTGCTTCTACACATGTATTTGCTGAACGGTGAAAGCGCACATTAATGCACTTTTCTCCCAGCAAATACACTGTTTCTAAGGAAATGGGAACACACTGAGGAGACACTTGTGGGAGCTACTGTGATTAAAACTGAGCTTCCCTACGCACAGGGAAGCTAGAGAAATGCTGATTTCATCAAGCCCAGTTACATACTCAGAATCTGTACTACTGTGCAAGTAGACAAGTCTCTGTAGGCAAAAAACGCATTTCTGACAAAGTTGCCCAAATGCATCTCAGAAGTGTGCAACCTGTTCCCTGAGTTAGAAAACGTCGAGAAACGTTCGTTTCTGCTAGCGCTGTGCTTCTACACATGTATTTGCTGAATGGTGAAAGCGCACAGTAATGCACTTTTCTCCCAGCAAATACACTGTTTCTAAGGAAATGGGAACACACTGAGGAGACACTTGTGGGAGCTACTGTGACTAAAACTGAGCTTCCCTACGCACAGGGAAGCAAGAGAAAGGCTGATTTCATCAAGCCCAGTTACATATCAGAATCTGTACTACTGCGCAAATAGGCATGTCTCTGTAGGCAAAAAACTCATTTCTGACAAAGTTGCCCAAATGCATCTCAGAAGTGTGCAACTTGTTCCCTGAGTTAGAAAACATCGAGAAACGGTCGTTTCTGCTAGCGCTGTGCTTCTACACATGTATTTGCTGAACGGTGAAAGCGCACAGTAATGTACTTTTCTCCCAGCAAATACACTGTTTCTAAGGAAATGGGAACACACTGAGGAGACACTTGTGGGAGCTACTGTGACTAAAACTGAGCTTCCCTACGCACAGGGAAGCAAGAGAAATGCTGATTTCATCAAGCCCAGTTACATACTCAGAATCTGTACTACTGCACAAATAGGCATGTCTCTGTAGGCAAAAAACTCATTTCTGACAAAGTTGCCCAAATGCATCTCAGAAGTGTGCAACTTGTTCCCTGTGTTAGAAAACGTCGAGAAAGGGTCGTTTCAGCTAGCGCTGTGCTTCTACACATGTATTTGCTGAACGTTGAAAGCGCACAGTAATGCACATTTCTCCCAGCAAAAACACTGTTTCTAAGGAAATGGGAACACACTGAGGAGACACTTGTGGGAGCTACTGTGACTAAAACTGAGCTTCCCTACGCACAGGGAAGCAAGAGAAATGCTGATTTCATCAAGCCCAGTCACATACTCAGAATCTGTACTACTGCGCAAATAGGCATGTCTCTTTAGGCCAAAAACCCATTTCTGACAAAGTTGCCCAAATGCATCTCAGAAGTATGCAACTTGTTCCCTGAGTTAGAAAACGTCGAGAAACGTTCGTTTCTGCTAGCGCTGTGCTTCTCCACATGTATTTGCTGAACGGTGAAAGCGCACAGTAATGCACTTTTCTCCCAGCAAATACACTGTTTCTAAGGAAATGGGAACACACTGAGGAGACACTTGTGGGAGCTACTGTGACTAAAACTGAGCTTCCCTACGCACAGGGAAGCTAGAGAAATGCTGATTTCATCAAGTCCAGTTACATACTCAGAATCTGTACTACTGTGCAAATAGACATGTCTCTGTAGGCAAAAAACGCATTTCGGACAAAGTTGCCCAAATGAATCGCAGAAGTGTGCAACCTGTTCCCTGAGTTAGAAAACGTCGAGAAACGTTCGTTTCTGCTAGCGCTGTGCTTCTACACATGTATTTGCTGAATGGTGAAAGCACACAGTAATACACTTTTCTCCCAGCAAATACACTGTTTCTAAGGAACTGGGAACACACTGAGGAGACACTTGTGGGAGCTACTGTGACTAAAATTGAGCTTCCCTACGCACAGGGAAGCAAGAGAAATGCTGATTTCATCAGCCCAGTTACATACTCAGAATCTGTACTACTGCGCAAATAGACATGTCTCTGTAGGCAAAAAACCCATTTCTGACAAAGATGCCCAAATGCATCTCAGAAGTGTGCAACTTGTTCCCTGAGTTAGAAAACGTTGAGAAACGGTGGTTTCTGCTAGCGCCGTGCTTCTACACATGTATTTGCTGAACGGTGAAAGCGCACAGTAATGCACTTTTCTCCCAGCAAATACACTGTTTCTAAGGAAATGGGAACACACTGAGGAGACACTTGTGGGAGCTACTGTGACTAAAACTGAGCTTCCCTACGCACAGGGAAGCAAGAGAAATGCTGATTTCATCAAGCCCAGTTACATACTCAGAATCTGTACTACTGCGCAAATAGGCATGTCTCTATAGCCAAAAAACTCATTTCTGACAAAGTTGCCCAAATGCATCTCAGAAGTGTGCAACTTGTTCCCTGAGTTAGAAAACATCGACAAACAGTCGTTTCTGCTAGCGCTGTGCTTCTACACATGTATTTGCTGAACGGTGAAAGCGCACAGTAATGCACTTTTCTCCCAGCAAATACACTGTTTCTAAGGAAATGGGAACACACTGAGGAGACACTTGTGGGAGCTACTGTGACTAAAACTGAGCTTCCCTACGCACAGGGAAGCAAGAGAAATGCTGATTTCATCAAGCCCAGTTACATACTCAGAATCTGTACTACTGCGCAAATAGGCATGTCTCTGTAGGCAAAAAACTCATTTCTGACAAAGTTGCCCAAATGCATCTCAGAAGTGTGCAACTTGTTCCCTGAGTTAGAAAACGTCGAGAAACGGTCGTTTCTGCTAGCGCTGGGCTTCTACACATGTATTTGCTGAACGGTGAAAGCACACAGTAATGCACTTTTCTTCCAGCAAATACAATGTGTCTAAGGAAATGGGAACACACTGAGGAGACACTTGTGGGATCTACTGTGACTAAAACTGAGCTTCCCTACGCACAGGGAAGCAAGAGAAATGCTGATTTCATCAAGCCCAGTTACATACTCAGAATCTGTACTACTGCGCAAATAGGCATGTCTCTGTAGCCAAAAAACTCATTTCTGACAAAGTTGCCCAAATGCATCTCAGAAGTGTGCAACTTGTTCCCTGAGTTAGAAAACGTCGAGAAACGTTCGTTTCTGCTAGCGCTGTGCTTGTACACATGTATTTGCTGAACGGTGAAAGCGCACAGTAATGCACTTTTCTCCCAGCAAATACACTGTTTCTAAGGAAATGGGAACACACTGAGGAGACACTTGTGGGAGCTACTGTGACTAAAACTGAGCTTCCCTACGCACAGGGAAGCAAGAGAAATGCTGATTTCATCAAGCCCAGTTACATACTCAGAATCTGTACTACTGCGCAAATAGGCATGTCTCTGTAGGCAAAAAACTCATTTCTGACAAAGTTGCCCAAATGCATCTCAGAAGTGTGCAACTTGTTCCCTGTGTTAGAAAATGTCGAGAAAGGGTCGTTTCAGCTAGCGCTGTGCTTCTACACATGTATTTGCTGAACGTTGAAAGCGCACAGTAATGCACATTTCTCCCAGCAAAAACACTGTTTCTAAGGAAATGGGAACACACTGAGGAGACACTTGTGGGAGCTACTGTGACTAAAACTGAGCTTCCCTACGCACAGGGAAGCAAGAGAAATGCTGATTTCATCAAGCCCAATTACATACTCAGAATCTGTACTACTGCGCCAATAGGCATGTCTCTTTAGGCAAAAAACTCATTTCTGACAAAGTTGCCCAAATGCATCTCAGAAGTGTGCATCTTGTTCCCTGAGTGAGAAATCGTCAAGAAACGGTCGTTTCTGCTAGCGCTGTGCTTCTACACACGTATTTGCTGAACGGTGAAAGCGCACAGTAATGCACTTTTTTCCCAGCAAATACACTGTTTCTAAGGAAATGGGAACACACTGAGGAGACACTTGTGGGAGCTACTGTGACTAAAACTGAGCTTCCCTACGCACAGGGAAGCAAGAGAAATGCTGATTTCATCAAGCCCAGTTACATACTCAGAATCTGTACTACTGCGCAAATAGGCATGTCTCTGTAGGCAAAACACTCATTTCTGACAAAGTTGCCCAAGTGCATCTCAGAAGTGTGCAACTTGTTCCCTGAGTTAGAAAACGTCGAGAAACGGTCGTTTCTGCTAGCGCTGTGCTTCTACACATGTATTTGCTGAACAGTGAAAGCGCACAGTAATGCACTTTTCTCCCAGCAAATACACTGTTTCTAAGGAAATGGGAACACACTGAGGAGACACTTGTGGGAGCTACTGTGACTAAAACTGAGCTTCCCTACGCACAGGGAAGCAAGAGAAATGCTGATTTCATCCAGCCCAGTTACATACTCAGAATCTGTACTACTGCGCAAATAGGCATGTCCCTTTAGGCAAAAAACTCATTTCTGACAAAGTTGCCCAAATGCATCTCAGAAGTGTGCAACTTGTTCCCTGTGTTAGAAAACGTCGAGAAAGGGTCGTTTCAGCTAGCGCTGTGCTTCTACACATGTATTTGCTGAACGATGAAAGCGCACAGTAATGCACATTTCTCCCAGCAAAAACACTGTTTCTAAGGAAATGGGAACACACTGAGGAGACACTTGTGGGAGCTACTGTGACTAAAACTGAGCTTCCCTACGCACAGGGAAGCAAGAGAAATGCTGATTTCATCAAGCCCAGTCACATACTCAGAATCTGTACTACTGCGCAAATAGGCATGTCTCTTTAGGCCAAAAACCCATTTCTGACAAAGTTGCCCAAATGCATCTCAGAAGTATGCAACTTGTTCCCTGAGTTAGAAAACGTCGAGAAACGTTCGTTTCTGCTAGCGCTGTGCTTCTACACATGTATTTGCTGAACGGTGAAAGCGCACAGTAATGCACTTTTCTCCCAGCAAATACACTGTTTCTAAGGAAATGGGAACACACTGAGGAGACACTTGTGGGAGCTACTGTGACTAAAACTGAGCTTCCCTACGCACAGGGAAGCTAGAGAAATGCTGATTTCATCAAGTCCAGTTACATACTCAGAATCTGTACTACTGCGCCAATAGGCATGTCTCTTTAGGCAAAAAACTCATTTCTGACAAAGTTGCCCAAATGCATCTCAGAAGTGTGCATCTTGTTCCCTGAGTGAGAAATCGTCAAGAAACGGTCGTTTCTGCTAGCGCTGTGCTTCTACACACGTATTTGCTGAACGGTGAAAGCGCACAGTAATGCACTTTTTTCCCAGCAAATACACTGTTTCTAAGGAAATGGGAACACACTGAGGAGACACTTGTGGGAGCTACTGTGACGAAAACTGAGCTTCCCTACGCACAGGGAAGCAAGAGAAATGCTGATTTCATCAAGCCCAGTTACATACTCAGAATCTGTACTACTGCGCAAATAGGCATGTCTCTGTAGGCAAAACACTCATTTCTGACAAAGTTGCCCAAGTGCATCTCAGAAGTGTGCAACTTGTTCCCTGAGTTAGAAAACGTCGAGAAACGGTCGTTTCTGCTAGCGCTGTGCTTCTACACATGTATTTGCTGAACAGTGAAAGCGCACAGTAATGCACTTTTCTCCCAGCAAATACACTGTTTCTAAGGAAATGGGAACACACTGAGGAGACACTTGTGGGAGCTACTGTGACTAATACTGAGCTTCCCTACGCACAGGGAAGCAAGAGAAATGCTGATTTCATCCAGCCCAGTTACATACTCAGAATCTGTACTACTGCGGAAATAGGCATGTCTCTTTAGGCAAAAAACTCATTTCTGACAAAGTTGCCCAAATGCATCTCAAAGGGTGCAACTTGTTCCCTGAGTTAGAAAACGTCGAGAAACGGTCGCTTCTGCTAGCGCTGTGCTTCTACACATGTACTTGCTGAACGGTGAAAGCGCACAGTAATGCACTTTTCTCCCAGCAAATACACTGTTTCTAAGGAAATGGCAACACACTGAGGAGACACTTGTGGGAGCTACTGTGACTAAAACTGAGCTTCCCTACGCACAGGGAATCAAGAGAAATGCTGATTTCATCAAGCCCAGTTACATACTCAGAATCTGTACTACTGCGCAAATAGGCATGTCTCTTTAGGCAAAAAACTCATTTCTGACAAAGTTGCTCAAATGCGTCTCAGAAGTGTGCAACTTGTTCTCTGAGTTAGAAAACTTTGAGAAACGGTCGTTTCTGCTAGCGCTGTGCATCTACACATGTACTTGCTGAACGGTGAAAGCGCACAGTAATGCACTTTTCTCCCAGCAAATACACTGTTTCTAAGGAAATGGGAACACACTGAGGAGACACTTGTGGGAGCTACTGTGACTAAAACTGAGCTTCCCTACGCACAGGGAAGCAAGAGAAATGCTGATTTCATCAAGCCCAGTTACATACTCAGAATCTGTACTACTGCGCAAATAGGCATGTCTCTTTAGGCAAAAAACTCATTTCTAACAAAGTTGCCCAAATGCATCTCAGAAGTGTGCAACTTGTTCTCTGAGTTAGAAAACATCGAGTAACGTTCGTTTCTGCTAGCGCTGTGCATCTACACATGTACTTGCTGAACGGTGAAAGCGCACAGTAATGCACTTTTCTCCCAGCAAATACACTGTTTCTAAGGAAATGGGAACACACTGAGGAGACACTTGTGGGAGCTACTGTGACTAAAACTGAGCTTCCCTACGCACAGGGAAGCAAGAGAAATGCTGATTTCATCAAGCCCAGTTACATACTCAGAATCTGTACTACTGCGCAAATAGGCATGTCTCTTTAGGCAAAAAACTCATTTCTGACAAAGTTGCCCAAATGCATCTCAGAAGTGTGCAACTTGTTCCCTGAGTTAGAAAACATCGAGAAACGTTCGTTTCTGCTAGCGCTGTGCTTCTACACATGTATTTGCTGAACGGTGAAAGCGCAGAGTAATGCACTTTTCTCCTAGCAAAAACACTGTTTCTAAGGAAATGGGAACACACTGAGGAGACACTTGTGGGAGCTACTGTGAGTAAAACTGAGCTTCCCTACACACAGGGAAGCAAGAGAAATGCTGATTTCATCAAGCCCAGTTACATACTCAGAATCTGTACTACTGCGCAAATAGGCATGTCTCTGTAGGCAGAAAACTCATTTCTGACAAAGTTGCCCAAATGCAACTCAGAAGTGTGCAACTTGTTCCCTGAGATAGAAAACGTCGAGAAACCTTCGTTTCTGCTAGCGCTGTGCTTCTACACATGTATTTGCTGAACGGTGAAAGCACACAGTAATGTACTTTTCTCCCAGCAAATACACTGTTTCTAAGGAAATGGGAACACACTGAGGAGACACTTGTGGGAGCTACTGTGACTAAATCTGAGCTTCCCTACGCACACGGAAGCAAGAGAAATGCTGAATTCATCAAGCCCAGTTACATACTCCGAATCTGTACTACTGCGCAAATAGGCATGTCTCTTTAGGCAAAAAACTCATTTCTGACAAAGTTGCCCAAATGCATCTCAGAAGTGTGCAACTTGTTCCCTGAGTTAGAAAACGTCGAGAAACGGTCTTTTCTGTTAGCGCTGTGCTTCTACACATGTATTTGCTGAACGGTGAAAGCGCACAGTAATGCACTTTTCTCCCAGCAAATACACTGTTTCTAAGGAAATGGGAACACACTGAGGAGACCCTTGTGGGAGCTACTGTGACTAAAACTGAGCCCCCTACGCACAGGGAAGCAAGAGAAATGCTGATTTCATCAAGCCCAGTTACATACTCAGAATCTGTACTACTGGGCAAATAGGCAGGTCTCTTTAGGCAAAAAACTCATTTCCGACAAAGTTGCCCAAATGCATCTCAGAAGTGTGCAACTTGTTCCCTGAGTTAGAAAACATCGAGAAACGTTCGTTTCTGCCAGCGCTGTGATTCTACACATGTATTTGCTGAACGGTGAAAGCGCACAGTAATGCACTTTTCTCCCAGCAAATACACTGTTTCTAAGGAAATGGGAACACACTGAGGAGACACTTGTGGGAGCTACTGTGACTAAAACTGAGCTTCCTTATGCACAGGGAAGCAAGTGAAATGCTGATTTCATCCAGCCCAGTTACATACTCAGAATCTGTACTACTGCGCAAATAGTCATGTCTCTGTAGGCAAAAAACTCATTTCTGACAAAGTTGCCCAAATGCATCTCAGAAGTGTGCAACTTGTTCCCTGAGTTAGAAAACGTCGAGAAACGGTCGTTTCTGCTAGCGCTGTGCTTCTACACATGTACTAGGTGAACGGTGAAAGCGCACAGTAATGCACTTTTCTCCCAGCAAATACACTGTTTCTAAGGAAATGGGAACACACTGAGGAGACACTTGTGGGAGCTTCTGTGACTAAAACTGAGCTTTTCTACGCACAGGGAAGCAAGAGAAATGCTGATTTCATCAAGCCCAGTTACATACTCAGAGTCTGTACTACTGCGCAAATAGGCATGTCTCTTTAGGCAAAAAACTCATTTCTGACAAAGTTGCCCAAATGCATCTCAGAAGTGTGCAACTTGTTCCCTGAGTTAGAAAACATCGAGAAACGGTCGTTTCTGCTAGCGCTGTGCTTCTACACATGTATTTGCTGAACGGTGAAAGCGCACAGTAATGCACTTTTCTCCCAGCAAATACACTGTTTCTAAGGAAATGGGAACACACTGAGGAGACACTTGTGGGAGCTACTGTGACTAAAACTGAGCTTCCCTACGCACAGGGAAGCAAGAGAAATGCTGATTTCATCAAGCCCAGTTACATACTCAGAATCTGTACTACTGAGCAAATAGGCATGTCTCTTTAGGCAAAAAACTCATTTCTGACAAAGTTGCCCAAATGCATCTCAGAAGTGTGCAACCTGTTCCCTGAGTTAGAAAACGTCGAGAAACGTTGCTTTCTGCTTGCGCTGTGCTTCTACACATGTATTTGCTGAACGGTGAAAGCGCACAGTAATGCACTTTTCTCCCAGCAAATACACTGTTTCTAAGGAAATGGGAACACACTGAGGAGACACTTGTGGGAGCTTCTGTGACTAAAACTGAGCTTCTCTACGCACAGGGAAGCAAGAGAAATGCTGATTTCATCAAGCCCAGTTACATACTCAGAATCTGTACTACTGCGCAAATAGGCATGTCTCTTTAGGCACAAATCTCATTTCTGACAAAGTTGCCCAAATGCATCTCAAAAGTGTGCAACCAGTTCCCTGAGTCAGAAAACGTCGAGAAATGGTCGTTTCTGCTAGCGCTGTGCTTCTACACATGTACTTGCTGAACGGTGAAAGCGCACAGTAATGCACTTTACTCCCAGCAAATACACTGTTTCTAAGGAAATGGGAACACACTGAGGAGACACTTGTGGGAGCTACTGTGACTAAAACTGAGCTTCCCTACGCACAGGGAAGCAAGAGAAATGCTGATTTCATCCAGCCCAGTTACATACTCAGAATCTTTACTACTGCGCAAATAGGCATGTCTCTGTAGGCAAAAAACTCATTTCTGACAAAGTTGCCCAAATGCATCTCAGAAGTGTGCAACTTGTTCTCTGAGTTAGAAAACGTCAGCAAACGGTTGTTTCTGCTAGCGCTGTGCTTCTACACATGTACTTGCTGAACGGTGAAAGCGCACAGTAATGCACTTTTCTCCCAGCAAATACACTGTTTCTAAGGAAATGGGAACACATTGAAGAGACACTTGTAGGAGGTATTGTGACTAAAACTGAGCTTCCCTACACACAGGGAAGCAAGAGAAATGCTGATTTCATCAAGCCCAGTTACATAGTCAGAATCTGTACTACTGCGCAAATAGGCATGTCTCTTTAGGCAAAAAACTCATTTCTGACAAAGTTGCCCAAATGCATCTCAGAAGAGTGCAACTTGTTCCCTGAGATAGAAAACATCGAGAAACGCTCGTTTCTGCTAGCACTGTGCTCCTACACATGTACTTGCTGAATGGTGAAAGCGCACAGTAATGCACTTTTCTCCCAGCAAATACACTGTTTCTAAGGAAATGGGAACACACTGAGGAGACACTTGTGGGAGCTACTGTGACTAAAACTGAGCTTCCCTACGCACAGGGAAGCAAGAGAAATGCTGATTTCATCAAGCCCAGTTACATACTCAGAATCTGTGCTACTGCGCAAATAGGCATGTCTCTGTAGGCAAAAAACTCATTTCTGACAAAGTTGCCCAAATGTATCTCAGAAGTGTGCAACTTGTTCCCTGAGTTAGAAAACGTCGAGAAACGGTCTTTTCTGCTAGCGCTGTGCTTCTACACATGTATTTGCTGAACGGTGAAAGCGCACAGTAATGCACTTTTCTCCCAGCAAATACACTGTTTCTAAGGAAATGGGAACATACTGAGGAGACACTTGTGGGAGCTACTGTCACTAAAACTGAGCTTCCCTACGCACAGGGAAGCAAGAGAAATGCTGATTTCTTCCAGCCCAGTTACATACTCAGAATCTGTACTACTGCGCGAATAGGCATGTCTCTTTAGGCAAAAAACTCATTTCTGACAAAGTTGCCCAAATGCATCTCAGAAGTGTGCAACTTGTTCTCTGAGTTAGAAAACGTCGAGAAACGGTTGTTTCTGCTAGCGCTGTGCTTCTACACATGTACTTGCTGAACGGTGAAAGCGCACAGTAATGCACTTTTCTCCCAGCAAATACACTGTTTCTAAGGAAATGGGAACACATTGAGGAGACACTTGTAGGAGGTACTGTGACTAAAACTGAGCTTCCCTACGCACAGGGAAGCAAGAGAAATGCTGATTTCATCAAGCCCAGTTACATAGTCAGAATCTGTACTACTGCGCAAATAGGCATGTCTCTTTAGGCAAAAAACTCATTTCTGACAAAGTTGCCCAAATGCATCTCAGAAGAGTGCAACTTGTTCCCTGAGTTAGAAAACGTCGAGAAACGCTCGTTTCTGCTAGCACTGTGCTTCTACACATGTATTTGCTGAACGGTGAAAGCGCACAGTAATGCACTTTTCTCCCAGCAAATACACTGTTTCTAAGGAAATGGGAACACACTGAGGAGACACTTGTTGGAGCTACTGTGACTAAAACTGAGCTTCCCTATGCACAGGGAAGCAAGAGAAATGCTGATTTCATCAAGCCCAGTTACATACTCAGAATCTGTACTACTGCGCAAATAGGCATGTCTCTTTAGGCAAAAAACTCATTTCTGACACAGTTGCCCAAATGCATCTCAGAAGTGGGCAACTTGTTCTCTGAGTTAGAAAACGTCGAGAAACGTTCGTTTCTGCTAGCGCTGTGCATCTACACATGTACTTGCTGAACGGTGAAAGCGCACAGTAATGCACTTTTCTCCCAGCAAATACACTGTTTCTAAGGAAATGGGAACACACTGAGGAGACACTTGTGGGAGCTACGGTGACTAAAATTGATCTTCCCTACGCACAGGGAAGCAAGAGAAATGCTGATTTCATCAAGCCCAGTTAAATACTCAGAATCTGTACTACTGCGCAAATAGGCATGTCTCTGTAGGCAAAAAACTCATTTCTGACAAAGTTGCCCAAATGCATCTCCAAGGGTGCAACTTGTTCCCTGAGTTAGATAACGTCGAGAAACGTTCGTTTCTGCTAGCGCTGTGCATCTACACATGTACTTGCTGAACGGTGAAAGCGCACAGTAATGCACTTTTCTCCCAGCAAATACACTGTTTCTAAGGAAATGGGAACACACTGAGGAGACACTTGTGGGAGCTACGGTGACTAAAATTGATCTTCCCTACGCACAGGGAAGCAAGAGAAATGCTGATTTCATCCAGCCCAGTTACATACTCAGAATCTTTACTACTGCGCAAATAGGCATGTCTCTTTAGGCAAAAAACTCATTTCTGACAAAGTTGCCCAAATGCATCTCAGAAGTGTGCAACTTGTTCTCTGAGTTAGAAAACGTCGAGAAACGGTTGTTTCTGCTAGCGCTGTGCTTCTACACATGTACTTGCTGAACGGTGAAAGCGCACAGTAATGCACTTTTCTCCCAGCAAATACACTGTTTCTAAGGAAATGGGAACACATTGAGGAGACACTTGTAGGAGGTATTGTGACTAAAACTGAGCTTCCCTACACACAGGGAAGCAAGAGAAATGCTGATTTCATCAAGCCCAGTTACATAGTCAGAATCTGTACTACTGCGCAAATAGGCATGTCTCTTTAGGCAAAAAACTCATTTCTGACAAAGTTGCCCAAATGCATCTCAGAAGAGTGCAACTTGTTCCCTGAGATAGAAAACATCGAGAAACGCTCGTTTCTGCTAGCACTGTGCTCCTACACATGTACTTGCTGAATGGTGAAAGCGCACAGTAATGCACTTTTCTCCCAGCAAATACACTGTTTCTAAGGAAATGGGAACACACTGAGGAGACACTTGTGGGAGCTACTGTGACTAAAACTGAGCTTCCCTACGCACAGGGAAGCAAGAGAAATGCTGATTTAATCAAGCCCAGTTACATACTCAGAATCTGTACTACTGCGCAAATAGGCATGTCTCTGTAGGCAAAAAACACATTTCTGACAAAGTTGCCCAAATGCATCTCAGAAGTGTGCAACTTGTTCCCTGAGTTAGAAAACGTCGAGAAACGGTCTTTTCTGCTAGCGCTGTGCTTCTACACATGTATTTGCTGAACGGTGAAAGCGCATAGTAATGCACTTTTCTCCCAGCAAATACACTGTTTCTAAGGAAATGGGAACATACTGAGGAGACACTTGTGGGAGCTACTGTGACTAAAACTGAGCTTCCCTACGCACAGGGAAGCAAGAGAAATGCTGATTTCATCCAGCCCAGTTACATACTCAGAATCTGTACTACTGCGCAAATAGGCATGTCTCTTTAGGCAAAAAACTCATTTCTGACAAAGTTGCCCAAATGCATCTCAGAAGTGTGCAACTTGTTCTCTGAGTTAGAAAACGTCGAGAATCGGTTGTTTCTGCTAGCGCTGTGCTTCTACACATGTACTTGCTGAACGGTGAAAGCGCACAGTAATGCACTTTTCTCCTAGCAAATACACTGTTTCTAAGGAAATGGGAACACATTGAGGAGACACTTGTAGGAGGTACTGTGACTAAAACTGAGCTTCCCTACGCACAGGGAAGCAAGAGAAAGGCTGATTTCATCAAGCCCAGTTAAATACTCAGAATCTGTACGACTGCGCAAATAGGCATGTCTCTTTAGGCAAAAAACTCATTTCTGACAAAGTTGCCCAAATGCATCTCAGAAGAGTGCAACTTGTTCCCTGAGTTAGAAAACGTCGAGAAACGCTCGTTTCTGCTAGCACTGTGCTTCTACACATGTATTTGCTGAACGGTGAAAGCGCACAGTAATGCACTTTTCTCCCAGCAAATACACTGTTTCTAAGGAAATGGGAACACACTGAGGAGACACTTGTGGGAGCTACTGTGACTAAAACTGAGCTTCCCTACGCACAGGGAAGCAAGAGAAAGGCTGATTTCATCAAGCCCAGTTACATACTCAGAATCTGTACTACTGCGCAAATAGGCATGTCTCTTTAGGCAAAAAACTCATTTCTGACAAAGTTGCCCAAATGCATCTCAGAAGTGGGCAACTTGTTCTCTGAGTTAGAAAACGTCGAGAAACGTTCGTTTCTGATAGCGCTGTGCATCTACACATGTACTTGCTGAACGGTGAAAGCGCACAGTAATGCACTTTTCTCCCAGCAAATACACTGTTTATAAGGAAATGGGAACACACTGAGGAGACACTTGTGGGAGGTACTGTGACTAAAACTGAGCTTCCCTACGCACAGGGAAGCAAGAGAAATGCTGATTTCATCAAGCCCAGTTACATACTCAGAATCTGTACTACTTCGCAAATAGGCATGTCTCTGTAGGCAAAAAACTCATTTCTGACAAAGTTGCCCAAATGCATCTCAAAGGGTGCAACTTGTTCCCAGAGTTAGAAAACGTCGAGAAACGGTCGTTTCTGTTAGCGCTGTGCTTCTACACATGTATTTGCTGAACGGTGAAAGCGCACAGTAATGCACTTTTCTCCCAGCAAATACACTGTTTCTAAGGAAATGGGAACACACTGAGGAGACACTTGTGGGAGCTACTGTGACTAAAACTGAGCTTCCCTACGCACAGGGAAGCAAGAGAAATGCTGATTTCATCAAGCCCAGTTACATACTCAGAATCTGTACTACTGCGCAAATAAGCATGTCTCTTTAGGCAAAAAACTCATTTCTGACAAAGTTGCCCAAATGCATCTCAGAAGTGTGCAACTTGTTCCCTGAGTTAGAAAACGTCGAGAAACGGTCTTTTCTGCTAGCGCTGTGCTTCTGCACATGTATTTGCTGAACGGTGAGAGCACAGTAATGCACTTTTCTCCCAGCAAATATACTGTTTCTAATGAACTGGGAACACACTGAGGAGACACTTGTGGGAGCTACTGTGACTAAAACTGAGCTTCCCTACGCACAGGGAAGCAAGAGAAATGCTGATTTCATCAAGCCCTGTTACATACTCAGAATCTGTACTACTGCGCAAATAGGCATGTCTCTTTAGGCAAAAAACTCATTTCTGACAAAGTTGCCCAAATGCATCTCAGAAGTGTGCCACTTGTTCCCTGAGTTAGAAAACGTCAAGAAACGGTCGTTTCTGCTAGCGCTGTGCTTCTACACATGTAGTTGCTGAACGGTGAAAGCGCACAGCAATGCACTTTTCTCCCAGCAAATACACTGTTTCTAAGGAAATGGGAACACACTGAGGAGACACTTGTGGGAGCTACTGTGACTAAAACTGAGCTTCCCTATGCACAGGGAAGCAAGAGAAATGCTGATTTCATCAAGCCCAGTTACATACTCAGAATCTGTACTACTGCGCAAATAGGCATGTCTCTTTAGGCAAAAAACTCATTTCTGACAAAGTTGCCCAAATGCATCTCAGAAGTGTGCAACTTGTTCTCTGAGTTAGAAAACGTCGAGAAACGTTCGTTTCTGCTAGCGCTGTGCATCTACACATGTACTTGCTGAACGGTGAAAGCGCACAGTAATGCACTTTTCTCCCAGCAAATACACTGTTTCTAAGGAAATGGGAACACACTGAGGAGACACTTGTGGGAGCTACGGTGACTAAAATTGATCTTCCCTACGCACAGGGAAGCAAGAGAAATGCTGATTTCATCAAGCCCAATTACATACTCAGAATCTGTACTACTGCGCAAATAGGCATGTCTCTGTAGGCAAAAAACTCATTTCTGACAAAGTTGCCCAAATGCATCTCAAAGGGTGCAACTTGTTCCCGGAGTTAGAAAACGTCGAGAAACGGTCGTTTCTGCTAGCGCTGTGCTTCTACACATGTATTTGCTGAACGGTGAAAGCGCACAGTAATGCACTTTTCTCCCAGCAAATATACTGTTTCTAAGGAAATGGGAACACACTGAGGAGACACTTGTGGGAGCTACTGTGACTAAAACTGAGCTTCCCTACGCACAGGGAAGCAAGAGAAATGCTGATTTCATCAAGCCCAGCTACATACTCAGAATCTGTACTACTGCGCAAATAGGCATGTCTCTTTAGGCAAAAAACTCATTTCTGACAAAGTTGCCCAAATGCATCTCAGAAGTGTGCAACTTGAAATCTGAGTTAGAAAACATCAAGAAACGTTCGTTTCTGCTAGCTCTGTGCATCTACACATGTACTTGCTGAACGATGAAAGCGCACAGTAATGCACTTTTCTCCCAGCAAATACACTGTTTCTAAGGAAATGGGAACACACTGAGGAGACACTTGTGGGAGCTACTGTGACTAAAACTGAGCTTCCCTACGCACAGGGAAGCAAGAGAATGCTGATTTCATCAAGCCCAGTTACATACTCAGAATCTGTACTACTGCGCAAATAGGCATGTCTCTGTAGGCAAAAAACTCATTTCTGACAAAGTTGCCCAAATGCATCTCAGAAGTGTGTAACTTGTTCCCTGAGTTAGAAAACATCGAGAAACGTTCGTTTTTGCCAGCGCTGTGCTTCTACACATGTACTTGCTGAACGGTGAAAGCGCACAGTAATGCACTTTTCTCCCATCAAATACACTGTTTCTAAGGAAATGGGAACACACTGAGGAGACACTTGTGGGAGCTACTGTGACTAAAACTGAGCTTCCCTACGCACAGGGAAGCAAGAGAAATGCTGATTTCATCAAGCCCAGTTACATACTCAGAATCTGTACTACTGCGCAAATAGGCATGTCTCTGTAGGCAAAAAACTCATTTCGGACAAAGTTGCCCAAATGCATCTCAGAAGTGTGCAACTTGTTCCCTGAGTTAGAAAACGTCGAGAAACGTTCGTTTCTGCTAGCGCTGTGCTTCTACACATGTATTTGCTGAACGGTGAAAGCGCACAGTAATGCACTTTTCTCCCAGTAAATACACTGTTTCTAAGGAAATGGGAACACACTGAGGAGACACTTGTGGGAGCTACTGTGACTAAAACTGAGCTTCCCTACGCACAGAGAAGCAAGAGAAATGCTGATTTCATCAAGCCCAATTACATACTCAGAATCTGTACTACTGCGCAAATAGGCATGTCTCTGTAGGCAAAAAACTCATTTCTGACAAAGTTGCCCAAATGCATCTCAGAAGTGTGCAACTTGTTCCGTGAGTTAGAAAACGTCGAGAAACGGTCGTTTCTGCTAGCGCTGTGCTTCTACACATGTACTTGCTGAACGGTGAAAGCGCACAGTAATGTACTTTTCTCCCAGCAAATACACTGTTTCTAAGGAAATGGGAACACATTGAGGAGACACTTGTGGGAGCTACTGTAACTAAAACTGAGCTTCCTTACGCACAGGGAAGCAAGAGAAATGCTGATTTCATCAAGCCCAGTTACATACTCAGAATCTGTACTACAGCGCAAATAGGCATGTCTCTTTAGGCAAAAAACTCATTTCTGACAAAGTTGCCCAAATGCATCTCAGAAGTGTGCAACTTGTTCCCTGAGTTAGAAAACATCGAGAAACGGTCATTTCTGCTAGCGCTGTGCTTCTACACATGTACTTGCTGAACGGTGAAAGCGCACAGTAATGCACTTTTCTCCCAGGAAATACACTGTTTCTAAGGAAATGGGAACACACTGAGGAGACACTTGTGGGAGCTACTATGACTAAAACTGAGCTTCCCTACGCACAGGGAAGCAAGAGAAATGCTGATTTCATCAAGCCCAGTTACATACACAGAATCTGTACTACTGCGCAAATAGGCATGTCTCTTTAGGCAAAAAACTCATTTTTGACAAAGTTGCCCAAATGCATCTCAGAAGTGTGCAACCTGTTCCCTGAGTTAGAAAACGTCGAGAAACGTTCGTTTCTGCTAGCGCTGTGCTTCTACACATGTATTTGCTGAACGGTGAAAGCACACAGTAATGCACTTTTCTCCCAGCAAATACACTGTTTCTAAGGAAATGGGAACACACTGAGGAGACACTTGTGGGAGCTACTGTGACTAAAACTGAGCTTCCCTACGCACAGGGAAGCAAGAGAAATGCTGATTTCATCAAGCCCAGTTACATACTCAGAATCTGTACTACTGCGCAAATAGGCATGTCTCTTTAGGCAAAAAACTCATTTCTAACAAAGTTGCCCAAATGCATCTCAGAAGTGTGCAACTTGTTCCCTGAGTTAGATAACGTCGAGAAACGTTCGTTTCTGCTAGCGCTGTGCTTCTACACATGTATTTGGTGAACGGTGAAAGCGCACAGTAATGCACTTTTCTCCCAGGAAATACACTGTTTCTAAGGAAATGGGAACACACTGAGGAGACACTTGTGGGAGCTACTATGACTAAAACTGAGCTTCCCTACGCACAGGGAAGCAAGAGAAATGCTGATTTCATCAAGCCCAGTTACATACTCAGAATCTGTACTACTGCGCAAATAGGCATGTCTCTTTAGGCAAAAAACTCATTTTTGACAAAGTTGCCCAAATGCATCTCAGAAGTGTGCAACCTGTTCCCTGAGTTAGAAAACGTCGAGAAACGTTCGTTTCTGCTAGCGCTGTGCTTCTACACATGTATTTGCTGAACGGTGAAAGCGCACAGTAATGCACTTTTCTCCCAGCAAATACACTGTTTCTAAGGAAATGGGAACACACTGAGGAGACACTTGTGGGAGCTACTGTGACTAAAACTGAGCTTCCCTACGCACAGGGAAGCAAGAGAAATGCTGATTTCATCAAGCCCAGTTAGGTACTCAGAATCTGTACTACTGCGCAAATAGGCATGTCTCTGTAGGCAAAAAACTCATTTCTGACAAAGTTGCCCAAATGCATCTCAGAAGTGTGCAACTTGTTCCCTGATTTAGAAAACGTCGAGAAACGTTCGTTTCTGCTAGCGCTGTGCTTCTACACATGTATTTGCTGAACGGTGAAAGCGCACAGTAATGCACTTTTCTCCCAGCAAATACACTGTTTCTAAGGAAATGGGAAGACACTGAGGAGACACTTGTGGGAGCTACTGTAACTAAAACTGAGCTTCCTTACGCACAGGGAAGTAAGAGAAATGCTGATTTCATCAAGCCCAGTTACATACTCAGAATCTGTACTACTGCGCAAATAGGCATGTCTCTTTAGGCAAAAAACTCATTTCTGACAAAGTTGCCCAAATGCATCTCAGAAGTGTGCAACTTGTTCCCTGAGTTAGAAAACATCGAGAAACGGTCATTTCTGCTAGCGCTGTGCTTCTACACATGTATTTGCTGAACGGTGAAAGCGCACAGTAATGCACTTTTCTCCCAGCAAATACACTGTTTCTAAGGAAATGGGAACACACTGAGGAGACACTTGTGGGAGCTACTGTGACTAAAACTGAGCTTCCCTACGCACAGGGAAGCAAGAGAAATGCTGATTTCATCAAGCCCAGTTACATACTCAGAATCTGTACTACTGCGCAAATAGGCATGTCTCTGTAGGCAAAAAACTCATTTCTGACAAAGTTGCCCAAATGCATCTCAGAAGTGTGCAACCTGTTCCCTGAGTTAGATAACGTCGAGAAACGTTCGTTTCTGCTAGCGCTGTGCTTCTACACATGTATTTGCTGAACGGTGAAAGCGCACAGTAATGCACTTTTCTCCCAGCAAATACACTGTTTCTAAGGAAATGGGAACACACTGAGGAGACACTTGTGGGAGCTACTGTGACTAAAACTGAGCTTCCCTACGCACAGGGAAGCAAGAGAAATGCTGATTTCATCAAGCCCAGTTACATACTCAGAATCTGTACTACTGCGCAAATAGGCATGTCTCTGTAGGCAAAAAACTCATTTCTGACAAAGTTGCCCAAATGCATCTCAGAAGTGTGCAACTTGTTCCCTGAGTTAGAAAACGTCGAGAAACGTTCGTTTCTGCTAGCGCTGTGCTTCTACACATGTATTTGCTGAACGGTGAAAGCGCACAGTAATGCACTTTTCTCCCAGCAAATACACTGTTTCTAAGGAAATGGGAAGACACTGAGGAGACACTTGTGGGAGCTACTGTAACTAAAACTGAGCTTCCTTACGCACAGGGAAGCAAGAGAAATGCTGATTTCATCAAGCCCAGTTACATACTCAGAATCTGTACTACTGCGCAAATAGGCATGTCTCTTTAGGCAAAAAACTCATTTCTGACAAAGTTGCCCAAATGCATCTCAGAAGTGTGCAACTTGTTCCCTGAGTTAGAAAACATCGAGAAACGGTCATTTCTGCTAGCGCTGTGCTTCTACACATGTATTTGCTGAACGGTGAAAGCGCACAGTAATGCACTTTTCTCCCAGCAAATACACTGTTTTTAAGGAAATGGGAACACACTGAGGAGACACTTGTGGGAGCTACTGTGACTAAAACTGAGCTTCCCTACGCACAGGGAAGCAAGAGAAATGCTGATTTCATCAAGCCCAGTTACATACTCAGAATCTGTACTACTGCGCAAATAGGCATGTCTCTGTAGGCAAAAAACTCATTTCTGACAAAGTTGCCCAAATGCATCTCAGAAGTGTGCAACCTGTTCCCTGAGTTAGATAACGTCGAGAAACTTTCCTTTCTGCTAGCGCTGTGCTTCTACACATGTATTTGCTGAACGGTGAAAGCGCACAGTAATGCACTTTTCTCCCAGCAACTACACTGTTTCTAAGGAAATGGGAACACACTGAGGAGACACTTGTGGGAGCTACTGTGACTAAAACTGAGCTTCCCTACGCACAGGGAAGCAAGAGAAATGCTGATTTCATCAAGCCCAGTTACATACTCAGAATCTGTACTACTGCGCAAATAGGCATGAATCTGTAGGCAAAAAACTCATTTCTGACAAAGATGCCCAAATGCATCTCAGAAGTGTGCAACTTGTTCCCTGAGTTAGAAAACGTCGAGAAACGTTCGTTTCTGCTAGCACTGTACTTCTACACATGTATTTGCTGAACGGTGAAAGCGCACAGTAATGCACTTTTCTCCCAGCAAATACACTGTTTCTAAGGAAATGGGAACACACTGAGGAGACACTTGTGGGAGCTACTGTGACTAAAACTGAGCTTCCCTACACACAGGGAAGCAAGAGAAATGCTGATTTCATCAAGCCCAGTTACATACTCAGAATCTGTACTACTGCGCAAATAGGCATGTCTCTGTAGGCAAAAAACTCATTTCTGACAAAGTTGCCCAAATGCATCTCAGAAGTGTGCAACTTGTTCCCTGAGATAGAAAACGTCGAGAAACGTTCGTTTCTGCTAGCGCTGTGCTTCTACACATGTATTTGCTGAACGGTGAAAGCACACAGTAATGTACTTTTCTCCCAGCAAATACACTGTTTCTAAGGAAATGGGAACACACTGAGGAGACACTTGTGGGAGCTACTGTGACTAAAACTGAGCTTCCCTACGCACAGGGAAGCAAGAGAAATGCTGATTTCATCAAGCCCAGTTACATACTCAGAATCTGTACTACTGCGCAAATAGGCATGTCTCTGTAGGCAAAAAACTCATTTCTGACAAAGTTGCCCAAATGCGTCTCAGAAGTGTGCAACTTGTTCCCTGAGTTAGAAAACGTCGAGAAACGGTCGTTTCTGCTAGCGCTGTGCTTCTACACATGTATTTGCTTAACGGTGAAAGCCCACAGTAACGCACTTTTCTCCCAGCAAATACACTGTTTCTAAGGAAATGGGAACACACTGAGGAGACACTTGTGGGAGCTACTGTGACTAAAACTGAGGTTCCCTACGCACAGGGAAGCAAGAGAAAGGCTGATTTCATCAAGCCCAGTTACATACTCAGAATCTGTACTACTGCGCAAATAGGCATGTCTCTGTAGGCAAAAAACTCATTTCGGACAAAGTTGCCCAAATGCATCTCAGAAGTGTGCAACTTGTTCCCTGAGTTAGAAAACATCGAGAAACGTTCGTTTCTGCTAGCGCTGTGCTTCTACACATGTATTTGCTGAATGGTGAAAGCACACAATAATGCACTTTTCTCCCAGCAAATACATTGTTTCTAAGGAAATGGGAACACACTGAGGAGACACTTGTGGGAGCTACTGTGACTAAAACTGAGCTTCCCTACGCACAGGAAAGCAAGAGAAAGGCTGATTTCATCAAGCCCAGTTACATACTCAGAATCTGTACTACTGTGCAAATAGACATGTCTCTGTAGGCAAAAAACGCATTTCTGACAAAGTTGCCCAAATGCATCTCAGAAGTGTGCAACTTGTTCCCTGAGTTAGAAAACATCGAGAAACGGTCATTTCTGCTAGCGCTGTGCTTCTACACATGTATTTGCTGAACGGTGAAAGCGCACAGTAATGCACTTTTCTCCCAGGAAATACACTGTTTCTAAGGAAATGGGAACACACTGAGGAGACACTTGTGGGAGCTACTGTGACTAAAACTGAGCTTCCCTACGCACAGGGAAGCAAGAGAAATGCTGATTTCATCAAGCCCAGTTACATACTCAGAATCTGTACTACTGCGCAAATAGGCATGTCTCTGTAGGCAAAAAACTCATTTCTGACAAAGTTGCCCAAATGCGTCTCAGAAGTGTAAAACTTGTTCCCTGAGTTAGAAAACGTCGAGAAACGGTCGTTTCTGCTAGCGCTGTGCTTCTACACATGTATTTGCTGAACGGTGAAAGCGCACAGTAATGCACTTTTCTCCCAGCAAATACACTGTTTCTAAGGAACTGGGAACACACTGAAGAGACACTTGTGGGAGCTACTGTGACTAAAACTGAGTTTCCCTACGCACAGGGAAGCAAGAGAAATGCTGATTTCATCAAGCCCAGTTACATACTCAGAATCTGTACTACTGCGCAAATAGGCATGTCTCTGTAGGCAAAAAACTCATTTCTGACAAAGTTGCCCAAATGCACCTCAGAAGTGTGCAACTTGTTCCCTGAGTTAGAAAACGTCGTGAAACGGTCGTTTCTGCTAGCGCTGTGCTTCTACACATGTATTTGCTTAACGGTGAAAGCCCACAGTAACGCACTTTTCTCCCAGCAAATACACTGTTTCTAAGGAAATGGGAACACACTGAGGAGACACTTGTGGGAGCTACTGTGACTAAAACTGAGCTTCCCTACGCACAGGGAAGCAAGAGAAAGGCTGATTTCATCAAGCCCAGTTACATACTCAGAATCTGTACTACTGCGCGAATAGGCATGTCTCTGTAGGCAAAAAACTCATTTCGGACAAAGTTGCCCAAATGCATCTCAGAAGTGTGCAACTTGTTCCCTGAGTTAGAAAACATCGAGAAACGTTCGTTTCTGCTAGCGCTGTGCTTCTACACATGTATTTGCTGAATGGTGAAAGCACACAGTAATGCACTTTTCTCCCAGCAAATACACTGTTTCTAAGGAAATGGGAACACACTGAGGAGACACTTGTGGGAGCTACTGTGACTAAAACTGACCTTCCCTACGCACAGGGAAGCAAGAGAAAGGCTGATTTCATCAAGCCCAGTTACATACTCAGAATCTGTACTACTGCGCAAATAGGCATGTCTCTTTAGGCAAAAAACTCATTTCTGACAAAGTTGCCCAAATGCATCTCAGAAGTGTGCAACTTGTTCCCTGAGTTAGAAAACATCGAGAAACGGTCATTTCTGCTAGCGCTGTGCTTCTACACATGTATTTGGTGAACGGTGAAAGCGCACAGTAATGCACTTTTCTCCCAGGAAATACACTGTTTCTAAGGAAATGGGAACACACTGAGGAGACACTTGTGGGAGCTACTATGACTAAAACTGAGCTTCCCTACGCACAGGGAAGAAAGAGAAATGCTGATTTCATCAAGCCCAGTTACATACTCAGAATCTGTACTACTGCGCAAATAGGCATGTCTCTTTAGGCAAAAAACTCATTTTTGACAAAGTTGCCCAAATGCATCTCAGAAGTGTGCAACCTGTTCCCTGAGTTAGAAAACGTCGAGAAACGTTCGTTTCTGCTAGCGCTGTGCTTCTACACATGTATTTGCTGAACGGTGAAAGCGCACAGTAATGCACTTTTCTCCCAGCAAATACACTGTTTCTAAGGAAATGGGAACACACTGAGGAGACACTTGTGGGAGCTACTGTGACTAAAACTGAGCTTCCCTACGCACAGGGAAGCAAGAGAAATGCTGATTTCATCAAGCCCAGTTACGTACTCAGAATCTGTACTACTGCGCAAATAGGCATGTCTCTGTAGGCAAAAAACTCATTTCTGACAAAGTTGCCCAAATGCATCTCAGAAGTGTGCAACTTGTTCCCTGAGTTAGAAAACGTCGAGAAACGTTCGTTTCTGCTAGCGCCGTGCTTCTACACATGTATTTGCTGAACGGTGAAAGCGCACAGTAATGCACTTTTCTCCCAGCAAATACACTGTTTCTAAGGAAATGGGAACACACTGAGGAGACACTTGTGGGAGCTACTGTAACTAAAACTGAGCTTCCTTACGCACAGGGAAGCAAGAGAAATGCTGATTTCATCAAGCCCAGTTACATACTCAGAATCTGTACTACTGCGCAAATAGGCATGTCTCTTTAGGCAAAAAACTCATTTCTGACAAAGTTGCCCAAATGCATCTCAGAAGTGTGCAAGTTCTTCCCTGAGTTAGAAAACATCGAGAAACGGTCATTTCTGCTAGCGCTGTGCTTCTACACATGTATTTGCTGAACGGTGAAAGCGCACAGTAATGCACTTTTCTCCCAGCAAATACACTGTTTCTAAGGAAATGGGAACACACTGAGGAGACACTCGTGGGAGCTACTGTGACTAAAACTGAGCTTCCCTACGCACAGGGAAGCAAGAGAAATGCTGATTTCATCAAGCCCAGTTACATACTCAGAATCTGTACTACTGCGCAAATAGGCATGTCTCTGTAGGCAAAAAACTCATTTCTGACAAAGTTGCCCAAATGCATCTCAGAAGTGTGCAACCTGTTCCCTGAGTTAGATAACGTCGAGAAACTTTCCTTTCTGCTAGCGCTGTGCTTCTACACATGTATTTGCTGAACGGTGAAAGCGCACAGTAATGCACTTTTCTCCCAGCAAATACACTGTTTCTAAGGAAATGGGAACACACTGAGGAGACACTTGTGGGAGCTACTGTGACTAAAACTGAGCTTCCCTACGCACAGGGAAGCAAGAGAAATGCTGATTTCATCAAGCCCAGTTACATACTCAGAATCTGTACTACTGCGCAAATAGGCATGTCTCTGTAGGAAAAAAAACTCATTTCTGACAAAGTTGCCCAAATGCATCTCAGAAGTGTGCAACTTGTTCCCTGAGTTAGAAAACGTCGAGAAACGTTCGTTTCTTCTAGCGCTGTGCTTCTACACATGTATTTGCTGAACGGTGAAAGCGCACAGTAATGCACTTTTCTCCCAGCAAATACACTGTTTCTAAGGAAATGGGAAGACACTGAGGAGACACTTGTGGGAGCTACTGTGACTAAAACTGAGCTTCCTTACGCACAGGGAAGCAAGAGAAATGCTGATTTCATCAAGCCCAGTTACATACTCAGAATCTGTACTACTGCGCAAATAGGCATGTCTCTTTAGGCAAAAAACTCATTTCTGACAAAGTTGCCCAAATGCATCTCAGAAGTGTGCAACTTGTTCCCTGAGTTAGAAAACATCGAGAAACGGTCATTTCTGCTAGCGCTGTGCTTCTACACATGTATTTGCTGAACGGTGAAAGCGCACAGTAATGCACTTTTCTCCCAGGAAATACACTGTTTCTAAGGAAATGGGAACACACTGAGGAGACACTTGTGGGAGCTACTATGACTAAAACTGAGCTTCCCTACGCACAGGGAAGCAAGAGAAATGCTGATTTCATCAAGCCCAGTTACATACTCAGAATCTGTACTACTGCGCAAATAGGCATGTCTCTTTAGGCAAAAAACTCATTTTTGACAAAGTTGCCCAAATGCATCTCAGAAGTGTGCAACCTGTTCCCTGAGTTAGAAAACGTCGAGAAACGTTCGTTTCTGCTAGCGCTGTGCTTCTACACATGTATTTGCTGAACGGTGAAAGCGCACAGTAATGCACATTTCTCCCAGCAAAAACACTGTTTCTAAGGAAATGGGAACACACTGAGGAGACACTTGTGGGAGCTACTGTGACTAAAACTGAGCTTCCCTACGCACAGGGAAGCAAGAGAAATGCTGATTTCATCAAGCCCAGTTACGTACTCAGAATCTGTACTACTGCGCAAATAGGCATGTCTCTGTAGGAAAAAAAACTCATTTCTGACAAAGTTGCCCAAATGCATCTCAGAAGTGTGCAACTTGTTCCCTGAGTTAGAAAACGTTGAGAAACGTTCGTTTCTTCTAGCGCTGTGCTTCTACACATGTATTTGCTGAACGGTGAAAGCGCACAGTAATGCAATTTTCTCCCAGGAAATACACTGTTTCTAAGGAAATGGGAGCACACTGAGGAGACACTTGTGGGAGCTACTATGACTAAAACTGAGCTTCCCTACGCACAGGGAAGAAAGAGAAATGCTGATTTCATCAAGCCCAGTTACATACTCAGAATCTGTACTACTGCGCAAATAGGCATGTCTCTTTAGGCAAAAAACTCATTTTTGACAAAGTTGCCCAAATGCATCTCAGAAGTGTGCAACCTGTTCCCTGAGTTAGAAAACGTCGAGAAACGTTCGTTTCTGCTAGCGCTGTGCTTCTACACATGTATTTGCTGAACGGTGAAAGCGCACAGTAATGCACTTTTCTCCCAGCAAATACACTGTTTCTAAGGAAATGGGAACACACTGAGGAGACACTTGTGGGAGCTACTGTGACTAAAACTGAGCTTCCCTACGCACAGGGAAGCAAGAGAAATGCTGATTTCATCAAGCCCAGTTACGTACTCAGAATCTGTACTACTGCGCAAATAGGCATGTCTCTGTAGGCAAAAAACTCATTTCTGACAAAGTTGCCCAAATGCATCTCAGAAGTGTGCAACTTGTTCCCTGAGTTAGAAAACGTCGAGAAACGTTCGTTTCTGCTAGCGCCGTGCTTCTACACATGTATTTGCTGAACGGTGAAAGCGCACAGTAATGCACTTTTCTCCCAGCAAATACACTGTTTCTAAGGAAATGGGAAGACACTGAGGAGACACTTGTGGGAGCTACTGTAACTAAAACTGAGCTTCCTTACGCACAGGGAAGCAAGAGAAATGCTGATTTCATCAAGCCCAGTTACATACTCAGAATCTGTACTACTGCGCAAATAGGCATGTCTCTTTAGGCAAAAAACTCATTTCTGACAAAGTTGCCCAAATGCATCTCAGAAGTGTGCAAGTTCTTCCCTGAGTTAGAAAACATCGAGAAACGGTCATTTCTGCTAGCGCTGTGCTTCTACACATGTATTTGCTGAACGGTGAAAGCGCACAGTAATGCACTTTTCTCCCAGCAAATACACTGTTTCTAAGGAAATGGGAACACACTGAGGAGACACTCGTGGGAGCTACTGTGACTAAAACTGAGCTTCCCTACGCACAGGGAAGCAAGAGAAATGCTGATTTCATCAAGCCCAGTTACATACTCAAAATCTGTACTACTGCGCAAATAGGCATGTCTCTGTAGGCAAAAAACTCATTTCTGACAAAGTTGCCCAAATGCATCTCAGAAGTGTGCAACCTGTTCCCTGAGTTAGATAACGTCGAGAAACTTTCCTTTCTGCTAGCGCTGTGCTTCTACACATGTATTTGCTGAACGGTGAAAGCGCACAGTAATGCACTTTTCTCCCAGCAAATACACTGTTTCTAAGGAAATGGGAACACACTGAGGAGACACTTGTGGGAGCTACTGTGACTAAAACTGAGCTTCCCTACGCACAGGGAAGCAAGAGAAATGCTGATTTCATCAAGCCCAATTACATACTCAGAATCTGTACTACTACGCAAATAGGCATGTCTCTTTAGGCAAAAAACTCATTTCTGACAAAGTTGCCCAAATGCATCTCAGAAGTGTGCAACTTGTTCCGTGAGTTAGAAAACGTCGAGAAACGGTCGTTTCTGCTAGCGCTGTGCTTCTACACATGTACTTGCTGAACGGTGAAAGCGCACAGTAATGTACTTTTCTCCCAGCAAATACACTGTTTCTAAGGAAATGGGAACACACTGAGGAGACACTTGTGGGAGCTACTGTAACTAAAACTGAGCTTCCTTACGCACAGGGAAGCAAGAGAAATGCTGATTTCATCAAGCCCAGTTACATACTCAGAATCTGTACTACTGCGCAAATAGGCATGTCTCTTTAGGCAAAAAACTCATTTCTGACAAAGTTGCCCAAATGCATCTCAGAAGTGTGCAACTTGTTCCCTGAGTTAGAAAACATCGAGAAACGGTCATTTCTGCTAGCGCTGTGCTTCTACACATGTATTTGCTGAACGGTGAAAGCGCACAGTAATGCACTTTTCTCCCAGGAAATACACTGTTTCTAAGGAAATGGGAACACACTGAGGAGACACTTGTGGGAGCTACTATGACTAAAACTGAGCTTCCCTACGCACAGGGAAGCAAGAGAAATGCTGATTTCATCAAGCCCAGTTACATACTCAGAATCTGTACTACTGCGCAAATAGGCATGTCTCTTTAGGCAAAAAACTCATTTTTGACAAAGTTGCCCAAATGCATCTCAGAAGTGTGCAACCTGTTCCCTGAGTTAGAAAACGTCGAGAAACGTTCGTTTCTGCTAGCGCTGTGCTTCTACACATGTATTTGCTGAACGGTGAAAGCGCACAGTAATGCACTTTTCTCCCAGCAAAAACACTGTTTCTAAGGAAATGGGAACACACTGAGGAGACACTTGTGGGAGCTACTGTGACTAAAACTGAGCTTCCCTACGCACAGGGAAGCAAGAGAAATGCTGATTTCATCAAGCCCAGTTACATACTCAGAATCTGTACTACTGCGCAAATAGGCATGTCTCTGTAGGAAAAAAAACTCATTTCTGACAAAGTTGCCCAAATGCATCTCAGAAGTGTGCAACTTGTTCCCTGAGTTAGAAAACGTCGAGAAACGTTCGTTTCTTCTAGCGCTGTGCTTCTACACATGTATTTGCTGAACGGTGAAAGCGCACAGTAATGCAATTTTCTCCCAGGAAATACACTGTTTCTAAGGAAATGGGAGCACACTGAGGAGACACTTGTGGGAGCTACTATGACTAAAACTGAGCTTCCCTACGCACAGGGAAGAAAGAGAAATGCTGATTTCATCAAGCCCAGTTACATACTCAGAATCTGTACTACTGCGCAAATAGGCATGTCTCTTTAGGCAAAAAACTCATTTTTGACAAAGTTGCCCAAATGCATCTCAGAAGTGTGCAACCTGTTCCCTGAGTTAGAAAACGTCGAGAAACGTTCGTTTCTGCTAGCGCTGTGCTTCTACACATGTATTTGCTGAACGGTGAAAGCGCACAGTAATGCACTTTTCTCCCAGCAAATACACTGTTTCTAAGGAAATGGGAACACACTGAGGAGACACTTGTGGGAGCTACTGTGACTAAAACTGAGCTTCCCTACGCACAGGGAAGCAAGAGAAATGCTGATTTCATCAAGCCCAGTTACGTACTCAGAATCTGTACTACTGCGCAAATAGGCATGTCTCTGTAGGCAAAAAACTCATTTCTGACAAAGTTGCCCAAATGCATCTCAGAAGTGTGCAACTTGTTCCCTGAGTTAGAAAACGTCGAGAAACGTTCGTTTCTGCTAGCGCCGTGCTTCTACACATGTATTTGCTGAACGGTGAAAGCGCACAGTAATGCACTTTTCTCCCAGCAAATACACTGTTTCTAAGGAAATGGGAAGACACTGAGGAGACACTTGTGGGAGCTACTGTAACTAAAACTGAGCTTCCTTACGCACAGGGAAGCAAGAGAAATGCTGATTTCATCAAGCCCAGTTACATACTCAGAATCTGTACTACTGCGCAAATAGGCATGTCTCTTTAGGCAAAAAACTCATTTCTGACAAAGTTGCCCAAATGCATCTCAGAAGTGTGCAAGTTCTTCCCTGAGTTAGAAAACATCGAGAAACGGTCATTTCTGCTAGCGCTGTGCTTCTACACATGTATTTGCTGAACGGTGAAAGCGCACAGTAATGCACTTTTCTCCCAGCAAATACACTGTTTCTAAGGAAATGGGAACACACTGAGGAGACACTCGTGGGAGCTACTGTGACTAAAACTGAGCTTCCCTACGCACAGGGAAGCAAGAGAAATGCTGATTTCATCAAGCCCAGTTACATACTCAAAATCTGTACTACTGCGCAAATAGGCATGTCTCTGTAGGCAAAAAACTCATTTCTGACAAAGTTGCCCAAATGCATCTCAGAAGTGTGCAACCTGTTCCCTGAGTTAGATAACGTCGAGAAACTTTCCTTTCTGCTAGCGCTGTGCTTCTACACATGTATTTGCTGAACGGTGAAAGCGCACAGTAATGCACTTTTCTCCCAGCAAATACACTGTTTCTAAGGAAATGGGAACACACTGAGGAGACACTTGTGGGAGCTACTGTGACTAAAACTGAGCTTCCCTACGCACAGGGAAGCAAGAGAAATGCTGATTTCATCAAGCCCAATTACATACTCAGAATCTGTACTACTACGCAAATAGGCATGTCTCTTTAGGCAAAAAACTCATTTCTGACAAAGTTGCCCAAATGCATCTCAGAAGTGTGCAACTTGTTCCGTGAGTTAGAAAACGTCGAGAAACGGTCGTTTCTGCTAGCGCTGTGCTTCTACACATGTACTTGCTGAACGGTGAAAGCGCACAGTAATGTACTTTTCTCCCAGCAAATACACTGTTTCTAAGGAAATGGGAACACACTGAGGAGACACTTGTGGGAGCTACTGTAACTAAAACTGAGCTTCCTTACGCACAGGGAAGCAAGAGAAATGCTGATTTCATCAAGCCCAGTTACATACTCAGAATCTGTACTACTGCGCAAATAGGCATGTCTCTTTAGGCAAAAAACTCATTTCTGACAAAGTTGCCCAAATGCATCTCAGAAGTGTGCAACTTGTTCCCTGAGTTAGAAAACATCGAGAAACGGTCATTTCTGCTAGCGCTGTGCTTCTACACATGTATTTGCTGAACGGTGAAAGCGCACAGTAATGCACTTTTCTCCCAGGAAATACACTGTTTCTAAGGAAATGGGAACACACTGAGGAGACACTTGTGGGAGCTACTATGACTAAAACTGAGCTTCCCTACGCACAGGGAAGCAAGAGAAATGCTGATTTCATCAAGCCCAGTTACATACTCAGAATCTGTACTACTGCGCAAATAGGCATGTCTCTTTAGGCAAAAAACTCATTTTTGACAAAGTTGCCCAAATGCATCTCAGAATTGTGCAACCTGTTCCCTGAGTTAGAAAACGTCGAGAAACGTTCGTTTCTGCTAGCGCTGTGCTTCTACACATGTATTTGCTGAACGGTGAAAGCGCACAGTAATGCACTTTTCTCCCAGCAAAAACACTGTTTCTAAGGAAATGGGAACACACTGAGGAGACACTTGTGGGAGCTACTGTGACTAAAACTGAGCTTCCCTACGCACAGGGAAGCAAGAGAAATGCTGATTTCATCAAGCCCAGTTACATACTCAGAATCTGTACTACTGCGCAAATAGGCATGTCTCTGTAGGAAAAAAAACTCATTTCTGACAAAGTTGCCCAAATGCATCTCAGAAGTGTGCAACTTGTTCCCTGAGTTAGAAAACGTCGAGAAACGTTCGTTTCTTCTAGCGCTGTGCTTCTACACATGTATTTGCTGAACGGTGAAAGCGCACAGTAATGCACTTTTCTCCCAGCAAATACATTGTTTCTAAGGAAATGGGAAGACACTGAGGAGACACTTGTGGGAGCTACTGTGACTAAAACTGAGCTTCCTTACGCACAGGGAAGCAAGAGAAATGCTGATTTCATCAAGCCCAGTTACATACTCAGAATCTGTACTACTGCGCAAATAGGCATGTCTCTTTAGGCAAAAAACTCATTTCTGACAAAGTTGCCCAAATGCATCTCAGAAGTGTGCAACTTGTTCCCTGAGTTAGAAAACATCGAGAAACGGTCATTTCTGCTAGCGCTGTGCTTCTACACATGTATTTGCTGAACGGTGAAAGCGCACAGTAATGCACTTTTCTCCCAGCAAATACACTGTTTTTAAGGAAATGGGAACACACTGAGGAGACACTTGTGGGAGCTACTGTGACTAAAACTGAGCTTCCCTACGCACAGGGAAGCAAGAGAAATGCTGATTTCATCAAGCCCAGTTACATACTCAGAATCTGTACTACTGCGCAAATAGGCATGTCTCTGTAGGCAAAAAACTCATTTTTGACAAAGTTGCCCAAATGCATCTCAGAAGTGTGCAACCTGTTCCCTGAGTTAGATAACGTCGAGAAACTTTCCTTTCTGCTAGCGCTGTGCTTCTACACATGTATTTGCTGAACGGTGAAAGCGCACAGTAATGCACTTTTCTCCCAGCAAATACACTGTTTCTAAGGAAATGGGAACACACTGAGGAGACACTTGTGGGAGCTACTGTGACTAAAACTGAGCTTCCCTACGCACAGGGAAGCAAGAGAAATGCTGATTTCATCAAGCCCAGTTACATACTCAGAATCTGTACTACTGCGCAAATAGGCATGAATCTGTAGGCAAAAAACTCATTTCTGACAAAGATTGCCAAATGCATCTCAGAAGTGTGCAACTTGTTCCCTGAGTTAGAAAACGTCGAGAAACGTTCGTTTCTGCTAGCACTGTACTTCTTCACATGTATTTGCTGAACGGTGAAAGCGCACAGTAATGCACTTTTCTCCCAGCAAATACACTGTTTCTAAGGAAATGGGAAGACACTGAGGAGACACTTGTGGGAGCTACTGTGACTAAAACTGAGCTTCCCTACGCACAGGGAAGCAAGAGAAATGCTGATTTCATCAAGCCCAGTTACATGCTCAGAATCTGTACTACTGCGCAAATAGGCATGTCTCTTTAGGCAAAAAACTCATTTCTGACAAAGTTGCCCAAATGCATCTCAGAAGTGTGCAACTTCTTCCCTGAGTTAGAAAACGTCGAGAAACGGTCGTTTCTGCTAGCGCTGTGCTTCTACACATGTATTTGCTGAACGGTGAAAGCGCACAGTAATGCACTTTTCTCCCAGCAAATACACTGTTTAAAAAGAAATGGGAACACACTGAGGAGACACTTGTGGGAGCTACTGTGACTAAAACTGAGCTTCCCTACGCACAGGGAAGCAAGAGAAATGCTGATTTCATCAAGCCCAGTTACATACTCAGAATCTGTACTACTGCGCAAATAGGCATGAATCTGTAGGCAAAAAACTCATTTCTGACAAAGTTGCCCAAATGCATCTCAGAAGTGTGCAACTTGTTCCCTGAGTTAGAAAATGTCGAGAAACGGTCGTTTCTGCTAGCGCTGTGCTTCTACACACGTATTTGCTGAACGGTGAAAGCGCACAGCAATGCACTTTTCTCCCAGCAAATACACTGTTTCTAAGGAAATGGGAACACACTGAGGAGACACTTGTGGGAGCTACTGTGACTAAAACTGAGCTTCCCTACGCACAGGGAAGCAAGAGAAATGCTGATTTCATCAAGCCCAGTTACATATTCAGAATCTGTACTACTGCGCAAATAGGCATGAATCTGTAGGCAAAAAACTCATTTCTGACAAAGTTGCCCAAATGCATCTCAGAAGTGTGCAACTTGTTCCCTGAGTTAGAAAACGTCGAGAAACGTTCGTTTCTGCTAGCGCTGTGCTTCTACACATGTACTTGCTGAACGGTAAAAGCGCACAGTAATGCACTTTTCTCCCAGCAAATACACTGTTTCTAAGGAAATGGTAACACACTGAGGAGACACTTGTGGGAGCTACTGTGACTAAAACTGAGCTTCCTTACGCACAGGGAAGCAAGAGAAATGCTGATTTCATCAAGCCCAGTTACATACTCAGAATCTGTACTACTGCGCAAATAGGCATGTCTCTTTAGGCAAAAAACTCATTTCTGACAAAGTTGCCCAAATGCATCTCAGAAGTGTGCAACTTGTTCCCTGAGTTAGAAAACATCGAGAAACGGTCATTTCTGCTAGCGCTGTGCTTCTACACATGTATTTGCTGAACGGTGAAAGCGCACAGTAATGCACTTTTCTCCCAGGAAATACACTGTTTCTAAGGAAATGGGAACACACTGAGGAGACACTTGTGGGAGCTACTATGACTAAAACTGAGCTTCCCTACGCACAGGGAAGCAAGAGAAATGCTGATTTCATCAAGCCCAGTTACATACTCAGAATCTGTACTACTGCGCAAATAGGCATGTCTCTTTAGGCAAAAAACTCATTTTTGACAAAGTTGCCCAAATGCATCTCAGAAGTGTGCAACCTGTTCCCTGAGTTAGAAAACGTCGAGAAACGTTCGTTTCTGCTAGCGCTGTGCTTCTACACATGTATTTGCTGAACGGTGAAAGCGCACAGTAATGCACATTTCTCCCAGCAAAAACACTGTTTCTAAGGAAATGGGAACACACTGAGGAGACACTTGTGGGAGCTACTGTGACTAAAACTGAGCTTCCCTACGCACAGGGAAGCAAGAGAAATGCTGATTTCATCAAGCCCAGTTACGTACTCAGAATCTGTACTACTGCGCAAATAGGCATGTCTCTGTAGGAAAAAAAACTCATTTCTGACAAAGTTGCCCAAATGCATCTCAGAAGTGTGCAACTTGTTCCCTGAGTTAGAAAACGTCGAGAAACGTTCGTTTCTTCTAGCGCTGTGCTTCTACACATGTATTTGCTGAACGGTGAAAGCGCACAGTAATGCACTTTTCTCCCAGCAAATACACTGTTTCTAAGGAAATGGGAAGACACTGAGGAGACACTTGTGGGAGCTACTGTGACTAAAACTGAGCTTCCTTACGCACAGGGAAGCAAGAGAAATGCTGATTTCATCAAGCCCAGTTACATACTCAGAATCTGTACTACTGCGCAAATAGGCATGTCTCTTTAGGCAAAAAACTCATTTCTGACAAAGTTGCCCAAATGCATCTCAGAAGTGTGCAACTTGTTCCCTGAGTTAGAAAACATCGAGAAACGGTCATTTCTGCTAGCGCTGTGCTTCTACACATGTATTTGCTGAACGGTGAAAGCGCACAGTAATGCACTTTTCTCCCAGCAAATACACTGTTTTTAAGGAAATGGGAACACACTGAGGAGACACTTGTGGGAGCTACTGTGACTAAAACTGAGCTTCCCTACGCACAGGGAAGCAAGAGAAATGCTGATTTCATCAAGCCCAGTTACATACTCAGAATCTGTACTACTGCGCAAATAGGCATGTCTCTTTAGGCAAAAAACTCATTTCTGAAAAAGTTGCCCAAAATCATCTCAGAAGTGTGCAACTTGTTTCCTGAGTTAGAAAACGTCGAGAAACGTTCGTTTCGGTTAGAGCTGTGCTTCTACAAATGTATTTGCTGAACGGTGAAAGCACACAGTGATGCACTTTTCTACCAGCAAATACACTGTTTCTAAGGAACTGGGAACACACTGAGGAGACACTTGTGGGAGCTACTGTGACTAAAACTGAGCTTCCCTACGCACAGGGAAGCAAGAGAAATGCTGATTTCATCAAGCCCAGTTACATACTCAGAATCTGTACTACTGCGCAAATAGGCATGTCTCTTTAGGCAAAAAACTCATTTCTGACAAAGTTGCCCAAATGCATCTCAGAAGTGTGCAACTTGTTCCCTGAGTTAGAAAACGTCGAGAAACGTTCGTTTCTGCTAGCGCTGTGCTTCTACACATGTATTTGCTGAACGGTGAAAGCGCAGTGATGCACTTTTCTCCCAGCAAATACACTGTTTCTAAGGAAATGGGAACACACTGAGGGGACACTTGTGGGAGCTACTGTGACTAAAATTGAGCTTCCCTACGCACAGGGAAGCAAGAGAAATGCTGAATTCCTCAAGCCGAGTTACATACTCAGAATCTGTACTACTGCGCAAATAGGCATGTCTCTGTAGGCAAAAAACTCATTTCTGACAAAGTTGCCCAAATGCATCTCAGAAGTGTGCAACTTGTTCACTGAGTTAGAAAACGTCGAGAAACGGTCGTTTCTGCTAGCGCTGTGCTTCTACACATGTATTTGCTGAACGGTGAAAGCACACAGTGATGCACTTTTCTCCCAGCAAATACACTGTTTCTAAGGAAATGGGAACACACTGAGGAGACACTTGTGGGAGCTACTGTGACTAAAACTGAGCTTCCCTACGCACAGGGAAGCAAGAGAAATGCTGATTTCATCAAGCCCAGTTATATATTCAGAATCTGTACTACTGCGCAAATAGGCATGTCTCTGTAGGCAAAAAACTCATTTCTGACAAAGTTGCCCAAATGCATCTCAGAAGTGTGCAACTTGTTCCCTGAGTTAGAAAACGTCGAGAAACGGTCGTTTCTGCTAGCGCTGTGCTTCTACACATGTATTTGCTGAACGGTGAAAGCACACAGTGATGCACTTTTCTCCCAGCAAATACTCTGTTTCTAAGGAAATGGGAACACACTGGGGAGACACTTGTGGGAGCTACTGTGACTAAAACTGAGCTTCCCTACGCACAGGGAAGCAAGAGAAATGCTGATTTCATCAAGCCCAGTTACATACTCAGAATCTGTACTACTGCGCAAATAGGCATGTCTCTTTAGGCAAAAAACTCATTTCGGACAACATTGCCCAAATGCATCTCAGAAGTGTGCAACTTGTTCCCTGAGTTAGAAAACGTTGAGAAACGTTAGTTTCTGCTAGCACTGTGCTTCTACACATATATTTGCTGAACGGTGAAAGCGCACAGTGATGCACTTTTCTCCCAACAAATACACTGTTTCTAAGGAAATGGGAACACACTGAGGAGACACTTGTGGGAGCTACTGTGACTAAAACTGAGCTTCCCTACGCACAGGGAAGCAAGAGAAATGCTGATTTCATCAAGCCCAGTTACATACTCAGAATCTGTACTACTGCGCAAATAGGCATGTCTCTTTAGGCAAAAAACTCAGTTCTGACAAAGTTGCCCAAATGCATCTCAGAAGTGTGCAACTTGTTCCCTGAGTTAGAAAACATCGAGAAACGGTTGTTTCTGCTAGCGCTGTGCTTCTACACATGTATTTGCTGAACGGTGAAAGCGCACAGTAATGCACTTTTCTCCCAGCAAATACACTGTTTCTAAGGAAATGGGAACACACTGAGGAGACACTTGTGGGAGCTACTTTGACTAAAACTGAGCTTCCCTATGCACAGGGAAGAAAGAGAAATGCTGATTTCATCAAGCCCAGTTACATACTCAGAATCTGTACTACTGCGCAAATAGGCATGTCTCTGTAGGCAAAAAACTCATTTCTGACAAAGTTACCCAAATGCATCTCAGAAGTGTGCAACTTGTTCCCTGAGTTAGAAAACGTCGAGAAACGTTCGTTCCTGCTAGCGCTGTGCTTCTACACATGTATTTGCTGAACGGTGAAAGCGCACAGTAATGCACTTTTCTCCCAGCAAAAACACTGTTTCTAAGGAAATGGGAACACACTGAGGAGACACTTGTGGGAGCTACTGTGACTAAAACTGAGCTTCCCTACGCACAGGGAAGAAAGGGAAATGCTGATTTCATCAAGCCCAGTTACATACTCAGAATCTGTACTACTGCGCAAATAGGCATGTCTCTGTAGGCAAAAAACTCATTTCTGACAAAGTTACCCAAATGCATCTCAGAAGAGTGCAACTTGTTCCCTGAGTTAGAAAACGTCGAGAAACGTTCGTTTCTGCTAGTGCTGTGCTTCTACACATGTATTTGCTGAACGGTGGAAGCGCACAGTAATGCACTTTTCTCCCAGCAAATACACTGTTTCTAAGGAAATGGGAACACACTGAGGAGACACTTGTGGGAGCTACTGTGACTAAAACTGAGCTTCCCTACGCACAGGGAAGCAAGAGAAATGCTGATTTCATCAAGCCCAGTTACATACTCAGAATCTGTACTACTGCGCAAATAGGCATGTCTCTGTAGGCAAAAAACTCATTTCTGACAAAGTTGCCCAAATGCATCTCAGAAGTGTGCCACTTACTCACTGAGTTAGAAAACGTCGAGAAACGTTCGTTTCTGCTAGCGCTGTGCTTCTACACATGTATTTGCTGAACGTTGATAGCGCACAGTAATGTACTTTTCTCCCAGCAAATACAGTGTTTCTAAGGAACTGGGAACACACTGAGGAGACACTTGTGGGAGCTACTGTGACTAAAACTGAGCTTCCCTACGCACAGGGAAGCAAGAGAAATGCTGATTTCATCCAGCCCAGTTACATACTCAGAATCTGTACTACTGCGCAAATAGGCATGTCTCTGTAGGCAAAAAACTCATTTCTGACAACGTTGCCCAAATGCATCTCAGAAGTGTGCAACTTGTTCCCTGAGTTAGAAAACGTCGAGAAACGGTTGTTTCTGCTAGCGCTGTGCTTCTACACATGTATTTGCTGAACGGTGAAAGCGATCAGTAATGCACTTTTCTCCCAGCAAATACACTGTTTCTAAGTAACTGGGAACACACTGAGGAGACACTTGTGGGAGCTACTGTGACTAAAACTGAGCTTCCCTACGCACAGGGAAGCAAGAGAAATGCTGATTTCATCAAGCCCAGTTACATACTCAGAATCTGTACTACTGCGCAAATAGGCATGTCTCTTTAGGCAAAAAACTCATTTCTGACAATGTTTCCCAAATGCATCTCAGAAGTGTGCAACTTGTTCCCTGAGTTAGAAAACGTCGAGAAACGTTCGTTTCTGCTAGCGCTGTGCTTCTACACATGTGTTTGCTGAACGGTGAAAGCGCACAGTAATGCACTTTTCTCCCAGCAAATACACTGTTTCTAAGGAAATGGGAACACACTGAGGAGACCCTTGTGGGAGCTACTGTGACTAAAAGTGAGCTTCCCTACGCACAGGGAAGCAAGAGAAATGCTGATTTCATCAAGCCCAGTTACATACTCAGAATCTGTACTACTGCGCAAATAGGCATGTCTCTGTAGGCAAAAAACTCATTTTTGATAAAGTTACCCCAATGCATCTCAGAAGTGTGCAACTTGTTCCCTGAGTTAGAAAACGTCGAGAAACGTTCGTTTCTGCTAGCGCTGTGCTTCTACACATGTATTTGCTGAACGGTGAAAGCGCAAAGTAATGCACTTTAACCCAGCAAATACACTGTTTCTAAGGAAATGGGAACACACTAAGGAGACACTTGTGGGAGCTACTGTGACTAAAACTGAGCTTCCCTACGCACAGGGAAGCAAGAGAAATGCTGATTTCATCAAGCCCAGTTACATACTCAGAATCTGTACTACTGCGCAAATAGGCATGTCTCTTTAGGCAAAAAATTCATTTCTGACAAAGTTGCCCAATAGCATCTCAGAAGTGTGCAACTTGTTCCCTGAGTTAGAAAACGTCGAGAAACGTTGGTTTCTGCTAGCGCTGTGCTTCTACACATGTATTTGCTGAACGATGAAAGCGCACAGTGATGCACTTTTCTCCCAGCAAATACACTGTTTCTAAGGAAATGGGAACACACTGAGGGGACACTTGTGGGAGCTACTGTGACTAAAACTGAGCTTCCCTACGCACAGGGAAGCAAGAGAAATGCTGATTTCATCAAGCCTGTTACATACTCAGAATCTGTACTACTGTGCAAATAGGCATGTCTCTGTAGGCAAAAAACTCATTTCTGACAAAGTTGCCCAAATGCATCTCAGAAGTGTGCCACTTCTTCCCTGAGTTAGAAAAAGTCGAGAAACGGTCGTTTCAGATAGCGCTGTGCTTCTACACATGTATTTCCTGAACGGTTAAAGCGCACAGTAATGCACTTTTCTCCCAGCAAATACACTGTTTCTTAGGAAATGGGAACACACTGAGGAGACACTTGTGGGAGCTACTGTGACTAAAACTGAGCTTCCCTACGCACAGGGAAGCAAGAGAAATGCTGATTTCATCAAGCCCAGTTACATACTCAGAATCTGTACTATTGCGCAAATAGGCATGTCTCTTTAGGCAAAAAACTCATTTCTGACAAAGTTGCCCAAATGCATCTCAGAAGTGTGCAACTTGTTCCCTGAGTTAGAAAACGTTGAGAAACGGTCGTTTCTTCTAGCGCTGTGCTTCTACACATGTATTTGCTGAACGGTGAAAGCGCACAGTAATGCACTTTTCTCCCAGCAAATACACTGTTTCTAAGGAAATGGGAACACACTGAGGAGACACTTGTGGGAGCTACTGTGACTAAAACTGAGCTTCCCTACGCACAGGGAAGCAAGAGAAATGCTGATTTCATCAAGCCCAGTTACATACTCAGAATCTGTACTACTGCGCAAATAGGCATGAATCTGTAGGCAAAAAACGCATTTCTGACAAAGTTGACCAAATGCATCTCAGAAGTGTGCAACTTGTTCCCTGAGTTAGAAAATGTCGAGAAACGGTCGTTTCTGCTAGCGCTGTGCTTCTACACACGTATTTGCTGAACGGTGAAAGCGCACAGCAATGCACTTTTCTCCCAGCAAATACACTGTTTCTAAGGAAATGGGAACACACTGAGGAGACACTTGTGGGAGCTACTGTGACTAAAACTGAGCTTCCCTACGCACAGGGAAGCAAGAGAAATGCTGATTTCATCAAGCCCAGTTACATACTCAGAATCTGTACGACTGCGCAAATAGGCATGAATCTGTAGGCAAAAAACTCATTTCTGACAAAGATGCCCAAATGCATCTCAGAAGTGTGCCACTTGTTCCCTGAGTTAGAAAACGTCGAGAAACGTTCCTTTCTGCTAGCACTGTGCTTCTACACATGTATTTGCTGAACGGTGAAAGCGCACAGTAATGCACTTTTCTCCCAGCAAATACACTGTTTCTAAGGAAATGGGAACACACTGAGGAGACACTTGTGGGAGCTACTGTGACTAAAACTGAGCTTCCCTACGCACAGGGAAGCAAGAGAAATGCTGATTTCATCAAGCCCAGTTACATACTCAGAATCTGTACTACTGCGCAAATAGGCATGTCTCTTTCGCCAAAAAACTCATTTCTGACAAAGTTGCCCAAATGCATCTCAGAAGTGTGCAACTTGTTCTCTGAGTTAGAAAACATCGAGAAACGGTCGTTTCTGCTAGCGCTGTGCTTCTACACATGTATTTGCTGAACGGTGAAAGCGCACAGTAATGCACTTTTCTCCCAGCAAATACACTGTTTCTAAGGAAATGGGAACACACTGACGAGACACTTGTGGGAGCTACTGTGACTAAAACTGAGCTTCCCTACGCACAGGGAAGCAAGAGAAATGCTGATTTCATCAAGCCCAGTTACATACTCAGAATTTGTACTACTGCGCAAATAGGCATGTGTCTGTAGGCAAAAAACTCATTTCTGACAAAGTTGCCCAAATGCATCTCAGAAGTGTGCAACTTGTTCCCTGAGTTAGAAAAAGTCGAGAAACGTTCGTTTCTGCTAGCGCTGTGCTTCTACACATGTATTTGCTTAACGGTGAAAGCGCAAAGTAATGCACATTTCTCCCATCAAATACACTGTTTCTAAGGAAATGGGAACACACTGAGGAGACACTTGTGGGAGCTACTGTGACTAAAACTGAGCTTCCCTATGCACAGGGAAGCAAGAGAAATGCTGATTTAATCAAGCCTAGTTACATCCTCAGAATCTGTACTACTGCGCAAATAGGCATGTCTCTTTAGGCAAAAACCTCATTTCTGACAAAGTTGCCCAAATGCATCTCAGAAGTGTGCAACTTGTTTTCTGAGTTAGAAAACGTCGAGAAACGTTCGTTTCTGCTAGCGCTGTGCTTCTACACATGTACTTGCTGAACGGTAAAAGCACACAGTAATGCACTTTTCTCCCAGCAAATACACTGTTTCTAAGGAAATGGTAACACACTGAGGAGACACTTGTGGGAGCTACTGTGACTAAAACTGAGCTTCCCTACGCACAGGGAAGCAAGAGAAATGCTGATTTCATCAAGCCCAGTTACATACTCAGAATCTGTACTACTGCGCAAATAGGCAAGTCTCTGTAGGCAAAAAACTCATTTCTGACAAAGATGCCCAAATGCATCTCAGAAGTGTGCAACTTGTTCCCTGAGTTAGAAAACGTCGAGAAACGTTTGTTTCTGCTAGCGCTGTGCTTCTACACATGTTTTTGCTGAACGGTGAAAGCGCACAGTAATGCACTTTTCTCCCAGCAAATACACTGTTTCTAAGGAAATGGTAACACACTGAGGAGACACTTGTGGGAGCTACTGTGACTAAAACTGAGCTTCCCTACGCACAGGGAAGAAAGGGAAATGCTGATTTCATCAAGCCCAGTTACATACTCAGAATCTGTACTACTGCGCAAATAGGCATGTCTCTTTAGGCAAAAAACTCATTTATGACAATGTTTCCCAAATGCATCTCAGAAGTGTGCAACTTGTTCCCTGAGTTAGAAAACGTCGAGAAACGTTCGTTTCTGCTAGCGCTGTGCTTCTACACATGTATTTGCTGAACGGTGAAAGCGCACAGTAATGCACTTTTCTCCCAGTAAATACACTGTTTCTAAGGAACTGGGAACACACTGAGGAGACACTTCTGGGAGCTACTGTGACTAAAACTGAGCTTCCCTACGCACAGGGAAGCAAGAGAAATGCTGATTTCATCAAGCCCAGTTACATACTCAGAATCTGTACTACTGCGCAAATAGGCATGTCTCTTTAGGCAAAAAACTCATTTCTGACAAAGTTGCCCAAATGCATCTCAGAAGTGTGCAACTTGTTCCCTGAGTTAGAAAACGTCGAGAAACGTTCGTTTCTGCTAGCGCTGTGCTTCTACACATGTATTTGCTGAACGGTGAAAGCGCAGTGATGCACTTTTCTCCCAGCAAATACACTGTTTCTAAGGAAATGGGAACACACTGAGGGGACACTTGTGGGAGCTACTGTGACTAAAATTGAGCTTCCCTACGCACAGGGAAGCAAGAGAAATGCTGAATTCATCAAGCCGAGTTACATACTCAGAATCTGTACTACTGCGCAAATAGGCATGTCTCTGTAGGCAAAAAACTCATTTCTGACAAAGTTGCCCAAATGCATCTCAGAAGTGTGCAACTTGTTCACTGAGTTAGAAAACGTCGAGAAACGGTCGTTTGTGCTAGCGCTGTGCTTCTACACATGTATTTGCTGAACGGTGAAAGCGCACAGTAATGCACTTTTCTCCCAGCAAATACACTGTTTCTAAGGAAATGGGAACACACTGAGGAGACACTTGTGGGAGCGACTGTGACTAAAACTGAACTTCCCTACACACAGGAAAGCAAGAGAAATGCTGATTTCATCAAGCCCAGTTACATACTCAGAATCTGTACGACTGCGCAAATAGGCTTGTCTCTTTAGGCAAAAAACTCATTTCTGACAAAGTTGCCCAAATGCATCTCAGAAGTGTGCAACTTGTTCCCTGAGTTAGAGATCGTTGAGAAACGTTCGTTTCTGCTAGCACTGTGCTTCTACACATATATTTGCTGACCGGTGATAGCGCACAGTGATGCACTTTTCTCCCAGCAAATACACTGTTTCTAAGGAAATGGGAACACACTGAGGAGACACTTGTGGGAGCTACTGTGACTAAAACTGAGCTTCCCTATGCACAGGGAAGCAAGAGAAATGCTGATTTCATCAAGCCCAGTTATATACTCAGAATCTGTACTACTGCGCAAATAGGCATGTCTCTTTAGGCAAAAAACTCATTTCTGACACAGTTGCCCAAATGCATCTCAGAAGTGTGCAACTTGTTCCCTGAGTTAGAAAACGTCGAGAAACGTTCGTTTCTGCTAGCGCTGTGCTTCTACACATGTATTTGCTGAACGGTGAAAGCGCAGTGATGCACTTTTCTCCCAGCAAATACACTGTTTCTAAGGAAATGGGAACACACTGAGGGGACACTTGTGGGAGCTACTGTGACTAAAATTGAGCTTCCCACGCACAGGGAAGCAAGAGAAATGCTGAATTCATCAAGCCGAGTTACATACTCAGAATCTGTACTACTGCGCAAATAGGCATGTCTCTGTAGGCAAAAAACTCATTTCTGACAAAGTTGCCCAAATGCATCTCAGAAGTGTGCAACTTGTTCACTGAGTTAGAAAACGTCGAGAAACGGTCGTTTCTGCTAGCGCTGTGCTTCTACACATGTATTTGCTGAACGGTGAAAGCGCACAGTAATGCACTTTTCTCCCAGCAAATACACTGTTTCTAAGGAAATGGGAACACACTGAGGAGACACTTGTGGGAGCTACTGTGACTAAAACTGAGCTTCCCTACGCACAGGAAAGCAAGAGAAATGCTGATTTCATCAAGCCCAGTTACATACTCAGAATCTGTACGACTGCGCAAATAGGCTTGTCTCTTTAGGCAAAAAACTCATTTCTGACAAAGTTGCCCAAATGCATCTCAGAAGTGTGCAACTTGTTCCCTGAGTTAGAGAACGTTGAGAAACGTTCGTTTCTGCTAGCACTGTGCTTCTACACATATATTTGCTGAACGGTGATAGCGCACAGTGATGCACTTTTCTCCCAGCAAATACACTGTTTCTAAGGAAATGGGAACACACTGAGGAGACACTTGTGGCAGCTACTGTGACTAAAACTGAGCTTCCCTATGCACAGGGAAGCAAGAGAAATGCTGATTTCATCAAGCCCAGTTATATACTCAGAATCTGTACTACTGCGCAAATAGGCATGTCTCTGTAGGCAAAAAACTCATTTCGGACAAAGTTGCCCAAATGCATCTCAGAAGTGTGCAACTTGTTCCCTGAGTTAGAAAACGTCGAGAAACGGTCGTTTCTGCTAGCGCTGTGCTTCTACACATATATTTGCTGAACGGTGAAAGCGCACAGTGATGCACTTTTCTCCCAACAAATACAATGTTTCTAAGGAAATGGGAACACACTGAGGAGACACTTGTGGGAGCTACTGTGACTAAAACTGAGCTTCCCTACGCACAGGGAAGCAAGAGAAATGCTGATTTCATCAAGCCCAGTTACATACTCAGAATCTGTACTACTGCGCAAATAGGCATGTCTCTGTAGGCAAAAAACTCAGTTCTGACAAAGTTGCCCAAATGCATCTCAGAAGTGTGCAACTTGTTCCCTGAGTTAGAAAACATCGAGAGACGGTTGTTTCTGCTAGCGCTGTGCTTCTACACATGTATTTGCTGAACGGTGAAAGCGCACAGTAATGCACTTTTCTCCCAGCAAATACACTGTTTCTAAGGAAATGGTAACACACTGAGGAGACACTTGTGGGAGCTACTGTGACTAAAACTGAGCTTCCCTACGCACAGGGAAGAAAGGGAAATGCTGATTTCATCAAGCCCAGTTACATACTCAGAATCTGTACTACTGCGCAAATAGGCATGTCTCTTTAGACAAAAAACTCATTTCTGACAATGTTTCCCAAATGCATCTCAGAAGTGTGCAACTTGTTCCCTGAGTTAGAAAACGTCGAGAAACGTTCGTTTCTGCTAGCGCTGTGCTTCTACACATGTATTTGCTGAACGGTGAAAGCACACAGTAATGCACTTTTCTCCCAGCAAATACACTGTTTCTAAGGAACTGGGAACACACTGAGGAGACACTTCTGGGAGCTACTGTGACTAAAACTGAGCTTCCCTACGCACAGGGAAGCAAGAGAAATGCTGATTTCATCAAGCCCAGTTACATACTCAGAATCTGTACTACTGCGCAAATAGGCATGTCTCTTTAGGCAAAAAACTCATTTCTGACAAAGTTGCCCAAATGCATCTCAGAAGTGTGCAACTTGTTCCCTGAGTTAGAAAACGTCGAGAAACGTTCGTTTCTGCTAGCGCTGTGCTTCTACACATGTATTTGCTGAACGGTGAAAGCGCAGTGATGCACTTTTCTCCCAGCAAATACACTGTTTCTAAGGAAATGGGAACACACTGAGGGGACACTTGTGGGAGCTACTGTGACTAAAATTGAGCTTCCCTACGCACAGGGAAGCAAGAGAAATGCTGAATTCATCAAGCCGAGTTACATACTCAGAATCTGTACTACTGCGCAAATAGGCATGTCTCTGTAGGCAAAAAACTCATTTCTGACAAAGTTGCCCAAATGCATCTCAGAAGTGTGCAACTTGTTCACTGAGTTAGAAAACGTCGAGAAACGGTCGTTTCTGCTAGCGCTGTGCTTCTACACATGTATTTGCTGAACGGTGAAAGCACACAGTAATGCACTTTTCTCCCAGAAAATACACTGTTTCTAAGGAAATGGGAACACACTGAGGAGACACTTGTGGGAGCGACTGTGACTAAAACTGAGCTTCCCTACGCACAGGAAAGCAAGAGAAATGCTGATTTCATCAAGCCCAGTTACATACTCAGAATCTGTACGACTGCGCAAATAGGCTTGTCTCTTTAGGCAAAAAACTCATTTCTGACAAAGTTGCCCAAATGCATCTCAGAAGTGTGCAACTTGTTCCCTGAGTTAGAGAACGTTGAGAAACGTTCGTTTCTGCTAGCACTGTGCTTCTACACATATATTTGCTGAACGGTGATAGCGCACAGTGATGCACTTTTCTCCCAGCAAATACACTGTTTCTAAGGAAATGGGAACACACTGAGGAGACACTTGTGGGAGCTACTGTGACTAAAACTGAGCTTCCCTACGCACAGGGAAGCAAGAGAAATGCTGATTTCATCAAGCCCAGTTATATACTCAGAATCTGTACTACTGCGCAAATAGGCATGTCTCTGTAGGCAAAAAACTCATTTCGGACAAAGTTGCCCAAATGCATCTCAGAAGTGTGCAACTTGTTCCCTGAGTTAGAAAACGTCGAGAAACAGTCGTTTCTGCTAGCGCTGTGCTTCTACACATGTATTTGCTGAACGGTGAAAGCACACAGTGATGCACTTTTCTCCTAGCAAATACACTGTTTCTAAGGAAATGGGAACACACTGGGGAGACACTTGTGGGAGCTACTGTGACTAAAACTGAGCTTCCCTACGCACAGGGAAGCAAGAGAAATGCTGATTTCATCAAGCCCAGTTACATACTCAGAATCTGTACTACTGCGCAAATAGGCATGTCTCTTTAGGCAAAAAACTCATTTCGGACAACGTTGCCCAAATGCATCTCAGAAGTGTGCAACTTGTTCCCTGAGTTAGAAAACGTTGAGAAACGTTAGTTTCTGCTAGCACTGTGCTTCTACACATATATTTGCTGAACGGTGAAAGCGCACAGTGATGCACTTTTCTCCCAACAAATACACTGTTTCTAAGGAAATGGGAACACACTGAGGAGACACTTGTGGGAGCTACTGGGACTAAAACTGAGCTTCCCTACGGACAGGGAAGCAAGAGAAATGCTGATTTCATCAAGCCCAGTTACATACTCAGAATCTGTACTACTGCGCAAATAGGCATGTCTCTGTAGGCAAAAAACTCAGTTCTGACAAAGTTGCCCAAATGCATCTCAGAAGTGTGCAACTTGTTCCCTGAGTTAGAAAACATCGAGAAACGGTTGTTTCTGCTAGCGCTGTGCTTCTACACATGTATTTGCTGAACGGTGAAAGCGCACAGTAATGCACTTTTCTCCCAGCAAATACACTGTTTCTAAGGAAATGGGAACACACTGAGGAGACACTTGTGGGAGCTACTGTGACTAAAACTGAGCTTCCCTATGCACAGGGAAGAAAGAGAAATGCTGATTTCATCAAGCCCAGTTACATACTCAGAATCTGTACTACTGCGCAAATAGGCATGTCTCTGTAGGCAAAAAACTCATTTCTGACAAAGTTGCCCAAATGCATCTCAGAAGTGTGCAACTTGTTCCCTGAGTTAGAAAACGTCGAGAAACGTTTGTTTCTGCTAGCGCTGTGCTTCTACACATGTATTTGCTGAACGGTGAAAGCGCACAGTAATGCACTTTTCTCCCAGCAAATACACTGTTTCTAAGGAAATGGTAACACACTGAGGAGACACTTGTGGGAGCTACTGTGACTAAAACTGAGCTTCCCTACGCACAGGGAAGAAAGGGAAATGCTGATTTCATCAAGCCCAGTTACATACTCAGAATCTGTACTACTGCGCAAATAGGCATGTCTCTGTAGGCAAAAAACTCATTTCTGACAAAGTTGCCCAAATGCATCTCAATAGTGTTCAACTTGTTCCCGGAATTAGAAAACGTCGAGAAACGTTCCTTTCTGCTAGCACTGTGCTTCTACACATGTATTTGCTGAACGTGAAAGCGCACAGTAATGCAGTTTTCTCCCAGCAAATACACTGTTTCTAAGGAAATGGGAACACACTGAGGAGACACTTGTGGGAGCTACTGTGACTAAAACTGAGCTTCCCTACGCACAGGGAAGAAAGAGAAATGCTGATTTCATCAAGCCCAGTTACATACTCAGAATCTGTACTACTGCGCAAATAGGCATGTCTCTGTAGGCAAAAAACTCATTTCTGACAAAGTTGCCCAAATGCATCTCAGAAGTGTGCCACTTACTCACTGAGTTAGAAAACGTCGAGAAACGTTCGTTTCTGCTAGCGCTGTGCTTCTACACATGTATTTGCTGAACGGTGAAAGCGCACAGTAATGTACTTTTCTCCCAGCAAATACACTGTTTCTAAGGAACTGGGAACACACTGAGGAGACACTTGTGGGAGCTACTGTGACTAAAACTGAGCTTCCCTACGCACAGGGAAGCAAGAGAAATGCTGATTTCATCCAGCCCAGTTACATACTCAGAATCTGTACTACTGCGCAAATAGGCATGTCTCTGTAGGCAAAAAAAACTCATTTCTGACAACGTTGCCCAAATGCATCTCAGAAGTGTGCAACTTGTTCCCTGAGTTAGAAAACGTCGAGAAACGGTCGTTTCTGCTAGCGCTGTGCTTCTACACATGTATTTGCTGAACGGTGAAAGCGATCAGTAATGCACTTTTCTCCCAGCAAATACACTGTTTCTAAGTAACTGGGAACACACTGAGGAGACACTTGTGGGAGCTACTGTGACTAAAACTGAGCTTCCCTACGCACAGGGAAGCAAGAGAAATGCTGATTTCATCAAGCCCAGTTACATACTCAGAATCTGTACTACTGCGCAAATAGGCATGTCTCTTTAGGCAAAAAACTCATTTCTGACAAAGTTGCCCAAATGCATCTCAGAAGTGTGCAACTTGTTCCCTGAGTTAGAAAACGTCGAGAAACGTTCGTTTCTGCTAGCGCTGTGCTTCTACACATGTATTTGCTGAACGGTGAAAGCACACAGTGATGCACTTTTCTCCCAGCAAATACACTGTTTCTAAGGAAATGGGAACACACTGAGGGGACACTTGTGGGAGCTACTGTGACTAAAACTGAGCTTCCCTACGCACAGGGAAGCAAGAGAAATGCTGATTTCATCAAGCCTGTTACATACTCAGAATCTGTACTACTGTGCAAATAGGCATGTCTCTGTAGGCAAAAAACTCATTTCTGACAAAGTTGCCCAAATGCATCTCAGAAGTGTGCCACTTCTTCCCTGAGTTAGAAAAAGTCGAGAAACGGTCGTTTCAGATAGCGCTGTGCTTCTACACATGTATTTGCTGAACGGTGAAAGCGCACAGTAATGCACTTTTCTCTAAGCAAATACACTGTTTCTAAGGAACTGGGAACACACTGAGGAGACACTTGTGGGAGCTCCTGTGACTAAAACTGAGCTTCCCTACACACAGGGAAGCAAGAGAAATGCTGATTTCATCCAGCCCAGTTACATACTCAGAATCTGTACTACTGCCCAAATAGGCATGTCTCTGTAGGCAAAAAACTCATTTCTGACAAAGTTGCCCAAATGCATCTCAGAAGTGTGCAACTTGTTCCCTGAGTTAGAAAACGTCGAGAAACGTTCGTTTCTGCTAGCGCTGTGCTTCTACACATGTATTTGCTGAACGGTGAAAGCGCACAGTGATGCACTTTTCTCCCAGCAAATACAGTGTTTCTAAGGAAATGGGAACACACTGAGGAGACACTTGTGGGAGCTACTGTGACTAAAACTGAGCTTCCCTACGCACAGGGAAGCAAGAGAAATGCTGATTTCATCAAGCCCAGTTACATACTCAGAATCTGTACTACTGCGCAAATAGGCATGTCTCTGTAGGCAAAAAACTCATTTCTGACAAAGTTGCCCAAATGCATCTCAGAAGTGTGCAACTTGTTCCCTGAGTTAGAAAACGTCGAGAAACGGTCGTTTCAGCTAGTGCTGTGCTTCTACACATGTATTTGCTGAACGGTGAAAGCGCACAGTAATGCACTTTTCTCCCAGCAAATACACTGTTTCTAAGGAACTGGGAACACACTGAGGAGACACTTGTGGGAGCTACTGTGACTAAAACTGAGCTTCCCTACACACAGGGAAGCAAGAGAAATGCTGATTTCATCAAGCCCAGTTACATACTCAGAATCTGTACTACTGCGCAAATAGGCATGTCTCTGTAGGCAAAAACTCATTTTTGAGAAAGTTACCCAAATGCATCTCAGAAATGTGCAACTTGTTCCCTGAGTTAGAAAACGTCGAGAAACGTTCGTTTCTGCTAGCGCTGTGCTTCTACACATGTATTTGCTGAACGGTGAAAGCGCACAGTAATGCACTTTTCTCCCAGCAAATACACTGTTTCTAAGGAAATGGGAACACACTGAGGAGACACTTGTGGGAGGTACTGTGACTAAAACTGAGCTTCCCTACGCACAGTGAAGCCAGAAAAATGCTGATTTCATCAAGCCCAGTTACATACTCAGAATCTGTACTACTGGGCAAATAGGCATGTCTCTTTAGGCAAAAAACTCATTTCTGACAAAGTTGCCCAAATGCATCTCAGAAGTGTGCAACTTGTTCCCTGAGTTAGAAAACGTGGAGAAACGGTCGTTTCTGCTAGCGCTGTGCTTCTACACATGTATTTGCTGAACGGTGAAAGCGCACAGTAATGCACTTTTCTCCCAGCAAATACACTGTTTCTAAAAAACTGGGAACACACTGAGGAGACACTTGTGGGAGCTACTGTGACTAAAACAGAGCTTCCCTACGCACAGGGAAGCAAGAGAAATGCTGATTTCATCAAGCCTAGTTACATACTCAGAATCTGTACTACTGCGCAAATAGGCATGTCTCTGTAGGCAAAAAACTCATTTCTGACAAAGTTGCCCAAATGCATCTCAGAATTGTGCAACTTGTTCCCTGAGTTAGAAAACGTCGAGAAACGGTCGTTTCTGCTAGCGCTGTGCTTCTACACATGTATTTGCTGAACGGTGAAAGCACACAGTGATGCACTTTTCTCCCAGCAAATACACTGTTTCTAAGGAAATGGGAATACACTGAGGGGACACTTGTGGGAGCTACTGTGGCTAAAACTGAGCTTCCCTACGCACAGGGAAGCAAGAGAAATGCTGATTTCATCAAGCCCAGTTACATACTCAGAATCTGTACTACTGCGCAAATAGGCATGTCTCTGTAGGCAAAAAACTCATTTCTGACAAAGTTGCACAAATGCATTTCAGAAGTGTGCCACTTGTTCCCTGAGTTAGAAAAAGTCGAGAAACGGTCGTTTCTGCTAGCGCTGTGCTTCTACACATGTATTTGCTGAACGGTGAAAGCGCACAGTAATGCACTTTTCTCCCAGCAAATACACTGTTTCTAAGGAACTGGGAACACACTGAGGAGACACTTGTGGGAGCTCCTGTGACTAAAACTGAGCTTCCCTACACACAGGGAAGCAAGAGAAATGCTGATTTCATCAAGCCCAGTTACATACTCAGAATCTGTACTACTGCGCAAATAGGCATGAATCTGTAGGCAAAAAACTCATTTCTGACAAAGTTGCCCAAATGCATCTCAGAAGTGTGCCACTTGTTCCCTGAGTTAGAAAACGTCGAGAAACGTTCGTTTCTGCTAGCGATGTGCTTCTACACATGCATTTGCTGAACGGTGAAAGCGCACAGTAATGCACTTTTCTCCCAGCAAATACACTGCTTCTAAGGAACTGGGAACACACTGAGGAGACACTTGTGGGAGCTACTGTGACTAAAACTGAGCTTCCCTATGCACAGGGAAGCAAGAGAAATGCTGATTTCATCAAGCCCAGTTACATACTCAGAATCTGTACTACTGCGCAGATAGGCATGTCTCTGTAGGCAAAAAACTCATTTCTGACAAAGTTGCCCAAATGCATCTCAGAAGTGTGCAACTTGTTCCCTGAGTTAGAAAACATCGAGAAACATTCGTTTCTGCTAGCGCTGTGCTTCTACACGTGTATTTGCTGAACGGTGAAAGCACACAGTAATGCACTTTTCTCCCAGCAAATACACTGTTTCTAAGGAAATGGGAACACACTGAGGAGACACTTGTGGGAGCTACTGAGACTAAAACTGAGCTTCTCTACGCACAGGGAAGCAAGAGAAATGCTGATTTCATCAAGCCCAGTTACATACTCAGAATCTGTACTACTGCGCGAATAGGCATGTCTCTGTAAGCAAAAAAATCATTTCTGACAAAGTTGCCCAAATGCATCTCAGAAGTGTGCAACTTGTTCCCTGAGTTAGAAAACGTCGAGAAACGGTCATATCTGCTAACGCTGTGCTTCTACACATGTATTTGCTGAACGGTGAAAGCGCACAGTAATGCACTTTTCTCCCAGCAAATACACTGTTTCTAAGGAAATGGGAACACACTGAGGAGACACTTGTGGGAGCTACTGTGACTAAAACTGAGCTTCCCTACGCACAGGGAAGCAAGAGAAATGCTGATTTCATCAAGCCCAGTTACATACTCAGAATCTGTACTACTGCGCAAATAGGCATGTCTCTGTAGGCAAAAAACTCATTTCTTACAAAGTTGCCCAAATGCATCTCAGAAGTGTGCAACTTGTTCCCTGAGTTAGAAAACGTCGAGAAACGTTCGTTTCTGTTAGCGCTGTGCTTCTACACATGTATTTGCTGAACGGTGAAAGCGCACAGTGATGCACTTTTCTCCCAGCAAATACACTGTTTCTAAGGAAATGGGAACACACTGAGGGGACACTTGTGGGAGCTACTGTGACTAAAACTGAGCTTCCCTACGCACAGGGAAGCAAGAGAAATGCTGATTTCATCAAGCCCAGTTACATACTCAGAATCTGTACTACTGCGCAAATAGGCATGTCTCTGTAGGCAAAAAACTCATTTCTGACAAAGATGCCCAAATGCATCTCAGAAGTGTGCAACTTGTTCCCTGAGTTAGAAAACGTCGAGAAACGTTCGTTTCTGCTAGCACTGTGCTTCTACACATGTATTTGCTGAACGGTGAAAGTGCACAGTAATGCACTTTTCTCCCAACAAATACACTGTTTCTAAGGAAATGGGAACACACTGAGGAGACACTTGAGGGAGCTACTGGGACTAAAACTGAGCTTCCCTACGCACAGGGAAGCAAGAGAAATGCTGATTTCATCAAGCCCAGTTACATACTCAGAATCTGTACTACTGCGCAAATAGGCATGTCTCTGTAGGCAAAAAACTCATTTCTGACAAAGTTGCCCAAATGCATCTCAATAGTGTTCAACTTGTTCCCGGAATTAGAAAACGTCGAGAAACGTTCCTTTCTGCTAGCACTGTGCTTCTACACATGTATTTGCTGAACGTGAAAGCGCACAGTAATGCACTTTTCTCCCAGCAAATACACTGTTTCTAAGGAAATGGGAACACACTGAGGAGACACTTGTGGGAGCTACTGTGACTAAAACTGAGCTTCCCTACGCACAGGGAAGAAAGAGAAATGCTGATTTCATCAAGCCCAGTTACATACTCAGAATCTGTACTACTGCGCAAATAGGCATGTCTCTCTATGCAAAAAACTCATTTCTGACAAAGTTGCCCAAATGCATCTCAGAAGTGTGCCACTTACTCACTGAGTTAGAAAACGTCGAGAAACGTTCGTTTCTGCTAGCGCTGTGCTTCTACACATGTATTTGCTGAACGGTGAAAGCTCACAGTAATGTACTTTTCTCCCAGCAAATACACTGTTTCTAAGGAACTGGGAACACACTGAGGAGACACTTGTGGGAGCTACTGTGACTAAAACTGAGCTTCCCTACGCACAGGGAAGCAAGAGAAATGCTGATTTCATCCAGCCCAGTTACATACTCAGAATCTGTACTACTGCGCAAATAGGCATGTCTCTGTAGGCAAAAAAACTCATTTCTGACAACGTTGCCCAAATGCATCTCAGAAGTGTGCAACTTGTTCCCTGAGTTAGAAAACGTCGAGAAACGGTCGTTTCTGCTAGCGCTGTGCTTCTACACATGTATTTGCTGAACGGTGAAAGCGATCAGTAATGCACTTTTCTCCCAGCAAATACACTGTTTCTAAGTAACTGGGAACACACTGAGGAGACACTTGTGGGAGCTACTGTGACTAAAACTGAGCTTCCCTACGCACAGGGAAGCAAGAGAAATGCTGATTTCATCAAGCCCAGTTACATACTCAGAATCTGTACTACTGCGCAAATAGGCATGTCTCTTTAGGCAAAAATCTCATTTCTGACAATGTTTCCCAAATCCATCTCAGAAGTGTGCAACTTGTTCCCTGAGTTAGAAAACGTCGAGAAACGTTCGTTTCTGCTAGCGCTGTGCTTCTACACATGTATTTGCTGAACGGTGAAAGCGCACAGTAATGCACTTTTATCCCAGCAAATACACTGTTTCTAAGGAACTGGGAACACACTGAGGAGACACTTGTGGGAGCTACTGTGACTAAAACTGAGCTTCCCTACGCACAGGGAAGCAAGAGAAATGCTGATTTCATCAATCCCAGTTACATACTCAGAATCTGTACTACTGCGCAAATAGGCATGTCTCTTTAGGCAAAAAACTCATTTCTGACAAAGTTGCCCAAATGCATCTCAGAAGTGTGCAACTTGTTCCCTGAGTTAGAAAACGTCGAGAAACGTTCGTTTCTGCTAGCGCTGTGCTTCTACACATGTATTTGCTGAACGGTGAAAGCACACAGTGATGCACTTTTCTCCCAGCAAATACACTGTTTCTAAGGAAATGGGAACACACTGAGGGGACACTTGTGGGAGCTACTGTGACTAAAACTGAGCTTCCCTACGCACAGGGAAGCAAGAGAAATGCTGATTTCATCAAGCCTGTTACATACTCAGAATCTGTACTACTGTGCAAATAGGCATGTCTCTGTAGGCAAAAAACTCATTTCTGACAAAGTTGCCCAAATGCATCTCAGAAGTGTGCCACTTCTTCCCTGAGTTAGAAAACGTCGAGAAACGGTCGTTTCAGATAGCGCTGTGCTTCTACACATGTATTTGCTGAACGGTGAAAGCGCACAGTAATGCACTTTTCTCTAAGCAAATACACTGTTTCTAAGGAACTGGGAACACACTGAGGAGACACTTGTGGGAGCTCCTGTGACTAAAACTGAGCTTCCCTACACACAGGGAAGCAAGAGAAATGCTGATTTCATCCAGCCCAGTTACATACTCAGAATCTGTACTACTGCGCGAATAGGCATGTCTCTGTAGGCAAAAAAATCATTTCTGACAAAGTTGCCCAAATGCATCTCAGAAGTGTGCAACTTGTTCCCTGAGTTAGAAAACGTCGAGAAACGGTCATATCTGCTAACGCTGTGCTTCTACACATGTATTTGCTGAACGGTGAAAGCGCACAGTAATGCACTTTTCTCCCAGCAAATACACTGTTTCTAAGGAAATGGGAACACACTGAGGAGACACTTGTGGGAGCTACTGTGACTAAAACTGAGCTTCCCTACGCACAGGGAAGCAAGAGAAATGCTGATTTCATCAAGCCCAGTTACATACTCAGAATCTGTACTACTGCGCAAATAGGCATGTCTCTGTAGGCAAAAAACTCATTTCTGACAAAGTTGCCCAAATGCATCTCAGAAGTGTGCAACTTGCTCCCTGAGTTAGAAAATGTCGAGAAACGTTCGTTTCTGCTAGCGCTGTGCTTCTACACATGTATTTGCTGAACGGTGAAAGCGCACAGTGATGCACTTTTCTCCCAGGAAATACACTGTTTCTAAGGAAATGGGAACACACTGAGGGGACACTTGTGGGAGCTACTGTGACTAAAACTGAGCTTCCCTACGCACAGGGAAGCAAGAGAAATGCTGATTTCATCAAGCCCAGTTACATACTCAGAATCTGTACTACTGCGCAAATAGGCATGTCTCTGTAGGCAAAAAACTCATTTCTGACAAAGATGCCCAAATGCATCTCAGAAGTGTGCAACTTGTTCCGTGAGTTAGAAAACGTCGAGAAACGTTCGTTTCTGCTAGCACTGTGCTTCTACACATGTATTTGCTGAACGGTGAAAGTGCACAGTAATGCACTTTTCTTCCAGCAAATACACTGTTTCTAAGGAAATGGGAACACACTGAGGAGACACTTGTGGGAGCTACTGTGACTAAAACTGAGCTTCCCTACGCACAGGGAAGCAAGAGAAATGCTGATTTCATCAAGCCCAGTTACATACTCAGAATCTGTACTACTGCGCAAATAGGCATGAATCTGTAGGCAAAAAACTCATTTCTGACAATGTTGCCCAAATGCATCTCAGAAGTGTGCCACTTGTTCCCTGAGTTAGAAAACGTTGAGAAACGGTCGTTTCTGCTAACGCTGTGATTCTACACATGTATTTGCTGAACGGTGAAAGCGCACAGTAATGCACATTTCTCCCAGCAAAAACAGTGTTTCTAAGGAAATGGGAACACACTGAGGAGACACTTGTGGGAGCTACTGTGACTAAAACTGAGCTTCCCTACGCACAGGGAAGCAAGAGAAATGCTGATTTCATCCAGCCCAGTTACATACTCAGAATCTGTACTACTGCGCAAATAGGCATGTCTCTGTAGGCAAAAAACTCATTTCTGACAATGTTGCCCAAATGCATCTCAGAAGTGTGCAACTTGTTCCCTGAGTTAGAAAACGTCAAGAAACGGTCGTTTCTGCTAGCGCTGTGCCTCTACACATGTATTTGCTGAACGGTGAAAGCGCACAGTAATGCACTTTTCTCCCAGCAAATACACTGTTTCTAAGGAAATGGGAACACACTGAGGAGACACTTGTGGGAGCTACTGTGACTAAAACTGAGCTTCCCTACGCACAGGGAAGCAAGAGAAATGCTGATTTCATCAAGCCCAGTTACATACTCAGAATCTGTACTACTGCGCAAATAGGCATGTCTCTGTAGGCAAAAAACTCATTTCTGACAAAGATGCCCAAATGCATCTCAGAAGTGTGCAACTTGTTCCCTGAGTTAGAAAACGTTGAGAAACGTTCGTTTCTGCTAGCACTGTGCTTCTACACATGTATTTGCTGAACGGTGAAAGTGCACAGTAATGCACTTTTCTTCCAGCAAATACACTGTTTCTAAGGAAATGGGAACACACTGAGGAGACACTTGTGGGAGCTACTGTGACTAAAACTGAGCTTCCCTACGCACAGGGAAGCAAGAGAAATGCTGATTTCATCAAGCCCAGTTACATACTCAGAATCTGTACTACTGCGCAAATAGGCATGAATCTGTAGGCAAAAAACTCATTTCTGACAATGTTGCCCAAATGAATCTCAGAAGTGTGCCACTTGTTCCCTGAGTTAGAAAACGTTGAGAAACGGTCGTTTCTGCTAGCGCTGTGATTCTACACATGTATTTGCTGAACGGTGAAAGCGCACAGTAATGCACATTTCTCCCAGCAAAAACAGTGTTTCTAAGGAAATGGGAACACACTGAGGAGACACTTGTGGGAGCTACTGTGACTAAAACTGAGCTTCCCTACGCACAGGGAAGCAAGAGAAATGCTGATTTCATCCAGCCCAGTTACATACTCAGAATCTGTACTACTGCCCAAATAGGCATGTCTCTGTAGGCAAAAAACTCATTTCTGACAATGTTGCCCAAATGCATCTCAGAAGTGTGCAACTTGTTCCCTGAGTTAGAAAACGTCGAGAAACGGTCGTTTCTGCTAGCGCTGTGCATCTACACATGTATTTGCTGAACGGTGAAAGCGCACAGTAATGCACTTTTCTCCCAGCAAATACACTGTTTCTAAGGAAATGGGAACACACTGAGGAGACACTTGTGGGAGCTACTGGGACTAAAACTGAGCTTCCCTACGCACAGGGAAGCAAGAGAAATGCTGATTTCATCAAGCCCAGTTACATACTCAGAATCTGTACTACTGCGCAAATAGGCATGTCTCTGTAGGCAAAAAACTCATTTCTGACAAAGATGCCCAAATGCATCTCAGAAGTGTGCAACTTGTTCCCTGAGTTAGAAAACGTTGAGAAACGTTCGTTTCTGCTAGCACTGTGCTTCTACACATGTATTTGCTGAACGGTGAAAGTGCACAGTAATGCACTTTTCTTCCAGCAAATACACTGTTTCTAAGGAAATGGGAACACACTGAGGAGACACTTGTGGGAGCTACTGTGACTAAAACTGAGCTTCCCTACGCACAGGGAAGCAAGAGAAATGCTGATTTCATCAAGCCCAGTTACATACTCAGAATCTGTACTACTGCGCAAATAGGCATGAATCTGTAGGCAAAAAACTCATTTCTGACAATGTTGCCCAAATGAATCTCAGAAGTGTGCCACTTGTTCCCTGAGTTAGAAAACCTTGAGAAACGGTCGTTTCTGCTAGCGCTGTGATTCTACACATGTATTTGCTGAACGGTGAAAGCGCACAGTAATGCACATTTCTCCCAGCAAAAACAGTGTTTCTAAGGAAATGGGAACACACTGAGGAGACACTTGTGGGAGCTACTGTGACTAAAACTGAGCTTCCCTACGCACAGGGAAGCAAGAGAAATGCTGATTTCATCCAGCCCAGTTACATACTCAGAATCTGTACTACTGCCCAAATAGGCATGTCTCTGTAGGCAAAAAACTCATTTCTGACAATGTTGCCCAAATGCATCTCAGAAGTGTGCAACTTGTTCCCTGAGTTAGAAAACGTCGAGAAACGGTCGTTTCTGCTAGCGCTGTGCTTCTACACATGTATTTGCTGAACGGTGAAAGCGCACAGTAATGCACTTTTCTCCCAGCAAATACACTGTTTCTAAGGAAATGGGAACACACTGAGGAGACACTTGTGGGAGCTACTGTGACTAAAACTGAGCTTCCCTACACACAGGGAAGCAAGAGAAATGCTGATTTCATCAAGCCCAGTTACATACTCAGAATCTGTACTACTGCGCAAATAGGCATGTCTCTGTAGGTAAAAACTCATTTCTGACAAAGTTGCCCAAATGCATCTCAGAAGTGTGCAACTTGTTCCCTGAGTTAGAAAACGTCGAGAAACGGTCGTTTCTGCTAGCGCTGTGCTTCTACACATGTATTTGCTGAACGGTGAAAGCGCACAGTAATGCACTTTTCTCCCAGCAAATACACTGCTTCTAAGGAACTGGGAACACACTGAGGAGACACTTGTGGGAGCTACTGTGACTAAAACTGAGCTTCCCTACGCACAGGGAAGCAAGAGAAAGGCTGATTTCATCAAGCCCAGTTACATACTCAGAATCTGTACTACTGCGCAAATAGGCATGAATCTGTAGGAAAAAAACTCATTTCTAACAAAGTTGCCCAAATGCATCTCAGAAGTGTGCAACTTGTACCCTGAGTTAGAAAACGTCGAGAAACGTTCGTTTCTGCTAGCGCTGTGCTTCTACACATGTATTTGCTGAACGGTGAAAGCGCACAGTAATGCACTTTTCTCCCAGCAAATACACTGTTTCTAAGGAAATGGGAACACACTGAGGAGACACCTATGGGAGCTATAGTGACTAAAACTGAGCTTCCCTACGCACAGGGAAGCAAGAGAAATGCTGATTTCATCACGCCCAGTTACATACTCAGAATCTGTACTACTGCGCAAATAGGCATGTCTCTCTAGGCAAAAAACGCATTTCTGACAAAGTTGCCCAAATGCATCTCAGAAGTGTGCAACTTGTTCCCTGAGTTAGAAAACGTCGAGAAACGTTCGTTTCTGCTAGCACTGTGCTTCTACACATGTATTTGCTGAACGGTGAAAGCGCACAGTAATGCACTTTTCTCCCAGCAAATACACTGTTTCTAAGGAAATGGGAACACACTGAGGAGACACTTGTGGGAGCTACTGGGACTAAAACTGAGCTTCCCTACACACAGGGAAGCAAGAGAAATGCTGATTTCATCAAGCCCAGTTACATACTCAGAATCTGTACTACTGCGCAAATAGGCACGTCTCTGTAGGTAAAAACTCATTTTTGAGAAAGTTACCCAAATGCATCTCAGAAATGTGCAACTTTTTCCCTGAGTTAGAAAACATCGAGAAACGGTTGTTTCTGCTAGCGCTGTGCTTCTACACATGTATTTGCTGAACGGTGAAAGCGCACAGTAATGCACTTTTCTCCCAGCAAATACACTGTTTCTAAGGAAATGGGAACACACTAAGGACACACTTGTGGGAGCTACTGTGACTAAAACTGAGCTTCCCTACGCACAGGGAAGCAAGAGAAATGCTGATTTCATCAAGCCCAGTTACATACTCAGAATCTGTACTACTGCGCAAATAGGCATGTCTCTGTAGGCAAAAAACTCATTTCTGACAAAGATGCCCAAATGCATCTCAGAAGTGTGCAACTTGTTCCCTGAGTTAGAAAACGTTGAGAAACGTTCGTTTCTGCTAGCACTGTGCTTCTACACATGTATTTGCTGAACGGTGAAAGTGCACAGTAATGCACTTTTCTTCCAGCAAATACACTGTTTCTAAGGAAATGGGAACACACTGAGGAGACACTTGTGGGAGCTACTGTGACTAAAACTGAGCTTCCCTACGCACAGGGAAGCAAGAGAAATGCTGATTTCATCAAGCCCAGTTACATACTCAGAATCTGTACTACTGCTCAAATAGGCATGAATCTGTAGGCAAAAAACTCATTTCTGACAATGTTGCCCAAATGAATCTCAGAAGTGTGCCACTTGTTCCCTGAGTTAGAAAACGTTGAGAAACGGTCGTTTCTGCTAGCGCTGTGATTCTACACATGTATTTGCTGAACGGTGAAAGCGCACAGTAATGCACATTTCTCCCAGCAAAAACAGTGTTTCTAAGGAAATGGGAACACACTGAGGAGACACTTGTGGGAGCTACTGTGACTAAAACTGAGCTTCCCTACGCACAGGGAAGCAAGAGAAATGCTGATTTCATCCAGCCCAGTTACATACTCAGAATCTGTACTACTGCCCAAATAGGCATGTCTCTGTAGGCAAAAAACTCATTTCTGACAATGTTGCCCAAATGCATCTCAGAAGTGTGCAACTTGTTCCCTGAGTTAGAAAACGTCTAGAAACGGTCGTTTCTGCTAGCGCTGTGCTTCTACACATGTATTTGCTGAACGGTGAAAGCGCACAGTAATGCACTTTTCTCCCAGCAAATACACTGTTTCTAAGGAAATGGGAACACACTGAGGAGACACTTGTGGGAGCTACTGGGACTAAAACTGAGCTTCCCTACGCACAGGGAAGCAAGAGAAATGCTGATTTCATCAAGCCCAGTTACCTACTCAGAATCTGTACTACTGCGCAAATAGGCATGTCTCTGTAGGCAAAAAATTCATTTCTGACAAAGTTGCCCAAATGCATCTCAGAAGTGTGCAACTTGTTCCCTGAGTTAGAAAACGTCGAGAAACGGTTGTTTCAGCTAGTGCTGTGCTTCTACACATGTATATGCTGAACGGTGAAAGTGCACAGTAATGCACTTTTCTCCCAGCAAATACACTGTTTCTAAGGAAATGGGAACACACTGAGGAGACACTTGTGGGAGCTACTGTGACTAAAACTGAGCTTCCCTACACACAGGGAAGCAAGAGAAATGCTGATTTCATCAAGCCCAGTTACATACTCAGAATCTGTACTACTGCGCAAATAGGCATGTCTCTGTAGGTAAAAACTCATTTCTGACAAAGTTGCCCAAATGCATCTCAGAAGTGTGTAACTTGTTCCCTGAGTTAGAAAACGTCGAGAAACGGTCGTTTCTGCTAGCGCTGTGCTTCTACACATGTATTTGCTGAACGGTGAAAGCGCACAGTAATGCACTTTTCTCCCAACAAATACACTGCTTCTAAGGAACTGGGAACACACTGAGGAGACACTTGTGGGAGCTACTGTGACTAAAACTGAGCTTCCCTACGCACAGGGAAGCAAGAGAAAGGCTGATTTCATCAAGCCCAGTTACATACTCAGAATCTGTACTACTGCGCAAATAGGCATGAATCTGTAGGAAAAAAACTCATTTCTAACAAAGTTGCCCAAATGCATCTCAGAAGTGTGCAACTTGTACCCTGAGTTAGAAAACGTCGAGAAACGTTCGTTTCTGCTAGCGCTGTGCTTCTACACATGTATTTGCTGAACGGTGAAAGCGCACAGTAATGCACTTTTCTCCCAGCAAATACACTGTTTCTAAGGAAATGGGAACACACTGAGGAGACACCTATGGGAGCTATAGTGACTAAAACTGAGCTTCCCTACGCACAGGGAAGCAAGAGAAATGCTGATTTCATCACGCCCAGTTACATACTCAGAATCTGTACTACTGCGCAAATAGGCATGTCTCTCTAGGCAAAAAACGCATTTCTGACAAAGTTGCCCAAATGCATCTCAGAAGTGTGCAACTTGTTCCCTGAGTTAGAAAACGTCGAGAAACGTTCGTTTCTGCTAGCACTGTGCTTCTACACATGTATTTGCTGAACGGTGAAAGCGCACAGTAATGCACTTTTCTCCCAGCAAATACACTGTTTCTAAGGAAATGGGAACACACTGAGGAGACACTTGTGGGAGCTACTGGGACTAAAACTGAGCTTCCCTACACACAGGGAAGCAAGAGAAATGCTGATTTCATCAAGCCCAGTTACATACTCAGAATCTGTACTACTGCGCAAATAGGCATGTCTCTGTAGGTAAAAACTCATTTTTGAGAAAGTTACCCAAATGCATCTCAGAAATGTGCAACTTTTTCCCTGAGTTAGAAAACATCGAGAAACGGTTGTTTCTGCTAGCGCTGTGCTTCTACACATGTATTTGCTGAACGGTGAAAGCGCACAGTAATGCACTTTTCTCCCAGCAAATACACTGTTTCTAAGGAAATGGGAACACACTAAGGACACACTTGTGGGAGCTACTGTGACTAAAACTGAGCTTCCCTACGCACAGGGAAACAAGAAAAATGCTGATTTCATCAAGCCCAGTTACATACTCAGAATCTGTACTACTGCGCAAATAGGCATGTCTCTTTAGGCAAAAAACTCATTTCTGACAAAGTTGCCCAAATGCATCTCAGAAGTGTGCAACTTGTTCCCTGAGTTAGAAAACGTCGAGAAACGGTCGTTTCTGCTAGCGCTGTGCTTCTACACATGTATTTGCTGAACGGTGAAAGCGCACAGTAATGCACTTTTCTCCCAGCAAATACACTGCTTCTAAGGAACTGGGAACACACTGAGGAGACACTTGTGGGAGCTACTGTGACTAAAACTGAGCTTCCCTACGCACAGGGAAGCAAGAGAAATGCTGATTTCATCAAGCTCAGTTACATACTCAGAATCTTTACTACTGCGCAAATAGGCATGTCTCTTTAGACAAAAAACTCATTTCAGACAAAGTTGCCCAAATGCATCTCAGAAGTGTGCAGTTTGTTCCCTGAGTTAGAAAACGTCGAGAAACGTTCGTTTCTGCTAGTGCTGTGCTTCTACACATGTATTTGCTGAACGGTGAAAGCGCACAGTAATGCACTTTTCTCCCAGCAAATACACTGTTCCTAAGGAAATGGGAACACACTGAGGAGACACTTGTGGGAGCTACTGTGACTAAAACTGAGCTTCCCTACACACAGGGAAGCAAGAGAAATGCTGATTTCATCAAGCCCAGTTACATACTCAGAATCTGTACTACTGCGCAAATAGGCATGTCTCTTTAGGCAAAAAAATCATTTCTGACAAAGTTGCCCAAATGCATCTCAGAAGTGTGCAACTTGTTCCCTGAGTTAGAAAACGTCGAGAAACGTTCGTTTCTGCTAGCGCTGTGCTTCTACACATGTATTTGCTGAACAGTGAAAGCGCACAGTAATGCACTTTTCTCCCAGCAAATACACTGTTTCTAAGGAAATGGGAACACACTGAGGAGACACTTGTGGGAGCTACTGTGACTAAAACTGAGCTTCCCTACGCACAGGGAAGCAAGAGAAATGCTGATTTCATCAAGCCCAGTTACATACTCAGAATCTGTACTACTGCGCAAATAGGCATGTCTCTTTAGGCAAAAAACTCATTTCTGACAAAGTTGCCCAAATGCATCTCAGAAGTGTGCAACTTGTTCCCTGAGTTAGAAAACGTCGAGAAACGGTCGTTTCTGCTAGTGCTGTGCTTCTACACATGTATTTGCTGAATGGTGAAAGCGCACAGTAATGCACTTTTCTCCCAGCAAATACACTGTTTCTAAGGAAATGGGAACACACTGAGGAGACACTTGTGGGAGCTACTGTGACTAAAACTGAGCTTCCCTACGCACAGGGAAGCAAGAGAAATGCTGATTTCATCAAGCCCAGTTACATACTCAGAATCTGTACTACTGCGCAAATAGGCATGAATCTGTAGGCAAAAAACTCATTTCTGATAAAGTTGCCCAAATGCATCTCAGAAGTGTGCAACTTGTTCCCTGAGTTAGAAAACGTCGAGAACCGGTCGTTTCTGCTAGCGCTGTACTTCTACACATGTATTTGCTGAACGGTGAAAGCGCACAGTAATGCACTTTTCTCCCAGCAAATACACTGTTTCTAAGGAAATGGGAACACACTGAGCAGACACTTGTGGGAGCTACTGGGACTAAAACTGAGCTTCCCTACGTACAGGGAAGCAAGAGAAATGCTGATTTCATCAAGCCTAGTTACATACTCCGAATCTGTACTACTGCGCAAATAGGCATGTCTCTGTAGGCAAAAAACTCATTTCTGACAAAGTTGCCCAAATGCATCTCAGAAGTGTGCAACTTGTTCCCTGAGTTAAAAAATGTCGAGTAACCGTCATATCTCCTAACGCTGTGCTTCTACACATGTATTTGCTGAACGGTGAAAGCGCACAGTAATGCACTTTTCTCCCAGCAAATACACTGTTTCTAAGAAAATGGGAACACACTGAGGAGACACTTGTGGGAGCTACTGTGACTAAAACTGAGCTTCCCTATGCACAGGGAAGCAAGAGAAATGCTGATTTCATCAAGCCCAGTTACATACTCAGAATCTGTACTACTGCGCAAATAGGCATGTCTCTTTAGGCAAAAAACTCATTTCTGACAAAGTTGCCCAAATGCATCTCAGAAGTGTGCAACTTGTTCCCTGAGTTAGAAAACGTCGAGAAACGGTCATTTCTGCTAGCGCTGTGCTTCTCCACATGTATTTGCTGAACGGTGAAAGCACACAGTAATGCATTTTTCTCCCAGCAAATACACTGTTTCTAAGGAAATGGGAACACACTGAGGAGACACTTGTGGGAGCTACTGTGACTAAAACTGAGCTTCCCAACGCACAGGGAAGCAAGAGAAATGCTGATTTCATCCAGCCCAGTTACATACTCAGAATCTCTACTACTGAGCAAATAGGCATGTCTCTGTAGGCAAAAAACTCATTTCTGACAAAGTTGCCCAAATGCATCTCAGATGTGTGCAACTTGTTCCCTGAGTTAGAAAACGTCGAGAAGCGGTCATATCTGCTAATGCTGTGCTTCTACACATGTATTTGCTGAACGGTGAAAGCGCACCGTAATGCAATTTTCTCCCAGCAAATACATTGTTTCTAAGGAAATGGGAACACACTGAGGAGACACTTGTGGGAGCTACTGTGACTAAAACTGAGCTTCCCTATGCACAGGGAAGCAAGAGAAATGCTGATTTCCTCATGCCCAGTTACATACTCAGAATCTGTACTACTGCGCAAATAGGCATCTCTCTGTAGGCAAAAAACGCATTTCTGACAAAGTTGCCCAAATGCATCTCAGAAGTGTGCAACTTGTTTCCTGAGTTAGAAAACGTCGAGAAACGTTCGTTTCTGCTAGCGCTGTGCTTCTACACATGTATTTGCTGAACGGTGAAAGCGCACAGTAATGCACTTTTCTCCCAGCGAATACACTGTTTCTAAGGAAATGGGAACACACTGAGGAGACACTTGTGGGAGCTACTGTGACTAAAACTGAGCTTCCCTACGCACAGGGAAGCAAGAGAAATGCTGATTTCATCCAGCCCAGTTACATACTCATAATCTGTACTACTGCGCAAATAGGCATGTCTCTGTAGGCAAAAAACTCATTTCTGACAAAGTTGCCCAAATGCATCTCAGAAGTGTGCAACTTGTTCCCTGAGTTAGAAAACGTCGAGAAACGTTCGTTTCTGCTAGCGCTGTGCTTCTACACATGTATTTGCTGAATGGTGAAAGCGCACAGTAATGCACTTTTCTCCCAGCAAATACACTGTTTCTAAGGAAATGGGAACATACTGAGGAGACACTTGTGGGAGCTACTGTGACTAAAACTGAGCTTCCCTACGCACAGGGAAGCAAGAGAAATGCTGATTTCATCAAGCCCAGTTACATACTCAGAATCTGTACTACTGCGCAAATAGGCATGTCTCTGTAGGCAAAAAACTCATTTCTGACAATGTTGCCCAAATGCATCTCAGAAGTGTGCAACTTGTTCCCTGAGTTAGAAAACGTCGAGAAACGTTCGTTTCTGCTAGCGCTGTGCTTCTACACATGTATTTGCTGAACGGTGAAAGCGCACAGTAATGCACTTTTCTCCCAGCAAATACACTGTTTCTAAGGAAATGGGAACACACTGAGGAGACACTTGTGGGAGCTACTGTGACTAAAACTGAGCTTCCCTTCGCACAGGGAAGCAAGAGAAATGCTGATTTCATCAAGCCCAGTTACATACTCAGAATCTGTACTACTGCGCAAATAGGCATGTCTCTGTAGGCAAAAAACTCATTTCTGACAATGTTGCCCAAATGCATCTCAGAAGTGTGCAACTTGTTCCCTGAATTAGAAAACGTCGAGAAACGTTCGTTTCTGCTAGCGCTGTGCTTCTACACATGTATTTGCTGAATGGTGAAAGCGCACAGTAATGCACTTTTCTCCCAGCAAATACACAGTTTCTAAGGAAATGGGAACACACTGAGGAGACACTTGTGGGAGCTACTTTGACTAAAACTGAGCTTCCCTACGCACAGGGAAGCAAGAGAAATGCTGATTTCATCAAGCCCAGTTACATACTCAGAATCTGTACTACTGCGCAAATAGGCATGTCTCTGTAGGCAAAAAACTCATTTCTGACAAAGTTGCCCAAATGCATCGCAAAAGTGTGCAACTTGTTCCCTGAGTTAGAAAACGTCGAGAAACGTTCGTTTCTGCTAGCGCTGTGCTTCTACACATGTATTTGCTGAACGGTGAAAGCGCACAGTAATGCACTTTTCTCCCAGCAAATACACTGTTTCTAAGGAAATGGGAACACACTGAGGAGACACTTGTGGGAGCTACTGTGACTAAAACTGAGCTTCCCTACGCACAGGGAAGCAAGAGAAATGCTGATTTCATCCAGCCCAGTTACATACTCATAATCTGTACTACTGCGCAAATAGGCATGTCTCTGTAGGCAAAAAACTCATTTCTGACAAAGTTGCCCAAATGCATCTCAGAAGTGTGCAACTTGTTCCCTGAGTTAGAAAACGTCGAGAAACGTTCGTTTCTACTAGCACTGTGCTTCTACACATGTATTTGCTGAACGGTGAAAGCGCACAGTAATGCACTTTTCTCCCAGCAAATACACTGTTTCTAAGGAAATGGGAACACACTGAGGAGACACTTGTGGGAGCTACTGTGACTAAAACTGAGCTTCCCTACGCACAGGGAAGCAAGAGAAATGCTGATTTCATCAAGCCCAGTTACATACTCAGAATCTGTACTACTGCACAAATAGGCATGTCTCTGTAGGCAAACAACTCATTTCTGACAAAGTTGCCCAAATGCATCTCAGAAGTGTGCAACTTGTTCCCTGAGTTAGAAAACGTTGAGAAATGGTCGTTTGTCCTAGCGCTGTGCTTCTACACATGTATTTGCTGAACGGTGAAAGCGCACAGTAATGCACTTTTCTCCCAGCAAATACATTGTTTCTAAGGAAATGGGAACACACTGAGGAGACACTTGTGGGAGCTACTGTGACTAAAACTGAGCTTCCCTACGCACTGGGAAGCAAGAGAAATGCTGATTTCATCAAGCCCAGTTACATACTCAGAATCTGTACTTCTGCGCTAATAGGCATGTCTCTTTAGGTAAAAAACTCATTTCTGACAAAGTTGCCCAAATGCATCTCAGAAGTGTGCAACTTGTTCTCTGAGTTAGAAAACGTCGAGAAACGGTCTTTTCTGCTAGCACTGTGCTTCTACACATGTACTTGCTGAACGGTGAAAGCACACAGTAATGCACTTTTCTCCCAGCAAATACACTGTTTCTAAGGAAATGGGAACACACTGAGGAGACACTTGTGGGAGCTACTGTGACTAAAACTGAGCTTCCCTACGCACAGGGAAGCAAGAGAAATGCTGATTTCATCAAGCCCAGTTACATACTCAGAATCTGTACTACTGCGCAAATAGGCATGTCTCTGTAGGGAAAAAACTCATTACTGACAAAGTTGCCCAAATGCATGTCAGAAGTGTGCAACTTGTTCCCTGAGTTAGAAAACGTCGAGAAACGGTCGTTTCTGCTAGCGCTGTGCTTCTACACATGTATTTGCAGAACGGTGAAAGCGCACAGTAATGCACTTTTCTCCCAGCAAATACACTGTTTCTAAAGAAATGGGAACACACTGAAGAGACACTTGTGGGAGCTACTGTGACTAAAACTGAGCTTCCCTACGCACAGGGAAGCAAGAGAAATGCTGATTTCATCAAGCCCAGTTACATACTCAGAATCTGTACTACTGCGCAAATAGGCATGTCTCTGTAGGCAAAAAACTCATTTCTGACAAAGTTGCCCATATGCATCTCAGAAGTGTGCAACTTGTTCCCTGAGTTAGAAAACGTCGAGAAACGTTTGTTTCTGCTAGCGCTGTGCTTCTACACATGTATTTGCTGAAAGGTGAAAGCGCAGAGTAATGCACTTTTCTCCCAGCAAATACACTGTTTCTAAGGAAATGGGAACACACTGAGGAGACACTTGTGGGAGCTACTGGGACTAAAACTGAGCTTCCCTACGCACAGGGAAGCAAGAGAAATGCTGATTTCATCAAGCCCAGTTACATACTCAGAATCTGTACTACTGCGCAAATAGGCATCTCTCTGTAGGCAAAAAACTCATTTCTGACAAAGTTGCCCAAATGCATCTCAGAAGTGTGCAACTTGTTTCCTGAGTTAGAAAACGTCGAGAAACGTTCGTTTCTGCTAGCGCTGTGCTTCTACACATGTATTTGCTGAACGGTGAAAGCGCACAGTAAGGCACTTTTCTCCCAGCAAATACACTGTTTCTAAAGAAATGGGAACACACTGAGGAGACACTTGTGGGAGCTACTGTGACTAAAACTGAGCTTCCCTACGCACAGGGAAGCAAAAGAAATGCTGATTTCATCAAGCCCAGTTACATACTCAGAATCTGTACTACTGCGCAAATAGGCATGTCTCTGTAGGCAAAAAACTCATTTCTGACAAAGTTGCCCAAATGCACCTCAAAAGTGTGCAACTTGTTCCCTGAGTTAGAAAACGTCGAGAAACGGTCGTTTCTGCTAGCGCTGTGCTTCTACACATGTATTTGCTGAACGGTGAAAGCGCACAGTAATGCACTTTTCTCCCAGCAAATACACTGTTTCTAAGGAAATGGGAACACACTGAGGAGACACTTGTGGGAGCTACTGTGACTAAAACTGAGCTTCCCTACGCACAGGGTAGCAAGAGAAAGGCTGATTTCATCAAGCCCAGTTACATACTCAGAATCTGTACTACTGCGCAAATAGGCATGTCTCTGTAGGCAAAAAACTCATTTCAGACAAAGTTGCCCAAATGCATCTCAGAAGTGTGCAACTTGTTCCCTGAGTTAGAAAACGTCGAGAAACGTTCGTTTCTGCTAGCGCTGTGCTTCTACACATGTATTTGCTGAACGGTGAAAGCGCACAGTAATGCATTTTTCTCCCAGCAAATACACTGTTTCTAAGGAAATGGGAACACACTGAGAAGACACTTGTGGGAGCTACTGTGACTAAAACTGAGCTTCCCTACGCACAGGGAAGCAAGAGAAATGCTGATTTCATCAAGCCCAGTTACATACTCAGAATCTGTACTACTGCGCAAATAGGCATGTCTCTGTAGGCAAAAAACTCATTTCTGACAAAGTTTCCCAAATGCACCTCAGAAGTGTGCAACCTGTTCCCTGAGTTAGAAAACGTCGAGAAACGGTCGTTTCTGCTAGCGCTGTGCTTCTACACATGTATTTGCTGAACGGTGAAAGCGCACAGTAATGCACTTTTCTCCCAGCAAATACACTGTTTCTAAGGAAATGGGAACACACTGAGGAGACACTTGTGGGAGCTACTGTGACTAAAACTGAGCTTCCCTACGCACAGGGAACCAAGAGAAAGGCTGATTTCATCAAGCCCAGTTACATACTCAGAATCTGTACTACTGCGCAAACAGGCATGTCTCTGTAGGCAAAAAACTCATTTCAGACAAAGTTGCCCAAATGCATCTCAGAAGTGTGCAACTTGTTCCCTGAGTTAGAAAACGTCGAGAAACGTTCGTTTCTGCTAGCGCTGTGCTTCTACACATGTATTTGCTGAACGGTGAAAGCGCACAGTAATGCACTTTTCTCCCAGCAAATACACTGTTTCTAAGGAAATGGGAACACACTGAGGAGACACTTGTGGGAGCTACTGTGACTAAAACTGAGCTTCCCTACGCACAGGGAAGCAAGAGAAAGGCTGATTTCATCAAGCCCAGTTACATACTCAGAATCTGTACTACTGCGCAAACAGGCATGTCTCTGTAGGCAAAAAACTCATTTCTGACAAAGTTGCCCAAATGCATCTCAGAAGTGTGCAACTTGTTCCCTGAGTTAGAAAACGTCGAGAAACGGTCGTTTCTGCTAGCGCTGTGCTTCTACACATGTATTTGCTGAACGGTGAAAGCGCACAGTAATGCACTTTTCTCCCAGCAAATACACTGTTTCTAAGGAAATGAGAACACACTGAGGAGACACTTGTGGGAGCTACTGTGACTAAAACTGAGCTTCCCTACGCACAGGGAACCAAGAGAAAGGCTGATTTCATCAAGCCCAGTTACATACTCAGAATCTGTACTACTGCGCAAATAGGCATGTCTCTTTCGGCAAAAAACTCATTTCTGACAAAGTTGCCCAAATGCATCTCAGAAGTGTGCAACTTGTTCCCTGAGATAGAAAACGTCGAGAAACGGTCGTTTCTGCTAGCGCTGTGCTTCTACACATGTATTTGCTGAACGGTGAAAGCGCACAGTAATGCACTTTTCTCCCAGCAAATACACTGTTTCTAAGGAAATGGGAACACACTGAGGAGACACTTGTGGGAGCTACTGTGACTAAAACTGAGCTTCCCTACGCACAGGGAACCAAGAGAAAGGCTGATTTCATCAAGCCCAGTTACATACTCAGAATCTGTACTACTGCGCAAATAGGCATGTCTCTTTCGGCAAAAAACTCATTTCTGACAAAGTTGCCCAAATGCATCTCAGAAGTGTGCAACTTTTTCCCTGAGATAGAAAACGTCGAGAAACGGTCGTTTCTGCTAGCGCTGTGCTTCTACACATGTATTTGCTGAACGGTGAAAGCGCACAGTAATGCACTTTTCTCCCAGCAAATACACTGTTTCTAAGGAAATGGGAACACACTGAGGAGACACTTGTGGGAGCTACTGTGACTAAAACTGAGCTTCCCTACGCACAGGGAAGCAAGAGAAAGGCTGATTTCATCAAGCCCAGTTACATACTCAGAATCTGTACTACTGCGCAAACAGGCATGTTTCTGTAGGCAAAAAACTCATTTCAGACAAAGTTGCCCAAATGCATCTCAGAAGTGTGCAACTTGTTCCCTGAGTTAGAAAACGTCGAGAAACGTTCGTTTCTGCTAGCGCTGTGCTTCTACACATGTATTTGCTGAACGGTGAAAGCGCACAGTAATGCACTTTTCTCCCAGCAAATACACTGTTTCTAAGGAAATGGGAACACACTGAGGAGACACTTGTGGGAGCTACTGTGACTAAAACTGAGCTTCCCTACGCACAGGGAAGCAAGAGAAATGCTGATTTCATCAAGCCCAGTTACATACTCAGAATCTGTACTACTGCGCAAATAGGCATGTCTCTTTCGGCAAAAAACTCATTTCTGACAAAGTTGCCCAAATGCATCTCAGAAGTGTGCAACTTGTTCCCTGAGTTAGAAAACGTCGAGAAACGGTCGTTTCTGCTAGCGCTGTGCTTCTACACATGTATTATGCTGAACGGTGAAAGCGCACAGTAATGCACTTTTCTCCCAGCAAATACACTGTTTCTAAGGAAATGGGAACACACTGAGGAGACACTTGTGGGAGCTACTGTGACTAAAACTGAGCTTCCCTACGCACAGGGAACCAAGAGAAACGCTGATTTCATCAAGCCCAGTTACATACTCAGAATCTGTACTACTGCGCAAATAGGCATGTCTCTGTAGGCAAAAAACTCATTTCTGACAAAGTTGCCCAAATGCATCTCAGAAGTGTGCAACTTGTTCCCTGAGTTAGAAAACGTCGAGAAACGGTCGTTTCTGCTAGCGCTGTGCTTCTACACATGCATTTGCTTAACGGTGAAAGCACACAGTAACGTACTTTTCTCCCAGCAAATACACTGTTTCTAAGGAAATGGGAACACACTGAGGAGACACTTGTGGGAGCTACTGTGACTAAAACTGAGCTTCCCTACGCACAGGGAAGCAAGAGAAATGCTGATTTCATCAAGCCCAGTTACATACTCAGAATCTGTACTACTGCGCAAACAGGCATGTCTCTGTAGGCAAAAAACTCATTTCTGACAAAGTTGCCCAAATGCATCTCAGAAGTGTGCAACTTGTTCCCTGAGTTAGAAAACGTCGAGAAACGGTCGTTTCTGCTAGCGCTGTGCTTCTACACATGTATTTGCTGAACGGTGAAAGCGCACAGTAATGCACTTTTCTCCCAGCAAATACACTGTTTCTAAGGAAATGAGAACACACTGAGGAGACACTTGTGGGAGCTACTGTGACTAAAACTGAGCTTCCCTACGCACAGGGAACCAAGAGAAAGGCTGATTTCATCAAGCCCAGTTACATACTCAGAATCTGTACTACTGCGCAAATAGGCATGTCTCTTTCGGCAAAAAACTCATTTCTGACAAAGTTGCCCAAATGCATCTCAGAAGTGTGCAACTTGTTCCCTGAGATAGAAAACGTCGAGAAACGGTCGTTTCTGCTAGCGCTGTGCTTCTACACATGTATTTGCTGAACGGTGAAAGCGCACAGTAATGCACTTTTCTCCCAGCAAATACACTGTTTCTAAGGAAATGGGAACACACTGAGGAGACACTTGTGGGAGCTACTGTGACTAAAACTGAGCTTCCCTACGCACAGGGAACCAAGAGAAAGGCTGATTTCATCAAGCCCAGTTACATACTCAGAATCTGTACTACTGCGCAAATAGGCATGTCTCTTTCGGCAAAAAACTCATTTCTGACAAAGTTGCCCAAATGCATCTCAGAAGTGTGCAACTTGTTCCCTGAGATAGAAAACGTCGAGAAACGGTCGTTTCTGCTAGCGCTGTGCTTCTACACATGTATTTGCTGAACGGTGAAAGCGCACAGTAATGCACTTTTCTCCCAGCAAATACACTGTTTCTAAGGAAATGGGAACACACTGAGGAGACACTTGTGGGAGCTACTGTGACTAAAACTGAGCTTCCCTACGCACAGGGAACCAAGAGAAAGGTTGATTTCATCAAGCCCAGTTACATACTCAGAATCTGTACTACTGCGCAAATAGGCATGTCTCTTTCGGCAAAAAACTCATTTCTGACAAAGTTGCCCAAATGCATCTCAGAAGTGTGCAACTTGTTCCCTGAGATAGAAAACGTCGAGAAACGGTCGTTTCTGCTAGCGCTGTGCTTCTACACATGTATTTGCTGAACGGTGAAAGCGCACAGTAATGCACTTTTCTCCCAGCAAATACACTGTTTCTAAGGAAATGGGAACACACTGAGGAGACACTTGTGGGAGCTACTGTGACTAAAACTGAGCTTCCCTACGCACAGGGAAGCAAGAGAAAGGCTGATTTCATCAAGCCCAGTTACATACTCAGAATCTGTACTACTGCGCAAACAGGCATGTCTCTGTAGGCAAAAAACTCATTTCAGACAAAGTTGCCCAAATGCATCTCAGAAGTGTGCAACTTGTTCCCTGAGTTAGAAAACGTCGAGAAACGTTCGTTTCTGCTAGCGCTGTGCTTCTACACATGTATTTGCTGAACGGTGAAAGCGCACAGTAATGCACTTTTCTCCCAGCAAATACACTGTTTCTAAGGAAATGGGAACACACTGAGGAGACACTTGTGGGAGCTACTGTGACTAAAACTGAGCTTCCCTACGCACAGGGAAGCAAGAGAAAGGCTGATTTCATCAAGCCCAGTTACATACTCAGAATCTGTACTACTGCGCAAACAGGCATGTCTCTTTCGGCAAAAAACTCATTTCTGACAAAGTTGCCCAAATGCATCTCAGAAGTGTGCAACTTGTTCCCTGAGTTAGAAAACGTCGAGAAACGGTCGTTTCTGCTAGCGCTGTGCTTCTACACATGTATTTGCTGAACGGTGAAAGCGCACAGTAATGCACTTTTCTCCCAGCAAATACACTGTTTCTAAGGAAATGAGAACACACTGAGGAGACACTTGTGGGAGCTACTGTGACTAAAACTGAGCTTCCCTACGCACAGGGAACCAAGAGAAAGGCTGATTTCATCAAGCCCAGTTACATACTCAGAATCTGTACTACTGCGCAAATAGGCATGTCTCTTTCGGCAAAAAACTCATTTCTGACAAAGTTGCCCAAATGCATCTCAGAAGTGTGCAACTTGTTCCCTGAGATAGAAAACGTCGAGAAACGGTCGTTTCTGCTAGCGCTGTGCTTCTACACATGTATTTGCTGAACGGTGAAAGCGCACAGTAATGCACTTTTCTCCCAGCAAATACACTGTTTCTAAGGAAATGGGAACACACTGAGGAGACACTTGTGGGAGCTACTGTGACTAAAACTGAGCTTCCCTACGCACAGGGAACCAAGAGAAAGGCTGATTTCATCAAGCCCAGTTACATACTCAGAATCTGTACTACTGCGCAAATAGGCATGTCTCTTTCGGCAAAAAACTCATTTCTGACAAAGTTGCCCAAATGCATCTCAGAAGTGTGCAACTTTTTCCCTGAGATAGAAAACGTCGAGAAACGGTCGTTTCTGCTAGCGCTGTGCTTCTACACATGTATTTGCTGAACGGTGAAAGCGCACAGTAATGCACTTTTCTCCCAGCAAATACACTGTTTCTAAGGAAATGGGAACACACTGAGGAGACACTTGTGGGAGCTACTGTGACTAAAACTGAGCTTCCCTACGCACAGGGAAGCAAGAGAAAGGCTGATTTCATCAAGCCCAGTTACATACTCAGAATCTGTACTACTGCGCAAACAGGCATGTGTCTGTAGGCAAAAAACTCATTTCAGACAAAGTTGCCCAAATGCATCTCAGAAGTGTGCAACTTGTTCCCTGAGTTAGAAAACGTCGAGAAACGTTCGTTTCTGCTAGCGCTGTGCTTCTACACATGTATTTGCTGAACGGTGAAAGCGCACAGTAATGCACTTTTCTCCCAGCAAATACACTGTTTCTAAGGAAATGGGAACACACTGAGGAGACACTTGTGGGAGCTACTGTGACTAAAACTGAGCTTCCCTACGCACAGGGAAGCAAGAGAAATGCTGATTTCATCAAGCCCAGTTACATACTCAGAATCTGTACTACTGCGCAAATAGGCATGTCTCTTTCGGCAAAAAACTCATTTCTGACAAAGTTGCCCAAATGCATCTCAGAAGTGTGCAACTTGTTCCCTGAGTTAGAAAACGTCGAGAAACGGTCGTTTCTGCTAGCGCTGTGCTTCTACACATGTATTATGCTGAACGGTGAAAGCGCACAGTAATGCACTTTTCTCCCAGCAAATACACTGTTTCTAAGGAAATGGGAACACACTGAGGAGACACTTGTGGGAGCTACTGTGACTAAAACTGAGCTTCCCTACGCACAGGGAACCAAGAGAAACGCTGATTTCATCAAGCCCAGTTACATACTCAGAATCTGTACTACTGCGCAAATAGGCATGTCTCTGTAGGCAAAAAACTCATTTCTGACAAAGTTGCCCAAATGCATCTCAGAAGTGTGCAACTTGTTCCCTGAGTTAGAAAACGTCGAGAAACGGTCGTTTCTGCTAGCGCTGTGCTTCTACACATGCATTTGCTTAACGGTGAAAGCACACAGTAACGTACTTTTCTCCCAGCAAATACACTGTTTCTAAGGAAATGGGAACACACTGAGGAGACACTTGTGGGAGCTACTGTGACTAAAACTGAGCTTCCCTACGCACAGGGAAGCAAGAGAAATGCTGATTTCATCAAGCCCAGTTACATACTCAGAATCTGTACTACTGCGCAAACAGGCATGTCTCTGTAGGCAAAAAACTCATTTCTGACAAAGTTGCCCAAATGCATCTCAGAAGTGTGCAACTTGTTCCCTGAGTTAGAAAACGTCGAGAAACGGTCGTTTCTGCTAGCGCTGTGCTTCTACACATGTATTTGCTGAACGGTGAAAGCGCACAGTAATGCACTTTTCTCCCAGCAAATACACTGTTTCTAAGGAAATGAGAACACACTGAGGAGACACTTGTGGGAGCTACTGTGACTAAAACTGAGCTTCCCTACGCACAGGGAACCAAGAGAAAGGCTGATTTCATCAAGCCCAGTTACATACTCAGAATCTGTACTACTGCGCAAATAGGCATGTCTCTTTCGGCAAAAAACTCATTTCTGACAAAGTTGCCCAAATGCATCTCAGAAGTGTGCAACTTGTTCCCTGAGATAGAAAACGTCGAGAAACGGTCGTTTCTGCTAGCGCTGTGCTTCTACACATGTATTTGCTGAACGGTGAAAGCGCACAGTAATGCACTTTTCTCCCAGCAAATACACTGTTTCTAAGGAAATGGGAACACACTGAGGAGACACTTGTGGGAGCTACTGTGACTAAAACTGAGCTTCCCTACGCACAGGGAACCAAGAGAAAGGCTGATTTCATCAAGCCCAGTTACATACTCAGAATCTGTACTACTGCGCAAATAGGCATGTCTCTTTCGGCAAAAAACTCATTTCTGACAAAGTTGCCCAAATGCATCTCAGAAGTGTGCAACTTGTTCCCTGAGTTAGAAAACGTCGAGAAACGTTTGTTTCTGCTAGCGCTGTGCTTCTACACATGTATTTGCTGAACGGTGAAAGCGCACAGTAATGCACTTTTCTCCCAGCAAATACACTGTTTCTAAGGAAATGGGAACACACTGAGGAGACACTTGTGGGAGCTACTGTGACTAAAACTGAGCTTCCCTACGCACAGGGAAGCAAGAGAAAGGCTGATTTCATCAAGCCCAGTTACATACTCAGAATCTGTACTACTGCGCAAACAGGCATGTCTCTTTCGGCAAAAAACTCATTTCTGACAAAGTTGCCCAAATGCATCTCAGAAGTGTGCAACTTGTTCCCTGAGTTAGAAAACGTCGAGAAACGTTCGTTTCTGCTAGCGCTGTGCTTCTACACATGTATTTGCTGAACGGTGAAAGCGCACAGTAATGCACTTTTCTCCCAGCAAATACACTGTTTCTAAGGAAATGGGAACACACTGAGGAGACACTTGTGGGAGCTACTGTGACTAAAACTGAGCTTCCCTACGCACAGGGAAGCAAGAGAAATGCTGATTTCATCAAGCCCAGTTACATACTCAGAATCTGTACTACTGCGCAAATAGGCATGTCTCTTTCGGCAAAAAACTCATTTCTGACAAAGTTGCCCAAATGCATCTCAGAAGTGTGCAACTTGTTCCCTGAGTTAGAAAACGTCGAGAAACGGTCGTTTCTGCTAGCGCTGTGCTTCTACACATGTATTATGCTGAACGGTGAAAGCGCACAGTAATGCACTTTTCTCCCAGCAAATACACTGTTTCTAAGGAAATGGGAACACACTGAGGAGACACTTGTGGGAGCTACTGTGACTAAAACTGAGCTTCCCTACGCACAGGGAACCAAGAGAAAGGCTGATTTCATCAAGCCCAGTTACATACTCAGAATCTGTACTACTGCGCAAATAGGCATGTCTCTTTCGGCAAAAAACTCATTTCTGACAAAGTTGCCCAAATGCATCTCAGAAGTGTGCAACTTGTTCCCTGAGATAGAAAACGTCGAGAAACGGTCGTTTCTGCTAGCGCTGTGCTTCTACACATGTATTTGCTGAACGGTGAAAGCGCACAGTAATGCACTTTTCTCCCAGCAAATACACTGTTTCTAAGGAAATGGGAACACACTGAGGAGACACTTGTGGGAGCTACTGTGACTAAAACTGAGCTTCCCTACGCACAGGGAACCAAGAGAAAGGTTGATTTCATCAAGCCCAGTTACATACTCAGAATCTGTACTACTGCGCAAATAGGCATGTCTCTTTCGGCAAAAAACTCATTTCTGACAAAGTTGCCCAAATGCATCTCAGAAGTGTGCAACTTGTTCCCTGAGATAGAAAACGTCGAGAAACGGTCGTTTCTGCTAGCGCTGTGCTTCTACACATGTATTTGCTGAACGGTGAAAGCGCACAGTAATGCACTTTTCTCCCAGCAAATACACTGTTTCTAAGGAAATGGGAACACACTGAGGAGACACTTGTGGGAGCTACTGTGACTAAAACTGAGCTTCCCTACGCACAGGGAAGCAAGAGAAAGGCTGATTTCATCAAGCCCAGTTACATACTCAGAATCTGTACTACTGCGCAAACAGGCATGTCTCTGTAGGCAAAAAACTCATTTCAGACAAAGTTGCCCAAATGCATCTCAGAAGTGTGCAACTTGTTCCCTGAGTTAGAAAACGTCGAGAAACGTTCGTTTCTGCTAGCGCTGTGCTTCTACACATGTATTTGCTGAACGGTGAAAGCGCACAGTAATGCACTTTTCTCCCAGCAAATACACTGTTTCTAAGGAAATGGGAACACACTGAGGAGACACTTGTGGGAGCTACTGTGACTAAAACTGAGCTTCCCTACGCACAGGGAAGCAAGAGAAAGGCTGATTTCATCAAGCCCAGTTACATACTCAGAATCTGTACTACTGCGCAAACAGGCATGTCTCTGTAGGCAAAAAACTCATTTCAGACAAAGTTGCCCAAATGCATCTCAGAAGTGTGCAACTTGTTCCCTGAGTTAGAAAACGTCGAGAAACGTTCGTTTCTGCTAGCGCTGTGCTTCTACACATGTATTTGCTGAACGGTGAAAGCGCACAGTAATGCACTTTTCTCCCAGCAAATACACTGTTTCTAAGGAAATGGGAACACACTGAGGAGACACTTGTGGGAGCTACTGTGACTAAAACTGAGCTTCCCTACGCACAGGGAAGCAAGAGAAATGCTGATTTCATCAAGCCCAGTTACATACTCAGAATCTGTACTACTGCGCAAATAGGCATGTCTCTTTCGGCAAAAAACTCATTTCTGACAAAGTTGCCCAAATGCATCTCAGAAGTGTGCAACTTGTTCCCTGAGTTAGAAAACGTCGAGAAACGGTCGTTTCTGCTAGCGCTGTGCTTCTACACATGTATTATGCTGAACGGTGAAAGCGCACAGTAATGCACTTTTCTCCCAGCAAATACACTGTTTCTAAGGAAATGGGAACACACTGAGGAGACACTTGTGGGAGCTACTGTGACTAAAACTGAGCTTCCCTACGCACAGGGAACCAAGAGAAAGGCTGATTTCATCAAGCCCAGTTACATACTCAGAATCTGTACTACTGCGCAAATAGGCATGTCTCTTTGGGCAAAAAACTCATTTCTGACAAAGTTGCCCAAATGCATCTCAGAAGTGTGCAACTTGTTCCCTGAGATAGAAAACGTCGAGAAACGGTCGTTTCTGCTAGCGCTGTGCTTCTACACATGTATTTGCTGAACGGTGAAAGCGCACAGTAATGCACTTTTCTCCCAGCAAATACACTGTTTCTAAGGAAATGGGAACACACTGAGGAGACACTTGTGGGAGCTACTGTGACTAAAACTGAGCTTCCCTACGCACAGGGAACCAAGAGAAAGGTTGATTTCATCAAGCCCAGTTACATACTCAGAATCTGTACTACTGCGCAAATAGGCATGTCTCTTTCGGCAAAAAACTCATTTCTGACAAAGTTGCCCAAATGCATCTCAGAAGTGTGCAACTTGTTCCCTGAGATAGAAAACGTCGAGAAACGGTCGTTTCTGCTAGCGCTGTGCTTCTACACATGTATTTGCTGAACGGTGAAAGCGCACAGTAATGCACTTTTCTCCCAGCAAATACACTGTTTCTAAGGAAATGGGAACACACTGAGGAGACACTTGTGGGAGCTACTGTGACTAAAACTGAGCTTCCCTACGCACAGGGAAGCAAGAGAAAGGCTGATTTCATCAAGCCCAGTTACATACTCAGAATCTGTACTACTGCGCAAACAGGCATGTCTCTGTAGGCAAAAAACTCATTTCAGACAAAGTTGCCCAAATGCATCTCAGAAGTGTGCAACTTGTTCCCTGAGTTAGAAAACGTCGAGAAACGTTCGTTTCTGCTAGCGCTGTGCTTCTACACATGTATTTGCTGAACGGTGAAAGCGCACAGTAATGCACTTTTCTCCCAGCAAATACACTGTTTCTAAGGAAATGGGAACACACTGAGGAGACACTTGTGGGAGCTACTGTGACTAAAACTGAGCTTCCCTACGCACAGGGAAGCAAGAGAAATGCTGATTTCATCAAGCCCAGTTACATACTCAGAATCTGTACTACTGCGCAAATAGGCATGTCTCTGTAGGCAAAAAACTCATTTCTGACAAAGTTGCCCAAATGCATCTCAGAAGTGTGCAACTTGTTCCCTGAGTTAGAAAACGTCGAGAAACGGTCGTTTCTGCTAGCGCTGTGCTTCTACACATGTATTATGCTGAACGGTGAAAGCGCACAGTAATGCACTTTTCTCCCAGCAAATACACTGTTTCTAAGGAAATGGGAACACACTGAGGAGACACTTGTGGGAGCTACTGTGACTAAAACTGAGCTTCCCTACGCACAGGGAACCAAGAGAAAGGTTGATTTCATCAAGCCCAGTTACATACTCAGAATCTGTACTACTGCGCAAATAGGCATGTCTCTTTCGGCAAAAAACTCATTTCTGACAAAGTTGCCCAAATGCATCTCAGAAGTGTGCAACTTGTTCCCTGAGATAGAAAACGTCGAGAAACGGTCGTTTCTGCTAGCGCTGTGCTTCTACACATGTATTTGCTGAACGGTGAAAGCGCACAGTAATGCACTTTTCTCCCAGCAAATACACTGTTTCTAAGGAAATGGGAACACACTGAGGAGACACTTGTGGGAGCTACTGTGACTAAAACTGAGCTTCCCTACGCACAGGGAAGCAAGAGAAAGGCTGATTTCATCAAGCCCAGTTACATACTCAGAATCTGTACTACTGCGCAAACAGGCATGTCTCTGTAGGCAAAAAACTCATTTCAGACAAAGTTGCCCAAATGCATCTCAGAAGTGTGCAACTTGTTCCCTGAGTTAGAAAACGTCGAGAAACGTTCGTTTCTGCTAGCGCTGTGCTTCTACACATGTATTTGCTGAACGGTGAAAGCGCACAGTAATGCACTTTTCTCCCAGCAAATACACTGTTTCTAAGGAAATGGGAACACACTGAGGAGACACTTGTGGGAGCTACTGTGACTAAAACTGAGCTTCCCTACGCACAGGGAAGCAAGAGAAATGCTGATTTCATCAAGCCCAGTTACATACTCAGAATCTGTACTACTGCGCAAATAGGCATGTCTCTTTCGGCAAAAAACTCATTTCTGACAAAGTTGCCCAAATGCATCTCAGAAGTGTGCAACTTGTTCCCTGAGTTAGAAAACGTCGAGAAACGGTCGTTTCTGCTAGCGCTGTGCTTCTACACATGTATTATGCTGAACGGTGAAAGCGCACAGTAATGCACTTTTCTCCCAGCAAATACACTGTTTCTAAGGAAATGGGAACACACTGAGGAGACACTTGTGGGAGCTACTGTGACTAAAACTGAGCTTCCCTACGCACAGGGAACCAAGAGAAACGCTGATTTCATCAAGCCCAGTTACATACTCAGAATCTGTACTACTGCGCAAATAGGCATGTCTCTGTAGGCAAAAAACTCATTTCTGACAAAGTTGCCCAAATGCATCTCAGAAGTGTGCAACTTGTTCCCTGAGTTAGAAAACGTCGAGAAACGGTCGTTTCTGCTAGCGCTGTGCTTCTACACATGCATTTGCTTAACGGTGAAAGCACACAGTAACGTACTTTTCTCCCAGCAAATACACTGTTTCTAAGGAAATGGGAACACACTGAGGAGACACTTGTGGGAGCTACTGTGACTAAAACTGAGCTCCCCTACGCACAGGGAAGCAAGAGAAATGCTGATTTCATCAAGCCCAGTTACATACTCAGAATCTGTACTACTGCGCAAACAGGCATGTCTCTGTAGGCAAAAAACTCATTTCTGACAAAGTTGCCCAAATGCATCTCAGAAGTGTGCAACTTGTTCCCTGAGTTAGAAAACGTCGAGAAACGGTCGTTTCTGCTAGCGCTGTGCTTCTACACATGTATTTGCTGAACGGTGAAAGCGCACAGTAATGCACTTTTCTCCCAGCAAATACACTGTTTCTAAGGAAATGAGAACACACTGAGGAGACACTTGTGGGAGCTACTGTGACTAAAACTGAGCTTCCCTACGCACAGGGAACCAAGAGAAAGGCTGATTTCATCAAGCCCAGTTACATACTCAGAATCTGTACTACTGCGCAAATAGGCATGTCTCTTTCGGCAAAAAACTCATTTCTGACAAAGTTGCCCAAATGCATCTCAGAAGTGTGCAACTTGTTCCCTGAGATAGAAAACGTCGAGAAACGGTCGTTTCTGCTAGCGCTGTGCTTCTACACATGTATTTGCTGAACGGTGAAAGCGCACAGTAATGCACTTTTCTCCCAGCAAATACACTGTTTCTAAGGAAATGGGAACACACTGAGGAGACACTTGTGGGAGCTACTGTGACTAAAACTGAGCTTCCCTACGCACAGGGAACCAAGAGAAAGGCTGATTTCATCAAGCCCAGTTACATACTCAGAATCTGTACTACTGCGCAAATAGGCATGTCTCTTTCGGCAAAAAACTCATTTCTGACAAAGTTGCCCAAATGCATCTCAGAAGTGTGCAACTTGTTCCCTGAGATAGAAAACGTCGAGAAACGGTCGTTTCTGCTAGCGCTGTGCTTCTACACATGTATTTGCTGAACGGTGAAAGCGCACAGTAATGCACTTTTCTCCCAGCAAATACACTGTTTCTAAGGAAATGGGAACACACTGAGGAGACACTTGTGGGAGCTACTGTGACTAAAACTGAGCTTCCCTACGCACAGGGAAGCAAGAGAAAGGCTGATTTCATCAAGCCCAGTTACATACTCAGAATCTGTACTACTGCGCAAACAGGTATGTCTCTGTAGGCAAAAAACTCATTTCAGACAAAGTTGCCCAAATGCATCTCAGAAGTGTGCAACTTGTTCCCTGAGTTAGAAAACGTCGAGAAACGTTCGTTTCTGCTAGCGCTGTGCTTCTACACATGTATTTGCTGAACGGTGAAAGCGCACAGTAATGCACTTTTCTCCCAGCAAATACACTGTTTCTAAGGAAATGGGAACACACTGAGGAGACACTTGTGGGAGCTACTGTGACTAAAACTGAGCTTCCCTACGCACAGGGAAGCAAGAGAAATGCTGATTTCATCAAGCCCAGTTACATACTCAGAATCTGTACTACTGCGCAAATAGGCATGTCTCTTTCGGCAAAAAACTCATTTCTGACAAAGTTGCCCAAATGCATCTCAGAAGTGTGCAACTTGTTCCCTGAGTTAGAAAACGTCGAGAAACGGTCGTTTCTGCTAGCGCTGTGCTTCTACACATGTATTATGCTGAACGGTGAAAGCGCACAGTAATGCACTTTTCTCCCAGCAAATACACTGTTTCTAAGGAAATGGGAACACACTGAGGAGACACTTGTGGGAGCTACTGTGACTAAAACTGAGCTTCCCTACGCACAGGGAACCAAGAGAAACGCTGATTTCATCAAGCCCAGTTACATACTCAGAATCTGTACTACTGCGCAAATAGGCATGTCTCTGTAGGCAAAAAACTCATTTCTGACAAAGTTGCCCAAATGCATCTCAGAAGTGTGCAACTTGTTCCCTGAGTTAGAAAACGTCGAGAAACGGTCGTTTCTGCTAGCGCTGTGCTTCTACACATGCATTTGCTTAACGGTGAAAGCACACAGTAACGTACTTTTCTCCCAGCAAATACACTGTTTCTAAGGAAATGGGAACACACTGAGGAGACACTTGTGGGAGCTACTGTGACTAAAACTGAGCTTCCCTACGCACAGGGAAGCAAGAGAAATGCTGATTTCATCAAGCCCAGTTACATACTCAGAATCTGTACTACTGCGCAAATAGGCATGTCTCTGTAGGCAAAAAACTCATTTCTGACAAAGTTGCCCAAATGCATCTCAGAAGTGTGCAACTTGTTCCCTGAGTTAGAAAACGTCGAGAAACGGTCGTTTCTGCTAGCGCTGTGCTTCTACACATGCATTTGCTTAACGGTGAAAGCACACAGTAACGTACTTTTCTCCCAGCAAATACACTGTTTCTAAGGAAATGGGAACACACTGAGGAGACACTTGTGGGAGCTACTGTGACTAAAACTGAGCTTCCCTACGCACAGGGAAGCAAGAGAAATGCTGATTTCATCAAGCCCAGTTACATACTCAGAATCTGTACTACTGCGCAAATAGGCATGTCTCTTTCGGCAAAAAACTCATTTCTGACAAAGTTGCCCAAATGCATCTCAGAAGTGTGCAACTTGTTCCCTGAGTTAGAAAACGTCGAGAAACGGTCGTTTCTGCTAGCGCTGTGCTTCTACACATGTATTTGCTTAACGGTGAAAGCCCACAGTAACGCACTTTTCTCCCAGCAAATACACTGTTTCTAAGGAAATGGGAACACACTGAGGAGACACTTGTGGGAGCTACTGTGACTAAAACTGAGCTTCCCTACGCACAGGGAAGCAAGAGAAATGCTGATTTCTTCAAGCCCAGTTACATACTCAGAATCTGTACTACAGCGCAAATAGGCATGTCTCTTTCGGCAAAAAACTCATTTCTGACAAAGTTGCCCAAATGCATCTCAGAAGTGTGCAACTTGTTCCCTGAGTTAGAAAACGTCGAGAAACGGTCGTTTCTGCTAGCGCTGTGCTTCTACACATGTATTTGCTGAACGGTGAAAGCGCACAGTAATGCACTTTTCTCCCAGAAAATACACTGTTTCTAAGGAAATGGGAACACACTGAGGAGACACTTGTGGGAGCTACTGTGACTAAAACTGAGCTTCCCTACGCACAGGGAAGCAAGAGAAAGGCTGATTTCATCAAGCCCAGTTACATACTCAGAATCTGTACTACTGCGCAAACAGGCATGTCTCTGTAGGCAAAAAACTCATTTCAGACAAAGTTGCCCAAATGCATCTCAGAAGTGTGCAACTTGTTCCCTGAGTTAGAAAACGTCGAGAAACATTCGTTTCTGCTAGCGCTGTGCTTCTACACATGTATTTGCTGAACGGTGAAAGCGCACGCTAATGCACTTTTCTCCCAGCAAATACACTGTTTCTAAGGAAATGGGAACACACTGAGGAGACACTTGTTGGAGCTACTGTGACTAAAACTGAGCTTCCCTACGCACAGGGAAGCAAGAGAAATGCTGATTTCATCAAGCCCAGTTACATACTCAGAATCTGTACTACTGCGCAAATAGGCATGTCTCTTTCGGCAAAAAACTCATTTCTGACAAAGTTGCCCAAATGCATCTCAGAAGTGTGCAACTTGTTCCCTGAGATAGAAAACGTCGAGAAACGGTCGTTTCTGCTAGCGCTGTGCTTCTACACATGTATTTGCTGAACGGTGAAAGCGCACAGTAATGCACTTTTCTCCCAGCAAATACACTGTTTCTAAGGAAATGGGAACACACTGAGGAGACACTTGTGGGAGCTACTGTGACTAAAACTGAGCTTCCCTACGCACAGGGAAGCAAGAGAAAGGCTGATTTCATCAAGCCCAGTTACATACTCAGAATCTGTACTACTGCGCAAACAGGCATGTCTCTGTAGGCAAAAAACTCATTTCAGACAAAGTTGCCCAAATGCATCTCAGAAGTGTGCAACTTGTTCCCTGAGTTAGAAAACGTCGAGAAACGTTCGTTTCTGCTAGCGCTGTGCTTCTACACATGTATTTGCTGAACGGTGAAAGCGCACAGTAATGCACTTTTCTCCCAGCAAATACACTGTTTCTAAGGAAATGGGAACACACTGAGGAGACACTTGTGGGAGCTACTGTGACTAAAACTGAGCTTCCCTACGCACAGCGAAGCAAGAGAAATGCTGATTTCATCAAGCCCAGTTACATACTCAGAATCTGTACTACTGCGCAAATAGGCATGTCTCTTTCGGCAAAAAACTCATTTCTGACAAAGTTGCCCAAATGCATCTCAGAAGTGTGCAACTTGTTCCCTGAGTTAGAAAACGTCGAGAAACGGTCATTTCTGCTAGCGCTGTGCTTCTACACATGTATTTGCTGAACGGTGAAAGCGCACAGTAATGCACTTTTCTCCCAGCAAATACACTGTTTCTAAGGAAATGAGAACACACTGAGGAGACACTTGTGGGAGCTACTGTGACTAAAACTGAGCTTCCCTACGCACAGGGAACCAAGAGAAACGCTGATTTCATCAAGCCCAGTTACATACTCAGAATCTGTACTACTGCGCAAATAGGCATGTCTCTGTAGGCAAAAAACTCATTTCTGACAAAGTTGCCCAAATGCATCTCAGAAGTGTGCAACTTGTTCCCTGAGTTAGAAAACGTCGAGAAACGGTCGTTTCTGCTAGCGCTGTGCTTCTACACATGCATTTGCTTAACGGTGAAAGCACACAGTAACGTACTTTTCTCCCAGCAAATACACTGTTTCTAAGGAAATGGGAACACACTGAGGAGACACTTGTGGGAGCTACTGTGACTAAAACTGAGCTTCCCTACGCACAGGGAAGCAAGAGAAATGCTGATTTCATCAAGCCCAGTTACATACTCAGAATCTGTACTACTGCGCAAATAGGCATGTCTCTGTAGGCAAAAAACTCATTTCTGACAAAGTTGCCCAAATGCATCTCAGAAGTGTGCAACTTGTTCCCTGAGTTAGAAAACGTCGAGAAACGGTCGTTTCTGCTAGCGCTGTGCTTCTACACATGTATTTGCTTAACGGTGAAAGCCCACAGTAACGCACTTTTCTCCCAGCAAATACACTGTTTCTAAGGAAATGGGAACACACTGAGGAGACACTTGTGGGAGCTACTGTGACTAAAACTGAGCTTCCCTACGCACAGGGAAGCAAGAGAAATGCTGATTTCTTCAAGCCCAGTTACATATTCAGAATCTGTACTACAGCGCAAATAGGCATGTCTCTTTCGGCAAAAAACTCATTTCTGACAAAGTTGCTCAAATGCATCTCAGAAGTGTGCAACTTGTTCCCTGAGTTAGAAAACGTCGAGAAACGGTCGTTTCTGCTAGCGCTGTGCTTCTACACATGTATTTGCTGAACGGTGAAAGCGCACAGTAATGCACTTTTCTCCCAGCAAATACAGTGTTTCTAAGGAAATGGGAACACACTGAGGAGACACTTGTGGGAGCTACTGTGACTAAAACTGAGCTTCCCTACGCACAGGGAACCAAGAGAAAGGCTGATTTCGTCAAGCCCAGTTACATACTCAGAATCTGTACTACTGCGCAAATAGGCATGTCTGTGTAGGCAAAAAACTCATTTCTGACAAAGTTGCCCAAATGCATCTCAGAAGTGTGCAACTTGTTCCCTGAGATAGAAAACGTCGAGAAACGGTCGTTTCTGCTAGCGCTGTGCTTCTACACATGTATTTGCTGAACGGTGAAAGCGCACAATAATGCACTTTTCTCCCAGCAAATACACTGTTTCTAAGGAAATGGGAACACACTGAGGAGACACTTGTGGGAGCTACTGTGACTAAAACTGAGCTTCCCTACGCACAGGGAAGCAAGAGAAAGGCTGATTTCATCAAGCCCAGTTACATACTCAGAATCTGTACTACTGCGCAAACAGGCATGTCTCTGTAGGCAAAAAACTCATTTCAGACAAAGTTGCCCAAATGCATCTCAGAAGTGTGCAACTTGTTCCCTGAGTTAGAAAACGTCGAGAAACGTTCGTTTCTGCTAGCGCTGTGCTTCTACACATGTATTTGCTGAACGGTGAAAGCGCACGGTAATGCACTTTTCTCCCAGCAAATACACTGTTTCTAAGGAAATGGGAACACACTGAGGAGACACTTGTTGGAGCTACTGTGACTAAAACTGAGCTTCCCTACGCACAGGGAAGCAAGAGAAATGCTGATTTCATCAAGCCCAGTTACATACTCAGAATCTGTACTACTGCACAATTAGGCATGTCTCCTTCGGCAAAAAACTCATTTCTGACAAAGTTGCCCAAATGCATCTCAGAAGTGTGCAGCTTGTTCCCTGAGTTAGAAAACGTCGAGAAACGGTCGTTTCTGCTAGCGCTGTGCTTCTACACATGTATTTGCTTAACGGTGAAAGCGCACAGTAATGCACTTTTCTCCCAGCAAATACACTGTTTCTAAGGAAATGGGAACACACTGAGGAGACACTTGTGGGAGCTACTGTGACTAAAACTGAGCTTCCCTACGCACAGGGAACCAAGAGAAAGGCTGATTTCATCAAGCCCAGTTACATACTCAGAATCTGTACTACTGCGCAAATAGGCATGTCTCTTTGGGCAAAAAACTCATTTCTGACAAAGTTGCGCAAATGCATCTCAGAAGTGTGCAACTTGTTCCCTGAGATAGAAAACGTCGAGAAACGGTCGTTTCTGCTAGCGCTGTGCTTCTACACATGTATTTGCTGAACGGTGAAAGCGCACAGTAATGCACTTTTCTCCCAGCAAATACACTGTTTCTAAGGAAATGGGAACACACTGAGGAGACACTTGTGGGAGCTACTGTGACTAAAACTGAACTTCCCTACGCACAGGGAACCAAGAGAAACGCTGATTTCATCAAGCCCAGTTACATACTCAGAATCTGTACTACTGCGCAAATAGGCATGTCTCTGTAGGCAAAAAACTCATTTCTGACAAAGTTGCCCAAATGCATCTCAGAAGTGTGCAACTTGTTCCCTGAGTTAGAAAACGTCGAGAAACGGTCGTTTCTGCTAGCGCTGTGCTTCTACACATGTATTTGCTTAACGGTGAAAGCACACAGTAACGCACTTTTCTCCCAGCAAATACACTGTTTCTAAGGAAATGGGAACACACTGAGGAGACACTTGTGGGAGCTACTGTGACTAAAACTGAGCTTCCCTACGCACAGGGAAGCAAGAGAAATGCTGATTTCATCAAGCCCAGTTACATACTCAGAATCTGTACTACTGCGCAAATAGGCATGTCTCTTTCGGCAAAAAACTCATTTCTGACAAAGTTGCCCAAATGCATCTCAGAAGTGTGCAACTTGTTCCCTGAGTTAGAAAACGTCGAGAAACGGTCGTTTCTGCTAGCGCTGTGCTTCTACACATGTATTTGCTGAACGGTGAAAGCCCACGGTAACGCACTTTTCTCCCAGCAAATACACTGTTTCTAAGGAAATGGGAACGCACTGAGGAGACACTTGTGGGAGCTACTGTGACTAAAACTGAGCTTCCCTACGCACAGGGAACCAAGAGAAAGGCTGATTTCATCCTGCCCAGTTACATACTCAGAATCTGTACTACTGCGCAAATAGGCATGTCTCTGTAGGCAAAAAACTCATTTCTGACAAAGTTGCCCAAATGCATCTCAGAAGTGTGCAACTTGTTCCCTGAGTTAGAAAACGTCGAGAAACGGTCGTTTCTGCTGGCGCTGTGCTTCTACACATGTATTTGCTGTACGGTGAAAGCGCACAGTAATGCACTTTTCTCCCAGCAAATACACTGTTTCTAAGGAAATGGGAACACACTGAGGAGACACTTGTGGGAGCTACTGTGAGTAAAACTGAGCTTCCCTACGCACAGGGTAGCAAGAGAAAGGCTGATTTCATCAAGCCCAGTTACATACTCAGAATCTGTACTACTGCGCAAACAGGCATGTCTCTGTAGGCAAAAAACTCATTTCAGACAAAGTTGCCCAAATGCATCTCAGAAGTGTGCAACTTGTTCCCTGAGTTAGAAAACGTCGAGAAACGTTCGTTTCTGCTAGCGCTGTGCTTCTACACATGTATTTGCTGAACGGTGAAAGCGCACAGTAATGCACTTTTCTCCCAGCAAATACACTGTTTCTAAGGAAATGGGAACACACTGAGGAGACACTTGTGGGAGCTACTGTCACTAAAACTGAGCTTCCCTACGCACAGGGAAGCAAAAGAAATGCTGATTTCATCAAGCGCAGTTACATACTCAGAATCTGTACTACTGCGCAAATAGGCATGTCTCTGTAGGCAAAAAACTCATTTCTGACAAAGTTGCCCAAATGCACCTCAGAAGTGTGCAACTTGTTCCCTGAGTTAGAAAACGTCGAGAAACGGTCGTTTCTGCTAGCGCTGTGCTTCTACACATGTATTTGCTTAACGGTGAAAGCCCACAGTAACGCACTTTTCTCCCAGCAAATACACTGTTTCTAAGGAAATGGGAACACACTGAGGAGACACTTGTGGGAGCTACTGTGACTAAAACTGAGCTTCCCTACGCACAGGGAACCAAGAGAAAGGCTGATTTCGTCAAGCCCATTTACATACTCAGAATCTGTACTACTGCGCAAATAGGCATGTCTGTGTAGGCAAAAAACTCATTTCTGACAAAGTTGCCCAAATGCATCTCAGAAGTGTGCAACTTGTTCCCTGAGATAGAAAACGTCGAGAAACGGTCGTTTCTGCTAGCGCTGTGATTCTACACATGTATTTGCTGAACGGTGAAAGCACACAGTAATGCACTTTTCTCCCAGCAAATACACTGTTTCTAAGGAAATGGGAACACACTGAGGAGACACTTGTGGGAGCTACTGTGACTAAAACTGAGCTTCCCTACGCACAGGGAAGCAAGAGAAAGGCTGATTTCATCAAGCCCAGTTACATACTCAGAATCTGTACTACTGCGCAAATAGGCATGTCTCTGTAGGCAAAAAACTCATTTCAGACAAAGTTGCCCAAATGCATCTCAGAAGTGTGCAACTTGTTCCCTGTGTTAGAAAACGTCGAGTAACGTTCGTTTCTGCTAGTGCTGTGCTTCTACACATGTATTTGCTGAACGGTGAAAGCGCACGGTAATGCACTTTTCTCCCAGCAAATACACTGTTTCTAAGGAAATGGGAACACACTGAGGAGACACTTGTTGGAGCTACTGTGACTAAAACTGAGCTTCCCTACGCACAGGGAAGCAAGAGAAATTCTGATTTCATCAAGCCCAGTTACATACTCAGAATCTGTACTACTGCGCAAATAGGCATGTCTCCTTCGGCAAAAAACTCATTTCTGACAAAGTTGCCCAAATGCATCTCAGAAGTGTGCAACTTGTTCCCTGAGTTAGAAAACGTCGAGAAACGGTCGTTTCTGCTAGCGCTGTGCTTCTACACATGTATTTGCTGAACGGTGAAAGCGCACAGTAATGCACTTTTCTCCCAGCAAAAACACTGTTTCTAAGGAAATGGGAACACACTGAGGAGACACTTGTGGGAGCTACTGTGACTAAAACTGAGCTTCCCTACGCACAGGGAACCAAGAGAAAGGCTGATTTCATCAAGCCCAGTTACATACTCAGAATCTGTACTACTGCGCAAATAGGCATGTCTCTTTCGGCAAAAAACTCATTTCTGACAAAGTTGCCCAAATGCATCTCAGAAGTGTATAACTTGTTCCCTGAGATAGAAAACGTCGAGAAACGGTCGTTTCTGCTAGCGCTGTGCTTCTACACATGTATTTGCTGAACGGTGAAAGCGCACAGTAATGCACTTTTCTCCCAGCAAATACACTGTTTCTAAGGAAATGGGAACACACTGAGGAGACACTTGTGGGAGCTACTGTGACTAAAACTGAGCTTCCCTACGCACAGGGAAGCAAGAGAAAGGCTGATTTCATCAAGCCCAGTTACATACTCAGAATCTGTACTACTGCGCAAACAGGCATGTCTCTGTAGGCAAAAAACTCATTTCAGACAAAGTTGCCCAAATGCATCTCAGAAGTGTGCAACTTGTTCCCTGAGTTAGAAAACGTCGAGAAACGTTCGTTTCTGCTAGCGCTGTGCTTCTACACATGTATTTGCTGAACGGTGAAAGCGCACAGTAATGCACATTTCTCCCAGCAAATACACTGTTTCTAAGGAAATGGGAACACACTGAGGAGACACTTGTGGGAGCTACTGTGACTAAAACTGAGCTTCCCTACGCACAGGGAAGCAAGAGAAATGCTGATTTCATCAAGCCCAGTTACATACTCAGAATCTGTACTACTGCGCAAATAGGCATGTCTCTTTCGGCAAAAAACTCATTTCTGACAAAGTTGCCCAAATGCATCTCAGAAGTGTGAAACTTGTTCCCTGAGTTAGAAAACGTCGAGAAACGGTCGTTTCTGCTAGCGCTGTGCTTCTACACATGTATTGGCTTAACGGTGAAAGCCCACAGTAACGCACTTTTCTCCCAGCAAATACACTGTTTCTAAGGAAATGGGAACACACTGAGGAGACACTTGTGGGAGCTACTGTGACTAAAACTGAGCTTCCCTACGCACAGGGAAGCAAGAGAAATGCTGATTTCTTCAAGCCCAGTTACATACTCAGAATCTGTACTACAGCGCAAATAGGCATGTCTCTTTCGGCAAAAAACTCATTTCTGACAAAGTTGCTCAAATGCATCTCAGAAGTGTGCAACTTGTTCCCTGAGTTAGAAAACGTCGAGAAACGTTCGTTTCTGCTAGCGCTGTGCTTCTACACATGTATTTGCTGAACGGTGAAAGCGCACAGTAATGCACTTTTCTCCCAGCAAATACACTGTTTCTAAGGAAATGGGAACACACTGAGGAGACACTTGTGGGAGCTACTGTGACTAAAACTGAGCTTCCCTACGCACAGGGAACCAAGAGAAACGCTGATTTCATCAAGCCCAGTTACATACTCAGAATCTGTACTACTGCGCAAATAGGCATGTCTCTGTAGGCAAAAAACTCATTTCTGACAAAGTTGCCCAAATGCATCTCAGAAGTGTGCAACTTGTTCCCTGAGTTAGAAAACGTCGAGAAACGGTCGTTTCTGCTAGCGCTGTGCTTCTACACATGTATTTGCTTAACGGTGAAAGCCCACAGTAACGCACTTTTCTCCCAGAAAATACACTGTTTCTAAGGAAATGGGAACACACTGAGGAGACACTTGTGGGAGCTACTGTGACTAAAACTGAGCTTCCCTACGCACAGGGAACCAAGAGAAAGGCTGATTTCATCAAGCCCAGTTACATACTCAGAATCTGTAAAACTGCGCAAATAGGCATGTCTCTTTCGGCAAAAAACTCATTTCTGACAAAGTTGCCCAAATGCATCTCAGAAGTGTGCAACTTGTTCCCTGAGATAGAAAACGTCGAGCAACGGTCGTTTCTGCTAGCGCTGTGCTTCTACACATGTATTTGCTGAACGGTGAAAGCGCACAGTAATGCACTTTTCTCCCAGCAAATACACTGTTTCTAAGGAAATGGGAACACACTGAGGAGACACTTGTGGGAGCTACTGTGACTAAAACTGAGCTTCCCTACGCACAGGGAAGCAAGAGAAAGGCTGATTTCATCAAGCCCAGTTACATACTCAGAATCTGTACTACTGCGCAAACAGGCATGTCTCTGTAGGCAAAAAACTCATTTCAGACAAAGTTGCCCAAATGCATCTCAGAAGTGTGCAACTTGTTCCCTGAGTTAGAAAACGTCGAGAAACGGTCGTTTCTGCTAGCGCTGTGCTTCTACACATGTATTTGCTTAACGGTGAAAGCCCAAAGTAACGCACTTTTCTCCCAGAAAATACACTGTTTCTAAGGAAATGGGAACACACTGAGGAGACACTTGTGGGAGCTACTGTGACTAAAACTGAGCTTCCCTACGCACAGGGAACCAAGAGAAAGGCTGATTTCATCAAGCCCAGTTACATACTCAGAATCTGTACTACTGCGCAAATAGGCATGTCTCTTTCGGCAAAAAACTCATTTCTGACAAAGTTGCCCAAATGCATCTCAGAAGTGTGCAACTTGTTCCCTGAGATAGAAAACGTCGAGAAACGATCGTTTCTGCTAGCGCTGTGCTTCTACACATGTATTTGCTGAACGGTGAAAGCGCACAGTAATGCACTTTTCTCCCAGCAAATACACTGTTTCTAAGGAAATGGGAACACACTGAGGAGACACTTGTGGGAGCTACTGTGACTAAAACTGAGCTTCCCTACGCACAGGGAAGCAAGAGAAATGCTGATTTCATCAAGCCCAGTTACATACTCAGAATCTGTACTACTGCGCAAACAGGCATGTCTCTGTAGGCAAAAAACTCATTTCAGACACAGTTGCCCAAATGCATCTCAGAAGTGTGCAACTTGTTCCCTGAGTTAGAAAACGTCGAGAAACGTTCGTTTCTGCTAGCGCTGTGCTTCTACACATGTATTTGCTGAACGGTGAAAGCGCACGGTAATGCACTTTTCTCCCAGCAAATACACTGTTTCTAAGGAAATGGGAACACACTGAGGAGACACTTGTTGGAGCTACTGTGACTAAAACTGAGCTTCCCTACGCACAGGGAAGCAAGAGAAATGCTGATTTCATCAAGCCCAGTTACATACTCAGAATCTGTACTACTGCGCAAATAGGCATGTCTCCTTCGGCAAAAAACTCATTTCTGACAAAGTTGCCCAAATGCATCTCAGAAGTGTGCAACTTGTTCCCTGAGTTAGAAAACGTCGAGAAACGGTCGTTTCTGCTAGCGCTGTGCTTCTACACATGTATTTGCTGAACGGTGAAAGCGCACAGTAATGCACTTTTCTCCCAGCAAATACACTGTTTCTAAGGAAATGGGAACACACTGAGGAGACACTTGTGGGAGCTACTGTGACTAAAACTGAGCTTCCCTACGCACAGGGAACCAAGAGAAACGCTGATTTCATCAAGCCCAGTTACATACTCAGAATCTGTACTACTGCGCAAATAGGCATGTCTCTGTAGGCAAAAAACTCATTTCTGACAAAGTTGCCCAAATGCATCTCAGAAGTGTGCAACTTGTTCCCTGAGTTAGAAAACGTCGAGAAACGGTCGTTTCTGCTAGCGCTGTGCTTCTACACATGTATTTGCTGAACGGTGAAAGCCCACAGTAACGCACTTTTCTCCCAGCAAATACACTGTTTCTAAGGAAATGGGAACACACTGAGGAGACACTTGTGGGAGCTACTGTGACTAAAACTGAGCTTCCCTACGCACAGGGAAGCAAGAGAAATGCTGATTTCATCAAGCCCAGTTACATACTCAGAATCTGTACTACAGCGCAAATAGGCATGTCTCTTTCGGCAAAAAACTCATTTCTGACAAAGTTGCTCAAATGCATCTCAGAAGTTTGCAACTTGTTCCCTGAGTTAGAAAACGTCGAGAAACGGTCGTTTCTGCTAGCGCTGTGCTTCTACACATGTATTTGCTGAACGGTGAAAGCGCACAGTAATGCACTTTTCTCCCAGCAAATACACTGTTTCTAAGGAAATGGGAACACACTGAGGAGACACTTGTGGGAGCTACTGTGACTAAAACTGAGCTTCCCTACGCACAGGGAACCAAGAGAATTGCTGATTTCATCAAGCCCAGTTACATACTCAGAATCTGTACTACTGCGCAAATAGGCATGTCTCTGTAGGCAAAAAACTCATTTTGGACAAAGTTGCCCAAATGCATCTCAGAAGTGTGCAACTTGTTCCCTGAGTTAGAAAACGTTGAGAAACGGTCGTTTCTGCTAGCGCTGTGCTTCTACACATGTATTTGCTTAACGGTGAAAGCCCACAGTAACGCACTTTTCTCCCAGCAAATACACTGTTTCTAAGGAAATGGGAACACACTGAGGAGACACTTGTGGGAGCTACTGTGACTAAAACTGAGCTTCCCTACGCACAGGGAAGCAAGAGAAATGCTGATTTCATCCAGCCCAGTTACATACTCAGAATCTGTACTACTGCGCAAATAGGCATGTCTCTTTAGGCAAAAAAATCATTTCTGACAAAGTTGCCCAAATGCATCTCAGAAGTGTGCAACTTGTTCCCTGAGTTAGAAAACATCGAGAAAAGGTCGTTTCTGCTAGCGCTGTGCTTCTACACATGTATTTGCTGAACGGTAAAGCGCACAGTAATGCACTTTTCTCCCAGCAAATACACTGTTTCTAAGGAAATGGGAACACACTGAGGAGACACTTGTGGGAGCTACTGTGACTAAAACTGAGCTACCCTACGCACAGGGAACCAAGAGAAAGTCTGATTTCATCAAGCCCAGTTACATACTCAGAATCTGTACTACTGCACAAATAGGCATGTCTCTTTAGGCAAAAAACTCATTTCTGACAAAGTTGCCCAAATGCATCTCAGAAGTGTGCAACTTGTTCCCTGAGTTAGAAAACATCGAGAAACGGTCGTTTCTGCTAGCGCTGTGCTTCTACACATGTATTTGCTTAACGGTGAAAGCCCACAGTAACGCACTTTTCTCCCAGCAAATACACTGTTTCTAAGGAAATGGGAACACACTGAGGAGACACTTGTGGGAGCTACTGGGACTAAAACTGAGCTTCCCTACGCACAGGGAAGCAAGAGAAAGGCTGATTTCATCAAGCCCATTTACATACTCAGAATCTGTACTACTGCGCAAATAGGCATGTCTCTGTAGGCAAAAAACTCATTTCTGACAAAGTTGCCCAAATGCATCTCAGAAGTGTGCAACTTGTTCCCTGAGGTAGAAAACGTCGAGAAACGTTCGTTTCTGCTATCGCTGTGCTTCTACACATGTATTTGCTGAATGGTGAAAGCGCACAGTAATGTACTTTTCTCCCAGCAAATACACTGTTTCTAAGGAAATGGGAACACACTGAGGAGACACTTGTGGGAGCTACTGGGACTAAAACTGAGCTTCCCTACGCACAGGGAAGCAAGAGAAATGCTGATTTCATCAAGCCCAGTTACATACTCAGAATCTGTACTACTGCGCAAATAGGCATGTCTCTTTCGGCAGAAAACTCATTTCTGACAAAGTTGCCCAAATGCATCTCAGAAGTGTGCAACTTGTTTCCTGAGTTAGAAAACGTCGAGAAACGTTCGTTTCTGCTAGCGCTGTGCTTCTACACATGTATTTGCCGAACGGTGAAAGCGCACAGTAAGGCACTTTTCTCCCAGCAAATACACTGTTTCTAAGGAAATGGGAACACACTGAGGAGACACTTGTGGGAGCTACTGTGACTAAAACTGAGCTTCCCTACGCACAGGGAAGCAAGAGAAATGCTGATTTCCTCAAGCCCAGTTACATACTCAGAATCTGTACTACTGCGCAAATAGGCATGTCTCTTTCGGCAAAAAACTCATTTCTGACAAAGTTGCGCAAATGCATCTCAGAAGTGTGCAACTTGTTTCCTGAGTTAGAAAACGTCGAGAAACGTTCGTTTCTGCTAGCGCTGTGCTTCTACACATGTATTTGCTGAACGGTGAAAGCGCACAGTAACGCACTTTTCTCCCAGCAAATACACTGTTTCTAAGGAAATGGGAACACACTGAGGAGACACTTGTGGGAGCTACTGTGACTAAAACTGAGCTTCCCTACGCACAGGGAAGCAAGAGAAATGCTGATTTCATCAAGCCCAGTTACATACTCAGAATCTGTACTACTGCGCAAATAGGCATGTCTCTGTAGGCAAAAAACTCATTTCGGACAAAGTTGCCCAAATGCACCTCATAAGTGTGCAACTTGTTCCCTGAGTTAGAAAACATCGAGAAACAGTCGTTTCTGCTAGCGCTGTGCTTCTACACATGTATTTGCTGAACGGTGAAAGCGCACAGTAATGCACTTTTCTCCCAGCAAATACACTGTTTCTAAGGAAATGGGAACACACTGAGGAGACACTTGTGGGAGCTACTGTGACTAAAACTGAGCTTCCCTACGCACAGGGAAGCAAGAAAAAGGCTGATTTCATCAAGCCCAGTTACATACTCAAATCTGTACTACTGCACAAATAGGCATGTCTCTTTAGGCAAAAAACTCACTTCTGACAAAGTTGCCCAAATGCATCTCAGAAGTGTGCAACTTGTTCCCTGAGTTAGAAAACATCGAGAAACGGTCGTTTCTGCTAGCGCTGTGCTTCTACACATGTATTTGCTTAACGGTGAAAGCTCACAGTAACGCACTTTTCTCCCAGCAAATACACTGTTTCTAAGGAAATGGGAACACACTGAGGAGACACTTGTGGGAGCTACTGGGACTAAAACTGAGCTTCCCTACGCACAGGGAAGAAAGAGAAAGGCTGATTTCATCAAGCCCATTTACATACTCAGAATCTGTACTACTGCGCAAATAGGCATGTCTCTGTAGGCAAAAAACTCATTTCTGACAAAGTTGCCCAAATGCATCTCAGAAGTGTGCAACTTGTTCCCTGAGTTAGAAAACGTCGAGAAACGTTCGTTTCTGCTATCGCTGTGCTTCTACACATGTATTTGCTGAATGGTGAAAGCGCACAGTAATGCACTTTTCTCCCAGCAAATACACTGTTTCTAAGGAAATGGGAACACACTGAGGAGACACTTGTGGGAGCTACTGGGACTAAAACTGAGCTTCCCTACGCACAGGGAAGCAAGAGAAATGCTGATTTCATCAAGCCCAGTTACATACTCAGAATCTGTACTACTGCGCAAATAGGCATGTCTCTTTCGGCAGAAAACTCATTTCTGACAAAGTTGCCCAAATGCATCTCAGAAGTGTGCAACTTGTTTCCTGAGTTAGAAAACGTCGAGAAACGTTCGTTTCTGCTAGCGCTGTGCTTCTACACATGTATTTGCCGAACGGTGAAAGCGCACAGTAAGGCACTTTTCTCCCAGCAAATACACTGTTTCTAAGGAAATGGGAACACACTGAGGAGACACTTGTGGGAGCTACTGTGACTAAAACTGAGCTTCCCTACGCACAGGGAAGCAAGAGAAATGCTGATTTCATCAAGCCCAGTTACATACTCAGAATCTGTACTACTGCGCAAATAGGCATGTCTCTGTAGGCAAAAAACTCATTTCTGACAAAGTTGCCCAAATGCATCTCAGAAGTGTGCAACTTGTTTCCTGAGTTAGAAAACGTCGAGAAACGTTCATTTCTGCTAGCGCTGTGCTTCTACACATGTATTTGCTGAACGGTGAAAGCGCACAGTAAGGCACTTTTCTCCCAGCAAATACACTGTTTCTAAGGAAATGGGAACACACTGAGGAGACACTTGTGGGAGCTACTGTGACTAAAACTGAGCTTCCCTACGCACAGGGAAGCAAGAGAAATGCTGATTTCATCAAGCCCAGTTACATACTCAGAATCTGTACTACTGCGCAAATAGGCATGTCTCTGTAGGCAAAAAACTCATTTCGGACAAAGTTGCCCAAATGCATCTCAGAAGTGTGCAACTTGTTCCCTGAGTTAGAAAACATCGAGAAACGGTCGTTTCTACTAGCGCTGTGCTTCTACACATGTATTTGCTGAATGGTGAAAGCACACAGTAATGCACTTTTCTCCCAGCAAATACACTGTTTCTAAGGAAATGGGAACACACTGAGGAGACACTTGTGGGAGCTACTGTGACTAAAACTGAGCTTCCCTACGCACAGGGAAGCAAGAGAAATGCTGATTTCATCAAGCACAGTTACATACTCAGAATCTGTACTACTGCGCAAATAGGCATGTCTCTTTAGGCAAAAAACTCATTTCTGACAAAGTTGCCCAAATGCATCTCAGAAGTGTACAACTTGTTCCCTGAGTTAGAAAACATCGATAAATGGTCGTTTCTGCTAGCGCTGTGCTTCTACACATGTATTTGCTGAACGGTGAAAGCGCACAGTAATGCACTTTTCTCCCAGCAAATACACTGTTTCTAAGGAAATGGGAACAAACTGAGGAGACACTTGTGGGAGCTACTGTGACTAAAACTGAGCTTCCCTACGCACAGGGAAGCAAGAGAAATGCTGATTTCATCCAGCCCAGTTACATACTCAGAATCTGTACTACTGCGCAAATAGGCATGTCTCTGTAGGCAAAAAACTCATTTCTGACAAAGTTTCCCAAATGCATCTCAGAAGTGTGCAACTTGTTCCTGAGTTAGAAAACGTCGAGAAACTGTCGTTTCTGCTAGCGCTGTGCTTCTACACATGTATTTGCTGAACGGTGAAAGCGCACAGTAATGCACTTTTCTCCCAGCAAATACACTGTTTCTAAGGAAATGGGAACACACTGAGGAGACACTTGTGGGAGCTACTGTGACTAAAACTGAGCTTCCCTACGCACAGGGAAGCAAGAGAAATGCTGATTTCATCAAGCCCAGTTACATACTCAGAATCTGTACTACTGCACAATTAGGCATGTCTCTGTAGGCAAAAAACTCATTTCTGACAAAGTAGCCCAAATGCATTTCAGAAGTGTGCAACTTGTTCCCTGAGTTAGAAAACGTCGAGAAACGGTCGTTTCTGCTAGCGCTGTGCTTCTACACATGTATTTGCTGAACGGTGAAAGCACACACTAATGCACTTTTCTCCCAGCAAATACACTGTTTCTAAGGAAATGGGAACACACTGAGGAGACACTTGTGGGAGCTACTGTGACTAAAACTGAGCTTCCCTACGCACAGGGAAGCAAGAGAAATGCTGATTTCATCAAGCCCAGTTACATACTCAGAATCTGTACTACTGCGCAAATAGGCATGTCTCAGTAGGCAAAAAACTCATTTCTGACAAAGTTGCCCAAATGCATCTCAGAAGTGTGCCACTTGTTCCCTGAGTTAGAAAACGTCGAGAAACGTTCGTTTCTGCTAGCGCTGTGCTTCTACACATGTATTTGCTGAACGGTGAAAGCGCACAGTAATGAACTTTTCTCCCAGCAAATACACTGTTTCTAAGGAAATGGGAACACACTGAGGAGACACTTGTTGGAGCTACTGTGACTAAAACTGAGCTTCCCTACGCACAGGGAAGCAAGAGAAATGCTGATTTCATCAAGCCCAGTTACATACTCAGAATCTGTACTACTGCGCAAATAGGCATGTCTCTGTAGGCAAAAAACTCATTTCAGACAAAGTTGCCCAAATGCATCTCAGAAGTGTGCAACTTGTTCCCTGAGTTAGAAAACGTCGAGAAACGTTCGTTTCTGCTAGCGCTGTGCTTCTACACATGTATTTGCTGAACGGTGAAAGCGCACAGTAATGCACTTTTCTCCCAGCGAATACACTGTTTCTAAGGAAATGGGAACACACTGAGGAGACACTTGTGGGAGCTACTGTGACTAAAACTGAGCTTCCCTACGCACAGGGAAGCAAGAGAAATGCTGATTTCATCAAGCCCAGTTACATACTCAGAATCTGTACTACTGCACAATTAGGCATGTCTCTGTAGGCAAAAAACTCATTTCTGACAAAGATGCCCAAATGCATCTCAGAAGTGTGCCACATGTTCCCTGAGTTAGAAAACGTCGAGAAACGTTGGTTTCTGCTAGCACTGTGCTTCTACACATGTGTTTGCTGAACGGTGAAAGCGCAGAGTAATGCACTTTTCTCCCAGCAAATACACTGTTTCTAAGGAAATGGGAACACACTGAGGAGACACTTGTGGGAGCTACTGTGACTAAAACTGAGCTTCCCTACGCACAGGGAAGCAAGAGAAATGCTGATTTCATCAAGCCCAGTTACATACTCAGAATCTGTACTACTGCGCAAATAGGCATGTCTCAGTAGGCAAAAAACTCATTTCTGACAAAGTTGCCCAAATGCATCTCAGAAGTGTGCCACTTGTTCCCTGAGTTAGAAAACGTCGAGAAACGTTCGTTTCTGCTAGCGCTGTGCTTCTACACATGTATTTGCTGAACGGTGAAAGCGCACAGTAATGCACTTTTCTCCCAGCAAATACACTGTTTCTAAGGAAATGGGAACACACTGAGGAGACACTTGTGGGAGCTACTGTGACTAAAACTGAGCTTCCCTACGCACAGGAAAGCAAGAGAAATGCTGATTTCATCAAGCCCAGTTACATACTCAGAATCTGTACTACTGCGCAAATAGGCATGTCTCTGTAGGCAAAAAACTCATTTCTGACAAAGATGCCCAAATGCATCTCAGAAGTGTGCCACTTGTTCCCTGAGTTAGAAAACGTCGAGAAACGTTCGTTTCTGTTAGCGCTGTGCTTCTACACATGTGTTTGCTGAACGGTGAAAGCGCACAGTAATGCACTTTTCTCCCAGCAAATACACTGTTTCTAAGGAAATGGGAACACACTGAGGAGACACTTGTGGGAGCTACTGTGACTAAAACTGAGCTTCCCTACGCACAGGGAAGCAAGAGAAATGCTGATTTCATCAAGCCCAGTTACATACTCAGAATCTGTACTACTGCGCAAATAGGCATGTCTCTGTAGGCAAAAAACTCATTTCAGACAAAGTTGCCCAAATGCATCTCAGAAGTGTGCAACTTGTTCCCTGAGTTAGAAAACGTCGAGAAACGTTCGTTTCTGCTAGCGCTGTGCTTCTACACATGTATTTGCTGAACGGTGAAAGCGCACAGTAATGCACTTTTCTCCCAGCGAATACACTGTTTCTAAGGAAATGGGAACACACTGAGGAGACACTTGTGGGAGCTACTGTGACTAAAACTGAGCTTCCCTACGCACAGGGAAGCAAGAGAAATGCTGATTTCATCAAGCCCAGTTACATACTCAGAATCTGTACTACTGCACAATTAGGCATGTCTCTGTAGGCAAAAAACTCATTTCTGACAAAGATGCCCAAATGCATCTCAGAAGTGTGCCACATGTTCCCTGAGTTAGAAAACGTCGAGAAACGTTGGTTTCTGCTAGCACTGTGCTTCTACACATGTGTTTGCTGAACGGTGAAAGCGCATAGTAATGCACTTTTCTCCCAGCAAATACACTGTTTCTAAGGAAATGGGAACACACTGAGGAGACACTTGTGGGAGCTACTGTGACTAAAACTGAGCTTCCCTACGCACAGAAAAGCAAGAGAAATGCTGATTTCATCAAGCCCAGTTACATACTCAGAATCTGTACTACTGCGCTAATAGGCATGTCTCTGTAGGCAAAAAACTCATTTCTGACAAAGTTGCCCAAATGCATCTCAGAAGTGTGCCACTTGTTCTCTGAGTTAGAAAACGTCGAGAAACGTTCGTTTCTGCTAGCGCTGTGCTTCTACACATGTATTTGCTGAACGGTGAAAGCGCACAGTAATGCACTTTTCTCCCAGCAAATACACTGTTTCTAAGGAAATGGGAACACACTGAGGAGACACTTGTGGGAGCTACTGTGACTAAAACTGAGCTTCCCTACGCACAGGGAAGCAAGAGAAATGCTGATTTCATCAAGCCCAGTTACATACTCAGAATCTGTACTACTGCGCAAATAGGCATGTCTCTGTAGGCAAAATACTCATTTCTGACAAAGATGCCCAAATGCATCTCAGAAGTGTGCCACTTGTTCCCTGAGTTAGAAAACGTCGAGAAACGTTCGTTTCTGCTAGCGCTGTGCTTCTACACATGTGTTTGCTTAACGGTGAAAGCGCACAGTAATGCACTTTTCTCCCAGCAAATACACTGTTTCTAAGGAAATGGGAACACACTGAGGAGACACTTGTGGGAGCTACTGTGACTAAAACTGAGCTTCCCTACGCACAGGGAAGCTAGAGAAATGCTGATTTCATCAAGCCCAGTTACATACTCAGAATCTGTACTACTGCGCAAATAGGCATGTCTCTGTAGGCAAAAAACTCATTTCTGACAAAGTTGCCCAAATGCATCTCAGAAGTGTGCAACTTGTTCCGTGAGTTAGAAAACGTCGAGAAACGTTCGTTTCTGCTAGCGCTGTGCTTCTACACATGTATTTGCTGAACGGTGAAAGCGCACAGTAATGCACTTTTCTCCCAGCAAATACACTGTTTCTAAGGAAATGGGAACACACTGAGGAGACACTTGTGGGAGCTACTGTGACTAAAACTGAGCTTCCCTATGCACAGGGAAGCAAGAGAAATGCTGATTTCATCAAGCCCAGTTACATACTCAGAATCTGTACTACTGCGCAAATAGGCATGTCTCTGTAGGCAAAAAACTCATTTCTGACAAAGTTGCCCAAATGCATCTCAGAAGTGTGCCACTTGTTCCCTGAGTTAGAAAACGTCGAGAAACGGTCGTATCAGCTAGCGCTGTGCTTCTACACATGTATTGGCTGAACGGTGAAAGCGCACAGTAATGCACTTTTCTCCCAGCAAATGCACTGTTTGTATTGAAATGGGAACACACTGAGGAGACACTTGTGGGAGCTACTGTGACTAAAACTGAGCTTCCATACACACAGGGAAGCAAGAGAAATGCTGATTTCATCAAGCCCAGTTACATACTCAGAATCTGTACTACTTCGCAAATAGGCGTGTCTCTGTAGGCAAAAAACTCATTTTTGAGAAAGTTACCCAAATGCATCTCAGAAGTGTGCCACTTGTTCCCTGAGTTAGAAAACGTCGAGAAACATTCGTTTCTGCTAGCACTGTGCTTCTACACATGTATTTGCTGAACGGTGAAAGCGCACAGTAATGCACTTTTCTCCCAGCAAATACACTGTCTCTAAGGAAATGAGAACACATGAGGAGAGACTTGTGGGAGCTACTGTGAATAAAACTGAGCTTCCCTACGCACAGGGAAGCAAGAGAAATGCTGATTTCATCAAGCCCAGTTACATACTCAGAATCTGTACTACTGCGCAAATAGGCATGTCTCTGTAGGCAAAAAACTCCTTTCTGACAAAGTTGCCCAAATGCATCTCAGAAGTGTGCCACTTGTTCCCTGAGTTAGAAAACATCGAGAAACGGTCGTTTCAGCTAGCGCTGTGCTTCTACACATGTATTTGCTAAATGGTGAAAGCGCAGAGTGATGCACTTTTCTCCCAGCAAATACATTGTTTCTAAGGAAATGGGAACACACTGAGGAGACATTTGTGGGAGCTACTGGGACTAAAACTGAGTTTCCCTTCGCACAGGGAAGCAAGAGAAATGCTGATTTCATCAAGCCCAGTTACATACTCAGAATCTGTACTACTGCGCAAATAGGCATGTCTCTGTAGGCAAAAAACTCATTTCTGACAAAGCTGCCCAAATGCATCTCAGAAGTGTGCAACTAGTTCCCTGAGTTAGAAAATGTCGAGAAACGTTCGTTTCTGCTAGCGCTGTGCTTCTCCACATGTATTTGCTGAACGGTGAAAGCGCACAGTAATGCACTTTTCTCCCAGCAAATACAGTGTTTCTAAGGAAATGGGAACACACTGAGGAGACACTTGTGGGAGCTACTGTGACTAAAACTGAGCTTCCCTACGCACAGGGAAGCAAGAGAAATGCTGATTTCATCCAGCCCAGTTACATACTCAGAATCTGTACTACTGCGCAAATAGGCATGTCTCTGTAGGCAAAAAACTCATTTCTGACAAAGTTGCCCAAATGCATCTTAGAAGTGTTCAACTTGTTTCCTGAGTTAGAAAACGTCGAGAAACGTTCGTTTCTGCTAGCGCTGTGCGTCTACACATGTATTTGCTGAACGGTGAAAGCGCACAGTAACGCACTTTTCTCCCAGCAAATACACTGTTTCTAAGGAAATGGGAACACACTGAGGAGACACTTGTGGGAGCTACTGTGACTAAAACTGAGCTTCCCTACGCACAGGGAAGCAAGAGAAAGGCTGATTTCATCCAGCCCAGTTACATACTCAGAATCTGTACTACTGCGCAAATAGGCATGTCTCTGTAGGCAAAAAACTCATTTCGGACAAAGTTGCCCAAATGCATCTCAGAAGTGTGCAACTTTTCCCTGAGTTAGAAAACATCGAGAAACGTTCGTTTCTGCTAGCGCTGTGCTTCTACACATGTATTTGCTGAACGGTGAAAGCGCACAGTAATGCACTTTTCTCCCAGCAAATACACTGTTTCTAAGGAAATGGGAACACACTGAGGAGACACTTGTGGGAGCTACTGTGACTAAAACTGAGCTTCCCTACGCACAGGGAAGCAAGAGAAATGCTGATTTCATCAAGCCCAGTTACATACTCAGAATCTGTACTACTGCGCAAATAGGCATGTCTCTGTAGGCAAAAAACTCATTTCTGACAATGTTGCCCAAATGCATCTCAGAAGAGTGCAAATTGTTCCCTGAGTTAGAAAACATCGAGAAATGGTCGTTTCTGCTAGCGCTGTGCTTCTACACATGTATTTGCTGAACGATGAAAGCGCACAGTAATGCACTTTTCTCCCAGCAAATACACTGTTTCTAAGGAAATGGGAACACACTGAGGAGACACTTGTGGGAGCTACTGTGACTAAAACTGAGCTTCCCTACGCACAGGGAAGCAAGAGAAATGCTGATTTCATCAAGCCCAGTTACATATTCAGAATCTGTACTACTGCGCAAATAGGCATGTCTCTTTAGGCAAAAAACTCATTTCTGACAAAGTTGCCCAAATGCATCTCAGAAGTGTGCCACTTCTTCCCTGAGTTAGAAAACGTCGAGAAACGGTCGTTTCTGCTAGCGCTGTGCTTCTCCACATGTATTTGCTGAACGGTGAAAGCACAGAGTAATGCACTTTTCTCCCAGCAAATACACTGTTTCTAAGGAAATGGGAACACACTGAGGAGACACTTGTGGGAGCTACTGTGACTAAAACTGAGCTTCCCTACGCACAGGGAAGCAAGAGAAATGCTGATTTCATCAAGCCCAGTTACATACTCAGAATCTGTACTACTGCGCAAATAGGCATGTCTCTGTAGGCAAAAAACTCATTTCTGACAAAGTTGCCCAAATGCATCTCAGAAGTGTGCAACTTGTTCCCTGAGTTAGAAAACATCGAGAAATGGTCGTTTCTGCTAGCGCTGTGCTTCTACACATGTATTGGCTGAACGGTGAAAGCGCACAGTAATGCACTTTTCTCCCAGCAAATACACTGTTTCTAAGGAAATGGGAACACACTGAGGAGACACTTGTGGGAGCTACTGTGACTAAAACTGAGTTTCCCTACGCACAGGGAAGCAAGAGAAATGCTGATTTCATCAAGCCCAGTTACATACTCAGAATCTGTACTACTGCGCAAATAGGCATGTCTCTTTAGGCAAAAAACTCATTTCTGACAAAGTTGCCCAAATGCATCTCAGAAGTGTGCAACTTGTTCCCTGAGTTAGAAAACGTCGAGAAACGGTCGTTTCTGCTAGCGCTGTGCTTCTACACATGTATTTGCTGAACGGTGAAAGCGCAGAGTAATGCACTTTTCTCCCAGCAAATACACTGTTTCTAAGGAAATGGGAACACACTGAGGAGACACTTGTGGGAGCTACTTTGACTAAAACTGAGCTTCCCTACGAACAGGGAAGTAAGAGAAATGCTGATTTCATCAAGCCCAGTTACATACTCAGAATCTTTACTACTGCGCAAATAGACATGTCTCTGTAGGCAAAAAACTCATTTCTGACAAAGTTGCCCAAATGCATCTCAGAAGTGTGCAACTTGTTCCCTGAGTTAGAAAACATCGAGAAACATTCGTTTCTGCTAGCGCGGTGCGTCTACACATGTATTTGCTGAACGGTGAAAGCGCACAGTAATGCATTTTTCTCCCAGCAAATACACTGTTTCTAAGGAAATGGGAACACACTGAGGAGACACTTGTGGGAGCTACTGTGACTAAAACTGAGCTTCCCTACGCACAGGGAAGCAAGAGAAATGCTGATTTCATCAGGCCCAGTTACATACTCAGAATCTGTACTACTGCACAAATAGGCATGTCTCTGTAGGCAAAAAACTCATTTCTGGCAAAGTTGCCCAAATGCATCTCAGAAGTGTGCAACTTGTTCCCTGAGTTAGATAATGTCGAGAAACGGTCGTTTCTGCTAGCGCTGTGCTTCTACACATGTATTTGCAGAACGGTGAAAGCGCACAGTAATGCACTTTTCTCCCAGCAAATACACTGTTTCTAAGGAAATGGGAACACACTGAGGAGACACTTGTGGGAGCTACTGTGACTAAAACTGAGCTTCCCTACGCAGAGGGAAGCAAGAGAAAGGCTGATTTCATCAAGCCCAGTTACATACTCAGAATCTGTACTACTGCGCAAATAGGCATGTCTCTGTAGGCAAAAAACTCATTTCTGACGAAGTTGCCCCAATGCATCTCAGAAGTGTGCAACTTGTTCCCTGAGTTAGAAAACGTCGAGAAACGGTCGTTTCTGCTAGCGCTGTGCTTCTACACATGTATTTGCTGAACGGTGAAAGCGCACAGTAATGCACTTTTCTCCCAGCAAATACGCTGTTTCTAAGGAAATGGGAACACACTGAGGAGACACTTGTGGGAGCTACTGTGACTAAAACTGAGCTTCCCTATGCACAGGGAAGCAAGAGAAATGCTGATTTCATCCAGCCCAGTTACATACTCAGAATCTGTACTACTGCGCAAATAGGCATGTCTCTGTAGGCAAAAAACTCATTTCTGACAAAGTTGCCCAAATGCATCTCAGAAGTGTGCAACTTGTTCCCTGAGTTAGAAACCGTTGAGCAACGTTCGTTTCTGCTAGCGCTGTGCTTCTACACATGTATTTGCTGAACGGTGAAAGCGCACAGTAATGCACTTTTCTCCCAGCAAATACACTGTTTCTAAGGAAATGGGAACACACTGAGGAGACACTTGTGGGAGCTACTGGGACTAAAACTGAGCTTCCCTACGCACAGGGAAGCAAGAGAAATGCTGATTTCATCAAGCCCAGTTACATACTCAGAATCTGTACTACTGCGCAAATAGGCATGTCTCTGTAGGCAAAAAACTCATTTCTGACAAAGCTGCCCAAATGCATCTCAGAAGTGTGCAACTTGTTTCCTGAGTTAGAAAACGTCGAGAAACGTTCGTTTCTGCTAGCGCTGTGCGTCTACACATGTATTTGCTGAACGGTGAAAGCGCACAGTAACGCACTTTTCTCCCAGCAAATACACTGTTTCTAAGGAAATGGGAACACACTGAGGAGACACTTGTGGGAGCTACTGTGACTAAAACTGAGCTTCCCTACGCACAGGGAAGCAAGAGAAAGGCTGATTTCATCCAGCCCAGTTACATACTCAGAATCTGTACTACTGCGCAAATAGGCATGTCTCTGTAGGCAAAAAACTCATTTCTGACAAAGTTGCCCAAATGCATCTCAGAAGTGGGCAACTTGTTCCCTGAGTTAGAAAACGTCGAGAAACGGTCGTTTCTGCTAGCGCTGTGCTTCTACCCATGTATTTGCAGAAAGGTGAAAGCGCACAGTAATGCACTTTTCTCCCAGCAAATACACTGTTTCTAAGGAAATGGGAACACACTGAGGAGACACTTGTGGGAGCTACTGTGACTAAAACTGAGCTTCCCTACGCACAGGGAAGCAAGAGAAATGCTGATTTCATCAAGCCCAGTTACATACTCAGAATCTGTACTACTGCGCAAATAGGCATGTCTCTTTAGGCAAAAAACTCATTTCTGATAATGTTGCCCAAATGCATCTCAGAAGTGTGCAACTTGTTCCCTGAGTTAGAAAACGTCGAGAAACGGTCATTTCTGCTAGCGCTGTGCTTCTTCACATGTATTTGCTGAACGGTGAAAGCGCACAGTGATGCACCTTTCTCCCAGCAAATACACTGTTTCTAAGGAAATGGGAACACACTGAGGAGACACTTGTGGGAGCTACTGTGACTAAAACTGAGCTTCCCTACGCACAGGGAAGCAAGAGAAATGCTGATTTCAACAAGCCCAGTTACATACTCAGAATCTGTACTACTGCGCAAATAGGCATGAATCTGTAGGCAAAAAACTCATTTCTGACAAAGTTGCCCAAATGCATCTCAGAAGTGTGCAACTTGTTCCCTGAGTTAGAAAACATCGAGAAACGTTCGTTTCTGCTAGTGCTGTGCTTCTACACATGCATTTGCTGAACGGTGAAAGCGCACAGTAATGCACTTTTCTCCCAGCAAATACACTGTTTCTAAGGAACTGGGAACACACTGAGGAGACACCCTTGGGAGCTACTGGGACTAAAACTGAGCTTCCCTACGCACAGGGAAGCAAGAGAAATGCTGATTTCATAAAGCCCAGTTACATACTCAGAATCTGTACTACTGCGCAAATAGGCATGTCTCTGTAGGCAAAAAACTCATTTCTGACAAAGTTGCCCAAATGCATCTCAGTAGTGTTCAACTTGTTCCCTGAGTTAGAAAACGTCGAGAAACGGTCGTTTCTGCTAGCGCTGTGCTTCTACACATGTATTTGCTGAACGGTGAAAGCGCAGAGTAATGCACTTTTCTCCCAGCAAATACAGTGTTTCTAAGGAAATGGGAACACACTGAGGAGACACTTGTGGGAGCTACTGTGACTAAAACTGAGCTTCCCTACGCACAGGGAAGCAAGAGAAATGCTGATTTCATCCAGCCCAGTTACATACTCAGAATCTGTACTACTGCGCAAATAGGCATGTCTCTTTAGGCAAAAAACTCATTTCTGACAATGATGCCCAAATGCATCTCAGAAGTGTGCAACTTGTTCCCTGAGTTACAAAACGTCGAGAAACGGTCGTTTGTGCTAGCGCTGTGCTTCTTGACATGTATTTGCTGAACGGTGAAAGCGCACAGTAATACACTTTTCTCCCAGCAAATACACTGTTTCTAAGGAAATGGGAACACACTGAGGAGACACTTGTGGGAGCTACTGTGACTAAAACTGAATTCCCTACGCACAGGGAAGCAAGAGTAATGCTGATTTCATCAAGCCCAGTTACATACTCAGAATCTGTACTACTGCGCAAATAGGCATGAATCTGTAGGCAAAAAACTCATTTCTGACAAAGTTGCCCAAATGCATCTCAGAAGTGTGCAACTTGTTCCCTGAGTTAGAAAACATCGAGAAACGTTCGTTTCTGCTAGTGCTGTGCTTCTACACATGCATTTGCTGAACGGTGAAAGCGCACAGTAATGCACTTTTCTCCCAGCAAATACACTGTTTCTAAGGAACTGGGAACACACTAAGGAGACACTTGTGGGAGCTACTGTGACTAAAACTGAGCTTCCCTATGCACAGGGAAGCAAGAGAAATGCTGATTTCATCCAGCCCAGTTACATACTCAGAATCTGTACTACTGCGCAAATAGGCATGTCTCTGTAGGCAAAAAACTCATTTCTGACAAAGTTGCCCAAATGCATCTCAGAAGAGTGCAACTTGTTCCCTGAGTTAGAAACCGTTGAGCAACGTTCGTTTCTGCTAGCGCTGTGCTTCTACACATGTATTTGCTGAACGGTGAAAGCGCACAGTAATGCACTTTTCTTCCAGCAAATACACTGTTTCTAAGGAAATGGGAACACACTGAGGAGACACTTGTGGGAGCTACTGGGACTAAAACTGAGCTTCCCTACGCACAGGGAAGCAAGAGAAATGCTGATTTCATCAAGCCCAGTTACATACTCAGAATCTGTACTACTGCGCAAATAGGCATGTCTCTGTAGGCAAAAAACTCATTTCTGACAAAGCTGCCCAAGTGCATCTCAGAAGTGTGCAACTAGTTCCCTGAGTTAGAAAATGTCGAGAAACGTTCGTTTCTGCTAGCGCTGTGATTCTCCACATGTATTTGCTGAACAGTGAAAGCGCACAGTAATGCACTTTTCTCCCAGCAAATACAGTGTCTCTAAGGAAATGGGAACACACTGAGGAGACACTTGTGGGAGCTACTGTGACTAAAACTGAGCTTCCCTACGCACAGGGAAGCAAGAGAAATGCTGATTTCATCCAGCCCAGTTACATACTCAGAATCTGTACTACTGCGCAAATAGGCATGTCTCTGTAGGCAAAAAACTCATTTCTGACAAAGTTGCCCAAATGCATCTCAGAAGTGTGCCACTTGTTCCCTGACTTAGAAAACGTCGAGAAACGTTCGTTTCTGCTAGCGCTGTGCTTCTACACATGTATTTGCTGAACGGTGAAAGCGCACAGTAATGTACTTTTCTCCCAGCAAATACACTGTTTCTAAGGAAATGGGAACACACTGAGGAGACACTTGTGGGAGCTACTGTGACTAAAACTGAGCTTCCCTACGCACAGGGAAGCAAGAGAAATGCTGATTTCATCAAGCTCAGTTACATACTCAGAATCTGTACTACTGCGCAAATAGGCATGTCTCTTTAGGCAAAAAACTCATTTCTGACAATGTTGCCCAAATGCATCTCAGAAGTGTGCAACTTGTTCCCTGAGTTAGAAAACGTCGAGAAACGGTCGTTTCTGCTAGCGCTGTGCTTCTTGACATGTATTTGCTGAACGGTGAAAGCGCACAGTAATACACTTTTCTCCCAGCAAATACACTGTTTCTAAGGAAATGGGAACACACTGAGGAGACACTTGTGGGAGCTACTGTGACTAAAACTGAGCTTCCCTACGCACAGGGAAGCAAGAGAAATGCTGATTTCATCAAGCCCAGTTACATACTCAGAATCTGTACTACTGCGCAAATAGGCATGTCTCTGTAGGCAAAAAACTCATTTCTGACAAAGTTGCCCAAATGCATCTCAGAAGTGTGCAACTTGTTCCCTGAGTTAGAAAACGTCGAGAAACGGTCGTTTCTGCTAGCGCTGTGCTTCTACACATGTATTTGCAGAACGGTGAAAGAGCACAGTAATGCACTTTTCTCCCAGCAAATACACTGTTTCTAAGGAAATGGGAACACACTGAGGAGACACTTGTGGGAGCTACTGTGACTAAAACTGAGCTTCCCTACGCACAGGGAAGCAAGAGAAATGCTGATTTCATCAAGCCCAGTTACATACTCAGAATCTGTACTACTGCGCAAATAGGCATGTCTCTGTAGGCAAAAAACTCATTTCTGACAATGTTGCCCAAATGCATCTCAGAAGTGTGCAACTTGTTCCCTGAGTTAGAAAACATCGAGAAATGGTCGTTTCTGCTAGCGCTGTGCTTCTACACATGTATTTGCTGAACGATGAAAGCGCACAGTAATGCACTTTTCTCCCAGCAAATACACTGTTTCCAAGGAAATGGGAACACACTGAGGAGACACTTGTGGGAGCTACTGGGACTAAAACTGAGCTTCCCTACGCACAGGGAAGCAAGAGAAATGCTGATTTCATCAAGCCCAGTTACATACTCAGAATCTGTACTACTGCGCAAATAGGCATGTCTCTTTAGGCAAAAAACTCATTTCTGACAAAGTTGCCCAAATGCATCTCAGAAGTGTGCCACTTCTTCCCTGAGTTAGAAAACGTCGAGAAACGGTCGTTTCTGCTAGCGCTGTGCTTCTCCACATGTATTTGCTGAACGGTGAAAGCACAGAGTAATGCACTTTTCTCCCAGCAAATACACTGTTTCTAAGGAAATGGGAACACACTGAGGAGACACTTGTGGGAGCTACTGTGACTAAAACTGAGCTTCCCTACGCACAGGGAAGCAAGAGAAATGCTGATTTCATCAAGCCCAGTTACATACTCAGAATCTGTACTACTGCGCAAATAGGCATGTCTCTGTAGGCAAAAAACTCATTTCTGACAAAGTTGCCCAAATGCATCTCAGAAGTGTGCAACTTGTTCCCTGAGTTAGAAAACATCGAGAAATGGTCGTTTCTGCTAGCGCTGTGCTTCTACACATGTATTGGCTGAACGGTGAAAGCGCACAGTAATGCACTTTTCTCCCAGCAAATACACTGTTTCTAAGGAAATGGGAACACACTGAGGAGACACTTGTGGGAGCTACTGTGACTAAAACTGAGTTTCCCTACGCACAGGGAAGCAAGAGAAATGCTGATTTCATCAAGCCCAGTTACATACTCAGAATCTGTACTACTGCGCAAATAGGCATGTCTCTTTAGGCAAAAAACTCATTTCTGACAAAGTTGCCCAAATGCATCTCAGAAGTGTGCAACTTGTTCCCTGAGTTAGAAAACGTCGAGAAACGGTCGTTTCTGCTAGCGCTGTGCTTCTACACATGTATTTGCTGAACGGTGAAAGCGCAGAGTAATGCACTTTTCTCCCAGCAAATACACTGTTTCTAAGGAAATGGGAACACACTGAGGAGACACTTGTGGGAGCTACTGTGACTAAAACTGAGCTTCCCTACGAACAGGGAAGTAAGAGAAATGCTGATTTCATCAAGCCCAGTTACATACTCAGAATCTTTACTACTGCGCAAATAGACATGTCTCTGTAGGCAAAAAACTCATTTCTGACAAAGTTGCCCAAATGCATCTCAGAAGTGTGCAACTTGTTCCCTGAGTTAGAAAACATCGAGAAACATTCGTTTATGCTAGCGTGGTGCGTCTACACATGTATTTGCTGAACGGTGAAAGCGCACAGTAATGCATTTTTCTCCCAGCAAATACACTGTTTCTAAGGAAATGGGAACACACTGAGGAGACACTTGTGGGAGCTACTGTGACTAAAACTGAGCTTCCCTACGCACAGGGAAGCAAGAGAAATGCTGATTTCATCAGGCCCAGTTACATACTCAGAATCTGTACTACTGCACAAATAGGCATGTCTCTGTAGGCAAAAAACTCATTTCTGGCAAAGTTGCCCAAATGCATCTCAGAAGTGTGCAACTTGTTCCCTGAGTTAGATAATGTCGAGAAACGGTCGTTTCTGCTAGCGCTGTGCTTCTACACATGTATTTGCAGAACGGTGAAAGCGCACAGTAATGCACTTTTCTCCCAGCAAATACACTGTTTCTAAGGAAATGGGAACACACTGAGGAGACACTTGTGGGAGCTACTGTGACTAAAACTGAGCTTCCCTACGCAGAGGGAAGCAAGAGAAAGGCTGATTTCATCAAGCCCAGTTACATACTCAGAATCTGTACTACTGCGCAAATAGGCATGTCTCTGTAGGCAAAAAACTCATTTCTGACGAAGTTGCCCCAATGCATCTCAGAAGTGTGCAACTTGTTCCCTGAGTTAGAAAACGTCGAGAAACGGTCGTTTCTGCTAGCGCTGTGCTTCTACACATGTATTTGCTGAACGGTGAAAGCGCACAGTAATGCACTTTTCTCCCAGCAAATACGCTGTTTCTAAGGAAATGGGAACACACTGAGGAGACACTTGTGGGAGCTACTGTGACTAAAACTGAGCTTCCCTATGCACAGGGAAGCAAGAGAAATGCTGATTTCATCCAGCCCAGTTACATACTCAGAATCTGTACTACTGCGCAAATAGGCATGTCTCTGTAGGCAAAAAACTCATTTCTGACAAAGTTGCCCAAATGCATCTCAGAAGTGTGCAACTTGTTCCCTGAGTTAGAAACCGTTGAGCAACGTTCGTTTCTGCTAGCGCTGTGCTTCTACACATGTATTTGCTGAACGGTGAAAGCGCACAGTAATGCACTTTTCTCCCAGCAAATACACTGTTTCTAAGGAAATGGGAACACACTGAGGAGACACTTGTGGGAGCTACTGGGACTAAAACTGAGCTTCCCTACGCACAGCGAAGCAAGAGAAATGCTGATTTCATCAAGCCCAGTTACATACTCAGAATCTGTACTACTGCGCAAATAGGCATGTCTCTGTAGGCAAAAAACTCATTTCTGACAAAGCTGCCCAAATGCATCTCAGAAGTGTGCAACTTGTTTCCTGAGTTAGAAAACGTCGAGAAACGTTCGTTTCTGCTAGCGCTGTGCGTCTACACATGTATTTGCTGAACGGTGAAAGCGCACAGTAACGCACTTTTCTCCCAGCAAATACACTGTTTCTAAGGAAATGGGAACACACTGAGGAGACACTTGTGGGAGCTACTGTGACTAAAACTGAGCTTCCCTACGCACAGGGAAGCAAGAGAAAGGCTGATTTCATCCAGCCCAGTTACATACTCAGAATCTGTACTACTGCGCAAATAGGCATGTCTCTGTAGGCAAAAAACTCATTTCGGAAAAAGTTGCCCAAATGCATCTCAGAAGTATGCAACTTGTTCCCTGAGTTAGAAAACATCGAGAAACGTTCGTTTCTGCTAGCGCTGTGCTTCTACACATGTATTTGCTGAACGGTGAAAGCGCACAATAATGCACTTTTCTCCTAGCAAATACACTGTTTCTAAGGATATGGGAACACACTGAGGAGACACTTGTGGGAGCTACCGGGACTAAAACTGAGCTTCCCTATGCACAGGGAAGCAAGAGAAATGCTGATTTCATCAAGCCCAGTTACATACTCAGAATCTGTACTACTGCGCAAACAGGCATGTCTCTGTAGGCAAAAAACTCATTTCTGACAAAGTTGCCCAAATGCATCTCAGAAGTGTGCAACTTGTTCCCTGAGTTAGAAAACGTCGAGAAACGGTCGTTTCTGCTAGCGCTGTGCTTCTACCCATGTATTTGCAGAAAGGTGAAAGCGCACAGTAATGCACTTTTCTCCCAGCAAATACACTGTTTCTAAGGAAATGGGAACACACTGAGGAGACACTTGTGGGAGCTACTGTGACTAAAACTGAGCTTCCCTACGCACAGGGAAGCAAGAGAAATGCTGATTTCATCAAGCCCAGTTACATACTCAGAATCTGTACTACTGCGCAAATAGGCATGTCTCTTTAGGCAAAAAACTCATTTCTGATAATGTTGCCCAAATGCATCTCAGAAGTGTGCAACTTGTTCCCTGAGTTAGAAAACGTCGAGAAACGGTCATTTCTGCTAGCGCTGTGCTTCTTCACATGTATTTGCTGAACGGTGAAAGCGCACAGTGATGCACCTTTCTCCCAGCAAATACACTGTTTCTAAGGAAATGGGAACACACTGAGGAGACACTTGTGGGAGCTACTGTGACTAAAACTGAGCTTCCCTACGCACAGGGAAGCAAGAGAAATGCTGATTTCAACAAGCCCAGTTACATACTCAGAATCTGTACTACTGCGCAAATAGGCATGAATCTGTAGGCAAAAAACTCATTTCTGACAAAGTTGCCCAAATGCATCTCAGAAGTGTGCAACTTGTTCCCTGAGTTAGAAAACATCGAGAAACGTTCGTTTCTGCTAGTGCTGTGCTTCTACACATGCATTTGCTGAACGGTGAAAGCGCACAGTAATGCACTTTTCTCCCAGCAAATACACTGTTTCTAAGGAACTGGGAACACACTGAGGAGACACTCTTGGGAGCTACTGGGACTAAAACTGAGCTTCCCTACGCACAGGGAAGCAAGAGAAATGCTGATTTCATAAAGCCCAGTTACATACTCAGAATCTGTACTACTGCGCAAATAGGCATGTCTCTGTAGGCAAAAAACTCATTTCTGACCAAGTTGCCCAAATGCATCTCAGTAGTGTTCAACTTGTTCCCTGAGTTAGAAAACGTCGAGAAACGGTCGTTTCTGCTAGCGTTGTGCTTCTACACATGTATTTGCTGAACGGTGAAAGCGCAGAGTAATGCACTTTTCTCCCAGCAAATACAGTGTTTCTAAGGAAATGGGAACACACTGAGGAGACACTTGTGGGAGCTACTGTGACTAAAACTGAGCTTCCCTACGCACAGGGAAGCAAGAGAAATGCTGATTTCATCCAGCCCAGTTACATACTCAGAATCTGTACTACTGCGCAAATAGGCATGTCTCTTTAGGCAAAAAACTCATTTCTGACAATGATGCCCAAATGCATCTCAGAAGTGTGCAACTTGTTCCCTGAGTTACAAAACGTCGAGAAACGGTCGTTTGTGCTAGCGCTGTGCTTCTTGACATGTATTTGCTGAACGGTGAAAGCGCACAGTAATACACTTTTCTCCCAGCAAATACACTGTTTCTAAGGAAATGGGAACACACTGAGGAGACACTTGTGGGAGCTACTGTGACTAAAACTGAATTCCCTACGCACAGGGAAGCAAGAGAAATGCTGATTTCATCAAGCCCAGTTACATACTCAGAATCTGTACTACTGCGCAAATAGGCATGAATCTGTAGGCAAAAAACTCATTTCTGACAAAGTTGCCCAAATGCATCTCAGAAGTGTGCAACTTGTTCCCTGAGTTAGAAAACATCGAGAAACGTTCGTTTCTGCTAGTGCTGTGCTTCTACACATGCATTTGCTGAACGGTGAAAGCGCACAGTAATGCACTTTTCTCCCAGCAAATACACTGTTTCTAAGGAACTGGGAACACACTGAGGAGACACATGTGGGAGCTACTGTGACTAAAACTGAGCTTCCCTATGCACAGGGAAGCAAGAGAAATGCTGATTTCATCCAGCCCAGTTACATACTCAGAATCTGTACTACTGCGCAAATAGGCATGTCTCTGTAGGCAAAAAACTCATTTCTGACAAAGTTGCCCAAATGCATCTCAGAAGTGTGCAACTTGTTCCCTGAGTTAGAAACCGTTGAGCAACGTTCGTTTCTGCTAGCGCTGTGCTTCTACACATGTATTTGCTGAACGGTGAAAGCGCACAGTAATGCACTTTTCTTCCAGCAAATACACTGTTTCTAAGGAAATGGGAACACACTGAGGAGACACTTGTGGGAGCTACTGGGACTAAAACTGAGCTTCCCTACGCACAGGGAAGCAAGAGAAATGCTGATTTCATCAAGCCCAGTTACATACTCAGAATCTGTACTACTGCGCAAATAGGCATGTCTCTTTCGGCAAAAAACTCATTTCTGACAAAGTTGCCCAAATGCATCTCAGAAGTGTGCAACTTGTTCCCTGAGTTAGAAAACGTCGAGAAACGTTCGTTTCTGCTAGCGCTGTTCTTCTACACATGTATTTGTTGAACGGTGAAAGCGCACAGTAATGCACTTTTCTCCCAGCAAATACACTGTTTCTAAGGAAATGGGAACACACTGAGGAGACACATGTGGGAGCTACTGTGACTAAAACTGAGCTTCCCTATGCACAGGGAAGCAAGAGAAATGCTGATTTCATACAGCCCAGTTACATACTCAGAATCTGTACTACTGCGCTAATAGGCATGTCTCTGTAGGCAAAAAACTCATTTCTGACAAAGTTGCCCAAATGCATCTCAGAAGTGTGCAACTTGTTCCCTGAGTTAGAAACCGTTGAGCAACGTTCGTTTCTGCTAGCGCTGTGCTTCTACACATGTATTTGCTGAACGGTGAAAGCGCACAGTAATGCACTTTTCTCCCAGCAAATACACTGTTTCTAAGGAAATGGGAACACACTGAGGAGACACTTGTGGGAGCTACTGGGACTAAAACTGAGCTTCCCTACGCACAGGGAAGCAAGAGAAATGCTGATTTCATCAAGCCCAGTTACATACTCAGAATCTGTACTACTGCGCAAATAGGCATGTCTCTGTAGGCAAAAAACTCATTTCTGACAAAGTTGCCCAAATGCATCTCAGAAGTGTGCAATTTGTTTCCTGAGTTAGAAAACGTCGAGAAACGTTCGTTTCTGCTAGCGCTGTGCGTCTACACATGTATTTGCTGAACGGTGAAAGCGCACAGTAACGTACTTTTCTCCCAGCAAATACACGGTTTCTAAGGAAATGGGAACACACTGAGGAGACACTTGTGGGAGCTACTGTGACTAAAACTGACCTTCCCTACGCACAGGGAAGCAAGAGAAAGGCTGATTTCATCCAGCCCAGTTACATACTCAGAATCTGTACTACTGCGCAAATAGGCATGAATCTGTAGGCAAAAAACTCATTTCGGACAAAGTTGCCCAAATGCATCTCAGAAGTGTGCAACTTGTTCCCTGAGTTAGAAAACATCGAGAAACGGTCGTTTCTGCTAGCGCTATGCTTCTACACATGTATTTGCTGAACGGTGAGAGCGCACAGTAATGCACTTTTCTCCCAGCAAATACACTGTTTCTAAGGAAATGGGAACACACTGAGGAGACACTTGTGGGAGCTACTGTGACTAAAACTGAGCTTCCCTACGCACAGGGAAGCAAGAGAAATGCTGATTTCATCAAGCCCAGTTACATACTCAGAATCTGTACTACTGCGCAAATAGGCATGTCTCTGTAGGCAAAAAACTCATTTCTGACAAAGTTGCCCAAATGCATCTCAGAAGTCTGCAACTTGTTCCCTGAGTTAGAAAACATCGATAAACTGTCGTTTCTGCTAGCGCTGTGCTTCTACACATGTATTTGCTGAACGGTGAAAGCGCACAGTAATGCACTTTTCTCCCAGCAAATACACTGTTTCTAAGGAAATGGGAACACACTGAGGAGACACTTGTGGGAGCTACTGTGACTAAAACTGAGCTTCCCTATGCACAGGGAAGCAAGAGAAATGCTGATTTCATCAAGCCCAGTTACATACTCAGAATCTGTACTACTGCGCAAATAGGCATGTCTCTTTAGGCAAAAAACTCATTTCTGATAATTTTGCCCAAATGCATCTCAGAAGTGTGCAACTTGTTCCCTGAGTTAGAAAACGTCGAGAAACGGTCATTTCTGCTAGCGCTGTGCTTCTTCACATGTATTTGCTGAACGGTGAAAGCGCACTGTAATGCACTTTTCTCCCAGCAAATACACTGTTTCTAAGGAAATGGGAACACACTGAGGAGACACTTGTGGGAGGTACTGTGACTAAAACTGAGCTTCCCTACGCACAGCGAAGCAAGAGAAATGCTGATTTCATCAAGCCCAGTTACATACTCAGAATCTGTACTACTGCACAAATAGGCATGAATCTGTAGACAAAAAACTCATTTCTGACAAAGTTGCCCAAATGCATCTCAGAAGTGTACAACTTGTTCCCTGAGTTAGAAAACATCGAGAAACGTTCGTTTCTGCTAGTGCTGTGCTTCTACACATGCATTTGCTGAACGGTGAAAGCGCACAGTAATGCACTTTTCTCCCAGCAAATACACTGTTTCTAAGGAACTGGGAACACACTGAGGAGACACTCTTGGGAGCTACTGGGACTAAAACTGAGCTTCCCTACGCACAGGGAAGCAAGAGAAATGCTGATTTCATCCAGCCCAGTTACATACTCAGAATCTGTACTACTGCGCAAATAGGCATGTCTCTTTAGGCAAAAAACTCATTTCTGACAATGTTGCCCAAATGCATCTCAGAAGTGTGCAACTTGTTCCCTGAGTTAGAAAACGACGAGAAACGGTCGTTTCTGCTAGCGCTGTGCTTCTTGACATGTATTTGCTGAACGGTGAAGGCGCACAGTAATACACTTTTCTCCCAGCAAATACACTGTTTCTAAGGAAATGGGAACACACTGAGGAGACACTTGTGGGAGCTACTGTGACTAAAACTGAGCTTCCCTATGCACAGGGAAGCAAGAGAAATGCTGATTTCATCAAGCCCAGTTACATACTCAGAATCTGTACTACTGCGCAAATAGGCATGTCTCTGTAGGCAAAAAACTCATTTCTGACAAAGTTGCCCAAATGCATCTCAGAAGTGTGCAACTTGTTCCCTGAGTTAGAAACCGTTGAGCAACGTTCGTTTCTGCTAGCGCTGTGCTTCTACACATGTATTTGCTGAACGGTGAAAGCGCACAGTAATGCACTTTTCTCCCAGCAAATACACTGTTTCTAAGGAAATGGGAACACACTGAGGAGACACTTGTGGGAGCTACTGGGACTAAAACTGAGCTTCCCTACGCACAGGGAAGCAAGAGAAATGCTGATTTCATCAAGCCCAGTTACATACTCAGAATCTGTACTACTGCGCAAATAGGCATGTCTCTGTAGGCAAAAAACTCATTTCTGACAAAGTTGCCCAAATGCATCTCAGAAGTGTGCAACTTGTTCCCTGAGTTAGAAAACGTCGAGAAACATTCGTTTCTGCTAGCGCTGTGCTTCTACACGTGTATTTGCTGAACAGTGAACGCACACAGTAATGCACTTTTCTCCCAGCAAATACACTGTTTCTAAGGAAATGGGAACACACTGAGGAGACACTTGTGGGAGCTACTGTGACTAAAACTGAGCTTCCCTACGCACAGGGAAGCAAGAGAAATTCTGATTTCATCAAGCCCAATTACATACTCAGAATCTGTACTACTGCGCGAATAGGCATGTCTCTCTAGGCAAAAAAATCATTTCTGACAAAGTTGCCCAAATGCATCTCAGAAGTGTGCAACTTGTTCCCTGAGTTAGAAAACGTCGAGAAACGGTCGTTTCTGCTAGCGCTGTGCTTCTACACATGTATTTGCTGAACGGTGAAAGCGCACAGTAATGCACTTTTCTCCCAGCAAATCCACTGTTTCTAAGGAAATGGGAACACACTGAGGAGACACCTGTGGGAGCTACTGTGACTAAAACTGAGCTTCCCTACGCACAGGGAAGCAAGAGAAATGCTGATTTCATCAAGCCCAGTTACATACTCAGAATCTGTACTACTGCGCAAATAGGCATGTCTCTGTAGGCAAAAAACTCATTTCTGACAAAGTTGCCTAAATGCATCTCACAAGTGTGCAACTTGTTCCTTGAGTTAGAAAACATCGAGAAACGGTCGTTTCAGCTAGCGCTGTGCTTCTACACATGTATTTGCTGATCGGTGAAAGCGCACAGTAATGCACATTTCTCCCAGCAAAAACACTGTTTCTAAGGAAATGGTAACACACTGAGGAGACACTTGTGGGAGCTACTGTGACTAAAACTGAGCTTCCCTATGCACAGGGAAGCAAGAGAAATGCTGATTTCATCAAGCCCAGTTACATACTCAGAATCTGTACTACTGCGCAAATAGGCATGAATCTGTAGGCAAAAAACTCATTTCTGACAAAGATGCCCAAATGCATCTCAGAAGTGTGCAACTTGTTCCCTGAGTTAGAAAACGTCGAGAAACGTTCGTTTCTGCTAGCACTGTGCTTCTAAACATGTAATTGCTGAACGGTGAAAGCGCACAGTAATGCACTTTTCTCCCAGCAAATACACTGTTTCTAAGGAAATGGGAACACACTGAGGAGACACTTGTGGGAGCTACTGTGACTAAAACTGAGCTTCCCTACGCACAGGGAAGCAAGAGAAATGCTGATTTCATCAAGCCCACTTACATACTCAGAATCTGTACTACTGCGCAAATAGGCATGTCTCTTTAGGCAAAAAACTCATTTCTGACAAAGTTGCCCAAATGCATCTCAGAAGTGTGCAACTTGTTCCCTGAGTTAGAAAACGTCGAGAAACGGTCGTTTCTGCTAGCACTGTGCTTCTACACATGTATTTGCTGAACGGTGAAAGCACACAGTAATGCACTTTTCTCCCAGCAAATACACTGTTTCTAAGGAAATGGGAACACACTGAGGAGATACTTGTGGGAGCTACTGTGACTAAAACTGAGCTTCCCTACGCACAGGGAAGCAAGAGAAATGCTGATTTCATCAAGCCCAGTTACATACTCAGAATCTGTACAACTGCGCAAATAGGCATGAATCTGTAGGCAAAAAACTCGTTTTTGACAAAGTTGCCCAAATGCATCTCAGAAGTGTGCAACTTGTTCCCTGAGTTAGAAAACATCGAGAAACGTTCGTTTCTGCTAGCGCTGTGCTTCTACACATGTATTTGCTGAACGGTGAAAGCGCACAGTAATGCACTTTTCTCCCAGCAAATACAGTGTTCCTAAGGAAATGGGAACACACTGAGGAGACATTTGTGGGAGCTACTGTGACTAAAACTGAGCTTCCCTACGCACAGGGAAGCAAGAGAAATGCTGATTTCATCCAGCCCAGTTACATACTCAGAATCTGTACTACTGCGCAAATAGGCATGTCTCTGTAGGCAAAAAACTCATTTCTGACAAAGTTGCCCAAATGCATCTCAGAAGTGTGCCACTTGTTCCCTGACTTAGAAAACGTCGAGAAACGTTCGTTTCTGCTAGCGCTGTGCTTCTACACATGTATTTGCTGAACGGTGAAAGCGCACAGTAATGCACTTTTCTCCCAGCAAATACACTGTTTCTAAGGAAATGGGAACACACTGAGGAGACACTTGTGGGAGCTACTGTGACTAAAACTGAGCTTCCCTACGCACAGGGAAGCAAGAGAAATGCTGATTTCATCAAGCTCAGTTACATACTCAGAATCTGTACTACTGCGCAAATAGGCATGTCTCTTTAGGCAAAAAACTCATTTCTGACAATGTTGCCCAAATGCATCTCAGAAGTGTGCAACTTGTTCCCTGAGTTAGAAAACGTCGAGAAACGGTCGTTTCTGCTAGCGCTGTGCTTCTTGACATGTATTTGCTGAACGGTGAAAGCGCACAGTAATACACTTTTCTCCCAGCAAATACACTGTTTCTAAGGAAATGGGAACACACTGAGGAGACACTTGTGGGAGCTACTGTGACTAAAACTGAGCTTCCCTACGCACAGGGAAGCAAGAGAAATGCTGATTTCATCCAGCCCAGTTACATACTCAGAATCTGTACTACTGCGCAAATAGGCATGTCTCTGTAGGCAAAAAACTCATTTCTGACAAAGTTGCCCAAATGCATCTCAGAAGTGTGCAACTTGTTCCCTGAGTTAGAAAACGTCGAGAAACGGTCGTTTCTGCTAGCGCTGTGCTTCTACACATGTATTTGCTGAACGGTGAAAGCGCACAGTAATGCACTTTTCTCCCAGCAAATACACTGTTTCTAAGGAACTGGGAACACACTGAGGAGACACTTGTGGGAGCTACTGTGACTAAAACTGAGCTTCCCTTCGCACAGGGAAGCAAGAGAAATGCTGATTTCATCAAGCCCAGTTACATACTCAGAATCTGTACAACTGCGCAAATAGGCATGAATCTGTAGGCAAAAAACTCGTTTTTGACAAAGTTGCCCAAATGCATCTCAGAAGTGTGCAACTTGTTCCCTGAGTTAGAAAACGTCGAGAAACGGTCGTTTCTGCTAGCGCTGTGCTTCTACACATGTATTTGCTGAACGGTGAAAGCGCACAGTAATGCACTTTTCTCCCAGCAAATACACTGTTTCTAAGGAACTGGGAACACACTGAGGAGACACTTGTGGGAGCTACTGTGACTAAAACTGAGCTTCCCTTCGCACAGGGAAGCAAGAGAAATGCTGATTTCATCAAGCCCAGTTACATACTCAGAATCTGTACAACTGCGCAAATAGGCATGAATCTGTAGGCAAAAAACTCGTTTTTGACAAAGTTGCCCAAATGCATCTCAGAAGTGTGCAACTTGTTCCCTGAGTTAGAAAACATCGAGAAACGTTCGTTTCTGCTAGCGCTGTGCTTCTACACATGTATTTGCTGAACGGTGAAAGCGCACAGTAATGCACTTTTCTCCCAGCAAATACAGTGTTCCTAAGGAAATGGGAACACACTGAGGAGACATTTGTGGGAGCTACTGTGACTAAAACTGAGCTTCCCTACGCACAGGGAAGCAAGAGAAATGCTGATTTCATCCAGCCCAGTTACATACTCAGAATCTGTACTACTGCGCAAATAGGCATGTCTCTGTAGGCAAAAAACTCATTTCTGACAAAGTTGCCCAAATGCATCTCAGAAGTGTGCCACTTGTTCCCTGACTTAGAAAACGTCGAGAAACGTTCGTTTCTGCTAGCGCTGTGCTTCTACACATGTATTTGCTGAACGGTGAAAGCGCACAGTAATGCACTTTTCTCCCAGCAAATACACTGTTTCTAAGGAAATGGGAACACACTGAGGAGACACTTGTGGGAGCTACTGTGACTAAAACTGAGCTTCCCTACGCACAGGGAAGCAAGAGAAATGCTGATTTCATCAAGCTCAGTTACATACTCAGAATCTGTACTACTGCGCAAATAGGCATGTCTCTTTAGGCAAAAAACTCATTTCTGACAATGTTGCCCAAATGCATCTCAGAAGTGTGCAACTTGTTCCCTGAGTTAGAAAACGTCGAGAAACGGTCGTTTCTGCTAGCGCTGTGCTTCTTGACATGTATTTGCTGAACGGTGAAAGCGCACAGTAATACACTTTTCTCCCAGCAAATACACTGTTTCTAAGGAAATGGGAACACACTGAGGAGACACTTGTGGGAGCTACTGTGACTAAAACTGAGCTTCCCTACGCACAGGGAAGCAAGAGAAATGCTGATTTCATCCAGCCCAGTTACATACTCAGAATCTGTACTACTGCGCAAATAGGCATGTCTCTGTAGGCAAAAAACTCATTTCTGACAAAGTTGCCCAAATGCATCTCAGAAGTGTGCAACTTGTTCCCTGAGTTAGAAAACGTCGAGAAACGGTCGTTTCTGCTAGCGCTGTGCTTCTACACATGTATTTGCTGAACGGTGAAAGCGCACAGTAATGCACTTTTCTCCCAGCAAATACACTGTTTCTAAGGAACTGGGAACACACTGAGGAGACACTTGTGGGAGCTACTGTGACTAAAACTGAGCTTCCCTTCGCACAGGGAAGCAAGAGAAATGCTGATTTCATCAAGCCCAGTTACATACTCAGAATCTGTACTACTGCGCAAATAGGCATGTCTCTGTAGGCAAAAAACTCATTTCTGACAAAGTTGCCCAAATGCATCTCAGAAGTGTGCAACTTGTTCCCTGAGTTAGAAAACGTCGAGAAACATTCGTTTCTGCTAGCGCTGTGCTTCTACACGTGTATTTGCTGAACAGTGAAAGCACACAGTAATGCACTTTTCTCCCAGCAAATACACTGTTTCTAAGGAACTGGGAACACACTGAGGAGACACTTGTGGGAGCTACTGTGACTAAAACTGAGCTTCCCTACGCACAGGGAAGCAAGAGAAATTCTGATTTCATCAAGCCCAATTACATACTCAGAATCTGTACTACTGCGCGAATAGGCATGTCTCTCTAGGCAAAAAAATCATTTCTGACAAAGTTGCCCAAATGCATCTCAGAAGTGTGCAACTTGTTCCCTGAGTTAGAAAACGTCGAGAAACGGTCGTTTCTGCTAGCGCTGTGCTTCTACACATGTATTTGCTGAACGGTGAAAGCGCACAGTAATGCACTTTTCTCCCAGCAAATCCACTGTTTCTAAGGAAATGGGAACACACTGAGGAGACACCTGTGGGAGCTACTGTGACTAAAACTGAGCTTCCCTACGCACAGGGAAGCAAGAGAAATGCTGATTTCATCAAGCCCAGTTACATACTCAGAATCTGTACTACTGCGCAAATAGGCATGTCTCTTTAGGCAAAAAACTCATTTCTGACAAAGTTGCCCAAATGCATCTCAGAAGTGTGCAACTTGTTCCCTGAGTTAGAAAACGTCGAGAAACGTTCGTTTCTGCTAGCACTGTGCTTCTACACATGTATTTGCTGAACGGTGAAAGCACACAGTAATGCACTTTTCTCCCAGCAAATACACTGTTTCTAATAAAATGGGAACACACTGAGGAGATACTTGTGGGAGCTACTGTGACTAAAACTGAGCTTCCCTACGCACAGGGAAGCAAGAGAAATGCTGATTTCATCAAGCCCAGTTACATACTCAGAATCTGTACAACTGCGCAAATAGGCATGAATCTGTAGGCAAAAAACTCATTTTTGACAAAGTTGCCCAAATGCATCTCAGAAGTGTGCAACTTGTTCCCTGAGTTAGAAAACGTCGAGAAACGTTCGTTTCTGCTAGCGCTGTGCTTCTACACATGTATTTGCTGAACGGTGAAAGCGCACAGTAATGCACTTTTCTCCCAGAAAATACACTGTTTCTAAGGAACTGGGAACACACTGAGGAGACACTTGTGGGAGCTACTGTGACTAAAACTGAGCTTCCCTACGCACAGGGAAGCAAGAGAAATGCTGATTTCATCAAGCCCAGTTACATACTCAGAATCTGTACTACTGCGCAAATAGGCATGAATCTGTAGGCAAAAAACTCATTTCTGACAAAGTTGCCCAAATGCATCTCAGAAGTGTGCCACTTGTTCCCTGAGTTAGAAAACGTCTAGAAACGGTCGTTTCAGCTAGCGCTGTGCTTCTACACATGTATTTGCTGAACGGTGAAAGCGCACAGTAATGCAAATTTTCCCAGCAAAAACAGTGTTTCTAAGGAAATGGGAACACACTGAGGAGACACTTGTGGGAGCTACTGTGACTAAAACTGAGCTTCCCTACGCACAGGGAAGCAAGAGAAATACTGATTTCATCGAGCCCAGTTACATACTCAGAATCTGTACTACTGCGCAAATAGGCATGTCTCTGTAGGCAAAAAACTCATTTCTGACAAAGTTGCCCAAATGCATCTCACAAGTGTGCAACTTGTTCCCTGAGTTAGAAAACGTCGAGAAAAGGTCGTTTCAGCTAGCGCTGTGCTTGTACACATGTATTTGCTGATCGGTGAAAGCGCACAGTAATGCACATTTCTCGCAGCAAAAATACTGTTTCTAAGGAAATGGGAACACACTGAGGAGACACTTGTGGGAGCTACTGTGACTAAAACTGAGCTTCCCTACGCACAGGGAAGCAAGAGAAATGCTGATTTCATCAAGCCCAGTTAAATACTCAGAATCTGTACTACTGCGCAAATAGGCATGTCTCTGTAGGCAAAAAACTCATTTCTGACAAAGTTGCCCAAATGCATCTCAGAAGTGTGCAACTTGTTCCCTGAGTTAGAAAACGTCGAGAAACGGTCGTTTCTGCTAGCGCTGTGCTTCTACACATCTATTTGCTGAACGGTGAAAGCGCACAGTAATGCACTTTTCTCCCAGCAAATACACTGTTTCTAAGGAAATGGGAACACACTGAGGAGACACTTGTGGGAGCTACTGTGACTAAAACTGAGCTTCCCTACGCACAGCGAAGCAAGAGAAATGCTGATTTCATCAAGCCCAGTTACATACTCAGAATCTGTACTACTGCGCAAATAGGCATGAATCTGTAGGCAAAAAACTCATTTCTGACAAAGTTGCCCAAATGCATCTTAGAAGTGTGCAACTTGTTCCCTGAGTTAGAAAACGTCGAGAAACGTTCGTTTCTGCTAGCGCTGTGTTTCCACACATGTATTTGCTGAACGGTGAGAGCGCACAGTAATGCACTTTTCTCCCAGCAAATACACTGTTTCTAAGGAAATGGGAACACACAGAGGAGACACTTGTGGGAGCTACTGTCACTAAAACTGAGCTTCCCTACGTACAGGGAAGCAAGAGATATGCTGATTTCATCAAGCCTAATTACATACTCAGAATTTGTACTACTGCGCAAATAGGCATGTCTCTTTAGGCAAAAAAACTCATTTCTGACAAAGTTGCCCAAATGCATCTCAGAAGTGTGCAACTTGTTCCCTGAGTTAGAAAACGTCGAGAAACAGTCGTTTCTGCTAGCGCTGTGCTTCTACACATGTATTTGCTGAACGGTGAAAGCGCAAAGTAATGCACATTTCTCCCAGCAAATACACTGTTTCTAAGGAAATGGGAACACACTGAGGAGACACTTGTGGGAGCTACTGTGACTAAAACTGAGCTTCCCTACGCACAGGGAAGCAAGAGAAATGCTGATTTCATCAAGCCTAGTTACATACTCAGAATCTGTACTACTGCGCAAATAGGCATGTCTCTTTAGGCAAAAACCTCATTTCTGACAAAGTTGCCCAAATGCATCTCAGAAGTGTGCAACTTGTTCCCTGAGTTAGAAAACGTCGAGAAACGTTCGTTTCTGCTAGCGCTGTGCTTCTACACATGTATTTGCTGAACGGTAAAAGCGCACAGTAATGCACTTTTCTCCCAGCAAATACACTGTTTCTAAGGAAATGGGAACACACTGAGGAGACACTTGTGGGAGCTACTGTGACTAAAACTGAGCTTCCCTACGCACAGGGAAGCAAGAGAAATGCTGATTTCATCCAGCCCAGTTACATACTCAGAATCTGTACTAGTGCGCAAATAGGCATGTCTCTGTAGGCAAAAAACTCATTTCTGACAAAGTTGCCCAAATGCATCTCACAAGTGTGCAACTTGTTCCCTGAGTTAGAAAACGTCGAGAAAAGGTCGTTTCAGCTAGCGCTGTGCTTCTACACATGTATTTGCTGATCGGTGAAAGCGCACAGTAATGCACATTTCTCCCAGCAAAAACACTGTTTCTAAGGAAATGGGAACACACTGAGGAGACACTTGTGGGAGCTACTGTGACTAAAACTGAGCTTCCCTACGCACAGGGAAGCAAGAGAAATGCTGATTTCATCAAGCCCAGTTAAATACTCAGAATCTGTACTACTGCGCAAATAGGCATGTCTCTGTAGGCAAAAAACTCATTTCTGACATAGTTGCCCAAATGCATCTCAGAAGTGTGCAACTTGTTCCCTGAGTAAGAAAACGTCGAGAAACGGTCGTTTCTGCTAGCGCTGCGCTTCTACACATCTATTTGCTGAACGGTGAAAGCGCACAGTAATGCACTTTTCTCCCAGCAAATACACTGTTTCTAAGGAAGTGGGAACACACTGAGGAGACACTTGTGGGAGCTACTGTGACTAAAACTGAGCTTCCCTACGCACAGCGAAGCAAGAGAAATGCTGATTTCATCAAGCCCAGTTACATACTCAGAATCTGTACTACTGCGCAAATAGGCATGAATCTGTAGGCAAAAAACTCATTTCTGACAAAGTTGCCCAAATGCATCTCAGAAGTGTGCAACTTGTTCCCTGAGTTAGAAAACGTCGAGAAACGTTCGTTTCTGCTAGCGCTGTGCTTCTACACATGTATTTGCTGAACGGTGAAAGCGCACAGTAATGCAATTTTCTCCCATCAAATACACTGTTTCTAAGGAAATGGGAACACACTGAGGAGACACTTGTGGGAGCGACTGTGACTAAAACTGAGCTTCCCTATGCACAGGGAAGCAAGAGAAATGCTGATTTCATCAAGGCTAGTTACATACTCAGAATCTGTACTACTGCGCAAATGGGCATGTCTTTTTAGGCAAAAAACTCATTTCTGACAAAGTTGCCCAAATGCATCTCAGAAGTGTGCAACTTGTTCCCTGAGTGAGAAAACGACGAGAAACGGTCGTTTCTGCTAGCGATGTGCTTCTACACATGTATTTGCTGAACGGTGAAAGCGCACAGTAATGCACTTTTCTACCAGCAAATACACTGTTTCTAAAGAAATGGGAACACACTGAGGAGACACTTGTGGGAGCTACTGTGACTAAAACTGAGCTTCCCTATGCACAGGGAAGCAAGAGAAATGCTGATTTCATCAAGCCCAGTTACATACTCAGAATCTGTACTGCTGCGCAAATAGGCATGAATCTGTAGGCAAAAAACTCATTTCTGACAAAGTTGCCCAAATGCATCTCAGAAGTGTGCAACTTGTTCCTTGAGTTAGAAAAAGTCGAGAAACGGTCGTTTCTGCTAGCGCTGTGCTTCTACACATGTATTTGCTGAGCGGTGAAAGCACACAGTAATGCACTTTTCTCCCAGCAAATACACTTTTTCTAAGGAAATGGGAACACACTGAGGAGACAATTGTGGGAGCTACTGTGACTAAAACTGAGCTTCCCTACGCACAGGGAAGCAAGAGAAATGCTGATTTCATCAAGCCTAGTTACATACTGAGAATCTGTACTACTGCGCAAATAGGCATGTCTCTTTAGGCAAAAAACTCATTTCTGACAAAGTTGCCCAAATGCATCTCAGAAGTGTGCAACATGTTCCCTGAGTTAGAAAACTTCGAGAAACGTTCGTTTCTGCTAGCGCTGTGCTTCTACACATGTATTTGCTGAACGGTGAAAGCGCACAGTAATGCACTTTTCTACCAGCAAATACACTGTTTCTAAGGAAATGGGAACACACTGAGGAGACACTTGTGGGAGCTACTGGGACTAAAACTGAGCTTCCCTACGCACAGGGAAGCAAGAGAAATGCTGATTTCATCAAGCCCAGTTACATACTCAGTATCTGTACTACTGCGCAAATAGGCATGTCTCTGTAGGCAAAAAACTCATTTCTGACAAAGTTGCCCAAATGCATCTCAGAAGTGTGCAACTTGTTCCCTGAGTGAGAAAACGACGAGAAACGGTCGTTTCTGCTAGCGCTGTGCTTCTACACATGTATTTGCTGAACGGTGAAAGCGCACAGTAATGCACTTTTCTACCAGCAAATACACTGTTTCTAAAGAAATGGGAACACACTGAGGAGACACTTGTGGGAGCTACTGTGACTAAAACTGAGCTTCCCTATGCACAGGGAAGCAAGAGAAATGCTGATTTCATCAAGCCCAGTTACATACTCAGAATCTGTACTACTGCGCAAATAGGCATGAATCTGTAGGCAAAAAACTCATTTCTGACAAAGTTGCCCAAATGCATCTCAGAAGTGTGCAACTTGTTCCCTGAGTTAGAAAACGTCGAGAAACGGTCGTTTCTGCTAGCGCTGTGTTTCTACACATGTATTTGCTGAGCGGTGAAAGCACACAGTAATGCACTTTTCTCCCAGCAAATACACTGTTTCTAAGGAAATGGGAACACACTGAGGAGACAATTGTGGGAGCTACTGTGACTAAAACTGAGCTTCCCTACGCACAGGGAAGCAAGAGAAATGCTGATTTCATCAAGCCTAGTTACATACTCAGAATCTGTACTACTGCGCAAATAGGCATGTCTCTTTAGGCAAAAAACTCATTTCTGACAAAGTTGCCCAAATGCACCTCAGAAGTATGCAACTTGTTCTCTGAGTTAGAAAACGTCGAGAAACGTTCATTTCTGCTAGCGCTGTGCTTCTACACATGTATTTGCTGAACGGTGAAAGCGCACAGTAATGCAATTTTCTCCCATCAAATACACTGTTTCTAAGGAAATGGGAACACACTGAGGAGACACTTGTGGGAGCGACTGTGACTAAAACTGAGCTTCCCTATGCACAGGGAAGCAAGAGAAATGCTGATTTCATCAAGGCTAGTTACATACTCAGAATCTGTACTACTGCGCAAATGGGCATGTCTTTTTAGGCAAAAAACTCATTTCTGACAAAGTTGCCCAAATGCATCTCAGAAGTGTGCAACTTGTTCCCTGAGTGAGAAAACGACGAGAAACGGTCGTTTCTGCTAGCGATGTGCTTCTACACATGTATTTGCTGAACGGTGAAAGCGCACAGTAATGCACTTTTCTACCAGCAAATACACTGTTTCTAAAGAAATGGGAACACACTGAGGAGACACTTGTGGGAGCTACTGTGACTAAAACTGAGCTTCCCTATGCACAGGGAAGCAAGAGAAATGCTGATTTCATCAAGCCCAGTTACATACTCAGAATCTGTACTGCTGCGCAAATAGGCATGAATCTGTAGGCAAAAAACTCATTTCTGACAAAGTTGCCCAAATGCATCTCAGAAGTGTGCAACTTGTTCCTTGAGTTAGAAAAAGTCGAGAAACGGTCGTTTCTGCTAGCGCTGTGCTTCTACACATGTATTTGCTGAGCGGTGAAAGCACACAGTAATGCACTTTTCTCCCAGCAAATACACTTTTTCTAAGGAAATGGGAACACACTGAGGAGACAATTGTGGGAGCTACTGTGACTAAAACTGAGCTTCCCTACGCACAGGGAAGCAAGAGAAATGCTGATTTCATCAAGCCTAGTTACATACTGAGAATCTGTACTACTGCGCAAATAGGCATGTCTCTTTAGGCAAAAAACTCATTTCTGACAAAGTTGCCCAAATGCATCTCAGAAGTGTGCAACATGTTCCCTGAGTTAGAAAACTTCGAGAAACGTTCGTTTCTGCTAGCGCTGTGCTTCTACACATGTATTTGCTGAACGGTGAAAGCGCACAGTAATGCACTTTTCTCCCAGCAAATACACTGTTTCTAAGGAAATGGGAACACACTGAGGAGACACTTGTGGGAGCTACTGGGACTAAAACTGAGCTTCCCTACGCACAGGGAAGCAAGAGAAATGCTGATTTCATCAAGCCCAGTTACATACTCAGTATCTGTACTACTGCGCAAATAGGCATGTCTCTGTAGGCAAAAAACTCATTTCTGACAAAGTTGCCCAAATGCATCTCAGAAGTGTGCAACTTGTTCCCTGAGTGAGAAAACGACGAGAAACGGTCGTTTCTGCTAGCGCTGTGCTTCTACACATGTATTTGCTGAACGGTGAAAGCGCACAGTAATGCACTTTTCTACCAGCAAATACACTGTTTCTAAAGAAATGGGAACACACTGAGGAGACACTTGTGGGAGCTACTGTGACTAAAACTGAGCTTCCCTATGCACAGGGAAGCAAGAGAAATGCTGATTTCATCAAGCCCAGTTACATACTCAGAATCTGTACTACTGCGCAAATAGGCATGAATCTGTAGGCAAAAAACTCATTTCTGACAAAGTTGCCCAAATGCATCTCAGAAGTGTGCAACTTGTTCCCTGAGTTAGAAAACGTCGAGAAACGGTCGTTTCTGCTAGCGCTGTGTTTCTACACATGTATTTGCTGAGCGGTGAAAGCACACAGTAATGCACTTTTCTCCCAGCAAATACACTGTTTCTAAGGAAATGGGAACACACTGAGGAGACAATTGTGGGAGCTACTGTGACTAAAACTGAGCTTCCCTACGCACAGGGAAGCAAGAGAAATGCTGATTTCATCAAGCCTAGTTACATACTCAGAATCTGTACTACTGCGCAAATAGGCATGTCTCTTTAGGCAAAAAACTCATTTCTGACAAAGTTGCCCAAATGCACCTCAGAAGTATGCAACTTGTTCTCTGAGTTAGAAAACGTCGAGAAACGTTCATTTATGCTAGCGCTGTGCTTCTACACATGTATTTGCTGAACTGTGAAAGCGCACAGTAATGCACTTTTCTCCCAGCAAATACACTGTTTCTAAGGAACTGGGAACACACTGAGGAGACACTTGTGGGAGCTACTGTGACTAAAACTGAGCTTCCCTACGCACAGGGAAGCAAGAGAAATGCTGATTTCATCAAGCCCAGTTACATACTCAGAATCTGTACTACTGCGCAAATAGGCATGTCTCTATAGGCAAAAAACTCATTTCTGACAAAGTTGCCCAAATGCATCTCAGAAGTGTGCAACTTGTTCCCTGAGTTAGAAAACTTCGAGAAACGTTCGTTTCTGCTAGCGCTGTGCTTCTACACATGTATTTGCTGAACGGTGAAAGCGCACAGTAATGCACTTTTCTCCCAGCAAATACACTGTTTCTAAGGAAATGGGAACACACTGAGGAGACACTTGTGGGAGCTACTGGGACTAAAACTGAGCTTCCCTACGCACAGGGAAGCAAGAGAAATGCTGATTTCATCAAGCCCAGTTACATACTCAGTATCTGTACTACTGCGCAAATAGGCATGTCTCTGTAGGCAAAAAACTCATTTCTGACAAAGTTGCCCAAATGCATCTCAGAAGTGTGCCACTTGTTCCCTGAGTGAGAAAACGACGAGAAACGGTCGTTTCTGCTAGCGATGTGCTTCTACACATGTATTTGTTGAACGGTGAAAGCGCACAGTAATGCACTTTTCTACCAGCAAATACACTGTTTCTAAAGAAATGGGAACACACTGAGGAGACACTTGTGGGAGCTACTGTGACTAAAACTGAGCTTCCCTATGCACAGGGAAGCAAGAGAAATGCTGATTTCATCAAGCCCAGTTACATACTCAGAATCTGTACTGCTGCGCAAATAGGCATGTCTCTTTAGGCAAAAAACTCATTTCTGACAAAGTTGCCCAAATGCACCTCAGAAGTATGCAACTTGTTCTCTGAGTTAGAAAACGTCGAGAAACGTTCATTTATGCTAGCGCTGTGCTTCTACACATGTATTTGCTGAACTGTGAAAGCGCACAGTAATGCACTTTTCTCCCAGCAAATACACTGTTTCTAAGGAACTGGGAACACACTGAGGAGACACTTGTGGGAGCTACTGTGACTAAAACTGAGCTTCCGTACGCACAGGGAAGCAAGAGAAATGCTGATTTCATCAAGCCCAGTTACATACTCAGAATCTGTACTACTGCGCAAATAGGCATGTCTCTATAGGCAAAAAACTCATTTCTGACAAAGTTGCCCAAATGCATCTCAGAAGTGTGCAACATGTTCCCTGAGTTAGAAAACTTCGAGAAACGTTCGTTTCTGCTAGCGCTGTGCTTCTACACATGTATTTGCTGAACGGTGAAAGCGTACAGTAATGCACTTTTCTCCCAGCAAATACACTGTTTCTAAGGAAATGGGAACACACTGAGGAGACACTTGTGGGAGCTACTGGGACTAAAACTGAGCTTCCCTACGCACAGGGAAGCAAGAGAAATGCTGATTTCATCAAGCCCAGTTACATACTCAGTATCTGTACTACTGCGCAAATAGGCATGTCTCTGTAGGCAAAAAACTCATTTCTGACAAAGTTGCCCAAATGCATCTCAGAAGTGTGCAACTTGTTCCCTGAGTGAGAAAACGACGAGAAACGGTCGTTTCTGCTAGCGCTGTGCTTCTACACATGTATTTGCTGAACGGTGAAAGCGCACAGTAATGCACTTTTCTCCCAGCAAATACACTGTTTCTAAGGAAATGGGAACACACTGAGGAGACACTTGTGGGAGCTACTGTGACTAAATCTGAGCTTCCCTATGCACAGGGAAGCAAGAGAAATGCTGATTTCATCAAGCCCAGTTACATACTCAGAATCTGTACTACTGCGCAAATAGGCATGAATCTGTAGGCAAAAAACTCATTTCTGACAAAGTTGCCCAAATGCATCTCAGAAGTGTGCAACTTGTTCCCTGAGTTAGAAAACGTCGAGAAACGGTCGTTTCTGCTAGCGCTGTGTTTCTACACATGTATTTGCTGAGCGGTGAAAGCACACAGTAATGCACTTTTCTCCCAGCAAATACACTGTTTCTAAGGAAATGGGAACACACTGAGGAGACAATTGTGGGAGCTACTGTGACTAAAACTGAGCTTCCCTACGCACAGGGAAGCAAGAGAAATGCTGATTTCATCAAGCCTAGTTACATACTCAGAATCTGTACTACTGCGCAAATAGGCATGTCTCTTCAGGCAAAAAACTCATTTCTGACAAAGTTGCCCAAATGCACCTCAGAAGTATGCAACTTGTTCTCTGAGTTAGAAAACGTCGAGAAACGTTCATTTATGCTAGCGCTGTGCTTCTACACATGTATTTGCTGAACTGTGAAAGCGCACAGTAATGCACTTTTCTCCCAGCAAATACACTGTTTCTAAGGAACTGGGAACACACTGAGGAGACACTTGTGGGAGCTACTGTGACTAAAACTGAGCTTCCCTACGCACAGGGAAGCAAGAGAAATGCTGATTTCATCAAGCCCAGTTACATACTCAGAATCTGTACTACTGCGCAAATAGGCATGTCTCTATAGGCAAAAAACTCATTTCTGACAAAGTTGCCCAAATGCATCTCAGAAGTGTGCAACATGTTCCCTGAGTTAGAAAACTTCGAGAAACGTTCGTTTCTGCTAGCGCTGTGCTTCTACACATGTATTTGCTGAACGGTGAAAGCGCACAGTAATGCACTTTTCTCCCAGCAAATACACTGTTTCTAAGGAAATGGGAACACACTGAGGAGACACTTGTGGGAGCTACTGGGACTAAAACTGAGCTTCCCTACGCACAGGGAAGCAAGAGAAATGCTGATTTCATCAAGCCCAGTTACATACTCAGTATCTGTACTACTGCGCAAATAGGCATGTCTCTGTAGGCAAAAAACTCATTTCTGACAAAGTTGCCCAAATGCATCTCAGAAGTGTGCCACTTGTTCCCTGAGTTAGAAAACGTCGAGAAACGGTCGTTTCAGCTAGCGCTGTGCTTCTACACATGTATTTGCTGAACGGTGAAAGCGCACAGTAATGCACTTTTCTCCCAGCAAATACACTGTTTCTATGGAAATGGGAACACACTGAGGAGACACTTGTGGGAGCTACTGTGACTAAAACTGAGCTTACCTACGCACAGGGAAGCAAAAGAAATGCTGATTTCATCAAGCCCAGTTAAATACTCAGAATCTGTACTACTGCGCAAATAGGCATGTCTCTGTAGGCAAAAAACTCAGTTTTGAGAAAGTTACCCAAATGCATCTCAGAAGTGTGCAACTTGTTCCCTAGTTAGAAAACGTCAAGAAACGTTCGTTACTGCTAGCGCTGTGCTTCTACACATGTATTTGCTGAACGGTAAAAGCGCACAGTAATGCACTTTTCTCCCAGCAAATACACTGTTTCTAAGGAAATGGGAACACACTGAGGAGACACTTGTGGGAGCTACTGTGACTAAAACTGAGCTTCCCTACGCACAGGGAAGCAAGAGAAATGCTGATTTCATCAAGCCTAGTTACATACTCAGAATCTGTACTACTGCGCAAATAGGCATGTCTCTTTAGGCAAAAAACTCATTTCTGACAAAGTTGCCCAAATGCACCTCAGAAGTATGCAATTGTTCTCTGAGTTAGAAAACGTCGAGAAACGTTCGTTTCTGCTAGCGCTGTGCTTCTACACATGTATTTGCTGAACGGTGAAAGCGCACAGTAATGCACTTTTCTCCCATCAAATACACTGTTTCTAAGGAAATGGGAACACACTGAGGAGACACTTGTGGGAGCGACTGTGACTAAAACTGAGCTTCCCTATGCACAGGGAAGCAAGAGAAATGCTGATTTCATCAAGGCTAGTTACATACTCAGAATCTGTACTACTGCGCAAATGGGCATGTCTTTTTAGGCAAAAAACTCATTTCTGACAAAGTTGCCCAAATGCATCTCAGAAGTGTGCAACTTGTTCCCTGAGTGAGAAAACGACGAGAAACGGTCGTTTCTGCTAGCGATGTGCTTCTACACATGTATTTGCTGAACGGTGAAAGCGCACAGTAATGCACTTTTCTACCAGCAAATACACTGTTTCTAAAGAAATGGGAACACACTGAGGAGACACTTGTGGGAGCTACTGTGACTAAAACTGAGCTTCCCTATGCACAGGGAAGCAAGAGAAATGCTGATTTCATCAAGCCCAGTTACATACTCAGAATCTGTACTGCTGCGCAAATAGGCATGAATCTGTAGGCAAAAAACTCATTTCTGACAAAGTTGCCCAAATGCATCTCAGAAGTGTGCAACTTGTTCCCTGAGTTAGAAAAAGTCGAGAAACGGTCGTTTCTGCTAGCGCTGTGCTTCTACACATGTATTTGCTGAGCGGTGAAAGCACACAGTAATGCACTTTTCTCCCAGCAAATACACTGTTTCTAAGGAAATGGGAACACACTGAGGAGACAATTGTGGGAGCTACTGTGACTAAAACTGAGCTTCCCTACGCACAGGGAAGCAAGAGAAATGCTGATTTCATCAAGCCTAGTTACATACTGAGAATCTGTACTACTGCGCAAATAGGCATGTCTCTTTAGGCAAAAAACTCATTTCTGACAAAGTTGCCCAAATGCACCTCAGAAGTATGCAACTTGTTCTCTGAGTTAGAAAACGTCGAGAAACGTTCATTTATGCTAGCGCTGTGCTTCTACACATGTATTTGCTGAACTGTGAAAGCGCACAGTAATGCACTTTTCTCCCAGCAAATACACTGTTTCTAAGGAACTGAGAACACACTGAGGAGACACTTGTGGGAGCTACTGTGACTAAAACTGAGCTTCCGTACGCACAGGGAAGCAAGAGAAATGCTGATTTCATCAAGCCCAGTTACATACTCAGAATCTGTACTACTGCGCAAATAGGCATGTCTCTATAGGCAAAAAACTCATTTCTGACAAAGTTGCCCAAATGCATCTCAGAAGTGTGCAACATGTTCCCTGAGTTAGAAAACTTCGAGAAACGTTCGTTTCTGCTAGCGCTGTGCTTCTACACATGTATTTGCTGAACGGTGAAAGCGCACAGTAATTCACTTTTCTCCCAGCCAATACACTGTTTCTAAGGAAATGGGAACACACTGAGGAGACACTTGTGGGAGGTACTGGGACTAAAACTGAGCTTCCCTACGCACAGGGAAGCAAGAGAAATGCTGATTTCATCAAGCCCAGTTACATACTCAGTATCTGTACTACTGCGCAAATAGGCATGTCTCTGTAGGCAAAAAACTCATTTCTGACAAAGTTGCCCAAATGCATCTCAGAAGTGTGCAACTTGTTCCCTGAGTGAGAAAACGACGAGAAACGGTCGTTTCTGCTAGCGCTGTGCTTCTACACATGTATTTGCTGAACGGTGAAAGCGCACAGTAATGCACTTTTCTACCAGCAAATACACTGTTTCTAAAGAAATGGGAACACACTGAGGAGACACTTGTGGGAGCTACTGTGACTAAAACTGAGCTTCCCTACGCACAGGGAAGCAAGAGAAATGCTGATTTCATCAAGCCCAGTTACATACTCAGAATCTGTACTGCTGCGCAAATAGGCATGAATCTGTAGGCAAAAAACTCATTTCTGACAAAGTTGCCCAAATGCATCTCAGAAGTGTGCAACTTGTTCCCTGAGGTAGAAAAAGTCGAGAAATGGTCGTTTCTGCTAGCGCTGTGCTTCTACACATGTATTTGCTGAGCGGTGAAAGCACACAGAAATGCACTTTTCTCCCAGCAAATACACTGTTTCTAAGGAAATGGGAACACACTGAGGAGACAATTGTGGGAGCTACTGTGACTAAAACTGAGCTTCCCTACGCACAGGGAAGCAAGAGAAATGCTGATTTCATCAAGCCTAGTTACATACTGAGAATCTGTACTACTGCGCAAATAGGCATGTCTCTTTAGGCAAAAAACTCATTTCTGACAAAGTTGCCCAAATGCACCTCAGAAGTATGCAACTTGTTCTCTGAGTTAGAAAACGTCGAGAAACGTTCATTTATGCTAGCGCTGTGCTTCTACACATGTATTTGCTGAACTGTGAAAGCGCACAGTAATGCACTTTTCTCCCAGCAAATACACTGTTTCTAAGGAACTGGGAACACACTGAGGAGACACTTGTGGGAGCTACTGTGACTAAAACTGAGCTTCCGTACGCACAGGGAAGCAAGAGAAATGCTGATTTCATCAAGCCCAGTTACATACTCAGAATCTGTACTACTGCGCAAATAGGCATGTCTCTATAGGCAAAAAACTCATTTCTGACAAAGTTGCCCAAATGCATCTCAGAAGTGTGCAACATGTTCCCTGAGTTAGAAAACTTCGAGAAACGTTCGTTTCTGCTAGCGCTGTGCTTCTACACATGTATTTGCTGAACGGTGAAAGCGCACAGTAATGCACTTTTCTCCCAGCAAATACACTGTTTCTAAGGAAATAGGAACACACTGAGGAGACATTTGTGGGAGCTACTGGGACTAAAACTGAGCTTCCCTACGCACAGGGAAGCAAGAGAAATGCTGATTTCATCAAGCCCAGTTACATACTCAGTATCTGTACTACTGCGCAAATAGGCATGTCTCTGTAGGCAAAAAACTCATTTCTGACAAAGTTGCCCAAATGCATCTCAGAAGTGTGCAACTTGTTCCCTGAGTGAGAAAACGACGAGAAACGGTCGTTTCTGCTAGCGCTGTGCTTCTACACATGTATTTGCTGAACGGTGAAAGCGCACAGTAATGCACTTTTCTACCAGCAAATACACTGTTTCTAAAGAAATGGGAACACACTGAGGAGACACTTGTGGGAGCTACTGTGACTAAAACTGAGCTTCCCTATGCACAGGGAAGCAAGAGAAATGCTGATTTCATCAAGCCCAGTTACATACTCAGAATCTGTACTACTGCGCAAATAGGCATGAATCTGTAGGCAAAAAACTCATTTCTGACAAAGTTGCCCAAATGCATCTCAGAAGTGTGCAACTTGTTCCCTGAGTTAGAAAACGTCGAGAAACGGTCGTTTCTGCTAGCGCTGTGTTTCTACACATGTATTTGCTGAGCGGTGAAAGCACACAGTAATGCACTTTTCTCCCAGCAAATACACTGTTTCTAAGGAAATGGGAACACACTGAGGAGACAATTGTGGGAGCTACTGTGACTAAAACTGAGCTTCCCTACGCACAGGGAAGCAAGAGAAATGCTGATTTCATCAAGCCTAGTTACATACTCAGAATCTGTACTACTGCGCAAATAGGCATGTCTCTTTAGGCAAAAAACTCATTTCTGACAAAGTTGCCCAAATGCACCTCAGAAGTATGCAACTTGTTCTCTGAGTTAGAAAACGTCGAGAAACGTTCATTTATGCTAGCGCTGTGCTTCTACACATGTATTTGCTGAACTGTGAAAGCGCACAGTAATGCACTTTTCTCCCAGCAAATACACTGTTTCTAAGGAACTGGGAACACACTGAGGAGACACTTGTGGGAGCTACTGTGACTAAAACTGAGCTTCCCTACGCACAGGGAAGCAAGAGAAATGCTGATTTCATCAAGCCCAGTTACATACTCAGAATCTGTACTACTGCGCAAATAGGCATGTCTCTATAGGCAAAAAACTCATTTCTGACAAAGTTGCCCAAATGCATCTCAGAAGTGTGCAACATGTTCCCTGAGTTAGAAAACTTCGAGAAATGTTCGTTTCTGCTAGCGCTGTGCTTCTACACATGTATTTGCTGAACGGTGAAAGCGCACAGTAATGCACTTTTCTCCCAGCAAATACACTGTTTCTAAGGAAATGGGAACACACTGAGGAGACACTTGTGGGAGCTACTGGGACTAAAACTGAGCTTCCCTACGCACAGGGAAGCAAGAGAAATGCTGATTTCATCAAGCCCAGTTACATACTCAGTATCTGTACTACTGCGCAAATAGGCATGTCTCTGTAGGCAAAAAACTCATTTCTGACAAAGTTGCCCAAATGCATCTCAGAAGTGTGCCACTTGTTCCCTGAGTTAGAAAACGTCGAGAAACGGTCGTTTCAGCTAGCGCTGTGCTTCTACACATGTATTTGCTGAACGGTGAAAGCGCACAGTAATGCACTTTTCTCCCAGCAAATACACTGTTTCTATGGAAATGGGAACACACTGAGGAGACACTTGTGGGAGCTACTGTGACTAAAACTGAGCTTACCTACGCACAGGGAAGCAAAAGAAATGCTGATTTCATCAAGCCCAGTTAAATACTCAGAATCTGTACTACTGCGCAAATAGGCATGTCTCTGTAGGCAAAAAACTCAGTTTTGAGAAAGTTACCCAAATGCATCTCAGAAGTGTGCAACTTGTTCCCTAGTTAGAAAACGTCAAGAAACGTTCGTTACTGCTAGCGCTGTGCTTCTACACATGTATTTGCTGAACGGTAAAAGCGCACAGTAATGCACTTTTCTCCCAGCAAATACACTGTTTCTAAGGAAATGGGAACACACTGAGGAGACACTTGTGGGAGCTACTGTGACTAAAACTGAGCTTCCCTACGCACAGGGAAGCAAGAGAAATGCTGATTTCATCAAGCCTAGTTACATACTCAGAATCTGTACTACTGCGCAAATAGGCATGTCTCTTTAGGTAAAAAACTCATTTCTGACAAAGTTGCCCAAATGCACCTCAGAAGTATGCAATTGTTCTCTGAGTTAGAAAACGTCGAGAAACGTTCGTTTCTGCTAGCGCTGTGCTTCTACACATGTATTTGCTGAACGGTGAAAGCGCACAGTAATGCACTTTTCTCCCATCAAATACACTGTTTCTAAGGAAATGGGAACACACTGAGGAGACACTTGTGGGAGCGACTGTGACTAAAACTGAGCTTCCCTATGCACAGGGAAGCAAGAGAAATGCTGATTTCATCAAGGCTAGTTACATACTCAGAATCTGTACTACTGCGCAAATGGGCATGTCTTTTTAGGCAAAAAACTCATTTCTGACAAAGTTGCCCAAATGCATCTCAGAAGTGTGCAACTTGTTCCCTGAGTGAGAAAACGACGAGAAACGGTCGTTTCTGCTAGCGATGTGCTTCTACACATGTATTTGCTGAACGGTGAAAGCGCACAGTAATGCACTTTTCTACCAGCAAATACACTGTTTCTAAAGAAATGGGAACACACTGAGGAGACACTTGTGGGAGCTACTGTGACTAAATCTGAGCTTCCCTATGCACAGGGAAGCAAGAGAAATGCTGATTTCATCAAGCCCAGTTACATACTCAGAATCTGTACTGCTGCGCAAATAGGCATGAATCTGTAGGCAAAAACTCATTTCTGACAAAGTTGCCCAAATGCATCTCAGAAGTGTGCAACTTGTTCCCTGAGTTAGAAAAAGTCGAGAAACGGTCGTTTCTGCTAGCGCTGTGCTTCTACACATGTATTTGCTGAGCGGTGAAAGCACACAGTAATGCACTTTTCTCCCAGCAAATACACTGTTTCTAAGGAAATGGGAACACACTGAAGAGACAATTGTGGGAGCTACTGTGACTAAAACTGAGCTTCCCTACGCACAGGGAAGCAAGAGAAATGCTGATTTCATCAAGCCTAGTTACATACTGAGAATCTGTACTACTGCGCAAATAGGCATGTCTCTTTAGGCAAAAAACTCATTTCTGACAAAGTTGCCCAAATGCACCTCAGAAGTATGCAACTTGTTCTCTGAGTTAGAAAACGTCGAGAAACGTTCATTTATTCTAGCTCTGTGCTTCTACACATGTATTTGCTGAACTGTGAAAGCGCACAGTAATGCAATTTTCTCCCAGCAAATACACTGTTTCTAAGGAACTGGGAACACACTGAAGAGACACTTGTGGGAGCTACTGTGACTAAAACTGAGCTTCCCTACGCACAGGGAAGCAAGAGAAATGCTGATTTCATCAAGCCCAGTTACATACTCAGAATCTGTACTACTGCGCAAATAGGCATGTCTCTATAGGCAAAAAACTCATTTCTGACAAAGTTGCCCAAATGCATCTCAGAAGTGTGCAACATGTTCCCTGAGTTAGAAAACTTCGAGAAACGTTCGTTTCTGCTAGCGCTGTGCTTCTACACATGTATTTGCTGAACGGTGAATGCGCACAGTAATGCACTTTTCTCCCAGCAAATACACTGTTTCTAAGGAAATGGGAACACACTGAGGAGACACTTGTGGGAGCTACTGGGACTAAAACTGAGCTTCCCTACGCACAGGGAAGCAAGAGAAATGCTGATTTCATCAAGCCCAGTTACATACTCAGTATCTGTACTACTGCGCAAATAGGCATGTCTCTGTAGGCAAAAAACTCATTTCTGACAAAGTTGCCCAAATGCATCTCAGAAGTGTGCAACTTGTTCCCTGAGTGAGAAAACGACGAGAAACGGTCGTTTCTGCTAGCGCTGTGCTTCTACACATGTATTTGCTGAACGGTGAAAGCGCACAGTAATGCACTTTTCTACCAGCAAATACACTGTTTCTAAAGAAATGGGAACACACTGAGGAGACACTTGTGGGAGCTACTGTGACTAAAACTGAGCTTCCCTATGCACAGGGAAGCAAGAGAAATGCTGATTTCATCAAGCCCAGTTACATACTCAGAATCTGTACTACTGTGCAAATAGGCATGTCTCTTTAGGCAAAAACCTCATTTCTGACAAAGTTGCCCAAATGCACCTCAGAAGTATGCAACTTGTTCTCTGAGTTAGAAAACGTCGAGAAACGTTCATTTATGCTAGCGCTGTGCTTCTACACATGTATTTGCTGAACTGTGAAAGCGCACAGTAATGCACTTTTCTCCCAGCAAATACACTGTTTCTAAGGAACTGGGAACACACTGAGGAGACACTTGTGGGAGCTACTGTGACTAAAACTGAGCTTCCCTACGCACAGGGAAGCAAGAGAAATGCTGATTTCATCAAGCCCAGTTACATACTCAGAATCTGTACTACTGCGCAAATAGGCATGTCTCTATAGGCAAAAAACTCATTTCTGACAAAGTTGCCCAAATGCATCTCAGAAGTGTGCAACTTGTTCCCTGAGTGAGAAAACGACGAGAAACGGTCGTTTCTGCTAGCGATGTGCTTCTACACATGTATTTGCTGAACGGTGAAAGCGCACAGTAATGCACTTTTCTACCAGCAAATACACTGTTTCTAAAGAAATGGGAACACACTGAGGAGACACTTGTGGGAGCTACTGTGACTAAATCTGAGCTTCCCTATGCACAGGGAAGCAAGAGAAATGCTGATTTCATCAAGCCCAGTTACATACTCAGAATCTGTACTGCTGCGCAAATAGGCATGAATCTGTAGGCAAAAACTCATTTCTGACAAAGTTGCCCAAATGCATCTCAGAAGTGTGCAACTTGTTCCCTGAGTTAGAAAAAGTCGAGAAACGGTCGTTTCTGCTAGCGCTGTGCTTCTACACATGTATTTGCTGAGCGGTGAAAGCACACAGTAATGCACTTTTCTCCCAGCAAATACACTGTTTCTAAGGAAATGGGAACACACTGAGGAGACAATTGTGGGAGCTACTGTGACTAAAACTGAGCTTCCCTACGCACAGGGAAGCAAGAGAAATGCTGATTTCATCAAGCCTAGTTACATACTGAGAATCTGTACTACTGCGCAAATAGGCATGTCTCTTTAGGCAAAAAACTCATTTCTGACAAAGTTGCCCAAATGCACCTCAGAAGTATGCAACTTGTTCTCTGAGTTAGAAAACGTCGAGAAACGTTCATTTATGCTAGCTCTGTGCTTCTACACATGTATTTGCTGAACTGTGAAAGCGCACAGTAATGCAATTTTCTCCCAGCAAATACACTGTTTCTAAGGAACTGGGAACACACTGAAGAGACACTTGTGGGAGCTACTGTGACTAAAACTGAGCTTCCCTACGCACAGGGAAGCAAGAGAAATGCTGATTTCATCAAGCCCAGTTACATACTCAGAATCTGTACTACTGCGCAAATAGGCATGTCTCTATAGGCAAAAAACTCATTTCTGACAAAGTTGCCCAAATGCATCTCAGAAGTGTGCAACATGTTCCCTGAGTTAGAAAACTTCGAGAAACGTTCGTTTCTGCTAGCGCTGTGCTTCTACACATGTATTTGCTGAACGGTGAAAGCGCACAGTAATGCACTTTTCTCCCAGCAAATACACTGTTTCTAAGGAAATGGGAACACACTGAGGAGACACTTGTGGGAGCTACTGGGACTAAAACTGAGCTTCCCTACGCACAGGGAAGCAAGAGAAATGCTGATTTCATCAAGCCCAGTTACATACTCAGTATCTGTACTACTGCGCAAATAGGCATGTCTCTGTAGGCAAAAAACTCATTTCTGACAAAGTTGCCCAAATGCATCTCAGAAGTGTGCAACTTGTTCCCTGAGTGAGAAAACGACGAGAAACGGTCGTTTCTGCTAGCGCTGTGCTTCTACACATGTATTTGCTGAACGGTGAAAGCGCACAGTAATGCACTTTTCTACCAGCAAATACACTGTTTCTAAAGAAATGGGAACACACTGAGGAGACACTTGTGGGAGCTACTGTGACTAAAACTGAGCTTCCCTATGCACAGGGAAGCAAGAGAAATGCTGATTTCATCAAGCCCAGTTACATACTCAGAATCTGTACTACTGTGCAAATAGGCATGTCTCTTTAGGCAAAAACCTCATTTCTGACAAAGTTGCCCAAATGCACCTCAGAAGTATGCAACTTGTTCTCTGAGTTAGAAAACGTCGAGAAACGTTCATTTATGCTAGCGCTGTGCTTCTACACATGTATTTGCTGAACTGTGAAAGCGCACAGTAATGCACTTTTCTCCCAGCAAATACACTGTTTCTAAGGAACTGGGAACACACTGAGGAGACACTTGTGGAAGCTACTGTGACTAAAACTGAGCTTCCCTACGCACAGGGAAGCAAGAGAAATGCTGATTTCATCAAGCCCAGTTACATACTCAGAATCTGTACTACTGCGCAAATAGGCATGTCTCTATAGGCAAAAAACTCATTTCTGACAAAGTTGCCCAAATGCATCTCAGAAGTGTGCAACATGTTCCCTGAGTTAGAAAACTTCGAGAAACGTTCGTTTCTGCTAGCGCTGTGCTTCTACACATGTATTTGCTGAACGGTGAAAGCGCACAGTAATGCACTTTTCTCCCAGCAAATACACTGTTTCTAAGGAAATGGGAACACACTGAGGAGACACTTGTGGGAGCTACTGGGACTAAAACTGAGCTTCCCTACGCACAGGGAAGCAAGAGAAATGCTGATTTCATCAAGCCCAGTTACATACTCAGTATCTGTACTACTGCGCAAATAGGCATGTCTCTGTAGGCAAAAAACTCATTTCTGACAAAGTTGCCCAAATGCATCTCAGAAGTGTGCCACTTGTTCCCTGAGTTAGAAAACGTCGAGAAACGGTCGTTTCAGCTAGCGCTGTGCTTCTACACATGTATTTGCTGAACGGTGAAAGCGCACAGTAATGCACTTTTCTCCCAGCAAATACACTGTTTCTAAGGAAATGGGAACACACTGAGGAGACACTTGTGGGAGCTACTGTGACTAAAACTGAGCTTACCTACGCACAGGGAAGCAAAAGAAATGCTGATTTCATCAAGCCCAGTTAAATACTCAGAATCTGTACTACTGCGCAAATAGGCATGTCTGTAGGCAAAAAACTCAGTTTTGAGAAAGTTACCCAAATGCATCTCAGAAGTGTGCAACTTGTTCCCTAGTTAGAAAACGTCAAGAAACGTTCGTTACTGCTAGCGCTGTGCTTCTACACATGTATTTGCTGAACGGTGAAAGCGCACAGTAATGCACTTTTCTCCCAGCAAATACACTGTTTCTAAGGAAATGGGAACACACTGAGGAGACACTTGTGGGAGCTACTGTGACTAAAACTGAGCTTCCCTACGCACAGGGAAGCAAGAGAAATGATGATTTCATCAAGCCCAGTTACATACTCAGAATCTGTACTACTGCGCAAATAGACATGTCTCTGTAGGCAAAAAACTCATTTCTGACAAAGTTGCCCAAATGCATCTCAGAAGTGTGCCACTTGTTCCCTGAGTTAGAAAATGTCTAGAAACGGTCGTTTCAGCTAGCGTGGTGCTTCTACACATGTATTTGCTGAACGGTGAAAGCGCACAGTAATGCACTTTTCTCCCAGCAAATACACTGTTTCTAAGGAACTGGGAACACACTGAGGAGACACTTGTGGGAGCTACTGTGAGTAAAACTGAGCTTCCCTACGCACAGGGAAGCAAGAGAAATGCTGATTTCATCAAGCCCAGTTACATACTCAGTATCTGTACTACTGCGCAAATAGGCATGTCTCTGTAGGCAAAAAACTCATTTTTGAGAAAGTTACCGAAATGCATCTCAGAAGTGTGCAACTTGTTCCCTGAGTTAGAAAATGTCGAGAAACGTTCGTTACTGCTAGCGCTGTGCTTCTACACATGTATTTGCTGAACGGTGAAAGCGCAGAGTAATGCACTTTTCTCCCAGCAAATACACTGTTTCTAAGGAAATGGGAGCACACTGAGGAGACACTTGTGGGAGCTACTGTGACTAAAACTGAGCTTCCCTACGCACAGGGAAGCAAGAGAAATGCTGATTTCATCAAGCCCAGTTACATACTCAGAATATGTACTACTGGGCAAATAGACATGTCTCTGTAGGCAAAAAACTCATTTCTGACAAAGTTGCCCAAATGCATCTCAGAAGTGTGCAACCTGTTCCCTGAGTTAGAAAACGTCGAGAAACGTTCGTTTCTGCTAGCGCTCTGCTTCTACACATGTATTTGCTGAACGGTGAAAGCGCACTGTGATGCACTTTTCTCCCAGCAAATACACTGTTTCTAAGGAACTGGGAACACACTGAGGAGACACTTGTGGGAGCTACTGTGAGTAAAACTGAGCTTCCCTACGCACAGGGAAGCAAGAGAAATGCTGATTTCATCAAGCCCAGTTACATACTCAGTATCTGTACTACTGCGCAAATAGGCATGTCTCTGTAGGCAAAAAACTCATTTTTGAGAAAGTTACCGAAATGCATCTCAGAAGTGTGCAACTTGTTCCCTGAGTTAGAAAACGTCGAGAAACGTTCGTTACTGCTAGTGCTGTGCTTCTACACATGTATTTGCTGAACGGTGAAAGCGCAGAGTAATGCACTTTTCTCCCAGCAAATACACTGTTTCTATGGAAATGGGAGAACACTGAGGAGACACTTGTGGGAGCTACTGTGACTAAAACTGAGCTTCCATACGCACAGGGAAGCAAGAGAAATGCTGATTTCATCAAGCCCAGTTACATACTCAGAATCTGTACTACTGCGCAAATAGGCATGTCTCTGTAGGCAAAAAACTCATTTCTGACAAAGTTGCCCAAATGCATCTCAGAAGTGTGCAACTTGTTCCCTGAGTTAGAAAACGTCGAGAAACGTTCGTTTCTGCTAGCGCTGTGCTTCTACACATGTATTTGCTAAACGGTGAAAGCGCACAGTAATGCACTTTTCTCCCAGCAAATACACTGTTTCTAAGGAACTGGGAACACACTGAGGAGACACTTGTGGGAGCTACTGTGACTAAAACTGAGGTTCCCTACGCACAGGGAAGCAAGAGGAATGCTGATTTCATCAAGCCCAGTTGCATACTCATAATCTGTACTACTGCGCAAATAGGCATGTCTCTGTAGGCAAAAAACTCATTTCTGACAAAGTTGCCCAAATGCATCTCAGAAGTGTGACACTTGTTCCCTGAGTCAGAAAACGTAGAGAAACGGTCGTTTCAGCTAGCGCTGTGCTTCTACACACGTATTTGCTGAACGGTGAAAGCGCACAGTAATGCCCTTTTCTCCCAGCAAATACACTGTTTCTAAGGAAATGGGAACACACTGAGGAGACACTTGTGGGAGCTACTGTGACTAAAACTGATCTTCCCTACGCACAGGGAAGCAAGAGAAATGCTGATTTCATCAAGCCCAGTTACATACTCAGAATCTGTACTACTGCGCAAATAGGCATGTCTCTGTAGGCAAAAAACTCATTTCTGATAAAGTTGCCCAAATGCATCTCAGAAGTGTGCCACTTGTTCCCTGAGTTAGAAAACGTCGAGAAACGGTCGTTTCAGCTAGCGCTGTGCTTCTACACATGTATTTGCTGAACGGTGAAAGCGCACAGTAATGCACTTTTCTCCCAGCAAATACACTGTTTCTAAGGAACTGGAAACACATTGAGGAGACACTTGTAGGAGCTACTGTGACTAAAACTGAGCTTACCTACGCACAGGGAAGCAAGAGAAATGCTGATTTCATCAAGCCCAGTTACATACTCAGAATCTGTACTACTGCGCAAATAGGCATGTCTCTGTAGGCAAAAAACTCATTTTTGAGAAAATTACCCAAATGCATCTCAGAAGTGTGCAACTTGTTCCCTGAGTTAGAAAACGTCAAGAAACGTTCGTTTCTGCTAGCGCTGTGCTTCTACACATGTATTTGCTGAACGGTGAAAGCGCACAGTAATGCACTTTTCTCCCAGCAAATACACTGTTTCTAAGGAAATGGGAACACACTGAGGAGACACTTGTGGGAGCTTCTGGGACTAAAACTGAGCTTCCCTACGCACAGGGAAGCAAGAGCAATGCTGATTTCATCAAGACCAGTTACATACTCAAAATCTGTACTACTGCGCAAATAGGCATGTCTCTTTAGGCAAAAAACTCATTTCTGACAAAGTTGCCCAAATGCATCTCAGAAGTGTGCCACTTGTTCGCTGAGTTAGAAAACGTCGAGAAACGGTCGTTTCAGCTAGGACTGTGCTTCTACACATGTATTTGCTGAACGGTGAAAGCGCACAGTAATGCACTTTTCTTCCAGCAAATACACTGTTTCTAAGGAACTGGGAACACACTGAGGAGACACTTGTGGGAGCTACTGTGACTAAAACTGAGCTTCCCTACGCACAGGGAAGCAAGAGAAATGCTGATTTCATCAAACCCAGTTACATACTCAGAATCTGTACTACTGCGCAAATAGGCATGTCTCTTTAGGCAAAAAACTCATTTCTGACAAAGTTGCCCAAATGCATCTCAGAAGTGTGCCACTTGTTCCCTGAGTTAGAAAACGTCGAGAAACGGTCATTTCAGCTAGCGCTGTGCTTCTACACATGTATTTGCTGAACGGTGAAAGCGCACAGTGATGCACTTTTCTCCCAGCAAATACTCTGTTTCTAAGGATATGGGAACACACTGAGGAGACACTTGTGGGAGCTACTGTGACTAAAACTGAGCTTCCCTACGCACAGGGAAGCAAGAGAAATGCTGATTTCATCAAGCCCAGTTACATACTCAGAATCTGTACTACTTCTCAAATAGGCATGTCTCTGTAGGCAAAAAACTCATTTTTGAGTTTTTTACCCAAATGCATCTCAGAAGTGTGCAACTTGTTCCCTGAGTTATAAAACATCGAGAAACGTTCGTTTCTGCTAGCGCTGTGCTTCTACACATGTATTTGCTGAACGGTGAAAGCACACAGTAATGCACTTTTCTCCCAGCAAATACACTGTTTCTAATGAAATGGGAACACACTGAGGAGACACTTGTGGGAGCTACTGTGACTAAAACTGAGCTTCCCTACGCACAGGGAAGCAAGAAAATGCTGATTTCATTAAGCCCAGTTACCTACTCAGAATCTGTACTACTGCGCAAATAGGCATGTCTCTTTAGGCAAAAAACTCATTTCTGACAAAGTTGCCCAAATGCATCCCAGAAGTGTGCAACTTGTTCCCTGAGTTAGAAAACGTCGAGAAACGGTCGTTTCTGCTAGCGCTGTGCTTCTACACATGTATTTGCTGAACGGTGAAAGCGCACAGTAATGCACTTTTCTCCCAGCAAATACACTGTTTCTAAGGAACTGGGAACACACTGAGGAGACACTTGTGGGAGCTACTGTGACTAAAACTGAGCTTCCCTACGCACAGGGAAGAAAGAGAAATGCTGATTTTATCAAGCCCAGTTACATACTCAGAATCTGTACTACTGCGCAAATAGGCATGTCTCTGCAGGCAAAAACTCATTTTTGAGAAAGTTACCCAAATGAATCTCAGACGTGTGCATCTTGTTCCTTGAGTTAGAAAACATCGAGAAACGTTCGTTTCTGCTAGCGCTGTGCTTCTACACATGTATTTGCTGAACGGTGAAAGCGCACAGTAATGCACTTTTCTCCCAGCAAATACACTGTTTCTAAGGAAATGGGAACACACTGAGGAGACACTTGTGGGAGCTCCTGTGACTAAAACTGAGCTTCCCTATGAACAGGGAAGCAAGAGAAATGCTGAGTTCATCAAGCCCAGTTACATACTCAGAATCTGTACTACTGCGCAAATAGGCATGTCTCTGTAGGCAAAAAACTCACTTCTGACAAAGTTGCCCAAATGCATCTCAGAAGTGTGCAACTTGTTCCCTGAGTTAGAAAACGTCGAGAAACGTTCGTTTCTGCTAGCGCTGTGCTTCTACACATGTATTTGCTAAACGGTGAAAGCGCACAGTAATGCACTTTTCTCCCAGCAAATACACTGTTTCTAAGGAACTGGGAACACACTGAGGAGACACTTGTGGGAGCTACTGGGACTAAAACTGAGCTTCCCTACGCACAGGGAAGCAAGAGAAATGCTGATTTCATCAAGCCCAGTTACATACTCAGAATCTGTACTACTGCGCAAATAGGCATGTCTCTGTAGGCAAAAAACTCATTTCTGACAAAGTTGCCCAAATGCATCTCAGAAGTGTGCCACTTGTTCCCTGAGTTAGAAAACGTCGAGAAACGGTCGTTTCAGCTAGCGCTGTGCTTCTACACATGTATTTGCTGAACGGTGAAAGCGCACAGTAATGCACTTTTCTCCCAGCAAATACACTGTTTCTAAGGAACTGGAAACACACTGAGGAGACACTTGTAGGAGCTACTGTGACTAAAACTGAGCTTACCTACGCACAGGGAAGCAAGAGAAATGCTGATTTCATCAAGCCCAGTTACATACTCAGAATCTGTACTACTGCGCAAATAGGCATGTCTCTGTAGGCAAAAAACTCATTTCTGATAAAGTTGCCCAAATGCATCTCAGAAGTGTGCCACTTGTTCCCTGAGTTAGAAAATGTCTAGAAACGGTCGTTTCAGCTAGCGTGGTGCTTCTACACATGTATTTGCTGAACGGTGAAAGCGCACAGTAATGCACTTTTCTCCCAGCAAATACACTGTTTCTAAGGAACTGGGAACACACTGAGGAGACACTTGTGGGAGCTACTGTGAGTAAAACTGAGCTTCCCTACGCACAGGGAAGCAAGAGAAATGCTGATTTCATCAAGCCCAGTTACATACTCAGTATCTGTACTACTGCGCAAATAGGCATGTCTCTGTAGGCAAAAAACTCATTTTTGAGAAAGTTACCGAAATGCATCTCAGAAGTGTGCAACTTGTTCCCTGAGTTAGAAAATGTCGAGAAACGTTCGTTACTGCTAGCGCTGTGCTTCTACACATGTATTTGCTGAACGGTGAAAGCGCAGAGTAATGCACTTTTCTCCCAGCAAATACACTGTTTCTAAGGAAATGGGAGCACACTGAGGAGACACTTGTGGGAGCTACTGTGACTAAAACTGAGCTTCCCTACGCACAGGGAAGCAAGAGAAATGCTGATTTCATCCAGCCCAGTTACATACTCAGAATATGTACTACTGGGCAAATAGACATGTCTCTGTAGGCAAAAAACTCATTTCTGACAAAGTTGCCCAAATGCATCTCAGAAGTGTGCAACCTGTTCCCTGAGTTAGAAAACGTCGAGAAACGTTCGTTTCTGCTAGCGCTCTGCTTCTACACATGTATTTGCTGAACGGTGAAAGCGCACTGTGATGCACTTTTCTCCCAGCAAATACACTGTTTCTAAGGAACTGGGAACACACTGAGGAGACACTTGTGGGAGCTACTGTGAGTAAAACTGAGCTTCCCTACGCACAGGGAAGCAAGAGAAATGCTGATTTCATCAAGCCCAGTTACATACTCAGTATCTGTACTACTGCGCAAATAGGCATGTCTCTGTAGGCAAAAAACTCATTTTTGAGAAAGTTACCGAAATGCATCTCAGAAGTGTGCAACTTGTTCCCTGAGTTAGAAAACGTCGAGAAACGTTCGTTACTGCTAGTGCTGTGCTTCTACACATGTATTTGCTGAACGGTGAAAGCGCAGAGTAATGCACTTTTCTCCCAGCAAATACACTGTTTCTATGGAAATGGGAGAACACTGAGGAGACACTTGTGGGAGCTACTGTGACTAAAACTGAGCTTCCATACGCACAGGGAAGCAAGAGAAATGCTGATTTCATCAAGCCCAGTTACATACTCAGAATCTGTACTACTGCGCAAATAGGCATGTCTCTGTAGGCAAAAAACTCATTTCTGACAAAGTTGCCCAAATGCATCTCAGAAGTGTGCAACTTGTTCCCTGAGTTAGAAAACGTCGAGAAACGTTCGTTTCTGCTAGCGCTGTGCTTCTACACATGTATTTGCTAAACGGTGAAAGCGCACAGTAATGCACTTTTCTCCCAGCAAATACACTGTTTCTAAGGAACTGGGAACACACTGAGGAGACACTTGTGGGAGCTACTGGGACTAAAACTGAGCTTCCCTACGCACAGGGAAGCAAGAGAAATGCTGATTTCATCAAGCCCAGTTACATACTCAGAATCTGTACTACTGCGCAAAGAGGCATGTCTCTGTAGGCAAAAAACTCATTTCTGACAAAGTTGCCCAAATGCATCTCAGAAGTGTGCAACTTGTTCCCTTAGTTCGAAAACGTCGAGAAACGTTCGTTTCTGCTAGCCCTGTGCTTCTACACATATATTTGCTGAACGGTGAAAGCGCACAGTAATGCACTTTTCTCCCAGCAAATACACTGTTTCTAAGGAAATGGGAACACACTGAGGAGACACTTGTGGGAGCTACTGTGACTAAAACTGAGGTTCCCTACGCACAGGGAAGCAAGAGGAATGCTGATTTCATCAAGCCCAGTTGCATACTCAGAATCTGTACTACTGCGCAAATAGGCATGTCTCTGTAGGCAAAAAACTCATTTCTGACAAAGTTGCCCAAATGCATCTCAGAAGTGTGACACTTGTTCCCTGAGTCAGAAAACGTAGAGAAACGGTCGTTTCAGCTAGCGCTGTGCTTCTACACACGTATTTGCTGAACGGTGAAAGCGCACAGTAATGCCCTTTTCTCCCAGCAAATACACTGTTTCTAAGGAAATGGGAACACACTGAGGAGACACTTGTGGGAGCTACTGTGACTAAAACTGATCTTCCCTACGCACAGGGAAGCAAGAGAAATGCTGATTTCATCAAGCCCAGTTACATACTCAGAATCTGTACTACTGCGCAAATAGGCATGTCTCTGTAGGCAAAAAACTCATTTCTGATAAAGTTGCCCAAATGCATCTCAGAAGTGTGCCACTTGTTCCCTGAGTTAGAAAACGTCGAGAAACGGTCGTTTCAGCTAGCGCTGTGCTTCTACACATGTATTTGCTGAACGGTGAAAGCGCACAGTAATGCACTTTTCTCCCAGCAAATACACAGTTTCTAAGGAACTGGAAACACACTGAGGAGACACTTGTAGGAGCTACTGTGACTAAAACTGAGCTTACCTACGCACAGGGAAGCAAGAGAAATGCTGAGTTCATCAAGCCCAGTTACATACTCAGAATCTGTACTACTGCGCAAATAGGCATGTCTCTGTAGGCAAAAAACTCATTTTTGAGAAAATTACCCAAATGCATCTCAGAAGTGTGCAACTTGTTCCCTGAGTTAGAAAACGTCAAGAAACGGTCGTTTCTGCTAGCGCTGTGCTTCTACACATGTATTTGCTGAACGGTGAAAGCGCACAGTAATGCACTTTTCTCCCAGCAAATACACTGTTTCTAAGGAAATGGGAACACACTGAGGAGACACTTGTGGGAGCTACTGGGACTAAAACTGAGCTTCCCTACGCACAGGGAAGCAAGAGCAATGCTGATTTCATCAAGACCAGTTACATACTCAAAATCTGTACTACTGCGCAAATAGGCATGTCTCTTTAGGCAAAAAATTCATTTCTGACAAAGTTGCCCAAATGCATCTCAGAAGTGTGCCACTTGTTCGCTGAGTTAGAAAACGTCGAGAAACGGTCGTTTCAGCTAGGACTGTGCTTCTACACATGTATTTGCTGAACGGTGAAAGCGCACAGTAATGCACTTTTCTTCCAGCAAATACACTGTTTCTAAGGAACTGGGAACACACTGAGGAGACACTTGTGGGAGCTACTGTGACTAAAACTGAGCTTCCCTACGCACAGGGAAGCAAGAGAAATGCTGATTTCATCAAACCCAGTTACATACTCAGAATCTGTACTACTGCGCAAATAGGCATGTCTCTTTAGGCAAAAAACTCATTTCTGACAAAGTTGCCCAAATGCATCTCAGAAGTGTGCCACTTGTTCCCTGAGTTAGAAAACGTCGAGAAACGGTCATTTCAGCTAGCGCTGTGCTTCTACACATGTATTTGCTGAACGGTGAAAGCACACAGTGATGCACTTTTCTCCCAGCAAATACTCTGTTTCTAAGGATATGGGAACACACTGAGGAGACACTTGTGGGAGCTACTGTGACTAAAACTGAGCTTCCCTACGCACAGGGAAGCAAGAGAAATGCTGATTTCATCAAGCCCAGTTACATACTCAGAATCTGTACTACTTCTCAAATAGGCATGTCTCTGTAGGCAAAAAACTCATTTTTGAGTTTTTTACCCAAATGCATCTCAGAAGTGTGCAACTTGTTCCCTGAGTTATAAAACATCGAGAAACGTTCGTTTCTGCTAGCGCTGTGCTTCTACACATGTATTTGCTGAACGGTGAAAGCACACAGTAATGCACTTTTCTCCCAGCAAATACACTGTTTCTAATGAAATGGGAACACACTGAGGAGACACTTGTGGGAGCTACTGTGACTAAAACTGAGCTTCCCTACGCACAGGGAAGCAAGAAAATGCTGATTTCATTAAGCCCAGTTACCTACTCAGAATCTGTACTACTGCGCAAATAGGCATGTCTCTTTAGGCAAAAAACTCATTTCTGACAAAGTTGCCCAAATGCATCCCAGAAGTGTGCAACTTGTTCCCTGAGTTAGAAAACGTCGAGAAACGGTCGTTTCTGCTAGCGCTGTGCTTCTACACATGTATTTGCTGAACGGTGAAAGCGCACAGTAATGCACTTTTCTCCCAGCAAATACACTGTTTCTAAGGAACTGGGAACACACTGAGGAGACACTTGTGGGAGCTACTGTGACTAAAACTGAGCTTCCCTACGCACAGGGAAGAAAGAGAAATGCTGATTTTATCAAGCCCAGTTACATACTCAGAATCTGTACTACTGCGCAAATAGGCATGTCTCTGCAGGCAAAAACTCATTTTTGAGAAAGTTACCCAAATGAATCTCAGACGTGTGCATCTTGTTCCTTGAGTTAGAAAACATCGAGAAACGTTCGTTTCTGCTAGCGCTGTGCTTCTACACATGTATTTGCTGAACGGTGAAAGCGCACAGTAATGCACTTTTCTCCCAGCAAATACACTGTTTCTAAGGAAATGGGAACACACTGAGGAGACACTTGTGGGAGCTCCTGTGACTAAAACTGAGCTTCCCTATGAACAGGGAAGCAAGAGAAATGCTGAGTTCATCAAGCCCAGTTACATACTCAGAATCTGTACTACTGCGCAAATAGGCATGTCTCTGTAGGCAAAAAACTCACTTCTGACAAAGTTGCCCAAATGCATCTCAGAAGTGTGCAACTTGTTCCCTGAGTTAGAAAACGTGGAGAAACGTTCGTTTCTGCTAGCGCTGTGCTTCTACACATGTATTTGCTAAACGGTGAAAGCGCACAGTAATGCACTTTTCTCCCAGCAAATACACTGTTTCTAAGGAACTGGGAACACACTGAGGAGACACTTGTGGGAGCTACTGTGACTAAAACTGAGCTTCCCTACGCACAGGGAAGCAAGAAAATGCTGATTTCATTAAGCCCAGTTACCTACTCAGAATCTGTACTACTGCGCAAATAGGCATGTCTCTTTAGGCAAAAAACTCATTTCTGACAAAGTTGCCCAAATGCATCCCAGAAGTGTGCAACTTGTTCCCTGAGTTAGAAAACGTCGAGAAACGTTCGTTTCTGCTAGCGCTGTGCTTCTACACATGTATTTGCTGAACGGTGAAAGCGCACAGTAATGCACTTTTCTCCCAGCAAATACACTGTTTCTAAGGAACTGGGAACACACTGAGGAGACACTTGTGGGAGCTACTGTGACTAAAACTGAGCTTCCCTACGCACAGGGAAGAAAGAGAAATGCTGATTTTATCAAGCCCAGTTACATACTCAGAATCTGTACTACTGCGCAAATAGGCATGTCTCTGCAGGCAAAAACTCATTTTTGAGAAAGTTACCCAAATGAATCTCAGACGTGTGCATCTTGTTCCTTGAGTTAGAAAACATCGAGAAACGTTCGTTTCTCCTAGCGCTGTGCTTCTACACATGTATTTGCTGAACGGTGAAAGCTCACAGTAATGCACTTTTCTCCCAGCAAATACACTGTTTCTAAGGAAATGGGAACACACTGAGGAGACACTTGTGGGAGCTCCTGTGACTAAAACTGAGCTTCCCTATGAACAGGGAAGCAAGAGAAATGCTGATTTCATCAAGCCCAGTTACATACTCAGAATCTGTACTACTGCGCAAAAGGCATGTCTCTTTAGGGAAAAAACTCATTTCTGACAAAGTTGCCCAAATGCATCTCAGAAGTGTGCAACTTGTTCCGTGAGTTAGAAAATGTCGAGAAACGTTTGTTTCTGTTAGCGCTGTGCTTCTACACATGTATTTGCTGAACGGTGAAAGCGCACAGTAATGCACTTTTCTCCCAGCAAATACACTGTTTCTAAGGAAATGGGAACACACTGAGGAGACACTTGTGGGAGCTACTGTGACTAAAACTGAGCTTCCCTACGCACAGGGAAGCAAGAGAAATGCTGATTTCATCAAGCCCAGTTACATACTCAGAATCTGTACTTCTGCGCAAATAGGCATGTCTCTGTAGGCAAAAAACTCATTTCTGACAAAGTTGCCCAAATGCATCTCAGAAGTGTGCAACTTGTTCCCTGAGTTAGAAAACGTCGAGAAACGGTTGTTTCTGCTAGCACTGTGCTTCTACACATGTATTTGCTGAACGGTGAAAGCGCACAGTAATGCACTTTTCTCCCAGCAAATACACTGTTTCTAAGGAAATGGGAACACACTGAGGAGACACTTGTGGAGCTACTGTGACTAAAACTGAGCTTCCCTACGCACAGGGAAGCAAGAGAAATGCTGATTTCATCAAGCCCAGTTACATACTCAGTATCTGTACTACTGCGCAAATAGGCATGTCTCTGTAGGCAAAAACCTCATTTCTGACAAAGTTGCCCAAATGCATCTCAGAAGTGTGCCACTTGTTCCCTGAGTTAGAAAACGTCGAGAAACAGTCCTTTCAGCTAGTGCTGTGCATCTACACATGTATTTCCTGAACGGTGAAAGCGCACAGTAATGCACTTTTCTCCCAGCAAACACACTGTTTCTAAGGAAATGGGAACACACTGAGGAGACACTTGTGGGAGCTACTGTGACTAAAACTGAGCTTCCCTACGCACAGGGAAGCAAGAGAAATGCTGATTTCATCAAACCCAGTTACATACTCAGAATCTGTACTACTGCGCAAATAGGCATGTCTCTTTAGGCAAAAAACTCATTTCTGACAAAGTTGCCCAAATGCATCTCAGAAGTGTGCCACTTGTTCCCTGAGTTAGAAAACGTCGAGAAACGTTCATTTCAGCTAGCGCTGTGCTTCACACATGTATTTGCTGAACGGTGAAAGCGCACAGTGATGCACTTTTCTCCCAGCAAATACTCTGTTTCTAAGGAAATGGGAACACACTGAGGAGACACTTGTGGGAGCTACTGTGACTAAAACTGAGCTTCCCTACGCACAGGGAAGCAAGAGAAATGCTGATTTCATCAAGCCCAGTTACATACTCAGAATCTGTACTACTTCTCAAATAGGGATGTCTCTGTAGGCAAAAAACTCATTTTTGAGAAAGTTACCCAAATGCATCTCAGAAGTGTGCAACTTGTTCCCTGAGTTATAAAACATCGAGAAACGTTCGTTTCTGCTAGCGCTGTGCTTCTACACATGTATTTGCTGAACGGTGAAAGCACACAGTAATGCACTTTTCTCCCAGCAAATACACTGTTTCTAATGAAATGGGAACACACTGAGGAGACACTTGTGGAAGCTACTGTGACTAAAACTGAGCTTCCCTACGCACAGGGAAGCAAGAAAATGCTGATTTCATTAAGCCCTGTTACCTACTCAGAATCTGTACTACTGCGCAAATAGGCATGTCTCTTTAGGCAAAAAACTCATTTCTGACAAAGTTGCCCAAATGCATCCCAGAAGTGTGCAACTTGTTCCCTGAGTTAGAAAACGTTGAGAAACGGTCGTTTCTGCTAGCGCTGTGCTTCTACACATGTATTTGCTGAACGGTGAAATCGCACAGTAATGCACTTTTCTCCCAGCAAATACACTGTTTCTAAGGAACTGGGAACACACTGAGGAGACACTTGTGGGAGCTACTGTGACTAAAACTGAGCTTCCCTACGCACAGGGAAGCAAGAGAAAGGCTGATTTCATCAAGCCCAGTTACATACTCAGAATCTGTACTACTGCGCAAATAGGCATGTCTCTGTAGGCAAAAAACTCATTTCTGACAAAGTTGCCCAAATGCATCTCAGAAGTGTGCAACTTGTTCCCTGTGTTAGAAAACGTCGAGAAACGGTCGTTTCTGCTAGCGCTGTGCTTCTACACATGTATTTGCTAAACGGTGAAAGCGCACAGTAATGCACTTTTCTCCCAGCAAATACACTGTTTCTAAGGAAATGGGAACACACTGAGGAGACACTTGTGGGAGCTACTGTGGTAAAACTGAGCTTCCCTACGCACAGGGAAGCAAGAGAAATGCTGATTTCATCAAGCCCAGTTACATACTCAGAATCTGTACTACTGCGCAAATAGGCATGTCTCTGTAGGCAAAAAACTCATTTCTGACAAAGTTGCCCAAATGCATCTCAGAAGTGTGCAACTTGTTCCCTGAGTTAGAAAACGTCGAGAAACGTTCGTTTCTGCTAGCGCTGGGCTTCTACACATGTATTTGCTGAACGGTGAAAGCGCACAGTAATGCACTTTTCTCCCAGCAACTACACTGTTTCTAAGGAAATGGGAACACACTGAGGAGACACTTGTGGGAGCTACTGGGACTAAAACTGAGCTTCCCTACGCACAGGGAACCAAGAGAAATGCTGATTTCATCAAGCCCAGTTACATACTCAGAATCTGTACTACTGCGCAAATAGGCATGTCTCTGTAGGCAAAAAACTCATTTCTGACAAAGTTGCCCAAATGCATCTCAGAAGTGTGCAACTTGTTCTCTGAGTTAGAAAACGTCGAGAAACGTTCGTTTCTGCTAGCGCTGTGCTTCTACACATGTATTTGCTGAACGGTGAAAGCGCACAGTAATGCACTTTTCTCCCAGCAAATACACTGTTTCTAAGGAAATGGGAACACACTGAGGAGACACTTGTGGGAGCTACTGTGACTAAAACTGAGCTTCCCTACGCACAGGGAAGCAAGAGAAATGCTGATTTCATCAAGCCCAGTTACATACTCAGAATCTGTACTTCTGCGCAAATAGGCATGTCTCTGTAGGCAAAAAACTCATTTCTGACAAAGTTGCCCAAATGCATCTCAGAAGTGTGCAACTTGTTCCCTGAGTTAGAAAACGTCGAGAAACGGTTGTTTCTGCTAGCACTGTGCTTCTACACATGTATTTGCTGAACGGTGAAAGCGCACAGTAATGCACTTTTCTCCCAGCAAATACACTGTTTCTAAGGAAATGGGAACACACTGAGGAGACACTTGTGGAGCTACTGTGACTAAAACTGAGCTTCCCTACGCACAGGGAAGCAAGAGAAATGCTGATTTCATCAAGCCCAGTTACATACTCAGTATCTGTACTACTGCGCAAATAGGCATGTCTCTGTAGGCAAAAACCTCATTTCTGACAAAGTTGCCCAAATGCATCTCAGAAGTGTGCCACTTGTTCCCTGAGTTAGAAAACGTCGAGAAACAGTCCTTTCAGCTAGTGCTGTGCATCTACACATGTATTTCCTGAACGGTGAAAGCGCACAGTAATGCACTTTTCTCCCAGCAAACACACTGTTTCTAAGGAAATGGGAACACACTGAGGAGACACTTGTGGGAGCTACTGTGACTAAAACTGAGCTTCCCTACGCACAGGGAAGCAAGAGAAATGCTGATTTCATCAAACCCAGTTACATACTCAGAATCTGTACTACTGCGCAAATAGGCATGTCTCTTTAGGCAAAAAACTCATTTCTGACAAAGTTGCCCAAATGCATCTCAGAAGTGTGCCACTTGTTCCCTGAGTTAGAAAACGTCGAGAAACGTTCATTTCAGCTAGCGCTGTGCTTCACACATGTATTTGCTGAACGGTGAAAGCGCACAGTGATGCACTTTTCTCCCAGCAAATACTCTGTTTCTAAGGAAATGGGAACACACTGAGGAGACACTTGTGGGAGCTACTGTGACTAAAACTGAGCTTCCCTACGCACAGGGAATCAAGAGAAATGCTGATTTCATCAAGCCCAGTTACATACTCAGAATCTGTACTACTTCTCAAATAGGGATGTCTCTGTAGGCAAAAAACTCATTTTTGAGAAAGTTACCCAAATGCATCTCAGAAGTGTGCAACTTGTTCCCTGAGTTATAAAACATCGAGAAACGTTCGTTTCTGCTAGCGCTGTGCTTCTACACATGTATTTGCTGAACGGTGAAAGCACACAGTAATGCACTTTTCTCCCAGCAAATACACTGTTTCTAATGAAATGGGAACACACTGAGGAGACACTTGTGGAAGCTACTGTGACTAAAACTGAGCTTCCCTACGCACAGGGAAGCAAGAAAATGCTGATTTCATTAAGCCCAGTTACCTACTCAGAATCTGTACTACTGCGCAAATAGGCATGTCTCTTTAGGCAAAAAACTCATTTCTGACAAAGTTGCCCAAATGCATCCCAGAAGTGTGCAACTTGTTCCCTGAGTTAGAAAACGTCGAGAAACGGTCGTTTCTGCTAGCGCTGTGCTTCTACACATGTATTTGCTGAACGGTGAAATCGCACAGTAATGCACTTTTCTCCCAGCAAATACACTGTTTCTAAGGAACTGGGAACACACTGAGGAGACACTTGTGGGAGCTACTGTGGTAAAACTGAGCTTCCCTACGCACAGGGAAGCAAGAGAAATGCTGATTTCATCAAGCCCAGTTACATACTCAGAATCTGTACTACTGCGCAAATAGGCATGTCTCTGTAGGCAAAAAACTCATTTCTGACAAAGTTGCCCAAATGCATCTCAGAAGTGTGCAACTTGTTCCCTGAGTTAGAAAACGTCGAGAAACGTTCGTTTCTGCTAGCGCTGGGCTTCTACACATGTATTTGCTGAACGGTGAAAGCGCACAGTAATGCACTTTTCTCCCAGCAAATACACTGTTTCTAAGAAAATGGGAACACACTGAGGAGACACTTGTGGGAGCTACTGGGACTAAAACTGAGCTTCCCTACGCACAGGGAACCAAGAGAAATGCTGATTTCATCAAGCCCAGTTACATACTCAGAATCTGTACTACTGCGCAAATAGGCATGTCTCTGTAGGCAAAAAACTCATTTCTGACAAAGTTGCCCAAATGCATCTCAGAAGTGTGCAACTTGTTCTCTGAGTTAGAAAACGTCGAGAAACGTTCGTTTCTGCTAGCGCTGTGCTTCTACACATGTATTTGCTGAACGGTGAAAGCGCACAGTAATGCACTTTTCTCCCAGCAAATACACTGTTTCTAAGGAAATGGGAACACACTGAGGAGACACTTGTGGGAGCTACTGTGACTAAAACTGAGCTTCCCTACGCACAGGGAAGCAAGAGAAATGCTGATTTCATATAGCCCAGTTACATACTCAGAATCTGTACTACTGTGCAAATAGGCATGTCACTGTAGACAAAAAAATCAATTTCTGACAAAGTTGCCCAAATGCATCTCAGAAGTGTGCAACTTGTTCCCTGAGTTAGAAAACGTCGAGAAACGTTCGTTTCTGCTAGCACTGTGCTTCTACACATGTATTTGCTGAACGGTGAAAGCGCACAGTAATGCACTTTTCTCCCAGCAAATACACTGTTTCTAAGGAAATGGGAACACACTGAGGAGACACTTGTGGGAGCTACTGTGACTAAACCTGAGCTTCCCTACGCACAGGGAAGCAAGAGAAATGCTGATTTCTTCAAGACCAGTTACATACTCAGAATCTGTACTACTGCGCAAATAGGCATGTCTCTGTAGGCAAAAAACTCATTTCTGACAAAGTTGCCCAAATGCATCTCAGAAGTGTGCCACTTGTTCCCTGAGTTAGAAAACGTCGAGAAACGTTCGTTTCTGCTAGCCCTGTGCTTCTACACATGTATTTGCTGAACGGTGAAAGCGCACAGTGATGCACTTTTCTCCCAGCAAATACACTGTTTCTAAGGAAATGAAAACACACTGAGGAGACACTTGTGGGAGCTACTGTGACTAAACCTGAGCTTCCCTACGCACAGGGAAGCAAGAGAAATGCTGATTTCTTCAAGACCAGTTACATACTCAGAATCTGTACTACTGCGCAAATAGGCATGTCTCTGTAGGCAAAAAACTCATTTCTGACAAAGTTGCCCAAATGCATCTCAGAAGTGTGCCACTTGTTCCCTGAGTTAGAAAACGTCGAGAAACGTTCGTTTCTGCTAGCCCTGTGCTTCTACACATGTATTTGCTGAACGGTGAAAGCGCACAGTGATGCACTTTTCTCCCAGCAAATACACTGTTTCTAAGGAAATGAAAACACACTGAGGAGACACTTGTGGGAGCTACTTTGACTAAAACTGAGCTTCCCTACGCACAGGGAAGCAAGAGAAATGCTGATTTCATCAAGCCCAGTTACATACTCAGAATCTGTACTACTGTGCAAATAGGCATGTCTCTATAGGCAAAAAACTCATTTCTGACAAAGTTGCCCAAATGCATCTCAGAAGTGTACAACTTGTTCCCTGAGTTAGAAAACGTCGAGAAACGTTCGTTTCTGCTAGCGCTGTGCTTCTACACATGTATTTGCTGAACGGTGAAAGCACACAGTAATGCAATTTTCTCCCAGCAAATATACTGTTTCTAAGGAATGGGAACACACTGAGGAGACACTTGTGGGAGCTACTGGGACTAAAACTGAGCTTCCCTACGCACAGGGAAGCAAGAGAAATGCTGATTTCATCAAGCCCAGTTACATACTCAGAATCTGTACTACTGCGCAAATAGGCATGTCTCTGTAGGCAAAAAACTCATTTCTGACAAAGTTGCCCAAATGCATCTCAGAAGTGTGCAACTTGTTCCCTGAGTTAGAAAACGTCGAGAAACGGTCGTTTCTGCTAGCGCTGTGGTTCTACACATGTATTTGCTGAACGGTGAAAGCGCACAGTGATGCACTTTTCTCCCAGCAAATACACTGTTTCTAAGGAAATGGGAACACACTGAGGAGACACTTGTGGGAGCTACTGTGACTAAAACTGAGCTTCCCTACGCACAGGGAAGCAAAAGAAATGCTGATTTCATCAAGCCCAGTTACATACTCAGAATCTGTACTACTGCGCAAATAGACATGTCTCTGTAGGCAAAAAACTCATTTCTGACAAAGTTGCTCAAATGCATCTCAGAAGCGTGCCACTTGTTCCCTGAGTTAGAAAACGTCGAGAAACGGTCGTTTCAGCTAGCGCTGTGCTTCTACACATGTATTTGCTGAACGGTGAAAGCGCACAGTAATGCACTTTTCTCCCAGCAAATACAATGTTTCTAAGGAAATGGGAACACACTGAGGAGACACTTGTGGGAGCTACTGTGACTAAAACTGAGCTTCCCTACGCACAGGGAAGCAAGAGAAATGCTGATTTCATCAAGGCCAGTTACATACTCAGAATCTGTACTACTGCGCAAATAGGCATGTCTCTGTAGGCAAAAAACTCATTTCGGACAAAGTTGCCCAAATGCATCTCAGAAGTGTGCCACTTGTTCCCTGAGTTAGAAAACGTCGAGAAATGGTCGTTTCCGCTAGCGCTGTGCTTCTACACAGGTATTTGCTGAACGGTGAAAGTGCACAGTAATGCACTTTTCTCCCAGCAAATACACTGTTTCTAAGGAAATGGGAACACACTGAGGAGACACTTGTGGGAGCTACTGTGACTAAAACTGAGCTTCCCTACGCACAGGGAAGCAAGAGAAATGCTGATTTCATCAAGCCCAGTTACATACTCAGAATCTGTACTACTGCGCAAATAGGCATGTCTCTGTAGGCAAAAACCTCATTTCTGACAAAGTTGCCCAAATGCATCTCAGAAGTGTGCCACTTGTTCCCTGAGTTAGAAAACGTTGAGAAACGGTCCTTTCAGCTAGTGCTGTGCATCTACACATGTATTTGCTGAACGGTGAAAGCGCACAGTAATGCACTTTTCTCCCAGCAAACACACTGTTTCTAAGGAACTGGGAACACACTGAGGAGACACTTGTGGGAGCTACTGGGACTAAAACTGAGCTTCCCTACGCACAGGGAAGCAAGAGAAATGCTGATTTCATCTAGCCCAGTTACATACTCAGAATCTGTACTACTGCACAAATAGGCATGTCTCTTTAGGCAAAAAACTCATTTCTGACAAAGTTGCCCAAATGCATCTCAGAAGTGTGCAACTTGTTCCCTGAGTTAGAAAACGTCGAGAAACGGTCGTTTCTGCTAGCGCTGTGCTTCTACACATGTATTTGCTGAACGGTGAAAGCGCACAATAATGCATTTTCTCCCAGCAAATCCACTGTTTCTAAGGAAATGGGAACACACTGAGGAGACACTTGTGAGAGCTACTGTGACTAAAACTGAGCTTCCCTACGCACACGGAAGGAAGAGAATGCTGATTTCATCCAGCCCAGTTACCTATTCAGAATCTGTACTACTGCGCAAATAGGCATGTCTCTGTAGGCAAAAAACTCATTTCTGACAAAGTTGCCCAAATGCATCTCAGAAGTGTGCCACTTGTTCCCTGAGTTAGAAAACGTCGAGAAACGGTCGTTTCAGCTAGCGCTGTGCTTGTACACATGTATTTGCTGAACGGTGAAAGCACACAGTAATGCACTTTTCTCCCAGCAAATACACTGTTTCGAAGGAACTGGATACACACTGAGGAGACACTTGTGGGAGCTACTGTGACTAAAACTGAGCTTCCCTACGCACAGGGAAGCAAGAGAAATGCTGATTTCTTCAAGGCCAGTTACATACTCAGAATCTGTACTACTGCGCAAATAGGCATGTCTCTGTAGGCAAAAAACTCATTTCTGACAAAGTTACCCAAATGCATCTCAGAAGTGTGCCACTTGTTCCCTGAGTTAGAAAACGTCGAGAAATGGTCGTTTCAGCTAGCGCTGTGCTTCTACACATGTATTTGCTGAACGGTGAAAGCGCACAGTAATGCACTTTTCTCCCAGTAAATACACTGTTTCTAAGGAACTGGGAACACACTGAGGAGACACTTGTGGGAGCTACTGTGACTAAAACTGAGCTTCCCTACGCACAGGGAAGCAAGAGAAAGGCTGATTTCATCAAGCCCAGTTACATACTCAGAATCTGTACTACTGCGCAAATAGGCATGTCTCTGTAGGCAAAAAACTCATTTCTGACAAAGTTGCCCAAATGCATCTCAGAAGTGTGCAACTTGTTCCCTGTGTTAGAAAACGTCGAGAAACGGTCGTTTCTGCTAGCGCTGTGCTTCTACACATGTATTTGCTAAACGGTGAAAGCGCACAGTAATGCACTTTTCTCCCAGCAAATACACTGTTTCTAATGAAATGGGAACACACTGAGGAGACACTTGTGGGAGCTACTGTGGTAAAACTGAGCTTCCCTACGCACAGGGAAGCAAGAGAAATGCTGATTTCATCAAGCCCAGTTACATACTCAGAATCTGTACTACTGCGCAAATAGGCATGTCTCTGTAGGCAAAAAACTCATTTCTGACAAAGTTGCCCAAATGCATCTCAGAAGTGTGCAACTTGTTCCCTGAGTTAGAAAACGTCGAGAAACGTTCGTTTCTGCTAGCGCTGTGCTTCTACACATGTATTTGCTGAACGGTGAAAGCGCACAGTAATGCACTTTTCTCCCAGCAAATACACTGTTTCTAAGAAAATGGGAACACACTGAGGCGACACTTGTGGGAGCTACTGGGACTAAAACTGAGCTTCCCTACGCACAGGGAACCAAGAGAAATGCTGATTTCATCAAGCCCAGTTACATACTCAGAATCTGTACTACTGCGCAAATAGGCATGTCTCTGTAGGCAAAAAACTCATTTCTGACAAAGTTGCCCAAATGCATCTCAAAAGTGTGCAACTTGTTCTCTGAGTTAGAAAACGTCGAGAAACGTTCGTTTCTGCTAGCGCTGTGCTTCTACACATGTATTTGCTGAACGGTGAAAGCGCACAGTAATGCACTTTTCTCCCAGCAAATACACTGTTTCTAAGGAAATGGGAACACACTGAGGAGACACTTGTGGGAGCTACTGTGACTAAAACTGAGCTTCTCTACGCACAGGGAAGCAAGAGAAATGCTGATTTCATCAAGCCCAGTTACATACTCAGAATCTGTACTACTGCGCAAATAGGCATGTCTCTGTAGGCAAAAAACTCATTTCTGACAAAGTTGCCCAAATGCATCTCAGAAGTGTGCAACTTGTTCCCTGAGTTAGAAAACGTCGAGAAACGTTCGTTTCTGCTAGCGCTGTGCTTCTACACATGTATTTGCTGAACGGTGAAAGCGCATAGTAATGCACTTTTCTCCCAGCAAATACACTGTTTCTAAGGAAATGGGAACACACTGAGGAGACACTTGTGGGAGCTACTGTGACTAAAACTGAGCTTCCCTACGCACAGGGAAGCAAGAGAAATGCTGATTTCATATAGCCCAGTTACATACTCAGAATCTGTACTATTGCGCAAATAGGCATGTCACTGTAGACAAAAAAATCAATTTCTGACAAAGTTGCCCAAATGCATCTCAGAAGTGTGCAACTTGTTCCCTGAGTTAGAAAACGTCGAGAAACGTTCGTTTCTGCTAGCACTGTGCTTCTACACATGTATTTGCTGAACGGTGAAAGCGCACAGTAATGCACTTTTCTCCCAGCAAATACACTGTTTCTAAGGAAATGGGAACACACTGAGGAGACACTTGTGGGAGCTACTGTGACTAAACCTGAGCTTCCCTACGCACAGGGAAGCAAGAGAAATGCTGATTTCTTCAAGACCAGTTACATACTCAGAATCTGTACTACTGCGCAAATAGGCATGTCTCTGTAGGCAAAAAACTCATTTCTGACAAAGTTGCCCAAATGCATCTCTGAAGTGTGCCACTTGTTCCCTGAGTTAGAAAACGTCGAGAAACGTTCGTTTCTGCTAGCCCTGTGCTTCTACACATGTATTTGCTGAACGGTGAAAGCGCACAGTGATGCACTTTTCTCCCAGCAAATACACTGTTTCTAAGGAAATGAAAACACACTGAGGAGACACTTGTGGGAGCTACTTTGACTAAAACTGAGCTTCCCTACGCACAGGGAAGCAAGAGAAATGCTGATTTCATCAAGCCCAGTTACATACTCAGAATCTGTACTACTGCGCAAATAGGCATGTCTCTGTAGGCAAAAAACTCATTTCTGACAAAGTTGCCCAAATGCATCTCAGAAGTGTGCAACTTGTTCCCTGAGTTAGAAAACGTCGAGAAACGTTCGTTTCTGCTAGCGCTGTGCTTCTACACATGTATTTGCTGAACGGTGAAAGCACACAGTAATGCAATTTTCTCCCAGCAAATATACTGTTTCTAAGGAAATGGGAACACACTGAGGAGACACTTGTGGGAGCTACTGGGACTAAAACTGAGCTTCCCTACGCGCAGGGAAGCAAGAGAAATGCTGATTTCATCAAGCCCAGTTACATACTCAGAATCTGTACTACTGCGCAAATAGGCATGTCTCTGTAGGCAAAAAACTCATTTCTGACAAAGTTGCCCAAATGCATCTCAGAAGTGTGCAACTTGTTCCCTGAGTTAGAAAACGTGGAGAAACGTTCGTTTCTGCTAGCGCTGTGGTTCTACACATGTATTTGCTGAACGGTGAAAGCGCACAGTGATGCACTTTTCTCCCAGCAAATACACTGTTTCTAAGGAAATGGGAACACACTGAGGAGACACTTGTGGGAGCTACTGTGACTAAAACTGAGCTTCCCTACGCACAGGGAAGCAAAAGAAATGCTGATTTCATCAAGCCCAGTTACATACTCAGAATCTGTACTACTGCGCAAATAGACATGTCTCTGTAGGCAAAAAACTCATTTCTGACAAAGTTGCTCAAATGCATCTCAGAAGCGTGCCACTTGTTCCCTGAGTTAGAAAACGTCGAGAAACGGTCGTTTCAGCTAGCGCTGTGCTTCTACACATGTATTTGCTGAACGGTGAAAGCGCACAGTAATGCACTTTTCTCCCAGCAAATACAATGTTTCTAAGGAAATGGGAACACACTGAGGAGACACTTGTGGGAGCTACTGTGACTAAAACTGAGCTTCCCTACGCACAGGGAAGCAAGAGAAATGCTGATTTCATCAAGGCCAGTTACATACTCAGAATCTGTACTACTGCGCAAATAGGCATGTCTCTGTAGGCAAAAAACTCATTTCGGACAAAGTTGCCCAAATGCATCTCAGAAGTGTGCCACTTGTTCCCTGAGTTAGAAAACGTCGAGAAATGGTCGTTTCCGCTAGCGCTGTGCTTCTACACAGGTATTTGCTGAACGGTGAAAGTGCACAGTAATGCACTTTTCTCCCAGCAAATACACTGTTTCTAAGGAAATGGGAACACACTGAGGAGACACTTGTGGGAGCTACTGTGACTAAAACTGAGCTTCCCTACGCACAGGGAAGCAAGAGAAATGCTGATTTCATCAAGCCCAGTTACATACTCAGAATCTGTACTACTGCGCAAATAGGCATGTCTCTGTAGGCAAAAACCTCATTTCTGACAAAGTTGCCCAAATGCATCTCAGAAGTGTGCCACTTGTTCCCTGAGTTAGAAAACGTTGAGAAACGGTCCTTTCAGCTAGTGCTGTGCATCTACACATGTATTTGCTGAACGGTGAAAGCGCACAGTAATGCACTTTTCTCCCAGCAAACACACTGTTTCTAAGGAACTGGGAACACACTGAGGAGACACTTGTGGGAGCTACTGTGAGTAAAACTGAGCTTCCCTACGCACAGGGAAGCAAGAGAAATGCTGATTTCATCTAGCCCAGTTACATACTCAGAATCTGTACTACTGCACAAATAGGCATGTCTCTTTAGGCAAAAAACTCATTTCTGACAAAGTTGCCCAAATGCATCTCAGAAGTGTGCAACTTGTTCCCTGAGTTAGAAAACGTCGAGAAACGGTCGTTTCTGCTAGCGCTGTGCTTCTACACATGTATTTGCTGAACGGTGAAAGCGCACAGTAATGCACTTTTCTCCCAGCAAATACACTTTTTCTAAGGAAATGGGAACACACTGAGGAGACACTTGTGGGAGCTACTGTGACTAAAACTGAGCTTCCCACGCACAAGGAAGCAACAGAAATGCTGATTTCATCAAGCCCAGTTACATACTCCGAATCTGTCCTACTGCGCAAATAGGCATGTCTCTGTAGGCAAAAAACTCATTTCTGACAAAGTTGCCCAAATGCATCTCAGAAGTGTGCCACTTGTTCCCTGAGTTAGAAAACGTCGAGAAACGGTCGTTTCAGCTAGCGCTGTGCTTCTACACATGTATTTGCTGAACGGTGAAAGCGCACAGTGATGCACTTTTCTCCCAGCAAATACACTGTTTCTAAGGAAATTGGAACACACTGAGGAGACACTTGTGGGAGCTACTGTGACTAAAACTGAGCTTCCCTACGTTCTGGGAAGCAAGAGAAATGCTGATTTCATCAAGCCCAGTTACATACTCAGAATCTGTACTACTGCGCAAATAGGCATGTCTCTGTAGGCAAAAAACTCATTTCTGACAAAGTTGCCCAAATGCATCTCAGAAGTGTGCCACTTGTTCCCTGAGTTAGAAAACGTCGAGAAACGGTCGTTTCAGCTAGCGCTGTGCTTCTACACATGTATTTGCTGAACGGTGAAAGCGCACAGTAGTGCACTTTTCTCCCAGCAAATACACTGTTTCTAAGGAAATGGGAACACACTGAGGAGACACTTGTGGGAGCTACTGTGACTAAAACGGAGCTTCGCTACACACAGGGAAGCAAGAGAAATGCTTATTTCATCAAGCCCAGTTACATACTCAGAATCTGTACTACTGCGCAAATAGGCATGTCTCTGTAGGCAAAAAACTCATTTTTGAGAAAGTTACCCAAATGCATCTCAGAAGAGTGCAACTTGTTCCCTGAGTTAGAAAACGTCGAGAAACGTTCGTTTCTGCTAGCGCTGTGCTTCTACACATGTATTTGCTGAACGGTGAAAGCACACAGTAATGCACTTTTCTCCCAGCAAACACACTGTTTCTAAGGAACTGGGAACACACTGAGGAGACACTTGTGGGAGCTACTGTGACTAAAACTGAGCTTCCCTACGCACAGGGAAGCAAGAGAAATGCTGATTTCATCAAGCCCAGTTACATACTCAGAATCTGTACTACTGCGCAAATAGGCACGTCTCTGTAGGCAAAAAACTCATTTCTGACAAAGTTGCCCAAATGCATCTCAGAAGTGTGCCACTTGTTCCCTGAGTTAGAAAACGTCGAGAAACGGTCGTTTCAGCTAGCGCTGTGCTTCTACACATGTATTTGCTGAACGGTGAAAGCGCACAGTGATGCACTTTTCTCCCAGCAAATACACTGTTTCTAAGGAAATTGGAACACACTGAGGAGACACTTGTGGGAGCTACTGTGACTAAAACTGAGCTTCCCTACGTTCAGGGAAGCAAGAGAAATGCTGATTTCATCAAGCCCAGTTACATACTCAGAATCTGTACTACTGCGCAAATAGGCATGTCTCTGTAGGCAAAAAACTCATTTCTGACAAAGTTGCCCAAATGCATCTCAGAAGTGTGCCACTTGTTCCCTGAGTTAGAAAACGTCGAGAAACGGTCGTTTCAGCTAGCGCTGTGCTTCTAGACATGTATTTGCTGAACGGTGAAAGCGCACAGTAGTGCACTTTTCTCCCAGCAAATACACTGTTTCTAAGGAAATGGGAACACACTGAGGAGACACTTGTGGGAGCTACTGTGACTAAAACGGAGCTTCGCTACACACAGGGAAGCAAGAGAAATGCTTATTTCATCAAGCCCAGTTACATACTCAGAATCTGTACTACTGCGCAAATAGGCATGTCTCTGTAGGCAAAAAACTCATTTTTGAGAAAGTTACCCAAATGCATCTCAGAAGAGTGCAACTGGTTCCCTGAGTTAGAAAACGTCGAGAAACGTTCGTTTCTGCTAGCGCTGTGCTTCTACACATGTATTTGCTGAACGGTGAAAGCACACAGTAATGCACTTTTCTCCCAGCAAACACACTGTTTCTAAGGAACTGGGAACACACTGAGGAGACACTTGTGGGAGCTACTGTGACTAAAACTGAGCTTCCCTACGCACAGGGAAGCAAGAGAAATGCTGATTTCATCAAGCCCAGTTACATACTCAGAATCTGTACTACTGCGCAAATAGGCACGTCTCTGTAGGCAAAAAACTCATTTCTGACAAAGTTGCCCAAATGCATCTCAGAAGTGTGCAACTTGTTCCCTGAGTTAGAAAACGTCGAGAAACGTTTGGTCTGCTAGCGCTGTGCTTCTACACATGTATTTGCTGAACGGTGAAAGCGCACAGTAATGCACTTTTCTCCCAGCAAATACACTGTTTCTAAGGAAATGGGAACACACTGAGGAGACACTTGTGGGAGCTACTGTGACTAAAACTGAGCTTCCCTACGCACAGGGAAGCAAGAGCAATGCTGATTTCATCCAGCCCTGTTACATACTCAGAATCTGTACTACTGCGCAAATAGGCATGTCTCTGTAGGCAAAAAACTCATTTCTGACAAAGTTGCCCAAATGCATCTCAGAAGTGTGCCACTTGTTCCCTGAGTTTGAAAACGTCGCGAAACGGTCGTTTCAGCTAGCGCTGTGCTTCTACACATGTATTTGCTGAACGGTGAAAGCGCACAGTAATGTACTTTTCTCCCAGCAAATACACTGCTTCTAAGGAAATGGGAACACACTGAGGAGACACTTGTGGGAGCTACTGTGACTAAAACTGAGCTTCCCTACGCACAGGGAAGCAAGAGAAATGCTGATTTCATCAAGCCCAGTTACATACTCAGAATCTGTACAACTGCGCAAATAGGCATCAATCTGTAGGCAAAAAACTCATTTCTGACAAAGTTGCCCAAATGCATCTCAGAAGTGTGCAACTTGTTCCCTGAGTTAGAAAACGCGGAGAAACGTTCGTGTCTGCTAGCGCTGTGCTTCTATACATGTATTTGCTGAATGGTGAAAGCGCACAGTGATGCACTTTTCTCCCAGCAAATACACTGTTTCTAAGAAATGGGAACACACTGAGGAGACACTTGTGGGAGCTACTGTGACTAAAACTGAGCTTCCCTACGCACAGGGAAGCAAGAGAAATGCTGATTTCATCAAGCCCAGTTACATACTCAGAATCTGTACTACTGCGCAAATAGGCATGTCTCTGTAGGCAAAAAACTCATTTCTGACAAAGTTGCCCAAATGCATCTCAGAAGTGTGCCACTTGTTCCCTGAGTTAGAAAACGTCGAGAAACGGTCGTTTCAGCTAGCGCTGTGCTTCTACACATGTATTTGCTGAACGGTGAAAGCGCACAGTAACACACTTTTCTCCCAGCAAATACACTGTTTCTAAGGAAATGGGAACACACTGAGGAGACACTTGTGGGAGCTACTGTGACTAAAACTGAGCTTCCCTACGCACAGGGAAGCAAGAGAAATGCTGATTTCATCAAGACCAGTTACATACTCAGAATCTGTACTACTGCGCAAATAGGCATGTCTCTGTAGGCAAAAAACTCATTTCTGACAAAGTTGCCCAAATGCATCTCAGAAGTGTGCAACTTGTTCCCTGAGTTAGAAAACGTCGAGAAACATTCGTTTCTGCTAGCGATGTGCTTCTACACTTGTATTTGCTGAACGGTGAAAGCACACAGTAATGCACTTTTCTCCCAGCAAATACACTGTTTCTAAGGAAATGGGAACACACTGAGGAGACACTTGTGGGAGCTACTGTGCCTAAAACTGAGCTTCCCTAAGCAAAGGGAAGCAAGAGAAATGCTGATTTCATCAAGCCCAGTTACATACTCAGAATCTGTACTACTGCGCAAATAGGCATGTCTCTGTAGGCAAAAAACTCATTTCTGACAAAGTTGCCCAAATGCATCTCAGAAGTGTGCAACTTGTTCCCTTAGATAGAAAACGTCGAGAAACGTTCGTTTCTGCTAGCGCTGTGCTTCTACTCATGTATTTGCTGAACGGTGAAAGCCCACAGTAACGCACTTTTCTCCCAGCAAATACACTGTTTCTAAGGAAATGGGAACACACTGAGGAGACACTTGTGGGAGCTACTGTGACTAAAACTGAGCTTCCCTACGCACAGGGAAGCAAGAGAAATGCTGATTTCATCAAGCCCAGTTACATACTCAGAATCTGTACTACTGCGCAAATAGGCATTTCTCTGTAGGCAAAAAACTCATTTCTGACAAAGTTGCCCAAATGCATCTCAGAAGTGTGCAACTTGTTCCCTGAGTTAGAAAACGTTGAGAAACGGTCGTTTCTGCTAGCGCTGTGCTTCTACACATGTATTTGCTGAACGGTGAAAGCACACAGTAATGCACTTTTCTCCCAGCAAACACACTGTTTCTAAGGAACTGGGAACATACTGAGGAGACACTTGTGGGAGCTACTGTGACTAAAACTGAGCTTCCCTACGCACAGGGAAGCAAGAGAAATGCTGATTTCATCAAGCCCAGTTACATACTCAGAATCTGTACTACTGCGCAAATAGGCACGTCTCTGTAGGCAAAAAACTCATTTCTGACAAAGTTGCCCAAATGCATCTCAGAAGTGTGCCACTTGTTCCCTGAGTTAGAAAACGTCGAGAAACGGTCGTTTCTGCTAGCGCTGTGCTTCTACACATGTATTTGCTGAACGGTGAAATCGCACAGTAATGCACTTTTCTCCCAGCAAATACACTGTTTCTAAAGAACTGGGAACACACTGAGGAGACACTTGTGGGAGCTACTGTGACTAAAACTGAGCTTCCCTACGCACAGGGAAGCAAGAGAAAGGCTGATTTCATCAAGCCCAGTTACATACTCAGAATCTGTACTACTGCGCAAATAGGCATGTCTCTGTAGGCAAAAAACTCATTTCTGACAAAGTTGCCCAAATGCATCTCAGAAGTGTGCAACTTGTTCCCTGTGTTAGAAAACGTCGAGAAACGGTCGTTTCTGCTAGCGCTGTGCTTCTACACATGTATTTGCTAAACGGTGAAAGCGCACAGTAATGCACTTTTCTCCCAGCAAATACACTGTTTCTAAGGAAATGGGAACACACTGAGGAGACACTTGTGGGAGCTACTGTGGTAAAACTGAGCTTCCCTACGCACAGGGAAGCAAGAGAAATGCTGATTTCATCAAGCCCAGTTACATACTCAGAATCTGTACTACTGCGCAAATAGGCATGTCTTTGTAGGCAAAAAACTCATTTCTGACAAAGTTGCCCAAATGCATCTCAGAAGTGTTCAACTTGTTCCCTGAGTTAGAAAACGTCGAGAAACGTTCGTTTCTGCTAGCGCTGTGCTTCTACACATGTATTTGCTGAACGGTGAAAGCGCACAGTAATGCACTTTTCTCCCAGCAAATACACTGTTTCTAAGAAAATGGGAACACACTGAGGCGACACTTGTGGGAGCTACTGGGACTAAAACTGAGCTTCCCTACGCACAGGGAACCAAGAGAAATGCTGATTTCATCAAGCCCAGTTACATACTCAGAATCTGTACTACTGCGCAAATAGGCATGTCTCTGTAGGCAAAAAACTCATTTCTGACAAAGTTGCCCAAATGCATCTCAGAAGTGTGCAACTTGTTCTCTGAGTTAGAAAACGTCGAGAAACGTTCGTTTCTGCTAGCGCTGTGCTTCTACACATGTATTTGCTGAACGGTGAAAGCGCACAGTAATGCACTTTTCTCCCAGCAAATACACTGTTTCTAAGGAAATGGGAACACACTGAGGAGACACTTGTGGGAGCTACTGTGACTAAAACTGAGCTTCTCTACGCACAGGGAAGCAAGAGAAATGCTGATTTCATCAAGCCCAGTTACATACTCAGAATCTGTACTACTGCGCAAATAGGCATGTCTCTGTAGGCAAAAAACTCATTTCTGAAAAAGTTGCCCAAATGCATCTCAGAAGTGTGCAACTTGTTCCCTGAGTTAGAAAACGTCGAGAAACGTTCGTTTCTGCTAGCGCTGTGCTTCTACACATGTATTTGCTGAACGGTGAAAGCGCATAGTAATGCACTTTTCTCCCAGCAAATACACTGTTTCTAAGGAAATGGGAACACACTGAGGAGACACTTGTGGGAGCTACTGTGACTAAAACTGAGCTTCCCTACGCACAGGGAAGCAAGAGAAATGCTGATTTCATATAGCCCAGTTACATACTCAGAATCTGTACTACTGCGCAAATAGGCATGTCACTGTAGACAAAAAAATCAATTTCTGACAAAGTTGCCCAAATGCATCTCAGAAGTGTGCAACTTGTTCCCTGAGTTAGAAAACGTCGAGAAACGTTCGTTTCTGCTAGCGCTGTGCTTCTACACATGTATTTGCTGAACGGTGAAAGCACACAGTAATGCAATTTTCTCCCAGCAAATATACTGTTTCTAAGGAAATGGGAACACACTGAGGAGACACTTGTGGGAGCTACTGGGACTAAAACTGAGCTTCCCTACGCACAGGGAAGCAAGAGAAATGCTGATTTCATCAAGCCCAGTTACATACTCAGAATCTGTACTACTGCGCAAATAGGCATGTCTCTGTAGGCAAAAAACTCATTTCCTACAAAGTTGCCCAAATGCATCTCAGAAGTGTGCAACTTGTTCCCTGAGTTAGAAAACGTGGAGAAACGTTCGTTTCTGCTAGCGCTGTGGTTCTACACATGTATTTGCTGAACGGTGAAAGCGCACAGTGATGCACTTTTCTCCCAGCAAATACACTGTTTCTAAGGAAATGGGAACACACTGAGGAGACACTTGTGGGAGCAACTGTGACTAAAACTGAGCTTCCCTACGCACAGGGAAGCAAAAGAAATGCTGATTTCATCAAGCCCAGTTACATACTCAGAATCTGTACTACTGCGCAAATAGACATGTCTCTGTAGGCAAAAAACTCATTTCTGACAAAGTTGCTCAAATGCATCTCAGAAGCGTGCCACTTGTTCCCTGAGTTAGAAAACGTCGAGAAACGGTCGTTTCAGCTAGCGCTGTGCTTCTACACATGTATTTGCTGAACGGTGAAAGCGCACAGTAATGCACTTTTCTCCCAGCAAATACAATGTTTCTAAGGAAATGGGAACACACTGAGGAGACACTTGTGGGAGCTACTGTGACTAAAACTGAGCTTCCCTACGCACAGGGAAGCAAGAGAAATGCTGATTTCATCAAGGCCAGTTACAACTCAGAATCTGTACTACTGCGCAAATAGGCATGTCTCTGTAGGCAAAAAACTCATTTCGGACAAAGTTGCCCAAATGCATCTCAGAAGTGTGCCACTTGTTCCCTGAGTTAGAAAACGTCGAGAAATGGTCGTTTCCGCTAGCGCTGTGCTTCTACACAGGTATTTGCTGAACGGTGAAAGTGCACAGTAATGCACTTTTCTCCCAGCAAATACACTGTTTCTAAGGAAATGGGAACACACTGAGGAGACACTTGTGGGAGCTACTGTGACTAAAACTGAGCTTCCCTACGCACAGGGAAGCAAAAGAAATGCTGATTTCATCAAGCCCAGTTACATACTCAGAATCTGTACTACTGCGCAAATAGGCATGTCTCTGTAGGCAAAAACCTCATTTCTGACAAAGTTGCCCAAATGCATCTCAGAAGTGTGCCACTTGTTCCCTGAGTTAGAAAACGTTGAGAAACGGTCCTTTCAGCTAGTGCTGTGCATCTACACATGTATTTGCTGAACGGTGAAAGCGCACAGTAATGCACTTTTCTCCCAGCAAACACACTGTTTCTAAGGAACTGGGAACACACTGAGGATACACTTGTGGGAGCTACTGTGAGTAAAACTGAGCTTCCCTACGCACAGGAAAGCAAGAGAAATGCTGATTTCATCTAGCCCAGTTACATACTCAGAATCTGTACTACTGCACAAATAGGCATGTCTCTTTAGGCAAAAAACTCATTTCTGACAAAGTTGCCCAAATGCATCTCAGAAGTGTGCAACTTGTTCCCTGAGTTAGAAAACGTCGAGAAACGGTCGTTTCTGCTAGCGCTGTGCTTCTACACATGTATTTGCTGAACGGTGAAAGCGCACAATAATGCATTTTCTCCCAGCAAATCCACTGTTTCTAAGGAAATGGGAAAACACTGAGGAGACACTTGTGAGAGCTACTGTGACTAAAACTGAGCTTCCCTACGCACACGGAAGGAAGAGAATGCTGATTTAATCCAGCCCAGTTACCTATTCAGAATCTGTACTACTGCGCAAATAGGCATGTCTCTGTAGGCAAAAAACTCATTTCTGACAAAGTTGCCCAAATGCATCTCAGAAGTGTGCCACTTGTTCCCTGAGTTAGAAAACATCGAGAAACGGTCGTTTCAGCTAGCGCTGTGCTTGTACACATGTATTTGCTGAACGGTGAAAGCACACAGTAATGCACTTTTCTCCCAGCAAATACACTGTTTCGAAGGAACTGGATACACACTGAGGAGACACTTGTGGGAGCTACTGTGACTAAAACTGAGCTTCCCTACGCACAGGGAAGCAAGAGAAATGCTGATTTCTTCAAGGCCAGTTACATATTCAGAATCTGTACTACTGCGCAAATAGGCATGTCTCTGTAGGCAAAAAACTCATTTCTGACAAAGTTACCCAAATGCATCTCAGAAGTGTGCCACTTGTTCCCTGAGTTAGAAAACGTCGAGAAATGGTCGTTTCAGCTAGCGCTGTGCTTCTACACATGTATTTGCTGAACGGTGAAAGCGCACAGTAATGCACTTTTCTCCCAGCAAATACACTTTTTCTAAGGAAATGGGAACACACTGAGGAGACACTTGTGGGAGCTACTGTGACTAAAACTGAGCTTCCCACGCACAAGGAAGCAAGAGAAATGCTGATTTCATCAAGCCCAGTTACATACTCAGAATCTGTCCTACTGCGCAAATAGGCATGTCTCTGTAGGCAAAAAACTCATTTCTGACAAAGTTGCCCAAATGCATCTCAGAAGTGTGCCACTTGTTCCCTGAGTTAGAAAACGTCGAGAAACGGTCGTTTCAGCTAGCGCTGTGCTTCTACACATGTATTTGCTGAACGGTGAAAGCGCACAGTGATGCACTTTTCTCCCAGCAAATACACTGTTTCTAAGGAAATTGGAACACACTGAGGAGACACTTGTGGGAGCTACTGTGACTAAAACTGAGCTTCCCTACGTTCTGGGAAGCAAGAGAAATGCTGATTTCATCAAGCCCAGTTACATACTCAGAATCTGTACTACTGCGCAAATAGGCATGTCTCTGTAGGCAAAAAACTCATTTCTGACAAAGTTGCCCAAATGCATCTCAGAAGTGTGCCACTTGTTCCCTGAGTTAGAAAACGTCGAGAAACGGTCGTTTCAGCTAGCGCTGTGCTTCTACACATGTATTTGCTGAACGGTGAAAGCGCACAGTAGTGCACTTTTCTCCCAGCAAATACACTGTTTCTAAGGAAATGGGAACACACTGAGGAGACACTTGTGGGAGCTACTGTGACTAAAACGGAGCTTCGCTACACACAGGGAAGCAAGAGAAATGCTTATTTCATCAAGCCCAGTTACATACTCAGAATCTGTACTACTGCGCAAATAGGCATGTCTCTGTAGGCAAAAAACTCATTTTTGAGAAAGTTACCCAAATGCATCTCAGAAGAGTGCAACTTGTTCCCTGAGTTAGAAAACGTCGAGAAACGTTCGTTTCTGCTAGCGCTGTGCTTCTACACATGTATTTGCTGAACGGTGAAAGCACACAGTAATGCACTTTTCTCCCAGCAAACACACTGTTTCTAAGGAACTGGGAACACACTGAGGAGACACTTGTGGGAGCTACTGTGACTAAAACTGAGCTTCCCTACGCACAGGGAAGCAAGAGAAATGCTGATTTCATCAAGCCCAGTTACATACTCAGAATCTGTACTACTGCGCAAATAGGCACGTCTCTGTAGGCAAAAAACTCATTTCTGACAAAGTTGCCCAAATGCATCTCAGAAGTGTGCCACTTGTTCCCTGAGTTAGAAAACGTCGAGAAACGGTCGTTTCAGCTAGCGCTGTGCTTCTACACATGTATTTGCTGAACGGTGAAAGCGCACAGTGATGCACTTTTCTCCCAGCAAATACACTGTTTCTAAGGAAATTGGAACACACTGAGGAGACACTTGTGGGAGCTACTGTGACTAAAACTGAGCTTCCCTACGTTCAGGGAAGCAAGAGAAATGCTGATTTCATCAAGCCCAGTTACATACTCAGAATCTGTACTACTGCGCAAATAGGCATGTCTCTGTAGGCAAAAAACTCATTTCTGACAAAGTTGCCCAAATGCATCTCAGAAGTGTGCCACTTGTTCCCTGAGTTAGAAAACGTCGAGAAACGGTCGTTTCAGCTAGCGCTGTGCTTCTACACATGTATTTGCTGAACGGTGAAAGCGCACAGTAGTGCACTTTTCTCCCAGCAAATACACTGTTTCTAAGGAAATGGGAACACACTGAGGAGACACTTGTGGGAGCTACTGTGACTAAAACGGAGCTTCGCTACACACAGGGAAGCAAGAGAAATGCTTATTTCATCAAGCCCAGTTACATACTCAGAATCTGTACTACTGCGCAAATAGGCATGTCTCTGTAGGCAAAAAACTCATTTTTGAGAAAGTTACCCAAATGCATCTCAGAAGAGTGCAACTGGTTCCCTGAGTTAGAAAACGTCGAGAAACGTTCGTTTCTGCTAGCGCTGTGCTTCTACACATGTATTTGCTGAACGGTGAAAGCACACAGTAATGCACTTTTCTCCCAGCAAACACACTGTTTCTAAGGAACTGGGAACACACTGAGGAGACACTTGTGGGAGCTACTGTGACTAAAACTGAGCTTCCCTACGCACAGGGAAGCAAGAGAAATGCTGATTTCATCAAGCCCAGTTACATACTCAGAATCTGTACTACTGCGCAAATAGGCACGTCTCTGTAGGCAAAAAACTCATTTCTGACAAAGTTGCCCAAATGCATCTCAGAAGTGTGCAACTTGTTCCCTGAGTTAGAAAACGTCGAGAAACGTTCGGTCTGCTAGCGCTGTGCTTCTACACATGTATTTGCTGAACGGTGAAAGCGCACAGTAATGCACTTTTCTCCCAGCAAATACACTGTTTCTAAGGAAATGGGAACACACTGAGGAGACACTTGTGGGAGCTACTGTGACTAAAACTGAGCTTCCCTACGCACAGGGAAGCAAGAGCAATGCTGATTTCATCCAGCCCTGTTACATACTCAGAATCTGTACTACTGCGCAAATAGGCATGTCTCTGTAGGCAAAAAACTCATTTCTGACAAAGTTGCCCAAATGCATCTCAGAAGTGTGCCACTTGTTCCCTGAGTTTGAAAACGTCGAGAAACGGTCGTTTCAGCTAGCGCTGTGCTTCTACACATGTATTTGCTGAACGGTGAAAGCGCACAGTAATGTACTTTTCTCCCAGCAAATACACTGTTTCTAAGGAAATGGGAACACACTGAGGAGACACTTGTGGGAGCTACTGTGACTAAAACTGAGCTTCCCTACGCACAGGGAAGCAAGAGAAATGCTGATTTCATCAAGCCCAGTTACATACTCAGAATCTGTACAACTGCGCAAATAGGCATCAATCTGTAGGCAAAAAACTCATTTCTGACAAAGTTGCCCAAATGCATCTCAGAAGTGTGCAACTTGTTCCCTGAGTTAGAAAACGCGGAGAAACGTTCGTGTCTGCTAGCGCTGTGCTTCTATACATGTATTTGCTGAATGGTGAAAGCGCACAGTGATGCACTTTTCTCCCAGCAAATACACTGTTTCTAAGAAATGGGAACACACTGAGGAGACACTTGTGGGAGCTACTGTGACTAAAACTGAGCTTCCCTACGCACAGGGAAGCAAGAGAAATGCTGATTTCATCAAGCCCAGTTACATACTCAGAATCTGTACTACTGCGCAAATAGGCATGTCTCTGTAGGCAAAAAACTCATTTCTGACAAAGTTGCCCAAATGCATCTCAGAAGTGTGCCACTTGTTCCCTGAGTTAGAAAACGTCGAGAAACGGTCGTTTCAGCTAGCGCTGTGCTTCTACACATGTATTTGCTGAACGGTGAAAGCGCACAGTAACGCACTTTTCTCCCAGCAAATACACTGTTTCTAAGGAAATGGGAACACACTGAGGAGACACTTGTGGGAGCTACTGTGACTAAAACTGAGCTTCCCTACGCACAGGGAAGCAAGAGAAATGCTGATTTCATCAAGACCAGTTACATACTCAGAATCTGTACTATTGCGCAAATAGGCATGTCTCTGTAGGCAAAAAACTCATTTCTGACAAAGTTGCCCAAATGCATCTCAGAAGTGTGCAACTTGTTCCCTGAGTTAGAAAACGTCGAGAAACATTCGTTTCTGCTAGCGATGTGCTTCTACACTTGTATTTGCTGAACGGTGAAAGCACACAGTAATGCACTTTTCTCCCAGCAAATACACTGTTTCTAAGGAAATGGGAACACACTGAGGAGACACTTGTGGGAGCTACTGTGCCTAAAACTGAGCTTCCCTAAGCAAAGGGAAGCAAGAGAAATGCTGATTTCATCAAGCCCAGTTACATACTCAGAATCTGTACTACTGCGCAAATAGGCATGTCTCTGTAGGCAAAAAACTCATTTCTGACAAAGTTGCCCAAATGCATCTCAGAAGTGTGCAACTTGTTCCCTTAGATAGAAAACGTCGAGAAACGTTCGTTTCTGCTAGCGCTGTGCTTCTACTCATGTATTTGCTGAACGGTGAAAGCCCACAGTAACGCACTTTTCTCCCAGCAAATACACTGTTTCTAAGGAAATGGGAACACACTGAGGAGACACTTGTGGGAGCTACTGTGACTAAAACTGAGCTTCCCTACGCACAGGGAAGCAAGAGAAATGCTGATTTCATCAAGCCCAGTTACATACTCAGAATCTGTACTACTGCGCAAATAGGCATGTCTCTGTAGGCAAAAAACTCATTTCTGACAAAGTTGCCCAAATGCATCTCAGAAGTGTGCAACTTGTTCCCTGAGTTAGAAAACGTTGAGAAACGGTCGTTTCTGCTAGCGCTGTGCTTCTACACATGTATTTGCTGAACGGTGAAAGCACACAGTAATGCACTTTTCTCCCAGCAAACACACTGTTTCTAAGGAACTGGGAACACACTGAGGAGACACTTGTGGGAGCTACTGTGACTAAAACTGAGCTTCCCTACGCACAGGGAAGCAAGAGAAATGCTGATTTCATCAAGCCCAGTTACATACTCAGAATCTGTACTACTGCGCAAATAGGCACGTCTCTGTAGGCAAAAAACTCATTTCTGACAAAGTTGCCCAAATGCATCTCAGAAGTGTGCCACTTGTTCCCTGAGTTAGAAAACGTCGAGAAACGGTCGTTTCAGCTAGCGCTGTGCTTCTACACATGTATTTGCTGAACGGTGAAAGCGCACAGTGATGCACTTTTCTCCCAGCAAATACACTGTTTCTAAGGAAATTGGAACACACTGAGGAGACACTTGTGGGAGCTACTGTGACTAAAACTGAGCTTCCCTACGTTCAGGGAAGCAAGAGAAATGCTGATTTCATTAAGCCCAGTTACCTACTCAGAATCTGTACTACTGCGCAAATAGGCATGTCTCTTTAGGCAAAAAACTCATTTCTGACAAAGTTGCCCAAATGCATCCCAGAAGTGTGCAACTTGTTCCCTGAGTTAGAAAACGTCGAGAAACGGTCGTTTCTGCTAGCGCTGTGCTTCTACACATGTATTTGCTGAACGGTGAAATCGCACAGTAATGCACTTTTCTCCCAGCAAATACACTGTTTCTAAGGAACTGGGAACACACTGAGGAGACACTTGTGGGAGCTACTGTGACTAAAACTGAGCTTCCCTACGCACAGGGAAGCAAGAGAAAGGCTGATTTCATCAAGCCCAGTTACATACTCAGAATCTGTACTACTGCGCAAATAGGCATGTCTCTGTAGGCAAAAAACTCATTTCTGACAAAGTTGCCCAAATGCATCTCAGAAGTGTGCAACTTGTTCCCTGTGTTAGAAAACGTCGAGAAACGGTCGTTTCTGCTAGCGCTGTGCTTCTACACATGTATTTGCTAAACGGTGAAAGCGCACAGTAATGCACTTTTCTCCCAGCAAATACACTGTTTCTAAGGAAATGGGAACACACTGAGGAGACACTTGTGGGAGCTACTGTGGTAAAACTGAGCTTCCCTACGCACAGGGAAGCAAGAGAAATGCTGATTTCATCAAGCCCAGTTACATACTCAGAATCTGTACTACTGCGCAAATAGGCATGTCTTTGTAGGCAAAAAACTCATTTCTGACAAAGTTGCCCAAATGCATCTCAGAAGTGTGCAACTTGTTCCCTGAGTTAGAAAACGTCGAGAAACGTTCGTTTCTGCTAGCGCTGTGCTTCTACACATGTATTTGCTGAACGGTGAAAGCGCACAGTAATGCACTTTTCTCCCAGCAAATACACTGTTTCTAAGAAAATGGGAACACACTGAGGCGACACTTGTGGGAGCTACTGGGACTAAAACTGAGCTTCCCTACGCACAGGGAACCAAGAGAAATGCTGATTTCATCAAGCCCAGTTACATACTCAGAATCTGTACTACTGCGCAAATAGGCATGTCTCTGTAGGCAAAAAACTCATTTCTGACAAAGTTGCCCAAATGCATCTCAGAAGTGTGCAACTTGTTCCCTGAGTTAGAAAACGTCGAGAAACGGTCGTTTCTGCTAGCGCTGTGCTTCTACACATGTATTTGCTGAACGGTGAAATCGCACAGTAATGCACTTTTCTCCCAGCAAATACACTGTTTCTAAGGAACTGGGAACACACTGAGGAGACACTTGTGGGAGCTACTGTGACTAAAACTGAGCTTCCCTACGCACAGGGAAGCAAGAGAAAGGCTGATTTCATCAAGCCCAGTTACATACTCAGAATCTGTACTACTGCGCAAATAGGCATGTCTCTGTAGGCAAAAAACTCATTTCTGACAAAGTTGCCCAAATGCATCTCAGAAGTGTGCAACTTGTTCCCTGTGTTAGAAAACGTCGAGAAACGGTCGTTTCTGCTAGCGCTGTGCTTCTACACATGTATTTGCTAAACGGTGAAAGCGCACAGTAATGCACTTTTCTCCCAGCAAATACACTGTTTCTAAGGAAATGGGAACACACTGAGGAGACACTTGTGGGAGCTACTGTGGTAAAACTGAGCTTCCCTACGCACAGGGAAGCAAGAGAAATGCTGATTTCATCAAGCCCAGTTACATACTCAGAATCTGTACTACTGCGCAAATAGGCATGTCTTTGTAGGCAAAAAACTCATTTCTGACAAAGTTGCCCAAATGCATCTCAGAAGTGTGCAACTTGTTCCCTGAGTTAGAAAACGTCGAGAAACGTTCGTTTCTGCTAGCGCTGTGCTTCTACACATGTATTTGCTGAACGGTGAAAGCGCACAGTAATGCACTTTTCTCCCAGCAAATACACTGTTTCTAAGAAAATGGGAACACACTGAGGCGACACTTGTGGGAGCTACTGGGACTAAAACTGAGCTTCCCTACGCACAGGGAACCAAGAGAAATGCTGATTTCATCAAGCCCAGTTACATACTCAGAATCTGTACTACTGCGCAAATAGGCATGTCTCTGTAGGCAAAAAACTCATTTCTGACAAAGTTGCCCAAATGCATCTCAGAAGTGTGCAACTTGTTCTCTGAGTTAGAAAACGTCGAGAAACGTTCGTTTCTGCTAGCGCTGTGCTTCTACACATGTATTTGCTGAACGGTGAAAGCGCACAGTAATGCACTTTTCTCCCAGCAAATACACTGTTTCTAAGGAAATGGGAACACACTGAGGAGACACTTGTGGGAGCTACTGTGACTAAAACTGAGCTTCTCTACGCACAGGGAAGCAAGAGAAATGCTGATTTCATCAAGCCCAGTTACATACTCAGAATCTGTACTACTGCGCAAATAGGCATGTCTCTGTAGGCAAAAAACTCATTTCTGAAAAAGTTGCCCAAATGCATCTCAGAAGTGTGCAACTTGTTCCCTGAGTTAGAAAACGTCGAGAAACGTTCGTTTCTGCTAGCGCTGTGCTTCTACACATGTATTTGCTGAACGGTGAAAGCGCATAGTAATGTACTTTTCTCCCAGCAAATACACTGTTTCTAAGGAAATGGGAACACACTGAGGAGACACTTGTGGGAGCTACTGTGACTAAAACTGAGCTTCCCTACGCACAGGGAAGCAAGAGAAATGCTGATTTCATATAGCCCAGTTACATACTCAGAATCTGTACTACTGCGCAAATAGACATGTCACTGTAGACAAAAAAATCAATTTCTGACAAAGTTGCCCAAATGCATCTCAGAAGTGTGCAACTTGTTCCCTGAGTTAGAAAACGTCGAGAAACGTTCGTTTCTGCTAGCACTGTGCTTCTACACATGTATTTGCTGAACGGTGAAAGCGCACAGTAATGCACTTTTCTCCCAGCAAATACACTGTTTTAAGGAAATGGGAACACACTGAGGAGACACTTGTGGGAGCTACTGTGACTAAACCTGAGCTTCCCTACGCACAGGGAAGCAAGAGAAATGCTGATTTCTTCAAGACCAGTTACATACTCAGAATCTGTACTACTGCGCAAATAGGCATGTCTCTGTAGGCAAAAAACTCATTTCTGACAAAGTTGCCCAAATGCATCTCTGAAGTGTGCCACTTGTTCCCTGAGTTAGAAAACGTCGAGAAACGTTCGTTTCTGCTAGCCCTGTGCTTCTACACATGTATTTGCTGAACGGTGAAAGCGCACAGTGATGCACTTTTCTCCCAGCAAATACACTGTTTCTAAGGAAATGAAAACACACTGAGGAGACACTTGTGGGAGCTACTTTGACTAAAACTGAGCTTCCCTACGCACAGGGAAGCAAGAGAAATGCTGATTTCATCAAGCCCAGTTACATACTCAGAATCTGTACTACTGCGCAAATAGGCATGTCTCTATAGGCAAAAAACTCATTTCTGACAAAGTTGCCCAAATGCATCTCAGAAGTGTGCAACTTGTTCCCTGAGTTAGAAAACGTCGAGAAACGTTCGTTTCTGCTAGCGCTGTGCTTCTACACATGTATTTGCTGAACGGTGAAAGCACACAGTAATGCAATTTTCTCCCAGCAAATATACTGTTTCTAAGGAAATGGGAACACACTGAGGAGACACTTGTGGGAGCTACTGGGACTAAAACTGAGCTTCCCTACGCACAGGGAAGCAAGAGAAATGCTGATTTCATCAAGCCCAGTTACATACTCAGAATCTGTACTACTGCGCAAATAGGCATGTCTCTGTAGGCAAAAAACTCATTTCCTACAAAGTTGCCCAAATGCATCTCAGAAGTGTGCAACTTGTTCCCTGAGTTAGAAAACGTGGAGAAACGTTCGTTTCTGCTAGCACTGTGGTTCTACACATGTATTTGCTGAACGGTGAAAGCGCACAGTGATGCACTTTTCTCCCAGCAACTACACTGTTTCTAAGGAAATGGGAACACACTGAGGAGACACTTGTGGGAGCAACTGTGACTAAAACTGAGCTTCCCTACGCACAGGGAAGCAAAAGAAATGCTGATTTCATCAAGCCCAGTTACATACTCAGAATCTGTACTACTGCGCAAATAGACATGTCTCTGTAGGCAAAAAACTCATTTCTGACAAAGTTGCTCAAATGCATCTCAGAAGCGTGCCACTTGTTCCCTGAGTTAGAAAACGTCGAGAAACGGTCGTTTCAGCTAGCGCTGTGCTTCTACACATGTATTTGCTGAACGGTGAAAGCGCACAGTAATGCACTTTTCTCCCAGCAAATACACTGTTTCTAAGGAAATGGGAACACACTGAGGAGACACTTGTGGGAGCTACTGTGACTAAAACTGAGCTTCCCTACGCACAGGGAAGCAAGAGAAATGCTGATTTCATCAAGGCCAGTTACAACTCAGAATCTGTACTACTGCGCAAATAGGCATGTCTCTGTAGGCAAAAAACTCATTTCGGACAAAGTTGCCCAAATGCATCTCAGAAGTGTGCCACTTGTTCCCTGAGTTAGAAAACGTCGAGAAATGGTCGTTTCCGCTAGCGCTGTGCTTCTACACAGGTATTTGCTGAACGGTGAAAGTGCACAGTAATGCACTTTTCTCCCAGCAAATACACTGTTTCTAAGGAAATGGGAACACACTGAGGAGACACTTGTGGGAGCTACTGTGACTAAAACTGAGCTTCCCTACGCACAGGGAAGCAAGAGAAATGCTGATTTCATCAAGCCCAGTTACATACTCAGAATCTGTACTACTGCGCAAATAGGCATGTCTCTGTAGGCAAAAACCTCATTTCTGACAAAGTTGCCCAAATGCATCTCAGAAGTGTGCCACTTGTTCCCTGAGTTAGAAAACGTTGAGAAACGGTCCTTTCAGCTAGTGCTGTGCATCTACACATGTATTTGCTGAACGGTGAAAGTGCACAGTAATGCACTTTTCTCCCAGCAAACACACTGTTTCTAAGGAACTGGGAACACACTGAGGAGACACTTGTGGGAGCTACTGTGAGTAAAACTGAGCTTCCCTACGCACAGGGAAGCAAGAGAAATGCTGATTTCATCTAGCCCAGTTACATACTCAGAATCTGTACTACTGCACAAATAGGCATGTCTCTTTAGGCAAAAAACTCATTTCTGACAAAGTTGCCCAAATGCATCTCAGAAGTGTGCAACTTGTTCCCTGAGTTAGAAAACGTCGAGAAACGGTCGTTTCTGCTAGCGCTGTGCTTCTACACATGTATTTGCTGAACGGTGAAAGCGCACAATAATGCATTTTCTCCCAGCAAATCCACTGTTTCTAAGGAAATGGGAACACACTGAGGAGACACTTGTGAGAGCTACTGTGACTAAAACTGAGCTTCCCTACACACACGGAAGGAAGAGAATGCTGATTTCATCCAGCCCAGTTACCTATTCAGAATCTGTACTACTGCGCAAATAGGCATGTCTCTGTAGGCAAAAAACTCATTTCTGACAAAGTTGCCCAAATGCATCTCAGAAGTGTGCCACTTGTTCCCTGAGTTAGAAAACGTCGAGAAACGGTCGTTTCAGCTAGCGCTGTGCTTGTACACATGTATTTGCTGAACGGTGAAAGCACACAGTAATGCACTTTTCTCCCAGCAAATACACTGTTTCGAAGGAACTGGATACACACTGAGGAGACACTTGTGGGAGCTACTGTGACTAAAACTGAGCTTCCCTACGCACAGGGAAGCAAGAGAAATGCTGATTTCTTCAAGGCCAGTTACATACTCAGAATCTGTACTACTGCGCAAATAGGCATGTCTCTGTAGGCAAAAAACTCATTTCTGACAAAGTTACCCAAATGCATCTCAGAAGTGTGCCACTTGTTCCCTGAGTTAAAAAACGTCGAGAAATGGTCGTTTCAGCTAGCGCTGTGCTTCTACACATGTATTTGCTGAACGGTGAAAGCGCACAGTAATGCACTTTTCTCCCAGCAAATACACTTTTTCTAAGGAAATGGGAACACACTGAGGAGACACTTGTGGGAGCTACTGTGACTAAAACTGAGCTTCCCACGCACAAGGAAGCAAGAGAAATGCTGATTTCATCAAGCCCAGTTACATACTCCGAATCTGTCCTACTGCGCAAATAGGCATGTCTCTGTAGGCAAAAAACTCATTTCTGACAAAGTTGCCCAAATGCATCTCAGAAGTGTGCCACTTGTTCCCTGAGTTAGAAAACGTTGAGAAAGGGTCGTTTCAGCTAGCGCTGTGCTTCTACACATGTATTTGCTGAACGGTGAAAGCGCACAGTGATGCACTTTTCTCCCAGCAAATACACTGTTTCTAAGGAAATTGGAACACACTGAGGAGACACTTGTGGGAGCTACTGTGACTAAAACTGAGCTTCCCTACGTTCAGGGAAGCAAGAGAAATGCTGATTTCATCAAGCCCAGTTACATACTCAGAATCTGTACTACTGCGCAAATAGGCATGTCTTTGTAGGCAAAAAACTCATTTCTGACAAAGTTGCCCAAATGCATCTCAGAAGTGTGCCACTTGTTCCCTGAGTTAGAAAACGTCGAGAAACGGTCGTTTCAGCTAGCGCTGTGCTTCTACACATGTATTTGCTGAACGGTGAAAGCGCACAGTAGTGCACTTTTCTCCCAGCAAATACACTGTTTCTAAGGAAATGGGAACACACTGAGGAGACACTTGTGGGAGCTACTGTGACTAAAACGGAGCTTCGCTACACACAGGGAAGCAAGAGAAATGCTTATTTCATCAAGCCCAGTTACATACTCAGAATCTGTACTACTGCGCAAATAGGCATGTCTCTGTAGGCAAAAAACTCATTTTTGAGAAAGTTACCCAAATGCATCTCAGAAGAGTGCAACTTGTTCCCTGAGTTAGAAAACGTCGAGAAACGTTCGTTTCTGCTAGCGCTGTGCTTCTACACATGTATTTGCTGAACGGTGAAAGCACACAGTAATGCACTTTTCTCCCAGCAAACACACTGTTTCTAAGGAACTGGGAACACACTGAGGAGACACTTGTGGGAGCTACTGTGACTAAAACTGAGCTTCCCTACGCACAGGGAAGCAAGAGAAATGCTGATTTCATCAAGCCCAGTTACATACTCAGAATCTGTACTACTGCGCAAATAGGCACGTCTCTGTAGGCAAAAAACTCATTTCTGACAAAGTTGCCCAAATGCATCTCAGAAGTGTGCCACTTGTTCCCTGAGTTAGAAAACGTCGAGAAACGGTCGTTTCAGCTAGCGCTGTGCTTCTACACATGTATTTGCTGAACGGTGAAAGCGCACAGTGATGCACTTTTCTCCCAGCAAATACACTGTTTCTAAGGAAATGGGAACACACTGAGGAGACACTTGTGGGAGCTACTGTGACTAAAACTGAGCTTCCCTACGTTCAGGGAAGCAAGAGAAATGCTGATTTCATCAAGCCCAGTTACATACTCAGAATCTGTACTACTGCGCAAATAGGCATGTCTCTGTAGGCAAAAAACTCATTTCTGACAAAGTTGCCCAAATGCATCTCAGAAGTGTGCCACTTGTTCCCTGAGTTAGAAAACGTCGAGAAACGGTCGTTTCAGATAGCGCTGTGCTTCTACACATGTATTTGCTGAACGGTGAAAGCGCACAGTAGTGCACTTTTCTCCCAGCAAATACACTGTTTCTAAGGAAATGGGAACACACTGAGGAGACACTTGTGGGAGCTACTGTGACTAAAACGGAGCTTCGCTACACACAGGGAAGCAAGAGAAATGCTTATTTCATCAAGCCCAGTTACATACTCAGAATCTGTACTACTGCGCAAATAGGCATGTCTCTGTAGGCAAAAAACTCATTTTTGAGAAAGTTACCCAAATGCATCTCAGAAGAGTGCAACTGGTTCCCTGAGTTAGAAAACGTCGAGAAATGTTCGTTTCTGCTAGCGCTGTGCTTCTACACATGTATTTGCTGAACGGTGAAAGCACACAGTAATGCACTTTTCTCCCAGCAAACACACTGTTTCTAAGGAACTGGGAACACACTGAGGAGACACTTGTGGGAGCTACTGTGAGTAAAACTGAGCTTCCCTACGCACAAGGAAGCAAGAGAAATGCTGATTTCATCAAGCCCAGTTACATACTCAGAATCTGTACTACTGCGCAAATAGGCACGTCTCTGTAGGCAAAAAACTCATTTCTGACAAAGTTGCCCAAATGCATCTCAGAAGTGTGCCACTTGTTCCCTGAGTTAGAAAACGTCGAGAAACGGTCGTTTCAGCTAGCGCTGTGCTTCTACACATGTATTTGCTGAACGGTGAAAGCGCACAGTGATGCACTTTTCTCCCAGCAAATACACTGTTTCTAAGGAAATTGGAACACACTGAGGAGACACTTGTGGGAGCTACTGTGACTAAAACTGAGCTTCCCTACGTTCAGGGAAGCAAGAGAAATGCTGATTTCATCAAGCCCAGTTACATACTCAGAATCTGTACTACTGCGCAAATAGGCATGTCTCTGTAGGCAAAAAACTCATTTCTGACAAAGTTGCCCAAATGCATCTCAGAAGTGTGCCACTTGTTCCCTGAGTTAGAAAACGTCGAGAAACGGTCGTTTCAGATAGCGCTGTGCTTCTACACATGTATTTGCTGAACGGTGAAAGCGCACAGTAGTGCACTTTTCTCCCAGCAAATACACTGTTTCTAAGGAAATGGGAACACACTGAGGAGACACTTGTGGGAGCTACTGTGACTAAAACGGAGCTTCGCTACACACAGGGAAGCAAGAGAAATGCTTATTTCATCAAGCCCAGTTACATACTCAGAATCTGTACTACTGCGCAAATAGGCATGTCTCTGTAGGCAAAAAACTCATTTTTGAGAAAGTTACCCAAATGCATCTCAGAAGAGTGCAACTGGTTCCCTGAGTTAGAAAACGTCGAGAAACGTTCGTTTCTGCTAGCGCTGTGCTTCTACACATGTATTTGCTGAACGGTGAAAGCACACAGTAATGCACTTTTCTCCCAGCAAACACACTGTTTCTAAGGAACTGGGAACACACTGAGGAGACACTTGTGGGAGCTACTGTGACTAAAACTGAGCTTCCCTACGCACAGGGAAGCAAGAGAAATGCTGATTTCATCAAGCCCAGTTACATACTCAGAATCTGTACTACTGCGCAAATAGGCACGTCTCTGTAGGCAAAAAACTCATTTCTGACAAAGTTGCCCAAATGCATCTCAGAAGTGTGCAACTTGTTCCCTGAGTTAGAAAACGTCGAGAAACGTTCGTTTCTGCTAGCGCTGTGCTTCTACACATGTATTTGCTGAACGGTGAAAGCGCACAGTAATGCACTTTTCTCCCAGCAAATACACTGTTTCTAAGGAAATGGGAACACACTGAGGAGACACTTGTGGGAGCTACTGTGACTAAAACTGAGCTTCCCTACGCACAGGGAAGCAAGAGCAATGCTGATTTCATCCAGCCCTGTTACATACTCAGAATCTGTACTACTGCGCAAATAGGCATGTCTCTGTAGGCAAAAAACTCATTTCTGACAAAGTTGCACAAATGCATCTCAAAAGTGTGCCACTTGTTCCCTGAGTTAGAAAACGTCGAGAAACGGTCGTTTCAGCTAGCGCTGTGCTTCTACACATGTATTTGCTGAACGGTGAAAGCGCACAGTAGTGCACTTTTCTCCCAGCAAATACACTGTTTCTAAGGAAATGGGAACACACTGAGGAGACACTTGTGGGAGCTACTGTGACTAAAACGGAGCTTCGCTACACACAGGGAAGCAAGAGAAATGCTTATTTCATCAAGCCCAGTTACATACTCAGAATCTGTACTACTGCGCAAATAGGCATGTCTCTGTAGGCAAAAAACTCATTTTTGAGAAAGTTACCCAAATGCATCTCAGAAGAGTGCAACTGGTTCCCTGAGTTAGAAAACGTCGAGAAACATTCGTTTCTGCTAGCGCTGTGCTTCTATACATGTATTTGCTGAACGGTGAAAGCACACAGTAATGCACTTTTCTCCCAGCAAACACACTGTTTCTAAGGAACTGGGAACACACTGAGGAGACACTTGTGGGAGCTACTGTGACTAAAACTGAGCTTCCCTACGCACAGGGAAGCAAGAGAAATGCTGATTTCATCAAGCCCAGTTACATACTCAGAATCTGTACTACTGCGCAAATAGGCACGTCTCTGTAGGCAAAAAACTCATTTCTGACAAAGTTGCCCAAATGCATCTCAGAAGTGTGCCACTTGTTCCCTGAGTTAGAAAACGTCGAGAAACGGTCGTTTCAGCTAGCGCTGTGCTTCTACACATGTATTTGCTGAACGGTGAAAGCGCACAGTGATGCACTTTTCTCCCAGCAAATACACTGTTTCTAAGGAAATTGGAACACACTGAGGAGACACTTGTGGGAGCTACTGTGACTAAAACTGAGCTTCCCTACGTTCAGGGAAGCAAGAGAAATGCTGATTTCATCAAGCCCAGTTACATACTCAGAATCTGTACTACTGCGCAAATAGGCATGTCTCTGTAGGCAAAAAACTCATTTCTGACAAAGTTGCCCAAATGCATCTCAGAAGTGTGCCACTTGTTCCCTGAGTTAGAAAACGTCGAGAAACGGTCGTTTCAGATAGCGCTGTGCTTCTACACATGTATTTGCTGAACGGTGAAAGCGCACAGTAGTGCACTTTTCTCCCAGCAAATACACTGTTTCTAAGGAACTGGGAACACACTGAGGAGACACTTGTGGGAGCTACTGTGACTAAAACGGAGCTTCGCTACACACAGGGAAGCAAGAGAAATGCTTATTTCATCAAGCCCAGTTACATACTCAGAATCTGTACTACTGCGCAAATAGGCATGTCTCTGTAGGCAAAAAACTCATTTTTGAGAAAGTTACCCAAATGCATCTCAGAAGAGTGCAACTGGTTCCCTGAGTTAGAAAACGTCGAGAAATGTTCGTTTCTGCTAGCGCTGTGCTTCTACACATGTATTTGCTGAACGGTGAAAGCACACAGTAATGCACTTTTCTCCCAGCAAACACACTGTTTCTAAGGAACTGGGAACACACTGAGGAGACACTTGTGGGAGCTACTGTGAGTAAAACTGAGCTTCCCTACGCACAAGGAAGCAAGAGAAATGCTGATTTCATCAAGCCCAGTTACATACTCAGAATCTGTACTACTGCGCAAATAGGCACGTCTCTGTAGGCAAAAAACTCATTTCTGACAAAGTTGCCCAAATGCATCTCAGAAGTGTGCCACTTGTTCCCTGAGTTAGAAAACGTCGAGAAACGGTCGTTTCAGCTAGCGCTGTGCTTCTACACATGTATTTGCTGAACGGTGAAAGCGCACAGTGATGCACTTTTCTCCCAGCAAATACACTGTTTCTAAGGAAATTGGAACACACTGAGGAGACACTTGTGGGAGCTACTGTGACTAAAACTGAGCTTCCCTACGTTCAGGGAAGCAAGAGAAATGCTGATTTCATCAAGCCCAGTTACATACTCAGAATCTGTACTACTGCGCAAATAGGCATGTCTCTGTAGGCAAAAAACTCATTTCTGACAAAGTTGCCCAAATGCATCTCAGAAGTGTGCCACTTGTTCCCTGAGTTAGAAAACGTCGAGAAACGGTCGTTTCAGATAGCGCTGTGCTTCTACACATGTATTTGCTGAACGGTGAAAGCGCACAGTAGTGCACTTTTCTCCCAGCAAATACACTGTTTCTAAGGAAATGGGAACACACTGAGGAGACACTTGTGGGAGCTACTGTGACTAAAACGGAGCTTCGCTACACACAGGGAAGCAAGAGAAATGCTTATTTCATCAAGCCCAGTTACATACTCAGAATCTGTACTACTGCGCAAATAGGCATGTCTCTGTAGGCAAAAAACTCATTTTTGAGAAAGTTACCCAAATGCATCTCAGAAGAGTGCAACTGGTTCCCTGAGTTAGAAAACGTCGAGAAACGTTCGTTTCTGCTAGCGCTGTGCTTCTACACATGTATTTGCTGAACGGTGAAAGCACACAGTAATGCACTTTTCTCCCAGCAAACACACTGTTTCTAAGGAACTGGGAACACACTGAGGAGACACTTGTGGGAGCTACTGTGACTAAAACTGAGCTTCCCTACGCACAGGGAAGCAAGAGAAATGCTGATTTCATCAAGCCCAGTTACATACTCAGAATCTGTACTACTGCGCAAATAGGCACGTCTCTGTAGGCAAAAAACTCATTTCTGACAAAGTTGCCCAAATGCATCTCAGAAGTGTGCAACTTGTTCCCTGAGTTAGAAAACGTCGAGAAACGTTCGTTTCTGCTAGCGCTGTGCTTCTACACATGTATTTGCTGAACGGTGAAAGCGCACAGTAATGCACTTTTCTCCCAGCAAATACACTGTTTCTAAGGAAATGGGAACACACTGAGGAGACACTTGTGGGAGCTACTGTGACTAAAACTGAGCTTCCCTACGCACAGGGAAGCAAGAGCAATGCTGATTTCATCCAGCCCTGTTACATACTCAGAATCTGTACTACTGCGCAAATAGGCATGTCTCTGTAGGCAAAAAACTCATTTCTGACAAAGTTGCACAAATGCATCTCAAAAGTGTGCCACTTGTTCCCTGAGTTAGAAAACGTCGAGAAACGGTCGTTTCAGATAGCGCTGTGCTTCTACACATGTATTTGCTGAACGGTGAAAGCGCACAGTAGTGCACTTTTCTCCCAGCAAATACACTGTTTCTAAGGAAATGGGAACACACTGAGGAGACACTTGTGGGAGCTACTGTGACTAAAACGGAGCTTCGCTACACACAGGGAAGCAAGAGAAATGCTTATTTCATCAAGCCCAGTTACATACTCAGAATCTGTACTACTGCGCAAATAGGCATGTCTCTGTAGGCAAAAAACTCATTTTTGAGAAAGTTACCCAAATGCATCTCAGAAGAGTGCAACTGGTTCCCTGAGTTAGAAAACGTCGAGAAACGTTCGTTTCTGCTAGCGCTGTGCTTCTACACATGTATTTGCTGAACGGTGAAAGCACACAGTAATGCACTTTTCTCCCAGCAAACACACTGTTTCTAAGGAACTGGGAACACACTGAGGAGACACTTGTGGGAGCTACTGTGACTAAAACTGAGCTTCCCTACGCACAGGGAAGCAAGAGAAATGCTGATTTCATCAAGCCCAGTTACATACTCAGAATCTGTACTACTGCGCAAATAGGCACGTCTCTGTAGGCAAAAAACTCATTTCTGACAAAGTTGCCCAAATGCATCTCAGAAGTGTGCAACTTGTTCCCTGAGTTAGAAAACGTCGAGAAACGTTCGTTTCTGCTAGCGCTGTGCTTCTACACATGTATTTGCTGAACGGTGAAAGCGCACAGTAATGCACTTTTCTCCCAGCAAATACACTGTTTCTAAGGAAATGGGAACACACTGAGGAGACACTTGTGGGAGCTACTGTGACTAAAACTGAGCTTCCCTACGCACAGGGAAGCAAGAGCAATGCTGATTTCATCCAGCCCTGTTACATACTCAGAATCTGTACTACTGCGCAAATAGGCATGTCTCTGTAGGCAAAAAACTCATTTCTGACAAAGTTGCACAAATGCATCTCAAAAGTGTGCCACTTGTTCCCTGAGTTAGAAAACGTCGAGAAACGGTCGTTTCAGATAGCGCTGTGCTTCTACACATGTATTTGCTGAACGGTGAAAGCGCACAGTAGTGCACTTTTCTCCCAGCAAATACACTGTTTCTAAGGAAATGGGAACACACTGAGGAGACACTTGTGGGAGCTACTGTGACTAAAACGGAGCTTCGCTACACACAGGGAAGCAAGAGAAATGCTTATTTCATCAAGCCCAGTTACATACTCAGAATCTGTACTACTGCGCAAATAGGCATGTCTCTGTAGGCAAAAAACTCATTTTTGAGAAAGTTACCCAAATGCATCTCAGAAGAGTGCAACTGGTTCCCTGAGTTAGAAAACGTCGAGAAAAGTTCGTTTCTGCTAGCGCTGTGCTTCTACACATGTATTTGCTGAACGGTGAAAGCACACAGTAATGCACTTTTCTCCCAGCAAACACACTGTTTCTAAGGAACTGGGAACACACTGAGGAGACACTTGTGGGAGCTACTGTGACTAAAACTGAGCTTCCCTACGCACAGGGAAGCAAGAGAAATGCTGATTTCATCAAGCCCAGTTACATACTCAGAATCTGTACTACTGCGCAAATAGGCACGTCTCTGTAGGCAAAAAACTCATTTCTGACAAAGTTGCCCAAATGCATCTCAGAAGTGTGCCACTTGTTCCCTGAGTTAGAAAACGTCGAGAAACGGTCGTTTCAGCTAGCGCTGTGCTTCTACACATGTATTTGCTGAACGGTGAAAGCGCACAGTGATGCACTTTTCTCCCAGCAAATACACTGTTTCTAAGGAAATTGGAACACACTGAGGAGACACTTGTGGGAGCTACTGTGACTAAAACTGAGCTTCCCTACGTTCAGGGAAGCAAGAGAAATGCTGATTTCATCAAGCCCAGTTACATACTCAGAATCTGTACTACTGCGCAAATAGGCATGTCTCTGTAGGCAAAAAACTCATTTCTGACAAAGTTGCCCAAATGCATCTCAGAAGTGTGCCACTTGTTCCCTGAGTTAGAAAACGTCGAGAAACGGTCGTTTCAGATAGCGCTGTGCTTCTACACATGTATTTGCTGAACGGTGAAAGCGCACAGTAGTGCACTTTTCTCCCAGCAAATACACTGTTTCTAAGGAAATGGGAACACACTGAGGAGACACTTGTGGGAGCTACTGTGACTAAAACGGAGCTTCGCTACACACAGGGAAGCAAGAGAAATGCTTATTTCATCAAGCCCAGTTACATACTCAGAATCTGTACTACTGCGCAAATAGGCATGTCTCTGTAGGCAAAAAACTCATTTTTGAGAAAGTTACCCAAATGCATCTCAGAAGAGTGCAACTGGTTCCCTGAGTTAGAAAACGTCGAGAAACGTTCGTTTCTGCTAGCGCTGTGCTTCTACACATGTATTTGCTGAACGGTGAAAGCACACAGTAATGCACTTTTCTCCCAGCAAACACACTGTTTCTAAGGAACTGGGAACACACTGAGGAGACACTTGTGGGAGCTACTGTGACTAAAACTGAGCTTCCCTACGCACAGGGAAGCAAGAGAAATGCTGATTTCATCAAGCCCAGTTACATACTCAGAATCTGTACTACTGCGCAAATAGGCACGTCTCTGTAGGCAAAAAACTCATTTCTGACAAAGTTGCCCAAATGCATCTCAGAAGTGTGCAACTTGTTCCCTGAGTTAGAAAACGTCGAGAAACGTTCGTTTCTGCTAGCACTGTGCTTCTACACATGTATTTGCTGAACGGTGAAAGCGCACAGTAATGCACTTTTCTCCCAGCAAATACACTGTTTCTAAGGAAATGGGAACACACTGAGGAGACACTTGTGGGAGCTACTGTGACTAAAACTGAGCTTCCCTACGCACAGGGAAGCAAGAGCAATGCTGATTTCATCCAGCCCTGTTACATACTCAGAATCTGTACTACTGCGCAAATAGGCATGTCTCTGTAGGCAAAAAACTCATTTCTGACAAAGTTGCACAAATGCATCTCAGAAGTGTGCCACTTGTTCCCTGAGTTTGAAAACGTCGAGAAACGGTCATTTCAGCTAGCGCTGTGCTTCTACACATGTATTTGCTGAACGGTGAAAGCGCACAGTAATGTACTTTTCTCCCAGCAAATACACTGTTTCTAAGGAAATGGGAACACACTGAGGAGACACTTGTGGGAGCTACTGTGACTAAAACTGAGCTTCCCTACGCACAGGGAAGCAAGAGAAATGCTGATTTCATCAAGCCCAGTTACATACTCAGAATCTGTACAACTGCGCAAATAGGCATCAATCTGTAGGCAAAAAACTCATTTCTGACAAAGTTGCCCAAATGCATCTCAGAAGTGTGCAACTTGTTCCCTGAGTTAGAAAACGCGGAGAAACGTTCGTGTCTGCTAGCGCTGTGCTTCTATACATGTATTTGCTGAATGGTGAAAGCGCACAGTGATGCACTTTTCTCCCAGCAAATACACTGTTTCAAAGGAAATGGGAACACACTGAGGAGACACTTGTGGGAGCTACTGTGACTAAAACTGAGCTTCCCTACGCACAGGGAAGCAAGAGAAATGCTGATTTCATCAAGCCCAGTTACATACTCAGAATCTGTACTACTGCGCAAATAGGCATGTCTCTGTAGGCAAAAAACTCATTTCTGACAAAGTTGCCCAAATGCATCTCAGAAGTGTGCCACTTGTTCCCTGAGTTAGAAAACGTCGAGAAACGGTCGTTTCAGCTAGCGCTGTGCTTCTACACATGTATTTGCTGAACGGTGAAAGCGCACAGTAACGCACTTTTCTCCCAGCAAATACACTGTTTCTAAGGAAATGGGAACACACTGAGGAGACACTTGTGGGAGCTACTGTGACTAAAACTGAGCTTCCCTACGCACAGGGAAGCAAGAGAAATGCTGATTTCATCAAGCCCAGTTAAATACTCAGAATCTGTACTACTGCGCAAATAGGCATGTCTCTTTAGGCAAAAAACTCATTTCTGACAAAGTTGCCCAAATGCATCTCAGAAGTGTGCAACTTGTTCCCTGAGTTAGAAAACGTTGAGAAACGGTCGTTTCTGCTAGCGCTGTGCTTCTACACGTGTATTTGCTGAACGGTGAAAGCACACAGTAATGCACTTTTCTCCCAGAAAATACACTGTTTCTAAGGAACTGGGAACACACTGAGGAGACACTTGTGGGAGCTACTGTGACTAAAACTGAGCTTCCCTACGCACAGGGAAGCAAGAGAAATGCTGATTTCATCAAGCCCACTTACATACTCAGAATCTGTACTACTGCGCAAATAGGCATGTCTCTGTAGGCAAAAAACTCATTTCTGACAAAGTTGCCCAAATGCATCTCAGAAGTGTGCAACTTGTTCCCTGAGTTAGAAAACGTCGAGAAACTTTCGTTTCTGCTAGCGATGTGCTTCTACACTTGTATTTGCTGAACGGTGAAAGCACACAGTAATGCACTTTTCTCCCAGCAAATACACTGTTTCTAAGGAAATGGGAACACACTGAGGAGACACTTGTGGGAGCTACTGTGCCTAAAACTGAGCTTCCCTAAGCAAAGGGAAGCAAGAGAAATGCTGATTTCATCAAGCCCAGTTACATACTCAGAATCTGTACTACTGCGCAAATAGGCATGTCTCTGTAGGCAAAAAACTCATTTCTGACAAAGTTGCCCAAATGCATCTCAGAAGTGTGCAACTTGTTCCCTGAGATAGAAAACGTCGAGAAACGTTCGTTTCTGCTAGCGCTGTGCTTCTACTCATGTACTTGCTGAACGGTGAAAGCCCACAGTAACGCACTTTTCTCCCAGCAAATACACTGTTTCTAAGGAAATGGGAACACACTGAGGAGACACTTGTGGGAGCTACTGTGACTAAAACTGAGCTTCCCTACGCACAGGGAAGCAAGAGAAATGCTGATTTCATCAAGCCCAGTTACATACTCAGAATCTGTACTACTGCGCAAATAGGCATGTCTCTGTAGGCAAAAAACTCATTTCTGACAAAGTTGCCCAAATGCATCTCAGAAGTGTGCAACTTGTTCCCTGAGTTAGAAAACGTTGAGAAACGGTCGTTTCTGCTAGCGCTGTGCTTCTACACGTGTATTTGCTGAACGGTGAAAGCACACAGTAATGCACTTTTCTCCCAGAAAATACACTGTTTCTAAGGAACTGGGAACACACTGAGGAGACACTTGTGGGAGCTACTGTGACTAAAACTGAGCTTCCCTACGCACAGGGAAGCAAGAGAAATGCTGATTTCATCAAGCCCAGTTACATACTCAGAATCTGTACTACTGCGCAAATAGGCATGTCTCTGTAGGCAAAAAACTCATTTCTGACAAAGTTGCCCAAATGCATCTCAGAAGTGTGCAACTTGTTCCCTGAGTTAGAAAACGTCGAGAAACATTCGTTTCTGCTAGCGATGTGCTTCTACACTTGTATTTGCTGAACGGTGAAAGCACACAGTAATGCACTTTTCTCCCAGCAAATACACTGTTTCTAAGGAAATGGGAACACACTGAGGAGACACTTGTGGGAGCTACTGTGCCTAAAACTGAGCTTCCCTAAGCACAGGGAAGCAAGAGAAATGCTGATTTCATCAAGCCCAGTTACATACTCAGAATCTGTACTACTGCGCAAATAGGCATGTCTCTGTAGGCAAAAAACTCATTTCTGACAAAGTTGCCCAAATGCATCTCAGAAGTGTGCAACTTGTTCCCTGAGATAGAAAACGTCGAGAAACGTTCGTTTCTGCTAGCGCTGTGCTTCTACTCATGTATTTGCTGAACGGTGAAAGCCCACAGTAACGCACTTTTCTCCCAGCAAATACACTGTTTCTAAGGAAATGGGAACACACTGAGGAGACACTTGTGGGAGCTACTGTGACTAAAACTGAGCTTCCCTTCGCACAGGGAAGCAAGAGAAATGCTGATTTCATCAAGCCCAGTTACATACTCAGAATCTGTACTACTGCGCAAATAGGCATGTATCTGTAGGCAAAAAACTCATTTCTGACAAAGTTGCCCAAATGCATCTCCGAAGTGTGCAACTTGTACCCTGAGTTAGAAAACGTCGAGAAACGGTCGTTTCTGCTAGCGCTGTGCTTCTACACATGTATTTGCTGAACGGTGAAAGCGCACAGTAATGCACTTTTCTCCCAGCAAATACACTGTTTCTAAGGAAATGGGAACACACTGAGGAGACACTTGTGGGAGCTACTGGGACTTAAACTGAGCTTCCCTACGCACAGGGAAGCAAGAGAAATGCTGATTTCATCAAGCCCAGTTACATACTCAGAATCTGTACTACTGCGCAAATAGGCATGTCTCTATAGGCAAAAAACTCATTTCTGACAAAGTTGCCCAAATGCATCTCAGAAGTGTGCAACTTGTTCCCTGATTTAGAAAATGTAGAGAAACGGTCATATCTTCTAACGCTGTGCTTCTACACATGTATTTGCTGAACGGTGAAAGCGCACAGTAATGCACTTTTCTCCCAGCAAATACACTGTTCCTAAGGAAATGGGAACACACTGAGGAGACACTTGTGGGAGCTACTGTGACTAAAACTGAGCTTCCCTACGCACAGGGAAGCAAGAGAAATGCTGATTTCATCAAGCCCAGTTACATACTCAGAATCTGTACTACTGCGCAAATAGGCATGAATCTGTAGGCAAAAAACTCATTTCTGACAAAGTTGCCCAAATGCATCTCAGAAGTGTGCAACTTGTTCCCTGAGTTAGAAAACGTCGAGAAACCTTCGTTTCTGCTAGCGCTGTGCTTCTACACATATATTTGCTGAACGGTGAAAGCGCACAGTAATGCACTTTTCTCCCAGCAAATACACTGTTTCTAAGGAAATGGGAACACACTGAGGAGACACTTGTGGGAGCTACTGTGACTAAAACTGAGCTTCCCTACGCACAGGGAAGCAAGAGAAATGCTGATTTCATCAAGCCCAGTTACATACTCAGAATCTGTACTACTGCGCAAATAGGCATGTCTCTGTAGGCAAAAAACTCATTTCTGACACAGTTGCCCAAATGCATCTCAGAAGTGTGCAACTTGTTCCCTGAGTTAGAAAACGTCGAGAAACGTTCGATTCTGCTAGCGCAGTGCTTCTACACATGCATTTGCTGAACGGTGAAAGCGCACAGTAATGCACTTTTCTCCCAGCAAATACACTGTTCCTAAGGAAATGGGAACACACTGAGGAGACACTTGTGGGAGCTACTGTGACTAAAACTGAGCTTCCCTACGCACAGGGAAGCAAGAGAAATGCTGATTTCATCAAGCCCAGTTACATACTCAGAATCTGTACTACTGCGCAAATAGGCATGAATCTGTAGGCAAAAAACTCATTTCTGACAAAGTTTCCCAAATGCATCTCAGAAGTGTGCAACCTGGTCCCTGAATTAGAAAACGTCGGGAAACGTTCGTTTCTGCTAGCGCTGTGCTTCTACACATGTATTTGCTGAACGGTGAAAGCGCACAGTAATGCACTTTTCTCCCAGCAAATACACTGTTTCTAAGGAAATGGGAACACACTGAGGAGACACTTGTGGGAGCTACTGTGACTAAAACTGAGCTTCCCTACGCACAGGGAAGCAAGAGAAATGCTGATTTCATCAAGCCCAGTTACATACTCAGAATCTGTACTACTGTGCAAATAGGCATGTCTCTGTAGGCAAAAAACTCATTTCTGACAAAGTTGCCCAAATGCATCTCAGAAGTGTGCAACCTGGTCCCTGAATTAGAAAACGTCGGGAAACGTTCGTTTCTGCTAGCGCTGTGCTTCTACTTATGTATTTGCTGAACGGTGAAAGCGCACAGTAATGCACTTTTCTCCCAGCAAATACACTGTTTCTAAGGAACTGGGAACACACTGAGGAGACTCTTGTGGGAGCTACTGTGACTAAAACTGAGCTTCCCTACGCACAGGGAAGCAAGAGAAATGCTGATTTCATCAAGCCCAGTTACATACTCAGAATCTGTACTACTGCGCAAATAAGCATGTCTCTGTAGGTAAAAAACTCATTTCTGACAAAGTTGCCCAAATGCATCTCAGAAGTGTGCAACTTGTTCCCTTAGTTAGAAAACATCGAAAAACGGTCATATCTACTAACGCTGTGCTTCTACACATGTATTTGCTGAACGGTGAAAGCGCACAGTAATGCACTTTTCTCCCAGCAAATACACTGTTTCTAAGGAAATGGGAACACACTGAGGAGACACTTGTGGGAGCTACTGTGACTAAAACTGAGCTTCCCTATGCACAGGGAAGCAAGAGAAATGCTGATTTCATCAAGCCCAGTTACATACTCAGAATCTGTACTACTGCGCAAATAGGCATGAATCTGTAGGCAAAAAACTCATTTCTGACAAAGTTGCCCAAATGCATCTCAGAAATGTGCAACTTGTTCCCTGAGTTAGAAAACGTCGAGAAACGGTCGTTTCTTCTAGCGCTGTGCTTCTACACATGTACTTGCTGAACGGTGAAATCGCAGAGTAATGCACTTTTCTACCAGCAAATACACTGTTTCTAAGGAAATGGGAACACACTGAGGAGACACTTGTGGGAGCTACTGTGACTGAAACTGAGCTTCCCTACGCACAGGGAAGCAAGAGAAATGCTGATTTCATCAAGCCCAGTTACATACTCAGTATCTGTACTACTGCGCAAATAGGCATGTCTCTGTAGGCAAAAAACTCATTTCTGACAAAGATGCCCAAATGCATCTCAGAAGTGTGCAACCTGTTCTCTGAGTTAGAAAACGTCGAGAAACGTTCGTTTCTGCTAGCACTGTGCTTCTACACATGTATTTGCTGAACGGTGAAAGCGCAGAGTAATGCACTTTTCTCCCAGCAAATACACTGTTTCTAAGGAACTGGGAACACACTGAGGAGACACTTGTGGGAGCTACTGTGAGTAAAACTGAGCTTCCCTACGCACAGGGAAGCAAGAGAAATGCTGATTTCATCAAGCCCAGTTACATACTCAGAATCTGTACTACTGCGCAAATAGGCATGTCTCTGTAGGCAAAAAACTCATTTCTGACAACGTTGCCCAAATGCATCTCAGAAATGTGCAACTTGTTCCCTGAGTTAGAAAACGTCGAGAAACGGTCGTATCTGCTAGCGCTGTGCTTCTACACATGTATTTGCTGAACGGTGAAAGCGCACAGTAATGCACTTTTCTCCCAGCAAATACACTGTTTCTAAGGAAATGGGAACACACTGAGGAGACACTTGTGGGAGCTACTGTGACTAAAACTGAGCTTCCCTACGCACAGGGAAGCAAGAGAAATGCTGATTTCATCAAGCCCAGTTACATACTCAGAATCTGTACTACTGCGTAAATAGGCATGTCTCTGTAGGCAAAAAACTCATTTCTGACAAAGATGCCCAAATGCATCTCAGAAGTGTGCAACTTGTTCCCTGAGTTAGAAAACGTCGAGAAACGGTCGTTTCTGCTAGCACTGTGCTTCTACACATGTATTCGTTGAACGGTGAAAGCGCACAGTAATGCACTTTTCTCCCAGCAAATACACTGTTTCTAAGGAAATGGGAACACACTGAGGAGACACTTGTGGGAGCTACTGTGACTAAAACTGAGCTTCCCTACGCACAGGGAAGCAAGAGAAATGCTGATTTCATCAAGCCCAGTTACATACTCAGAATCTGTACTACTGCGCAAATAGGCATGTCTCTGTAGGCAAAAAACTCATTTCTGACAAAGTTGCCCAAATGCATCTCAGAAGTGTGCAACTTGTTCCCTGAGTTAGAAAACGTCGAGAAACCGTCGTTTCTGCTAGCGCTGTGCTTCTACACATGTATTTGCTGAACGGTGAAAGCGCACAGTAATGCACTTTTCTCCCAGCAAATACACTGTTTCTAAGGAAATGGGAACACACTGAGGAGACACTTGTGGGAGCTACTGTGACTAAAACTGAGCTTCTCTACGCACAGGGAAGCAAGAGAAATGCTGATTTCATCAAGCCCAGTTACATACTCAGAATCTGTACTTCTCTGTAGGCAAAAAACTCATTTCTGACAAAGTTGCCCAAATGCATCTCAGAAGTGTGCAACTTGTTCCCTGAGTTAGAAAACGTCGAGAAACTTGGTTTCTGCTAGCGCTGTGCTTCTACACATGTATTTGCTGAACGGTGAAAGCGCACAGTAATGCACTTTTCTCCCAGCAATACACTGTTTCTAAGGAAATGGGAACACACTGAGGAGACACTTGTGGGAGCTACTGTGACTAAAACTGAGCTTCCCTACGCACAGGGAAGCAAGAGAAATGCTGATTTCATCAAGCCCAGTTACATACTCAGAATCTGTACTACTGCGCAAATAGGCATGTCTCTTTAGGCAAAAAACTCATTTCTGACAAAGTTGCCCAAATGCATCTCAGAAGTGTGCAACTTGTTCCCTGAGTTAGAAAACGTTGAGAAACGGTCGTTTCTGCTAGCGCTGTGCTTCTACACGTGTATTTGCTGAACGGTGAAAGCACACAGTAATGCACTTTTCTTCCAGAAAATACACTGTTTCTAAGGAACTGGGAACACACTGAGGAGACACTTGTGGGAGCTACTGTGACTAAAACTGAGCTTCCCTACGCACAGGGAAGCAAGAGAAATGCTGATTTCATCAAGCCCAGTTACATACTCAGAATCTGTACTACTGCGCAAATAGGCATGTCTCTGTAGGCAAAAAACTCATTTCTGACAAAGTTGCCCAAATGCATCTCAGAAGTGTGCAACTTGTTCCCTGAGTTAGAAAACGTCGAGAAACATTCGTTTCTGCTAGCGATGTGCTTCTACACTTGTATTTGCTGAACGGTGAAAGCACACAGTAATGCACTTTTCTCCCAGCAAATACACTGTTTCTAAGGAAATGGGAACACACTGAGGAGACACTTGTGGGAGCTACTGTGCCTAAAACTGAGCTTCCCTAAGCACAGGGAAGCAAGAGAAATGCTGATTTCATCAAGCCCAGTTACATACTCAGAATCTGTACTACTGCGCAAATAGGCATGTCTCTGTAGGCAAAAAACTCATTTCTGACAAAGTTGCCCAAATGCATCTCAGAAGTGTGCAACTTGTTCCCTGAGTTAGAAAACGTCGAGAAACATTCGTTTCTGCTAGCGATGTGCTTCTACACTTGTATTTGCTGAACGGTGAAAGCACACAGTAATGCACTTTTCTCCCAGCAAATACACTGTTTCTAAGGAAATGGGAACACACTGAGGAGACACTTGTGGGAGCTACTGTGCCTAAAACTGAGCTTCCCTAAGCACAGGGAAGCAAGAGAAATGCTGATTTCATCAAGCCCAGTTACATACTCAGAATCTGTACTACTGCGCAAATAGGCATGTCTCTGTAGGCAAAAAACTCATTTCTGACAAAGTTGCCCAAATGCATCTCAGAAGTGTGCAACTTGTTCCCTGATTTAGAAAATGTAGAGAAACGGTCATATCTTCTAACGCTGTGCTTCTACACATGTATTTGCTGAACGGTTAAAGCGCACAGTAATGCACTTTTCTCCCAGCAAATACACTGTTCCTAAGGAAATGGGAACACACTGAGGAGACACTTGTGGGAGCTACTGTGACTAAAACTGAGCTTCCCTACGCACAGGGAAGCAAGAGAAATGCTGATTTCATCAAGCCCAGTTACATACTCAGAATCTGTACTACTGCGCAAATAGGCATGAATCTGTAGGCAAAAAACTCATTTCTGACAAAGTTGCCCAAATGCATCTCAGAAGTGTGCAACTTGTTCCCTGAGTTAGAAAACGTCGAGAAACCTTCGTTTCTGCTAGCGCTGTGCTTCTACACATATATTTGCTGAACGGTGAAAGCGCACAGTAATGCACTTTTCTCCCAGCAAATACACTGTTTCTAAGGAAATGGGAACACACTGAGGAGACACTTGTGGGAGCTACTGTGACTAAAACTGAGCTTCCCTACGCACAGGGAAGCAAGAGAAATGCTGATTTCATCAAGCCCAGTTACATACTCAGAATCTGTACTACTGCGCAAATAGGCATGTCTCTGTAGGCAAAAAACTCATTTCTGACAAAGTTGCCCAAATGCATCTCAGAAGTGTGCAACTTGTTCCCTGAGTTAGAAAACGTCGAGAAACGTTCGATTCTGCTAGCGCAGTGCTTCTACACATGCATTTGCTGAACGGTGAAAGCGCACAGTAATGCACTTTTCTCCCAGCAAATACACTGTTCCTAAGGAAATGGGAACACACTGAGGAGACACTTGTGGGAGCTACTGTGACTAAAACTGAGCTTCCCTACGCACAGGGAAGCAAGAGAAATGCTGATTTCATCAAGCCCAGTTACATACTCAGAATCTGTACTACTGCGCAAATAGGCATGAATCTGTAGGCAAAAAACTCATTTCTGACAAAGTTGCCCAAATGCATCTCAGAAGTGTGCAACCTGGTCCCTGAATTAGAAAACGTCGGGAAACGTTCGTTTCTGCTAGCGCTGTGCTTCTACACATGTATTTGCTGAACGGTGAAAGCGCACAGTAATGCACTTTTCTCCCAGCAAATACACTGTTTCTAAGGAAATGGGAACACACTGAGGAGACACTTGTGGGAGCTACTGTGACTAAAACTGAGCTTCCCTACGCACAGGGACGCAAGAGAAATGCTGATTTCATCAAGCCCAGTTACATACTCAGAATCTGTACTACTGTGCAAATAGGCATGTCTCTGTAGGCAAAAAACTCATTTCTGACAAAGTTGCCCAAATGCATATCAGAAGTGTGCAACTTGTTCCCTGATTTAGAAAACGTCGAGAAACGGTCATATCTTCTAACGCTGTGCTTCTACACATGTATTTGCTGAACGGTGAAAGCGCACAGTAATGCACTTTTCTCCCAGCAAATACACTGTTTCTAAGGAAATGGGAACACACTGAGGAGACACTTGTGGGAGCTACTGTGACTAAAACTGAGCTTCCCTACGCACAGGGAAGCAAGAGAAATGCTGATTTCATCAAGCCCAGTTACATACTCAGAATCTGTACTACTGCGCAAATAGGCATGTCTCTGTAGGCAAAAAACTCATTTCTGACAAAGTTGCCCAAATGCATCTCAGAAGTGTGCAACCTGGTCCCTGAATTAGAAAACGTCGGGAAACGTTCGTTTCTGCTAGCGCTGTGCTTCTACATATGTATTTGCTGAACGGTGAAAGCGCACAGTAATGCACTTTTCTCCCAGCAAATACACTGTTTCTAAGGAAATGGGAACACACTGAGGAGACACTTGTGGGAGCTACTGTGACTAAAACTGAGCTTCTCTACGCACAGGGAAGCAAGAGAAATGCTGATTTCATCAAGCCCAGTTACATACTCAGAATCTGTACTTCTCTGTAGGCAAAAAACTCATTTCTGACAAAGTTGCCCAAATGCATCTCAGAAGTGTGCAACTTGTTCCCTGAGTTAGAAAACGTCGAGAAACTTGGTTTCTGCTAGCGCTGTGCTTCTACACATGTATTTGCTGAACGGTGAAAGCGCACAGTAATGCACTTTTCTCCCAGCAATACACTGTTTCTAAGGAAATGGGAACACACTGAGGAGACACTTGTGGGAGCTACTGTGACTAAAACTGAGCTTCCCTACGCACAGGGAAGCAAGAGAAATGCTGATTTCATCAAGCCCAGTTACATACTCAGAATCTGTACTACTGCGCAAATAGGCATGTCTCTTTAGGCAAAAAACTCATTTCTGACAAAGTTGCCCAAATGCATCTCAGAAGTGTGCAACTTGTTCCCTGAGTTAGAAAACGTTGAGAAACGGTCGTTTCTGCTAGCGCTGTGCTTCTACACGTGTATTTGCTGAACGGTGAAAGCACACAGTAATGCACTTTTCTTCCAGAAAATACACTGTTTCTAAGGAACTGGGAACACACTGAGGAGACACTTGTGGGAGCTACTGTGACTAAAACTGAGCTTCCCTACGCACAGGGAAGCAAGAGAAATGCTGATTTCATCAAGCCCAGTTACTTACTCAGAATCTGTACTACTGCGCAAATAGGCATGTCTCTGTAGGCAAAAAACTCATTTCTGACAAAGTTGCCCAAATGCATCTCAGAAGTGTGCAACTTGTTCCCTGAGTTAGAAAACGTCGAGAAACATTCGTTTCTGCTAGCGATGTGCTTCTACACTTGTATTTGCTGAACGGTGAAAGCACACAGTAATGCACTTTTCTCCCAGCAAATACACTGTTTCTAAGGAAATGGGAACACACTGAGGAGACACTTGTGGGAGCTACTGTGCCTAAAACTGAGCTTCCCTAAGCACAGGGAAGCAAGAGAAATGCTGATTTCATCAAGCCCAGTTACATACTCAGAATCTGTACTACTGCGCAAATAGGCATGTCTCTGTAGGCAAAAAACTCATTTCTGACAAAGTTGCCCAAATGCATCTCAGAAGTGTGCAACTTGTTCCCTGAGTTAGAAAACGTCGAGAAACATTCGTTTCTGCTAGCGATGTGCTTCTACACTTGTATTTGCTGAACGGTGAAAGCACACAGTAATGCACTTTTCTCCCAGCAAATACACTGTTTCTAAGGAAATGGGAACACACTGAGGAGACACTTGTGGGAGCTACTGTGCCTAAAACTGAGCTTCCCTAAGCACAGGGAAGCAAGAGAAATGCTGATTTCATCAAGCCCAGTTACATACTCAGAATCTGTACTACTGCGCAAATAGGCATGTCTCTGTAGGCAAAAAACTCATTTCTGACAAAGTTGCCCAAATGCATCTCAGAAGTGTGCAACTTGTTCCCTGATTTAGAAAATGTAGAGAAACGGTCATATCTTCTAACGCTGTGCTTCTACACATGTATTTGCTGAACGGTTAAAGCGCACAGTAATGCACTTTTCTCCCAGCAAATACACTGTTCCTAAGGAAATGGGAACACACTGAGGAGACACTTGTGGGAGCTACTGTGACTAAAACTGAGCTTCCCTACGCACAGGGAAGCAAGAGAAATGCTGATTTCATCAAGCCCAGTTACATACTCAGAATCTGTACTACTGCGCAAATAGGCATGAATCTGTAGGCAAAAAACTCATTTCTGACAAAGTTGCCCAAATGCATCTCAGAAGTGTGCAACTTGTTCCCTGAGTTAGAAAACGTCGAGAAACCTTCGTTTCTGCTAGCGCTGTGCTTCTACACATATATTTGCTGAACGGTGAAAGCGCACAGTAATGCACTTTTCTCCCAGCAAATACACTGTTTCTAAGGAAATGGGAACACACTGAGGAGACACTTGTGGGAGCTACTGTGACTAAAACTGAGCTTCCCTACGCACAGGGAAGCAAGAGAAATGCTGATTTCATCAAGCCCAGTTACATACTCAGAATCTGTACTACTGCGCAAATAGGCATGTCTCTGTAGGCAAAAAACTCATTTCTGACAAAGTTGCCCAAATGCATCTCAGAAGTGTGCAACTTGTTCCCTGAGTTAGAAAACGTCGAGAAACGTTCGATTCTGCTAGCGCAGTGCTTCTACACATGCATTTGCTGAACGGTGAAAGCGCACAGTAATGCACTTTTCTCCCAGCAAATACACTGTTCCTAAGGAAATGGGAACACACTGAGGAGACACTTGTGGGAGCTACTGTGACTAAAACTGAGCTTCCCTACGCACAGGGAAGCAAGAGAAATGCTGATTTCATCAAGCCCAGTTACATACTCAGAATCTGTACTACTGCGCAAATAGGCATGAATCTGTAGGCAAAAAACTCATTTCTGACAAAGTTGCCCAAATGCATCTCAGAAGTGTGCAACCTGGTCCCTGAATTAGAAAACGTCGGGAAACGTTCGTTTCTGCTAGCGCTGTGCTTCTACACATGTATTTGCTGAACGGTGAAAGCGCACAGTAATGCACTTTTCTCCCAGCAAATACACTGTTTCTAAGGAAATGGGAACACACTGAGGAGACACTTGTGGGAGCTACTGTGACTAAAACTGAGCTTCCCTACGCACAGGGACGCAAGAGAAATGCTGATTTCATCAAGCCCAGTTACATACTCAGAATCTGTACTACTGTGCAAATAGGCATGTCTCTGTAGGCAAAAAACTCATTTCTGACAAAGTTGCCCAAATGCATATCAGAAGTGTGCAACTTGTTCCCTGATTTAGAAAACGTCGAGAAACGGTCATATCTTCTAACGCTGTGCTTCTACACATGTATTTGCTGAACGGTGAAAGCGCACAGTAATGCACTTTTCTCCCAGCAAATACACTGTTTCTAAGGAAATGGGAACACACTGAGGAGACACTTGTGGGAGCTACTGTGACTAAAACTGAGCTTCCCTACGCACAGGGAAGCAAGAGAAATGCTGATTTCATCAAGCCCAGTTACATACTCAGAATCTGTACTACTGCGCAAATAGGCATGTCTCTGTAGGCAAAAAACTCATTTCTGACAAAGTTGCCCAAATGCATCTCAGAAGTGTGCAACCTGGTCCCTGAATTAGAAAACGTCGGGAAACGTTCGTTTCTGCTAGCGCTGTGCTTCTACATATGTATTTGCTGAACGGTGAAAGCGCACAGTAATGCACTTTTCTCCCAGCAAATACACTGTTTCTAAGGAACTGGGAACACACTGAGGAGACTCTTGTGGGAGCTACTGTGACTAAAACTGAGCTTCCCTACGCACAGGGAAGCAAGAGAAATGCTGATTTCATCAAGCCCAGTTACATACTCAGAATCTGTACTACTGCGCAAATAAGCATGTCTCTGTAGGTAAAAAACTCATTTCTGACAAAGTTGCCCAAATGCATCTCAGAAGTGTCCAACTTGTTCCCTGAGTTAGAAAACATCGAGAAACGGTCATATCTACTAACGCTGTGCTTCTACACATGTATTTGCTGAACGGTGAAAGCTCACACTAATGCACTTTTCTCCCAGCAAATACACTGTTTCTAAGGAAATGGGAACACACTGAGGAGACACTTGTGGGAGCTACTGTGACTAAAACTGAGCTTCCCTATGCACAGGGAAGCAAGAGAAATGCTGATTTCATCAAGCCCAGTTACATACTCAGAATCTGTACTACTGCGCAAATAGGCATGAATCTGTAGGCAAAAAACTCATTTCTGACAAAGTTGCCCAAATGCATCTCAGAAATGTGCAACTTGTTCCCTGAGTTAGAAAACGTCGAGAAACGGTCGTATCTGCTAGCGCTGTGCTTCTACACATGTACTTGCTGAACGGTGAAATCGCAGAGTAATGCACTTTTCTACCAGCAAATACACTGTTTCTAAGGAAATGGGAACACACTGAGGAGACACTTGTGGGAGCTACTGTGACTGAAACTGAGCTTCCCTACGCACAGGGAAGCAAGAGAAATGCTGATTTCATCAAGCCCAGTTACATACTCAGAATCTGTACTACTGCGCAAATAGGCATGTCTCTGTAGGCAAAAAACTCATTTCTGACAAAGATGCCCAAATGCATCTCAGAAGTGTGCAACTTGTTCTCTGAGTTAGAAAACGTCGAGAAACGTTCGTTTCTGCTAGCACTGTGCTTCTACACATGTATTTGCTGAACGGTGAAAGCGCACAGTAATGCACTTTTCTCCCAGCAAATACACTGTTTCTAAGGAACTGGGAACACACTGAGGAGACACTTGTGGGAGCTACTGTGAGTAAAACTGAGCTTCCCTACGCACAGGGAAGCAAGAGAAATGCTGATTTCATCAAGCCCAGTTACATACTCAGAATCTGTACTACTGCGCAAATAGGCATGTCTCTGTAGGCAAAAAACTCATTTCTGACAACGTTGCCCAAATGCATCTCAGAAATGTGCAACTTGTTCCCTGAGTTAGAAAACGTCGAGAAACGGTCGTTTCTGCTAGCGCTGTGCTTCTACACATGTATTTGCTGAACGGTGAAAGCGCACAGTAATGCACTTTTCTCCCAGCAAATACAATGTTTCTAAGGAAATGGGAACACACTGAGGAGACACTTGTGGGAGCTACTGTGACTAAAACTGAGCTTCCCTACGCACAGGGAAGCAAGAGAAATGCTGATTTCATCAAGCCCAGTTACATACTCAGAATCTGTACTACTGCGCAAATAGGCATGTCTCTGTAGGCAAAAAACTCATTTCTGACAAAGATGCCCAAATGCATCTCAGAAGTGTGCAACTTGTTCTCTGAGTTAGAAAACGTCGAGAAACGTTCGTTTCTGCTAGCACTGTGCTTCTACACATGTATTTGCTGAACGGTGAAAGCGCACAGTAATGCACTTTTCTCCCAGCAAATACACTGTTTCTAAGGAACTGGGAACACACTGAGGAGACACTTGTGGGAGCTACTGTGAGTAAAACTGAGCTTCCCTACGCACAGGGAAGCAAGAGAAATGCTGATTTCATCAAGCCCAGTTACATACTCAGAATCTGTACTACTGCGCAAATAGGCATGTCTCTGTAGGCAAAAAACTCATTTCTGACAACGTTGCCCAAATGCATCTCAGAAATGTGCAACTTGTTCCCTGAGTTAGAATACGTCGAGAAACGTTCGTTTCTGCTAGCGCTGTGCTTCTACACATGTATTTGCTGAACGGTGAAAGCGCACAGTAATGCACTTTTCTCCCAGCAAATACAATGTTTCTAAGGAAATGGGAACACACTGAGGAGACTCTTGTGGGAGCTACTGTGACTAAAACTGAGCTTCCCTACGCACAGGGAAGCAAGAGAAATGCTGATTTCATCAAGCCCAGTTACATACTCAGAATCTGTACTACTGCGCAAATAGGCATGTCTCTGTAGGCAAAAAACTCATTTCTGACAACGTTGCCCAAATGCATCTCAGAAATGTGCAACTTGTTCCCTCAGTTAGAAAACGTCGAGAAACGGTCGTTTCTGCTAGCGCTGTGCTTCTACACATGTATTTGCTGAACGGTGAAAGCGCACAGTAATGCACTTTTCTCCCAGCAAATACAATGTTTCTAAGGAAATGGGAACACACTGAGGAGACACTTGTGGGAGCTACTGTGACTAAAACTGAGCTTCCCTACGCACAGGGAAGCAAGAGAAATGCTGATTTCATCAAGCCCAGTTACATACTCAGAATCTGTACTACTGCGCAAATAGGCATGTCTCTGTAGGCAAAAAACTCATTTCTGACAAAGTTGCCCAAATGCATCTCAGAAGTGTGCCACTTGTTCCCTGAGTTAGAAAACGTCGAGAAACGGTCGTTTCTGCTAGCGCTGTGCTTCTACACATGTATTTGCTGAACGGTGAAAGCGCACAGTAATGCACTTTTCTCCCAGCAAATACACTGTTTCTAAGGAAATGGGAACACACTGAGGAGACACTTGTGGGAGCTACTGTGACTAAAACTGAGCTTCCCTACGCACAGGGAAGCAAGAGAAATGCAGATTTCATGCAGCCCAGTTACATACTCAGAATCTGTACTACTGCGCAAATAGGCATGTCTCTGTAGGCAAAAAACTCATTTTGACAAAGTTGCACAAATGCATCTCAGAAGTGTGCAACTTGTTCCCTGAGTTAGAATACGTCGAGAAATGTTCGTTTCTGCTAGCGCTGTGCTTCTACACATGTATTTGCTGAACGGTGAAAGCGCACAGTAATGCACTTTTCTCCCTGCAAATACACTGTTTCTAAGGAAATGGGAACACACTGAGGAGACACTTGTGGGAGCTACTGTGACTAAAACTGAGCTTCCCTACGCACAGGGAAGCAAGAGAAATGCTGATTTCATCAAGCCCAGTTACATACTCAGAATCTGTACTTCTCTGTAGGCAAAAAACTCATTTCTGACAAAGTTGCCCAAATGCATCTCAGAAGTGTGCAACTTGTTCCCTGAGTTAGAAAACGTCGAGAAACGTTGGTTTCTGCTAGCGCTGTGCTTCTACACATGTATTTGCTGGACAGTGAAAGCGCACAATAATGGACTTTTCTCCCAGCAAATACACTGTTTCTAAGGAAATAGGAACACACTGTGGAGACACTTGTGGGAGCTACTGTGACTAAAACTGAGCTTCCCTACGCACAGGGAAGCAAGAGAAATGCTGATTTCATCAAGCCCAGTTACATACTCAGAATCTGTATTACTGCGCAAATAGGCATGTCTCTGTAGGCAAAAAACTCATTTCTGACAAAGTTGCCCAAATGCATCTCAGAAGTGTGCAACTTGTTCCCTGAGTTAGAAAACGTCGAGAAACGTTCGTTTCTGCTAGCGCTGTGCTTCTACACATGTATTTGCTGAACGGTGAAATCGCACAGTAATGCAATTTTCTCCCAGCAAATACACTGTTTCTAAGGAAATGGGAACACACTGAGGAGACACTTGTGGGAGCTACTGTGACTAAAACTGAGCTTCCCTACGCACAAGGAAGCAAGAGAAATGCAGATTTCATCCAGCCCAGTTACATACTCAGAATCTGTACTACTGCGCAAATAGGCATGTCTCTGTAGGCAAAAAACTCATTTCTGACAAAGTTGCCCAAATGCATCTCAGAAGTGTGCAACTTGTTCCCTGAGTTAGAAAACGTCGAGAAACGGTCGTTTCTGCTAGCGCTGTGCTTCTACACATGTATTTGCTGAACGGTGAAAGCGCACTGTAATGCACTTTTCTCCCAGCAAATACACTGTTTCTAAGGAAATGGGAACACACTGAGGAGACACTTGTTGGAGCTACTGTGACTAAAACTGAGCTTCCCTACGCACAGGGAAGCAAGAGAAATGCAGATTTCATGCAGCCCAGTTACATACTCAGAATCTCTACTACTGCGCAAATAGGCATGTCTCTGTAGGCAAAAAACTCATTTCTGACAAAGTTGCCCAAATGCATCTCAGAAGTGTGCAACTTGTTCCCTGAGTTAGAAAACGTCGAGAAACGTTCGTTTCTGCTAGCGCTGTGCTTCTACACATGTATTTGCTGAACGGTAAAAGCGCACAGTAATGCACTTTTCTCCCAGCAAATACACTGTTTCTAAGGAAATGGGAACACACTGAGGAGACACTTGTGGGAGCTACTGTGACTAAAACTGAGCTTCCCTACGCACAGGGAAGCAAGAGAAATGCTGATTTCATCAAGCCCAGTTACATACTCAGAATCTGTACTACTGCGCAAATAGGCATGTCTCTGTAGGCAAAAAAACTCATTTCTGACAAAGTTGCCCAAATGCATCTCAGAAGTGTGCAACTTGTTCCCTGAGTTAGAAAACGTCGAGAAACCGTCGTTTCTGCTAGCGCTGTGCTTCTACACATGTATTTGCTGAACGGTGAAAGCGCACAGTAATGCACTTTTCTCCCAGCAAATAAACTGTTTCTAAGGAAATGGGAACACACTGAGGAGACACTTGTGGGAGCTACTGTGACTAAAACTGAGCTTCTCTACGCACAGGGAAGCAAGAGAAATGCTGATTTCATCAAGCCCAGTTACATACTCAGAATCTGTACTTCTCTGTAGGCAAAAAACTCATTTCTGACAAAGTTGCCCAAATGCATCTCAGAAGTGTGCAACTTGTTACCTGAGTTAGAAAACGTCGAGAAACGTTGGTTTCTGCTAGCGCTGTGCTTCTACACATGTATTTGCTGAACGGTGAAAGCGCACAGTAATGCACTTTTCTCCCAGCAAATACACTGTTTCTAAGGAAATGGGAACACACTGAGGAGACACTTGTGGGAGCTACTGTGACTAAAACTGAGCTTCCCTACGCACAGGGAAGCAAGAGAAATGCTGATTTCAACAAGCCCAGTTACATACTCAGAGTCTGTACTACTGCGCAAATAGCCATGTCTCTGTAGGCAAAAAACTCATTTCTGACAAAGATGCCCAAATGCATCTCAGAAGAGTGCAACTTGTTCCCTGAGTTAGAAAACGTCGAGAAACGTTCGTTTCTGCTAGCGCTGTGCTTCTACACATGTATTTGCTGAACGGTGAAAGCGCACAGTAATGCACTTTTCTCCCAGCAAAAACACTGTTTCTAAGGAAATGGGAACACACTGAGGAGACACTTGTGGGAGCTACTGTGACTAAAACTGAGCTTCTCTACGCACAGGGAAGCAAGAGAAATGCTGATTTCATCAAGCCCAGTTACATACTCAGAATCTGTACTTCTCTGTAGGCAAAAAACTCATTTCTGACAAAGTTGCCCAAATGCATCTCAGAAGTGTGCAACTTGTTCCCTGAGTTAGAAAACGTCGAGAAACGTTCGTTTCTGCTAGCGCTGTGCTTCTACACATGTATTTGCTGAACGGTGAAAGCGCACAGTAATGCACTTTTCTCCCAGCAAATACACTGTTTCTAAGGAAATGGGAACACACTGAGGAGACACTTGTGGGAGCTACTGGGACTAAAACTGAGCTTCCCTACGCACAGGGAAGCAAGAAAAATGCTGATTTCATCCAGCCCAGTTACATACTCAGAATCTGTACTACTGCGCAAATAGGCATGTCTCTGTAGGCAAAAAACTCATTTCTGACAAAGTTGCCCAAATGCATTTCAGAAATGTGCAACTAGTTCCCTGAGTTACAAAACGTCGAGAAACGGTCGTTTCTGCTAGCGCTGTGCTTCTACACATGTATTTGCTGAACGGTGAAAGCGCACAGTAACGCACTTTTCTCCCAGCAAATACACTGTTTCTAAGGAAATGGGAACACACTGAGGAGACACTTGTGGGAGCTACTGTGACTAAAAATGAGCTTCCCTACGCACAGGGAAGCAAGAGAAATGCAGATTTCATCCAGCCCAGTTACATACTCAGAATCTGTACTACTGCGCAAATATGCATGTCTCTGTACGCAAAAAACTCATTTCTGACAAAGTTGCCCAAATGCATCTCAGAAGTGTGCAACTTGTTCCCTGAGTTAGAATACGTCGAGTAACGTTCGTTTCTGCTAGCGCTGTGCTTCTACACATGTATTTGCTGAACGGTGAAAGCGCACAGTAATGCACTTTTCTCCCAGCAAATACACTGTTTCTAAGGAAATGGGAACATACTGAGGAGACACTTGTGGGAGCTACTGTGACTAAAACTGAGCTTCCCTACGCACAGGGAAGCAAGAGAAATGCTGATTTCATCAAGCCCAGTTACATACTAAGAATCTGTACTACTGCGCAAATAGGCATGTCTCTGTAGGCAAAAAACTCATTTCTGACAAAGTTGCCCAAATGCATCTCAGAAGTGTGCAACTTGTTCCCTGAGTTAGAAAATGTCGAGAAACGGTCGTTTGTGCTAGCGCTGTGCTTCTACACATGTATTTGCTGAACGGTGAAAGCGCACAGTAATGCACTTTTCTCCCAGCAAATACACTGTTTCTAAGGAAATGGGAACACACTGAGGAGACACTTGTGGGAGCTACTGTGACTAAAACTGAGCTTCCCTACGCACAGGGAAGCAAGAGAAATGCTGATTTCATCCAGCCCAGTTACATACTCAGAATCTGTACTACTGCGCAAATAGGCATGTCTCTTTAGGCAAAAAACTCATTTCTGACAAAGTTGCCCAAATGCATCTCAGAAGTGTGCAACTTGTTCCGTGAGTTAGAAAACGTCGAGAAAAGGTCTTTTCTGCTAGCACTGTGCTTCTACACATATACTTGCTGAACGGTGAACGCGCACAGTAATGCACTTTTCTCCCAGCAAATACACTGTTTCTAAGGAAATTGGAACACACAGATAAGACACTTGTGGGAGCTACTGTGACTAAAACTGATCTTCCCTACGCACAGGGAAGCAAGAGAAATGCTGATTTCATCAAGCCCAGTTACATACTCAGAATCTGTACTACTGCGCAAATAGGCATGTCTCTGTAGGCAAAAAACTCATTTCGGACAAAGTTGCCCAAATGCATCTCAGAAGTGTGCAACTTGTTCCCTGAGTTAGAAAACGTCGAGAAACAGTCTTTTCTGCTAGCGCTGTGCTTCTACACATATACTTGCTGAACGGTGAAAGCGCACAGTAATGCACTTTTCTCCCAGCAAATACACTGTTTCTAAGGAAATGGGAACACACAGAGGAGACACTTGTGGGAGCTACTGTGACTAAAACTGATCTTCCCTACGCACAGGGAAGCAAGAGAAATGCTGATTTCATCAAGCCCAGTTACATACTCAGAATCTGTACTACTGCGCAAATAGGCATGTCTCTGTAGGCAAAAAACTCATTTCTGACAAAGTTGCCCAAATGCATCTCAGAAGTGTGCAACTTGTTCCCTGAGTTAGAAAACGTCGAGAAACGGTCATATCTGCTAACGCTGTGCTTCTACACATGTATTTGCTGAAAGGTGAAAGCGCACAGTAACGCACTTTTCTCCCAGCAAATACACTGTTTCTAAGGAAATGGGAACACACTGAGGAGACACTTGTGGGAGCTACTGTGACTAAAACTGAGCTTCCCTACGCACAAGGAAGCAAGAGAAATGCTGATTTCATCAAGCCCAGTTACATACTCAGAATATGTACTACTGCGCAAATAGGCATGTCTCTTTAGGCAAAAAACTCATTTCTGACAAAGTTGCCCAAATGCATCTCAGAAGTGTGCAACTTGTTCCCTGAGTTAGAAAACGTCGAGAAACGGTCGTTTCTTCTAGCGCTGTGCTTCTACACATGTATTTGCTGAACGGTGAAAGCGCACAGTAATGCACTTTTCTCCCAGCAAATACACTGTTTCTAAGGAAATGGGAACACACTGAGGAGACACTTGTGGGAGCTACTGGGACTAAAACTGAGCTTCCCTACGCACAGGGAAGCAAGAGAAATGCTGATTTCATCCAGCCCAGTTACATACTCAGAATCTGTACTACTGCGCAAATAGCCATGTCTCTGTAGGCAAAAAACTCATTTCTGACAAAGTTGCCCAAATGCATCTCAGAAGTGTGCAACTTGTTCCCTGAGTTAGAAAACGTCGAGAAACGGTCGTTTCAGCTAGCGCTGTGCTTCTACACATGTATTTGCTGAACGGTGAAAGCGCACAGTAATGCACTTTTCTCCCAGCAAATACACTGTTTCTAAGGAAATAGGAACACACTGAGGAGACACTTGTGGGAGCTACTGTGACTAAAACTGAGCTTCCCTACTTACAGGGAAGCAAGAGAAATGCTGATTTCATCAAGCCCAGTTACATACTAAGAATCTGTACTACTGCACAAATAGGCATGTCTCTTTAGGCAAAAAACTCATTTCTGACAAAGTTGCCCAAATGCATCTCAGAAGTGTGCAACTTGTTCCCTGAGTTAGAAAACGTCGAGAAACGGTCGTTTCTGCTAGCGCTGTGCTTCTACACATGTACTTGCTGAACGGTGAAAGCGCACAGTAATGCACTTTTCTCCCAGCAAATACACTGTTTCTAAGGAAATGGGAACACACAGAGGAGACACTTGTGGGAGCTACTGTGACTAAAACTGAGCTTCCCTACGAACAGGGAAGCAAGAGAAATGCTGATTTCATCAAGCCCAGTTACATACTCAGAATCTATACTACTGCGCAAATAGGCATGTCTCTGTAGGCAAAAAACTCATTTCTGACAAAGTTCCCCTAATGCATCTCAGAAGTGTGCCACTTGTTCCCTGAGTTAGAAAATGTCGAAAAACGGTAATATCTGCTAACGCTGTGCTTCTACACATGTATTTGCTGAACGGTTAAAGCGCACAGTAATGCACTTTTCTCCCAGCAAATACACTCTTTCTAAGGAAATGGGAACACACTGATGAGACACTTGTGGGAGCTACTGGGACTAAAACTGAGCTTCCCTACGCACAGGGAAGCAAGAGAAATGCTGATTTCATCCAGCCCAGTTACATACTCAGAATCTGTACTATGCGCAAATAGGCATGAATCTGTAGGCAAAAAACTCATTTCTGACAAAGGTGCCCAAATGCATCCCAGAAGTGTGCAACTTGTTCCCTGAGTTAGAAAACGTCGAGAAACGTTGATTTCTGATAGCGCTGTGCTTCTACACATGTATTTGCTGAACGGTGAAAGCGCATAGTAATGCACTTTTCTCCCAGCAAATACACTGTTTCTAAGGAAATGGGAACACACTGAGGAGACACTTGTGGGAGCTACTGGGACTAAAACTGAGCTTCCCTACGCACAGGGAAGCAAGAGAAATGCTGATTTCATCAAGCCCAGTTACATACTCAGAATCTGTACTACTGCGCAAATAGGCGTGAATCTGTAGGCAAAAAACTCATTTCTGACAAAGTTGCCCAAATGCATCTCAGAAGTGTGCAACTTGTTCCCTGAGTTAGAAAACGTCGAGAAACGGTCGTATCTGCTAGCGCTGTGCTTCTACACATGTATTTGCTGAACGTTGAAAGCGCACAGTAATGCACTTTTCTCCCAGCAAATACACTGTTTCTAAGGAAATGTGAACACACTGAGGAGACACTTGTGGGAGCTACTGGGACTAAAACTGAGCTTCCCTACGCACAGGGAAGCAAGAGAAATGCTGATTTCATCAAGCCCAGTTACATACTCAGAATCTGTACTACTGCGCAAATAGGCATGTCTCTGTAGGCAAAAAACTCATTTCTGACAAAGATGCCCAAATGCATCTCAGAAGTGTGCAACTTGTTCTCTGAGTTAGAAAACGTCGAGAAACGTTCGTTTCTGCTAGCACTGTGCTTCTACACATGTATTTGCTGAACAGTGAAAGCGCACAGTAATGCACTTTTCTCCCAGCAAATACACTGTTTCTAAGGAACTGGGAACACACTGAGGAGACACTTGTGGGAGCTACTGTGAGTAAAACTGAGCTTCCCTACGCACAGGGAAGCAAGAGAAATGCTGATTTCATCAAGCCCAGTTACATACTCAGAATCTGTACTACTGCGCAAATAGGCATGTCTCTGTAGGCAAAAAACTCATTTCTGACAACGTTGCCCAAATGCATCTCAGAAATGTGCAACTTGTTCCCTGAGTTAGAAAACGTCGAGAAACGGTCGTATCTGCTAGCGCTGTGCTTCTACACATGTATTTGCTGAACGGTGAAAGCGCACAGTAATGCACTTTTCTCCCAGCAAATACACTGTTTCTAAGGAAATGGGAACACACTGAGGAGACACTTGTGGGAGCTACTGTGACTAAAACTGAGCTTCCCTACGCACAGGGAAGCAAGAGAAATGCTGATTTCATCAAGCCCAGTTACATACTCAGAATCTGTACTACTGCGTAAATAGGCATGTCTGTGTAGGCAAAAAACTCATTTCTGACAAAGATGCCCAAATGCATCTCAGAAGTGTGCAACTTTTTCCCTGAGTTAGAAAACGTCGAGAAACGGTCGTTTCTGCTAGCACTGTGCTTCTACACATGTATTCGTTGAACGGTGAAAGCGCACAGTAATGCACTTTTCTCCCAGCAAATACACTGTTTCTAAGGAAATGGGAACACACTGAGGAGACACTTGTGGGAGCTACTGTGACTAAAACTGAGCTTCCCTACGCACAGGGAAGCAAGAGAAATGCTGATTTCATCAAGCCCAGTTACATACTCAGAATCTGTACTACTGCGCAAATAGGCATGTCTCTGTAGGCAAAAAACTCATTTCTGACAAAGTTGCCCAAATGCATCTCAGAAGTGTGCAACTTGTTCCCTGAGTTAGAAAACGTCGAGAAACGGTCGTTTCAGCTAGCGCTGTGCTTCTACACATGTATTTGTTGAACGGTGAAAGCGCACAGTAATGCACTTTTCACCCAGCAAATACACTGTTTCTAAGGAAATGGGAACACACTGAGGAGACACTTGTGGGAGCTACTGTGACTAAAACTGAGCTTCTCTACGCACAGGGAAGCAAGAGAAATGCTGATTTCATCAAGCCCAGTTACATACTCAGAATCTGTACTTCTCTGTAGGCAAAAAACTCATTTCTGACAAAGTTGCCCAAATGCATCTCAGAAGTGTGCAACTTGTTCCCTGAGTTAGAAAACGTCAAGAAACGTTGGTTTCTGCTAGCGCTGTGCTTCTACACATGTATTTGCTGAACGGTGAAAGCGCACAGTAATGCACTTTTCTCCCAGCAAATACACTGTTTCTAAGGAAATGGGAACACACTGAGGAGACACTTGTGGGAGCTACTGTGACTAAAACTGAGCTTCCGTACGCACAGGGAAGCAAGAGAAATGCTGATTTCATCAAGCCCAGTTACATACTCAGAATCTGTACTACTGCGCAAATAGGCATGTCTCTGTAAGCAAAAAACTCATTTCTGACAAAGTTGCCCAAATGCATCTCAGAAGTGTGCAACTTGTTCCCTGAGTTAGAAAACGTCGAGAAACCGTCGTTTCTGCTAGCGCTGTGCTTCTACACATGTATTTGCTGAACGGTGAAAGCGCACAGTAATGCACTTTTCTCCCAGCAAATACACTGTTTCTAAGGAAATGGGAACACACTGAGGAGACACTTGTGGGAGCTACTGTGACTAAAACTGAGCTTCTCTACGCACAGGGAAGCAAGAGAAATGCTGATTTCATCAAGCCCAGTTACATACTCAGAATCTGTACTTCTCTGTAGGCAAAAAACTCATTTCTGACAAAGTTGCCCAAATGCATCTCAGAAGTGTGCAACTTGTTCCCTGAGTTAGAAAACGTCGAGAAACGGTCGTTTCTGCTAGCGCTGTGCTTCTACACATGTATTTGCTGAACGGTGAAAGCGCACAGTAATGCACTTTTCTCCCAGCAAATACACTGTTTCTAAGGAAATGAGAACACACTGAGGAGACACTTGTGGGAGCTACTGGGACTAAAACTGAGCTTCCCTACGCACAGGGAAGCAAGAGAAATGCAGATTTCATGCAGCCCAGTTACATACTCAGAATCTGTACTACTGCGCAAATAGGCATGTCTCTGTAGGCAAAAAACTCATTTTGACAAAGTTGCACAAATGCATCTCAGAAGTGTGCAACTTGTTTCCTGAGTTAGAATACGTCGAGAAATGTTCGTTTCTGCTAGCGCTGTGCTTCTACACATGTATTTGCTGAACGGTGAAAGCGCACAGTAATGCACTTTTCTCCCTGCAAATACCCTGTTTCTAAGGAAATGGGAACACACTGAGGAGACACTTGTGGGAGCTACTGTGACTAAAACTGAGCTTCCCTACGCACAGGGAAGCAAGAGAAATGCTGATTTCATCAAGCCCAGTTACATACTCAGAATCTGTACTTCTCTGTAGGCAAAAAACTCATTTCTGACAAAGTTGCCCAAATGCATCTCAGAAGTGTGCAACTTGTTCCCTGAGTTAGAAAACGTCGAGAAACGTTGGTTTCTGCTAGCGCTGTGCTTCTACACATGTATTTGCTGGACAGTGAAAGCGCACAATAATGGACTTTTCTCCCAGCAAATACACTGTTTCTAAGGAAATAGGAACACACTGAGGAGACACTTGTTGGAGCTACTGTGACTAAAACTGAGCTTCCCTACGCACAGGGAAGCAAGAGAAATGCTGATTTCATCAAGCCCAGTTACATACTCAGAATCTGTACTACTGCGCAAATAGGCATGTCTCTGTAGGCAAAAAACTCATTTCTGACAAAGTTGCCCAAATGCATCTCATAAGTGTGCAACTTGTTCCTTGAGTTAGAAAACGTCGAGAAACGTTCGTTTCTGCTAGCGCTGTGCTTCTACACATGTATTTGCTGAACGGTGAAAGCGCACAGTAATGCACTTTTCTCCCAGCAAATACACTGTTTCTAAGGAAATGGGAACACACTGAGGAGACACTTGTTGGAGCTACTGTGACTAAAACTGAGCTTCCCTACGCACAGGGAAGCAAGAGAAATGCAGATTTCATGCAGCACAGTTACATACTCAGAATCTCTACTACTGCGCAAATAGGCATGTCTCTGTAGGCAAAAAACTCATTTCTGACAAAGTTGCACAAATGCATCTCAGAAGTGTGCAACTTGTTCCCTGAGTTAGAATACGTCGAGAAACGTTCGTTTCTGCTAGCGCTGTGCTTCTACACATGTATTTGCTGCACGGTGAAAGCGCACAGTAATGCACTTTTCTCCCAGCAAATACACTGTTTCTAAGGAAATGGGAACACACTGAGGAGACACTTGTGGGAGCTACTGTGACTAAAACTGAGCTTCCCTACGCACAGGGAAGCAAGAGAAATGCTGATTTCATCAAGCCCAGTTACATACTCAGAATCTGTACTACTGCGCAAATAGGCATGTCTCTGTAGGCAAAAAACTCATTTCTGACAAAGTTGCCCAAATGCATCTCAGAAGTGTGCAACTTGTTCCCTGAGTTAGAAAACGTCGAGAAACCATCGTTTCTGCTAGCGCTGTGCTTCTACACATGTATTTGCTGAACGGTGAAAGCGCACAGTAATGCACTTTTCTCCCAGCAAATAAACTGTTTCTAAGGAAATGGGAACACACTGAGGAGACACTTGTGGGAGCTACTGTGACTAAAACTGAGCTTCTCTACGCACAGGGAAGCAAGAGAAATGCTGATTTCACCAAGCCCAGTTACATACTCAGAATCTGTACTTCTCTGTAGGCAAAAAACTCATTTCTGACAAAGTTGCCCAAATGCATCTCAGAAGTGTGCAACTTGTTCCCTGAGTTAGAAAACGTCGAGAAACGTTCGTTTCTGCTAGCGCTGTGCTTCTACACATGTATTTGCTGAACGGTGAAATCGCACAGTAATGCACTTTTCTCCCAGCAAATACACTGTTTCTAAGGAAATGGGAACACACTGAGGAGACACTTGTGGGAGCTACTGTGACTAAAACTGAGCTTCCCTACGCACAGGGAAGCAAGAGAAATGCAGATTTCATGCAGCCCAGTTACATACTCAGAATCTGTACTACTGCGCAAATAGGCATGTCTCTGTAGGCAAAAAACTCATTTCTGACAAAGTTGCCCAAATGCATCTCAGAAGTGTGCAACTTGTTCCCTGAGTTAGAAAACGTCGAGAAACGGTCGTTTCTGCTAGCGCTGTGCTTCTACACATGTATTTGCTGAACGGTGAAAGCGCACAGTAATGCACTTTTCTCCCAGCAAATACACTGTTTCTAAGGAAATGGGAACACACTGAGGAGACACTTGTTGGAGCTACTGTGACTAAAACTGAGCTTCCCTACGCACAGGGAAGCAAGAGAAATGCAGATTTCATGCAGCACAGTTACATACTCAGAATCTCTACTACTGCGCAAATAGGCATGTCTCTGTAGGCAAAAAACTCATTTCTGACAAAGTTGCACAAATGCATCTCAGAAGTGTGCAACTTGTTCCCTGAGTTAGAATACGTCGAGAAACGTTCGTTTCTGCTAGCGCTGTGCTTCTACACATGTATTTGCTGAACGGTGAAAGCGCACAGTAATGCACTTTTCTCCCAGCAAATACACTGTTTCTAAGGAAATGGGAACACACTGAGGAGACACTTGTGGGAGCTACTGTGACTAAAACTGAGCTTCCCTACGCACAGGGACGCAAGAGAAATGCTGATTTCATCAAGCCCAGTTACATACTCAGAATCTGTACTACTGCGCAAATAGGCATGTCTCTGTAGGCAAAAAACTCATTTCTGACAAAGTTGCCCAAATGCATCTCAGAAGTGTGCAACTTGTTCCCTGAGTTAGAAAACGTCGAGAAACCATCGTTTCTGCTAGCGCTGTGCTTCTACACATGTATTTGCTGAACGGTGAAAGCGCACAGTAATGCACTTTTCTCCCAGCAAATAAACTGTTTCTAAGGAAATGGGAACACACTGAGGAGACACTTGTGGGAGCTACTGTGACTAAAACTGAGCTTCTCTACGCACAGGGAAGCAAGAGAAATGCTGATTTCACCAAGCCCAGTTACATACTCAGAATCTGTACTTCTCTGTAGGCAAAAAACTCATTTCTGACAAAGTTGCCCAAATGCATCTCAGAAGTGTGCAACTTGTTCCCTGAGTTAGAAAACGTCGAGAAACGGTCGTTTCTGCTAGCGCTGTGCTTCTACACATGTATTTGCTGAACGGTGAAAGCACACAGTAACGCACTTTTCTCCCAGCAAATACACTGTTTCTAAGGAAATGGGAACACACTGAGGAGACACTTGTGGGAGCTACTGGGACTAAAACTGAGCTTCCCTACGCACAGGGAAGCAAGAAAAATGCTGATTTCATCCAGCCCAGTTACATACTCAGAATCTGTACTACTGCGCAAATAGGCATGTCTCTGTAGGCAAAAAACTCATTTCTGACAAAGTTGCCCAAATGCATTTCAAAAATGTGCAACTAGTTCCCTGAGTTACAAAACGTCGAGAAACGGTCGTTTCTGCTAGCGCTGTGCTTCTACACATGTATTTGCTGAACGGTGAAATCGCAGAGTAATGCACTTTTCTCCCAGCAAATACACTGTTTCTAAGGAAATGGGAACACACTGATGAGACACTTGTGGGAGCTATTGTGACTAAAAATGAGCTTCCCTACGCACAGGGAAGGAAGAGAAATGCAGATTTCATCCAGCCCAGTTACATACTCAGAATCTGTACTACTTCGCAAATATGCATGTCTCTGTACGCAAAAAACTCATTTCTGACAAAGTTGCCCAAATGCATCTCAGAAGTGTGCAACTTGTTCCCTGAGTTAGAATACGTCGAGAAACGTTCGTTTCTGCTAGCGCTGTGCTTCTACACATGTATTTGCTGAACGGTGAAAGCGCACAGTAATGCACTTTTCTCCCAGCAAATACACTGTTTCTAAGGAAATGGGAACATACTGAGGAGACACTTGTGGGAGCTACTGTGACTAAAACTGAGCTTCCCTACGCACAGGGAAGCAAGAGAAATGCTGATTTCATCATGCCCAGTTACCTACTCAGAATCTGTACTACTGCGCAAATAGGCATGTCTCTGTAGGCAAAAAACTCATTTCTGACAAAGTTGCCCAAATGCATCTCAGAAGTGTGCAACTTGTTCCCTGAGTTAGAAAACGTCGAGAAACGGTCGTTTGTGCTAGCGCTGTGCTTCTACACATGTATTTGCTGAACGGTGAAAGCGCACAGTAATGCACTTTTCTCCCAGCAAATACACTGTTTCTAAGGAAATGGGAACACACTGAGGAGACACTTGTGGGAGCTACTGTGACTAAAACTGAGCTTCCCTACGCACAGGGAATCAAGAGAAATGCTGATTTCATCCAGCCCAGTTACATACTCAGAATCTGTACTACTGCACAAATAGGCATGTCTCTTTAGGCAAAAAACTCATTTCTGACAAAGTTGCCCAAATGCATCTCAGAAGTGTGCAACTTGTTCCCTGAGTTAGAAAACGTCGAGAAACGGTCTTTTCTGCTAGCGCTGTGCTTCTACACATATACTTGCTGAACGGTGAAAGCGCACAGTAATGCACTTTTCTCCCAGCAAATACACTGTTTCTAAGGAAATTGGAACACACAGATAAGACACTTGTGGGAGCTACTGTGACTAAAACTGATCTTCCCTACGCACAGGGAAGCAAGAGAAATGCTGATTTCATCAAGCCCAGTTACATACTCAGAATCTGTACTACTGCGCAAATAGGCATGTCTCTGTAGGCAAAAAACTCATTTCTGACAAAGTTGCCCAAATGCATCTCAGAAGTGTGCAACTTGTTCCCTGAGTTAGAAAACGTCGAGAAACAGTCTTTTCTGCTAGCGCTGTGCTTCTACACATATACTTGCTGAACGGTGAAAGCGCACAGTAATGAACTTTTCTCCCAGCAAATACACTGTTTCTAAGGAAATGGGAACACACAGAGGAGACACTTGTGGGAGCTACTGTGACTAAAACTGATCTTCCCTACGCACAGGGAAGCAAGAGAAATGCTGATTTCATCAAGCCCAGTTACATACTCAGAATCTGTACTACTGCGCAAATAGGCATGTCTCTGTAGGCAAAAAACTCATTTCTGACAAAGTTGCCCAAATGCTTCTCAGAAGTGTGCAACTTGTTCCCTGAGTTAGAAAACGTCGAGAAACGGTCATATCTGCTAACGCTGTGCTTCTACACATGTATTTGCTGAACGGTGAAAGCGCACAGTAACGCACTTTTCTCTCAGCAAATACACTGTTTCTAAGGAAATGGGAACACACTGAGGAGACACTTGTGGGAGCTACTGTGACTAAAACTGAGCTTCCCTACGCACAAGGAAGCAAGAGAAATGCTGATTTCATCAAGCCCAGTTACATACTCAGAATATGTACTACTGCGCAAATAGGCATGTCTCTTTAGGCAAAAAACTCATTTCTGACAAAGTTGCCAAAATGCATCTCAGAAGTGTGCAACTTGTTCCCTGAGTTAGAAAACGTCGAGAAACGGTCGTTTCTTCTAGCGCTGTGCTTCTACACATGTATTTGCTGAACGGTGAAAGCGCACAGTAATGCACTTTTCTCCCAGCAAATACACTGTTTCTAAGGAAATGGGAACACACTGAGGAATCACTTGTGGGAGCTACTGTGACTAAAACTGAGCTTCCCTACGCACAGGGAAGCAAGAGAAATGCTGATTTCATCCAGCCCAGTTACATACTCAGAATCTGTACTACTGCGCAAATAGGCATGTCTCTGTAGGCAAAAAACTCATTTCTGACAAAGTTGCCCAAATGCATCTCAGAAGTGTGCAACTTGTTCCCTGAGTTAGAAAACGTCGAGAAACGGTCGTTTCAGCTAGCGCTGTGCTTCTACACATGTATTTGCTGAACGGTGAAAGCGCACAGTAATGCACTTTTCTCCCAGCAAATACACTGTTTCTAAGGAAATAGGAACACACTGAGGAGACACTTGTGGGAGCTACTGTGACTAAAACTGAGCTTCCCTACTTACAGGGAAGCAAGAGAAATGCTGATTTCATCAAGCCCAGTTACATACTAAGAATCTGTACTACTGCACAAATAGGCATGTCTCTTTAGGCAAAAAACTCATTTCTGACAAAGTTGCCCAAATGCATCTCAGAAGTGTGCAACTTGTTCCCTGAGTTAGAAAACGTCGAGAAACAGTCGTTTCTGCTAGCGCTGTGCTTCTACACATGTACTTGCTGAACGGTGAAAGCGCACAGTAATGCACTTTTCTCCCAGCAAATACACTGTTTCTAAGGAAATGGGAACACACAGAGGAGACACTTGTGGGAGCTACTGTGACTAAAACTGAGCTTCCCTACGAACAGGGAAGCAAGAGAAATGCTGATTTCATCAAGCCCAGTTACATACTCAGAATCTATACTACTGCGCAAATAGGCATGTCTCTGTAGGCAAAAAACTCATTTCTGACAAAGTTCCCCTAATGCATCTCAGAAGTGTGCCACTTGTTCCCTGAGTTAGAAAATGTCGAAAAACGGTAATATCTGCTAACGCTGTGCTTCTACACATGTATTTGCTGAACGGTTAAAGCGCACAGTAATGCACTTTTCTCCCAGCAAATACACTGTTTCTAAGGAAATGGGAACACACTGATGAGACACTTGTGGGAGCTACTGGGACTAAAACTGAGCTTCCCTACGCACAGGGAAGCAAGAGAAATGCTGATTTCATCCAGCCCAGTTACATACTCAGAATCTGTACTATGCGCAAATAGGCATGTCTCTTTAGGCAAAAAACTCATTTCTGACAAAGTTGCCCAAATGCATCCCAGAAGTGTGCAACTTGTTCCCTGAGTTAGAAAACGTCGAGAAACGTTGATTTCTGATAGCGCTGTGCTTCTACACATGTATTTGCTGAACGGTGAAAGCGCATAGTAACGCACTTTTCTCCCAGCAAATACACTGTTTCTAAGGAAATGGGAACACACTGAGGAGACACTTGTGGGAGCTACTGTGACTAAAACTGAGCTTCCCTACGCACAGGGAAGCAAGAGAAATGCTGATTTCATCAAGCCCAGTTACATACTCAGAATCTGTACTACTGCGCAAATAGGCATGAATCTGTAGGCAAAAAACTCATTTCTGACAAAGTTGCCCAAATGCATCTCAGAAGAGTGCAACTTGTTCCCTGAGTTAGAAAACGTCGAGAAACGGTCGTATCTGCTAGCGCTGTGCTTCTACACATGTATTTGCTGAACGTTGAAAGCGCACAGTAATGCACTTTTCTCCCAGCAAATACACTGTTTCTAAGGAAATGTGAACACACTGAGGAGACACTTGTGGGAGCTACTGGGACTAAAACTGAGCTTCCCTACGCACAGGGAAGCAAGAGAAATGCTGATTTCATCAAGCCCAGTTACATACTCAGAATCTGTACTACTGCGAAAATAGGCATGAATCTGTAGGCAAAAAACTCATTTCTGACAAAGTTGCCCAAATGCATCTCAGAAGTTTGCAACTTGTTCCCTGAGTTAGAAAATGTCGAGAAACGGTCGTATCTGCTAGCGCTGTGCTTCTACACATGTATTTGCTGAACGGTGAAAGCGCACAGTAATGCACTTTTCTCCCAGCAAATACACTATTTCTAAGGAAATGGGAACACACTGAGGAGACACTTTTGGGAGCTACTGGGACCAAAACTGAGCTTCCCTACGCACAGGAAAGCAAGAGAAATGCTGATTTCATCAAGCCCAGTTACATACTCAGAATCTGTACTACTGCGCAAATAGGCATGTCTCTGTAGGCAAAAAACTCATTTCTGACAAAGATGCCCAAATGCATCTCAGAAGTGTGCAACTTGTTCCCTGAGTTAGAAAACGTCGAAAAACGTTCGTTTCTGCTGGCACTGTGCTTCTACACATGTATTTGCTGAACGGTGAAAGTGCACAGTAATGCACTTTTCTCCCAGCAAATACACTGTTTCTAAGGAAATGGGAACACACTGAGGAGACACTTGTGGGAGCTACTGTGACTAAAACTGAGCTTCCCTACGCACAGGGAAGCAAGAGAAATGCTGATTTCATCAAGCCCAGTTACATACTCAGAATCTGTACTACTGCGCAAATAGGCATGTCTCTGTAGGCAAAAAACTCATTTCTGACAATGTTTCCTAATGCATCTCAGAAGTGTGCAACTTGTTCCCTGAGTTAGAAAACGTCGAGAAACGGTCGTTTCTGCTAGCGCTATGCTTCTACACATGTATTTGCTGAACGGTGAAAGCGCACAGTAATGCACTTTTCTCCGAGCAAATACACTGTTTCTAAGGAAATGGGAACACACTGAGGAGACACTTGTGGGAGCTACTGTGACTAAAACTGAGCTTCCCTACGCAAAGGGAAGCAAGAGAAATGCTGATTTCATCAAGCCCAGTTACATACTCAGAATCTGTACTACTGCGCAAATAGGCATGTCTCTGTAGGCAAAAAACTCATTTCTGACAAAGTTGCCCAAATGCATCTCAGAAGTGTGCAACTTGTTCCCTGAGTTAGAAAACGTCGAGAAACAGTCTTTTCTGCTAGCGCTGTGCTTCTACACATATACTTGCTGAACGGTGAAAGCGCACAGTAATGCACTTTTCTCCCAGCAAATACACTGTTTCTAAGGATATGGGAAGACACAGAGGAGACACTTGTGGGAGCTACTGTGACTAAAACTGATCTTCCCTACGCACAGGGAAGCAAGAGAAATGCTGATTTCATCAAGCCCAGTTACATACTCAGAATCTGTACTACTGCGCAAATAGGCATGTCTCTGTAGGCAAAAAACTCATTTCTGACAAAGTTGCCCAAATGCATCTCAGAAGTGTGCAACTTGTTCCCTGAGTTAGAAAACGTCGAGAAACGGTCATATCTGCTAACGCTGTGCTTCTACACATGTATTTGCTGAACGGTGAAAGCGCACAGTAACGCACTTTTCTCCCAGCAAATACACTGTTTCTAAGCAACTGGGAACACACTGAGGAGACACTTGTGGGAGCTACTGTGACTAAAACTGAGCTTCCCTACGCACAAGGAAGCAAGAGAAATGCTGATTTCATCAAGCCCAGTTACATACTCAGAATATGTACTACTGCGCAAATAGGCATGTCTCTTTAGGCAAAAAACTCATTTCTGACAAAGTTGCCCAAATGCATCTCAGAAGTGTGCAACATGTTCCCTGAGTTAGAAAACGTCGAGAAACTGTCGTTTCTGCTAGCGCTGTGCTTCTACACATGTATTTGCTGAACGGTGAAAGCGCACAGTAATGCACTTTTCTCCCAGCAAATACACTGTTTCTAAGGAAATGGGAACACACTGAGGAGACACTTGTGGGAGCTACTGTGACTAAAACTGAGCTTCCCTACGCACAAGGAAGCAAGAGAAATGCTGATTTCATCAAGCCCAGTTACATACTCAGAATCTGTACTACTGTGCAAATAGGCATGTCTCTGTAGGCAAAAAACTCATTTCTGACAAAGTTGCCCAAATGCATCTCAGAAGTGTGCAACTTGTTCCCTGAGTTAGAAAACGTCGAGAAACGGTCGTTTCAGCTAGCGCTGTGCTTCTACACATGTATTTGCTGAACGGTGAAAGCGCACAGTAATGCACTTTTCTCCCAGCAAATACACTGTTTCTAAGGAAATAGGAACACACTGAGGAGACACTTGTGGGAGCTACTGTGACTAAAACTGAGCTTCCCTACTTACAGGGAAGCAAGAGAAATGCTGATTTCATCAAGCCCAGTTACATACTCAGAATCTGTACTACTGCACAAATAGGCATGTCTCTTTAGGCAAAAAACTCATTTCTGACAAAGTTGCCCAAATGCATCTCAGAAGTGTGCAACTTGTTCCCTGAGTTAGAAAACGTCGAGAAACGGTCTTTTCTGCTAGCGCTGTGCTTCTACACATGTACTTGCTGAACGGTGAAAGCGCACAGTAATGCACTTTTCTCCCAGCAAATACACTGTTTCTAAGGAAATGGGAACACACAGAGGAGACACTTGTGGGAGCTACTGTGACTAAAACTGAGCTTCCCTACGCACAGGGAAGCAAGAGAAATGCTGATTTCATCAAGCCCAGTTACATACTCAGAATCTATAGTACTGCGCAAATAGGCATGTCTCTGTAGGCAAAAAACTCATTTCTGACAAAGTTCCCCTAATGCATCTCAGAAGTGTGCCACTTGTTCCCTGAGTTAGAAAATGTCGAAAAACGGTAATATCTGCTAACGCTGTGCTTCTACACATGTATTTGCTGAACGGTGAAAGCGCACAGTAATGCACTTTTCTTCCAGCAAATACACTGTTTCTAAGGAAATGGGAACACACTGAGGAGACACTTGTGGGAGCTACTGTGACTAAAACTGAGCTTCCCTACGCACAGGGAAGCAAGAGAAATGCTGATTTCATCAAGCCCAGTTACATACTCAGAATCTGTACTACTGCGCAAATAGGCATGTCTCTGTAGGCAAAAAACTCATTTCTGACAAAGATGCCCAAATGCATCTCAGAAGTGTGCAACTTGTTCCCTGAGTTAGAACACGTCGAGAAACGTTCGTTTCTGCTAGCACTGTGCTCCTACACATGTATTTGCTGAACGGTGAAAGCGCACAGTAATGCACTTTTCTCCCAGCAAATACACTGTTTCTAAAGAAATGGGAACACACTGAGGAGACACTTGTGGGAGCTACTGTGACTAAAACTGAGCTTCCCTACGCACAGGGAAGCAAGAGAAATGCTGATTTCATCCAGCCCAGTTACATACTCAGAATCTGTACTACTGCGCAAATAGGCATGTCTCTGTAGGCAAAAAACTCATTTCTGACAAAGTTGCCCAAATGCATCTCAGAAGTGTGCAACTTGTTCCCTGAGTTAGAAAACGTCGAGAAACGGTCGTTTGTGCTAGCACTGTGCTTCTACATATGTATTTGCTGAACGGTGAAAGCGCACAGTAATGCACTTTTCTCCAAGCAAATACACTGTTTCTAAGGAAATGGGAACACACAGAGGAGACACTTGTGGGAGCTACTGTGACTAAAACTGAGCTTCCCTACGCACAGGGAAGCAAGAGAAATGCTGATTTCATCAAGCCCAGTTACATACTCAGAATCTGTACTACTGCGCAAATAGGCATGTCTCTGTAGGCAAAAAACTCATTTCTGACAAAGTTGCTAAAATGCATCTCAGAAGTGTGCAACTTGTTCCCTGAGTTAGAAAACGTCGAGAAACAGTCTTTTCTGCTAGCGCTGTGCTTCTACACATATACTTGCTGAACGGTGAATGCGCACAGTAATGCACTTTTCTCCCAGCAAATACACTGTTTCTAAGGAAATGGGTACACACAGAGGAGACACTTGTGGGAGCTACTGTGACTAAAACTGATCTTCCCTACGCACAGGGAAGCAAGAGAAATGCTGATTTCATCAAGCCCAGTTACATACTCAGAATCTGTACTACTGCGCAAATAGGCATGTCTCTGTAGGCAAAAAACTCATTTCTGACAAAGTTGCCCAAATGCTTCTCAGAAGTGTGCAACTTGTTCCCTGAGTTAGAAAACGTCGAGAAACGGTCATATCTGCTAACGCTGTGCTTCTACACATGTATTTGCTGAACGGTGAAAGCGCACAGTAACGCACTTTTCTCCCAGCAAATACACTGTTTCTAAGGAAATGGGAACACACTGAGGAGACACTTGTGGGAGCTACTGTGACTAAAACTGAGCTTCCCTACGCACAAGGAAGCAAGAGAAATGCTGATTTCATCAAGCCCAGTTATATACTCAGAATATGTACTACTGCGCAAATAGGCATGTCTCTTTAGGCAAAAAACTCATTTCTGACAAAGTTGCCCAAATGCATCTCAGAAGTGTGCAACATGTTCCCTGAGTTAGAAAACGTCGAGAAACGTTGGTTTCTGCTAGCGCTGTGCTTCTACACATGTATTTGCTGAACGGTGAAAGCGCACAGTAATGCACTTTTCTCCCAGCAAATACACTGTTTCTAAGGAAATGGGAACACACTGAGGAGACACTTGTGGGAGCTACTGTGACTAAAACTGAGCTTCCCTACGCACAAGGAAGCAAGAGAAATGCTGATTTCATCAAGCCCAGTTACATACTCAGAATCTGTACTACTGCGCAAATAGGCATGTCTCTTTAGGCAAAAAACTCATTTCTGACAAAGTTGCCCAAATGCATCTCAGAAGTGTGCAACTTGTTCCCTGAGTTAGAAAACGTCGAGAAACGGTCGTTTCTTCTAGCGCTGTGCTTCTACACATGTATTTGCTGAACGGTGAAAGCGCACAGTAATGCACTTTTCTCCCAGCAAATACACTGTTTCTAAGGAAATGGGAACACACTGAGGAGACACTTGTGGGAGCTACTGTGACTAAAACTGAGCTTCCCTACGCACAGGGAAGCAAGAGAAATGCTGATTTCATCCAGCCCAGTTGCATACTCAGAATCTGTACTACTGTGCAAATAGGCATGTTTCTGTAGGCAAAAAACTCATTTCTGACAAAGTTGCCCAAATGCATCTCAGAAGTGTGCAACTTGTTCCCTGAGTTAGAAAACGTCGAGAAACGGTCGTTTCAGCTAGCGCTGTGCTTCTACACATGTATTTGCTGAACGGTGAAAGCGCACAGTAATGCACTTTTCTCCCAGGAAATACACTGTTTCTAAGGAAATAGGAACACACTGAGGAGACACTTGTGGGAGCTACTGTGACTAAAACTGAGCTTCCCTACTTACAGGGAAGCAAGAGAAATGCTGATTTCATCAAGCCCAGTTACATACTCAGAATCTGTACTACTGCACAAATAGGCATGTCTCTTTACGCAAAAAACTCATTTCTGACAAAGTTGCCCAAATGCATCTCAGAAGTGTGCAACTTGTTCCCTGAGTTAGAAAACGTCGAGAAACGGTCTTTTCTGCTAGCGCTGTGTTTCTACACATGTACTTGCTGAACGGTTAAAGCGCACAGTAATGCACTTTTCTCCCAGCAAATACACTGTTTCTAAGGAAATGGGAACACAATGAGGAGACACTTGTGGGAGCTACTGGGACTAAAACTGAGCTTCCCTACGCACAGGGAAGCAAGAGAAATGCTGATTTCATCCAGCCCAGTTACATACTCAGAATCTGTACTATGCGCAAATAGGCATGTCTCTGTAGGCAAAAAATTCATTTCTGACAAAGTTGCCCAAATGCATCTCAGAAGTGTGCAACTTGTTCCCTGAGTTAGAAAACGTCGAGAAACGGTCGTTTCTGCTAGCGCTATGCTTCTACACATGTATTTGCTGAACGGTGAAAGCGCACAGTAATGCACTTTTCTCCGAGCAAATACACTGTTTCTAAGGAACTGGGAACACACTGAGGAGACACTTGTGGGAGCTACTGTGACTAAAACTGAGCTTCCCTACGCACAGGGAAGCAAGAGAAATGCTGATTTCATCAAGCCCAGTTACATACTCAGAATCTGTACTACTGCGCAAATAGGCATGTCTCTGTAGGCAAAAAACTCATTTCTGACAAAGTTGCTCAAATGCATCTCAGAAGTGTGCAACTTGTTCCCTGAGTTAGAAAACGTCGAGAAACAGTCTTTTCTGCTAGCGCTGTGCTTCTACACATATACTTGCTGAACGGTGAAAGCGCACAGTAATGCACTTTTCTCCCAGCAAATACACTGTTTCTAAGGAAATGGGTACACACAGAGGAGACACTTGTGGGAGCTACTGTGACTAAAACTGATCTTCCCTACGCACAGGGAAGCAAGAGAAATGCTGATTTCATCAAGCCCAGTTACATACTCAGAATCTGTACTACTGCGCAAATAGGCATGTCTCTGTAGGCAAAAAACTCATTTCTGACAAAGTTGCCCAAATGCTTCTCAGAAGTGTGCAACTTGTTCCCTGAGTTAGAAAACGTCGAGAAACGGTCATATCTGCTAACGCTGTGCTTCTACACATGTATTTGCTGAACGGTGAAAGCGCACAGTAACGCACTTTTCTCCCAGCAAATACACTGTTTCTAAGGAAATGGGAACACACTGAGGAGACACTTGTGGGAGCTACTGTGACTAAAACTGAGCTTCCCTACGCACAAGGAAGCAAGAGAAATGCTGATTTCATCAAGCCCAGTTACATACTCAGAATATGTACTACTGTGCAAATAGGCATGTCTCTTTAGGCAAAAAACTCATTTCTGACAAAGTTGCCCAAATGCATCTCAGAAGTGTGCAACATGTTCCCTGAGTTAGAAAACGTCGAGAAACGTTGGTTTCTGCTAGCGCTGTGCTTCTACACATGTATTTGCTGAACGGTGAAAGCGCACAGTAATGCACTTTTCTCCCAGCAAATACACTGTTTCTAAGGAAATGGGAACACACTGAGGAGACACTTGTGGGACCTACTGTGACTAAAACTGAGCTTCCCTACGCACAAGGAAGCAAGAGAAATGCTGATTTCATCAAGCCCAGTTACATACTCAGAATCTGTACTACTGCGCAAATAGGCATGTCTCTTTAGGCAAAAAACTCATTTCTGACAAAGTTGCCCAAATGCATCTCAGAAGTGTGCAACTTGTTCCCTGAGTTAGAAAACATCGAGAAACGGTCGTTTCTTCTAGCGCTGTGCTTCTACACATGTATTTGCTGAACGGTGAAAGCGCACAGTAATGCACTTTTCTCCCAGCAAATACACTGTTTCTAAGGAAATGGGAACACACTGAGGAGACACTTGTGGGAGCTACTGGGACTAAAACTGAGCTTCCCTACGCACAGGGAAGCAAGAGAAATGCTGATTTCATCCAGCCCAGTTACATACTCAGAATCTGTACTACTGTGCAAATAGGCATGTCTCTGTAGGCAAAAAACTCATTTCTGACAAAGTTGCCCAAATGCATCTCAGAAGTGTGCAACTTGTTCCCTGAGTTAGAAAACGTCGAGAAACGGTCGTTTCAGCTAGCGCTGTGCTTCTACACATGTATTTGCTGAACGGTGAAAGCGCACAGTAATGCACTTTTCTCCCAGCAAATACACTGTTTCTAAGGAAATAGGAACACACTGAGGAGACACTTGTGGGAGCTACTGTGACTAAAACTGAGCTTCCCTACTTACAGGGAAGCAAGAGAAATGCTGATTTCATCAAGCCCAGTTACATACTCAGAATCTGTACTACTGCACAAATAGGCATGTCTCTTTAGGCAAAAAACTCATTTCTGACAAAGTTGCCCAAATGCATCTCAGAAGTGTGCAACTTGTTCCCTGAGTTAGAAAACGTCGAGAAACGGTCTTTTCTGCTAGCGCTGTGCTTCTACACATGTACTTGCTGAACGGTTAAAGCGCACAGTAATGCACTTTTCTCCCAGCAAATACACTGTTTCTAAGGAAATGGGAACACACTGAGGAGACACTTGTGGGAGCTACTGGGACTAAAACTGAGCTTCCCTACGCACAGGGAAGCAAGAGAAATGCTGATTTCATCCAGCCCAGTTACATACTCAGAATCTGTACTATGCGCAAATAGGCATGTCTCTGTAGGCAAAAAATTCATTTCTGACAAAGTTTCCCAAATGCATCTCAGAAGTGTGCAACTTGTTCCCTGAGTTAGAAAACGTCGAGAAACGGCCGTTTCTGCTAGCGCTGTGCTTCTACACATGTATTTGCTGAACGGTGAAAGCGCACAGTAATGCACTTTTCTTCCAGCAAATACACTGTTTCTAAGGAAATGGGAACACACTGAGGAGACACTTGTGGGAGCTACTGTGACTAAAACTGAGCTTCCCTACGCACAGGGAAGCAAGAGAAATGCTGATTTCATCAAGCCCAGTTACATACTCAGAATCTGTACTACTGCGCAAATAGGCATGTCTCTGTAGGCAAAAAACTCATTTCTGACAAAGATGCCCAAATGCATCTCAGAAGTGTGCAACTTGTTCCCTGAGTTAGAAAACGTCGAGAAACGTTCGTTTCTGCTAGCACTGTGCTCCTACACATGTATTTGCTGAACGGTGAAAGCGCACAGTAATGCACTTTTCTCCCAGCAAATACACTGTTTCTAAAGAAATGGGAACACACTGAGGAGACACTTGTGGGAGCTACTGTGACTAAAACTGAGCTTCCCTACGCACAGGGAAGCAAGAGAAATGCTGATTTCATCAAGCCCAGTTACATACTCAGAATCTGTACTACTGCGCAAATAGGCATGAATCTGTAGGCAAAAAACTCATTTCTGACAAAGTTACCCAAATGCATCTCAGAAGTGTGCAACTTGTTCCCTGAGTTAGAAAACGTCGAGAAACGGTCGTATCTGCTAGCGCTGTGCTTCTACACATGTATTTGCTGAACGTTGAAAGCGCACAGTAATGCACTTTTCTCCCAGCAAATACACTGTTTCTAAGGAAATGTGAACACACTGAGGAGACACTTGTGGGAGCTACTGGGACTAAAACTGAGCTTCCCTACGCACAGGGAAGCAAGAGAAATGCTGATTTCATCAAGCCCAGTTACATACTCAGAATCTGAACTACTGCGAAAATAGGCATGAATCTGTAGGCAAAAAACTCATTTCTGACAAAGTTGCCCAAATGCATCTCAGAAGTGTGCAACTTGTTCCCTGAGTTAGAAAATGTCGAGAAACGGTCGTATCTGCTAGCGCTGTGCTTCTACACATGTATTTGCTGAACGGTGAAAGCGCACAGTAATGCACTTTTCTCCCAGCAAATACACTATTTCTAAGGAAATGGGAACACACTGAGGAGACACTTTTGGGAGCTACTGGGACTAAAACTGAGCTTCCCTATGCACAGGGAAGCAAGAGAAATGCTGATTTCATCCAGCCCAGTTACATACTCAGAATCTGTACTACTGCGCAAATAGGCATGTCTCTGTAGGCAAAAAACTCATTTCTGACAAAGTTGCCCAAATGCATCTCAGAAGTGTGCAACTTGTTCCCTGAGTTAGAAAACTTCGAGAAACGGTCATATCTACTAACGCTGTGCTTCTACACATGTATTTGCTGAACGGTGAGAGCGCACAGTAAAGCACTTTTCTCCCAGCAAATACATTGTTTCTAAGGAAGTGGGATCACACTGAGGAGACACTTGTGGGAGCTACTGGGACTAAAACTGAGCTTCCCTACGCACAGGGAAGCAAGAGAAATGCTGATTTCATCCAGCCCAGTTACATACTCAGAATCTGTACTACTGCGCAAATAGGCATGTCTCTGTAGGCAAAAAACTCATTTCTGACAAAGTTGCCCAAATGCATCTCAGAAGTGTGCAACTTGTTTCCTGAGTTAGAAAACGTCGAGAAAAGTTCGTTTCTGCTAGTGCTGTGCTTCTACACATGTATTTCCTGAACGGTGAAAGCGCACAGTAATGCACTTTTCTCCCAGCAAATACACTGTTTATAAGGAAATGGGAACACACTGAGGAGACACTTGTGGGAGCTACTGTGACTAAAACTGATCTTCCCTACGCACAGGGAAGCAAGAGAAATGCTGATTTCATCAAGCCCAGTTACATACTAAGAATCTGTACTACTGCGCAAATAGGCATGTCTCTGTAGGCAAAAAACTCATTTCTGACAAAGTTGCCCAAATGCATCTCAGAAGTGTGCAACTTGTTCCCTGAGTTAGAAAACGTCGAGAAACGGTCGTTTGTGCTAGCACTGTGCTTCTACATATGTATTTGCTGAACGGTGAAAGCGCACAGTAATGCACTTTTCTCCAAGCAAATACACTGTTTCTAAGGAAATGGGAACACACAGAGGAGACACTTGTGGGAGCTACTGTGACTAAAACTGAGCTTCCCTACGCACAGGGAAGCAAGAGAAATGCTGATTTCATCAAGCCCAGTTACATACTCAGAATCTGTACTACTGCGCAAATAGGCATGTCTCTGTAGGCAAAAAACTCATTTCTGACAAAGTTGCCCAAATGCATCTCAGAAGTGTGCAACTTATTCCCTGAGTTAGAAAACGTCGAGAAACGGTCATATCTGCTAACGCTGTGCTTCTACACATGTATATGCTGAACGGTGAAAGCGCACAGTAATGCACTTTTCTCCCAGCAAATACACTGTTTCTAAGGAAATGGGTACACACTGAGGAGACACTTGTGGGAGCTACTGTGACTAAAACTGAGCTTCCCTACGCACAGGGAAGCAAGAGAAATGCTGATTTCATCAAGCCCAGTTACATACTCAGAATCTGTACTACTGCGCAAATAGGCATGAATCTGTAGGCAAAAAACTCATTTCTGACAAAGTTGCCCAAATGCATCTCAGAAGTGTGCAACTTGTTCCCTGAGTTAGAAAACGTCGAGAAACGGTCGTTTGTGCTAGCACTGTGCTTCTACATATGTATTTGCTGAACGGTGAAAGCGCACAGTAATGCACTTTTCTCCAAGCAAATACACTGTTTCTAAGGAAATGGGAACACACAGAGGAGACACTTGTGGGAGCTACTGTGACTAAAACTGAGCTTCCCTACGCACAGGGAAGCAAGAGAAATGCTGATTTCATCAAGCCCAGTTACATACTCAGAATCTGTACTACTGCGCAAATAGGCATGTCTCTGTAGGCAAAAAACTCATTTCTGACAAAGTTGCCCAAATGCATCTCAGAAGTGTGCAACTTGTTCCCTGAGTTAGAAAACGTTGAGAAACGGTCATATCTGCTAACGCTGTGCTTCTACACATGTATATGCTGAACGGTGAAAGCGCACAGTAATGCACTTTTCTCCCAGCAAATACACTGTTTCTAAGGAAATGGGTACACACTGAGGAGACACTTGTGGGAGCTACTGTGACTAAAACTGAGCTTCCCTACGCACAGGGAAGCAAGAGAAATGCTGATTTCATCAAGCCCAGTTACAAACTCAGAATCTGTACTACTGCGCAAATAGGCATGTTTCTGTAGGCAAAAAACTCATTTCTGACAAAGTTGCCCAAATGCATCTCAGAAGTGTGCAACATGTTCCCTGAGTTAGAAAACGTCGAGAAACGTTGGTTTCTGCTAGCGCTGTGCTTCTACACATGTATTTGCTGAACGGTGAAAGCGCACAGTAATGCACTTTTCTCCCAGCAAATACACTGTTTCTAAGGAAATGGGAACACACTGAGGAGACACTTGTGGGAGCTACTGTGACTAAAACTGAGCTTCCCTACGCACAAGGAAGCAAGAGAAATGCTGATTTCATCAAGCCCAGTTACATACTCAGAATCTGTACTACTGCGCAAATAGGCATGTCTCTTTAGGCAAAAAACTCATTTCTGACAAAGTTGCCCAAATGCATCTCAGAAGTGTGCAACTTGTTCCCTGAGTTAGAAAACATCGAGAAACGGTCGTTTCTTCTAGCGCTGTGCTTCTACACATGTATTTGCTGAACGGTGAAAGCGCACAGTAATGCACTTTTCTCCCAGCAAATACACTGTTTCTAAGGAAATGGGAACACACTGAGGAGACACTTGTGGGAGCTACTGGGACTAAAACTGAGCTTCCCTACGCACAGGGAAGCAAGAGAAATGCTGATTTCATCCAGCCCAGTTACATACTCAGAATCTGTACTACTGTGCAAATAGGCATGTCTCTGTAGGCAAAAAACTCATTTCTGACAAAGTTGCCCAAATGCATCTCAGAAGTGTGCAACTTGTTCCCTGAGTTAGAAAACGTCGAGAAACGGTCGTTTCAGCTAGCGCTGTGCTTCTACACATGTATTTGCTGAACGGTGAAAGCGCACAGTAATGCACTTTTCTCCCAGCAAATACACTGTTTCTAAGGAAATAGGAACACACTGAGGAGACACTTGTGGGAGCTACTGTGACTAAAACTGAGCTTCCCTACTTACAGGGAAGCAAGAGAAATGCTGATTTCATCAAGCCCAGTTACATACTCAGAATCTGTACTACTGCACAAATAGGCATGTCTCTTTAGGCAAAAAACTCATTTCTGACAAAGTTGCCCAAATGCATCTCAGAAGTGTGCAACTTGTTCCCTGAGTTAGAAAACGTCGAGAAACGGTCTTTTCTGCTAGCGCTGTGCTTCTACACATGTACTTGCTGAACGGTTAAAGCGCACAGTAATGCACTTTTCTCCCAGCAAATACACTGTTTCTAAGGAAATGGGAACACACTGAGGAGACACTTGTGGGAGCTACTGGGACTAAAACTGAGCTTCCCTACGCACAGGGAAGCAAGAGAAATGCTGATTTCATCAAGCCCAGTTACAAACTCAGAATCTGTACTACTGCGCAAATAGGCATGTCTCTGTAGGCAAAAAACTCATTTCTGACAAAGTTGCCCAAATGCATCTCAGAAGTGTGCAACATGTTCCCTGAGTTAGAAAACGTCGAGAAACGTTGGTTTCTGCTAGCGCTGTGCTTCTACACATGTATTTGCTGAACGGTGAAAGCGCACAGTAATGCACTTTTCTCCCAGCAAATACACTGTTTCTAAGGAAATGGGAACACACTGAGGAGACACTTGTGGGAGCTACTGTGACTAAAACTGAGCTTCCCTACGCACAAGGAAGCAAGAGAAATGCTGATTTCATCCAGCCCAGTTACATACTCAGAATCTGTACTACTGCGCAAATAGGCATGTCTCTTTAGGCAAAAAACTCATTTCTGACAAAGTTGCCCAAATGCATCTCAGAAGTGTGCAACTTGTTCCCTGAGTTAGAAAACATCGAGAAACGGTCGTTTCTTCTAGCGCTGTGCTTCTACACATGTATTTGCTGAACGGTGAAAGCGCACAGTAATGCACTTTTCTCCCAGCAAATACACTGTTTCTAAGGAAATGGGAACACACTGAGGAGACACTTGTGGGAGCTACTGGGACTAAAACTGAGCTTCCCTACGCACAGGGAAGCAAGAGAAATGCTGATTTCATCCAGCCCAGTTACATACTCAGAATCTGTACTACTGTGCAAATAGGCATGTCTCTGTAGGCAAAAAACTCATTTCTGACAAAGTTGCCCAAATGCATCTCAGAAGTGTGCAACTTGTTCCCTGAGTTAGAAAACGTCGAGAAACGGTCGTTTCAGCTAGCGCTGTGCTTCTACACATGTATTTGCTGAACGGTGAAAGCGCACAGTAATGCACTTTTCTCCCAGCAAATACACTGTTTCTAAGGAAATAGGAACACACTGAGGAGACACTTGTGGGAGCTACTGTGACTAAAACTGAGCTTCCCTACTTACAGGGAAGCAAGAGAAATGCTGATTTCATCAAGCCCAGTTACATACTCAGAATCTGTACTACTGCACAAATAGGCATGTCTCTTTAGGCAAAAAACTCATTTCTGACAAAGTTGCCCAAATGCATCTCAGAAGTGTGCAACTTGTTCCCTGAGTTAGAAAACGTCGAGAAACGGTCTTTTCTGCTAGCGCTGTGCTTCTACACATGTACTTGCTGAACGGTTAAAGCGCACAGTAATGCACTTTTCTCCCAGCAAATACACTGTTTCTAAGGAAATGGGAACACACTGAGGAGACACTTGTGGGAGCTACTGGGACTAAAACTGAGCTTCCCTACGCACAGGGAAGCAAGAGAAATGCTGATTTCATCCAGCCCAGTTACATACTCAGAATCTGTACTATGCGCAAATAGGCATGTCTCTGTAGGCAAAAAATTCATTTCTGACAAAGTTGCCCAAATGCATCTCAGAAGTGTGCAACTTGTTCCCTGAGTTAGAAAACGTCGAGAAACGGCCGTTTCTGCTAGCGCTGTGCTTCTACACATGTATTTGCTGAACGGTGAAAGCGCACAGTAATGCACTTTTCTTCCAGCAAATACACTGTTTCTAAGGAAATGGGAACACACTGAGGAGACACTTGTGGGAGCTACTGTGACTAAAACTGAGCTTCCCTACGCACAGGGAAGCAAGAGAAATGCTGATTTCATCAAGCCCAGTTACATACTCAGAATCTGTACTACTGCGCAAATAGGCATGTCTCTGTAGGCAAAAAACTCATTTCTGACAAAGATGCCCAAATGCATCTCAGAAGTGTGCAACTTGTTCCCTGAGTTAGAAAACGTCGAGAAACGTTCGTTTCTGCTAGCACTGTGCTCCTACACATGTATTTGCTGAACGGTGAAAGCGCACAGTAATGCACTTTTCTCCCAGCAAATACACTGTTTCTAAAGAAATGGGAACACACTGAGGAGACACTTGTGGGAGCTACTGTGACTAAAACTGAGCTTCCCTACGCACAGGGAAGCAAGAGAAATGCTGATTTCATCAAGCCCAGTTACATACTCAGAATCTGTACTACTGCGCAAATAGGCATGAATCTGTAGGCAAAAAACTCATTTCTGACAAAGTTACCCAAATGCATCTCAGAAGTGTGCAACTTGTTCCCTGAGTTAGAAAACGTCGAGAAACGGTCGTATCTGCTAGCGCTGTGCTTCTACACATGTATTTGCTGAACGTTGAAAGCGCACAGTAATGCACTTTTCTCCCAGCAAATACACTGTTTCTAAGGAAATCTGAACACACTGAGGAGACATTTGTGGGAGCTACTGGGACTAAAACTGAGCTTCCCTACGCACAGGGAAGCAAGAGAAATGCTGATTTCATCAAGCCCAGTTACATACTCAGAATCTGAACTACTGCGAAAATAGGCATGAATCTGTAGGCAAAAAACTCATTTCTGACAAAGTTGCCCAAATGCATCTCAGAAGTGTGCAACTTGTTCCCTGAGTTAGAAAATGTCGAGAAACGGTCGTATCTGCTAGCGCTGTGCTTCTACACATGTATTTGCTGAACGGTGAAAGCGCACAGTAATGCACTTTTCTCCCAGCAAATACACTATTTCTAAGGAAATGGGAACACACTGAGGAGACACTTTTGGGAGCTACTGGGACTAAAACTGAGCTTCCCTATGCACAGGGAAGCAAGAGAAATGCTGATTTCATCCAGCCCAGTTACATACTCAGAATCTGTACTACTGCGCAAATAGGCATGTCTCTGTAGGCAAAAAACTCATTTCTGACAAAGTTGCCCAAATGCATCTCAGAAGTGTGCAACTTGTTCCCTGAGTTAGAAAACTTCGAGAAACGGTCATATCTACTAACGCTGTGCTTCTACACATGTATTTGCTGAACGGTGAGAGCACACAGTAAAGCACTTTTCTCCCAGCAAATACATTGTTTCTAAGGAAGTGGGATCACACTGAGGAGACACTTGTGGGAGCTACTGGGACTAAAACTGAGCTTCCCTACGCACAGGGAAGCAAGAGAAATGCTGATTTCATCCAGCCCAGTTACATACTCAGAATCTGTACTACTGCGCAAATAGGCATGTCTCTGTAGGCAAAAAACTCATTTCTGACAAAGTTGCCCAAATGCATCTCAGAAGTGTGCAACTTGTTTCCTGAGTTAGAAAACGTCGAGAAAAGTTCGTTTCTGCTAGTGCTGTGCTTCTACACATGTATTTCCTGAACGGTGAAAGCGCACAGTAATGCACTTTTCTCCCAGCAAATACACTGTTTATAAGGAAATGGGAACACACTGAGGAGACACTTGTGGGAGCTACTGTGACTAAAACTGATCTTCCCTACGCACAGGGAAGCAAGAGAAATGCTGATTTCATCAAGCCCAGTTACATACTAAGAATCTGTACTACTGCGCAAATAGGCATGTCTCTGTAGGCAAAAAACTCATTTCTGACAAAGTTGCCCAAATGCATCTCAGAAGTGTGCAACTTGTTCCCTGAGTTAGAAAACGTCGAGAAACGGTCGTTTGTGCTAGCACTGTGCTTCTACATATGTATTTGCTGAACGGTGAAAGCGCACAGTAATGCACTTTTCTCCAAGCAAATACACTGTTTCTAAGGAAATGGGAACACACAGAGGAGACACTTGTGGGAGCTACTGTGACTAAAACTGAGCTTCCCTACGCACAGGGAAGCAAGAGAAATGCTGATTTCATCAAGCCCAGTTACATACTCAGAATCTGTACTACTGCGCAAATAGGCATGTCTCTGTAGGCAAAAAACTCATTTCTGACAAAGTTGCCCAAATGCATCTCAGAAGTGTGCAACTTGTTCCCTGAGTTAGAAAACGTCGAGAAACGGTCATATCTGCTAACGCTGTGCTTCTACACATGTATATGCTGAACGGTGAAAGCGCACAGTAATGCACTTTTCTCCCAGCAAATACACTGTTTCTAAGGAAATGGGTACACACTGAGGAGACACTTGTGGGAGCTACTGTGACTAAAACTGAGCTTCCCTACGCACAGGGAAGCAAGAGAAATGCTGATTTCATCAAGCCCAGTTACATACTCAGAATCTGTACTACTGCGCAAATAGGCATGAATCTGTAGGCAAAAAACTCATTTCTGACAAAGTTGCCCAAATGCATCTCAGAAGTGTGCAACTTGTTCCCTGAGTTAGAAAACGTCGAGAAACGGTCGTTTGTGCTAGCACTGTGCTTCTACATATGTATTTGCTGAACGGTGAAAGCGCACAGTAATGCACTTTTCTCCAAGCAAATACACTGTTTCTAAGGAAATGGGAACACACAGAGGAGACACTTGTGGGAGCTACTGTGACTAAAACTGAGCTTCCCTACGCACAGGGAAGCAAGAGAAATGCTGATTTCATCAAGCCCAGTTACATACTCAGAATCTGTACTACTGCGCAAATAGGCATGTCTCTGTAGGCAAAAAACTCATTTCTGACAAAGTTGCCCAAATGCATCTCAGAAGTGTGCAACTTGTTCCCTGAGTTAGAAAACGTTGAGAAACGGTCATATCTGCTAACGCTGTGCTTCTACACATGTATATGCTGAACGGTGAAAGCGCACAGTAATGCACTTTTCTCCCAGCAAATACACTGTTTCTAAGGAAATGGGTACACACTGAGGAGACACTTGTGGGAGCTACTGTGACTAAAACTGAACTTCCCTACGCACAGGGAAGCAAGAGAAATGCTGATTTCATCAAGCCCAGTTACAAACTCAGAATCTGTACTACTGCGCAAATAGGCATGTCTCTGTAGGCAAAAAACTCATTTCTGACAAAGTTGCCCAAATGCATCTCAGAAGTGTGCAACTTGTTCCCTGAGTTAGAAAACGTCGAGAAACGGTCGTTTCTGCTAGCACTGTGCTTCTACACATGTATTTGCTGAACGGTGAAAGCGCACAGTAATGCACTTTTCTCCCAGCAAATACACTGTTTCTAAGGAAATGGGAACACACTGAGGAGACACTTGTGGGAGCTACTGTGACTAAAACTGAGCTTCCCTACGCACAGGGAAGCAAGAGAAATGCTGATTTCATCAAGCCCAGTTACATTCAAAGAATCTGTACTACTGTGCAAATCGCATGTCTCTGTAGGCAAAAAACTCATTTCTGACAAAGTTGCCCAAATGCATCTCAGAAGTGTGCAACTTCTTCCCTGAGTTAGAAAACGTCGAGAAACGTTCGTTTCTGCTAGCACTGTGCTTCTACACATGTATTTGCTGAATGGTGAAAGCGCACAGTAATGCACTTTTCTCCCAGCAAATACACTGTTTCTAAGGAAATGGGAACACACTGAGGAGACACTTGTGGGAGCTACTGTGACTAAAACTGAGCTTCCCTACGCTCAGGAAAGCAAGAGAAATGCTAATTTCATCAAGCCCAGTTACATACTCAGAATCTGTACTACTGCACAAATAGGCATGTCTCTGTAGGCATAAAACTCATTTCTGACAAAGTTGCCCAAATGCATCTCAGAAGTGTGCAACTTGTTCCCTGAGTTAGAAAACGTCGAAAAACGTTCGTTTCTGCTAGCGCTGTGCTTCTACACATGTATTTGCTGAATGGTAAAAGCGCACAGTAATGCACTTTTCTCCCAGCAAATATACTGTTTCTAAGGAAATGGGAACACACTGAGGAGACACTTGTGGGAGCTACTGTGACTAAAACTGAGCTTCCCTACGCACAGGGAAGCAAGAGAAATCCTGATTTCATCAAGCCCAGTTGCATACTCAGAATCTGTACTACTGCGCAAATAGGCATGTCTCTGTAGGCAAAAAACTCATTTCTGACAAAGTTGCCCAAATGCACCTCAGAAGTGTGCCACTTGTTCCCTGAGATAGAAAATGTCGAGAAACGGTCATATCTGCTAACGCTGTGCTTCTACACATGTATTTGCTGAACGGTGAAAGCGCACACTAATGCACTTTTCTCCCAGCAAATACACTGTTTCTAAGGAAATGGGAACACACTGAGGAGATACTTGTGGGAGCTACTGTGACTAAAACTGAGCTTCCCTACGCACAGGGAAGCAAGAGAAATGCTGATTTCATCAAGCCCAGTTACATACTCAGAATCTGTACTACTGCGCAAATAGGCATGTCTCTGTAGGCGAAAAAACTCATTTCTGACAAAGTTGCCCAAATGCATCTCAGAAGTGTGCAACTTGTTCCGTGAGTTAGAAAACGTTGAGAAACGGTTATATCTGCTAACGCTGTGCTTCTACACATGTATTTATTTGCTGAACGGTGAAAGCGCACAGTAATGCACTTTTCTCCCAGCAAATACACTGTTTCTAAGGAAATGGGAACACACTGAGGAGACACTTGTGGGAGCTACTGTGACTAAAACTGAGCTTCCCTACGCACAGGGAAGCAAGAGAAATGCTGATTTCATCAAGCCCAGTTACATACTCAGAATCTGTACTACTGCGCAAATAGGCATGAATCTGTAGGCAAAAAACTCATTTCCGACAAAGTTGCCCAAATGCATCTCAGAAGTGTGCAACTTGTTCCCTGAGTTAGAAAACGTCGAGAAACGTTCGTTTCTGCTAGCGCTGTGCTTCTGCACATGTATTTGCTGAACGGTGAAAGCGCACAGTAATGCACTTTTCTCCCAGCAAATACAGTTTCTAAGGAAATGGGAACACACTGAGGAGACACTTGTGGGAGCTACTGTGACTAAAACTGAGCTTCCCTACGCACAGGGAAGCAAGAGAAATGCTGATTTCATCAAGCCCAGTTACATACTCAGAATCTGTACTACTGGCAAATAGGCATGTCTCTGTAGGAAAAAACTCATTTCTGACAAAGTTGCCCAAATGCATCTCAGAAGTGTGCACCTTGTTCCCTGAGTTAGAAAACTTCGAGAAACGGTCATATCTGCTAGCGCTGTGCTTCTACACATGTATTTGCTGAACGGTGAGAGCGCACAGTAAAGCACTTTTCTCCCAGCAAATACACTGTTTCTAAGGAAATGGGAACACACTGAGGAGACACTTGTGGGAGCTACTGGGACTAAAACTGAACTTCCCTAAGCACAGGGAAGCAAGAGAAATGCTGATTTCATCAAGCCCAGTTACATACTCAGAATCTGTACTACTGCGCAAATAGGCATGCCTCTGTAGGCAAAAAACTCATTTCTGACAAAGTTGCCCAAATGCATCTCAGAAGTGTGCAACTTGTTCCCTAAGTTAGAAAATGTCGAGAAACGGTCATTTCTGCTAGCGCTGTGCTTTTACACATGTATTTGCCGAACGGTGAAAGCGCACAGTAATGCACTTTTCTCCCAGCAAATACACTGTTTCTAAGGAAATGGGAACACACTGAGGAGATACTTGTGGGAGCTACTGTGAATAAAACTGAGCTTCCCTACGCACAGGGAAGCAAGAGAAATGCTGATTTCATCAAGCCCAGTTACATACTCAGAATCTGTACTACTGCGCAAATAGGCATGTCTCTGTAGGCAAAAAACTCATTTCTGACAAAGTTGCCCAAATGCATCTCAGAAGTGTGCAACTTGTTCCCTGAGTTAGAAAACGTCGAGAAACGGTTATATCTGCTAACGCTGTGCTTCTACACATGTATTTGCTGAACGGTAAAAGCGCACAGTAATGCACTTTTCTCCCAGCAAATACACTGTTTCTAAGGAAATGGGAACACACTGAGGAGACACTTGTGGGAGCTACTGTGACTAAAACTGAGCTTCCCTACGCACAGGGAAGCAAGAGAAATGCTGATATCATCAAGCCCAGTTACATACTCAGAATCTGTACTACTGCGCAAATAGGCATGAATCTGTAGGCAAAAAACTCATTTCCGACAAAGTTGCCCAAATGCATCTCAGAAGTGTGCAACTTGTTCCCTGAGTTAGAAAACGTCGAGAAACGTTCGTTTCTGCTAGCGCTGTGCTTCTACACATGTATTTGCTGAACGGTGAAAGCGCACAGTAATGCACTTTTCTCCCAGCAAATACAGTTTCTAAGGAAATGGGAACACCCTGAGGAGACACTTGTGGGAGCTACTGTGACTAAAACTGAGCTTCCCTACACACAGGGAAGCAAGAGAAATGCTGATTTCATCAAGCCCATTTACATACTCAGAATCTGTACTACTGCGCAAATAGGCATGAATCTGTAGGCAAAAAACTCATTTCTGACAAAGTTGCCCAAATGCATCTCAGAAGTGTGCAACTTGTTCCCTGAGTTAGAAAACGTCGAGAAACGGTCATATCTGCTAACGCTGTGCTTCTACACATGTATATGCTGAACGGTGAAAGCGCACAGTAATGCACTTTTCTCCCAGCAAATACACTGTTTCTAAGGAAATGGGTACACACTGAGGAGACACTTGTGGGAGCTACTGTGACTAAAACTGAGCTTCCCTACGCACAGGGAAGCAAGAGAAATGCTGATTTCATCAAGCCCAGTTACATACTCAGAATCTGTACTACTGCGCAAATAGGCATGAATCTGTAGGCAAAAAACTCATTTCTGACAAAGTTGCCCAAATGCATCTCAGAAGTGTGCAACTTGTTCCCTGAGTTAGAAAACGTCGAGAAACGGTCGTTTGTGCTAGCACTGTGCTTCTACATATGTATTTGCTGAACGGTGAAAGCGCACAGTAATGCACTTTTCTCCAAGCAAATACACTGTTTCTAAGGAAATGGGAACACACAGAGGAGACACTTGTGGGAGCCACTGTGACTAAAACTGAGCTTCCCTACGCACAGGGAAGCAAGAGAAATGCTGATTTCATCAAGCCCAGTTACATACTCAGAATCTGTACTACTGCACAAATAGGCATGTCTCTGTAGGCAAAAAACTCATTTCTGACAAAGTTGCCCAAATGCATCTCAGAAGTGTGCAACTTGTTCCCTGAGTTAGAAAACGTCGAGAAACGGTCATATCTGCTAACGCTGTGCTTCTACACATGTATATGCTGAACGGTGAAAGCGCACAGTAATGCACTTTTCTCCCAGCAAATACACTGTTTCTAAGGAAATGGGTACACACTGAGGAGACACTTGTGGGAGCTACTGTGACTAAAACTGAGCTTCCCTACGCACAGGGAAGCAAGAGAAATGCTGATTTCATCAAGGCCAGTTACATACTCAGAATCTGTACTACTGCGCAAATAGGCATGTCTCTGTAGGCAAAAAACTCATTTCTGACAAAGTTGCCCAAATGCATCTCAGAAGTGTGCAACTTGTTCCCTGAGTTAGAAAACGTCGAGAAACGGTCGTTTCTGCTAGCACTGTGCTTCTACACATGTATTTGCTGAACGGTGAAAGCGCACAGTAATGCACTTTTCTCCCAGCAAATACACTGTTTCTAAGGAAATGGGAACACACTGAGGAGACACTTGTGGGAGCTACTGTGACTAAAACTGAGCTTCCCTACGCACAGGGAAGCAAGAGAAATGCTGATTTCATCAAGCCCAGTTACATTCAAAGAATCTGTACTACTGTGCAAATCGCATGTCTCTGTAGGCAAAAAACTCATTTCTGACAAAGTTGCCCAAATGCATCTCAGAAGTGTGCAACTTGTTCCCTGAGTTAGAAAACGTCGAGAAACGTTCGTTTCTGCTAGCACTGTGCTTCTACACATGTATTTGCTGAACGGTGAAAGCGCACAGTAATGCACTTTTCTCCCAGCAAATACACTGTTTCTAAGGAAATGGGAACACACTGAGGAGACACTTGTGGGAGCTACTGTGACTAAAACTGAGCTTCCCTACGCTCAGGAAAGCAAGAGAAATGCTAATTTCATCAAGCCCAGTTACATACTCAGAATCTGTACTACTGCGCAAATAGGCATGTCTCTGTAGGCATAAAACTCATTTCTGACAAAGTTGCCCAAATGCATCTCAGAAGTGTGCAACTTGTTCCCTGAGTTAGAAAACGTCGAGAAACGTTCGTTTCTGCTAGCGCTGTGCTTCTACACATGTATTTGCTGAATGGTAAAAGCGCACAGTAATGCACTTTTCTCCCAGCAAATATACTGTTTCTAAGGAAATGGGAACACACTGAGGAGACACTTGTGGGAGCTACTGTGACTAAAACTGAGCTTCCCTACGCACAGGGAAGCAAGAGAAATCCTGATTTCATCAAGCCCAGTTGCATACTCAGAATCTGTACTACTGCGCAAATAGGCATGCCTCTGTGGGCAAAAAACTCATTTCTGACAAAGTTGCCCAAATGCATCTCAGAAGTGTGCAACTTGTTCCGTGAGTTAGAAAACGTCGAGAAACGGTTATATGTGCTAACGCTGTGCTTCTACACATGTATTTATTTGCTGAACGGTGAAAGCGCACAGTAATGCACTTTTCTCCCAGCAAATACACTGTTTCTAAGGAAATGGGAACACACTGAGGAGACACTTGTGGGAGCTACTGTGACTAAAACTGAGCTTCCCTACGCACAGGGAAGCAAGAGAAATGCTGATTTCATCAAGCCCAGTTACATACTCAGAATCTGTACTACTGCGCAAATAGGCATGAATCTGTAGGCAAAAAACTCATTTCCGACAAAGTTGCCCAAATGCATCTCAGAAGTGTGCAACTTGTTCCCTGAGTTAGAAAACGTCGAGAAACGTTCGTTTCTGCTAGCGCTGTGCTTCTGCACATGTATTTGCTGAACGGTGAAAGTGCACAGTAATGCACTTTTCTCCCAGCAAATACAGTTTCTAAGGAAATGGGAACACACTGAGGAGACACTTGTGGGAGCTACTGTGACTAAAACTGAGCTTCCCTACGCACAGGGAAGCAAGAGAAATGCTGATTTCATCAAGCCCAGTTACATACTCAGAATCTGTACTACTGGCAAATAGGCATGTCTCTGTAGGAAAAAACTCATTTCTGACAAAGTTGCCCAAATGCATCTCAGAAGTGTGCACCTTGTTCCCTGAGTTAGAAAACTTCGAGAAACGGTCATATCTGCTAACGCTGTGCTTCTACACATGTATTTGCTGAACGGTGAGAGCGCACAGTAAAGCACTTTTCTCCCAGCAAATACACTGTTTCTAAGGAAATGGGAACACACTGAGGAGACCCTTGTGGGAGCTACTGGGACTAAAACTGAACTTCCCTATGCACAGGGAAGCAAGAGAAATGCTGATTTCATCAAGCCCAGTTACATACTCAGAATCTGTACTACTGCGCAAATAGGCATGCCTCTGTAGGCAAAAAACTCATTTCTGATAAAGTTGCCCAAATGCATCTCAGAAGTGTGCAACTTGTTCCCTAAGTTAGAAAATGTCGAGAAACGGTCATTTCTGCTAGCGCTGTGCTTTTACACATGTATTTGCCGAACGGTGAAAGCGCACAGTAATGCACTTTTCTCCCAGCAAATACACTGTTTCTAAGGAAATGGGAAAACACTGAGGAGATACTTGTGGGAGCTACTGTGACTAAAACTGAGCTTCCCTACGCACAGGGAAGCAAGAGAAATGCTGATTTCATCAAGCCCAGTTACATACTCAGAATCTGTACTACTGCGCAAATAGGCATGTCTCTGTAGGCAAAAAACTCATTTCTGACAAAGTTGCCCAAATGCATCTCAGAAGTGTGCAACTTGTTCCCTGAGTTAGAAAACGTCGAGAAACGGTTATATCTGCTAACGCTGTGCTTCTACACATGTATTTGCTGAACGGTAAAAGCGCACAGTAATGCACTTTTCTCCCAGCAAATACACTGTTTCTAAGGAAATGGGAACACACTGAGGAGACACTTGTGGGAGCTACTGTGACTAAAACTGAGCTTCCCTACGCACAGGGAAGCAAGAGAAATGCTGATATCATCAAGCCCAGTTACATACTCAGAATCTGTACTACTGCGCAAATAGGCATGAATCTGTAGGCAAAAAACTCATTTCCGACAAAGTTGCCCAAATGCATCTCAGAAGTGTGCAACTTGTTCCCTGAGTTAGAAAACGTCGAGAAACGTTCGTTTCTGCTAGCGCTGTGCTTCTACACATGTATTTGCTGAACGGTGAAAGCGCACAGTAATGCACTTTTCTCCCAGCAAATACAGTTTCTAAGGAAATGGGAACACCCTGAGGAGACACTTGTGGGAGCTACTGTGACTAAAACTGAGCTTCCCTACACACAGGGAAGCAAGAGAAATGCTGATTTCATCAAGCCCAGTTACATACTCAGAATCTGTACTACTGCGCAAATAGGCATGAATCTGTAGGCAAAAAACTCATTTCTGACAAAGTTGCCCAAATGCATCTCAGAAGTGTGCAACTTGTTCCCTGAGTTAGAAAACGTCGAGAAACGGTCGTATCTGCTAGCGCTGTGCTTCTACACATGTATTTGCTGAACGGTGAAAGCGCACAGTAATGCACTTTTCTCCCAGCAAATACCCTGTTTCTCAGGAAATGGGAACACACTGAGCAGACACTTGTGTACCCTACTGGGACTAAAACTGAGCTTCCCTACGCACAGGGAAGCAGGAGAAATGCTGATTTCATCAAGCCCAGTTACATACTCAGAATCTGTACTACTGCGCAAATAGGCATGTCTCTGTAGGCAAAAAACTCATTTCTGACAAAGATGCCCAAATGCATCTCAGAAGTGTGCAACTTGTTCCCTGAGTTAGAAAACGTCGAGAAACGTTCGTTTCTGCTTGCACTGTGCTTCTACACATGTATTTGCTGAACGGTGAAAGCGCACAGTAATGCACTTTTCTCCCAGCAAATACACTGTTTCTAAGGAAATGGGAACACACTGAGGAGACACTTGTGGGAGCTACTGTGACTAAAACTGAGCTTCCCTACGCACAGGGAAGCAAGAGTAATGCTGATTTCATCAAGCCCAGTTACATACTCAGAATCTGTACTACTGCGCAAATAGGCATGTCTCTGTAGGCAAAAAACTCATTTCTGACAAAGTTGCCCAAATGCATCTCAGAAGTGTGCAACTTGTTCCCTGAGTTAGAAAACTTCGAGAAACGGTCGTATCTGCTAGCGCTGTGCTTCTACACATGTATTTGCTGAACGGTGAAAGCGCACAGTAATGCACTTTTCTCCCAGCAAATACACTGTTTCTAAGGAAATGGGAACACACTGAGGAGACACTTGTGGGAGCTACTGTGACTAAAACTGAGCTTCCCTACGCACAGGGAAGCAAGAGAAATGCTGATTTCATCCAACCCAGTTACAGACTCAGAATCTGTACTACTGCGCAAATAGGCATGTCTCTGTAGGCAAAAAACTCATTTCTGACAAAGTTGCCCAAATGCATCTCAGAAGTGTGCAACTTGTTCCCTGAGTTAGAAAACGTCGAGAAACTTTCGTTTCTGCTAGCGCTGTGCTTCTACACATATATTTGCTGAACGGTGAAAGCGCAGTCATGCACTTTTCTCCCAGCAAATACACTGTTTCTAAGGAAATGGGAACACACTGAGGAGACACTTGTGGGAGCTACTGTGACTAAAACTGAGCTTCCCTACGCACAGGGAAGCAAGAGAAATGCTGATTTCATCAAGCCCAGTTACATACTCAGAATCTGTACTACTGCGCAAATAGGCATGAATCTGTAGGCAAAAAACTCATTTCCGACAAAGTTGCCCAAATGCATCTCAGAAGTGTGCAACTTGTTCCCTGAGTTAGAAAACGTCGAGAAACGTTCGTTTCTGCTAGCGCTGTGCTTCTACACATGTATTTGCTGAACGGTGAAAGCGCACAGTAATGCACTTTTCTCCCAGCAATACACTGTTTCTAAGGAAATGGGAACACACTGAGGAGACACTTGTGGGAGCTACTGTGACTAAAACTGAGCTTCCCTACGCACAGGGAAGCAAGAGAAATGCTGATTTCATCAAGCCCAGTTACATACTCAGAATCTGTACTACTGCGCAAATAGGCATGTCTCTGTAGGCAAAAAACTCATTTCTGACAAAGTTGCCCAAATGCATCTCAGAAGTGTGCAACTTGTTCCCTGAGTTAGAAAACGTCGAGAAACGTTCGTTTCTGCTAGCGCTGTGCTTCTACACATGTATTTGCTGAACGGTGAAAGCGCACAGTAATGCACTTTTCTCCCAGCAAATACAGTTTCTAAGGAAATGGGAACACCCTGAGGAGACACTTGTGGGAGCTACTGTGACTAAAACTGAGCTTCCCTACACACAGGGAAGCAAGAGAAATGCTGATTTCATCAAGCCCAGTTACATACTCAGAATCTGTACTACTGCGCAAATAGGCATGAATCTGTAGGCAAAAAACTCATTTCTGACAAAGTTGCCCAAATGCATCTCAGAAGTGTGCAACTTGTTCCCTGAGTTAGAAAACGTCGAGAAACGGTCGTATCTGCTAGCGCTGTGCTTCTACACATGTATTTGCTGAACGGTGAAAGCGCACAGTAATGCACTTTTCTCCCAGCAAATACCCTGTTTCTCAGGAAATGGGAACACACTGAGCAGACACTTGTGTGCGCTACTGGGACTAAAACTGAGCTTCCCTACGCACAGGGAAGCAAGAGAAATGCTGATTTCATCAAGCCCAGTTACATACTCAGAATCTGTACTACTGCGCAAATAGGCATGTCTCTGTAGGCAAAAAACTCATTTCTGACAAAGATGCCCAAATGCATCTCAGAAGTGTGCAACTTGTTCCCTGAGTTAGAAAACGTCGAGAAACGTTCGTTTCTGCTTGCACTGTGCTTCTACACATGTATTTGCTGAACGGTGAAAGCGCACAGTAATGCACTTTTCTCCCAGCAAATACACTGTTTCTAAGGAAATGGGAACACACTGAGGAGACACTTGTGGGAGCTACTGTGACTAAAACTGAGCTTCCCTACGCACAGGGAAGCAAGAGTAATGCTGATTTCATCAAGCCCAGTTACATACTCAGAATCTGTACTACTGCGCAAATAGGCATGTCTCTGTAGGCAAAAAACTCATTTCTGACAAAGTTGCCCAAATGCATCTCAGAAGTGTGCAACTTGTTCCCTGAGTTAGAAAACTTCGAGAAACGGTCGTATCTGCTAGCGCTGTGCTTCTACACATGTATTTGCTGAACGGTGAAAGCGCACAGTAATGCACTTTTCTCCCAGCAAATACACTGTTTCTAAGGAAATGGTAACACACTGAGGAGACACTTGTGGGAGCTACTGTGACTAAAACTGAGCTTCCCTACGCACAGGGAAGCAAGAGAAATGCTGATTTCATCCAACCCAGTTACAGACTCAGAATCTGTACTACTGCGCAAATAGGCATGTCTCTGTAGGCAAAAATCTCATTTCTGACAAAGTTGCCCAAATGCATCTCAGAAGTGTGCAACTTGTTCCCTGAGTTAGAAAACGTCGAGAAACGTTCGTTTCTGCTAGCGCTGTGCTTCTACACATATATTTGCTGAACGGTGAAAGCACAGTCATGCACTTTTCTCCCAGCAAATACACTGTTTCTAAGGAAATGGGAACACACTGAGGAGACACTTGTGGGAGCTACTGTGACTAAAACTGAGCTTCCCTACGCACAGGGAAGCAAGAGAAATGCTGATTTCATCAAGCCCAGTTACATACTCAGAATCTGTACTACTGCGCAAATAGGCATGAATCTGTAGGCAAAAAACTCATTTCCGACAAAGTTGCCCAAATGCATCTCAGAAGTGTGCAACTTGTTCCCTGAGTTAGAAAACGTCGAGAAACGTTCGTTTCTGCTAGCGCTGTGCTTCTACACATGTATTTGCTGAACGGTGAAAGCGCACAGTAATGCACTTTTCTCCCAGCAATACACTGTTTCTAAGGAAATGGGAACACACTGAGGAGACACTTGTGGGAGCTACTGTGACTAAAAGTGAGCTTCCCTACGCACAGGGAAGCAAGAGAAATGCTGATTTCATCAAGCCCAGTTACATACTCAGAATCTGTACTACTGCGCAAATAGGCATGTCTCTGTAGGCAAAAAACTCATTTCTGAAAAAGTTGCCCAAATGCATCTCAGAAGTGTGCAACTTGTTCCCTGAGTTAGAAAACGTCGAGAAACGGTCGTTTCTGCTAGCGCTGTGCTTCTACACATGTATTTGCTGAACGGTGAAAGCGCACAGTAATGCACTTTTCTCCCAGCAAATACACTGTTTCTAAGGAAATGGGAACACATTGAGGAGACACTTGTGGGAGCTACTGTGACTAAAACTGAGCTTCCCTACGCACAGGGAAGCAAGAGAAATGCTGATTTCATCAAGCCCAGTTACATACTCAGAATCTGTACTACTGCGCAAATAGGCATGTCTCTGTAGGTAAAAAACTCATTTCTGGCAAAGTTGCCCAAATGCATCTCAGAAGTGTGCAACTTGTTCCCTGAGTTAGAAAAAGTCGAGAAACGGTCGTATCTGCTAGCGCTGTGCTTCTACACATGTATTTGCTGAACGGTGAAAGCGCACAGTAATGCACTTTTCTCCCAGCAAATACACTGTTTCTAAGGAAATGGGAACACACTGAGGAGACACTTGTGGGAGCTACTGTGACTAAAACTGAGCTTCCCTACGCACAGGGAAGCAAGAGAAATGCTGATTTCATCAAGCCCAGTTACATACTCAGAATCTGTACTACTGCGCAAATAGGCATGTCTCTTTAGGCAAAAAACTCATTTCTGACAAAGTTGCCCAAATGCATCTCAGAAGTGTGCAACTTGTTCCCTAAGTTAGAAAACGTCGAGAAATGGTCGTTTCTGCTACCGCTGTGCTTCTACACATGTATTTGCTGAACGGTGAAAGCGCACAGTAATGCACTTTTCTCCCAGCAAATACACTGTTTCTAAGGAAATGGGAACACACTGAGGAGACACTTGTGGGAGCTACTGTGACTAAAACTGAGCTTCCCTACGCACAGGGAAGCAAGAGAAATGCTGATTTCATCAAGCCCAGTTACATACTCAGAATCTGTACTACTTCGCAAATAGGCATGAATCTGTAGGCAAAAAACTCATTTCCGACAAAGTTGCCCAAATGCATCTCAGAAGTGTGCCACTTGTTCCCTTAGTTAGAAATCGTCGAGAAACGTTCGTTTCTGCTAGCGCTGTGCTTCTACACATGTATTTGCTGAACGGTGAAAGCGCACAGTAATGCACTTTTCTCCCAGCAAATACAGTTTCTAAGGAAATGGGAACACACTGAGGAGACACTTGTGGGAGCTACTGTGACTAAAACTGAGCTTCCCTACGCACAGGGAAGCAAGAGAAATGCTGATTTCATCAAGCCCAGTTACATACTCAGAATCTTTACTACTGCGCAAATAGGCATGAATCTGTAGGCAAAAAACTCATTTCTGACAAAGATGCCCAAATGCATCTCAGAAGTGTGCAACTTGTTCCCTGAGTTAGAAAACGTCGAGAAACGTTCGTTTCTGCTAGCGCTGTGCTTCTACACATGTATTTGCTGAACGGTGAAAGCGCACAGTAATGCACTTTTCTCCCAGCAAATACACTGTTTCTAAGGAAATGGGAACACACTGAGGAGACACTTGTGGGAGCTACTGTGACTAAAACTGAGCTTCCCTACGCACAGGGAAGCAAGAGAAATGCTGATTTCATCAAGCCCAGTTACATACTCAGAATCTGTACTACTGCGCAAATAGGCATGTCTCTGTAGGCAAAAAACTCATTTCTGACAAAGTTGCCCAAATGCATCTCAGAAGTGTGCAACTTGTTCCCTGAGTTCGAAAACGTCGAGAAACGGTCGTTTCTGCTAGCGCTGTGCTTCTACACATGTATTTGCTGAACGGTGAAAGCACACAGTAACGCACTTTTCTCCCAGCAAATACACTGTTTCTAAGGAAATGGGAACACACTGAGGAGACACTTGTGGGAGCTACTGTGACTAAAACTGAGCTTCCCTACGCACAGGGAAGCAAGAGAAATGCTGATTTCATCAAGCCCAGTTACATACTCAGAATCTGTACTACTGCGCAAATAGGCATGTCTCTGTAGGCAAAAAATTCATTTCTGACAAAGTTGCCCAAATGCATCTCAGAAGTGTGCAACTCTTTCCCTGAGTTAGAAAACATCGAGAAACGGTCGTTTCTGCTAGCGCTGTGCTTCTACACATGTATTTGCTGAACGGTGAAAGCCCACAGTAAGGCACTTTTCTCCCAGCAAATACACTGTTTCTAAGGAAATGGGAACACACTGAGGAGACACTTGTGGGAGCTACTGTGACTAAACTGAGCTTCCCTACGCACAGGGAAGCAAGAGAAATGCGGATTTCATCAAGCCCAGTTACATACTCAGAATCTGTACTACTGCGCAAATAGGCATGTCTCTGTAGGCAAAAAACTCATTTCGGACAAAGTTGCCCAAATGCATCTCAGAAGTGTGCAACTTGTTCCCTGAGTTAGAAAACGTCAAGAAACGGTCGTTTCTGCTAGCGCTGTGCTTCTACACATGTATTTGCTGAACGGTGAAAGCGCACAGTAATGCACATTTCTCCCAGCAAAAACACTGTTTCTAAGGAAATGGGAACACACTGAGGAGACACTTGTGGGAGCTACTGTGACTAAAACTGAGCTTCCCTACGCACAGGGAAGCAAGAGAAATGCTGATTTCATCAAGCCCTGTTACCTACTCAGAATCTGTACTACTGCGCAAATAGGCATGTCTCTGTAGGCAAAAAACTCATTTCTGACAAAGTTGCCCAAATGCATTTCAGAAGTGTGCAACTTGTTCCCTGAGTTAGAAAACGTCGACAAACGGTCGTTTCTGCTAGCGCTGTGCTTCTACACATGTATTTGCTGAACGGTGAAAGCGCACAGTAACGCACTTTTCTCCCAGCAAATACACTGTTTCTAAGGAAATGGGAACACACTGAGGAGACACTTGTGGGAGCTACTGTGACTAAAACTGAGCTTCCCTACGCACAGGGAAGCAAGAGAAATGCTGATTTCATCAAGCCCAGTTACATACTCAGAATCTGTACTACTGCGCAAATAGGCATGTCTCTGTAGGCAAAAAACTCATTTCTGACAAAGTTGCCCAAATGCATCTCAGAAGTGTGCAACTTTTTCCCTGAGTTAGAAAACATCGAGAAACGGTCGTTTCTGCTAGCGCTGTGCTTCTACACATGTATTTGCTGAACGGTGAAAGCCCACAGTAACGCACTTTTCTCCCAGCAAATACACTGTTTCTAAGGAAATGGGAACACACTGAGGAGACACTTGTGGGAGCTACTGTGACTGAAACTGAGCTTCCCTACGCACAGGGAAGCAAGACAAATGCTGATTTCATCAAGTCCAGTTACATACTCAGAATCTGTACTACTGCGCAAATAAGCATGTCTCTGTAGGCAAAAAACTCATTTCTGACAAAGTTGCCCAAATGCATCTCAGAAGTGTGCAACTTGTTCCCTGAGTTAGAAAACGTCGAGAAACGGTCATTTCTGCTAGCGCTGTGCTTCTACACATGTATTTGCTGAACGGTGAAAGCGCACAGTAATGCACGTTTCTCCCAGCAAAAACACTGTTTCTAAGGAAATTGGAAAACACTGAGGAGACACTTGTGGGAGCTACTGTGACTAAAACTGAGCTTCCCTACGCACAGGGAAGCAAGAGAAATGCTGATTTCATCAAGCCCAGTTACATACTCAGAATCTGTACTACTGCGCAAATAGGCATGTCTCTTTAGGCAAAAAACTCATTTCTGACAAAGTTGCAAAAATGCATTTCAGAAGTGTGCAACCTGTTCCCTGAGGTAGAAAACGTCGAGAAACGGTCGTTTCTGCTAGCGCTGTGCTTCTACACATGTATTTGCTGAACGGTGAAAGCGCACAGTAATGCACTTTTCTCCCAGCAAATACACTGTTTCTAAGGAAATGGGAACACACTGAGGAGACACTTGTGGGAGCTACTGTGACTAAAAGTGAGCTTCCCTACGCACAGGGAAGCTAGAGAAATGCTGATTTCATCAAGCCCAGTTACATACTCAGAATCTGTACTACTGCGCAAATAGGCATGTCTCTGTAGGCAAAAAACTCATTTCTGACAAAGTTGCCCAAATGCATCTCAGAAGTGTGCAACTTGTTCCCTGAGTTAGAAAACACTGAGAAACGGTCGTTTCTGCTAGCGCTGTGCTTCTACACATGTATTTGCTGAACGGTGAAAGCGCACAGTAATGCACATTTCTCCCAGCAAAAACACTGTTTCTAAGGAAATGGGAAAACACTGAGGAGACACTTGTGGGAGCTACTGTGACAAAAACTGAGCTTCCCTACGCACAGGGAAGCAAGAGAAATGCTGATTTCATCAAGCCCAGTTACATACTCAGAATCTGTACTACTGCGCAAATAGGCATGTCTCTTTAGGCAAAAAACTCATTTCTGACAAAGTTGCCCAAATGCACCTCAGAAGTGTGCAACTTGTTCCCTGAGTTAGAAAACGTCGAGAAACGGTCGTTTCTGCTAGCGATGTGCTTCTACACATGTATTTGCTGAACGGTGAAAGCACACAGTAATGCACTTTTCTCCCAGCAAATACACTGTTTCTAAGGAAATGGGAACACACTGAGGAGACACTTGTGGGAGCTACTGTGACTAAAACTGAGCTTCCCTACGCACAGGGAAGCTAGAGAAATGCTGATTTCATCAAGCCCAGTTACATACTCAGAATCTGTACTACTGCGCAAATAGGCATGTCTCTGTAGGCAAAAAACTCATTTCTGACAAAGTTGCCCAAATGCACCTAAGAAGTGTGCAACCTGTTCCCTGAGTTAGAAAACGTCGAGAAACGTTCGTTTCTGCTAGCGCTGTGCTTCTCCACATGTATTTGCTGAACGGTGAAAGCGCACAGTAAGGCACTTTTCTCCCAGCAAATACACTGTTTCTAAGGAAATGGGAACACACTGAGGAGACACTTGTGGGAGCTACTGTGACTAAAACTGAGCTTCCCTACGCACAGGGAAGCAAGAGAAATGCTGATTTCATCAAGCCCAGTTACATACTCAGAATCTGTACTACTGCGCAAATAGGCATGTCTCTGTAGGCAAAAAACTCATTTCTGACAAAGTTGCCCAAATGCATCTCAGAAGTGTGCAACTTTTTCCCTGAGTTAGAAAACATCGAGAAACGGTCGTTTCTGCTAGCGCTGTGCTTCTACACATGTATTTGCTGAACGGTGAAAGCCCACAGTAACGCACTTTTCTCCCAGCAAATACACTGTTTCTAAGGAAATGGGAACACACTGAGGAGACACTTGTGGGAGCTACTGTGACTGAAACTGAGCTTCCCTACGCACAGGGAAGCAAGACAAATGCTGATTTCATCAAGTCCAGTTACATACTCAGAATCTGTACTACTGCGCAAATAAGCATGTCTCTGTAGGCAAAAAACTCATTTCTGACAAAGTTGCCCAAATGCATCTCAGAAGTGTGCAACTTGTTCCCTGAGTTAGAAAACGTCGAGAAACGGTCATTTCTGCTAGCGCTGTGCTTCTACACATGTATTTGCTGAACGGTGAAAGCGCACAGTAATGCACGTTTCTCCCAGCAAAAACACTGTTTCTAAGGAAATGGGAAAACACTGAGGAGACACTTGTGGGAGCTACTGTGACTAAAACTGAGCTTCCCTACGCACAGGGAAGCAAGAGAAATGCTGATTTCATCAAGCCCAGTTACATACTCAGAATCTGTACTACTGCGCAAATAGGCATGTCTCTTTAGGCAAAAAACTCATTTCTGACAAAGTTGCAAAAATGCATTTCAGAAGTGTGCAACCTGTTCCCTGAGGTAGAAAACGTCGAGAAACGGTCGTTTCTGCTAGCGCTGTGCTTCTACACATGTATTTGCTGAACGGTGAAAGCGCACAGTAATGCACTTTTCTCCCAGCAAATACACTGTTTCTAAGGAAATGGGAACACACTGAGGAGACACTTGTGGGAGCTACTGTGACTAAAAGTGAGCTTCCCTACGCACAGGGAAGCTAGAGAAATGCTGATTTCATCAAGCCCAGTTACATACTCAGAATCTGTACTACTGCGCAAATAGGCATGTCTCTGTAGGCAAAAAACTCATTTCTGACAAAGTTGCCCAAATGCATCTCAGAAGTGTGCAACTTGTTCCCTGAGTTAGAAAACACTGAGAAACGGTCGTTTCTGCTAGCGCTGTGCTTCTACACATGTATTTGCTGAACGGTGAAAGCGCACAGTAATGCACATTTCTCCCAGCAAAAACACTGTTTCTAAAGAAATGGGAAAACACTGAGGAGACACTTGTGGGAGCTACTGTGACAAAAACTGAGCTTCCCTACGCACAGGGAAGCAAGAGAAATGCTGATTTCATCAAGCCCAGTTACATACTCAGAATCTGTACTACTGCGCAAATAGGCATGTCTCTTTAGGCAAAAAACTCATTTCTGACAAAGTTGCCCAAATGCACCTCAGAAGTGTGCAACTTGTTCCCTGAGTTAGAAAACGTCGAGAAACGGTCGTTTCTGCTAGCGATGTGCTTCTACACATGTATTTGCTGAACGGTGAAAGCACACAGTAATGCACTTTTCTCCCAGCAAATACACTGTTTCTAAGGAAATGGGAACACACTGAGGAGACACTTGTGGGAGCTACTGTGACTAAAACTGAGCTTCCCTACGCACAGGGAAGCTAGAGAAATGCTGATTTCATCAAGCCCAGTTACATACTCAGAATCTGTACTACTGCGCAAATAGGCATGTCTCTGTAGGCAAAAAACTCATTTCTGACAAAGTTGCCCAAATGCACCTAAGAAGTGTGCAACCTGTTCCCTGAGTTAGAAAACGTCGAGAAACGTTCGTTTCTGCTAGCGCTGTGCTTCTCCACATGTATTTGCTGAACGGTGAAAGCGCACAGTAAGGCACTTTTCTCCCAGCAAATACACTGTTTCTAAGGAAATGGGAACACACTGAGGAGACACTTGTGGGAGCTACTGTGACTAAACTGAGCTTCCCTACGCACAGGGAAGCAAGAGAAATGTGGATTTCATCAAGCCCAGTTACATACTCAGAATCTGTACTACTGCGCAAATAGGCATGTCTCTGTAGGCAAAAAACTCATTTCGGACAAAGTTGCCCAAATGCATCTCAGAAGTGTGCAACTTGTTCCCTGAGTTAGAAAATGTCAAGAAACGGTCGTTTCTGCTAGCGCTGTGCTTCTACACATGTATTTGCTGAACGGTGAAAGCGCACAGTAATTCACATTTCTCCCAGCAAAAACACTGTTTCTAAGGAAATGGGAACACACTGAGGAGACACTTGTGGGAGCTACTGTGACTAAAACTGAGCTTCCCTACGCACAGGGAAGCAAGAGAAATGCTGATTTCATCAAGCCCTGTTACATACTCAGAATCTGTACTACTGCGCAAATAGGCATGTCTCTGTAGGCAAAAAACTCATTTCTGACAAAGTTGCCCAAATGCATCTCAGAAGTGTGCAACTTTTTCCCTGAGTTAGAAAACATCGAGAAACGGTCGTTTCTGCTAGCGCTGTGCTTCTACACATGTATTTGCTGAACGGTGAAAGCCCACAGTAACGCACTTTTCTCCCAGCAAATACACTGTTTCTAAGGAAATGGGAACACACTGAGGAGACACTTGTGGGAGCTACTGTGACTAAAACTGAGCTTCCCTACGCACAGGGAAGCAAGACAAATGCTGATTTCATCAAGTCCAGTTACATACTCAGAATCTGTACTACTGCGCAAATAGGCATGTCTCTGTAGGCAAAAAACTCATTTCTGACAAAGTTGCCCAAATGCATCTCAGAAGTGTGCAACTTGTTCCCTGAGTTAGAAAACGTCGAGAAACGGTCATTTCTGCTAGCGCTGTGCTTCTACACATGTATTTGCTGAACGGTGAAAGCGCACAGTAATGCACGTTTCTCCCAGCAAAAACACTGTTTCTAAGGAAATGGGAAAACACTGAGGAGACACTTGTGGGAGCTACTGTGACTAAAACTGAGCTTCCCTACGCACAGGGAAGCAAGAGAAATGCTGATTTCATCAAGCCCAGTTACATACTCAGAATCTGTACTACTGCGCAAATAGGCATGTCTCTTTAGGCAAAAAACTCATTTCTGACAAAGTTGCAAAAATGCATTTCAGAAGTGTGCAACCTGTTCCCTGAGTTAGAAAACGTCGAGAAACGGTCGTTTCTGCTAGCGCTGTGCTTCTACACATGTATTTGCTGAACGGTGAAAGCGCACAGTAATGCACTTTTCTCCCAGCAAATACACTGTTTCTAAGGAAATGGGAACACACTGAGGAGACACTTGTGGGAGCTACTGTGACTAAAAGTGAGCATCCCTACGCACAGGGAAGCTAGAGAAATGCTGATTTCATCAAGCCCAGTTACATACTCAGAATCTGTACTACTGCGCAAATAGGCATGTCTCTGTAGGCAAAAAACTCATTTCTGACAAAGTGTCACAAATGCATCTCAGAAGTGTGCAACCTCTTCCCTGAGTTAGAAAACGTCGAGAAACGGTCGTTTCTGCTAGCGCTTTGCTTCTCCACATGTATTTGCTGAACGGTGAAAGCGCACAGTAATGCACTTTTCTCCCAGCAAATACACTGTTTCTAAGGAAATGGGAACACACTGAGGAGACACTTGTGGGAGCTACTGTGAATAAAACTGAGGTTCCCTACGCACAGGGAAGCAAGAGAAATGCTGATTTCATCAAGCCCAGTTACATACTCAGAATATGTACTACTGCGCAAATAGGCATGTCTCTCTAGGCAAAAAACTCATTTCTGACAAAGTTGCCCAAATGCATCTCAGAAGTGTGCAACTTGTTCACTGAGTTAGAAAACACTGAGAAACGGTCGTTTCTGCTAGCGCTGTGCTTCTACACATGTATTTGCTGAACGGTGAAAGCGCACAGTAATGCACATTTCTCCCAGCAAAAACACTGTTTCTAAGGAAATGGGAAAACACTGAGGAGACACTTGTGGGAGCTACTGTGACAAAAACTGAGCTTCCCTACGCACAGGGAAGCAAGAGAAATGCTGATTTCATCAAGCCCAGTTACATACTCAGAATCTGTACTACTGCGCAAATAGGCATGTCTCTTTAGGCAAAAAACTCATTTCTGACAAAGTTGCCCAAATGCACTTCAGAAGTGTGCAACTTGTTCCCTGAGTTAGAAAACGTCGAGAAACGGTCGTTTCTGCTAGCGATGTGCTTCTACACATGTATTTGCTGAACGGTGAAAGCACACAGTAATGCACTTTTCTCCCAGCAAATACACTGTTTCTAAGGAAATGGGAACACACTGAGGAGACACTTGTGGGAGCTACTGTGACTAAAACTGAGCTTCCCTACGCACAGGGAAGCAAGAGAAATGCTGATTTCATCAAGCCCAGTTACATACTCAGAATCTGTACTACTGCGCAAATAGGCATGTCTCTGTAGGCAAAAAACTCATTTCTGACAAAGTTGCCCAAATGCACCTAAGAAGTGTGCAACTTGTTCCCTGAGTTAGAAAACGTCGAGAAACGTTCGTTTCTGCTAGCGCTGTGCTTCTCCACATGTATTTGCTGAACGGTGAAAGCGCACAGTAATGCACTTTTCTCCCAGCAAATACACTGTTTCTAAAGAACTGGGAACACACTGAAGAGACACTTGTGGGAGCTACTGTGACTAAAACTGAGCTTCCCTACGCACAGGGAAGCAATAGAAATGTAGATTACATCAAGCCCAGTTACATACTCAGAATCTGTACTACTGCACAAATAGGCATGTCTCTGTAGGCAAAAAACTCATTTCGGACAAAGATGCCCAAATGCATCTCAGAAGTGTGCAACTTGTTCCCTGAGTTAGAAAACGTCAAGAAACGGTCGTTTCTGCTAGTGCTGTGCTTCTACACATGTATTTGCTGAACGGTGAAAGCGCACAGTAATGCAGTTTTCTACCAGCAAATACACTGTTTCTAAGGAAATGGGAACACACTGAGGAGACACTTGTGGGAGCTACTGTGACTAAAACTGAGCTTCCCTACGTACAGGGAAGCAAGAGAAATGCTGATTTCATCAAGCCCAGTTACATACTCAGAATCTGTACTACTGCACAAATAGGCATGTCTCTGTAGGCAAAAAACTCATTTCGGACAAAGATGCCCAAATGCATCTCAGAAGTGTGCAACTTGTTCCCTGAGTTAGAAAACGTCAAGAAACGGTCGTTTCTGCTAGTGCTGTGCTTCTACACATGTATTTGCTGAACGGTGAAAGCGCACAGTAATGCAGTTTTCTACCAGCAAATACACTGTTTCTAAGGAAATGGGAACACACTGAGGAGACACTTGTGGGAGCTACTGTGACTAAAACTGAGCTTCCCTACGTACAGGGAAGCAAGAGAAATGCTGATTTCATCAAGCCCAGTTACATACTCAGAATCTGTACTACTGCGCAAATAGGCATGTCTTTGTAGGCAAAAAACTCATTTCTGACTAAGTTGCCCAAATGCATCTCAGAAGTGTGCATCTTGTTCTCTGAGTTAGAAAACGTCGAGAAACGGTCGTTTCTGCTAGCGCTGTGCTTCTACACATGTATTTGCTGAACGGTGAAAGCACACAGTAATGCACTTTTCTCCCAGCAAATACACTGTTTCTAAGGAAATGGGAACACACTGAGGAGACACTTGTGGGAGCTACTGTGACTAAAACTGAGCTTCCCTACGCACAGGGAAGCAAGAGAAATGCTGATTTCATCAAGCCCAGTTACATACTCAGAATCTGTACTACTGCGCAAATAGGCATGTCTCTGTAGGCAAAAAACTCATTTCTGACAAAGTAGCCCAAATGCATTTCAGAAGTGTGCAACTTGTTCCCTGAGTTAGAAAACGTCGAGAAACGGTCGTTTCTGCTAGCGCTGTGCTTCTACACATGCATTTGCTGAACGGCGAAAGTGCACAGTAATGCACTTTTCTCCCAGCAAAAACACTGTTTCTAAGGAAATGGGAACACACTGAGGAGACACTTGTGGGAACTACTGGGACTAAAACTGAGCTTCTCTACGCACAGGGAAGCAAGAGAAATGCTGATTTCATCAAGCCCAGTTACATACTCAGAATCTGTACTACTGCGCAAATAGGCATGTCTCTTTAGGCAAAAAACTCATTTCTGACAAAGTTGCCCAAATGCACCTCAGAAGTGTGCAACTTGTTCCCTGAGTTAGAAAACGTCGAGAAACGGTCGTTTCTGCTAGCGCTGTGCTTCTACACATGTATTTGCAGAACGGTGAAAGCCCACAGTAACGCACTTTTTTCCCAGCAAATACACTGTTTCTAAGGAAATGGGAACACACTGAGGAGACACTTGTGGGAGCTACTGTGACTAAAACTGAGCTTCCCTACGCACAGGGAAGCAAGAGAAATGCTGATTTCATCAAGCCCAGTTACATACTCAGAATCTGTACTACTGCGCAAATAGGCATGTCTCTGTAGGGAAAAAACTCATTTCTGACAAAGTTACCCACATGCATCTCAGAAGTGTGCAACTTGTTCCCTGAGTTAGAAAACGTCGAGAAACGGTCGTTTCTGCTAGCGCTGTGCTTCTACACATGTATTTGCTGAACGGTGAAAGCGCACAGTAATGCACTTTTCTCCCAGCAAATACACTGTTTCTAAGGAAATGGGAACACACTGAGGAGACACTTGTGGGAGCTACTGTGACAAAAACTGAACTTCCCTACGCACAGGGAAGCAAGAGAAATGCTGATTTCATCAAGCCCAGTTACATACTCAGAATCTGTACTACTGCGCAAATAGGCATGTCTCTGTAGGCAAAAAACTCATTTCTGACAAAGTTGCCAAAATGCATCTCAGAAGTGTGCAACCTGTTCCCTGAGTTAGAAAACGTCGAGAAACGTTCGTTTCTGCTAGCGCTGTGCTTCTACACATGTATTTGCTGAAAGGTGAAAGCGCACAGTAATGCACTTTTCTCCCTGCAAATACACTGTTTCTAAGGAACTGGGAACACACTGAAGAGACACTTGTGGGAGCTACTGTGACTAAAACTGAGCTTCCCTACGCACAGAGAAGCAATAGAAATGCAGATTTCATCAAGCCCAGTTACATACTCAGAATCTGTACTACTGCACAAATAGGCATGTCTCTGTAGGCAAAAAACTCATTTCGGACAAAGTTGCCCAAATGCATCTCAGAAGTGTGCAACTTGTTCCCTGAGTTAGAAAACGTCATGAAACGTACGTTTCTGCTAGTGCTGTGCTTCTACACATGTATTTGCTGAACGGTGAAAGCGCACAGTAATGCAGTTTTCTACCAGCAAATACACTGTTTCTAAGGAAATGGGAACACACTGAGGAGACACTTGTGGGAGCTACTGTGACTAAAACTGAGCTTCCCTACGCACAGGGAAGCAAGAGAAATGCTGATTTCATCAAGCCCAGTTACATACTCAGAATCTGTACTACTGCACAAATAGGCATGTCTCTGTAGGCAAAAAACTCATTTCTGACAAAGTAGCCCAAATGCATTTCAGAAGTGTGCAACTTGTTCCCTGAGTTAGAAAACGTCGAGAAACGGTGGTTTCTGCTAGCGCTGTGCTTCTACACATGCATTTGCTGAACGGTGAAAGTGCACAGTAATGCACTTTTCTCCCAGCAAAAACACTGTTTCTAAGGAAATGGGAACACACTGAGGAGACACTTGTGGGAGCTACTGGGACTAAAACTGAGCTTCCCTACGCACAGGGAAGCAAGAGAAATGCTGATTTCATCAAGCCCAGTTACATACTCAGAATCTGTACTACTGCGCAAATAGGCATGTCTCTTTAGGCAAAAAACTCATTTCTGACAAAGTTGCCCAAATGCACCTCAGAAGTGTGCAAATTGTTCCCTGAGTTAGAAAACGTGGAGAAACGGTCGTTTCTGCTAGCGCTGTGCTTCTACACATGTATTTGCAGAACGGTGAAAGCCCACAGTAACGCACTTTTCTCCCAGCAAATACACTGTTTCTAAGGAAATGGGAACACACTGAGGAGACACTTGTGGGAGCTACTGTGACTAAAACTGAGCTTCCCTACGCACAGGGAAGCAAGAGAAATGCTGATTTCATCAAGCCCAGTTACATACTCAGAATCTGTACTACTGCGCAAATAGGCATGTCTCTTTAGGCAAAAAACTCATTTCTGACAAAGTTACCCACATGCATCTCAGAAGTGTGCAACTTTTTCCCTGAGTTAGAAAACATCGAGAAACGGTCGTTTCTGCTAGCGCTGTGCTTCTACACATGTATTTGCTGAACGGTGAAAGCGCACAGTAATGCACTTTTCTCCCAGCAAATACACTGTTTCTAAGGAAATGGGAACACACTGAGGAGACACTTGTGGGAGCTACTGTGACTAAAACTGAGCTTCCCTACGCACAGGGAAGCAAGAGAAATGCTGATTTCATCAAGCCCAGTTACATACTCAGAATCTGTACTACTGCGCAAATAGGCATGTCTCTTTAGGCAAAAAACTCATTTCTGACAAAGTTGCCCAAATGCATCTCAGAAGTGTGCAACTTGTTCCCTGAGTTAGAAAACGTCGAGAAACGTTCTTTTCTGCTAGCGCTGGGCTTCTACACATGTATTTGCTGAACGGTGAAAGCGCACAGTAATGCACTTTTCTCCCAGCAAATACACTGTTTCTAAGGAAATGGGAACACACTGAGGAGACACTTGTGGGAGCTACTGTGACTCAAACTGAGCTTCCCTACGCACAGGGAAGCAAGAGAAATGCTGATTTCAACAAGCCCAGTTACATACTCAGAATCTGTACTACTGCGCAAATAGGCATGTCTCTGTAGGCAAAAAACTCATTTCTGACAAAGTTGCCCAAATGCATCTCAGAAGTGTGCAACTTGTTCCCTGAGTTAGAAAACGACGAGAATCGTTCGTTTCTGCTAGCGCTGTGCTTCTACACATGTTTTTGCTGAACGGTGAAAGTGCACAGTAATGCACTTTTCTCCCAGCAAATACACTGTTTCTAAGGAAATGGGAACACACTGAGGAGAAACTTGTGTTAGCTACTGTGACTAAAACTGATCTTCCCTACGCACAGGGAAGCAAGAGAAATGCTGATTTCATCAAGCCCAGTTACATACTCAGAATCTGAACTACTGCGCAAATAGGCATGTCTCTGTAGGCAAAAAACTCATTTCTGACAAAGTTGCCCAAATGATTCTCAGAAGTGTGCAACTTGTTCCCTGAGTTAGAAAACGTCGAGAAACGGTCGTTTCTGCTAGCGCTGTGCTTCTACACATGTATTTGCTGAAAGGTGAAAGCGCACAGTAATGCACTTTTCTCCCAGCAAATACACTGTTTCTAAGGAAATGGGAACACACTGAGGAGACACTTGTGGGAGCTACTGTGACTAAAACTGAGCTTCCCTACGCACAGGGAAGCAAGAGAAATGCTGATTTCATCAAGCCCAGTTAAATACTCAGAATCTGTACTACTGCGCAAATAGGCATGTCTCTTTCGGCAAAAAACTCATTTCTGACAAAGTTGCCCAAATGCATCTCAGAAGTGTGCAACTTGTTCCCTGAGTTAGAAAACGTTGAGAAACGGTCGTTTCTGCTAGCGCTGTGCTTCTACACATGTATTTGCTGAACGGTGAAAGCGCACAGTAATGCACTTTTCTCCCAGCAAATACACTGTTTCTAAGGAAATGGGAACACACTGAGGAGACACTTGTGGGAGCTACTGTGACTAAAACTGAGCTTCCCTACGCACTGGGAAGCAAGAGAAATGCTGATTTCTTCAAGTCCAGTTACATACTCAGAATCTGTACTACTGCGCAAATAGGCATGTCTCTGTAGGCAAAAAACTCATTTCTGACAAAGTTGCCCAAATGCATCTCAGAAGTGTACAACTTGTTCCCTGAGTTAGAAAATGTCGAGAAACATTCGTTTCTGCCAGCGCTGTGCTTCTACACATGTATTTGCTGAACGGTGAAAGCGCACAGTAATGCACTTTTCTCCCAGCAAATACACTGTTTCTAAGGAAATGGGAACACACTGAGGAGACACTTGTGGGAGCTACTGTGACTAAAACTGAGCTTCCCTATGTACAGGGAAGCAAGAGAAATGCTGATTTCATCAAGCCCAGTTACATACTCAGAATCTGTATTACTGCGCAAATAGGCATGTCTCTGTAGGCAAAAAACTCATTTCTGACAAAGTTGCCCAAATGCATCTCAGAAGTGTGCAACTTGTTCTCTGAGTTGGAAAACGTCGAGAAACGGTCTTTTCTGCTAGCGCTGTGCTTCTACACATGTATTTGCTGAACGGTGAAAGCGCACAGTAATGCACTTTTCTCCCAGCAAATACACTGTTTCTAAGGAAATGGGAACACACTGAGGAGACACTTGTGGGAGCTACTGTGACTAAAACTGAGCTTCCCTACGTACAGGGAAGCAAGAGAAATGCTGATTTCATCAAGCCCAGTAACATACTCAGAATCTGTACTACTGCGCAAATAGGCACGTCTCTTTAGGCAAAAAACTCATTTCTGACAAATTTTCCAAATGCATCTCAGAAGAGTGAAACATGTTCCCTGAGTTAGAAAACATCGAGAAATATTCGTTTCTGCTAGCGCTGTGCTTCTACACATGTATTTGCTGAACAGTGAAAGGGCACAGTAATGCACTTTTCTCCCAGCAAATACACTGTTTCTAAGGAAATGGGAACACACTGAGGAGACACTTGTGGGAGCTACTGTGACTAAAACTGAGCTTCCCTACGCACAGGGAAGCAATAGAAATGCAGATTTCATCAAGCCCAGTTACATACTCAGAATCTGTACTACTGCACAAAGAGGCATATCTCTGTAGGCAAAAAACTCATTTCGGACAAAGTTGCCCAAATGCATCTCAGAAGTGTGCAACTTGTTCCCTGAGTTAGAAAACGTCAAGAAACGTACGTTTCTGCTAGTGCTGTGCTTCTACACATGTATTTGCTGAACGGTGAAAGCGCACAGTAATGCAGTTTTCTACCAGCAAATACACTGTTTCTAAGGAAATGGGAACACACTGAGGAGACACTTGTGGGAGCTACTGTGACTAAAACTGAGCTTCCCTACGTCCAGGGAAGCAAGAGAAATGCTGATTTCATCAAGCCCAGTTACATACTCAGAATCTGTAATACTGCGCAAATAGGCATGTCTCTGTAGGCAAAAAACTCATTTCTGACTAAGTTGCCCAAATGCATCTCAGAAGTGTGCAACTTGTTCTCTGAGTTAGAAAACGTCGAGAAACGGTCGTTTCTGCTAGTGCTGTGCTTCTACACATGTATTTGCTGAACGGTGAAAGCACACAGTAATGCACTTTTCTCCCAGCAAATACACTGTTTCTAAGGAAATGGGAACACACTGAGGAGACACTTGTGGGAGCTACTGTGACTAAAACTGAGCTTCCCTACGCACAGGGAAGCAAGAGAAATGCTGATTTCATCAAGCCCAGTTACATACTCAGAATCTGTACTACTGCACAAATAGGCATGTCTCTGTAGGCAAAAAACTCATTTCTGACAAAGTAGCCCAAATGCATTTCAGAAGTGTGCAACTTGTTCCCTGAGTTAGAAAACGTCGAGAAACGGTCGTTTCTGCTAGCGCTGTGCTTCTACACATGCATTTGCTGAACGGTGAAAGTGCACAGTAATGCACTTTTCTCCCAGCAAAAACACTGTTTCTAAGGAAATGGGAACACACTGAGGAGACACTTGTGGGAGCTACTGGGACTAAAACTGAGCTTCCCTACGCACAGGGAAGCAAGAGAAATGCTGATTTCATCAAGCCCAGTTACATACTCAGAATCTGTACTACTGCGCAAATAGGCATGTCTCTTTAGGCAAAAAACTCATTTCTGACAAAGTTGCCCAAATGCACCTCAGAAGTGTGCAAATTGTTCCCTGAGTTAGAAAACGTGGAGAAACGGTCGTTTCTGCTAGCGCTGTGCTTCTACACATGTATTTGCAGAACGATGAAAGCCCACAGTAACGCACTTTTCTCCCAGCAAATACACTGTTTCTAAGGAAATGGGAACACACTAAGGAGACACTTGTGGGAGCTACTGTGACTAAAACTGAGCTTCCCTACGCACAGGGAAGCAAGAGAAATGCTGATTTCATCAAGCCCAGTTACATACTCAGAATCTGTACTACTGCGCAAATAGGCATGTCTCTTTAGGCAAAAAACTCATTTCTGACAAAGTTACCCACATGCATCTCAGAAGTGTGCAACTTTTTCCCTGAGTTAGAAAACATCGAGAAACGGTCGTTTCTGCTAGCGCTGTGCTTCTACACATGTATTTGCTGAACGGTGAAAGCGCACAGTAATGCACTTTTCTCCCAGCAAATACACTGTTTCTAAGGAAATGGGAACACACTGAGGAGACACTTGTGGGAGCTACTGTGACTAAAACTGAGCTTCCCTACGCACAGGGAAGCAAGAGAAATGCTGATTTCATCAAGCCCAGTTACATACTCAGAATCTGTACTACTGCGCAAATAGGCATGTCTCTTTAGGCAAAAAACTCATTTCTGACAAAGTTGCCCAAATGCATCTCAGAAGTGTGCAACTTGTTCCCTGAGTTAGAAAACGTCGAGAAACGTTCTTTTCTGCTAGCGCTGGGCTTCTACACATGTATTTGCTGAACGGTGAAAGCGCACAGTAATGCACTTTTCTCCCAGCAAATACACTGTTTCTAAGGAAATGGGAACACACTGAGGAGACACTTGTGGGAGCTACTGTGACTCAAACTGAGCTTCCCTACGCACAGGGAAGCAAGAGAAATGCTGATTTCATCAAGCCCAGTTACATACTCAGAATCTGTACTACTGCGCAAATAGGCATGTCTCTGTAGGCAAAAAACTCATTTCTGACAAAGTTGCCCAAATGCATCTCAGAAGTGTGCAACTTGTTCCCTGAGTTAGAAAACGACGAGAATCGTTCGTTTCTGCTAGCGCTGTGCTTCTACACATGTTTTTGCTGAACGGTGAAAGTGCACAGTAATGCACTTTTCTCCCAGCAAATACACTGTTTCTAAGGAAATGGGAACACACTGAGGAGAAACTTGTGTTAGCTACTGTGACTAAAACTGAGCTTCCCTACGCACAGGGAAGCAAGAGAAATGCTGATTTCATCAAGCCCAGTTACATACTCAGAATCTGAACTACTGCGCAAATAGGCATGTCTCTGTAGGCAAAAAACTCATTTCTGACAAAGTTGCCCAAATGATTCTCAGAAGTGTGCAACTTGTTCCCTGAGTTAGAAAACGTCGAGAAACGGTCGTTTCTGCTAGCGCTGTGCTTCTACACATGTATTTGCTGAAAGGTGAAAGCGCACAGTAATGCACTTTTCTCCCAGCAAATACACTGTTTCTAAGGAAATGGGAACACACTGAGGAGACACTTGTGGGAGCTACTGTGACTAAAACTGAGCTTCCCTACGCACAGGGAAGCAAGAGAAATGCTGATTTCATCAAGCCCAGTTAAATACTCAGAATCTGTACTACTGCGCAAATAGGCATGTCTTTCTAGGCAAAAAACTCATTTCTGACAAAGTTGCCCAAATGCATCTCAGAAGTGTGCAACTTGTTCCCTGAGTTAGAAAACGTTGAGAAACGGTCGTTTCTGCTAGCGCTGTGCTTCTACACATGTATTTGCTGAACGGTGAAAGCGCACAGTAATGCACTTTTCTCCCAGCAAATACACTGTTTCTAAGGAAATGGGAACACACTGAGGAGACACTTGTGGGAGCTACTGTGACTAAAACTGAGCTTCCCTACGCACTGGGAAGCAAGAGAAATGCTGATTTCTTCAAGCCCAGTTACATACTCAGAATCTGTACTACTGCGCAAATAGGCACGTCTCTGTAGGCAAAAAACTCATTTCTGACAAAGTTGCCCAAATGCATCTCAGAAGTGTACAACTTGTTCCCTGAGTTAGAAAATGTCGAGAAACATTCGTTTCTGCCAGCGCTGCGCTTCTACACATGTATTTGCTGAACGGTGAAAGCGCACAGTAATGCACTTTTCTCCCAGCAAATACACTGTTTCTAAGGAAATGGGAACACACTGAGGAGACACTTGTGGGAGCTACTGTGACTAAAACTGAGCTTCCCTACGTACAGGGAAGCAAGAGAAATGCTGATTTCATCAAGCCCAGTTACATACTCAGAATCTGTATTACTGCGCAAATAGGCATGTCTCTGTAGGCAAAAAACTCATTTCTGACAAAGTTGCCCAAATGCATCTCAGAAGTGTGCAACTTGTTCTCTGAGTTGGAAAACGTCGAGAAACGGTCTTTTCTGCTAGCGCTGTGCTTCTACACATGTATTTGCTGAACGGTGAAAGCGCACAGTAATGCACTTTTCTCCCAGCAAATACACTGTGTCTAAGGAAATGGGAACACACTGAGGAGACACTTGTGGGAGCTACTGTGACTAAAACTGAGCTTCCCTACGTACAGGGAAGCAAGAGAAATGCTGATTTCATCAAGCCCAGTAACATACTCAGAATCTGTACTACTGCGCAAATAGGCACGTCTCTTTAGGCAAAAAACTCATTTCTGACAAATTTTCCAAATGCATCTCAGAAGAGTGAAACATGTTCCCTGAGTTAGAAAACATCGAGAAATATTCGTTTCTGCTAGCGCTGTGCTTCTACACATGTATTTGCTGAACAGTGAAAGCGCACAGTAATGCACTTTTCTCCCAGCAAATACACTGTTTCTAAGGAAATGGGAACACACTGAGGAGACACTTGTGGGAGCTACTGTGACTAAAACTGAGCTTCCCTACGGACAGGGAAGCTGGAGAAATGCTGATTTCATCAAGCCCAGTTACATACTCAGAATCTGTACTACTGCGCAAATAGGCACGTCTCTGTAGGCAAAAAACTCATTTCTGACAAAGTTGCCCAAATGCATCTCAGAAGTGTGCAACTTGTTCTCTGAGTTAGAAAACGTCGAGAAACGGTCTTTTCTGGTAGCGCTGTGCTTCTACACATGTATTTGCTGAACGGTGAAAGCGCACAGTAATGCACTTTTCTCCCAGCAAGTACACTGTTTCTAAGGAAATGGGAACACACTGAGGAGACACTTGTGGGAGCTACTGTGACTAAAACTGAGCTTCCCTACGCACAGGGAAGCAAGAGAAATGCTGATTTCATCAAGCCCAGTTACATACTCAGAATTTGTACTACTGCGCAAATAGACATGTCTCTTTAGGCAAAAAACTCAATTCTGACAAAGTTGCCCAAATGCATCTCAGAAGTGTGCAACTTGTTCCCTGAGTTAGAAAACGTCGAGAAACGTTCTTTTCTGCTAGCGATGGGCTTCTACACATGTATTTGCTGAACGGTGAAAGCGCACAGTAATGCACTTTTCTCCCAGCAAATTCACTGTTTCTAAGGAAATGGGAACACACTGAGGAGACAATTCTGGGAGCTACTGTGACTAAAACTGAGCTTCCCTACGCACAGGGAAGCAAGAGAAATGCTGATTTCATCAAGCCCAGTTATATACTCAGAATCTGTACTACTGCGCAAATAAGGCATGAATCTGTAGGCAAAAAACTCATTTCTGACAAAGTTGCCCAAATGCATCTCAGAAGTGTGCAACTTGTTCCCTGAGTTAGAAAACGTCGAGAAACGTTCTTTTCTGCTAGCGCTGGGCTTCTACACATGTATTTGCTGAACGGTGAAAGCGCACAGTAATGCACTTTTCTCCCAGCAAATACATTGTTTCTAAGGAAATGGGAACACACTGAGGAGACACTTGTGGGAGCTACTGTGACTCAAACTGAGCTTCCCTACGCACAGGGAAGCAAGAGAAATGCTGATTTCATCAAGCCCAGTTACATACTCAGAATCTGTACTACTGCGCAAATAGGCATGTCTCTGTAGGCAAAAAACTCATTTCTGACAAAGTTGCCCAAATGCATCTCAGAAGTGTGCAACTTGTTCCCTGAGTTAGAAAACGTCGAGAAACGTTCTTTTCTGCTAGCGCTGGGCTTCTACACATGTATTTGCTGAACGGTGAAAGCGCACAGTAATGCACTTTTCTCCCAGCAAATACATTGTTTCTAAGGAAATGGGAACACACTGAGGAGACACTTGTGGGAGCTACTGTGACTCAAACTGAGCTTCCCTACGCACAGGGAAGCAAGAGAAATGCTGATTTCATCAAGCCCAGTTACATACTCAGAATCTGTACTACTGCGCAAATAGGCATGTCTCTGTAGGCAAAAAACTCATTTCTGACAAAGTTGCCCAAATGCATCTCAGAAGTGTGCAACTTGTTCCCTGAGTTAGAAAAGGACGAGAATCGTTCGTTTCTCCTAGCGCTGTGCTTCTACACATGTTTTTGCTGAACGGTGAAAGTGCACAGTAATGCACTTTTCTCCCAGAAAATACACTGTTTCTAAGGAAATGGGAACACACTGAGGAGAAACTTTTGGGAGATACTGTGACTAAAACTGAGCTTCCCTACGCACAGGGAAGCAAGAGAAATGCTGATTTCATCAAGCCCAGTTACATACTCAGAATCTGAACTACTGCGCAAATAGGCATGTCTCTGTAGGCAAAAAACTCATTTCTGACAAAGTTGCCCAAATGCATCTCAGAAGTGTGCAACTTGTTCCCTGAGTTAGAAAACGTCGAGAAACGTTTGTTTCTGCTAGCGCTGTGCTTCTACACATGTATTTGCTGAACAGTGAAAGCGCACAGCAATGCACTTTTCTCCCAGCAAATACACTGTTTCTAAGGAAATGGGAACACACTGAGGAGACACTTGTGGGAACTACTGTGACTAAAACTGAGCTTCCCTACGCACAGGGAAGCAAGAGAAATGCTGATTTCATCAAGCCCAGTTACATACTCAGAATCTGTACTACTGCGCAAATAGGCATGTCTTTCTAGGCAAAAAACTCATTTCTGACAAAGTTGCCCAAATTCATCTCAGAAGTGTGCAACTTGTTCCCTGAGTTAGAAAACGTTGAGAAACGGTCGTTTCTGCTAGCGCTGTGCTTCTACACATGTATTTGCTGAACGGTGAAAGCGCACAGTAATGCACTTTTCTCCCAGCAAATACACTGTTTCTAAGGAAATGGGAACACACTGAGGAGACACTTGTGGGAGCTACTGTGACTCAAACTGAGCTTCCCTACGCACTGGGAAGCAAGAGAAATGCTGATTTCTTCAAGCCCAGTTACATACTCAGAATCTGTACTACTGCGCAAATAGGCCCGTCTCTGTAGGCAAAAAATTCATTTCTGACAAAGTTGCCCAAATGCATCTCAGAAGTGTACAACTTGTTCCCTGAGTTAGAAAATGTCGAGAAACATTCGTTTATGCCAGCGCTGTGCTTCTACACATGTATTTGCTGAACGGTGAAAGCGCACAGTAATGCACTTTTCTCCCAGCAAATACACTGTTTCTAAGGAAATGGGAACACACTGAGGAGACACTTGTGGGAGCTACTGTGACTCAAACTGAGCTTCCCTACGCACAGGGAAGCAAGAGAAATGCTGATTTCATCAAGCCCATTTACATACTCAGAATCTGTCCTACTGCGCAAATAGGCATGTCTCTGTAGGCAAAAAACTCATTTCTGACAAAGTTGCCCAAATGCATCTCAGAAGTGTGCAACTTGTTCTCTGAGTTGGAAAACGTCGAGAAACGGTCTTTTCTGCTAGCGCTGTGCTTCTACACATGTACTTGCTGAACTGTGAAAGCGCACAGTAATGCACTTTTCTCCCAGCTAATACATTGTTTCTAAGGAAATGGGAACACACTGAGGAGACACTTGTGGGAGCTACTGTGACTAAAACTGAGCTTCCCTACGCACAGGGAAGCAAGAGAAATGCTGAATTCATCAAGCCCAGTTACATACTCAGAATCTGTACTACTGCGCAAATAGGCATGAATCCGTAGGCAAAAAACTCATTTCTGACAAAGTTGCCCAAATGCATCTCAGAAGTGTGCAACTTGTTCCCTGAGTTAGAAAACGTCGAGAAACGTTCGTTTCTGCTAGCGCTGTGCTTCTACACATGTATTTCCTGAACGGTGAAAGCGCACAGTAATGCACTTTTCTCCCAGCAAATACACTGTTTCTAAGGAAATGGGAACACACTGAGGAGACACTTGTGGGAGCTACTGTGACTAAAACTGAGCTTCCCTACGCACAGGGAAGCAAGAGAAATGCTGATTTCATCAAGCCCAGTTACATACTCAGAATCTGTACTACTGTGCAAATAGGCGTGTCTCTGTAGGCAAAAAACTCATTTCTGACAAAGTTGCCCAAATGCATCTCAGAAGTGTGCAACTTGTTCCCTGAGTTAGAAAACGTCGAGATACGTTCGTTTCTGCTAGCGCTGTGCTTCTACACATGTATTTGCTGAACGGTGAAAGCGCACAGTAATGCACTTTTCTCCCAGCAATTACACTGTTTCTAAGGAAATGGGAACACACTGAGGAGACACTTGTGGGAGCTACTGTGACTAAAACTGAGCTTCCCTACACACAGGGAAGCAAGAGAAATGCTGATTTCATCAAGCCCAGTTACATACCCAGAATCTGTACTACTGCTCAAATAGGCATGTCTCTGTAGGCAAAAAACTCATTTCTGACAAAGTTGCCCAAATGCATCTCAGAAGTGTGCAACTTGTTCTCTGAGTTAGAAAACGTCGAGAAACGGTCGTTTCAGCTAGCGCTGTGCTTCTACACATGTACCTGCTGAACGGTGAAAGCGCACAGTAATGCACTTTTCTGCCAGCAAAAACACTGTTTCTAAGGAAATGGGAACACACTGAGGAGAAACTTTTGGGAGCTACTGTGACTAAAACTGAGCTTCCCTACACACAGTGAAGCAAGAGAAATGCTGATTTCATCAAGCCCAGTTACATACTCAGAATCTGAACTACTGCGCAAATAGGCATGTCTCAGTAGGCAAAAAACTCATTTCTGACAAAGTTGCCCAAATGCATCTCAGAAGTGTGCAACTTGTTGCTGAGTTAGAAAACCTCGAGAAACGTTCGTTTCCGCTAGCGCTGTGCTTCTACACATGTATTTGCTGACCGGTGAAAGCGCACAGTAATGCACTTTTCTCCCAGGAAATACACTGTTTTTAAGTAAATGGGAACACACTGAGGAGACACTTGTGGGAGCTACTGTGACTAAAACTGAGCTTCCCTACGCACTGGGAAGCAAGAGAAATGCTGATTTCTTCAAGCCCTGTTACATACTCAGAATATGTACTACTGCGCAAATAGGCAAGTCTCTGTAGGCAAAAAACTCATTTCTGACAAAGTTGCCCAAATGCATCTCAGAAGTGTGCAACTTGTTCCCTGAGTTAGAAAACGTCGAGAAACGGTCGTTTCTGCTAGCGCTGTGCTTCTACACATGTATTTGCTGAACGGTGAAAGCCCACAGTAATGCACTTTTCTCCCAGCAAATACACTGTTTCTAAGGAAATGGGAACACACTGAGGAGACACTTGTGGGAGCTACTGTGACTAAAACTGAGCTTCCCTACGGACAGGGAAGCAAGAGAAATGCTGATTTCATCAAGCCCAGTTATATACTCAGAATCTGTACTACTGCGCAAATAGGCATGTCTCTGTAGGCAAAAAACTCATTTCTGACAAAGTTGCCCAAATGCATCTCAGAAGTGTGCAACTTGTTCTTTGAGTTAGAAAACGTCGAGAATCGGTCTTTTCTTCTAGCGCTGTGCTTCTACACATGTATTTGCAGAACGGTGAAAGCGCACAGTAATGCACTTTTCTCCCAGCAAATACACTGTGTCTAAGGAAATGGGAACACACTGAGGAGACACTTGTGGGAGCTACTGTGACTAAAACTGAGCTTCCCTACGCACAAGGAAGCAAGAGAAATGCTGATTTCCTCAAGCCCAGTTACATACTCAGAATCTGTACTACTGCGCAAATTGGCACGTCTCTTTAGGCAAAAAACTCATTCCTGACAAATTTGCCAAATGCATCTCAGAAGTGTGCAACTTGTTCCCTGAGTTAGAAAACGTTGAGAAACGGTCGTTTCTGCTAGCGCTGTGCTTCTACACATGTATTTGCTGAACGGTGAAAGCGCACAGTAATGCACTTTTCTCCCAGCAAATACACTGTTTCTAAGGAAATGGGAACACACTGAGGAGACACTTGTGGGAGCTACTGTGACTCAAACTGAGCTTCCCTACGAACTGGGAAGCAAGAGAAATGCTGATTTCTTCAAGCCCAGTTACATACTCAGAATCTGTACTACTGCGCAAATAGGCCCGTCTCTGTAGGCAAAAAATTCATTTCTGACAAAGTTGCCCAAATGCATCTCAGAAGTGTACAACTTGTTCCCTGAGTTAGAAAATGTCGAGAAACATTCGATTTTGCCAGCGCTGTGCTTCTACACATGTATTTGCTGAACGGTGAAAGCCCACAGTAATGCACTTTTCTCCCAGCAAATACACTGTTTCTAAGGAAATGGGAACACACTGAGGAGACACTTGTGGGAGCTACTGTGACTAAAACTGAGCTTCCCTACGGACAGGGAAGCAAGAGAAATGCTGATTTCATCAAGCCCAGTTATATACTCAGAATCTGTACTACTGCGCAAATAGGCATGTCTCTGTAGGCAAAAAACTCATTTCTGACAAAGTTGCCCAAATGCATCTCAGAAGTGTGCAACTTGTTCTTTGAGTTAGAAAACGTCGAGAATCGGTCTTTTCTTCTAGCGCTGTGCTTCTACACATGTATTTGCTGAACGGTGAAAGCGCACAGTAATGCACTTTTCTCCCAGCAAATACACTGTGTCTAAGGAAATGGGAACACACTGAGGAGACACTTGTGGGAGCTACTGTGACTAAAACTGAGCTTCCCTACGCACAAGGAAGCAAGAGAAATGCTGATTTCCTCAAGCCCAGTTACATACTCAGAATCTGTACTACTGCGCAAATTGGCACGTCTCTTTAGGCAAAAAACTCATTTCTGACAAATTTGCCAAATGCATCTCAGAAGTGTGCAACTTGTTCCCTGAGTTAGAAAACGTTGAGAAACGGTCGTTTCTGCTAGCGCTGTGCTTCTACACATGTATTTGCTGAACGGTGAAAGCGCACAGTAATGCACTTTTCTCCCAGCAAATACACTGTTTCTAAGGAAATGGGAACACACTGAGGAGACACTTGTGGGAGCTACTGTGACTCAAACTGAGCTTCCCTACGAACTGGGAAGCAAGAGAAATGCTGATTTCTTCAAGCCCAGTTACATACTCAGAATCTGTACTACTGCTCAAATAGGCATGTCTCTGTAGGCAAAAAACTCATTTCTGACAAAGTTGCCCAAATGCATCTCAGAAGTGTGCAACTTGTTCTCTGAGTTAGAAAACGTCGAGAAACGGTCGTTTCAGCTAGCGCTGTGCTTCTACACATGTACCTGCTGAACGGTGAAAGCGCACAGTAATGCACTTTTCTGCCAGCAAAAACACTGTTTCTAAGGAAATGGGAACACACTGAGGAGAAACTTTTGGGAGCTACTGTGACTAAAACTGAGCTTCCCTACACACAGTGAAGCAAGAGAAATGCTGATTTCATCAAGCCCAGTTACATACTCAGAATCTGAACTACTGCGCAAATAGGCATGTCTCAGTAGGCAAAAAACTCATTTCTGACAAAGTTGCCCAAATGCATCTCAGAAGTGTGCAACTTGTTGCTGAGTTAGAAAACCTCGAGAAACGTTCGTTTCCGCTAGCGCTGTGCTTCTACACATGTATTTGCTGACCGGTGAAAGCGCACAGTAATGCACTTTTCTCCCAGGAAATACACTGTTTTTAAGTAAATGGGAACACACTGAGGAGACACTTGTGGGAGCTACTGTGACTAAAACTGAGCTTCCCTACGCACTGGGAAGCAAGAGAAATGCTGATTTCTTCAAGCCCTGTTACATACTCAGAATATGTACTACTGCGCAAATAGGCAAGTCTCTGTAGGCAAAAAACTCATTTCTGACAAAGTTGCCCAAATGCATCTCAGAAGTGTGCAACTTGTTCCCTGAGTTAGAAAACGTCGAGAAACGGTCGTTTCTGCTAGCGCTGTGCTTCTACACATGTATTTGCTGAACGGTGAAAGCCCACAGTAATGCACTTTTCTCCCAGCAAATACACTGTTTCTAAGGAAATGGGAACACACTGAGGAGACACTTGTGGGAGCTACTGTGACTAAAACTGAGCTTCCCTACGGACAGGGAAGCAAGAGAAATGCTGATTTCATCAAGCCCAGTTATATACTCAGAATCTGTACTACTGCGCAAATAGGCATGTCTCTGTAGGCAAAAAACTCATTTCTGACAAAGTTGCCCAAATGCATCTCAGAAGTGTGCAACTTGTTCTTTGAGTTAGAAAACGTCGAGAATCGGTCTTTTCTTCTAGCGCTGTGCTTCTACACATGTATTTGCAGAACGGTGAAAGCGCACAGTAATGCACTTTTCTCCCAGCAAATACACTGTGTCTAAGGAAATGGGAACACACTGAGGAGACACTTGTGGGAGCTACTGTGACTAAAACTGAGCTTCCCTACGCACAAGGAAGCAAGAGAAATGCTGATTTCCTCAAGCCCAGTTACATACTCAGAATCTGTACTACTGCGCAAATTGGCACGTCTCTTTAGGCAAAAAACTCATTCCTGACAAATTTGCCAAATGCATCTCAGAAGTGTGCAACTTGTTCCCTGAGTTAGAAAACGTTGAGAAACGGTCGTTTCTGCTAGCGCTGTGCTTCTACACATGTATTTGCTGAACGGTGAAAGCGCACAGTAATGCACTTTTCTCCCAGCAAATACACTGTTTCTAAGGAAATGGGAACACACTGAGGAGACACTTGTGGGAGCTACTGTGACTCAAACTGAGCTTCCCTACGAACTGGGAAGCAAGAGAAATGCTGATTTCTTCAAGCCCAGTTACATACTCAGAATCTGTACTACTGCGCAAATAGGCCCGTCTCTGTAGGCAAAAAATTCATTTCTGACAAAGTTGCCCAAATGCATCTCAGAAGTGTACAACTTGTTCCCTGAGTTAGAAAATGTCGAGAAACATTCGATTTTGCCAGCGCTGTGCTTCTACACATGTATTTGCTGAACGGTGAAAGCCCACAGTAATGCACTTTTCTCCCAGCAAATACACTGTTTCTAAGGAAATGGGAACACACTGAGGAGACACTTGTGGGAGCTACTGTGACTAAAACTGAGCTTCCCTACGGACAGGGAAGCAAGAGAAATGCTGATTTCATCAAGCCCAGTTATATACTCAGAATCTGTACTACTGCGCAAATAGGCATGTCTCTGTAGGCAAAAAACTCATTTCTGACAAAGTTGCCCAAATGCATCTCAGAAGTGTGCAACTTGTTCTTTGAGTTAGAAAACGTCGAGAATCGGTCTTTTCTTCTAGCGCTGTGCTTCTACACATGTATTTGCTGAACGGTGAAAGCGCACAGTAATGCACTTTTCTCCCAGCAAATACACTGTGTCTAAGGAAATGGGAACACACTGAGGAGACACTTGTGGGAGCTACTGTGACTAAAACTGAGCTTCCCTACGCACAAGGAAGCAAGAGAAATGCTGATTTCCTCAAGCCCAGTTACATACTCAGAATCTGTACTACTGCGCAAATTGGCACGTCTCTTTAGGCAAAAAACTCATTTCTGACAAATTTGCCAAATGCATCTCAGAAGTGTGCAACTTGTTCCCTGAGTTAGAAAACGTTGAGAAACGGTCGTTTCTGCTAGCGCTGTGCTTCTACACATGTATTTGCTGAACGGTGAAAGCGCACAGTAATGCACTTTTCTCCCAGCAAATACACTGTTTCTAAGGAAATGGGAACACACTGAGGAGACACTTGTGGGAGCTACTGTGACTCAAACTGAGCTTCCCTACGAACTGGGAAGCAAGAGAAATGCTGATTTCTTCAAGCCCAGTTACATACTCAGAATCTGTACTACTGCGCAAATAGGCCCGTCTCTGTAGGCAAAAAATTCATTTCTGACAAAGTTGCCCAAATGCATCTCAGAAGTGTACAACTTGTTCCCTGAGTTAGAAAATGTCGAGAAACATTCGATTTTGCCAGCGCTGTGCTTCTACACATGTATTTGCTGAACGGTGAAAGCGCACAGTAATGCACTTTTCTCCCAGCAAATACACTGTTTCTAAGGAAATGGGAACACACTGAGGAGACACTTGTGGGAGCTACTGTGACTCAAACTGAGCTTCCCTACGCACAGGGAAGCAAGAGAAATGCTGATTTCATCAAGCCCAGTTACATACTCAGAATCTGTCCTACTGCGCAAATAGGCATGTCTCTGTAGGCAAAAAACTCATTTCTGACAAAGTTGCCCAAATGCATCTCAGAAGTGTGCAACTTGTTCTCTGAGTTGGAAAACGTCGAGAAACGGTCTTTTCTGCTAGCGCTGTGCTTCTACACATGTACTTGCTGAACTGTGAAAGCGCACAGTAATGCACTTTTCTCCCAGCTAATACATTGTTTCTAAGGAAATGGGAACACACTGAGGAGACACTTGTGGGAGCTACTGTGACTAAAACTGAGCTTCCCTACGCACAGGGAAGCAAGAGAAATGCTGATTTCATCAAGCCCAGTTACATACTCAGAATCTATACTACTGCGCAAATAGGCATGTCTCTGTAGGCAAAAAACTCATTTCTGACAAAGTTGCCCAAATGCATCTCAGAAGTGTGCAACTTGTTCCCTGAGTTAGAAAACGTCGAAATACGTTCGTTTCTGCTAGCGCTGTGCTTCTACACATGTATTTGCTGAACGGTGAAAGCGCACAGTAATGCACTTTTCTCCCAGCAATTACACTGTTTCTAAGGAAATGGGAACACACTGAGGAGACACTTGTGGGAGCTACTGTGACTAAAACTGAGCTTCCCTACGCACAGGGAAGCAAGAGAAATGCTGATTTCATCAAGCCCAGTTACATACCCAGAATCTGTACTACTGCTCAAATAGGCATGTCTCTGTAGGCAAAAAACTCATTTCTGACAAAGTTGCCCAAATGCATCTCAGAAGTGTGCAACTTGTTTTCTGAGTTAGAAAACGTCGAGAAACGGTCGTTTCAGCTAGCGCTGTGCTTCTACACATGTACCTGCTGAACGGTGAAAGCGCACAGTAATGCACTTTTCTGCCAGCAAAAACACTGTTTCTAAGGAAATGGGAACACACTGAGGAGAAACTTTTGGGAGCTACTGTGACTAAAACTGAGCTTCCCTACGCACAGTGAAGCAAGAGAAATGCTGATTTCATCAAGCCCAGTTACATACTCAGAATCTGAACTACTGCGCAAATTGGCACGTCTCTTTAGGCAAAAAACTCATTTCTGACAAATTTGCCAAATGCATCTCAGAAGTGTGCAACTTGTTCCCTGAGTTAGAAAACGTCGAGAAACGGTCGTTTCTGCTAGCGCTGTGCTTCTACACATGTATTTGCTGAACGGTGAAAGCGCACAATAATGCACTTTTCTCCCAGCAAATACACTGTTTCTAAGGAAATGGGAACACACTGAGGAGACACTTGTGGGAGCTACTGTGACTAAAACTGAGCTTCCCTACGTACAGGGAAGCAAGAGAAATGCTGATTTCATCAAGCCCAGTAACATACTCAGAATCTGTACTACTGCGCAAATAAGCATGTCTCTGTAGACAAAAAACTCATTTCCGACAAAGTTGCACAAATGCATCTCAGAAGTGTGCAACTTGTTCCCTGAGTTAGAAAATGTCGAGAAACGGTCGTTTCTGCTAGCGCTGTGCTTCTACACATGTATTTGCTGAACGGTGAAAGCGCACAGTAATGCACTTTTCTCCCAGCAAATACACTTTTTCTAAGGAAATGGGAACACACTGAAGAGACACTTGTGGGAGCTACTGTGACTAAAACTGAGCTTCCCTACGCACAGGGAAGCAAGAGAAATGCTGATTTCATCAAACCGAGTTACATACTCATAATCTGTACTACTGCGCAAATAGGCATGTCTCTGTAGGCAAAATACTCATTTCTGACAAAGTTGCCCAAATGCATCTCAGAAGTGTGCAACTTGTTCCCTGAGTTAGAAAACGTCGAGAAACGTTCGTTTCTGCTAGCGCTGTGCTTCTACACATGTATTTGCTGAACGGTGAAAGCGCACAGTAATGTACTTTTCTCCCAGCAAATACACTGTTTCTAAGGAAATGGGAACACACTGAGGAGACACTTGTGGGAGCTACTGTGACTAAAACTGAGCTTCCCTATGCACAGAGAAGCAAGAGAAAAGCTGATTTCATCAAGCCCAGTTACATACTCAGAATCTGTACTACTGCGCAAATAGGCATGTCTTTGTAGGCAAAAAACTCATTTCTGACAAATTTGCCAAATGCATCTCAGAAGTGTGCAACTTGTTCCCTAAGTTAGAAAACGTCGAGAAACGTTCGTTTCTGCTAGCGCTGTGCTTCTACACATGTATTTGCTGAACGGTGAAAGCGCACAGTAATGCACTTTTCTCCCAGCAAATACACTGTTTCTAAGGAAATGGGAACACACTGAGGAGACACTTGTGGGAGCTACTGTGACTAAAACTGAGCTTCCCCACGCACAGGGAAGCAAGAGAAATGCTGATTTCATCAAGCCCAGTTACATACTCAGAATCTGTACTACTGCGCAAATAGGCATGTCTCTGTAGGCAAAAAACTCATTTCTGACAAAGTTGCCCAAATGCATCTCAGAAGTGTGCAACTTGTTCTCTGAGTTAGAAAACGTCGAGAATCGGTCGTTTCTGCTAGCGCTGTGCTTCTACACATGTATTTGCTGAACGTTGAAAGCACAATGTAATGCACTTTTCTCAGAGCAAATACACTGTTTCTAACGAAATGGGAACACACTGAGGAGACACTTGTGGGAGCTACTGGGACTAAAACTGAGCTTCCCTACGCACAGGGAAGCAAGAGAAATGCTGATTTCATCAAGCCCAGTTACATACTCAGAATCTGTACTACTGCGCAAATAGGCATGTCTCTGTAGGCAAAAAACTCATTTCTGACAAAGTTGCCCAAATGCATCTCAGAAGTGTGCCACTTGTTCCCTGAGTTAGAAAACGTTGAGAAACGGTCCTTTCAGCTAGCGCTGTGCTTGTACACATGTATTTGCTGAACGGTGAAAGCGCACAGTGATGCACTTTTCTCCCAGCAAATACACTGTTTCTAAGGAAATGGGAACACACTGAGGAGACACTTGTGGGAGCTACTGTGACTAAAACTGAGCTTCCCTACGCACAGGGAAGCAAGAGAAATGCTGATTTCATCAAGCCCAGTTACATACTCAGAATCTGTACTACTGCGCAAATAGGCATGTCTCTGTAGGCAAAAAACTCATTTCTGACAAAGTTGCCCAAATGCATCTCAGAAGTGTGCCACTTGTTCCCTGAGTTAGAAAACGTTGAGAAACGGTCGTTTCAGCTAGCGCTGTGCTTCTACACATGTATTTGCTGAACGGTGAAAGTGCACAGTGATGCACTTTTCTCCCAGCAAATACACTGTTTCTTAGGAACTGGGAACACACTGAGGAGACACTTGTGGGAGCTACTGTGACTAAAACTGAGCTTCCCTACGCACAGGGAAGCAAGAGAAATGCTGATTTCATCAAGCCCAGTTACATACTCAGAATCTGTACTACTGCGCAAATAGGCATGTCTCTGTAGGCAAAAAACTCATTTTTGAGAAAGTTACCCAAATGCATCTCAGAAGTGTGCAACTTGTTCCCTGAGTTAGAAAACGTAGAGCAACGTTCGTTTCTGCTAGCGCTGTGCTTCTACACATGTGTTTGCTGAACTGTGAAAGCGCATAGTAATGCACTTTTCTCCCAGCAAATACACTGTTTCTAAGGAAATGGGAACACACTGAGCAGACACATATGGGAGCTACTGTGACTAAAACTGAGCTTCCCTACGCACAGGGAAGCAAGAGAAATGCTGATTTCATCAAGCCCAGTTACATACTCAGAATCTGTACTACTGCGCAAATAGGCATGTCTCTGTAGGCAAAAAACTCATTTCTGACAAAGTTGCCCAAATGCATCTCAGAAGTGTGCCACTTGTTCCCTGAGTTAGAAAATGTCGAGAAACGGTCGTTTCAGCTAGTGCTGTGCTTCTACACATGTATTTGCTGAACGGTGAAAGCGCACAGTAATGCACTTTTCTCCCAGCAAATACACTGTTTCTAAGGAAATGGGAACACACTGAGGAGACACTTGTGGGAGCTACTGTGACTAAAACTGAGCTTCCCTACGCACAGGGAAGCAAGAGAAATGCTGATTTCATCAAGCCCAGTTACATACTCAGAATCTGTACTACTGCGCAAATAGGCATGTCTCTGTAGGCAAAAAACTCATTTCTGACAAAGTTGCCCAAATGCATCTCAGAAGTGTGCAACTTGTTCCCTGAGTTAGAAAACGTCGAGAAACGGTCGTTTCTGCTACCGCTGTGCCTCTACACATGTATTTGCTGAACGGTGAAAGCACACAGTAATGCACTTTTCTCCCAGCAAATACACTGTTTCTAAGGAAATGGGAACACACTGAGGAGACACTTGTGGGAGCTACTGTGACTAAAACTGAGCTTCCCTACGCACAGGGAAGCAAGAGAAATGCTGATTTCATCAAGCCCAGTTACATACTCAGAATCTGTACTACTGCGCAAATAGGCATGTCTCTGTAGGCAAAAAACTCATTTCTGACAAAGTTGCCCAAATGCATCTCAGAAGTGTGCAACTTGTTCTCTGAGTTAGAAAACGTCGAGAAAAGGTCTTTTCTGCTAGCGCTGTGCTTCTACACATGTACTTGCTGAACAGTGAAAGCGCACAGTAATGCACTTTTCTCCCAGCAAATACACTGTTTCTAAGGAAATGGGAACACACTGAGGAGACACTTGTGGGAGCTACTGTGACTAAAACTGAGCTTCCCTATGCACAGGGAAGCAAGAGAAATGCTGATTTCATCAAGCCCAGTTACATACTCAGAATCTGTACTACTGCGCAGATACGCATGTCTTTGTAGGCAAAAAACTCATTTCTGACAAAGTTGCCCAAATGCATCTCAGAAGTTTGCAACTTGTTCCCTGAGTTAGAAAACGTCGAGAAACGGTCGTTTCTGCTAGCGCTGTGCTTCTATACATGTATTTGCTGAACGGTGAAAGCGCACAGTAATGCACTTTTCTCCTAGCAAATACACTCTTTCTAAGGAAATGGGAACACACTGAGGAGACACTTGTGGGAGCTACTGTGACTAAAACTGAGCTTCCCTATGCACAGGGAAGCAAGAGAAATGCTGATTTCATCAAGCCCAGTTACATACTCAGAATCTGTACTACTGCGCAAATAGGCATGTCTCTTTAGGCAAAAAACTCATTTCTGACAAAGTTGCTCAAATGCATCTCAGAGGTGTGCAACTTGTTCCCTGAGTTAGAAAACGTCGAGAAACTGTCGTTTCTGCTAGTGCTGTGCTTCTACACATGTATTTGCTGAACGGTGAAAGCGCACAGTAATGCACTTTTCTCCCAGCAAATACACTGTTTCTAAGGAAATGGGAACACACTGAGGAGACACTTGTGGGAGCTACTGTGACTAAAACTGAGCTTCCCCACGCACAGGGAAGCAAGAGAAATGCTGATTTCATCAAGCCCAGTTACATACTCAGAATCTGTACTACTGCGCAAATAGGCATGTCTCTGTAGGCAAAAAACTCATTTCTGACAAAGTTGCCCAAATGCATCTCAGAAGTGTGCCACTTGTTCCCTGAGTTAGAAAACGTTGAGAATCGGTCCTTTCAGCTAGCGCTGTGCTTCTACACATGTATTTGCTGAACGGTGAAAGCGCACAGTGATGCACTTTTCTCCCAGCAAATACACTGTTTCTAAGGAAATGGGAACACACTGAGGAGACACTTGTGGGAGCTACTGTGACTAAAACTGAGCTTCTCTACGCACAGGGAAGCAAGAGAAATGCTGATTTCATCAAGCCCAGTTACATACTCAGAATCTGTACTACTGCGCAAATAGGCATGTCTCTGTAGGCAAAAAACTCATTTCTGACAAAGTTGCCCAAATGCATCTCAGAAGTGTGCCACTTGTTCCCTGAGTTAGAAAATGTTGAGAAACGGTCGTTTCAGCTAGCGCTGTGCTTCTACACATGTATTTGCTGAACGGTGAAAGCGCACAGTGATGCACTTTTCTCCCAGCAAATACACTGTTTCTTAGGAACTGGGAACACACTGAGGAGACACTTGTGGGAGCTACTGTGACTAAAACTGAGCTTCCCTACGCACAGGGAAGCAAGAGAAATGCTGATTTCATCAAGCCCAGTTACATACTCAGAATCTGTACTACTGCGCAAATAGGCATGTCTCTGTAGGCAAAAAACTCATTTTTGAGAAAGTTACCCAAATGCATCTCAGAAGTGTGCAACTTGTTCCCTGAGTTAGAAAACGTAGAGAAACGTTCGTTTCTGCTAGCGCTGTGCTTCTACACATGTATTTGCTGAACTGTGAAAGCGCACAGTAATGCACTTTTCTCCCAGCAAATACACTGTTTCTAAGGAAATGGGAACACACTGAGCAGACACATATGGGAGCTACTGTGACTAAAACTGAGCTTCCCTACGCACAGGGAAGCAAGAGAAATGCTGATTTCATCAAGCCCAGTTACATACTCAGAATCTGTACTACTGCGCAAATAGGCATGTCTCTGTAGGCAAAAAACTCATTTCTGACAAAGTTGCCCAAATGCATCTCAGAAGTGTGCCACTTGTTCCCTGAGTTAGAAAACGTTGAGAAACGGTCGTTTCAGCTAGCGCTGTGCTTCTACACATGTATTTGCTGAACGGTGAAAGTGCACAGTGATGCACTTTTCTCCCAGCAAATACACTGTTTCTTAGGAACTGGGAACACACTGAGGAGACACTTGTGGGAGCTACTGTGACTAAAACTGAGCTTCCCTACGCACAGGGAAGCAAGAGAAATGCTGATTTCATCAAGCCCAGTTACATACTCAGAATCTGTACTACTGCGCAAATAGGCATGTCTCTGTAGGCAAAAAACTCATTTTTGAGAAAGTTACCCAAATGCATCTCAGAAGTGTGCAACTTGTTCCCTGAGTTAGAAAACGTAGAGCAACGTTCGTTTCTGCTAGCGCTGTGCTTCTACACATGTGTTTGCTGAACTGTGAAAGCGCATAGTAATGCACTTTTCTCCCAGCAAATACACTGTTTCTAAGGAAATGGGAACACACTGAGCAGACACATATGGGAGCTACTGTGACTAAAACTGAGCTTCCCTACGCACAGGGAAGCAAGAGAAATGCTGATTTCATCAAGCCCAGTTACATACTCAGAATCTGTACTACTGCGCAAATAGGCATGTCTCTGTAGGCAAAAAACTCATTTCTGACAAAGTTGCCCAAATGCATCTCAGAAGTGTGCCACTTGTTCCCTGAGTTAGAAAATGTCGAGAAACGGTCGTTTCAGCTAGTGCTGTGCTTCTACACATGTATTTGCTGAACGGTGAAAGCGCACAGTAATGCACTTTTCTCCCAGCAAATACACTGTTTCTAAGGAAATGGGAACACACTGAGGAGACACTTGTGGGAGCTACTGTGACTAAAACTGAGCTTCCCTACGCACAGGGAAGCAAGAGAAATGCTGATTTCATCAAGCCCAGTTACATACTCAGAATCTGTACTACTGCGCAAATAGGCATGTCTCTGTAGGCAAAAAACTCATTTCTGACAAAGTTGCCCAAATGCATCTCAGAAGTGTGCAACTTGTTCCCTGAGTTAGAAAACGTCGAGAAACGGTCGTTTCTGCTACCGCTGTGCCTCTACACATGTATTTGCTGAACGGTGAAAGCACACAGTAATGCACTTTTCTCCCAGCAAATACACTGTTTCTAAGGAAATGGGAACACACTGAGGAGACACTTGTGGGAGCTACTGTGACTAAAACTGAGCTTCCCTACGCACAGGGAAGCAAGAGAAATGCTGATTTCATCAAGCCCAGTTACATACTCAGAATCTGTACTACTGTGCAAATAGGCATGTCTCTGTAGGCAAAAAACTCATTTCTGACAAAGTTGCCCAAATGCATCTCAGAAGTGTGCCACTTGTTCCCTGAGTTAGAAAACGTTGAGAAACGGTCGTTTCAGCTAGCGCTGTGCTTCTACACATGTATTTGCTGAACGGTGAAAGTGCACAGTGATGCACTTTTCTCCCAGCAAATACACTGTTTCTTAGGAACTGGGAACACACTGAGGAGACACTTGTGGGAGCTACTGTGACTAAAACTGAGCTTCCCTACGCACAGGGAAGCAAGAGAAATGCTGATTTCATCAAGCCCAGTTACATACTCAGAATCTGTACTACTGCGCAAATAGGCATGTCTCTGTAGGCAAAAAACTCATTTTTGAGAAAGTTACCCAAATGCATCTCAGAAGTGTGCAACTTGTTCCCTGAGTTAGAAAACGTAGAGCAACGTTCGTTTCTGCTAGCGCTGTGCTTCTACACATGTGTTTGCTGAACTGTGAAAGCGCATAGTAATGCACTTTTCTCCCAGCAAATACACTGTTTCTAAGGAAATGGGAACACACTGAGCAGACACATATGGGAGCTACTGTGACTAAAACTGAGCTTCCCTACGCACAGGGAAGCAAGAGAAATGCTGATTTCATCAAGCCCAGTTACATACTCAGAATCTGTACTACTGCGCAAATAGGCATGTCTCTGTAGGCAAAAAACTCATTTCTGACAAAGTTGCCCAAATGCATCTCAGAAGTGTGCCACTTGTTCCCTGAGTTAGAAAATGTCGAGAAACGGTCGTTTCAGCTAGTGCTGTGCTTCTACACATGTATTTGCTGAACGGTGAAAGCGCACAGTAATGCACTTTTCTCCCAGCAAATACACTGTTTCTAAGGAAATGGGAACACACTGAGGAGACACTTGTGGGAGCTACTGTGACTAAAACTGAGCTTCCCTACGCACAGGGAAGCAAGAGAAATGCTGATTTCATCAAGCCCAGTTACATACTCAGAATCTGTACTACTGCGCAAATAGGCATGTCTCTGTAGGCAAAAAACTCATTTCTGACAAAGTTGCCCAAATGCATCTCAGAAGTGTGCAACTTGTTCCCTGAGTTAGAAAACGTCGAGAAACGGTCGTTTCTGCTACCGCTGTGCCTCTACACATGTATTTGCTGAACGGTGAAAGCACACAGTAATGCACTTTTCTCCCAGCAAATACACTGTTTCTAAGGAAATGGGAACACACTGAGGAGACACTTGTGGGAGCTACTGTGACTAAAACTGAGCTTCCCTACGCACAGGGAAGCAAGAGAAATGCTGATTTCATCAAGCCCCGTTACATACTCAGAATCTGTACTACTGCGCAAATAGGCATGTCTCTGTAGGCAAAAAACTCATTTCTGACAAAGTTGCCCAAATGCATCTCAGAAGTGTGCAACTTGTTCTCTGAGTTAGAAAACGTCGAGAAAAGGTCTTTTCTGCTAGCGCTGTGCTTCTACACATGTACTTGCTGAACAGTGAAAGCGCACAGTAATGCACTTTTCTCCCAGCAAATACACTGTTTCTAAGGAAATGGGAACACACTGAGGAGACACTTGTGGGAGCTACTGTGACTAAAACTGAGCTTCCCTATGCACAGGGAAGCAAGAGAAATGCTGATTTCATCAAGCCCAGTTACATACTCAGAATCTGTACTACTGCGCAGATACGCATGTCTTTGTAGGCAAAAAACTCATTTCTGACAAAGTTGCCCAAATGCATCTCAGAAGTTTGCAACTTGTTCCCTGAGTTAGAAAACGTCGAGAAACGGTCGTTTCTGCTAGCGCTGTGCTTCTATACATGTATTTGCTGAACGGTGAAAGCGCACAGTAATGCACTTTTCTCCTAGCAAATACACTCTTTCTAAGGAAATGGGAACACACTGAGGAGACACTTGTGGGAGCTACTGTGACTAAAACTGAGCTTCCCTATGCACAGGGAAGCAAGAGAAATGCTGATTTCATCAAGCCCAGTTACATACTCAGAATCTGTACTACTGCGCAAATAGGCATGTCTCTTTAGGCAAAAAACTCATTTCTGACAAAGTTGCTCAAATGCATCTCAGAGGTGTGCAACTTGTTCCCTGAGTTAGAAAACGTCGAGAAACTGTCGTTTCTGCTAGTGCTGTGCTTCTACACATGTATTTGCTGAACGGTGAAAGCGCACAGTAATGCACTTTTCTCCCAGCAAATACACTGTTTCTAAGGAAATGGGAACACACTGAGGAGACACTTGTGGGAGCTACTGTGACTAAAACTGAGCTTCCCCACGTACAGGGAAGCAAGAGAAATGCTGATTTCATCAAGCCCAGTTACATACTCAGAATCTGTACTACTGCGCAAATAGGCATGTCTCTGTAGGCAAAAAACTCATTTCTGACAAAGTTGCCCAAATGCATCTCAGAAGTGTGCCACTTGTTCCCTGAGTTAGAAAACGTTGAGAAACGGTCCTTTCAGCTAGCGCTGTGCTTCTACACATGTATTTGCTGAACGGTGAAAGCGCACAGTGATGCACTTTTCTCCCAGCAAATACACTGTTTCTAAGGAAATGGGAACACACTGAGGAGACACTTGTGGGAGCTACTGTGACTAAAACTGAGCTTCCCTACGCACAGGGAAGCAAGAGAAATGCTGATTTCATCAAGCCCAGTTACATACTCAGAATCTGTACTACTGCGCAAATAGGCATGTCTCTGTAGGCAAAAAACTCATTTCTGACAAAGTTGCCCAAATGCATCTCAGAAGTGTGCAACTTGTTCTCTGAGTTAGAAAACGTCGAGAAAAGGTCTTTTCTGCTAGCGCTGTGCTTCTACACATGTACTTGCTGAACAGTGAAAGCGCACAGTAATGCACTTTTCTCCCAGCAAATACACTGTTTCTAAGGAAATGGGAACACACTGAGGAGACACTTGTGGGAGCTACTGTGACTAAAACTGAGCTTCCCTATGCACAGGGAAGCAAGAGAAATGCTGATTTCATCAAGCCCAGTTACATACTCAGAATCTGTACTACTGCGCAGATACGCATGTCTTTGTAGGCAAAAAACTCATTTCTGACAAAGTTGCCCAAATGCATCTCAGAAGTTTGCAACTTGTTCCCTGAGTTAGAAAACGTCGAGAAACGGTCGTTTCTGCTAGCGCTGTGCTTCTATACATGTATTTGCTGAACGGTGAAAGCGCACAGTAATGCACTTTTCTCCTAGCAAATACACTCTTTCTAAGGAAATGGGAACACACTGAGGAGACACTTGTGGGAGCTACTGTGACTAAAACTGAGCTTCCCTATGCACAGGGAAGCAAGAGAAATGCTGATTTCATCAAGCCCAGTTACATACTCAGAATCTGTACTACTGCGCAAATAGGCATGTCTCTTTAGGCAAAAAACTCATTTCTGACAAAGTTGCTCAAATGCATCTCAGAGGTGTGCAACTTGTTCCCTGAGTTAGAAAACGTCGAGAAACTGTCGTTTCTGCTAGTGCTGTGCTTCTACACATGTATTTGCTGAACGGTGAAAGCGCACAGTAATGCACTTTTCTCCCAGCAAATACACTGTTTCTAAGGAAATGGGAACACACTGAGGAGACACTTGTGGGAGCTACTGTGACTAAAACTGAGCTTCCCCACGCACAGGGAAGCAAGAGAAATGCTGATTTCATCAAGCCCAGTTACATACTCAGAATCTGTACTACTGCGCAAATAGGCATGTCTCTGTAGGCAAAAAACTCATTTCTGACAAAGTTGCCCAAATGCATCTCAGAAGTGTGCCACTTGTTCCCTGAGTTAGAAAACGTTGAGAAACGGTCCTTTCAGCTAGCGCTGTGCTTCTACACATGTATTTGCTGAACGGTGAAAGCGCACAGTGATGCACTTTTCTCCCAGCAAATACACTGTTTCTAAGGAAATGGGAACACACTGAGGAGACACTTGTGGGAGCTACTGTGACTAAAACTGAGCTTCCCTACGCACAGGGAAGCAAGAGAAATGCTGATTTCATCAAGCCCAGTTACATACTCAGAATCTGTACTACTGCGCAAATAGGCATGTCTCTGTAGGCAAAAAACTCATTTCTGACAAAGTTGCCCAAATGCATCTCAGAAGTGTGCCACTTGTTCCCTGAGTTAGAAAATGTTGAGAAACGGTCGTTTCAGCTAGCGCTGTGCTTCTACACATGTATTTGCTGAACGGTGAAAGCGCACAGTGATGCACTTTTCTCCCAGCAAATACACTGTTTCTTAGGAACTGGGAACACACTGAGGAGACACTTGTGGGAGCTACTGTGACTAAAACTGAGCTTCCCTACGCACAGGGAAGCAAGAGAAATGCTGATTTCATCAAGCCCAGTTACATACTCAGAATCTGTACTACTGAGCAAATAGGCATGTCTCTGTAGGCAAAAAACTCATTTTTGAGAAAGTTACCCAAATGCATCTCAGAAGTGTGCAACTTGTTCCCTGAGTTAGAAAACGTAGAGAAACGTTCGTTTCTGCTAGCGCTGTGCTTCTACACATGTATTTCCTGAACTGTGAAAGCGCACAGCAATGCACTTTTCTCCCAGCAAATACACTGTTTCTAAGGAAATGGGAACACACTGAGCAGACACATATGGGAGCTACTGTGACTAAAACTGAGCTTCCCTACGCACAGGGAAGCAAGAGAAATGCTGATTTCATCAAGCCCAGTTACATACTCAGAATCTGTACTACTGCGCAAATAGGCATGTCTCTGTAGGCAAAAAACTCATTTCTGACAAAGTTGCCCAAATGCATCTCAGAAGTGTGCCACTTGTTCCCTGAGTTAGAAAATGTCGAGAAACGGTCGTTTCAGCTAGTGCTGTGCTTCTACACATGTATTTGCTGAACGGTGAAAGCGCACAGTAATGCACTTTTCTCCCAGCAAATACACTGTTTCTAAGGAAATGGGAACACACTGAGGAGACACTTGTGGGAGCTACTGTGACTAAAACTGAGCTTCCCTACGCACAGGGAAGCAAGAGAAATGCTGATTTCATCAAGCCCAGTTACATACTCAGAATCTGTACTACTGCGCAAATAGGCATGTCTCTGTAGGCAAAAAACTCATTTCTGACAAAGTTGCCCAAATGCATCTCAGAAGTGTGCAACTTGTTCCCTGAGTTAGAAAACGTCGAGAATCGGTCGTTTCTGCTAGCGCTGTGCTTCTACACATGTATTTGCTGAACGTTGAAAGCACAATGTAATGCACTTTTCTCAGAGCAAATACACTGTTTCTAACGAAATGGGAACACACTGAGGAGACACTTGTGGGAGCTACTGGGACTAAAACTGAGCTTCCCTACGCACAGGGAAGCAAGAGAAATGCTGATTTCATCAAGCCCAGTTACATACTCAGAATCTGTACTACTGCGCAAATAGGCATGTCTCTGTAGGCAAAAAACTCATTTCTGACAAAGTTGCCCAAATGCATCTCAGAAGTGTGCCACTTGTTCCCTGAGTTAGAAAACGTTGAGAAACGGTCCTTTCAGCTAGCGCTGTGCTTCTACACATGTATTTGCTGAACGGTGAAAGCGCACAGTGATGCACTTTTCTCCCAGCAAATACACTGTTTCTAAGGAAATGGGAACACACTGAGGAGACACTTGTGGGAGCTACTGTGACTAAAACTGAGCTTCCCTACGCACAGGGAAGCAAGAGAAATACTGATTTCATCAAGCCCAGTTACATACTCAGAATCTGTACTACTGCGCAAATAGGCATGTCTCTGTAGGCAAAAAACTCATTTCTGACAAAGTTGCCCAAATGCATCTCAGAAGTGTGCCACTTGTTCCCTGAGTTAGAAAACGTTGAGAAACGGTCGTTTCAGCTAGCGCTGTGCTTCTACACATGTATTTGCTGAACGGTGAAAGCGCACAGTGATGCACTTTTCTCCCAGCAAATACACTGTTTCTTAGGAACTGGGAACACACTGAGGAGACACTTGTGGGAGCTACTGTGACTAAAACTGAGCTTCCCTACGCACAGGGAAGCAAGAGAAATGCTGATTTCATCAAGCCCAGTTACATACTCAGAATCTGTACTACTGCGCAAATAGGCATGTCTCTGTAGGCAAAAAACTCATTTTTGAGAAAGTTACCCAAATGGATCTCAGAAGTGTGCAACTTGTTCCCTGAGTTAGAAAATGTAGAGAAACGTTCGTTTCTGCTAGCGCTGTGCTTCTACACATGTATTTGCTGAACTGTGAAAGCGCACAGTAATGCACTTTTCTCCCAGCAAATACACTGTTTCTAAGGAAATGGGAACACACTGAGCAGACACATATGGAACTACTGTGACTAAAACTGAGCTTCCCTACGCACAGGGAAGCAAGAGAAATGCTGATTTCATCAAGCCCAGTTACATACTCAGAATCTGTACTACTGCGCAAATAGGCATGTCTCTGTAGGCAAAAAACTCATTTCTGACAAAGTTGCCCAAATGCATCTCAGAAGTGTGCCACTTGTTCCCTGAGTTAGAAAATGTCGAGAAACGGTCGTTTCAGCTAGTGCTGTGCTTCTACACATGTATTTGCTGAACAGTGAAAGCGCACAGTAATGCACTTTTCTCCCAGCAAATACACTGTTTCTTAGGAACTGGGAAAACACTGAGGAGACACTTGTGGGAGCTACTGTGACTAAAACTGAGCTTCCCTACGCACAGGGAAGCAAGAGAAATGCTGATTTCATCAAGCCCGGTTACATACTCAGAATCTGTACTACTGCGCAAATAGGCATGTCTCTGTAGGCAAAAAACTCATTTTTGAGAAAGTTACCCAAATGCATCTCAGAAGTGTGCAACTTGTTCCCTGAGTTAGAAAACGTAGAGAAACGTTCGTTTCTGCTAGCGCTGTGCTTCTACACATGTATTTGCTGAACTGTGAAAGCGCACAGTAATGCACTTTTCTCCCAGCAAATACACTGTTTCTAAGGAAATGGGAACACACTGAGCAGACACATATGGGAGCTAATGTGACTAAAACTGAGCTTCCCTACGCACAGGGAAGCAAGAGAAATGCTGATTTCATCAAGCCCAGTTACATACTCAGAATCTGTACTACTGCGCAAATAGGCATGTCTCTGTAGGCAAAAAACTCATTTCTGACAAAGTTGCCCAAATGCATCTCAGAAGTGTGCAACTTGTTCTCTGAGTTAGAAAACGTCGAGAATCGGTCGTTTCTGCTAGCGCTGTGCTTCTACACATGTATTTGCTGAACGTTGAAAGCACAATGTAATGCACTTTTCTCAGAGCAAATACACTGTTTCTAACGAAATGGGAACACACTGAGGAGACACATGTGGGAGCTACTGGGACTAAAACTGAGCTTCCCTACGCACAGGGAAGCAAGAGAAATGCTGATTTCATCAAGCCCAGTTACATACTAAGAATCTGTACTACTGCGCAAATAGGCATGTCTCTGTAGGCAAAAAACTCATTTCTGACAAAGTTGCCCAAATGCATCTCAGAAGTGTGCCACTTGTTCCCTGAGTTAGAAAACGTTGAGAAACGGTCCTTTCAGCTAGCGCTGTGCTTCTACACATGTATTTGCTGAACGGTGAAAGCGCACAGTGATGCACTTTTCTCCCAGCAAATACACTGTTTCTAAGGAAATGGGAACACACTGAGGAGACACTTGTGGGAGCTACTGTGACTAAAACTGAGGTTCCCTACGCACAGGGAAGCAAGAGAAATGCTGATTTCATCAAGCCCAGTTACATACTCAGAATCTGTACTACTGCGCAAATAGGCATGTCTCTGTAGGCAAAAAACTCATTTCTGACAAAGTTGCCCAAATGCATCTCAGAAGTGTGCCACTTGTTCCCTGAGTTAGAAAACGTTGAGAAACGGTCGTTTCAGCTAGCGCTGTGCTTTTACACATGTATTTGCTGAACGGTGAAAGTGCACAGTGATGCACTTTTCTCCCAGCAAATACACTGTTTCTTAGGAACTGGGAACACACTGAGGAGACACTTGTGGGAGCTACTGTGACTAAAACTGAGCTTCCCTACGCACAGGGAAGCAAGAGAAATGCTGATTTCATCAAGCCCAGTTACATACTCAGAATCTGTACTACTGCGCAAATAGGCATGTCTCTGTAGGCAAAAAACTCATTTTTGAGAAAGTTACCCAAATGCATCTCAGAAGTGTGCAACTTGTTCCCTGAGTTAGAAAACGTAGAGCAACGTTCGTTTCTGCTAGCGCTGTGCTTCTACACATGTGTTTGCTGAACTGTGAAAGCGCACAGTAATGCACTTTTCTCCCAGCAAATACACTGTTTCTAAGGAAATGGGAACACACTGAGCAGACACATATGGGAGCTACTGTGACTATAACTGAGCTTCCCTACGCACAGGGAAGCAAGAGAAATGCTGATTTCATCAAGCCCAGTTACATACTCAGAATCTGTACTACTGCGCAAATAGGCATGTCTCTGTAGGCAAAAAACTCATTTCTGACAAAGTTGCCCAAATGCATCTCAGAAGTGTGCCACTTGTTCCCTGAGTTAGAAAATGTCGAGAAACGGTCGTTTCAGCTAGTGCTGTGCTTCTACACATGTATTTGCTGAACGGTGAAAGCGCACAGTAATGCACTTTTCTCCCAGCAAATACACTGTTTCTAAGGAAATGGGAACACACTGAGGAGACACTTGTGGGAGCTACTGTGACTAAAACTGAGCTTCCCTACGCACAGGGAAGCAAGAGAAATGCTGATTTCATCAAGCCCAGTTACATACTCAGAATCTGTACTACTGCGCAAATAGGCATGTCTCTGTAGGCAAAAAACTCATTTCTGACAAAGTTGCCCAAATGCATCTCAGAAGTGTGCAACTTGTTCCCTGAGTTAGAAAACGTCGAGAAACGGTCGTTTCTGCTACCGCTGTGCCTCTACACATGTATTTGCTGAACGGTGAAAGCACACAGTAATGCACTTTTCTTCCAGCAAATACACTGTTTCTAAGAAAATGGGAACACACTGAGGAGACACTTGTGGGAGCTACTGTGACTAAAACTGAGCTTCCCTACGCACAGGGAAGCAAGAGAAATGCTGATTTCATCAAGCCCAGTTACATACTCAGAATCTGTACTACTGCGCAAATAGGCATGTCTCTGTAGGCAAAAAACTCATTTCTGACAAAGTTGCCCAAATGCATCTCAGAAGTGTGCAACTTGTTCTCTGAGTTAGAAAACGTCGAGAAAAGGTCTTTTCTGCTAGCGCTGTGCTTCTACACATGTACTTGCTGAACAGTGAAAGCGCACAGTAATGCACTTTTCTCCCTGCAAATACACTGTTTCTAAGGAAATGGGAACACACTGAGGAGACACTTGTGGGAGCTACTGTGACTAAAACTGAGCTTCCCTATGCACAGGGAAGCAAGAGAAATGCTGATTTCATCAAGCCCAGTTACATACTCAGAATCTGTACTACTGCGCAAATACGCATGTCTTTGTAGGCAAAAAACTCATTTCTGACAAAGTTGCCCAAATGCATCTCAGAAGTTTGCAACTTGTTCCCTGAGTTAGAAAACGTCGAGAAACGGTCGTTTCTGCTAGCGCTGTGCTTCTATACATGTATTTGCTGAACGGTGAAAGCGCACAGTAATGCACTTTTCTCCTAGCAAATACACTCTTTCTAAGGAAATGGGAACACACTGAGGAGACACTTGTGGGAGCTACTGTGACTAAAACTGAGCTTCCCTATGCACAGGGAAACAAGAGAAATGCTGATTTCATCAAGCCCAGTTACATACTCAGAATCTGTACTACTGCGCAAATAGGCATGTCTCTTTAGGCAAAAAACTCATTTCTGACAAAGTTGCTCAAATGCATCTCAGAGGTGTGCAACTTGTTCCCTGAGTTAGAAAACGTCGAGAAACTGTCGTTTCTGCTAGTGCTGTGCTTCTACACATGTATTTGCTGAACGGTGAAAGCGCACAGTAATGCACTTTTCTCCCAGCAAATACACTGTTTCTAAGGAAATGGGAACACACTGAGGAGACACTTGTGGGAGCTACTGTGACTAAAACTGAGCTTCCCCACGCACAGGGAAGCAAGAGAAATGCTGATTTCATCAAGCCCAGTTACATACTCAGAATCTGTACTACTGCGCAAATAGGCATGTCTCTGTAGGCAAAAAACTCATTTCTGACAAAGTTGCCCAAGTGCATCTCAGAAGTGTGCAACTTGTTCTCTGAGTTAGAAAACGTCGAGAATCGGTCGTTTCTGCTAGCGCTGTGCTTCTACACATGTATTTGCTGAACGTTGAAAGAACAATGTAATGCACTTTTCTCAGAGCAAATACACTGTTTCTAACGAAATGGGAACACACTGAGGAGACACTTGTGGGAGCTACTGTGACTAAAACTGAGCTTCCCTACGCACAGGGAAGCAAGAGAAATGCTGATTTCATCAAGCCCAGTTACATACTCAGAATCTGTACTACTGCGCAAATAGGCATGTCTCTGTAGGCAAAAAACTCATTTCTGACAAAGTTGCCCAAATGCATCTCAGAAGTGTGCCACTTGTTCCCTGAGTTAGAAAACGTTGAGAAACGGTCCTTTCAGCTAGCGCTGTGCTTCTACACATGTATTTGCTGAACGGTGAAAGCGCACAGTGATGCACTTTTCTCCCAGCAAATACACTGTTTCTAAGGAAATGGGAACACACTGAGGAGACACTTGTGGGAGCTACTGTGACTAAAACTGAGCTTCCCTACGCACAGGGAAGCAAGAGAAATGCTGATTTCATCAAGCCCAGTTACATACTCAGAATCTGTACTACTGCGCAAATAGGCATGTCTCTGTAGGCAAAAAACTCATTTCTGACAAAGTTGCCCAAATGCATCTCAGAAGTGTGCCACTTGTTCCCTGAGTTAGAAAACGTTGAGAAACGGTCGTTTCAGCTAGCGCTGTGCTTCTACACATGTATTTGCTGAACGGTGAAAGCGCACAGTGATGCACTTTTCTCCCAGCAAATACACTGTTTCTTAGGAACTGGGAACACACTGAGGAGACACTTGTGGGAGCTACTGTGACTAAAACTGAGCTTCCCTACGCACAGGGAAGCAAGAGAAATGCTGATTTCATCAAGCCCAGTTACATACTCAGAATCTGTACTACTGCGCAAATAGGCATGTCTCTGTAGGCAAAAAACTCATTTTTGAGAAAGTTACCCAAATGCATCTCAGAAGTGTGCAACTTGTTCCCTGAGTTAGAAAACGTAGAGAAACGTTCGTTTCTGCTAGCGCTGTGCTTCTACACATGTATTTGCTGAACTGTGAAAGCGCATAGTAATGCACTTTTCTCCCAGCAAATACACTGTTTCTAAGGAAATGGGAACACACTGAGCAGACACATATGGGAGCTACTGTGACTAAAACTGAGCTTCCCTACGCACAGGGAAGCAAGAGAAATGCTGATTTCATCAAGCCCAGTTACATACTCAGAATCTGTACTACTGCGCAAATAGGCATGTCTCTGTAGGCAAAAAACTCATTTCTGACAAAGTTGCCCAAATGCATCTCAGAAGTGTGCCACTTGTTCCCTGAGTTAGAAAATGTCGAGAAACGGTCGTTTCAGCTAGTGCTGTGCTTCTACACATGTATTTGCTGAACGGTGAAAGCGCACAGTAATGCACTTTTCTCCCAGCAAATACACTGTTTCTAAGGAAATGGGAACACACTGAGGAGACACTTGTGGGAGCTACTGTGACTAAAACTGAGCTTCCCTACGCACAGGGAAGCAAGAGAAATGCTGATTTCATCAAGCCCAGTTACATACTCAGAATCTGTACTACTGCGCAAATAGGCATGTCTCTGTAGGCAAAAAACTCATTTCTGACAAAGTTGCCCAAATGCATCTCAGAAGTGTGCAACTTGTTCCCTGAGTTAGAAAACGTCGAGAATCGGTCGTTTCTGCTAGCGCTGTGCTTCTACACATGTATTTGCTGAACGTTGAAAGCACAATGTAATGCACTTTTCTCCCAGCAAATACACTGTTTCTAACGAAATGGGAACACACTGAGGAGACACTTGTGGGAGCTACTGGGACTAAAACTGAGCTTCCCTACGCACAGGGAAGCAAGAGAAATGCTGATTTCATCAAGCCCAGTTACATACTCAGAATCTGTACTACTGCGCAAATAGGCATGTCTCTGTAGGCAAAAAACTCATTTCTGACAAAGTTGCCCAAATGCATCTCAGAAGTTTGCCACTTGTTCCCTGAGTTAGAAAACGTTGAGAAACGGTCCTTTCAGCTAGCGCTGTGCTTCTACACATGTATTTGCTGAACGGTGAAAGCGCACAGTGATGCACTTTTCTCCCAGCAAATACACTGTTTCTAAGGAAATGTGAACACACTGAGGAGACACTTGTGAAAGCTACTGTGACTAAAACTGAGCTTCCCTACGCACAGGGAAGCAAGAGAAATGCTGATTTCATCAAGCCCAGTTACATACTCAGAATCTGTACTACTGCGCAAATAGGCATGTCTCTGTAGGCAAAAAACTCATTTCTGACAAAGTTGCCCAAATGCATCTCAGAAGTGTGCCACTTGTTCCCTGAGTTAGAAAACGTTGAGAAACGGTCGTTTCAGCTAGCGCTGTGCTTCTACACATGTATTTGCTGAACGGTGAAAGCGCACAGTGATGCACTTTTCTCCCAGCAAATACACTGTTTCTTAGGAACTGGGAACACACTGAGGAGACACTTGTGGGAGCTACTGTGACTAAAACTGAGCTTCCCTACGCACAGGGAAGCAAGAGAAATGCTGATTTCATCAAGCCCAGTTACATACTCAGAATCTGTACTACTGCGCAAATAGGCATGTCTCTGTAGGCAAAAAACTCATTTTTGAGAAAGTTACCCAAATGCATCTCAGAAGTGTGCAACTTGTTCCCTGAGTTAGAAAACGTAGAGAAATGTTCGTTTCTGCTAGCGCTGTGCTTCTACACATGTATTTGCTGAACTGTGAAAGCGCACAGTAATGCACTTTTCTCCCAGCAAATACACTGTTTCTAAGGAAATGGGAACACACTGAGCAGACACATATGGGAGCTACTGTGACTAAAACTGAGCTTCCCTACGCACAGGGAAGCAAGAGAAATGCTGATTTCATCAAGCCCAGTTACATACTCAGAATCTGTACTACTGCGCAAATAGGCATGTCTCTGTAGGCAAAAAACTCATTTCTGACAAAGTTGCCCAAATGCATCTCAGAAGTGTGCCACTTGTTCCCTGAGTTAGAAAATGTCGAGAAACGGTCGTTTCAGCTAGTGCTGTGCTTCTACACATGTATTTGCTGAACGGTGAAAGCGCACAGTAATGCACTTTTCTCCCAGCAAATACACTGTTTCTAAGGAAATGGGAACACACTGAGGAGACACTTGTGGGAGCTACTGTGACTAAAACTGAGCTTCCCTACGCACAGGGAAGCAAGAGAAATGCTGATTTCATCAAGCCCAGTTACATACTCAGAATCTGTACTACTGCGCAAATAGGCATGTCTCTGTAGGCAAAAAACTCATTTCTGACAAAGTTGCCCAAATGCATCTCAGAAGTGTGCAACTTGTTCCCTGAGTTAGAAAACGTCGAGAATCGGTCGTTTCTGCTAGCGCTGTGCTTCTACACATGTATTTGCTGAACGTTGAAAGCACAATGTAATGCACTTTTCTCAGAGCAAATACACTGTTTCTAACGAAATGGGAACACACTGAGGAGACACTTGTGGGAGCTACTGGGACTAAAACTGAGCTTCCCTACGCACAGGGAAGCAAGAGAAATGCTGATTTCATCAAGCCCAGTTACATACTCAGAATCTGTACTACTGCGCAAATAGGCATGTCTCTGTAGGCAAAAAACTCATTTCTGACAAAGTTGCCCAAATGCATCTCAGAAGTTTGCCACTTGTTCCCTGAGTTAGAAAACGTTGAGAAACGGTCCTTTCAGCTAGCGCTGTGCTTCTACACATGTATTTGCTGAACGGTGAAAGCGCACAGTGATGCACTTTTCTCCCAGCAAATACACTGTTTCTAAGGAAATGTGAACACACTGAGGAGACACTTGTGAAAGCTACTGTGACTAAAACTGAGCTTCCCTACGCACAGGGAAGCAAGAGAAATGCTGATTTCATCAAGCCCAGTTACATACTCAGAATCTGTACTACTGCGCAAATAGGCATGTCTCTGTAGGCAAAAAACTCATTTCTGACAAAGTTGCCCAAATGCATCTCAGAAGTGTGCCACTTGTTCCCTGAGTTAGAAAACGTTGAGAAACGGTCGTTTCAGCTAGCGCTGTGCTTCTACACATGTATTTGCTGAACGGTGAAAGCGCACAGTGATGCACTTTTCTCCCAGCAAATACACTGTTTCTTAGGAACTGGGAACACACTGAGGAGACACTTGTGGGAGCTACTGTGACTAAAACTGAGCTTCCCTACGCACAGGGAAGCAAGAGAAATGCTGATTTCATCAAGCCCAGTTACATACTCAGAATCTGTACTACTGCGCAAATAGGCATGTCTCTGTAGGCAAAAAACTCATTTTTGAGAAAGCTGCCCAAATGCATCTCAGAAGTGTGCAACTTGTTCCCTGAGTTAGAAAATGTAGAGAAACGTTCGTTTCTGCTAGCGCTGTGCTTCTACACATGTATTTGCTGAACTGTGAAAGCGCACAGTAATGCACTTTTCTCCCAGCAAATACACTGTTTCTAAGGAAATGGGAACACACTGAGCAGACACATATGGAACTACTGTGACTAAAACTGAGCTTCCCTACGCACAGGGAAGCAAGAGAAATGCTGATTTCATCAAGCCCAGTTACATACTCAGAATCTGTACTACTGCGCAAATAGGCATGTCTCTTTAGGCAAAAAACTCATTTCTGACAAAGTTGCCCAAATGCATCTCAGAAGTGTGCCACTTGTTCCCTGAGTTAGAAAATGTCGAGAAACGGTCGTTTCAGCTAGTGCTGTGCTTCTACACATGTATTTGCTGAACAGTGAAAGCGCACAGTAATGCACTTTTCTCCCAGCAAATACACTGTTTCTTAGGAACTGGGAACACACTGAGGAGACACTTGTGGGAGCTACTGTGACTAAAACTGAGCTTCCCTACGCACAGGGAAGCAAGAGAAATGCTGATTTCATCAAGCCCAGTTACATACTCAGAATCTGTACTACTGCGCAAATAGGCATGTCTCTGTAGGCAAAAAACTCTTTTTTGAGAAAGTTACCCAAATGCATCTCAGAAGTGTGCAACTTGTTCCCTGAGTTAGAAAACGTAGAGAAACGTTCGTTTCTGCTAGCGCTGTGCTTCTACACATGTATTTGCTGAACTGTGAAAGCGCACAGTAATGCACTTTTCTCCCAGCAAATACACTGTTTCTAAGGAAATGGGAACACACTGAGCAGACACATATGGGAGCTACTGTGACTAAAACTGAGCTTCCCTACGCACAGGGAAGCAAGAGAAATGCTGATTTCATCAAGCCCAGTTACATACTCAGAATCTGTACTACTGCGCAAATAGGCATGTCTCTGTAGGCAAAAAACTCATTTCTGACAAAGTTGCCCAAATGTATCTCCGAAGTGTGCCACTTGTTCCCTGAGTTAGAAAATGTCGAGAAACGGTCATTTCAGCTAGTGCTGTGCTTCTACACATGTATTTGCTGAACGGTGAAAGCGCACAGTAATGCACTTTTCTCCCAGCAAATACACTGTTTCTAAGGAAATGGGAACACACTGAGGAGACACTTGTGGGAGCTACTGTGACTAAAACTGAGCTTCCCTACGCACAGGGAAGCAAGAGAAATGATGATTTCATCAAGCCCAGTTACATACTCAGAATCTGTACTACTGCGCAAATAGGCATGTCTCTGTAGGCAAAAAACTCATTTCTGACAAAGTTGCCCAAATGCATCTCAGAAGTGTGCAACTTGTTCCCTGAGTTAGAAAACGTCGAGAATCGGTCGTTTCTGCTAGCGCTGTGCTTCTACACATGTATTTGCTGAACGTTGAAAGCACAATGTAATGCACTTTTCTCAGAGCAAATACACTGTTTCTAACGAAATGGGAACACACTGAGGAGACACTTGTGGGAGCTACTGGGACTAAAACTGAGCTTCCCTACGCACAGGGAAGCAAGAGAAATGCTGATTTCATCAAGCCCAGTTACATACTCAGAATCTGTACTACTGCGCAAATAGGCATGTCTCTGTAGGCAAAAAACTCATTTCTGACAAAGTTGCCCAAATGCATCTCAGAAGTGTGCCACTTGTTCCCTGAGTTAGAAAACGTTGAGAAACGGTCCTTTCAGCTAGCGCTGTGCTTCTACACATGTATTTGCTGAACGGTGAAAGCGCACAGTGATGCACTTTTCTCCCAGCAAATACACTGTTTCTAAGGAAATGGGAACACACTGAGGAGACACTTGTGGGAGCTACTGTGACTAAAACTGAGCTTCCCTACGCACAGGGAAGCAAGAGAAATGCTGATTTCATCAAGCCCAGTTACATACTCAGAATCTGTACTACTGCGCAAATAGGCATGTCTCTGTAGGCAAAAAACTCATTTCTGACAAAGTTGCCCAAATGCATCTCAGAAGTGTGCAACTTGTTCCCTGAGTTAGAAAACGTTGAGAAACGGTCGTTTCAGCTAGCGCTGTGCTTCTACACATGTATTTGCTGAACGGTGAAAGCGCACAGTGATGCACTTTTCTCCCAGCAAATACACTGTTTCTTAGGATCTGGGAACACACTGAGGAGACACTTGTGGGAGCTACTGTGACTAAAACTGAGCTTCCCTACGCACAGGGAAGCAAGAGAAATGCTGATTTCATCAAGCCCAGTTACATACTCAGAATCTGTACTACTGCGCAAATAGGCATGTCTCTGTAGGCAAAAAACTCATTTTTGAGAAAGTTACCCAAATGGATCTCAGAAGTGTGCAACTTGTTCCCTGAGTTAGAAAACGTAGAGAAACGTTCGTTTCTGCTAGCGCTGTGCTTCTACACATGTATTTGCTGAACTGTGAAAGCGCACAGTAATGCACTTTTCTCCCAGCAAATACACTGTTTCTAAGGAAATGGGAACACACTGAGCAGACACATATGGGAGCTACTGTGACTAAAACTGAGCTTCCCTACGCACAGGGAAGCAAGAGAAATGCTGATTTCATCAAGCCCAGTTACATATTCAGAATCTGTACTACTGCGCAAATAAGCATGTCTCTGTAGGCAAAAAACTCATTTCTGACAAAGTTGCCCAAATGCATCTCAGAAGTGTGCCACTTGTTCCCTGAGTTAGAAAATGTCGAGAAACGGTCGTTTCAGCTAGTGCTGTGCTTCTACACATGTATTTGCTGAACGGTGAAAGCGCACAGTAATGCACTTTTCTCCCAGCAAATACACTGTTTCTAAGGAAATGGGAACACACTGAGGAGACACTTGTGGGAGCTACTGTGACTAAAACTGAGCTTCCCTACGCACAGGGAAGCAAGAGAAATGCTGATTTCATCAAGCCCAGTTACATACTCAGAATCTGTACTACTGCGCAAATAGGCATGTCTCTGTAGGCAAAAAACTCATTTCTGACAAAGTTGCCCAAATGCATCTCAGAAGTGTGCAACTTGTTCCCTGAGTTAGAAAACGTCGAGAAACGGTCGTTTCTGCTAGCGCTGTGCCTGTACACATGTATTTGCTGAACGGTGAAAGCGCACAGTAATGCACTTTTCTCCCAGCAAATACACTGTTTCTAAGGAAATGGGAACACACTGAGGAGACACTTGTGGGAGCTACTGTGACTAAAACTGAGCTTCCCTACGCACAGGGAAGCAAGAGAAATGCTGATTTCATCAAGCCCAGTTACATACTCAGAATCTGTACTACTGCGCAAATACGCATGTCTTTGTAGGCAAAAAACTCATTTCTGACAAAGTTGCCCAAATGCATCTCAGAAGTTTGCAACTTGTTCCCTGAGTTAGAAAACGTCGAGAAACGGTCGTTTCTGCTAGCGCTGTGCTTCTATACATGTATTTGCTGAACGGTGAAAGCGCACAGTAATGCACTTTTCTCCTAGCAAATACACTCTTTCTAAGGAAATGGGAACACACTGAGGAGACACTTGGGGGAGCTACTGTGACTAAAACTGAGCTTCCCTATGCACAGGGAAGCAAGAGAAATGCTGATTTCATCAAGCCCAGTTACATACTCAGAATCTGTACTACTGCGCAAATAGGCATGTCTCTTTAGGCAAAAAACTCATTTCTGACAAAGTTGCTCAAATGCATCTCAGAGGTGTGCAACTTGTTCCCTGAGTTAGAAAACGTCGAGAAACTGTCGTTTCTGCTAGTGCTGTGCTTCTACACATGTATTTGCTGAACGGTGAAAGCGCACAGTAATGCACTTTTCTCCCAGCAAATACACTGTTTCTAAGGAAATGGGAACACACTGAGGAGACACTTGTGGGAGCTACTGTGACTAAAACTGAGCTTCCCCACGCACAGGGAAGCAAGAGAAATGCTGATTTCATCAAGCCCAGTTACATACTCAGAATCTGTACTACTGCGCAAATAGGCATGTCTCTGTAGGCAAAAAACTCATTTCTGACAAAGTTGCCCAAATGCATCTCAGAAGTGTGCAACTTGTTCTCTGAGTTAGAAAACGTCGAGAATCGGTCTTTTCTGCTAGCGCTGTGCTTCTACACATGTATTTGCTGAACGTTGAAAGCACAATGTAATGCACTTTTCTCAGAGCAAATACACTGTTTCTAACGAAATGGGAACACACTGAGGAGACACTTGTGGGAGCTACTGGGACTAAAACTGAGCTTCCCTACGCACAGGGAAGCAAGAGAAATGCTGATTTCATCAAGCCCAGTTACATACTCAGAATCTGTACTACTGCGCAAATAGGCATGTCTCTGTAGGCAAAAAACTCATTTCTGACAAAGTTGCCCAAATGCATCTCAGAAGTGTGCCACTTGTTCCCTGAGTTAGAAAACGTTGAGAAACGGTCGTTTCAGCTAGCGCTGTGCTTCTACACATGTATTTGCTGAACGGTGAAAGCGCACAGTGATGCACTTTTCTCCCAGCAAATACACTGTTTCTTAGGAACTGGGAACACACTGAGGAGACACTTGTGGGAGCTACTGTGACTAAAACTGAGCTTCCCTACGCACAGGGAAGCAAGAGAAATGCTGATTTCATCAAGCCCAGTTACATACTCAGAATCTGTACTACTGCGCAAATAGGCATGTCTCTGTAGGCAAAAAACTCATTTTTGAGAAAGTTACCCAAATGCATCTCAGAAGTGTGCAACTTGTTCCCTGAGTTAGAAAACATAGAGAAACGTTCGTTTCTGCTAGCGCTGTGCTTCTACACATGTATTTGCTGAACTGTGAAAGCGCACAGTAATGCACTTTTCTCCCAGCAAATACACTGTTTCTAAGGAAATGGGAACACACTGAGCAGACACATATGGGAGCTACTGTGACTAAAACTGAGCTTCCCTACGCACAGGGAAGCAAGAGAAATGCTGATTTCATCAAGCCCAGTTACATACTCAGAATCTGTACTACTGCGCAAATAGGCATGTCTCTGTAGGCAAAAAACTCATTTCTGACAAAGTTGCCCAAATGCATCTCAGAAGTGTGCCACTTGTTCCCTGAGTTAGAAAATGTCGAGAAACGGTCGTTTCAGCTAGTGCTGTGCTTCTACACATGTATTTGCTGAACGGTGAAAGCGCACAGTAATGCACTTTTCTCCCAGCAAATACACTGTTTCTAAGGAAATGGGAACACACTGAGGAGACACTTGTGGGAGCTACTGTGACTAAAACTGAGCTTCCCTACGCACAGGGAAGCAAGAGAAATGCTGATTTCATCAAGCCCAGTTACATACTCAGAATCTGTACTACTGCGCAAATAGGCATGTCTCTGTAGGCAAAAAAACTCATTTCTGACAAAGTTGCCCAAATGCATCTCAGAAGTGTGCAACTTGTTCCCTGAGTTAGAAAACGTCGAGAAACGGTCGTTTCTGCTAGCGCTGTGCCTCTACACATGTATTTGCTGAACGGTGAAAGCGCACAGTAATGCACTTTTCTCCCAGCAAATACACTGTTTCTAAGGAAATGGAACACACTGACGAGACACTTGTGGGAGCTACTGTGACTAAAACTGAGCTTCCCTACGCACAGGGAAGCAAGAGAAATGCTGATTTCATCAAGCCCAGTTACATACTCAGAATCTGTACTACTGCGCAAATAGGCATGTCTCTGTAGGCAAAAAAATCATTTCTGACAAAGTTGCCCAAATGCATCTCAGAAGTGTGCAACTTGTTCCCTGAGTTAGAAAACGTCGAGAAACGTTCGTTTCTGCTAGCGCTGTGCTTCTACACATGTATTTGCTGAACGGTGAAAGCGCACAGTAATGCACTTTTCTCCCAGCAAATACACTGTTTCTAAGGAAATGGGAACACACTGAGGAGACACTTGTGGGAGCTACTGTGACTAAAACTGAGCTTACCTACGCACAGGGAAGCAAGAGAAATGCTGATTTCATTAAGCCCAGTTACATACTCAGAATCTGTACTACTGCGCAAATAGGCATGTCTCTGTAGGCAAAAAACTCATTTCTGACAAAGTTGCCCAAATGCATCTCAGAAGTGTGCAACTTGTTCTCTGAGTTAGAAAACGTCGAGAAACGTTCGTTTCTGCTAGCGCTGTGCTTCTACACATGTATTTGCTGAACGGTGAAAGCGCACAGTAATGCACTTTTCTCCCAGCAAATACACTGTTTCTAAGGAAATGGGAACACACTTAGGAGACAAATGTGGGAGCTACTGTGACTAAAACTGAGCTTCCCTACGCACAGGGAAGCAAGAGAAATGCTGATTTCATCAAGCCCAGTTACATACTCAGAATCTGTACTACTGCGCAAATAGGCATGTCTCTGTAGGCAAAAAACTCATTTCTGACAAAGTTGCCCAAATGCTTCTCAGAAGTGTGCAACTTGTTCCCTGAGTTAGAAAACGTCGAGAAACGTTCGTTTCTGCTAGCGCTGTGCTTCTACACATGTATTTGCTGTACGGTGAAAGCGCACAGTAATGCACTTTTCTCCCAGCAAATACACTGTTTCTAAGGAAATGGGAACACACTGAGGAGACACTTGTGGGAGCTACTGGGACTAAAACTGAGCTTCCCTACGCACAGGGAAGCAAGAGAAATGCTGATTTCATCAAGCCCAGTTACATACTCAGAATCTGTACTACTGCGCAAATAGGCATGTCTCTGTAGGCAAAAAACTCATTTCTGACAAAGTTGCCCAAATGCATCTCAGAAGTGTGCAACTTGTTCCCTGAGTTAGAAAACGTCGAGAAACGGTCGTTTCTGCTAGCGCTGTGCCTCTACACATGTATTTGCTGAACGGTGAAAGCGCACAGTAATGCACTTTTCTCCCAGCAAATACACTGTTTCTAAGGAAATGGGAACACACTGAGGAGACACTTGTGGGAGCTACTGTGACTAAAACTGAGCTTCCCTACGCACAGGGAAGCAAGAGAAATGCTGATTTCATCAAGCCCAGTTACATACTCAGAATCTGTACTACTGCGCAAATAGGCATGTCTCTGTAGGCAAAAAACTCATTTCTGACAAAGTTGCCCAAATGCATCTCAGAAGTGTGCAACTTGTTCTCTGAGTTAGAAAACGTCGAGAAAAGGTCGTTTCTGCTAGCGCTGTGCTTCTACACATGTACTTGCTGAACAGTGAAAGCGCACAGTAATGCACTTTTCTCCCAGCAAATACACTGTTTCTAAGGAAATGGGAACACACTGAGGAGACACTTGTGGGAGCTACTGTGACTAAAACTGAGCTTCCCTACGCACAGGGAAGCAAGAGAAATGCTGATTTCATCAAGCCCAGTTACATACTCAGAATCTGTACTACTGCGCAAATACGCATGTCTTTGTAGGCAAAAAACTCATTTCTGACAAAGTTGCCCAAATGCATCTCAGAAGTTTGCAACTTGTTCCCTGAGTTAGAAAACGTCGAGAAACGGTCGTTTCTGCTAGCGCTGTGCTTCTATACATGTATTTGCTGAACAGTGAAAGCGCACAGTAATGCACTTTTCTCCTAGCAAATACACTGTTTCTAAGGAAATGGGAACACACTGAGGAGACACTTGTGGGAGCTACTGGGACTAAAACTGAGCTTCCCTATGCACAGGGAAGCAAGAGAAATGCTGATTTCATCAAGCCCAGTTACATACTCAGAATCTGTACTACTGCGCAAATAGGCATGTCTCTTTAGGCAAAAAACTCATTTCTGACAAAGTTGCTCAAATGCATCTCAGAGGTGTGCAACTTGTTCCCTGAGTTAGAAAACGTCGAGAAACTGTCGTTTCTGCTAGTGCTGTGCTTCTACACATGTATTTGCTGAACGGTGAAAGCGCACAGTAATGCACTTTTCTCCCAGCAAATACACTGTTTCTAAGGAAATGGGAACACACTGAGGAGACACTTGTGGGAGCTACTGTGACTAAACCTGTGCTTCCCCACGCACAGGGAAGCAAGAGAAATGCTGATTTCATCAAGCCCAGTTACATACTCAGAATCTGTACTACTGCGCAAATAGGCATGTCTCTGTAGGCAAAAAACTCATTTCTGACAAAGTTGCCCAAATGCATCTCAGAAGTGTGCAACTTGTTCTCTGAGTTAGAAAACGTCGAGAATCGGTCGTTTCTGCTAGCGCTGTGCTTCTACACATGTATTTGCTGAACGTTGAAAGAACAATGTAATGCACTTTTCTCAGAGCAAATACACTGTTTCTAACGAAATGGGAACACACTGAGGAGACACTTGTGGGAGCTACTGGGACTAAAACTGAGCTTCCCTACGCACAGGGAAGCAAGAGAAATGCTGATTTCATCAAGCCCAGTTACATACTCAGAATCTGTACTACTGCGCAAATAGGCATGTCTCTGTAGGCAAAAAACTCATTTCTGACAAAGTTGCCCAAATGCATCTCAGAAGTGTGCCACTTGTTCCCTGAGTTAGAAAACATTGAGAAACGGTCCTTTCAGCTAGCGCTGTGCTTCTACACATGTATTTGCTGAACGGTGAAAGCGCACAGTGATGCACTTTTCTCCCAGCAAATACACTGTTTCTAAGGAAATGGGAACACACTGAGGAGACACTTGTGGGAGCTACTGTGACTAAAACTGAGCTTCCCTACGCACAGGGAAGCAAGAGAAATGCTGATTTCATCAAGCCCAGTTACATACTCAGAATCTGTACTACTGCGCAAATAGGCATGTCTCTGTAGGCAAAAAACTCATTTCTGACAAAGTTGCCCAAATGCATCTCAGAAGTGTGCCACTTGTTCCCTGAGTTAGAAAACGTTGAGAAACGGTCGTTTCAGCTAGCGCTGTGCTTCTACACATGTATTTGCTGAACGGTGAAAGCGCACAGTGATGCACTTTTCTCCCAGCAAATACACTGTTTCTTAGGAACTGGGAACACACTGAGGAGACACTTGTGGGAGCTACTGTGACTAAAACTGAGCTTCCCTACGCACAGGGAAGCAAGAGAAATGCTGATTTCATCAAGCCCAGTTACATACTCAGAATCTGTACTACTGCGCAAATAGGCATGTCTCTGTAGGCAAAAAACTCATTTTTGAGAAAGTTACCCAAATGCATCTCAGAAGTGTGCAACTTGTTCCCTGAGTTAGAAAACATAGAGAAACGTTCGTTTCTGCTAGCGCTGTGCTTCTACACATGTATTTGCTGAACTGTGAAAGAGCACAGTAATGCACTTTTCTCCCAGCAAATACACTGTTTCTAAGGAAATGGGAACACACTGAGCAGACACATATGGGAGCTACTGTGACTAAAACTGAGCTTCCCTACGCACAGGGAAGCAAGAGAAATGCTGATTTCATCAAGCCCAGTTACATACTCAGAATCTGTACTACTGCGCAAATAGGCATGTCTCTGTAGGCAAAAAACTCATTTCTGACAAAGTTGCCCAAATGCATCTCAGAAGTGTGCCACTTGTTCCCTGAGTTAGAAAATGTCGAGAAACGGTCGTTTCAGCTAGTGCTGTGCTTCTACACATGTATTTGCTGAACGGTGAAAGCGCACAGTAATGCACTTTTCTCCCAGCAAATACACTGTTTCTAAGGAAATGGGAACACACTGAGGAGACACTTGTGGGAGCTACTGTGACTAAAACTGAGCTTCCCTACGCACAGGGAAGCAAGAGAAATGCTGATTTCATCAAGCCCAGTTACATACTCAGAATCTGTACTACTGCGCAAATAGGCATGTCTCTGTAGGCAAAAAAACTCATTTCTGACAAAGTTGCCCAAATGCATCTCAGAAGTGTGCAACTTGTTCCCTGAGTTAGAAAACGTCGAGAAACGGTCATTTCTGCTAGCGCTGTGCCTCTACACATGTATTTGCTGAACGGTGAAAGCGCACAGTAATGCACTTTTCTCCCAGCAAATACACTGTTTCTAAGGAAATGGAACACACTGACGAGACACTTGTGGGAGCTACTGTGACTAAAACTGAGCTTCCCTACGCACAGGGAAGCAAGAGAAATGCTGATTTCATCAAGCCCAGTTACATACTCAGAATCTGTACTACTGCGCAAATAGGCATGTCTCTGTAGGCAAAAAAATCATTTCTGACAAAGTTGCCCAAATGCATCTCAGAAGTGTGCAACTTGTTCCCTGAGTTAGAAAACGTCGAGAAACGTTCGTTTCTGCTAGCGCTGTGCTTCTACACATGTATTTGCTGAACGGTGAAAGCGCACAGTAATGCACTTTTCTCCCAGCAAATACACTGTTTCTAAGGAAATGGGAACACACTGAGGAGACACTTGTGGGAGCTACTGTGACTAAAACTGAGCTTACCTACGCACAGGGAAGCAAGAGAAATGCTGATTTCATTAAGCCCAGTTACATACTCAGAATCTGTACTACTGCGCAAATAGGCATGTCTCTGTAGGCAAAAAACTCATTTCTGACAAAGTTGCCCAAATGCATCTCAGAAGTGTGCAACTTGTTCCCTGAGTTAGAAAACGTCGAGAAACGTTCGTTTCTGCTAGCGCTGTGCTTCTACACATGTATTTGCTGAACGGTGAAAGCGCACAGTAATGCACTTTTCTCCCAGCAAATACACTGTTTCTAAGGAAATGGGAACACACTTAGGAGACAAATGTGGGAGCTACTGTGACTAAAACTGAGCTTCCCTACGCACAGGGAAGCAAGAGAAATGCTGATTTCATCAAGCCCAGTTACATACTCAGAATCTGTACTACTGCGCAAATAGGCATGTCTCTGTAGGCAAAAAACTCATTTCTGACAAAGTTGCCCAAATGCTTCTCAGAAGTGTGCAACTTGTTCCCTGAGTTAGAAAACGTCGAGAAACGTTCGTTTCTGCTAGCGCTGTGCTTCTACACATGTATTTGCTGTACGGTGAAAGCGCACAGTAATGCACTTTTCTCCCAGCAAATACACTGTTTCTAAGGAAATGGGAACACACTGAGGAGACACTTGTGGGAGCTACTGGGACTAAAACTGAGCTTCCCTACGCACAGGGAAGCAAGAGAAATGCTGATTTCATCAAGCCCAGTTACATATTCAGAATCTGTACTACTGCGCAAATAGGCATGTCTCTGTAGGCAAAAAACTCATTTCTGACAAAGTTGCCCAAATGCATCTCAGAAGTGTGCAACTTGTTCCCTGAGTTAGAAAACGTCGAGAAACGGTCGTTTCTGCTAGCGCTGTGCCTCTACACATGTATTTGCTGAACGGTGAAAGCGCACAGTAATGCATTTTTCTCCCAGCAAATACACTGTTTCTAAGGAAATGGGAACACACTGAGGAGACACTTGTGGGAGCTACTGTGACTAAAACTGAGCTTCCCTACGCACAGGGAAGCAAGAGAAATGCTGATTTCATCAAGCCCAGTTACATACTCAGAATCTGTACTACTGCGCAAATAGGCATGTCTCTGTAGGCAAAAAACTCATTTCTGACAAAGTTGCCCAAATGCATCTCAGAAGTGTGCAACTTGTTCTCTGAGTTAGAAAACGTCGAGAAAAGGTCTTTTCTGCTAGCGCTGTGCTTCTACACATGTACTTGCTGAACAGTGAAAGCGCACAGTAATGCACTTTTCTCCCAGCAAATACACTGTTTCGAAGGAAATGGGAACACACTGAGGAGACACTTGTGGGAGCTACTGTGACTAAAACTGAGCTTCCCTACGCACAGGGAAGCAAGAGAAATGCTGATTTCATCAAGCCCAGTTACATACTCAGAATCTGTACTACTGCGCAAATACGCATGTCTTTGTAGGCAAAAAACTCATTTCTGACAAAGTTGCCCAAATGCATCTCAGAAGTTTGCAACTTGTTCCCTGAGTTAGAAAACGTCGAGAAACGGTCGTTTCTGCTAGCGCTGTGCTTCTATACATGTATTTGCTGAACAGTGAAAGCGCACAGTAATGCACTTTTCTCCTAGCAAATACACTGTTTCTAAGGAAATGGGAACACACTGAGGAGACACTTGTGGGAGCTACTGGGACTAAAACTGAGCTTCCCTATGCACAGGGAAGCAAGAGAAATGCTGATTTCATCAAGCCCAGTTACATACTCAGAATCTGTACTACTGCGCAAATAGGCATGTCTCTTTAGGCAAAAAACTCATTTCTGACAAAGTTGCTCAAATGCATCTCAGAGGTGTGCAACTTGTTCCCTGAGTTAGAAAACGTCGAGAAACTGTCGTTTCTGCTAGTGCTGTGCTTCTACACATGTATTTGCTGAACGGTGAAAGCGCACAGTAATGCACTTTTCTCCCAGCAAATACACTGTTTCTAAGGAAATGGGAACACACTGAGGAGACACTTGTGGGAGCTACTATGACTAAACCTGTGCTTCCCCACGCACAGGGAAGCAAGAGAAATGCTGATTTCATCAAGCCCAGTTACATACTCAGAATCTGTACTACTGCGCAAATAGGCATGTCTCTGTAGGCAAAAAACTCATTTCTAACAAAGTTGCCCAAATGCATCTCAGAAGTGTGCAACTTGTTCTCTGAGTTAGAAAACGTCGAGAATCGGTCGTTTCTGCTAGCGCTGTGCTTCTACACATGTATTTGCTGAACGTTGAAAGAACAATGTAATGCACTTTTCTCAGAGCAAATACACTGTTTCTAACGAAATGGGAACACACTGAGGAGACACTTGTGGGAGCTACTGGGACTAAAACTGAGCTTCCCTACGCACAGGGAAGCAAGAGAAATGCTGATTTCATCAAGCCCAGTTACATACTCAGAATCTGTACTACTGCGCAAATAGGCATGTCTCTGTAGGCAAAAAACTCATTTCTGACAAAGTTGCCCAAATGCATCTCAGAAGTGTGCCACTTGTTCCCTGAGTTAGAAAACATTGAGAAACGGTCCTTTCAGCTAGCGCTGTGCTTCTACACATGTATTTGCTGAACGGTGAAAGCGCACAGTGATGCACTTTTCTCCCAGCAAATACACTGTTTCTAAGGAAATGGGAACACACTGAGGAGACACTTGTGGGAGCTACTGTGACTAAAACTGAGCTTCCCTACGCACAGGGAAGCAAGAGAAATGCTGATTTCATCAAGCCCAGTTACATACTCAGAATCTGTACTACTGCGCAAATAGGCATGTCTCTGTAGGCAAAAAACTCATTTCTGACAAAGTTGCCCAAATGCATCTCAGAAGTGTGCCACTTGTTCCCTGAGATAGAAAACGTTGAGAAACGGTCGTTTCAGCTAGCGCTGTGCTTCTACACATGTATTTGCTGAACGGTGAAAGCGCACAGTGATGCACTTTTCTCCCAGCAAATACACTGTTTCTTAGGAACTGGGAACACACTGAGGAGACACTTGTGGGAGCTACTGTGACTAAAACTGAGCTTCCCTACGCACAGGGAAGCAAGAGAAATGCTGATTTCATCAAGCCCAGTTACATACTCAGAATCTGTACTACTGCGCAAATAGGCATGTCTCTGTAGGCAAAAAACTCATTTTTGAGAAAGTTACCCAAATGCATCTCAGAAGTGTGCAACTTGTTCCCTGAGTTAGAAAACGTAGAGAAACGTTCGTTTCTGCTAGCGCTGTGCTTCTACACATGTATTTGCTGAACTGTGAAAGCGCACAGTAATGCACTTTTCTCCCAGCAAATACACTGTTTCTAAGGAAATGGGAACACACTGAGGAGACATTTGTGGGAGCTACTGTGACTAAAACTGAGCTTCCCTACGCACAGGGAAGCAAGGGAAATGCTGATTTCATCAAGCCCAGTTACATACTCAGAATCTGTACTACTGCGCAAATAGGCATGTCTCTGTAGGCAAAAAACTCATTTCTGACAAAGTTGCCCAAATGCATCTCAGAAGTGTGCAACTTGTTCCCTGAGTTAGAAAACGTCGAGAAACGTTCGTTTCTGCTAGCGCTGTGCTTCTACACATGTATTTGCTGAACAGTGAAAGCGCACAGTAATGCACTTTTCTCCCAGCAAATACACTGTTTCTAAGGAAGTGGGAACACACTGAGGAGACACTTGTGGGAGCTACTGTGACTAAAACTGAGCTTCCCTATGCACAGGGAAGGAAGAGAAATGCTGATTTCATCAAGCCAAGTTACAAACTCAGAATCTGTACTACTGCGCAAATAGGCATGTCTCTTTAGGCAAAAAACTCATTTCTGACAAAGTTGCCCAAATGCATCTCAGAAGTGTGCATCTTGTTCCCTGAGACAGAAAACGTCGAGAAACGGTCGTTTCTGCTAGCGCTGTGCTTCTACACATGTATTTGCTTAACGGTGAAAGCCTACAGTAACGCACTTTTCTCCCAGCAAATACACTGTTTCTAAGGAAATGGGAACACACTGAGGAGACACTTGTGGGAGCTACTGTGACTAAAACTGAGCTTCCCTACGCACAGGGAAGCAAGAGAAATGCTGATTTCATCAAGCCCAGTTACATACTCACAATCTGTACTACTGCGCAAATAGGCATGTCTCTGTAGGCAAAAAACTCATTTCTGACAAAGTTGCCCAAATGCATCTCAGAAGTGTGCAACTTGTTCCCTGAGTTAGAAAACGTCGAGAAAAGTTCGTTTCTGCTAGCGCTGTGCTTCTACACATGTATTTGCTGAACGGTGAAAGCGCACAGTAACGCCCTTTTCTCCCAGCAAATACACTGTTTCTAAGGAAATGGGAACACACTGAGGAGACACTTGTGGGAGCTACTGTGACTAAAACTGAGCTTCCCTATGCACAGGGAAGCAAGAGAAATGCTGATTTCATCAAGCCAAGTTACATACTCAGAATCTGTACTACTGCGCAAATAGGCATGTCTCTTTAGGAAAAAAACTCATTTCTGACAAAGTTGCTCAAATGCATCTCAGAGGTGTGCAACTTGTTCCCTGAGTTAGAAAACGTCGAGAAACTGTCGTTTCTGCTAGTGCTGTGCTTCTACACATGTATTTGCTGAACGGTGAAAGCGCACAGTAATGCACTTTTCTCCCAGCAAATACACTGTTTCTAAGGAAATGGGAACACACTGAGGAGACACTTGTGGGAGCTACTGTGACTAAACCTGTGCTTCCCCACGCACAGGGAAGCAAGAGAAATGCTGATTTCATCAAGCCCAGTTACATACTCAGAATCTGTACTACTGCGCAAATAGGCATGTCTCCGTAGGCAAAAAACTCATTTCTGACAAAGTTGCCCAAATGCATCTCAGAAGTGTGCAACTTGTTCTCTGAGTTAGAAAACGTCGAGAATCGGTCGTTTCTGCTAGCGCTGTGCTTCTACACATGTATTTGCTGAACGTTGAAAGAACAATGTAATGCACTTTTCTCAGAGCAAATACACTGTTTCTAACGAAATGGTAACACACTGAGGAGACACTTGTGGGAGCTACTGGGACTAAAACTGAGCTTCCCTACGCACAGGGAAGGATGAGAAATGCTGATTTCATCAAGCCCAGTTACATACTCAGAATCTGTACTACTGCGCAAATAGGCATGTCTCTGTAGGCAAAAAACTCATTTCTGACAAAGTTGCCCAAATGCATCTCAGAAGTGTGCCACTTGTTCCCTGAGTTAGAAAACGTTGAGAAACGGTCCTTTCAGCTAGCGCTGTGCTTCTACACATGTATTTGCTGAACGGTGAAAGCGCACAGTGATGCACTTTTCTCCCAGCAAATACACTGTTTCTAAGGAAATGGGAACACACTGAGGAGACACTTGTGGGAGCTACTGTGACTAAAACTGAGCTTCCCTACGCACAGGGAAGCAAGAGAAATGCTGATTTCATCAAGCCCAGTTACATACTCAGAATCTGTACTACTGCGCAAATAGGCATGTCTCTGTAGGCAAAAAACTCATTTCTGACAAAGTTGCCCAATTGCATCTCAGAAGTGTGCCACTTGTTCCCTGAGTTAGAAAACGTTGAGAAACGGTCGTTTCAGCTAGCGCTGTGCTTCTACACATGTATTTGCTGAACGGTGAAAGCGCACAGTGATGCACTTTTCTCCCAGCAAATACACTGTTTCTTAGGAACTGGGAACACACTGAGGAGACACTTGTGGGAGCTACTGTGACTAAAACTGAGCTTCCCTACGCACAGGGAAGCAAGAGAAATGCTGATTTCATCAAGCCCAGTTACATACTCAGAATCTGTACTACTGCGCAAATAGGCATGTCTCTGTAGGCAAAAAACTCATTTTTGAGAAAGTTACCCAAATGCATCTCAGAAGTGTGCAACTTGTTCCCTGAGTTAGAAAACGTAGAGAAACGTTCGTTTCTGCTAGCGCTGTGCTTCTACACATGTATTTGCTGAACTGTGAAAGCGCACAGTAATGCACTTTTCTCCCAGCAAATACACTGTTTCTAAGGAAATGGGAACACACTGAGGAGACATTTGTGGGAGCTACTGTGACTAAAACTGAGCTTCCCTACGCACAGGGAAGCAAGGGAAATGCTGATTTCATCAAGCCCAGTTACATACTCAGAATCTGTACTACTGCGCAAATAGGCATGTCTCTGTAGGCAAAAAACTCATTTCTGACAAAGTTGCCCAAATGCATCTCAGAAGTGTGCAACTTGTTCCCTGAGTTAGAAAACATCGAGAAATTGTCGTTTCTGCTAGCGCTGTGCTTCTACACATGTATTTGCTGAACAGTGAAAGCGCACAGTAATGCACTTTTCTCCCAGCAAATACACTGTTTCTAAGGAACTGGGAACACACTGAGGAGACACTTGTGGGAGCTACTGTGACTAAAACTGAGCTTCCCTATGCACAGGGAAGCAAGAGAAATGCTGATTTCATCAAGCCAAGTTACATACTCAGAATCTGTACTACTGCGCAAATAGGCATGTCTCTTTAGGCAAAAAACTCATTTCTGACAAAGTTGCCCAAATGCATCTCAGAAGTGTGCAACTTGTTCCCTGAGACAGAAAACGTCGAGAAACAGTCGTTTCTGCTAGCGCTGTGCTTCTACACATGTATTTGCTTAACGGTGAAAGCCTACAGTAACGCACTTTTCTCCCAGCAAATACACTGTTTCTAAGGAAATGGGAACACACTGAGGAGACACTTGTGGGAGCTACTGTGACTAAAACTGAGCTTCCCTACGCACAGGGAAGCAAGAGAAATGCTGATTTCATCAAGCCCAGTTACATACTCACAATCTGTACTACTGCGCAAATAGGCATGTCTCTGTAGGCAAAAAACTCATTTCTGACAAAGTTGCCCAAATGCATCTCAGAAGTGTGCAACTTGTTCCCTGAGTTAGAAAACGTCGAGAAAAGTTCGTTTCTGCTAGCGCTGTGCTTCTACACATGTATTTGCTGAACGGTGAAAGCCCACAGTAATGCACTTTTCTCCCAGCAAATACACTGTTTCTAAGGAAATGGGAACACACTGAGGAGACATTTGTGGGAGCTACTGTGACTAAAACTGAGCTTCCCTACGCACAGGGAAGCAAGGGAAATGCTGATTTCATCAAGCCCAGTTACATACTCAGAATCTGTACTACTGCGCAAATAGGCATGTCTCTGTAGGCAAAAAACTCATTTCTGACAAAGGTGCCCAAATGCATCTCAGAAGTGTGCAACTTGTTTCCTGAGTTAGAAAACGTCGAGAAACGTTCGTTTCTGCTAGCGCTGTGCGTCTACACATGTATTTGCTGAACGGTGAAAGCGCACAGTAACGCACTTTTCTCCCAGCAAATACACTGTTTCTAAGGAAATGGGAACACACTGAGGAGACACTTGTGGGAGCTACTGTGACTAAAACTGAGCTTCCCTACGCACAGGGAAGCAAGAGAAAGGCTGATTTCATCCAGCCCAGTTACATACTCAGAATCTGTACTACTGCGCAAATAGGCATGTCTCTGTAGGCAAAAAACTCATTTCTGACAAAGTTGCCCAAATGCATCTCAGAAGTGTGCAACTTGTTCCCTGAGTTAGAAAACGTCGAGAAACGGTCGTTTCTGCTAGCGCTGTGCTTCTACACATGTATTTGCAGAACGGTGAAAGAGCACAGTAATGCACTTTTCTCCCAGCAAATACACTGTTTCTAGGGAAATGGGAACACACTGAGGAGACACTTGTGGGAGCTACTGTGACTAAAACTGAGCTTCCCTACGCACAGGGAAGCAAGAGAAATGCTGATTTCATCAAGCCCAGTTACATACTCAGAATCTGTACTACTGCGCAAATAGGCATGTCTCTTTAGGCAAAAAACTCATTTCTGACAAAGTTGCCCAAATGCATCTCAGAAGTGTGCAACTCGTTCCCTGAGTTAGAAAACGTCGAGAAACGGTCTTTTCTGCTAGCGCTGTGCTTCTACACATGTATTTGCTTAACGGTGAAAGCCCACAGTAACGCACTTTTCTCCCAGCAAATACACTGTTTCTAAGGAAATGGGAACACACTGAGGAGACACTTGTGGGAGCTACTGTGACTAAAACTGAGCTTCCCTACGCACAGGGAAGCAAGAGAAAGGCTGATTTCATCAAGCCCAGTTACATACTCAGAATCTGTACTACTGCGCAAATAGGCATGTCTCTGTGGGCAAAAAACTCATTTCTGACAAAGTTGCCCAAATGCATCTCAGAAGTGTTCAACTTGTTTCCTGAGTTAGAAAACGTCGAGAAACGTTCGTTTCTGCTAGCGCTGTGCGTCTACACATGTATTTGCTGAACGGTGAAAGCGCACAGTAACGCACTTTTCTCCCAGCAAATACACTGTTTCTAAGGAAATGGGAACACACTGAGGAGACACTTGTGGGAGCTACTGTGACTAAACTGAGCTTCCCTACGCACAGGGAAGCAAGAGAAAGGCTGATTTTATCCAGCCCAGTTACATACTCAGAATCTGTACTACTGCGCAAATAGGCATGTCTCTGTAGGAAAAAAACTCATTTCTGACAAAGTTGCCCAAATGCATCTCAGAAGTGTGCAACTTGTTCCCTGAGTTAGAAAACGTCGAGAAACGGTCGTTTCTGCTAGCGCTGTGCTTCTAGACATGTATTTGCAGAACGGTGAAAGAGCACAGTAATGCACTTTTCTCCCAGCAAATACACTGTTTCTAAGGAAATGGGAACACACTGAGGAGACACTTGTGGGAGCTACTGTGACTAAAACTGAGCTTCCCTACGCACAGGGAAGCAAGAGAAATGCTGATTTCATCAAGCCCAGTTACATACTCACAATCTGTACTACTGCGCAAATAGGCATGTCTCTGTAGGCAAAAAACTCATTTCTGACAAAGCTGCCCAAATGCATCTCAGAAGTGTGCAACTTGTTCCCTGAGTTAGAAAATGTCGAGAAACGGTCGTTTCAGCTAGTGCTGTGCTTCTACACATGTATTTGCTGAACGGTGAAAGCGCACAGTAATGCACATTTCTCCCAGCAAATACACTGTTTCTAAGGAAATGGGAACACACTGAGGAGACACTTGTGGGAGCTACTGTGACTAAAACTGAGCTTCCCTACGCACAGGGAAGCAAGAGAAATGCTGATTTCATCAAGCCCAGTTACATACTCAGAATCTGTACTACTGCGCAAATAGGCATGTCTCTGTAGGCAAAAAACTCATTTCTGACAAAGTTGCCCAAATGCATCTCAGAAGTGTACAACTCGTTCCCTGAGTTAGAAAACGTCGAGAAACGGTCGTTTCTGCTAGCGCTGTGCTTCTACACATGTATTTGCTGAACGGTGAAAGCGCACAGTAATGCACTTTTCTCCCAGCAAATACACTGTTTCTAAGGAAATGGGAACACACTGAGGTGACACTTGTGGGAGCTACTGTGACTAAAACTGAGCTTCCCTACGCACAGGGAAGCAAGAGAAATGCTGATTTCATCAAGCCCAGTTGCATACTCAGAATCTGTACTACTGCGTAAATAGGCATGAATCTGTAGGCAAAAAACTCATTTCTGACAAAGTTGCCCAAATGCATCTCAGAAGTGTGCAACTTGTTTCCTGAGTTAGAAAACGTCGAGAAACGTTCGTTTCTGCTAGCGCTGTGCTTCTACACATGTATTTGCTGAACGGTGAAAGCGCACAGTAATGCACTTTTCTCCCAGCAAATACACTGTTTCTAAGGAAATGGGAACACACTGAGGAGACACTTGTGGGAGCTACTGTGACTAAAACTGAGCTTCCCTACGCACAGGGAAGCAAGAGAAATGCTGATTTCACCAAGCCCAGTTACATACTCAGAATCTGTACTACTGCGCAAATAGGCATGTCTCTGTAGGCAAAAAACTCATTTCTGACAAAGTTGCCCAAATGCACCTCAGAAGTGTGCAACTTGTTCCCTGAGTTAGAAAACGTCGAGAAACGGTCGTTTCTGCTAGCGCTGTGCTTCTACACATGTATTTGCTGAACGGTGAAAGCCCACAGTAACGCACTTTTCTCCCAGCAAATACACTGTTTCTAAGGAAATGGGAACACATTGAGGAGACACTTGTGGGAGCTACTGTGACTAAAACTGAGCTTCCCTACGCACAGGGAAGCAAGAGAAAGGCTGATTTCATCAAGCCCAGTTACATACTCAGAATCTGTACTACTGCGCAAATAGGCATGTCTCTGTAGGCAAAAAACTCATTTCTGACAAAGTTGCCCAAATGTATCTCAGAAGTGTACAACTTGTTCCCTGAGTTAGAAAACGTCGAGAAACGGTCGTTTCTGCTAGCGCTGTGCTTCTACACATGTATTTGCTGAACGGTGAAAGCGCACAGTAATGCACTTTTCTCCCAGCAAATACACTGTTTCTAAGGAAATGGGAACACACTGAGGAGACACTTGTGGGAGCTACTATGACTAAAACTGAGCTTCCCTACGCACAGGGAAGCAAGAGAAATGCTGATTTCATCCAGCCCAGTTACATACTCAGAATCTGTACTACTGCGCAAATAGGCATGTCTCTGTAGGCAAAAAACTCATTTCTGACAAAGTTGCCCAAATGCATCTCAGAAGTGTGTAACTTGTTCCCTGAGTTAGAAAACGTCGAGAAACGTTCGTTTCTGCTAGCGCTGTGCTTCTACACATGTATTTGCTGAACGGTGAAAGCGCACAGTAATGCACTTTTCTCCCAGCAAATACACTGTTTCTAAGGAAATCGGAACACACTGAGGAGACACTTGTGGGAGCTACTGTGACTAAAACTGAGCTTCCCTACGCACAGGGAAGCAAGAGAAATGCTGATTTCATCAAGCCCAGTTACATACTCAGAATCTGTACTACTGCGCAAATAGGCATGTCTCTATAGGCAAAAAACTCATTTCTGACAAAGTTGCCCAAATGCATCTCAGATGTGTGCAACTTGTTCCCTGAGTTAGAAAACGTCGAGAAACGTTCGTTTCTGCTAGCGCTGTGCTTCTACACCTGTATTTGCTGAACGGTGAAAGCGCACAGTAATGCACTTTTCTCCCAGCAAATACACTGTTTCTAAGGAAATGGGAACACACTGAGGAGACACTTGTGGGAGCTACTGTGACTAAAACTGAGCTTCCCTACGCACAGGGAAGCAAGAGAAATGTTGATTTCATCAAGCCCAGTTACATACTCAGAATCTGTACTACTGCGCAAATAGGCATGTCTCTGTAGGCAAAAAACTCATTTCTGACAAAGTTGCCCAAATGCATCTCAGAAGTGTGCAACTTGTTCCCTGAGTTAGAAAACGTCGAGAAACGTTCGTTTCTGCTAGCGCTGTGCTTCTACACACGTATTTGCTGAACGGTGAAAGCGCACAGTAATGCACTTTTCTCCCAGCAAATACACTGTTTCTAAGGATATGGGAACACACTGAGGAGACACTTGTGGGAGCTACTGTGACTAAAACTGAGCTTCCCTTCGCACAGGGAAGCAAGAGAAATGCTGATTTCATCAAGCCCAGTTACATACTCAGAATCTGTACTACTGCGCAAATAGGCATGTCTCTGTAGGCAAAAAACTCATTTCTGACAAAGTTGCCCAAATGCATCTCAGAAGTGTGCAACTTGTTCCCTGAGTTAGAAAACGTCGAGAAACGGTCATATCTGCTAACGCTGTGCTTCTACACATGTATTTGCTGAACGGTGAAAGCGCACAGTAATGCACTTTTCTCCCAGCAAATACACTGTTTCTAAGGAAATGGGAACACACTGAGGGACACTTGTGGAGGCTACTGTGACTAAAATTGAGCTTCCCTACGCACAGGGAAGCAAGAGAAATGCTGATTTCATCAAGCCCAGTTACATACTCAGAATCTCTACTACTGCGCAAATAGACATGAATCTGTAGGCAAAAAACTCATTTCTGACAAAGTTGCCCAAATGCATCTCAGAAGTGTGCAACATGTTCCCTGAGTTAGAAAACGTCGAGAAACGGTCGTTTCTGCTAGCGCTGTGCTTCTACACATGTATTTGCTGAACGGTGAAAGCGCACAGTAACGCCCTTTTCTCCCAGCAAATACACTGTTTCTAAGGAAATGGGAACACACTGAGGAGACACTTGTGGGAGCTACTGTGACTAAAACTGAGCTTCCCTACGCACAGGGAAGCAAGAGAAATGCTGATTTCATCCAGCCCAGTTACATACTCAGAATCTGTACTACTGCGCAAATAGGCATGTCTCTGTAGGCAAAATACTCATTTCTGACAAAGTTGCCCAAATGCATCTCAGAAGTGTGCAACTTGTTCCCTGAGTTAGAAAACGTCGAGAAACGGTCTCTTCTGCTAGCGCTGTGCTTCTACACATGTATTTGCTGAACGGTGAAAGCGCACAGTAATGCACTTTTCTCCCAGCAAATACACTGTTTCTAAGGAAATGGGAACACACTGAGGAGACACTTGTGGGAGCTACTGTGACTAAAACTGTGCTTCCCTACGCACAGGGAAGCAAGAGAAATGCTGATTTCATCAAGCCCAGTTACATACTCAGAATCTGTACTACTTCGCAAATAGGCATGTCTCAGTAGGCAAAAAACTCATTTCTGACAAAGTTGCCCAAATGCATCTCAGAAGTGTGCAACTTGTTCCCTGAGTTAGAAAACGTCGAGAAATGGTCTTTTCTGCTAGCGCTGTGCTTCTACACATGTATTTGCTGAACGGTGAAAGCGCACAGTAATGCACTTTTCTCCCAGCAAATACACTGTTTCTAAGGAAATGGGAACACACTGAGGAGACACTTGTGGGAGCTACTGTGACTAAAACTGAGCTTCCCTACGCACAGGGAAGCAAGAGAAATGCTGATTTCATCAAGCCCAGTTGCATACTCAGAATCTGTACTACTGCGTAAATAGGCATGAATCTGTAGGCAAAAAACTCATTTCTGACAAAGTTGCCCAAATGCATCTCAGAAGTGTGCAACTTGTTTCCTGAGTTAGAAAACGTCGAGAAACGTTCGTTTCTGCTAGCGCTGTGCTTCTACACATGTATTTGCTGAACGGTGAAAGCGCACAGTAACGCCCTTTTCTCCCAGCAAATACACTGTTTCTAAGGAAATGGGAACACACTGAGGAGACACTTTTGGGAGCTACTGTGACGAAAACTGAGCTTCCCTACACACAGGGAAGCAAGAGAAATGCTGATTTCATCCAGCCCAGTTACATACTCAGAATCTGTACTACTGCGCAAATAGGCATGTCTCTGTAGGCAAAAAACTCATTTCTGACAAAGTTGCCCAAATGCATCTCAGAAGTGTGTAACTTGTTCCCTGAGTTAGAAAACGTCGAGAAAGGTTCGTTTCTGCTAGCGCTGTGCTTCTACACATGTATTTGCTGAACGGTGAAAGCGCACAGTAATGCACTTTTCTCCCAGCAAATACACTGTTTCTAAGGAAATGGGAACACACTGAGGAGACACTTGTGGGAGCTACTGTGACTAAAACTGAGCTTCCCTACGCACAGGGAAGCAAGAGAAAGGCTGATTTCATCAAGCCCAGTTACATACACAGAATCTGTACTACTGCGCAAATAGGCATGTCTCTGTAGGCAAAAACCTCATTTCTGACAAAGTTGCCCAAATGCACCTCAGAAGTGTGCAACTTGTTCCCTGAGTTAGAAAACGTCGAGAAACGGTCGTTTCTGCTAGCGCTGTGCTTCTACACATGTATTTGCTTAACGGTGAAAGCCCACAGTAACGCACTTTTCTCCCAGCAAATACACTGTTTCTAAGGAAATGGGAACACACTGAGGAGACACTTGTGGGAGCTACTGTGACTAAAACTGAGCTTCCCTACGCACAGGGAAGCAAGAGAAAGGCTGATTTCATCAAGCCCAGTTACATACTCAGAATCTGTACTACTGCGCAAATAGGCATGTCTCTGTAGGCAAAAAACTCATTTCTGACAAAGTTGCCCAAATGCATCTCAGAAGTGTACAACTTGTTCCCTGAGTTAGAAAACGTCGAGAAACGGTCGTTTCTGCTAGCGCTGTGCTTCTACACATGTATTTGCTGAACGGTGAAAGCGCACAGTAATGCACTTTTCTCCCAGCAAATACACTGTTTCTAAGGAAATGGGAACACACTGAGGAGACACTTGTGGGAGCTACTGTGACTAAAACTGAGCTTCCCTACGCACAGGGAAGCAAGAGAAATGCTGATTTCATCCAGCCCAGTTACATACTCAGAATCTGTACTATTGCGCAAATAGGCATGTCTCTGTAGGCAAAAAACTCATTTCTGACAAAGTTGCCCAAATGCATCTCAGAAGTGTGTAACTTGTTCCCTGAGTTAGAAAACGTCGAGAAACGTTCGTTTCTGCTAGCGCTGTGCTTCTACACATGTATTTGCTGAACGGTGAAAGCGCACAGTAATGCACTTTTCTCCCAGCAAATACACTGTTTCTAAGGAAATGGGAACACACTGAGGAGACACTTGTGGGAGCTACTGTGACTAAAACTGAGCTTCCCTACGCACAGGGAAGCAAGAGAAATGCTGATTTCATCAAGCCCAGTTACATACTCAGAATCTGTACTACTGCGCAAATAGGCATGTCTCTATAGGCAAAAAACTCATTTCTGACAAAGTTGCCCAAATGCATCTCAGAAGTGTGCAACTTGTTCCCTGAGTTAGAAAACGTCGAGAAACGTTCGTTTCTGCTAGCGCTGTGCTTCTACACCTGTATTTGCTGAACGGTGAAAGCGCACAGTAATGCACTTTTCTCCCAGCAAATACACTGTTTCTAAGGAAATGGGAACACACTGAGGAGACACTTGTGGGAGCTACTGTGACTAAAACTGAGCTTCCCTACGCACAGGGAAGCTAGAGAAATGTTGATTTCATCAAGCCCAGTTACATACTCAGAATCTGTACTACTGCGCAAATAGGCATGTCTCTTTAGGCAAAAAACTCATTTCTGACAAAGTTGCCCAAATGCATCTCAGAAGTGTGCAACTTGTTCCCTGAGTTAGAAAACGTCGAGAAACGTTCGTTTCTGCTAGCGCTGTGCTTCTACACACGTATTTGCTGAAGGGTGAAAGCGCACAGTAATGCACTTTTCTCCCAGCAAATACACTGTTTCTAAGGAAATGGGAACACACTGAGGAGACACTTGTGGGAGCTACTGTGACTAAAACTGAGCTTCCCTTCGCACAGGGAAGCAAGAGAAATGCTGATTTCATCAAGCCCAGTTACATACTCAGAATCTGTACTACTGCGCAAATAGGCATGTCTCTGTAGGCAAAAAACTCATTTCTGACAAAGTTGCCCAAATGCATCTCAGAAGTGTGCAACTTGTTCCCTGAGTTAGAAAACGTCGAGAAACGGTCATATCTGCTAACGCTGTGCTTCTACACATGTATTTGCTGAACGGTGAAAGCGCACAGTAATGCACTTTTCTCCCAGCAAATACACTGTTTCTAAGGAAATGGGAACACACTGAGGAGACACTTGTGGGAGCTACTGTGACTAAAACTGTGCTTCCCTACGCACAGGGAAGCAAGAGAAATGCTGATTTCATCAAGCCCAGTTACATACTCAGAATCTGTACTACTTCGCAAATAGGCATGTCTCAGTAGGCAAAAAACTCATTTCTGACAAAGTTGCCCAAATGCATCTCAGAAGTGTGCAACTTGTTCCCTGAGTTAGAAAACGTCGAGAAATGGTCTTTTCTGCTAGCGCTGTGCTTCTACACATGTATTTGCTGAACGGTGAAAGCGCACAGTAATGCACTTTTCTCCCAGCAAATACACTGTTTCTAAGGAAATGGGAACACACTGAGGAGACACTTGTGGGAGCTACTGTGACTAAAACTGAGCTTCCCTACGCACAGGGAAGCAAGAGAAATGCTGATTTCATCAAGCCCAGTTACATACTCAGAATCTGTACTACTGCGCAAATAGGCATGTCTCTTTAGGCAAAAAACTCATTTCTGACAAAGTTGCCCAAATGCATCTCAGAAGTGTGCAACTCGTTCCCTGAGTTAGAAAACGTCGAGAAACGGTCTTTTCTGCTAGCGCTGTGCTTCTACACATGTATTTGCTGAACGGTGAAAGCGCACAGTAATGCACTTTTCTCCCAGCAAATACACTGTTTCTAAAGAAATGGGAACACACTGAGGAGACACTTGTGGGAGCTACTGTGACTAAAACTGAGCTTCCCTACGCACAGGGAACCAAGAGAAATGCTGATTTCATCAAGCCCAGTTACATACTCAGAATCTGTACTACTGTGCAAATAGGCATGTCTCTGTAGGCAAAAAACTCATTTCTGACAAAGTTGCCCAAATGCATCTCAGAAGTGTGCAACTTGTTCCCTGAGTTAGAAAACGTCGAGAAACGTTCGTTTCTGCTAGCGCTGTGCTTCTACACACGTATTTGCTGAACGGTGAAAGCGCACAGTAATGCACTTTTCTCCCAGCAAATACACTGTTTCTAAGGAAATGGGAACACACTGAGGAGACACTTGTGGGAGCTACTGTGACTAAAACTGAGCTTCCCTTCGCACAGTGAAGCAAGAGAAATGCTGATTTCATCAAGCCCAGTTACATACTCAGAATCTGTACTACTGCGCAAATAGGCATGTCTCTGTAGGCAAAAAACTCATTTCTGACAAAGTTGCCCAAATGCATCTCAGAAGTGTGCAACTTGTTCCCTGAGTTAGAAAACGTCGAGAAACGGTCATATCTGCTACCGCTGTGCTTCTACACATGTATTTGCTGAACGGTGAAAGCGCACAGTAATGCACTTTTCTCCCAGCAAATACACTGTTTCTAAGGAAATGGGAACACACTGAGGGACACTTGTGGGAGCTACTGCGACTAAAACTGAGCTTCCCTACGCACAGGGAAGCAAGAGAAATGCTGATTTCATCAAGCCCAGTTACATACTCAGAATCTGTACTACTGCGCAAATAGGCATGTCTCTGTAGGCAAAAAACTCATTACTGACAAAGGTGCCCAAATGCATCTCAGAAGTGTGCAACTTGTTCCCTGAGATAGAAAACGTCGAGAAACGTTCGTTTCTGCTAGCGCGGTGCTTCTACACATGTATTTGCTGAACGGTGAAAGCGCACAGTAATGCACTTTTCTCCCAGCAAATACACTGTTTCTAAGGAAATGGGAACACACTGAGGGACACTTGTGGGAGCTACTGTGACTAAAACTGAGCTTCCCTACGCACAGGGAAGCAAGAGAAATGCTGATTTCATCAAGCCCAGTTACATACTCAGAATCTCTACTACTGCGCAAATAGACATGAATCTGTAGGCAAAAAACTCATTTCTGACAAAGTTGCCCAAATGCATCTCAGAAGTTTGCAACTTGTTCCCTGAGTTAGAAAACATCGAGAAACGGACTTTTCTGCTAGCGCTGTGCTTCTACACATGTATTTGCTGAACGGTGAAAGCGCACAGTAATGCATTTTTCTCCCAGCAAATACGCTGTTTCTAAGGAAATGGGAACACACTGAGGAGACACTTGTGGGAGCTACTGTGACTAAAACTGAGCTTCCCTACACACAGGAAAGCAAGAGAAATGCTGATTTCATCAAGCCCAGTTACATACTCAGAATCTGTACTACTGCGCAAATAGGCATGTCTCTGTAGGCAAAAAACTCATTTCAGACAAAGTTGCCCAAATGCATCTAAGAAGTGTGCAACTTGTTCCCTGAGTTAGAAAACGTCGAGAAACGTTTGTTTCTGCTAGCGCTGTGCTTCTACACATGTATTTGCTGAACGGTGAAAGCGCACAGTAATGCACTTTTCTCCCAGCAAATACACTGTTTCTAAGGAAATGGGAACACACTGAGGAGACACTTGTGGGAGCTACTGTGACTAAAACTGAGCTTCCTTACGCACAGGGAAGCAAGAGAAATGCTGATTTCATCAAGCCCAGTTACATACTCAGAATCTGTACTACTGCGCAAATAGGCATGTCTCTGTAGCCAAAAAACTCATTTCTGACAAAGTTGCCCAAATGCATCTCAGAAGTGTGCAACTTGTTCCCTGAGTTAGAAAACGTCGAGAAACGTTCGTTTCTGCTAGCGCTGTGCTTCTACACATGTATTTGCTGAACGGTGAAAGCGCACAGTAATGCACTTTTCTCCCAGCAAATACACTGTTTCTAAGGAAATGGGAACACACTGAGGAGACACTTGTGGGAGCTACTGTGACTAAAACTGAGCTTCCCTACGAACAGGGAAGCAAGAGAAATGTTGATTTCATCAAGCCCAGTTACATACTCAGAATCTGTACTACTGCGCAAATAGGCATGTCTCTTTAGGCAAAAAATCATTTCTGACAAAGTTGCCCAAATGCATCTCAGAAGTGTGCAACTTGTTCCCTGAGTTAGAAAACGTCGAGAAACAGTCGTTTCTGCTAGCGCTGTGCTTCTACACACGTATTTGCTGAACGGTGAAAGCGCACAGTAATGCACTTTTCTCCCAGCAAATACACTGTTTCTAAGGAAATGGGAACACACTGAGGAGACACTTGTGGGAGCTACTGTGACTAAAACTGAGCTTCCCTTCGCACAGTGAAGCAAGAGAAATGCTGATTTCATCAAGCCCAGTTACATACTCAGAATCTGTACTACTGCGCAAATAGGCATGTCTCTGTAGGGAAAAAACTCATTTCTGACAAAGTTGCCCAAATGCATCTCAGAAGTGTGCAACTTGTTCCCTGAGTTAGAAAACGTCGAGAAACGGTCATATCTGCTAACGCTGTGCTTCTACACATGTATTTGCTGAACGGTGAAAGCGCACAGTAATGCACTTTTCTCCCAGCAAATACACTGTTTCTAAGGAAATGGGAACACACTGAGGGACACTTGTGGGAGCTACTGCGACTAAAACTGAGCTTCCCTACGCACAGGGAAGCAAGAGAAATGCTGATTTCATCAAGCCCAGTTACATACTCAGAATCTCTACTACTGCGCAAATAGACATGAATCTGTAGGCAAAAAACTCATTTCAGACAAAGTTGCCCAAATGCATCTCAGAAGTGTGCAACTTGTTCCCTGAGTTCGAAAACGTCGAGAAACGGTCGTTTCTGCCAGCGCTGTGCTTCTACACATGTATTTGCTGAACGGTGAAAGCGCACAGTAATGCACTTTTCTCCCAGCAAATACACTGTTTCTAAGGAAATGGGAACACACTGAGGAGACACTTGTGGGAGCTACTGTGACTAAAACTGAGCTTCCCTACGCACAGGGAAGCAAGAGAAATGCTGATTTCATCAAGCCCAGTTACATACTCAGAATCTGTACTACTGCGCAAATAGGCATGTCTCTGTAGGCAAAAAACTCATTTCTGACAAAGGTGCCCAAATGCATCTCAGAAGTGTGCAACTTGTTCCCTGAGATAGAAAACGTCGAGAAACGGTCTTTTCTGCTAGCGCTGTGCTTCTACACATGTATTTGCTGAACGGTGAAAGCACACAGTAATGCACTTTTCTCCCAGCAAATACACTGTTTCTAAGGAAATGGGAACACACTGAGGAGACACTTGTGGGAGCTACTGTGACTAAAACTGTGCTTCCCTACGCACAGGGAAGCAAGAGAAATGCTGATTTCATCAAGCCCAGTTACATACTCAGAATCTGTACTACTGCGCAAATAGGCATGTCTCTGTAGGCAAAAAACTCATTTCTGACAAAGTTGCCCAAATGCATCTCAGAAGTGTGCAACTTGTTCCCTGAGTTAGAAAACGTCGAGAAACGGTCATATCTGCTAGCGCTGTGCTTCTACACATGTATTTGCTGAACGGTGAATGCGCACAGTAATGCACTTTTCTCCCAGCAAATACACTGTTTCTAAGGAAATGGGAACACACTGAGGAGACACTTGTGGGAGCTACTGTGACTAAAACTGAGCTTCCCTACGCACAGGGAAGCAAGAGAAATGCTGATTTCATCAAGCCCAGTTACATACTCAGAATCTGTACTACTGCGCAAATAGACATGAATCTGTAGGCAAAAAACTCATTTCTGACAAAGTTGCCCAAATGCATCTCAGAAGTGTGCAACTTGTTCCCTGAGTTAGAAAACGTCGAGAAACGTTCGTTTCTGCTAGCGCTGTGCTTCTACACATGTATTTGCTGAACGGTGAAAGCGCACAGTAATGCACTTTTCTCCCAGCAAATACACTGTTTCTAAGGAAATGGGAACACACTGAGGAGACACTTGTGGGAGCTACTGTGACTAAAACTGAGCTTCCCTACCCACAGGGAAGCAAGAGAAATGCTGATTTCATCAAGCCCAGTTACATACTCAGAATCTGTACTACTGGGCAAATAGGCATGAATCTGTAGGCAAAAAACTCTTTTCTGACAATGTTGCCCAAATGCATCTCAGAAGTGTGCAACTTGTTCCCTGAGTTAGAAAATGTCGAGAAACGTTCGTTTCTGCTAGCGCTGTGCTTCTACACATGTATTTGCTGAACGGTGAAAGCACACAGTAATGCACTTTTCTCCCAGCAAATTCACTGTTTCTATGGAACTGGGAACACACTGAGGAGACACTTGTGGGAGCTACTGTGACTAAAACTGAGCTTCCCTACGCACAGGGAAGCAAGAGAAATGCTGATTTCATCAAGGACAGTTACATACTCAGAATCTGTACTACTGCGCGAATAGGCATGTCTCTGTAGGCAAAAAACTCATTTCGGACAAAGTTGCCCAAATGCATCTAAGAAGTGTGCAACTTGTTCTCTGAGTTAGAAAACGTCGAGAAACGGTCTTTTCTGCCAGCGCTGTGCTTCTACATATGTATTTGCTGAACGGTGAAAGCGCACAGTAATGCACTTTTGTCCCAGCAAATACACTGTTTCTAAGGAACTGGGAACACACTGAGGAGACACTTGTGGGAGCTACTGTGACTAAAACTGAGGTTCCGTACGCACAGGGAAGCAAGAGAAATGCTGATTTCATTAAGCCCAGTTACATACTCAGAATCTGTACTACTGCGCAAATAGGCATGCCTCGGTAGGCAAAAAAGTCATTTCTGACAAAGATGCCCAAATGCATCTCAGAAGTGTGTAACTTGTTCCCTGAGTTAGAAAACGTCGAGAAACGTTCGTTTCTGCTAGCACTGTGGTTCTACACATGTATTTGCTGAACGGTGAAAGTGCACAGTAATGCACTTTTCTCCCAGCAAATACACTGTTTCTAAGGAAATGGGAACACACTGAGGAGACACTTGTGGGAACTACTTTGACTAAAACTGAGCTTCCCTACGCACAGGGAAGCAAGAGAAATGCTGATTTCATCAAGCCCAGTTACATACTCAGAATCTGTACTACTGCGCAAATAGGCATGTCTCTGTAGGCAAAAAACTCATTTCTGACAAAGTTGCCCAAATGCATCTCAGAAGTGTGCAACTTGTTCCTTGAGTTAGAAAACGTCGAGAAACGTTCGTTTCTGCTAGCACTGTGCTTCTACACATGTATTTGCTGAACGGTGAAAGCGCACAGTAATACACTTTTCTCCCAGCAAATACACTGTTTCTAAGGAAATGGGAACACACTGAGGAGACACTTGTGGGAGCTACTGTGACTAAAACTGAGCTTCCCTACGCACAGGGAAGCAAGAGAAATGCTGATTTCATCCAGCCCAGTTACATACTCAGAATCTGTACTACTGTGCAAATAGGCATGTCTCTGTAGGCAAAAAACTCATTTCTGACAAAGTTGCCCAAATGCATCTCAGAAGTGTCCAACTTGTTTCCTGAGTTAGAAAACATCGAGAAACGTTCGTTTCTGCTAGCGCTGTGCTTCTACACATGTATTTGCTGAACGGTGAAAGTGCACAGTAATGCACTTTTTTCCCAGAAAATACACTGTTTCTAAGGAAATGGGAACACACTGAGGAGACACTTGTGGGAGCTACTGTGACTAAAACTGAGCTTCCCTACGCACAGGGAAGCAAGAGAAATGCTGATTTCATCAAGCCCAGTTACATACTCAGAATCTGTACTACTGCGCAAATAGGCATGTCTCTGTAGGCAAAAAACTCATTTCTGACAAAGTTGCCCAAATGCATCTCAGAAGTGTGCAACTTGTTCCCTGAGTTAGAAAACGTCGAGAAACGTTCGTTTCTGCTAGCGCTGTGCTTCTACACATGTATTTGCTGAACGGTGAAAGCGCACAGTAATGCACTTTTCTCCCAGCAAATACACTGTTTCTCAGGAAATGGGAACACACTGAGGAGACACTTGTGGGAGCTACTGTGACTAAAACTGAGCTTCCCTACGCACAGGGAAGTAAGAGAAATGCTGATTTCATCAAGCCCAGTTACATACTCAGAATCTGTACTACTGCGCAAATAGGCATGTCTCTGTAGGCAAAAAACTCATTTCTGACAAAGTTGCCCAAATGCATCTCGGAAGTGTGCAACTTGTTCCCTGAGTTAGAAAACGTCGAGAGACGGTCGTTTCTGCTAGCGCTGTGCTTCTACACATGTATTTGCTGAACGGTGAAAGCGCACAGTAATGCACTTTTCTCCCAGCAAATACACTGTTTCTCAGGAAATGGGAACACACTGAGGAGACACTTGTGGGAGCTACTGTGACTAAAACTGAGCTTCCCTACGCACAGGGAAGCAAGAGAAATGCTGATTTCATCAAGCCCAGTTACATACATAGAATCTGTACTACTGCGCAAATAGGCATGTCTCTGTAGGTAAAAAACTCATTTCTGACAAAGTTGCCCAAATGCATCTCAGAAGTGTGCAACTTGTTCCCTGAGTTAGAAAACGTCGAGAAACGTTCGTTTCTGCTAGCGCTGTGCTTCTACACATGTATTTGCTGAACGGTGAAAGCGCACAGTAATGCACTTTTCTCCCAGCAAATACAGTTTCTAAGGAAATGGGAACACACTAAGGAGACACTTGTGGGAGCTACTGTGACTAAAACTAAGCTTCCCTACGCACAGGGAAGCAAGAGAAATGCTGATTTCATCCAGCCCAGTTACATACTCAGAATCTGTACTACTGCGCAAATAGGCATGTCTCTGTAGGCAAAAAACTCATTTCTGATAAAGTTGCCCAAATGCATATCAGAAGTGTGCAACTTGTTCCCTGAGTTAGAAAACGTCGAGAAACGGTCGTTTCTGCTAGCGCTGTGCTTCTACACATGTATTTGCTGAACGGTGAAAGCGCACAGTAATGCACTTTTCTCCCAGCAAATACACTGTTTCTAAGGAAATGGGAACACACTGAGGAGACACTTGTGGGAGCTACTGTGACTAAAACTGAGCTTCGCTACGCACAGGGAAGCAAGAGAAATGCTGATTTCATCAAGCCAAGTTACATACTCAGAATCTGTACTACTGCGCAAATAGGCATGTCTCTGTAGGCAAAAAACTCATTTCTGACAAAGTTGCCCAAATGCATCTCAGAAGTGTGCAACTTGTTCCCTGAGTTAAAAAACGTCCAGAAACGGTCGTTTCTGCTAGCGCTGTGCTTCTACACATGTATTTACTGAACGGTGAAAGCGCACAGTAATGCACTTTTCTCCCAGCAAATACACTGTTTCTAAGGAAATGGGAACACACTGAGGAGACACTTGTGGGAGCTACTGTGACTGAAACTGAGCTTCCCTACCCACAGGGAAGCAAGAGATATGCTGATTTCATCAAGCCCAGTTACATACTCAGAATCTGTACTACTGCGCAAATAGGCATGTCTCTGTAGGCAAAAAACTCATTTCTGACAAAGTTGCCCAAATGCATCTCAGAAGTGTGCAACTTGTTCCCTGAGTTAGAAAACGTCGAGAAACGTTCGTTTCTGCTAGCGCTGTGCTTCTACACTTGTATTTGCTGAACGGTGAAAGCGCACAGTAATGCACTTTTCTCCCAGCAAATACACTGTTTCTAAGGAAATGGGAACACACTGAGGAGACACTTGTGGGAGCTACTGTGACTAAAACTGAGCTTCCCTCCGCACAGGGAAGCAAGAGAAATGCTGATTTCATCAAGCCCAGTTACATACTCAGAATCTGTATTACTCCGCAAATAGGCATGTCTCTTTAGGTAAAAAACTCATTTCTGACAATGTTGCCCAAATGCATCTCAGAAGTGTGCAACTTGTTCCCTGAGTTAGAAAACGTCGAGAAACGGTCATATCTGCTAACGCTGTGCTTCTACACATGTATTTGCTGAACGGTGAAAGCGCACATTAATGCACTTTTCTCCCAGCAAATACACTGTTTCTAAGGAAATTGGAACACACTGAGGAGACACTTGTGGGAGCTACTGTGACTAAAACTGAGCTTCCCTATGCACAGGGAAGCAAGAGAAATGCTGATTTCATCAAGCCCAGTTACATACTCAGAATCTGTACTACTGCGCAAATAGGCATGAATCTGTAGGCAAAAAACTCATTTCTGACAATGTTGCCCAAATGCATCTCAGAAGTGTGCAACTTGTTCCCTGAGTTAGAAAACGTCGAGAAACGTTCGTTTCTGCTAGCGCTGTGCTTCCACACATGTATTTTCTGAACGGTGAAAGCGCACAGTAATGCACTTTTCTCCCAGCAAATACACTGTTTCTAAGGAAATGGGAACACACTGAGGAGACACTTGTGGGAGCTACTGTGACTAAAACTGAGCTTCCCTACGCACAGGGAAGCAAGAGAAATGCTGATTTCATCAAGCCCAGTTACATACACAGAATCTGTACTACTGCGCAAATAGGCATGAATCTGTAGGCAAAAAACTCATTTCTGACAATGTTGCCAAAATGCATCTCAGAAGTGTGCAACTTGTTCCCTGAGTTAGAAAACGTCGAGAAACGTTCGTTTCTGCTAGTACTGTGCTTCCACACATGTATTTGCTGAACGGTGAAAGCGCACAGTAATGCACTTTTCTCCCAGAAAATACACTGTTTCTAAGGGACTGGGAACACACTGAGGAGACACTTGTGGGAGCTATAGTGACTAAAACTGAGCTTCCCTACGCACAGGGAAGCAAGAGAAATGCTGATTTCATCAAGCCCAGTTACATACTCAGAATCTGTACTACTGCGCAAATAGGCATGTCTCTTTAGGCAAAAAACTCATTTCTGACAAAGTTGCCCAAATGCATCTCAGAAGTGTGCAACTTGTTCCCTGAGTTAGAAAACGTCGAGAAACGGTCATATCTGCTAACGCTGTGCTGCTACACATGTATTTGCTGAACGGTGAAAGTGCACAGTAATGCACTTTTCTCCCAGCAAATACACTGTTTCTAAGGAAATGGGAACACACTGAGGAGACACTTGTGGGAGCTACTGTGACTAAAACTGAGCTTCCCTACGCACAGGGAAGCAAGAGAAATGCTGATTTCATCAAGCCCAGTTACATACTCAGAATCTGTACTACTGCGCAAATAGGCATGTCTCTGTAGGCAAAAAACTCATTTCTGACAAAGTTGACCAAATGCATCTCAGAAGTGTGCAACTTGTTCCCTGAGTTAGAAAACGTCGAGAAACGGTCGTTTCTGCTAGCGCTGTGCTTCTACACATGTATTTGCTGAACGGTGAAAGCGCACAGTAATGCACTTTTTTCCCAGCAAATACACTGTTTCTAAGGAAATGGGAACACACTGAGGAGACACTTGTGGGAGCTACTGTGACTAAAACTGAGCTTCCCTACGCACAGGGAAGCAAGAGAAATGCTGGTTTCATCAAGCCCAGTTACGTACTCAGAATCTGTACTACTGCGCAAATAGGCATGTCTTTGTAGGCAAAAAACTCATTTCTGACAATGTTGCCCAAATGCATCTCAGAAGTGTGCAACTTGTTCCCTGAGTTAGAAAACGTCGAGAAACGGTCTTTTCTGCTAGCGCTGTGCTTCTACACATGTATTTGCTGAACGGTGAAAGCGCACAGTAATGCACTTTTCTCCCAGCAAATACACTGTTTCTAAGGAAATGGGAACACACTCAGGAGACACTTGTGTTAGCTACTGTGACTAAAACTGAGCTTCCCTACGCACAGGGAAGCAAGAGAAATGCTGATTTCATCCAGCCCAATTACATACTCAGAATCTGTACTACTGCGCAAATAGGCATGTCTCTGTAGGCAAAAAACTCATTCCTGACAAAGTTGCCCAAATGCATCTCAGAAGTGTGCAACTTGTTCCCTGAGTTCGAAAACGTCGAGAAACGGTCATATCTGCTAACGCTCTGCTTCTACCCATGTATTTGCTGAACGGTGAAAGCGCACAGTAATGCACTTTTCTCCCAGCAAATACACTGTTTCTAAGGAAATGGGAACACACTGAGGAGACACTTGTGGGAGCTACTGTGACTAAAACTGAGCTTCCCTACGCACAGGGAAGCAAGAGAAATGCTGATTTCATCAAGCCCAGTTACATACTCAGAATCTGTACTACTGCGCAAATAGGCATGAATCTGTAGGCAAAAAACTCATTTCTGACAAAGTTGCCCAAATGCATCTCAGAAGTGTGCAACTTGTTCCTTGAGTTAGAAAACGTCGAGAAACGGTCATATCTGCTAACGCTGTGCTTCTACACATGTATTTGCTGAACGGTGAAAGCGCACAGTAATGCACTTTTCTCCCAGCAAATACACTGTTTCTAAGGAAATGGGAACACACTGAGGAGACACTTGTGGGAGCTACTGTGACTAAAACTGAGCTTCCCTACGCACAGGGAAGCAAGAGAAATGCTGGTTTCATCAAGCCCAGTTACATACTCAGAATCTGTACTACTGCGCAAATAGGCATGTCTTTGTAGGCAAAAAACTCATTTCTGACAATGTTGCCCAAATGCATCTCAGAAGTGTGCAACTTGTTCCCTGAGTTAGAAAACGTCGAGAAACGGTCATATCTGCTAACGCTCTGCTTCTACACATGTATTTGCTGAATGGTGAAAGCGCACAATAATGCACTTTTCTCCCAGCAAATACACTGTTTCTAAGGAAATGGGAACACACTGAGGAGACACTTGTGGGGGCTACTGTGACTAAAACTGAGCTTCCCTACTCACAGGGAAGCAAGAGAAATGCTGGTTTCATCAAGCCCAGTTACATACTCAGAATCTGTACTACTGCACAAATAGGCATGTCTTTGTAGGCAAAAAACTCATTTCTGACAATGTTGCCCAAATGCATCTCAGAAGTGTGCAACTTGTTCCCTGAGTTAGAAAACGTCGAGAAACGGTCTTTTCTGCTAGCGCTGTGCTTCTACACATGTATTTGCTGAACGGTGAAAGCGCACAGTAATGCACTTTTCTCCCAGCAAATGCACTGTTTCTAAGGAAATGGGAACACACTGAGGAGACACTTGTGGGAGCTACTGTGACTAAAACTGAGCTTCCCTACGCACAGGGAAGCAAGAGAAATGCTGATTTCATCAAGCCCAATTACATACTCAGAATCTGTACTACTGCGAAAATAGGCATGTCTCTGTAGGCAAAAAACTCATTTCTGACAAAGTTGCCCAAATGCATCTCAGAAGTGTGCATCTTGTTCCCTGAGTTAGAAAACGTCGAGAAACGGTCATATCTGCTAACGCTCTGCTTCTACACATGTATTTGCTGAACGGTGAAAGCGCACAGTAATGCACTTTTCTCCCAGCAAATACACTGTTTCTAAGGAAATGGGAACACACTGAGGAGACACTTGTGGGAGCTACTGTGACTAAAACTGAGCTTCCCTACGCACAGGGAAGCAAGAGAAATGCTGCTTTCATCAAGCCCAGTTACATACTCAGAATCTGTACTACTGCGCAAATAGGCATGAATCTGTAGGCAAAAAACTCATTTCTGACAAAGTTGCCCAAATGCATCTCAGAAGTGTGCAACTTGTTCCCTGAGTTAGAAAACGTCGAGAAACGGTCGTTTCTGCTAGCGCTGTGCTTCCACACATGTATTTGCTGAACGGTGAAAGTGCACAGTAATGCACTTTTCTCCCAGCAAATCCACTGTTTCTAAGGAAACGGGAACACACTGAGGAGACACTTGTGGGAGCTACTGTGACTAAAACTGAGCTTCCCTACGCACAGGGAAGCACGAGAAATGCTGATTTCATCAAGCCCAATTACATACTCAGAATCTGTACTACTGCGCAAATAGGCATGAATCTGTAGGCAAAAAACTCATTTCTGACAAAGTTGCCCAAATGCATCTCAGAAGTGTGCAACTTGTTCCCTGAGTTAGAAAACGTCGAGAAACGTTCGTTTCATCTAGCGCTGTGCTTCTACACATGTATTTGCTGAACGGTGAAAGCGCACAGTAATGCACTTTTCTCCCAGCAAATACACTGTTTATAAGGAAATGGGAACACACTAAGGAGACACTTGTGGGAGCTACTGTGACTAAAACTGAGCTTCCCTACGCACACGGAAGCAAGAGAAATGCTGATTTCATCAAGCCCAGTAACATACTCGGAATCTGTACTACTGCGCAAATAGGCATGAATCTGTAGGCAAAAAACTCATTTCTGACAAAGATGCCCAAATGCATCTCAGAAGTGTGCAACTTGTTCCCTGAGTTAGAAAACGTCGATAAACATTCGTTTCTGCAAGCACTCTGCTTCTACACATGTATTTGCTGAACGGTGAAAGCGCACAGTAATGCACTTTTCTCCCAGCAAATACACTGTTTCTAAGGAAATGGGAACACACTGAGGAGACACTTGTGGGAGCTACTGTGACTAAAACTGAGCTTCCCTACGCACAGGGAAGCAAAAGAAATGCTGATTTCATCAAGCCCAGTTACATACTCAGAATCTGTACTACTGCGTAAATAGGCATGTCTCTGTAGGCAAAAAACTCATTTCTGACAAAGTTGCCCAAATGCATCTCAGAAGTGTGCAACTTGTTCCCTGAGTTAGAAAACGTCGAGAAACGTTCGTTTCTGCTAGCGCTGTGCTTCTACACATGTATTTGCTGAACGGTGAAAGCACACAGTAATGCACTTTTCTCCCAGCAAATACACTGTTTTTAAGGAAATGGGAACACACTGAGGAGACACTTGTGGGAGCTACTGTGACTAAAACTGAGCTTCCCTACGCACAGGGAAGCAAGAGAAATGCTGCTTTCATCAAGCCCAGTTACATACTCAGAATCTGTACTACTGCGCAAATAGGCATGAATCTGTAGGCAAAAAACTCATTTCTGACAAAGTTGCCCAAATGCATCTCAGAAGTGTGCAACTTGTTCCCTGAGTTAGAAAACGTCGAGAAACGTTCGTTTCTGCCAGCGCTGTGCTTCTACACATGTATTTGCTGAACGGTGAAAGCGCACAGTAATGCACTTTTCTACCAGCAAATACACTGTTTCTAAGGAAATGGGAACACACTGAGGAGACACTTGTGGGAGCTACTGTGACTAAAACTGAGCTTCCCTACGCACAGTGAAGCAAGAGAAATGCTGATTTCATCAAGCCCAGTTACATACTCAGAATCTGTACTACTGCGCAAATAGGCATGTCTCTGTAGGCAAAAAACTCATTTCTGACAAAGTTGCCCAAATGCATCTCAGAAGTGTGCAACTTGTTCCCTGAGTTAGAAAACGTCGAGAAACGTTCGTTTCTGCTAGCGCTGTGCTTCTACACATGTATTTGCTGAACGGTGAAAGCGCACAGTAATGCACTTTTCTCCCAGCAAATACACTGTTTCTAAGGAAATGGGAACACACTGAGGAGACACTTGTGGGAGCTACTGTGACTAAAACTGAGCTTCCCTACGCTCAGGGAAGCAAGAGAAATGCTGATTTCATCCAGCCCAGTTACATACTCAGAATCTGTACTACTGCGCAAATAGGCATGAATCTGTAGACAAAAAACTCATTTCTGACAAAGTTGCCCAAATGCATCTCAGAAGTGTGCAACTTGTTCCCTGAGTTAGAAAACGTCGAGAAACGGTTGTTTCTGCTAGCGCTGTGCTTCTACACATGTATTTGCTGAACGGTGAATGCGCACAGTAATGCACTTTTCTCCCAGCAAATACACTGTTTCTAAGGAAATGGGAACACACTGAGGAGACACTTTTGGGAGCTACTGTGACTAAAACTGAGCTTCCCTACGCACAGGGAAGCAAGAGAAATGCTGCTTTCATCAAGCCCAGTTACATACTCAGAATCTGTACTACTGCGCAAATAGGCATGAATCTGTAGGCAAAAAACTCATTTTGGACAAAGTTGCCCAAATGCATCTCAGAAGTGTGCAACTTGTTCCCTGAGTTAGAAAACGTCGAGAAACGTTCGTTTCTGCCAGCGCTGTGCTTCTACACATGTATTTGCTGAACGGTGAAAGCGCACAGTAATGCACTTTTAGACCAGCAAATACACTGTTTCTAAGGAAATGGGAACACACTGAGGAGACACTTGTGGGAGCTACTGTGACTAAAACTGAGCTTCCCTACGCACAGTGAAGCAAGAGAAATGCTGATTTCATCAAGCCCAGTTACATACTCAGAATCTGTACTACTGCGCAAATAGGCATGTCTCTGTAGGCAAAAAACTCATTTCTGACAAAGTTGCCCAAATGCATCTCAGAAGTGTGCAACTTGTTCCCTGAGTTAGAAAACGTCGAGAAACGTTCGTTTCTGCTAGCGCTGTGCTTCTACACATGTATTTGCTGAACGGTGAAAGCGCACAGTAATGCACTTTTCTCCCAGCAAATACACTGTTTCTAAGGAAATGGGAACACACTGAGGAGACACTTGTAGGAGGTACTGTGACTAAAACTGAGCTTCCCTACGCACAGGGAAGCAAGAGAAATGCTGATTTCATCAAGCCCAGTTACATACGCAGAATCTGTACTACTGCGCAAATAGGCATGTCTCTGTAGTCAAAAAACTCATTTCTGACAAAGTTGCCCAAATGCATCTCAGAAGTGTGCAACTTGTTCCCTGTGTTAGAAAACGTCGAGAAACGGTCATATCTGCTAATGCTGTGCTTCTACACATGTATTTGCTGAACGGTGAAAGCGCACAGTAATGCACTTTTCTCCCAGCAAATACACTATTTCTAAGGAAATGGGAACACACTGAGGAGACACTTGTGGGAGCTACTGTGACTAAAACTGAGCTTCCCTACGCACAGGGAAGCAAGAGAAATGCTGCTTTCATCAAGCCCAGTTACATACTCAGAATCTGTACTACTGCGCAAATAGGCATGAATCTGTAGGCAAAAAACTCATTTCTGACAAAGTTGCCCAAATGCATCTCAGAAGTGTGCAACTTGTTCCCTGAGTTACAAAACGTCGAGAAACGTTCGTTTCTGCTAGCGCTGTGCTTCTACACATGTATTTGCTGAACGGTGAAAGCGCACAGTAATGCACTTTTCTCCCAGCAAATACACTGTTTCTAAGGAAATGGGAACACACTGAGGAGACACTTGTGGGAGGTACTGTGACTAAAACTGAGCTTCCCTACGCACAGGGAAGCAAGAGAAATGCTGATTTCATCAAGCCCAGTTACATAATCAGAATCTGTACTACTGCGCAAATAGGCATGTCTGTGTAGGCAAAAAACTCATTTCTGACAAAGTTGCCCAAATGCATCTCAGAAGTGTGCAACTTGTTCCCTGAGTTAGAAAACGTCGAGAAACGGTCATATCTACTAAAGCTGTGCTTCTACACATGTATTTGCTGAATGGTGAAAGCGCACAGTAATGCACTTTTCTCCCAGCAAATACACTGTTTCTAAGGAAATGGGAACACACTGAGGAGACACTTGTGGGAGCTACTGTGACTAAAACTGAGCTTCCCTACGCTCAGGGAAGCAAGAGAAATGCTGATTTCATCCAGCCCAGTTACATACTCAGAATCTGTACTACTGCGCAAATAGGCATGAATCTGTAGGCAAAAAACTCATTTCTGACAAAGTTGCCCAAATGCATCTCAGAAGTTCGCAACTTGTTCACTGAGTTAGAAAACGTCGAGAAACGTTTGTTTCTGCCAGCGCTGTGCTTCTACACATGTATTTGCTGAACGGTTAAAGCGCACAGTAATGTACTTTTCTCCCAGCAAATACACTGTTTCTAAGGAAATGGGAACACACTGAGGAGACACTTGTGGGAGCTACTGTGACTAAAACTGAGCTTCCCTACGCACAGTGAAGCAAGAGAAATGCTGATTTCATCAAGCCCAGTTACATACTCAGAATCTGTACTACTGCGCAAATAGGCATGTCTCTGTAGGCAAAAAACTCATTTCTGACAAAGTTGCCCAAATGCATCTCAGAAGTGTGCAACTTGTTCCCTGAGTTAGAAAACGTCGAGAAACGGTCATATCTGCTAACGCTCTGCTTCTACACATGTATTTGCTGAATGGTGAAAGCGCACAGTAATGCACTTTTCTCCCAGCAAATACACTGTTTCTAAGGAAATGGGAACACACTGAGGAGACACTTGTGGGAGCTACTGTGACTAAAACTGAGCTTCCCTACGCACAGGGAAGCAAGAGAAATGCTGATTTCATCAAGCCCTGTTACATACTCAGAATCTGTACTACTGCGCAAATAGGCATGAATCTGTAGGCAAAAAACTCATTTCTGACAAAGTTGCCCAAATGCATCTCAGAAGTGTGTAACTTTTTCCCTGAGTTAGAAAACGTCGAGAAACGTTCGTTTCTGCTAGCGCTGTGCTTCCACACATGTATTTGCTGAACGGTGAAAGTGCACAGTAATGCACTTTTCTCCCAGCAAATACACTGTTTCTAAGGAAATGGGAACAAACTGAGGAGACACTTGTGGGAGCTACTGTGACTAAAACTGAGCTTCCCTACGCACAGGGAAGCAAGAGAAATGCTGATTTCATCCAGCCCAGTTACATACTCAGAATCTGTACTACTGCGCAAATAGACATGTCTTTGTAGGCAAAAAACTCATTTCTTACAATGTTGCCCAAATGCATCTCAGAAGTGTGCAACTTGTTCCCTGAGTTAGAAAACGTCGAGAAACGTTCGTTTCTGCTAGCGCTGTGCTTCTACACATGTATTTGCTGAACGGTGAAAGCGCACAGTAATGCACTTTTCTCCCAGCAAATACACTGTTTCTAAGGAAATGGGAACACACTGAGGAGACACTTGTGGGAGCTACTGTGACTAAAACTGAGCTTCCCTACGCACAGGGAAGCAAGAGAAATGCTGATTTCATCAAGCCCAGTTACATACTCAGAATCTGTACTACTGCGCAAATAGGCATGTCTCTGTAGGCAAAAAACTCATTTCTGACAAAGTTGCCCAAATGCATCTCAGAAGTGTGCAACTTGTTCCCTGAGTTAGAAAACGTCGAGAAACGTTCGTTTCTGCTAGCGCTGTGCTTCTACACATGTATTTGCTGAACGGTGAAAGCGCACAGTAATGCACTTTTCTCCGAGCAAATACACTGTTTCTAAGGAAATGGGAACACACTGAGGAGACACTTGTGGGAGCTACTGTGACTAAAACTGAGCTTCCCTACGCACAGGGAAGCAAGAGAAATGCTGCTTTCATCAAGCCCAGTTACATACTCAGAATCTGTACTACTGCGCAAATAGGCATGAATCTGTAGGCAAAAAACTCATTTCTGACAAAGTTGCCCAAATGCATCTCAGAAGTGTGCAACTTGTTCCCTGAGTTAGAAAACGTCGAGAAACGTTCGTTTCTGCCAGCGCTGTGCTTCTACACATGTATTTGCTGAACGGTGAAAGCGCACAGTAATGCACTTTTCTACCAGCAAATACACTGTTTCTAAGGAAATGGGAACACACTGAGGAGACACTTGTGGGAGCTACTGTGACTAAAACTGAGCTTCCCTACGCACAGGGAAGCAAGAGAAATGCTGATTTCATCAAGCCCAGTTACATACGCAGAATCTGTACTACTGCGTAAATAGGCATGTCTCTGTAGGCAAAAAACTCATTTCTGACAAAGTTGCCCAAATGCATCTCAGAAGTGTGCAACTTGTTCCCTGAGTTAGAAAACGTCGAGAAACGTTCGTTTCTGCTAGCGCTGTGCTTCTACACATGTATTTGCTGAACGGTGAAAGCGCACAGTAATGCACTTTTCTCCGAGCAAATACACTGTTTCTAAGGAAATGGGAACACACTGAGGAGACACTTGTGGGAGCTACTGTGACTAAAACTGAGCTTCCCTACGCACAGGGAAGCAAGAGAAATGCTGCTTTCATCAAGCCCAGTTACATACTCAGAATCTGTACTACTGCGCAAATAGGCATGAATCTGTAGGCAAAAAACTCATTTCTGACAAAGTTGCCCAAATGCATCTCAGAAGTGTGCAACTTGTTCCCTGAGTTAGAAAACGTCGAGAAACGTTCGTTTCTGCCAGCGCTGTGCTTCTACACATGTATTTGCTGAACGGTGAAAGCGCACAGTAATGCACTTTTCTACCAGCAAATACACTGTTTCTAAGGAAATGGGAACACACTGAGGAGACACTTGTGGGAGCTACTGTGACTAAAACTGAGCTTCCCTACGCACAGGGAAGCAAGAGAAATGCTGATTTCATCAAGCCCAGTTACATACGCAGAATCTGTACTACTGCGTAAATAGGCATGTCTCTGTAGGCAAAAAATTCATTTCTGACAAAGTTGCCCAAATGCATCTCAGAAGTGTGCAACTTGTTCCCTGAGTTAGAAAACGTCGAGAAACGTTCGTTTCTGCTAGCGCTGTGCTTCTACACATGTATTTGCTGAACGGTGAAAGCGCACAGTAATGCACTTTTCTCCGAGCAAATACACTGTTTCTAAGGAAATGGGAACACACTGAGGAGACACTTGTGGGAGCTACTGTGACTAAAACTGAGCTTCCCTACGCACAGGGAAGCAAGAGAAATGCTGCTTTCATCAAGCCCAGTTACATACTCAGAATCTGTACTACTGCGCAAATAGGCATGAATCTGTAGGCAAAAAACTCATTTCTGACAAAGTTGCCCAAATGCATCTCAGAAGTGTGCAACTTGTTCCCTGAGTTAGAAAACGTCGAGAAACGTTCGTTTCTGCCAGCGCTGTGCTTCTACACATGTATTTGCTGAACGGTGAAAGCGCACAGTAATGCACTTTTCTACCAGCAAATACACTGTTTCTAAGGAAATGGGAACACACTGAGGAGACACTTGTGGGAGCTACTGTGACTAAAACTGAGCTTCCCTACGCACAGGGAAGCAAGAGAAATGCTGATTTCATCAAGCCCAGTTACATACGCAGAATCTGTACTACTGCGTAAATAGGCATGTCTCTGTAGGCAAAAAACTCATTTCTGACAAAGTTGCCCAAATGCATCTCAGAAGTGTGCAACTTGTTCCCTGAGTTAGAAAACGTCGAGAAACGTTCGTTTCTGCTAGCGCTGTGCTTCTACACATGTATTTGCTGAACGGTGAAAGCGCACAGTAATGCACTTTTCTCCCAGCAAATACACTGTTTCTAAGGAAATGGGAACACACTGAGGAGACACTTGTGGGAGCTACTGTGACTAAAACTGAGCTTCCCTACGCACAGGGAAGCAAGAGAAATGCTGATTTCATCAAGCCCAGTTACATACGCAGAATCTGTACTACTGCGCAAATAGGCATGTCTCTGTAGTCAAAAAACTCATTTCTGACAAAGTTGCCCAAATGCATCTCAGAAGTGTGCAACTTGTTCCCTGTGTTAGAAAACGTCGAGAAACGGTCATATCTGCTAACGCTGTGCTTCTACACATGTATTTGCTGAACGGTGAAAGCGCACAGTAATGCACTTTTCTCCCAGCAAATACACTATTTCTAAGGAAATGGGAACACACTGAGGAGACACTTGTGGGAGCTACTGTGACTAAAACTGAGCTTCCGTACGCACAGGGAAGCAAGAGAAATGCTGCTTTCATCAAGCCCAGTTACATACTCAGAATCTGTACTACTGCGCAAATAGGCATGAATCTGTAGGCAAAAAACTCATTTCTGACAAAGTTGCCCAAATGCATCTCAGAAGTGTGCAACTTGTTCCCTGAGTTAGAAAACGTCGAGAAACGTTCGTTTCTGCTAGCGCTGTGCTTCTACACATGTATTTGCTGAACGGTGAAAGCGCACAGTAATGCACTTTTCTCCCAGCAAATACACTGTTTCTAAGGAAATGGGAACACACTGAGGAGACACTTTTGGGAGCTACTGTGACTAAAACTGAGCTTCCCTACGCACAGGGAAGCAAGAGAAATGCTGATTTCATCAAGCCCAGTTACATACTCAGAGTCTGTACTACTGCGCAAATAGGCATGTCTCTGTAGGCAAAAAACTCATTTCTGACAAAGTTGCCCAAATGCATCTCAGAAGTGTGCAACTTTTCCCTGAGTTAGAAAACGTCGAGAAACGTTCGTTTCTGCTAGCGCTGTGCTTCCACACATGTATTTGCTGAACGGTGAAAGCGCACAGTAATGCACTTTTCTCCCAGCAAATACACTGTTTCTAAGGAAATGGGAACACACTGAGGAGAAACTTGTGGGAGCTACTGTGACTAAAACTGAGCTTCCCTACGCACAGAGAAGAGAGAAAAATGCTGATTTCATCAAGCCCAGTTACATACTCAGAATCTGTACTACTGCGCAAATAGGCATGTCTCTGTAGGCAAAAAACTCATTTCTGACAAAGTTGCCCAAATGCATCTCAGAAGTGTGCAACTTGTTCCCTGAGTTAGAAAACGTCGAGAAACGGTCATATCTGCTAACGCTGTGCTTCTACACATGTATTTGCTGAACAATGAAAGCGCACAGTAATGCACTTTTCTCCCAGCAAATACACTGTTTCTAAGGAAATGGGAACGCACTGAGGAGACACTTGTGGGAGCTACTGTGACTAAAACTGAGCTTCCCTACGCACAGGGAAGCAAGAGAAATGCTGATTTCATCAAGCCCAGTTACATACTCAGAATCTGTACTACTGCGCAAATAGGCATGTCTCTGTAGGCAAAAAACTCATTTCTGACAAAGTTGCCCAAATGCATCTCAGAAGTGTGCAACTTGTTCCCTGAGTTAGAAAACGTCGAGAAACGTTCGTTTCTGCTAGCGCTGTGCTTCTACACATGTATTTGCTGAACGGTGAAAGCGCACAGTAATGCACTTTTCTCCCAGCAAATACACTGTTTCTAAGGAAATGGGAACACACTGAGGAGACACTTGTGGGAGCTACTGTGACTAAAACTGAGATTCCCTACGCACAGGGAAGCAAGAGAAATGCTGCTTTCATCAAGCCCAGTTACATACTCAGAATCTGTACTACTGCGCAAATAGGCATGAATCTGTAGGCAAAAAACTCATTTCTGACAAAGTTGCCCAAATGCATCTCAGAAGTGTGCAACTTGTTCCCTGAGTTAGAAAACGTCGAGAAACGTTCGTTTCTGCCAGCGCTGTGCTTCTACACATGTATTTGCTGAACGGTGAAAGCGCACAGTAATGCACTTTTCTACCAGCAAATACACTGTTTCTAAGGAAATGGGAACACACTGAGGAGACACTTGTGGGAGCTACTGTGACTAAAACTGAGCTTCCCTACGCACAGTGAAGCAAGAGAAATGCTGATTTCATCAAGCCCAGTTACATACTCAGAATCTGTACTACTGCGCAAATAGGCATGTCTCTGTAGGCAAAAAACTCATTTCTGACAAAGTTGCCCAAATGCATCTCAGAAGTGTGCAACTTGTTCCCTGAGTTAGAAAACGTCGAGAAACGTTCGTTTCTGCTAGCGCTGTGCTTCTACACATGTATTTGCTGAACGGTGAAAGCGCACAGTAATGCACTTTTCTCTCAGCAAATACACTGTTTCTAAGGAAATGGGAACACACTGAGGAGACACTTGTGGGAGCTACTGTGACTAAAACTGAGCTTCCCTACGCACAGTGAAGCAAGAGAAATGCTGATTTCATCAAGCCCAGTTACATACGCAGAATCTGTACTACTGCGGAAATAGGCATGTCTCTGTAGTCAAAAAACTCATTTCTGACAAAGTTGCCCAAATGCATCTCAGAAGTGTGCAACTTGTTCCCTGTGTTAGAAAACGTCGAGAAACGGTCATATCTGCTAACGCTGTGCTTCTACACATGTATTTGCTGAACGGTGAAAGCGCACAGTAATGCACTTTTCTCCCAGCAAATACACTATTTCTAAGGAAATGGGAACACACTGAGGAGACACTTGTGGGAGCTACTGTGACCAAAACTGAGCTTCCCTACGCACAGGGAAGCAAGAGAAATGCTGCTTTCATCAAGCCCAGTTACATACTCAGAATCTGTACTACTGCGCAAATAGGCATGAATCTGTAGGCAAAAAACTCATTTCTGACAAAGTTGCCCAAATGCATCTCAGAAGTGTGCAACTTGTTCCCTGAGTTAGAAAACGTCGAGAAACGTTCGTTTCTGCTAGCGCTGTGCTTCTACACATGTATTTGCTGAACGGTGAAAGCGCACAGTAATGCACTTTTCTCCCAGCAAATACACTGTTTCTAAGGAAATGGGAACACACTGAGGAGACACTTGTGGGAGCTACTGTGACTAAAACTGAGCTTCCCTACGCACAGGGAAGCAAGAGAAATGCTGATTTCATCAAGCCGAGTTACATAATCAGAATCTGTACTACTGCGCAAATAGGCATGTCTCTGTAGGCAAAAAACTCATTTCTGACAAAGTTGCCCAAATGCATCTCAGAAGTGTGCAACTTGTTCCCTGAGTTAGAAAACGTCGAGAAACGGTCATATCTGCTAAAGCTGTGCTTCTACACATGTATTTGCTGAATGGTGAAAGCGCACAGTAATGCACTTTTCTCCCAGGAAATACACTGTTTCTAAGGAAATGGGAACACACTGAGGAGACACTTGTGGGAGCTACTGTGACTAAAACTGAGCTTCCCTACGCTCAGGGAAGCAAGAGAAATGCTGATTTCATCCAGCCCAGTTACATACTCAGAATCTGTACTACTGCGCAAATAGGCATGTCTCTTTAGGCAAAAAACTCATTTCTGACAAAGTTGCCCAAATGCATCTCAGAAGTGTGCAACTTGTTCCCTGAGTTAGAAAACGTCGAGAAACGTTCGTTTCTGCTAGCGCTGTGCTTCCACACATGTATTTGCTGAACGGTGAAAGCGCACAGTAATGCACTTTTCTCCCAGCAAATACACTGTTTCTAAGGAAATGGGAACACACTGAGGAGACACTTGTGGGAGCTACTGTGACTAAAACTGAGCTTCCCTACGCACAGGGAAGCGAGAGAAATGCTGATTTCATCAAGCCCAGTTACATACTCAGAATCTGTACTACTGCGCAAATAGGCATGTCTCTGTAGGCAAAAAACTCATTTCTGACAAAGTTGCCCAAATGCATCTCAGAAGTGTGCAACTTGTTCCCTGTGTTAGAAAACGTCGAGAAACGGTCATATCTGCTAGCGCTGTGCTTCTACACATGTATTTGCTGAACGGTGAAAGCGCACAGTAATGCACTTTTCTCCCAGCAAATACACTGTTTCTAAGGAAATGGGAACACACTGAGGAGACACTTGTGGGAGCTACTGTGACTAAAACTGAGCTTCCCTACGCACAGGGAAGCAAGAGAAATGCTGATTTCATCAAGCCCAGTTACATACTTAGAATCTGTACTACTGTGCAAATAGGCATGTCTCTGTAGGCAAAAAACTCATTTCTGACAAAGTTGCCCAAATGCATCTCAGAAGTGTGCAACTTGTTCCCTGAGTTAGAAAACGTCGAGAAACGGTCGTTTCTGCTAGCGCTGTGCTTCTACACATGTATTTGCTGAACGGTGAAAGCGCACAGTAATGCACTTTTCTCCCAGCAAATACACTGTTTCTAAGGAAATGGGAACACACTGAGGAGACACTTGTGGGAGCTACTGTGACTAAAACTGAGCTTCCCTACGCACAGGGAAGCAAGAGAAATGCTGATTTCATCAAGCCCAGTTACATACTCAGAATCTGTACTACTGCGCAAATAGGCATGTCTCTGTAGGCAAAAAAATCATTTCTGACAAAGTTGCCCAAATGCATCTCAGAAGTGTGCAACTTGTTCCCTGAGTTAGAAAACGTCGAGAAACGGTCGTTTCTGCTAGCGCTGTGCTTCTACACATGTATTTGCTGAACGGTGAAAGCGCACAGTAATGCACTTTTCTCCCAGCAAATACACTGTTTCTAAGGAAATGGGAACACACTGAGGAGACACTTGTGGGAGCTACTGTGACTAAAACTGAGCTTCCCTACGCACAGGGAAGCAAGAGAAATGCTGATTTCATCAAGCCCAGTTACATACTCAGAATCTGTACTACTGCGCAAATAGGCATGTCTCTGTAGGCAAAAAACTCATTTCTGACAAAGTTGCCCAAATGCATCTCAGAAGTGTGCAACTTGTTCCCTGAGTTAGAAAACGTCGAGAAACGGTCGTTTCTGCTAGCGCTGTGCTTCTACACATGTATTTGCTGAACGGTGAAAGCGCACAGTAAGGCACTTTTCTCCCAGCAAATACACTGTTTCTAACGAAATGGGAACACACTGAGGAGAAACTTGTGGGAGCTACTGTGACTAAAACTGAGCTTCCCTACGCACAGGGAAGCAAGAGAAATGCTGATTACATCAAGCCCAGTTACATACTCAGAATCTGTACTACTGCGCAAATAGGCATGTCTTTGTAGGCAAAAAACTTATTTCTGACAATGTTGCCCAAATGCATCTCAGAAGTGTGCAACTTGTTCCCTGAGTTAGAGAACGTCGAGAAACGTTCGATTCTGCTAGCGCTGTGCTTCTACACATGTATTTGCTGAACGGTGAAAGCGCACAGTAATGCACTTTTCTCCCAGCAAATACACTGTTTCTAAGGAACTAGGAACACACTGAGGAGACACTTGTGTGAGCCACTGTGACTGAAACTGAGCTTCCCTACGCACAGGGAAGGAAGAGAAATGCTGATTTCATCAAGCCCAGTTACATACTCAGAATCTATACTACTGCGCAAATAGGCATGTCTCTTTAGGAAAAAACTCATTTCTGACAAAGTTGCCCAAATGCATCTCAGAAGTGTGCAACTTGTTCCCTGAGATAGAAAACGTCGAGAAACGTTCGTTTCTGCTAGCGCTGTGCTTCTACACATGTATTTGCTGAACGGTGAAAGCGCACAGTAATGCACTTTTCTCCCAGCAAATACACTGTTTCTAAGGAAATGGGAACACACTGAGGAGACACTTGTGGGAGCTACTGTGACTAAAACTGAGCTTCCCTACGCACAGGGAAGCAAGAGAAATGCTGATTTCATCAAGCCGAGTTACATAATCAGAATCTGTACTACTGCGCAAATAGGCATGTCTCTGTAGGCAAAAAACTCATTTCTGACAAAGTTGCCCAAATGCATCTCAGAAGTGTGCAACTTGTTCCCTGAGTTAGAAAACGTCGAGAAACGGTCATATCTGCTAAAGCTGTGCTTCTACACATGTATTTGCTGAATGGTGAAAGCGCACAGTAATGCACTTTTCTCCCAGGAAATACACTGTTTCTAAGGAAATGGGAACACACTGAGGAGACACTTGTGGGAGCTACTGTGACTAAAACTGAGCTTCCCTACGCTCAGGGAAGCAAGAGAAATGCTGATTTCATCCAGCCCAGTTACATACTCAGAATCTGTACTACTGCGCAAATAGGCATGTCTCTTTAGGCAAAAAACTCATTTCTGACAAAGTTGCCCAAATGCATCTCAGAAGTGTGCAACTTGTTCCCTGAGTTAGAAAACGTCGAGAAACGTTCGTTTCTGCTAGCGCTGTGCTTCCACACATGTATTTGCTGAACGGTGAAAGCGCACAGTAATGCACTTTTCTCCCAGCAAATACACTGTTTCTAAGGAAATGGGAACACACTGAGGAGACACTTGTGGGAGCTACTGTGACTAAAACTGAGCTTCCCTACGCACAGGGAAGCGAGAGAAATGCTGATTTCATCAAGCCCAGTTACATACTCAGAATCTGTACTACTGCGCAAATAGGCATGTCTCTGTAGGCAAAAAACTCATTTCTGACAAGGTTGCCCAAATGCATCTCAGAAGTGTGCAACTTGTTCCCTGTGTTAGAAAACGTCGAGAAACGGTCATATCTGCTAGCGCTGTGCTTCTACACATGTATTTGCTGAACGGTGAAAGCGCACAGTAATGCACTTTTCTCCCAGCAAATACACTGTTTCTAAGGAAATGGGAACACACTGAGGAGACACTTGTGGGAGCTACTGTGACTAAAACTGAGCTTCCCTACGCACAGAGAAGAGAGAAAAATGCTGATTTCATCAAGCCCAGTTACATACTCAGAATCTGTACTACTGTGCAAATAGGCATGTCTCTGTAGGCAAAAAACTCATTTCTGACAAAGTTGCCCAAATGCATCTCAGAAGTGTGCAACTTGTTCCCTGAGTTAGAAAACGTCGAGAAACGGTCGTTTCTGCTAGCGCTGTGCTTCTACACATGTATTTGCTGAACGGTGAAAGCGCACAGTAATGCACTTTTCTCCCAGCAAATACACTGTTTCTAAGGAAATGGGAACACACTGAGGAGACACTTGTGGGAGCTACTGTGACTAAAACTGAGCTTCCCTACGCACAGGGAAGCAAGAGAAATGCTGATTTCATCAAGCCCAGTTACATACTCAGAATCTGTACTACTGCGCAAATAGGCATGTCTCTGTAGGCAAAAAAATCATTTCTGACAAAGTTGCCCAAATGCATCTCAGAAGTGTGCAACTTGTTCCCTGAGTTAGAAAACGTCGAGAAACGGTCGTTTCTGCTAGCGCTGTGCTTCTACACATGTATTTGCTGAACGGTGAAAGCGCACAGTAATGCACTTTTCTCCCAGCAAATACACTGTTTCTAAGGAAATGGGAACACACTGAGGAGACACTTGTGGGAGCTACTGTGACTAAAACTGAGCTTCCCTACGCACAGGGAAGCAAGAGAAATGCTGATTTCATCAAGCCCAGTTACATACTCAGAATCTGTACTACTGCGCAAATAGGCATGTCTCTGTAGGCAAAAAACTCATTTCTGACAAAGTTGCCCAAATGCATCTCAGAAGTGTGCAACTTGTTCCCTGAGTTAGAAAACGTCGAGAAACGGTCGTTTCTGCTAGCGCTGTGCTTCTACACATGTATTTGCTGAACGGTGAAAGCGCACAGTAAGGCACTTTTCTCCCAGCAAATACACTGTTTCTAACGAAATGGGAACACACTGAGGAGAAACTTGTGGGAGCTACTGTGACTAAAACTGAGCTTCCCTACGCACAGGGAAGCAAGAGAAATGCTGATTTCATCAAGCCCAGTTACATACTCAGAATCTGTACTACTGCGCAAATAGGCATGTCTTTGTAGGCAAAAAACTTATTTCTGACAATGTTGCCCAAATGCATCTCAGAAGTGTGCAACTTGTTCCCTGAGTTAGAGAACGTCGAGAAACGTTCGATTCTGCTAGCGCTGTGCTTCTACACATGTATTTGCTGAACGGTGAAAGCGCACAGTAATGCACTTTTCTCCCAGCAAATACACTGTTTCTAAGGAACTAGGAACACACTGAGGAGACACTTGTGTGAGCCACTGTGACTGAAACTGAGCTTCCCTACGCACAGGGAAGGAAGAGAAATGCTGATTTCATCAAGCCCAGTTACATACTCAGAATCTATACTACTGCGCAAATAGGCATGTCTCTTTAGGAAAAAACTCATTTCTGACAAAGTTGCCCAAATGCATCTCAGAAGTGTGCAACTTGTTCCCTGAGATAGAAAACGTCGAGAAACGTTCGTTTCTGCTAGCGCTGTGCTTCTACACATGTATTTGCTGAACGGTGAAAGCGCACAGTAATGCACTTTTCTCCCAGCAAATACACTGTTTCTAAGGAAATGGGAACACACTGAGGAGACACTTGTGGGAGCTACTGGGACTAAAACTGAGCTTCCCTACGCACAGGGAAGCAAGAGAAATGCTGATTTCCTCATGCCCAGTTACATACTCAGAATCTGTACTACTGCGCAAATAGGCATGTCTCTGTAGGCAAAAAACTCATTTCTGACAAAGTTGCCCAAATGCATCTCAGAAGTGTGCAACTTGTTCCCTGAGTTAGAAAACGTCGAGAAACGGTCGTTTCTGCTAGCGCTGTGCTTCTACACATGTATTTGCTGAATGGTGAAAGCGCACAGTAATGCACTTTTCTCCCAGCAAATACACTGTTTCTAAGGAAATGGGAACACACTGAGGAGATACTTGTGGGAGCTACTGTGACTAAAACTGAGCTTCCCTACGCACAGGGAAGCAAGAGAAATGCTGATTTCATCAAGCCCAGTTACATACTCAGAATCTGTACTACTGCGCAAATAGGCATGTCTCTGTAGGCAAAAAACTCATTTTTGACAAAGTTGCCCAAATGCATCTCAGAAGTGTGCAACTTGTTCCCTGAGTAGAAAACGTCGAGAAACGGTCGTTTCTGCTAGCGCTGTGCTTCTACACATGTATTTGCTGAACGGTGAAAGCGCACAGTAATGCACTTTTCTCCCAGCAAATACACTGTTTCTAAGGAAATGGGAACACACTGAGGAGACACTTGTGGGAGCTACTGTGACTAAAACTGAGCTTCCCTACGCACAGGGAAGCAAGAGAAATGCTGATTTCATCAAGCCCAGTTACATACTCAGAATCTTTAGTACTGCGCAAACAGGCATGTCTCTGTAGGCAAAAAACTCATTTATGAGAAAGTTACCCAAATGCATCTCAGAAGTGTGCAACTTGTTCCCTGAGTTAGAAAACATCGAGAAACATTTGTTTCTGCTAGCGCTGTGCTTCTACACATGTATTTGCTGAACGGTGAAAGCGCACAGTAATGCACTTTTCTCCCAGCAAATACAGTGTTTCTAAGGAAACGGGAACACACTGAGGAGACACTTGTGGGAGCTACTGTGACTAAAACTGAGCTTCCCTACGCACAGGGAAGCAAGAGAAATGCAGATTTCATCAAGCCCAGTTACATACTCAGAATCTGTACTACTGCGCAAATAGGCATGTCTCTGTAGGCAAAAAACTCATTTCTGACAAAGTTGCCCAAATGCATCTCAGAAGTGTGCAACTTGTTCCCTGAGTTAGAAAACGTCGAGAAACGTTCGTTTCTGCTAGCGCTGTGCTTCTACACATGTATTTGCTGAACGGTGAAAGCGCACAGTAATGCACTTTTCTCCCAGCAAATACACTGTTTCTAAGGAAATGGGAACACACTGAGGAGACACTTGTGGGAGCTACTGTGACTAAAACTGAGCTTCCCTACGCACAGGGAAGCAAGAGAAATGCTGCTTTCATCAAGCCCAGTTACATACTCAGAATCTGTACTACTGCGCAAATAGGCATGAATCTGTAGGCAAAAAACTCATTTCTGACAAAGTTGCCCAAATGCATCTCAGAAGTGTGCAACTTGTTCCCTGAGTTAGAAAACGTCGAGAAACGTTCGTTTCTGCTAGCGCTGTGCTTCTACACATGTATTTACTGAACGGTGAAAGCGCACAGTAATGCACTTTTCTCCCAGCAAATACAGTGTTTCTAAGGAAATGGGAACACACTGAGGAGACACTTGTGGGAGCTACTGTGACTAAAACTGAGCTTCCCTACGCACAGGGAAGCAAGAGAAATGCTGATTTCATCAAGCCCAGTTACATACTCAGAATCTGTACTACTGCGCAAATAGGCATGTCTCTGTAGGCAAAAAACTCATTTCTGACAAAGTTGCCCAAGTGCATTTCAGAAGTGTGCCACTTGTTCCCTGAGTTAGAAAACGTCGAGAAACGTTCGTTTCAGCTAGCGCTGTGCTTCTACACATGTATTTGCTGAACGGTGAAAGCGCACAGTAATGCACTTTTCTCCCAGTAAATACACTGTTTCTAAGGAAATGGGAACACACTGAGGAGACACTTGTGGGAGCTACTGTGACTAAAACTGAGCTTCCCTACGCACAAGGAAGCAAGAGAAATGCTGATTTCATCAAGCCCAGTTACATACTCAGAATCAGTACTACTGCGCAAATAGGCATGTCTCTGTAGGCAAAAAACTCATTTTTGAGAAAGTTACCCAAATGCATCTCAGAAGTGTGCAACTTGTTCCCTGAGTTAGAAAATGTCGAGAAACGTTCGTTTCTGCTAGCGCTGTGCTTCTACACATGTATTTGCTGAACGGTGAAAGCGCACAGTAATGCACTTTTCTCCCAGCAAATACACTGTTTCTAAGGAAATGGGAACACACTGAGGAGACACTTGTGGGAGCTACTGTGACTAAAACTGAGCTTCCCTACGCACAGGGAAGCAAGAGAAATGCTGATTTCATCAAGCCCAGTTACATACTCAGAATCTGTACTACTGCGCAAATAGGCATGTCTCTGTAGGCAAAAAACTCATTTCTGACAAAGTTGCCCAAATGCATTTCAGAAGTGTGCCACTTGTTCCCTGAGTTAGAAAACGTCGAGAAACGTTCGTTTCAGCTAGCGCTGTGCTTCTACACATGTATTTGCTGAACGGTGAAAGCGCACAGTAATGCACTTTTCTCCCAGCAAATACACTGTTTCTAAGGAAATGGGAACACACTGAGGAGACACTTGTGGGAGCTACTGTGACTAAAACTGAGCTTCCCTACGCACAGGGAAGCAAGAGAAATGCTGATTTCATCAAGCCCAGTTACATACTCAGAATCTGTACTACTGCGCAAATAGGCATGTCTCTGTAGGCAAAAAACTCATTTCTGACAAAGTTGCCCAAATGCATCTCAGAAGTGTGCAACTTGTTCCCTGAGTTAGAAAACGTCGAGAAACGTTCGTTTCTGCTAGCGCTGTGCTTCTACACATGTATTTACTGAACGGTGAAAGCGCACAGTAATGCACTTTTCTCCCAGCAAATACAGTGTTTCTAAGGCAATGGGAACACACTGAGGAGACACTTGTGGGAGCTACTGTGACTAAAACTGAGCTTCCCTACGCACAGGGAAGCAAGAGAAATGCTGATTTCATCAAGCCCAGTTACATACTCAGAATCTGTACTACTGCGCAAATAGGCATGTCTCTGTAGGCAAAAAACTCATTTCTGACAAAGTTGCCCAAGTGCATTTCAGAAGTGTGCCACTTGTTCCCTGAGTTAGAAAACGTCGAGAAACGTTCGTTTCAGCTAGCGCTGTGCTTCTACACATGTATTTGCTGAACGGTGAAAGCGCACAGTAATGCACTTTTCTCCCAGTAAATACACTGTTTCTAAGGAAATGGGAACACACTGAGGAGACACTTGTGGGAGCTACTGTGACTAAAACTGAGCTTCCCTACGCACAAGGAAGCAAGAGAAATGCTGATTTCATCAAGCCCAGTTACATACTCAGAATCAGTACTACTGCGCAAATAGGCATGTCTCTGTAGGCAAAAAACTCATTTTTGAGAAAGTTACCCAAATGCATCTCAGAAGTGTGCAACTTGTTCCCTGAGTTAGAAAATGTCGAGAAACGTTCGTTTCTGCTAGCGCTGTGCTTCTACACATGTATTTGCTGAACGGTGAAAGCGCACAGTAATGCACTTTTCTCCCAGCAAATACACTGTTTCTAAGGAAATGGGAACACACTGAGGAGACACTTGTGGGAGCTACTGTGACTAAAACTGAGCTTCCCTACGCACAGGGAAGCAAGAGAAATGCTGATTTCATCAAGCCCAGTTACATACTCAGAATCTGTACTACTGCGCAAATAGGCATGTCTCTGTAGGCAAAAAACTCATTTCTGACAAAGTTGCCCAAATGCATTTCAGAAGTGTGCCACTTGTTCCCTGAGTTAGAAAACGTCGAGAAACGTTCGTTTCAGCTAGCGCTGTGCTTCTACACATGTATTTGCTGAACGGTGAAAGCGCACAGTAATGCACTTTTCTCCCAGCAAATACACTGTTTCTAAGGAAATGGGAACACACTGAGGAGACACTTGTGGGAGCTACTGTGACTAAAACTGAGCTTCCCTACGCACAAGGAAGCAAGAGAAATGCTGATTTCATCAAGCCCAGTTACATACTCAGAATCAGTACTACTGCGCAAATAGGCATGTCTCTGTAGGCAAAAAACTCATTTTTGAGAAAATTACCCAAATGCATCTCAGAAGTGTGCAACTTGTTCCCTGAGTTAGAAAATGTCGAGAAACGTTCGTTTCTGCTAGCGCTGTGCTTCTACACATGTATTTGCTGAACGGTGAAAGCGCACAGTAATGCACTTTTCTCCCAGCAAATACACTGTTTCTAAGGAAATGGGAACACACTGAGGAGACACTTGTGGGAGCTACTGTGACTAAAACTGAGCTTCCCTACGCACAGGGAAGCAAGAGAAATGCTGATTTCATCATGCCCAGTTACATACTCAGAATCTGTACTACTGCGCAAATAGGCATGTCTCTGTAGGCATAAAACTCATTTCTGACAAAGTTGCCCAAATGCATCTCAGAAGTGTGCAACTTGTTCCCTGAGTTAGAAAACGTCGAGAAACGGTCGTTTCTGCTAGCGCTGTGCTTCTACACATGTATTTGCTGAACGGTGAAAGCGCACAGTAATGCACTTTTCTCCCAGCAAATACACTGTTTCTAAGGAAATGGAAACACACTGAGGAGACACTTGTGGGAGCTACTGTGACTAAAACTGAGCTTCCCTACGCACAGGGAAGCAAGAGAAATGCTGATTTCATCAAGCCCAGTTATATACTCAGAATCTGTACTACTGCGCAAATAGGCATGTCTCTGTAGGCAAAAAACTCATTTTGGACAAAGTTGCCAAAAGCATCTCAGAAGTGTGCAACTTGTTCCCTGAGTTAGAAAACGTCGAGAAACCGTCGTTTCTGCTAGCGCTGTGCTTCTACACATGTATTTGCTGAACGGTGAAAGCGCACAGTAATGCTCTTTTCTCCCAGCAAATACAGTGTTTCTAAGGAACTGGGAACACACTGAGGAGACACTTGTGGGAGCTACTGTGACTAAAACTGAGCTTCCCTACGCACAGGGAAGCAAGAGAAAAGCTGATTTCATCAAGCCCAGTTACATACTCAGAATCTGTACTACTGCGCAAATAGGCATGTCTCTGATGGCAAAAAACTCATTACTGACAAAGTTGCCCAAATGCATCTCAGAAGTGTGCCACTTGTTCCCTTAGTTAGAAAACGTCGAGAAACGGTCGTTTCAGCTAGCGCTGTGCTTCTACACATATATTTGCTGAACGGTGAAAGCGCACAGTAATGCACTTTTCTCCCAGCAAAAACACTGTTTCTAAGGAAATGGGAACACACTGAGGAGACACTTGTGGGAGCTACTGTGACTAAAACTGAGCTTCCCTACGCACAGGGAAGCAAGAGAAATGCTGATTTCATCAAGCCCAGCTACATACTCAGAATCTGTACTACTGCGCAAATAGGCATGTCTCTGTAGGCAAAAAACTCATTTCTGACAAAGTTGCCCAAATGCATCTCAGAAGTGTGCAACTTGTTCCCTGAGTTAGAAAACGTCGAGAAACGTTCGTTTCTGCTAGCGCTGTGCTTCTACACATGTATTTGCTGAACTGTGAAGGCGCACAGTAATGCACTTTTCTCCCAGCAAATACACTGTTTCTAAGGAAATGGGAACACACTGAGGAGACACTTGTGGGAGCTACTGTGACTAAAACTGAGCTTCCCTACGCACAGGGAAGCAAGAGAAATGCTGATTTCATCAAGCCCAGTTACATACTCAGAATCTGTACTACTGCTCAAATAGGCATGTCTCTGTAGGCAAAAAACTCATTTCTGACAAAGTTGCCCAAATGCATCTCAGAAGTGTGCAACTTGTTCCCTGAGTTAGAAAACGTCGAGAAACGTTCCTTTCTGCTAGCGCTGTGCTTCTACACATGTATTTGCTGAACGGTGAAAGCGCACAGTAATGCACTTTTCTCCCAGCAAATACACTGTTTCTAAGGAAATGGGAACACACTGAGGAGACACTTGTGGGAGCTACTGTGACTAAAACTGAGCTTCCCTACGCACAGGGAAGCAAGAGAAATGCTGATTTCATCAAGCCCAGTTACATACTCAGAATCTGTACTACTGCGCAAATAGGCATGTCTCTGTAGGCAAAAAACTCATTTCTGACAAAGTTGCCCAAATGCATCTCAGAAGTGTGCAACTTGTTCCCTGAGTTAGAAAACGTCGAGAAACGGTCGTTTCTGCTAGCGCTGTGCTTCTACACATGTATTTGCTGAACGGTGAAAGCGCACAGTAATGCACTTTTCTCCCAGCAAATACGCTGTTTCTAAGGAAATGGGAACACACTGAGGAGACACTTGTGGGAGCTACTGTGACTAAAACTGAGCTTCCCTACGCACAGGGAAGCAAGAGAAATGCTGATTTCATCAAGCCCAGTTACATACTCAGAATCTGTACTACTGCGCAAATAGGCATGTCTCTGTAGGCAAAAAACTCATTTCTGACAAAGTTGCCCAAATGCATCTCAGAAGTGTGCAACTTGTTCCCTGAGTTAGAAAACGTCGAGAAACGGTCGTTTCTGCTAGCGGTGTGCTTCTACACATGTATTTGCTGAACGGTGAAAGCGCACAGTAATGCACTTTTCTCCCAGCAAATACACTGTTTCTAAGGAAATGGGAACACACTGAGGAGACACTTGTGGGAGCTACTGTGACTAAAACTGAGCTTCCCTACGCACAGGGAAGCAAGAGAAATGCTGATTTCATCAAGCCCAGTTACATACTCAGAATCTGTACTACTGCGCAAATAGGCATGTCTCTGTAGGCAAAAAACTCATTTCTGACAAAGTTTCCCAAATGCATCTCAGAAGTGTGCAACTTGTTCCCTGAGTTAGAAAACGTCGAGAAACGGTCGTTTCTGCTAGCGCTGTGCTTCTTCACATGTATTTGCTAAACGGTGAAAGCGCACAGTAATGCACTTTTCTCCCAGCAAATACACTGTTTCTAAGGAAATGGGAACACACTGAGGAGACACTTGTGGGAGCTACTGTGACTAAAATTGAGCTTCCCTACGCACAGGGAAGCAAGAGAAATGCTGATTTCATCAAGCCCAGTTACATACTCAGAATCTGTACTACTGCGCAAATAGGCATGTCTCTGTAGGCAAAAAACTCATTTCTGACAAAGTTGCCCAAATGCATCTCAGAAGTGTGCAACTTGTTCCCTGAGTTAGAAAACGTCGAGAAACGGTCGTTTCTGCTAGCGCTGTGCTTCTACACATGTATTTGCTGAACGGTGAAAGCGCACAGTAATGCGCTTTTCTCCCAGCAAATACACTGTTTCTAAGGAAATGGGAACACACTGAGGAGACACTTGTGGGAGCTACTGTGACTAAAACTGAGCTTCCCTACGCACAGGGAAGCAAGAGAAATGCTGATTTCATCAAGCCCAGTTACATACTCAGAATCTGTACTACTGCGCAAATAGGCATGTCTCTGTAGGCAAAAAACTCATTTCTGACAAAGTTGCCCAAATGCATCTCAGAAGTGTGCCACTCGTTCCCTGAGTAAGAAAACGTCGAGAAACGGTCGTTTCAGCTAGCGCTGTGCTTCTACACATGTATTTGCTGAACGGTGAAAGCGCACAGTAATGCACTTTTCTCCCAGCAAATACACTGTTTCTAAGGAAATGGGAACACACTGAGGAGACACTTGTGGGAGCTACTGTGACTAAAACTGAGCTTCCCTACGCACAGGGAAGCAAGAGAAATGCTGATTTCATCAAGACCAGTTACATACTCAGAATCTGTACTACTGCGCAAATAGGCATGTCTCTGTAGGCAAAAAACTCATTTTTCAGAAAGTTACCCAAAAGCATCTCAGAAGTGTGCAACTTGTTCCCTGAGTTAGAAAACGTCGAGAAACGTTCGTTTCTGCTAGCGCTGTGCTTCTACACATGTATTTGCTGAACGGTGAAAGCGCACAGTGATGCACTTTTCTCCCAGCAAATACACTGTTTTTAAGGAAATGGGAACACACTGAGGAGACACTTGTGGGAGCTACTGTGACTAAAACTGAGCTTCCCTACGCACAGGGAAGCAAGAGAAATGCTGATTTCATCAAGCCCAGTTACATACTCAGAATCTGTACTACTGCGCAAATAGGCATGTCTCTTTAGGCAAAAAACTCATTTCTGACAAAGTTGCCCAAATGCATCTCAGAAGTGTGCAACTTGTTCCCTGAGTTAGAAAACGTCGAGAAACGGTCGTTTCTGCTAGCGCTGTGCTTCTACACATGTATTTGCTGAACGGTGAAAGCGCACAGTAATGCACTTTTCTCCCAGCAAATACACTGTTTCTAAGGAACTGGGAACACACTGAGGAGACACTTGTGGGAGCTACTGTGACTAAAACTGAGCTTCCCTACGCACAGGGAAGCAAGAGAAATGCTGATTTCATCAAGCCCAGTTATATACTCAGAATCTGTACTACTGCGCAAATAGGCATGTCTCTTTAGGCAAAAAACAAATTTCTGACAATGTTGCCCAAATGCATCTCAGAAGTGTGCCACTTGTTCCCTGAGTTAGAAAACGTCGATAAATGGTGGCTTCAGCTAGCGCTGTGCTTCTACACATGTATTTGCTGAACGCTGAAAGCGCACAGTAATGTACTTTTCTCCCAGCAAATACACTGTTTCTAAGGAACTGGGAACACACTGAGGAGACACTTGTGGGAGCTACTGTGACTAAAACTGAGCTTCCCTACGCACAGTGAAGCAAGAGAAATGCTGATTTCATCAAGCCCAGTTACATACTCAGAATCTGTACTACTGCGCAAATAGGCATGTCTCTGTAGGCAAAAAACTCATTTCTGACAAAGTTGCCCAAATGTATCTCAGAAGTGTGCAACTTGTTCCCTGAGTTAGAAAACGTCGAGAAACGGTCGTTTTTGCTAGCGCTGTGCTTCTACACATGTATTTGCTGAACGGTGAAAGCGCACAGTAATGCACTTTTCTCCCAGCAAATACAATGTTTCTAAGGAAATGGGAACACACTGAGGAGACACTTGTGGGAGCTACTGTGACTAAAACTGAGCTTCCCTACGCACAGGGAAGCAAGAGAAATGCTGATTTCATCAAGCCCAGTTACATAATCAGAATCTGTACTACTGGGCAAATAGGCATGTCTCTGTAGGCAAAAAACTCATTTTGGACAAAGTTGCCCAAATGCATCTCAGAAGTGTGCAACTTGTTCCCTGAGTTAGAAAACGTCGAGAAACGGTCGTTTCTGCTAGCGCTGTGCTTCTACACATGTATTTGCTGAACGGTAAAAGCGCACAGTAATGCACTTTTCTCCCAGCAAATACACTGTTTCTAAGGAACTGGGAACACACTGAGGAGACACTTGTGGGAGCTACTGGGACTAAAACTGAGCTTCCCTATGCACAGGGAAGCAAGAAAATGCTGATTTCATCAAGCCCAGTTACATACTCAGAATCTGTACTACTGCGCAAATAGGCATGTCTCTGTAGGCAAAAAACTCATTTTTCAGAAAGTAACCCAAAAGCATCTCAGAAGTGTGCAACTTGTTCCCTGAGTTAGAAAACGTCGAGAAACGTTCGTTTCTGCTAGCGCTGTGCTTCTACACATGTATTTGCTGAACGGTGAAAGCGCACAGTAATGCACTTTTCTCCCAGCAAATACACTGTTTCTAAGGAAATGGGAACACACTGAGGAGACACTTGTGGGAGCTACTGTGACTAAAACTGAGCTTCCCTACGCACAGGCAAGCAAGAGAAATGCTGATTTCATCAAGCCCAGTTACATACACAGAATCTGTACTACTGCGCAAATAGGCATGTCTCTTTAGGCAAAAAACTCATTTCTGACAAAGTTGCCCAAATGCATCTCAGAAGTGTGCAACTTGTTCCCTGAGTTAGAAAACGTCGAGAAACGGTCGTTTCTGCTAGCGCTGTGCTTCTACACATGTATTTGCTGAACGGTGAAAGCGCACAGTAATGCACTTTTCTCCCAGCAAATACACTGTTTCTAAGGAACTGGGAACACACTGAGGAGACACTTGTGGGAGCTACTGTGACTAAAACTGAGCTTCCCTACGCACAGGGAAGCAAGAGAAATGCTGATTTCATCAAGCCCAGTTATATACTCAGAATCTGTACTACTGCGCAAATAGGCATGTCTCTTTAGGCAAAAAACTCATTTCTGACAATGTTGCCCAAATGCATCTCAGAAGTGTGCCACTTGTTCCCTGAGTTAGAAAACGTTGATAAATGGTGGCTTCAGCTAGCGCTGTGCTTCTACACATGTATTTGCTGAACGGTGAAAGCGCACAGTAATGTACTTTTCTCCCAGCAAATACACTGTTTCTAAGGAACTGGGAACACACTGAGGAGACACTTGTGGGAGCTACTGTGACTAAAACTGAGCTTCCCTACGCACAGTGAAGCAAGAGAAATGCTGATTTCATCAAGCCCAGTTACATACTCAGAATCTGTACTACTGCGCAAATAGGCATGTCTCTGTAGGCAAAAAACTCATTTCTGACAAAGTTGCCCAAATGTATCTCAGAAGTGTGCAACTTGTTCCCTGAGTTAGAAAACGTCGAGAAACGGTCGTTTCTGCTAGCGCTGTGCTTCTACACATGTATTTGCTGAACGGTGAAAGCGCACAGTAATGCACTTTTCTCCCAGCAAATACAATGTTTCTAAGGAAATGGGAACACACTGAGGAGACACTTGTGGGAGCTACTGTGACTACAACTGAGCTTCCCTACCCACAGGGAAGCAAGAGAAATGCTGATTTCATCAAGCCCAGTTACATAATCAGAATCTGTACTACTGGGCAAATAGGCATGTCTCTGTAGGCAAAAAACTCATTTTGGACAAAGTTGACCAAATGCATCTCAGAAGTGTGCAACTTGTTCCCTGAGTTAGAAAACGTCGAGAAACGGTCGTTTCTGCTAGCGCTGTGCTTCTACACATGTATTTGCTGAACGGTGAAAGCGCACAGTAATGCACTTTTCTCCCAGCAAATACACTGTTTCTAAGGAACTGGGAACACACTGAGGAGACACTTGTGGGAGCTACTGTGACTAAAACTGAGCTTCCCTACGCACAGGGAAGCAAGAGAAATGCTGATTTCATCAAGCCCAGTTACATACTCAGAATCTGTACTACTGCGCAAATAGGCATGTCTCTGTAGGCAAAAAACTCATTTCTGACAAAGTTGCCCAAATGCATCTCAGAAGTGTGCCACTTGTTCCCTGAGTTAGAAAACGTCGAGAAACGGTCGTTTCAGCTAGCGCTGTGCTTCTACACATGTATTTGCTGAACGGTGAAAGCGCACAGTAATGCACTTTTCTCCCAGCAAATACAATGTTTCTAAGGAAGTGGGAACACACTGAGGAGACACTTGTGGGAGCTACTGTGACTAAAACTGAGCTTCCCTATGCACAGGGAAGCAATAGAAATGCTGATTTCATCAAGCCCAGTTGTATACTCAGAATCTGTACTACTGCGCAAATAGGCATGTCTCTTTAGGCAAAAAACTCATTTCTGACAATGTTGCCCAAATGCATCTCAGAAGTGTGCCACTTGTTCCCTGAGTTAGATAATGTCGAGAAACGGTCGTTTCAGCTAGCGGTGTGCTTCTACACATGTATTTGCTGAACGGTAAAAGCGCACAGTAATGCACTTTTCTCCCAGCAAATACACTGTTTCTAAGGAACTGGGAACACACTGAGGAGACACTTGTGGGAGCTACTGTGACTAAAACTGAGCTTCCCTACGCACAGGGAAGCAAGAGAAATGCTGATTTCATCAAGCCCAGTTACATACTCAGTATCTGTACTACTGCACAAATAGGCATGTCTCTGTAGGCAAAAAACTCATTTTTGAGAAAGTTACCGAAATGCATCTCAGAAGTGTGCAACTTGTTCCCTGAGTTAGAAAACGTCGAGAAACGTTCGTTACTGCTAGCGCTGTGCTTCTACACATTTATTTGCTTAACGGTGAAAGCACACAGTAATGCACTTTTCTCCCAGCAAATACACTGTTTCTAAAGAAATGGGAACACACTGAGGAGACACTTGTGGGAGCTACTGTGAGTAAAATTGAGCTTCCCTACGCACAGGGAAGCAAGAGAAATGCTGATTTCATCAAGCCCAGTTACCTACTCAGAATCTGTACTACTGCGCAAATAGGCATGTCTCTGTAGGCAAAAAACTCATTTCTGACAAAGTTGCCCAAATGCATCTCAGAAGTGTGCAACTTTTTCCCTGAGTTAGAAACCGTCGAGAAATGTTCGTTTCTGCTAATGCTGTCCTTCAACACATGTATTTGCTGAACGGTGAAAGCACACAGTAATGCACTTTTCTCCCAGCAAATACACTGTTTCTAAGGAAATGGGAACACACTGAGGAGACACTTGTGGGAGCTACTGTGACTAAAACTGAGCTTCCCTACGCACAGGGAAGCAAGAGAAATGCTGATTTCATCAAGCCCAGTTACATACTCAGAATCTGTACTACTGCGCAAATAGGCATGTCTCTGTAGGCAAAAAACTCATTTCTGACAAAGTTGCCCAAATGCATCTCAGAAGTGTGCAACTTGTTCCCTGAGTTAGAAAACGTCGAGAAACGGTCATATCTGCTAATGCTGTACTTCTACACATGTATTTGCTGAACGGTGAAAGCGCACAGTAATGTACTTTTTTCCCAGCAAATACACTGTTTCTAAGGAACTGGGAACACACTGAGGAGACACTTGTGGGAGCTACTGTGACTAAAACTGAGCTTCCCTACGCACAGGGAAGCAAGAGAAATGCTGATTTCATCAAGCCCAGTTACATACTCAGAATCTGTACTACTGCGCAAATAGGCATGTCTCTGTAGGTAAAAACTCATTTCTGACAAAGTTGCCCAAATGCATCTCAGAAGTGTGCAACTTGTTCCCTGAGTTAGAAAACATCGAGAAACATTCGTTTCTGCTAGCGCTGTGCTTCTACACATGTATTTGCTGAACGGTGAAAGCGCACAGTAATGCACTTTTCTCCCAGCAAATACACTGTTTCTAAGGAAATGGGAACACACTGAGGAGACACTTGTGGGAGCTACTGTGACTAAAACTGAGCTTCCCTACACACAGGGAAGCAAGAGAAATGCTGATTTCATCAAGCCCAGTTACATACTCAGAATCTGTACTACTGCGCAAATAGGCATGTCTCTGTAGGCAAAAAACTCACTTTTGAGAAAGTTACCCAAATGCATCTCAGAAGTGTGCAACTTATTCCCTGAGTTAGAAAACGTCGAGAAACGTGCGTTTCTGCTAGAGCTGTGCTTCTACACATGTATTTGCTGAACGGTGAAAGCGCACAGTAATGCACTTTTCTCCCAGCAAATACACTGTTTCTAAGGAAATGGGAACACACTGAGGAGACACTTGTGGGAGCTACTGTGACTAAAACTGAGCTTCCCCACGCACAGGGAAGCAAGAGAAATGCTGATTTCATCAAGCCCAGTTACATACTCAGAATCTGTACTACTGCGCAAATAGGCATGTCTCTGTAGGTAAAAAACTCATTTCTGACAAAGTTGCCCAAATGCATCTCAGAAGTGTGCAACTTGTTCCCTGAGTTAGATAATGTCGAGAAACGGTCATTTCAGGTAGCGCTGTGCTTCTACACATGTATTTGCTGAACGGTGAAAGCGCACAGTAATGCACTTTTCTCCCAGCAAATACACTGTTTCTAAGGAACTGGGAACACACTGAGGAGACACTTGTGGGAGCTACTGTGACTAAAACTGAGCTTCCCTACGCACAGGGAAGCAAGAGAAATGCTGATTTCATCAAGCCCAGTACATACTCAGTATCTGTACTACTGCACAAATAGGCATGTCTCTGTAGGCAAAAAACTCATTTTTGAGAAAGTTACCGAAATGCATCTCAGAAGTGTGCAACTTGTTCCCTGAGTTAGAAAACGTCGAGAAACGTTCGTTACTGCTAGCGCTGTGCTTCTACACATGTATTTGCTGAACGGTGAAAGCACACAGTAATGCACTTTTCTCCCAGCAAATACACTGTTTCTAAAGAAATGGGAACACACTGAGGAGACACTTGTGGGAGCTACTGTGAGTAAAACTGAGCTTCCCTACGCACAGGGAAGCAAGGGAAATGCTGATTTCATCAAGCCCAGTTACATACTCAGAATCTGTACTACTGCGCAAATAGGCATGTCTCTGTAGGCAAAAAACTCATTTCTGACAAAGTTGCCCAAATGCATCTCAGAAGTGTGCAACTTTTTCCCTGAGTTAGAAACCGTCGAGAAACGTTCGTTTCTGCTAGTGCTGTACTTCATCACATGTATTTGCTGAACGGTGAAAGCGCACAGTAATGTACTTTCTCCCAGCAAATACACTGTTTCTAAGGAACTGGGAACACACTGAGGAGACACTTGTGGGAGCTACTGTGACTAAAACTGAGCTTCCCTACGCACAGGGAAGCAAGAGAAATGCTGATTTCATCAAGCCCAGTTACATACTCAGAATCTGTACTACTGCGCAAATAGGCATGTCTCTGTAGGCAAAAAACTCATTTGTGACAAAGTTGCCCAAATGCATCTCAGAAGTGTGCAACTTGTTCCCTGAGTTAGAAAACGTCGAGAAACGGTCGTTTCTGCTAGCGCTGTGCTTCTACACATGTATTTGCTGAACGGTGAAAGCGCACAGTAATGCACTTTTCTCCCAGCAAATACACTGTTTCTAAGGAAATGGGAACACACTGAGGAGACACTTGTGGGAGCTACTGGGACTAAAACTGAGCTTCCCTACGCACAGGGAAGCAAGAGATATGCTGATTTCATCAAGCCCAGTTACACACCCAGAATCTGTACTACTGCGCAAATAGGCATGAATCTGTAGGCAAAAAACTCATTTCTGACAAAGTTGCCCAAATGCATCTCAGAAGTGTGCAACTTGTTCCCTGAGTTAGAAAACGTCGAGAAACGGTCGTTTCTGCTAGCGCTGTGCTTCTACAAATGTATTTGCTGAACGGTGAAAGCGCACAGTAATGCACTTTTCTCCCAGCAAATACACTGTTTCTAAGGAAATGGGAACACACTGAGGAGACACTTGTGGGAGCTACTGTGACTAAAACTGAGCTTCCCTACGCACAGGGAAGCAAGAGAAATGCTGATTTCATCAAGCCCAGTTACATACTCAGAATCTGTACTACTGCGCAAATAGGCATGTCTCTGTAGGCAAAAAACTCATTTCTGACAAAGTTGCCCAAATGCATCTCAGAAGTGTGCAACTTGTTCCCTGAGTTAGAAAACGTCGAGAAACGTTCGTTTCTGCTAGCGCTGTGCTTCAACACATGTATTTGCTGAACGGTGAAAGCGCACAGTAATGCACTTTTCTCCCAGCAAATACACTGTTTCTAAGGAACTGGGAACACACTGAGGAGACACTTGTGGGAGCTACTGTGACTAAAACTGAGCTTCCCTACGCACAGGGAAGCAAGAGAAATGCTGATTTCATCAAGCCCAGTTACATACTCAGTATCTGTCCTACTGCGCAAATAGGCATGTCTCTGTAGGCAAAAAACTCATTTTTGAGAAAGTTACCAAAATGCATCTCAGAAGTGTGCAACTTGATCCCTGATTTAGAAAACGTCGAGAAACGTTCGTTACTGCTAGCGCTGTGCTTCTACACATGTATTTGCTGAACAGTGAAAGCGCACAGTAATGCACTTTTCTCCTAGCAAATACACTGTTTCTAAAGAAATGGGAACACACTGAGGAGACACTTGTGGGAGCTACTGTGAGTAAAACTGAGCTTCCCTACGCACAGGGAAGCAAGAGAAATGCTGATTTCATCAAGCCCAGTTACATACTCAGAATCTGTACTACTGCGCAAATAGGCATGTCTCTTTAGGCAAAAAACCCATTTCTGACAAAGTTGCCCAAATGCATCGCAGAAGTGTGCAACTTGTTCCCTGAGTTAGAAAACGTCGCGAAACGTTCGTTTCTGCTAGCGCTGTGCTTCTACACATGTATTTGCTGAACGGTGAAAGCGCACAGTAATGCACTTTTCTCCCAGCAAATACACTGTTTCTAAGGAAATGGGAACACACTGAGGAGACACTTGTGGGAGCTACTGTGACTACAACTGAGCTTCCCTACGCACAGGGAAGCAAGAGAAATGCTGATTTCATCAAGCCCAGTTACATAATCAGAATCTGTACTACTGCGCAAACAGGCATGTCTCTGTAGGGAAAAAACTCATTTTGAACAAAGTTGCCCAAATGCATTTCAGAAGTGTGCAACTTGTTCCCTGAGTTAGAAAACATCGAGAAACGGTCGTTTCAGCTAGCGCTGTGCTTCTACACATGTATTTGCTGAACGGTGAAAGCGCACAGTAATGCACTTTTCTCCCAGCAAATACACTGTTTCTAAGGAAATGGGAACACACTGAGAAGACACTCATGGGAGCTACCGTGACTAAAACTGAGCTTCACTACGCACAGGGAAGCAAGAGAAATGCTGATTTCATCAAGCCCAGTTACACACTCAGAATCTGTACTACTGCGCAAATAGGCATGAATCCGTAGGCAAAAAACTCATTTCTGACAAAGTTGCCCAAATGCATCTCAGAAGTGTGCAACTTGTTCCCTGAGTTAGAAAACGTCGAGAAACGGTCGTTTCTGCTAGCGCTGTGCTTCTACACATGTATTTGCTGAACGGTGAAAGCGCACAGTAATGCACTTTTCTCCCAGCAAATACACTGTTTCTAAGGAAATGGGAACACACTGAGGAGACACTTGTGGGAGCTACTGTGACTAAACCTGAGCTTCCCTACACACAGGGAAGCAAGAGAAATGCTGATTTCATCAAGCTCAGTTACATACTCAGAATCTGTACTACTGCGCAAATAGGCATGTCTCTGTAGGCAAAAAGCTCATTTCTGACAAAGTTGCCCAAATGCATCTCAGAAGTGTGCAACTTGTTCCCTGAGTTAGAAAACGTCGAGAAACGTTCGTTTCTGCTAGCACTCTGCTTCAACACATGTATTTGCTGAACGGTGAAAGCGCACAGTAATGCACTTTTCTCCCAGCAAATACACTGTTTCTAAGGAAATGGGAACACACTGAGGAGACACTTGTGGGAGCTACTGTGACTAAAACTGAGCTTCCCTACGCACAGGGAAGCAAGAGAAATGCTGATTTCATCAAGCCCAGTTACATACTCAGAATCTGTACTACTGCGCAAATAGGCATTTCTCTGTAGGCAAAAAACTCATTTCTGACAAAGTTGCCCAAATGCATCTCAGAAGTGTGCAACTTGTTCCCTGAGTTAGAAAACGTCGAGAAACGGTCGTTTCTGCTAGCGCTGTGCTTCTACACATGTATTTGCTGAACGGTGAAAGCGCACAGTAATGCAGTTTTCTCCCAGTAAATACAGTGTTTCTAAGGAACTGGGAACACACTGAGGAGACACTTGTGGGAGCTACTGTGAGTAAAACTGAGCTTCCCTACGCACAGGGAATCAAGAGAAATGCTGATTTCATCAAGCCCAGTTACATACTCAGTATCTGTCCTACTGCGCAAATAGGCATGTCTCTGTAGGCAAAAAACTCATTTTTGAGAAAGTTACCGAAATGCATCTCAGAAGTGTGCAACTTGTTCCCTGAGTTAGAAAACGTCGAGAAACGTTCGTTACTGCTAGCGCTGTGCTTCTACACATGTATTTGCTGAACGGTGAAAGCGCATAGTAATGCACTTTTCTCCTAGCAAATACACTGTTTCTAAAGAAATGGGAACACACTGAGGAGACACTTGTGGGAGCTACTGTGAGTAAAACTGAGCTTCCCTACGCACAGGGAAGCAAGAGAAATGCTGATTTCATCAAGCCCAGTTACATACTCAGAATCTGTCCTACTGCGCAAATAGGCATGTCTCTGTAGGCAAAAAACTCATTTTTGAGAAAGTTACCCAAATGCATCTCAGAAGTGTGCAACTTATTCCCTGAGTTAGAAAACGTCGAGAAACGTTCGTTTCTGCTAGCGCTGTGCTTCTAAACATGTATTTGCTGAACGGTGAAAGCGCACAGTAATGCACTTTTCTCCCAGCAAATACACTGTTTATAAGGAAATGGGAACACACTGAGGAGACACTTGTGGGAGCTACTGTGACTAAAACTGAGTTTCCCTACGTACAGGGAAGCAAGAGAAATGCTGATTTCATCAAGCCCAGTTACATACTCAGAATCTGTACTACTGCGCAAATAGGCATGTCTCTGTAGGGAAAAAACTCATTTTGGACAAAGTTGCCCAAATGCATTTCAGAAGTGTGCAACTTGTTCCCTGAGTTAGAAAACGTCGAGAAACGGTCGTTTCAGCTAGCGCTGTGCTTCTACACATGTATTTGCTGAACGGTGAAAGCGCACAGTAATGCACTTTTCTCCCAGCAAATACACTGTTTCTAAGGAAAAGGGAACACACTGAGGAGACACTTATGGGAGCTACCGTGACTAAAACTGAGCTTCCCTACGCACAGTGAAGCAAGAGAAATGCTGATTTCATCAAGCCCAGTTACACACTCAGAATCTGTACTACTGCGCAAATAGGCATGAATCTGTAGGCAAAAAACTCATTTCTGACAATGTTGCCCAAATGCATCTCAGAAGTGTGCAACTTGTTCCCTGTGTTAGAAAACGTCGAGAAACGTTCGTTTCTGGTAGCGCTGTGCTTCTACACATGTATTTGCTGAACGGTGAAAGCGCACAGTAATGCACTTTTCTCCCAGCAAATACACTGTTTCTAAGGAAATGGGAACACACTGAGGAGACACTTGTGGGAGCTACTGTGACTAAAACTGAGCTTCCCTACACACAGGGAAGCAAGAGAAATGCTGATTTCATCAAGCCCAGTTACATACTCAGAATCTGTACTACAGCGCAAATAGGCATGTCTCTGTAGGCAAAAAACTCATTTCTGACAAAGTTGCCCAAATGCATCTCAGAAGTGTGCAACTTGTTCCCTGAGTTAGAAAACGTCGAGAAATGGTCGTTTCTGCTAGTGCTGTGCTTCAACACATGTATTTGCTGAACGGTGAAAGCGCACAGTAATGCACTTTTCTCCCAGCAAATACACTGTTTCTAAGGAACTGGGAACACACTGAGGAGACACTTGTGGGAGCTACTGTGACTAAAACTGAGCTTCCCTACGCACAGGGAAGCAAGAGAAATGCTGATTTCATCAAGCCCAGTTACATACTCAGTATCTGTCCTACTGCGCAAATAGGCATGACTCTGTAGGCAAAAAACTCATTTTTGAGAAAGTTGCCCAAATGCATCTCAGAAGTGTGCAACTTGTTCCCTGAGTTAGAAAACGTCGAGAAACGTTCGTTTCTGCTAGCGCTGTGCTTCTACACATGTATTTGCTGAACGGTGAAAGGGCACAGTAATGCACTTTTCTCCCAGCAAATACACTGTTTCTAAGGAAATGGGAACACACTGAGGAGACACTTGTGGGAGCTACTGTGACTAAAACTGAGCTTCCCTACACACATGGAAGCAAGAGAAATGCTGATTTCATCAAGCCCAGTTACATACTGAGAATCTGTACTACTGCGCAAATAGGCATGTCTCTGTAGGCAAAAAGCTCATTTCTGACAAAGTTGCCCAAATGCATCTCAGAAGTGTGCAACTTGTTCCCTGAGTTAGAAAACGTCGAGAAACGTTCGTTTCTGCTAGCGCTGTGCTTCAACACATGTATTTGCTGAACGGTGAAAGCGCACAGTAATGCACTTTTCTCCCAGCAAATACAATGTTTCTAAGGAAATGGGAACACACTGAGGAGACACTTGTGGGAGCTACTGTGACTAAAACTGAGCTTCCCTACGCACAGGGAAGCAAGAGAAATGGTGATTTCATCAAGCCCAGTTACATACTCAGAATCTGTACTACTTCGCAAATAGGCATGTCTCTGTAGGCAAAAAACTCATTTTGGACAAAGGTGCCCAAATGCATCTCAGAAGTGTGCAACTTGTTCCCTGAGTTAGAAAACGTTGAGAAACGGTCGTTTCTGCTAGCGCTGTGCTTCTACACATGTATTTGCTGAACGGTAAAAGCGCACAGTAATGCACTTTTCTCCCAGCAAATACACTGTTTCTAAGGAAATGGGAACACACTGAGGAGACACTTGTGGGAGCTACTGTGACTAAAACTGAGCTTCCCTACGCACAGGGAAGCAAGAGAAATGCTGATTTCATCAAGCCCAGTTACATACTCAGAATCTGTACTACTGCGCAAATAGGCATGTCTCTGTAGGCAAAAAACTCATTTTTGAGAAAGTTACCCAAATGCATCTCAGAAGTGTGCAACTTATTCCCTGAGTTAGAAAACGTCGAGAAACGTTCGTTTCTGCTAGCGCTGTGCTTCTAAACATGTATTTGCTGAACGGTGAAAGCGCACAGTAATGCACTTTTCTCCCAGCAAATACACTGTTTATAAGGAAATGGGAACACACTGAGGAGACACTTGTGGGAGCTACTGTGACTAAAACTGAGTTTCCCTACGTACAGGGAAGCAAGAGAAATGCTGATTTCATCAAGCCCAGTTACATACTCAGAATCTGTACTACTGCGCAAATAGGCATGTCTCTGTAGGGAAAAAACTCATTTTGGACAAAGTTGCCCAAATGCATTTCAGAAGTGTGCAACTTGTTCCCTGAGTTAGAAAACGTCGAGAAACGGTCGTTTCAGCTAGCGCTGTGCTTCTACACATGTATTTGCTGAACGGTGAAAGCGCACAGTAATGCACTTTTCTCCCAGCAAATACACTGTTTCTAAGGAAAAGGGAACACACTGAGGAGACACTTATGGGAGCTACCGTGACTAAAACTGAGCTTCCCTACGCACAGTGAAGCAAGAGAAATGCTGATTTCATCAAGCCCAGTTACACACTCAGAATCTGTACTACTGCGCAAATAGGCATGAATCTGTAGGCAAAAAACTCATTTCTGACAAAGTTGCCCAAATGCATCTCAGAAGTGTGCAACTTGTTCCCTGTGTTAGAAAACGTCGAGAAACGTTCGTTTCTGGTAGCGCTGTGCTTCTACACATGTATTTGCTGAACGGTGAAAGCGCACAGTAATGCACTTTTCTCCCAGCAAATACACTGTTTCTAAGGAAATGGGAACACACTGAGGAGACACTTGTGGGAGCTACTGTGACTAAAACTGAGCTTCCCTACACACAGGGAAGCAAGAGAAATGCTGATTTCATCAAGCCCAGTTACATACTCAGAATCTGTACTACAGCGCAAATAGGCATGTCTCTGTAGGCAAAAAACTCATTTCTGACAAAGTTGCCCAAATGCATCTCAGAAGTGTGCAACTTGTTCCCTGAGTTAGAAAACGTCGAGAAATGGTCGTTTCTGCTAGCGCTGTGCTTCAACACATGTATTTGCTGAACGGTGAAAGCGCACAGTAATGCACTTTTCTCCCAGCAAATTCACTGTTTCTAAGGAACTGGGAACACACTGAGGAGACACTTGTGGGAGCTACTGTGACTAAAACTGAGCTTCCCTACGCACAGGGAAGCAAGAGAAATGCTGATTTCATCAAGCCCAGTTACATACTCAGTATCTGTCCTACTGCGCAAATAGGCATGACTCTGTAGGCAAAAAACTCATTTTTGAGAAAGTTGCCCAAATGCATCTCAGAAGTGTGCAACTTGTTCCCTGAGTTAGAAAACGTCGAGAAACGGTCGTTTCTGCTAGCGATGTGCTTCTACACATGTATTTGCTGAACGGTGAAAGGGCACAGTAATGCACTTTTCTCCCAGCAAATACACTGTTTCTAAGGAAATGGGAACACACTGAGGAGACACTTGTGGGAGCTACTGTGACTAAAACTGAGCTTCCCTACACACATGGAAGCAAGAGAAATGCTGATTTCATCAAGCCCAGTTACATACTCAGAATCTGTACTACTGCGCAAATAGGCATGTCTCTGTAGGCAAAAAGCTCATTTCTGACAAAGTTGCCCAAATGCATCTCAGAAGTGTGCAACTTGTTCCCTGAGTTAGAAAACGTCGAGAAACGTTCGTTTCTGCTAGCGCTGTGCTTCAACACATGTATTTGCTGAACGGTGAAAGCGCACAGTAATGCACTTTTCTCCCAGCAAATACACTGTTTCTAAGGAAATGGGAACACACTGAGGAGACACTTGTGGGAGCTACTGTGACTAAAACTGAGCTTCCCTACGCACAGGGAAGCAAGAGAAATGGTGATTTCATCAAGCCCAGTTACATACTCAGAATCTGTACTACTTCGCAAATAGGCATGTCTCTGTAGGCAAAAAACTCATTTTGGACAAAGGTGCCCAAATGCATCTCAGAAGTGTGCAACTTGTTCCCTGAGTTAGAAAACGTTGAGAAACGGTCGTTTCTGCTAGCGCTGTGCTTCTACACATGTATTTGCTGAACGGTAAAAGCGCACAGTAATGCACTTTTCTCCCAGCAAATACACTGTTTCTAAGGAAATGGGAACACACTGAGGAGACACTTGTGGGAGCTACTGTGACTAAAACTGAGCTTCTCTACGCACAGGGAAGCAAGAGAAATGCTGATTTCATCAAGCCCAGTTACATACTCAGAATCTGTACTACTGCGCAAATATGCATGTCTCTGTAGGCAAAAAACTCATTTGTGACAAAGTTGCCCAAATGCATCTCAGAAGTGTGCAACTTGTTCCCTGAGTTAGAAAACGTCGAGAAACGTTCGTTTCTGCTAGCGCTGTGCTTCTACACATGTATTTGCTGAACGGTGAAAGCGCACAGTAATGCACTTTTCTCCCAGCAAATACACTGTTTCTAAGGAAATGGGAACACACTGAGGAGACACTTGTGGGAGCTACTGTGACTAAAACTGAGCTTCCCTACGCACAGGGAAGCAAGAGATATGCTGATTTCATCACGCCCAGTTACACACTCAGACTCTGTACTACTGCGCAAATAGGCATGAATCTGTAGGCAAAAAACTCATTTCTGACAAAGTTGCCCAAATGCATCTCAGAAGTGTGCAACTTGTTCCCTGAGTTAGAAAACGTCGAGAAACGTTCGTTTCTGGTAGCGCTGTGCTTCTACACATGTATTTGCTTAACGGTGAAAGCGCACAGTAATGCACTTTTCTCCCAGCAAATACACTGTTTCTAAGGAAATGGGAACACACTGAGTAGACACTTGTGGGAGCTACTGTGACTAAAACTGAGCTTCCCTACACACAGGGAAGCAAGAGAAATGCTGATTTCATCAAGCCCAGTTACATACTCAGAATCTGTACTACTGCGCAAATAGGCATGTCTCTGTAGGCAAAAAACTCATTTCTGACAAAGTTGCCCAAATGCATCTCAGAAGTGTGCAACTTGTTCCCTGAGTTAGAAAACGTCGAGAAACGTTCGTTTCTGCTAGCGCTGTGCTTCAACACATGTATTTGCTGAACGGTGAAAGCGCACAGTAATGCACTTTTCTCCCAGCAAATACACTGTTTCTAAGGAACTGGGAACACACTGAGGAGACACTTGTGGGAGCTACTGTGACTAAAACTGAGCTTCCCTACGCACAGGGAAGCAAGAGAAATGCTGATTTCATCAAGCCCAGTTACATACTCAGTATCTGTCCTACTGCGCAAATAGGCATGTCTCTGTAGGCAAAAAACTCATTTTTGAGAAAGTTACCAAAATGCATCTCAGAAGTGTGCAACTTGTTCCCTGAGTTAGAAAACGTCGAGAAACGTTCGTTACTGCTAGCGCTGTGTTTCCACACATGTATTTGCTGAACGGTGAAAGCGCACAGTAATGCACTTTTCTCCCAGCAAATACACTGTTTCTAAGGAAATGGGAACACACTGAGGAGACACTTGTGGGAGCTACTGTGACTAAAACTGAGCTTCCCTACGCACAGGGAAGCAAGAGAAATGCTGATTTCATCAAGCCCAGTTACATACTCAGAATCTGTACTACTGCGCAAATAGGCATGTCTCTGTAGGCAAAAAACTCATTTTTGAGAAAGTTACCCAAATGCATCTCAGAAGTGTGCAACTTATTCCCTGAGTTAGAAAACGTCGAGAAACGTTCGTTTCTGCTAGCGCTGTGCTTCTACACATGTATTTGCTGAACGGTGAAAGCGCACAGTAATGCACTTTTCTCCCAGCAAATACACTGTTTATAAGGAAATGGGAACACACTGAGGAGACACTTGTGGGAGCTACTGTGACTAAAACTGAGTTTCCCTACGTACAGGGAAGCAAGAGAAATGCTGATTTCATCAAGCCCAGTTACATATTCAGAATCTGTACTACTGCGCAAATAGGCATGTCTCTGTAGGGAAAAAACTCATTTTGGACAAAGTTGCCCAAATGCATTTCAGAAGTGTGCAACTTGTTCCCTGAGTTAGAAAACGTCGAGAAACGGTCGTTTCAGCTAGCGCTGTGCTTCTACACATGTATTTGCTGAACGGTGAAAGCGCACAGTAATGCACTTTTCTCCCAGCAAATACACTGTTTCTAAGGAAATGGGAACACACTGAGGAGACACTTATGGGAGCTACCGTGACTAAAACTGAGCTTCCCTACGCACAGTGAAGCAAGAGAAATGCTGATTTCATCAAGCCCAGTTACACACTCAGAATCTGTACTACTGCGCAAATAGGCATGAATCTGTAGGCAAAAAACTCATTTCTGACAAAGTTGCCCAAATGCATCTCAGAAGTGTGCAACTTGTTCCCTGTGTTAGAAAACGTCGAGAAACGTTCGTTTTTGGTAGCGCTGTGCTTCTACACATGTATTTGCTGAACGGTGAAAGCGCACAGTAATGCACTTTTCTCCCAGCAAATACACTGTTTCTAAGGAAATGGGAACACACTGAGGAGACACTTGTGGGAGCTACTGTGACTAAAACTGAGCTTCCCTACACACAGGGAAGCAAGAGAAATGCTGATTTCATCAAGCCCAGTTACATACTCAGAATCTGTACTACTGCGCAAATAGGCATGTCTCTGTAGGCAAAAAACTCATTTCTGACAAAGTTGCCCAAATGCATCTCAGAAGTGTGCAACTTGTTCCCTGAGTTAGAAAACGTCGAGAAACGGTCGTTTCTGCTAGCGCTGTGCTTCAACACATGTATTTGCTGAACGGTGAAAGCGCACAGTAATGCACTTTTCTCCCAGCAAATACACTGTTTCTAAGGAACTGGGAACACACTGAGGAGACACTTGTGGGAGCTACTGTGACTAAAACTGAGCTTCCCTACGCACAGGGAAGCAAGAGAAATGCTGATTTCATCAAGCCCAGTTACATACTCAGTATCTGTCCTACTGCGCAAATAGGCATGACTCTGTAGGCAAAAAACTCATTTTTGAGAAAGTTACCGAAATGCATCTCAGAAGTGTGCAACTTGTTCCCTGAGTTAGAAAACGTCGAGAAACGTTCGTTTCTGCTAGCGCTGTGCTTCTACACATGTACTTGCTGAACGGTGAAAGGGCACAGTAATGCACTTTTCTCCCAGCAAATACACTGTTTCTAAGGAAATGGGAACACACTGAGGAGACACTTGTGGGAGCTACTGTGACTAAAACTGAGCTTCCCTACACACATGGAAGCAAGAGAAATGCTGATTTCATCAAGCCCAGTTACATACTCAGAATCTGTACTACTGCGCAAATAGGCATGTCTCTGTAGGCAAAAAGCTCATTTCTGACAAAGTTGCCCAAATGCATCTGAGAAGTGTGCAACTTGTTCCCTGAGTTAGAAAACGTCGAGAAACGTTCGTTTCTGCTAGCGCTGTGCTTCAACACATGTATTTGCTGAACGGTGAAAGCGCACAGTAATGCACTTTTCTCCCAGCAAATACACTGTTTCTAAGGAAATGGGAACACACTCAGGAGACACGTGTGGGAGCTACTGTGACTAAAACTGAGCTTCCCTACGCACAGGGAAGCAAGAGAAATGCTGATTTCATCAAGCCCAGTTACATACTCAGAATCTGTACTACTGCGCAAATAGGCATGTCTCTGTAGGCAAAAAACTCATTTCTGACAATGTTGCCCAAATGCATCTCAGAAGTGTGCCACTTGTTCCCTGAGTTAGAAAATGTCGAGAAACGGTCGTTTCTGCTAGCGCTGTGCTTCTACACATGTATTTGCTGAACGGTGAAAGTGCACAGTAATGCACTTTTCTCACAGCAAATACACTGTTTCTAAGGAAATGGGAACACACTGAGGAGACACTTGTGGGAGCTACTGTGACTAAAACTGAGCTTCCCTACGCACAGGGAAGCAAGAGAAATGCTGATTTCATCAAGCCCAGTTACATACTCAGAATCTGTACTACTGCGCAAATAGACATGTCTCTGTAGGCAAAAAACTCATTTCTGACAAAGTTGCCCCAATGCATCTCAGAAGTGTGCCACTTGTTCACTGAGTTAGAAAACGTCGAGAAACGTTCGTTTCTGCTAGTGCTGTGCTTCTACACATGTATTTGCTGAGAGGTGAAAGCGAACAGTAATGCACTTTTCTCCCAGCAAATACACTGTTTCTAAGGAAATGGGAACACACTGAGGAGACACTTGTGGGAGCTACTGTGACTAAAACTGAGCTTCCCTACGCACAGGGAAGCAAGAGAAATGCTGATGTCATCAAGCCCAGTTACATATTCAGAATCTGTACTACTGCGCAAATAGGCATGTCTCTGTAGGCAAAAAACTCATTTCTGACATTGTTGCCCAAATGCATCTCAGAAGTGTGCAACTTGTTCCCTGAGTTAGAAAACGTCGAGAAACGGTCGTTTCAGCTAGCGCTGTGCTTCTACACATGTATTTGCTGAACGGTGAAAGCGCACAGTAATGCACTTTTCTCCCAGCAAATACACTGTTTCTAAGGAAATGGGAACACACTGAGGAGACACTTGTGGGAGCTACTGTGACTAAAACTGAGCTTCCCTACGCACAGGGAAGCAAGAGAAATGCTGATTTCATCAAGCCCAGTTATATAATCAGAATCTGTACTACTGCGCAAATAGGCATGTCTCTGTAGGCAAAAAACTCATTTCTGACAATGTTGCCCAAATGCATCTCAGAAGTGTGCCACTTGTTCCCTGAGTTAGAAAATGTCGAGAAACGGTCGTTTCAGCTAGCGCTGTGCTTCTACACATGTATTTGCTGAACGGTGAAAGTGCACAGTAATGCACTTTTCTCCCAGCAAATACACTGTTTCTAAGGAACTGGGAACACACTGAGGAGACACTCGTGGGAGCTACTGTGACTAAAACTGAGCTTCCCTACGCACAGGGAAGCAAGAGAAATGCTGATTTCATCAAGCCCAGTTACATACTCAGTATCTGTCCTACTGCGCAAATAGGCATGTCTCTGTAGGCAAAAAACTCATTTTTGAGAAATTTACCGAAATGCATCTCAGAAGTGTGCAACTTGTTCCCTGTTTAGAAAACGTCGAGAAACGTTCATTACTGCTAGCGCTGTGCTTCTACACATGTATTTGCTGAACGGTGAAAGCACACAGTAATGCACTTTTCTCCCAGCAAATACACTGTTTCTAAAGAAATGGGAACACACTGAGGAGACACTTGTGGGAGCTACTGTGAGTAAAACTGAGCTTCCCTACGCACAGGGAAGCAAGAGAAATGCTGATTTCATCAAGCCCAGTTACATACTCAGAATCTGTACTACTGCGCAAACAGGCATGTCTCTTTAGGCAAAAAACTCATTTCTGACAAAGTTGCCCAAATGCATCTCAGAAGTGTGCAACTTGTTCCCTGAGTTAGAAAACGTCGAGAAACGGTCGTTTCTGCTAGCGCTGTGCTTCTACACATGTATTTGCTGAACGGTGAAAGCGCACAGTAATGCACTTTTCTCCCAGCAAATACACTGTTTCTAAGGAACTGGGAACACACTGAGGAGACACTTGTGGGAGCTACTGTGACTAAAACTGAGCTTCCCTACACACAGGGAAGCAAGAAAAATGCTGATTTCATCAAGCCCAGTTACATACTCAGAATCTGTACTACTGCGCAAATAGGCATGTCTCTGTAGGCAAAAAACTCATTTTTGAGAAAGTTACCCAAATGCATCTCAGAAGTGTGCAACTTGTTCCCTGAGTTAGAAAACGTCGAGAAACGTTCGTTTCTGCTAGCGCTGTGCTTCTACACATGTATTTCCTGAACGGTGAAAGCGCACAGTAATGCACTTTTCTCCCAGCAAATACACTGTTTCTAAGGAAATGGGAACACACTGAGGAGACACTTGTGGGAGCTACTGTGAGTAAAACTGAGCTTCCCTACGCACAGGGAAGCAAGAGAAATGCTGATTTCATCAAGCCCAGTTACATACTCAGAATCTGTACTACTGCGCAAATAGGCATGTCTCTGTAGGCAAAAAACTCATTTTTGAGAAAGTTACCCAAATGCATCTCAGAAGTGTGCAACTTGTTCCCTGAGTTAGAAAACGTCGAGAAACGTTCGTTTCTGCTAGCGCTGTGCTTCTACACATGTATTTGCTGAACGGTGAAAGCGCACAGTAATGCACTTTTCTCCCAGCAAATACACTGTTTCTAAGGAAATGGGAACACACTGAGGAGACACTTGTGGGAGCTACTGTGAGTAAAACTGAGCTTCCCTACGCACAGGGAAGCAAGAGAAATGCTGATTTCATCAAGCCCAGTTACATACTCAGAATCTGTACTACTGCGCAAATAGGCATGTCTCTGTAGGCAAAAAACTCATTTTTGAGAAAGTTGCCCAAATGCATCTCAGAAGTGTGCAACTTGTTCCCTGAGTTAGAAAACGTCGAGAAACGTTCGTTTCTGCTAGCGCTGTGCTTCTACACATGTATTTGCTGAACGGTGAAAGCGCACAGTAATGCACTTTTCTCCCAGCAAATACACTGTTTCTAAGGAAATGGGAACACACTGAGGAGACAATTGTGGGAGCTACTGTGAGTAAAACTGAGCTTCCCTATGCACAGGGAAGCAAGAGAAATGCTGATTTCATCAAGCCCAGTTACATACTCAGAATCTGTACTACTGCGCAAATAGGCATGTCTCTTTAGGCAAAAAACTCATTTCTGACAAAGTTGCCCAAATGCATCTCAGAAGTGTGCAACTTGTTCCCTGAGTTAGAAAACGTCGAGAAACGGTCGTTTCTGCTAGCGCTGTGCTTCTACATATGTATTTGCTGAACGGTGAAAGCGCACAGTAATGCACTTTTCTCCCAGCAAATACACTGTTTCTAAGGAAATGGGAACACACTGAGGAGACACTTGTGGGAGCTACTGTGACTAAAACTGAGCTTCCCTACGCACAGGGAAGCAAGAGAAATGCTGATTTCATCAAGCCCAGTTACATACTCAGAATCTGTACTACTGCGCAAATAGGCATGTCTCTGTAGGCAAAAAACTCATTTTTGAGAAAGTTACCCAAGTGCATCTCAGAAGTGTGCAACTTGTTCCCTGAGTTAGAAAACGTCGAGAAACGTTCGTTTCTGCTAGCGCTGTGCTTCTACACATGTATTTGCTGAACGGTGAAAGCGCACAGTAATGCACTTTTCTCCCAGCAAATACACTGTTTCTAAGGAAATGGGAACACACTGAGGAGACACTTGTGGGAGCTACTGTGACTAAAACTGAGCTTCCCTACGCACAGGGAAGCAAGAGAAATGCTGATTTAGTCAAGCCCAGTTACAAAATCAGAATCTGTACTACTGGGCAAATAGGCATGTCTCTGTAGGCAAAAAACTCATTTTGGACAAAGGTGCCCAAATGCATCTCAGAAGTGTGCAACTTGTTCCCTGAGTTAGAAAACGTCGAGAAACGGTCGTTTCTGCTAGCGCTGTGCTTCTACACATGTATTTGCTGAACGGTGAAAGCGCACAGTAATGCACTTTTCTCCCAGCAAATACAGTGTTTCTAAGGAACTGGGAACACACTGAGGAGACACTCGTGGGAGCTACTGTGACTAAAACTGAGCTTCCCTATGCACAGGGAAGCAAAAGAAATGCTGATTTCATCAAGCCCAGTTACATACTCAGTATCTGTCCTACTGCGCAAATAGGCATGTCTCTGTAGGCAAAAAACTCATTTTTGAGAAAGTTACCGAAATGCATCTCAGAAGTGTGCAACTTGTTCCCTGTGTTAGAAAACGTCGAGAAACGTTCGTTACTGCTAGCGCTGTGCTTCTACACATGTATTTGCTGAACGGTGAAAGCACACAGTAATGCACTTTTCTCCCAGCAAATACACTGTTTCTAAAGAAATGGGAACACACTGAGGAGACACTTGTGGGAGCTACTGTGAGTAAAACTGAGCATCCCTACGCACAGGGAAGCAAGAGAAATGCTGATTTCATCAAGCCCAGTTACATACTCAGAATCTGTACTACTGCGCAAATAGGCATGTCTCTTTAGGCAAAAAACTCATTTCTGACAAAGTTGCCCAAATGCATCTCAGAAGTGTGCAACTTGTTCCCTGAGTTAGAAAACGTCGAGAAACGGTCGTTTCTGCTAGCGCTGTGCTTCTACACATGTATTTGCTGAACGGTGAAAGCGCACAGTAATGCACTTTTCTCCCAGCAAATACACTGTTTCTAAGGAAATGGAAACACACTGAGGAGACACTTGTGGGAGCTACTGTGACTAAAACTGAGCTTCCCTACGCACAGGGAAGCAAGAGAAATGCTGATTTCATCAAGCCCAGTTACATACTCAGAATCTGTACTACTGCGCAAATAGGCATGTCTCTGTAGGCAAAAAACTCATTTCTGACAAAGTTGCCCAAATGCATCTCAGAAGTGTGCAACTTGTTCCCTGAGTTAGAAAACGTCGAGAAACGTTCGTTTCTGCTAGCGCTGTGCTTCTACACATGTATTTGCTGAACGGTGAAAGCGCACAGTAATGCACTTTTCTCCCAGCAAATACACTGTTTCTAAGGAAATGGGAACACACTGAGGAGACACTTGTGGGAGCTACTGTGACTAAAACTGAGCTTCCCTACGCACAGGGAAGCAAGAGAAATGCTGATTTCATCAAGCCCAGTTACAAAATCAGAATCTGTACTACTGGGCAAATAGGCATGTCTCTGTAGGCAAAAAACTCATTTTGGACAAAGGTGCCCAAATGCATCTCAGAAGTGTGCAACTTGTTCCCTGAGTTAGAAAACGTCGAGAAACGGTCGTTTCTGCTAGCGCTGTGCTTCTACACATGTATTTGCTGAACGGTGAAAGCGCACAGTAATGCACTTTTCTCCCAGCAAATACAGTGTTTCTAAGGAATTGGGAACACACTGAGGAGACACGTGTGGGAGCTACTGTGACTAAAACTGAGCTTCCCTACGCACAGGGAAGCAAGAGAAATGCTGATTTCATCAAGCCCAGTTACATACTCAGAATCTGTACTACTGCGCAAATAGGCATGTCTCTGTAGGCAAAAAAATCATTTCTGACAATGTTGCCCAAATGCATCTCAGAAGTGTGCCACTTGTTCCCTGAGTTAGAAAATGTCGAGAAACGGTCGTTTCAGCTAGTGCTGTGCTTCTACACATGTATTTGCTGAACGGTGAAAGCGCACAGTAATGCACTTTTCTCCCAGCAAATACACTGTTTCTAAGGAACTGGGAACACACTGAGGAGACACTTGTGGGAGCTACTGTGACTAAAACTGAGCTTCCCTACGCACAGGGAAGCAAGAGAAATGCTGATTGCATCAAGCCCAGTTACATACTCAGAATCTGTACTATTGCGCAAATAGACATGTCTCTGTAGGCAAAAAAATCATTTCTGACAAAGTTGCCCAAATGCATCTCAGAAGTGTGCCACTTGTTCACTGAGTTAGAAAACGTCGAGAAACGTTCGTTTCTGCTAGTGCTCTGCTTCTACACATGTATTTGCTGAGAGGTAAAAGCGCACAGTAATGCACTTTTCTCCCAGCAAATACACTGTTTCTAAGGAAATGGGAACACACTGAGGAGACACTTGTGGGAGCTACTGTGACTAAAACTGAGCTTCCCTACGCACAGGGAAGCAAGAGAAATGCTGATTTCATCAAGCCCAGTTATATACTCAGAATCTGTACTACTGTGCAAATAGGCATGTCTCTTTAGGCAAAAAACTCATTTCTGACAATGTTGCCCAAATGCATCTCAGAAGTGTGCCACTTGTTCCCTGAGTTAGAAAATGTCGAGAAACGGTCGTTTCAGCTAGCGCTGTGCTTCTACACATGTATTTGCTGAACGGTGAAAGCGCACAGTAATGCACTTTTCTCCCAGCAAATACACTGTTTCTAAGGAACGGGGAACACACTGAGGAGACACTCGTGGGAGCTACTGTGACTAAAACTGAGCTTCCCTACGCACAGGGAAGCAAGAGAAATGCTGATTTCATCAAGCCCAGTTACATACTCAGTATCTGTCCTACTGCGCAAATAGGCATGTCTCTGTAGGCAAAAAACTCATTTTTGAGAAAGTTACCGAAATGCATCTCAGAAGTGTGCAACTTGTTCCCTGAGTTAGAAAACGTCGAGAAACGTTCGTTACTGCTAGCGCTGTGCTTCTACACATGTATTTGCTGAACGGTGAAAGCGCACAGTAATGCACTTTTCTCCGAGCAAATACACTGTTTCTAAAGAAATGGGAACACACTGAGGAGACACTTGTGGGAGCTACTGTTAGTAAAACTGAGCTTCCCTACGCACAGGGAAGCAAGAGAAATGCTGATTTCATCAAGCCCAGTTACATACTCAGAATCTGTACTACTGCACAAATAGGCATGTCTCTTTAGGCAAAAAACTCCTTTCTGACAAAGTTGCCCAAATGCATCTCAGAAGTGTGCAACTTGTTCCCTGAGTTAGAAAACGTCGAGAATCGGTCGTTTCTTCTAGCGCTGTGCTTCTACACATGTATTTGCTGAACGGTGAAAGCGAACAGTAATGCACTTTTCTCCCAGCAAATACACTGTTTCTAAGGAAATGGGAACACACTGAGGAGACACTTGTGGGAGCTACTGTGACTAAAACTGAGCTTCCCTACGCACAGGGAAGCAAGAGAAATGCTGATTTCATCAAGCACAGTTACATACTCAGAATCTGTACTACTGCGCAAATAGGCATGTCTCTGTAGGCAAAAAACTCATTTCTGACAAAGTTGCCCAAATGCATCTCAGAAGTGTGCAACTTGTTCCCTTAGTTCGAAAACGTCGAGAAACGGTCGTTTCTGCTAGCGCTGTGCTTCTACACATGTATTTGCTGAACGGTGAAAGCGCACAGTAATGCACTTTTCTCCCAGCAAATACACTGTTTCTAAGGAACTGGGAACACACTGAGGAGACACTTGTGGGAGCTACTGTGACTAAAACTGAGCTTCCCGACGCACAGGGAAGCAAGAGAAATGCTGATTTCATCAAGCCCAGTTACATACTCAGAATCTGTACTACTGCGCTAAAAGGCATGTCTCTTTAGGCAAAAAACTCATTTCTGACAAAGTTGCCCAAATGCATCTCAGAAGTGTGCCACTTGTTCCCTGAGTTAGAAAACGTCGAGAAACGGTCATTTCAGCTAGCTCTGTGCTTCTACACATGTATTTGCTGAACGGTGAAAGCGCACAGTGATGCATTTTTCTCCCAGCAAATACACTGTTTCTAAGGAAATGGGAACACACTGAGGAGACACTTGTGGGAGCTACTGTGACTAAAACTGAGCTTCCCTACGCACAGGGAAGCAAGAGAATGCTGATTTCATCAAGCCCAGTTACATACTCAGAATCTGTACTACTGCGCAAATAGGCATGTCTCTTTAGGCAAAAAACTCATTTCTGACAAAGTTGCCCAAATGCATCTCAGAAGTGTGCAACTTGTTCCCTGAGTTAGAAAACGTCGAGAAACGGTCGTTTCTGCTAGCACTGTGCTTCTACACATGTATTTGCTGAACGGTGAAAGCGCACAGTAATGCACTTTTTTCCCAGCAAATACACTGTTTCTAAGGAAATGTGAACACACTGAGGAGACACTTGTGGGAGCTACTGTGACTAAAACTGAGCTTCCCTACGCACAGGGAAGCAAGAGAAATGCTGATTTCATCAAGCCCAGTTACATACTCAGAATCTGTACTACTGCGCAAATAGGCATGTCTCTGTAGGCAAAAAACTCATTTCTGACAAAGTTGCCTAATGCATCTCAGAAGTGTGCAACTTTTTCCCTGAGTTAGAAAACGTCGAGAAACGGTCGTTTCTGCTAGCGCTGTGCTTCTACACATGTATTTGCTGAACGGTGAAAGCGCACAGTAATGCACTTTTCTCCGAGCAAATACACTGTTTCTAAGGAAATGGGAACACACTGAGGAGACACTTGTGGGAGCTACTGTGACTAAAACTGAGCTTCCCTACGCACAGGGAAGCAAGAGAAATGCTGATTTCATCAAGCCCAGTTACCTACTCAGAATCTGTACTACTGCGCAAATAGGCATGTCTCTGTAGGCAAAAACTCATTTCTGACAAAGTTTCCCAAATGCATCTCAGAAGTGTGCAACTTGTTCCCTGAGTTAGAAAACGTCGAGAAACGGTCGTTTCTGCTAGCGCTGTGCTTCTACACATGTATTTGCTGAACGGTGAAAGCGCACAGTAATGCACTTTTCTCCCAGCAAATACACTGTTTCTAAGGAAATGGGAACACACTGAGGAGACACTTGTGGGAGCTACTGTGACTAAAACTGAGCTTCCCTACGCACAGGGAAGCAAGAGAAATGCTGATTTCATCAAGCCCAGTTACATACTCAGAATCTGTACTACTGCGCAAATAGGCATGTCTCTGTAGGCAAAAAACTCATTTCTGACAAAGTTGACCAAATGCATCTCAGAAGTGTGCAACTTGTTCCCTGAGTTAGAAAACGTCGAGAAACGGTCGTTTCTGCTAGCGCTGTGCTTCTACACATGTATTTGCTGAACGGTGAAAGCGCACAGTAATGCACTTTTTTCCCAGCAAATACACTGTTTCTAAGGAAATGGGAACACACTGAGGAGACACTTGTGGGAGCTACTGTGACTAAAACTGAGCTTCCCTACGCACAGGGAAGCAAGAGAAATGCTGATTTCATCAAGCCCAGTTACCTACTCAGAATCTGTACTACTGCGCAAATAGGCATGTCTCTGTAGGCAAAAACTCATTTCTGACAAAGTTTCCCAAATGCATCTCAGAAGTGTGCAACTTGTTCCCTGAGTTAGAAAACATCGAGAAATGGTCGTTTCTGCTAGCGCTGTGCTTCTACACATGTATTTGCTGAACGGTGAAAGCGCACAGTAATGCACTTTTCTTCCAGCAAATACACTGTTTCTAAGGAACTGGGAACACACTGAGGAGACACTTGTGGGAGATACTGTGACTAAAACTGAGCTTCCCTACACACAGGGAAGCAAGAGAAATGCTGATTTCAACAAGCCCAGTTACATACTCAGAATCTGTACTACTGCGCAAATAGGCATGTCTCTTTAGGCAAAAAACTCATTTCTGACAAAGTTGCCCAAATGCATCTCAGAAGTGTGCAACTTGTTCCCTGAGATAGAAAACGTCGAGAAACGGTCGTTTCTGCTAGCGCTGTGCTTCTACACATGTATTTGCTGAACGGTGAAAGCACACAGTAATGCACTTTTCTCCCAGCAAAAACACTGTTTCTAAGGAAATGGGAACACACTGAGGAGACACTTGTGGGAGCTACTGTGACTAAAACTGAGCTTCCCTACGCACAGGGAAGCAAGAGAAATGCTGATTTCATCAAGCCCAGTTACATACTCAGAATCTGTACTACTGCGCAAATAGGCATGTCTCTGTAGGCAAAAAACTCATTTCTGACAAAGTTTCCCAAATGCATCTCAGAAGTGTGCAACTTATTCCCTGAGTTAGAAAACGTCGAGAAACGGTCGTTTCTGCTAGCGCTGTGCTTCTACACATGTATTTGCTGAACGGTGAAAGCGCACAGTAATGCACTTTTCTCCCAGCAAATACACTGTTTCTAAGGAAATGGGAACACACTGAGGAGACACTTGTGGGAGCTACTGTGACTAAAACTGAGCTTCCCTACGCACAGGGAAGCAACAGAAATGCTGATTTCATCAAGCCCAGTTACATACTCAGAATCTGTACTACAGCGCAAATAGGCATGTCTCTTTCGGCAAAAAACTCATTTCTGACAAAGTTGCCCAAATGCATCTCAGAAGTGTGCAACTTATTCCCTGAGTTAGAAAACGTCGAGAAACGGTCGTTTCTGCTAGCGCTGTGCTTCTACACATGTATTTGCTGAACGGTGAAAGCGCACAGTAATGCACTTTTCTCCCAGGAAATACACTGTTTCTAAGGAACTGGGAACACACTGAGGAGACACTTGTGGGAGCTACTGTGACTACAACTGAGCTTCCCTACGCACAGGGAAGCAAGAGAAATGCTGATTTCATCAAGCCCAGTTACATACTCAGAATCTGTACTACTGCGCAAATAGGCATGTCTCTTTAGGCAAAAAACTCATTTCTGATAAAGTTGCCCAAATGCATCTCAGAAGTGTGCAACTTGTTCCCTGAGTTAGAAAACGACGAGAAACATTCATTTCTGCTAGCGCTGTGCTTCTGCACATGTATTTGCTGAACGTTGAAAGCGCACAGTAATGCACTTTTCTCCCAGCAAATACACTGTTTCTAAGGAAATGGGAACACACGGAGGAGACACTTGTGGGAGCTACTGTGACTAAAACTGAGCTTCCCTACGCACAGGGAAGCAAGAGAAATGCTGATTTCATCAAGCCCAATTACCTACTCAGAATCTGTACTACTGCGCGAATAGGCATGTCAATGTAGGCAAAAAACTCATTTCTGACAAAGTTGCCCAAATGCATCTCAGAACTGTGCAACTTGTTCCCTGAGTTAGAAAACGACGAGAAACGGTCGTTTCTGCTAGCGCTGTGCTTCTACACATGTATTTGCTGAACGGTGAAAGCTCACAGTAATGCACTTTTCTCACAGCAAATACAGTATTTCTAAGGAAATGGGAACACACTGAGGAGACACTTGTGGGAGCTACTGTGACTAAAACTGAGCTTCCCTACGCACAGGGAAGCAAGAGAAATGCTGATTTCATCAAGCCCAGTTACATACTCAGAATCTGTACTACTGCGCAAATAGGCATGAATCTGTAGGCAAAAAACTCATTTCTGACAAAGTTGCCCAAATGCATCTCAGAAGTGTGCAACTTGTTCCCTGAGTTAGAAAACGTCGAGAAACTTTCGTTTCTGCTAGCGCTGTGCTTCTACACATGTATTTGCTGAACGGTGAAAGCGCACAGTAATGCACTTTTCTCCCAGCAAATACACTGTTTCTAAGGAAATGGGAACACACTGAGGAGACACTTGTGGGAGCTACTGTGACTAAAACTGAGCTTCTCTACGCACAGGGAAGCTAGAGAAATGCTGATTTCATCAAGCCCAGTTACATACTCAGAATCTGTACTACTTCGCAAATAGGCATGAATCTGTAGGCAAAAACTCATTTCTGACAAAGTTGCCCAAATGCATCTCAGAAGTGTGCAACTTGTTCCCTGAGTTAGAAAACGTCGAGAAATGTTCGTTTCTGCTAGTGCTGTGCTTCTACACATGCATTTGCTGAACGGTGAAAGCGCACAGTAATGCACTTTTCTCCCAGCAAATACACTGTTTCTAAGGAAATGGGACCACACTGAGGAGACACTTGTGGAAGCTACTGTGACTACAACTGAGCTTCCCTACGCACAGGGAAGCAAGAGAAATGCTGATTTCATCAAGCCCAGTTACATACTCAGAATCTGTACTACTGCGCAAATAGGCATGAATCTGTAGGCAAAAAACTCATTACTGACAAAGTTGCCCAAATGCATCTCAGAAGTGTGCAACTTGTTCCCTGAGTTAGAAAACGTCGAGGAACGGTCGTTTCTGCTAGCGCTGTGCTTCCACATGTATTTGCTGAACGGTGAAAGGGCACAGTAATGCACTTTTCTCCCAGCAAATACACTGTTTCTAAGGAAATGGGAACACACTGAGGAGACACTTGTGGGAGCTACTGTGACTAAAACTGAGCTTCCCTACGCACAGGGAAGCAAGAGAAATGCTGATTTCATCAAGCCCAGTTACATACTCAGAATCTGTACTACTGCGCAAATAGGCATGTCTCTGTAGGCAAAAAACTCATTTCTCACAGGGTTGCCCAAATGCATCTCAGAAGTGTGCAACTGGTTCCCTGAGTTAGAAAACGTCGAGAAACAGTAGTATCTGCTAGCGCTGTGCTTCTACACATGTATTTGCTGAACGGTGAAAGCTCACAGTACTGCACTTTTCTCACAGCAAATACACTATTTCTAAGGAAATGGGAACACACTGAGGAGACACTTGTGGGAGCTACTGTGACTAAAACTGAGCTTCCCTACGCACAGGGAAGCAAGAGAAATGCTGATTTCATCAAGCCCAGTTACATACTCAGAATCTGTACTACTGCGCAAATAGGCATGAATCTGTAGGCAAAAAACTCATTTCTGACAAAGTTGACCAAATGCATCTCAGAAGTGTGCAACTTGTTCCCTGAGTTAGAAAACGTCGAGAAACGTTCGTTTCTGCTAGTGCTCTGCTTCTACACATGCATTTGCTGAACGGTGAAAGCGCACAGTAATGCACTTTTCTCCCAGCAAATACACTGTTTCTAAGGAAATGGGAACACACTGAGGAGACACTTGTGGGAGCTACTGTGACTAAAACTGAGCTTCCCTACGCACAGGGAAGCAAGAGAAAGGCTGATTTCATCAAGCCCAGTAACCTACTCAGAATCTGTACTACTGCGCAAATAGGCATGTCTCTTTAGGCAAAAAACTCATTTCTGATAAAGTTGCCCAAATGCATCTCAGAAGTGTGCAACTTGTTCCCTGAGTTAGAAAACGACGAGAAACATTCATTTCTGCTAGCGCTGTGCTTCTGCACATGTATTTGCTGAACGTTGAAAGCGCACAGTAATGCACTTTTCTCCCAGCAAATACACTGTTTCTAAGGAAATGGGAACACACTGAGGAGACACTTGTGGGAGCTACTGTGACTAAAACTGAGCTTCCCTACGCACAGGGAAGCAAGAGAAATGCTGATTTCATCAAGCCCAATTACCTACTCAGAATCTGTACTACTGCGCGAATAGGCATGTCTCTGTAGGCAAAAAACTCATTTCTGACAAAGTTGCTCAAATGCATCTCACAACTGTGCAACTTGTTCCCTGAGTTAGAAGACGATGAGAAACGTTCGTTTCTGCTAGCGCTGTGCTTCTACACATGTATTTGCTGAACGGTGAAAGCTCACAGTAATGCACTTTTCTCACAGCAAATACACTATTTCTAAGGAAATGGGAACACACTGAGGAGACACTTGTGGGAGCTACTGTGACTAAAACTGAGCTTCCCTACGCACAGGGAAGCAAGAGAAATGCTGATTTCATCAAGCCCAGTTACATACTCAGAATCTGTACTACTGCGCAAATAGGCATGAATCTGTAGGCGAAAGACTCATTTCTGACAAAGTTGCCCAAATGCATCTCAGAAGTGTGCAACTTGTTCCCTGAGTTAGAAAACGTCGAGAAACTTTCGTTTCTGCTAGCGCTGTGCTTCTACACATGTATTTGCTGAACGGTGAAAGCGCACAGTAATGCACTTTTCTCCCAGCAAATACACTGTCTCTAAGGAAATGGGAACACACTGAGGAGACACTTGTGGGAGCTACTGTGACTAAAACTGAGCTTCCCTACGCACAGGGAAGCTAGAGAAATGCTGATTTCATCAAGCCCAGTTACATACTCAGAATCTGTACTACTTCGCAAATAGGCATGAATCTGTAGGCAAAAACTAATTTCTGACAAAGTTGCCCAAATGCATCTCAGAAGTGTGCAACTTGTTCCCTGACTTAGAAAACGTCGAGAAATGTTCGTTTCTGCTAGTGCTGTGCTTCTACACATGCATTTGCTGAACGGTGAAAGCGCACAGTAATGCACTTTTCTCCCAGCAAATACACTGTTTCTAAGGAAAAGGGAACACACTGAGGAGACACTTGTGGGAGCTACTGTGACTAAAACTGAGCTTCCCTACACACAGGGAAGCAAGAGAAAGGCTGATTTCATCAAGCCCAGTTACATACTCAGAATCTGTACTACTGCGCAAATAGGCATGAATCTGTAGGCAAAAAACTCATTACTAACAAAGTTGCCCAAATGCATCTCAGAAGTGTGCAACTTGTTCCCTGTGTTAGAAAACGTCGAGAAACGTTCGTTTCTGTTAGCGCTGTGCTTCTACACATGTATTTGCTGAACTGTGAAATCGCACAGTAATGCACTTTTCTCCCAGCAAATACACTGTTTCTAAGGAAATGGGAACACACTGAGGAGACACTTGTGGGAGCTACTGTGACTAAAACTGAGCTTCCCTACGCACAGGGAAGCAAGAGAAATGCTGATTTCATCAAGCCCAATTACCTACTCAGAATCTGTACTACTGCGCGAATAGGCATGTCTCTGTAGGCAAAAAACTCATTTCTGACAAAGTTGCCCAAATGCATCTCAGAACTGTGCAACTTGTTCCCTGAGTTAGAAAACGACGAGAAACGGTCGTTTCTGCTAGCGCTGTGCTTCTACACATGTATTTGCTGAACGGTGAAAGCGCACAGTAATGCACTTTTCTCCCAGCAAATACACTGTTTTTAAGGAAATGGGAACACACTGAGGAGACACTTGTGGGAGCTACTGTGACTAAAACTGAGCTTCCCTACTCACAGGGAAGCAAGAGAAATGCTGATTTCATCAAGCCCAGTTACATACTCAGAATCTGTACTACTGCGCAAATAGGCATGTCTCTGTAGGCAAAAAACTCATTTCTGACAGGGTTGCCCAAATGCATCTCAGAAGTGTGCAACTGGTTCCCTGAGTTAGAAAACGTCGAGAAACAGTCGTATCTGCTAGCGCTGTGCTTCTACACATGTATTTGCTGAACGGTGAAAGCTCACAGTACTGCACTTTTCTCACAGCAAATACACTATTTCTAAGGAAATGGGAACACACTGAGGAGACACTTGTGGGAGCTACTGTGACTAAAACTGAGCTTCCCTACGCACAGGGAAGCAAGAGAAATGCTGATTTCATCAAGCCCAGTTACATACTCAGAATCTGTACTACTGCGCAAATAGGCATGAATCTCTAGGCAAAAAACTCATTTCTGACAAAGTTGCCCAAATGCATCTCAGAAGTGTGCAACTTGTTCCCTGAGTTAGAAAACGTCGAGAAACTTTCGTTTCTGCTAGCTCTGTGCTTCTACACATGTATTTGCTGAACGGTGAAAGCGCACAGTAATGCACTTTTCTCCCAGCAAATACACTGTTTCTAAGGAAATGGGAACACACTGAGGAGACACTTGTGGGAGCTACTGTGACTAAAACTGAGCTTCCCTACGCACAGGGAAGCTAGAGAAATGCTGATTTCATCAAGCCCAGTTACATACTCAGAATCTGTACTACTTCGCAAATAGGCATGAATCTGTAGGCAAAAACTCATTTCTGACAAAGTTGCCCAAATGCATCTCAGAAGTGTGCAACTTGTTCCCTGAGTTAGAAAACGTCGAGAAACGTTCGTTTCTGCTAGTGCTGTGCTTCTACACATGCATTTGCTGAACGGTGAAAGCGCACAGTAATGCACTTTTCTCCCAGCAAATACACTGTTTCTAAGGAAATGGGAACACACTGAGAAGACACTTGTGGGAGCTACTGTGACTACAACTGAGCTTCCCTACGCACAGGGAAGCAAGAGAAAGGCTGATTTCATCAAGCCCAGTAACCTACTCAGAATCTGTACTACTGCGCAAATAGGCATGTCTCTTTAGGCAAAAAACTCATTTCTGATAAAGTTGCCCAAATGCATCTCAGAACTGTGCAACTTGTTCCCTGAGTTAGAAGACGATGAGAAACGTTCGTTTCTGCTAGCGCTGTGCTTCTACACATGTATTTGCTGAACGGTGAAAGCTCACAGTAATGCACGTTTCTCACAGCAAATACACTATTTCTAAGGAAATGGGAACACACTGAGGAGACACTTGTGGGAGCTACTGTGACTAAAACTGAGCTTCCCTACGCACAGGGAAGCAAGAGAAATGCTGATTTCATCAAGCCCAGTTACATACTCAGAATCTGTACTACTGCGCAAATAGGCATGAATCTGTAGGCGAAAAACTCATTTCTGACAAAGTTGCCCAAATGCATCTCAGAAGTGTGCAACTTGTTCCCTGAGTTAGAAAACGTCGAGAAACTTTCGTTTCTGCTAGCGCTGTGCTTCTACACATGTATTTGCTGAACGGTGAAAGCGCACAGTAATGCACTTTTCTCCCAGCAAATACACTGTTTCTAAGGAAATGGGAACACACTGAGGAGACACTTGTGGGAGCTACTGTGACTAAAACTGAGCTTCCCTACGCACAGGGAAGCTAGAGAAATGCTGATTTCATCAAGCCCAGTTACATACTCAGAATCTGTACTACTTCGCAAATAGGCATGAATCTGTAGGCAAAAACTAATTTCTGACAAAGTTGCCCAAATGCATCTCAGAAGTGTGCAACTTGTTCCCTGACTTAGAAAACGTCGAGAAATGTTCGTTTCTGCTAGTGCTGTGCTTCTACACATGCATTTGCTGAACGGTGAAAGCGCACAGTAATGCACTTTTCTCCCAGCAAATACACTGTTTCTAAGGAAATGGGAACACACTGAGGAGACACTTTTGGGAGCTACTGTGACTAAAAGTGAGCTTCCCTATGCACAGGGAAGCAAGAGAAATGCTGATTTCATCAAGCCCAGTTACATACTCAGAATCTGTACTACCGCGCAAATAGGCATGAATCTGTAGAAAAAAAACTCATTTCTGACAAAGTTGCCCAAATGCATCTCAGAAGTGTGCAACTTATTCCCTGAGTTAGAAAACGTCGAGAAACGGTCGTTTCTGCTAGCGCTGTGCTTCTACACATGTATTTGCTGAACGGTGAAAGCGCACAGTAATGCACTTTTCTCCCAGCAAATACACTGTTTCTAAGGAAATGGGAACACACTGAGGAGACACTTGTGGGAGCTACTGTGACTACAACTGAGCTTCCCTACGCACAGGGAAGCAAGAGGAATGCTGATTTCATCAAGCCCAGTTACATACTCAGAATCTGTACTACTGCGCAAATAGGCATGTCTCTGTAGGCAAAAAACTCATTTCTGACAGGGTTGCCCAAATGCATCTCAGAAGTGTGCAACTTGTTCCCTGAGTTAGAAAACGTCGAGAAACAGTCGTATCTGCTAGCGCTGTGCTTCTACACATGTATTTGCTGAACGGTGAAAGCTCACAGTACTGCACTTTTCTCACAGCAAATACACTATTTCTAAGGAAATGGGAACACACTGAGGAGACACTTGTGGGAGCTACTGTGACTAAAACTGAGCTTCCCTACGCACAGGGAAGCAAGAGAAATGCTGATTTCATCAAGCCCAGTTACATACTCAGAATCTGTACTACTGCGCAAATAGGCATGAATCTGTAGGCGAAAAACTCATTTCTGACAAAGTTGCCCAAATGCATCTCAGAAGTGTGCAACTTGTTCCCTGAGTTAGAAAACGTCGAGAAACTTTCGTTTCTGCTAGCGCTGTGCTTCTACACATGTATTTGCTGAACGGTGAAAGCGCACAGTAATGCACTTTTCTCCCAGCAAATACACTGTTTCTAAGGAAATGGGAACACACTGAGGAGACACTTGTGGGAGCTACTGTGATTAAAACTGAGCTTCCCTACGCACAGGGAAGCTAGAGAAATGCTGATTTCATCAAGCCCAGTTACATACTCAGAATCTGTACTACTTCGCAAATAGGTATGAATCTGTAGGCAAAAACTAATTTCTGACAAAGTTGCCCAAATGCATCTCAGAAGTGTGCAACTTGTTCCCTGACTTAGAAAACGTCGAGAAATGTTCGTTTCTGCTAGTGCTGTGCTTCTACACATGCATTTGCTGAACGGTGAAAGCGCACAGTAATGCACTTTTCTCCCAGCAAATACACTGTTTCTAAGGAAAAGGGAAAACACTGAGGAGACACTTGTGGGAGCTACTGTGACTAAAACTGAGCTTCCCTACACACAGGGAAGCAAGAGAAAGGCTGATTTCATCAAGCCCAGTTACATACTCAGAATCTGTACTACTGCGCAAATAGGCATGAATCTGTAGGCAAAAAACTCATTACTGACAAAGTTGCCCAAATGCATCTCAGAAGTGTGCAACTTGTTCCCTGTGTTAGAAAACGTCGAGAAACGTTCGTTTCTGTTAGCGCTGTGCTTCTACACATGTATTTGCTGAATGGTGAAATCGCACAGTAATGCACTTTTCTCCCAGCAAATACACTGTTTCTAAGGAAATGGGAACACACTGAGGAGACACTTGTGGGAGCTACTGTGACTACAACTGAGCTTCCCTACGCACAGGGAAGCAAGAGAAATGCTGATTTCATCAAGCCCAGTTACATACTCAGAATCTGTACTACTGCGCAAATAGGCATGTCTCTGTAGGCAAAAAACTCATTTCTGACAGGGTTGCCCAAATGCATCTCAGAAGTGTGCAACTTGTTCCCTGAGTTAGAAAACGTCGAGAAACAGTCGTATCTGCTAGCGCTGTGCTTCTACACATGTATTTGCTGAACGGTGAAAGCTCACAGTACTGCACTTTTCTCACAGCAAATACACTATTTCTAAGGAAATGGGAACACACTGAGGAGACACTTGTGGGAGCTACTGTGACTAAAACTGAGCTTCCCTACGCACAGGGAAGCAAGAGAAATGCTGATTTCATCAAGCCCAGTTACATACTCAGAATCTGTACTACTTCGCAAATAGGCATGAATCTGTAGGCAAAAACTCATTTCTGACAAAGTTGCCCAAATGCATCTCAGAAGTGTGCAACTTGTTCCCTGACTTAGAAAACGTCGAGAAATGTTCCTTTCTGCTAGTGCTGTGCTTCTACACATGCATTTGCTGAACGGTGAAAGCGCACAGTAATGCACTTTTCTCCCAGCAAATACACTGTTTCTAAGGAAATGGGAACACACTGAGGAGACACTTGTGGGAGCTACTGGGACTAAAACTGAGCTTCCCTACGCACAGGGAAGCAAGAGAAAGGCTGATTTCATCAAGCCCAGTAACCTACTCAGAATCTGTACTACTGCGCAAATAGGCATGTCTCTTTAGGCAAAAAACTCATTTCTGATAAAGTTGCCCAAATGCATCTCAGAAGTGTGCAACTTGTTCCCTGAGTTAGAAAACGTCGAGAAACGGTCGTTTCTGCTAGCGCTGTGCTTCTGCACATGTATTTGCTGAACGTTGAAAGCGCACAGTAATGCACTTTTCTCCCAGCAAATACACTGTTTCTAGGAAATGGGAACACACTGAGGAGACACTTGTGGGAGCTACTGTGACTAAAACTGAGCTTCCCTACGCACAGGGAAGCAAGAGAAATGCTGATTTCATCAAGCCCAATTACCTACTCAGAATCTGTACTACTGCGCGAATAGGCATGTCTCTGTAGGCAAAAAACTCATTTCTGACAAAGTTGCCCAAATGCATCTCAGAACTGTGCAACTTGTTCCCTGAGTTAGAAAACGACGAGAAACGTTCGTTTCTGCTAGCGCTGTGCTTCTACACATGTATTTGCTGAACGGTGAAAGCTCACAGTAATGCACTTTTCTCACAGCAAATACACTATTTCTAAGGAAATGGGAACACACTGAGGAGACACTTGTGGGAGCTACTGTGACTACAACTGAGCTTCCCTATGCACAGGGAAGCAAGAGAAATGCTGATTTCATCAAGCCCAGTTACATACTCAGAATCTGTACTACTGCGCAAATAGGCATGAATCTGTAGGCAAAAAACTCATTTCTGACAAAGTTGCCCAAATGCATCTCAGAAGTGTGCAACTTGTTCCCTGAGTTAGAAAACGTCGAGAAACTTTCGTTTCTGCTAGCGCTGTGCTTCTACACATGTATTTGCTGAACGGTGAAAGCACACAGTAATGCACTTTTCTCCCAGCAAATACACTGTTTCTAAGGAAATGGGAACACACTGAGGAGACACTTGTGGGAGCTACTGTGACTAAAACTGAGCTTCCCTACGCACAGGGAAGCAAGAGAAATGCTGATTTCATCAAGCCCAGTTACATACTCAGAATCTGTACTACTTCGCAAATAGGCATGAATCTGTAGGCAAAAACTCATTTCTGACAAAGTTGCCCAAATGCATCTCAGAAGTGTGCAACTTGTTCCCTGACTTAGAAAACGTCGAGAAATGTTCGTTTCTGCTAGTGCTGTGCTTCTACACATGCATTTGCTGAACGGTGAAAGCGCACAGTAATGCACTTTTCTCCCAGCAAATACACTGTTTCTAAGGAAATGGGAACACACTGAGGAGACACTTGTGGGAGCTACTGTGACTAAAACTGAGCTTCCCTACGCACAGGGAAGCAAGAGAAATGCTGATTTCATCAAGCCCAGTAACCTACTCAGAATCTGTACTACTGCGCAAATAGGCATGTCTCTGTAGGCAAAAAACTCATTTCTGACAAAATTGCCCAAATGCATCTCAGAAGTGTGCAACTTGTTCCCTGAGTTAGAAAACGTCGAGAAACGGTCGTTTCTGCTAGCGCTGTGCTTCTACACATGTATTTGCTGAACGGTGAAAGCGCACAGTAATGCACTTTTCTCCTAGCAAATACACTGTTTCTAAGGAAATGGGAACACACTGAGGAGACACTTGTGGGAGCTACTGTGACTACAACTGAGCTTCCCTACGCACAGGGAAGCAAGAGAAATGCTGATTTCATCAAGCCCAGTTACATACTCAGAATCTGTACTACTGCGCAAATAGGCATGTCTCTGTAGGCCAAAAACTCATTTCTGACAAAGTTGCCCAAATGCATCTCAGAAGTGTGCAACTTGTTCCCTGATTTAGAAAACGTCGAAAAACGTTCGTTTCTGCTAGCACTGTGCTTCTACTCATGTATTTGCTGAACGGTGAAAGCGCACAGTAATGCACTTTTCTTCCAGCAAATACACTGTTTCTAAGGAAATGGGAACACATTGAGGAGACACTTGTGGGAGCTACTGTGACTAAAACTGAGCTTCCCTACGCACAGGGAAACAAGACAAATGCTGATTTCATCAAGCCCAGTTACATACTCAGAATCTGTACTACTGTGCAAATAGGCATGAATCTGTAGGCAAAAAACTCATTACTTACAAAGTTGCCCAAATGCATCTCAGAAGTGTGCAACTTGTTCCCTGAGTTAGAAAACGTCGAGAAACGGTCGTTTCTGCTAGCGCTGTGCTTCCACATTTATTTGCTGAACAGTGAAAGGGCACAGTAATGCACTTTTCTCCCAGCAAATACACTGTTTCTAAGGAAATGGGAACACACTGAGGAGACACTTGTGGGAGCTACTGTGACTAAAACTGAGCTTCCCTACGCACAGGGAAGCAAGAGAAATGCTGATTTCATCAAGCCCAGTTACATACTCAGAATCTGTACTACTGCGCAAATAGGCATGTCTCTGTAGGCCAAAAACTCATTTCTGACAAAGTTGCCCAAATGCATCTCAGAAGTGTGCAACTTGTTCCCTGAGTTAGAAAACGTCGAGAAACGGTCTTTTCTGCTAGCGCTGTGCTTCTACACATGTATTTGCTGAACGGTGAAAGCACACAGTAATGCACTTTTCTCCCAGCAAATACACTGTTTCTAAGGAAATGGGAACACACTGAGGAGACACTTGTGGGAGCTACTGTGACTAAAACTGAGCTTCCCTACGCACAGGGAAGCAAGAGAAATGCTGATTTCATCAAGCCCAGTTACATACTTAGAATCTGTACTACTGCGCAAATAGGCATGTCTCTGTAGGCAAAAAACTCATTTCTGACAAAGTTGCCCAAATGCATCTCAGAAGTGTGCAACTTGTTCCCTGATTTAGAAAACGTCGGGAAACGGTCATATCTTCTAACGCTGTGCTTCTACACATGTATTTGCTGAACGGTGAAAGCACACAGTAATGCACTTTTCTTCCAGCAAATACACTGTTTCTAAGGAAATGGGAACACACTGAGGAGACACTTGTGAAAGCTACTGTGACTAAAATTGAGCTTCCCTACGCACAGGGAAACAAGACAAATGCTGATTTCATCAAGCCCAGTTACATACTAAGAATCTGTACTACTGCGCAAATAGGCATGAATCTGTAGGCAAAAAACTCATTACTGACAAAGTTGCCCAAATGCATCTCAGAAGTGTGCAACTTGTTCCCTGTGTTAGAAAACGTCGAGAAACGTTCGTTTCTGCTAGCGCTGTGCTTCTACACATGTATTTGCTGAACGGTGAAATCGCACAGTAATGCACTTTTCTCCCAGCAAATACACTGTTTTTAAGGAAATGGGAACACACTGAGGAGACACTTGTGGGAGCTACTGTGACTAAAACTGAGCTTCCCTACTCACAGGGAAGCAAGAGAAATGCTGATTTCATCAAGCCCAGTTACATACTCATAATCTGTACTACTGCGCAAATAGGCATGTCTCTTTAGGCAAAAAACTCATTTCTGACACAGTTGCCCAAATGCATCTCAGAAGTGTGCAACTTGTTCCCTGAGGTAGAAAACGTCGAGAAACGGTCGTATCTGCTAGCGCTGTGCTTCTACACATGTATTTGCTGAACGGTGAAAGCTCACAGTAATGTACTTTTCTCACAGCAAATACACTATTTCTAAGGAAATGGGAACACACTGAGGAGACACTTGTGGGAGCTACTGTGACTAAAACTGAGCTTCCCTACGCACAGGGAAGCAAGAGAAATGCTGATTTCATCAAGCCCAGTTACATACTCAGAATCTGTAATACTGCGCAAATAGGCATGAATCTGTAGGCAAAAAACTCATTTCTGACAAAGTTGCCCAAAGGCATCTCAGAAGTGTGCAACTTGTTCCCTGAGTTAGAAAACGTCGAGAAATGTTCGTTTCTGCTAGTGCTGTGCTTCTACACATGCATTTCCTGAACGGTGAAAGCGCACAGTAATGCACTTTTCTACCAGCAAATACACTGTTTCTAAGGAAATGGGAACACACTGAGGAGACACTTGTGGGAGCTACTGTGACTAAAACTGAGCTTCCCTACGCACAGGGAAGCAAGAGAAAGGCTGATTTCATCAAGCCCAGTAACCTACTCAGAATCTGTACTACTGCGCAAATAGGCATGTCTCTGTAGGCAAAAAACTCATTTCTGACAAAATTGCCCAAATGCATCTCAGAAGTGTGCAACTTGTTCCCTGAGTTAGAAAACGTCGAGAAACGGTCGTTTCTGCTAGCGCTGTGCTTCTACACATGTATTTGCTGAACGGTGAAAGCGCACAGTAATGCACTTTTCTCCCAGCAAATACACTGTTTCTAAGGAAATGGGAACACACTGAGGAGACACTTGTGGGAGCTACTGTGACTAAAACTGAGCTTCCCTACGCACAGGGAAGCAAGAGAAATGCTGATTTCATCAAGCCCAGTTACATACTCAGAATCTGTACTACTGCGCAAATAGGCATGTCTCTGTAGGCCAAAAACTCATTTCTGACAAAGTTGCCCAAATGCATCTCAGAAGTGTGCAACTTGTTCCCTGAGTTAGAAAACGTCGAGAAACGGTCTTTTCTGCTAGCGCTTTGCTTCTACACATGTATTTGCTGAACGGTGAAAGCACACAGTAATGCACTTTTTTCCCAGCAAATACACTGTTTCTAAGGAAATGGGAACACACTGAGGAGACACTTGTGGGAGCTACTGTGACTAAAACTGAGCTTCCCTACGCACAGGGAAGCAAGAGAAATGCTGATTTCACCAAGCCCAGGTACATACTCAGAATCTGTACTACTGCGCAAATAGGCATGTCTCTTTAGGCAAAAAACTCATTTCTGACAAAGTTGCCCAAATGCATCTCAGAAGTGTGCCACTTGTTCCCTGAGTTAGAAAACGTCGAGAAACGTTCGTTTCTGCTAGCGCTGTGCTTCTACACATGTATTTGCTGAACGGTGAAAGCGCACAGTAATGCACTTTTCTCCCAGCAAATACACTGTTTCTAAGGAAATGGGAACACACTGAGGAGACACTAGTGGGAGCTACTGTGACTAAAACTGAGCTTCCCTACGCACAGGGAAGCAAGAGAAATGATGATTTCATCAAGCCCAGTTACATACTCAGAATCTGTACTACTGCGCAAATAGGCATGTCTCTGTAGGCAAAAAACTCATTTCTGACAAAGGTGCCCAAATGCATCTCAGAAGTGTGCAACTTGTTCCCTGAGTTAGAAAACTTCGAGAAACGTTCGTTTCTGCTAGCGCTGTGCTTCTACACATGTTGCTGAACGGTGAAAGCGCACAGTAATGCACTTTTCTCCCAGCAAATACACTGTTTCTAAGGAAATGGGAACACACTGAGGAGACACTAGTGGGAGCTACTGTGACTAAAACTGAGCTTCCCTACGCACAGGGAAGCAAGAGAAATGATGATTTCATCAAGCCCAGTTACATACTCAGAATCTGTACTACTGCGCAAATAGGCATGTCTCTGTAGGCAAAAAACTCATTTCTGACAAAGTTGCCCAAATGCATCTCAGAAGTGTGCAACTTGTTCCCTGAGTTAGAAAACTTCGAGAAACGTTCGTTTCTGCTAGCGCTGTGCTTCTACACATGTTGCTGAACGGTGAAAGCGCACAGTAATGCACTTTTCTCCCAGCAAATACACTGTTTCTAAGGAAATGGGAACACACTGAGGAGACACTTGTGGGAGCTACTGTGACTAAAACTGAGCTTCCCTACGCACAGGGAAGCAAGAGAAATGCTGATTTCATCAAGCCCAGTTACATACTCAGAATATGTACTACTGCTCAAATAGGCATGAATCTGTAGGCAAAAAACTCATTTCTGACAATGTTGCCCAAATGCATCTCAGAAGTGTGCAACTTGTTCCCTGAGTTAGAAAACGTCGAGAAACGTTCGTTTCTGCTAGCGCTGTGCTTCCACACATGTATTTGCTGAACGGTGAAAGCGCACAGTAATGCACTTTTCTCCCAGCAAATACACTGTTTCTAAGGAAATGGGAACACACTGAGGAGACACTTGTGGGAGCTACTGTGACTAAAACTGAGCTTCCCTACGCACAGGGAAGCAAGAGAAATGCTGATTTCATCAAGCCCAGTTACATACTCAGAATCTGTACTACTGCGCAAATAGGCATGTCTCTGTAGTCAAAAAACTCATTTCTGACAAAGTTGCGCAAATGCATCTCAGAAGTGTGCAACTTGTTCCCTGTGTTAGAAAACGTCGAGAAACGGTCATATCTGCTAACGCTGTGCTTCTACACATGTATTTGCTGAACGGTGAAAGCGCACAGTAATGCACTTTTCTCCCAGCAAATACACTATTTCTAAGGAAATGGGAACACACTGAGGAGACACTTGTGGGAGCTACTGTGACTAAAACTGAGCTTCCCTACGCACAGGGAAGCAAGAGAAATGCTGCTTTCATCAAGCCCAGTTACATACTCAGAATCTGTACTACTGCGCAAATAGGCATGAATCTGTAGGCAAAAAACTCATTTCTGACAAAGTTGCCCAAATGCATCTCAGAAGTGTGCAACTTGTTCCCTGAGTTAGAAAACTTCGAGAAACGTTCGTTTCTGCTAGCGCTGTGCTTCTACACATGTTGCTGAACGGTGAAAGCGCACAGTAATGCACTTTTCTCCCAGCAAATACACTGTTTCTAAGGAAATGGGAACACACTGAGGAGACACTAGTGGGAGCTACTGTGACTAAAACTGAGCTTCCCTACGCACAGGGAAGCAAGAGAAATGATGATTTCATCAAGCCCAGTTACATACTCAGAATCTGTACTACTGCGCAAATAGGCATGTCTCTGTAGGCAAAAAACTCATTTCTGACAAAGTTGCCCAAATGCATCTCAGAAGTGTGCAACTTGTTCCCTGAGTTAGAAAACTTCGAGAAACGTTCGTTTCTGCTAGCGCTGTGCTTCTACACATGTTGCTGAACGGTGAAAGCGCACAGTAATGCACTTTTCTCCCAGCAAATACACTGTTTCTAAGGAAATGGGAACACACTGAGGAGACACTTGTGGGAGCTACTGTGACTAAAACTGAGCTTCCCTACGCACAGGGAAGCAAGAGAAATGCTGATTTCATCAAGCCCAGTTACATACTCAGAATATGTACTACTGCTCAAATAGGCATGAATCTGTAGGCAAAAAACTCATTTCTGACAATGTTGCCCAAATGCATCTCAGAAGTGTGCAACTTGTTCCCTGAGTTAGAAAACGTCGAGAAACGTTCGTTTCTGCTAGCGCTGTGCTTCCACACATGTATTTGCTGAACGGTGAAAGCGCACAGTAATGCACTTTTCTCCCAGCAAATACACTGTTTCTAAGGAAATGGGAACACACTGAGGAGACACTTGTGGGAGCTACTGTGACTAAAACTGAGCTTCCCTACGCACAGGGAAGCAAGAGAAATGCTGATTTCATCAAGCCCAGTTACATACTCAGAATCTGTACTACTGCGCAAATAGGCATGTCTCTGTAGTCAAAAAACTCATTTCTGACAAAGTTGCGCAAATGCATCTCAGAAGTGTGCAACTTGTTCCCTGTGTTAGAAAACGTCGAGAAACGGTCATATCTGCTAACGCTGTGCTTCTACACATGTATTTGCTGAACGGTGAAAGCGCACAGTAATGCACTTTTCTCCCAGCAAATACACTATTTCTAAGGAAATGGGAACACACTGAGGAGACACTTGTGGGAGCTACTGTGACTAAAACTGAGCTTCCCTACGCACAGGGAAGCAAGAGAAATGCTGCTTTCATCAAGCCCAGTTACATACTCAGAATCTGTACTACTGCGCAAATAGGCATGAATCTGTAGGCAAAAAACTCATTTCTGACAAAGTTGCCCAAATGCATCTCAGAAGTGTGCAACTTGTTCCCTGAGTTAGAAAACGTCGAGAAACGTTCGTTTCTGCTAGCGCTGTGCTTCTATACATGTATTTGCTGAACGGTGAAAGCGCACAGTAATGCACTTTTCTCCCAGCAAATACACTGTTTCTAAGGAAATGGGAACACACTGAGGAGACACTTGTGGGAGCTACTGTGACTAAAACTGAGCTTCCCTACGCACAGGGAAGCTAGAGAAATGCTGATTTCATCAAGCCCAGTTACATACTCAGAATCTGTACTACTGCGCAAATAGGCATGTCTCTGTAGGCAAAAAACTCATTTCTGACAAAGTTCCCCAAATGCATCTCAGAAGTGTGCAACTTGTTCCCTGAGTTAGAAAACGACGAGAAACGGTCGTTTCTGCTAGCGCTGTGCTTCTACACATGTATTTGCTGAACGGTGAAAGCGCACAGTAATGCACTTTTCTCCCAGCAAATACACTGTTTCTAAGGAAATGGGAACACATTGAGGAGACACTTGTGGGAGGTACTGTGACTAAAACTGAGCTTCCCTACGCACAGGGAAGCAAGAGAAATGCTGATTTCACCAAGCCCAGTTACATACGCAGAATCTGTACTACTGCGCAAATAGGCATGAATCTGTAGGCAAAAAACTCATTTCTGACAAAGTTGCCCAAATGCATCTCAGAAGTGTGCCACTTGTTCCCTGCATTAGAAAACGTCGAGAAACGTTCGTTTCTGCTAGCGCTGTGCTTCTACACATGTATTTGCTGAACGGTGAAAGCGCACAGTAATGCACTTTTCTCCCAGCAAATACACTGTTTCTAAGGAAATGGGAACACACTGAGGAGACACTTGTGGGAGCTACTGTGACTAAAACTGAGCTTCCCTATGCACAGGGAAGCAAGAGAAATGCTGATTTCATCAAGCCCAGTTACATACTCAGAATATGTACTACTGCTCAAATAGGCATGAATCTGTAGGCAAAAAAATCATTTCTGACAATGTTGCCCAAATGCATCTCAGAAGTGTGCAACTTGTTCCCTGAGTTAGAAAACGTCGAGAAACGTTCGTTTCTGCTAGCGCTGTGCTTCCACACATGTATTTGCTGAACGGTGAAAGCGCACAGTAATGCACTTTTCTCCCAGCAAATACACTGTTTCTAAGGAAATGGGAACACACTGAGGAGACACTTGTGGGAGCTACTGTGACTAAAACTGAGCATCTCTACGCACAGGGAAGCAAGAGAAATGCTGATTTCATCAAGCCCAGTTACATACTCAGAATCTGTACTACTGCGCAAATAGGCATGTCTCTGTAGTCAAAAAACTCATTTCTGACAAAGTTGCCCAAATGCATCTCAGAAGTGTGCAACTTGTTCCCTTTGTTAGAAAACGTCGAGAAACGGTCATATCTGCTAACGCTGTGCTTCTACACATGTATTTGCTGAACGGTGAAAGCGCACAGTAATGCACTTTTCTCCCAGCAAATACACTATTTCTAAGGAAATGGGAACACACTGAGGAGACACTTGTGGGAGCTACTGTGACTAAAACTGAGCTTCCCTACGCACAGGGAAGCAAGAGAAATGCTGCTTTCATCAAGCACAGTTACATACTCAGAATCTGTACTACTGCGCAAATAGGCATGAATCTGTAGGCAAAAACTCATTTCTGACAAAGTTGCCCAAATGCATCTCAGAAGTGTGCAACTTGTTCCCTGAGTTAGAAAACGTCGAGAAACGTTCGTTTCTGCTAGCGCTGTGCTTCTACACATGTATTTGCTGAACGGTGAAAGCGCACAGTAATGCACTTTTCTCCCAGCAAATACACTGTTTCTAAGGAAATGGGAACACACTGAGGAGACACTTGTGGGAGCTACTGTGACTAAAACTGAGCTTCCCTACGCACAGGGAAGAAAGAGAAATGCTGATTTCATCAAGCCCAGTTACATACTCAGAATCTGTACTACTGCGCAAATAGGCATGTCTCTGTAGGCAAAAAACTCATTTCTGACAAAGTTGCCCAAATGCATCTCAGAAGTGTGCAACTTGTTCCCTGAGTTAGAAAACGTCGAGAAACGTTCGTTTCTGCTAGCGCTGTGCTTCTACACATGTATTTGCTGAACGGCGAAAGCGCACATTAATGCACTTTTCTCCCAGCAAATACACTGTTTCTAAGGAAATGGGAACACACTGAGGAGACACTTGTGGGAGCTACTGTGACTAAAACTGAGCTTCCCTACGCACAGGGAAGCAAGAGAAATGCTGATTTCATCAAGCCCAGTTACATACTCAGAATCTGTACTACTGCGCAAATAGGCATGTCTCTTTAGGCAAAAAACTCATTTCTGACAAAGTTGCCCAAATGCATCTCAGAAGTGTGCAACTTGTTCCCTGAGTTAGAAAACGTCGAGAAACGGTCGTTTCTGCTAGCGCTGTGCTTCTACACATGTATTTGCTGAACGGTGAAAGCGCACAGTAATGCACTTTTCTCCCAGCAAATACACTGTTTCTAAGGAAATGGGAACACACTGAGGAGACACTTGTGGGAGCTACTGTGACTAAAACTGAGCTTCCCTGTGCACAGGGAAGCAAGAGAAATGCTGATTTCATCAAGCCCAGTTACATAATCAGAATCTGTACTACTGGGCAATTAGGCATGTCTCTGTAGGCAAAAAACTCATTTTGGACAAAGTTTCCCAAATGCATCTCAGAAGTGTGCCACTTGTTCCCTGAGTTAGAAAACGTCGAGAAACGGTCGTTTCTGCTAGCGCTGTGCTTCTACACATGTATTTGCTGAACGGTGAAAGCGCACAGTAATTCACTTTTCTCCCAGCAAATACAGTGTTTCTAATGAACTGGGAACACACTGAGGAGACACTTGTCGGAGCTACTGTGACTAAAACTGAGCTTCCCTCCGCACAGGGAAGAAAGAGAAATGCTGATTTCATCAAGCCCAGTTACATACTCAGAATCTGTACTACTGTGCAAATAGGCATGTCTCTGTAGGCAAAAAACTCATTTCTAACAAAGTTGCCCAAATGCATCTCAGAAGTGTGCAACTTGTTCCCTGAGTTAGAAAACGTCGAGAAACGTTCGGTTCTGCTAGCGCTGTGCTTCTACACATGTATTTGCTGAACGGTGAAAGCGCACAGTAATGCACTTTTCTCCCAGCAAATACACTGTTTCTAAGGAAATGGGAACACACTGAGGAGACACTTGTGGGAGCTACTGTGACTAAAACTGAGCTTCCCTACACACAGGGAAGCAAGAGAAATGCTGATTTCATCAAACCCAGTTACATACTCAGAATCTGTACTACTGCGCAAATAGGCATGTCTTTGTAGGCAAAAAACTCATTTCTGACAAAGTTGCCCAAATGCATCTCAGAAGTGTGCAACTTGTTCCCTGAGTTAGAAAACATCGAGAAACATTCGTTTCTGCTAGCGCTGTGCTTCTACACATGTATTTGCTGAACGGTGAAAGCGCAGAGTAATGCACTTTTCTCCCAGCAAATACACTGTTTCTAAAGAAATGGGAACACACTGAGGAGACACTTGTGGGAGCTACTGTTAGTAAAACTGAGCTTCCCTACGCACAGGGAAGCAAGAGAAATGCTGATTTCATCAAGCCCAGTTACATACTCAGAATCTGTACTACTGCGCAAATAGGCATGTCTCTGTAGGCAAAAAAATCATTTCTGACAAAGTTGCCCAAATGCATCTCAGAAGTGTGCAACTTGTTCCCTGAGTTAGAAAACGTCGAGAAACGGTCGTTTCTGCTAGCGCTGTGCTTCTACACATGTATTTGCTGAACGGTGAAAGCGCACAGTAATGCACTTTTCTCCCAGCAAATACACTGTTTCTAAGGAACTGGGAACACACTGAGGAGACACTTGTGGGAGCTACTGTGACTAAAACTGAGCTTCCCTACGCACAGGGAAGCAAGAGAAATGCTGATTTCATCAAGCCCAGTTACATACTCAGTATCTGTCCTACTGCGCAAATAGGCATGTCTCTGTAGGCAAAAAACTCATTTTTGAGAAAGTTACCGAAATGCATCTCAGAAGTGTGCAACTTGTTCCCTGAGTTAGAAAACATCGAGAAACTTTCGTTACTGCTAGCGCTGTGCTTCTACACATGTATTTGCTGAACGGTGAAAGCGCACAGTAATGCACTTTTCTCCCAGCAAATACACTGTTTCTAAAGAAATGGGAACACACTGAGGAGACACTTGTGGGAGCTACTGTGAGTAAAACTGAGCTTCCCTACGCACAGGGAAGCAAGAGAAATGCTGATTTCATCAAGCCCAGTTACATACTCAGAATCTGTACTACTGCGCAAATAGGCATGTCTCTTTAGGCAAAAAACCCATTTCTGACAAAGTTGTTGAAATGCATCTCAGAAGTGTGCAACTTGTTCCCTGAGTTAGAAAACGTCGAGAAACGGTCGTTTCTGCTAGCGCTGTGCTTCTACACATGTATTTGCTTAACGGTGAAAGCGCACAGTAATGCACTTTTCTCCCAGCAAATACACTGTTTCTAAGGAACTGGGAACACACTGAGGAGACACTTGTGGGAGCTACTGTGGCTAAAACTGAGCTTCCCTACGCACAGGGAAGCAAGAGAAATGCTGATTTCATCAAGCCCAGTTAAATACTCAGAATCTGTACTACTGCGCAAATAGACATGTCTCTTTAGGCAAAAAACTCATTTTGGACAAAGTTGCCCAAATGCATTTCAGAAGTGTGCAACTTGTTCCCTGAGTTAGAAAACGTCGAGAAACGGTCGTTTCTGCTAGCGCTGTGCTTCTACACATGTATTTGCTGAACGGTGAAAGCGCACAGTAATGCACTTTTCTCCCAGCAAATACACTGTTTCTAAGGAACTGGGAACACACTGAGGAGACACTTGTGGGAGCTACTGTGGCTAAAACTGAGCTTCCCTACGCACAGGGAAGCAAGAGAAATGCTGATTTCATCAAGCCCAGTTAAATACTCAGAATCTGTACTACTGCGCAAATAGGCATGTCTCTTTAGGCAAAAAACTCATTTTGGACAAAGTTGCCCAAATGCATTTCAGAAGTGTGCAACTTGTTCCCTGAGTTAGAAAACGTCGAGAAACGGTCGTTTCTGCTAGCGCTGTGCTTCTACACATGTATTTGCTGAACGGTGAAAGCGCACAGTAATGCACTTTTCTCCCAGCAAATACACTGTTTCTAAGGAACTGGGAACACACTGAGGAGACACTTGTGGGAGCTACTGTGACTAAAACTGAGCTTCCCTACGCACAGGGAAGCAAGAGAAATGCTGATTTCATCAAGCCCAGTTACATACTCAGTATCTGTCCTACTGCGCAAATAGGCATGTCTCTGTAGGCAAAAAACTCATTTTTGAGAAAGTTACCGAAATGCATCTCAGAAGTGTGCAACTTGTTCCCTGAGTTAGAAAACATCGAGAAACGTTCGTTACTGCTAGCGCTGTGCTTCTACACATGTATTTGCTGAACGGTGAAAGCGCACAGTAATGCACTTTTCTCCCAGCAAATACACTGTTTCTAAAGAAATGGGAACACACTGAGGAGACACTTGTGGGAGCTACTGTGAGTAAAACTGAGCTTCCCTACGCACAGGGAAGCAAGAGATGCTGATTTCATCAAGCCCAGTTACATACTCAGAATCTGTACTACTGCGCAAATAGGCATGTCTCTTTAGGCAAAAAACCCATTTCTGACAAAGTTGTTCAAATGCATCTCAGAAGTGTGCAACTTGTTCCCTGAGTTAGAAAACGTCGAGAAACGGTCGTTTCTGCTAGCGCTGTGCTTCTACACATGTATTTGCTGAACGGTGAAAGCGCACAGTAATGCACTTTTCTCCCAGCAAATACACTGTTTCTAAGGAAATGGGAACACACTGAGGAGACACTTGTGGGAGCTACTGTGACTAAAACTGAGCTTCCCTACGCACAGGGAAGCAAGAGAAATGCTGATTTCATCAAACCCAGTTACATACTCAGAATCTGTACTACTGCGCAAATAGACATGTCTCTGTAGGCAAAAAACTCATTTCTGACAAAGTTGCCCAAATGCATCTCAGAAGTGTGCAACTTGTTCCCTGAGTTAGAAAACGTCGAGAAACGGTCGTTTCTGCTAGCGCTGTGCTTCTACACATGTATTTGCTGAACGGTAAAAGCGCACAGTAATGCACATTTCTCCCAGCAAATACACTGTTTCTAAGAAATGGGAACACACTGAGGAGACTCTTGTGGGAGCTACTGTGACTAAAACTGAGCTTCCCTACGCACAGGGAAGCAAGAGAAATGCTGATTTCATCAAGCCCAGTTACATACTCAGAATCTGTACTACTGCACAAATAGGCATGTCTCTGTAGGCAAAAAACTCATTTTTGAGAAAGTTACCCAAATGCAACTCAGAAGTGTGCAACTTGTTCCCTGAGTTAGAAAACGTCGAGAAACGGTCGTTTCTGCTAGCGCTGTGCTTCTACACATGTATTTGCTGAACGGTGAAAGCGCACAGTAATGCACTTTTCTCCCAGCAAATACACTGTTTCTAAGGAAATGGGAACACACTGAGGAGACACTTGTGGGAGCTACTGTGACTAAAACTGAGCTTCCCTACGCACAGGGAAGCAAGAGAAATGCTGATTTCATCAAGCCCAGTTACATACTCAGAATCTGTACTACTGCGCAAATAGGCATGTCTCTGTAGGCAAAAAACTCATTTCTGACAAAGTTGCCCAAATGCATCTCAGAAGTGTGCAACTTGTTCCCTGAGTTAGAAAACGTCGAGAAACGGTCGTTTCTGCTAGCGCTGTGCTTCTACACATGTATTTGCTGAACGGTGAAAGCGCACAGTAATGCACTTTTCTCCCAGCAAATACACTGTTTCTAAGGAAATGGGAACACACTGAGGAGACACTTGTGGGAGCTACTGTGACTAAAACTGAGCTTCCCTACGCACAGGGAAGCAAGAGAAATGCTGATTTCATCAAGCCCAGTTACATAATCAGAATCTGTACTACTGGGCAAATAGGCATGTCTCTGTAGGCAAAAAACTCATTTTGGACAAAGTTGCCCAAATGCATCTCAGAAGTGTGCAACTTGTTCCCTGAGTTAGAAAACGTCGAGAAACGGTCGTTTCTGCTAGCGCTGTGCTTCTACACATGTATTTGCTGAACGGTGAAAGCGCACAGTAATGCACTTTTCTCCCAGCAAATACAGTGTTTCTAAGGAACTGGGAACACACTGAAGAGACACTTGTGGGAGCTACTGTGACTAAAACTGAGCTTCCCTACGCACAGGGAAGAAAGAGAAATGCTGATTTCATCAAGCCCTGTTACATACTCAGAATCTGTACTACTGCGCAAATAGGCATGTCTCTGTAGGCAAAAAACTCATTTCTAACAAAGTTGCCCAAATGCATCTCAGAAGTGTGCCACTTGTTCCCTGAGTTAGAAAACGTCGAGAAACGGTCGTTTCAGCTAGCGCTGTGCTTCTACACATGTATTTGCTGAACGGTGAAAGCGCACAGTAATGCACTTTTCTCCCAGCAAATACACTGTTTCTAAGGAAATGGGAACACACTGAGGAGACACTTGTGGGAGCTACTGTGACTAAAACTGAGCTTCCCTACGCACAGGGAAGCAAGAGCAATGCTGATTTCATCAAGCCCAGTTAGATACTCAGAATCTGTACTACTGCGCAAATAGGCATGTCTCTGTAGGCAAAAAACTCATTTCTGACAATGTTGCCCAAATGCATCTCAGAAGTGTGCCACTTGTTCCCTGAGTTAGAAAACGTCGAGAAACGATCGTTTCTGCTAGCGCTGTGCTTCTACACATGTATTTGCTGAACGGTGAAAGCGCACATTAATGCACTTTTCTCCCAGCAAATACACTGTTTCTAAGGAAATGGGAACACACTGAGGAGACACTTGTGGGAGCTACTGTGACTAAAACTGAGCTTCCCTACGCACAGGGAAGCAAGAGAAATGCTGATTTCATCAAGCCCAGTTACATACTCAGAATCTGTACTACTGCGCAAATAGGCATGTCTCTGTAGGCAAAAAACTCATTTCTGACAAAGTTGCCCAAATGCATCTCAGAAGTGTGCAACTTGTTCCCTGAGTTAGAAAACGTCGAGACACGGTCGTTTCTGCTAGCGCTGTGCTTCTACACATGTATTTGCTGAACGGTGAAAGCGCACAGTAATGCACTTTTCTCCCAGCAAATACACTGTTTCTAAGGAAATGGGAACACACTGAGGAGACACTTGTGGGAGCTACTGTGACTAAAACTGAGCTTCCCTACGCACAGGGAAGCAAGAGAAATGCTGATTTCATCAAGCCCAGTTACATAATCAGAATCTGTACTACTGGGCAAATAGGCATGTCTCTGTAGGCAAAAAACTCATTTTGGACAAAGTTGCCCAAATGCATCTCAGAAGTGTGCAACTTGTTCCCTGAGTTAGAAAACGTCGAGAAACGGTCGTTTCTGCTAGCGCTGTGCTTCTACACATGTATTTGCTGAACGGTGAAAGCGCACAGTAATGCACTTTTCTCCCAGCAAATACAGTGTTTCTAAGGAACTGGGAACACACTGAGGAGACACTTGTGGGAGCTACTGTGACTAAAACTGAGCTTCCCTACGCACAGGGAAGAAAGAGAAATGCTGATTTCATCAAGCCCAGTTACATACTCAGAATCTGTACTACTGTGCAAATAGGCATGTCTCTGTAGGCAAAAAACTCATTTCTAACAAAGTTGCCCAAATGCATCTCAGAAGTGTGCCACTTGTTCCCTGAGTTAGAAAACGTCGAGAAACGGTCGTTTCAGCTAGCGCTATGCTTCTACACATGTATTTGCTGAACGGTGAAAGCGCACAGTAATGCACTTTTCTCCCAGCAAATACACTGTTTCTAAGGAAATGGGAACACACTGAGGAGACACTTGTGGGAGCTACTGTGACTAAAACTGAGCTTCCCTACGCACAGGGAAGCAAGAGCAATGCTGATTTCATCAAGCCCAGTTATATACTCAGAATCTGTACTACTACGCAAATAGGCATGTCTCTTTAGGCAAAAAACTCATTTCTGACAATGTTGCCCAAATGCATCTCAGAAGTGTGCCACTTGTTCCCTGAGTTAGAAAACGTCGAGAAACGGTGGCTTCATCTAGCGCTGTGCTTCTACACATGTATTTGCTGAACGGTGAAAGCGCACAGTAATGCACTTTTCTCCCAGCAAATACACTGTTTCTAAGGAAATGGGAACACACTGAGGAGACACTTGTGGGAGCTACTGTGACTAAAACTGAGCTTCCCTACGCACAGGGAAGCAAGAGAAATGCTGATTTCATCAAGCCCAGTTACATACTCAGAATCTGTACTACTGCGCAAATAGGCATGTCTCTGTAGGCAAAAAACTCATTTCTAACAAAGTTGCCCAAATGCATCTCAGAAGTGTGCAACTTGTTCCCTGAGTTAGAAAACGTCGAGAAACGTTCGTTTCTGCTAGCGCTGTGCTTCTACACATGTATTTGCTGAACGGCGAAAGCGCACATTAATGCACTTTTCTCCCAGCAAATACACTGTTTCTAAGGAAATGGGAACACACTGAGGAGACACTTGTGGGAGCTACTGTGACTAAAACTGAGCTTCCCTACGCACAGGGAAGCAAGAGAAATGCTGATTTCATCAAGCCCAGTTACATACTCAGAATCTGTACTACTGCGCAAATAGGCATGTCTCTTTAGGCAAAAAACTCATTTCTGACAAAGTTGCCCAAATGCATCTCAGAAGTGTGCAACTTGTTCCCTGAGTTAGAAAACGTCGAGAAACGGTCGTTTCTGCTAGCGCTGTGCTTCTACACATGTATTTGCTGAACGGTAAAAGCGCACAGTAATGCACTTTTCTCCCAGCAAATACACTGTTTCTAAGGAAATGGGAACACACTGAGGAGACACTTGTGGGAGCTACTGTGACTAAAACTGAGCTTCCCTGTGCACAGGGAAGCAAGAGAAATGCTGATTTCATCAAGCCCAGTTACATAATCAGAATCTGTACTACTGGGCAATTAGGCATGTCTCTGTAGGCAAAAAACTCATTTTGGACAAAGTTTCCCAAATGCATCTCAGAAGTGTGCAACTTGTTCCCTGAGTTAGAAAACGTCGAGAAACGGTCGTTTCGGCTAGCGCTGTGCTTCTACACATGTATTTGCTGAACGGTGAAAGTGCACAGTAATTCACTTTTCTCCCAGCAAATACAGTGTTTCTAAGGAACTGGGAACACACTGAGGAGACACTTGTCGGAGCTACTGTGACTAAAACTGAGCTTCCCTCCGCACAGGGAAGAAAGAGAAATGCTGATTTCATCAAGCCCAGTTACATACTCAGAATCTGTACTACTGTGCAAATAGGCATGTCTCTGTAGGCAAAAAACTCATTTCTAACAAAGTTGCCCAAATGCATCTCAGAAGTGTGCCACTTGTTCCCTGAGTTAGAAAACGTCGAGAAACGGTCGTTTCAGCTAGCGCTGTGCTTCTACACATGTATTTGCTGAACGGTGAAAGCGCACAGTAATGCACTTTTCTCCCAGCAAATACACTGTTACTAAGGAACTGGGAACACACTGAGGAGACACTTGTGGGAGCTACTGTGACTAAAACTGAGCTTCCCTACGCACAGGGAAGCAAGAGAAATGCTGATTTCATCAAGCCCAGTTACATACTCAGAATCTGTACTACTGCGCAAATAGGCATGTCTCTGTAGGGAAAAAACTCATTTTGGACAAAGTTGCCCAAATGCATTTCAGAAGTGTGCCACTTGTTCCCTGAGTTAGAAAATGTCGAGAAACGGTCGTTTCAGCTAGCGCTGTGCTTCTACACATGTATTTGCTGAACGGTGAAAGCGCACAGTAATGCACTTTCCTCCCAGCAAATACACTGTTTCTAAGGAAATGGGAACACACTGAGGAGACACTTGTGGGAGCTACTGTGACTAAAACTGAGCTTCCCTACGCACAGGGAAGCAAGAGCAATGCTGATTTCATCAAGCCCAGTTATATACTCAGAATCTGTACTACTACGCAAATAGGCATGTCTCTTTAGGCAAAAAACTCATTTCTGACAATGTTGCCCAAATGCATCTCAGAAGTGTGCCACTTGTTCCCTGAGTTAGAAAACGTCGAGAAACGGTGGCTTCATCTAGCGCTGTGCTTCTACACATGTATTTGCTGAACGGTGAAAGCGCACAGTAATGCACTTTTCTCCCAGCAAATACACTGTTTCTAAGGAAATGGGAACACACTGAGGAGACACTTGTGGGAGCTACTGTGACTAAAACTGAGCTTCCCTACGCACAGGGAAGCAAGAGAAATGCTGATTTCATCAAGCCCAGTTACATACTCAGAATCTGTACTACTGCGCAAATAGGCATGTCTCTGTAGGCAAAAAACTCATTTCTAACAAAGTTGCCCAAATGCATCTCAGAAGTGTGCAACTTGTTCCCTGAGTTAGAAAACGTCGAGAAACGTTCGTTTCTGCTAGCGCTGTGCTTCTACACATGTATTTGCTGAACGGCGAAAGCGCACATTAATGCACTTTTCTCCCAGCAAATACACTGTTTCTAAGGAAATGGGAACACACTGAGGAGACACTTGTGGGAGCTACTGTGACTAAAACTGAGCTTCCCTACGCACAGGGAAGCAAGAGAAATGCTGATTTCATCAAGCCCAGTTACATACTCAGAATCTGTACTACTGCGCAAATAGGCATGTCTCTTTAGGCAAAAAACTCATTTCTGACAAAGTTTCCCAAATGCATCTCAGAAGTGTGCAACTTGTTCCCTGAGTTAGAAAACGTCGAGAAACGGTCGTTTCTGCTAGCGCTGTGCTTCTACACATGTATTTGCTGAACGGTGAAAGTGCACAGTAATTCACTTTTCTCCCAGCAAATACAGTGTTTCTAAGGAACTGGGAACACACTGAGGAGACACTTGTCGGAGCTACTGTGACTAAAACTGAGCTTCCCTCCGCACAGGGAAGAAAGAGAAATGCTGATTTCATCAAGCCCAGTTACATACTCAGAATCTGTACTACTGTGCAAATAGGCATGTCTCTGTAGGCAAAAAACTCATTTCTAACAAAGTTGCCCAAATGCATCTCAGAAGTGTGCCACTTGTTCCCTGAGTTAGAAAACGTCGAGAAACGGTCGTTTCAGCTAGCGCTGTGCTTCTACACATGTATTTGCTGAACGGTGAAAGCGCACAGTAATGCACTTTTCTCCCAGCAAATACACTGTTACTAAGGAACTGGGAACACACTGAGGAGACACTTGTGGGAGCTACTGTGACTAAAACTGAGCTTCCCTACGCACAGGGAAGCAAGAGAAATGCTGATTTCATCAAGCCCAGTTACATACTCAGAATCTGTACTACTGCGCAAATAGGCATGTCTCTGTAGGGAAAAAACTCATTTTGGACAAAGTTGCCCAAATGCATTTCAGAAGTGTGCCACTTGTTCCCTGAGTTAGAAAACGTCGAGAAACGGTCGTTTCAGCTAGCGCTGTGCTTCTACACATGTATTTGCTGAACGGTGAAAGCGCACAGTAATGCACTTTCCTCCCAGCAAATACACTGTTTCTAAGGAAATGGGAACACACTGAGGAGACACTTGTGGGAGCTACTGTGACTAAAACTGAGCTTCCCTACGCACAGGGAAGCAAGAGCAATGCTGATTTCATCAAGCCCAGTTATATACTCAGAATCTGTACTACTACGCAAATAGGCATGTCTCTTTAGGCAAAAAACTCATTTCTGACAATGTTGCCCAAATGCATCTCAGAAGTGTGCCACTTGTTCCCTGAGTTAGAAAACGTCGAGAAACGGTGGCTTCATCTAGCGCTGTGCTTCTACACATGTATTTGCTGAACGGTGAAAGTGCACAGTAATTCACTTTTCTCCCAGCAAATACACTGTTTCTAAGGAAATGGGAACACACTGAGGAGACACTTGTGGGAGCTACTGTGACTAAAACTGAGCTTCCCTACGCACAGGGAAGCAAGAGAAATGCTGATTTCATCAAGCCCAGTTACATACTCAGAATCTGTACTACTGCGCAAATAGGCATGTCTCTGTAGGCAAAAAACTCATTTCTAACAAAGTTGCCCAAATGCATCTCAGAAGTGTGCATCTTGTTCCCTGAGTTAGAAAACGTCGAGAAACGTTCGTTTCTGCTAGCGCTGTGCTTCTACACATGTATTTGCTGAACGGCGAAAGCGCACATTAATGCACTTTTCTCCCAGCAAATACACTGTTTCTAAGGAAATGGGAACACACTGAGGAGACACTTGTGGGAGCTACTGTGACTAAAACTGAGCTTCCCTACGCACAGGGAAGCAAGAGAAATGCTGATTTCATCAAGCCCAGTTACATACTCAGAATCTGTACTACTGCGCAAATAGGCATGTCTCTTTAGGCAAAAAACTCATTTCTGACAAAGTTGCCCAAATGCATCTCAGAAGTGTGCAACTTGTTCCCTGAGTTAGAAAACGTCGAGAAACGGTCGTTTCTGCTAGCGCTGTGCTTCTACACATGTATTTGCTGAACGGTGAAAGCGCACAGTAATGCACTTTTCTCCCAGCAAATACACTGTTTCTAAGGAAATGGGAACACACTGAGGAGACACTTGTGGGAGCTACTGTGACTAAAACTGAGCTTCCCTGTGCACAGGGAAGCAAGAGAAATGCTGATTTCATCAAGCCCAGTTACATAATCCGAATCTGTACTACTGGGCAATTAGGCATGTCTCTGTAGGCAAAAAACTCATTTTGGACAAAGTTGCCCAAATGCATCTCAGAAGTGTGCAACTTGTTCCCTGAGTTAGAAAACGTCGAGAAACGGTCGTTTCTGCTAGCGCTGTGCTTCTACACATGTATTTGCTGAACGGTGAAAGTGCACAGTAATTCACTTTTCTCCCAGCAAATACAGTGTTTCTAAGGAACTGGGAACACACTGAGGAGACACTTGTCGGAGCTACTGTGACTAAAACTGAGCTTCCCTCCGCACAGGGAAGAAAGAGAAATGCTGATTTCATCAAGCCCAGTTACATACTCAGAATCTGTACTACTGTGCAAATAGGCATGTCTCTGTAGGCAAAAAACTCATTTCTAACAAAGTTGCCCAAATGCATCTCAGAAGTGTGCCACTTGTTCCCTGAGTTAGAAAACGTCGAGAAACGGTCGTTTCAGCTAGCGCTGTGCTTCTACACATGTATTTGCTGAACGGTGAAAGCGCACAGTAATGCACTTTTCTCCCAGCAAATACACTGTTACTAAGGAACTGGGAACACACTGAGGAGACACTTGTGGGAGCTACTGTGACTAAAACTGAGCTTCCCTACGCACAGGGAAGCAAGAGAAATGCTGATTTCATCAAGCCCAGTTACATACTCAGAATCTGTACTACTGCGCAAATAGGCATGTCTCTGTAGGGAAAAAACTCATTTTGGACAAAGTTGCCCAAATGCATTTCAGAAGTGTGCCACTTGTTCCCTGAGTTAGAAAACGTCGAGAAACGGTCGTTTCAGCTAGCGCTGTGCTTCTACACATGTATTTGCTGAACGGTGAAAGCGCACAGTAATGCACTTTCCTCCCAGCAAATACACTGTTTCTAAGGAAATGGGAACACACTGAGGAGACACTTATGGGAGCTACTGTGACTAAAACTGAGATTCCCCACGCACAGGGAAGCAAGAGAAATGCTGATTTCATCAAGCCCAGTTACATACTCAGAATCTGTACTACTGCGCAAATAGGCATGTCTCTTTAGGCAAAAAACTCATTTCTGACAAAGTTGCCCAAATGCATCTCAGAAGTGTGCAACTTGTTCCCTGAGTTAGAAAACGTCGAGAAACGGTCGTTTCTGCTAGCGCTGTGCTTCTACACATGTATTTGCTGAACGGTGAAAGCGCACAGTAATGCACTTTTCTCCCAGCAAATACACTGTTTCTAAGGAAATGGGAACACACTGAGGAGACACTTGTGGGAGCTACTGTGACTAAAACTGAGCTTCCCTACGCACAGGGAAGCAAGAGAAATGCTGATTTCATCAAGCCCAGTTACATAATCAGAATCTGTACTACTGGGCAAATAGGCATGTCTCTGTAGGCAAAAAACTCATTTTGGACAAAGTTGCCCAAATGCATCTCAGAAGTGTGCAACTTGTTCCCTGAGTTAGAAAACGTCGAGAAACGGTCGTTTCTGGTAGCGCTGTGCTTCTACACATGTATTTGCTGAACGGTGAAAGCGCACAGTAATGCACTTTTCTCCCAGCAAATACAGTGTTTCTAAGGAACAGGGAACACACTGAGGAGACAATTGTGGGAGCTACTGTGACTAAAATTGAGCTTCCCTACGCACAGGGAAGAAAGAGAAATGCTGATTTCATCAAGCCCAGTTACATACTCAGAATCTGTACTACTGCGCAAATAGGCATGTCTCTGTAGGCAAAAAACTCATTTCTAACAAAGTTGCCCAAATGCATCTCAGAAGTGTGCCACTTGTTCCCTGAGTTAGAAAACGTCGAGAAACGGTCGTTTCAGCTAGCACTGTGCTTCTACACATGTATTTGCTGAACGGTGAAAGCGCACAGTAATGCACTTTTCTCGCAGCAAATACACTGTTTCTAAGGAAATGGGAACACACTGAGGAGACACTTGTGGGAGCTACTGTGACTAAAACTGAGCTTCCCTACGCACATGGAAGCAAGAGCAATGCTGATTTCATCAAGCCCAGTTATATACTCAGAATCTGTACTACTGCGCAAATAGGCATGTCTCTTTAGGCAAAAAACTCATTTCTGACAATGTTGCCCAAATGCATCTCAGAAGTGTGCCACTTGTTCCCTGAGTTAGAAAATGTCGAGAAACGGTCGTTTCAGCTAGCGCTGTGCTTCTACACATGTATTTGCTGAACGGTGAAAGCGCACAGTAATGCACTTTCCTCCCAGCAAATACACTGTTTCTAAGGAAATGGGAACACACTGAGGAGACACTTGTCGGAGCTACTGTGACTAAAACTGAGCTTCCCTGCGCACAGGGAAGAAAGAGAAATGCTGATTTCATCAAGCCCAGTTACATACTCAGTATCTGTACTACTGCGCAAATAGGCATGTCTCTGTAGGCAAAAAACTCATTTTTGAGAAAGTTACCGAAATGCATCTCAGAAGTGTGCAATTTGTTCCATGAGTTAGAAAACGTCGAGAAACGTTCGTTACTGCTAGCGCTGTGCTTCTACACATGTATTTGCTGAACGGTGAAAGCACACAGTAATGCACTTTTCTCCCAGCAAATACACTGTTTCTAAAGAAATGGGAACACACTGAGGAGACACTTGTGGGAGCTACTGTGACTAAAACTGAGCTTCCCTACGCACAGGGAAGCAAGAGAAATGCTGATTTCATCAAGCCCAGTTACATACTCAGAATCTGTACTACTGCGCAAATAGGCATGTCTCTTTAGGCAAAAAACTCATTTCTGACAAAGTTGCCCAAATGCATCTCAGAAGTGTGCAACTTGTTCCCTGAGTTATAAAACGTCGAGAAACGGTCGTTTCTGCTAGCGCTGTGCTTCTACACATGTATTTGCTGAACGGTGAAAGCGCACAGTAATGCACTTTTCTCCCAGCAAATACACTGTTTCTAAGGAAATGGGAACACACTGAGGAGACACTTGTGGGAGCTACTGTGACTAAAACTGAGCTTCCCTAAGCACAGGGAAGCAAGAGAAATGCTGATTTCATCAAGCCCAGTTACATACTCAGAATCTGTACTACTGCGCAAATAGGCATGTCTCTGTAGGCAAAAAACTCATTTCGGACAAAGTTGCCCAAATGCATCTCAGAAGTGTGCAACTTGTTCCCTGAGTTAGAAAACGTCGAGAAACTTTCGTTACTGCTAGCGCTGTGCTTCTACACATGTATTTGCTGAACAGTGAAAGCGCACAGTAATGCACTTTTCTCCCTGCAAATACACTGTTTCTAAGGAAATGGGAACACACTGAGGAGATACTTGTGGCAGCTACTGTGACTTAAACTGAGCTTCCCTACGCACAAGGAAGCAAGAGAAATGCTGATTTCATCAAGCCCAGTTACATACTCAGAATCTGTAGTACTGTGCAAATAGGCATGCCTCTGTAGGCAAAAAACTCATTTGTGACAAAGTTGCCCAAATGCATCTCAGAAGTGTGCAACTTGTTCCCTGAGTTAGAAAACGTCGAGAAACGGTCGTTTCTGCTAGCGCTGTGCTTCTACACATGTATTTGCTGAACGGTGAAAGCGCACAGTAATGCACTTTTCTCCCAGCAAATACACTGTTTCTAAGGAAATGGGAACACACTGAGGAGACACTTGTGGGAGCTACTGTGAGTAAAACTGAGCTTCCCTACGCACAGGGAAGCAAGAGAAATGCTGATTTCATCAAGCCCAGTTACATACTCAGAATCTGTACTACTGCGCAAATAGGCATGTCTCTTTAGGCAAAAAACTCATTTCTGACAACGTTGCCCAAATGCATCTCAGAAGTGTGCAACTTGCTCCCTGAGTTAGAAAACGTCGAGAAACGGTCGTTTCTGCTAGCGCTGTGCTTCTACACATGTATTTGCTGAACGGTGAAAGCGCACAGTAATGCACTTTTCTCCCAGCAAATACACTGTTTCTAAGGAACTGGGAACACACTGAGGAGACACTGGTGGGAGCTACTGTGACTAAAACTGAGCTTCCCTACGCACAGGGAAGCAAGAGAAATGCTGATTTCATCAAAACCAGTTACATACTCAGAATCTGTACTACTGCGCAAATAGGCATGTCTCTGTAGGGAAAAAACTCATTTTGGACAAAGTTGCCCAAATGCATTTCAGAAGTGTGCAACTTGTTCCCTGAGTTAGAAAACGTCGAGAAACGGTCGTTTCTGCTAGCGCTGTGCTTCTACACATGTATTTGCTGAACGGTGAAAGCGCACAGTAATGCACTTTTCTCCCAGCAAATACACTGTTTCTAAGGAAATGGGAACACACTGAGGAGACACTTGTGGGAGCTACTGTGGCTAAAACTGAGCTTCCCTACGCACAGGGAAGCAAGAGAAATGCTGATTTCATCAAGCCCAGTTACATACTCAGAATCTGTACTACTGCGAAAATAGGCATGTCTCTGTAGGCAAAAACCTCATTTCTGACAAAGTTGCCCAAATGCATCTCAGAAGTGTGCAACTTGTTCCCTGAGTTAGAAAACGTCGAGAAACGGTCGTTTCTGCTAGCGCTGTGCTTCTACACATGTATTTGCTGAACGGTGAAAGCGCACAGTAATGCACTTTTCTCCCAGCAAATACACTGTTTCTAAGGAAATGGGAACACACTGAGGAGACACTTGTAGGAGCTACTGTGACTAAAACTGAGCTTCCCTACGCACAGGGAAGCAAGAGAAATGCTGATTTCATTAAGCCCAGTTACATAATCAGAATCTGTACTACTGCGCAAATAGGCAGGTCTCTGTAGGCAAAAAACTCATTTCGGACAAAGTTGCCCAAATGCATCTCAGAAGTGTGCAACTTGTTCCCTGAGTTAGAAAACGTCGAGAAACTTTCGTTACTGCTAGCGCTGTGCTTCTACACATGTATTTGCTGAACGGTGAAAGCGCACAGTAATGCACTTTTCTCCCAGCAAATACACTGTTTCTAAGGAAATGGGAACACACTGAGGAGATACTTGTGGCTGCTACTGTGACTTAAACTGAGCTTCCCTACGCACAAGGAAGCAAGAGAAATGCTGACTTCATCAAGCCCAGTTACATACTCAGAATCTGTAGTACTGTGCAAATAGGCATGTCTCTGTAGGCAAAAAACTCATTTCTGACAAAGTTGCCCAAATGCATCTCAGAAGTGTGCAACTTGTTCCCTGAGTTAGAAAACGTCGAGAAACGTTCGTTTCTGCTAGCGCTGTGCTTCTACACATGTATTTGCTGAACGGTGAAAGCGCACAGTAATGCACTTTTCTCCCAGCAAATACACTGTTTCTAAGGAAATGGGAACACACTGAGGAGACACTTGTGGGAGCTACTGGGACTTAAACTGAGCTTCCCTACACACAGGGAAGCAAGAGAAATGCTGATTTCATCAAGCCCAGTTACACACTCAGAATCTGTACTACTGCGCAAATAGGCATGAATCTGTAGGCAAAAAACTCATTTCTGACAAAGTTGCCCAAATGCATCTCAGAAGTGTGCAACTTGTTCCCTGAGTTAGAAAACGTCGAGAAACGTTCGTTTCTGCTAGCGCTGTGCTTCTACACATGTATTTGCTGAACGTTGAAAGCGCACAGTAATGCACTTTTCTCCCAGCAAATACACTGTTTCTAAGGAACTGGGAACACACTGAGGAGACACTTGTGGGAGCTACTGTGACTAAAACTGAGCTTCCCTACGCACAGGGAAGCAAGAGCAATGCTGATTTCATCAAGCCCAGTTATATACTCAGAATCTGTACTACTGCGCAAATAGGCATGTCTCTTCAGGCAAAAAACTCATTTCTGACAATGTTGCCCAAATGCATCTCAGAAGTGTGCCACTTTTTCCCTGAGTTAGAAAACGTCGAGAAACGGTCATTTCAGCTAGCGCTGTGCTTCTACACATGTATTTGCTGAACGGTGAAAGCGCACAGTAATGCACTTTTCTCCCAGCAAATACACTGTTTCTAAAGAAATGGGAACACACTGAGGAGACACTTGTGGGAGCTACTGTGAGTAAAACTGAGCTTCCCTACGCACAGGGAAGCAAGAGAAATGCTGATTTCATCAAGCCCAGTTACACACTCAGAATCTGTACTACTGCGCAAATAGGCATGAATCTGTAGGCAAAAAACTCATTTCTGACAAAGTTGCCCAAATGCATCTCAGAAGTGTGCAACTTGTTCCCTGAGTTAGAAAACGTCGAGAAACGTTCGTTTCTGCTAGCGCTGTGCTTCTACACATGTATTTGCTGAATGGTGAAAGCGCACAGTAATGCACTTTTCTCCCAGCAAATACACTGTTTCTAAGGAAATGGGAACACACTGAGGAGACACTTGTGGGAGCTACTGTGACTAAAACTGAGCTTCCGTACACACAGGGAAGCAAGAGAAATGCTGATTTCATCAAGCCCAGTTACATACTCAGAATCTGTACTACTGCGCAAATAGGCATGTCTCTGTAGGCAAAAAACTCATTTCTGACAAAGTTGCCCAAATGCATCTCAGAAGTGTGCCACTTGTTCCCTGAGTTAGAAAACGTCGAGAAACGTTCGTTTCTGCTAGCGCTGTGCTTCAACACATGTATTTGCTGAACGGTGAAAGCGCACAGTAATGCACTTTTCTCCCAGCAAATACACTGTTTCTAAGGAAATGGGAACACACTGAGGAGACACTTGTGGGAGCTACTGTGACTAAAACTGAGCTTCCCTACGCACAGGGAAGCAAGAGAAATGCTGATTTCATCAAGCCCAGTTACATACTTAGAATCTGTACTACTGCGCAAATAGGCATGTCTCTGTAGGCAAAAAACTCATTTCTGACAAAGTTGCCCAAATGCATCTCAGAAGTGTGCAACTTGTTCCCTGAGTTAGAAAACGTCGAGAAACGGTCGTTTCTGCTAGCGCTGTGCTTCTACACATGTATTTGCTGAAAGGTGAAAGCGCACAGTAATGCACTTTTCTCCCAGCAAATACACTGTTTCTAAGGAAATGGGAACACACTTAGGAGACACTTATGGGAGCTACTGTTACTAAAACTGAGCTTCCCTACGCACAGGGAAGCAAGAGAAATGCTGATTTCATCAAGCCCAGTTACATACTCAGAATCTGTACTACTGCGCAAATAGGCATGTCTCTTTAGGCAAAAAACTCATTTCTGACAAAGTTGCCCAAATGCATCTCAGAAGTGTGCAACTTGTTCCCTGAGTTATAAAACGTCGAGAAACGGTCGTTTCTGCTAGCGCTGTGCTTCTACACATGTATTTGCTGAACGGTGAAAGCGCACAGTAATGCACTTTTCTGCCAGCAAATACACTGTTTCTAAGGAAATGGGAACACACTGAGGAGACACTTGTGGGAGCTACTGTGACTAAAACTGAGCTTCCCTACGCACAGGGAAGCAAGAGAAATGCTGATTTCATCAAGCCCAGTTACATACTCAGAATCTGTACTACTGCGCAAATAGGCATGTCTCTGTAGGCAAAAAACTCATTTCAGACAAAGTTGCCCAAATGCATCTCAGAAGTGTGCAACTTGTTCCCTGAGTTAGAAAACGTCGAGAAACTTTCGTTACTGCTAGCGCTGTGCTTCTACACATGTATTTGCTGAACGGTGAAAGCGCACAGTAATGCACTTTTCTCCCTGCAAATACACTGTTTCTAAGGAAATGGGAACACACTGAGGAGATACTTGTGGCAGCTACTGTGACTTAAACTGAGCTTCCCTACGCACAAGGAAGCAAGAGAAATGCTGATTTCATCAAGCCCAGTTACATACTCAGAATCTGTAGTACTGTGCAAATAGGCATGCCTCTGTAGGCAAAAAACTCATTTGTGACAAAGTTGCCCAAATGCATCTCAGAAGTGTGCAACTTGTTCCCTGAGTTAGAAAACGTCGAGAAACGGTCGTTTCTGCTAGCGCTGTGCTTCTACACATGTATTTGCTGAACGGTGAAAGCGCACAGTAATGCACTTTTCTCCCAGCAAATACACTGTTTCTAAGGAACTGGGAACACACTGAGGAGACACTTGTGGGAGCTACTGTGACTAAAACTGAGCTTCCCTACGCACACGGGAGCAAGAGAAATGCTGATTTCATCAAGCCCAGTTACATACTCAGTATCTGTACTACTGCGCAAATAGGCATGTCTCTGTAGGCAAAAAACTCATTTTTGAGAAAGTTACCGAAATGCATCTCAGAAGTGTGCAATTTGTTCCATGAGTTAGAAAACGTCGAGAAACGTTCGTTACTGCTAGCGCTGTGCTTCTACACATGTATTTGCTGAACGGTGAAAGCACACAGTAATGCACTTTTCTCCCAGCAAATACACTGTTTCTAAAGAAATGGGAACACACTGAGGAGACACTTGTGGGAGCTACTGTGAGTAAAACTGAGCTTCCCTACGCACAGGGAAGCAAGAGAAATGCTGATTTCATCAAGCCCAGTTACATACTCAGAATCTGTACTACTGCGCAAATAGGCATGTCTCTTTAGGCAAAAAACTCATTTCTGAAAGTTGCCCAAATGCATCTCAGAAGTGTGCAACTTGTTCCCTGAGTTAGAAAACGTCGAGAAACGGTCGTTTCTGCTAGCGCTGTGCTTCTACACATGTATTTGCTGAACGGTGAAAGCGCACAGTAATGCACTTTTCTCCCAGCAAATACACTGTTTCTAAGGAACTGGGAACACACTGAGGAGACACTTGTGGGAGCTACTGTGACTAAAACTGAGCTTCCCTACGCACAGGGAAGCAAGAGCAATGCTGATTTCATCAAAACCAGTTACATACTCAGAATCTGTACTACTGCGCAAATAGGCATGTCTCTGTAGGGAAAAAACTCATTTTGGACAACGTTGCCCAAATGCATTTCAGAAGTGTGCAACTTGTTCCCTGAGTTAGAAAACGTCGAGAAACGGTCGTTTCAGCTAGCGCTGTGCTTCTACACATGTACTTGCTGAACGGTGAAAGCGCACAGTAATGCACTTTTCTCCCAGCAAATACACTGTTTCTAAGGAAATGGGAACACACTGAGGAGACACTTATGGGAGCTACTGTGACTAAAACTGAGCTTCCCTACGCACAGGGAAGCAAGAGAAATGCTGATTTCATCAAGCCCAGTTACATACTCAGAATCTGTACTACTGCGCAAATAGGCATGTCTCTGTAGGCAAAAAACTCATTTCTGACAAAGTTGCCCAAATGCATCTCAGAAGTGTGCAACTTGTTCCCTGAGTTATAAAACGTCGAGAAACGGTCATTTCTGCTAGCGCTGTGCTTCTACACATGTATTTGCTGAACGGTGAAAGCGCACAGTAATGCACTTTTCTCCCAGCAAATACACTGTTTCTAAGGAAATGGGAACACACTGAGGAGACACTTGTAGGAGCTACTGTGACTAAAACTGAGCTTCCCTAAGCACAGGGAAGCAAGAGAAATGCTGATCTCATTAAGCCCAGTTACATACTCAGAATCTGTACTACTGCGCAAATAGGCATGTCTCTGTAGGCAAAAAACTCATTTCTGACAAAGTTGCCCAAATGCATCTCAGAAGTGTGCAACTTGTTCCCTGAGTTAGAAAACGTCGAGAAACTTTCGTTACTGCTAGCGCTGTGCTTCTACACATGTATTTGCTGAACGGTGAAAGCGCACAGTAATGCACTTTTCTCCCAGCAAATACACTGTTTCTAAGGAAATGGGAACACACTGAGGAGATACTTGTGGCAGCTACTGTGACTTAAACTGAGCCTCCATACGCACAACGAAGCAAGAGAAATGCTGACTTCATCAAGCCCAGTTACATACTCAGAATCTGTAGTACTGTGCAAATAGGCATGCCTCTGTAGGCAAAAAACTCATTTCTGACAAAGTTGCCCAAATGCATCTCAGAAGTGTGCAACTTGTTCCCTGAGTTAGAAAACGTCGAGAAACGTTCGTTTCTGCTAGCGCTGTGCTTCTACACATGTATTTGCTGAACGGTGAAAGCGCACAGTAATGCACTTTTCTCCCAGCAAATACACTGTTTCTAAGGAAATGGGAACACACTGAGGAGACACTTGTGGGAGCTACTGGGACTAAAACTGAGCTTCCCTACACACAGGGAAGCAAGAGAAATGCTGATTTCATCAAGCCCAGTTACACACTCAGAATCTGTACTACTGCGCAAATAGGCATGAATCTGTAGGCAAAAAACTCATTTCTGACAAAGTTGCCCAAATGCATCTCAGAAGTGTGCAACTTGTTCCCTGAGTTAGAAAACGTCGAGAAACGTTCGTTTCTGCTAGCGCTGTGCTTCTACACATGTATTTGCTGAATGGTGAAAGCGAACAGTAATGCACTTTTCTCCCAGCAAATACACTGTTTCGAAGGAAATGGGAACACACTGAGGAGACACTTGTGGGAGCTACTGTGACTAAAACTGAGCTTCCGTACACACAGGGAAGCAAGAGAAATGCTGATTTCTTCAAGCCCAGTTACATACTCAGAATCTGTACTACTGCGCAAATAGGCATGTCTCTGTAGGCAAAAAACTCATTTCTGACAAAGTTGCCCAAATGCATCTCAGAAGTGTGCAACTTGTTCCCTGAGTTAGAAAACGTCGAGAAACGTTCGTTTCTGCTAGCGCTGTGCTTCAACACATGTATTTGCTGAACGGTGAAAGCGCACAGTAATGCACTTTTCTCCCAGCAAATACACTGTTTCTAAGGAAATGGGAACACACTGAGGAGACACTTGTGGGAGCTACTGTGACTAAAACTGAGCTTCCCTACGCACAGGGAAGCAAGAGAAATGCTGATTTCATCAAGCCCAGTTACATACTTAGAATCTGTACTACTGCGCAAATAGGCATGTCTCTGTAGGCAAAAAACTCATTTTGGACAAAGTTGCCCAAATGCATCTCAGAAGTGTGCAACTTGTTCCCTGAGTTAGAAAACGTCGAGAAACGGTCGTTTCTGCTAGCGCTGTGCTTCTACACATGTATTTGCTGAACGGTGAAAGGGCACAGTAATGCACTTTTCTCCCAGTAAATACAGTGTTTCTAAGGAACTGGGAACACACTGAGGAGACACTTGTGGGAGCTACTGTGACTAAAACTGAGCTTCCGTACGCACAGGGAAGCAAGAGAAATGCTGATTTCATCAAGCACAGTTACATACTCAGAATCTGTACTACTTCGCAAATAGGCATGTCTCTGTAGGCAAAAAACTCATTTTTGAGAAAGTTACCCAAATGCATCTCAGAAGTGTGCAACTTGTTCCCTGAGTTAGAAAACGTCGAGAAACGTTCGTTTCTGCTAGCGCTGTGCTTCTACACATGTATTTGCTGAACGGTGAAAGCGCACAGTAATGCACTTTTCTCCCAGCAAATACACTGTTTCTAAGGAAATGGGAACACACTGAGGAGACACTTGTGGGAGCTACTGTGACTAAAACTGAGCTTCCCTACGCACAGGGAAGCAAGAGAAATGCTGATTTCATCAAGCCCATTTCCATACTTAGAATCTGTACTACTGCGCAAATAGGCATGTCTCTGTAGGCAAAAAACTCATTTCTGACACAGTTGCCCAAATGCATCTCAGAAGTGTGCAACTTGTTCCCTGAGTTACAAAACGTCGAGAAAACGTCGTTTCTGCTAGCGCTGTGCTTCTACACATGTATTTGCTGAACGGTGAAAGCGCACAGTATTGCACTTTTCTCCCAGCAAATACACTGTTTCTAAGGAAATGGGAACACACTGAGGAGACACTTGTGGGAGCTACTGTGACTAAAACTGAGCTTCCCTACGCACAGGGAATCAAGAGAAATGCTGATTTCATCAAGCCCAATTACATAATCAGAATCTGTACTACTGCGCAAATAGGCATGACTCTGTAGGCAAAAACTCATTTTGGACAAAGTTGCCCAAATGCATCTCAGAAGTGTGCAACTTGTTCCCTGAGTTAGAAAATGTCGAGAAACGGTCGTTACTGCTAGCGCTGTGCTTCTAAACATGTATTTGCTGAACGGTGAAAGCGCACAGTAATGCACTTTTCTCCCAGCAAATACACTGTTTCTAAAGAAATGGGAACACACTGAGGAGACACTTGTGGGAGCTACTGTGACTATAACTGAGCTTCCCTACGCACAGGGAAGCAAGAGAAATGCTGATTTCATCAAGCCCAGTTACATACTCAGAATCTGTACTACTGCGCAAATAGGCATGTCTCTGTAGGCAAAAAACTCATTTCTGACAAAGCTGCCCAAATGCATCTCAGAAGTGTGCAACTTGTTCCCTTAGTTCAAAAACGTCGAGTAACGGTCGTTTCTGCTAGCGCTGTGCTTCTACACATGTATTTGATGAACGATGAAATTGCACAGTAATGCACTTTTCTCCCAGCAAATACACTGTTTCTAAGGAACTGGGAACCCACTGAGGAGACACTTGTGGGAGCTACTGTGACTAAAACTGAGCTTCCCTACGCACAGGGAAGCAAGAGAAATGCTGATTTCATCAAGCCCAGTTACATACTCAGAATCTGTACTACTGCGCAAATAGGCATGTCTCTGTAGGCAAAAAACTCATTTTTGAGAAAGTTACCAAAATGCATCTCAGAAGTGTGCAACTTGTTCCCTGAGTTAGAAAACGTCGAGAAACGTTCGTTACTGCTAGCGCTGTGCTTCTACACATGTATTTGCTGAACGGTGAAAGCGCACAGTAATGCACTTTTCTCCCAGCAAATATACTGTTTCTAAAGAAATGGCAACACACTGAGGAGACACTTGTGGGAGCTACTGTGACTAAAACTGAGCTTCCCTACGCACAGGGAAGCAAGAGAAATGCTGATTTCATCAAGCCCCGTTACATACTCAGAATCTGTACTACTGCGCATATAGGCATGTCTCTGTAGGCAAAAAACTCATTTCTGGCAAAGCTGCCCAAATGCATCTCATAAGTGTGCCACTTGTTCCCTGAGTTAGAAAACGTCGAGAAACGGTCATTTCAGCTAGCGCTGTGCTTCTACACATGTATTTGCTGAACGGTGAAAGTGCACAGTAATGCACTCTTCTCCCAGCAAATACACTGTTTCTAAGGAAATGGGAACACACTGAGGAGACACTTGTGGGAGCTACTGTGACTAAAACTGAGCTTCCCTTCGCACAGGGAAGCAAGAGAAATGCTGATTTCATCAAGCCCAGTTACATACTCAGTATCTGTACTACTGCGCAAATAGGCATGTCTCTGTAGGCAAAAAATTCATTTTTGAGAAAGTTACCGAAATGCATCTCAGAAGTGTGCAACTTGTTCCCTGAGTTAGAAAATGTCGAGAAACGTTCGTTACTGCTAGCGCTGTGCTTCTACACATGTATTTGCTGAACGGTGAAAGCGCACAGTAATGCACTTTTCTCCCAGCAAATACACTGTTTCTAAAGAAATGGGAACACACTGAGGAGACGCTTGTGGGAGCTACTGTGAGTAAAACTGAGCTTCCCTACGCACAGGGAAGCAAGAGAAATGCTGATTTCATCAAGCCCAGTTACATACTCAGAATCTGTACTACTGCGCAAATAGGCATGTCTCTATAGGGAAAAAACTCATTTCTGACAAAGTTGCCCAAATGCATCTCAGAAGTGTGCAACTTGTTCCCTGAGTTAGAAAACGTCGAGAAACGGTCGTTTCTGCTAGCGCTGTGCTTCTACACATGTATTTGCTGAACGGTGAAAGCGCACAGTAATGCACTTTTCTCCCAGCAAATACACTGTTTCTAAGGAAATGGGAACACACTGAGGAGACACTTGTGGGAGCTACTGTGACTAAAACTGAGCTTCCCTACGCACAGGGAAGCAAGAGAAATGCTGATTTCATCAAGCCCAGTTACATACTCAGAATCTGTACTACTGCGCAAATAGGCATGTCTCTGTAGGCAAAAAACTCATTTCTGACAAAGCTGCCCAAATGCATCTCAGAAGTGTGCAACTTGTTCCCTTAGTTCGAAAACGTCGAGAAACGGTCGTTTCTGCTAGCGCTGTGCTTCTACACATGTATTTGCTGAACGGTGAAAGCGCACAGTAATGCACTTTTCTCCCAGCAAATACACTGTTTCTAAGGAAATGGGAACACACTGAGGAGACACTTGTGGGAGCTACTGTGACTAAAACTGAGCTTCCCTACGCACAGGAAAGCAAGAGAAATGCTGATTTCATCAAGCACAGTTACATACTCAGAATCTGTACTACTGCGCTAAAAGGCATGTCTCTTTAGGCAAAAAACTCATTTCTGACAAAGTTGCCCAAATGCATCTCAGAAGTGTGCCACTTGTTCCCTCAGTTAGAAAACTTCGAGAAACGGTCATTTCAGCTAGCGCTGTGCTTCTACACATGTATTTGCTGAACGGTGAAAGCGCACAGTGATGCACTTTTCTCCCAGCAAATACACTGTTTCTAAGGAAATGGGAACACACTGAGGAGACACTTGTGGGAGCTACTGTGACTAAAACTGAGCTTCCCTACGCACAGGGTAGCAAGGGAAATGCTGATTTCATCAAGCCCAGTTACATACTCAGAATCTGTACTACTGCGCAAATAGGCATGTCTCTGTAGGCAAAAAACTCATTTCTGACAAAGTTGCCCAAATGCATCTCAGAAGTGTGCAACTTGTTCCCTGAGATAGAAAACGTCGTGAAACGTTCGTTTCTGCTAGCGATGTGATTCTACACATGTATTTGCTGAACGGTGAAAGCGCACAGTAATGCACTTTTCTCCCAGCAAATATACTGTTTCTAAGGAACTGGGAACACACTGAGGAGACACTTGTGGGAGCTACTGTGACTAAAACTGAGCTTCCCTACGCACAGGGAAGCAAGAGAATGCTGATTTCATCAAGCCCAGTTACCTACTCAGAATCTGTACTACTGCGCAAATAGGCATGTCTACGTAGGCAAAAAACTCATTTCTGACAAAGTTGCCCAAATGCATCTCAGAAGAGTGCCACTTGTTCCCTGAGTTAGAAAACGTCGAGAAACATTCGTTGCTGCTAGCGCTGTGCTTCTACACATGTATTTGCTGAACGTTGAAAGCGCACAGTAATGCACTTTTCTCCCAGCAAATACACTGTTTCTAAGGAAATGGGAACACACGGAAGAGACACTTGTGGGAGCTACTGTGACTAAAACTGAGCTTCCCTACGCACAGGGAAGCAAGAGAAATGCTGATTTCATCAAGCCCAGTTACATACTCAGAATCTGTACTACTGCGCAAATAGGCATGTCTCTGTAGGCAAAAAACTCATTTCTGACAAAGTTGCCCAAATGCATCTCAGAAGTGTGCCACTTGTTCCCTGAGTTAGAAAACGTCGAGAAACGTTCGTTTCTGCTAGCGCTGTGCTTCTACACATGTATTTGCTGAACGGTGAAAGCGCACAGTAATGCACTTTTCTCCCAGCAAATACACTGTTTCTAAGGAAATGGGTACACACTGAGGAGACACTTGTGGGAGCTACTGGGACTAAAACTGAGCTTCCCTACGCACAGGGAAGCAAGAGAAATGATGATTTCATCAAGCCAAGTTACATACTCAGAATCTGTACTACTGCGCAAATAGGCATGTCTCTGTAGGCAAAAAACTCATTTCTGACAAAGTTGGCCAAATGCATTCCAGAAGTGTGCAACTTGTTCCATGAGTTAGAAAACGTCGAGAAACGGTAGTTTCTGCTAGCGCTGTGCTTCTACACATGTATTTGCTGAACGGTGAAAGCGCACAGTAATGCACTTTTCTCCCAGCAAATACACTGTTTCTAAGGAACTGGTAACCCACTGAGGAGACACTTGTGGGAGCTACCGTGACTAAAACTGAGCTTCCCTACGCACAGGGAAGCAAGAGAAATGCTGATTTCATCAAGCCCAGTTACATACTCAGAATCTGTACTACTGCGCAAATAGACATGTCTCTGTTGGCAAAAAACTCATTTCTGACAAAGTTGCCCAAATGCATCTCAGAAGTGTGCCACTTGTTCCCTGAGTTAGAAAACGTCGAGAAACGTTCGTTTCTGCTAGCGCTGTGCTTCTACACATGTATTTGCTGAGCGGTGAACGCGCACACTAATGCACTTTTCTCCCAGCTAATACACTGTTTCTAAGGAACTGGGAACACACTGAGGAGACACTTGTGGGAGCTACTGTGACTGAAACTGAGCTTCCCTACGCACAGGGAAGCAAGAGAAATGCTGATGTCATCAAGCCCAGTTACATATTCAGAATCTGTACTACTGCGCAAATAGGCATGTCTACGTAGGCAAAAAACTCATTTCTGACAAAGTTGCCCAAATGCATCTCAGAAGAGTGCCACTTGTTCCCTGAGTTAGAAAACGTCGAGAAACATTCGTTGCTGCTAGCGCTGTGCTTCTACACATGTATTTGCTGAACGGTGAAAGCGCAGAGTAATGCACTTTTCTCCCAGCAAATACACTGTTTCTAAGGAAATGGGAACACACGGAGGAGACACTTGTGGGAGCTACTGTGACTAAAACTGAGCTTCCCTACGCACAGGGAAGCAAGAGAAATGCTGATTTCATCAAGCCCAGTTACATACTCAGAATCTGTACTACTGCGCAAATAGGCATGTCTCTGTAGGCAAAAAACTCATTTCTGACAAAGTTGCCCAAATGCATCTCAGAAGTGTGCCACTTGTTCCCTGAGTTAGAAAACGTCGAGAAACGTTCGTTTCTGCTAGCGCTGTGCTTCTACACATGTATTTGCTGAACGGTGAAAGCGCACAGTAATGCACTTTTCTCCCAGCAAATACACTGTTTCTAAGGAAATGGGAACACACTGAGGAGACACTTGTGGGAGCTACTGTGACTAAAACTGAGCTTCCCTACGCACAGGGAAGCAAGCGAAATGCTGATTTCATCAAGCCCAGTTACATACTCAGTATCTGTACTACTGCGCATATAGGCATGTCTCTGTAGGCAAAAAACTCATTTTTGAGAAAGTTACCGAACTGCATCTCAGAAGTGTGCAACTTGTTCCCTGAGTTAGAAAACGTCGAGAAACGTTCGTTACTGCTAGCGCTGTGCTTCTACACATGTATTTGCTGAACGGTGAAAGCGCACAGTAATGCACTTTTCTCCCAGCAAATACACTGTTTCTAAAGAAATGGGAACACACTGAGGAGACACTTGTGGGAGCTACTGTGAGTAAAACTGAGCTTCCCTACGCACAGGGAAGCAAGAGAAATGCTGATTTCATCAAGCCCAGTTACATACTCAGTATCTGTAGTACTGCGCAAATAGGCATGTCTCTTTAGGCAAAAAACTCATTTCTGACAAAGTTGCCCAAATGCATCTCAGAAGTGTGCAACTTGTTCCCTGAGTTAGAAAACGTCGAGAAACGGTCGTTTCTGCTAGCGCTGTGCTTCTACACATGTATTTGCTGAACGGTGAAAGCGCACAGTAATGCACTTTTCTCCCAGCAAATACACTGTTTCTAAGGAAATGGGAACACACTGAGGAGACACTTGTGGGAGCTACTGTGACTAAAACTGAGCTTCCCTACGCACAGGGAAGCAAGAGAAATGCTGATTTCATCAAGCCCAGTTACATACTCAGAATCTGTACTACTGCGCAAATAGGCATGTCTCTTTAGGCAAAAAACTCATTTCTGACAAAGTTGCCCAAATGCATCTCAGAAGTGTGCCACTTGTTCCCTGAGTTAGAAAACATCGAGAAACGGTCATTTCAGCTAGCGCTGTGCTTCTACACATGTATTTGCTGAACGGTGAAAGCGCACAGTAATGCACTTTTCTCCCAGCAAATACACTGTTTCTAAGGAAATGGGAAAACACTGAGGAGACACTTGTGGGAGCTACTGTGCCTAAAACTGAGCTTCCCTACGCACAGGGAAGGAAGAGAAATGCTGATTTCATCAAGCCCAGTTACATACTCAGAATCTGTACTACTGCGCAAATAGGCATGTCTCTGTGTAGGCAAAAAACTCATTTCTGACAAAGTTGCCCAAATGCATCTCAGAAGTGTGCAACTTGTTCCCTGAGTTAGAAAACGTCGAGAAACGTTCGTTTCTTCTAGCGATGTGCTTCTACACATGTATTTGCTGAACGGTGAAAGCGCACAGTAATGCACTTTTCTCCCAGCAAATACACTGTTTCTAAGGAACTGGGAACACACCGAGGAGACAGTTGTGGGAGCTACTGTGACTAAAACTGAGCTTCCCTACGCACAGGGAAGCAAGAGAAATGCTGATTTCATCAAGCCCAGTTATATACTCAGAATCTGTACTACTGCGCAAATAGGCATGTCTCTTTAGGCAAAAAACTCATTTCTGACAATGTTGCCCAAATGCATCTCAGAAGTGTGCCACTTGTTCCCTGAGTTAGAAAATGTCGAGAAACGGTCGTTTCAGCGAGCGCTGTGCTTCTACACATGTATTTGCTGAACGGTGAAAGCGCACAGTAATGCACTTTTCTCCCAGCAAATACACTGTTTCTAAGGAACTGGGAACACACTGAGGAGACACTTGTGGGAGCTACTGTGACTAAAACTGAGCTTCCCTACGCACAGGGAAGCAAGAGAAATGCTGATTTCATCAAGCCCAGTTACATACTCAGAATCTGTACTACTGCGCAAATAGGCATGTCTCTTTAGGCAAAAAACTCATTTCTGACAAAGTTGCCCAAATGCATCTCAGAAGTGTGCAACTTGTTCCCTGAGTTAGAAAACGTCAAGAAACGGTCGTTTCTGCTAGCGCTGTGCTTCTACACATGTATTTGCTGAACGTTGAAAGCGCACAGTAATGCACTTTTTTCCCAACAAATACATTGTTTCTAAAAAAATGGCAACACACTGAGGAGACACTTGTGGGAGCTACTGTGACTAAAACTGTGCTTCCCGACGCACAGGGAAGCAAGAGAAATGCTGATTTCATCAAGCCCAGTTACATACTCAGAATCTGTACTACTGCGCTAAAAGGCATGTCTCTTTAGGCAAAAAACTCATTTCTGACAAAGTTGCCCAAATGCATCTCAGAAGTGTGCCACTTGTTCCCTGAGTTAGAAAACATCGAGAAACGGTCATTTCAGCGAGCGCTGTGCTTCTACACATGTATTTGCTGAACGGTGAAAGCGCACAGTAATGCACTTTTCTCCCAGCAAATACACTGTTTCTAAGGAACTGGGAACACACTGAGGAGACACTTGTGGGAGCTACTGTGACTAAAACTGAGCTTCCCTACGCACAGGGAAACAAGAGAATGCTGATTTCATCAAGCCCAGTTACCTACTCAGAATCTGTACTACTGCGCAAATGGGCATGTCTTTGTAGGCAAAAAACTCATTTCTGACAAAGTTGGCCAAATGCATCCCAGAAGTGTGTAACTTGTTCCATGAGTTAGAAAACGTCGAGAAACGTTCGTTTCTGCTAGCGCTGTGCTTCTACACATGTATTTGCTGAGCGGTGAAAGCGCACAGTAATGCACTTTACTCCCAGCAAATACACTGTTTCTAAGGAAATGGGAACACACGGAGGAGACACTTGTGGGAGCTACTGTGACTAAAACTGAGCTTCCCTACGCACAGGGAAGCAAGAGAAATGCTGATGTCATCAAGCCCAGTTACATATTCAGAATCTGTACTACTGCGCAAATAGGCATGTCTACGTAGGCAAAAAACTCATTTCTGACAAAGTTGCCCAAATGCATCTCAGAAGAGTGCCACTTGTTCCCTGAGTTAGAAAACGTCGAGAAACATTCGTTGCTGCTAGCGCTGTGCTTCTACACATGTATTTGCTGAACGGTGAAAGCGCAGAGTAATGCACTTTTCTCCCAGCAAATACACTGTTTCTAAGGAAATGGGAACACGCGGAGGAGACACTTGTGGGAGCTACTGTGACTAAAACTGAGCTTCCCTACGCACAGGGAAGCAAGAGAAATGCTGATTTCATCAAGCCCAGTTACATACTCAGAATCTGTACTACTGCGCAAATAGGCATGTCTCTGTAGGCAAAAAACTCATTTCTGACAAAGTTGCCCAAATGCATCTCAGAAGTGTGCCACTTGTTCCCTGAGTTAGAAAATGTCGAGAAACGGTCGTTTCAGCTAGCGCTGTGCTTCTACACATGTATTTGCTGAACGGTGAAAGCGCACAGTAATGCACTTTTCTCCCAGCAAATACACTGTTTCTAAGGAAATGGGAACACACTGAGGAGACACTTGTGGGAGCTACTGTGACTAAAACTGAGCTTCCCTACGCACAGGGAAGCAAGCGAAATGCTGATTTCATCAAGCCCAGTTACATACTCAGTATCTGTACTACTGCGCATATAGGCATGTCTCTGTAGGCAAAAAACTCATTTTTGAGAAAGTTACCGAACTGCATCTCAGAAGTGTGCAACTTGTTCCCTGAGTTAGAAAACGTCGAGAAACGTTCGTTACTGCTAGCGCTGTGCTTCTACACATGTATTTGCTGAACGGTGAAAGCGCACAGTAATGCACTTTTCTCCCAGCAAATACACTGTTTCTAAAGAAATGGGAACACACTGAGGAGACACTTGTGGGAGCTACTGGGACTAAAACTGAGCTTCCCTACGCACAGGGAAGCAAGAGAAATGCTGATTTCATCAAGCCCAGTTACATACTCAGAATCTGTACTACTGCGCAAATAGGCATGTCTCTCTGTAGGCAAAAAACTCATTTCTGACAAAGTTGCCCAAATGCATCTCAGAAGTGTGCAACTTGTTCCCTGAGTTAGAAAACGTCGAGAAACGTTCGTTTCTTCTAGCGATGTGCTTCTACACATGTATTTGCTGAACGGTGAAAGCGCACAGTAATGCACTTTTCTCCCAGCAAATACACTGTTTCTAAGGAACTGGGAACACACTGAGGAGACACTTGTGGGAGCTACTGTGACTAAAACTGTGCTTCCCGACGCACAGGGAAGCAAGAGAAATGCTGATTTCATCAAGCCCAGTTACATACTCAGAATCTGTACTACTGCGCAAATGGGCATGTCTCTGTAGGCAAAAAACTCATTTCTGACAAAGTTGGCCAAATGCATCCCAGAAGTGTGCAACTTGTTCCATGAGTTAGAAAACGTCGAGAAACGGTCGTTTCTGCTAGCGCTGTGCTTCTACACATGTATTTGCTGAACGGTGAAAGCGCACAGTAATGCACTTTTCTCCCAGCAAATACACTGTTTCTAAGGAAATGGGAACACACTGAGGAGACACTTGTGGGAGCTACTGTGACTAAAACTGAGCTTCCCTACACACAGGGAAGCAAGAGAAATGCTGATTTCATCAAGCCCAGTTACATACTCAGAATCTGTACTACTGCGCAAATAGACATGTCTCTGTAGGCAAAAAACTCATTTCTGACAAAGTTGCCCAAATGCATCTCAGAAGTGTGCCACTTGTTCCCTGAGTTAGAAAACGTCGAGAAACGTTCGTTTCTGCTAGCGCTGTGCTTCTACACATGTATTTGCTGAGCGGTGAAAGCGCACAGTAATGCACTTTACTCCCAGCAAATACACTGTTTCTAAGGAAATGGGAACACACGGAGGAGACACTTGTGGGAGCTACTGTGACTAAAACTGAGCTTCCCTACGCACAGGGAAGCAAGAGAAATGCTGATTTCATCAAGCCCAGTGACATACTCAGAATCTGTACTACTGCGCAAATAGGCATGTCTCTGTAGGCAAAAAACTCATTTCTGACAAAGTTGCCCAAATGCATCTCAGAAGTGTGCCACTTGTTCCCTGAGTTAGAAAACGTCGAGAAACGTTCGTTTCTGCTAGCGCTGTGCTTCTACACATGTATTTGCTGAACGGTGAAAGCGCACAGTAATGCACTTTTCTCCCAGCAAATACACTGTTTCTAAGGAAATGGGAACACACTGAGGAGATACTTGTGGCAGCTACTGTGACTTAAACTGAGCTTCCCTACGCACAGGGAAGCAAGAGAAATGATGATTTCATCAAGCCAAGTTACATACTCAGAATCTGTAGTACTGTGCAAATAGGCATGTCTCTGTAGGCAAAAAACTCATTTGTGACAAAGTTGCCCAAATGCATCTCAGAAGTGTGCAACTTGTTCCCTGAGTTAGAAAACGTCGAGAAACGTTCGTTTCTGCTAGCGCTGTGCTTCTACACATGTATTTGCTGAGCGGTGAAAGCGCACAGTAATGCACTTTTCTCCCAGCAAATACACTGTTTCTAAGGAAATGGGAACACACGGAGGAGACACTTGTGGGAGCTACTGTGACTAAAACTGAGCTTCCCTACGCACAGGGAAGCAAGAGAAATGCTGATTTCATCAAGCCCAGTTACATACTCAGAATCTGTACTACTGCGCAAATAGGCATGTCTCTGTAGGCAAAAAACTCATTTCTGACAAAGTTGCCCAAATGCATCTCAGAAGTGTGCCACTTGTTCCCTGAGTTAGAAAACGTCGAGAAACGTTCGTTTCTGCTAGCGCTGTGCTTCTACACATGTATTTGCTGAACGGTGAAAGCGCACAGTAATGCACTTTTCTCCCAGCAAATACACTGTTTCTAAGGAAATGGGAACACACTGAGGAGATACTTGTGGCAGCTACTGTGACTTAAACTGAGCTTCCCTACGCACAGGGAAGCAAGAGAAATGCTGATTTCATCAAGCCCAGTTACATACTCAGTATCTGTACTACTGCGCAAATAGGCATGTCTCTGTAGGCAAAAAACTCATATTTGAGAAAGTTACCGAAATGCATCTCAGAAGTGTGCAACTTGTTCCCTGAGTTAGAAAACGTCGAGAAACGTTCGTTACTGCTAGCGCTGTGCTTCTACACATGTATTTGCTGAACGGTGAAAGCGCACAGTAATGCACTTTTCTCCCAGCAAATACACTGTTTCTAAAGAAATGGGAACACACTGAGGAGACACTTGTGGGAGCTACTGTGACTAAAACTGAGCTTCCCTACGCACAGGGAAGCAAGAGAAATGCTGATTTCATCAAGCCCAGTTACATACTCAGAATCTGTACTACTGCGCAAATAGTCATGTCTCTGTAGGCAAAAAACTCATTTTTGAGAAAGTTACCAAAATCCATCTCTGAAGTGTGCAACTTTTTCCCTGAGTTAGAAAACGTCGAGAAACGTTCGTTACTGCTAGCGCTGTGATTCTACACATGTATTTGCTGAACGGTGAAAGCGCACAGTAATGCACTTTTCTCCCAGCAAATACACTGTTTCTAAAGAAATGGAAACACACTGAGGAGACACTTGTGGGAGCTACTGTGACTAAAACTGAGCTTCCCTACGCACAGGGAAGCAAGAGAAATGCCGATTTCATCAAGCCCAGTTACATACTCAGAATCTGTACTACTGCGCAAATAGGCATGTCTCTTTAGGCAAAAAACCCATTTCTGACAAAGTTGCCCAAATGCATCTCAGAAGTGTGCAACTTGTTCCCTGAGTTAGAAAACGTCGAGAAACGGTCGTTTCTGCTAGCGCTGTGCTTCTACACATGTATTTGCTGAACGGTGAAAGCGCACAGTAATGCACTTTTCTCCCAGCAAATACACTGTTTCTAAGGAAATGGGAACACACTGAGGAGACACTTGTGGGAGCTACTGTGACTAAAACTGAGCTTCCCTACGCACAGGGAAGCAAGAGAAATGCTGATTTCATCAAGCCCAGTTACATACTCAGTATCTGTACTACTGCGCAAATAGGCATGTTTCTGTAGGCAAAAAACTCATATTTGAGAAAGTTACCGAAATGCATCTCAGAAGTTTGCAACTTGTTCCCTGTGTTAGAAAACGTCGAGAAACGTTCGTTACTTCTACCGCTGTGCTTCTACACATGTATTTGCTGAACGGTGAAAGCGCACAGTAATGCACTTTTCTCCCAGCAAATACACTGTTTCTAAAGAAATGGGAACACACTGAGGAGACACTTGTGGGAGCTACTGTGACTAAAACTGAGCTTCCCTACGCACAGGGAAGCAAGAGAAATGCTGATTTCATCAAGCCCAGTTACATACTCAGAATCTGTACTACTGCGCAATAGTCTTGTCTCTGTAGGCAAAAAACTCATTTTTGAGAAAGTTACCAAAATCCATCTCTGAAGTGTGCAACTTTTTCCCTGAGTTAGAAAACGTCGAGAAACGTTCGTTACTGCTAGCGCTGTGATTCTACACATGTATTTGCTGAACGGTGAAAGCGCACAGTAATGCACTTTTCTCCCAGCAAATACACTGTTTCTAAAGAAATGGAAACACACTGAGGAGACACTTGTGGGAGCTACTGTGACTAAAACTGAGCTTCCCTACGCACAGGGAAGCAAGAGAAATGCCGATTTCATCAAGCCCAGTTACATACTCAGAATCTGTACTACTGCGCAAATAGGCATGTCTCTTTAGGCAAAAAACCCATTTCTGACAATGTTGCCCAAATGCATCTCAGAAGTGTGCAACTTGTTCCCTGAGTTAGAAAACGTCGAGAAACGGTCGTTTCTGCTAGCGCTGTGCTTCTACACATGTATTTGCTGAACGGTGAAAGCGCACAGTAATGCACTTTTCTCCCAGCAAATACACTGTTTCTAAGGAAATGGGAACACACTGAGGAGACACTTGTGGGAGCTACTGTGACTAAAACTGAGCTTCCCTACGCACAGGGAAGAAAGAGAAATGCTGATTTCATCAAGCCCAGTTACATACTCAGAATCTGTACTACTCCGCAAATAGGCATGTCTCTGTAGGCAAAAAACTCATTTTTGAGAAAGTTACCCAAATGCATCTCAGAAGTGTGCAACTTGTTCCCTGAGTTAGAAAACGTCGAGAAACGTTCGTTTCTGCTAGCGCTGTGCTTCTACACATGTATTTGCTGAACGGTGAAAGCGCACAGTAATGCACTTTTCTCCCAGCAAATACACTGTTTCTAAGAAAATGGGAACACACTGAGGAGACACTTGTGGGAGCTACTGTGACTAAAACTGAGCTTCCCTACGCACAGGGAAGCAAGAGAAATGCTGACGTCATCAAGCCCAGTTACATACTCAGAATCTGTACTACTGCGCAAATAGGCATGTCTCTTTAGGCAAAAAACTCATTTCTGACAATGTTGCCCAAATGCATCTCAGAAGTGTGCAACTTGTTCCCTGAGTTAGAAAACGTCGAGAAACGGTCGTTTCTGCTAGCGCTGTGCTTCTACACATGTATTTGCTGAACGGTGAAAGCGCACAGTAATGCACTTTTCTCCCAGCAAATACACTGTTTCTAAGGAAATGGGAACACACTGAGGAGACACTTGTGGGAGCTACTGTGACTAAAACTGAGCTTCCCTACGCACAGGGAAGCAAGAGAAATGCTGATTTCATCAAGCCCAGTTATATACTCAGAATCTGTACTACTGCGCAAATAGGCATGTCTCTTTAGGCAAAAAACTCATTTCTGACAATGTTGCCCAAATGCATCTCAGAAGTGTGCAACTTGTTCCCTGAGTTAGAAAACGTGGAGAAACGGTCGTTTCAGCTAGCGCTGTGCTTCTACACATGTATTTGCTGAACGGTGAAAGCACACAGTAATGCACTTTTCTCCCAGCAAATACACTGTTTCTAAGGAACTGGGAACACACTGAGGAGACACTTGTGGGAGCTACTGTGACTAAAACTGAGCTTCCCTACGCACAGGGAAGCAAGAGAAATGCTGATTTCATCAAGCCCAGTTACATACTCAGTATCTGTACTACTGCGCAAATAGGCATGTCTCTGTAGGCAAAAAACTCATTTTTGAGAAAGTTACCGAAATGCATCTCAGAAGTGTGCAACTTGTTCCCTGAGTTAGAAAACGTCGAGAAACGTTCGTTACTGCTAGCGCTGTGCTTCTACACATGTATTTGCTGAACGGTGAAAGCGCACAGTAATGCACTTTTCTCCCAGCAAATACACTGTTTCTAAAGAAATGGGAACACACTGAGGAGACACTTGTGGGAGCTACTGTGACTAAAACTGAGCTTCCCTACGCACAGGGAAGCAAGAGAAATGCTGATTTCATCAAGCTCAGTTACATACTCAGAATCTGTACTACTGCGCAAATAGTCATGTCTCTGTAGGCAAAAAACTCATTTTTGAGAAAGTTACCAAAATCCATCTCAGAAGTGTGCAACTTTTTCCCTGAGTTAGAAAACGTCGAGAAACGTTCGTTACTGCTAGCGCTGTGATTCTACACATGTATTTGCTGAACGGTGAAAGCGCACAGTAATGCACTTTTCTCCCAGCAAATACACTGTTTCTAAAGAAATGGAAACACACTGAGGAGACACTTGTGGGAGCTACTGTGACTAAAACTGAGCTTCCCTACGCACAGGGAAGCAAGAGAAATGCTGATTTCATCAAGCCCAGTTACATACTCAGAATCTGTACTACTGCGCAAATAGGCATGTCTCTGTAGGCAAAAAACTCATTTCTGACAAAGTTGCCCAAATGCATCCCAGAAGTGTGCAACTTGTTCCATGAGTTAGAAAACGTCGAGAAACGGTCGTTTCTGCTAGCGCTGTGCTTCTACACATGTATTTGCTGAACGGTGAAAGCGCACAGTAATGCAGTTTTCTCCCAGCAAATACACTGTTTCTAAGGAAATGGGAACACACTGAGGAGACACTTGTGGGAGCTACTGTGACTAAAACTGAGCTTCCCTACGCACAGGGAAGCAAGAGAAATGCTGATTTCATCAAGCCCAGTTACATACTCAGAATCTGTACTACTGCACAAATAGACATGTCTCTGTAGGCAAAAAACTCATTTCTGACAAAGTTGCCCAAATGCATCTCAGAAGTGTGCCACTTGTTCCCTGAGTTAGAAAACGTCGAGAAACGGTCGTTTCTGCTAGTGCTGTGCTTCTACACATGTATTTGCTGAACGGTGAAAGCGCACAGTAATGCACTTTTCTCCCAGCAAATACACTGTTTCTAAGGAAATGGGAACACACTGAGGAGACACTTGTGGGAGCTACTGGGACTAAAACTGAGCTTCCCTACGCACAGGGAAGCAAGAGAAAGGCTGATTTCATCAAGCCAAGTTACATACTCAGAATCTGTACTACTGTGCAAATAGGCATGTCTCTGTAGGCAAAAAACTCATTTTTGAGAAAGTTACCCAAATGCATCTCAGAAGTGTGCAACTTGTTCCCTGAGTTAGAAAACGTCGAGAAACGGTCGTTTCAGCTAGCGCTGTGCTTCTACACATGTATTTGCTGAACGGTGAAAGCGCACAGTAATGCACTTTTCTCCCAGCAAATACACTGTTTCTAAGGAAATGGGAACACACTGAGGAGACACTTGTGGGAGCTACTGGGACTAAAACTGAGCTTCCCTACGCACAGGGAAGAAAGAGAAATGCTGATTTCATCAAGCCCAGTTACATACTCAGAATCTGTACTACTGCGCAAATAGGCATGTCTCTGTAGGCAAAAAACTCATTTTTGAGAAAGTTACCCAAATGCATCTCAGAAGTGTGCAACTTGTTCCCTGAGTTAGAAAACGTTGAGAAACCTTCGTTTCTGCTAGCGCTGTGCTTCTACACATGTATTTGCTGAACGGTGAAAGCACACAGTAATGCACTTTTCTCCCAGCAAATACACTGTTTCTAAGGAAATGGGAACACTCGGAGGAGACACTTGTGGGAGCTACTGGGACTAAAACTGAGCTTCCCTACGCACAGGGAAGCAAGAGAAATGCTGATTTCATCAAGTCCAGTTACATACTCAGAATCTGTACTACTGCGCAAATAGGCATGTCTCTGTAGGCAAAAAACTCATTTCTGACAAAGTTGCCCAAATGCATCTCAGAAGTGTGCAACTTGTTCCCTGAGTTAGAAAACGTCGAGAAACGTTCGTTTCTGCTAGCGCTGTGCTTCTACACATGTATTTGCTGAACGGTGAAAGCGCACAGTAATGCACTTTTCTCCCAGCAAATACACTGTTTCTAAGGAAATGGGAACACACTGAGGAGACACTTGTGGGAGCTACTGTGACTAAAACTGAGCTTCCCTACGCACAGGGAAGCAAGAGAAATGCTGATTTCATCAAGCCCAGTTACATACTCAGAATCTGTACTACTGCACAAATAGGCATGTCTCTGTAGGCAAAAAACTCATTTCTGACAAAGCTGCCAAAATGCATCTCAGAAGTGTGCAACTTGTTCCCTTAGTTCGAAAACGTCGAGAAACGGTCGTTTCTGCTAGCGCTGTGCTTCTACACATGTATTTGCTGAACGGTGCAAGCGCACAGTAATGCACTTTTCTCCCAGCAAATACACTGTTTCTAAGGAAATGGGAACACACTGAGGAGACACTTGTGGGAGCTACTGTGACTAAAACTGAGCTTCCCTACGCACAGGGAAGCAAGAGAAATGCTGATTTCATCAAGCCCAGTTACATACTCAGAATCTGTACTACTGCGTAAATAGGCATGTCTCTGTAGGCAAAAAACTCATTTCTGACAAAGTTGCCCAAATGCATCTCAGAAGTGTGCAACTTGTTCCCTGAGTTAGAAAACGTCGAGAAACGGTCGTTTCTGCTAGTGCTGTGCTTCTACACATGTATTTGCTGAACGGTGAAAGCGCACAGTAATGCACTTTTCTCCCAGCAAATACACTGTTTCTAAGGAAATGGGAACACACTGAGGAGACACTTGTGGGAGCTACTGGGACTAAAACTGAGCTTCCCGACGCACAGGGAAGCAAGAGAAAGGCTGATTTCATCAAGCCAAGTTACATACTCAGAATCTGTACTACTGTGCAAATAGGCATGTCTCTGTAGGCAAAAAACTCATTTTTGAGAAAGTTACCCAAATGCATCTCAGAAGTGTGCAACTTGTTCCCTGAGTTAGAAAACGTCGAGAAACGTTCGTTTCTGCTAGCGCTGTGCTTCTACACATGTATTTGCTGAACGGTAAAAGCGCACAGTAATGCACTTTTCTCCCAGCAAATACACTGCTTCTAAGGAAATGGGAACACACTGAGGAGACACTTGTGGGAGCTACTGGGACTAAAACTGAGCTTCCCTACGCACAGTGAAGCAAGAGAAATGCTGATTTCATCAAGCCCAGTTAGATACTCAGAATCTGTACTACTGCGCAAATAGGCATGTCTCTGTAGGCAAAAAACTCATTTCTGACAAAGTTGCCCAAATGCATCTCAGAAGTCTGCCACTTGTTCCCTGAGTTAGAAAACGTCGAGAAACGGTCGTTTCAGCTAGCGCTGTGCTTCTACACATGTATTTGCTGAACGGTGAAAGCGCACAGTAATGCACTTTTCTCCCAGGAAATACACTGTTTCTTTGGAAATGGGAACACACTGAGGAGACACTTGTGGGAGCTACTGGGACTAAAACTGAGCTTCCCTACGCACAGGGAAGAAAGAGAAATGCTGATTTCATCAAGCCCAGTTACATACTCAGAATCTGTACTACTGCGCAAATAGGCATGTCTCTGTAGGCAAAAAACTCATTTTTGAGAAAGTTACCCAAATGCATCTCAGAAGTGTGCAACTTGTTCCCTGAGTTAGAAAACGTTGAGAAACCTTCGTTTCTGCTAGCGCTGTGCTTCTACACATGTATTTGCTGAACGGTGAAAGCGCACAGTAATGCACTTTTCTCCCAGCAAATACACTGTTTCTAAGGAAATGGGAACACACGGAGGAGACACTTGTGGGAGCTACTGGGACTAAAACTGAGCTTCCCTACGCACAGGGAAGCAAGAGAAATGCTGATTTCATCAAGTCCAGTTACATACTCAGAATCTGTACTACTGCGCAAATAGGCATGTCTCTGTAGGCAAAAAACTCATTTCTGACAAAGTTGCCCAAATGCATCTCAGAAGTGTGCAACTTGTTCCCTGAGATAGAAAACGTCGTGAAACGTTCGTTTCTGCTAGCGCTGTGCTTCTACACATGTATTTGCTGAACGGTGAAAGCGCACAGTAATGCACTTTTCTCCCAGCAAATACACTGTTTCTAAGGAAATGGGAACACACTGAGGAGACACTTGTGGGAGCTACTGTGACTAAAACTGAGCTTCCCTACGCACAGGGAAGCAAGAGAAATGCTGATTTCATCAAGCCCAGTTACATACTCAGAATCTGTACTACTGCACAAATAGGCATGTCTCTGTAGGCAAAAAACTCATTTCTGACAAAGCTGCCCAAATGCATCTCAGAAGTGTGCAACTTGTTCCCTTAGTTCGAAAACGTCGAGAAACGGTCGTTTCTGCTAGCGCTGTGCTTCTACACATGTATTTGCTGAACGGTGCAAGCGCACAGTAATGCACTTTTCTCCCAGCAAATACACTGTTTCTAAGGAAATGGGAACACACTGAGGAGACACTTGTGGGAGCTACTGTGACTAAAACTGAGCTTCCCTACGCACAGGGAAGCAAGAGAAATGCTGATTTCATCAAGCCCAGTGACATACTCAGAATCTGTACTACTGCGTAAATAGGCATGTCTCTGTAGGCAAAAAACTCATTTCTGACAAAGTTGCCCAAATGCATCTCAGAAGTGTGCCACTTGTTCCCTGAGTTAGAAAACGTCGAGAAACGTTCGTTTCTGCTAGCGCTGTGCTTCTACACATGTATTTGCTGAACGGTGAAAGCGCACAGTAATGCACTTTTCTCCCAGCAAATACACTGTTTCTAAGGAAATGGGAACACACTGAGGAGACACTTGTGGGAGCTACTGTGACTAAAACTGAGCTTCCCTACGCACAGGGAAGCAAGAGAAATGCTGATTTCATCAAGCCCAGTTACATACTCAGAATCTGTACTACTGCACAAATAGGCATGTCTCTGTAGGCAAAAAACTCATTTCTGACAAAGCTGCCCAAATGCATCTCAGAAGTGTGCAACTTGTTCCCTTAGTTCGAAAACGTCGAGAAACGGTCGTTTCTGCTAGCGCTGTGCTTCTACACATGTATTTGCTGAACGGTGCAAGCGCACAGTAATGCACTTTTCTCCCAGCAAATACACTGTTTCTAAGGAAATGGGAACACACTGAGGAGACACTTGTGGGAGCTACTGTGACTAAAACTGAGCTTCCCTACGCACAGGGAAGCAAGAGAAATGCTGATTTCATCAAGCCCAGTTACATACTCAGAATCTGTACTACTGCGCAAATAGGCATGTCTCTGTAGGCAAAAAACTCATTTCTGACAAAGCTGCCCAAATGCATCTCAGAAGTGTGCAACTTGTTCCCTTAGTTCGAAAACGTCGAGAAACGGTTGTTTCTGCTAGCGCTGTGCTTCTACACATGTATTTGCTGAACGATGAAGCGCGCACAGTAATGCACGTTTCTCCCAGCAAATACACTGTTTCTAAGGAACTGGGAACCCACTGAGGAGACACTTGTGGGAGCTACTGTGACTAAAACTGAGCTTCCCTACGCACAGGGAAGCAAGAGAAATGCTGATTTCATCAAGCCCAGTTACATACTCAGAATCTGTACTACTGCGCAAATAGTCATGTCTCTGTAGGCAAAAAACTCATTTTTGAGAAAGTTACCAAAATCCATCTCAGAAGTGTGCAACTTTTTCCCTGAGTTAGAAAACGTCGAGAAACGTTCGTTACTGCTTGCGCTGTGATTCTACACATGTATTTGCTAAACGGTGAAAGCGCACAGTAATGCACTTTTCTCCCAGCAAATACACTGTTTCTAAAGAAATGGCAACACACTGAGGAGACACTTGTGGGAGCTACTGTGTCTCAAACTGAGCTTCCCTACGCACAGGGAAGCAAGAGAATGCTGATTTCATCAAGCCCAGTTACCTACTCAGAATCTGTACTACTGCGCAAATAGGCATGTCTCTGTAGGCAAAAAACTCATTTCTGACAAAGTTGCCCAAATGCATCCCAGAAGTGTGCAACTTATTCCATGAGTTAGAAAACGTCGAGAAACGGTCGTTTCTGCTAGCGCTGTGCTTCTACACATGTATTTGCTGAACGGTGAAAGCGCACAGTAATGCACTTTTCTCCCAGCAAATACACTGTTTCTAAGGAAATGGGACCACACTGAGGAGACACTTGTGAGAGCTACTGTGACTAAAACTGAGCTTCCCTACGCACAGGGAAGCAAGAGAAATGCTGATTTCATCAAGCCCAGTTACATACTCAGAATCTGTACTACTGCGCAAATAGACATGTCTCTGTAGGCAAAAAACTCATTTCTGACAAAGTTGCCCAAATGCATCTCAGAAGTGTGCAACTTGTTCCCTAAGTTAGAAAACGTTGAGAAACGTTCGTTTCTGCTAGCGCTGTGCTTCTACACATGTATTTGCTGAACGGTGAAAGCGCACAGTCATAAACTTTTCTGCCAGCAAATACACTGTTTCTAAGGAAATGGGAACACACTGAGGAGACACTTGTGGGAGCTACTGGGACTAAAACTGAGCTTCCCTACGCACAGGGAAGCAAGAGACAGGCTGATTTCATCAAGCCCAGTTACATACTCAGAATCTGTACTACTGCGCAAATAGGCATGTCTCTGTAGGCAAAAAACTCATTTCTGACTAAGTTGCCCAAATACATCTCAGAAGTGTGCAACTTGTTCCCTGAGTTAGAAAACGTCGAGAAACGGTCGTTTCTGCTAGCGCTGTGCTTCTACACATGTATTTGCTGAACGGTGAAAGCACACAGTAATGCACTTTTCTCCCAGCAAATACACTGTTTCTAAGGAAATGGTAACACACTGAGGAGACACTTGTGGGAGGTACTGTGACTAAAACTGAGCTTCCCTACGCACAGGGAAGCAAGAGAAATGCTGATTTCATCAAGCCCAGTTACATACTCAGAATCTGTACTACTGTGCAAATAGGCATGTCTCTGTAGGCAAAAAACTCATTTCTGACAAAGTTGCCCAAATGCATCTCAGAAGTGTGCAACTTGTTCCCTGAGTTAGAAAACATTGAGAAACGTTCGTTTCTGCTAGCGCTGTGCTTCTACACATGTATTTGCTGAACGGTGAAAGCGCACAGTAATGCACTTTTCTGCCAGCAAATACACTGTTTCTAAGGAAATGGGAACATACTGAGGAGACACTTGTGGGAGCTACTGGGACTAAAACTGAGCTTCCCTACGCACAGGGAAGCAAGAGAAAGGCTGATTTTATCAAGCCCAGTTACATACTCAGAATCTGTACTACTGCGCAAATAGGCATGTCTCTGTAGGCAAAAAACTCATATCTGACAAAGTTGCCCAAATGCATCTCAGAAGTGTGCAACTTGTTCCCTGAGTTAGAAAACGTCGAGAAACGTTCGTTTCTGCTAGCGCTGTGCTTCTACACATGTATTTGCTGAACGGTGAAAGCGCAGAGTAATGCACTTTTCTCCCAGCAAATACACTGTTTCTAAAGAAATGGGAACACACTGAGGAGACACTAGTGGGAGCTACTGTGGTAAAACTGAGCTTCCCTACGCACAGGGAAGCAAGAGAAATGCTGATTTCATCAAGCCCAGTTACATACTCAGAATCTGTACTACTGCGCAAATAGGCATGTCTCTGTAGGCAAAAAACTCATTTCTGACAAAGTTGCCCAAATGCATCTCAGAAGTGTGCAACTTGTTCCCTGAGATAGAAAACGTCGTGAAACGTTCGTTTCTGCTAGTGATGTGATTCTACACATGTATTTGCTGAACGGTGAAAGCGCACAGTAATGCACTTTTCTCCCAGCAAATATACTGTTTCTAAGGAACTGGGAACACACTGAGGAGACACTTGTGGGAGCTACTGTGACTAAAACTGAGCTTCCCTACGCACAGGGAAGCAAGAGAAATGCTGATTTCATCAAGCCCAGTTACATATTCAGAATCTGTACTACTGCGCAAATAGGCATGTCTCTGTAGGCAAAAAACTCATTTCTGACAAAGTTGCCCAAATGCATCTCAGAAGTGTGCCACTTGTTCCCTGAGTTAGAAAACGTCGAGAAACGTTCGTTTCTGCTAGCGCTGTGCTTCTACACATGTATTTGCTGAACGGTGAAAGCGCACAGTGATGCACTTTTCTCCCAGCAAATACACTGTTTCTAAGGAAATGGGTACACACTGAGGAGACACTTGTGGGAGCTACTGGGACTAAAACTGAGCTTCCCTACGCACAGGGAAGCAAGAGAAATGATGATTTCATCAAGCCAAGTTACATACTCAGAATCTGTACTACTGCGCAAATAGGCATGTCTCTGTAGGCAAAAAACTCATTTCTGACAAAGTTGCCCAAATGCATCTCAGAAGTGTGCAACTTGTTCCCTGAGATAGAAAACGTCGAGAAACGTTCGTTTCTGCTAGCGATGTGATTCTACACATGTATTTGCTGAACGGTGAAAGCGCACAGTAATGCACTTTTCTCCCAGCAAATATACTGTTTCTAAGGAACTGGGAACACACTGAGTAGACACTTGTGGGAGCTACTGTGACTAAAACTGAGCTTCCCTACGCACAGGGAAGCAAGAGAATGCTGATTTCATCAAGCCCAGTTACATACTCAGTATCTGTACTACTGCGCATATAGGCATGTCTCTGTAGGCAAAAAACTCATTTTTGAGAAAGTTACCGAACTGCATCTCAGAAGTGTGCAACTTGTTCCCTGAGTTAGAAAACGTCGAGAAACGTTCGTTTCTGCTAGCGCTGTGCTTCTACACATGTATTTGCTGAACGGTGAAAGCGCACAGTAATGCACTTTTCTCCCAGCAAATACACTGTTTCTAAAGAAATGGGAACACACTGAGGAGACACTTGCGGGAGCTACTGTGAGTAAAACTGAGCTTCCCTACGCACAGGGAAGCAAGAGAAATGCTGATTTCATCAAGCCCAGTTACATACTCAGTATCTGTAGTACTGCGCAAATAGGCATGTCTCTTTAGGCAAAAAACTCATTTCTGACAAAGTTGCCCAAATGCATCTCAGAAGTGTGCAACTTGTTCCCTGAGTTAGAAAACGTCGAGAAACGGTCGTTTCTGCTAGCGCTGTGCTTCTACACATGTATTTGCTGAACGGTGAAAGCACACAGTAATGCACTTTTCTCCCAGCAAATACACTGTTTCTAAGGAACTGGGAACACACTGAGGAGACACTTGTGGGAGCTACTGTGACTAAAACTGAGCTTCCCTACGCACAGGGAAGCAAGAGAAATGCTGATTTCATCAAGCCCAGTTACATACTCAGAATCTGTACTACTGCGCAAATAGGCATGTCTCTTTAGGCAAAAAACTCATTTCTGACAAAGTTGCCCAAATGCATCTCAGAAGTGTGCCACTTGTTCCCTGAGTTAGAAAACATCGAGAAACGGTCATTTCAGCTAGCGCTGTGCTTTTACACATGTATTTGCTGAACGGTGAAAGCGCACAGTAATGCACTTTTCTCCCAGCAAATACACTGTTTCTAAGGAAATGGGAACACACTGAGGAGACACTTGTGGGAGCTACTGTGCCTAAAACTGAGCTTCCCTACGCACAGGGAAGGAAGAGAAATGCTGATTTCATCAAGCCCAGTTACATACTCAGAATCTGTACTACTGCGCAAATAGGCATGTCTCTCTGTAGGCAAAAAACTCATTTCTGACAAAGTTGCCCAAATGCATCTCAGAAGTGTGCAACTTGTTCCCTGAGTTAGAAAACGTCGAGAAACGTTCGTTTCTTCTAGCGATGTGCTTCTACACATGTATTTGCTGAACGGTGAAAGCGCACAGTAATGCACTTTTCTCCCAGCAAATACACTGTTTCTAAGGAACGGGGAACACACCGAGGAGACAGTTGTGGGAGCTACTGTGACTAAAACTGAGCTTCCCTACGCACAGGGAAGCAAGAGAAATGCTGATTTCATCAAGCCCAGTTATATACTCAGAATCTGTACTACTGCGCAAATAGGCATGTCTCTTTAGGCAAAAAACTCATTTCTGACAATGTTGCCCAAATGCATCTCAGAAGTGTGCCACTTGTTCCCTGAGTTAGAAAATGTCGAGAAACGGTCGTTTCAGCGAGCGCTGTGCTTCTACACATGTATTTGCTGAACGGTGAAAGCGCACAGTAATGCACTTTTCTCCCAGCAAATACACTGTTTCTAAGGAACTGGGAACACACTGAGGAGACACTTGTGGGAGCTACTGTGACTAAAACTGAGCTTCCCTACGCACAGGGAAGCAAGAGAAATGCTGATTTCATCAAGCCCAGTTACATACTCAGAATCTGTACTACTGCGCAAATAGGCATGTCTCTTTAGGCAAAAAACTCATTTCTGACAAAGTTGCCCAAATGCATCTCAGAAGTGTGCAACTTGTTCCCTGAGTTAGAAAACGTCGAGAAACGGTCGTTTCTGCTAGCGCTGTGCTTCTACACATGTATTTGCTGAACGTTGAAAGCGCACAGTAATGCACTTTTTTCCCAACAAATACATTGTTTCTAAAAAAATGGCAACACACTGAGGAGACACTTGTGGGAGCTACTGTGACTAAAACTGTGCTTCCCGACGCACAGGGAAGCAAGAGAAATGCTGATTTTATCAAGCCCAGTTACATACTCAGAATCTGTACTACTGCGCTAAAAGGCATGTCTCTTTAGGCAAAAAACTCATTTCTGACAAAGTTGCCCAAATGCATCTCAGAAGTGTGCCACTTGTTCCCTGAGTTAGAAAACATCGAGAAACGGTCATTTCAGCTAGCGCTGTGCTTCTACACATGTATTTGCTGAACGGTGAAAGCGCACAGTAATGCACTTTTCTCCCAGCAAATACACTGTTTCTAAGGAACTGGGAACACACTGAGGAGACACTTGTGGGAGCTACTGTGACTAAAACTGAGCTTCCCTACGCACAGGGAAACAAGAGAATGCTGATTTCATCAAGCCCAGTTACCTACTCAGAATCTGTACTACTGCGCAAATGGGCATGTCTCTGTAGGCAAAAAACTCATTTCTGACAAAGTTGGCCAAATGCATCCCAGAAGTGTGTAACTTGTTCCATGAGTTAGAAAACGTCGAGAAACGGTCGTTTCTGCTAGCGCTGTGCTTCTACACATGTATTTGCTGAACGGTGAAAGCGCACAGTAATGCACTTTTCTCCCAGCAAATACACTGTTTCTAAGGAAATGGGAACACACTGAGGAGACACTTGTGGGAGCTACTGTGACTAAAACTGAGCTTCCCTACACACAGGGAAGCAAGAGAAATGCTGATTTCATCAAGCCCAGTTACATACTCAGAATCTGTACTACTGCGCAAATAGACATGTCTCTGTAGGCAAAAAACTCATTTCTGACAAAGTTGCCCAAATGCATCTCAGAAGTGTGCCACTTGTTCCCTGAGTTAGAAAACGTCGAGAAACGTTCGTTTCTGCTAGCGCTGTGCTTCTACACATGTATTTGCTGAACGGTGAAAGCGCACAGTAATGCACTTTTCTGCCAGCAAATACACTGTTTCTAAGGAAATGGGAACATACTGAGGAGACACTTGTGGGAGCTACTGGGACTAAAACTGAGCTTCCCTACGCACAGGGAAGCAAGAGAAAGGCTGATTTTATCAAGCCCAGTTACATACTCAGAATCTGTACTACTGCGCAAATAGGCATGTCTCTGTAGGCAAAAAACTCATATCTGACAAAGTTGCCCAAATGCATCTCAGAAGTGTGCAACTTGTTCCCTGAGTTAGAAAACGTCGAGAAACGTTCGTTTCTGCTAGCGCTGTGCTTCTACACATGTATTTGCTGAACGGTGAAAGCGCAGAGTAATGCACTTTTCTCCCAGCAAATACACTGTTTCTAAAGAAATGGGAACACACTGAGGAGACACTAGTGGGAGCTACTGTGGTAAAACTGAGCTTCCCTACGCACAGGGAAGCAAGAGAAATGCTGATTTCATCAAGCCCAGTTACATACTCAGAATCTGTACTACTGCGCAAATAGGCATGTCTCTGTAGGCAAAAAACTCATTTCTGACAAAGATGCCCAAATGCATCTCAGAAGTGTGCAACTTGTTCCATGAGTTAGAAAACGTTGAGAAACGTTCGTTTCTGCTAGCGCTGTGCTTCTACACATGTATTTGCTGAACGGTGAAAGCGCAGAGTAATGCACTTTTCTCCCAGCAAATACACTGTTTCTAAGGAAATGTGAACATACTGAGGAGACACTTGTGGGAGCTAATGGGACTAAAACTGAGCTTCCCTACGCACAGGGAAGCAAGAGAAATGCTGATTTCATCAAGCCCAGTTACATACTCAGAATCTGTACTACTGCGCAAATAGGCATGTCTCTTTAGGCAAAAAACTCATTTCTGACAAAGTTGCCCAAATGCATCTCAGAAGTGTGCAACTTGTTCCCTGAGTTAGAAAACGTCGAGAAACTTTCGTTACTGCTAGCGCTGTGCTTCTACACATGTATTTGCTGAACGGTGAAAGCGCACAGTGATGCACTTTTCTCCCAGCAAATACACTGTTTCTAAGGAAATGGGAACACACTGAGGAGACACTTGTGGGAGCTACTGTGACTAAAACTGAGCTTCCCTACGCACAGGGTAGCAAGAGAAATGCTGATTTCATCAAGCCCAGTTACATACTCAGAATCTGTACTACTGCGCAAATAGGCATGTCTCTGTAGGCAAAAAACTCATTTCTGACAAAGTTGCCCAAATGCATCTCAGAAGTGTGCAACTTGTTCCCTGAGATAGAAAACGTCGTGAAACGTTCGTTTCTGCTAGCGATGTGATTCTACACATGTATTTGCTGAACGGTGAAAGCGCACAGTAATGCACTTTTCTCCCAGCAAATATACTGTTTCTAAGGAACTGGGAACACACTGAGGAGACACTTGTGGGAGCTACTGTGACTAAAACTGAGCTTCCCTACGCACAGGGAAGCAAGAGAAATGCTGATTTCATCAAGCCCAGTTACATACTCAGAATCTGTACTACTGCGCAAATAGGCATGTCTCTGTAGGCAAAAAACTCATTTCTGACAAAGTTGCCCAAATGCATCTCAGAAGTGTGCCACTTGTTCCCTGAGTTAGAAAACGTCGAGAAACGTTCGTTTCTGCTAGCGCTGTGCTTCTACACATGTATTTGCTGAACGGTGAAAGCGCACAGTGATGCACTTTTCTCCCAGCAAATACACTGTTTCTAAGGAAATGGGTACACACTGAGGAGACACTTGTGGGAGCTACTGGGACTAAAACTGAGCTTCCCTACGCACAGGGAAGCAAGAGAAATGATGATTTCATCAAGCCAAGTTACATACTCAGAATCTGTACTACTGCGCAAATAGGCATGTCTCTGTAGGCAAAAAACTCATTTCTGACAAAGTTGCCCAAATGCATCTCAGAAGTGTGCAACTTGTTCCCTGAGATAGAAAACGTCGAGAAACGTTCGTTTCTGCTAGCGATGTGATTCTACACATGTATTTGCTGAACGGTGAAAGCGCACAGTAATGCACTTTTCTCCCAGCAAATATACTGTTTCTAAGGAACTGGGAACACACTGAGTAGACACTTGTGGGAGCTACTGTGACTAAAACTGAGCTTCCCTACGCACAGGGAAGCAAGAGAATGCTGATTTCATCAAGCCCAGTTACATACTCAGTATCTGTACTACTGCGCATATAGGCATGTCTCTGTAGGCAAAAAACTCATTTTTGAGAAAGTTACCGAACTGCATCACAGAAGTGTGCAACTTGTTCCCTGAGTTAGAAAACGTCGAGAAACGTTCGTTTCTGCTAGCGCTGTGCTTCTACACATGTATTTGCTGAACGGTGAAAGCGCACAGTAATGCACTTTTCTCCCAGCAAATACACTGTTTCTAAAGAAATGGGAACACACTGAGGAGACACTTGCGGGAGCTACTGTGAGTAAAACTGAGCTTCCCTACGCACAGGGAAGCAAGAGAAATGCTGATTTCATCAAGCCCAGTTACATACTCAGTATCTGTAGTACTGCGCAAATAGGCATGTCTCTTTAGGCAAAAAACTCATTTCTGACAAAGTTGCCCAAATGCATCTCAGAAGTGTGCAACTTGTTCCCTGAGTTAGAAAACGTCGAGAAACGGTCGTTTCTGCTAGCGCTGTGCTTCTACACATGTATTTGCTGAACGGTGAAAGCGCACAGTAATGCACTTTTCTCCCAGCAAATACACTGTTTCTAAGGAACTGGGAACACACTGAGGAGACACTTGTGGGAGCTACTGTGACTAAAACTGAGCTTCCCTACGCACAGGGAAGCAAGAGAAATGCTGATTTCATCAAGCCCAGTTACATACTCAGAATCTGTACTACTGCGCAAATAGGCATGTCTCTTTAGGCAAAAAACTCATTTCTGACAAAGTTGCCCAAATGCATCTCAGAAGTGTGCCACTTGTTCCCTGAGTTAGAAAACATCGAGAAACGGTCATTTCAGCTAGCGCTGTGCTTCTACACATGTATTTGCTGAACGGTGAAAGCGCACAGTAATGCACTTTTCTCCCAGCAAATACACTGTTTCTAAGGAAATGGGAACACACTGAGGAGACACTTGTGGGAGCTACTGTGCCTAAAACTGAGCTTCCCTACGCACAGGGAAGGAAGAGAAATGCTGATTTCATCAAGCCCAGTTACATACTCAGAATCTGTACTACTGCGCAAATAGGCATGTCTCTCTGTAGGCAAAAAACTCATTTCTGACAAAGTTGCCCAAATGCATCTCAGAAGTGTGCAACTTGTTCCCTGAGTTAGAAAACGTCGAGAAACGTTCGTTTCTTCTAGCGATGTGCTTCTACACATGTATTTGCTGAACGGTGAAAGCGCACAGTAATGCACTTTTCTCCCAGCAAATACACTGTTTCTAAGGAACTGGGAACACACCGAGGAGACAGTTGTGGGAGCTACTGTGACTAAAACTGAGCTTCCCTACGCACAGGGAAGCAAGAGAAATGCTGATTTCATCAAGCCCAGTTATATACTCAGAATCTGTACTACTGCGCAAATAGGCATGTCTCTTTAGGCAAAAAACTCATTTCTGACAATGTTGCCCAAATGCATCTCAGAAGTGTGCCACTTGTTCCCTGAGTTAGAAAATGTCGAGAAACGGTCGTTTCAGCGAGCGCTGTGCTTCTACACATGTATTTGCTGAACGGTGAAAGCGCACAGTAATGCACTTTTCTCCCAGCAAATACACTGTTTCTAAGGAACTGGGAACACACTGAGGAGACACTTGTGGGAGCTACTGTGACTAAAACTGAGCTTCCCTACGCACAGGGAAGCAAGAGAAATGCTGATTTCATCAAGCCCAGTTACATACTCAGAATCTGTACTACTGCGCAAATAGGCATGTCTCTTTAGGCAAAAAACTCATTTCTGACAAAGTTGCCCAAATGCATCTCAGAAGTGTGCAACTTGTTCCCTGAGTTAGAAAACGTCGAGAAACGGTCGTTTCTGCTAGCGCTGTGCTTCTACACATGTATTTGCTGAACGTTGAAAGCGCACAGTAATGCACTTTTTTCCCAACAAATACATTGTTTCTAAAAAAATGGCAACACACTGAGGAGACACTTGTGGGAGCTACTGTGACTAAAACTGTGCTTCCCGACGCACAGGGAAGCAAGAGAAATGCTGATTTTATCAAGCCCAGTTACATACTCAGAATCTGTACTACTGCGCTAAAAGGCATGTCTCTTTAGGCAAAAAACTCATTTCTGACAAAGTTGCCCAAATGCATCTCAGAAGTGTGCCACTTGTTCCCTGAGTTAGAAAACATCGAGAAACGGTCATTTCAGCTAGCGCTGTGCTTCTACACATGTATTTGCTGAACGGTGAAAGCGCACAGTAATGCACTTTTCTCCCAGCAAATACACTGTTTCTAAGGAACTGGGAACACACTGAGGAGACACTTGTGGGAGCTACTGTGACTAAAACTGAGCTTCCCTACGCACAGGGAAACAAGAGAATGCTGATTTCATCAAGCCCAGTTACCTACTCAGAATCTGTACTACTGCGCAAATGGGCATGTCTCTGTAGGCAAAAAACTCATTTCTGACAAAGTTGGCCAAATGCATCCCAGAAGTGTGTAACTTGTTCCATGAGTTAGAAAACGTCGAGAAACGGTCGTTTCTGCTAGCGCTGTGCTTCTACACATGTATTTGCTGAACGGTGAAAGCGCACAGTAATGCACTTTTCTCCCAGCAAATACACTGTTTCTAAGGAAATGGGAACACACTGAGGAGACACTTGTGGGAGCTACTGTGACTAAAACTGAGCTTCCCTACACACAGGGAAGCAAGAGAAATGCTGATTTCATCAAGCCCAGTTACATACTCAGAATCTGTACTACTGCGCAAATAGACATGTCTCTGTAGGCAAAAAACTCATTTCTGACAAAGTTGCCCAAATGCATCTCAGAAGTGTGCCACTTGTTCCCTGAGTTAGAAAACGTCGAGAAACGTTCGTTTCTGCTAGCGCTGTGCTTCTACAGATGTATTTGCTGAGCGGTGAAAGCGCACAGTAATGCACTTTACTCCCAGCAAATACACTGTTTCTAAGGAAATGGGAACACACGGAGGAGACACTTGTGGGAGCTACTGTGACTAAAACTGAGCTTCCCTACGCACAGGGAAGCAAGAGAAATGCTGATTTCATCAAGCCCAGTGACATACTCAGAATCTGTACTACTGCGCAAATAGGCATGTCTCTGTAGGCAAAAAACTCATTTCTGACAAAGTTGCCCAAATGCATCTCAGAAGTGTGCCACTTGTTCCCTGAGTTAGAAAACGTCGAGAAACGTTCGTTTCTGCTAGCGCTGTGCTTCTACACATGTATTTGCTGAACGGTGAAAGCGCACAGTAATGCACTTTTCTCCCAGCAAATACACTGTTTCTAAGGAAATGGGAACACACTGAGGAGACACTTGTGGGAGCTACTGTGACTAAAACTGAGCTTCCCTACGCACAGGGAAGCAAGAGAATGCTGATTTCATCAAGCCCAGTTACCTACTCAGAATCTGTACTACTGCGCAAATAGGCATGTCTCTGTAGGCAAAAAACTCATTTCTGACAAAGTTGGCCAAATGCATTCCAGAAGTGTGCAACTTGTTCCATGAGTTAGAAAACGTCGAGAAACGGTAGTTTCTGCTAGCGCTGTGCTTCTACACATGTATTTGCTGAACGGTGAAAGCGCACAGTAATGCACTTTTCTCCCAGCAAATACACTGTTTCTAAGGAACTGGGAACCCACTGAGGAGACACTTGTGGGAGCTACTGTGACTGAAACTGAGCTTCCCTACGCACAGGGAAGCAAGAGAAATGCTGATGTCATCAAGCCCAGTTACATATTCAGAATCTGTACTACTGCGCAAATAGGCATGTCTACGTAGGCAAAAAACTCATTTCTGACAAAGTTGCCCAAATGCATCTCAGAAGAGTGCCACTTGTTCCCTGAGTTAGAAAACGTCGAGAAACATTCGTTTCTGCTAGCGCTATGCTTCTACACATGTATTTGCTGAACGGTGAAAGCGCAGAGTAATGCACTTTTCTCCCAGCAAATACACTGTTTCTAAGGAAATGGGAACACGCGGAGGAGACACTTGTGGGAGCTACTGTGACTAAAACTGAGCTTCCCTACGCACAGGGAAGCAAGAGAAATGCTGATTTCATCAAGCCCAGTTACATACTCAGAATCTGTACTACTGCGCAAATAGGCATGTCTCTGTAGGCAAAAAACTCATTTCTGACAAAGTTGCCCAAATGCATCTCAGAAGTGTGCCACTTGTTCCCTGAGTTAGAAAATGTCGAGAAACGGTCGTTTCAGCTAGCGCTGTGCTTCTACACATGTATTTGCTGAACGGTGAAAGCGCACAGTAATGCACTTTTCTCCCAGCAAATACACTGTTTCTAAGGAAATGGGAACACACTGAGGAGACACTTGTGGGAGCTACTGTGACTAAAACTGAGCTTCCCTACGCACAGGGAAGCAAGCGAAATGCTGATTTCATCAAGCCCAGTTACATACTCAGTATCTGTACTACTGCCCATATAGGCATGTCTCTGTAGGCAAAAAACTCATTTTTGAGAAAGTTACCGAACTGCATCTCAGAAGTGTGCAACTTGTTCCCTGAGTTAGAAAACGTCGAGAAACGTTCGTTACTGCTAGCGCTGTGCTTCTACACATGTATTTGCTGAACGGTGAAAGCGCACAGTAATGCACTTTTCTCCCAGCAAATACACTGTTTCTAAAGAAATGGGAACACACTGAGGAGACACTTGTGGGAGCTACTGTGAGTAAAACTGAGCTTCCCTACGCACAGGGAAGCAAGAGAAATGCTGATTTCATCAAGCCCAGTTACATACTCAGAATCTGTACTACTGCGCAAATAGGCATGTCTCTCTGTAGGCAAAAAACTCATTTCTGACAAAGTTGCCCAAATGCATCTCAGAAGTGTGCAACTTGTTCCCTGAGTTAGAAAACGTCGAGAAACGTTCGTTTCTTCTAGCGATGTGCTTCTACACATGTATTTGCTGAACGGTGAAAGCGCACAGTAATGCACTTTTCTCCCAGCAAATACACTGTTTCTAAGGAACTGGGAACACACCGAGGAGACAGTTGTGGGAGCTACTGTGACTAAAACTGAGCTTCCCTACGCACAGGGAAGCAAGAGAAATGCTGATTTCATCAAGCCCAGTTATATACTCAGAATCTGTACTACTGCGCAAATAGGCATGTCTCTTTAGGCAAAAAACTCATTTCTGACAATGTTGCCCAAATGCATCTCAGAAGTGTGCCACTTGTTCCCTGAGTTAGAAAATGTCGAGAAACGGTCGTTTCAGCGAGCGCTGTGCTTCTACACATGTATTTGCTGAACGGTGAAAGCGCACAGTAATGCACTTTTCTCCCAGCAAATACACTGTTTCTAAGGAACTGGGAACACACTGAGGAGACACTTGTGGGAGCTACTGTGACTAAAACTGTGCTTCCCGACGCACAGGGAAGCAAGAGAAATGCTGATTTCATCAAGCCCAGTTACATACTCAGAATCTGTACTACTGCGCTAAAAGGCATGTCTCTTTAGGCAAAAAACTCATTTCTGACAAAGTTGCCCAAATGCATCTCAGAAGTGTGCCACTTGTTCCCTGACTTAGAAAACATCGAGAAACGGTCATTTCAGCTAGCGCTGTGCTTCTACACATGTATTTGCTGAACGGTGAAAGCGCACAGTAATGCACTTTTCTCCCAGCAAATACACTGTTTCTAAGGAACTGGGAACACACTGAGGAGACACTTGTGGGAGCTACTGTGACTAAAACTGAGCTTCCCTACGCACAGGGAAACAAGAGAATGCTGATTTCATCAAGCCCAGTTACATACTCAGAATCTGTACTACTGCGCAAATGGGCATGTCTCTGTAGGCAAAAAACTCATTTCTGACAAAGTTGGCCAAATGCATCCCAGAAGTGTGCAACTTGTTCCATGAGTTAGAAAACGTCGAGAAACGTTCGTTTCTTCTAGCGATGTGCTTCTACACATGTATTTGCTGAACGGTGAAAGCGCACAGTAATGCACTTTTCTCCCAGCAAATACACTGTTTCTAAGGAACTGGGAACACACCGAGGAGACAGTTGTGGGAGCTACTGTGACTAAAACTGAGCTTCCCTACGCACAGGGAAGCAAGAGAAATGCTGATTTCATCAAGCCCAGTTATATACTCAGAATCTGTACTACTGCGCAAATAGGCATGTCTCTTTAGGCAAAAAACTCATTTCTGACAATGTTGCCCAAATGCATCTCAGAAGTGTGCCACTTGTTCCCTGAGTTAGAAAATGTCGAGAAACGGTCGTTTCAGCGAGCGCTGTGCTTCTACACATGTATTTGCTGAACGGTGAAAGCGCACAGTAATGCACTTTTCTCCCAGCAAATACACTGTTTCTAAGGAACTGGGAACACACTGAGGAGACACTTGTGGGAGCTACTGTGACTAAAACTGTGCTTCCCGACGCACAGGGAAGCAAGAGAAATGCTGATTTCATCAAGCCCAGTTACATACTCAGAATCTGTACTACTGCGCTAAAAGGCATGTCTCTTTAGGCAAAAAACTCATTTCTGACAAAGTTGCCCAAATGCATCTCAGAAGTGTGCCACTTGTTCCCTGACTTAGAAAACATCGAGAAACGGTCATTTCAGCTAGCGCTGTGCTTCTACACATGTATTTGCTGAACGGTGAAAGCGCAGAGTAATGCACTTTTCTCCCAGCAAATACACTGTTTCTAAGGAACTGGGAACACACTGAGGAGACACTTGTGGGAGATACTGTGACTAAAACTGAGCTTCCCTACGCACAGGGAAACAAGAGAATGCTGATTTCATCAAGCCCAGTTACATACTCAGAATCTGTACTACTGCGTAAATGGGCATGTCTCTGTAGGCAAAAAACTCATTTCTGACAAAGTTGGCCAAATGCATCCCAGAAGTGTGCAACTTGTTCCATGAGTTAGAAAACGTCGAGAAACGTTCGTTTCTGCTAGCGCTGTGCTTCTACACATGTATTTGCTGAACGGTGAAAGCGCACAGTAATGCACTTTTCTCCCAGCAAATACACTGTTTCTAAGGAAATGGGAACACACTGAGGAGACACTTGTGGGAGCTACTGTGACTAAAACTGAGCTTCCCTACACACAGGGAAGCAAGAGAAATGCTGATTTCATCAAGCCCAGTTACATACTCAGAATCTGTACTACTGCGCAAATAGACATGTCTCTGTAGGCAAAAAACTCATTTCTGACAAAGTTGCCCAAATGCATCTCAGAAGTGTGCCACTTGTTCCCTGAGTTAGAAAACGTCGAGAAACGTTCGTTTCTGCTAGCGCTGTGCTTCTACACATGTATTTGCTGAGCGGTGAAAGCGCACAGTAATGCACTTTACTCCCAGCAAATACACTGTTTCTAAGGAAATGGGAACACACGGAGGAGACACTTGTGGGAGCTACTGTGACTAAAACTGAGCTTCCCTACGCACAGGGAAGCAAGAGAAATGCTGATTTCATCAAGCCCAGTGACATACTCAGAATCTGTACTACTGCGCAAATAGGCATGTCTCTGTAGGCAAAAAACTCATTTCTGACAAAGTTGCCCAAATGCATCTCAGAAGTGTGCCACTTGTTCCCTGAGTTAGAAAACGTCGAGAAACGTTCGTTTCTGCTAGCGCTGTGCTTCTACACATGTATTTGCTGAACGGTGAAAGCGCACAGTAATGCACTTTTCTCCCAGCAAATACACTGTTTCTAAGGAAATGGGAACACACTGAGGAGATACTTGTGGCAGCTACTGTGACTTAAACTGAGCTTCCCTACGCACAGGGAAGCAAGAGAAATGATGATTTCATCAAGCCAAGTTACATACTCAGAATCTGTAGTACTGTGCAAATAGGCATGTCTCTGTAGGCAAAAAACTCATTTGTGACAAAGTTGCCCAAATGCATCTCAGAAGTGTGCAACTTGTTCCCTGAGTTAGAAAACGTCGAGAAACGTTCGTTTCTGCTAGCGCTGTGCTTCTACACATGTATTTGCTGAGCGGTGAAAGCGCACAGTAATGCACTTTTCTCCCAGCAAATACACTGTTTCTAAGGAAATGGGAACACACGGAGGAGACACTTGTGGGAGCTACTGTGACTAAAACTGAGCTTCCCTACGCACAGGGAAGCAAGAGAAATGCTGATTTCATCAAGCCCAGTTACATACTCAGAATCTGTACTACTGCGCAAATAGGCATGTCTCTGTAGGCAAAAAACTCATTTCTGACAAAGTTGCCCAAATGCATCTCAGAAGTGTGCCACTTGTTCCCTGAGTTAGAAAACGTCGAGAAACGTTCGTTTCTGCTAGCGCTGTGCTTCTACACATGTATTTGCTGAACGGTGAAAGCGCACAGTAATGCACTTTTCTCCCAGCAAATACACTGTTTCTAAGGAAATGGGAACACACTGAGGAGATACTTGTGGCAGCTACTGTGACTTAAACTGAGCTTCCCTACGCACAGGGAAGCAAGAGAAATGATGATTTCATCAAGCCCAGTTACATACTCAGTATCTGTACTACTGCGCAAATAGGCATGTCTCTGTAGGCAAAAAACTCATATTTGAGAAAGTTACCGAAATGCATCTCAGAAGTGTGCAACTTGTTCCCTGAGATAGAAAACGTCGAGAAACGTTTGTTACTGCTAGCGCTGTGCTTCTACACATGTATTTGCTGAACGGTGAAAGCACACAGTAATGCACTTTTCTCCCAGCAAATACACTGTTTCTAAAGAAATGGGAACACACTGAGGAGACACTTGTGGGAGCTACTGTGACTAAAACTGAGCTTCCCTACGCACAGGGAAGCAAGAGAAATGCTGATTTCATCAAGCCCAGTTACATTCTCAGAATCTGTACTACTGCGCAAATAGTCATGTCTCTGTAGGCAAAAAACTCATTTTTGAGAAAGTTACCAAAATCCATCTCTGAAGTGTGCAACTTTTTCCCTGAGTTAGAAAACGTCGAGAAACGTTCGTTACTGCTAGCGCTGTGATTCTACACATGTATTTGCTGAACGGTGAAAGCGCACAGTAATGCACTTTTCTCCCAGCAAATACACTGTTTCTAAAGAAATGGAAACACACTGAGGAGACACTTGTGGGAGCTACTGTGACTAAAACTGAGCTTCCCTACGCACAGGGAAGCAAGAGAAATGCCGATTTCATCAAGCCCAGTTACATACTCAGAATCTGTACTACTGCGCAAATAGGCATGTCTCTTTAGGCAAAAAACCCATTTCTGACAAAGTTGCCCAAATGCATCTCAGAAGTGTGCAACTTGTTCCCTGAGTTAGAAAACGTCGAGAAACGGTCGTTTCTGCTAGCGCTGTGCTTCTACACATGTATTTGCTGAACGGTGAAAGCGCACAGTAATGCACTTTTCTCCCAGCAAATACACTGTTTCTAAGGAAATGGGAACACACTGAGGAGACACTTGTGGGAGCTACTGTGACTAAAACTGAGCTTCCCTACGCACAGGGAAGCAAGAGAAATGCTGATTTCATCAAGCCCAGTTACATACTCAGAATCTGTACTACTGCGCAAATAGGCATGTCTCTGTAGGCAAAATCTCATTTCTGACAAAGTTGCCCAAATGCATCTCAGAAGTGTGGAACTTGTTCCCTGAGTTAGAAAACGTCGAGAAACGGTCGTTTCTGCTAACGCTGTGCTTCTACACATGTATTTGCTGAACGGTGAAAGCGCACAGTAATGCACTTTTCTCCCAGCAAATACACTGTTTCTAAGGAAATGGGAACACACTGAGGAGACACTTGTGGGAGCTACTGTGACTAAAACTGAGCTTCCCTACGCACAGGGAAGCAAGAGAAATGCTGATTTCATCAAGCCCAGTTATATACTCAGAATCTGTACTACTGCGCAAATAGGCATGTCTCTTTAGGCAAAAAACTCATTTCTGACAATGTTGCCCAAATGCATCTCAGAAGTGTGCCACTTGTTCCCTGAGTTAGAAAACGTCGAGAAACGGTCGTTTCAGCTAGCGCTGTGCTTCTACACATGTATTTGCTGAACGGTGAAAGCACACAGTAATGCACTTTTCTCCCAGCAAATACACTGTTTCTAAGGAACTGGGAACACACTGAGGAGACACTTGTGGGAGCTACTGTGACTAAAACTGAGCTTCCCTACGCACAGGGAAGCAAGAGAAATGCTGATTTCATCAAGCCCAGTTACATACTCAGTATCTGTACTACTGCGCAAATAGGCATGTCTCTGTAGGCAAAAAACTCATATTTGAGAAAGTTACCGAAATGCATCTCAGAAGTGTGCAACTTGTTCCCTGAGTTAGAAAACGTCGAGAAACGTTCGTTACTGCTACCGCTGTGCTTCTACACATGTATTTGCTGAACGGTGAAAGCGCACAGTAATGCACTTTTCTCCCAGCAAATACACTGTTTCTAAAGAAATGGGAACACACTGAGGAGACACTTGTGGGAGCTACTGTGACTAAAACTGAGCTTCCCTACGCACAGGGAAGCAAGAGAAATGCTGACGTAATCAAGCCCAGTTACATACTCAGAATCTGTACTACTGCGCAAATAGGCATGTCTCTTTAGGCAAAAAACTCATTTCTGACAAAGTTGCCCAAATGCATCTCAGAAGTGTGCAACTTGTTCCCTGAGTTAGAAAACTTCGAGAAACGGTCTTTTCTGCTAGCGCTGTGCTTCTACACATGTATTTGCTGAACGGTGAAAGCGCACAGTAATGCACTTTTCTCCCAGCAAATACACTGTTTCTAAGGAAATGGGAACACACTGAGGAGACACTTGTGGGAGCTACTGTGACTAAAACTGAGCTTCCCTACGCACAGGGAAGCAAGAGAAATGCTGATTTCATCAAGCCCAGTTATATACTCAGAATCTGTACTACTGCGCAAATAGGCATGTCTCTTTAGGCAAAAAACTCATTTCTGACAATGTTGCCCAAATGCATCTCAGAAGTGTGCAACTTGTTCCCTGAGTTAGAAAACGTCGAGAAACGGTCGTTTCAGCTAGCGCTGTGCTTCTACACATGTATTTGCTGAACGGTGAAAGCACACAGTAATGCACTTTTCTCCCAGCAAATACACTGTTTCTAAGGAACTGGGAACACACTGAGGAGACACTTGTGGGAGCTACTGTGACTAAAACTGAGCTTCCCTACGCACAGGGAAGCAAGAGAAATGCTGATTTCATCAAGCCCAGTTACATACTCAGTATCTGTACTACTGCGCAAATAGGCATGTCTCTGTAGGCAAAAAACTCATTTTTGAGAAAGTTACCGAAATGCATCTCAGAAGTGTGCAACTTGTTCCCTGAGTTAGAAAACGTCGAGAAACGTTCGTTACTGCTAGCGCTGTGCTTCTACACATGTATTTGCTGAACGGTGAAAGCGCACAGTAATGCACTTTTCTCCCAGCAAATACACTGTTTCTAAAGAAATGGGAACACACTGAGGAGACACTTGTGGGAGCTACTGTGACTAAAACTGAGCTTCCCTACGCACAGGGAAGCAAGAGAAATGCTGATTTCATCAAGCTCAGTTACATACTCAGAATCTGTACTACTGCGCAAATAGTCATGTCTCTGTAGGCAAAAAACTCATTTTTGAGAAAGTTACCAAAATCCATCTCAGAAGTGTGCAACTTTTTCCCTGAGTTAGAAAACGTCGAGAAACGTTCGTTACTGCTAGCGCTGTGATTCTACACATGTATTTGCTGAACGGTGAAAGCGCACAGTAATGCACTTTTCTCCCAGCAAATACACTGTTTCTAAAGAAATGGAAACACACTGAGGAGACACTTGTGGGAGCTACTGTGACTAAAACTGAGCTTCCCTACGCACAGGGAAGCAAGAGAAATGCTGATTTCATCAAGCCCAGTTACATACTCAGAATCTGTACTACTGCGCAAATAGGCATGTCTCTGTAGGCAAAAAACTCATTTCTGACAAAGTTGCCCAAATGCATCCCAGAAGTGTGCAACTTGTTCCATGAGTTAGAAAACGTCGAGAAACGGTCGTTTCTGCTAGCGCTGTGCTTCTACACATGTATTTGCTGAACGGTGAAAGCGCACAGTAATGCACTTTTCTCCCAGCAAATACACTGTTTCTAAGGAAATGGGAACACACTGAGGAGACACTTGTGGGAGCTACTGTGACTAAAACTGAGCTTCCCTACGCACAGGGAAGCAAGAGAAATGCTGATTTCATCAAGCCCAGTTACATACTCAGAATCTGTACTACTGCGCAAATAGACATGTCTCTGTAGGCAAAAAACTCATTTCTGACAAAGTTGCCCAAATGCATCTCAGAAGTGTGCAACTTGTTCCCTGAGTTAGAAAACGTCGAGAAACGGTCGTTTCTGCTAGTGCTGTGCTTCTACACATGTATTTGCTGAACGGTGAAAGCGCACAGTAATGCACTTTTCTCCCAGCAAATACACTGTTTCTAAGGAAATGGGAACACACTGTGGAGACACTTGTGGGAGCTACTGGGACTAAAACTGAGCTTCCCTACGCACAGGGAAGCAAGAGAAAGGCTGATTTCATCAAGCCAAGTTACATACTCAGAATCTGTACTACTGTGCAAATAGGCATGTCTCTGTAGGCAAAAAACTCATTTTTGAGAAAGTTACCCAAATGCATCTCAGAAGTGTGCAACTTGTTCCCTGAGTTAGAAAACGTCGAGAAACGTTCGTTTCTGCTAGCGCTGTGCTTCTACACATGTATTTGCTGAACGGTAAAAGCGCACAGTAATGCACTTTTCTCCCAGCAAATACACTGCTTCTAAGGAAATGGGAACACACTGAGGAGACACTTGTGGGAGCTACTGTGACTAAAACTGAGCTTCCCTACGCACAGGGAAGCAAGAGAAATGCCGATTTCATCAAGCCCAGTTACATACTCAGAATCTGTACTACTGCGCAAATAGGCATGTCTCTTTAGGCAAAAACCCATTTCTGACAAAGTTGCCCAAATGCATCTCAGAAGTGTGCAACTTGTTCCCTGAGTTAGAAAACGTCGAGAAACGGTCGTTTCTGCTAGCGCTGTGCTTCTACACATGTATTTGCTGAACGGTGAAAGCGCACAGTAATGCACTTTTCTCCCAGCAAATACACTGTTTCTAAGGAAATGGGAACACACTGAGGAGACACTTGTGGGAGGTACTGTGACTAAAACTGAGCTTCCCTACGCACAGGGAAGCAAGAGAAATGCTGATTTCATCAAGCCCAGTTACATACTCAGAATCTGTACTACTCCGCAAATAGGCATGTCTCTGTAGGCAAAAAACTCATTTTTGAGAAAGTTACCCAAATGCATCTCAGAAGTGTGCAACTTGTTCCCTGAGTTAGAAAACGTCGAGAAACGTTCGTTTCTGCTAGCGCTGTGCTTCTACACATGTATTTGCTGAACGGTGAAAGCGCACAGTAATGCACTTTTCTCCCAGCAAATACACTGTTTCTAAGAAAATGGGAACACACTGAGGAGACACTTGTGGGAGCTACTGTGACTAAAACTGAGCTTCCCTACGCACAGGGAAGCAAGAGAAATGCTGACGTCATCAAGCCCAGTTACATACTCAGAATCTGTACTACTGCGCAAATAGGCATGTCTCTTTAGGCAAAAAACTCATTTCTGACAAAGTTGCCCAAATGCATCTCAGAAGTGTGCAACTTGTTCCCTGAGTTAGAAAACGTCGAGAAACGGTCGTTTCTGCTAGCGCTGTGCTTCTACACATGTATTTGCTGAACGGTGAAAGCGCACAGTAATGCACTTTTCTCCCAGCAAATACACTGTTTCTAAGGAAATGGGAACACACTGAGGAGACACTTGTGGGAGCTACTGTGACTAAAACTGAGCTTCCCTACGCACAGGGAAGCAAGAGAAATGCTGATTTCATCAAGCCCAGTTATATACTCAGAATCTGTACTACTGCGCAAATAGGCATGTCTCTTTAGGCAAAAAACTCATTTCTGACAATGTTGCCCAAATGCATCTCAGAAGTGTGCAACTTGTTCCCTGAGTTAGAAAACGTCGAGAAACGGTCGTTTCAGCTAGCGCTGTGCTTCTACACATGTATTTGCTGAACGGTGAAAGCACACAGTAATGCACTTTTCTCCCAGCAAATACACTGTTTCTAAGGAACTGGGAACACACTGAGGAGACACTTGTGGGAGCTACTGTGACTAAAACTGAGCTTCCCTACGCACAGGGAAGCAAGAGAAATGCTGATTTCATCAAGCCCAGTTACATACTCAGAATCTGTACTACTCCGCAAATAGGCATGTCTCTGTAGGCAAAAAACTCATTTTTGAGAAAGTTACCCAAATGCATCTCAGAAGTGTGCAACTTGTTCCCTGAGTTAGAAAACGTCGAGAAACGTTCGTTACTGCTAGCGCTGTGCTTCTACACATGTATTTGCTGAACGGTGAAAGCGCACAGTAATGCACTTTTCTCCCAGCAAATACACTGTTTCTAAAGAAATAGGAACACACTGAGGAGACACTTGTGGGAGCTACTGTGACTAAAACTGAGCTTCCCTACGCACAGGGAAGCAAGAGAAATGCTGATTTCATCAAGCCCAGTTACATACTCAGAATCTGTACTACTGCGCAAATAGGCATGTCTCTGTAGGCAAAAAACTCATTTCTGACAAAGTTGCCCAAATGCATCCCAGAAGTGTGCAACTTGTTCCATGAGTTAGAAAACGTCGAGAAACGGTCGTTTCTGCTAGCGCTGTGCTTCTACACATGTATTTGCTGAACGGTGAAAGCGCACAGTAATGCACTTTTCTCCCAGCAAATACACTGTTTCTAAGGAAATGGGAACACACTGAGGAGACACTTGTGGGAGCTACTGTGACTAAAACTGAGCTTCCCTATGCACAGGGAAGCAAGAGAAATGCTGATTTCATCAAGCCCAGTTACATACTCAGAATCTGTACTACTGCGCAAATAGACATGTCTCTGTAGGCAAAAAACTCATTTCTGACAAAGTTGCCCAAATGCATCTCAGAAGTGTGCAACTTGTTCCCTGAGTTAGAAAACGTCGAGAAACGGTCGTTTCTGCTAGTGCTGTGCTTCTACACATGTATTTGCTGAACGGTGAAAGCGCACAGTAATGCACTTTTCTCCCAGCAAATACACTGTTTCTAAGGAAATGGGAACACACTGAGGAGACACTTGTGGGAGCTACTGTGACTAAAACTGAGCTTCCCTACGCACAGTGAAGCAAGAGAAATGCTGATTTCATCAAGCCCAGTTAGATACTCAGAATCTGTACTACTGCGCAAATAGGCATGTCTCTGTAGGCAAAAAACTCATTTCTGACAAAGTTGCCCAAATGCATCTCAGAAGTCTGCCACTTGTTCCCTGAGTTAGAAAACGTCGAGAAACGGTCGTTTCGGCTAGCGCTGTGCTTCTACACATGTATTTGCTGAACGGTGAAAGCGCACAGTAATGCACTTTTCTCCCAGCAAATACCCTGTTTCTAAGGAAATGGGAACACACTGAGGAGACACTTGTGGGAGCTACTGGGACTAAAACTGAGCTTCCCTACGCACAGGGAAGAAAGAGAAATGCTGATTTCATCAAGCCCAGTTACATACTCAGAATCTTTACTACTGCGCAAATAGGCATGTCTCTGTAGGCAAAAAACTCATTTTTGAGAAAGTTACCCAAATGCATCTCAGAAGTGTGCAACTTGTTCCCTGAGTTAGAAAACGTTGAGAAACCTTCGTTTCTGCTAGCGCTGTGCTTCTACACATGTATTTGCTGAACGGTGAAAGCACACAGTAATGCACTTTTCTCCCAGCAAATACACTGTTTCTAAGGAAATGGGAACACACGGAGGAGACACTTGTGGGAGCTACTGGGACTAAAACTGAGCTTCCCTACGCACAGGGAAGCAAGAGAAATGCTGATTTCATCAAGTCCAGTTACATACTCAGAATCTGTACTACTGCGCAAATAGGCATGTCTCTGTAGGCAAAAAACTCATTTCTGACAAAGTTGCCCAAATGCATCTCAGAAGTGTGCAACTTGTTCCCTGAGTTAGAAAACGTCGAGAAACGTTCGTTTCTGCTAGCGCTGTGCTTCTACACATGTATTTGCTGAACGGTGAAAGCGCACAGTAATGCACTTTTCTCCCAGCAAATACACTGTTTCTAAGGAAATGGGAACACACTGAGGAGACACTTGTGGGAGCTACTGTGACTAAAACTGAGCTTCCCTACGCACAGGGAAGCAAGAGAAATGCTGATTTCATCAAGCCCAGTTACATACTCAGAATCTGTACTACTGCACAAATAGGCATGTCTCTGTAGGCAAAAAACTCATTTCTGACAAAGCTGCCCAAATGCATCTCAGAAGTGTGCAACTTGTTCCCTTAGTTCGAAAACGTCGAGAAACGGTCGTTTCTGCTAGCGCTGTGCTTCTACACATGTATTTGCTGAACGGTGCAAGCGCACAGTAATGCACTTTTCTCCCAGCAAATACACTGTTTCTAAGGAAATGGGAACACACTGAGGAGACACTTGTGGGAGCTACTGTGACTAAAACTGAGCTTCCCTACGCACAGGGAAGAAAGAGAAATGCTGATTTCATCAAGCCCAGTTACATACTCAGAATCTGTACTACTGCGTAAATAGGCATGTCTCTGTAGGCAAAAAAACTCATTTCTGACAAAGTTGCCCAAATGCATCTCAGAAGTGTGCAACTTGTTCCCTGAGTTAGAAAACGTCGAGAAACGTTCGTTTCTGCTAGCGCTGTGCTTCTACACATGTATTTGCTGAACGGTGAAAGCGCACAGTAATGCACTTTTCTCCCAGCAAATACACTGTTTCTAAGGAAATGGGAACACACTGAGGAGACACTTGTGGGAGCTACTGTGACTAAAACTGAGCTTCCCTACGCACAGGGAAGCAAGAGAAATGCTGATTTCATCAAGCCCAGTTACATACTCAGAATCTGTACTACTGCACAAATAGGCATGTCTCTGTAGGCAAAAAACTCATTTCTGACAAAGCTGCCCAAATGCATCTCAGAAGTGTGCAACTTGTTCCCTTAGTTCGAAAACGTCGAGAAACGGTCGTTTCTGCTAGCGCTGTGCTTCTACACATGTATTTGCTGAACGGTGCAAGCGCACAGTAATGCACTTTTCTCCCAGCAAATACACTGTTTCTAAGGAAATGGGACCACACTGAGGAGACACTTGTGGGAGCTACTGTGACTAAAACTGAGCTTCCCTACGCACAGGGAAGCAAGAGAAATGCTGATTTCATCAAGCCCAGTTACATACTCAGAATCTGTACTACTGCGCAAATAGACATGTCTCTGTAGGCAAAAAACTCATTTCTGACAAAGTTGCCCAAATGCATCTCAGAAGTGTGCAACTTGTTCCCTAAGTTAGAAAACGTTGAGAAACGTTCGTTTCTGCTAGCGCTGTGCTTCTACACATGTATTTGCTGAACGGTGAAAGCGCACAGTCATAAACTTTTCTGCCAGCAAATACACTGTTTCTAAGGAAATGGGAACACACTGAGGAGACACTTGTGGGAGCTACTGGGACTAAAACTGAGCTTCCCTACGCACAGGGAAGCAAGAGACAGGCTGATTTCATCAAGCCCAGTTACATACTCAGAATCTGTACTACTGCGCAAATAGGCATGTCTCTGTAGGCAAAAAACTCATTTCTGACAAAGTTGCCCAAATGCATCTCAGAAGTGTGCAACTTGTTCCCTGAGTTAGAAAACATTGAGAAACGTTCGTTTCTGCTAGCGCTGTGCTTCTACACATGTATTTGCTGAACGGTGAAAGCGCACAGTAATGCACTTTTCTGCCAGCAAATACACTGTTTCTAAGGAAATGGGAACATACTGAGGAGACACTTGTGGGAGCTACTGGGACTAAAACTGAGCTTCCTACGCACAGGGAAGCAAGAGAAAGGCTGATTTTATCAAGCCCAGTTACATACTCAGAATCTGTACTACTGCGCAAATAGGCATGTCTCTGTAGGCAAAAAACTCATTTCTGACAAAGTTGCCCAAATGCATCTCAGAAGTGTGCAACTTGTTCCCTGAGTTAGAAAACGTCGAGAAACGTTCGTTTCTGCTAGCGCTGTGCTTCTACACATGTATTTGCTGAACGGTGAAAGCGCAGAGTAATGCACTTTTCTCCCAGCAAATACACTGATTCTAAAGAAATGGGAACACACTGAGGAGACACTAGTGGGAGCTACTGTGGTAAAACTGAGCTTCCCTACGCACAGGGAAGCAAGAGAAATGCTGATTTCATCAAGCCCAGTTACATACTCAGAATCTGTACTACTGCGCAAATAGGCATGTCTCTGTAGGCAAAAAACTCATTTCTGACAAAGTTGCCCAAATGCATCTCAGAAGTGTGCAACTTGTTCCATGAGTTAGAAAACGTTGAGAAACGTTCGTTTCTGCTAGCGCTGTGCTTCTACACATGTATTTGCTGAACGGTGAAAGCGCAGAGTAATGCACTTTTCTCCCAGCAAATACACTGTTTCTAAGGAAATGTGAACATACTGAGGAGACACTTGTGGGAGCTAATGGGACTAAAACTGAGCTTCCCTACGCACAGGGAAGCAAGAGAAATGCTGATTTCATCAAGCCCAGTAACATACTCAGAATCTGTACTACTGCGCAAATAGGCATGTCTCTGTAGGCAAAAAACTCATTTCTGACACAGTTGCCCAAATGCATCTCAAAAGTGTGCAACTTGTTCCCTGAGTTAGAAAACGTTGAAAAATGTTCGTTTCTGCTAGCGCTGTGCTTCTACACATGTATTTGCTGAACGGTGAAAGCGCACAGTAATGCACTTTTCTCCCAGCAAATACACTGTTTCTAAGGAACTGGGAACACACTGAGGAGACACTTGTGAGAGCTACTGTGACTAAGACTGAGCTTCCCTACACACAGGGAAGCAAGAGAATGCTGATTTCATCAAGCCCAGTTACCTACTCAGAATCTGTACTACTGCGCAAAAAGGCATGTCTCTGTAGGAAAAAAACTCATTTCTGACAAAGTTGCCCAAATGCATCTCAGAAGTGTGCAACTTGTTCCCTGAGTTAGAAAACGTCGAGAAACGTTCGTTTCTGCTAGCGCTGCGCTTCTACACATGTATTTGCTGAACGGTGAATGCGCACAGTAATGCACTTTTCTCCCAGCAAATACACTGTTTCTAAGGAAATGGGAACACACTGAGGAGACACTTGTGGGAGCTACTGTGACTAAAACTGAGCTTCCCTACGCACAGGGAAGCAAGAGAAATGCTGATTTCATCAAGCCCAGGTACATACTCAGAATCTGTACTACTGCGCAAATAGGCATGTCTCTGTAGGCAAAATACTCATTTCTGACAAAGTTGCCCAAATGCATCTCAGAAGTGTGCAACTTGTTCCCTGAGTTAGAAAACGTCGAGAAACGGTCGTTTCAGCTAGCGCTGTGCTTCTACACATGTATTTGCTGAATGGTGAAAGCGCAGAGTAATGCACTTTTCTCCCAGCAAATACACTGTTTCTAAGGAAATGGGAACACACTGAGGAGACACTTGTGGGAGCTACTGTGACTAAAACTGAGCTTCCCTACGCACAGGGAAGCAAGAGAAATGCTGATTTCATCCAGCCCAGTTACGTACTCATAATCTGTACTATTGCGCAAATAGGCATGTTTCTGTAGGCTAAAAACTCATTTCTGACAAAGTTTCCCAAATGCATCTCAGAAGTGTGCAACTTGTTCCCTTAGTTAGAAAACGTCGAGAAACGTTCGTTTCTGCTAGCGCTGTGCTTCTACACATGTATTTGCTGAACGGTGAAAGCGCACAGTAATGCACTTTTCTCCCAGCAAATACACTGTTTCTAAGGAAATGGTAACACACTGAGGAGACACTTGTGGGAGCTACTGTGACTAAAACTGAGCTTCCCTACGCACAGGGAAGCAAGAGATATGCTGATTTCATCAAGCCCAGTTACATACTCAGAATCTGTACTACTGCGCAAATAGGCATGTCTCTGTAGGCAAAAAACTCATTTCTGACAATGTTGCCCAAATGCATCTCAGAAGTGTGCAACTTGTTCCCTGAGTTAGAAAACGTCGAGAAACGTTCGTTTCTGCTAGCGCTGTGCTTCTAAACATGTATTTGCTGAACGGTGAAAGCTCACAGTAATGCACTTTTCTCCCAGCAAATACACTGTTTCTAAGGAAATGGGAACACACTGAGGAGACACTTGTGGGAGCTACTGTGACTAAAACTGAGCTTCCCTACGCACAGGGAAGCAAGAGAAATGCTGATTTTATCAAGCCCAGTTACATACTCAGAATCTGTACTACTGCGCAAATAGGCATGTCTCTGTAGGCAAAATACTCATTTCTGACAAAGTTGCCCAAATGCATCTCAGAAGTGTGCCACTTGTTCCCTGAGTTAGAAAACGTCGAGAAACGGTCGTTTCAGCTAGCGCTGTGCTTCTACACATGTATTTGCTGAACGGTGAAAGCGCAGAGTAATGCACTTTTCTCCCAGCAAATACACTGTTTCTAAGGAAATGGGAACACACTGAGGAGACACTTGTGGGAGCTACTGTGACTAAAACTGAGCTTCCCTACGCACAGGGAAGCAAGAGAAATGCTGATTTCATCCAGCCCAGTTACATACTCATAATCTGTACTATTGCGCAAATAGGCATGTCTCTGTAGGCTAAAAACTCATTTCTGACAAAGTTTCCCAAATGCATCTCAGAAGTGTGCAACTTGTTCCCTGAGTTAGAAAACGTCCAGAAACGGTCGTTTCTGCTAGCGCTGCGCTTCTACACATGTATTTGCAGAGCGGTGAAAGCGCACAGTAATGCACTTTTCTCCCAGCAAATACACTGTTTCTAAGGAAATGGTAACACACTGAGGAGACACTTGTGGGAGCTACTGTGACTAAAACTGAGCTTCCCTACGCACAGGGAAGCAAGAGATATGCTGATTTCATCAAGCCCAGTTACATACTCAGAATCTGTACTACTGCGCAAATAGGCATGTCTCTGTAGGCAAAAAACTCATTTCTGACAAAGTTGCCCAAATGCATCTCAGAAGTGTGCAACTTGTTCCCTGAGTTAGAAAACGTCGAGAAACATTCGTTTCTGCTAGCGCTGTGCTTCTAAACATGTATTTGCTGAACGGTGAAAGCTCACAGTAATGCACTTTTCTCCCAGCAAATACACTGTTTCTAAGGAAATGGGAACACACTGAGGAGACACTTGTGGGAGCTACTGTGACTAAAACTGAGCCTCCCTACGCACAGGGAAGCAAGAGAAATGCTGATTTTATCAAGCCCAGTTACATACTCAGAATCTGTACTACTGCGCAAATAGGCATGTCTCTGTAGGCAAAAAACTCATTTCTGACAAAGTTGCCCAAATGCATCTCAGAAGTGTGCAACTTGTTCCCTGAGTAAGAAAACGTCGAGAAACGTTCGTTTCTGCTAGCGCTGGGCTTCTAAACATGTATTTGCTGAACGGTGAATGCTCACAGTAATGCACTTTTCTCCCAGCAAATACACTGTTTCTAAAGAAATGGGAACACACTGAGGAGACACTTGTGGGAGCTACTGTGACTAAAACTGAGCTTCCCTACGCACAGGGAAGCAAGAGAAATGCTGATTTTATCAAGCCCAGTTACATACTCAGAATCTGTACTACTGCGCAAATAGGCATGTCTCTGTAGGCAAAAAACTAATTTCAGACAAAGTTGCCCAAATGCATCTCAGAAGTGTGCAACTTGTTCCCTGAGTTAGAAAACGTCGAGAAACGTTCGTTTCTGCTAGCGATGTGCTTCTACACAAGTATTTGCTGAACGGTGAAAGCGCACATTAATGCACTTTTCTCCCAGCAAATACACTGTTTCTAAGGAAATGGGAACACACTGAGGAGACACTTGTGGGAGCTACTGGGACTAAAACTGAGCTTCCCTACGCACAGGGAAGCAAGAGAAATGCTGATTTCATCAAGCCCAGTTACATACTCAGAATCTGTACTACTGCGCAAATAGGCATGTCTCTGTAGGCAAAAAACTCATTTCTGACAAAATTGCCCAAATGCATCTCAGAAGTATGCAACTTGTTCCCCGAGTTAGAAAACGTCGAGAAACGGTCGTTTCTGCTAGCGCTGTGCTTCTACACATGTATTTGCAGAACGGTGAAAGCGCACAGTAATGCACTTTTCTCCCAGCAAATACACTGTTTCTAAGGAAATGGGAACACACTGAGGAGACACTTGTGGGAGCTACTGTGACTAAAACTGAGCTTCCCTACGCACAGGGAAGCAAGAGAAATGCTGATTTCACCAAGCCCAGTTACATACTCAGAATCTGTACTACTGCGCAAATAGGCATTTCTCTGTAGGCAAAAAACTCATTTCGGACAAAGTTGCCCAAATGCATCTCAGAAGTGTGCAACTTATTCCCTGAGTTAGAAAACGTCGAGAAACGTTCGTTTCTGCTAGCGATGTGCTTCTACACATGTATTTGCTGAACGGTGAAAGCGCACATTAATGCTCTTTTCTCCCAGCAAATACACTGTTTTTAAGGAAATGGGAACACACTGAGGAGACACTTGTGGGAGCTGCTGGGACTAAAACTGAGCTTCCCTACGCACAGGGAAGCAAGAGAAATGCTGATTTCATCAAGCCCAGTTAGATACTCAGAATCTGTACTACTGCGCAAATAGGCATGTCTCTGTAGGCAAAAAACTCATTTCTGACAAAGTTGCCCAAATGCATCTCAGAAGTGTGCCACTTGTTCCCTGAGTTAGAAAACATTGAGAAACGGTCGTTTCAGCTAGCGCTGTGCTTCTACACATGTATTTGCTGAACGGTGAAAGCGCACAGTAATGCACTTTTCTCCCAGCAAATACACTGTTTCTAAGGAAATGGGAACACACTGAGGAGACACTTGTGGGAGCTACAGTGACTAAAACTGAGCTTCCCTACGCACAGGGAAGCAAGAGAAATGCTGATTTCATCCAGCCCAGTTACATACTCAGAATCTGTACTATTGCGCAAATAGGCATGTTTCTGTAGGCTAAAAACTCATTTCTCACAATGTTTCCCAAATGCATCTCAGAAGTGGGCAACTTGTTCCCTGAGTTAGAAAACTTCGAGAAACGGTCGTTTCTTCTAGCGCTGTGCTTCTACACATGTATTTGCAGAACGGTGAAAGCGCACAGTAATGCACTTTTCTCCCAGCAAATACACTGTTTCTAAGGAAATGGGAACACACTGAGGAGACACTTGTGGGAGCTACTGTGACTAAAACTGAGCTTCCCTACGCACAGGGAAGCAAGAGAAATGCTGATTTCATCAAGCCCAGTTACATACTCAGAATCTGTACTACTGCGCAAATAGGCATGTCTCTGTAGGCAAAAAACTCATTTCTGACAAAGTTGCCCAAATGCATCTCAGAAGTGTGCAACTTGTTCCCTGAGTTAGAAAACGTCGAGAAACGGTCGTTTCTGCTAGCGCTGTGCTTCTACACATGTATTTGCTGAACGGTGAAAGCGCACAGTAATGCACTTTTCTCCCAGCAAATACACTGTTTCTAAGGAAATGGGAACACACTGAGGAGACACTTGTGGGAGCTACTGTGACTAAAACTGAGCTTCCCTACGCACAGGGAAGCAAGAGAAATGCTGATTTCATCAAGCCCAGTTACATACTCAGAATCTGTACTACTGCGCAAATAGGCATGTTTCTGTAGGCAAAAAACTCATTTCTGACAAAGTTGCCCAAATGCATCTCAGAAGTGTGCAACTTGTTCCCTGAGTTAGAAAACGTCGAGAAACGGTCGTTTCTGCTAGCGTTGTGCTTCTACACATGTATTTGCTGCACGGTGAAAGCGCACAGTAATGTACTTTTCTCCCAGCAAATACACTGTTTCTAAGGAAATGGGAACACACTGAGGAGACAATTGTGGGAGCTTCTGTGACTAAAACTGAGCTTCCCTACACACAGGGAAGCAAGAGAAATGCTGATTTCATCAAGCCCAGTTACATACTCAGAATCTGTACTACTGCGCAAATAGGCATGTCTCTGTAGGCAAAAAACTAATTTCAGACAAAGTTGCCCAAATGCATCTCAGAAGTGTGCAACTTGTTCCCTGAGTTAGAAAACGTCGAGAAATGTTCGTTTCTGCTAGCGATGTGCTTCTACACATGTATTTGCTGAACGGTGAAAGCGCACAGTAATGCACTTTTCTCCCAGCAAATACACTGTTTCTAAGGAAATGGGAACACACTGAGGAGACACTTGTGGGAGCTACTGTGACTAAAACTGAGCTTCCCTAACCACAGGGAAGCAAGAGAAATGCTGATTTTATCAAGCCCAGTTACATACTCAGAATCTGTACTACTGCGCAAATAGGCATGTTTCTGTAGGCAAAAAACTCATTTCTGACAAAGTTTCCCAAATGCATCTCAGAAGTGTGCAACTTGTTCCCTGAGTTAGAAAACGTCGAGAAACGGTCGTTTCTGCTAGCGTTGTGCTTCTACACATGTATTTGCTGAACGGTGAAAGCGCACAGTCATAAACTTTTCTCCCAGCAAATACACTGTTTCTAAGGAAATGGGAACACACTGAGGAGACACTTGTGGGAGCTACTGTGACTAAAACTGAGCTTCCCTACACACAGGGAAGCAAGAGAAATGCTGATTTCATCAAGCCCAGTTACATACTCAGAATCTGTACTACTGCGCAAATAGGCATGTCTCTGTAGGCAAAAAACTAATTTCAGACAAAGTTGCCCAAATGCATCTCAGAAGTGTGCAACTTATTCCCTGAGTTAGAAAACGTCGAGAAACGTTCGGTTCTGCTAGCGATGTTCTTCTACACATGTATTTGCTGAACGGTGAAAGCACACATTAATGCACTTTTCTCCCAGCAAATACACTGTTTTTAAGGAAATGGGAACACACTGAGGAGACACTTGTGGGAGCTACTGGGACTAAAACTGAGCTTCCCTACGCACAGGGAAGCAAGAGAAATGCTGATTTCATCAAGCCCAGTTACATACTCAGAATCTGTACTACTGCGCAAATAGGCATGTTTCTGTAGGCAAAAAAATCATTTCTGACAAAATTGCCCAAATGCATCTCAGAAGTGTGCAACTTGTTCCCTGAGTTAGAAAACGTCGAGAAACGGTCGTTTCTGCTAGCGCTGTGCTTCTACACATGTATTTGCAGAACGGTGAAAGCGCACAGTAATGCACTTTTCTCCCAGCAAATACACTGTTTCTAAGGAAATGGGAACACACTGAGGAGACACTTGTGGGAGCTACTGTGACTAAAACTGAGCTTCCCTACGCACAGGGAAGCAAGAGAAATGCTGATTTCATCAAGCCCAGTTACATACTCAGAATCTGTACTACTGCGCAAATAGGCATGTCTCTTTAGGCAAAAAACTCATTTCTGACAAAGTTGCCCAAATGCATCTCAGAAGTGTGCAACTTGTTCCCTGAGTTAGAAAACGTCGAGAAACGGTCGTTTCTGCTAGCGCTGTGCTTCTACACATGTATTTGCTGAACGGTGAAAGCGCACAGTAATGCACTTTTCTCCCAGCAAATACACTGTTTCTAAGGAAATGGGAACACACTGAGGAGACACTTGTGGGAGCTACTGTGACTAAAACTGAGCTTCCCTACACACAGGGAAGCAAGAGAAATGCTGATTTCATCAAGCCCAGTTACATACTCAGAATCTGTACTACTGCGCAAATAGGCATGTCTCTGTAGGCAAAAAACTAATTTCAGACAAAGTTGCCCAAATGCATCTCAGAAGTGTGCAACTTGTTCCCTGAGTTAGAAAACGTCGAGAAACGTTCGGTTCTGCTAGCGATGTTCTTCTACACATGTATTTGCTGAACGGTGAAAGCACACATTAATGCACTTTTCTCCCAGCAAATACACTGTTTTTAAGGAAATGGGAACACACTGAGGAGACACTTGTGGGAGCTACTGGGACTAAAACTGAGCTTCCCTACGCACAGGGAAGCAAGAGAAATGCTGATTTCATCAAGCCCAGTTACATACTCAGAATCTGTACTACTGCGCAAATAGGCATGTTTCTGTAGGCAAAAAAATCATTTCTGACAAAATTGCCCAAATGCATCTCAGAAGTGTGCAACTTGTTCCCTGAGTTAGAAAACGTCGAGAAACGGTCGTTTCTGCTAGCGCTGTGCTTCTACACATGTATTTGCAGAACGGTGAAAGCGCACAGTAATGCACTTTTCTCCCAGCAAATACACTGTTTCTAAGGAAATGGGAACACACTGAGGAGACACTTGTGGGAGCTACTGTGACTAAAACTGAGCTTCCCTACGCACAGGGAAGCAAGAGAAATGCTGATTTCATCAAGCCCAGTTACATACTCAGAATCTGTACTACTGCGCAAATAGGCATGTCTCTTTAGGCAAAAAACTCATTTCTGACAAAGTTGCCCAAATGCATCTCAGAAGTGTGCAACTTGTTCCCTGAGTTAGAAAACGTCGAGAAACGGTCGTTTCTGCTAGCGCTGTGCTTCTACACATGTATTTGCTGAACGGTGAAAGCGCACAGTAATGCACTTTTCTCCCAGCAAATACACTGTTTCTAAGGAAATGGGAACACACTGAGGAGACACTTGTGGGAGCTACTGTGACTAAAACTGAGCTTCCCTACGCACAGGGAAGCAAGAGAAATGCTGATTTCATCAAGCCCAGTTACATACTCAGAATCTGTACTACTGCGCAAATAGGCATGTCTCTGTAGGCAAAAAACTCATTTCTGACAAAGTTGTCCAAATGCATCTCAGAAGTGTGCAACTTGTTCCCTGAGTTAGAAAACGTCGAGAAACGTTCGTTTCTGCTAGCGATGTGCTTCTACACATGTATTTGCTGAACGGTGAAAGCAAACAGTAATGCACTTTTCTCCCAGCAAATACACTGTTTTTAAAGAAATGGGAACACACTGAGGAGACACTTGTGGGAGCTACTGGGACTAAAACTGAGCTTCCCTACGCACAGGGAAGCAAGAGAAATGCTGATTTCATCAAGCCCAGTTACATACTCAGAATCTGTACTACTGCGCAAATAGGCATGTCTCTGTAGGCAAAAAAATCATTTCTGACAAAATTGCCCAAATACATCTCAGAAGTGTGCAACTTGTTCCCTGAGTTAGAAAACGTCGAGAAACTGTCGTTTCTGCTAGCGCTGTGCTTCTACACATGTATTTGCAGAACGGTGAAAGCGCACAGTAATGCACTTTTCTCCCAGCAAATACACTGTTTCTAAGGAAATGGGAACACACTGAGGAGACACTTGTGGGAGCTACTGTGACTAAAACTGAGCTTCCCTATGCACAGGGAAGCAAGAGAAATGCTGATTTCATCAAGCCCAGTTACATACTCAGAATCTGTACTACTGCGCAAATAAGCATGTCTCTGTAGGCAAAAAACTCATTTCGGACAAAGTTGCCCAAATGCATCTCAGAAGTGTGCAACTTATTCCCTGAGTTAGAAAACGTCGAGAAACGTTCGTTTCTGCTAGCGCTGTGCTTCTACACATGTATTTGCTGAACGGTGAAAGCGCACATTAATGCACTTTTCTCCCAGCAAATACACTGTTTTTAAGGAAATGGGAACACACTGAGGAGACACTTGTGGGAGCTACTGGGACTAAAACTGAGCTTCCCTACGCACAGGGAAGCAAGAGAAATGCTGATTTCATCAAGCCCAGTTACATACTCAGAATCTGTACTACTGCGCAAATAGGCATGTCTCTTTAGGCAAAAAACTCATTTCTGACAAAGTTGCCCAAATGCATCTCAGAAGTGTGCAACTTGTTCCCTGAGTTAGAAAACGTCGAGAAACGTTCGTTTCTGCTAGCGCTGGGCTTCTAAACATGTATTTGCTGAACGGTGAATGCTCACAGTAATGCACTTTTCTCCCAGCAAATACACTGTTTCTAAAGAAATGGGAACACACTGAGGAGACACTTGTGGGAGCTACTGTGACTAAAACTGAGCTTCCCTACGCACAGGGAAGCAAGAGAAATGCTGATTTCATCAAGCCCAGTTACATACTCAGAATCTGTACTACTGCGCAAACAGGCATGTCTCTGTAAGGCAAAAACTCATTTCTGACAAAGTTGCCCAAATGCATCTCAGAAGTGTGCAACTTGTTCCCTGAGTTAGAAAACGTCGAGAAACGTTCGTTTCTGCTAGCGATGTGCTTCTACACAAGTATTTGCTGAACGGTGAAAGCGCACATTAATGCACTTTTCTCCCAGCAAATACACTGTTTCTAAGGAAATGGGAACACACTGAGGAGACACTTGTGGGAGCTACTGGGACTAAAACTGAGCTTCCCTACGCACAGGGAAGCAAGAGAAATGCTGATTTCATCAAGCCCAGTTACATACTCAGAATCTGTACTACTGCGCAAATAGGCATGTCTCTGTAGGCAAAAAACTCATTTCTGACAAAATTGCCCAAATGCATCTCAGAAGTATGCAACTTGTTCCCCGAGTTAGAAAACGTCGAGAAACGGTCGTTTCTGCTAGCGCTGTGCTTCTACACATGTATTTGCAGAACGGTGAAAGCGCACAGTAATGCACTTTTCTCCCAGCAAATACACTGTTTCTAAGGAAATGGGAACACACTGAGGAGACACTTGTGGGAGCTACTGTGACTAAAACTGAGCTTCCCTACGCACAGGGAAGCAAGAGAAATGCTGATTTCACCAAGCCCAGTTACATACTCAGAATCTGTACTACTGCGCAAATAGGCATTTCTCTGTAGGCAAAAAACTCATTTCGGACAAAGTTGCCCAAATGCATCTCAGAAGTGTGCAACTTATTCCCTGAGTTAGAAAACGTCGAGAAACGTTCGTTTCTGCTAGCGATGTGCTTCTACACATGTATTTGCTGAACGGTGAAAGCGCACATTAATGCTCTTTTCTCCCAGCAAATACACTGTTTTTAAGGAAATGGGAACACACTGAGGAGACACTTGTGGGAGCTGCTGGGACTAAAACTGAGCTTCCCTACGCACAGGGAAGCAAGAGAAATGCTGATTTCATCAAGCCCAGTTAGATACTCAGAATCTGTACTACTGCGCAAATAGGCATGTCTCTGTAGGCAAAAAACTCATTTCTGACAAAGTTGCCCAAATGCATCTCAGAAGTGTGCCACTTGTTCCCTGAGTTAGAAAACATTGAGAAACGGTCGTTTCAGCTAGCGCTGTGCTTCTACACATGTATTTGCTGAACGGTGAAAGCGCACAGTAATGCACTTTTCTCCCAGCAAATACACTGTTTCTAAGGAAATGGGAACACACTGAGGAGACACTTGTGGGAGCTACAGTGACTAAAACTGAGCTTCCCTACGCACAGGGAAGCAAGAGAAATGCTGATTTCATCCAGCCCAGTTACATACTCAGAATCTGTACTATTGCGCAAATAGGCATGTTTCTGTAGGCTAAAAACTCATTTCTCACAATGTTTCCCAAATGCATCTCAGAAGTGGGCAACTTGTTCCCTGAGTTAGAAAACTTCGAGAAACGGTCGTTTCTTCTAGCGCTGTGCTTCTACACATGTATTTGCAGAACGGTGAAAGCGCACAGTAATGCACTTTTCTCCCAGCAAATACACTGTTTCTAAGGAAATGGGAACACACTGAGGAGACACTTGTGGGAGCTACTGTGACTAAAACTGAGCTTCCCTACGCACAGGGAAGCAAGAGAAATGCTGATTTCATCAAGCCCAGTTACATACTCAGAATCTGTACTACTGCGCAAATAGGCATGTCTCTGTAGGCAAAAAACTCATTTCTGACAAAGTTGCCCAAATGCATCTCAGAAGTGTGCAACTTGTTCCCTGAGTTAGAAAACGTCGAGAAACGGTCGTTTCTGCTAGCGCTGTGCTTCTACACATGTATTTGCTGAACGGTGAAAGCGCACAGTAATGCACTTTTCTCCCAGCAAATACACTGTTTCTAAGGAAATGGGAACACACTGAGGAGACACTTGTGGGAGCTACTGTGACTAAAACTGAGCTTCCCTACGCACAGGGAAGCAAGAGAAATGCTGATTTCATCAAGCCCAGTTACATACTCAGAATCTGTACTACTGCGCAAATAGGCATGTTTCTGTAGGCAAAAAACTCATTTCTGAAAAAGTTGCCCAAATGCATCTCAGAAGTGTGCAACTTGTTCCCTGAGTTAGAAAACGTCGAGAAACGGTCGTTTCTGCTAGCGTTGTGCTTCTACACATGTATTTGCTGCACGGTGAAAGCGCACAGTAATGTACTTTTCTCCCAGCAAATACACTGTTTCTAAGGAAATGGGAACACACTGAGGAGACAATTGTGGGAGCTTCTGTGACTAAAACTGAGCTTCCCTACACACAGGGAAGCAAGAGAAATGCTGATTTCATCAAGCCCAGTTACATACTCAGAATCTGTACTACTGCGCAAATAGGCATGTCTCTGTAGGCAAAAAACTAATTTCAGACAAAGTTGCCCAAATGCATCTCAGAAGTGTGCAACTTGTTCCCTGAGTTAGAAAACGTCGAGAAATGTTCGTTTCTGCTAGCGATGTGCTTCTACACATGTATTTGCTGAACGGTGAAAGCGCACAGTAATGCACTTTTCTCCCAGCAAATACACTGTTTCTAAGGAAATGGGAACACACTGAGGAGACACTTGTGGGAGCTACTGTGACTAAAACTGAGCTTCCCTAACCACAGGGAAGCAAGAGAAATGCTGATTTTATCAAGCCCAGTTACATACTCAGAATCTGTACTACTGCGCAAATAGGCATGTTTCTGTAGGCAAAAAACTCATTTCTGACAAAGTTTCCCAAATGCATCTCAGAAGTGTGCAACTTGTTCCCTGAGTTAGAAAACGTCGAGAAACGGTCGTTTCTGCTAGCGTTGTGCTTCTACACATGTATTTGCTGAACGGTGAAAGCGCACAGTCATAAACTTTTCTCCCAGCAAATACACTGTTTCTAAGGAAATGGGAACACACTGAGGAGACACTTGTGGGAGCTACTGTGACTAAAACTGAGCTTCCCTACACACAGGGAAGCAAGAGAAATGCTGATTTCATCAAGCCCAGTTACATACTCAGAATCTGTACTACTGCGCAAATAGGCATGTCTCTGTAGGCAAAAAACTAATTTCAGACAAAGTTGCCCAAATGCATCTCAGAAGTGTGCAACTTGTTCCCTGAGTTAGAAAACGTCGAGAAACGTTCGGTTCTGCTAGCGATGTTCTTCTACACATGTATTTGCTGAACGGTGAAAGCACACATTAATGCACTTTTCTCCCAGCAAATACACTGTTTTTAAGGAAATGGGAACACACTGAGGAGACACTTGTGGGAGCTACTGGGACTAAAACTGAGCTTCCCTACGCACAGGGAAGCAAGAGAAATGCTGATTTCATCAAGCCCAGTTACATACTCAGAATCTGTACTACTGCGCAAATAGGCATGTTTCTGTAGGCAAAAAAATCATTTCTGACAAAATTGCCCAAATGCATCTCAGAAGTGTGCAACTTGTTCCCTGAGTTAGAAAACGTCGAGAAACGGTCGTTTCTGCTAGCGCTGTGCTTCTACACATGTATTTGAAGAACGGTGAAAGCGCACAGTAATGCACTTTTCTCCCAGCAAATACACTGTTTCTAAGGAAATGGGAACACACTGAGGAGACACTTGTGGGAGCTACTGTGACTAAAACTGAGCTTCCCTACGCACAGGGAAGCAAGAGAAATGCTGATTTCATCAAGCCCAGTTACATACTCAGAATCTGTACTACTGCGCAAATAGGCATGTCTCTTTAGGCAAAAAACTCATTTCTGACAAAGTTGCCCAAATGCATCTCAGAAGTGTGCAACTTGTTCCCTGAGTTAGAAAACGTCGAGAAACGGTCGTTTCTGCTAGCGCTGTGCTTCTACACATGTATTTGCTGAACGGTGAAAGCGCACAGTAATGCACTTTTCTCCCAGCAAATACACTGTTTCTAAGGAAATGGGAACACACTGAGGAGACACTTGTGGGAGCTACTGTGACTAAAACTGAGCTTCCCTACACACAGGGAAGCAAGAGAAATGCTGATTTCATCAAGCCCAGTTACATACTCAGAATCTGTACTACTGCGCAAATAGGCATGTCTCTGTAGGCAAAAAACTAATTTCAGACAAAGTTGCCCAAATGCATCTCAGAAGTGTGCAACTTGTTCCCTGAGTTAGAAAACGTCGAGAAACGTTCGGTTCTGCTAGCGATGTTCTTCTACACATGTATTTGCTGAACGGTGAAAGCACACATTAATGCACTTTTCTCCCAGCAAATACACTGTTTTTAAGGAAATGGGAACACACTGAGGAGACACTTGTGGGAGCTACTGGGACTAAAACTGAGCTTCCCTACGCACAGGGAAGCAAGAGAAATGCTGATTTCATCAAGCCCAGTTACATACTCAGAATCTGTACTACTGCGCAAATAGGCATGTTTCTGTAGGCAAAAAAATCATTTCTGACAAAATTGCCCAAATGCATCTCAGAAGTGTGCAACTTGTTCCCTGAGTTAGAAAACGTCGAGAAACGGTCGTTTCTGCTAGCGCTGTGCTTCTACACATGTATTTGCAGAACGGTGAAAGCGCACAGTAATGCACTTTTCTCCCAGCAAATACACTGTTTCTAAGGAAATGGGAACACACTGAGGAGACACTTGTGGGAGCTACTGTGACTAAAACTGAGCTTCCCTACGCACAGGGAAGCAAGAGAAATGCTGATTTCATCAAGCCCAGTTACATACTCAGAATCTGTACTACTGCGCAAATAGGCATGTCTCTTTAGGCAAAAAACTCATTTCTGACAAAGTTGCCCAAATGCATCTCAGAAGTGTGCAACTTGTTCCCTGAGTTAGAAAACGTCGAGAAACGGTCGTTTCTGCTAGCGCTGTGCTTCTACACATGTATTTGCTGAACGGTGAAAGCGCAGAGTAATGCACTTTTCTCCCAGCAAATACACTGTTTCTAAGGAAATGGGAACACACTGAGGAGACACTTGTGGGAGCTACTGTGACTAAAACTGAGCTTCCCTACGCACAGGGAAGCAAGAGAAATGCTGATTTCATCAAGCCCAGTTACATACTCAGAATCTGTACTACTGCGCAAATAGGCATGTCTCTGTAGGCAAAAAACTCATTTCTGACAAAGTTGTCCAAATGCATCTCAGAAGTGTGCAACTTGTTCCCTGAGTTAGAAAACGTCGAGAAACGTTCGTTTCTGCTAGCGATGTGCTTCTACACATGTATTTGCTGAACGGTGAAAGCAAACAGTAATGCACTTTTCTCCCAGCAAATACACTGTTTTTAAAGAAATGGGAACACACTGAGGAGACACTTGTGGGAGCTACTGGGACTAAAACTGAGCTTCCCTACGCACAGGGAAGCAAGAGAAATGCTGATTTCATCAAGCCCAGTTACATACTCAGAATCTGTACTACTGCGCAAATAGGCATGTCTCTGTAGGCAAAAAAATCATTTCTGACAAAATTGCCCAAATACATCTCAGAAGTGTGCAACTTGTTCCCTGAGTTAGAAAACGTCGAGAAACTGTCGTTTCTGCTAGCGCTGTGCTTCTACACATGTATTTGCAGAACGGTGAAAGCGCACAGTAATGCACTTTTCTCCCAGCAAATACACTGTTTCTAAGGAAATGGGAACACACTGAGGAGACACTTGTGGGAGCTACTGTGACTAAAACTGAGCTTCCCTATGCACAGGGAAGCAAGAGAAATGCTGATTTCATCAAGCCCAGTTACATACTCAGAATCTGTACTACTGCGCAAATAAGCATGTCTCTGTAGGCAAAAAACTCATTTCGGACAAAGTTGCCCAAATGCATCTCAGAAGTGTGCAACTTATTCCCTGAGTTAGAAAACGTCGAGAAACGTTCGTTTCTGCTAGCGCTGTGCTTCTACACATGTATTTGCTGAACGGTGAAAGCGCACATTAATGCACTTTTCTCCCAGCAAATACACTGTTTTTAAGGAAATGGGAACACACTGAGGAGACACTTGTGGGAGCTACTGGGACTAAAACTGAGCTTCCCTACGCACAGGGAAGCAAGAGAAATGCTGATTTCATCAAGCCCAGTTACATACTCAGAATCTGTACTACTGCGCAAATAGGCATGTCTCTTTAGGCAAAAAACTCATTTCTGACAAAGTTGCCCAAATGCATCTCAGAAGTGTGCAACTTGTTCCCTGAGTTAGAAAATGTCGAGAAACGGTCGTTTCTTCTAGCGCTGTGCTTCTACACATGTATTTGCTTAACGGTGAAAGCGCAGAGTAATGCACTTTTCTCCCAGCAAATACACTGTTTCTAAGGAAATGGGAACACACTGAGGAGACACTTGTGGGAGCTACTGTGACTAAAACTGAGCTTCCCTACGCACAGGGAAGCAAGAGAAATGCTGATTTCATCAAGCCCAGTTACATACTCAGAATCTGTACTACTGCGCAAACAGGCATGTCTCTGTAAGGCAAAAACTCATTTCTGACAAAGTTGCCCAAATGCATCTCAGAAGTGTGCAACTTGTTCCCTGAGTTAGAAAACGTCGAGAAACGTTCGTTTCTGCTAGCGCTGTGCTTCTACACATGTATTTGCTGAACGGTGAAAGCGCACAGTAATGTACTTTTCTCCCAGCAAATACACTGTTTCTAAGGAAATGGGAACACACTGAGGAGACACTTGTGGGAGCTACTGTGACTAAAACTGAGCTTCCCTACGCACAGGGAAGCAAGAGAAATGCTGATTTCATCAAGCCCAGTTACATACTCAGAATCTGTATTACTGCGCAAATAGGCATGTCTCTTTCGGCAAAAAACTCATTTCTGACAAAGTTGCCCAAATGCATCTCAGAAGTGTGCAACTTGTTCCCTGAGTTAGAAAACGTCGAGAAACGGTCGTTTCTGCTAGCGCTGTGCTTCTGCACATGTATTTGCTGAACGGTGAAAGCGCACAGTAATGCACTTTTCTCCCAGCAAATACACTGTTTCTAAGGAAATGGGAACACACTGAGGAGACACTTGTGGGAGCTACTGTGACTAAAACTGAGCTTCCCTACGCACAGGGAAGCAAGAGAAATGCTGATTTCATCAAGCCCAGTTACATACTCAGAATCTGTACTACTGCGCAAATAGGCATGTCTCTGTAGACAAAAAACTCATTTCTGACAAAGTTTCCTAATGCATCTCAGAAGTGTGCAACTTGTTCCCTGAGTTAGAAAACGTCGAGAAACGGTCGTTTCTGCTAGCGCTGTGCTTCTACACATGTATTTGCTGAACGGTGAAAGCACACAGTAATACACTTTTCTCCGAGCAAATACACTGTTTCTAAGGAAATGGGAACACACTGAGGAGACACTTGTGGGAGCTACTGTGACTAAAACTGAGCTTCCCTACGCACAGGGAAGCAAGAGAAATGCTGATTTCATCAAGCCCAGTTACATACTCAGAATCTGTACTACTGCGCAAATAGGCATGAATCTGTAGGCAAAAAACTCATTTCTGACAAAGTTGCCCAAATGCATCTCAGAAGTGTGCAACTTTTTCCCTGAGTTAGAAAACGTCGAGAAACGGTCGTTTCTGCTAGCGCTGTGCTTCTACACATGTATTTGCTGAACCGTGAAAGCACACAGTAATGCACTTTTCTCCCAGCAAATACACTGTTTCTAAGGAAATGGGAACACACTGAGGAGACACTTGTGGGAGCTACTGTTACTAAAACTGAGCTTCCCTACGCACAGGGAAGCAAGAGAAATGCTGATTTCATCAAGCCCAGTTACATACTCAGAATCTGTACTACTGCGCAAATAGGCATGAATCTGTAGGCAAAAAACTCATTTCTGACAAAGTTGCCCAAATGCATCTCAGAAGTGTGCAACTTGTTCCCTGAGTTAGAAAACGTCGAGAAACGGTCGTTTCTGCTAGCGCTGTGCTTCTACACATGTATTTGCAGAAAGGTGAAAGCGCACAGTAATGCACTTTTCTCCCAGCAAATACACTGTTTCTAAGGAAATGGAAACACACTGAGGAGACACTTGTGGGAGCTACTGTGACTAAAACTGAGCTTCCCTACGCACAGGGAAGCAAGAGAAAGGCTGATTTCAGCAAGCCCAGTTACATACTCAGAATCTGTACTACTGCGCAAATAGGCATGTCTCTGTAGGCAAAAAACTAATTTCAGACAAAGTTGCCCAAATGCATCTCAGAAGTGTGCAACTTGTTCCCTGAGTTAGAAAACGTCGAGAAATGTTCGTTTCTGCTAGCGATGTGCTTCTACACATGTATTTGCTGAACGGTGAAAGCACACAGTAATGCACTTTTCTCCCAGCAAATACACTGTTTTTAAGGAAATGGGAACACACTGAGGAGACACTTGTGGGAGCTACTGTGACTAAAACTGAGCTTCCCTAACCACAGGGAAGCAAGAGAAATGCTGATTTTATCAAGCCCAGTTACATACTCAGAATCTGTACTACTGCGCAAATAGGCATGTTTCTGTAGGCAAAAAACTCATTTCTGACAAAGTTTCCCAAATGCATCTCAGAAGTGTGCAACTTGTTCCCTGAGTTAGAAAACGTCGAGAAACGGTCGTTTCTGCTAGCGTTGTGCTTCTACACATGTATTTGCTGAACGGTGAAAGCGCACAGTCATAAACTTTTCTCCCAGCAAATACACTGTTTCTAAGGAAATGGGAACACACTGAGGAGACACTTGTGGGAGCTACTGTGACTAAAACTGAGCTTCCCTACACACAGGGAAGCAAGAGAAATGCTGATTTCATCAAGCCCAGTTACATACTCAGAATCTGTACTACTGCGCAAATAGGCATGTCTCTGTAGGCAAAAAACTAATTTCAGACAAAGTTGCCCAAATGCATCTCAGAAGTGTGCAACTTGTTCCCTGAGTTAGAAAACGTCGAGAAACGTTCGTTTCTGCTAACGATGTTCTTCTACACATGTATTTGCTGAACGGTGAAAGCACACATTAATGCACTTTTCTCCCAGCAAATACACTGTTTCTAAGGAAATGGGAACACACTGAGGAGACACTTGTGGGAGCTACTGTGACTAAAACTGAGCTTCCCTACGCACAGGGAAGCAAGAGAAATGCTGATTTCATCAAGCCCAGTTACATACTCAGAATCTGTACTACTGCGCAAATAGGCATGTTTCTGTAGGCAAAAAAATCATTTCTGACAAAATTGCCCAAATGCATCTCAGAAGTGTGCAACTTGTTCCCTGAGTTAGGAAACGTCGAGAAACGGTCGTTTCTGCTAGCGCTGTGCTTCTACACATGTATTTGCAGAACGGTGAAAGCGCACAGTAATGCACTTTTCTCCCAGCAAATACACTGTTTCTAAGGAAATGGGAACACACTGAGGAGACACTTGTGGGAGCTACTGTGACTAAAACTGAGCTTCCCTACACACAGGGAAGCAAGAGAAATGCTGATTTCATCAAGCCCAGTTACATACTCAGAATCTGTACTACTGCGCAAATAGGCATGTCTCTGTAGGAAAAAAACTCATTTCTGACAAAGTTGCCCAAATGCATCTCAGAAGAGTGCCACTTGTTCCCTGAGTTAGAAAACGTCGAGAAGCGGTCGTTTCTGCTAGCGCTGTGCTTCTACACATGTATTTGCTGAACGGTGAAAGCGCACAGTAATGCACTTTTCTCACAGCAAATACACTGTTTCTAAGGAAATGGGAACACACTGAGGAGACACTTGTGGGAGCTACTGTGACTAAAACTGAGCTTCCCTACGCACAGGGAAGCAAGAGAATGCTGATTTCATCAAGCCCAGTTACATACTCAGAATCTGTACTACTGCGCAAATAGGCATGTCTCTGTAGGAAAAAAACTCATTTCTGACAAAGTTGCACAAATGCATCTCAGAAGTGTGCAACTTGTTCCCTGAGTTAGAAAACGTCGAGAAACGTTCGTTTCTGCTACCGCTGTGCTTCTACACATGTATTTGCTGAACAGTGAAAGCGCACAGTAATGCACTTTTCTCCCAGCAAATACACTGTTTCTAAGGAAATGGGAACACACTGAGGAGACACTTGTGGGAGCTACTGTGACTAAAACTGAGCTTCCCTACGCAAAGGGAAGCAAGAGAAATGCTGATTTCATCAAGCCCAGGTACATACTCAGAATCTGTACTACTGCGCAAATAGGCATGTCTCTGTAGGCAAAAAACTCATTTCTGACAAAGTTGCCCAAATGCATCTCAGAAGTGTGCCACTTGTTCCCTGAGTTAGAAAACATTGAGAAACGGTCGTTTCAGCTAGCGCTGTGCTTCTACACATGTATTTGCTGAACGGTGAAAGCGCACAGTAATGCACTTTTCTCCCAGCAAATACACTGTTTCTAAGGAAATGGGAACACACTGAGGAGACACTTGTGGGAGCTACAGTGACTAAAACTGAGCTTCCCTACGCACAGGGAAGCAAGAGAAATGCTGATTTCATCCAGCCCAGTTACATACTCATAATCTGTACTATTGCGCAAATAGGCATGTTTCTGTAGGCTAAAAACTCATTTCTCACAAAGTTTCCAAAATGCATCTCAGAAGTGGGCAACTTGTTCCCTGAGTTAGAAAACTTCGAGAAACGGTCGTTTCTTCTAGCGCTGTGCTTCTACACATGTATTTGCAGAACGGTGAAAGCGCACAGTAATGCACTTTTCTCCCAGCAAATACACTGTTTCTAAGGAAATGGGAACACACTGAGGAGACACTTGTGGGAGCTACTGTGACTAAAACTGAGCTTCCCTACGCACAGGGAAGCAAGAGAAATGCTGATTTCATCAAGCCCAGTTACATACTCAGAATCTGTACTACTGCGCAAATAGGCATGTCTCTGTAGGCAAAAAACTCATTTCTGACAAAGTTGCCCAAATGCATCTCAGAAGTGTGCCACTTGTTCCCTGAGTTAGAAAACATTGAGAAACGGTCGTTTCAGCTAGCGCTGTGCTTCTACACATGTATTTGCTGAACGGTGAAAGCGCACAGTAATGCACTTTTCTCCCAGCAAATACACTGTTTCTAAGGAAATGGGAACACACTGAGGAGACACTTGTGGGAGCTACAGTGACTAAAACTGAGCTTCCCTACGCACAGGGAAGCAAGAGAAATGCTGATTTCATCCAGCCCAGTTACATACTCATAATCTGTACTATTGCGCAAATAGGCATGTTTCTGTAGGCTAAAAACTCATTTCTCACAAAGTTTCCCAAATGCATCTCAGAAGTGGGCAACTTGTTCCCTGAGTTAGAAAACTTCGAGAAACGGTCGTTTCTTCTAGCGCTGTGCTTCTACACATGTATTTGCAGAACGGTGAAAGCGCACAGTAATGCACTTTTCTCCCAGCAAATACACTGTTTCTAAGGAAATGGGAACACACTGAGGAGACACTTGTGGGAGCTACTGTGACTAAAACTGAGCTTCCCTACGCACAGGGAAGCAAGAGAAATGCTGATTTCATCAAGCCCAGTTACATACTCAGAATCTGTACTACTGCGCAAATAGGCATGTCTCTTTAGGCAAAAAACTCATTTCTGACAAAGTTGCCCAAATGCATCTCAGAAGTGTGCAACTTGTTCCCTGAGTTAGAAAACGTCGAGAAACGGTCGTTTCTGCTAGCGCTGTGCTTCTACACATGTATTTGCTGAACGGTGAAAGCGCACAGTAATGCACTTTTCTCCCAGCAAATACACTGTTTCTAAGGAAATGGGAACACACTGAGGAGACACTTGTGGGAGCTACTGTGACTAAAACTGAGCTTCCCTACGCACAGGGAAGCAAGAGAAATGCTGATTTCATCAAGCCCAATTACATACTCAGAATCTGTACTACTGCCAAATAGGCATGTCTCTGTAGGCAAAAAACTCATTTCTGACAAAGTTGCCCAAATGCATCTCAGAAGTGTGCAACTTGTTCCCTGAGTTAGAAAACGTCGAGAAACGGTCGTTTCTGCTAGCGCTTTGCTTCTACACATGTATTTGCTGAACGGTGAAAGCACACAGTAATGCACTTTTCTCCCAGCAAATACACTGTTTTTAAGGAAATGGGAACACACTGAGGAGACACTTGTGGGAGCTACTGGGACTAAAACTGAGCTTCCCTACGCACAGGGAAGCAAGAGAAATGCTGATTTCATCAAGCCCAGTTACATACTCAGAATCTGTACTACTGCGCAAATAGGCATGTTTCTGTAGGCAAAAAAATCATTTCTGACAAAATTGCCCAAATGCATCTCAGAAGTGTGCAACTTGTTCCCTGAGTTAGAAAACGTCGAGAAACGGTCGTTTCTGCTAGCGCTGTGCTTCTACACATGTATTTGCAGAGCGGTGAAAGCGCACAGTAATGCACTTTTCTCCAGCAAATACACTGTTTCTAAGGAAATGGGAACACACTGAGGAGACACTTGTGGGAGCTACTGTGACTAAAACTGAGCTTCCCTACGCACAGGGAAGCAAGAGAAATGCTGATTTCATCAAGCCCAGTTACATACTCAGAATCTGTACTACTGCGCAAATAGGCATGTCTCTTTAGGCAAAAAACTCATTTCTGACAAAGTTGCCCAAATGCATCTCAGAAGTGTGCAACTTGTTCCCTGAGTTAGAAAACGTCGAGAAACGGTCGTTTCTGCTAGCGCTGTGCTTCTACACATGTATTTGCTGAACGGTGAAAGCGCACAGTAATGCACTTTTCTCCCAGCAAATACACTGTTTCTAAGGAAATGGGAACACACTGAGGAGACACTTGTGGGAGCTACTGTGACTAAAACTGAGCTTCCCTACGCACAGGGAAGCAAGAGAAATGCTGATTTCATCAAGCCCAGTTACATACTCAGAATCTGTACTACTGCGCAAATAGGCATGTCTCTGTAGGCAAAAAACTCATTTCTGACAAAGTTGTCCAAATGCATCTCAGAAGTGTGCAACTTGTTCCCTGAGTTAGAAAACGTCGAGAAACGTTCGTTTCTGCTAGCGATGTGCTTCTACACATGTATTTGCTGAACGGTGAAAGCGCACAGTAATGCACTTTTCTCCCAGCAAATACACTGTTTTTAAAGAAATGGGAACACACTGAGGAGACACTTGTGGGAGCTACTGGGACTAAAACTGAGCTTCCCTACGCACAGGGAAGCAAGAGAAATGCTGATTTCATCAAGCCCAGTTACATACTCAGAATCTGTACTACTGCGCAAATAGGCATGTCTCTGTAGGCAAAAAAATTATTTCTGACAAAATTGCCCAAATACATCTCAGAAGTGTGCAACTTGTTCCCTGAGTTAGAAAACGTCGAGAAACTGTCGTTTCTGCTAGCGCTGTGCTTCTACACATGTATTTGCAGAACGGTGAAAGCGCACAGTAATGCACTTTTCTCCCAGCAAATACACTGTGTCTAAGGAACTGGGAACACACTGAGGAGACACTTGTGGGAGCTACTGTGACTAAAACTGAGCTTCCCTATGCACAGGGAAGCAAGAGAAATGCTGATTTTATCAAGCCCAGTTACATACTCAGAATCTGTACTACTGCGCAAATAGGCATGTTTCTGTAGGCAAAAAACTCATTTCTGACAAAGTTGCCCAAATGCATCTCAGAAGTGTGCAACTTGTTCCCTGAGTTAGAAAACGTCGAGAAACGGTCGTTTCTGCTAGCGTTGTGCTTCTACACATGTATTTGCTGAACGGTGAAAGCGCACAGTAATGTACTTTTCTCCCAGCAAATACACTGTTTCTAAGGAAATGGGAACACACTGAGGAGACAATTGTGGGAGCTACTGTGACTAAAACTGAGCTTCCCTACACACAGGGAAGCAAGAGAAATGCTGATTTCATCAAGCCCAGTTACATACTCAGAATCTGTACTACTGCGCAAATAGGCATGTCTCTGTAGGCAAAAAACTAATTTCAGACAAAGTTGCCCAAATGCATCTCAGAAGTGTGCAACTTGTTCCCTGAGTTAGAAAACGTCGAGAAATGTTCGTTTCTGCTAGCGATGTGCTTCTACACATGTATTTGCTGAACGGTGAAAGCGCACAGTAATGCACTTTTCTCCCAGCAAATACACTGTTTCTAAGGAAATGGGAACACACTGAGGAGACACTTGTGGGAGCTACTGTGACTAAAACTGAGCTTCCCTAACCACAGGGAAGCAAGAGAAATGCTGATTTTATCAAGCCCAGTTACATACTCAGAATCTGTACTACTGCGCAAATAGGCATGTTTCTGTAGGCAAAAAACTTATTTCTGACAAAGTTTCCCAAATGCATCTCAGAAGTGTGCAACTTGTTCCCTGAGTTAGAAAACGTCGAGAAACGGTCGTTTCTGCTAGCGTTGTGCTTCTACACATGTATTTGCTGAACGGTGAAAGCGCACAGTCATAAACTTTTCTCCCAGCAAATACACTGTTTCTAAGGAAATGGGAACACACTGAGGAGACACTTGTGGGAGCTACTGTGACTAAAACTGAGCTTCCCTACACACAGGGAAGCAAGAGAAATGCTGATTTCATCAAGCCCAGTTACATACTCAGAATCTGTACTACTGCGCAAATAGGCATGTTTCTGTAGGCAAAAAAATCATTTCTGACAAAATTGCCCAAATGCATCTCAGAAGTGTGCAACTTGTTCCCTGAGTTAGAAAACGTCGAGAAACGGTCGTTTCTGCTAGCGCTGTGCTTCTACACATGTATTTGCAGAACGGTGAAAGCGCACAGTAATGCACTTTTCTCCCAGCAAATACACTGTTTCTAAGGAAATGGGAACACACTGAGGAGACACTTGTGGGAGCTACTGTGACTAAAACTGAGCTTCCCTACGCACAGGGAAGCAAGAGAAATGCTGATTTCATCAAGCCCAGTTACATACTCAGAATCTGTACTACTGCGCAAATAGGCATGTCTCTTTAGGCAAAAAACTCATTTCTGACAAAGTTGCCCAAATGCATCTCAGAAGTGTGCAACTTGTTCCCTGAGTTAGAAAACGTCGAGAAACGGTCGTTTCTGCTAGCGCTGTGCTTCTACACATGTATTTGCTGAACGGTGAAAGCACACAGTAATGCACTTTTCTCCCAGCAAATACACTGTTTCTAAGGAAATGGGAACACACTGAGGAGACACTTGTGGGAGCTACTGTGACTAAAACTGAGCTTCCCTACGCACAGGGAAGCAAGAGAAATGCTGATTTCATCAAGCCCAGTTACATACTCAGAATCTGTACTACTGCGCAAATAGGCATGTCTCTGTAGGCAAAAAACTCATTTCTGACAAAGTTGTCCAAATGCATCTCAGAAGTGTGCAACTTGTTCCCTGAGTTAGAAAACGTCGAGAAACGTTCGTTTCTGCTAGCGATGTGCTTCTACACATGTATTTGCTGAACGGTGAAAGCGCACAGTAATGCACTTTTCTCCCAGCAAATACACTGTTTTTAAAGAAATGGGAACACACTGAGGAGACACTTGTGGGAGCTACTGGGACTAAAACTGAGCTTCCCTACGCACAGGGAAGCAAGAGAAATGCTGTTTTCATCAAGCCCAGTTACATACTCAGAATCTGTACTACTGCGCAAATAGGCATGTCTCTGTAGGCAAAAAACTAATTTCAGACAAAGTTGCCCAAATGCATCTCAGAAGTGTGCAACTTGTTCCCTGAGTTAGAAAACGTCGAGAAATGTTCGTTTCTGCTAGCGATGTGCTTCTACACATGTATTTGCTGAACGGTGAAAGCGCACAGTAATGCACTTTTCTCCCAGCAAATACACTGTTTCTAAGGAAATGGGAACACACTGAGGAGACACTTGTGGGAGCTACTGTGACTAAAACTGAGCTTCCCTAACCACAGGGAAGCAAGAGAAATGCTGATTTTATCAAGCCCAGTTACATACTCAGAATCTGTACTACTGCGCAAATAGGCATGTTTCTGTAGGCAAAAAACTCATTTCTGACAAAGTTTCCCAAATGCATCTCAGAAGTGTGCAACTTGTTCCCTGAGTTAGAAAACGTCGAGAAACGGTCGTTTCTGCTAGCGTTGTGCTTCTACACATGTATTTGCTGAACGGTGAAAGCGCACAGTCATAAACTTTTCTCCCAGCAAATACACTGTTTCTAAGGAAATGGGAACACACTGAGGAGACACTTGTGGGAGCTACTGTGACTAAAACTGAGCTTCCCTACACACAGGGAAGCAAGAGAAATGCTGATTTCATCAAGCCCAGTTACATACTCAGAATCTGTACTACTGCGCAAATAGGCATGTTTCTGTAGGCAAAAAAATCATTTCTGACAAAATTGCCCAAATGCATCTCAGAAGTGTGCAACTTGTTCCCTGAGTTAGAAAACGTCGAGAAACTGTCGTTTCTGCTAGCGCTGTGCTTCTACACATGTATTTGCAGAACGGTGAAAGCGCACAGTAATGCACTTTTCTCCCAGCAAATACACTGTGTCTAAGGAACTGGGAACACACTGAGGAGACACTTGTGGGAGCTACTGTGACTAAAACTGAGCTTCCCTATGCACAGGGAAGCAAGAGAAATGCTGATTTCATGAAGCCCAGTTACATACTCAGAATCTGTACTACTGCGCAAATAAGCATGTCTCTGTAGGCAAAAAACTCATTTCTGACAAAGTTGCCCAAATGCATCTCAGAAGTGTCCCACTTGTTCCCTGAGTTAGAAAACGTCGAGAAACGGTCGTTTCAGCTAGTGCTGTGCTTCTACACATGTATTTGCTGAACGGTGAAAGCGCACAGTAGTGCACTTTTCTCCCAGCAAATACACTGTTTCTAAGGAAATGGGAACACACTGAGGAGACACTTGTGGGAGCTACTGTGACTAAAACTGAGATTCCCTACACACAGGGAAGCAAGTGAAATGCTGATTTCATCAACCCCAGTTACATACTCAGAATCTGTACTACTGCGCAAATAGGCATGTCTCTGGAGGCAAAAAACTCATTTTTGAGAAAGTTACCCAAATGCATCTCAGAAGTGTGCAACTTGTTCCCTGAGTTAGAAAACGTCGAGGAACGGTCGTTTCTGCTAGCGCTGTGCTTCTAAACATGTATTTGCTGAACGGTGAATGCACACAGTAATGCACTTTTCTCCCAGCAAATACACTGTTTCTAAGGAAATGGGAACACACTGAGGAGACACTTGTGGGAGCTACTGTGATTAAAACTGAGCTTCCCTACGCACAGGGAAGCAAGAGAAATGCTGATTTCATCCAGCCCAGTTACATACTCAGAATCTGTACTACTGCGCAAATAGGCATGTCTCTGTAGCCAAAAAACTCATTTCTGACAAAGTTGCCCAAGTGCATCTCAGAAGTGTGCAACTTGTTCCCTGAGTTAGAAAACGTCGAGAAACGTTCGTTTCTGCTAGCGCTGTGCTTCTACACATGTATTTGCTGAACGGTGAAAGCACACAGTAATGCACTTTTCTCCCAGCAAATACACTGTTTCTAAGGAAATGGGAACACACTGAGGAGACACTTGTGGGAGCTACTGTGACTAAAACTGAGCTTCCCTATGCACAGGGAAGCAAGAGAAATGCTGATTTCATCAAGCCCAGTTACATACTCAGAATCTGTACTACTGCGCAAATAGGCATGTCTATGTAGGCAAAAAACTCATTTCTGACAAAGTTGCCCAAATGCATCTCAGATGTGTGCAACTTGTTCCCTGAGTTAGAAAACGTCGAGAAACGGTCGTTTCTGCTAGCGCTGTGCTTCTACACATGTATTTGCTGAACGGTGAAAGCGCACAGTAATGCACTTTTCTCCCAGCAAATACACTTTTTCTAAGGAAATGGGAACACACTGAGGAGACACTTGTGGGAGCTACTGTGACTAAAACTGAGCTTCCCTACGCACAGGGAAGCAAGAGAAATGCTGATTTCATCAAGCCCAGTTACATACTCAGAATCTGTACTACTGCGCAAATAGGCACGTTTCTGTAGGCAAAAAACTCATTTCTGACACAGTTGCCCAAATGCATCTCAGAAGCGTGCAACTTCTTCCCTGAGTTAGAAAACGTCGAGAAACGATCGTTTCTGCTAGCGCTGTGCTTCTACACATGTATTTGCTGAACAGTTAAAGCGCACAGTAATGCACTTTTCTCCCAGCAAATACACTGTTTCTAAGGAAATGGGAACACACTGAGGAGACACTTGTGGGAGCTACTGTTACTAAAACTGAGCTTCCCTACGCACAGGGAAGCAAGAGAAATGCTGATTTCATCAAGCCCAGTTACATACTCAGAATCTGTACTACTGCGCAAATAGGCATGTCTCTGTAGGCAAAAAACTCATTTCTGACAAAGTTGCCCAAATGCATCTCAGAAGTGTGCAACTTGTTCCCTGAGTTAGAAAACGTCGAGAAACGTTCATTTCTGCTAGCGCTGTGCTTCTACACATGTATTTGCTGAACGGTGAAAGCGCACAGTAATGCAGTTTTCTCCCAGCAAATACACTGTTTCTAAGGAACTGGGAACACACTGAGGAGACACTTGTGGGAGCTACTGTGACTAAAACTGAGCTTCCCTACGCACAGGGAAGCAAGAGAAATGCTGATTTCACGAAGCCCAGTTACATACTCAGAATCTGTACTACTGCGCAAATAGGCATGTCTCTGTAGGCAAAAAACTCATTTCTGACAAAGTTGCCCAAATGCATCTCAGAAGTGTGCAACTTGTTCCCTGAGTTTGAAAACGTCGAGAAACGTTCGTTTCTGCTAGCGCTGTGCTTCTACACATGTATTTGCTGAACGGTGAAAGCGCGCAGTAATGCACTTTTCTCCCAGCAAATACACTGTTTCTAAGGAAATGGGAACACACTGAGGAGACACTTGTGGGAGCTACTGTGACTAAAAGTGAGCTTCCCTACGCACAGGGAAGCAAGAGAAAGGCTGATTTCATCAAGCCCAGTTACATACTCAGAATCTGTACTACTGCGCAAATAGGCATGAATCTGTAGACAAAAAACTCATTTCTGACAAAGTTGCCCAAATGCATCTCAGAAGTGTGCAACTTGTTCCCTGAGTTAGAAAATGTCGAGAAACGGTCGTTTCTGCTAGCGCTGTGCTTCTACACATGTATTTGCTGAACGGTGAAAGCGCACAGTAATGCACTTTTCTCCCAGCAAATACACTGTTTCTAAGGAAATGGGAACACACTGAGGAGACACTTGTGGGAGCTACTGTGACTAAAACTGAGCTTCCCTACGCACAGGGAAGCAAGAGAAATGCTGATTTCATCCAGCCCAGTTACATACTCAGACTCTGTACTACTGCGCAAATAGGCATGTCTCTGTAGGCAAAAAACTCATTTCTGACAAAGTTGCCCAAATGCATCTCAGAAGTGTGCAACTTGTTCCCTGAGTTAGAAAACGTCGAGAAACGTTCGTTTCTGCTAGCGCTGTGCTTCTACACATGTATTTGCTGAACGGTGAAAGCGCACAGTAATGCACTTTTCTCCCAGCAAATACACTGTTTCTAAGGAAATGGGAACACACTGAGGAGACACTTGTGGGAGTTACTGTGACTAAAACTGAGCTTCCCTACGCACAGGGAAGCAAGAGAAATGCTGATGTCATCAAGCCCAGTTACATTCTCAGAATCTGTACTACTGCTCAAATAGGCATGTCTCTGTAGGCAAAAAGCTCATTTCTGACAAAGTTGCCCAAATGCATCTCAGAAGTGTACAACTTGTTCCCTGAGTTAGAAAACTTCGAGAAACGTTCGTTTCTGCTAGCGATGTGCTTCTACACATGTATTTGCTGAACGGTGAAAGCGCACAGTAATGCAATTTTCTCCCAGCAAATACACTGTTTCTAAGGAACTGGGAACACACTGAGGAGACACTTGTGGGAGCTACTGTGACTAAAACTGAGCTTCCCTACGCACAGGGAAGCAAGAGAAATGCTGATTTCATCAAGCCCAGTTAGATACTCAGAATCTGTACTACTGCGCAAATAGGCATGTCTCTTTGGGCAAAAAACTCATTTCTGACAAAGTTGCCCAAATGCATCCCAGAAGTGTGCAACTTGTTCCCTGAGTTAGAAAACGTCGAGAAACGTTCGTTTCTGCTAGCGCTGTGCTTCTACACATGTATTTGCTGAACGGTGAAAGCGCACAGTAATGCACTTTTCTCCCAGCAAATACACTGTTTCTAAGGAAATGGGAACACACTGAGGAGACACTTGTGGGAGTTACTGTGACTAAAACTGAGCTTCCCTACGCACAGGGAAGCAAGAGAAATGCTGATGTCATCAAGCCCAGTTACATTCTCAGAATCTGTACTACTGCTCAAATAGGCATGTCTCTGTAGGCAAAAAGCTCATTTCTGACAAAGTTGCCCAAATGCATCTCAGAAGTGTACAACTTGTTCCCTGAGTTAGAAAACTTCGAGAAACGTTCGTTTCTGCTAGCGATGTGCTTCTACACATGTATTTGCTGAACGGTGAAAGCGCACAGTAATGCAATTTTCTCCCAGCAAATACACTGTTTCTAAGGAACTGGGAACACACTGAGGAGACACTTGTGGGAGCTACTGTGACTAAAACTGAGCTTCCCTACGCACAGGGAAGCAAGAGAAATGCTGATTTCATCAAGCCCAGTTAGATACTCAGAATCTGTACTACTGCGCAAATAGGCATGTCTCTTTGGGCAAAAAACTCATTTCTGACAAAGTTGCCCAAATGCATCCCAGAAGTGTGCAACTTGTTCCCTGAGTTAGAAAACGTCGAGAAACGGTCGTTACTGCTAGCGCTGTGCTTCTACACATGTATTTGCTGAACGGTGAAAGGGCACAGTAATGCACTTTTCTCCCAGCAAATACACTGTTTCTAAGGAAATGGGAACACACTGAGGAGACACTAGTGGGAGCTACTGTGACTAAAACTGAGCTTCCCTACGCATAGGGAAGCAAGAGAAATGCTGATTTCATCAAGCCCATTTACATACTCAGAATCTGTACTACTGCGCAAATAGGCATTTCTCTGTAGGCAAAAAACTCATTTCTGACAAAGTTGCCCAAATGCATCTCAGAAGTGTGCAACTTGTTCCCTGAATTAGAAAACGTCGAGAAATGTTCGTTTCTGCTAGCGCTGGGCTTCTACACATGTATTTGCTGAACTGTGAAAGCGCACAGTAATGCACTTTTCTCCCAGCAAATACACTGTGTCTAAGGAAATGGGAACACACTGAGGAGACACTTGTGGGAGCTACTGTGACTAAAACTGAGCTTCCCTACGCACAGGGAAGCAAGAGAAATGCTGATTTCATCAAGCCCAGTTACATACTCAGAATCTGTACTACTGCGCAAATAGGCATGTCTCTTTAGGCAAAAAACTCATTTCTGACAAAGTTGCCCAAATACATCTCAGAAGTGTGCAACTTGTTCCCTGAGTTAGAAAACGTCGAAAAACGGTCGTTTCTGCTAGTGCTGTGCTTCTACACATGTATTTGCTGAACAGTGAAAGCGCACAGTAATGCACTTTTCTCCCAGCAAATACACTGTTTCTAAGGAAATGGGAACACACTGAGGAGACACTTGTGGGAGCTACTGTGACTGAAACTGAGCCCCCTACGCACAGGGAAGCAAGAGAAATGCTGATTTCATCAAGCCCAGTTACATACTCAGAATCTGTACTACTGCGCAAATAGGCGTGTCTCTTTAGGCAAAAAACTCATTTCTGACAAAGTTGCCCAAATGCATCTCAGAAGTGTGCAACTTGTTCGCTGAGTTAGAAAACGTCGAGAAACGGTCGTTTGTGCTAGCGCTGTGCTTCTACACATGTATTTGCTGAACGGTGAAAGCGCACAGTAATGCACTTTTCTCCCAGCAAATACACTGTTTCTAAGGAACTGGGAACACACTGAGGAGACACTTGTGGGAGCTACTGTGACTGAAACTGAGCTTCCCTACGCACAGGGAAGCAAGAGAAATGCTGATTTCATCAATCCCAGTTACATACTCAGAATCTGTACTACTGCGCAAATAGGCATGTCTCTTTAGGCAAAAAACTCATTTCTGACAAAGTTGCCCAAATGCATCTCGGAAGTGTGCAACTTGTTCCCTGAGTTAGAAAACGTCGAGAAACGGTCGTTTCTGCTAGCGCTGTGCTTCTACACGTGTATTTGCTGAACAGTGAAAGCGCACAGTAATGCACTTTTCTCCCAGCAAATACACTGTTTCTAAGGAAATGGGAACACACTGAGGAGACACTTGTGGGAGCTACTGTGACTGAAACTGAGCCCCCTACGCACAGGGAAGCAAGAGAAATGCTGATTTCATCAAGCCCAGTTACATACTCAGAATCTGTACTACTGCGCAAATAGGCGTGTCTCTTTAGGCAAAAAACTCATTTCTGACAAAGTTGCCCAAATGCATCTCAGAAGTGTGCAACTTGTTCCCTGAGTTAGAAAACGTCGAGAAACGGTCGTTTGTGCTAGCGCTGTGCTTCTACACATGTATTTGCTGAACGGTGAAAGCACACAGTAATGCACTTTTCTCCCAGCAAATACAGTGTTTCTAAGGAACTGGGAACACACTGAGGAGACACTTGTGGGAGCTACTGTGACTAAAACTGAGCTTCCCTACACACAGGGAAGCAAGAGAAATGCTGATTTCATCAAGCCCAGTTACATACTCAGAATCTGTACTACTGCGCAAATAGGCATGTCTCTGTAGTCAAAAAACTCATTTCTGACAAAGTTGCCCAAATACATCTCAGAAGTGTGCAACTTGTTCCCTGAGTTAGAACACGTCGAGAAACGGTCATTTCTGCTAGCGCTGTGCTTCTACACATGTATTTGCTGAACGGTGAAAGCGCACAGTAATGCACTTTTCTCCCAGCAAATACACTGTTTCTAAGGAAATGGGAACACACTGAGGAGACACTTGTGGGAGCTACTGTGACTAAAACTGAGCCTCCCTACGCACAGGGAAGCAAGAGAAATGCGGATTTCATCAAGCCCAGTTACATACTCATAATCTGTACTACTGCGCAAATAGGCATGTCTCTTTAGGCAAAAAACTCATTTCTGACAAAGTTGCCCAAATGCATCTCAGAAGTGTGCAACTTGTTCCCTGAGTTAGAAAACGTCGAGAAACGGTCGTTTCTGCTAGCGCTGTGCTTCTACACATGTATTTGCTGAACGGTGAAAGCGCACAGTAATGCACTATTCTCCCAGCAAATACACTGTTTCTAAGGAAATGGGAACACACTGAGGAGACACTTGTGGGAGCTACTGTGACTAAAACTGAGCCCCCTACGCACAGGGAAGCAAGAGAAATGCTGATTTCATCAAGCCCAGTTACATACTCCGAATCTGTACTACTGCGCAAATAGGCATGTCTCTTTAGGCAAAAAACTCATTTCTGACAAAGTTGCCCAAATGCATCTCGGAAGTGTGCAACTTGTTCCCTGAGTTAGAAAACGTCGAGAAACGGTCGTTTCTGCTAGCGCTGTGCTTCTACACATGTATTTGCTGAACGGTGAAAGCGCACAGTAATGCACTTTTCTCCCAGCAAATACACTGTTTCTAAGGAAATGGGAACACACTGAGGAGACACTTGTGGGAGCTACTGTGACTAAAACTGAGCTTCCCTACGCACAGGGAAGCAAGAGAAATGCTGATTTCATCAAGCCCAGTTACATACTCAGAATCTGTACTACTGCGCAAATAGGCATGTCTCTTTAGGCAAAAAAACTCATTTCTGACAAAGTTGCCCAAGTGCATCTCAGAAGTGTGCAACTTGTTCCCTGAGTTAGAAAATGTCGAGAAACGTTCGTTTCTGCTAGCGCTGTGCTTCTACACATGTATTTGCTGAACGGTGAAAGCGCACAGTAATCCACTTTTCTCCCAGCAAATACACTGTTTCTAAGGAAATGGGAACACACTGAGGAGACACTTGTGGGAACTACTGTGACTAAAACTGAGCTTCCCTACGCAGAGGGAAGCAAGAGAAATGCTGATTTCATCAAGCCCAGTTACATACTCAGAATCTGTACTACTGCGCAAATAGGCATGTCTCTGTAGGCAAAAAACTCATTTCTGACAAAGTTGCCCAAATGCATCTCAGAAGTGTGCAACTTCTTCCCTGAGTTAGAAAACGTCGAGAAACGGTCGTTTCTGCTAGCGCTGTGCTTCTACACATCTATTTGCTGAACGGTGAAAGCGCACAGTAATGCACTTTTCTCCCAGCAAATACACTGTTTCTAAGGAAATGGGAACACACTGAGGAGACACTTGTGGGAGCTACTGTGACTAAAACTGAGCTTCCCTACGCACAGGGAAGCAAGAGAAATGCTGATTTCATCCAGCCCAGTTACATACTCAGAATCTGTACTACTGCGCAAATAGGCATGTCTCTGTAGGCAAAAAACTCATTTCTGACAAAGTTGCCCAAATGCATCTCAGAAGTGTGCAACTTGTTCCCTGAGTTAGAAAACGTCGAGAAATGTTCGTTTCTGCTAGCGCTGTGCTTCTACACATGTATTTGCTGAACGGTGAAAGCGCACAGTAATGCACTTTTCTCCCAGCAAATACACTGTTTCTAAGGAAATGGGAACACACTGAGGAGACACTTGTGGGAGCTACTGTGACTAAAACTGAGCTTCCCTACGCACAGGGAAGCAAGAGAAATGCTGATGTCATCAAGCCCAGTTACATTCTCAGAATCTGTACTACTGCGCAAATAGGCATGTCTCTGTAGGCAAAAAGCTCATTTCTGAAAAAGTTGCCCAAATGCATCTCAGAAGGGTACAACTTGTTCCCTGAGTTAGAAAACGTCGAGAAACGTTCGTTTCTGCTAGCGATGTACTTCTACACATGTATTTGCTGAACGGTGAAAGCGCACAGTAATGCAATTTTCTCCCAGCAAATACACTGTTTCTAAGGAACTGGGAACACACTGAGGAGACACTTGTGGGAGCTACTGTGACTAAAACTGAGCTTCCCTACGCACAGGGAAGCAAGAGAAATGCTGATTTCATCAAGCCCAGTTAGATACTCAGAATCTGTACTACTGCGCAAATAGGCATGTCTCTTTGGGCAAAAAACTCATTTCTGACAAAGTTGCCCAAATGCATCCCAGAAGTGTGCAACTTGTTCCCTGAGTTAGAAAACGTCGAGAAACGGTCGTTACTGCTAGCGCTGTGTTTCTACACATGTATTTGCTGAACGGTGAAAGGGCACAGTAATGCACTTTTCTCCCAGCAAATACACTGTTTCTAAGGAAATGGGAACACACTGAGGAGACACTAGTGGGAGCTACTGTGACTAAAACTGAGCTTCCCTACGCACAGGGAAGCAAGAGAAATGCTGATTTCATCCAGCCCAGTTACATACTCAGAATCTGTACTACTGCGCAAATAGGCATGTCTCTGTAGGCAAAAAACTCATTTCTGACAAAGTTGCCCAAATGCATCTCAGAAGTGTGCAACTTGTTCCCTGAGTTAGAAAATGTCGAGAAACGGTCGTTTCTGCTAGCGCTGTGCTTCTACACATGTATTTGCTGAACGGTGAAAGCGCACAGTAATGCACTTTTCTCCCCGCAAATACACTGTTTCTAAGGAAATGGGAACACACTGAGGAGACACTTGTGGGAGCTACTGTGACTAAAACTGAGCTTCCTTACGCACAGGGAAGCAAGAGAAATGCTGATTTCATCAAGCCCAGTTACATACTCAGAATCTGTACTACTGCGCAAATAGGCATGTCTCTGTAGGCAAAAAACTCATTTCTGACAAAGTTGCCCAAATGCATCTCAGAAGTGTGCAACTTGTTCCCTGAGTTAGAAAACGTCGAGAAACGGTCGTTTCTGCTAGCGCTGTGCTTCTACACATGTTTCTGAACAGTGAACGCGCACAGTAATGCACTTTTCTCCAAGCAAATACACTGTTTCTAAGGAAATGGGAACACACTGAGGAAACACTTGTGGGAGCTACTGTGACTAAAACTGAGCTTCCCTACGCACAGGGAAGCAAGAGAAATGCTGATTTCATCAAGCCCAGTTACATACTCAGAATCTGTACTACTGCGCAAATAGGCATGTCTCTGTAGGCAAAAAACTCATTTCTGACAAAGTTGCCCAAACGCATCTCAGAAGTGTGCAACTTGTTCCCTGAGTTAGAAAACGTCGAGAAACGGTCGTTTCTGCTAGCGCTGTGCTTCTACACATGTATTTGCTGAACGGTGAAAGCGCACAGTAATGCACTTTTCTCCCAGCAAATACACTGTGTCTAAGGAAATGGGAACACACTGAGGAGACACTTGTGGGAGCTACTGTGACTAAAACTGAGCTTCCCTACGCACAGGGAAGCAAGAGAAATGCTGATTTCATCCAACCCAGTTTCATACTCAGAACCTGTACTACTGCGCAAATAGGCATGAATCTGTAGGCAAAAAACTCATTTCTGACAATGTTGCCCAAATGCATCTCTGAAGTGTGCAACTTGTTCCCTGTTTAGAAAACATCGAGAAACGTTCGTTTCTGCTAGCGCTATGCTTCTACACATGTATTTGCTGAACGGTGAAAGCGCACAGTAATGCACTTTTCTCCTAGCAAACACACTGTTTCTGAGGAACTGGGAACACACTGAGGAGACACTTGTGGGAGCTACTGTGACTAAAACTGAGCTTCCCTAGGCACAGGGAAGCAAGAGAAATGCTGATTTCATCCAGCCCAGTTACATACTCAGAATCTGTACTACTGCGCAAATAGGCATGTCTCTGTAGGCAAAAAACTCATTTCTGACAAAGTTGCCCAAATGCATCTCAGAAGTGTGCAACTTGTTCCCTGAGTTAGAAAACGTCGAGAAACGTTCGTTTCTGCTAGCGCTGTGCTTCTACACATATATTTGCTGAACGGTGAAAGCGCACAGTAATGGACTTTTCTCCCAGCAAATACACTGTTTCTAAGGAACTGGGAACACACTGAGGAGACAATTGTGGGAGCTACTGTGACTAAAACTGAGCTTCCCTACGCACAGGGAAGCAAGAGAAATGCTGATTTCATCAAGCCCAGTTACATACTCAGAATCTGTACTACTACGCAAATAGGCATGTCTCTGTAGGCAAAAAACTCATTTCTGACAAAGTTGCCCAAATGCATCTCAGAAGTGTGCAACTTCTTCCCTGAGTTAGAAAACGTCGAGAAACGGTCGTTTCTGATAGCGCTGTGCTTCTACACATGTATTTGCTGAACGGTGAAAGCGCACACTAATGCACTTTTCTCCCAGCAAACACACTGTGTCTAAGGAAATGGGAACACACTGAGGAGACACTTGTGGGAGCTACTGTGACTAAAACTGAGCTTCCCTACGCACAGGGAAGCAAGAGAAATGCTGATTTCATCAAGCCCAGTTACATACTCAGAATCTGTACTACTGCGCAAATAGGCATGTCTCTTTAGGCAAAAAACTCATTTCTGACAAAGTTGCCCAAATGAATCTCGGAAGTGTGCAACTTGTTCCCTGAGTTAGAAAACGTCGAGAAACGGTCGTTTCTGCTAGCGCTGTGCTTCTACACATGTATTTGCTGAATGGTGAAAGCGCACAGTAATGCACTTTTCTCCCAGCAAATACACTGTGTCTATCGAAATGGGAAGACACTGAGGAGACACTTGTGGGAGCTACTGTGACTAAAACTGAGCTTCCCTACGCACAGGGAAGCAAGAGAAATGCTGATTTCATCAAGCCCAGTTACATACTCCGAATCTGTACTACTGCGCAAATAGGCATGTCTCTTTAGGCAAAAAACTCATTTCTGACAAAGTTGCCCAAGTGCATCTCAGAAGTGTGCAACTTGTTCCCTGAGTTAGAAAATGTCGAGAAACGGTCGTTTCTGCTAGCGCTGTGCTTCTACACATGTATTTGCTGAACGGTGAAAGCGCACAGTAATGCACTTTTCTCCCAGCAAATACACTGTTTCTAAGGAAATGGGAACACACTGAGGAGACACTTGTGGGAGCTACTGTGACTAAAACTGAGCTTCCCTACGCACAGGGAAGCAAGAGAAATGCTGATTTCATCAAGCCCAGTTACATACTCAGAATCTGTACTACTGCGCAAATAGGCATGTCTCTTTAGGCAAAAAACTCATTTCTGACAAAGTTGCCCAAATGAATCTCGGAAGTGTGCAACTTGTTCCCTGAGTTAGAAAACGTCGAGAAACGGTCGTTTCTGCTAGCGCTGTGCTTCTACACATGTATTTGCTGAATGGTGAAAGCGCACAGTAATGCACTTTTCTCCCAGCAAATACACTGTGTCTATCGAAATGGGAAGACACTGAGGAGACACTTGTGGGAGCTACTGTGACTAAAACTGAGCTTCCCTACGCACAGGGAAGCAAGAGAAATGCTGATTTCATCAAGCCCAGTTACATACTCCGAATCTGTACTACTGCGCAAATAGGCATGTCTCTTTAGGCAAAAAACTCATTTCTGACAAAGTTGCCCAAGTGCATCTCAGAAGTGTGCAACTTGTTCCCTGAGTTAGAAAATGTCGAGAAACGGTCGTTTCTGCTAGCGCTGTGCTTCTACACATGTATTTGCTGAACGGTGAAAGCGCACAGTAATGCACTTTTCTCCCAGCAAATACACTGTTTCTAAGGAAATGGGAACACACTGAGGAAACACTTGTGGGAGCTACTGTGACTAAAACTGAGCTTCCCTACGCACAGGGAAGCAAGAGAAATGCTGATTTCATCAAGCCCAGTTACATACTCAGAATCTGTACTACTGCGCAAATAGGCATGTCTCTGTAGGCAAAAAACTCATTTCTGACAAAGTTGCCCAAATGCATCTCAGAAGTGTGCAACTTGTTCCCTGAGTTAGAAAACGTCGAGAAACGGTCGTTTCTGCTAGCGCTGTGCTTCTACACATGTTCCTGAACGGTGAACGCGCACAGTAATGCACTTTTCTCCAAGCAAATACACTGTTTCTAAGGAAATGGGAACACACTGAGGAGACACTTGTGGGAGCTACTGTGACTAAAACTGAGCTTCCCTACGCACAGGGAAGCAAGAGAAATGCTGATTTCTCTTCAAGCCCAGTTACATACTCCGAATCTGTACTACTGCGCAAATAGGCATGTCTCTTTAGGCAAAAAACTGATTTCTGACAAAGTTGCCCAAATGCATCTCAGAAGTGTGCAACTTGTTCCCTGAGTTAGAAAACGTCGAGAAACGGTCGTTTGTGCTAGCGCTGTGCTTCTACACATGTATTTGCTGAATGGTGAAAGCGCACAGTAATGCACTTTTCTCCCAGCAAATACACTGTTTCTAAGGAACTGGGAACACACTGAGGAGACACTTGTGGGAGCTACTGTGACTAAAACTGAGCTTCCCTACGCACAGGGAAGCAAGAGAAATGCTGATTTCATCCAACCCAGTTTCATACTCAGAACCTGTACTACTGCGCAAATAGGCATGAATCTGTAGGCAAAAAACTCATTTCTGACAATGTTGCCCAAATGCATCTCTGAAGTGTGCAACTTGTTCCCTGTTTAGAAAACATCGAGAAACGTTCGTTTCTGCTAGCGCTATGCTTCTACACATGTATTTGCTGAACGGTGAAAGCGCACAGTAATGCACTTTTCTCCCAGCAAATACACTGTGTCTAAGGAAATGGGAACACACTTAGGAGACACTTGTGGGAGCTACTCTGACTAAAACTGAGCTTCCCTACCTACAGGGAAGCAAGAGAAATGCTGATTTCATCCAGCCCAGTTACATACTCAGAATCTGTACTACTGCGCAAATAGGCATGAATCTGTAGGCAAAAAACTCATTTCTGACAATGTTGCCCAAATGCATCTCTGAAGTGTGCAACTTGTTCCCTGAGTTAGAAAACATCGAGAAACGTTCGTTTCTGCTAGCGCTATTCTTCTACACATGTATTTGCTGAACGGTGAAAGCGCACAGTAATGCACTTTTCTCCCAGCAAATACACTGTTTCTAAGGAACTGGGAACACACTGAGGAGACACTTGTGGGAGCTACTGTGACTAAAACTGAGCTTCCCTACGCACAGGGAAGCAAGAGAAATGCTGATTTCATCAAGCCCAGTTACATAATCAGAATCTGTACTACTGCGCGAATAGGCATGTCTCTGTAGGCAAAAAACTCATTTCTGACAAAGTAGCCCAAATGCATCTCAGAAGTGTGCAACTTGTTCCCTGAGTTAGAAAACATCGAGAAACGTTCGTTTCTGCTAGCGCTATGCTTCTACACATGTATTTGCTGAACGGTGAAAGCGCACAGTAATGCACTTTTCTCCCAGCAAATACACTGTTTCTGAGGAACTGGGAACACACTGAGGAGACACTTGTGGGAGCTACTGTGACTAAAACTGAGCTTCCCTACGCACAGGGAAGCAAGAGAAATGCTGATTTCATCCAGCCCAGTTACATGCTCAGAATCTGTACTACTGCGCAAATAGGCATGTCTCTTTCGGCAAAAAACTCATTTCTGACAAAGTTGCCCAAATGCATCTCAGAAGTGTGCAACTTGTTCCCTGAGTTAGAAAACGTCGAGAAACGTTCGTTTCTGCTAGCGCTGTGCTTCTACACATGTATTTGCTGAACGGTGAAAGCGCACAGTAATGCACTTTTCTCCCAGCAAATACACTGTTTCTACGGAAATGGGAACACACTGAGGAGACACTTAAGGGAGCTACTGTTACTAAAACTGAGCTTCCCTATGCACAGGGACGCAAGAGAAATGCTGATTTCATCCAGCCCAGTTACATAATCAGAATCTGTACTACTGCGCAAATAGGCATGAATCTGTAGGCAAAAAACTCATTTCTGACAATGTTGCCCAAATGCATCTCTGAAGTGTGCAACTTGTTCCCTGAGTTAGAAAACATCGAGAAACGTTCGTTTCTGCTAGCGCTATGCTTCTACACATGTATTTGATGAACGGTGAAAGCGCACAGTAATGCACTTTTCTCCCAGCAAATACACTGTTTCTAAGGAAATGGGAACACACTGAGGAGACACTTGTGGGAGCTACTGGGACTAAAACTGAGCTTCCCTACGCACAGGGAAGCAAGAGAAATGCTGATTTCATCAAGCCCAGTTACATACTCAGAATCTGTACTACTGCGCAAAGAGGAATGAATCTGTAGGCAAAAAACTCATTTCTGACAATGTTGCCCAAATGCATCTCTGAAGTGTGCAACTTGTTCCCTGAGTTAGAAAACATCGAGAAACGTTCGTTTCTGCTAGCGCTGTGCTTCTACACATGTATTTGCTGAACGGTGAAAGCGCACAGTAATGAACTTTTCTCCCAGCAAATACACTGTTTCTGAGGAACTGGGAACACACTGAGGAGACACTTGTGGGAGCTACTGTGACTAAAACTGAGCTTCCCTACGCACAGGGAAGCAAGAGAAATGCTGATTTCATCCAGCCCAGTTACATACTCATAATCTGTACTACTGCGCAAATAGGCATGTCTCTGTAGGCAAAAAACTCATTTCTGACAAAGTTGCCCAAATGCATCTCAGAAGTGTGCAACTTGTTCCCTGAGTTAGAAAACGTCGAGAAACATTCGTTTCTGCTAGCGCTGTGCTTCTACACATGTATTTGCTGAACGGTGAAAGCGCACAGTAATGCACTTTTCTCCCAGCAAATACACTGTTTCTAAGGAACTGGGAACACACTGAGGAGACACTTGTGGGAGCTACTGTGACTAAAACTGAGCTTCCCTACGCACAAGGAAGCAAGAGGAATGCTGATTTCATCAAGCCCAGTTACATACTCAGAATCTGTACTACTGCGCGAATAGGCATGTCTCTGTAGGCAAAAAACTCATTTCTGACCAAGTTGCCCAAATGCATCTCGGAAGTGTGCAACTTGTTCCCTGAGTTAGAAAACGTCGAGAAACGGTCATATCTGCAAACGCTGTGCTTCTACACATGTATTTGCTGAACGGTGAAAGCGCACAGTAATGCACTTTTCTCCCAGCAAATACACTGTTTCTACGGAAATGGGAACACACTGAGGAGACACTTAAGGGAGCTACTGTTACTAAAACTGAGCTTCCCTATGCACAGGGACGCAAGAGAAATGCTGATTTCATCCAGCCCAGTTACATAATCAGAATCTGTACTACTGCGCAAATAGGCATGAATCTGTAGGCAAAAAACTCATTTCTGACAATGTTGCCCAAATGCATCTCTGAAGTGTGCAACTTGTTCCCTGAGTTAGAAAACATCGAGAAACGTTCGTTTCTGCTAGCGCTATGCTTCTACACATGTATTTGCTGAACGGTGAAAGCGCACAGTAATGCACTTTTCTCCCAGCAAATACACTGTTTCTGAGGAACTGGGAACACACTGAGGAGACACTTGTGGGAGCTACTGTGACTAAAACTGTGCTTCCCTACACACAGGGAAGCAAGAGAAATGCTGAATTCATCAAGTCCAGTTACATACTCAGAATCTGTACAACTGCGCAAATAGGCATGTCTCTGTAGGCAAAAAACTCATTTCTGACAAAGTTGCCCAAATGCATCTCAGAAGTGTGCAACTTATTCCCTGAGTTAAAAAATGTCGAGAAACTGTCATATCTGCTAACGCTGTGCTTCTACACATGTATTTGCTGAACGGTGAAAGCGCACAGTAATGCACTTTTCTCCCAGCAAATACACTGTTTCTAAGGAAATGGGAACACACTGAGGAGACACTTGTGGGAGCTACTGGGACTAAAACTGAGCTTCCCTACGCACAGGGAAGCAAGAGAAATGCTGATTTCATCAAGCCCAGTTACATACTCAGAATCTGTACTACTGCGCAAATAGGAATGAATCTGTAGGCAAAAAACTCATTTCTGACAATGTTGCCCAAATGCATCTCTGAAGTGTGCAACTTGTTCCCTGAGTTAGAAAACATCGAGAAACGTTCGTTTCTGCTAGCGCTGTGCTTCTACACATGTATTTGCTGAACGGTGAAAGCGCACAGTAATGCACTTTTCTCCCAGCAAATACACTGTTTCTGAGGAACTGGGAACACACTGAGGAGACACTTGTGGGAGCTACTGTGACTAAAACTGAGCTTCCCTACGCACAGGGAAGCAAGAGAAATGCTGATTTCATCCAGCCCAGTTACATACTCATAATCTGTACTACTGCGCAAATAGGCATGTCTCTGTAGGCAAAAAACTCATTTCTGACAAAGTTGCCCAAATGCATCTCAGAAGTGTGCAACTTGTTCCTTGAGTTAGAAAACGTCGAGAAACATTCGTTTCTGCTAGCGCTGTGCTTCTACACATGTATTTGCTGAACGGTGAAAGCGCACAGTAATGCACTTTTCTCCCAGCAAATACACTGTTTCTGAAACTGGGAACACACTGAGGAGACACTTGTGGGAGCTACTGTGACTAAAACTGTGCTTCCCTACACACAGGGAAGCAAGAGAAATGCTGAATTCATCAAGTCCAGTTACATACTCAGAATCTGTACAACTGCGCAAATAGGCATGTCTCTGTAGGCAAAAAACTCATTTCTGACAAAGTTGCCCAAATGCATCTCAGAAGTGTGCAACTTCTTCTCTGAGTTAGAAAACGTCGAGAAACCGTCTTTTCTGTAGCGCTGTGCTTCTACATATGTGTTTGCTGAACGGTGAAAGCGCACAGTAATGCACTTTCCTCCCAGCAAACACACTGTTTCTAAGGAAATGGGAACACACTGAGGAGACACTTGTGGGAGCTACTGTGACTAAAACTGAGCTTCCCTATGCACAGGGAAGCAAGAGAAATGCTGATTTCATCAAGCCCAGTTACATACTCAGAATCTGTACTACTGCCCAAATAGGCATGTGTCTGTAGGCAAAAAACTCATTTCTGACAAAGTTGCCCAAATGCATCTCAGAAGTGTGCAACTTGTTCCCTGAGTTAGAAAACGTCGAGAAACGGTCTTTTCTGCTACCGCTGTGCTTCTACACATGTATTTGCTGAACGGTGAAAGCGCACAGTAATGCACTTTTCTCCCAGCAAATACACTGTTTCTAAGGAACTGGGAACACACTGAGGAGACACTTGTGGGAGCTACTGTGACTAAAACTGAGCTTCCCTACGCACAGGGAAGCAAGAGAAATGCTGATTTCATCAAGCCCAGTTACATACTCAGAATCTGTACTACTGCGCAAATAGGCATGTGCCTGTAGGCAAAAAACTCATTTCTGACAAAGTTGCCCAAATGCATCTCAGAAGTGTGCCACTTGTTCCCAGAGTTAGAAAACGTCGAGAAACGGTCATATCTGCTAACGCTGTGCTTCTACACATGTATTTGCTGAACGGTGAAAGCGCACAGTAATGCACATTTCTCCCAGCAAATACACTGTTTCTAAGGAAATGGGAACACACTGAGGAGACACTTGTGGGAGCTACTGTGACTAAAACTGAGCTTCCCTACGCACAGGGAAGCAAGAGAAATGCTGATTTCATCAAGCCCAGTTACATACTCAGAATCTGTACTACTGCGCAAATAGGCATGTCTCTGTAGGCAAAAAACTCATTTCTGACAAAGTTGCCAAAATGCATCTCAGAAGTGTGCAACTTGTTCCCTGAGTTAGAAAACGTCGAGAAACGGTCGTTTCAGCTAGCGCTGTGCTTCTACACATGTATTTGCTGAACGGTGAAAGCGCACAGTAATGCACTTTTCTCCCAGCAAATACACTGTTTCTAAGGAAATGGGAACACACTGAGGAGACACTTGTGGGAGCTACTGTGACTAAAACTGAGCTTCCCTACGCACAGGGAAGCAAGAGAAATGCTGATTTCATCAAGCCCAGTTACATACTCAGAATCTGTACTACTGCGCGAATAGGCATGTCTCTGTAGGCAAAAAACTCATTTCTGACAAAGTTGCCCAAATGCATCTCAGAAGTGTGCAACTTGTTCTCTGAGTTAGAAAACGTCGAGAAACGGTCTTTTCTGCTAGCGCTGTGCTTCTACACATGTATTTGCTGAACGGTGAAAGCACACAGTAATGCACTTTTCTCCCAGCAAATACACTGTTTCTAAGGAAATGGGAACACACTGAGGAGACACTTGTGGGAGCTACTGTGACTAAAACTGAGCTTCCCTGCGCACAGGGAAGCAAGAGAAATGCTGATTTCATCAAGCCCAGTTACATACTCAGAATCTGTACTACTGCGCAAATAGGCATGAATCTGTAGGCAAAAAACTCATTTCTGACAAAGTTGCCCAAATGCATCTCAGAAGTGTGCCACTTGTTCCTTGAGTTAGAAAACGTCGAGAAACGGTCATATCTGCTAACGCTGTGCTTCTACACATGTATTTGCTGAACGGTGAAAGCGCACAGTAATGCACATTTCTCCCAGCAAATACACTGTTTCTAAGGAAATGGGAACACACTGAGGAGACACTTGTGGGAGCTACTGTGACTAAAACTGAGCTTCCCTACGCACAGGGAAGCAAGAGAAATGCTGATTTAATCAAGCCCAGTTACATACTCAGGATCTGTACTACTGCGCAAATAGGCATGAATCTGTAGGCAAAAAACACATTTCTGACAAAGTTGCCCAAATGCAACTCAGAAGTGTGCAACTTGTTCCCTGAGTTAGAAAACGTCGAAAAACGTTCGTTTCTGCTAGCGCTGTGCTTCTACACATGTATTTGCTGAACGGTGAAAGCGAACAGTATGCACTTTTCTCCCAGCAAAAACACTATTTCTAAGGAAATGGGAACACACTGAGGAGACACTTGTGGGAGCTACTGTGACTAAAACTGAGCTTCCCTACGCACAGGGAAGCAAGAGAAATGCTGATTTCATCAAGCCCAGTTACATACTCAGAAGCTGTACTACTGTGCAAATAGGCATGTCTCTGTAGGCAAAAAACTCATTTCTGACAAAGTTGCCCAAATGCATCTCAGAAGTGTGCAACTTGTTCCCTGAGTTAGAAAACGTCGAGAAACGGTCGTTTCTGATAGCGCTGTGCTTCTACACATGTATTTGCTGAACGGTGAAAGCGCACAGTAATGCACTTTTCTCCCAGCAAATACACTGTTTCTAAGGAAATGGGAACACACTGAGGAGACACTTGTAGGAGCTACTGTGACTAAAACTGAGCTTCCCTACGCACAGGGAAGCAAGAGAATTGCTGATTTCATCAAGCCCAGTTACATACTCAGAATCTGTACTACTGCGCAAATAGGCATGAATCTGTAGGCAAAAAACTCATTTCTGACAAAGTTGCCCAAATGCATCTCAGAAGTGTGCAACTTGTTCCCTGAGTTAGAAAACGTCGAGAAACGTTCGTTTCTGCTAGCGCTGTGCTTCTACACATGTATTTGCTGAACGGTGAAAGCGCACAGTAATGCACTTTTCTCCCAGCAAATACACTGTTTCTAAGGAAATGGGAACACACTGAGGAGACACTTGTGGGAGCTACTGTGACTAAAACTGAGCTTCCCTAGGCACAGGGAAGCAAAAGAAATGCTGATTTCATCAAGCCCAGTTACATACTCAAAATCTGTACTACTGCGAAAATAGGCATTTCTCTGTAGGCAAAAAACTCATTTCTGACAAAGTTGCCCAAATGCATCTCAGAAGTGTTCAACTTGTTCCCTGAGTTAGAAAACGTCGAGAAACGGTCGTTTCTGCTAGCGCTGTGCTTCTACACATGTATTTGCTGAACGGTGAAAGCGCACAGTAATGCACTTTTCTCCCAGCAAATACACTGTTTCTAAGGAAATGGGAACACACTGAGGAGACACTTGTGGGAGCTACCGTGACTAAAACTGAGCTTCCCTACGCACAGGGAAGCAAGAGAAATGCTGATTTCATCCAGCCCAGTTACATACTCAGAATCTGTACTACTGCGCAAATAGGCATGTCTCTGTAGGCAAAAAACTCATTTTTGAGAAAGTTACCCAAATGCATTTCAGAAGTGTGCAACTTGTTCCCTGAGTTAGAAAACATCGAGAAACGTTCGTTTCTGCTAGCGCTGTGCTTCTACACATGTATTTGCTGAACGGTGAAAGCGCACAGTAATGCACTTTTCTCCGAGCAAATACACTGTTTCTGAGGAAATGTGAACACACTGAGGAGACACTTGTGGGAGCTACTGTGACTAAAACTGAGCTTCCCTACGCACAGGGAAGCAAGAGAAATGCTGATTTCATCAAGCACAGTTACATACTCAGAATCTGTACTACTGCGCAAATAGGCATGTCTCTTTAGGCAAAAAACTCATTTTTGAGATAGTTACACAAATGCATCTCAGAAGTGTGCAACTTGTTCCCTGAGTTAGAAAACGTCGAGAAACGTTCGTTTCTGCAAGCGCTGTGCTTCTACACATGTATGTGCTGAACGGTGAAAGCGCACAGTAATGCACTTTTCTCCCAGCAAATACACTGTTTCTAAGGAAATGGGAACACACTGAGGAGACACTTGTGGGAGCTACTGTGACTAAAACTGAGCTTCCCTACACACAGGGAAGCAAGAGAAATGCTGATTTCATCAAGCCCAGTTACATACTCAGAATCTGTACTACTGCGCAAATAGGCATGTCTCTGTAGGCAAAAAACTCATTTTTGAGAAAGTTACCCAAATGCATTTCAGAAGTGTGCAACTTGTTCCCTGAGTTAGAAAACATCGAGAAACGTTCGTTTCTGCTAGCGCTGTGCTTCTACACATGTATTTGCTGAACGGTGAAAGCGCACAGTAATGCACTTTTCTCCCAGCAAATACACTGTTTCTGAGGAAATGGGAACACACTAAGGAGACACTTGTGGGAGCTACTGTGACTAAAACTGAGCTTCCCTACGCACAGGGAAGCAAGAGAAATGCTGATTTCATCAAGCCCAGTTACATACTCAGAATCTGTACAACTGGGCAAATAGGCATGTCTCTTTAGGCAAAAAAATCATTTCTGAGATAGTTACACAAATGCATCTCAGAAGTGTGCAACTTGTTCCCTGAGTTAGAAAACGTCGAGAAACGTTCGTTTCTGCTAGCGCTGTGCTTCTACACATGTATTTGCTGAACGGTGAAAGCGCACAGTAATGGACTTTTCTCCCAGCAAATACACTGTTTCTAAGGAAATGTGAACACACTGAGGAGACACTTGTGGGAGCTACTGTGACTAAAAGTGAGCTTCCCTACGCACAGGGAAGCAAGAGAAATGCTGATTTCATCAAGCCCAGTTACATACTCAGAATCTGTACTACTGCGCAAATAGGCATGTCTCTGTAGGCAAAAAACTCATTTCAGACAAAGTTGCCCAAATGCATCTCAGAAGTGTGCAACTTGTTCCCTGATTTAGAAAACGTGGAGAAACGATCGTTTCAGCTAGCGCTGTGCTTCTACACATGTATTTGCTGAACGGTGAAAGCGCACAGTAATGCACTTTTCTCCCAGCAAATACACTGTTTCTAAGGAAATGGGAAAACACTGAGGAGACACTTGTGGGAGCTACTGTGACTAAAACTGAGCTTCCCTACGCACAGGGAAGCAAGAGAAATGCTGATTTCATCAAGCCCAGTTACATACTCAGAATCTGTACTACTGCGCAAATAGGCATGTCTCTGCAGGCAAAAAACTCATTTCTGACAAAGTTGCCCAAATGCATCTCAGAAGTGTGCAACTTGTTCCCTGAGTTGGAAAATGTCGAGAAACGGTCGTTTCTGCTAGCGCTGTGCTTCTACACATGTATTTGCTGAACGGTGAAAGCGCACAGTAATGCACTTTTCTCCCAGCAAATACACTGTTTCTAAGGAACTGGGAACACACTGAGGAGACACTTGTGGGAGCTACTGTGACTAAAACTGAGCTTCCCTATGCACAGGGAAGCAAGAGAAATGCTGATTTCATCAAGCCCAGTTACATACTAAGAATCTGTACTACTGCGCAAATAGGCATGTCTCTGTAGGCAAAAAACTCATTTCTGACAAAGTTGCCCAAATGCATCTCAGAAGGGTGCAACTTGTTCCCTGAGTTAGAAAATGTCGAGAAACGTTCGTTTCTGCTAGCGCTGTGCTTCTACACATGTATTTGCTGAACTGTGAAAGCGCAGAGTAATGCACTTTACTCCCAGCAAATACACTGTTTCTAAGGAAATGGGAACACACTGAGGAGACACTTGTGGGAGCTACTGTGACTAAAACTGAGCTTCCCTACGCACAGGGAAGCAAGAGAAATGCTGATTTCATCAAGCCCAGTTACATACTCAGAATCTGTACTACTGCGCGAATAGGCATGTCTCTGTAGGCGAAAAACTCATTTCTGACAAAGTTGCCCAAATGCATCTCAGAAGTGTGCAACTTGTTCCCTGAGTTAGAAAACGTCGAGAAACGGTCGTATCTGCTAGTGCCGTGCATCTACACATGTATTTGCTGAACGGTGAAAGCTCACAGTAATGCACTTTTCTCCCAGCAAATACACTGTTTCTAAGGAACTGGGAACACACTGAGGAGACACTTGTGGGAGCTACTGTGACTAAAACTGAGCTTCCCTACGCACAGGGAAGCAAGAGAAATGCTGATTTCATCAAGCCCAGTTACATACTCAGAATCTGTACTACTGCGCAAATAGGCATGTCCCTTTAGGCAAAAAACTCATTTCTGACAAAGTTGCCCAAATGCATCTCAGAAGTGTGCAACTTGTTCCCTGAGTTAGAAAACGTCGAGAAACGGTTGTTTCTGCTAGCGCTGTGCTTCTACACATGTATTTGCTGAACGGTGAAAGCGCAGAGTAATGCACTTTTCTCCCAGCAAATACACTGTTTCCAAGGAAATGGGAACACACTGAGGAGACACTTGTGGGAGCTACTGTGACTAAAACTGAGCTTCGCTACACACAGGGAAGCAAGAGAAATGCTGGTTTCATCAAGCTCAGTTACATACTCAGAATCTGTACTACTGCGCAAATAGGCATGTCTCTGTAGGCAAAAACCTCATTTCTGACAAAGTTGCCCAAATGCATCTCAGAAGTGTGCAACTTGTTCCCTGAGTTAGAAAACGTGGAGAAACGATCGTTTCAGCTAGCAATGTGCTTCTACACATGTATTTGCTGAACGGTGAAAGCGCATAGTAATGCACTTTTCTCCCAGCAAATACACTGTTTCTAAGGAAATGGGAAAACACTGAGGAGACACTTGTGGGAGCTACTGTGACTAAAACTGAGCTTCCCTACGCACAGGGAAGCAAGAGAAATGCTGATTTCATCAAGCCCAGTTACATACTCAGAATCTGTACTACTGCGCGAATAGGCATGTCTCTGTAGGCGAAAAACTCATTTCTGACAAAGTTGCCCAAATGCATCTCAGAAGGGTGCAACTTGTTCCCTGAGTTAGAAAACGTCGAGAAACATTCGTTTCTGCTAGCGCTGTGCTTCTACACATGTATTTGCTGAACGGTGAAAGCGCAGAGTAATGCACTTTACTCCCAGCAAATACACTGTTTCTAAGGAAATGGGAACACACTGAGGAGACACTTGTGGGAGCTACTGTGACTAAAAGTGAGCTTCCCTACGCACAGGGAAGCAAGAGAAATGCTGATTTCATCAAGCCCAGTTACATACTCAGAATCTGTACAACTGGGCAAATAGGCATGTCTCTTTAGGCAAAAAAATCATTTCTGAGATAGTTACACAAATGCATCTCAGAAGTGTGCAACTTGTTCCCTGAGTTAGAAAACGTCGAGAAACGTTCGTTTCTGCTAGCGCTGTGCTTCTACACATGTATTTGCTGAACGGTGAAAGCGCACAGTAATGGACTTTTCTCCCAGCAAATACACTGTTTCTAAGGAAATGTGAACACACTGAGGAGACACTTGTGGGAGCTACTGTGACTAAAAGTGAGCTTCCCTACGCACAGGGAAGCAAGAGAAATGCTGATTTCATCAAGCCCAGTTACATACTCAGAATCTGTACTACTGCGCAAATAGGCATGTCTCTGTAGGCAAAAAACTCATTTCAGACAAAGTTGCCCAAATGCATCTCAGAAGTGTGCAACTTGTTCCCTGATTTAGAAAACGTGGAGAAACGATCGTTTCAGCTAGCGCTGTGCTTCTACACATGTATTTGCTGAACGGTGAAAGCGCACAGTAATGCACTTTTCTCCCAGCAAATACACTGTTTCTAAGGAAATGGGAAAACACTGAGGAGACACTTGTGGGAGCTACTGTGACTAAAACTGAGCTTCCCTACGCACAGGGAAGCAAGAGAAATGCTGATTTCATCAAGCCCAGTTACATACTCAGAATCTGTACTACTGCGCAAATAGGCATGTCTCTGCAGGCAAAAAACTCATTTCTGACAAAGTTGCCCAAATGCATCTCAGAAGTGTGCAACTTGTTCCCTGAGTTGGAAAATGTCGAGAAACGGTCGTTTCTGCTAGCGCTGTGCTTCTACACATGTATTTGCTGAACGGTGAAAGCGCACAGTAATGCACTTTTCTCCCAGCAAATACACTGTTTCTAAGGAACTGGGAACACACTGAGGAGACACTTGTGGGAGCTACTGTGACTAAAACTGAGCTTCCCTATGCACAGGGAAGCAAGAGAAATGCTGATTTCATCAAGCCCAGTTACATACTAAGAATCTGTACTACTGCGCAAATAGGCATGTCTCTGTAGGCAAAAAACTCATTTCTGACAAAGTTGCCCAAATGCATCTCAGAAGGGTGCAACTTGTTCCCTGAGTTAGAAAATGTCGAGAAACGTTCGTTTCTGCTAGCGCTGTGCTTCTACACATGTATTTGCTGAACTGTGAAAGCGCAGAGTAATGCACTTTACTCCCAGCAAATACACTGTTTCTAAGGAAATGGGAACACACTGAGGAGACACTTGTGGGAGCTACTGTGACTAAAACTGAGCTTCCCTACGCACAGGGAAGCAAGAGAAATGCTGATTTCATCAAGCCCAGTTACATACTCAGAATCTGTACTACTGCGCGAATAGGCATGTCTCTGTAGGCGAAAAACTCATTTCTGACAAAGTTGCCCAAATGCATCTCAGAAGTGTGCAACTTGTTCCCTGAGTTAGAAAACGTCGAGAAACGGTCGTATCTGCTAGTGCCGTGCATCTACACATGTATTTGCTGAACGGTGAAAGCTCACAGTAATGCACTTTTCTCCCAGCAAATACACTGTTTCTAAGGAACTGGGAACACACTGAGGAGACACTTGTGGGAGCTACTGTGACTAAAACTGAGCTTCCCTACGCACAGGGAAGCAAGAGAAATGCTGATTTCATCAAGCCCAGTTACATACTCAGAATCTGTACTACTGCGCAAATAGGCATGTCCCTTTAGGCAAAAAACTCATTTCTGACAAAGTTGCCCAAATGCATCTCAGAAGTGTGCAACTTGTTCCCTGAGTTAGAAAACGTCGAGAAACGGTTGTTTCTGCTAGCGCTGTGCTTCTACACATGTATTTGCTGAACGGTGAAAGCGCAGAGTAATGCACTTTTCTCCCAGCAAATACACTGTTTCCAAGGAAATGGGAACACACTGAGGAGACACTTGTGGGAGCTACTGTGACTAAAACTGAGCTTCGCTACACACAGGGAAGCAAGAGAAATGCTGGTTTCATCAAGCTCAGTTACATACTCAGAATCTGTACTACTGCGCAAATAGGCATGTCTCTGTAGGCAAAAACCTCATTTCTGACAAAGTTGCCCAAATGCATCTCAGAAGTGTGCAACTTGTTCCCTGAGTTAGAAAACGTGGAGAAACGATCGTTTCAGCTAGCAATGTGCTTCTACACATGTATTTGCTGAACGGTGAAAGCGCATAGTAATGCACTTTTCTCCCAGCAAATACACTGTTTCTAAGGAAATGGGAAAACACTGAGGAGACACTTGTGGGAGCTACTGTGACTAAAACTGAGCTTCCCTACGCACAGGGAAGCAAGAGAAATGCTGATTTCATCAAGCCCAGTTACATACTCAGAATCTGTACTACTGCGCGAATAGGCATGTCTCTGTAGGCGAAAAACTCATTTCTGACAAAGTTGCCCAAATGCATCTCAGAAGGGTGCAACTTGTTCCCTGAGTTAGAAAACGTCGAGAAACATTCGTTTCTGCTAGCGCTGTGCTTCTACACATGTATTTGCTGAACGGTGAAAGCGCAGAGTAATGCACTTTACTCCCAGCAAATACACTGTTTCTAAGGAAATGGGAACACACTGAGGAGACACTTGTGGGAGCTACTGTGACTAAAACTGAGCTTCCCTACGCACAGGGAATAAAGAGAAATGCTGATTTCATCAAGCCCAGTTACATACTCAGAATCTGTACTACTGCGCAAATAGGCATGTCTCTTTAGGCAAAAAACTCATTTCTGACAAAGTTGCCCAAATGCATCTCAGAAGTGTGCAACTTGTTCCCTGAGTTAGAAAACGTCGAGAAACGGTTGTTTCTGCTTGCGCTGTGCTTCTACACATGTATTTGCTGAACGGTGAAAGCGCACAGTAATGCACTTTTCTCCCAGCAAATACACTGTTTCTAAGGAAATGGGAACACACTGAGGAGACACTTGTGGGAGCTACTGTGACTAAAACTGAGCTTCCCTACACACAGGGAAGCAAGAGAAATGCTGGTTTCATCAAGCCCAGTTACATACTCAGAATCTGTACTACTGCGCAAATAGGCATGTCTCTGTAGGCAAAAAACTCATTTCTGACAAAGTTGCCCAAATGCATCTCAGAAGTGTGCAACTAGTTCCCTGAGTTAGAAAACGTCGAGAAACGGTCGTTTCTGCTAGCGCTGTGCTTCTACACATGTATTTGCTGAACGGTGAAAGCGCACAGTAATGCACTTTTCTCCCAGCAAATACACTGTTTCTAAGGAAATGGGAACACACTGAGGAGACACTTGTGGGAGCTACTGTGTCTAAAACTGAGCTTCCCTACGCACAGGGAAGCAAGAGAAATGCTGATTTCATCAAGCCCAGTTACATACTCAGAATCTGTACTACTGCGCAAATAGGCATGTCTCTGTAGGCAAAAAACTCATTTCTGACAAAGTTGCCCAAATGCATCTCAGAAGTGTGCAACTTGTTCCCTGAGTTAGAAAACGTCGAGAAACGTTCGTTTCTGCTAGCGCTGTGCTTCTACACATGTATTTGCTGAACGGTGAAAGCGCACAGTAATGCACTTTTCTCCCAGCAAATACACTGTTTCTAAGGAAATGGGAACACACTGAGGAGACACTTGTGGGAGCTACTGGGACTAAAACTGAGCTTCCCTACGCACAGGGAAGCAAGAAAATGCTGATTTCATCAAGCCCAGTTACATACTCAGAATCTGTACTACTGCGCAAATAGGCATGTCTCTGTAGGCAAAAAACTCATTTCTGACAAAGTTGCCCAAATGCATCTCAGAAGTGTGCAACTTGTTCCCTGAGTTAGAAAATGTCGAGAAACGGTCGTTTCTGCTAGCGTTGTGCGTTTACACATGTATTTGCTGAACGGTGAAAGCACACAGTAATGCACTTTTCTCACAGCAAATACACTGTTTCTAAGGAAATGGGAACACACTGAGGAGACACTTGTGGGAGCTACTGGGACTAAAACTGAGCTTCCCTACGCACAGGGAAGCAAGAGAAATGCTGATTTCATCAAGCCCAGTTACATACTCAGAATCTGTACTACTGCGCAAATAGGCATGTCTCTGTAGGCAAAAAACTCATTTCTGACAAAGTTGACCAAATGCATCTCAGAAGTGTGCAACTTGTTCTCTGAGTTAGAAAACGTCGGAAAACGGTCGTTTCTGCTAGCGCTGTGCTTCTACACATGTATTTGCTGAACGGTGAAAGCGCACAGTAATGCACTTTTCTCCCAGCAAATACACTGTTTCTAAGGAAATGGGAACACACTGAGGAGACACTTGTGGGAGCTACTGTGACTAAAACTGAGCTTCCCTACACACAGGGAAGCAAGAGAAATGCTGATTTCATCAAGCCCAGTTACATACTCAGAATCTGTACTACTGCCTAAATAGGCATGTCTCTGTAGGCAAAAAACTCATTTTTGAGAAAGTTACCCAAATGCATCTCAGAAGTGTGCAACTTGTTCCCTGAGTTAGAAAGCATCGAGAAACGTTCGTTTCTGCTAGTGCTGTGCTTCTACACATGTATTTGCTGAACGGTGAAAGCGCACAGTAATGCACTTTTCTCCCAGCAAATACACTGTTTCTGAGGAAATGTGAACACACTGAGGAGACACATGTGGGAGCTAATGTGACTAAAACTGAGCTTCCTTACGCACAGGGAAGCAAGAGAAATGCTGATTTCATCAAGCCCAGTTACATACTCAGAATCTGTACTACTGCGCAAATAGGCATGAATCTGTAGGCAAAAAACTCATTTCTGACAAAGTTGCCCAAATGCATCTCAGAAGTGTGCCACTTGTTCCCTGAGTTAGAAAACATCGATAAACGGTCGTTTCAGCTAGCGCTGTGCTTCTACACATGTATTTGCTGAACGGTGAAAGCGCACAGTAATGCACTTTTCTCCCAGCAAATACACTGTTTCTGAGGAAATGTGAACACACTGAGGAGACACTTTTGGGAGCTACTGTGACTAAAACTGAGCTTCCCTTCGCACAGGGAAGCAAGAGAAATGCTGATTTCATCAAGCCCAGTTACATACTCAGAATCTGTACTACTGCGCAAATAGGCATGAATCTGTAGGCAAAAAAATCATTTCTGACAATGTTGCCCAAATGCATCTCAGAAGTGTGCAACTTGTTCCCTGAGTTAGAAAACGTCGAGAAACGGTCGTTTCTGCTAGCGCTGTGCTTCTTCACATGTATTTGCTGAACGGTGAAAGCGCACAGTTGCACTTTTCTCCCAGCAAATACACTGTTTCTAAGGAACTGGGAACACACTGAGGAGACACTCTTGGGAGGTACTGTGACTAAAACTGAGCTTCCCTACGCACAGGGAAGCAAGAGAAATGCTGATTTCATCAAGCCCAGTTACATACTCAGAATCTGTACTACTGCGCAAATAGGCATGTCTCTGTAGGCAAAAAACTCATTTCTGACAAAGTTGCCCAAATGCATCTCAGAAGTGTGTAACTTGTTCCCTGACTTAGAAAACGTCGAGAAACATTCGTTTCTGCTAGCGCTGTGCTTCTACACATGTATTTGCTGAACGGTGAAAGCGCAGAGTAATGCACTTTACTCCCAGCAAATACACTGTTTCTAAGGAAATGGGAACACACTGAGGAGACACTTGTGGGAGCTACTGGGACTAAAACTGTGCTTCCCTACGCACAGGGAAGCAAGAGAAATGCTGATTTCATCAAGCCCAGTTACATACTCAGAATCTGTACTACTGCGCAAATAGGGATGTCTCTTTAGGCAAAAAACTCATTTCTGACAAAGTTGCCCAAATGCATCTCAGAAGTGTGCCACTTGTTCCGTGAGTTAGAAAACGTCGAGAAACGGTCGTTTCAGCTAGCGCTGTGCTTCTACACATGTATTTGCTGAACGGTGAAAGCGCACAGTGATGCACTTTTCTCCCAGCAAATACACTGTTTCTAAGGAACTGGGAACACACTGAGGAGACACTTGTGGGAGCTACTGTGACTAAAACTGAGCTTCCCTACGCACAGGGAAGCAAGAGAAATGCTGATTTCATCAAGCCCAGTTACATACTCAGAATCTGTACTACTGCGCAAATAGGCATGTCTCTGTAGGCAAAAAACTCATTTTTGAGAAAGTTACCCAAATGCATCTCAGAAGTGTGCAACTTGTTCCCTGAGTTAGAAAACATCGAGAAACGTTCGTTTCTGCTAGCGCTGTGCTTCTACTCATGTATTTGCTGAACGGTGAAATCGCAGAGTAATGCACTTTTCTCCCAGCAAATACACTGTTTCTGAGGAAATGGGAACACACTGAGGAGACACTTGTGGGAGCTACTGTGACTAAAAGTGAGCTTCCCTTCGCACAGGGAAGCAAGAGAAATGCTGATTTCATCAAGCCCAGTTACATACTCAGAATCTGTACTACTGCGCAAATAGGCATGTCTCTTTAGGCAAAAAACTCATTTCTGACTATGTTGCCCAAATGCATCTCAGAAGTGTGCAACTTGTTCCCTGAGTTAGAAAACGTCGAGAAACGGTCGTTTCTGCTAGCGCTGTGCTTCTTCACATGTATTTGCTGAACGGTGAAAGCGCACAGTAAGGCACTTTTCTCCCAGCAAATACACTGTTTCTAAGGAAATGGGAACACACTGAGGAGACACTTCTGGGAGCTACTGTGACTAAAACTGGGCTTCCCTACGCACAGGGAAGCAAGAGAAATGCTGATTTCATCAAGCCCAGTTACATACTCAGAATCTGTACTACTGCGCAAATAGGCATGAATCTGTAGGCAAAAAACTCATTTCTGACAAAGTTGCCCAAATGCATCTCAGAAGTGTGCAACTTGTTCCCTGAGTTAGAAAACATCGAGAAACGTTCGTTTCTGCTACCGCTGTGCTTCTACACATGCATTTGCTGAACGGTGAAAGCGCACAGTAATGCACTTTTCTCCCAGCAAATACACTGTTTCTAAGGAACTGGGAACACACTGAGGAGACACTCTTGGGAGCTACTGTGACTAAAAGTTAGCTTCCCTTCGCACAGGGAAGCAAGAGAAATGCTGATTTCATCATGCCCAGTTACATACTCAGAATCTGTACTACTGCGCAAATAGGCATGTCTCTGTAGGCAAAAAACTCATTTCTGACAAAGTTGCCCAAATGCATCTCAGAAGTGTGCAACTTGTTCCCTGATTTAGAAAACGTCGAGAAACGGTCGTTTCAGCTAGCGCTGTGCTTCTACACATGTATTTGCTGAACGGTGAAAGCGCACAGTAATGCACTTTTCTCCCAGCAAATACACTGTTTCTAAGGAACTGGGAACACACTGAGGAGACACTTGTGGGAGCTACTGTGACTAAAACTGAGCTTCCCTACGCACAGGGAAGCAAGAGAAATGCTGATTTCATCAAGCCCAGTTACATACTCAGAATCTGTACTACTGCGCAAATAGGCATGACTCTGTAGGCAAAAAAGTCATTTCTGACAAAGTTGCCCAAATGCATCTCAGAAGTGTGCAACTTGTTCCCTGAGTTAGAAAATGTCGAGAAACATTCGTTTCTGCTAGCGCTGTGCTTCTACACATGTATTTGCTGAACGGTGAAAGTGCAGAGTAATGCACTTTACTCCCAGCAAATACACTGTTTCTAAGGAAATGGGAACACACTGAGGAGACACTCGTGGGAGCTACTGGGACTAAAACTGAGCTTCCCTACGCACAGGGAAGCAAGAGAAATGCTGATTTCATCAAGCCCAGTTACATACTCAGAATCTGTACTACTGCACAAATAGGCATGAATCTGTAGGCAAAAAACTCATTTCTGACAAAGTTGCCCAAATGCATCTCAGAAGTGTGCAACTTGTTCCCTGAGTTAGAAAACGTCGAGAAACGTTCGTTTCTGCTAGCGTTGTGCTTCTACACATGCATTTGCTGAACGGTGAAAGCGCACAGTAATGCACTTTTCTCCCAGCAAATACACTGTTTCTAAGGAACTGGGAACACACTGAGGAGACACTCTTGGGAGCTACTGTGACTAAAACTGAGCTTCCCTACGCACAGGGAAGCAAGAGAAATGCTGATTTCATCAAGCCCAGTTACATACTCAGAATCTGTACTACTGCGCAAATAGGCATGTCTCTGTAGGCAAAAAACTCATTTCTGACAAAGTTGCCCAAATGCATCTCAGAAGTGTGCAACTTGTTCCCTGAGTTAGAAAACGTCGAGAAACATTCGTTTCTGCTAGCGCTGTGCTTCTACACCTGTATTTGCTGAACGGTGGAAGCGCAGAGTAATGCACTTTACTCCCAGCAAATACACTGTTTCTAAGGAAATGGGAACACACTGAGGAGAAACTTGTGGGAGCTACTGTGACTAAAACTGAGCTTCCCTACGCACAGGGAAGCAAGAGAAATGCTGATTTCATCAAGCCCAGTTACATACTCAGAATCTGTACTACTGCGCAAATAGGCATATCTCTTTAGGCAAAAAAATCATTTGTGACAATGTTGCCCAAATGCATCTCAGAAGTGTGCAAATTGTTCCCTGAGTTAGAAAACGTCGAGAAACGGTCGTTTCTGCTAGCGCTGTGCTTCTTCACATGTATTTGCTGAACGGTGAAAGCACACAGTAATGCACTTTTCTCCCAGCAAATACACTGTTTCTAAGGAACTGGGAACACACTGAGGAGACACTCTTGGGAGCTACTGTGACTAAAACTGAGCTTCCCTACGCACAGGGAAGCAAGAGAAATGCTGATTTCATCAAGCCCAGTTACATACTCAGAATCTGTACTACTGCGCAAATAGGCATGTCTCTTTAGGCAAAAAAATCATTTGTGACAATGTTGCCCAAATGCATCTCAGAAGTGTGCAACTTGTTCCCTGAGTTAGAAAACGTCGAGAAACGGTCGTTTCTGCTAGCGCTGTGCTTCTTCACATGTATTTGCTGAACGGTGAAAGCGCACAGTAATGCACTTTTCTCCCAGCAAATACACTGTTTCTAAGGAACTGGGAACACACTGAGGAGACACTTGTGGGAGGTACTGTGACTAAAAGTGAGCTTCCCTTCGCACAGGGAAGCAAGAGAAATGCTGATTTCATCAAGCCCAGTTACATACTCAGAATCTGTACTACTGCGCAAATAGGCATGTCTCTGTAGGCAAAAAACTCATTTCTGACAAAGTTGCCCAAATGCATCTCAGAAGTGTGTAACTTGTTCCCTGACTTAGAAAACGTCGAGAAACATTCGTTTCTGCTAGCACTGTGCTTCTACACATGTATTTTCTGAACGGTGAAAGCGCAGAGTAATGCACTTTACTCCCAGCAAATACACTGTTTCTAAGGAAATGGGAACACACTGAGGAGACACTTGTGGGAGCTACTGGGACTAAAACTGTGCTTCCCTACGCACAGGGAAGCAAGAGAAATGCTGATTTCATCAAGCCCAGTTACATACTCAGAATCTGTACTACTGCGCAAATAGGCATGAATCTGTAGGCAAAAAACTCATTTCTGACAAAGTTGCCCAAATGCATCTCAGAAGTGTGCCACTTGTTCCCTGAGTTAGAAAACATCGAGAAACGTTCGTTTCTGCTACCGCTGTGATTCTACACATGCATTTGCTGAACGGTGAAAGCGCACAGTAATGCACTTTTCTCCCAGCAAATACACTGTTTCTAAGGAACTGGGAACACACTGAGGAGACACTCTTGGGAGCTACTGTGACTAAAAGTGAGCTTCCCTTCGCACAGGGAAGCAAGAGAAATGCTGATTTCATCATGCCCAGTTACATACTCAGAATCTGTACTACTGCGCAAATAGGCATGTCTCTGTAGGCAAAAAACTCATTTCTGACAAAGTTGCCCAAATGCATCTCAGAAGTGTGCCACTTGTTCCCTGAGTTAGAAAACGTCGAGAAACGGTCGTTTCAGCTAGCGCTATGCTTCTACACATGTATTTGCTGAACGGTGAAAGCGCACAGTAATGCACTTTTCTCCCAGCAAATACACTGTTTCTAAGGAACTGGGAACACACTGAGGAGACACTTGTGGGAGCTACTGTGACTAAAACTGAGCTTCTCTACGCACAGGGAAGCAAGAGAAATGCTGATTTCATCAAGCCCAGTTACATACTCAGAATCTGTACTACTGCGCAAATAGGCATGTCTCTGTAGGCAAAAAACTCATTTTTGAGAAAGTTTCCCAAATGCATCTCAGAAGTGTGCAACTTGTTCCCTGAGTTAGAAAACATCGAGAAACTTTCGTTTCTGCTAGCGCTGTGCTTCTACACATGTATTTGCTGAACGGTGAAATCGCACAGTAATGCACTTTCCTCCCAGCAAATACACTGTTTCTGAGGAAATGGGAACACACTGAGGAGACACTTGTGGGAGCTACTGTGACTAAAACTGAGCTTCCCTACGCACAGGGAAGCAAGAGAAATGCTGATTTCATCAAGCCCAGTTACATACTCAGAATCTGTACTACTGCGCAAATAGGCATGACTCTGTAGGCAAAAAACTCATTTCTGACAAAGTTGCCCAAATGCATCTCAGAAGTGTGCAACTGGTTCCCTGAGTTAGAAAATGTCGAGAAACATTCGTTTCTGCTAGCGCTGTGCTTCTACACATGTATTTGCTGAACGGTGAAAGCGCAGAGTAATGCACTTTACTCCCAGCAAATACACTGTTTCTAAGGAAATGGGAACACACTGAGGAGACACTCGTGGGAGCTACTGGGACTAAAACTGAGCTTCCCTACGCACAGGGAAGCAAGAGAAATGCTGATTTCATCAAGCCCAGTAACATACTCAGAATCTGTACTACTGCACAAATAGGCATGAATCTGTAGGCAAAAAACTCATTTCTGACAAAGTTTCCCAAATGCATCTCAGAAGTGTGCCACTTGTTCCCTGAGTTAGAAAACGTCGAGAAACGGTCGTTTCAGCTAGCGCTGTGCTTCTACACATGTATTTGCTGAACGGTGAAAGCGCACAGTAATGCACTTTTCTCCCAGCAAATACACTGTTTCTAAGGAACTGGGAACACACTGAGGAGACACTTGTGGGAGCTACTGTGACTAAAACTGAGCTTCCCTACGCACAGGGAAGCAAGAGAAATGCTGATTTCATCAAGCCCAGTTACATACTCAGAATCTGTACTACTGCGCAAATAGGCATGTCCCTTTAGGCAAAAAACTCATTTCTGACAAAGTTGCCCAAATGCATCTCAGAAGTGTGCAACTTGTTCCCTGAGTTAGAAAACGTCGAGAAACATTCGTTTCTGCTAGCGCTGTGCTTCTACACCTGTATTTGCTGAACGGTGGAAGCGCAGAGTAATGCACTTTACTCCCAGCAAATACACTGTTTCTAAGGAAATGGGAACACACTGAGGAGAAACTTGTGGGAGCTACTGTGACTAAAACTGAGCTTCCCTACGCACAGGGAAGCAAGAGAAATGCTGATTTCATCAAGCCCAGTTACATACTCAGAATCTGTACTACTGCGCAAATAGGCATGTCTCTTTAGGCAAAAA